>NC_083278.1:100252366-102689866 GCF_963506605.1 Zootoca vivipara | reverse complement strand
ATCCTGCTCTATGCATGCGCAGCGGCAAGGGTATTAATTGCATCAAAATGGAAAGGAGCTATCTTACAGGAATGGCAAGAAAAACTAATTGAATATCTAAGGATGGCAAAATTAACAGCAATAATTAGGAATGTTCCGAGGCAAAAGATAATAGGTGAATGGAAATACGTACAAGACTACTTGGAAAAAGAAAATATAGAAGTTAACTTAGCGAAATGCTTAAAATAGAGATTTAAAAGGAGAAAAGAAAACTATAAGTAAAGAGAAAAATGGTAATAGAGTGGAGTAAGAGGAACAGCAAGGGAGAGAAAATATGCAAAGGAACGCGTATTGTAAATAACAGGAAGTGAACTTTTCTTTCTTTTCTTTTTTCACCTTTATTTCCTTTTCACCTTTATTTGATTTTTTGCAAATGTATTTCTTTGTTTTCTAATTTTTACCCTGCATTTTTTCTATGATTTGTTCTTTATGATTTTGTAATTTCCTTTTTTGTTCTATTTTCTTCGTTTTGTATGTTTTTAAAATTGAATAAAGATTATTTTTAAAAAAGATTTAAAATACTATAATCTATTAAACATTAAAAGCTTCTCTAAACAGGGCTGCCTTCAGATGTCTTCTAAAAGTCTGGTAGTTGTTTTTCTCTTTGACATCTGATGGGGGGGGCGTCCCATAGGAGAGGTGCCACTACCGAGAAGGCCCTCTGCCTGGTTCTCTGTAACTTGGCTTCTCGTAGTGAGGGAACCCCCAGAAGGCCCTCAGCACTGGACCTCAGTGTCTGGGCAGAACGATGGGGGTGAAGACGCTCCTTCAGGTATAAAAAGGAAGCCCTTCTTCAGGCAGCACATAGTTAAAAAACCATGCAACTCACTCCCAACGGCAGGCAGTGCTAGAAGCCTTCAAAAGAGCATTGGACCACTTCAGGTAGGGGAGGGCTGTCAATGGCTTCCATCCACGGTCAGAGGCGGCACACCTCTGAATGCCTGTTGCTGGAAATGACAGGAATGGAAAGTGCTCTTGCCCTCTGCTCGTGAATTTCCCATAGACACCCATTTGACCACTGTGAGAACAGGATGCTGGACCAGATGGGCCACTGGCCTGATCCAGCAGGCTCTTATTTAGCTTCTCCCTGAATGTCTTTATACTGACGTGCCGCTGCACCTGCTCTTCAGTTTTTAACTTTGTCCTGCTGCTTATTCGCCTTGAAAAGGACTTTGTCCCAGGGGAGGGGTTAAAAATGCTTCACACACAAAAATTAAGCCTCTCTCCTTGGAGGAACGGCGAACTGTAAATTCAGTAGGCCAGTAGTTTCCAATTAGCGACACCGTTTTTCAACAGCCTACCCATGGATTCCCTCCACCCCCGCTACTTTTGAAACCGCCTGATATCTCTGTAGTTGGTCGTGTTATGTGAATGGTGCCATGATGCCCTCCAAAACACGTCCCAGGGCCAAACGGGACACGCGTCTTCTGGGCTGCGCTCCCACACAAGTCACGTGATCTGCACGAGTCACGTGATCTGCATGGCACCCAGAAACGGAATGCACTGGGCAGTCGAAGGGTACGTGCCGCAGACCAGCAACTGGAAACCACTGCAATGCACATTCATGAAATGACATTGCACCCCAACCATACAGTATACGACAGGAAACGTACCGCTAAGCCAGCCTGCTGCACCGACGCAGACGCGGAGTGCTTCTGCATGCACTGTAGCACGGAGCGCAGCCCCCCTCCGAGGGCAAAGAGGACCCGCCAGTCGTACTTGGCCATGAACCTGCACAGCATCTGTAGTGCCAACACCATCACCAGCTTCTCCTCCGCTCCGTGACTTAGCAGCTCCACCAGCAGCCTCCCCGTTTTCTCCCTGTGGGCAGCAGAAGGGGCAAGTCATCGCAGGAGCCTGGCCCCTCAACAGACGGCTGGAGACCAGGCCCCAAGCACACATAACCAGGCAAGGCAAATACTTCCTGCTACTGAACAGAAAACAACTTGTCGATAAATAACTTGTTGGCGATGCCACCTCTGGGAGGGAGAGGCGCTGTCCAGGTGGTACTGACCCATGACAGGGCCTTTTCAGTGGTGGTTCCCCAGTTGCGGAATCCCCCTCCCTAGTGAAGTGTTCCTATCTCCGTCATTATTTCAGGAGGAATTTGAAAACATCCCTGTTTTCCCAGGAATTTGGTGGGCTGAAGAATACTCTTCCTGGCAACCTTCAGACTGCTGAAGAAAGGAGAAGTCTTTTTAATTGTTATTGTTTTTAGGATGGTTTCAGCTGTGACATTTTTAATTGTAATTTGCTTTTTAGACTGTTTTAGAATGTGCTTGCTTCATTTTTCTTTTTTAAATCCTGTATCTGTTTGCTGCCCATGGGCTCCGTGGCGGGAGGCAGGGTGGGATGCAAATTAAATAAATAATAACAACAACAGAAAAAAAAGCTGTAACTGAGGATCTAGAGCTCGGTTCGACAAATCTGAAGAGAAGCACACTCAAAGAAAATGCAGAAGCTCACCCTTGCATAATGCTTCACTCAAACAGGCCTCGTGGTTTATTTAGAATTCTATCCACTCAAACATTTCATGGTACAAAGGGATGCCAACCTTATTCTACTGCTACCTATTCATCACTACTCGAGTTTTTATATAAAACCATGTTATCCATGGTAATTTTTACACTACAAGTGAGATCAAAACCCTGCTTTTGTTTTCATCTGCTTACAATGGTCTCCTAAGTAACTTATAAATTTCCCCCCTCTCTTTCATACCTGCCAATTTGCTGTCAGAGAAATAAGGGACCGGGCCAGTAATAGCAGACCGGAAGTAGCGCTGCCGCCATGCTCAGAAGTGACTTTTGATGCTGCTCTGCCCAGTTCCAAAATGGCCACCGCGCCAGAAGTCGCACTGCAGCCATTTTGGAACTGGGCAGAGCAGCATCAAAAGTCGCTTCTGAGCATGCTCCGCCCAGCTCCAAAATGGCCGCCACGCCAGAATAAACCGGGGAAAAACAAAAAAAATCTGTTTTTTCAGCTAGGAACAGCTGGAAAAACAGGGATTTCCCGGGAAAACGGGAGACTTGGCAGCTATGCTCTCGTTTATAAAGATTTTTGTGAGTTTTCCAGTCAGTTTTGCCACCTTGGCATAGTCCATCAGCTTGGTTTGTCATTCTTCTCTGGTAGGGACTATATATCTGAGTTTCTAACACAGCTGGGGGGTGGGTTTCAAATGTTGCTGGGGACCAAAAAAAGGGGAGCCTCGACGCTGGTGTAGATGTTACTGAGCTAGATGAAAGAATGTCCTGACTCAGCTTCCTTCCTATGCCCAGAACCAGAAAGAAGGAGGAGACCAGAACTGACCTTCTGGAGACCTCACACTCCATCCTGACGACATGCTTCTCTTGCCTCTCTCGCTCAAGCTCCTCCTCCAAGATGCTGATGGCGAATCTGAGGCCGGCCATCTGCTGCTCGGCGTCACAGCTGGGCTTCTGGATCATTTCCAAGGCATTGGAGAGCTGCTCAATGGTGCTCTTCTTCCCGACCAGCTTCACACTGCAGAAAGCTGATCAACAGATCTATCAGCACAACGGTCCTTCAGTCAGTTTCATCCTCGCATCCTCGCACCTGCTTGCTTGCTCCTCCTCAAGTCACCCACAGCACACAAACCCTTTTTGGCCCTAAAGGCTTTCCCTAGCATTCCTTTTTTTTTTCCTCCCACCGGATGTGATGACAAGAAGCTACCCAGGCAATTATCAAACCAGAAACTTGACCGTGTTCTCGGGGGGTTGTGGGTTCAAGCCCCACGTTGGGCAAATGAGTCTTGCACGCCGCCTTCCCACTGGTTAAGATAAGAACCACCGAGCTAGACCTGACAAGCAATACAAGGCTGTTGCTGCTGCTGCTACGGGGGAAAGTAGGCCTCACTCCAGAAGCCTAATAAGAAAATTCCCTTGTGCTGCTATGTTCTGCTTTTCTGCCCTCCTCAGCCAATGATGCAGGGCAGGAATGGGGAAATACAAAATGTTGTGACAGGACCATAGCTGCCAAGTCTCCCGTATTCCCCGGGAAACCCCCGTTTTTCCAGCTGTTCCCACGATTTTTTTGTTTTTCCCCGGTTTATTCTGGCGTGGCGACCATTTTGGAACTGGACGGAGCATGCTCAGAAGCGACTTTTGATGCTGCTTTGCCCAGTTCCAAAATGGCTGCAGCGCGACTTCTGGTGCGGCGGCCATTTTGGAACAGGGCAGAGCAGCATCAAAAGTAGCTTCTGAGCATGCTCCGCCCAGTTCCAAAATGGCGGCAGCGCTACTTCCGGTCTGCTACTTCCGGTCCAGTCCCTTATTTCTCAGGCCGGAACTTGGCAGCCATGGACGGGACAAGCTCAACTACACAAACGTTAGAGAGGGCAAGAGGAGCTCAATACAAGTCTCTCATTTTTGGCGGCTCCTGCTGTTACATCCAGTTTAGTCCAAGGCAAAGTCTCTTGAACGCAAAGTTAAGTCCCAGTGTCTGCCAATTACTTACCTTTGGTCTTCTCATCCAGTGTGTCTGGGTAGGAAAGTCCTTCCACTCTGAGGAGCTCATGAACCAGCTGGGTGTCTGTTTTCTCTTCCACGGATGGAGCTGCAGAAGGCGCTTCAGCAGGCAGCGAGTCCTCCTCTATCTTTTTGGACGCCACAGCTTGGGAAAGGCCGCCACACTTCGCAGGGGCCAGATCCATCTTTTGGCCATCCTGCCCCTCTGTCCCTCCTTCGCTGGAGGAATACTTGAGATAGACGTGGGAGCTGCGCAGGTCACTTTGGGCGTTGCCCTGGCAGCGCCTGCTCAGGAACTGGAGCACTTTCTGAGCTAGCTCTACGGACACAGACAGCGGGATCAGGCCTTCCTCGTCTAGCTCTGGCAGCTAGAAATGCAGAGAGAAATATTTGATGTACAGAGACCCCGTTGCAGCCCATGTTCCCAGGGACAACAGAACAAAGGCAAACAAAATCAAGAGACTTGGGGGTAATCACTGATTCAGCCTTGACACTAGAGCAGGGGTCGGCAAAAATTTTTAGCCGCGGGCCAGTCCACTGTCCCTCAGACCTTGTGGTGGGCCGGAGAAGCGGCGGGGGGGGGGAGCTGGAGGAAGAGGCAAGAGGGGCAAGTAGTCCTCCTCCCCACCCCCCGGCCCCGGCCCCGGCCCCAACCGCTGCACTTACCTTCCCTGGGACTGCCGTCGCCACCACCACTGCTACTGCTGCTTCTCATGAGAAGGCAGAGTGAGTTTGTCTACTCCACTCTCTGGCCCACACGGGCACCAGGGCGGCGGTGGCAGCGGAGGGAAGATGAGTGGCGTGAAAGGGCTGACTCCGGAGAGGGGCTGCTTAAAATGGCACTCAGCCAGCTCAGCCCAGCCCCCTTCCTCCTCTAGGCAGGGCGGGGAGAAGCCAGGAGGAGGGAGGGAGGGAGGGAGGAGGCGTCGCCATGGTGTGTGAGAGGGAGAGGGGGGAAATGGAATGGCACAGGGGGGGAAATGGCACAGCCCGAATGAACAGAATCCCCACGCCGATCCATGGGCAGTCCGCGGGCCGGATCCTGAAGGAAATTGGGCCTGATCCTGCCTGCGGGCCTTAGTTTGCCGACCCCTGCACTAGAGACCCAAACATCCTCAATAGCCCAACACACCTTCCACCAATCAAAGCTAGTGTGTGCCAGCTGCAGCCCCACTTTAGTGGCAGAGATAGCCTGGCCACAGTTATCCATGCTCTTGCAACCTCCAGGCTGGACTACTGCAATGCTTTGTATGTGGGGCCGCTTTTTGAAGGCAGTTTTGAAACCTCTGGGTGTAACCAGTGCCTGACATGCTCCCAGCACTCTTCTCAAAATCGGAAATGTGTCAACTGCTCCAAAAAGAAAGGTGACCTTTGGTCTGGGGCAACCTGGAATTGTTTTATACAATCTGGGAAAAATGCAGCCCAGGGAAGTCGGTCTGGGACAGGAGTGAAGGGTGGGATATGGGTTATTTGAGACTCAGAACATTCTCTCTCTCTCTCTATTAATATTTTTTACAGTCTTACATTCAGAAAAGAAAACATCTTTTGACATTCTTTACTTTACATTCTGTAAATATATATCCGTATACAGTACAATAATACATTTTCTCCCTTTATGTCCCTATGACTTCCCTCCACCCGTGCTTGGCATCATTTAATTATTTTTTATATCTTTTAATGTAGTGATTAAAACCGTACACTTTGCATGATAGCCCACATGGAACCTTTTCCATCTTTTTAACCTAACTTTGTGAACCTCAGCCTAAGCATGTCAATGAATTTCTTTTGGAACAATGTTTTAATATGTATTCTTCTACACATTGCCACTCTTTCCTTAGTTTCTGTTTTGAATGTAATCTGACTGCCGCCATCATTCTGGCGAGATCGATGAACTCACAAAATTTAATTTGCCATTCAGCTACCGAGGGGACTATGTCTCCCTTCCAGTTTTTTGCAACTAGAATCCTGGCGGCAGCTGTCGTGTATAAGAATATTTTTTCCTCTTATCATTTGGGATGCCTTTTGTCACTATACCTAGAAGAAACGCTTCTGGTCTTTTCTCGAATGTTGTTTTAAACATCTTTTTTAATTCTTCAAGAATACTACCCCGGAACTTTTTTATTTTCTCACACCCCCACCATACATGACACATTGTTCCTTCTGACATCTTACATCTCCAGACCTCAGAACCTTCTCATCCTGGAACAGGAAGTAGCAACAGAAACCGGCTCATTCCTGCCTTAAATGAACCTCCCACTACTGGTTCTTCCCAGCTCTTTACCTTCTCGTTCTGTTGGATGATCTGGACCACTTCCTGCTGCTCCTGCTGTTCCAGCTTCTTAACAAAGAAGAGGAGCTCCCACCATTCGGCCCGGCTCAGAGTCTCAGATTTCTCCTTCATATGATCCGTCAGGTATGGCACCGAGTATAGGCCCCCAAAGGGTTTACGGTACGTTGCCTGGTTAGCTTGCAGGTGAGCACAAAATAACAGAGGGGTGTTTTATGGCTTCTCAAGAGAGCGTCGCCGTTTTTTTAAAGTTTTTTTTAAAAAATTTTTAAATAAACTTTATTAAATCACTTTAAAAACATTACAAAAAAGAAAACCAATACAGTTTCCCCATCATAACAATATCACACTTCACAAATCAAACCATTATATATAAATAAAATTAACGTCCAAACTCTAACACATCGCTTAGCTTTAAATTTCCCCCATTTCTTGCGTTACTATTCTCCTAAACAAAGACCTATTATATGTTTCTTTCTTATCACAATTTCCTCTTAATTTCCCTGTGTCACTCTAAGCTAAACAGATCACTAACTCCGTTTTAATTTTTTTTCCCTTAAAATAATCCTCTACATATTCCCATTTCTTCATAGACATTTGTTTCGACGTATTCCTAATTGCCGCAGTCATTCTATCCAAATTAATAAAATCCACTAATTTTAACTGCCATTCTTGTATTGTGGGTGCCTCTTCATTTTTCCATTTTTGGCCTATTAGCAATCTTGCAGCTGCACAAGCATAGAGAAAGATATTTTTTCTATCCTCTGGAAAATTTTCAAACTTAATAAAAAATATTCCGGGTTTTTTTTTAATGTGATCCTTATCATCTTTTTCAATTCCTCATAGACTTCCCCCCAGAATTTGTAAATTTTGTCACATCCCCACCAACAATGTAGAGCGTCGTTTTAAGTGCTGTCCTCAAAGCAAAAATCCCCTTGCCTGGTCCAGGTGGAAGAAGCAGCCATTTTTCCCCAACCCCACAAAGCAGCTTTAACCTCTAACACTATCATACACTCCTACAGGTGTGTCTACACAGAAGTAGGTCTTGCTGAGTTAAATAGGGCTTACTCCCGGGTAAGTAGAAATAGGATGGCTCTGCTAATGGACAGGTCAAAGGGGAAAGAAAGGAAATGTAACGAAAAAAATGGGAAACCAGCTGAATTTATTGTTATATTGTTACCCTTCAAGTGCAGTTTTCAGGCTCTTTTGGGAGCAAGGGAGGGATATAGATTTAATAAATTAACATAATAAAATAAATGTTTGTGCAAGGTAAGCCAGTATTCTCATCTCCATAGTACAGTTGGGAGGCTTAGACCTAGCAACTGTCCTAAGCCCATCCACTGAGCTCAGGGGTGAGATGAGCTTTGAGTCCAAGGCTTCAGTGAATTCAAAACCAGTGAAATAATCTCTGATGTCACACATAGGAAGGAACATGGGGAACTGCTTTGTAGCAAGCCAGACCGTTGGTTCATCTTGCTCAGAATTCCTGACACTTGACTGGCAGAGCTACCAGTATTATTATTATTATTATTATTATTGCTGTTATTTTTTACCTATGTCATTTTAAACTGTGATATCAATGCTATTTTCTTAGTTTTATATTTTGATTTATGTGGAAATTGTTTTCCATTTGGTTTTATTATTTTTTTGATGTGGTTTATTTATTGTTTATGACTTTTGTAATTATGTAAATCGTGTGATGCTGTAAGCCGCCTTGAGCACTGTTTTTAACTATGGAAAGGTGGCATACAAATAAAATGGAGCAGTTTTCTGCTGCTCCAGAGAAGCGGACACGGAGCAACGGATTCAAACTACAAGAAAGAAGATTCCACCTAAACATTAGGAAGAACTTCCTGACAGTAAGAGCTGTTCGGCAGTGGAATTTGCTGCCAAGGAGTGTGGTGGAGTCTCCTTCTTTGGAGGTCTTTAAGCAGAGGCTTGACAGCCATATGTCAAGAATGCTTTGATGGCGTTTCCTGCTTGGCAGGGGGTTGGACTGGATGGCCCTTGTGGTCTCTTCCAACTCTATGATTCTATGATTCTATGATGATGATGATGAAGATGATGATGGTGATGATGGCCTACTAGCTGACCCTTTTAATTGGAAATGAACCTGGAGCTGGCGCTGTCAGGCAAGGAATGCCGAGACGGAGGATTTAACTCTTTATTGTCAAAAGTACACCTACAAGTTAGGAAAAGGGATGTCCATCAGTCCGACGTCTCTCAGCTGCTCCAGATGTGCAGCCGATGAGGCAGTTGCCGCGACAGAGAGGCACCACCCCTCAACCTCCACTTATGTATCTTCCCCACCCGAGTTGCACACAAAGAAGCAGAGACTACGCCTGTGTGTAACCTGCTTCTTCTCCTCCCATTTCAGCCCTCTCCTGGTCCAGGGAGGCAATGGAGCAGGAGAGGAGGGGGCAGCAGGAGGAGGTGTGGAAGCCCTTGACTCTACACCAGCCTGACCTCTCTCTCCCTCCTCCGGCACCGATTCTGCACTCTCCAATCCTGCAGCTTCCCCGCCTCTGCCTCTCGCCTCCTGGTTGTTACAGGCTAAGCCAGATCACTGATCCCTTCTCCTAAAGTCAGCCTCCAACCTCGCTGCTCAGCATCCAGCCAGCTCCTGACAGCAAAGCATGTGCTCTGATCACTGAGCTTTGGTCCCTTCTAAAAAATGGAGAAGGGGAGAGGGAAATAGCCTTTCAACAGTCCGTTTCATCTATTCAGGACTCAAGGGAGCCAGGGAAAGAACAGACTGAAGCCAGCCTACAGAGAAAGCGCAAGCAGCAAAAAACGCAGCCCAAAGACAGAGATAAGAACCATGAATGATGAGCTGGGTGGAATATGCATCTAATATCCCAGCACTGCCTTACCTGTGTCCCGTCTCAGAGAGGCTGTAAGGCTGGTTAACTTTTCTTGGGCTTTCTCATCTGCATGCCCCGAGGAACCAATGATCTCAACCATGTGCCAATGCACCCAGTATGTGCGGCCCAGAGACTCCCAGTAAACCTGGAAACAAACAGGGGCCGACATAAAAAGAAGAAGACTCAGCCTACTTGTCCTGCAAGCAAAGACATTTGACCTTGCCTCTTATACTATTCAGCAGCCATAATCATTTATTATTTATATGCCACCCCCATCTGAAAGGGTTGCCCGAGCCACTCTGGGCAGCTTCCAACAAATTTTAAAACCACAGTAAAACATCACACATTAAAAATTTTCCTGATACAGGTCCGTTTTCAGGTGTCTTCTAAGTCAGGTACACCGCTACCTCAATTTAAATACACAATTTAAGCATACTTAAGCTGAAGCGAACTTTCCCACTGAAAGTAATAGAAAGTGGATTAATCCGTTCCAGACGGGTCCACGCGGAGTACTTAAACTGAAAGTACTCAAACCAAAGCGTACTTAAACCGAGGTATGACTGTAGTTGCTTATTTCAGGGAGGCTTTTAATGTTTAATAGATTATCGTGTTGTATTTTTCTGTTGGAAGCCACCCAGAGTGGCTGGGGAGACCCGGCCAGATGGGCGGGGTATAAATAATAAATTATTATTACCGGTATTATTATTATTATTATTATTATTATTATTATTATTATTTCCTTGATATCTGATGGGAGGGCGTTCCACAGGGCGGACGCCACTATCAAGAAGTTCCTTTGCCTGGTTCTCTGTAACCTCACTTCTCACAAGGAGGGAACTGCCAGAAGGCCCTCAGAGCTGGACCTCAGGGTCCGGGCTGAACAACAGAGAGGGCCCCCGGTCAGACCAAAACCCTCCTCTTGACCCAGTGGTGATTCTGCTGCTCATACCACCAAGGCCAGAATAGCTTTAGAAACCCAATGAGATCCCAAAACATCAAAAATTCCATAGCCTACGGCAACCCCTGGGTTCTGAAGGCAAGGAAGTTCCTCTCTCCCAGCTTTGTCCCCAAACCCAGCAATACCTGGATCGGTGGCGTGCCGTCATTGCTCTGGAGGAACTCGCCTTCGTCTCCCGCGCAGACTTTCTCGTAGTCTTCCAACATGCGCACATGCATGCCCCGCACCAGCTTCTCCTGCACATACTCCACATAGCTGTTGCGACTGGGGAAGGCCGAGCGCAGTTTGAAAGTGCCGGTCTCCTTCTGGGGGAGCCGAGCGGCTGGTGGGACAGTGGCGCCACTGGGAGCCTGGGGCTGGAAGATAGACTGAACTGCCCCAGGCGGCTTCCTGCTGAGAGTCCGGAGCTGCCAACCGCGATCCCAGCCCATGGCCTGCACCAGCTCTGAAATAAGGCTGGCCATGGCCATGCTGAAGTCAAACTCGCGCTGCAGCCTTTTGCTGTCCCTGGAGCACGTACTGGAGGGCTCAGATGTTGCATGCTCCCCTCCTGGGTCTGTGCCGCTATGGCGTTTGTCCACGAGGGAGGTGGCACATAGGTAGCGCTTCACCAGAGAAAACAGCAGCTTCCCTGGAATCTGGAGCAGGGAAGAAGATCACACATCTATTCCCAATAAATGCTGTTTCCCATTCCCCCCCCCCCACAAACAATCAAGAATATTTCATTTTCATTTCAAGTTTAATTTGCATACCATCTTTCTCTATTGCTATTCACAAGGAGGCTTCCAAAGCTGAAGAATCAACAAAACATGCAACAAAGGTCCCCCATCTTATAACAATTTGATTCAATACAAAAAATAAAATAAACTCGTATCCAATGAAATAATATTCAATAATCCATTATAGAATATAATAGCACACAATAAAATGAAATAGGAGGCAACGAGCAGCTCTTCCAGTTGCTCATGTTATGTCCTCACACGTGGGTCAGAATAAGTGGATGTAAACTTTTTAAACTAGCAGTATATTTCCCATTTATTTGATTTGAACTAGTAGGACCACGACTGCTTTAACCAACAGGTGCATCACCCAACTGGTACGAGTGTTCCATCTGAACACCAGGACAAAGAATATCATGGTAGCCAGGTTAAACCATGTAAGACACTGTACTTATGGACTTCAGCTCTTTCCATGCCAACTTACAACCTCCATTATCCTTATTATTATTATCATTATTAAAATTTGCACACCGTCCTTCATCCATAGATCACAGGGCAGTTCACATCATAAAAATACAACCTCTAGCACACTGTTCACACCCTTGAGCTCAGCCTGCCTCCTCTCATGTCTGGCTGAACAGTGTCCTTGAACTTTGCACATCCCTCCTGCTTGCCTGGAGGGAAGGAGGGAAATCTTTGGCTGTTGCATGGCTGTTCTGAAGTCTGCCACATAAAGCAAGTGCCCTGCCCACGTTCGCTTCTAGACCCTCCTGCAACTGGCATGTGGTCCGTGGAAGGTTGTCTATGAGGGAATGTAGCCCTCAGGCTGAAAAAGGTTGGCCACTCCTGTTTTACATGGTTTGCTGGTTACAAGAAAGATGCTACAGGGTAATGTTTATAAGACATTCCTTCTAAAGGTAGAAAACAAATGCATGCAAGATGCTATACACACGTGACGAAGCGACGCAAGGCCTGGTTGTAAGAATAAAAGGATACAGATTTTTGTACAACCAAGCTAGGAATGCACTGACGAAGGAGATTAAAGTGTCAAAAGGAACCTATCATTCAGACTCTATTCTCAAACAGGGACTCAGCTACTCTTTGGAAGAATTTACAGAACATTACTGAATATAAGAGAACATCTTCTGCCCCAGAGGGTCCAAAAATTGGCAAACGACCTGAATCAGTTTTATAGCAGGTTCAAAAGTCAAGCATTATCAACTAGTGCCATTCCGTCGGCGCCAGAGGCACCAACAACCACCTCAACCTGTTCTGAAGTCACTCCGCTGGTGATCTTGAAATAGTGCTCTGCACACTTTGTATAAAGTACTTTTACCTGCAATGTAGCCGAAACAAAATTCCAAGTATGTTAGTACTTGGCCAATAAATTATTATTCTATTATTCTAATATTCTATTATTCTATTAAAATGTAAATGATGCTCTATTATGCATAAATCAGCATGGTTTTCATGGTCAAATCTGCACCACCAACGGGGCAAAACTATGAAAAAATAGCCCTGTAAACTGGATTCACATCCATTATTTAAAGCGGTCTTTTCTTCCTTGCTGATTGAGACCATTATTTAAAGTGCCTTGACTTAAATCAGCCTTTCCCAGCTCTCCAAATTATTTTGGACTTTTAACTCTCATCAGCCTTGACCACAGGCTGTGACGGCCCGGAACTGCAGGCCAAAACATATTCAGGGTTGGCGATGCTTTTTTGCAAGGCTGATTTTGTGAGGCACCTTGAACGTGCAAATAAGACAGGCTATAAATAAAGTAATGGAGGGGGGGTTCCTCCGTCCACCTGTCCCCCTGCCTTTAATAAATAAACAAATACTGCTCTCCAGGTCACTTCACAATTATCTCGCCCACACACCCCTCGAATAGACCTCCAGACCTGAACTGGAAGCAGCCCCATCTAGTTCAGTTAATACCTGTGGAAGGGGAATCCCCTCAAAGGACATGCAGTGCTCTTCTGAGGATGTTGTTTCTGCAAACAGCTCCAAGAGGGTATAGCGGCTGTCAAAGTCCATGTGTTGTTCAATGCCATCCTGCCGGCTCAGGGACAAGAGGACATAGGCTCGGCTCCCTGAAACCAGAGAGACAGTATCTACTATGGTGCTTCCTTTGCATATGTACTAACGCATCTTCTTGGTCACAGAACGCCAGCTCCACAGCAAGATGGGAGTCGGTTCTTTCACACAGAACACAGACATACACAGCAGGAATACATGCCAGCTCAGGGCATAAAACGAGGCAATTCCAGGGAGCAGTTTACAGAATGAGGCTCAGGGGATTAATTCTTGACAAGAAACTAAGTCAGAAAGCTAAGAGGAAGCAGGAAGCAGTTAATGGCCTGGTTTACACCTTACCCTAAGCCAAAGTACGGAATAGTGGGACTGGCAAAATGCTTCTGCCCACCCAGGGCAGCTCTTCATGCTCAAGGCAGGAATGTGCATACCAGGTTCCTGGCAGGAAAAGGCTGGGATGTCCCATTTTGCTACTTTGAGGTGCGTTCATCAAATGCAAACGGACGTCTCATCGTTTAAAATAAAGTTGGTGCCCAAATATGGCTTTGAGAATCATAACCGACAGTCACCCTATATTTTTTGGGTAATTCAACCACTTATTAGAAGTATTAACCAAGGCCCAACAAGAAACAATTCTCCTAGGATATTAAGGGGGGGAGGGGATAGTGTCTGTTTACATCGGTAGGGGGATGAGGATAGCATTGGCTAGGCACTGTCATTTAATGCAACTGACGAAAGAACATGTCTTAAGATACTTTAGAAGCCTTAGGTCCAAACCAGACATGTAGCATCACCTGGCGAGGTTGATAATTAATGGGATCAGAGCAAGCAGGGAGGGAATTTAACTCTTTTGGCTCCTTCTGTGGACTGATGAATATCCCTTGTCTAAAATTTGTATTTCCATTAGGAGGAACCTCTCCCCCATCCCACCCTTGACACCAATAAGAGTCTGCAAACACCAACTTGCGAATAGGGCTTTCCTTCAGGACTGCTGCATAGGAGGAAAGGATTAAATACCCGTTCATGCATGCTCCAATCTTGATAATTATCAGCACACACATACCACCTGATGCTAGTTGCATTTTTAAAAACCCTGCATTTTAAATACGAAGGGCTAGTCTGGCCCTTAAACAGGAAATGCATCATAGCTGGAGACAGTCCCTAAAAAAGAACAAAGCTTCTGGGTCTCACCTTTTGGAATGTAATATATAAAGTAAAAATAATATTGGGAATGACTGGGTACTAAACACAAATCACCCAGTTACCAGTGGCCCCTTAAAGTATGCTTCACGCAGAGTATGCGCAGTTAGAAGTTGACCTGGCTAAGCAAAACACCACCAAGAGTGTGAAACCCCTTACTAGCTGTATGCTTGTCAAAGCATACAGATGAAAAACAAACTGTTGGGTTTCTTCATCGGAAAAACAAACTGACTCTAAAGGCTTTAAACTTAAAGATAAATACTTTCTCCCACATCCAAAACCTTCCCACAAAAAACCTCCCACAAAACTCTCATTAAACTACCCGAGAACTATCAGCAAACAAAGTAATTATACTAAGGTTTAACTAAAGGGATCTCTTAAACTAAGAACAAACAGAGAGTGATCCATAACGAGATGTATCAAACTGCAAGATCTAGCAAAGAGATGAGGAAGGCTTTCTGGCAGAGCCTTATATACAAAAAAACCAGAGCCCACGCCTGTGAGCAATTAAGAGAAACGCTTGCACCTGTTTCTCTTAAACAGACAGTGTTTACATTAGACCGGCACTAAAGTAATGACTACTCAAAACAAAATCCAACATCACCTGCATCATGTGAAGCCAGAGCCCTCAGGATCTTGCCTGCGCTGCGACGGACCTGCTCCTCCTCGTTACACAGCATCTTCATCAGCAGACTGAGGGCACCCGTTTCCTTGAAGACCCCCATCAATGAGCCAATGCTGGCATAAGCACTGAGCACTTGAATGGTGTTCAGGATGGAGGACTGAGGGACTGTGGTGCTGGCCATTTGCCAAGCAGCCCGCTGCACTAAGTTCCTGACATCGGCCTTCATCTCCGAAAGAGATGCTTCATCCAACATGACATCGGGAGGGAATATTCTGCGCGAACTCTCTTCCTTGGGTGTCCTCTTGCCTAAGAGGGTTGGGCAGTTGGCATAGGCATCATCTGCCGACATCCACATCAGGAAATTCTCCATGCCGCTCTCTGCTGAACAGGTGCCAGGTCTACTTCCTGTACCATTTTCCAGGCTGAGGCAGTTCCAGCGAATCAGGTATTCAAGGTGCCCATTGGGACCACAGCGCTGCCGGATTAACTCCTCAGGATAGGTCTGAATCTTGGGTCCGAGATGCACTAACACATTTCCATTTTGCCTCTCAATCACCATGACAGGGAAAGCATCTGCCAGTACAGAGAGAAGCAGGTCACGTCCTCTGGAAGCACCTCTAAATAGAGGACTATAGAAACATTGAGTAAGATAGCCCAAAATACAGGAACATTGCTTTGAGACACAACTATGGCATGTTCAGTGCGCTGTTAGAAAATACTACCCCAGGAAGATGACACATTCCTCAAACTTGGCAAATAGCTGAGATCCTTGTTGGAGTTACCTTTCTTTCTACTGGATCTCAGAATACTAGAACTCGGGGCCATGCAATGAAGCTGAACATGGGAAGATTCAGGACAGACAAAAGAAAAGAACTTCTTCACACAGTGCATAGTTAAACTATGGAATTCACTGTGGCCAAAGGTAACAATGGATACCAACTGGGATGGGTGAAAAAGAGAATAAGACAAATTTATAGAGGATGTAACTATCAATGGTTACTAGTAGTAGTAGGTTCTACTACATTGTCAGACGCAGTATGCTTCTGAATGCCAGTTGCTGACAATCGCACATGCGGAGAGTGCTGTTGCGCCAATATCCTGCTTTGGGTTTGTGAGAACAAAATGATGGATGAGATGAGTCACTTGCCTGATCCAGTTGGGCTATTTTTATGTTCTTATATCCACTCATGCCAACTTGGGCTGCCCCTTCAAAGAACTTCAACCAGGGCCAGCATATTTTGTGAATGTCAGGAAGCCTGACAGTGAACGTGCTCCAAGTCTAACTTAGGCACCTACAACAGTTTGCACTAATTATTTATTTCTAAAGATAGCATTCTGGAATATGGACAAGCTGTCCCGCACCAAAGGGTTTCAAGAAGACCTATAGAACTTTATTGTCTCCTAATGGCAATCCGACTGAAGTATACTTCTCTATAGAGAAACTTTAGTTCAGTACAGACATCGTGACCATAGATGAAGCTGGGCAAAAATAACTCACTGACAAAACAGCACAAAAGTGAAAGCTGTTGTAATCTAATGAGGTGTGACGTGACCTAATGCTGCACTGGAATTTAAGCATGTGTTCTCCCTCCAATTATTCAGTGCTTGCGGTCTTGTACTCTTATATCTATTTTCCCCACTTATAAGCAACCTATCTTGGACAAGTATCTATCCTGGAGACAGATGTGAATAACTTGCTAGCTTATATATTTTGAAAGGGAGACTGCCGGTTACTGTTTCATTTCAGTGATCTAGTTGTACAGGTGGAGATATAGCACAATCCAACCTAATTGAGTCTACAACTTCTACACTCCATCTGAAGACTATTACAAACCACACAGAATACTGTATACAGGTAGGTAGCCGTGTTGGTCTGACGCAGTCAAAACAAAATAAAAAAAAATCCTTCCAATAGCACCTTAGAGACCAACTAAGTTTGTCATAGGTATGAGCTTTCTTTCAGTGTATCTGAAGAAGTGTGCATGCACACGAAAGCTCATACCAATGACAAACTTAAAAAAAGGTAAAGGGGCCCCTGACCATCAGGTCCAGTCGTGACCGACTCTGGGGTTGCAGCGCTCATCTCGCTCTATAGGCCGAGGGAACCGGCGTTTGTCCGCAGACAGCTTCCGAGTCATATGGCCAGCATGACAACGCTGCTTCTGGCGAACCAGAGCAGCACACGGAAACGCCGTTTACCTTCCCACTTTGATGTGCTTTCGAACTGCTAGGTGGGCAGAAGCTGGGACCGAGCCCACCCCGTTGCAGGGATTCAAACCGCCGACCTTCTGATCAGCAAGCCCTAGACTCTGTGGTTTAACCCACAGCGCCACCTGGGTCCGGATGACAAACTTAGTTGGTCTCTAAGGTGCTACTGGAAGGGTGGGGTTTTTTTTTTGTTTTGTTTAGAATACTGTAGTCTATGAAAGATTATGCACCTAAACTACATTTTTATTTAAGGAGTTATGAAGACCACATCTTTATTAAAGAAGAATCCTCCTTGCAGCTTCACATCACAGTTCAAAGTCAGTAGGATGGATATCCTTTAACAAACCTGTTAAACATGTCCTTCTTGAGGAATACCAGGGACCCCCACCCCCACCCCCACAAAAATTATAGTTTGAAAACCACTGCTGCCATAGGGCTGCGCAAATGTGCTAGCTAGCACGTGCCAGTGTGGGATCTTGCCAATCTATCCCGTCTAGTATATTCTACCCAAACACTTTTCAGTTGAGATCAGTTTCCAGTTAAAAAGCACTCAAAAAGTACCGTTACGATGCCATCCAGAGGAGCAGCTATGTTTGCAGCAGAGAGAGAAAGGTGAAATAGCACCATAGAGACTTCCAAATCTATCATGGCTTGAGCCTGCGCACAGTCCCACAAAGGTTGTATCCCATGAAGTGGACTCCTTTTGATATTTCGATTTATTACTGGGCCAGCTGCAAACCTTATCGCGAGGCTCTATGTGTGTATCTACATATTTAATACATAAATAAAATAATGATAAAGCATAGATAGATACAAGATAAAACGACACTGTGCTGCATGATATATATGTTATCATATATATGTGGTAACACTGCGCTGCGCTGCAGCTTCAGATCGGGCTCGGCCACCTCGCCCCAGCTCCCCACGAGGTCTCCTGAAGCGATGGCAGGGGGCGGGGTCCCCATGGAACTTAGGAGGCGCGCGAGCCTTGGACGCTCGACAGCTGCCGGTTCGATACTGCCGGAAGCCTCGATATTATAAAATAATCTCACTCGCAACCCCACCCCACAAAACCCATCACAACATTAATACACACACGCAAAACAACAACCGCCGCCACCCCGCAACCCCTTGGGCGGGCGAGCCTCGTCGGCAGTCTCCCTTATTTTATCCAGCCTACCAGCTGCCTCACCTCTTCCGCCTTTCCTGCTCGTGTCCCGCCTTCCCACTGACGGGCTACGGCTGCCGTCGCGAGCCAAACTTATTACTTTCGCGGAGCGTCTCATTGCAGACAACAGATGGAACAAAATATCTCTTTTTATTCCCACCCCCACCCTTTATTTTATTTTTATTTTTTGCTTTGTTGGATTAAAGAGTATTATTTATGCATCCCCCCTTTGCTTATATTCTTTAATTATTTGCTTCATGAAATTTATATGCCTCCTGATTGCAAGAGGGAGGCGAACTTCTCAAAAGCTGGTTGGCCAAAAAAGATAAAACTATAATATTAATTAAAAAATAAGCAACCACTAAATTAAAAAACAAATACAGGAAGTTTAAAGCCCTGCAATACAATGGGCTAAAAACAGAACTGAAACCCACACCAGGCTTTCTAAAGCATCTGGGATTATAAATCAGTTGGATATATATATTATTATTTTTTGCATGAGTGTGCAAACATGTGGATGCTTGTAAAGGGTAATTTTAATGCTGGTGGTCAACAAAGACTGTCTCGAGGCAAATCTTTAAAAATGTAGTATAAACACTGACAACTGGGAAACACTGGCCTGCGAGCGCTCCAGTTGGAGAACAGCCTTTACCAAAGGTGTCATGGGCTTTGAAGAAACTCGATCTCAGGACACAAGGGAGAAACATGCTAAGAGGAAGGCACGCTTGGCAAATCCGCACTGTGATCAACTCCCGCCTGGGAACCAATGTCCCCACTGTGGAAGGACGTGTGGATCCAGAATTGGCCTCCACAGTCACTTACGGACCCATTGTTAAAACTGTGTTTATGGAAGACAATCTCACTCGGCTACGAGTGATCGCCAAAGAAGAGGAAGGATGCTTGTGAACACATGTGTCACTTCAGTGAGTCCCCATCCCTGGAATGGGCAATAAAAATATTTTACCATAGTAAAAGATGTCATGCCTCACCTGAGGTGTGTCAACCGTATGAGGGGTGCCTACAGGGCAGTCCTATATATTGTACATTTCTGCTCATATGCAAATCCCATTAAGTTCAATGAGATTTGCTCCCTGCTAAGTGGTTTTAAGACTGCAATCCTCTGTGTACTCACTGAGGAACAGCCCCCATGGAGCACAGCTGGGAACATACTGGGAACAGGTAAGATAGATGCCACAGGTATTAAGGCTAAGTTTTATATTTTTGAACATGCAGAATTGCCATTGCTATTCTGCAGCCTCTCTGCATCATGAAATTCATTTTGCATCTCGCAGAGACTTGATACTGCAATTCTATATGGGTCTACTCAATGGTGAGTCCCACTGATTTCCACAAGGCTTTATCCCAGGTAAATGGGTATAGCATTGCAGCCTAATTCAGTCTAACATTTGCTGGAGCAGCTGGGCATAGAAAGGGGTAAATTTCCTTCAGCCTAATTCACCCCATGACCGAGGTAATCACAGGTGCAAGGTCAAATGAGCCATTTGCTGTGGTCATCGCTCTGAGCACTACCTATGTGATTAATGTATGTCAGCTAGTTTAGCTGGTGCTAGTGATGCGGTTGAAGCCTTAGAATTGCAGCAATGGAGATACCCTGTATCTGTAAAGGTAAAGGTAAAGAGACCCCTGACCATCAGGTCCAGTCGTGGACGATTCTGGGGTTGTGACGCTCATCTTGCTTTACTGGCCAAGGGAGCCGGTGTACAGCTTCCGGGTCATGTGTGGCCAGCATGACTAAGCTGCTTCTGGCAAACCAGAGCAGTGCACAGAAACGCCGTTTACCTTTCCGCCGGAGTGGTACCTATTTATCTACTTGCACTTTGACGTGCTTTTGAACTGCTAGGTTGGCAAGAGCAGGGACCAAGCAACAGGAGCTCACCCCGTTGCGGGGATCCAAACCGCCAACCTTCTGATTGTCTTCGACTACAGCACCACCCACGTCCCATACCCTGTATCTGTATGCATCTGTAAAAATGTATCTGAAAAGCCTGCAAGCTTAAACTTTCTTTTATGTGTATAACTTCACCCAGAGCTGTTTGCTGTGTCTGTTACTTCTGCAGCAGTAAGATTTGGAACTTACTGTCTCTGCTTCTGTGTGACTTTTACTCCAAGCATAACCCAGATCCACACATCCACTGCATGTGTGTCTTATCTCAGATTCGCAACATTTTAATTGCATCTCAAGACTCTCAACAAATGCAGGCTTTTACTCCTGAATCATGCCCAGATTCTCTTCTCCACCTTCCCTACCCACCCCTTATGTTTTGCTGAACCTCTAGCCATAAGGCTTCTGGTCCGGAGAACGTGAAAGCATGCTTGTTATTTTGGGGATGACGTTTTAGTTAATCCTAATGCAGGCATTGCTCTACCACGGTTTGTTAGTACTGTACTGCATTGCAATCTGCCCACATTACCGTAACAATTGGATTCTGCAGAGTTAATAACTTGCTCATAAATACAAAGAAAACAAATGAGCTTGTGGTGGACTTTAGGAGACAGAGGAACAAGGTCCAGCCACTTTTGATTGACGGAATTTGTGTAGAGCGGGCAACAACGTTTAGATTTCTAGGCATCAAGTTACAGGAGGATCTGTCCTGGAGTGTTAATACAAGGGGGCTTGTGAAGAAGGCGCAGCAGAGACTGTATTTTTTGAGAATATTAAGGGGAAAAAAATCTTCCACCAAAGCTGCTGCTTGCCTTCTATCACTGTGCCATACAGAGCGTGCTCACGTACGGTTTATGTGTGTGGTACGGAAGCTGTACTTCTCAGGATAGAGCAGGGCTGTGTAGAATTATTAAAACAGCAGAGAGCATTATTGGCTGCTCACTCTTCACCTTAGAACAAATCTACACCACCAGGTGCCATAGAAAAGCACTAGACATATCAAGAGATCCAACGCACCCTGGTCACCATTTCTTTCAGCTCCTGCCATCGGGACGGAGATATAGAACTATGCAGGCAAGAACGAGCCGTCTCAGGAACAGTTTATTCTCTAGAGCGATTTTGGCCTTAAATGGAATGCCTGGACTTTGAAGTCATCTTATTTTATTTGTTATTTGTATTATATTTACTGTTTTTAATTAGGTTTTGTAATTTTGGATTATGCAGAATGCTTTATCTGAGTGGATCTAGCAACCGAGTAATTTCGTTGTTCCCGCAAGGGGACAATGACAATAAAGATATCTTATCTTATCTGTACTGAATCATGTACAGTACTGTATACCTAAGCACACAGATTTTAATGGGTTCAGATCCTCCCGATTCTGACTAGGATTATGTCTAGTGTGTCAACCCCAGTAAACTGTTCTCTCCAGTGGGATTTATGGTAGTCTTTCAACAATCCCCAGACAGTTTTGCCATAGCTGGTCGACTATCAGTTTATGGTATCACAAAGGCAGTCTTTTTCATTTAGTCCCTGCTGAAATATGAGACATCAGTATTGGCATTCTGAGCGCTCTTGAAGACACACTTGTTCGGGCAAGCAGTCCCCTGAACAAATTTCCGATATTATTTTAACTCTTAAAATTGTTATGCTATTAAATCCTGCTTTGTTATATATTTTAATTGAGGGTGTTTTAATGCCCCACTGCAGGCCTCCCCAAACTTCGGCCCTCCAGATGTTTTGGACTACAATTCCCATCATCCCTGACCACTGGTTCTCTTAGCTAGGGATCATGGGAGTTGTAGGCCAAAACATCTGGAGGGCCGCAGTTTGGGGATGCCTGCCCCACTGCAATTGTACTGATTTTATAGTTGTAATCTATAATCTGGAGTGGCTCCCTGTTTGTGGAATGTTCTCCCCAGGGAGGTTGACCTGGCATCATCAGGCAAAAATGTTCCTCTTCAACCAGGCCTTGGGTTGCCTAACTTTCTACAGCCTTTTAAACGTTCGTGTGTGGGTGTTATTATGGTGTTTTTGTTTTAACTATTTATTGGTGCTTTATCCTGTATTTTTTATGTTTTAATGTTTAAAGGGTTCAGATCCTCTTAAAAGTTTTTAATGTTTTATTGCGTTTTTATTTATGCTGGAAACTGCCCAGAGTAGCTGGGACAACCGTGTCAGATGGGCAGGGTACAAATTTAAAAATCAACTGCTGTTATCATCAGCATCTTGCCCTGACATCTTGTGTATATAAATCTAATAAATAATAGTAACAACTGCCTAGAGGCCATTTTGGCATATAAACGGTAAATAAATTTACAGACAACAACAAGAAGGGATGTACATCCTTAGCTGAGTTTACATGTCAGAGAGGACATCCTTTATTGAGAGAATACTTCAGAATCATTGACAACATAGACACGGGCATCAAACATGTGCAGATGCCGATGGGATGTTGACATAGCTCTTCATGGGTGGGAGGGGCCTGATCTTGCGGCCCGCCCACCCCCCTTTGCGATGCCACAGGCCACTCTTGGGCCGCTTCCCTAACCACCGGTTCCGACCAGCCTTCCCGATGATCCGCTTGTTGTGGTCCACGTTGGAGACTCGGCCCACGGTTGCCATGCAGGTCTCCATCACCTGTAAGAGTGAGAGAGGTTATGGAGCAGGAATGAAAACCAGGGGTGAAGAACCTCAATAGACCCATTGCCTAACTCGTACAAAACCTGCAAAACTCGGGGCTCAGCCTCATGTGTCTGCATCACCTATGCGGGAGAGCAAATACAATAATCGATTACACTGCGACCCCTAAGCGAGGTGAAAGTAAATTCATCGTCGAGTGGCAGACAAAAATGATAGACTATGCGGAACTAGCAAGACTGACTAGCAGGATCCGAAACCAGGGGGAGACAAAGTTCCAAAAAGATTGGAGTAAATTTGTGGACTATATGGAAAAGAACTGTAGAAGTTTAAAGACACTTGCAGGACTGAAATAAATCCTACGAAATGACTTTAAACAGGAATAAGGAACTGCGAGATAAGAGTTGGAAAGAAAACCAAATGAGGGGAGGGAGGGAAGTCAAGCTCGGCAGAGCATTGGGAATGAGAGAAATGAAAATAACTGTTAAAAAGAGAAAAAATGTGTGTGTTGTATTTGTTTTTGAATGTTTTGTTTTGTGTAATGTGTTTAATGTGTTTATTTGGAAAATTTAATAAATTGTTCTTTTTTAAAAAAAGAAAGTAAATTCATCGTCGTCAGGGAAGTTGTTCAGTCCATTTAAGATGACAACGTTATGAACAATGCAGAATTCCAAGAGTCTTAAGCCTGCTCTGTTCAATATGCAATCCCCTTAGAGGAACGGGGGGGGGGGGGACAGAAAGAGAGGGGGGTAGGATATCAGAGCCTTTGAATCATTCTCTATATAGATGGTTTGTATGATTCTATTGTTTTATATATGCCAGTAAAGGTGTTGTGGTTGTGGTGGACCTATGCGGGAAAGTGTAGACTGAGCAATGATAACGTTAGAAGCTTCACGCGTCATTATACCCTCAATTTTTACATGCTGCTGGATCTCGACAACTTGGTTCAGCACAGAAGGCCCAAACCGGTGTTCCAATACAACCTGGGGCATCCGTATTATCTTGGACTACAACTCCCACTTGACCACCGGCAACGCCAGCCGGGTCCGATAGGAATTGTAGTCCAAAACATCTGGTGGGCACCAGGCTGAAGAAGGCTGCCATACAGATGGGTCAGCGAGCAGATGCCATCTGCCATGCGGTGGCATATATACCCAAATTGTTTACCTGCATTTGCCTCTTGGAGGGCAACTGGATGATGACTGTTTCGTTCACCTTCCTTAGTATCACGCCACAGGTGCCTGGAAGCAAGAACAAGGCATCAGCGGGGCTTCAGTATGCTTTGACTCAAGGAACAGCCCAGCTCACATTTACTGGAAGCAGCAAGGAAGCGAATTCCCCATAAGCTTCTTTATAAACTGCTGGCCACAAAAAAAACCACAACAACATACAGAGAATAAATCAGTAAGAAGTTCATCATAAAGCAGGCACCCCCAAACTCGGCCCTCCAGCTGTTTTGCGACTACAACTCCCATCATCCCTAGCTCAGTGTTGTAGAAACATTTTGTTGTGAAGCAGTTTATAAATCCTTAAATAAGAATAAAAAGGGGGCAGCTCCTCCAAAAATGGGGGAGTGTGTGTGGAAGGAGGCAAGATAAGATTCTTTTGGGACACGGACTCCGTTTGTTCCAACAGATTTAACCTCCTCCTTTAGTTGAAAAGGAAGGGAAGAAAAGGAGGCGACTGTCTTGATTCTGACCACCTGCCCAGGTTTGCTACCTCCCTCAAAGTTGTTTCTGCCCTCGATCTGGTGCTGACCTGCTGCTCGAATATACTGGGCTCCTTTCCCAGGATGGCTCTCTAAATTGTTGATCAGGGTCCCTACTGGCAGAGCCCCAACTGGATAGGCATCTCCTTCGTTAGCCGACACTGAAAGACAAATAAATAAATAAATCCCCCCACCATATTCACACCGAAAACAGCCAAGGCACAAAAACTCCTAGTAGAACTATGGCCCAAGGCAGCATACAGAACTCGAGGGGTGAGCCCAGTGCGCGGCCTCAGTCTGTCCTCCTTCGGCAGATGGACAAGCACAAGGAATGTCGTGCACAATATTGGTGCCACCACTCAAAAGGCCCTTCCAGTAGCACCTTAGAGACCAACTAAGTTTGTCATTGGTATGAGCTTTCGTGTGCATGCACACTTCTTCAGATACACTGAAACGGAAGTGTATCTGAAGAAGGGTCTTTTCCAGGGTCTTTTCCAGGGAGTCTTCTCTTCTCATGAGGTGGCCAAAGTATTGGAGCCTCAGCTTCACAATCTGTCCTTCCAGTGAGCACACAGGGCTGATTTCCTTCAGAATGGATAGGTTTGATTTTCTTGCAGTCCATGGGACTCTCAAGAGTCTCCTCCAGCACCATAATTCAAAAGCATAAATTCTTTGGCGATCAGCCTTCTTCATGGTCCAGCTCTCACTTCCATACATCACTACTGGGAAAACCATAGCTTTAACTATACGGACCTTTGTCAGCAAGGTGATGTCTCTGCTTTTTAATAACTTTAGGCACCCTTAAAAAACTACAGTTCCCAGGATTCTTTGGTGGAAGCCGTAACCATTAAAGTGAGATTATACTACTTTAAATGTATGGTGCAGATGGATCCACCGCCTGTCCCACTATCAGTTATTATTGTTAGGAAATCTGCTTCCCTGCAATTTCCACACATTAGTTCCAGCCCTACGCGCTGGAACAACAGAGATTGAGCCTGCTCCCGTCTTCTGCAAAACAGCCCTTCAAATATTTAAAGATAGCTACCCTATCTCCTCTGAAACCTTTTCTTCTCCTAGTCAGCTCTTAAGAACTATTCGTGGGCCTAAGAACTATTTGTGGGCCTTGTTTTTTTTCAGAGCCCTCGCCACCTGCGTTACCCAGCTGGTCAATGTCCTTCTTAAAACGTGGCACCCAGAACAGGACACCATACTCCAGATTTACCTGCCATCCTGCCAATTTGTCCTGAAGTTTTGAGAATGTCACCAGCCTGCATGTTTTCTGTCGCAATGATCCACCTCCTTCTCTTCCCTCCAGCCACAAGAGCTATGTCTGCAGATCTGCCGTGGGCAATAACAAAGAGACACAAAGAGGGCATGGTCAGCTCAAGCTGTCAGCCTCATTCCCAAGTATCAAAAAGAAAAACAGCAACCCGTAGTCTCCAGGCCATGTGACTGCTACTCACCTGCATGGGTCATACCGCACCTGAACCACTTTCTCCTCAAAGAAACCAGGCTCTTGTCCAGCTTCATAATTCAACCTTCGGAAATCAATCATGCGGTAGCGCTGCTTATGCCCGCCTCCAATTCTATGCACCCGGATACGACCTTGTGACGGACACGGAGCTCATTAAGCATCACACATTGCAGTCAAATGAAGAGATAAAAATACTGGACCAAGCTTCCCAGCAACCCCCCTACTTCTATGAAAGTGGTCAGAAATCAGGTCTTGGCTAAAGGTAAAACCTGAAACAAGACTAAAAGCTTCCAGGTTTGAAAAAGCAAGTTTTTAGTCCTCATGGTGGTTGATACATACTTGGTGGGGTGGGGGGAAGCAGGAATTAATTTGAGGATTAGAAACAGAAACCAAAAGGTGTCCAGATTGGATCAGGCCAATAGCCCATCTAATCCAGCATCTCATTCTCAGAGTCATTGTTGGACTTCCACTGCCTTCCCAATGATGCGTCTGGTTTTGAGAAGGAGTGAGGGCTCTGGCACGGTCCTAGAGTCCTCCTACCTCCTTCCTAAAGCCTAGTTAGCATATTCCCATCTTGCTGCCAGTATTCGGCCCCTAACAAGTTGTCCTTGAGAGAATATGGCCCTCAACAGAAGAAAGGTTGCCCACACGTGCCTTAATGTAGTCTAAAGATTTAAAATAAAAACTGTGTTGTTGTTTTTTAAAAATAAATTCCCTTGCCATAGGAGAATGGCACCAGAAGACTTGGCTTTTTTTCCTACTTGGTCTCTCCTGACAGAGGAGATTGCCTTCGCTCACTTGAGTGCAGTCCAGCTGTGAGGGGCTGCAGACATACCTGTGTGGTCTCGCCCTCCTGTCTTTTTCATGCCGATGGGCTTTGTGGTATACTTGATCCTGCATTTCCACAGTGGATTGTTGGTAGATACAACAGCAGAGGTGTTGATTTCACGGTATGCGTGGACAAGGCCAGCAAGGCAGGTGGGCTTGGGAGGTGCAGGTATCTAGGAAAGGTGGAAATCAAGCATCATGAACTGAATTTTCTACCCTGATTCCTATGTTCAGGGTGTGTTTGAATTAGATCTACGCCAGAAGTCTCCCTTAATGCCCACAAAACATCTTTGTCCTCCACAATCACTGCCCCCTCGGTCCTGAGGTGGTGAGAATGACTCTCTTTTCCTCCTTTGTAAAGTACATAGAGCTGAAGGAGGAAGTTGGAAGAGTGCCCCCCCCCACTTCCTCTTTCAGCTCTATGTGCTTTAAGGCTTGTTCTGTGTCCATTTTCTGTCTGAATGTGCCCATGGTCTTTAAAAGGTTGGCAACCCCAATCTAGCCCATAATCTTGCAATCCTTCGCTGTCTATTGTGTGCTTTGGAATTGCGGCCTTAAAATGCAGTGGCAATCTTATCAGCAAAGATCTGAAAAATTCTCCCGCTGCAACATGTTAAAAATGCAGCAGTTGTTGCGGGATTCCGGCAAAACACAGAGTCAAAAACACTTTAAAAGTTTGTGGTGCACAGCAGGCAGGTGCTTAACATTTCTACAGTGGAAGGGGGGCTGGGACTGAGATTATTATTATTATTATTATTATTATTATTAGATGTCACAACATCCAAGCCAAACACTGTTATCCCTACTTTCAGATTTTTTTTGGGGGGAGGGGTATTGGTTGTCATTACTCAGTAGAGCAGAAAACAAATGCTCATAAGAATTTTTCCTTATTATACCTGCGTGTGTCATTTGATCAAATCCTAAAACAAACAGCAACAACAAAAATGGAATTGGTTTCTAGGCTGAGCCCTGATAATTCCAAGCTTAATTTAAGGCCCCGGTGTCAGGAAAACAAGAAAGTTTAATTGCACTGCAAGGTCCACGGCAAAATTCTATCTAGAGAGAGGACATTCTATATACACAGTGCATGCAATAATACACGCACAGTGGAAAAAGATAAGGAATTGATCAATGTGGCTTCTGTACCTGGGGGAGACGAGGGCTTGAGGACAACAGCAGGGACCCAAAGCTCCGGATCAAGCGAGATACAGCCATTATCAGTAACACCTGTTCCTGCTGCAGAGGTGGGGAAGAACAGAAGTATTATTAGTTGACGGATACACATGAAGTGACATAAGAACAGGACAGTCTCAAGGAGGTCGGGCGCCCTGGCGCACCGCACCACCGGGGGTCTACCTAGAGCCGGCCCTGCATAAGAAATAAAAATCATTAACACAAAAGAGACAGGAAGCTTTGCTGGGATAAGTGCCACTACTTCCAGGGGGGAAGCTGAAAACAACCATTTATTATTTTATTTGTTCTGTAAAAATAATAAAATCCAATCCACTCTTCTTTAGGGGGAGAGGTGGTGATTGGCCCAAGGTCACTTAGTGATACAGGATCTAAACCAGGGGTCTCCTAACTAAGGCCCAGGGGCCGGATGCAGCCCAATCACCTTCTAAATCTGGCCCACGGACGGTCCGGGAATCAGTATGTTTTTACATTAGTAGAATGTGTCCTTTTATTTAAAATGCATCTCTGGGTTATTTGTGAGGCATAGGAATTCGTTCATATTTTTTTCAAAATATAGTCCAGCCCCCCACAAGGTCTGAGGGACAGTGGACCGGTCCCCTGCTGAAGAAGTTTGCTGACCCCTGATCTAAACCCAGCTTTCCCAGGTACTAATTGGCACTACTCCAAGAAGGGGGAACCTGTGGCCATTCAGATGGTGTCAAATTCAGCAGGGATGGTGGGAGTTATAGTCCAATGTCTGGAGGCCACAGGTTCCCTATGCTTGCTGTACACATTATGTCACCAAAACAGAGATAACTAGAACTGGGGAGAATCTTGGATCCATCTTATTCCAAAGCAGGCATCCCCAAATTGCAGCCATCTAGATGTTTTGGCCTACAACTCCCATGATCCCTAATTAACAGGACCAGTGGTCAGGGGTGATGGGAACTGTAGTCAAAAACATCTGGAGCGCCGAAGTTTGGGGATGCCTGTTCCAAAGCATTATCCCTGGTGTTGTACGGCAAATTGTGAGGTTTCTCTCTAAGGAAAGCACTTCAATGTATAAAACAGGATGTAATCAACATGCAGTGTGTGTGAAATTGCTTTGAATCACATGAAAATTTATCAGTGGTGATGGGAAGAGTGTCATAGTGCTTGCACTCCCATTCTTAGGCTGCAATCCTAGACCCACTTGAGAAACCCTCACTGAACTCAATGGTTCCTTCTGAATAACACTGTTAGCAAACAGTTTCTAGGACAGCACAGGAACAGTAATTGCCTCATCTGGGGGAGAGGGGAGCATCACAAGTCTTTATTATTCCCCTCGAATTCTACCTGATGATTAAAGGAAAAACACTGTTCTGAGATGCGTAGGGTAGCAATTCAGCCAAGTTTTTTCTCATAGTATAGATAAAGTCTCGTGCTCTACTGACTGAGCCATCCCTCCCATTGAAGTCAATGAAAATGGCTAAGTTAGGTCCATTAATTTAAATGGGACTACTCTGAGTAACCGGACAGCAGCCTTAATTGCAAGAAACGCACCTAGGCGGCAGTCCTCTCCGCCCACACTTGCCTGGTCGTAAGTCCCGTTGAGTTTAACGGGTCTTACCTCCGAGTAGGTACCGTATGTATAGGCCGGGCTTGCACCACTGGACCCCGATCCTAACCCAGTCTGGTTTCAGCAGCCCTTACTTCCAAGAAAACTTCCAAGGGCTTTTGCAGAGAAACGTCTCCGGCAGCTGCAGGGGTCTAACTAACAAAGCTTTCCAGGAAACTATATCCCACCCCGGAACGGAATGTTTTTCAGGCAGGCATTATGGCCATGCTCAACGTGACACCGGGAATGAGAAGACATTAAGGCCGCCTCCACTCACCCGGACTTAGGTCCCTAGTCCTGCGCCTCCATTCTGCCTTCCGGAGCCCACGGAGCATGCGCGCGCCGGTCCTGGGCGGAGCTTTGACGTAGGAGGGGTCGAGAATCCATAAAAGGGGTGGGGAAGAACGGGGTCCTGCAGGTGCTGGTTGGGCTGCAGGTTCCGCGTGAAGGAGGCTGGGAGTTGTAGTCCAACAGCATCTGGAGGGCCACTTTAGTACTGCTTTAATACTGCTGCGGACAGGACTCAGAAATCCTTGTTTCACACTTATTATTTTGCAAATAACAACAACAACACAATAGTACGGTACGTAAAGGTAACACTTCAATCGCTCTATAAACCTAATGAAAAGCTAGGCTCTGAATGATGTCTCTTGCTTCATTTTTTCATGTAGGAGACTTGGATTGCCAAAGTTGCATATCACGCAGCTGAGCTCCTGCGCTTTTAAAGCTGCTGGACACGCAGGCAGAAACTCTGAAGGCGAAACTTTCCCCCAGCTCCGTGCAAGGAAAGCATTCACCTGATGAATGCTGCTACCTCGGAAAGGTTACGAGGCTTGGGACATAGCTGCCAAGTTTTCCCTTTACTCGCGAGGAAGCCTATTCAGCATAAGGGAAAATCCCTTTAAAAAAGGGATAACTTGGCAGCTATGGCTTGGGATGAAACCGACAAGCCCAAGAAGCAACTTTTCAGGATGATTGGCAAGGTCTTGAGGGCTGATCCTGGAGAAACAAAATTAAAAAATTCCTTCCAGTAGCACCTTAGAGACCAACTAAGTTTGCTACTGGAAGGATTTTTTTTGTTTTGACTACTCAGACCAACACAGCTACCTACCTGTAACTGATCCTGGAGAGACTGCGTGGTGTACCGCAGTTGTTAGCATGCCTAGGTTAGGGCTAAGGAGGCCCAGGTTCAACCCCACCACCACCCACAGCCAGGAAGCATACTCTCTCTCTTTTCTAAATTTATTTGATTTTCCATATTGTTAGGGCAAAATTCTGGGTGCGAGAATGCTCAGCCACCCAGCTCATCAGGCAAGGGCCTGTGGTCGTTGCGGAGTATAAAAGGAAGGAGTCCAGCCATGATCCGGAGCAAACAGCAAGGTTTATTACTGCGCAGCAGGTTCAATGCCAGACTGAACACTGTGAACAGGGCTGCAAGAACTTTTAAAACTTCCCACCACCATCCCATAATGCACATCGAAAGCATCATACATACATCACTTGTGACAGGGTAAAACGTCAGAAAAGGGGAAGGTGCAAGGGGCATTAGCATACAGGTAAACAGGAGGTAAGCAGGATTAGCATAAGGATGTCCCAGGACATTGTTAAGCAAGTACCAGTAAGTATCTGGGAAGGGATCCTTGAGTACCTGGTGGGGGGAAACAATGGGTCCAGTTGTGTGTATTGCCTCTGGCTTCGGAGGGTTGGGAATGGCAGGAGATGGTACCTGAATGGATTATGGATATGCAGAGGAGCACCACCCTGGCTACCTGACCTCTTGCTTAAGGGATTATGGCTGTTCCCTGCATCCCTGAGAGCCCTTGGCCAGAGTCGCAAAAAGGAGGTTTCATTTAGAAATAAAGATACACTGTATTCATTCATAAAGAAATATGGTTACATAGAGTCTCAGGCAACAGAGAAAGGGTAGGAAAGGGAGCCTTTATTACTCAGGGCTTGATCTTGAGGGGTTCGTGTTGGTGCGATACTAGAGTGGTGTTGTAGGATCAAATGGGGTCCCCTTGAGGGCATTAGTGCTGTTGTAAAAATTTGCAGAGCTACACGGTCCTAGAATTAAGTGGATCCTTGACCCAGGAAGAGTCCAGGTATCCTGGCAGGCAGACGAAGTTTGAGCGTCTCCTGCCTACCAAATAACAGAGGCCAAACCAGGACGTACGAAGCAAGGTACTTTATTAATTAAATAATAAAGCTATTGCAATAGCGATCCGTCCACACAAGCAAGTTGAAGTGAAGGGACCCCGAACAAAGGAAGCTTCACAAATTTATAGGTTTCATTTCCAATAGTACAGAATTGCATAAAAGGTGGGGAAATGGGTTCTGGGAGGGGGTAATCGCGAGAGGACAAAGGGGTTGATGGAATTCTTGATGTAAGATATCATGGTGATAGTCCAGGTAATGATTATGCATGTCTCCTTATTGTTTGACAGGAAGACTCTGCGGATGTGGGAAGATTGTTGATAACACCTGTTTATCAAATAAAATTGTTGTTCTCACTGAAAGTGTGTATTTGAGTCGTGCTCTTTTAGACTGGCTAGGTGGCAGTGTGGTATCAAGAAGAAGTGGAAACAGTCCGTAAAATATGTTGTGCCACAGAGGTGCCTATTAACTTGCAACAAAGTTTATACAAATATTCAACGTTTGCAATAGAGAGAAAAGACTACACTTAAAGTTAAAGAAGAAGAAGATATTATACAGTAACTAATAATACACAGAGAGGATACAATTCTAACAGCGGTAAAACGTTCACAGTTCAGAGCGATGTTTGACAGCTTATAACATTTTATCAAGGACAACGAACTAAAAGCTTAGAAGGGTGCATAAGTGGAAACCTTTGCAAATAGTAGAGTCAAACAATTAATTCTTCAGGATGGCAGGATTTTTTAAACAGGTACAATTTGATAGAAAGGTTCAAGGTATCAGTGCAAGGTTATATTATTGCGGTTTCGTAAATAGATACAGTTTCATACAGAGTAGAGAATAGGGAGATGCATTGGGTAACATGATAGAGGACACCATAACATTACTAAAGGAACAACGGAATAGTTTATTAGGGATAAATATATATATCTTAAAAAGGTCCATGGTTCAGCTGAATCTGGGTCATGAAAAGTACAAGGGAGGGCACCTCAGGCGGGGATTTGGGAGGGTGGAAGTTCCGAGAATGGGTGATCGTTATCGTTTTTGGTTATCTGGCTGGAGGTGCGATTATGCAAGTTTCCATGTGGGTGTGAGACAGGATTTAGCAATGGGTTATGTAAAAGGGTGCGTGTGTTTTCCAAGAGGTCTGGAGGAACTGTCTGGGTCAGCAGGGGATTAATTTACCTTGATACGGCAGAATAGGCTTCTCTTGACTTTTGAACCATGAAGTCAAGAAAATGGCTTCTCTCTGGCTAAACTGTCCCCTCTCTGTACATTGGTAGTCTCGTAATGCATGGGGGCAAATTCCTCTTACCCTGCCCCTTATAACATTTCCCCTCTCTGCGGATTAATTTTTAAGTAATTAAAAATTATTTCCGCACACCGGGGTAATGTACTCCCCACTCCCAAGGTGGAACATCGGTACTATCTCGGGGAACTCAGGGGAAGGACATAACGGAGCTTGAAAGGAGGTTGGGGAGGGCTTTTGTCTGCGGGGAGTTAACATAGCCGGGAAACATTGGAGGCAACAGCAAAGGGAGGTAAGGAGGAGGATCAAAGATAGAGCTAGAAAAAGGGTGCCTTTCACGATTTCCCTGAGCCAGGAGGCATTGGGAAGCCACGACCAGATATCCCAGTCTGAGACCCCTTCATTCTGCACCTCGTGGAGATCTTTTGTTAGGGAATCGATGGCTCGGAGGTGTGCTGTTATATTCAGGGTCTGATCGGATACATACATACAGCACTCCGCCCCGATGAGCTTACAGGTCCCGCCCTGCGCTGACAGGAGGAGATCAAGAGCCAAGCGGTTCTGAATAGAGAGGGATCGGACCTGAGTGAGTTCTGTTAACACTGCTAGCGTGGCGGCCTCAGATTCATTGATGAACCGCAACAAAATATCCGTTAGTTTTAAGATGTCCATATGGTTCGAGAAAGCCCCATAGGCTGGGAACACTGCGCGGAGCCAGGTCTCTGCCTTTGCCTTAGGTTTTAACGGGGTAGTCGGGGACCTCCTGTTTCTCAAGCGGCCGGTAGGTAAGTCCTGGGTTACCCGGAACCCTGGGTGTATGTGGCCGAGGAAGCAGGATCCTCTCATGTGAATACTGACCCACGTATAACCTCGGGAGGAACAGAGCCAGAATAGCCCGCTGAGGGGTTTCCCAATTCGTCCGGTGCTAAAGGCTTCTATGAGACCGTCAATGGGTGATTCTTGAATGAACGGGAACAAGACGGCTGTCAGGGCAGACTTGAGATCAGGGTAAGAACGGGAATGCGTGTGATTCCTGACTAAGGTGAGGTCCTCTCCGGGGTTTATTAAGATCGTAACGGGGCATTTGCTAGAACCCACATGGCTTCCAGTTCCTGTAAATTCTCTACAAATGGGTCCTTGGGACTCACCACTCAGGTATATATACTGTGAAGTGGGCTTTAAGAAAGTAAGGTTCCGGTTCAGGAGGTAGGTACTCTTATACTGTTGGAGGGTGAGGGGGTTTGCAACGAAAGGCACTCCCTGCTCTATGTGGGATGGGATATGGGTGCAGATCCAGCAGTCAGTTAAATTCGTGGCATGGGCGGCCCGCTGAAGGAGCTGGACGTACGTATTACTTTGCCATGCAGAGATATCGGAAATGCGCGGGGGCAAGGGAAGTCCTGTAAGGTTGACGTTTCTAGGGGCAGTGCCGAGGGGCTGTAAAGGGTCCTGTCGGTGGAGTAAGTGTAGGTCAGTTGAGACTCCCCCGCATTTCTGGGGTCCTACATGGTCCCATTCCGTACTAGCCCCACCTCCAACTGAGTGTAACCATCCCTCGACATACCTATTTCCTTCCCAGGTTGATGCCGTCCCTATGTCCCATATACAACAAAATTTTCGAACGCAGATACCTTGAATGGTCGTAGCAGTGGATGGATTGGTACACATGAATCCATAAGTCCAAAAGTCATAATGCATAGAGTCCGTGTATTCCCCCCAAAGTCCTTGTCCTTGTTCTGCGGGGTCAAAAGTCTTAATAGTGGTGCCCCATTGGGTCTGATGAGAAGTTCCATTGTGGCAAGTTAACCGGTTCCAGGAATGGTCAAGGGTAAAGAAAGCACGTCCCAATATAGAGAAGGAGGCAGACCTTATAAGTAATTCCCAGGTTTGGGTGCCTCGCAGTTGGGGTCGAAAGGCATGTGGTAGCCACCTCTTAGTTCCGGGAAGGCAGAATTTGAAGTCTCCAAGGTTGTTCAAGGAAGTAGGGTCAGAGGAGTCGACGGTCCGATGATCCAGGAAGAAGAACTCAGAAGGATTTTCTCCACAATTGAGCTGCTGGGCTGCGACGTAGGTGATGAAGGCGAGACAGTATCCCAGGAGCAGGGTCCGGTCCATCTCACGGGTTGGCAGAGGCGAAAATCTGTATAAAAATAAAGAAAGAACTCGACAGACACGATACAGTTAGGGAAGGGAGGGGGTGGTGGTTTTTGGGTTTGAGAAAGATAAGGGAGGAGGGTGGGAAAACTGGGTTGGGTTTTGGGAAGGTGGTATGAGAAAGGGAAGGTAAAACAAAAACTGGGGTTTCAGGTCCCGCTCCCGGTGTCGTGGCATTTCTGTTTCCGGAACTGCATTCGTATGGGTGGATGATCTGGGTCGTCTGGTTCAGGTACTACAAGGATCTTTGACATCCACTTCTCCAGGTCTCCTTGGTCACCTTCCTTGGCTGTTATTGGGATCGAGGTGGGTTCCTCGGGAGGGTCTTGGGGGGATTCGATGGCTGGCGCGGGATTGTCGAGTGGGACGGTGTCTTCGGTGGAGTTGATGGAAGATGGGGAGGTCCTTGCAACGTCACCCAGGTCGTTGGGGTTTGGTGCGGACTTACAGAAGGTGTGATGAATCCAGGCAGAACGTTCAGAGACCTTGATTGCAGTTGGGGTCGTCAGGAGAATCTGGTAGGGTCCTTCCCACTGGGGTTGTAAGGTGGCTCGCCTGTAAGTTTTAACCCAAATCCACTGTCCAGGCGTGAAGGAGTGAGCATCGACATCAAGGGGAACATTCTGACAGGTCGCTGCATAATGGTGTAGTTTCTTTAGTTGTCGTTGTAATTGTGTAACATATACAGTCAGTTCGTTTTCCCCAGTCTCTAGCTCAGAGACGGGGAGTTGGGTGGTATGAGTCGGGGAGGGTCTGGCGAACAGGAGTTCATAGGGAGATAGTTTCAAGAGTCCTCTCGGCTGGCTACGAATATTATGTAGGACTAACGGAAGAGCATTTATCCATTTTAGCCCGGTAGCCTTACAGATTTTTCCCAATTGGGTTTTTATAAGTCCATTCATCCGCTCCGTCTGACCTGAAGAGGCCGGATGGTACGGGGTGTGGAGTTCCCATTTAATTCCAAATGCCTTGGTGACAGACTGAACTACCTCTGCAGCGAAATGTGTCCCACGGTCAGAGTCTAATCGACGTGGAACTCCGTATCTGGGAATTATTTCCTGCATGAGGATTTTGGCAACGGTTTGAGCATTTGCTCGTTTGCATGGAAAAGCTTCTGGCCAACCTGAAAGTCGGTCTGTTATGACAAGTAATTGTTTAAACCCCATACAGTTCGGGAGTTCTGCAAAATCTAGTTGTAGGCTTTCAAAGGGTATATATGCCCAAGGTCTAGACCCTGGTGGTTTGCGTGGTTCTTGTTTTGGGTTGAATCCGGCGCAGATGGTGCAATTTTTGGATACTGCCTTCGCAAATTGGTGTGCACCTGGGGCATACCAATGCCTAAGGATGCTGTCTGCTAGGCGGTTTGCTCCCCAGTGTGTGAAATTGTGTAAAACCCGGAGGTGGCGGGGTACCCAGGCTTTAGGCATTGCTAGACGTCCGTCCGGCAAAACCCACGCATTGTCCCTTTGGTGTGCCCCCAGTTGTTGCCATGAGCTTATTTCTTCTACACTAGCGGTGCGATACATTCGATTGAAGTCTACATCGGCTGGAACTAAGATGGCTTGAAATTCATTTTCATACATTTCCCCTCTCATGGCCGCTGCCTTCTGGGCAGCGGCGTCCGCAATACTATTCCCTAAGGAGACAAAGTCCGTGCCATTTGTGTGTGCTTTGCAGTGTATTACTGAGATGGCCTTCGGGAAATGTATGGAGTCCATTAGTCTTTTCACTAGCGGTGCGTGAGAGATTTGTGTTCCTGCAGCTGTTAGGAATCCCCTCTGTTTCCAGAGGGTACCCGTAGCGTGTACCAGTCCGAAACAATATTTGGAATCAGTATAGATATTTACGCGCTTGCCTTCACTCAATTCGCAAGCTCTGATAAGGGCAATAAGCTCAGCTGCCTGCGCACTGTAGCGCGGGTTTATAGGTGCAGCTTCTAGGATGGTGTCGTGTGTTACCACAGCGTACCCAGTTTGTCTTGTTCCAGCCACGACCTTGGAACTTCCATCTGTAAAGATTGAGATATCTGGGTTTTCCAAGGGAAGGTGGTCTAAATCTTCCCGTGGCCTTTCGGCCAAGCGGACTGCTAAGGTGCAATCGTGATGGGGGGTCCCGTCGTCGGGCAGAGGCAGTAGGGTGGCTGGATTTAGGGTATTGACTCTTTTAATGCGCACGTTGGATGGTGTGAGCAGGGCAGCTTCGTACTGATTTAGTCGTTCGTTACTAAAATGTTGACAGTTTCGTAAGTTTAACAAGGTGGCTACAGCATGTGGTACATTTAGGATTAGTTCTTGATTTTGAACGATTTCTAGGGCTCTGTCCACTAATTCCGCAGCGGCAGCAATTGCCCTGAGGCAACCTACAGTCCCCTTAGCTACCGGGTCTAATTGAATACTGTAGTAGGCGACAGGACGTTCCTGGCCTCTGAAGGTTTGTGTCAGAACTCCGGAGGCTACCCCTTTCTGTTCATGCACGAACAGCGAAAAGGGGAGACGGTAGTCTGGCAATCCTAAGGCTGGAGCGGACCTCAGTTCCCTTTTGATAGTTTCAAAATTTTGTAGGCTTTCTTTGGACCATTCAAGGGGTTCTGGTTCGTCCTTATTAGTCATCTTTACAAGGGGTTTGGTTAATTCTCCATACCCTGGGATCCATGACCTGCAAAATCCGCTCATTCCTAGAAACCCGCGGAGCTGTTTCTTGGTCTTTGGCAGGGGAACCTTAGCTATAGCATCTACTCTTTCAGTTGTCAAAGCTCTTGTTCCGTGGCCAATTATGTGGCCCAAGTATTTTACTTCAGTTTGGCAATATTGTAGTTTTTTTGGTGAGACCTTGTGGCCCTTGTCGGCAAGGGCGGTTAGTAGATGGACGGTGTCCATGTGGCAATTAGTTGCGGAGGTGGAGCAAATTATCAAGTCATCTACATATATTAAAAGGGAGGAGCCAGCAGGAAAGGAGAGGTCTTGTAGGTCCCTATGCAATGCACAAGCAAAAATTGTTGGGCTCTCTACATATCCCTGTGGGAGTCTAGTCCAAGTCAGCTGTCCTTTTTCCCACGTAAAGGCGAACAGAAATTGGCTTTTCTCATGCACTCTTATGGAAAAGAAGGCGGAGCATAAATCAATGACACTGAAATATGTACTATCTGGTGGGATTCCGGTCAAAATTGTATTAGGGTTGGCGGTGATGGCGTGGCGGGGTATCACAAAGTTGTTGATAATTCTGAGGTCTTGGACAAGCCTGTATTTAACTGGGGCACCCGGGGGTGATGGCTTGCGTACCGGCAGGAGTGGACTATTGCATGGGCTGACGCAGGGAACAAGGATGCCTTGATCCATAAAATCCTGTATCATTGGCCTCAATCCTTCTATTGCCTCCTGCGGCAAGGGGTACTGTTTGATGGAGGGGTATGGGACATCAGTGCGGTATTTAATAACAACGGGATCTGCCGATTTTAAGAGTCCCACAGAGGTATTAGTATTTCCCCATAGGTGAACTGGTACCTTGTCAATCAGAGGGGTTGGTATTTCTAAATCAGTCAGGTTTTCTTCCTTTAAAATGCCTTGAAAGGAGACTGCCGCCTCTTCTGGCATGTGGAGGTAGATACCCTCAGTGCTGCAAGTTATAGTTGCCTGTAATTTACATAGTAGGTCTCGCCCTAGTAGGTTGACAGGGCTCGGGGTCAGTAGAAATGAGTGCTCAGCAGTCAGGGGCCCTATCGTTACTTTCGCTGGCTCTGAAAGAGCGCATGTCCTGGGGATCCCATCAATGCCCATTATACGTTGTTTTTGCTGACTGGACCTCAGATGACTGTCGTTTAAAGTTGAGAAAGTTGCCCCTGTATCTAGTAAACACTGATACTCATGGCCATCTATGGTGATTGTGCATATGGGGTCATGGGCTGATAAGGCAATTGTCGGGCATACCAGGGCAAGGTTTGAAGGATCCCCGTTTAATTGTCATTGGTTAGTCTCTGAATTAAGAGTGGGTTGCATTTGCTCCTGGTTAAATTCCAGCGGTAGTTGGAATGGGCGCTGATTCTGGAAAGGGTTTGGCGCTATCGGGTTAGGGTTTTGTGCTGCATTGGATCCCATCCCTAGAGCTGGTTTTGGTGCCACGGTATTTAAGAATAATGGACAATTTCGCTTGAAATGCCCTATTTGATTGCAGAAAAAGCATTGAGAGGTGGTCTCTCGATGCTGGACATTGTTAGCCCTTTGGTAAGGAGAGGCTTGTCGATTTGCATGTGCGTTCATCCCTCTAGGTTGTGTGGGAGCCTTTGAATTTCTGAAGGGGTAACTAGGTTGGGGGTTATATGCGGTACTGGCTGCACTCAAAGCCAAGGCGAGGACTCTAGCATCGTCCTCCTTTTCCTTCCTTGCCTCCTTTTTCTTTTTCTCATCCCTTCCATCATAAATGGTTTTCGCAAGCCCGAGGATCTCACTCATGGGTTTCCCTTCATAGGCTACTTGGAGGGAGAGGAATTTTCTGATGTCTGGACAAGCTTGGTCTTTAAAGAAGCTTTTCACCACTACTTGGTTGTCTGGGGTATCAGGATCGATCCCCCCCCATGTTCGAAAGGCGGTTATTAGCCTGGTATAGAAGGCGGTGGGAGTTTCATCAGGTTCTTGGGTTACCTCCCTGATCTTAGTCCAATTTGTAGATTTTTTTCCCGCGAGCCTTATCCCATGTAAGATGGCTTTTCGAAACGCCTTCAGATACCAAATCCCAGGCGTGGTGTTATAGTCCCATTCTGGTTCGGTTCTAAGTTGGGCTGCAGTTAGAGGCTCGATCCCTGCAGGTTTATTGAGTTGGACATCAGGTAATTTTAGGGCTTCTGTTGCTTTCTCTAAAATCTCCTCCCGTTCGGGCTCATTAAAAAGACCATTCAGGAGCATGTGTACGTCTGCCCAGGAGGGATTATGAGTAGAAAAAATAATGGCAATTTTACGATAGCACATGTCAGGATTGTCTTTTAAGGTCGACATCTGCTGAGCCCAATTCAGTAGGTCTGAGGTTAAAAAGGGAACATGGGAATAGACGAAGTTCGTCCCATCTGAAACTGGGACTGACCTTAAGGGATATTGTCCCTGGGTTTTCTCGGTAGCCTCTGGTTCCTTTTCTATGGGGTCTCTTTCCTTTGTGGACGATCCCTTTAATTCCGATAAAACTGTCACTAGTTGCTCCACTAAATTGGTTTCTGGGTCACGACTACGAGTTCTGCTAGCAACAGGACTTAGCTGGGGGGGTACTTCAGCAGGAATTCGGGCTTCGAGGTTGCCCTGAGGTGCTGGACTTAGACTAGGCATGGCAGGAGTTACAGATCCGCCCTCCACTGCACTCCGGGAGTCTTGGACCTCAGCCTCCCGTTGTCTGTTTGCGTTAGAAGGAGATGGTGCCGGGGCTTCGGCAGGGCTGCAGAGCTGGTCTACCGGCTCTTCTATAATTGTTTCCTGGTACGGTGGGGGTCTTGAACTCCTTTCCGTTATTACTGGCATTTGTGGGGCTGTTGGACCTTCAGTCCCTTTAAGAAGGATTTTTGCCTTTTCAAATAAGTTGAGATATCGAATTTGCAAGGGGTATTGGTCTTCCAGTGTTATTCTTAGTGCAGAGATTCGCTGGGCATTAAGGGAACCTCTCGGGATCCATTTTTCCCCCTCTGGATGGTCCGCAGTGACGCGGATCCAGTCTTTCTGACAGAGTCTTTTTAGCCGATTTTTGTCAAGTTTTTCCACCCCAGGTAATTCATGCCAATGTTCGAATATGAATTGTAATGGGCTTTCATCCTCAGAGTCCCCACTTTGGCGAAGCTTCCATTGAGCTTTGCCACGGCTGGGAGTCTGGGACAGGAATTCCTTTGAATTATGCGCACCCATGTTTATTCTGGCTCTTTATACTGCAGTTCTGGGTCCCCGACCCTGTTCCTGGACACTCTTAACTTCCCGAGTCTATGACTCACCCCCACGTCCTTGTGGTGTTCCTGCCTGCCGTTCGCGTGCACTAACTACTAGGCGGCCTGGTGCAGCTAGATACCTAAGGACCCCCTTCTGGTCATCAATTGCCTAGGGTCCTGCAGCAACTTTCCTGCCTCTTACAATCTAATAGAAAGACTACCTGCCCTGGACGCTTGCCCACGCAATGCCGGGTGGTTAGCCTTGGAAGGAAGGTTTTTTGAAAAGAACGGGTGACCTTGCGATCTAGAACAACCCCGTCACTTCCCGGTGGGGATCGGGGGTGTCTAGGGGCGGCTTCACCCGAAGATTAAGAGCAGAGGAATACGGAAAAAAGGTTGGGTAGATTGCTCAGAACTCCTGCGCAGATTGGCAGGAGCGAGCTGGGTCCGTCCTTCTGGGTATTTCGTTTAACGAAAGGACGGATCCCAAAGGCTCTAATTCTTCTTTATCCCTTATGCCTTTACAGCTTAGCTGCAACTAGAGCCCAAGATAAGAAACAGAAAAGGAGAGAACAGTGAAGAGTGAAGTTTTAGAATTGTAGTTGCTGCAGTAATCAGCCCACCGCGTGTCCCCTTTTAATACTCACGACCGATCCTTTCAGTCGAATCCCGTTGTCTCCAGCTTCCCACTGGTTCCTGAAGAAAAACAGCCTTGTCCCTTTAAACGTTGCTTCGTCCTGGGGGTCCCGCTTGGACTCTCAATTACTACCAAGCGCCTCGGGTCCTGAGGTTGGTTTACCCCCCTGCAAAAGAGGCAAGGGCGCGCTGGGCTCCCCTTCCTCAGTGAACCCGGAGCTCAAGGCAAAACTGGGTCCCCGAAGTGGTCGCCAAACTGTTGTAAAAATTTGCAGAGCTACACGGTCCTAGAATTAAGTGGATCCTTGACCCAGGAAGAGTCCAGGTATCCTGGCAGGCAGACGAAGTTTGAGCGTCTCCTGCCTACCAAATAACAGAGGCCAAACCAGGACGTACGAAGCAAGGTACTTTATTAATTAAATAATAAAGCTATTGCAATAGCGATCCGTCCACACAAGCAAGTTGAAGTGAAGGGACCCCGAACAAAGGAAGCTTCACAAATTTATAGGTTTCATTTCCAATAGTACAGAATTGCATAAAAGGTGGGGAAATGGGTTCTGGGAGGGGGTAATCGCGAGAGGACAAAGGGGTTGATGGAATTCTTGATGTAAGATATCATGGTGATAGTCCAGGTAATGATTATGCATGTCTCCTTATTGTTTGACAGGAAGACTCTGCGGATGTGGGAAGATTGTTGATAACACCTGTTTATCAAATAAAATTGTTGTTCTCACTGAAAGTGTGTATTTGAGTCGTGCTCTTTTAGACTGGCTAGGTGGCAGTGTGGTATCAAGAAGAAGTGGAAACAGTCCGTAAAATATGTTGTGCCACAGAGGTGCCTATTAACTTGCAACAAAGTTTATACAAATATTCAACGTTTGCAATAGAGAGAAAAGACTACACTTAAAGTTAAAGAAGAAGAAGATATTATACAGTAACTAATAATACACAGAGAGGATACAATTCTAACAGCGGTAAAACGTTCACAGTTCAGAGCGATGTTTGACAGCTTATAACATTTTATCAAGGACAACGAACTAAAAGCTTAGAAGGGTGCATAAGTGGAAACCTTTGCAAATAGTAGAGTCAAACAATTAATTCTTCAGGATGGCAGGATTTTTTAAACAGGTACAATTTGATAGAAAGGTTCAAGGTATCAGTGCAAGGTTATATTATTGCGGTTTCGTAAATAGATACAGTTTCATACAGAGTAGAGAATAGGGAGATGCATCGGGTAACATGATAGAGGACACCATAACATTACTAAAGGAACAACGGAATAGTTTATTAGGGATAAATATATATATCTTAAAAAGGTCCATGGTTCAGCTGAATCTGGGTCATGAAAAGTACAAGGGAGGGCACCTCAGGCGGGGATTTGGGAGGGTGGAAGTTCCGAGAATGGGTGATCGTTATCGTTTTTGGTTATCTGGCTGGAGGTGCGATTATGCAAGTTTCCATGTGGGTGTGAGACAGGATTTAGCAATGGGTTATGTAAAAGGGTGCGTGTGTTTTCCAAGAGGTCTGGAGGAACTGTCTGGGTCAGCAGGGGATTAATTTACCTTGATACGGCAGAATAGGCTTCTCTTGACTTTTGAACCATGAAGTCAAGAAAATGGCTTCTCTCTGGCTAAACTGTCCCCTCTCTGTACATTGGTAGTCTCGTAATGCATGGGGGCAAATTCCTCTTACCCTGCCCCTTATAACAGTGCCAATCTTGATTCCCAAATGAAGCCTCGTTTGGGTGCCCCCCCCCTATAAAATTCCCTAACACATATTAAAATTTACATTCACACAACAACATACTATATAAGAACAAGATTCCAAAGAATCTCCTGGACTTCCCTCTTCCCCTTTGTGGGTCTTTCCTTCTGCATCTTTTATAGTGATCCAAATTTTTGTACCTCCATTACAATATCTCCATTATCTCTCTCTCTCTCTCTGCCTGGCCTACGGTATCTCACCTGGCTGTTGTGAGGGTAAGCTAAGACGGAAAGAACCACACACACCGCCTCAAGCTCCATATACATACGTGCAAGAGTAGTACATTATTGTCATTATTTTAAAAATATTATTAAAATAATAAAACTATATGATTATCAATCTAGTGAAGGGGTAGAGTGCCCTTTTCATTCAAGGGAGATAATTTTGGAAAACTATGTGAGAACGCTTATTGCTTATTCACCAGCTCCTCTTGCCGTGGTGGTTTATTTCATTTTCCTTACATCCTTGCTTTGCATTCTTGAAAATAAATCATTATAAATAATAATAATAATAATAATATAAATAAATAAATAAAATAAATAAATAAATAACATCATTTTTCATTTCTTTTTTTTAAAGTTATGGGCATTATGGGGACAGAACTACCTAAATTGTATAGAAATTTACTGTATTTATGTATGCTACTACAGCAGCAAGAATGTTACTTGCCCAAAAGTGGAAAGAAGCAAAAGTCTCAGGAAAGGGTGGATACAAAAACTTACGGAATTTGCAGAAATGGCAAAACTTACCAGAAGTATAAGAAATCAAGTAAACAAACTTTTTTTATAAAATAATGGAAATGGTTTATTGAATATTTACAGATAAATGGCAAACAGTTAAAAACATTGGCAGGATTAATGTAATAACCTGCAGTTTTATAAGAGTGTATATTTACTCTGAGCAAGTTAATGAGCAAGTTAAATGAATTTGGATATGAAGAAGATATTAAAAAAATAAATTTTAGGAGCCGCAGAAAGAGGGGGAAGGAAGTCAAATTTTGAAATACTGTATTGATTGTAAAACTAATGAAATGTATAAATTTGAAAAGTATAAATAAAAAAATTATTTTAAAAATTAAAAAGTGAAGGGATTTGGAAAGGCCTTGGAAATAGGGGGACAAAGCAACGAAGCGAACGTCTGAATGGACAACACAGGGCAGAGACTCCTCCTTTCCCTCGTTTCTGCGAACGAAACTCAACTGGCGAGGCTTGACGGGTTGGGGGGGGGGTCTTCGCGGTCACCTGACTGAAAACGCCCCGCCCCCTCCCCACGCCCATAGAGATAGGGAGGATCTCCCCAAGCGCGTCCTGCGCCATGTTGGATTTAAAGGGGCCGCGGCAGGATTGGGAGGAGCTTAGAATGAGGATTGTTTTTCCTTCCAGTCGGGAACGGCCGGCGGCGCCGCCTCGTTGGACGGGCGGAGGGGGGGGAGCGGCGGCGAGGGAGTGATAGCGCGAGCCATTTGCGCATGCGTGGCTAGCCATCCATCCTACGAGGCTGTCCCTGAAAAAGCAGCAGGTAGGAGCTTTCGTTGCCTTTCTTTCTGCCTCTTTGGAATACGGCGATTGGTTTTCATAATGGATGATATGCCCCCTTCCAGTCTCTGGCAGAGTGTTATTGTTGCTCTCTTGGCAGCAGGGTGGTCCTGCCCCAAAGGGGGGGGGTAGGCCTCAGAAGGGTAGTCTGCTTTCACCTTCTCCCCCCCACCCACCAACCTTAGGGGCAAGGCGATCAAACTTTGCACATGCTCAGGAGCACTGCTGTCTGTCCCTACGTTCCAAGGTTGAGTGCTGGCCGTGAAACACGGTTGCTGGGATCGAGCCCTGTCACTGCTTCAGCCCCGATTTCCAAGCTGGCGGTATCTCAGATGCGTCTGTCGTGTTCTTTCTTCCCCTCGTTGCCAATGGCTCATGCCTGACTCACTTGCAAAAGGTTGTTGCAGTTTGTTTGTTTTTGGCTTCTGTAGGGCTGTGGCTCTCTGCTGTGCTGGCAAAGCAAAAGACTCTGCTCCAGGCTAATAGAAGATAGAAGGGCAGATGCCCAGGATTCCTGCCACTCCTTTACTGACAGCAGTTGTGTAGGCTGCCAGGGGAAAAGGCTTTTCTCCCTATCTCAATCTCCTATTTGGGCTTAGTCTTCACTGATCACAAGTTGCTTCCTGACCTGACCAGGAAAATTGGTTCATTGCAGCTGCTGGGGCAGATACCAGGTTTGCTTTGGCAGTGGGAGCCACAAGGCTTATTTCTTTTATTGCGGCCGTTTATTCTCTGTTGTGGTGTTATCTCCTCCTCATGATTCAAGGCTGCCCCTATCAGCGTGGATTTATTTGCGTAAAATCGGACTGACTTGGCTGCAGTCATACGTCACACTAAAGTCAGAGGGTCTTGTACTTCCCATAAACATGTTTAGGATTATGCAATGAAGAGTGGCAGCTGCCTTAGCCGACGATGGGTTTGAGATTCCTGATTTGGGAGCAGCCGCGGCTACCGAGTTCTGCCTTTCTTTAGGAACCGTGGAGCAAGGATGTTTCATTCTCACAAGAGTCTTCCTTACCCATTTTCTTTTCGTCTTCTTTTTTTAATGCCAGAGAACTATTTAATACATGTGGCATGTTTTGCTTAGCTGGGATGTGGTTAAAAGTCCTCTGATGCAACATTCTGTCATGGTGCTACCACTTTCCAATTCCTGTCCCGTTTTTACAAAGAATTTAGGACTGTCTGGGCTCTCTGTTGCCTTGTGCTTTTTCCTCAACTCCCACCTAAATAGGCTGCTGGGTTCCTGTCATCCTCTTGTTAATCATTCAGATGTCTGATGCTGTTTTGAACTCTGAAACCAGCTCTGGGAAACTATGGGAGGAGCTGGCATGCTTGTTCTTAGTTTCAAGGTCTGCTGTGTATGTGGCACTGACCTGCTATTTATAATCATGATGCTATCTCACCGTGCGGCTGTGGGCTGTGGCCTCATGCAACAGGGAATTTAATGGATTATTTGATGCGACTTTAGGCATTTCTTTTTCAAAGGACTGAGGTCACACCCGCAACATACATTCAAGCACATTTATAGCATATGGCTTTCCCCAAACAATCCTGGAAACTTGTTTATCCCTCGCAGAGCTGCAATTCCCAGCACCCTTAACAAACTACAGCTCCCCAAATTCTATGTTGGGGAAGCAAAATGTGACCTGAGTTACTGCTGCAATGCTTGGCAGAGTTAGATGTACCTAGCTACGTGTGTTGCATGTCTGAGTGAACTAGTTGGTCTCGCTTTACTTGAACAAGTCTTCTCTCTAAATTATTAGGTGCACTGGATCTGCACTGGGAACATCCATCTACCACAGCTTTTTAGTGTATTTAGAATTTCTGCAGATAGATATATTGAACATGAATCACGATCAGTTGTGCCAAAGGGCCACATGATTAAGAGCCTCACACTGTGGCCAGCCAGGTGGTGATGCTTCACCCTCACCTGGCTCATGCTTCTCCTAAAGCAGTGATGGCGAACCTATGACACGCGTGTCAGACGTGACACGCAGAGCCCTCACTGCTGGCACGCGCCCCCTCGGCCCAGTCACGCTGTTTTGTTTTGTTTTCCCCCATTTGTTCTCCCGCTCCTCCTACAGCTTGTCTCCGCTAGAGCTTGTCTCCGCTACAGCTTATCTCCACTGTTAAAACCCGAATCCTTTTTTGTTGTTGTTGTTGCTGGTAGCCAGAGATTGGTTTTTAACCCTTTCTGTGCTGTTTTTTCCTGGCGCTTTGGCAGACTATGATTGGGTGTAACAGTGTTCGGTTTTTAACCCGTTCTGTGCTGGGTTTTTTTTGCGCTTTGGCAGACTATGTTGGTGCTGCATGTTAGTTCCAGCGAAGGTATTATTCGTCATTTATTTCTGTTCTCTCCCCCCCCCCCAAAAAAAGCACAGCAGCTTTGGGGCATCCACCCCAAAAAAGCAAAGCAACTTTTGCACACACACCCCAAAAAAACCTCCAAAACTTTGGTTAGCAGCTCCCCCAAAAAAGCTTAACAAATCTGGGCACTTTCTGATAAATAAGGGGTTTTTGGTTTGGTTAAATAATTAGTTTTTCAATTATACATTTTTGTTATTTAAACTATAAATATCGTGAAATTATGGGGTTTTTTTTCTGAAGTGACACACCACCCAAGTTATGCTCGGTTTTTTGGCGAATTTTGACATACCAAGTTCAAAAGGTTGCCCTTCACTGTCCTAAAGAGTAAGTGCTTTGTGTTGGTGCCTCTATTGAGTGTTTTTTTCTATTTAAAAATAAACGTTTAGGGCTACTCTCATTTCGACTCAAGAAAATCTCCATTTTATATCGTTCCCCTGTGTCCCCCTAGGAAAAAAAGCACTGCCTCTATTGTTTTTAAACTTCTAATCAGAAGATGATACTTGGCTAGGAAAGACAGGGAGAACAGTTTGGCAGCCGGAATTTATTTTCTGAAAGGATAGTGCTTGGTTGCTTATATTTACTGATGAAGTGATAAATGTACCATTTGATGGCAAAATCAATGTCCTGTTTGTGCTTTGGTAATTCAACAATATTTTCAAAAGGTTGCTTCAGGGAGTACAAATAAAGATGAAGGAGCCCAATTTTAAACAAAATCTAGTATTGCAGAATATGAATTGTCCCTAAATGATGTTCACCTGAAGCCATTTAACAGTTGGTGAATGGCTTCAAAAGACATGACATTTTGCCCTAAAAAAACCCCAACCACACAAAACATAACACTTTTGTTCACTTATGGGGTGGTATATTAACATCTGGATATTTTGCAGTTTGTTGGCCTCTTTTTGCCTTTGTAACATGGACATCAGGTCTTGTTAAGTCTTTGCCCTGCTGGCGTATGTATTTCCCCCTCCTTTTTAAAGAGTATTATTTTGGTATCATGTCTTTTTCTGTGTGCGTTTTTAATTTTTAAAAACCCCAGAAACCTGGTACTGTATTGCAAAAGCACACAGGGAAAACATTTCACATTTCACTTAGCAATAGGAAAGATAGCAAGGTGGTTGCCTGTCTTCCTTGCTTTGTAGTTTTTGGAGAGAGGATCAGTAACAGAGCACATGCAAACCGGGTGCAGAAGGACCTCAGGTCAAATTGCTGGCACTTCCTTCAAAGGGTCTAAGGAAGTTGGTCCTCTTGCAGCACAATGCTATGTGTTTAGCCTGAAGTCAGACTTAAGAATTGCCTAGGGTGGCAGCCTTAGCATGGCTGGTAGTTGTCTAGCTGGGTCAATGATCTGTCTTGGAGTAAGCTTCATAAACACATGTTAGCAATATGTATGAAGAGTTCATGTTTCTCAGACAAAGGATGAATGTAGCAGAAGTTGCTTGACAATTCTTAGACACTTTGTACACATCCAAAAACATTATTGTTGTAGTGATCGAAATACTTACCTTGATGCAGTTGTTCCAGCACACGTGCCAATCTATCCTATTTAGGATAGTTCTATTCTTTTATCTCAGATTAAAACTGTAGGTTGGAGAATTTGTGTGTGCAGAACACCTTTTCTGTGTAAAAAAAGAAAAGAACATGAAGCACTTTGAGCACAGTGAAATGACGCTGGCTATGACTTAATCATAGATCCACTGTCATTTTGCATTATACCGATTTCTACTTTCATGTGATCTATTCGAAAACATTCCCAAGCTAACTTTTCTTGGACAGTAACGATAAATGGTTTGGACAACGAATCAAGACATGTTCAATATAGGCATGTTTTAATCAATTGGACAGCAGCCTTCAATCTTGTCTGACACAGGGCAAACTTTTAAACCCCAACCTCAAACAAAGGAATAATCCTGTATGTGTTTCTAACTGTCGTCTACTAGTAGTTAAAAGTACATCTATAAGTAACTTCTGATTTACAGTAAAAGCAAAATTAACCAAGTGCTCATCACACTGAATATCCCACTGGGAAGGGTTTGTTAGGTTATTCCTTACATTCTTCCCATTCCTGCTCTTCAGATAATTGTCTCCAAAGCAGCTCAGAAAGGCATAAGAAACAGGCTCTCATCAGGCTCGCTACTGAAAAAACAAGATGCACAAGAAAAGAGGAGTGTAAGAAAAAGATAGAGATTAGTTCTTCAAGGCCAGAATGAAGTCGTAAGCTATGTATGGGTATCTATATTCAGTTCAGGCCCAGCTGATCTTCCCCTTGCTGGTGTTTTTGTGGCTGCCGGATGGGACCAGAGTGTCCTTTACCCTGGTTCTGTAGTCCCAGGGACAACTGGCAGTGGGAGCTGGATGCTCTTTCTTGCAAAGAAGGGAAGGCAAGCCCCAGTGGAGGCTACGGTAGCATGCCAATTTCAGTTTGCCTTCAGTCAGTCCCAACTTGGCTGACTTCTTTCCTCTAAGCTAGTGATGGCCAAACTTGACCCTCCAGCTGTTTTGGGATTACAATTCCCACCATCCCTGACCACTGGTCCTGTTAACTAGGAATGATGGGAGTGGTAGCCCCAAAACAGCTGGAGGGCCAAATTTGGCCATCCCTGTTCTAAGCAGTCCAGGGGTAGCACAAGCAATCAGCTTCTCCCTTAGTGTCAATGTTGCTGTTGTTGATCTTAGCAAGGATCAGTTTCCTGCTTGGCAGGGGGTTGGACTGGATGGCCCTTGTGGTCTCTTCCAACTCTGATTCTATGATTCTAAGGAGGAAGATGGGTACAAAACTAGAATCCATTGGCTGTGCCTACCAATGTCTCTGGCTCCACTTGCTGTTGGCCTCCCTGCCTTCCACCCTGTCATTACTGGCAAGCACTTTGCAGTTGTTCCTTTTCTAACAAATAGATGGGGCCAAGCTGATCTTCCCTTGGCTTGAGTGCAATTCCTTGACTACGACATGGAGCCCATTTTCCTTTAGATCTCCAGCCCTAGAGTAACTTGCTTGTGTTCCCTCCTTCAAAAATGAGTATTCCCTCTCCTTTCTCCAACTAGATGACTGGTCATTGCCTAAGGATCTTTCTCCCTGAAGAAACTATCCTGTCTTATTTGAGAGCAATTAATTTGTCCGGGTCTTAATCTTCCTATACTAAGAAGCAACGATAGGGCTATATACTAAGATTATCCATGGCTAAATTGTCTTGAGCACGTACCAGGTACAATGGCATGTAATTAAAAGGATTAAAGTGCAAGTAGTTTGGTGCTGAATGAAGGTTCAGGAAAACGCCGTCTTTCGGAGTGCGGAGAATGCAGAGGTTAGTGGTGCTGAAGTTGTAAAAGAATAATTTAGTAATAATTTAATATTTATACCCTGCTCATTTGACTGGGTTTCCCCAGCCACTCTGGGCAGCTCCCCAACATAATATTAATAATAAGCGATAAAAACTAGAATCTCTAGTCCTTCCCGAAGTTGATGAAGGAGAGACTGTCCCATAAGCTGCAATTCTGTATGCATTTACCCGGGAGTAACTCAGTGAGGCTCACTTCTGTGTGCAGACACTGAATTGCATTTTATATTTCCTAGTTTCAGAAATCCTTACAGATGTGCTAGGCAACAGTACCCAGTTTCAAGTCTCCCACACGCTAAACATGAGCCCTGTTGGCTAGAAGAGTGGAGTTCTAACATTTAATTCAGTAGGAAAAAGGGATGATTCAGCTGTGGGGAGTTTGGGAAAGTGCTTTCATATACAGTGGCAGCTTCATCATTGGAGGCACTCTCTAGTCTGCTGGTTAAATGGTTGCACAAGCACAAAGCAATCAGACTGCTGTAAATTCATGTTTGCAAAAGGCGACCTTCCCAAGGAGGCCTGGGCAGTTGCTAGGGGAGGTACAAAAGGAGACTGAAGGAGAAGTGATCTTAGAAAGGGGAGAGAACAAAACAAAGTAACACTCTACAGAGAAAAATCTTTCCATGGACACTAGCTCACCCTTTGCCAGCCTGGTGCTCTCCAGATGAACTACAACTCCCATCAGCCCTTGGACTTTTTGAAAAGGGGGGAACTAAGTATGGTTGTGCCCATTTGTCTTCTTTTTGCTTTACTGCCCATGGAAGGGCTTATTGAAAGGCAGGGGGAGAGACGTGCCGGGCCCATTTGCGTCCTCTTTGCTTTACTGCCCACTGGTCTCATTGAGCAACAATCATAGAATCATAGAGTTGGAAGAGACCACAAGGGCCATCCAGTCCAACCCCCAGCCAAGCAGGAAACACCATCAAAGCATTCTTGACATATGCCTGTCAAGCCTCTGCTTAAAGACCTCCAAAGAAGGAGACTCCACCACACTCCTTGGCAGCAAATTCCACTGCCGAACAGCTCTTACTGTCAGGAAGTTCTTCCTAATGTTTAGGTGGAATCTTCTTTCTTGAAGTTTGAATCCATTGCTCCGTGTACGCTTCTCTGGAGCGGCAGAAAACAATCTTTCTCCCTCCTCCATATGACATCCTTTCATATATTTGAACATGGCTATCATATCACCCCTTAACCTTCTCTTCTCCAGGCTAAACATACCCAGCTCCCTAAGCCGTTCCTCATAAGGCATAGTTTCCAGGCCTTTGACCATTTTGGTTGCCCTCTTCTGGACATGTTCCAGCTTGTCAGTATCCTTCTTGAACTGTGGTGCTCAGAACTGGACACAGTACTCCAGGTGAGGTCTGACCAGAGCAGAATACAGTGGTACTATTACTTCCCTTGATCTAGATGCTATACTCCTATTGATGCAGCCCAGAATTGCATTGGCTTTTTTAGCTGCTGCATCACACTGCTGATTCATGTTAAGTTTGTGGTCTACCAAGACTCCTAGAGCCTTTTCACATGTACTGCTCTCAAGTCAGGTATCACCCATCCTGTATTTGTGCCTTTCATTTTTTTTTTTTTGCCCAAGTGTAGTACCTTACATTTCTCCTTGTTAAAATCCATCTTGTTTGCTTTGGCCCAGTTGTCTAATCTGTTAAAGTCATTTTGAAGTGTGATCCTGTCCTCTGGGGTATTAGCCACCCCTCCCAATTTGGTGTCGTCTGCAAACTTGCTCAGGATGCCCTCAAGCCCATCATCTAAGTCATTGATAAAGATGTTGAATAAGATTGGGCCCAAGACAGAACCCTGTGGCACCCCACTAGTCACTACTCTCCAGGATGAGGAGGAGCCATTGATGAGCACCCTTTGGGTTCGGTCAGTAAGCCAGTTACAAATCCACTGAATGGTAGCATTGTCTAGCCCACATTTTACCAGCTTCTTTACAAGAATATCATGGGGCACCTTGTCAAGGCCCTTGCTGAAATCAAGATAGGCTACACCCACAGCGTTCCCTTCATCTACCAGGCTTGTAATTCTGTCAAAAAATGAGATCAGATTAGTCTGACATGACCTATTTTTCAGAAACCCATGCTGACTTTTAGTGATCGCAGAGTTTCTTTCTAGGTGCTCACAGACTGTTTGCTTGATGATCTGCTCTAGAATCTTTCCTGGTATTGATGTCAGGCTGACTGGGCGGTAATTGTTTGGGTCCTCTCTTTCCCCCTTTTTGAAAATAGGGACAACATTTGCCCTCCTCCAGTCTGCTGGAACTTCGCCTGTTCTCCAGGAATTTAAACAGCTGCTCTAGCTATGGAGTAGTTTTTGGAAAGTGTGCATTGTGTGGAGTCGTGTAGGAGAAAGTTCAGCATCCACTCTTAATTTGTTTTTATTTTGCTGCTGGCCAGCCACCTGGAGCAGTAGGCAAAGTTTAAAAATAATGTGTGCGTTGGGGTGGGGGTGGGAAATCACAGAGCTCACCTATTGCTTTCCTGCCTCCCAGTTTTGTGGCAGCAGCTGGTTGAGGGACTTTAAAAAATAAATGTGTGTGTGTGTGTGTGTGTGTGTGTAGGAAGAAATGCACTGATCATCCTGTTGCTGCTTTGTTTTGCTGGCCAGCAGCACCCAACATGGCCACTGACATAATCACAGGGTGCTGCTGGCCATTGACAAGCAGCATGTTGTTTCTCTGCCTTCCATGGGCGGCCACCAGAAAAGATGCCGCTCCTTGGTGACTATTGTGTATTGCCTTCCATAACGTATTTCACTAGCTGCTGCTAACGTGTATTAGACCTGGGCTGCTGCTCTTCCGACTAATTATATCTCTTGGTTCTTCCTTGTTTGTTGTTCCTTTGTATTGCTTGCCAATCCAGCTGCTGTGCCTTTGCCTTTCAAAACTGTGGATCTCTGCAGCTTGTATAGCAATATCCTGTTGCCTTAACTAGCTCCCTGAAGAACGGTAGGCAACTGAATGGGGGCATGCCACAGTAGGGTTGTCCTCATTGCAGCTGAAAAGCTGCCCCCACTTCATATATTGCTGGCTATTGCAAATTGCTGCAGACTCCTGCAGATTGTCATGCAAGAATCCTCTGGTATATATCCTTCCGCTTTGGCTCTGTCTCTGTATTTGTGCTTGCTTAAATAAAATTACTATGGGACCCAGGTGGCGCTGTGGTTAAACCACTGAGCCTAGGGCTTGCTGACCACAAGGTCGGAGGTTCGAATCCCTGTGACGGGGTGAGCTCCCGTTGCTCGGTCCCAGCTCCTGCCAACCTAGCAGTTCGAAAGCATGTCAAAATGCAAGTAGATAAATAGGAACCGCTACAGCGGGAAGGTAAACGGCGTTTCCATGTGCTGCTCTGGTTTGCCAGAAGCGGCTTTGTCACGCTGGCCACATGACCTGGAAGCTGTACGCCGGCTCCCTCGGCCAATAATGCGAGATGAGCGCGCAACCCCAGAGTCGGTCACGACTGGACCTAATGGTCAGGGGTCCCTTTACCTTTAAATAAAATTACACCAGAAGAATATCACTGTTAAAGGACGTGTTCCTGATGTGGGGTTTTTTTTTGGATGTGTGAGTGTCAGTTGTATAGATTGCTTTGCTGTAAACAGACTTGAATGTTTTAATAGGTCTAATTTGATGTAGGTTTACTCTGCGATAGTAGCATCTTCACGCCAATTCCTACCTAAAACAGTACCTCTGTTATTCTGTATGGAGTGGAGGCATATTATCTGCATCTGGGCCTGTGAGATCTGCACTGTCAGCAGGGGTATTGATGTGTGGAAAATGTTCAACTCAGACACTAACAACAAATTAGCCCTTTGTACCTCTGGGGGATTCGCAGCATTGGTCTGAACACAGCCACCCCTGTTTCGAACTCTCCTAATAGACTGTGTCAAGAAAGATCTTGAGAGAGGAAGCAGAGGGATTTTCGCTTGTGCTATCTGTTGACATAGGAGCAGTGCTTCATAGTGAGAAGGGGGGAGAAATCAGTATTTGTGAAGTGGCCGAAGTAGATTGCTTGCATCCGAAGACCAGAGTTCGTATGAGATTGTCTTGAAACAGCCATGGGTATGAGAAGCCAAGGATTTAAAACCTGCATGTGTCTCTTGTTCAAAGAGTAAATGTTGTTGGCATTTGTCTCAAGATGCAATGGAGGGCAACTCCGTGGGTAAAATCAAAATGCTGTGTTCTCAGCACTGAAGTGACTTCTCTGGGGTGCAGGTCTGGACAGTGTGTATGGAGGTCCTGGGCTGCACAAACATCAAGACCCCCACTCGGCCTCACTGATTATTTATTACTAGTGTATTTCAGCCCGTTCAATAACGGGCGCTAGAACATCCTGGGGTTCGGAGAAGCGCTTGCGCAGCGCTTCTCCGAACCCTGGGACCTGTCCTTGCTGACGGCGGCAGGAGGACAGGAACGGAGGAGAAGAAAGCGCTGCTTTCTCCTCCTCCGTTCCTCTCCCCAAGCTGCGGACAGGAAGGAGGCATCCCGGGGTTCGGAGAAGCGCTTGCGCAGCGCTTCTCCGAACCCCGGGACCTGTCCTTGCTGGACGCACACACGTTCTCGCTCCCCCCCCCACCAACGCTCAGTCCAGCCAGGAGCGGCGGTTGACAGCCGCAGGGAAACGGTAGGTGGGGGGGGGGGAGAGCACGCGTGTGTGCGTCCAGTCTCTGCTGTCCAATCCCTGTGTCCCTGGGGCCCATGTGCAGTAACCCAGGGACACACGGGACAACTGGACGCAGGGACACTTGGACTTTATTATATAGGATTATTTTATTAGATCTATATACCACCCTTCACCAGGTCTGTTCACAAGATAAAATCTGGGACAGAGTCCCTCCTGCAGAATGATACGGTCAAAAGGAAAGCAGAGCAATACATTTGGCATCAGCTTGGTTGCAGGAGTTGCCCAAAGAAGTCATGCAAGGCGCCATCCAACCGTCTTAGGGACTCCACTCCAGATTTGTGTAGGGCAGGCACCCCCAAACTGCGGCCCTCCAGATGTTTTGGCCTACAACTCCCATGATCCCTAGCTAACAGGACCAGTGGTCAGGGATGATGGGAATTGTAGTCCAAAACATCTGGAGGGCCGAAGTTTGGGGGTGCCTGGTGTAGGGGTTTACTCTTTAGCCTTTTTTTGCTCCTGAAGATATCCTGCAACATAGTGGAGGTTTAGGATCAGAGTGTTCTTTCTCCTAGGTGGGCTACCTTCAGGGCCGTCTTAAGCTTATCTGGTGCCGTGGTGCAAGGATCCCTCCGGCGATCCCCACCCCCACATTTCCCTCCGGGTGTGGTGCAGCATGGCGGAGGCGGAGTTTTGACGAAGTTCCTTAGCTGAGGCAGGTTTCTAATCAGAGTTATAATCGGAGTTCTCTAGTTTCGCGCCCCCGCCCCGCCTCCACATCCCCAAGTTACCCGGTGCTTCCCACGCTCACAGACCCACGCGGGGCCAGGCTGTCTTGCTGAGGAACCTATCCCTACCAGGGGTGAGGAAAGACGGAGTTTGCGGCAGGGGGGATTTGATTTAAATCACTAGTCAGTAAGGCTTGATTTAAATCACAGTTTTCTACATAAAGACTAATTCTTGCTGGTATAACTTTAATATGCAAGTAGATGAAGATTTTTAGAATAACAACTTTTCATATTAGTTTTTTATCCCCAGTTTAATAGGTTAATCATTCATATTTGGACAACTTTACTGTTGTACTTAGGAAGGAGAAAAATAATCATTACCTTAATAATAACAATTTAAATAGATTTATTCAACTGAAACAATAACATTACAGCATATGTTATTTGCTTAAACAAACATCAATATTTGTTAACTAATTTGGCTAAACAAAAACAAAATATATATATTTTAAGAAACTTAGACTGTCAGCCCAGCCTACACATGAAAAACTTAAATACTGTCCACTCCAAACAATCAGAAAAATATTGTTTCTATTCTATTCACTGAATTTCTTAAAACTTAGCACTGAAGGGGTTGTTTCTGTATTCATAGGTTTGTAGAACAATAGGATTAAGGTCTTTTTCTCAACTCTGTTCATGTTATAACATTTTTGCTGTGAATAAGAAGCATGTGATCTCTGTTGAGTCAAATTCAGTTTTGAGAACTGCAAAAGTAAACCAAGCATCTGTGATGATATCTTGTAGGCAGAGAAACTGCCCAATAATCTTACAAAAACCTCTGGAAGAGCATGACATTGTGAATGGATTAATGGAATTTATTTACCCAAAAAATTAAACATATACAACCTTATTCTACATAATTAAAAATAATCTTTATTTCATGATGGAATAACCTTGACTTTAGAGGGTTTTAAAAGTTCAGAAAGGAATGGGATTTTTTTTGGGGGGGATCCCTTTTAAAGAAAACTTTGCCCCTGGACAATTGTTGGTACTAAGCCGAGTTCATGTTATGGGCAGTAGCTCCAGACAGGCTTTTCTTAATGGGGCAGGATGCCTAGAGCCCAAGACTTTGTGCCCAAGGTTAATTGGTTCATTCTTGTGACACTAAACTCTGGTTTAGCGTGACATCCAAAAACAGTAAAGTGTGTGTTGGGGTGAGGGAGGCAGAACCCAATCAAACTCTTGATTGTGAGTGTCCAGGATATTTTAAAATGGATGAATAAACTAATCAAGCAAGGCATGGCAAGGCAAGTGGGACACACTAAATGCAGGAAACATAGAAACCTGAAGTGAGATTTGTCCCAAACACCCTCCATCTTTCTCCTCTTTCTACCAGTCTCCCTCCCCCCCCCTCCGGGGTCATGTATTATTTTGTGATAGCCCTTAATTGTTAGAAGCCTCTTGAGTGAATTTTGACTGAAAAGTAGGAGCCAGGGTATATAGAAAAATTAAAATGACACTATTATTTTCATAGGGGAAAGTTTCACTTATGTGGTCCAAATATTGGAGTTGGCTTCCTGGATGAGCAGAGGGCCAATTTTTATTTAACAATGTGAATTTTGATAGCCATGCAGTTAATCGTTACGCAAGAAGAAAAATATTGCGGTTTGCTTTATTTCTTTTTAAGGAAGCCCTGCCACCTTGATACAGGGTTATCCATGAAAACTAGCTATGATGGCAGTGTTGCAGCTCCACAACTGCAGGCAGCAATGCTTCTGAATACCAGTTGCTGGAAACCACATGAAGGGCGAGTGTGCTTTGTACAGTACTCATGGTCTGCTCCCTGGTTTCCCACAGGCTACTGGATGCTGGACAAGATGGGCCATTGGCCTGATCCGGCAGACTCTCCTTACGTTCTTATTAGACAAGTATAGTTCTGTTCAAGCTGTATGAAGTGCTTCCTCTATTCACTCTTTCCTTCTGCATGCCGATTTTCATTTCGCTCAGCAAGCCGCCCTGTTTAACATTTAATATCCCATGACGTCTTCCATGCGGCTTCACAGAGTCCCAGTGGCTGTAAGCGACCACAGATCTCCATTGGGTGCGGCTATAATTAAACCACCTTGGAACGGGAGAGCAGAGTTAATATTTACCTAGCCATGGAGTGAAAAGCCTTGTTTTTCTTCTCTCTTGATAGAAAGCAGGAGACAAGGCTGCCTTGTACTTGAGTTTTATGGTAAGTGCTTATCTTGCACCAGCCCCACCCAGTACCTGTTTTAACGTTTTGGCTCTCCTGTTAACTCAGATGGGGTAAATATGTATTAGGGAGCCTGGCATGCCTGTCTTCCCTTTGAAGACAGGCATGTTGGAGGGTAGCAGTTGACAAGGGTGGTGTGTCTTGACATGCCATTAAAAGATGGGCCTGGTGCTTCACTGTAGGCTATACTTTTCTATTTTGACTCATGATTTAGGAACATAGTTGTCAGGGGGACTCCCTACAGGGAACCTCCCCCCCCCCATCCTGACCAGCATTTCACCCAGCGATAGTCAGGAGGAGGGAATGAGGAATGGAGGGAGGGCTCAGTGAGGCGTCCGAGCCCTGGCTACGCTCTGGGGAACAGAGCGGGCAGGAAGGGCTCAGAGACGCGTCACAGCCTTGGCACTGCTCTGGTCGAGGGACAGCGGACGAGGGGCTCAGCGAGACGCCGGAGCCCAGGCGCCGCCCCAGCCAGCAAGAGGGGAGACGTCTTCTTCTGGGGCCTGAATTGAGGCGCATGCCTACACGTAGGGCTAAGGGGCAGCGTTTCGGGGTGCCCAGGCTTTTATGCTGGCCCAGAAGCAGACGGAAGCCATTGCCGGGTTCTGAAAGTGACTAGGTGGTCATGTTTTCTGCTTATCTCTGCACTGTAAATAGTATGCACAATAAGACTCTTAAAGACAGCGCGGACTGGAGCGTCTTTACTCGAGAGTAGCCACAACAACCCCCTGACAAATGGTGTTATAGGAATTCTAAGGTCTCATATATATATAAATCTTATGTTCATAAATTTACAAGGCAAACATGTGCATAAGAATATAAACCACATCTGAAATAGTACAGGAGAGCAATCCTGAAACCATTTTGACTTTTCCAGTGACCTCAAACATTCTCTGCAGTGAGGAAGAAAATGGGAAAGCCATTCTTTGCTCAAATCCTGTCTTAAGGGCGTATTTGTGTATGAATAGGGTGAGCCTGGATTCAGGAACAAAGTATTTAGGATCTCAGAAGGAATGGCCAGGCTGCCCAGGTGGAGCAATCAGTGACCATTGTCAGGTATCCTAACAAACAGGATTTCTGTGGTAGACCGCCCCCTGTGATGTATTTCTGTTGGAGACCGCCTCCTTCTGTGATGTATGTATGATGCTTGGGGGGGGGGGTCTTAAGCTACAGGATGGGCAATTTCAAAAGTCTATATAAGGACTTGCACACCATTGCTCAGGGTTCCTCTCCTCCCTCCCTTCGTGGGGTGAGTGGGGGACCCTGTTGCAATAGTTTAATAAAGATCAGGCTTATTAAGCTGCTATGCTTCTCAATATTCTCTGGTTGGCCTGTGTTATTTTCTCCTTCTGATAGTGAACCTATTTAAGGACTCTATACGGGCTCTTGGATACCCCATGAAGGAAAAGGAGCAGTTTTTTTTTCTTATAACACCACAAGGCGCCTAACAGTGTCTTGAAAATATATATGGCTATAAAATCAATGAGTAGAACTAGAGAGAATCTCCTCAAATCTTGATCTAGTCCTCCACCAAAGGCCATCAAGAATGAGCCTTTAATGGATTATCCTGGACAAAGGCTTTCCAGTCAGGAGTACAGTCCCTAAAACAGGCCTTGTTTCTTTTTGTTAACCTTGGTGGTCCACGATTTTCTAAATCTGGACCTTTGTTTTTTGAAGATCAACATGGGCAGGAAGGTTCAAATGAAGACATGCTATTCCCTGGATATTGGAAGGCCACCCATTATGTTTTAGATGCTTAGCAGAAGCCGCTCTTGTTTGTAGGTTTGTTTTGCTGCAAGTATGGAGTAGTTAGGTACAGCTATGACCCCCCTCCATCGGTAAGTTGCATTGAAATCAGCAGCACTTACTTCCAGGAAAATGTGTTCAGAATTGGGATAGCCTGACTGCTTAGTAAGGCTGTGATCCTGAACCCTTAGTAGGAAGAACTGCTTTAGCTTCAGCAGGGTGGCTGCATCATGTGCTCTCACACCATGCCCAGAATCTCCTGGCTTGAGAGCAGTACATGTGAAAAGGATCTAGGAGTCTTGGTAGACCACAAACTTGACATGAGTCAGCAGTGTGAGGCAGCAGCTAAAAAAGCCAATGCAATTCTGGGCTGCATCAATAGGAGTATAGCATCTAGATCTAGGGAAGTAATAGTACCACTGTATTTCGCTCTGGTCAGACCTCACCTGGAATACTGTGTCCAGTTCTGGGCACCACAGTTCAAGAAGGAAACTGACAAGCTGGAACGTGTCCAGAGGAGGGCAACCAAAATGGTCAAAGGCCTGGAAACGATGCCTTATGAGGAACGGCTTAGGGAGCTGGGTATGTTTAGCCTGGAGAAGAGAAGGTTAAGGGGTGATATGATAGCCATGTTCAAATATATGAAAGGATGTCATATGGAGGAGGGAGAAAGATTGTTTTCTGCTGCTCCAGAGAAGCGGACACGGAGCAATGGATTCAAACTACAAGAAAGAAGATTCCACCTAAACATTAGGAAGAACTTCCTGACAGTAAGAGCTGTTCGGCAGTGGAATTTGCTGCCAAGGTTTCCTGCTTGGCAGGGGGTTGGACTGGATGGCCCTTGTGGTCTCTTCCAACTCTATGATTCTATGATTCTATGATCTCATTGTTCCTCCAAGGAGCTCTGAGCAGTAGCCCAACATAATGGCAGTACAGTAAGCCTGCAACTTACTGGTGGGTGAGAAGAAATCAGGGTGCGCCGTACAGTATTGAAGAGCTCGCTTGCTCTGGCTGCAGGATGTGTTCCTTTGTATTTCCATCACTTCCTATGGACCAATGTCTCAGGTGTGAATCTTTCTGTGCTTGCAGGAGAGCATTTGCTCCTCGGCAGTCTGGCTGCATCTCTGCTGCTGCTGCTGCTGCAGTGGGTGGGTCACCACCAAACTGCATAGTAACTCTGCCTCTGGTGGAGAGGGAACTCAGAGCATCAAATGCTGCTGTCTCTCTCTGTGTGTACTGCTAATAACTAACGCCGTGCAGTTTCTGTAGCATCACTTGGCCCGAGGAGGCTTCTGTGGAAACCGGCTTCTTCGCAGCGTAAGTTGCTCTGTTGGGTTTGGGGGGGGGGTGTTCCACTTTCGGGAGCTGAAGGACAAAGATCAGAGTGCTGTCCGTTCTTACTGGTAAAAACGGCAAGCTTATTTTATTTTGTTTATTTGTATTCAGATGGAGCCCCTCTGGGCGAGAGCAGGAAGCTGAAGCCCATGTTTAACAAGGACCATTTCAGCAGCTCTATTGGCGAGTAATGCAGGGTGGGGTGGGGTGGGGTTGTGCTGCCTGCATCGCAAGACAAAGCAGAGGGCAGCAGCTGGCGTGAAGCTCCTGGAGAGCAACAACTCTGAGCTAATAGGTGGAAGGCAAAGCTTGGTTTTCAGTGTGAATTATAGATGTGGCCTACCAGTGTTGGGGATTTGGCGATGCGCTAGGGAGGCACATCAACCCAAGGGCGTTCTCCCTCCTCTCTTAAAGTACTTGTCCATTTATTGCTGGCGCCTTGGTTAAACCTGCTGTAGTTTCTCGGAAGATAAAACTCGATTATCCGGTGCGGTGGGACTCGGCACTTCTGCATCAGCCTCTGGGAATGCAGAATAAGGTACAGGATTAGTGCATGCTAGTCATCTTACAGAGCCTGAAGTCCAGTGCGCTGCAATAGACGGTGGGTTTGATTTCAGTCTGGAAGCTCCAGGGTTCAGATGCCAATCTGCTTCAGACTTTGCATGGCCTCTTGGGCAAGTCGCTGTTTCTCAGGCTCACTTCCCCATTCATAAAATGGGAGGGATACTGAGCTCCCCTGCAGAATTGTGAGATGGGCATACATAAAAATGGCAAAGCATGTTGCAGATGAAAAGTGCTATGATAACTACTATTTTACAACAACTGTACCTAGAAGGCTGACATATTTATTGTCTCATCCCTTAGTAAGCAAGATCCTAATGTATCAGAGACAAGAATGGAGGAGCGCTTGTGGATTTTGCAGAAGCTAACCACATTCCCAGTATAAAGTTGAAATCCATATGTCTTAGAAGCAGTAGCTGTTTGAAGAAATGTGGACACAATCTAATATTTTCCCCTGTTCCCCCCCACCATCTATACTTGAATCTTGAATCATAGAGTTGGAAGGGACCACGAAGCTCATCTAGCCCAACCCTCTGCAGTGCAGGAATTCTAGCTCTCAAAAGCAGAGGTGAGGAGCCGTTGGCCCTCCAGATGTTGTTGAATTCCTGTTCCCATCAGCCCCAGCCAGCATGACAAGTGGCCTAGTATAGTGGGAGTTGCAATTCTGCAACATCTGAAGGCCACAAGTTCCCCATCCCTCTTGTAAGCTGTAGTCCTGGGGAAAGGTAAGAGACTCCCGTCTTCCAGTGAGGGAAATGGATGCTGAATAAACTATTTCCAAGTAACTAGTGGTCAAGGGCTCGTGGGTTTTCCCTGTTATGACCAGCCTGATTGTGTGGGTTGATTTCTGGACAGGTTGTGAATTGGGAATGTTTCATGTTGCCTGTTCCCAATGGATTGCTCTCCTGGTGCATGAGGAAATGTATTAGAAGCATTATGCAGCTCTGCAGCAGCCAATAAAAGGTTTTAAGTGTGTTTAAAGTGCAATATACAATGTGACACTAGATGGCGATTGTGAGCCTTATAGAAAATTCAATGCCTTTTTTAAAAACACTTTTAAAAAAGCCTTTTCAGAGTAGTTTTTATATGTGTGTAGATTCCATCCCTGTCACATTTCAGTAAGCAAAGCATTCTGAAGCCACTTAGATGCATGTTTTAATCTCCTTCCTTAGAAGCAGGGCTTTTTTTCAGCTGGAACTCAGTTCCCGCACCTCTCAGGTGGGTGCCATTGCCATTATAAGAGAACAAGGGAGGCATTCACGATGAGTTCCAGCACCCCTTTTTCTAGAAATATAACACTGCTGGGAAGGGGTGTACTTTGCCCTTTAGAGTACTTGTTGGCGCAAAATGTTTATTGAGGAGTGAATGTTGCAAGGCTGGATAAGCAAATGAACATAGTTTGGCCGATGTTATCTCCATGGATAAAGGAGATCCATCATTAATTAGATGATCCAGCAGGTTTTTTTAAGCTAGAGATCAGGCTGGAGAGCGGGGTGGTGGTGGTTAAAACTCAATGGACATCGCGCTTCCACGCTCTAAACATAAAGCTTGTTAGGAGGAAGAGTAAGGAATACCTGCCCTCAGAAAAGCCTACCCCTTGCCTTTCTCCACTTCACTTGCTCTGGACACGCCCCCTGGATGTATAAGACACGCCCAGAGCAATGACTTGCACAGAGATGCAACAGGCAACCTCTGAGGGTGGTTAATTATCCCCTCACTCCTAATGCAGAGATGCGGCAGCAGAAGCGGCTTCCCTCAGAGGACAGTGGTTTGAAGGAGGCAGGTCCAGAGCAGCAAATCGTGCAGAGATGCAACAGGCAGCCTCCCTGGATGGGCGCTTCAGCCTTGTAAGACAAAGTACTGTAGTTGAATCTCTTACAGGGCAGAGTTTTAGCAGTTGTTGGTTTCACCAGAGTGGAAAATTCAGAGAGGAGACCTGAGATAACTTTGCCGCCCCTTTGCAGCCACGCATCCCACCCCCCACCCCCGGTATTTTGTGAGCCAGGCAAATGAGTTGGAGGCAGTTGTACGTTTAAGACTGTGATGCTGATCTTATAAGTGTTTTGTTCATGGGATATCATGGTGGGTTCCCCCCCCCTCCAACTTCAAACACACACCCTCTGCCTCTTAGCTTGCCTACGTGAAATGCTTCCCCCTTCCATATAGCAAAAGAAAGATTATTTAAAGGACAATGAGTATGTCACTAGATTCCCAGTGTACAACTTACCATTCCCCCCCCCCCCGGCTTGCCTTCCCTGGCCAATTTATATCTGGAAGCACAGAGCCAGAGAACCCAGGAGTTTTTATGGAGCGTCTAGTTTAGGAGAGCTGATAGAGCTGCTTTGTGCAAACCTTTTCCATCCCACACCTTACAGCTATGATGAGTCAAATCCCAGAATTGCTAGCCGCAGGGCGCAGAGCTATGTAGGAACTCATCTGTTGTCTTTGCTAGAAGTAAGTATTGATGAGCTTATTCAAACCGGAGATGCCTGAGGATTTAGTAGGCATGACTAAATGGCCACAGTATTGCTGTGACAAGCCCATTTGGATAGGGGAGGGTGACCATCTGCCTGCTATTCTGGTGCTCCCCCCCCCCCCAAGTATTTATTTTTGTAACCTTGGGAAACATCCGAGATGAGAAGAAAGCAGAAGTTGTTATAGAAGCGTCAAATTTCCTGGTTTGTTCTCCCTGGGGGCGAGTGTTTTTGATACAAAATTGGTAACCAAAGTGGGTTTGATTGGATCTGGGGATCCAATTAAAGGGTGTTTAGCTGGTTCTGGCACTAGAAGAAGGGGACAACAGCGGATGACATGGTTGGACAATGTTCTCGAAGCTACGAACATGAGTTTGACCAAACTGCGGGAGGCAGTGGAAGACAGGAGTGCCTGGCGTGCTCTGGTCCATGGGGTCACGAAGAGTCGGACACGACTAAACGACTAAACAACAACAAGCTGGTTCTGTGCCACTTTAAAAAATATTTTCATTGAAAGGTTTTCATGGATAACAAAGCTGCATATATATAGCATCTGTGTTTTATTCCTGTGCCACTTATCGCTTATTCAGTGCTGTGGGAATGACCTCGCTGGTGTACCCAGCCTCAAGAAAAATACCGTATTTTTCCATGTATTAGATTAGACTATATTTTTTTGGGGTCGCCTTATACAGTGGTGCCTCAACTTACGAATTTAATCCGTTTCGAAGGCACCTTTGTAGGTCGAAAAATCTGTAAGTCGAAAAGCGCCATTGGAAACATGATTTCCCATAGGAATGCATTGGAAATGGAAAAATTCGTAAGTCGAAGCAACCCCATCTAAAAATTCATAAGTTGAAAAAACCCTACCTAAAACCGTCGCGGTTTCCATTCGGATGTCGAGAAATTCATAAGCGTGCGGCCATTTGCCCCATTCGTAAGTTGAAAAATTCAGTTGTGGAGTCATTCGTAAATCGAGGTACATGGGTAGTGCAGAGTGGTGACTGGTGATTGGCTGACTCCACGAGCAGGAGGTTGTCAGCGGCGGTAGTGCGGGTGATTCGTTGCCGCCACAACGGTTTTTGTCGATTTGCGGCTGCCGGCTGCAAGTGGTCGCGTCCGATAGGAAGTGTTGGTCAGGCGGGTGAGTGGTTTTCTGCAACCCCCTCCCCCCCAAAAAAGCTCAACAACTGTGGTCAGTCCTCCCCAAGAAAAGCTCAACAACTCTGGGCAATTCCCCCCTATTTTCTTAATTTTGAGTCCCCCAAAATGGGTGGCGTTTTATACACGGGGGCGTGTTATACACGGAAAAGTATGGTACTTTTGAGATTAAGGGGGCAGGGAAGGCGCCAATGGGCCCTGGACCACCTTCAGGTGGGCCTCCTTCCCACTTCACCTGCCTGTCCTGTTCTCTGGCCATGCCATAGCATTTGGGTTGGACCAACGCTAGCACCAGCTACTCCGTGCATGCTGAGTAAAGGTGCGTGGGAGACAGGAAAAATCAAGGGAGAGAAGAAAAGTCTCCCTCCTCCGAGGGAAAAGAGCCACAGGAGGTGTTGAAGGAAATTATAAAGTGAGATACAGTGGAACCTCGGTTTATGAACACCTCGGTTTACGAATTTTCGGTTTACGAACGCCACGGACCCATCTGGAATGGATTAATTCACTTTCCATTACTTTCAATGGGAAAGTTTGCTTCAGTTTATGAATGCTTCAGTTTATGAACAGACTTCCAGAACCAATTACACCCATGCTTCAGGTTAAGAACGCTTCAGGTTGAGTACTCCGCGGACCCGTCTGGAATGGTTTAATCCAATTTCCATTATTTTCAATGGGAAAGTTCGCTTCAGTTTATGAACAGACTTCTGGAACCAATTGTGTTCATAAACCGAGGTACCACTGTATAAGGTTAAGATTTATTATTATTATTATTTGAAATAAACCAGGACTAGAAAGGAAGGAGATAAAAAAGGGAAACTGCTATAGAAGTGAATATAAAAGGACCATTAAATTAATTTTATATATTAAAAAAGTTCCTTCCAGACAGGCTAAAAGAGAAAGGAAAATATTCTGCTCCTTCTAAGGCAGGGATAGGCAGACTAAGGCCTGGGGCCTGGATCCGGCCCAATCACCTTCTAAATCCGGCCCGCAGACAGTCCGGGAATTAGCATGTTTTTACATGAGTAGAATGTGTCCTTTTATTTAAAATGCATCTCTGGGTTTTTTGTGGGGCATAGAACTTCGTTAATTCCCTCCCCCCCCCCAATATAGTCCGGCGTACCACATGGTCTGAGAGACGGTGGACCTGTCCATGGCTGAAAAAGAAGGTTGCTGCCCCCTGTTCTAAGGCCTTCTGTCATGGACACAGCTTGCTACTGAGCAGGTTCCAGCTTGAAGCTTATCTTCAGATTTCCCCAAAGCTAGAAGCGAGATGTTATTCTCTTACTATCCTTGGGAATTTTTGTGTTGTGCATTGGCTTCTATTACCAGATAGCCGGGAGTCAGGGGAAAAGTCAAATGTCTTGTTTCTGCAAGGGGAATTAATTCCTGCCAGTCTTACGTGAAAAGAGAAGTTGGGTGTTGGAGTACAGTGACTGCAACAAGGCTGCAGAACAGGTAGGCCATGGGTAGGCAAACTAAGGCCCGGGGGCTGGATCCGGCCCAATCGCCTTCTAAATCCGGCCCGCAGACGGTCCGGGAATCAGCATGTTTTTACATGAGTAGAATGTGTCCTTTTATTTAAAATGCATCTCTGGGTTATTTGTGGGGCATAGGAATTCGTTCATTTCCCACCCCACCCCCCAAAAAATATAGTCTGCTGACCCCTGAGGTAGGCCAAAGAAAGTACCCACAGCAGAAAGCGAGGAGGTAAAGTTGTTGGAGCTAGGAGGGAAAAGAATACGTTTCTGAAAATACATTACAAAAATCAGAGAAGACAAATGGTTTATGCATCGTATTAAAACATTGTTAAAATTAAACTATGACTTAACGTGACTAACAGTGCACTAGGGCACACTGCTTAGCAGTTCCCAGTATCTCCTCCCCCTGCTAACCATTTGTCGTGCCTGCGGAGGAAGCAAACCAGAGGCTGGCTTTGCATTACACGTGAACAAACTCTTGGTTTGTTTCCTTGCCAGGGGAGGAACTATTCAATAACTTTTGAGCAGTCCGCACCAGCGTGTCTCTTGGTCGCGTTAAACCATACAGTAGTTTAATTTTAACTATTGTTTAGAGTGACTTATGAAGAGGGCCTAGTCTGTTGCAGTAAGAGGGTGAGGATGGAATCTTCTGTTTCCATCCTTCTGTAGAGTCCTGTAGCATTTGTACTTTTTCTTTTGTATTTCCTTCTCTTAATTCTGTCTTCTCTTACACACCTTCCTGCTCCTGTCTATCCCATCTGTCCAAGAGGTGGAAATAGCAAAGACACACAGCCGAGCCTCCTTGGTGGTGGCCCCAACAGTTCTGGAACATCCTCCCTAAGATAGCCTGCCCAGGCCAGGCCTTCCAGTTTTTTCGAAGGAAAGTTAGATGTCTTTTAACATAGACAGGCATTCTGTGTGATTACCTGATGATATTTCAATTTACTCTAGTTGTATTTTCTCCTCCTCTCTGATTACACATTTTTGTTTTACCTGTTTTGTGAATTATTTTGTGATCCCTTCTGGCTCTGTTTATGGAGAAAGCTGAAGTGCAAGTTTAAGGTACACATACACATGCACTTTTGCCTAGATATCTTCATAGTTAAGTGTGCTGGGGAGCCCCTCTCTTTGTCTTGGATATGTGGAAAAGTTCTACTGTAGACGTTTGCAGATGTGAGATAGCTCAGTAGAGCATGGGACTCTTAATTTCAGGGTTGTGGGTTTGAGCCCCACATTGCGCAAAAGATTTCAGCATTGCAGGGGGTTGGACTCTATAATTCTGTAATCTTTATGATCTATATAATAATGCACAACTCAGTTAAGCTGCAGAGTTTGGCTCTTTAAACATCCTTGGGACTAGATCCAGCAACCCCAAACTGCGGCCCTCCAGATGTTTTGGCCTACAACTCCCATGATCCCTAGCTAACAGGACCAGTGGTCGGGGAAGATAGGAATTGTAGTCCAAAACATCTGGAGGGCCGAAGTTTGGGGATGCCTGGACTAGATTGTGCTCAACAAAAATGCTTTGTATTGACAGGATTGCGAACTGTGTTTAGAAAGCTTCCCAGTACCCTAAAAATAAGGGACCATGCTAGATCAAAATTAAAAAATTCGTTCAGTAGCACCATAAAGACCAACTAAGTTTTTATTTTGGTATGAGCTTTCGTGTGCATGCACACTTCTTCAGATACACGAAAGCTCATACCAAAATAAAAACTTAGTTGGTCTTTATGGTGCTACTGAAGCAATTTTTAAATTTTGTTTCGACTCAGACCAACACGGCTACCTACCTGTAACTACGGTATGCTAGATCAGTGATTGCAAAAAATGAGAGAACTTGAAATGCAATTATTTCTGAAGCCTGGGTTTCACAAGTATGGAACATCTTGCTTATGAACATATTAACCATTTCACAAAAGGAATAACAATCAGAGTTGGGGAGGAGACTCACACTTTCTATACAACTTAGTAGCCCTTTAATGACTTTGTTAAGACAATCACACATAGTTTTCATCTTTCTGCTCATGGAACCTTATGGAAAGATACTTTCATTTGATTGCCTTTCTTGGAACATCTAAAAGTACAACCCTCAGCTGCTGTTTTCCTTTCCTTTCAGTACTACTTCTAAGCTCTCCTTTCCTTGGATGGGTATGTTTTATTACTTGAAATTAAAAATCTTTTTATTTTATTTTTATTTTTAAAGGGGACCATATTAAGCTTTAATGTGTGGAGCTGAAGGTGCTGTAGGTCTGAATTTGGAAAGGGGGGGAGCTTCTTACTTGGGGCAGACCTTGAGGATACTGTACTCCTTACTTTTTAAAGTTGTTTTTATTAGCTGTTTATGATATGCTCCACACAGCTTACCGCTTAAATAGCACCGAAATGCCAACAGCATCCCCAACCCTCCCATCCACCCGTTACAACGAAAGTGTGATAACTGCATTCTTCCCCTTGTATTTATTTTATTTTAGAAAAATGTATAAACCGCTGGCCAAATAAATAAATAATGCCAAAACCTCAAAGTAGTTTACAAAAATAGGCTCCCCACCATAGCACAAAAATGTTTTCTCTTCTTTGCCCTTTCCCCTTCCAGCAAAAAACTGTACACCCTGGTCACCCTGCTGGTAGAACATACATATCCTGCTTTTCTCTCCCCCCCCCCCTGTAGCAGCCTGAGCATCCCTCCTTCGCTCTCAGTCCCCCTTTCTGACTTGGAAAAGCAAACTAGGGCTCTCGCCACTCTTTCCTCTTCCCCCTTCCCTTCCTTCTTTGTTCTTCCTGCTCCCGGTCTGTATGGCTGCGAGGAGGACCTAGGTTTGAGGGTCGGACCTTTTCCCACCTTGGGAGCAGCAGGGATCAAGGGCAGCTGTACTGGGAGAGAGACACCCATTGCCCTGGCACTGGGTGGTTTCTTTTAGTGGGACTTTCTGGGCAAACACAGGGAGGCGGGACAATTGCCTAGCAAAGATCCCAGGGAGAACACCCACACCCAGAGAGAGAGAGAGAGAGAGAGAGAGGTGGAACCAGACTGAGAACAAAGGCAGATCTGCTGATAGCCTCCTCCCTCTCTCCTCTCCCTCTCTTACTCCGCCTTGTCTGGGTAGCGTAAGAGCCTGGCCTCTTGCCAAGGAGGGTCACACAAGCCCAGGTTTCCGTCTTGTCTCTGCAGCAAGCGCTGCCACCGGCAACAGCTGCTCCGATGAGGTAAGCCCCCTTCCTGTGGAAGCCTCTGGGTCCATGGCGTAAGGAAGGAGACCTGCCGGCTGGGTGGGCGGGTGGAGCAGATCGGATTGCTGCTGCGCATCTTTTTGAGAGAGGATTTGAGCCCAGGTAACTGGCAACAAAAGAGTGGCAAAAGCTGTAATGGGATGCAATCTCAAAAATGACAGAATGATCTCGATACGAATCCAAGGCAGACCTTTTAACATCACAGTAATCCAAGTTTATGCACCAACTACCGGAGCTGAAGAAAGTGAAATTGACCAATTCTATGAAGACCTACAACACCTTCTAGAAATGACACCAAAGAAGGATGTTCTTCTCATTACAGGGGATTGGAATGCTAAAGTAGGGAATCAAGAGATAAAAGGAACAACTGGCAAGTTTGGCCTTGGAGTTCAAAATGAAGCAGGGCAAAGGCTAATAGAGTTCTGTCAAGAGAACAAGCTGGTCATCACAAACACTCTCTTCCAACAACACAAGAGACGACTCTACACATGGATATCACCAAATGGGCAGCATCGAAATCAGATTGATTATATTCTCTGCAGCCAAAGATGGAGAAGCTCTATACAATCAGCAAAAACAAGACCTGGAGCTGACTGTAACTCAGATCATCAGCTTCTTATAGCAAAATTCCAGCTTAAACTGAAGAAAGTAGGAAAAACCACTGGGCCAGTAAGATACAATCTGAATCAAATCCCTTATGAATACACAGTGGAAGTGAGGAACAGGTTTAAGGATTTAGATTTGGTGGACAGAGTGCCTGAAGAACTATGGATGGAGGCTCGTAACATTATACAGGAGGCAGCAACGAAAACCATCCCAAGGAAAAGGAAATGCAAGAAAGCAAAATGGCTGTCCAACGAGGCCTTACAAATAGCGGAGGAGAGGAGGCAAGCAAAATGCAAGGGAGATAGGGAAAGATACAGGAAACTGAATGCAGATTTCCAAAAAACAGCAAGGAGAGACAAGAGGGTCTTCTTAAATGAGCAATGCAAAAAAATAGAGGAAAACAATAGAATGGGGAAAACCAGAGATCTGTTCAAGAAAATTGGAGATATGAAAGGAACATTTCGTACAAAGATTACCATAATCAAGGACAAAAGTGGTAAGGACCTAACAGAAGCAGAAGACATCAAGAAGAGGTGGCAAGAATACACAGAGGAATTATACCAGAAAGACATGGAGGTTTCGTACACCCCAGGTAGTGTGGTTGCTGACCTTGAGCCAGACATCTTGGAGAGTGAAGTCAAATGGGCCTTAGAAAGCATTGCTAATAACAAGGCCAGTGGAAGTGATGATATTCCAGCTGAACTATTTAAAATTTTAAAAGATGATGCTGTTAAGGTGCTACACCCAATATGCCAGCAAGTTTGGAAAACTCAGCAATGGCCAGAGGATTGGAGAAGATCAGTCTACATCCCAATTCCAAAGAAGGGCAGTGCCAAAGAATGCTCCAACTACCGCACAATTGCGCTCATTTCACACGCTAGCAAGGTTATGCTTAAAATTCTACAAGGCAGGCTTAGGCAGTATGTGGACCGAGAACTCCCAGAAGTGCAAGCTGGATTTCGAAAGGGCAGAGGAACCAGAGACCAAATAGCAAACATGCGCTGGATTATGGAGAAAGCTAGAGAGTTCCAGAAAAACGTCTACTTCTGCTTCATTGACTATGCAAAAGCCTTTGACTGTGTCGACCACAGCAAACTATGGCAAGTTCTTAAAGAAATGGGAGTGCCTGATCACCTCATCTGTCTCCTGAGAAATCTCTATGTGGGACAAGAAGCTACAGTTAGAACTGGATATGGAACAACTGAGTGGTTCAAAATTGGGAAAGGAGTACGACAAGGTTGTATATTGTCTCCCTGCTTATTTAACTTATATGCAGAATTCATCATGCGAAAGGCTGGACTAGATGAATCCCAAGCCGGAATTAAGATTGCCGGAAGAAATATCAACAACCTCAGATATGCAGATGACACAACCTTGATGGCAGAAAGCGAGGAGGAATTAAAGAACCTTTTAATGAGGGTAAAAGAGGAGAGCGCAAAATATGGTCTGAAGCTCAACATCAAAAAAACCAAGATCATGGCCACTGGTCCCATCACCTCCTGGCAAATAGAAGGGGAAGAAATGGAGGCAGTGAGAGATTTTACCTTCTTGGGCTCCTTGATCACTGCAGATGGTGACAGCAGTCACGAAATTAAAAGACGCCTGCTTCTTGGGAGAAAAGCAATGACAAACCTAGACAGCATCTTAAAAAGCAGAGACATCACCTTGCCGACAAAGGTCCGTATAGTTAAAGCTATGGTTTTTCCAGTAGTGATGTATGGAAGTGAGAGCTGGACCATAAAGAAGGCTGATCGCCGAAGAATTGATGCTTTTGAATTATGGTGCTGGAGGAGACTCTTGAGAGTCCCATGGACTGCAAGAAGATCAAACCTATCCATTCTTAAGGAAATCAGCCCTGAGTGCTCCCTGGAAGGACAGATCGTGAAGCTGAGGCTCCAATACTTTGGCCACCTCATGAGAAGAGAAGAATCCTTGGAAAAGACCCTGATGTTGGGAAAGATTGAGGGCACTAGGAGAAGGGGACGTCAGAGGACAAGATGGTTGGACAGTATTCTCGAAGCTACCAACATGAGTTTGACCAAACTGCGGGAGGCAGTGGAAGACAGGAGTGCCTGGCGTGCTATGGTCCATGGGGTCACGAAGAGTCGGACACGACTAAACGACTAAACAACAACAACAACTGCTTGGCAAAGGAGCAGTAACCGGATCTTGGCGTCTTCTTTTCAACAACAACAAAACAGGAAAAGTTTCCGTATGGCTGGGGAGAAATGTCGGCTCTGTATAATCTGCAACTCTCTCTCGTTTTTCCTAGGGAAACTTTCGCTTAGCTTTGCACTGCCGGATGGCAAATGTGTATGTACGCGTTAGTGAGGGCGGGCGGCTTTTTCGCTGTCAAAGCTGTATGTTTCTGGCTCGTTTGTTTCAGCCCCGCTGCAGGTTTCAAGAAAGCATTGGCGGCGCCTTCTTTCTTCTCGCCTGTCTGCAATGGCTAGCAATTTGTACAGTGCCGTTTCGAGAGCTGGATCCTGGGAAAACTCAGCCGTGGAAATGCAAAGGAGGGGGTGTGGGTGGGAGAGGGATGCATAGAGAAAACCTCGTTCCCAGAGTCTCAGGTCGGAAATTAGGAAGGCTTGACTTGTCAACATGCTTGGAGGAGCTGTGAGCAATTATACAGCACCTTCTCTTCTTCCTTTCCCCCACTTACTCCAGAACCCTCCTCGTCAGTTCTGAGAGTGGGATTCCCCGTTGTTTTCTTCTATGGAGTTGAGTCCGGAATCAGACCGTCAAAACATTATGTCCTCCTAGTTCTCTGGAAGATACACTTGCATTTCTTGAGCTGTTGAGGCTTTCCGTTGTGAGGAGAAAGAAATAGCAACTTAATGTCTCATTCTCTTTCGGTGGCCATACTGTAATCTATGTGTCCCTATTTCATCCCGTTCCGTGCTGGATTTATGTGACCTCTGGGGCTGGAGGTGTGCTCTCTGTGCTTCCTCCTGTGCTCTTAAATGGCAGCTAAATCAGCTTTCTTTATTCCCAAGGGTGTGGGGGTGGTAGCAGCTTTGACGTCGCCATCAACCGTACCCAAGTTGCGCCTACCAATGACATGCCGTGTTCTTCTTTATGCAAGGACACAGAGCCGCGAGGTGTTGTGGGAATTTCCTTCTCTCTCTCTCTCTCTCTCCAGGTGATAAGGCTAAGTGGGAATAAGACCTCTCTCTCTCTCTATGGGATCAGCTGTGTGCAGCTGTTGCTTTAAACGTTTCAGGATCTGACCTGTCCAAGTGAGCAGCCTTGTTTCCTTCCGTAGGTGGGGATCGTAGCTGCGAATGACTATGTCCACGATGGTATATCCCAGAGAAGAGAAGATGGACAAGCTCAGCCAAGAGGAGATCATCTCCAACACCAAACTAGTGATGCAGGGGCTGGAAGCCCTGAAGAATGAGCACAACTCGATCTTGCACAGCCTGCTAGAGACCATCAAGTGTCTGAAGAAGGACGAGGAAGCCAACTTAGTGCATGAGAAGGCCAACCTGCTGCGCAAGTCAGTGGAGATGATTGAGCTGGGACTCGGAGAGGCTCAGGTAAGGGGCAGCCCATTGGGGTGTCTTGGAGTGGCATATGGGTCCATCAAAGTAAGGGAAATACAGTTGTACCTTGATTTTGGAACAGCTTAGTTCTCAAATGTTTTGGTTCCCGAATGCCGCAAACCTGGAAGTGACTCTTCCGGTTTGAGAACTATTTTTGGAAGCCAAACGTCTGACGGGGCTTCCGCAGCTTCCGGGAGCTTCCTGCAGCCAGTCGGACGCTGCGCTTTGGTTTCCAAACGTTTTGGAAGTCGAATGGACTTCCAGAATGGGACTCTGTTCGACTTCCAAGGTATGACTGTATGGGAAATCATTGTTTAAAAAGGTTGTCAAATACAATTGCCTTGGCTGGCTCTGTGAAATCATGCTTGCCAAACATGTTTGAGTGTAGGCAGGACTCTGCCACTCTTGTACAGGATAATGGCAGCTTTGGGCATAAAATTCAACATGTATAAGCTTTTGTAGCTTTTCTTTTTTTTAAGAATGCAAGTTTCTAGCCTTCTGGTTGTCAGGATAGGCTTGAAACTTTGTGTGAAATTCTGGTGAAGTTGCTGAAGTCTTGACTTTGCAGGGCAGGTGTGTGTGTGTGTGTGTGTGTGTGTGTGTGTGTGTGTGTGTGTGTTTTCTGGATTTCTGTTCCTTGCTTAAAGTGGATCCTTTCTGCTCCCCATGATTTAGCAAAAGTGGTAACTTTTGCAAAATAAGCCAAGTATACATTCATTCAGATTTTTATTACTCATTCATTAAACATGTATGTACACCAGCATATAAAAGTCAACGGATCAGCTTCTATAGATGCAAAATCGTAACAGTTTTAGCACAGCCCTCAGAGAGGCAAACCTGATACTCAGCTAATCTGCATAAATTACGGGAAATGGAGATTAGGAATTATTATTCCTCTGCCCTGGGCTCTCTGCCCATCCCTTCCTCCTTGACAAATAAGGGACCCAAAGAGGTGGACAGGCCCTCCACATTTTGCTGGACTTCCAAGTTAGCCACCCCTGTCCCACAACCCTCTGCTTTGTCTTGGAAGAATACAGCTGGGCAAGCAGCTGGAGTGGCCTGCCTGGCATGGTTGTCTTGTGTACGGTTCCAACTTTGTCTCTCCCCCCCCACCACCACCACTTTCCTCTTACACATCAGTCTTACACAGCAGCCTTGCTTCTCCTTAAGGGGCCATATTTGCGCCCTCCCCCCCCCCCAAGACCACAGCTTCATCGAATCATAGAACTAGTCCAATCGGAACCTCAAAGTTTCCATGACGGACGATCATCCCAACTTGTTGAACCCAAGCATTGCATATTTTAATCTGAGGCAAGGACTTGGGCTAGGTGATCAGCTGGGCACCTTTCACTCTGACTTATACTTCCTGCAGGCTTTGGAATCTCCTGTAGTAGTTTTTCTTTTTCTTTTTACTGAGATGGGGAACTTTAAGTCAGGCCAGCCAAGAGGCTTTTGGATAGAGCAACATGGAAACTGCCATTGACGAGGGACCTCGCAGGGGGGCACTATTCTCGCATTAGGCCAGGCCAGGGGTGTGGAGACTCAGGCCTGTGAAGGGACCCACATGCGCCCCTTCGGGCCTCTTTAACTGGTCCTCTGAACTGTTCATGGCCATGTGTTTTTGCCTGGCTAGAATATGTCCCTGAGCTCTGATAATGACTCTCTTCCCTCCAGCCAAGCAAGAGAGGGGTGTGTGTATTGGCGGGTGGGTGTGCTTAGAAGCTAGCATGCTGTACAACGGTCACATTTACAGCCATTGCTCCACCCACTTTTGCCTCTGGCTCCGCCTCCCACTGTTATTTGCCCCCTGTCCCCACCACCCAAAGGTTACCCTGAAGGAAACGCAGCCTTTCAGGGTCGAGAAAGGTTTTCCCCACCTCTGCGTTAGGCAAAGGTGAATGTCTCTTCTTGCTTCCCTTGGGGCCAGGTGATGATGGCTTTGTCAAACCACCTGAACGCGGTGGAATCTGAGAAGCAGAAGCTGCGGGCCCAGGTGCGCCGGCTATGCCAGGAGAACCAGTGGCTGCGGGACGAGTTAGCAAACACCCAGCAGAAGCTGCAGCGCAGCGAGCAAACAGTGGCGCAGCTTGAGGAGGAAAAGAAGCACCTTGAGTTCATGAACCAGCTGAAGAAATACGATGAGGATGTGTCCCCATCGGTGAGCGCCCGGAACATTTTGGGGTGGGGGAAGATGCCTGTGTCTCGACGTTGAGCTCTTTCTGCATGAAAGTCTCGTAGCGATGGTCTTTCCAAGAGGTCCTGATGATAGAGCAGCTAGCAATTTGAGTTTGTCTGGGTGAATGAGATAGACGCAGCTTGCCCCAGCTACAGTAACTAGGTTGGTCTTCTCTTGCTGGGGAAGAGAACCTTTGAGTGGGCTTGCTTGGTTAAGCTTAAGCTTAATTACTTAAGCGAAATATTAAGCACTCATGCTTTCCTTTCCCCTTTTTTTTCTTTGTTTCTTTCCCCCCATCAATGTCTCAGGAGGAGAAAGAAGGCGATTCCACAAAAGATTCCTTGGATGACTTGTTTCCAAATGAGGAAGAGGACCAGGGCCAAGGGTGTAGGTTGCATTCTTCCCTTATTTTATTATTCATTTATTTAACCAGCAGGATTTGCATACCACTTCCTCATCAAAACCATTAAGCAGTGGTTGCGTAAGACGATATAAAATTTGCATTAAGATCAGGTGTTTAAAAACAAGCTTTCAAAATGCAAGGAAAGCCAGCAGTTTGTTCGTTTGTTTAAAATGTGTATAATAGAAAAAAATCCCATTTTAAAACACATGTCAAAATTGCATGTGTCTGGGTATGCTTGCCTAAGCGAAGAGGTTTTTTTGCAGACGCTAAGAACAATACAGCAAAGGCGCCTGCCTAATATCAATGGGCAGGGAGTTCCTGAGTGTATAATAGATTCCTTGCAAGTGCAAAACAAGCATTATGCAGCACTTATAAAAGTGCTGGTTCGGCAGATCAAAGCGGTCAAGTGAGCATGTGCCGGGGCAACTGTGCACAGAGGACGGATGAAAGGAAGAGTCATAAAGCTACCTTTTTGTACCTATCTTCCAGCAGTTGGTTTGAGACAGTGCTTAGCCAGTAGGAATGGGTCATAGCCCTCATGGCATTGCGAGCTGCCTCCTCTATCCTCGATTAATGCGATCTTACGTTTGCAGTGCCTCATCCGCACAGCAGTGCAGCGGCAGCCGCCCAGCAAGGTGGCTACGAGATCCCAGCGCGCCTGCGCACACTCCACAACCTGGTGATCCAGTACGCTTCCCAGGGACGCTACGAAGTGGCTGTTCCCCTCTGCAAGCAGGCGCTGGAGGACTTGGAGAAGACTTCGGGCCACGACCACCCTGACGTGGCCACTATGCTCAACATCTTGGCCTTAGTATACAGGTGAGAGGAGGAGGGGAATGGCGGACACTCACTTTTTTTAAAATAACAATTTTTATTAGTTTTCAATTACAATAATCCAATAGCCTCACTATAACAATGCCAAATTATAATACAATTATTAATACTAGTCATTCAGATGGCAAATTATAGAATTTAGGCGGGCCCCCACATGCTAGAATTGATGGTTTGATGATTTACTTTATTTCTGCATTACAAAATCTTACTGTAAGGGGGAGGGCTTATAGAGAACCACCCCCTTTCATCCGAAGCAGCCCGTCTCCCAGCAGTCATGAGAGCGAAGGGTCTGATGGAGGGAGTCAGGAAACGGAGAGGGAGTGCCAGGGCTCTGGCAGCATCCAAGAGCCCCTCCTCCATAGGCAGGAAGAAAGGGAGGCGGACAGAGAGGACAGGAATGAGCCAGAAAGAAGACCCGTCCCCCCGACGCTGGAATTGAGGAGGAGGAGGAAAGGGAGGCGCTTCTCAGTTCCGAGGCTTTTATGCTGGTCCAGAACACGGAGAGGGGCAGTGCAGGAATCTGACTCGAGCGGGTAGACATGGAATCAGTAGTTCGTTACACTGTAAATAATGTGCACCAATAAAAACGTCTGAAAGACAAGCATGTGGAAGGTCGTTACTCGAGTAGTCACTCCATCCCTGACACTTACTAATTTCAATTACACGCCAGTCAAAATACAACAAGTGCCATTTTAACGACTTCCCTTTGTATTGACACATTAAATGATTTATAAAGCTACAGGTGAAGCATCCAAACTATATCCTTGTTCTTCCTGTGTGTGGCAATTATTCCGTCCGTGATGTTTCTTCCTGTCCTTGTAAAATGTTATGCCTATCTTGTCCCGGTTGTTGCTGTTCTCCATCATGCCTTGGGCAGAGCTAGCACCCCATTGTTGTTTCAGAAGTTCTCCATTGCACCGTCCCGTGCATCATTGTTTTGCAACTTTAACAGCAGCTGCAAAAGTCACACAAAAGTCCCAATAAATATCCTGTTTTTGCCATTTTTCACTCACTTGCTTTGGAAGGAACAGGGCTTTCTTGGTTTCCCCCCCCCCCTTGTGTGACTACGGAACAGTTGTCCAGGACAGTGAAACTCAGTGCTGTGAACTTAACTGTGGAAAGTTGTGTGGCGAAGGAGGAAGAACCTCCCTGGGTCTTGTGTGATACGATCTCTGTCCCTCCGGTATTGCTCAATATGTGCCTCACTTTGTGCTGCAGGGATCAGAACAAATACAAGGAGGCAGCTCACCTTCTGAACGATGCGCTGTCCATCAGGGAGAAGACGCTTGGCAAGGACCACCCTGCAGTAAGTAGCCGTTTCCCCGGACTTTGATGGGAAGGAAGTTCTGGGCAGGGGGGGGGGGAGTTGTAAGCCAGTCATGTGGCCAAGGGGACTTGCAGGAGTGTCACGTTACATGGTCAGCTGACCCTTCGGAAGGGTTTGGTGGCAAAGTCAGGGCTAGATAACTCAAGAGGGGGGTTCTTTTTACTGCAAAAGCCGAACAAGGAGATCAGACAAGTAAGGTGAGCGAATTAGTCCCTGAACTAGGCCATTCTGCTGTAAAAATATTGGACCATCTTTGCCATGGATGGTTGCAAGTTATCTCCCACTTGGACTACTGCAATGCGCTCTACGTGGGGCTACCCGGAAACTACAACTAATCCAGAATGCGGCAGCTAGACTGGTGACTGGGAGCGGCCGCCGAGACCACATAACACCGGTCTTGAAAGATCTACATTGGCTCCCAGTATGTTTCCGAGCACAGTTCAAAGTGTTGGTGCTGACCTTTAAAGCCCTAAATGGCCTCGGTCCAGTATACCTGAAGGAGCGTCTCCACCTCCATCATTCTGCCCGGACACTGAGGTCCAGCTCCGAGGGCCTTCTGGCGGTTCTCTCGCTGCGAGAAGCCAAGTTGCAGGGAACTAGGCAAAGGGCCTTCTCGATAGTGGCGCCCGCCCTGTGGAACGCCCTCCCACCAGATGTCAAAGAGAAATCCTGCTACCAGATTTTTAGAAGACATTTGAAGGCAGCCCTGTTTAGGGAAGCTTTTACTGTTTAATAGATTATTTTATTTCATTTTTCTGTTGTAAGCTGCCCAGAGTGGCTGGGGAAACCCAGCCAGATGGGCGGAGTATAAATAATAAATTATTATTATTATTATTATTATTATTATTATTATTATTATTATTATTGCAAGATACTGGTGTTTAAAGGAATCTTGCTTAATAGGTCCTTTCTTTCTTTCTTTCTTTCTTTCTTTCTTTCTTTCTTTCTTTCTTTCTGCTTTCTATAGTTCTTCCATGGCTCTAATGTAGATCTGCTTATGTTTCTCTACAGGTTGCAGCAACCCTGAATAACTTGGCTGTTCTCTACGGCAAAAGGGGGAAATACAAGGAGGCAGAACCATTATGCAAGCGAGCACTGGAAATCCGGGAAAAGGTAAATTCCCTCCCCTCTGGAGAAGAAAGGGCCTGAGTGTCTGCAACCGTCTTCAATGCTACTCAGGAAAGGGGAGCATGTGTGTTAGATAGGAAGTTTCCCGAGTCAGTCTAGAATGGTCTGTCTAGCTTAGTATTGTCTGCACTGACCGGCAGCAGCTCTCCAGGGTTTCATGCAGGCATCTTTCCCTGCCCTACCTGGAGATGCCAGGGATTGAAACTGGCACCTTCTGCATGCAAAGCGTGGGTCCACGTGGATTCAGAACAATGCCTAGGGAGAGGCAGGTGTCAAATATGATACAGAAGGAGCTATTTCTGCCAGAGCTGAAGCTCCAAATGACTTTCCATGGACCACTCCCCACCCCCACAGAAGTAAAAGGATCCTGCCATATTCCCAGATTTGCTTCTTTTCTTCTTAACTAGCCTTTTCTGTTTGTTTGCCTCCTTTTCAGGTTCTAGGCAAAGATCATCCGGATGTGGCCAAACAGTTAAATAACTTGGCTTTGCTCTGCCAGAATCAGGGAAAGTATGAAGAGGTAGAATATTACTACTGCCGGGCATTGGAGATTTATGAGTCGCGCCTGGGGCCTGACGACCCAAATGTGGCCAAAACAAAGAACAATTTGGTGAGTCCACTGGGTGGTGAAAAGGGGGTGGGGTGGGTATTGCGCATGAGGATCGGCGGCTGCCTGTGCTGCATTTTAAAGATTGTCATTCCTGTCCTCTTTACCAGGCCTCCTGTTACCTGAAACAAGGCAAATATAAGGAAGCAGAGGTCCTCTACAAGGAGATCCTCACCCGGGCCCATGTGAAGGAATTTGGCTCTGTGGATGGTACGGACAGCAAAGAGCGAGGAGGGCAGCCAGGATTTATAGGAGGAGCTTGGTGGGGGTGTGCAGGCCAGTGGTGTATCGTGGGTTGCCTGTGCCCAGGACCACATGGTGGGAGGGAGTACGCATGCATATTCAACTGCCAAACTGCGTCCATGCCACCCAGGAAATCGCAGCCACGGAGATAAGAAAAGAGTCGTTCCATTGTCTGGAAGAGGTCACTTCCTGGTTCATATGGGGAAACCATTTTCAAAGGAGCCCAGTGCCGGAAGTGCACAGCCGTATTGAGACAGCACTAGGTGTTGACATTTTGCGCCCCTAACAAGTTTGTGCCTGGGGCAGCCGCCCTTGTGCCCCCCTCCCTCAACGCCACTGGCGCAGGCTGGAGCCTAGGTGCCTCTCCCCTCCTCCAACAGTACTCTTTGCATTGCCTATTTATTTTCATGGCCCGGCTGACAAAAACCATTTCCTCCAAAGAAAATAAGCAAACAGATCCAAAAGTTTAAGCTTCTTCCTTTCTCGACTGTACCATGGGACAGAGTAGCATTCCTTTTGAAATACCAACAGGGTGTTTTGTTTTGCTTTGCTTTGCTTTGCTTTAACCCCTTTTGTATTTTATCCTGCAGACGAGCACAAGCCGATATGGATGCATGCGGAAGAAAGAGAGGAGATGAGCAAGGTGAGTGCGAGAACATTTATTCTGGTGGGTGAGAGCACACCTGAGTTTCTCCTGTTCTTCTGTCCTGCATTGGGAAGAGCTCCAGAAATTGCAGCATCCTCTCTTTGCCTTAAGAGTGGATCTCTCTGATGGTGCCAAACCTGCTGACTGGTAGCTGCAGAGGAGGGCTGAGTGCAGCGTGTTTTGTTGGGTTGTAGAGTGTTAATGTGTCACGGGGGCAGTAGGAATAAGGGGTTGCTACTCAGACTACATAGCAGCTTTCTGGGGCAGGAGAGTTGGAAATGATTGCCCTGTTTTTCCTGTGCCTTGCATGTTTTCTCTTTGTTATAGTGCACTCCTTAGGACGAACTGGAGAGTGGAAGATGAAGGGATTTCAGCAGGTTTCTGGGCCGCAGACTGCAGAACCAGAATGTTTTTTAGAAAAATAAATCTCAAGCCTCAGAATTTTGGTCATTTGGAAAGCCCAGTTGACTGATCAGGAAAAAGTAGCTCCTTCAGCCCCAAGGCTTAAGAGGAAGGGTAATAGGAAGACGCTATAGTCTTCTGCACCATCACCTTCTGCTTTAGATTTCCCAGTCTTAGAAACCAGGATGTGTGGGGAAACCACTGCCTATTAGAGCTGCAGCAAGCCCAAGATACTTAGGGGACATGTTCCAGCTCATGGTGCAGTGAACTCATGGCTGCTTTGGAAACTAGATAAATTGCAAAGACTTCACATGCTTCTGAAACATTCTGGGCTAAGGTGCTGAACACAGCACAGAACTTCACAAGCAGGAATACAAAAGCTCCATCGCACTTTCCATGCTGGAATTCAGTTGAGCAAAACCCTCCTGGTTTTCTTTTTCTTAATTTCTCTCCCATTTTTACAAACCTGACCTGATGGCCGATGCCTGCTTCCCGGGCTTTAGTGTCTCGGGCTGTTTCACTTGAACATGAGCCATGTCACAACAAAAAATAAGTAGGGTATTGGCACTCTTATCACTACCAAGCTTGCCGAATGTCCTCCTGTGGAATAGAATGGCTTAGAATGAGTGAGAAGGGTGCTGTTTCTCAGGTTCTGAGCCAGCCTTTCTTCGCTGAAGAATTTTTGCTGCTCTTACTGGATGATCTCGAAGTCACAACTGTGTGTTTATGTGCTGCCTTGAATATTGTTGGCTAACAAAATCTGACCCTGCTATGATCTCATGTCAGGAAGTGGCTGAAATCAAGAGCCACTTGGGACAAATTTTCCCCTGGAAAAAAACCCCAGCTGGGCATCTTTTAATTGGATTTCACCTGGATCATGGGCTCAAATGAGCCAACTGGTCACCACTGGCCAAACTGCCTCTTCTGTTAACCAGAATCTTTATCAAGAAGCTAAGGGTACAGATTTAGGTCCTCTTCATTGCCCTATCGGCGATCTGTCTGCTGATCCTTTTAATCCCATGTAATTTTATTTCCTTTTCTGTTTCTCATCACATGCTTGAAAAAACACTGCAATGCAACACTTCCCTGTCAAGTACTTGTGAACATGATTTAAATATTCCATGCCTTCTTCAGTTCCGGACAGGAACCAAATGAGTGGGGCAGGTTTTGTTCCCAAACCTGGAGCCTTGGTACTCTAATCCCACCTGACTCTTTCCTGCATGGTCTTCCTTCAGTGGACTGCCCTTTCACTACTGTGGCTGCTTTGGCCTCCTCTAGCAGAGTTTCACTCCAGCGCGTTGAGCGGGGAGCAGCTGGAAAAAGGTGGAGCAATCAGGCTCAGACCATTTCCCTCCCCAGTTCCTTAATGCAGCAAGAATCTAGTTAAGCAAGTCACTAAGGCCCAGTTCACACTTGAAGCATTCTTGTGACTAGGGAGCTTCCTATTGGTTCATCTGTGTTCTCGTCTGATGGGCAATGGCTCTCCATCATAGGATCATAGGATGCTGCCTTATTCTGGGTCAGACATTGGGTGCATCTAGCTCTGTATTGTCTCTCCAGGGTTTCGGACAGGGAATCTTCCAAGCCCTACCTGGAGATGTCAGCAGTTGAAACCTGGGCCTTCTGCAGGTGAATCAAGTGCTCCATCACTGAGATTTTCCCCATCACCTGCTACTTGATCCTTTTAACTAGAGGTTCCAGCATTGAATGTGGATCCTTCTGCAGGCAAAGGATATGCTCTTGTCACGGAGCTGGGGTCTGTCCCCAAATAGGAATGAAAATTGTAAATCAAATAAAGCTGATTGTGGACAACCCATGTGAACTGTGACTGATAGAGACTTCCTGGTACATGCCCGCCATGTGGCCCTGCATGTTTGCAAGCACCCCTCTCCGCACATTGCAGTACTCGGCATTACAAGCAGAGGTCTGTAAGTAGCAAGCCCCATTGCCTCTTAAAAAGAGTGAGAATTGGAAGACACAAAGTGGGTCAAAACGGACAGCAAAGGGATATGTGTAAAGGTTCTGTCGTTTGTGGGAACATAGGAAGCTGCCTTATACAGAATCAGACCTTTGGTCCTCCAGAGTTGCATACAGGGGGCACTCGCAGCCTTACTTAGAGATGCTGGGGATTGAACTTGAGACCTTCGGCATGCAAAGCAGATCTTCTGCCACTGAGCTACGGCTCTTAAAAACACCTGTATATCTAAACAGATACCAACATTCATCTTGCTTTCTAGGGAAAACTTTCTGAATAATACTTAGTATTTCAGAAGTGTCTCCCAGCCCATTTATGTTCAAAGTTATACATGCTATCACAGTAATCACCAACCTTTCTGGGCAGGTCAAAACAGTATCCCCATAGCGTTTGGGGGGGGGAGCAGATTGAGAAGGGGCAGTCAAGAGTAAGTCAGTGGCTGACTTGGGGACAGTCAGTGACCTGGGGACTTTCCAGTTAAAAGCTTTTAACAGATAAGCTAAATAAGCTTTTCTTTGAATGCAGAAGTGAACTGAAGCTTTCCAGAATGGCAAAACAGAAGATTTTTGCAACCAATGCAGAGGAGTGAGATCATATGTTGTTGTTGGACTAAGCAGCTCCTCTTCAGTATTGTACTTGGTTTCCATTCCCCATGATGTCATATTTTACTGGCACTCTCGGTTTCTTTGCCATGCTATTAAAAAGCATTAAACCCATCTTGCTAGAGCATTCCTTTTTTTCCCCATTTTTCTTTTGTCTTATTTTTATCCACGTAACATTGCTTCATCCATACAGATCAGCCTCGTGCATGTTTTCTCAAAGCAGGCTTCCTTGAATACTGTGGGATCACTTGCTCCCAAGTGAATGTGCATACTGATCCTGGGAGGTGGGAATAGATAGTCTTCATTGTAATACTAAGGGAACGCCGCTAAGGAACAGGCTAAGGGAGGGGCGGGAAACTGTGGCCATCAAGATGTTATTGAACGCCTGCTTTCATCAATCTAAGGTGCCATGCCCAGTGGTCAAGGATGATGGGATGGGAATTGTAGTCCAACAACACCGGAGGGTCAAAAGTCTCCCATTTGTGGGGTAGCCCCTGGGTAGGAACAACTAAATTCATATTGCCCTTTAAAACAAAAACAAAAAATATTCTGGATGGACCGTTCTTGGCTGCTAAGTCTGCCAGGTCTTTGTACAGAATGATGCAGCTATGTGGGGCACTGGTGTCCATCGGAGCTATTGTGCTTGAAGTAGGTCAGAAGTGCCTGAGACATCCAGCACAGTTTATATGGAAAAGCTGTGGGAGCCTGTGCTAGAGGTTAATAGCCATTGATGGTCTCCTGCTACCCTAGACTGCCATCTTCAGAACGTCATTGGAGGGCCAAAGGTTTGAATTGAATACAGTACCTTCTTAAGGAGGGCAGAAGCAGAGTCCTCACCCTTCACAGTGGCAGTAATGCAGCTCCCCATAGCAACCTAATTGCGATTTTTAGACTTGGGTGAAACGCAGCACAATTAAAACCCTGTTCTGGACATCCTGTTTGTCTCCGTAATGAGGAGCCCACATTTTGAATAGCCCTACTGAGGGACCCAGGTGGCGCTGTGGTTAAACCACTGAGCCTAGGGCTTGCTGATCAGAAGGTCGGCGGTTCGAATCCCTGTGACGGGGTGAGCTCCCGTTGCTTGGTCCCAGCTTCTGCCAACCTAGCAGTTCGAAAGCACGTCAAAATGCAAGTAGATAAATAGGAACCGCTACAGCGGGAAGGTAAACGGCGTTTCCATGTGCTGCTCTGGTTTGCCAGAAGTGGCTTTGTCATGCTGGCCACATGACCTGGAAGCTATACGCCGGCTCCCTCGGCCAATAATGCGAGATGAGCACGCAACCCCAGAGTCGGTCACGACTGGACCTAATGGTCAGGGGTCCCTTTACCTTTACCTTTACTGAGGACTACCAAGTCCTCTCGCTTTGACCTGGTAACACAGGGCTCGAAACAGGATTGCTTGTCACCCAGCCTTGCTGGAATGGAGCCCTGGCATGCATTAAGCTACTCCCCCCCCCCACACACACAAATGCAGGGCTTAAAGCCTTGTCAGCATTAGCCTGAGGCATGACCGTTTAGGAATCCCCCAGATAGCAGGCCTGCCAGGGAATTTTCTGGAGGGGGAACTCTTCCAAAGTGATTTAAAAGCAACTATGGTACTTTTTTTAACCAATAGGAAGTTTTTCTAAGCCTAGGGAACTTAATGCCTGAATCGGCCTACTGTTCCTTGGCTGACACCCCCAGAAAAATGGTTAAAAAATAAATAAAACGGTTGGGCACAGTTCCGGTGGGAAGTTGTTAGAAGACAGGAATTTTGTTCCTGGGAGAGGGAGCGGACCAGACAAAGTGGCTTTCAGTTTCTGGCCACACATTCAAGTAGCGCTCTGAGAAACTGTAGAGTCGGAGACGGTTGTTTGGGCCTGACCTAGCCGAATCCCTTGCTCTGTTCGGGAAATTCAGAAACTGAAAGGGAAAAGGCACACACACACATAATTGGAACTGTACTTACCTTCAAGAAGCATCTCTTAATGTCGAATCCAAATCTCCCCCTCCTGTAACTTTCAGCCCATCAGATCTAGCTAGCCCTGCCTTCTGGGGCAGCAGATAACAAGTCTTTGCCCTCTTCAGGTATTTGAAGAGAAATGTGAGACTGGCTCTTTCTTCTGCTTAATAAGGATTTTAGTTGCTTGTTAAGGGAATTAACTTTTATTAAGCTCTTACAAGATCTCTTACACTACCTTTTGCTGTGCCAGCATCTTTATGTACTTAGGCTTGTGTCCTTGTTTGCAGACCTGTGAACTCCAAAGTCCCAGGCATTGCGTCACCATTTCATCTCTTTTGGCTGAAACAGATATAGAATCATAGAGTTGGAAGAGACCACAAGGGCCATCCAGTCCAACCCCCTGCAAAGCAGGAAACACCATCAAAGCATTCCTGACATGTGGCTGTCAAGACCTCCAAAGAAGGAGACTCCACCACACTCCTTGGCAGCAAATTCCACTGCCGAACAGCTCTTACTGTCAGGAAGTTCTTCCTAATGTTTAGGTGGAATCTTCTTTCTTGTAGCTTGAATCTATTGCTCCATGTCCACCTTAACAATATGTTTTTCTATGCATAAGCTGGGACAGCCGCCCCCTTTTTTTTAAAAAAAAAAATGTAGCAAGCCCTGTGCTACTTAGCTTAAGCCTGTAATAGACAAGCAAGCTCACTAAATTCCTTTTTTTTATGATCAAAGCTGTCTTTGGTATCTTTGCAGAGCTGCCTTAATTACATACTTGAGTCTTCCCAGAATCTGTTATTTCATTCTCCAGTTTTTAGGGGACAGTGGTGTCATTCTAAACCCGGAAGTGCGGAACCTTTGGCCCTTCAAAATGTTGCTGAACTACAATTCCTATCATCCCTGGCCATTGGGCAGTGTTGCTTGCTGGGGCTGATGAGAGTTGTAATCCAGGCAGGCCAAAGGCTCTTCACACCTGTTCTAAATGGTAGTGGTCTATATGTATATAATCTCAAAGCATACCAATATTGGAGCTGACATGGCGGCAAGGTAACTGGGACCAAACAAGCTTATATATTTTTATCCCTGCTAGGCATGCAAGCAGAGGCAAACAAACTAGCCATGGTCTTTTGTGCACTGGTGCTTTAACTATTCTAACAAAGTCTTCTCTTTTCTCTCTCCTCCCCCCCCTCCCCAATCCCTCTTTCCAGAGCAAGCACAGAGAAAACATTGCTTATGCAGAGTATGGTGGCTGGTACAAGGCATGCAAAGTCAGCAGGTAAGTTGTTTTCAGGAGTTATTTGTTACTGTTATTTCAATTATTAGTTAATATGCCGCTTACTTGCCAAGGTGGCTTCTAAGTGATTTAAAAGTATTAAGCTTAGTTATAGATAAATAAACACACATAACTGAAGAGCACAATAGAACAATTTCATCAAAATATTAAATATGTATTAATAATCCCCAATGAAAATGTGCAGGTCCATTAAAACAATACAACAATAAAACAGCAATCGAAACAGGAGGTCCCTTGTTTGGAGAGGAGCCGGTGGTACGCCAATACTGATGGGGCTTCATATTTTATCGGGAAGAGTTTTCCACAACACTGGTGCTACCAGTGAAAACCTCCCACCCCTTCTGCGACTCAAAGGGTTGAATGGAATTGTTACTTTTTTTTAATTAATTTTTTATTAGCTTTTCTTTTTCTATCATTACATACATCTCATATCAATAGCAATTGTGTTACATCACTTCTTCCCTCCCCTCCTGGGCTTCCCCCAGCTTCCACTTCTGGTTTGTTTCCTTTAGTGATGGTTGATGCTTTTAAGAACTCTCATAGTATATTATATTCCAAAGTTCTCCAACTGTTGCCTGGGATCCAATATTCTTCAGATGAAAATTAAAATTGTAATCCAAATTGTATTTCTAATCCAAATGTTATTCGTAATCCGAATGGTATTTATAATCCAAAATATAATACTCTCCTCAGTTGTAATTCCAATATATGGCCCTGCTCATTTATAGTATTTTTTCCGTCCCTGCTCCCACTCTCCCAGGCACTCTTCCTCCCTGAGATTTCTCTCAGTTATGGAAGAGTGTTATCCTGTTGAACTTCAGTAGGTTTTTTTGCAATATCCAGGGTCCTTTTAAATTTATTTTAATTTCCCCCCCAGTCTTTAAACCACTTTCATTCATAAAAGTAGCTTTGCCATTCATAAAAACTGAGGATACTCCAGTCCAGGGGTAGGCAACCTAAGGCCCGTGGGCTGGATATGGCCCAATCGCCTTCTCAATCCGGTCCACAGACGGTCCAGGAATCAGCGTGTTTTTACATGAGTAGAATGTGTCCTTTTATTTAAAATGCATAGGAATTCGTTCATATATATTTTTCAAAATACAGTCCAGCCCACCACATGGTCTGAGGGACAGTGGACCGGCCCACAGCTGAAAAAGGTTGCTGACCCCTGCTCCAGTCCATTCATATAAGTTCCGTTTAAGAGTTGAAGAAGACAACAGCTCGATTCTTTGTATCCAACAGAGAAATGGATCGCTAAAAGTTAACTAAGCGCAGCTTAAAAAGTAACAACAGATGGATGTGTTTCCAAATGCCTTTGATCTCATTCACCAGTCCATGCTGCAGGGTCTGTCTTTCAGAAGTTGACTTCCTTTTTAGGTTCTGTCTTTGCCGAATTAAACTTAAACACCAATTCTTCAGTTTTGAAATCAGAAAGTTTGGCAATAAGTACCTTAATTCAGAAAGTCTGCTGCTTCAGGTGGCAATTCGTGGTTTCGACTTTTTGGAGCTGCGATAGCACCGTGAGAGAACTCAAGCAGCTTCTCGCTCAGCTGGTCCCCTCAAGACCCCCCTTGTCCGTGGGGCTTTTTAAGGGGGGGTGTCTAACCCTGGCACGCACTTCTGTCGCCCCAGTAGCCCGGTAACGGTAGTCTTTTAGGCAGACAATCCGTTCTGCGCCGCAATTTCCCTCCATAAACAAACCGGAAGCCGCGAGTTGAATGGAATTGTTGCCCAAGTGCTCCTGTTACGGCTTTTGATCCAGTGGGTGGCTTTACTAATGGGAGGTTGTTATTTTCCTGTTCTCCCCCCGCCCCGCCTTCACAGCACCTTCTTGGGGGACACTTTAGAACAGGATGCAAAGTCGTATTGAGGTGGGGAGGAAGGGGGCAAATCAGCAAGAGTCACTTCTTTTCCTTTAGCAGAAGTACCCACTGGATCCAAAAGCCTCCTGTAGTTTCGGATCCCACCCGTTTTATTTGTTTTTTAGCTTTCTACTTCTGCTGCTAATATGAATATGCCCATTTAGGGCCTCATAGCAAGGGGCAAGTACCTCTTTCCTTGTGCGGTGGTTTTCTGTGTAATTGCTGGGTAGTAACCGTGGGTTAAACCACAGAGTCTAAGGGCTTGCTGATCAGAAGGTCGGCGGTTCGAATCCCTGCGACGGGGTGAGCTCCCGTTGCTCGGTCCCAGCTCCTGCCAACCTAGCAGTTTGAAAGCACGTCAGAGTGCAAGTAGATATATAGGTACCACTACAGCGGGAAGGTAAATGGTGTTTCCGTGTGCTGCTCTGGTTCCCCAGAAGCGGCTTTGTCATGCTGGCCACACGACCTGGAAGCTGTACGCCGGCTCCCTTGGCCAATAATGTGAGATGAGCGCCGCAACCCCAGAATCGGTCACGACTGGACCTAATGGTCAGGGGTCCCTTTACCTTTAACCATGGGTTAAACCACAGAGCCTAGGGCTTGCCGATCAGAAGGTCGGCGGTTCAAATCCCTGCGACGGTGAGCTCCCGTTGCTCGGTCCCAGCTCCTGCCAACCTAGCAGTTCGAAAGCACATCAAAATGCAAGTAGATAAATAGGTCGTATTTATCGAATCGGTCACGACTGGACCTAATGGTCAGGGGTCCCTTTACCTTTACCTTTAACCGTTCAGCCAAGCAATCTCAGTGTCATGGGAAGTGGGAGGTGTGTAGACCATAGCTGTCAAGTTTTCCCTTTTCTCGCGAGGAGGCCTATTCAGCATAAGGGAATTTCCCTTAAAAAAGGGGGAGAACTTGACAGCTATGGTGTAGACAAGGGCGGCTCAGTATTCAAGATATTGCCATGGTAAACAAGGACAGCTGGCTTCAGTGTTTCTCTTTCTCCTTAGCCCCACAGTGAACACCACTCTGCGAAACCTGGGCGCACTGTACAGGCGTCAGGGGAAGCTAGAGGCTGCGGAAACACTGGAAGAGTGTGCAGTGCGATCCCGGAGACAGGTAAGGCCAACACCCACCCCACAGACAACTTCGTGTGTAAAGGGAACTCTAGGGAGAAGAAAGCGAAAGATGAGTGTTTCATCTGATTTTTAGATTTGCCAGGCAATTTAAGGCTTATACGGTGGAGCCTAAACCACTGGCTATCATCAAATATGTAAATTGCCCTTATAAAATTCCATGCTGGTGTTGATTGAGGTGGTGTGGCCAGTTGTTTGTCAGTGTGGCTTTTGCTGGAATGTCGCAGCTCGATATGTTTTTTTTTTTCCCAGGATCCTTCCACTTCATCAGCAAAAGAAATCGCAGCAGGTTATAGAATCCAGCAGAAATAATTTCCTTGACATTCTCTGGGTTCAAGCAATAAAATCTTGTCTTATTAAGCCACAGTATGAATGAGCTTCATGCAATTGTAAGCAGCTGCTTTGCTTCCTTACAGGAAAGCAAATCGGGTAATTGTAATTATCCATAATTTCCCTTTATGTCTGTACAGGGAACGATGGTTAATGGCTTCCAAAACCAAGCCAGAACATGAAGCTACGGTTCATGGCTTTGCAATGTTGGCTTGTTGGGAAGCCATTAGCCATAGTTCCTAGTTTGGACATAATGGGAAGCTAACTGTGGCATCCTTACTTGAAGGAGTAGAACAGCTGTGTGCGGGTGCACGGAGCTCGTTCATATCTCAGTCCAAGATTCGATTGCCTAAATGCATTGATTGCCTGTCAAGTGCTTGATGACTCGTTTGGACAAGTTCTGCTTAATCAGAAAATGAGCTTTAGAACATTATTGTAGATCTGTCCAGCTGGTTGGACTGCAATGAATTTATATAGAATTTTGCCCAGGCCACATAGTTGCTTGAAGGGATGAAATGGAAGAGTTTCAGGAACTCCTTGTATATATATATTTATTTTTATCCGGGTTTATTTTGGATGTTTTTGATGGCCTCATCCTGATGCCCTAGTCCTTTGTTGCCAGGAGCTGAGCTAAGCTCAGTGTATTTCACAACTGGATCATTTAGATGAATGTGGAATTTAGCATCCGGAGAACATTGGGCTTCATTTTATTTTTTAAAAAATGCAAGTTTTTAGCCGTTATGGCTATGGAAGTGTGGGCAATGTCTGGTGAAGCTTATGTAGTGATGGAGGAAGAGAGTTTTGTTACTGTTCCATTGCTCCATGCCCCACCCCTGAATAACAAAAGTTGAGGGGAAAGATGTATGTTGGGAAAATATATGCATAATTGCTTGATTGTGTGTGTGTGTGTGTGCGTGCGTGTGCGCGCGCAATCCATACAAGCCGTGCAACAGCCATGTTCACAAAACCAAATCTCAGCTTAGCTTCCTGGGGGAAATAGTAGACGAAAGCTATTTCCCTCTTTTCCTGCTTGTGGGTTTTCCAGGGATATCTGTTTGGTCACTATAGGAGATAGGATTGGACTTCAGGGTCACCAAACATTCTGGGCCCCCGGGCACATTTGCAAACCAGAGCAACAGTCGTGGGTACAAATTCTATTAGCTGCAGTAGAATTTTCAATGAGCGGAAGGACTGGGGAGCAGACCTTGAGGGCACCCAAAAAACCCTGCGCGGCACATGGGTGCCTGCAAGTGCCATGTAGGCGACCTCGTGACCTTTGGTCTGATCCTGGAGGACTGTTTTTGTACGTTCCTAGAAAGTCAAGATATACAGAAGGTGCATGAAGCCACCTTTGCTCCTCCTCTGTTCGTCCTCTTCCCCTCCCTTCACACAAGCCAACGAGCAAGCCAGGAAGACTTAGTCAGCTATAGCTTCCCAGTACATCTAAACCGAGGTGGGAGATGGGGTTGTATTCAGCATAGCACTAAGTAGATAGTTCAAAAGCTGCAAGGATTTCTGCTTGGGCAATGGGACTTTATCCATCTCCTTCCCCTGCACCTCTTTAAATGCCCTGAATCTGTTCTAGGGGTTCCCCCAGTACTCTGGAGCAGATTTTTTTTGGGGGGGTGGTACATGGTGCACTAGAAGGAGGAGATGCAGAGGGGAGAAGAATCCTGCAGTGGTAGTGGTAATCCTTGCACTGACGGGATAGTTTAGTTGAAGACCGTTCATGATTAGCGGCTTCCAAGCAAGCCAGACTATGAAGCCATAATTTAAAGTTAAATTAATGTCCCAACTTGTGTTGAAGCCATTAACTATAGTTTCTTAGTTCAGATGTTAACTGAAAAGTCGAGTTACTCACTCATGCGAAGGGAGGAACGAAGCGGGAATAAAGGGGCTGTGTGCTGCTCAGCCATATTTTGGCTTAGGAAGCCAAGATCTGATTCTGCAGACGTGGCCAGTGTCTTGGTGCAGAATTTGGCATGCGTACAGTGGTGGGATCCAGGAAGCGAAAGGGCAGCTCTATATTCTTTCCAATTCCCTTCCTGAACACCTTCCTGTCTCCACGCAAAATTGCCACCAGGAAAAAAAATAAACACACATGACCTTTTGGCGTGTTAATAGCCAGGAAGCAAGGCAGTGTTGTACGTCTCTAGGAAATGTTTGAGGGGCTCTGCCCACCCCCAAACCCCCCTTGTCTCTCTGTTTTGTGCTTGTCCCCTTGCAGGGCATTGACCCCATTAACCAGACCAAGGTGGTAGAGATTCTGAAAGAGGGCGACGGCTCCGAGAGGCGGAGGAGCCGAGACAGCCTGGGGGGCAGCGTCAAGTATGAGAGCGCCACAGATGGTAGCGAGGAAGTGAGTATGGGCGTGGAATGGAATGGGGTAAGTACAAGTCCACCATCAAGACCTGCCTAGCCCGGCCGAGAGAGGCAGAGGGCAGCAAACTCTAGCCAGAGCTGTTGTTTCTTTTTTGTCCGCCAATTGCTGCCCCTGCCATCTCGGGGAGCTGATGGCCTGTCGTGGCATGCCCACCTCCATCCATCCTCTTGCATGCTCCCTGCCTGCTCCTCTTATTGCCGGGTAGCCAGACTCAGGGAGGGAGCTCTTTCCGCCTTAGTTCTCCCCACTGAAACTCGGAACTTAGTATCTCCCGTCCCCAGTTTTTCAGGTGGGTGGTGGGCGGAGGAAAGAGCACAAGCCACTGATCGTAGGTGCTTTGATCTCCTCTACTAACATCCTACGGTGCTGCTCTCCCCTGATCTGTTGGAGGGACAAGGGGCGGGGAGGGAGAGAAGGTTGTTTTGCTTCCCATAAAATGGCATCACTCTCGGAGGAAGAGCTTAAGGGGCTTTGGTTCGGTTAGGGTCCTAGGGCTGCCGCCCTCCAGGAAAATGGATGTTTATGGGGTATGGCGTGTGTGTGTGCGTGTGTGTGCGTGCGTGTGTGCGTGCGCACAGCATCTGAAGGACATGCCAAGAGGCACTGGAATGAATCTACCTCAAAGTTGCAAGAGGCCACACACGCACGACAACTGCATTTTCTGTAGGCGAGTATGAGTTAGAGCAGGTACCCTCCTTCTCTGCCCTCCTCCTCCTCCTTTGTTGACCCCTGGATTGGTCTTTTATCAACGAGAAGAGTTGGCTTCTTCCTATACGCAGCCTGTTTCCTAGCAGAGTGTTTGGGAGCCTTGGGGCTGGGCGGACTGGTGGGACATCGTCTCCGGCGAGTAGCAGGATCCTAAGAGATTTCAGCTAGTGGCAACATTACTATGTCCATGTAACGAGTGAGTTTTGGTGGAAGAATATGAGCCTTGACGAAAAGCATCTTGACTCTTTCCCTGGTTTTGGTTTTGGGTTCCCCTTTCCCCCCTTGAAGACTGGTTCTTAGACGTGTTGTCTCTCCTTGGCTCAGGGAGAAGTGCGTTTCGTCCCCACTCTTGAGTTGGGGAAGGTGTGTGAGGATGCGAAGATTGCCTTGATGCAGCCTTTAAGCATGTTTGTTTGTTCCTTTGGGTTTCTCCATAAGATGCAGTTTAGCAGCAAGGAATTTGACCTAGATAAAGGACGAGGAGGGGACTTGCCAACCCATTGTTTTAATGCTTTGGTTACATTTAACTTGCACTCTCTCCATCGCTCACTAACTCTCCATCCTCTCTGCAGCTGTTCGCTTGCTTGCATGTGCCTCTCCATCCCCCCCACCCATCTATCGCAGGCAAATTGCCATGACAGCCAATCAGCGCCAAGGTGTCTTGCAATCTTGATTGTGGATTGTACCTAAAAGGCAGTACGTGAACAAAAACCGTAAGAGAATGTGAGGACCCCATAGAAACTTGGGGGGAAGGAGTGCATAGAACTCCCTAACCCTAAGTCCTCGTTCTTTACTTTCTCAGAGAATGACACTTCCCTCTTGGAGTGAAGACAGACGTGGTATTTTAAGAGCAGTCACAGGCCCCCTCCACCCACCATGCGATTCTAGCTTTGTGATTTGCAGCTTGCATTGTGGACGTACAGTCTAGCTAGCTGAACGAACACCTGATCAGCCTTCCCTTCTTCTCAGACTTCATGCAGAGGGAGAGCCTACCACCTCCTCAAATGCAGGGGGTCTTGCGATCTGGTGGAGGCTTCCACTGGACTGGGTGGGGGGGGGTTAATTGTTTGCCAATCCCCCCCTTAGCCCTGTATCCTCCAGCACCATTTTGGTCCGGAGATTCCACCGCAGATTTTCAGGAAATACAGGGGGTTGCAAGTGGAAGGAAGAATTAGCAAAAGTTCTCATCTTCCTCTCTCCCCACCCACCTTGCCATATATACATTTATGTATTCTTCGTTTAACAAAAAAAAACCCACAAACCAATATTTTAAAAAAAGAGTTCCAAAACCGTTCCAGGAATTGTAGGCAGAGGTGGGTGGATGAATTTTGAGATCCCTGGAAGATGAAGGTGGTATATAAATTAAATAATAAATAATAAATAAATAAATAGAATGTCATGAGGACCAGTTCCTCCACAACTTGGGCACCAGCTTTTCAGCGGTACGTTTTGTATTTAGCCTGGAAAGGGCGCTTTCAAACCACTTCCTTCTGCTCTTCAAATGTTGCGTTTGTCTTCATTCCTAGGCTAGTGTCCCTTGCAAGCTATGACTGGGGCTACCCTTTGTTCTGAGGCTGGCTTCCCCAACCTGGTGCCCCCCCAGACGTTGTCAGACTCCCAACTCCCATCAACCTCAGCCTGCATGGCTAAACATTGGGGATGACAAGGACTCCAGTACAGCAACTTCTGGAGGGCATCAGCTTGGGGAAGGCTGTTCTGATCTATTCCACCTCCTGGAAGAAAGGACTGCCTATCCCCCTCCCCATCTTTTATATAGCTATCTCCAGGGCTTAGGGTGGGCTTCATCCCCGAGGAAGAGTCGGTAATTCAGGTGCTGGTTTCCTCTGTAGTCATGTCTGTACTGTGAGCCTGCATTGCAGTAGTATTTCTATATTCTTGAACGCTCTTCTTGCTGCGCAGGCCACACCCTTATGCTACAAACCCTCCCCTCGCTCATTGCATGTTTCTTTAGGCCGGGGTTTCCCAAACATGAGTCTCCAGCTGTTCCTAGACTACAACTCCCATCATCCCTAGCTAGCAGGACCAGCGTTCAGGGATGATGGGAACTGCAGTCCAAAAACAATGGAAGACCCAAGTTTGGGAAACCCTGCTTTAAATGCTCGAGATGGTGGATCAGCTTGCTTGAGCCTTAAAGGATTGCCAGTGACATGGATCAGATACATAGCTGCCAAGTACCCCGTTTTCCCCGGGAAAACCCCTTTTTTACTTACATTTTCCCGGTGGTCCCCCGTATCACTTTGTCTCCCGTTTTTCTCCGTTATTTTCTCCTGCTGGCGGCCATTTTTTTTCTTTCCTGTTTGCCCTTCTATGGGCACCAAAAATGGCCGCCACTAGCTTCAAAAGTCACATCTACGCATGTCCGGAAGTGCGTAGACGCGACCTCCGGTGTTGGCGGCGGCCATTTTTGGTACCCATAGATGGGCGGAGCGACACCGGAAGTTGCGTCAGCGCACTTCCTGACATGCGTACAAGCGAATTTCGAAGCCGCCGCCGGCCATTTTGGTGCCCATAGAAGGGCAAGTCGACACCGGAAGTTACGTTGACGCAACTTCCGGTGTCAAATGGCTGCCGGTCCCGGATTCTGCAGTCCGGAACTTGGAAGGTAAGATCAGATAGAACTTCCTTCTCCAGCTGAATGGAGGCAGGGTCATCTGAGAGCTATTGGTGGAGAGCCTAAGGAGCCACTCCAGAAAAGGGCTGAAACTTGCAGCTGCCCAAATTCCCCAGAGTCTTAAAAACAACTGACTGACTGACTGACTGAGATAAGGCACCAAGCCCTGCTACTGCCATACTTCTTTTCAGTTCAAACTGTACTCCGGGGAGAATTGAGCTTCCTTGAATTCCTCGCTGAGACGATCAGTGAGGCAAACTCTTCCGGAAGACAGGGAACTTCCCACTGCCACCAGTTGCCTCCTAAAACGTGCTCACTGAAATTACGTGCTCGGTTTACGTGGAACAAATGTGAGGCTTTGCGAGCCTGCCCACCATCCCTCATGAGCCGAGCGTGTGCCCTAGACTGCTTCCCAGAATTCTCAGGACGAACTTTCTTTGAGAAACGGAATATGTCCTTTCGTAATTGCCACTCCCCCTCCTTTCCTTTCCCCTCTAAACCCTCCCACCCTTCAATATTAGGCTGGCAATAGCAAAAGATGTCGGAAAGACTGAGGGAGACTTCATTTATGCAACTGCGATCTAGTGCTCTTCCTTGCACTGACTAGGCTGTCTTCTCCAACCCTGCCATCCTCTGAATGTTTTGGACTACAATACTGGCTGATGGGTGTTGTAGTCCAAAACTTTCAGAGGATGGCAGGGTTGGCAAAGGGCCTGGTTACTCCCCCGAGGTCCCATGACTAAGCAAAGCCCTATGCCGTGAGTATTTCAAAGCACCCTTTAGCCAATCACATGCTGCCCAAGGAAATCCCTTGCACCTCATCCACCAATAAAGGGCAGCTGTGTGATTCCCCCCCCCCCCCCACCAGCCTGCAGTCGTTTGCTCCCCATGCTTGTACCGTTGGCTTGTATCTCCCTTCCCTCCCGTTGGCTTGTATCTTCTTTTCGTTTGGGGTTGTTGTGCATCCTCACTATGGCCTTGTAAATTTTTGTCTTTCTCCTCTCTGTGCACTAGGCTTAAATGCCTCCTGAGACTCCTTCCCCACCACCACACACACAAACCCCACCCCACCCCTTCACTACAATCGCCCGGATGTTTGTGTGCCACCCCTTCTGGCTTTCTTCCTCCAAGCCGCCAAACTCCCCCCCCCACTCCTTCCACCGTTCCTGCTCTCCTTGGCAAGGACTCCACAGCAGTCCCCAACCCCAACCCGGCGGGCACCGAGGAGTGGAACGGCACCCGCAGAGGAACGTCCAGCTGGCTGCACCCTGTTTCTACCGCTACCATGTCAACCGGCAAGAGAGAGCAGGAAGAAACTTCACGAATCCGCCATTTTGCCCTACCCCTTCCCCTCCACCAGTGCAGGACTTTGGCAGAACTCCTTGTGACTTCCTCCGTTCTCTTTCCTGTGGCTTAACGGGGACCCTCAACGAAGGTCTTCTCCAGTCTGAAGAGGTCCTTGCTGCCCATCTCTCTGCCCTCCTCCTCCTCCTGGCTTCTTTCCGCCATCTCCCACCATGCATCTCCTTGCCTTCTAGCATAACTCAGATTTTTCTGCTTCCCATTTTAGCTCTCCCCCCACCCCACCTTCCCCCTCCCCTTTCCATTGAAGCCAGAGCAGATGGTGGGTTAGACATTGGGATATGTGTGTTTCTCACCCCTAGCTTTGGATGGCTGGAAAAGTTAGGGAGATGGGCAATTGTACTCTGTGACAGGGATGAGGAGTGTGTGGCCCTCCTGATGTTGTTGCATTCCCCAGCCTTCATGGGCCAGGGGTCAGGGATGATGGGAGTTGTAGTCCAATAACCCCCATCCTTGTTCCGTGCTCTGTTTTCCTTTCCTGTTCATCTGGTCATGTCCGAGATGCCTAAATGGCATTTGTATGCCCGCAGGTAAAGACCTTGCAGCCACCTTCTCATAGGGATTGGGCCTGTCCAGGTGGAGATGGAAGAAGCTTCAGGCTCGTGTCCATTCTCCTTGCTGATGGATCCTCTTAGCCTATTCTTGCAGGGTAAAGAAAGAGAAATGGGGCACATTGTATGAAAATAAAAATACTGATGGACATGCCAGGGCAAAAGTGTGAGAGGCAGAAGCATAAGATGTGACTTCCTAATGAGGACCTTATTTTAAATGAGCTGGGCATAGTCCGCCTCCTGTATGGCATGGAGACATTGGAGGAGGGCAGGCTAGAGGGGCTGCAACAGTCATGGCTGGCATTTTCATGGCCTACCCAGTACTGGCCCCCTCTGATTAGACTTTTGGTCTGGACTTCCCCTGCCAGTCTAGCACTACAAGACGCCTGCATTTCAGAAGAAACAGCCTCTCTAGGACTCTGAACTCAGGAACATTTCCTCACAACAGGAGGGATAATCGCAGACAAGGGTGACTTAACTGCCTCTGGTTCATTGCCGCTCCTCTTGTTGTGCGGTGGGTGGGGTGGCAAAACGGAACTGCCTTTTTGCATCTCTTTAATTTATTGCCATGAATGTAAAAGTTTTAACCTTGCTGTGGTTTGACACTGGAGATCGCAAGGTCCCAGCCAAATGTCACACACAAACACACACACACACACACACACACACACACACACACACACAAAAATCCACCCTGAAACCCACACCAAATGGGTGTGTTAGTAGCAATTGTAGCTGCTGCTTATTTTAGAAGCCTGGCTAGGCAAGTGGGAGAGAGGGTTGGAACTGCACATCCTTTTCTACAAGGCTGAGATCTAAGGCTCTTGCATGCAAGACAGCAAGGAGCAGAGGCAGGCAGAAATAAAAGGCCTCGGTTTTAAGGCGGCAATAGTGATGGGGCATATTTTAAGGGATGGGGAAGGGAATTTCGGGTTGGGGCATGGAAGTGTACAGTGGAAGTGTGGGAGAGACATGCAGTCCTACATGTTTATTATTTGGAAGCGCGTCTCACTGTGCATTGGCACTTGTTCCCAGGTAGGTAAGATTTCAGCCTTGGTGGCAGACATGCCACTGAATGCATGAGGATGTAGCTTTGTAGAGAGCTGAGAGAGCCATTTGGGGTGAGGAGGAGGAAGAGGAGGAGAGAGAGAGTTCCCTTGGGAACTGGGGCATACAGCGGGACTTGCAGTGTGTTGCCGGAATTTATTTTTTCATTTTTTAATGAAGTGGGGGTTTAAATGTAGACTGTGGGAAAAGGGCACATTGTTGGAGAGAATACTGGAAGGGATTTGTTGAGTAGAAAGCAAAGTCTGGGGAAGTGTTGGAGAGAAGTCCCCTTTGCATGCAGAGCATTTATTTTATTTTTTTGGCCCATATTACATCATGGAAACCTACATGGCCAGTATCAGTCAGGGCCAAATCCAAATTGGACAGAGCAAGGACACACACACACACACACACACACACACACACAGCATTCATGCATTTCCACACACTCGGCGAGTGTTGCAGGGAGAGAGCAAGCTCCCTTTTACGTTGCCAGCTCAGTGGGCCTGGTTCCCCCGCTTCTCAGCTGTTTCACACAGACGAGCAACAGGGTTGTGTGGGGAGGGGTGGTTGAAACCTAACTTCCCTGCAATCCCCCTCCCACTTGCGCTGCTCAACCAATCTGCAGCGAGCATCTGAGAAAGCAGTGGAAATGGGGTTGTGGAGAAGGTGGGGAGTAGGACTTGAGGGGGAAGCCGATTGGCCAAGTGGGAAAGCCTGGCAGGCCGTATTTGCCCCACAGGCTGAAGTTCTTCACCCCTGATGCAATGCCAGGAGGGAAATCTGGGCGCTGGAATTTCCTGGGCTCTGGTTTCTAAGGGAGACTGTTAATTCATCACTTGCACTGGTGCTGAACATATAACTCCTTTATTTTTCTGAAGGGGAGTCAGGCGCTTTGATCCTCCTCCAAGGCATGCAGGTGCGAGGGGATTTTTTCCCCCCTTCAGCTCTCCTACCCATGCATAGCTTTTGTGGCTGTTTTTGATGTGATTTGCTGTTCTCGTGAGTATAGCTGGCATTAAAAGAAGACTGCGACTAGATAACGTTTATAAATTAGAATTAGGGCTAGGTGTTAGGTAAGGCATATGCACCCTTTTCGCTCCAGCTGCCCATAACCGTAGAGGGCTGGAACTGAATCACAAGAGTATGTGGTCATTCACCTGTGCTGTTCTTTCTGGAGCTGCTGGAGGCAGGATGCAGGTCGAGGGAGAGCCTGACCTGGAAAGGATGCTCTCGGCTGGAGCTGTGTGGCAGGGCAGTTTGAAGGCTCTTGGGCCTAAATGCCTCTCGGGGCTCCTTTTGGGAAGTCCTTTGCAGCCACAGCAGAACTTTTTTTGCTTTTTTGCCTGCCTGCTTCTGAAAAGGGGCAGCGTAATGCATGTCTGGGGCAAGTTGCCTCCCCACAAAGGGAGCCGGTAGGGAGAGGTGTAACCAACCCACCCAGAGGCAGCGCAGGCTGCCGTTGCTAAGAACCTATTGATGCTTCTTTTACACATGGTTGTGGTTCTGCCCTGCACCCAGTGGGGAGGTGAAGTCTGTCCCAGGATGCTGGGAAGTTGCCTCTGGAGCCCGTCCTGGGAAGCTGCTTCCATGGCCTCCCCTTAGAGCGATGGAGCCATAATCAGTTCTCTGCCCAGCTCTGCGTTTTGCCTTGCACTGGGGCTCTCCACAAGCCTTTAAAAAAAATAGCACTAGCTGGGGGGGGCTAAAAGTGTGTTCTACTTTCTGCCTTTGGCGCATACTCGGTGCTTTCCTTTAATGTTGTGAACTGATTTACCTCCAATTAAAGGCAGAAGGACCTGATCCCCTTCTTCTCTGTGACTCTCTTCGTCGTGCCGCCACGCTTCTCATTCTTTTAAGAGCATTGCTGTCTCTTTCCTCCGAGGGCAAATCTTTATAGGCTTCCACGCGCTGCAAATGCTCCGTTGTAAAAAGCAGGCAGCAAACTGGCCTTAGGTACATGTGTAAAGTATGAATGAAGTGTGTGTGTGTGTGTGTGTGTGTGTGTGTGTGTGTGTGTGACACTGACTGATTGACTGACTATTATGAAGCAACTGAGTGGAAAGGATTTGCTAATTCCCTGTGCGGTAGCCACCGTGTACAAAGTCAAACAGAAGGGGGAAACGGGAGCTTTAAGAAGACCTGTTTTTTGTTGTTGTTCAGAATTATTGCTTACCCATACAGCCTGAGGTTCAGTGGGTCTGAGAATCTACACCTCGAAGGGAAAATGCTGCTTCAGGCATTTATAGGGATAATAAAATATGAATTGTTGCTGCAGGACAGCAGCATGCGTGCAATTCAGCAGTGGACCTGGTTTCATTCCCACTTTCCTGCACTATATTCTCTCTCTCTCTCTCTCTGCCTCCAAGTTTACCCTGCCTGTCCTTGTGGCTTCCCGGGCATCACTGTACACCAGCAGCGCAAGAAAGCAAAAATATTTGGGGTGTATAAAGCAAAGCAAAGCTGCTCAAATGTTTTCAGGCACCCAAACGCTTCACCCGCCAAAGGAAAAAAGAATGAGTCTTCCTCCCTTAGGAGAACTGGGATATATTAGTTGCATTTTTTAATAATGTTCGTGATGGGAACACCGAGTTGGATCAGCTCATCAGTAAAACATTTCTTGTCTGCTCTTCTAAAAACACAAGGCATGGTAAAGAAGTAAAGTTGTATATTCTCTTGACCTAAGGTTGATGGTAGGGTTCAACCAGGAAAGTTTTTCCTACCACAGAGTTGTGATGATGGGAGAAGCATCATATGTGAAATATCCTATCAAAAACATTAAAATTGGCAAGCCAATTTGGGGGGTGGGAGTGTAGAATTTTTTGCATTTTGGTAGGTGAAACGGCGGGGAAATCTTGGGGATGTGCAACACATTTGACTGCCACTGCCTAAAGAACAAGCATTCTTGATTTTATTTACTATGTTTATATCTAGTATTCCAGAGGCTGATAATGTTGACCTTTAAAAGTAGCTGGCATCATAAGGGCATAAGAAAAGCCCGGGTTTGTTTTTGTCTTTAATTAGGTCTAAGGCAAGTAAGTTGCAGTTAACAATTCTTTAGGAATGCAGTTATATTATGTTAGAACAGAACTGAGATTTTGGGCTCATCCAGACTTCCTTTTGTGCTGTGTTTCTAGGCACAGTGTGTGTTTTGTGTGTGTTTTGCCCTGGTGCTTTCCCTGCAAATGCATGCTCTTTACCACTAAATCGGAACTGAATTGCCGTTTGTTCCATTTTGGCAATAAAGAGCGGGTTTTCATGGTAAAAGTGCCAGGGCAAAAACAAAGAAATGGACTTTATATCAAACAAAGAAATCATGCACTTTATAGCGTGGACCTGGGCCTAGAAAGCGTGTGGCAAAAGGTACGTAAGTGTGGATGATCCCTGTGTGACCTTTGCTTGAACATACCTGTGATTGTGGGAAGCTCTGAAGTTCCTGTTCTGCTTTCAATTCTGTCCCTTTTCAGATGAATCCCAATTCTTTATTCTCTGCTTAATACATATTCCTGTTTGATGCCAACATCTGGTTGGCTTGCCATCCCATGGAAATGGTCCCCTTAGCTCAACTCATAAGGTGACCCATATAGTACCTAGGAGGAAATCTAGGGTTGCCAGACTCGGACAGGACTTCTGTGCCTTTAATTGCCCTGCTCTCTTTTGAGTCTGGAAACCTTAAAGAGAAACCAGCAGACCCTTTGTTTAATTTCCAAGCAACGGGTCTGCTGGTTTCTCTTAAAGGTTTCCAGAATCAAAAGAGAGCAGGGCAATTGAAGGCACAGAAGTCCTGTCCTTGAGTCTGGCAACCCTAAGGAAATCTGAAGCATCCTTTTGATTCAGGCCAATGGCCCATCTAGTCCAGCATCCTGTTTTCACAGTGGCCAGTCAGATTCCTGTGGGAAACCGACAAGCAGGACCCAAACACAAGGGCACTCTCTCTTCCTGTTTTTTTTTTTTTACCAGCAATTGGTATTCAGAAGGATTACTGCCTCCTGCTGTGGAGACAGATCATAGCTATTGCATCTAGTAGCTATTGATAGATTTATCCTCCATGATTTTGTCTAATCATCTTTTGAAGCCACCTGCTACATGGATACAAATAATATATAATAAACTTCGCCAATTTCCCCGTAGCCTCACAGTGTAATCCTACTTCTACTCAGAAGTACAATGCCATTGACCTCAATGGGACTTGCTCCTAAGTAAGTGAGCATAGGATTGCAGCTTTCAGTAGCGTTCCAAGTGCATGCTAAGTGGGTATAACCCACTTGAACCCGGTGGACCTCACTTCTGAGTCGAGAGGCATACAATTGTTAGTTCAGTAGAGCAGAGATGGAAAATCAACATGAAGCTAACGTGAGCTACACTGGCAGCTAGCTCAAACATTGCGGAAGGATTTAATGAAATTATGTGCTTCTAATCCGAGTACTTAAGAGGTTTGCATGTAAAAGCCAGATGGAACTCTTGTGGGCAAAAAACAAACACCTGACTTCTCTTGGGCTATAAAGCTGGAAAAGATCAGCTCTTGTGTGTAAATCCTTAAATGTGCCGATGAACGGTCCCATGCCTCCTGTGTCGCATGAGAATTGTGCTAGACTAGAGTTTCCTTGAGCAGGGCAAAACTCTGGTGTCAAGACCCTCCAGCCCCCTTTCCTCAATGAAATGTTAGCTGTGCCAGCCTATGTAGCACTTTGCTTCTCCTGGTTTCCCCCAGCATCTGATGTATATACATGGGTATTCTCAAGGCCAAACACAGCTGCAGAAGAAAGACTGAAACCAATTCCAAATAATTGGGACAAAACTGAGCCCCCCATGAAATGTTACAGAACTCCAGGAACTTACAAGTAATGGTCACGGAGTGTACTTATAGCAAAAAACAATACCTCTTCTTGTACAACCATGGGGACCATTCACCCTCTACAATGGCAACGAAAAGAAAGATTCGTTTGCTGTGGCATAGCAGGTCAAGAAACGGGTTGCATCTTTCCTGAGCTTCCTTTGCCCTCTCTATAGCAGGGGCCTTCCCCTCCTGAAACAATTGGAGGGGGTGCCTGGGAGTTACTGGCTGAATGGCTGTGGGCAATAAAGCCAGTGGGAGTGCCCAAATTTGTGGGAATATTCTGCAGAGAGTTTGGAATCCAGTTTATAGGACTGGACCAACCTAACAGATCTATTTAGCGGGAAAGTACATGAGTGAGGGAGTGGGGGGGTTGGTAGATCACTGCCTTCTGAAGGTAAGGATCTGACCAAGATAACTGTTTTTTCACAACTCCAGCACCTACTCCCATTTGTTTCCAGACCTTCCAACAACTATCCAAACTATAGCCTGCTACTCTGTGTGTTAATACTCACACAAAAAAGTTCCCATGAGTGGTATCAAGTCCTGACCATACCTGCCAAGTTGCTGTCGGAGAAATAAGGGAGCAGCCGGAAGTAGCAGACCGGAAGTAGTGCTGCCGCCATTTTGGAACTGGGCGGAGCATGCTCAGAAGCGACTTTTGATGCTGCTTTGCCCAGTTCCAAAATGGCCGTCGCGCCAGAAGTCGCACTGCAGCCATTTTGGAACTGGGCAGAGCAGTATCAAAAGTCGCTTCTGAGCATGCTCCGCCCAGTTCCAAAATGGGCGCCGCGACAGAATAAACCGGGGGAAAACAAAAAAATCCATTTTTTCAGCTAGGAACAGCTAGAAAATGGGGATTTCCCGGGGAATACGGGAGACTTGGCAGCTATGGTCCTGACCCAGCCCACAAACACCTCCTTTGGCATTTATAGGTGTTGATGTCCACACTAAGTTACATAGTTGGTGAAGACTTCAACAAAAGATCCAGCTTTCCAGAGAATCTGCAGTGCAGCCTAGCAGGTGTCCATAGCCAGGGGGGGAAAACATTCTGTGGCATAAACTCTGCTGTGGAGCCTCCTATAAGCTACAGCAGGGTTGTAAAGTATGTGGCCCTCAAAATGATGCTGAGTCAATGCCCATCAGTCCCAGCCAGCATGGCCAGGGATGGTGTTTAGAAGCACCTGAAGATTCCCATCCCTGTGCTAGGGCATCTTCATGCATCTCTTCCATGCCATACTTGCAGCAGAACGTAGGCCGGGGGTTGCCAAACTTTTTGGGCCATTGGACACGTTTGGTAATTTGAGAAAGTGTTGTGAGAACCAGTTTCTTTTACAGTATTTATTTTATTGTTAAATTCGAATACTTCCCTTCATCCGAGGATCTCAGGACGGTTCACGGCATAAAAATGCAAAAATAAAAAACACGTAATTAAAAATGAGATTCCGCAAAATGGCTGCCACGCAGGTGCGTTTGTGACATGACACAAAATGGCGGTTGTGGCATAACACAAAATGGCTGCCACACAGTGAAGAGTCGAGAGACAGGTACACCAAATTTTGCAGGCGTCTTCCCCCTCACCATCAGTGGGGAAAAGGCACTTGCATCAGCCAATACTCGATAACAGACATTTTTTGCACCTCTCCTGTGTTTAGAACGGAAGGGAGGGTTGATGTCCAATCTTGTAACATAGGCATATTTAAGGGGGCACATTCACTGTAGGAGAGGAAGCAGTGCAAACAAGAACTGCGCAGGAACAGTGCGTTGTGGATTTTTGAGGGGATATTTACTGGGACCTTTTGCAGATGCCACACGATGCCCTGCTGCCCGTGGGCGCCGTGTTGGCAACCCCTGTCTTAGGGCAACCGCAAACTACATTTCTGCACATCTTGGGTCAGTATTCTTAAATTACGTCAGGGCCCTAAGTTGCAACAATACAGTGGTTTGACCAGATTGTGTAACGGCCACTTCCTACACGAGAGCCACCTCTCCTTGAATCACTATCTACAGCAGTGTTTCCCAACCTGGGGTCTCCAGCTGTTTTTGGACTACAACTCCCATCATCCTTAGCTAGCAGGACCAGTGGTCAGGGATGATGGGAGTTGTAGTCCAAAAACAGCTGGAGACCCAAGGTTGGAAAACATGGATCTACAGATTCTGCACCAGGCGGCTCAGAGCTGCCTTTGTAATTTCCCACTGCCCCCTTGCGCAGTGCTGTCAGGGACCTGGTGAAAGGGGTAAACGGCTCCCAAGTCACCCATTTCAGGTGGCAGCATTGCCACCACCGAGGAAGCATACAGACGGTGGTCCCTCTGTGCTTGCAGATGTAACAGATGCAAAGTGGGACATGGGAGGGAGAAGTGGGAGTCATGGAGTTGAAAAGGCCATTAGGAATTTTCACCTGCTGTTCAGCTGAAGTCTACTTTTCACCCAGCAATTACAGTCCTGCCCTCTGGGCAAGGGAGAACAAGCCTGCTCCACCTTCCGCATGACATATCTTCAGATGTTTGAAGACAGCTATCATGTCACTCCTTAACTGTCTCTCCTCTAGGCTAAACATAGATAGCTCTTAGAACCATTTCCCATAGGCTTTGTTCCCACTTCCCAGAGGTGCGGATTGTGAGCTTGGGGGCGGGGCGGGGGGGGGGCTAGCAGGAAAGAACTGCTGGCTTCCCTCCCCCACCAAGCAAGCTTGATATTTAGTCTCTTGCATTAAAATGAGGCTAGAATTCTGCCCCCTTCCCCAACCTCCTTCATTAAGAGATCTAATTAATTCTGCTTTCAGCTGGCAAACAATGGACATATTTTCTGGTTACCACTCTAGTTACCAGGCAAATCAAGGACACAAATGCATGAAAATCAGGACCATTACAAGGGTTAATTTGGGGTAGAGAAATTAGGTTCGGAATAGGGACTATTAAGAGGCAGGAGACCTTTGGAAATATATATATTTCCATGACTAATAGATCTAGATCCGTGGTTCTCAAACCTTTTTCTCGGGGGTACACATTCAGAATAAAAAATTGCTTGTGCCACACCATTCCCCCCCCCCCCCTGATAAGTAATACAAACAGAAACAACAACTAGCAGTGGTGACTTTGAAAAGATGTCTATCCGTATTCTACAAACCAACCAAGTAAATAAAACGACACTATACTGTACTGTACTATACTAGACTGAAATGCATAGCTGCCAAGTTATCCCTTTTTTAAAGGGATTTTCCCTTATGCTGAATAGGCTTCCTCGCGAGAAAAGGGAAAACTTGGCAGCTATGCTGAAATGTTTAAATGTTTCTTCGTCCTTGAATCTTCCAGCCACATGGCCACACCAGTGATCTAGATCAGTGTTTCCCAACCTTGTGCCTCCAGCTGTTTTCGGACTACAATTCCCATCATTCCTGACCACTGGTCCTGTTAGCTAGGGATCATGGGAGTTGTAGGCCAAAACATCTGGAGGGCCGCAGTTTGGGGATGCCTGATCTAGAAGATCAAGGCTATTCATATCCTGCAGCTTCTTGCTGAACTGGTTTGAAGTTTGGATTCCAGTCAGTGAGTCACAAACTTTCACCGAAGAAAGTAATCTTGACTCTCACAGGAGTGGAAAATGTAGAGATGTTTGCCTGGATCTTTGCATGCAGCAAGTATGACTTGGTGGTTTTGACAGTGCTGATTGCCCATAGGGTAAAAGGAAAATGGCAGGCAACAGCCTCTTGCCCTCTCCCCCCCCCCGCCCCCAATAGTAATAAATCAGTGTCCTGCCCCACGGAAACATTTGGCTAGCCTTTATAGAAAACAGACTAGATAGACCGTTGGTGTGCTCCAGCATGCCTCTTCTAATAGTCTTCCTTCAGCGTGCAACACACACCTATTTCCTGCATGACACCCTCTCAAGAACGTGGCTTCGTAGTTCTAGCTGCATGGGAGGAGGACTGTAGCTTCTGAGCATGTGACGATCTAAACTTTACTATATTCCCTCCAACGTCTTTGATGTGTGTGTGTGTGTGTGTGTGTGTGTGTGTGTGTGTGTGTTCCTTTTTCTACATGTGTGGATGTTCTGAGTGACCATCTTTCCTGGCACAAAGTGCTCACATTAGAGATGTGGTCTATATGGTGATGTTGTGTTTTAATTGTAACCTGCCCTGGGACACGTTAGGATGAAGGGCAGGTAGTAAATTGTAACAGCCATGACAACAATTCTGTTTTAAGTAACATACCATTCCAGAATAAGACCTTCTAGGTAACATTTATTTTGCTGACCGTTCCCATCACTGAATCTGTTTTGCACGAGAGAAATTGAGAGCAGCGGTGGGCGTAATTTCTTGCTCACACAGTGGCTATGCATGGCTGTGAGGACTTAGCGATGCTGCGATAGCTGGGTGGTCATGTCAAACAATGCCCATGTTAATTTTCGCAACTCGGCCATAACTTCAATAAATGTCTCTCACTCACACACAAGACACGCACTGCTTTCCCGTTTGTTCCCAGGCCTATATGTGGACAATGCCCATTGTTTGTGTTTATCTAGGCGTGGATTCATGGCAGCGAGAGCATATGCCAGCCTCTGTTGTGTGCAAATGATGCATTTGTCTGTTGGGAAGAAGGAACTCTCTTAAAAAGAGTGTGCTCTTCAGTATGCAAGCGAAGTTCAGTTTTACACACCCAGCGTTTTTTTGCATTGTGCTGTCTTCTTCTTCTTCCTTCTTTGGCGATCACTCGTAGCCGAGTAAGATTGTCTTCCATAAACACGGTTTTAACAATGGGTCCGTAAGTGACTGTGAGTTCTGCACCAACAAGTACAACATTTTGCTGTATCAGGTTGCTGGTGGGGAAATCAATTTATTCCCCCCCCCCCCAGAATGAAAACATGGAATAGGATGTGAAGGGGAAAACCAGGCCAAATCTTTTACTAGTTTTCTCCCCTTTCACGGGGAAGTGTTCACATGTGCAGCCCCCAATTGCAACCTGAAGTTGGGACAGTCCCAGAAAACCTCTACCATGCTTTTCTTCAAATCAGAGATGGGAAATGTGTGGCCCTGTTATTCCTGTCACCCCTGACTATGGGCCGTGCTGGGTGTCCCACCCACAATGCATGGGTGTCCCACCTCTGCTTAGAATGTACCTTGGTTCTCGAAGTTAATCCGTTCTGGAAGTCCGTTCGACTCCTGAAACCGTTCGAAAAACAAGGCGGGGCTTCCGATTGGCTGCAGGAGCTTCCTGCACTTAAGCAGAAGCCATGTTGGACTTTCGGCTTCTGAAAAATGTTCAAAAACTGGAACACTTACTTCCGGGTTTCCGGCATTCCAGAGCCGATTTGTTTGTCAACTAAGCCATTCAAGAACCAAGGTTCCACTGTATATACCTCCAAATCTGATGTGCATTTGCATAGGCTAGTTTTGGTGTAGGCCACCAAATACTGGCACTATTGTTGCCAGACAGGAAAAGGGAGAGCTCCTCTACCTCTGTACTAACAGGTTGCCGTTAAGTTCTGACTCCAAATCACATGGAGCCGTTTCCTTCTGCTCTCTGGACGGATCACTGTTCACGCGCCATCTCACCAATTGTTGCCATTTGTTGTCTTCCTGTCCAGGATGGCACTGGTGCCCTTCGACGCAGCGGTTCTCTAGGGAAGATTCGGGATGTAATAAGGAGAAGCAGTGAAATGCTGGTCAAGAAACTGCAGGGGAATGGCCCGCTGGAGCCAAGGAACACCAAGTAAGAGGCTTGCATATTTGTTTGCTTAAAGCATTTAAGTAAAGGTAAAGGGACCTCTGACCGTTAGATCCAGTCGCGGATGACTCTGGGGTTGCGGCGCTCATCTCGCTTTACTGACCGAGGGAGCTGGCGTACAGCTTCCAGGTCATGTGGCCAGCATGACTAAGCCGCTTCTGGGTTTACCTTCCCGCCGGAGCGGTACCTATTTATCTACTTGCACTGCGTGCTTTCAAACTGCTAGGTTGGCAGTAGCAGGGACAGAGCAACGGGAGCTCACCCCGTCGCGGGGATCCAAACTGCTGACCTTCTGATTGGCAAGCCCTAGGCTCTGTGGTTTAACCCACAGCTCCACCCGCGTCCAAGGCATTTGTACTGCGCCCTTTTTCGTAAAAGGCTCTCAGAGAAGGTAACAAAAATCCATGGTAAGATAAACTTACTGTGGCTGTTGCTTCTAGCTACCCTGTTTCTCCGAAAATAAGCCGTAGCCATAAAATAAGCCGTAGCAGGATTTTTAAGCATTCAAGAAATATAAGCCATACCCTGAAAATAAGACATAGTGATAGGCGCAGCAGCAATGCCAGCCGCAGCAGGAGGAGGAAGAAAATAAGACATCCCCTGAAAATAAGACAGTGGTTTTTTTAAAGGAAAAATAAATATAAGACCGTGTATTATTTTTGGAGAAACACAGTAGCTGCCATCTCTAGACCTGCACACCCTGCTTTCTTAAAGACTGCAGAACCTTAACTTTTTAAATTGGCTGTACCATAGTTTGCTGGTTAGGATTGAATGGTAAACTGTGGATTGCCTCAAACAAGGAGAGGAGAGAGAGAATCACTGTGCATGAGTAGGGGTGCAGGAGGGAACATGCAAGGCCGAGACGTTGTCCCAGGCTTGGAAATGTTCAACTGAACCATCTCCAGTCATTTTTAATGGCTGTACCACCTTGCATTACCCTTTGGTGAAAGACACTTTACGTTGCATGAGAAAAGTATCTACTCCAAACTTCCTTTCATCTGGGAAAGGAAGCTGGTAAAGGGCACCTCTAGCTATGGAGGTCACTTTGAGAATTTATTGATAGAGATTGATCCAGGAGTGCCCCCCAACCTACCTTTTCAAGAGTTGTCTGACCCTACCCAAAGTCGGCACCTTTCCAGTTTGGTGGACTCAGGAACTGCTCACCCACAGCGCCTCTATTTTGGAAGAGTTCAGACTCAGTTTTTTGGCACTTATCCAGCCCACCGCTGAGTCCAGGCACTGGGCTAGGGCTTGCACAGCATCTCCTGAGTCGGAGCTGGGTATCATCAGCATGTTGAGGACACTAATATCTAATTTGACATATGGCAAAGGGATAGTCTCTGTATCTCTAAGACATAGAGTGGGAAAAGTTTCGTCAGGATTTCTTGCCCAAAGTATTCACAGATCAATGAAAAGTGTATGCCTGGAGCCAGTGCTATGGAAACATCTTTATTTTTTTTATTTTTTTAGCATGAAACGGGCAGCATCACTGAACTACCTGAATAAATCCAGTGAGGATTCCTTCCAGGTGAGAGCACCATTTGCTATGTTCCCAAAATAGCATTAGCTACAGGTTATTTTCACTCCTTCTGTCACTGGACACACACAAAAAATATTCAGGTGCAGGGAAAGAGAGTTAGATCAGCTAAGGTGATAAGCATAACGTGTCAAAATGTGTAAGGGATATAGTCTGGATTAAGTGCAGGAGGAAACATAGTAGTTCAGTTCGCACCTAATTCATTAGGAAGAACTTCCTGACAGTAAGAGCTGTTCGACAGTGGAATTTGCTGCCAAGAAGTGTGGTAGAGTCTCCTTCTTTGGAGGTCTTTAAGCAGAGGATTGACAGGCATATGTCAAGAATGCTTTGATGGTGTTTCCTGCTTGGCAGGGGGTTGGACTGGATGGCCCTTGTGGTCTCTTCCAACTCTATGATTCTATGATTCTAAGCCAAACTTTGGCTCATCAATCATGCAAGCTCCCAGAGAGCAGATCTAGGCCATTTTGTTCTTCTGGCCATGCTGCTGCTGAGAAGTAAACCATGGCTTGGTTTAGTGCATCATCTGAACCTGAGCTGATGCTTTGTCCTCACAGCAGCAGGACTAGAGGAGGAGCAAAGTGGGAACATTCTTCTCTCCGGGAGCCCACACACTCACGTGTTCATGTCAAGCCATGGTTTGGCTTAGCGTTACATGCAAACCAGGTCACAGATCTGGAAGTATGTATGTGTCTGAAGCATTTGCGAACTTCCCCTGGGTAAGCTGGAAATCAAGTGTGAGGCAAGGATTTCCCCCTCTTAACTTCTGAATCATCACTGTGGGGTGCCTTAATTATTACTTCTGCAACATGACTGGTGTAGTTTGCATCTCCCAAGGCAAACATGCCGTACCGTATTGAGAGAAATCTGAACACTTGCTGATTAGTTTTCATGTTTTAACACAAGCTCTTGGTCTTAACGAATACAAGATTGGAATATGCAAGTGAAACTGGGTTTACTTTTTTAGGATTCCCAGGGTCTTCGGGCTGAGACGAGAGGCCTCAGTGCAAGCAGTGTGGATCTCCCTTCTCACACTTCCTTGGTCACCTCTAACTGAACCTACCACATTATTGACACCGCACCCCGTCTCAAATGTTGACTGCTTCACCGTACCGATACTACATCTCAAGTTGATCGCCGTTTTGGATACTTCATCTGTAACATCCTCACATGTTAGAATGCTCATTATTGCCTCTTGTGTCGATATCACTACAATGGAAGAGAAGTGTGTCCTGTCATTGGAAAACGCTAACCCACATGGGACCATTGCCAGACCGGATAGGGGAGTTCCCTCCTTCACCTGCTGTGGAATAGCAGCTTTGGTGAATGCATCCACCCCCATGTTTGCAAGCTGTGTTTTACCGATTGCACAGAATCAAGTTCCAGTATCTCTTGCTTGACCCGCTGCCTTGCTGAACTTTGGGCACAGAGTCTCAGCCTCTCCCTTAGTGCGCATCCTTTCCACCAGGTAGCATTGCTGAGATGCTCTCGTCCATGCTCTCAAGCTGGCTTGCTCATTCCTTCGGTGCCTGACCCAGATAGTCCCCAGTACCATCTATTTTTTCACAGTATATGTCCCCCATCTGTCTCCACCCCACCCCCTGCAGCCTTCTAGGGCTAGGCTTTTGCCAAATGAGTATTCTTGTGTCTGGGGGTTGTACTGCAGCAGCAGACAGGATGGGACATGGAAATATGATGGCTAGTTAGCCAATTTTGTGGGGGATTAACTTTGCCTAACCAAAGCAGAGGTGGAAAACCTCTTTGCTCCCTCGAGGGCTGCATTTATTCAGGACCTCATGACAGCAGTAGACAGGGCTGGAATCACCCCCCCCCTCTCTCTCCCATTCATCTAGTCCATACATACACTCTGCCCACTTACTTAAAGGGACACAAAGAGACAGGCATCTACTTCACAGAGATTCGGTATGTATACACTCCACTCCACAAGTCTTGTTCCCACTCTAGCCTCTGGCATCGCCTGTGTCTGCCTTAGCATGAGCCACTGTAGTGCAGAGCAATGGAAATAACTGCAGGAATGACCTGCCACTAGCCCTGTGTTACTACCCATGATTTACTTCCGATTGTTGTTGTTTTAATTTAATAATTAAAAACGATCACAGAAGCCATTTTTGCCAAGCGTCTCCGGAGCAGATCTTGCTGTCGAAACACTTCCACCTTGGGTTTTACATCTGGCCACGTGCGACGACAGTGGCAATGAAACTAGGGGGGGAGAGCCGTTGTCTCTCAGAAATGAGCATGAATTGTTGTACAGGGTCAGAAACGTTATTGGGGTGGGTGGGGTGTTAAAAGAGCACATCACCTCGCCTCTTATTCAAAATAAGTGTGGTTTGAATGCACAAAGGTCTCTTACACCAAGTCAGACCATTCGTTCATCTGGGTGGGGAAATCAGGCCTATTTGACCTGCAATGCCATTTTGAAGCAAGTCACACCCACCTGCCTCACATCTGATGTCATGTATGATGTAAGTGAAGACATGGCTAGGTCAAAAGGGGGGTTTGGAGGCACCACTGGTCAGCAGCACCTGCAAAGCCCAGGGCTTGTATGGCATCTAATGCAGCTTATAGTTGATGCTTCTACAGAGCCATACATGCCTCTTTGAAAGCACTGTGGTCTTTTAATTAAAGGGTTACACAAATGTTAAAAATAAATAAACCAGCCTTGTATTGGTGCTTGGATAGTGCCATACATGGCGCTCTGAAGCACCAGCAGATATTTAAACCCACACAGTTCAAACCACTGTGTGCATGCACACGAAAGCTCATACCAAAATAAAAACTTAGTTGGTCTTTAAGGTGCTAGAAGGAAGGAAGGAATTTTTTTATTTTAGTTCAAACCACGCAAGCAAAAAACGGACCACCTGATGCTATGGTAATATAAAGTGATTGACATGTGGGCAGCCCCACCCACCCACCCCTGCTCAACTTGGCCCACGGGGTGGGGTGGGGGACAAGGTTCTGACCCACCAGCAGCATGCAGTAGATTTATGCTTATAAAATTTACGCACTGCTCTCTACTTAAAGGAGTCAACCCAAAGAAGACAATGATACGACTTAAAACATATTAGAAACAGACCTACCAGTACTGTACAATATGAAATAATCGGTGTTGCCTTAATGCCTAGGAAAACAAAAATGACCTTGTGGCAACAATGGTAAGGTTGGAGAAAGCATTCCATAACTGCACAAACACAGTTTTCATGCATTGAGGTGTTACAGGTAGGTAGCCGTGTTTGCCTGCTGTAGTTGAAACAAAATTTAAAAATTCCTTCCAGTAGCACCTTAGAGACCAACTAAGTTTGTTATTGGTATGAGCTTTCATGTGCATGCACACTTCTTCAGATGGAAAGCTCATACCAATAACAAACTTAGCTGGACTCTAAGGTGCTACTGGAAGGAATACATTGAGGTGTAGTCCTGCTGAGTGATAAATGATTCTGCACTCCCCCCACTCCACTAAAAAACAACAGTGTGGGTTGGACTAAATGGTCCTTCCAACTCTACAATTCTGTTTCTTTTAGCCTTTAAAATGGCTTTCCGGTAAAATGCAGCACTGGGGCTTTCAAGGTGTAGGCAACAGGTAGAAAATCAGTAGGCAATGCCGTACTTCGCTTCCTGTATCTCAACCTAATGTTCTACTCCTCCCGAAGCAGTGGAAAACAAACACAGGAGCCCGACGGGACGCGTGCCAGTTGCACGTGGGAAACATCCTCCATTGACTGAGGTCATTTGCGCCGCTTTCCGAGACAGATGCGGCGCTTACTTCGAATAACTGCAAGGAGAAAGGAAACTCACACCTGGGAACCCTGCGTGGTTCACTAGTAAAGCAACTGTGTTGCGTGCAGAAGGTCTCTGGTTCGATCCTCGCATCTCCAGGCGGGGCTGGGAGGAATCCTCGCTCGAAAGCCCTAACCGCGTCCGCGCCTTTCGAAAATACTGACATGCCCACGGACCAATGGTTCGACTCGGCTTCCGTACGTTCCCGCACCTGACTTAAAAATAATAATAATCAAAAACACATCCATCATTTAAACTTCTTGCAGGGGGGTTGGAGTAGAGCAGGCACCCAGATTTTTGGACTACAATTCCCATCATCCCTGACCACTGGTCCTGTTACCTAGGGATCATGGGAGTTGTAGGCCAAAAATCTGGAGGGCCGCAGGTTGGGGGTGCCTGGGCTAGAGGACCCTTGGGGGTCCGTCTCCTAACCATTCTATGATTCCGCCGCTTTTGTCCCGCACGAACATTGAAGCCTTCCACCCGCTGCAAATGGAAACCGGAAATCGCGGTTGGAGGAGAACCACCCCTAAGTCCTTTCCCCTTGAAAGTTGTGCGGTTGAGAGGAGGTGGGTGGAAAAGCCGCCTCGCAGACGTCACCCGGAGCCCCGCCCCTTTGCCCTTCCCTTCCTCCCACCCCCACCCCACACAGGGACTCGACTAGCGCTCGGCCTCCCGCCTCTTTTTCATTCGGCGGGCAGGAATAGCTTCCGGGTCGGCCGGAGAAAGCAGGAAGTGACAGGTAAGGGCTTCGCCCCCCTTTTCCTTCTCCTTTCCCCTACCCAATAGGGGAGTGGGCCTGAGACCCCCTCCTCTATTCCTGGCTTGGGAGCTGCGCGCGCTTCTTCCCCTGAAGTTGATTGGCGGTTTGGGCGGGGGCGGAGTTTAAGGGTCAGGTTCTCCCCCTCCCACCGTCTGGCTGCCATTCCTGAGGGTGGCAGTTGCCTGCGGTCTTCGTCCCCTCAGGAGCGGCTTCTTTCGCCTCATTCTTTCGTTCATATATTATTGTTCACTCCTTCATTGGCTTACTTGAATTGTTCAGACGCTCCCGAGTTCGAAACACGGGTCCCGTGCGGTGCACAGAGTGGAGGAAATTGCGAATGCGGGAGTCCCGTGGCGTTGTTTTTTCAACGTATTCAATTGCTTTTTAGAGAGGGGTGGTTGTTTTTTAGTTTCTTCCCCCGCGTTTCTTTTTTAGCAGATTCTATCTGTAAGCCGCCTTGAGTCGGGGGAAAGGTGGGATATAAAAAAATAGAATGATAAGAAAGGTAATCAGCAATGCAATAACACAGGGTTTTTTAAATCTGCTAGAAAACACACTACAAAAAGCTACATAGGAAATAAACGCAATGCTAAATAAAGGGGTTGGGCTAGATGAGGCTCGTGGTCCCTTCCAACTATGCAATTTTATGATTCTAAGGAAACAAATTTATTGAGAGGTGGGCCTTTTATGTGTTTCTGAAACACATGACAGTGCTTTTAATTCATGGTATTATAGTGCTTTTGTTACTCTGCCCCACCCCACCCCGTTTGTAGGTCATTTCCTTCTTGGTTTTATTTTTTCCTTATTTTATTTGGGATTGTGGTTTTTTGTTTTTGTTTTGCATGCAAAGCAAGGATATTAGATGTATAATGGTTTTTGCTGCATAGTGTCTCAACGTAATATGAATTTAAAAAAATATTTTAAAAGAAGAAAACACTGTCCCCAACATATACACCTGCATAGGCTCCAGCTGTTGCCCAAGAGAAGCTCTCTTGCATGTCTTCCCAACCCCCACCTTCTTTTTATGCTCCATATCCCAATCAGTACAACCCATCTACTTGCACCTCAGGCTTTGTGACCCTGCACCCATCTCCAGTTCCAGTCCCCCTATCTTGACAGAACAGCCTGCCCTTTTGATGGCATGTCAGTAAAAAAAAAAAAACCTTCCCATTTTTACCTGTAGTTGCCACATGGCTGGAAATTCAACAGGTGTTTTCCCCATCACTGCATTGCTAGACTGCAAATGAAAGCTGCATCTCCTGAATCTTCCTATTGATGATGAAGGTGATGGATACCAGGGAAAATATGGTGCCAGTTGTATTTCTGACTAATACCTTCCTATACTGTAACTCTGCTCCATTTCTTTCAATGGTGCACTGTTGTCTGACTCTCAAGACACAAGTGGGCAAAAGGTGGATCTTGGATCTACTGTTTTATACAGACCATTAGGCAAGATAACTTTTCTAATGAAGCTATACCTAACCGTAGGAGCTCAGAGTAAAGTGAAGAAAACCTTATCTTAAGGGTCAAAGCAGAGAAAGGGTGACCTTTTATTGGTCATTATCTGAATTTTAAAAATAAATAGGTATAATACTGTAGTAAATTCTAAAGGGAGGTTCCTCAAGGATCCTTGCTTTGACTGGGTGTAGTTACTGGTTAGGATGCTGTGATGACAAGATACTAATAAATCTGTGATGACACAGTAACAATTTGTTTTTAAAATATGGTTTATTATGAGGTGGCAATAGCTGTAGAAGTTTCAAAATAATTTGGAGAAGTGTACAGTTATAAATGCTAAAGAATTCCTAACAGCGGGTTGGAGCCAGAGTAGTTGTATTTGAGTCCTATTGAAGTAATGAGAATTTAAGAGATGTCTAACTTTTAACATTCTTTTAATGGTACCTAAGTGCAAATAACCTCGTTCTGATGCAACCCAGTGTGAATGACAGATAACGTCTACTGTATATGAGATGAGTTATTCAAGTAAAATATAAATATATTTCATTTATGTTTGTTTGTAGCACATACTGTACTGTACATACAAACTCCACTAGCAAACTGGCTTGAAACCAAAACGGATAATTATTTTTCTACCTCATTTTCCATTTCATAAATTAACTAGTGGCAATGGCTGAATGCATTAATAGTCTAGCCAAGCAGTTTCAAAAATTTTATCATTGTTTACTACATACAAGTAAAATAGACATGAAATGATGGGAAATTGTTATGCACAGTATACATATTAATGCCTTGTTCCTTGAGTAGACCCATGAAATACTACTTTAGGAAGCTACTTGCACGTTACATGTAAATAAATTAAGGATCATTAAGGGTGCAATCCTTTGTTAAAGACCGGCAAGGCTGAACCTGGCTTAAAAGCCAACTATACCAGTTGAACTCAGCAGAGTAGCGCAGGCACAGCGGAAACTTCTTGGTTGCAAGATGAAGGCAAGTTTCAGGAACACAGGAACTCACTGCCACTAGTACTGTGTAACTATATACAGCTTTATTTACAAGAACAAAACAACAAACAGTACATAGATCAGTACTTCTCTCTATCTCTCTACAACACAATAACCACATCAGAAACACACCACCAACTCTCCACAAAAACCCACAAATTCACCCTTAGTCTAATAGGGTTACTGACCCAATCACCAAGCTGTTGCTAAGGCTCTATCTATCACTAGGCAAATTATCCAGCCCTGGAGATTGCTGAATCACTTTCTGGGCATGTTGTCGGCTCTTAATTGTTATGTGGGCACCACAGTTCAAGAAGGATACTGACAAGCTGGAACGTGTCCAGAAGAGGGCAACCAAAATGGTCAAAGACCTGGAAACGATGCCTTATGAGGAACGGCTTAGGGAGCTGGGTATGTTTAGCCTGGAGAAGAGAAGGTTAAGGGGTGATATGATAGCCATGTTCAAATATATGAAAGGATGTCATATGGAGGAGGGAGAAATATTGTTTTCTGCTGCTCCAGAGAAGCGGACACGGAGCAATGGATTCAAACTTCAAGAAATAAGATTCCACCTAAACATTAGGAAGAACTTCCTGACAGTAAGAGCTGTTTGGCAGTGGAATTTGCTGCCAAGGAGTGTGGTGGAGTCTCCTTCTTTGGAGGTCTTTAAGCAGAGGCTTGACAGGCATATGTCAAGAATGCTTTGATGGTGTTTCCTGCTTGGCAGGGGGTTGGACTGGATGGCCCTTGTGGTCTCTTCCAACTCTACGATTCTATGATTCTATGACCAGATGCACGTACTCACACAGTGAAAAAACCTCAACATCCTTTGCTTACCTGGGAGTATGAACAGCAGTCAGCAGAACATTTCAAACTAAACATGCATATGATTGCTCCATGTGAAGCCATATACAGCCTTGGCCTGTACATCTGAAGGAACATCTCCACCCCCATTATTCAGCCCGGACACAGAGGTCCAGCGCTGAGAAGTAAAGTTACAAGGAACTAGGCAGAGAGTCTTCTCGGCAGTGGCACCTTCCCTGTGGAACGCTCTCCCATCAGATGTCAAGTAAGGAACTACACAACTTTTAGAAGACATCTGAAGGCAACCTTCTACAGGGAAGTTTGTAATGGTTGATGTTTTGTTGTGTTTTTAATATTTTGTTGGGAGGCATTTCAACGATAAACCATCTACATAGATAAACTACAGCAGTATATAAATAATTTATTCACATATTGTATTGAATACTGGGGGCTTCTTTGGTCATTGAATCTTAAATACTTTTTCTATTCAATAAGAGAATGAAAGGCTGCAATTTGATAATATTTGAGTTATTCTCATGGAATTAATGGTAATTACTCCTGAGTAGACAGCATAAGTTCATATGTAACTTACTTGCATGTAAACACTTCCAAAATCAGGTTACAGGTAGGTAGCCGTGTTGGTCTGGATCGAAGTAAAATAAAAAAATTCCTTCAGTAGCACCTTAAAGACCAACTAAGTTTTTATTTTGGTATGAGCTTTCGTGTGCATGCACACTTCTTCAGATACCATCTGAAGAAGTGTGCATGCACACGAAAGCTCATACCAAAATAAAAACTTAGTTGGTCTTTAAGGTGCTACTGAAGGAATTTTTTTATTTTACTTCCAAAATCAGTATGTCTGAAAACTGGTCACACATGGGAAATCATATTTTTGTGACTTCCCTCCCCTTGCCCCGCACTGCTCCCATTGTGTTTCGTTTTTTAAACCTGTCCAATAAATAAATTTGCATGTCAGTGGGAAGATGGGCAGGACAACTTCGTTGAATACAACCCTAGGTTGCCCCAAACCTTTGTGGCAATGGGAAATGTCTTAAGAGCACTCAAGAAAATGGTATCCTGTGCCTATAGCACTTCCCCTCTAGATGCAGTGATGACATTACTCAAACTGCTCAAGGTACTGTATAGAATTTTCTGTTGCATTTTTTGCAGGAGCTACAGTGTTACTATGGCTCGTATTACACTTGAGGAACTGAATGAACTGGATGATGAGGTCCTTGATGAAGAGGATGAACCAATAGATGGGGAGGAACAGAACAGGCTGTTTTCTCATTGGGAGACAGTAGCCAGCACTCACCAAGTGTCTCTCCCCCAAGGTATGAATTTGCATTCCAGTTGCAATTTTAGGCTGCACCTCCAAAGAGAGGAGGAAGTAGATTTTTAATCTGCAAGGCGAGGTCTGCTTCTACTTGCCTTTGACCTTCTGCCTTCACATGCACAGCCTCTAGCAGTCTAGTTCAAAACTGTTTCCGCATTTCATTTTTTGTTCTCTAGCATGCATGCACACACACCAAGGGCTTGTCCACATTTGAGCTTTATTTAGCTGTTAATCCACTCCCACCATCATTTGAATTAGACATGATAGCCACATGTATTTGAATTTGTATGTTAGGAGCCCTTTCAGTCTATCCTGTTCATACCAGTAGGCACTCCATTTTTCTGTTTGTTCCCAACTTCTAATTTATTGCTTCTGTTTTGCCAAGTAAGGGCATACTTGCAGCCAAGCAATTATAAAGTCTCATCACACACTTGGGGGAAAAAAATGAAAGCCTTGAAAAGGTGAATAGCAGAAAGTGATGACTGATCCACCCACCCCAAAAGAGCAGAACAAATAGCCTGCATCTCTAAGTGAGGTGATTTGGAGCCCAATTTCTCCCATTTTAATGGATTATCCCCATATCAGGTAAACCCAAATTTACAGAGGAAAACCATTGAGATTGGTAGTGTTTTAGGGGGCTATGCAATTTAAATGGGAATGCCAACAGTTGCAAGCACATAGTAAACTCTGGTGTGGACAGGTCCCAAGCAGCTTTCATGCTTATCTGCTCTAATGCTTTGTTTGGTGCTTTTTTTTTAAAAAAAGGGCTTTTAAAACAAATTATTTACATTTTGAAATGTGCTGCAGTAGAGGAGAGCAGGGTGCTTTGTGACACAGGCAAGTGAACCAATCAGTGCTGTGCACAGCCTGACTCTGGGAAGGAGGAGCAACAGGTGGCTCTGTGATTGACACAAGACACTCAGCGTTGTGCAAATCCAGTTTCTCCTCTAAACTAAAAAGTTAAAGTTCTCCTTGTCCTTAAAAGACTGTATGTGTACATGGGCTCTCCACACAAATTGTGGGTTGCCTCCAGTGCTGCTGTTCTACTAGTGCAACAAACTTCCACTCATGCAATGGTGTTTTCTTTTCCTCTCCCTTGCAGACACCCACCCCCAACACCCTGAGGGTTGGAGGCAGTGGCGGAAGAAGCTGCTTGGGCACCTGGGGCGGCGCACCCAGGGGCGGGGTGCACCACGAGGCCTCTGGAGTCTGCTTGCCTCCTCCCACTCAGCCACCCTATAGCTGAGGGGAGGCAAGCTGGCAGACCGTTTGGGCAGGGCGGAGCCTGCACACGCCCAAGCCATTTTGTCTCTCCCAGGAGAGACGCGTGGCTCAGGCGCGCTGTAGGCCCCGCAGTAAGTGCCGCCCAGCATTTTGTCACCTCCCCTCAGTGGTGACACCTGGGGTGGCCTGCTCCTATCGCAGCCCCCTTCCTCCACCACTGGTTGGAGGGCCCTTCAGACCGATTTTATCCTCACATGCTCCTTAAATCTGTTCTGGGATTTTTCCTCCAGCCTTCTGGAGATGATTTGAGGAGGGTCCGGGAAGAAGAAGGGGAGGAGTTCCGTTGTACAAACAAAAAACCTTGTGTGAACAGAACAAGTGTATTGGATACCACCATTAAAACAACCGGCATCAATCGAAACTATATAATACAACAACCAAGACAAGCTGCAAGAAGCAGATGATTTTTTTAAAAAAATCAACCTCTCTCCTCCCTGTAGGAGAATATGGTTCTTGAATAGTCCTGTAGTGGCAACTGGAGGAGGGAGAGGCCTTGCCTGGTTGGAAAGTAGGGAGCTAGATTACTGGTGGCTCTCCATGCTGTTATGTCTCCTTTTTACATGTTTAGATCTATAGTGTACCCTATAGATACTAATGAGGGTTGCTTGTTTTAAAAATGTAGGTTTCTACAGGGTTTGTTTTTTTAACTTCTAAAGATATTTTTCAGTCTTAAAGTGAATTCCCCACTACTTCACTCTGTTTTGCTAGAGATGGCAGGTCCAATAATGCAAATGGCGCGCCATAACCAGACGCGAGAGCCGGTGCCCTACGCTACTTTATCACAGCATGAGAAGGTGAGCACTCTCACATATACAGACTTGTTCATAAATAAAATAATGTATGTGTATATACCTGGCTGACATAGCTTTGTGTTATATTGTGGAGAAAAGAGCGTATAAGTCATGTAATATGTCCCTCCCCTCTCCAACATTCTTCAGAATAGCATCTGTGACTCTCCCAGCACTCCGATGCAAGTTTTTGCCGTCTTTGAACTTGTACAAAACCTGTCTTCCTGGAATTCCATACTTGTCTACTTAGTAGTAGGCCTCATTGAATTCAGTTGACTTGTTCCTAAGTAAGTGCATATGGTATGGTCAAATCTTACGCAGGTGGGTTGCTTCTAAAGGTTCTGTGTATAAAGAGAAACCACATATACAGTACCCAAACCATTGGAACCAACCCTGCCCTCGTGGCTAGTGGGTTATGGGGAAGGAGAGAGAATCCTCTACAAGCCCTTCACACAGGGTAACCCACCACGGGAAGAGTTTTTAAGCTCTTTGCCTTGCTTGTTGGGCAAGTCTCAAGGCATGGGCTCTGGGATGCTTGTGCCAGTTCTCATGGCCACTCAGTTGGCCCCACAACATCTCAAGCAAGCATCCCAGAACTGGTGCTCTGACCAGGCCTTTCCTCCCAAGCAAGGCAGAGAGTTTAAAGGCTTTTTATGAGCTGGATAACCCCAGGCAGGCCTGTCTTCAACTGCATATGGTTGAAATCGTGCAAGTTAAATGGGTGTAAGATGTAGTCATACTGTATAGCAGGGGTGGCTACCACAGATTTTGGGATGGCTCACCGGGACCTCCTGACAATTTGGCAGCAAATCAGTGGTGACTTAAAAACCCCACCACCCAAAATTACCCTCCACCTTTAAAAAAGTTTCAGTTGTTGTTTGCCTTTGTTGTTCTTCCCCAAGTGCCTTCAGATACTTTTTGGCAATTTCCTGTGAATCAGGGCTTATAAAAACACCCCAAAAACATCTCCTCCTGACTGCATGTTTCAGCATTCAGGTGCACTATTAATGTAGTTGAAAGCTGCCTGTAATGTCCTTGGCAGGCTGCAAAGAGGAACAATAACTTGATTTCTGCTGAACGCACCACAGCTGGTGATGGCACAGTGATTAGCATAAGTAGGTCAACAGGAGCTTCCTGTAGTTTTGCACCAATGGCTGTTTGCACGCTACACCTTTGAAGGACATTCAAATCACATTCTTTCCCTCAAACAATTCTTGGCACCGGTAGTTTGTTAAGGGTGGCTGGGAATTGTGAAAACTAGGTTAAACTACAGGGGAAATAATGTGTTTTGAATGCGCTTTATAGTGTGTGCACAGCCAGTGTCTGATGAAGAGATACAGATCTCTAACTATCATTCTCAAGAGCAGCCAAAGCACAGAGCAACAGAATGCAAGCAGAGCACTTTGCCAGCTCTAGGAAATTAGTGTGCCAGGTTCCCAGGGTTCCAGGTGCTCACCTAGGGTTCATGTCTCCTTTTCAAATGAGGCACAGTGGAGACTTTGGCGTCTTTATGATACATGGTTTATTTACACTTATATACAGCCTGAGCCTGCGATAGCACAGTTCACAGCATTAACACTGCAAAAGCCTCTTGTTTCTCCCCTTGGATCCAAACAGAAATCCAACATGCTCTCAAGCATTGCTCTGGCTCATCTCTCCAGCTTGCTGCTTTTCCTCTAGGTCGCATCACTTCACTCTTTTCTTTTTGGGTGGCATCACTTCACTCTCAACTCCAAACTCTAGCTGTGTCCTGCTAACTTACCAGGAGCTGTGGGAGGGGCCTCACCCACTTGCCATCTCACGCAGAGCCCCTTTCCTTTGTTTCCCTTAACAGCCCGTCACCAGGCTATCACCTCAACACAGGGTTTATATTTTAACACTTGCTGGATTCAGGGGTCAGAAGGATCTCACATACAGCTTACTTCCCCCAACCCCAAAATCGTGACATTATTGTTGGAGACGTAGCTTTTTGTTGGGCATTGGCACGATAGTGCAGGAAGCACCATAGCAGATCTCCTCTCCCCTGCAGGGAAGAAGTGGGTGAAGAAAATGCCCATGGGCGTGGTGGTGGTTGCTGCCTTCGGGCAAGTTCCTTGGATATGGGTACTTGATTACCTGCCCACCTTTTTGCTGAATATATGCTTCTGCCTGAATGTATGTGCACCAGCCTGCCTGTGTCAGCTACTCTTCTGCTGAGTTGTGAGTGTGTGTGCCTGTGCGCTGGGCATGTGGCCATTGGAGAGAGTTTCTCAAGCTGAACAAGGTTAGCCACTCCTGGCCTACCCCTCACATAGTGCCCTTCCCAAACACTCCCTCTTTTTTGTTCACCCACCACTGCCAATTGCAGTGATGGGCATCTTGCTAGTATTATCTTCCTATTGTCATAACGTTAGCTCAGCCTCTGCATATCAGTACTAACAGGAACAAAAGCATGCACTGCCTTGGGATTCTTCAATACAGATGTCTATATTGAATTCAATCCACCTGGTCTTCTGCAGTGTCTTCTGTTGTTTTTAATATCATGTGAGGGAGAATTACTTTTAAGTAGTTTTTGTTTTCCCCCTGGTTGTTGAAGGAGCAGTAAGTCTATATTTGTCAATCTACAAGCACTTCCTTGTCTTTTGTTTGATTCTTTGGACCTGTATTTGTATGAGGTCAGAAAGCAAGGTCATCTTTCAGTTTTCGTGAGAAAACTGCATCCATTTCCTGAAGTGCAGCTTGACTTTCAGGCACATAGAGGTGGGAGTGTGGCCTCAAGCTCCTGCAAGTAACCTAGATCCTTCAAATATAAGGTATTTTCCAATATTCATTTTTACTCAATTCAGATGTAATAACAAACCAATAATCATTATTATGACAATGAGTAGGTGTTCCCTCTGGGTTCTCTCATTCCTTCATACGCAAGGTGAGATTAAAAGCAGAAGCTTCTAATTTGTGTCAAACCATATTTTCCTGTTTTCATCCAAATGCAAAAACATGTCATTTCACAGACCAACGTTTGCCTCATTCCAAGATCCCAAACCAGCATCAAACCATGGTTTGTCATTACATCTGAACTGAGTTTGTATGACCATAAATAAGGGCCATATAAGTGGTATTTATCAGCTTTGATGCAATTATACTACTGCTAGCCTTTGATGTTAAATTGTGCCACTGTCTACATTTACTACCTGAAGTAAGGTCTCTGAAGGGTTTTCTTTGTCGTTTTCTTCTTCATTTCTGGTTAGCTATAATAATTCCATGCAAATGCTTTATGGAAGAGTCACTTCATCCCCCCTCTGTCCTGTTCCAACCCAAAACTGCATGCAAGCCTTAGAAAAGTTGAATCTTCTGTCTTCTGAAACATTCCAATGTGTCTATAGAGCTGTTGCTCCAAAGATGTGCAGGATAGTTCCTGGGACTGCTGAAGGCATTGTTTTGTTTTCTATATTTTTTCTGCACCAAAAGGAGTTGGATATACAGTTGTTGTTTTCTTTCTTTCCCACCTGCATTGATGGATTTTCTCCCTTCTCACTTTCCTTTGAGCTAGCAAACTTGACTCCTATAATATAAACATACAGATTTACCGGCTCCTGCTTTTTAAAAACCCTTACATTAATCATTAATCATTCATTTTTGTGTCTTTAGTAATTTTTGTTTAGTTTGCCTGGGTAGATTGCACCCTTTAGGGCTGTGTTATACTTGTGGTTACGAGCTCTGTTTTTACAATGTTCTTAAGATAAAATGATGAGCTTTGTGTCTTAGTGGAACAGCTGGGATAATAAACCTACCCTAGTGATAACTGACAAAATAACTATTTAAGCAATTTTCAATGCTGTGGAGCTCCAGGTTAATGCTATTATTAATTCAGCAACAATTAGTTAAAACAGTGACACCTTTTATTAACGTATATTCTGTAGATAGGACATAAACTGTTTATTATCCTGACAAATATATTTTGAAGAATTTCCCAATTATCTGTAGTGGTTTAGAGAAGCAATAATGATTAATTTAATGAAAAGCATCCTAATACCTTATGCTGTGTTGAGTGTGCTTTAAGGCAGCTGATTCTAAAAAAAAACACACCAAAAACTTGGAAGGTATTACAACCTGTCACAAAGGAGAAATCTCTATTCTCTTTGTAAATGCCAGTTTTTGCTTAACAACATTGAGATGTATCTGGCCTACACTATCAGCCTTTCTGTTTGGCTATTCCATGCAAAGAACCAGAGTGGTGCAGAATATTGAACTAAAGCTGGGGAGACCTGGTTCAAAGTCCCACTCTGCCAATAACCTCACTTTGAGCCTAACCTAGCTCACAGGGTGGTTGTTAGTCTAAACGGAAAGTGGGGAGAACAATGTATGCTGCCTTGAGCTTTTTGGAGGGAAAGCGGAATATAAATTTAGTTAATATTTGGCAGTGGAGATGCAACACTTCATTTGCACAGGATGGACTGGGAGTTCCTCTTCCCTTTCCTCTAGTGCCAAAGCTTTTTCAGTACGTAATTCCCACCCTGTGTTGTTTGAGTGCCTAGCTCTCACTAACTCTTTTTCCTTCTTGGTTCAGTGTGAGGAGCTAGCGTACGAGGAACGACAGTACCCAGCTGGGAAATGGGCATGCATTACCAGAGGAGAACCTAAATATGAGCAAAGCATCTCTATGGGTTTCATGAAACTAATACGGTACATCTGCAAGGAGAACTCCCTAGGTATGTGGAAGCAAGCGTCATCGTGGCAGGGACATGGAAGCCTGCAGCAGCTAAACCCGCTGGACCTGGAAAGGCCAGAGTTGGGTTTCTGCAGATCCTCCTCTTTCACTCTCTGGTGTCTTTATGTGTGTTTTTATCTAGGCCGCCATTTGGGGATGACAGTGCCAGTGCTCAACGAGATCCACCTGAACAAGGAAGGCACGGAATTGCTTCAAGAAGTCATGACTGCCTATTACCTCCCTGAAGAATTTCAACCTAACCCCCCTCTCCCCTTGGACCCCGACATCCAGATACAAGAGAGAGCACCACTTCGGGTTATCTCCAGGTGGGCTCTGACTCATGCATTCTAGGAATATGTTTCATGTGCCACAGGTCTCTAAATAGAGGAAGGAAGGAAGGAAGGAAGGAAGGAAGGAAGGAAGGAAGGAAGGAAGGAAGGAAGGAAGGAAGGAAGGAAGCGTTCTTATCCTAGCTGGGAGAAAGGGAATGCATGGCAGGGAAGAAAGTGGCTAAGTGAGAACAGATGTTCTGAGATCCTATAATGCAGACGGGAAAGAAAGCTGGCTCTCTCCAATTCCCCCAGCCTCCAAGATTAGGAGCCCTGTATAATGAAGGATAGAGGGATGGGTGAGCAGAGAAACAGTTACAGCACTAGATCTTTATGGGCAATTGTTTTGTTGTTCACCTTGTGTAAAGGGTGTTTTATGGGACCACTACAGAAGAAACAATCCTACGGGAGATTCACCTTCTCTGGGAGTTGCTGGGCTCCACAGAAAATGTGCTTCGCGAAACCTACTTGGTGGCTGCATACCAGAACCCTGGCGTCCCTAACCGCCGCAATGAGATCTGGTTTATCCGGCGAGCAGACTGAAAGCACCTTGAATCCCCGGCAATATTACAATCCACCCTCCGTGACTGGATCCGGTTTAGATGGCAGTTTTGAAGGAGAGGAATGCACATCCTGACTCACTGTAGAATAAGATGAAGTGCTCCTTCCCCCCTGCGCAAACCAAGGAGTTACAGATCTCCCCGAGGTGGTTTCCATGCTACTCCTGCAGGGGGTGCTGTGGTGTTGGTGATGGTGGAGTTGGCATTGGAAGGAACAAGGGGTGTCTGCTTCAGTGGGCCCTGAGTGCAACCATGCCACATTTGGATGAAGGTGCATTAGGAGCACAGGAAGCTGCCTTATGCTGAGTCAGTTCATTGGTCCATCTAGTTCAGTATTGTAATTGCTGACCGGCAGTGGCTCCTCAGGTGTTCAGGTAGGGAACATTCCCGGTCCCGCCTGGAGATGCCAGGGATTGAACCTGGGACCTTCTGAATGCAAAGCAGTTGTGCTACGACAGAGCCATGGCCCTTCCCCCTCCTTGGGGATTGTACTGGGGATTGCAGCTGTTGTGCGACCCACAGCTCACATTCCAAGGGTTAGGTATCAATCCTGAAACGAATCCGGAGAGCAGGTTGAAACACCACTGCCTACAGCTGTGTCCGTAACTGGCAAATGCGGATGTACTGGGGGACAGGTTATGACTAAGTTACTTGTGGAAGGAGGATTTTACTTCTGATGCCTTGGAGTATCCCTTTTCGCCATGCGCATGAGAAGCTGCTAGTCAGCTTTGTTATCCAACAGCAGAAGAGCCATTCCCACATGTTTGGGATGGGGTAGCTTTAGACTTCCCTGACTGGAATAATGTGAAAACCTGTCCAAGAGCAAATGGGAAATCCCCGCCAAAGGGCTAAGGCTCAAAGGGAGATCTGAGAAGCAGAGATCTCTGGCCTGTAAGTCCTCCTGTTTTCCCAAGAGCACATAAAGAGATAAATGCCACCCATTGGCTACCTCCTGCCTATGAACCAGTTTCTCAATCAGGCAGGCTTGGTGCGAGCTGAGCAGGCCACATAGTACGTGTTGTCACTGGCAGCATTTTTTGTCGCTGTGTGTTGCGTTGTGCATTGACTGGTTGGTATCACACTCATGAATGCTGCTGTCCTCTGCCAAAGAAGGCTGGTAGCACAAAGTAAACCTGAAATAAAATCTAGCCCAACCCTCTCTGTGTATCGCATTTTTACTGACTTTTGTAACATTCGACTCCAGTAACCGGTGGGGGTCACCACTCAGATGGAAGATCCAGATACAAAACAGAAGCCTGACACCCAGAGAGTACCCATGTGACATGCAATACATCTGCATTACAGATCAGATCTGACCATGAGAAATGGAAAGTCTTTCCCTCTTCAATAATAATAATAATAATAATAATAATAATAATAATAATAATAATAATAATAAATTTATACCCCGCCCATCTGGCTGGGTTTCCCCAGCCACTCTGGACGGCTTACAACAGAAAAATGAAATAAAATAATCTATTAAACATTCCTTCAGTAGCACCTTAAAGACCAACTAAGTTTATATTTTGGTATGAGCTTTCGTGTGCATGCACACTTCTTCAGATACACAGAGTGTATCTGAAGAAGTGTATCTGAGTGTATCTGAAGAAGTGTGCATGCACACGAAAGCTCATACCAAAATATAAACTTAGTTGGTCTTTAAGGTGCTACTGAAGGAATTTTTTTATTTTGCTTCGACTCAGACCAACACGGCTACCTACCTGTAACTATTAAACATTAAAAGCCTCCCTAAACAGGGCTGCCTTCAGATGTCTTCTAAAAATCTGGTAGCTGTTTTTTTCTTTGACATCTGATGGGAGGGCGTTCCACAGGGCGGGCGCCACTACCGAGAAGGCCCTCTGCCTGGTTCCCTGCAACTCGGCTTCTCGCAACAAGGGAACCACCAGAAGGCCCTCAGTGCTGGACCTCAGTGTCCGGGCAGAACGATGGGGGTGGAGACGCTCCTTCAGGTATACTGGACCGAGGCCATTTAGGGCTTTAAAGGTCAGCACCAACACTTTGAACTGTGCTCGGAAACGTTCAAGGAAAATTTAATAAGATGACATGCTTCTGTTAGCTATGTTCTGTGGCCAGTATATAATAGCCACTTACCAATATAAATTCCCACTCAGCTGCACGTCTGTAAATGCATTTTTTCTTTTTTCAGCAGTGAAAGGTGTGCATTGCCTTGCTAGTGCTGTGGGTTAAACCACAGAGCCTAGGGCTTGCTGATCAGAAGGTCGGCGGTTCAAATCCCCGTGACGGGGTGAGCTCCCATTGCTCGGCCCCAGCTTCTGCAAACCTAGCAGTTCGAAAGCACGTCAAAATGCAAGTAGATAAATAGGTACCACTACAGTGGGAAGGTAAACGGCGTTTCCATGTGCTGCTCTGGTTCGCCATAAGCGGATTTGTCATGCTGGCCGCATGACCTGGAAGCTGTACGCTGGCTCCCTCGGCCAATAACGCGAGATGAGCGCTGCAACCCCATAGTCGGTCATGACTGGACCTAATGGTCAGGGGTCCCTTTACCTTTAACCTTGACATTGGAAGCATAAATTTTTAAGTTAATTGGAGTGAGTAGATGAAGAAAAGAGTGAATGGTTATCCAGGTTCATTATTTCATCACCTCAGCAGAGCTAACTTCAATACTGTGCAGCAGTGGTAATACTCAGGAGTAATTTGTGTAGTATCCTGTTGTTGCCTGGGTGTGGAAGAAGCAAATTTTGTAGGTTGGTATTTGATTGCTTGTTCTTAGCACTGTCAAAGATCTCACCTTTTAAATAATTGTTTTAGAAGTTTGCAAACATGAAGATTAAGCCACTTTTTGCAGTGGCAAGTCAGTTATTTTAACATAATATCATTTCCTCCAGAGGCTGCTCTTGTCTAACAGTAGGCTTTTGTTGAAATGATGAAGAATCAAAGATCTAACAGGAACACAAAGAAATGCACAAATAGTAAAAAGCAAGGTATTTTAAACACATTAGAAATGACAGCTACCAAACAGTAGCTACCAAAGACATTGTGAGGCACATACGGTACTGAATTGTTATAAGCCTAGGAACACATGATGCAGCAAAAGCGGAGGCATTAAATGTATTTGTCATCTTGATATCTGAAGATAAAACTCAACAGGAGATCAGTAGTCCAGGCACCTGACAGAAGCAATATTAAGGTATTAAGAATTGAATAAAAATCGTATGGATGGATTCCACATTTTAAAAACAACGGGCCTGGATGATGTAGCCCTAGGGTTTGTTTTATTTAAAGCAAACACAAAACATCAAAAGTTTTGTATCAAGAAAAGGTGAATTCTGTAATCTGTTATGCAGATAAAGCAAATGTGCATCTATTTTGCATAATCTGCTGGTTCTGGGAAGTTTCAAGGTAATGAAAATTCTCTTGAGAGCTAAGCTGAATTCCCCCTCTGATGTATTTTTGCAGCCAAGACTAGAAACCTGTTCAACCCAATACAGTAAAGGCAAAAACTAAGCTTCTTGGGATGCTGACTGTTGTATTGAGTGCCAAATTCTACATTTTGCATAGGTTTGTAGAATACAAAGAGCCCTGCCTGCATCCTACGGTAGTTACCTGAAAGGGGCCTGGGACTTGGAGGTCTTTAGCGGTCCTTACTGTGAAATCCTGCAGGCTGGGAGAAGCCCCAGAAGAATGGAAATGCTGCAGCTAGCCAAAAAGATGTAGGGCCTTGCTTTGGTCTTGTGTTGGTTTGTAGCTGAGGCTATAGGTGAGGCCACAGACTATACAGTGATATCCCATACAACTCAGTGGAATAAACCAATAGTTTAGTAGCCTAGAAAACGCTTCTCCCCAAATGAGCAGCATCACTTCTCCCCAAATGGTTTTTCTAGCAAGTGGCAGTGCAGGATCAAACCATTTAAAATAAAGCTGCAGTGCTGGTGCAAACCTGACTTAAGTTAAATAAAAGCCTGCAGTAGTACAGATATTAAGTTACAGGTACGTAGCCGTGTTGGTCTGACGTAGTCCAAACAAAAAATAAAAAAAATTTCCTTCCAGTAGCACCTTAGAGACCAACTAAGTTTGGCATAGGTATGAGCTTTCGTGTGCATGCATCAGATGTGTATTTGAAGAGGTGTGCATGCACATGAAAGCTCATACCTATGACAAACTTAGTTGGTCTCTAAGGTGCTACTGGGAGAATTTTTTAATTTTTATTTTTAGTCCAAATATATCACTGATTATATTGGATTAATATATGAACTTCCATCTCTCCAACTCCAGACCACTAACATTTCTCCTCCTTTAGTCTGCTGTCTTACTCATCTGGTTGGTAGTACCCCCTGCTGAATTCAGTGGGGCTTCATAGAATCCCACTGTAATGCATTATGCTCAATTTGGTTCACTTTCCCTTATAATCCATATTAAGAAAACTAGGAGAGCAAGTGGTGGAGATATGCATAGCCATTAAAATATTTCTTACCTCCTAAGCACCTTAGTACATTAATACATATCCAAGAGAGATCCATTATTCCCCTACCCTTGTTCAGTTGAATTTCCCCGCTTGGTTTGGGCACCCATTCCATTGTTAAATTACCATTTCTGACATTTTTTTAAGAAAACCCTTTGTTCTGTGGAAATACTGATATCCACGGTCAGCAACCCTTTCCTCCTATCCATACACAACAGACAACACAATACAACAGAGACAAGCGCACACGTAACAATTTCTGTGTTCCCCCTACTGCCAAGGGGGAAGACCTGTCTTCTAATGAAAATGCTCTCTTGTGTGCAGCTAGAAAAACTCCCAAGAAAAAAACAAACCCAGCAACCTTGCTATCTCAGTCCACAAAGTAGTCATCTTTTAAGGTTTATAGGTTTGTATTAGGGGATACCTTTTAAAGTCAGCGTTCTTTATGACATGAAATGGCTTAACAGGAATTTCCTGGGTTGGCAACGTATTAGTGTGAGATTCTAAATTGCTGTGTTCTGGTCCTGGAAGGACAAAGGAGTCAGGAATTCAAGTTGTGAGGTATTGACCCTAATTCCACCTTAGGAATGCCCCCTCTTCAGCATGAGATAACATCACAACAGAAGGAAGAGGCACCTACTGTCTGTTTCTCCCTGAAAAACAGCACCATCATGTAAGAATATGAAGGCTAGCCATTAAAGAAACATAGACTTTCAAAGCGGATTGTTTGCCAAAGTCACCACCTTGGCAAGCGAGCTTCTTTGTGTTCTTTGTGGCTAACCCTGGACTCTGCAGGTGGGTGTTGGAGTCCAACATGGCTAGTGGTGACAGGAGTTGTAGCCATATTCAGCTATCTAAAGCAGGCACCTCCAAACTGCGGCCCTCCAGATGTTTTGGCCTACAACTCCCATGATCCCTAGCTAGCAGGACCAGTGGTCGGGGAAGATGGGAATTGTAGTCCAAAACATCTGGAGGGCCGAAGTTTGGGGATGCCTGATCTAAAGGGCTGTCACATGCAAATGGGACAAGCTTGTCTTCTCCAGCTCCGGGCTCAATGACTATGGTCTAATTGTGTGTTATGCCACGCCCCCTCCCAGCAGCCAATTTATATTATGCTACGTGCCCAGCTATTTTGTGACTGGCGCCCACAAGCCTCACAATTAAAAATGTGCTCACTGGTCCAAAGAATCTGATGACGCCTAGGGCAGGGGTCAGCAAACTTTTTCAGCAGGGGGCCGGTCCACTGTCCCTCAGACCTTGTGGGGGGCCGGACTATATTTTGAAGAAAAAAAAGAACGAATTCCTATGCCCCACAAATAACCCAGAGATGCATTTTAAATAAAAGGACACATTCTACTCATGTAAAAACATGCCAATTCCCGGACCGTCCGCGGGTCGGATTTAAAAGGTGATTGGGCCGCATCCGGCCCCCGGGCCTTAGTTTGGTAACCCCTGGCCTAGGGAGTGCAGAACTCACCTGTGCTAAAAGAAATCTGGCTGCTTTTGTACTATTTTACAAGCAACCCAATTGTGATGTGTGTGTATATATGGGTTCAAAACTATCATTGAAGATATTTTATACATTTGCCTTCAGCTTGGGTGAGAAAGGGTACACATAACTACCTGCTTGTTTATTTTGGAGTAAAATTAAGCATGCACACACAAACACATTATACACAGAGGCTTATAATTCAATCAAATTATTAGCCCAGACATTTTTTCAATATTCAGAAGTGAAAAGCAATGAGAGCTACCAGGTGGGAGTGTTCAAATGAACAGCTTTATCCTGGTATTATGGGTAGCCTTCAGTGGGAATAACATTCCTTAAACTCCAAAGTATTTTCATATGTACTTTATAAGAGAAAGAAAAGAAATGCCACAGTTTGCAAATTCTTGGGAGTAAATGGCTCTTTATCCTGCAATTGAACAGCATGCAAAACTCCCTGAGGTAACAAAGGCCATTTACCACACAGTAAGCATCTTGTGAGAACACAACAAAGGTTACAATCTTTATAGCTTCATCCCTAGTTGCTAGCCTGGAAAGGAAATAGGGTTGTCACCCGCCCTGCTGTTCCCAGCTTGAGACAATAAAGAAATGGAATAGGACTCGGAGCCCTTTGATCTTCTCTGCCAGTGATCAGAGAGAGGAAAACTTTTCAGAGCCTGGAGACTAGTTCCTTTAATGGTTTTAGCAGACCCCTGTAAAGTATCCTCAGGCCAGGAGACTGCAATGTCATGTTCCTTGCTGGCTAAAATCCACCCATACAGATGTGATATGAATGCAACAATAATTTAAGTTACAGGTAGGTAGCCCATGGGGTCACGAAGAGTCGGACACGACTAAATGACTAAATAACAACAAGCCGTGTTGGTCTGACGTAGTCAAAACAAAATTTAAAAAATCCTTCCAGTAGCACCTTAGAGACCAACTAAGTTTGTCATAGGTATGAGCTTTCGTGTGCGTGCACGAAAGTGTGCATGCACATGAAAGCTCATACCTATGACAAACTTAGTTGGTCTCTAAGGTGCTATTGGAAGGATTTTAATAATTTAAGTGTTAGGGTAGGATGTAGAAACCATTTATAGACACTCGCAGGTAATAAGGAGGGGGGAAATATATACATAGACAAAAATTGCTGTGAAACCTGAGAGATTAGCAAGCTGCCTATGGCAACAGCATACGTGAAAACTTTCCAAGTGGTTGAGAAGTTTGTCGAGCAGCAGATAACCAACTTAACAAATTTTGAACTTCCCAGTTTTACTTATTTGGGAACCCTTAATTGCCTAAAATAAAAGCCCATTGACCAGAGAGACTATTGTCGTGGTTTGAGTCAAGACATCTGGTAAGCAACTTGTCAGGAAGACTGAGAGGAACTAACTTCTTTATTATTTTCCCAAGGGCTTGTGGTTTCCTCCTCCAAAGAAGCTACTTCCATTCATCCCTGGTTACAGACTGTAGCCAGACTCTGCGCTTTTCAAGGTCTTAACCACTGTTTCCTTGGAATAATTATTCCTTGGAAGAATTGTGTTGCTCATCTCTTGGGGGGGGTGAAAAGTTGGGATGAGTATAAGAACCTAAAAGCATAAGATGAGCCTGCTGCTTCTGCCATTGGCCCATCTATTTCAGCATCCTGTTCTCATGCAAGATGCCTTGGGGAAGCCCAAAACTAGGACCTGAGCAGAACAGCAGCCCTCTCACCACTTGTGAATCCCAGCAACTGCTATGCAGAGGCAAACTGCCTTCAGAAGTGAGGCAGAATCTAGCCACTGAGAATCAGCCACATTGAGATTTCTGCATTGCAGGGGGTTGGACTAGATGACCCTTGGGATCCCTTCCAACGCTACAATTCTTTGATTCTGGGGATTCACAGAATCCTCTAGCACAATTTGGGTAGGGCGCTGGCTGCTCATGGTGGGGTGGGGAGGAGTTCTGTTGCGGAAGCAGAAATCCTTGCATTGATTAAATACTTTAGTTGGAATCTGCCCAAGCAAGCCGTATGAGGAACGTTTGAAGGAGCTGGGTATTTTTATATTGGAAAGGAGACAGAATTGGCACCCCGGAAGCTTTTATATGTGAAGGGCGGTCTACAAATTTAATAATACAATACAACAACAACAACAACAACAACAACAACAACAACAACAAAATAATAGTTTGCAGATCGGCCACAAGAAAGCTTTTGGGACCCATCGGCAAACCCTGCTTTTCTAGTATTTATCACGTTGGTGTCCAAAAACCAGTTCTGTGTTGGCCAAGCACCAAGGCACCCACGAACACCTCCCCTTTATGGATTCCAGGTACTGTATCTGGAATGGGAAAAGACGAACACGGGGCAGGGAGCTGCTTCTCCAAGTCGGCGAGAGAACCTGGGACACCTTCGGAGCGCCGAGAGGTGAGCACGCGCCTCGGGCCTCCCTGCCCGAGAAAAGCGCCTCCAAGCCCGACAGGGGTCGCTCGGCAGCCGGGCAGGTAACTTGGAGGGGAGCGCGGTGGGGTGGGAGGGTCGGTGGGTTCCGGCCTGCCTTGCAGGGAGCGGGATTGCTCCTCCCGGGGCCGGAAGCTCCTCCTTGTCCCGGGTGTGCGAGGGGCGGAGCGGGGCTGGGCTGGGCCGGCCTGGGCGAAGAGAGTCCCGCCGCAGCCTGAGCTGCTCTTTTCTGCGAGCGGCATGGAGTGAGAGCGAGCGAGGGCTGGAGGTGGCCAGCGGGGCGCAGCAGAAGGGGGACGCCGAGGCGAGCGCGAGATGGCTGCGGAGATGGCGCGGGGGCTCCGGCTCCTCCTGCTTCTCGGTGAGTGGGTGGGGTAGGGGGGGAGAGAGAGAGCCCTTCTCCGCCGGCCTCGGAGGCAGGGAGGATGTATCGCCTGGCTGCCCCGCGCGGGGCTCCTTCATTCCTTCCTCGCTTTCCATTTTGCGCGAGGGAGCGAAGCAGCGCGCTTTTACGCATTGGCTTGGACACTGGTGTGTGTGTGTCTGTGGAGAGGCAAGCTGCGCGTCTTCCCTGAAGAATGCATGCCAGAAAGTGCGAGCCGTGCAGCGAGCGGGTGTGTGTCGAAGGGAGGGCGAGCGGGCGCCTTTCCGCGCGGGGCTTCTTTGTGTCCGCCCGTGAGGCGTCGGAAGGGAGCTGCGAAGCGGCCGCGCGCTTTCTCTCTCCCTCTTCAGCCATTCAAGCCCCTCTTGGTCAGTCCCAAAAGCGCTTCCCATCCCTCTCTGTCCATCTCCTTGGTTTTGCACCCGCCACAACAGGGCGCGTTTCCCCCTCCTTCCCTCTCTCCCTCCTTCCCTCCCTCATTAGACGCAGCCCAGCAATTGCTCGGTGCCATTCAGACTGAACAGCGGGATCTTGCCCGAGCAGGGAGCCAGGCAACGTCTCTCCTCCTCCCTCCTCCTGGCTGCCTCTAACGTGCTGGTTTGAAAACTGCTCCAAGGAGCGGGGAGAGAGGGGTTGGGAGTGCTTTGGCTGGCTGGAGGAACGAGGGGAACACACGCCAATACTTTTTATTCCCTCCCCAATGGTTCTTCTTTTTGGAAACCAGGCGCTAGTTGGCGTCTTCAGAGGAGCTTAAAATTACATTCCTGTCCCGTCTGCGACCTAAGTTGTTTGGCTTCTTCATCAGCGCAAAGAAGGGCATTTGTAGGAAGGTAGTTGGTTTAGTTTCTTCCCGGCTTGGTCACAACGAGGGAGACGAATTGTGAGGTTGCAGGAGGTTGTGCCCTTTGTTGGACTGCTTTAAACCTCGGTAAGAAGCCCGCAGGATCCCGGAGCTTTGCAGAACTCTGGTTTGCAGCCGCCTCCATTAATGAGAGTTTGAAACTACTGTACTGGGGCCATTCTGATAAACTTCAGCCTAATCGCCAGGACAAAAGCTGTAGGGCTCAAACTTCAGAATGAATCTGTTGGATTTGGGTGGCACTGCAGATTTGGAGAATGCATCCTGAATTTATCGACTGTCTGGTTCTCAGACTAATGGAGACACACTGAAGTTTTCACTTTACAGTACAGTACTAGGTTTGCAAGAACAAATGACCTTGAATATTAAAGTTCCAGTAACTGCTTTGCAGAATCTAGCTGTTGAACCTCGTTACAGCAGAGAATTGATTACTTTAATTCAGTCGTCAACAAACTCTTCAGAACAATTTTTATTAGAGAAGCACTTGCTCTCCCACATACTTGGCTGATAATGCAATAACTGATTCCTAGTGTTCACATCAGGTCATGAACCTGATTATGGGTGAAGTCTCTCTGCGTTAGGGACTGAACCCGTATATAACTTGCAGAAGCAGAAAGGTATGTTGAATCAATATTTGGCATGTTGTGCAACTGCAGAGACAAGGTCCCGTTGCAGTTCTTTGATATTACATGTCAGAGAAAGTTCTTGCAGCAATTTAGATCTTGGAGAGGATAATCTAATGGAGCCCTACCTTTCTGCTTCATGTGATGGAGAATTAGTTGGCATAGTGCGTGCAAAATAAGACGAGATAACCTACAGTATTACTGTTTTTACCCATCACATTTTCCTTCCAAAGAACAATAGAAATGCCTGCTCATATGTTGTGCTGCCACACAAGAGAGTTGGTACATTTGGGGTGGTAAAAAAATGTAGAATTTTCACAGTGGAAAGTATTTTTCAGCTTCTTTTACTAGTGTTGTTCAATTGTTTTTCATAGATGGCTCCCAGAGTACTCTAACGATGCAAGATACCATGCTGTTAGGAGTTCCATATCTTGTGCATGTGTAATATTCAATTTTCAGGATATTGTACCTAAAATGGTGGAAAATCTCATTCTGAATTTAAAATTAATCTCAATATATTTATATATACAGAGTGGCATCTACTTATGCCTGCTTTCTGGCACAATGGAAATCTGCTTGCACAACAGGACTTCCAGTTTCTACCTTCCCCCTCTGTGCATCCCCCAAAACTGCTCTACTGCAAGGTCAACTGTAGGCTATTTTGGAATTGCGGATGAATTGCCCTCTTACTTAGATTATTATTTCTTATTTATTGAATTTATATACCACCTTATACCCGGAGGTCTCAGGGCGGTTCACAAAATAAAATCAAAATATAAAAACACGAAATACATAATCAAAATAAAAACAACAACCCAATATCTGCCCCCCCAAACCCCCACATTTTAAAAGGGCACAGGATGTCAATCAAATCAACCAAATGCCTGGTTAAAAAGGAACATTTTTTGCCTGGCGCCCAAAGGTGTATACAGTCATACCTCATGTTACAGACGCTTCAGGTTATGTGTTTTCAGGTTGCAGCCTGCGGGAAACAGAAGTACTGGAATGGGTTACTACCAGGTTTCGCCGCTCACACATGCGCAGAAGCACTAAATTGCGCTGGCGCCTGCGCAGATGCAGTGCTTCAGGATGCGAATGCTGCGGGTTGCGGACGTGCCTCCGTCACGGATTACGTCCTCAACCCGAGGTTCCACTGTAATGAAGGCGCCAGGTGAACTTCCCTGGGGAGCACATTCCACAGATGGGGAGCCACTGCAGAGAAGGCCCGTTCTCGTGTTGCCACCCTCCAGACCTCTGGAGGAAGAGGCACACGAAGAAGGGCCTCAGGAGATGATCACAGGGTCTGGGTAGGTTCATATGGAAAGAGGTGGTCCTTGAGGTATTTATAGGTCTGTTTAAGGATTTATAGGTCAAAACCAGCACTTTGAATTGGACCCGGAAACTAATTGGTAGCCAGTGCAGCTGGACGAGGATCGGTGTAATATGCTCAGACCGTCTTGCTCCGGTGAGCAACCTGGCTGCTGAATTCTGCACTAGCTGAAGTTTCTGAACTGTCTTCAGAGGCAGCCCTACATATAACACATTGCAGTTATCTAACCTTGAGGTTACCAGAGCATAGTTAGGCTATCCCTGTCCAGGATAGGGGCAAAGCTGGGCCACCAGCCAAAGCTGATGGAAGCCACTCTGGGCCACTGAGGCCACCTGAGCCTCAAGCAACAGCAAAGGATCCAGGAGTACCCCCAAGCTACGAACCTGCTGCTTCAGAGGAAATGTACTGGTAACCCCACCAAGAGCAGGCTATCTCCCACCCATCCGATCTAGGAAACCGCCCACTAACAGTGCTTCAGTCTTATCTGGATTGAGCTTCAGTTTGTTGGCTCTCTTCCTGTCTGTTACCGAGGCAAGACACTGGTCCAGCACTTCGACTGCCTCACCTGCAGATGTAAAAAGGAGAAATAGAGCTGAGTGTCACCAGCATGCTCTTGACAATGTACATACTCCATACCTCCCGATAGCCCCACCCAGCGGTTTCATGTAGATGTTAAACAACGTAGGGGATAGGATTCAGCCCTGCGGAACCCCACACTGAAGATTTTCTGGAGCACTGAAGTTGCACTTGGAATCTTGGGTGGGAAGAACCTGTAGGCTGAAATGTTGAGAACTTTGATTTTCTATTTATAGTACTTTGATTTTCTATTTATAGTACTTTGATTTTCTATTTATAGTCTCATTCATCGCCCTTTTTGGGATTCTTATATTTCTGATGGCAGAGGGCTCTTGTAATTCCTAAGGGTTGTATCCAGCAGAGGTGTCCTGATAGCACAATGACTTTCCTCGCCTCTCTCTGCACCCCCAGTCTTATTATTATCATCTGCCTCTCTGGAGCAGATGGGGGAGGGGGGGAGGAAGTCCTATTGTGCAAGCAGAAGTTGGTTACAACCCAAATATCTGCAATTCCCAACCATTAAGAGGTTTGAAGGCAAAAGTTTCCTGCATTGTAGGGGGTTGGGCTAGATGACCCTCGTGGTCCCTTCCAGCTCTTACCATTCTATGAGGGATCATAGCAGTGAGAATTGGCCATCTTGAGGAGCATCTGCATGGAAGGGACATAATGACAAGAAGTTGATTAGAATCGGGCTGTTGAACATGAGCCCAGTTTAACTCGGTGGGACTTAAGTTATAACTTCGGTACCTAACTTGTACCATGGATTCCAGGAGGGCCCGAGATCATCCAACATAGGCTGCAGGCTGTGCACACCTACCTGGAGGAAGCTTTCTTGAAAACAAATGTGACCTTCTTCTGAGTGCAGTCGCATGAATGCCTGATGTTCGCCTGATTCCAGTCCAAGGGCCAGATAGGCTAGAAAAGTGTCCATCTATTTTCTCCCATTTATAGCAGAGGAGAGCATCTAGTTCAGGGTTTCCCAAACATGGGTCTCCAGCTGTTGTTGGACTACAATTCCCATCATCCCTGACCGCTGGTCCTGCTAGCTAGGAATGATGGGGGTTGTAGTCCCAAAACAACTGGAGACCCAAGTTTGGGAATCCCCGATCTTGTTGAATGCAACTACAATACATCTGAAACTGATCACAAAAGCCCAGTTATTCCTTGTAAAATTCAGGACGCTTGCAGTACTCACTAACTTCCCTGACGGGTGTGCTTCGTCTTTCTAAACCTTTAAACGGGAAAATGTTAACAGCCGCTTTAGGACTTGATATTTACATCATTTCCAGTAGATGCTGAAAATGCGCCATGCGGCTGAACGCATTACATTTCTGAAGTGCTTAAATATTAAGCTGTTCCTCAAAATAGATGCCAAGGGCAAGTAAGCACAAGTACAAGAATAACCCATGAAAGGAGGGTGGAAATGCATGAAAATGAAGCTGGTGTGATTAGTTGAAATTATAGGGCAGCAATGTGGGCTTGCTGGATGGAATGGAAGAAGAAACCTTTGAAGTAAGGTAGCTGTTAAGTTGTAAAAGCAGCCCTTATGCTACCCTTAACACCGGAGGTAACATCTGCAGGAGGATGCAGAGCTGAGGGCTGGCTTGTGTGCCTAGTCAGAAGTAGAATACCGCATTCCTTTGCCTAGCATTGCTTTGTTCACCTAGGTATGAAGTCTGGAAAAATTGCCACGTTTCATTCAAACTTTGTTATGTAGCAATTAACAAACCTTGGGCTACTATACGAAACTTTGTGAATTTTTCATCTCTTTTAGGTCCCAGTTTTTCCCCCACGCTTTCTTTCAAGTTTTACGTGTTTCCGTAAAGAACGGAAAAGGTGTCCTCTTTCCCCCTCCCTTTGTTTGCTGCCTTCCCTGCTGATTCATGCGTTAATGCCAGACCAAACATTTTAGCTTCCGCTTCCAGTGCTTTGCACAGAAAAGCGATCTGCGATCCACAAAAACGCAAGCTCATACCCACGAAGCCCTTCAGGCAACACCCTCACCGTTTCGGCAACTGAATTATTTTAAAATTGGCTGTGTACAGTGTGCTGGGTACATGCCACTTACAATCCGTAGGTAGCAAATAATGGCCCACGAGAAAATGAGTCCATACAAGAATAATGTACAAGGTGTTAAAAATTTGTCGCCTTTATGAAGTTCAAAGAGCTAGTGCAGCTCTCGGGTATTGATTGCCCCTGAGCATGGGTGAGTGTAGCTCTGCAGAGTGTGGATCCTATTACAAGCAAATAAAGCTATTGTTTGCCCACCTGTGAGGCATTCAGCAAGTGTGAGTTTTGAATTCTCTGCCCTCGCAAAGAAGCAACTATATTAGGAGAAGCCCTTCAGATGTCTGTGATAAAGGTCATACTTTGAGCTGAATGAGAGACCTACGGTAATCCTCCCCATTTTCACACTGTCTTGACAACAAACCTTTCCTTGCAGTCCTTTGTGTGACTTGATGATAGAGGAGGAGGAGGAGGAGTGGGATATATCAAAGTGTTCTCATCCTGCTCTGCTTTTTTTAAAAAAACAAAGAAACCTCAAAGTATTTAAAGTGAAACATGCAAGGGAGTTATGTCAAGGGACCCAACAGCCATCGTGGTGCCTTTCAGATGTTTTGGACTACAAATCCCATCAGCCAGCATGCCCATTGGACCTAGGAACAAACAATGGCCCATCTTAGTCCAACACCCTGTTCTCATAGTGGCCAACCCAGTGAGAAACCCCCAAGCACAGGCATGGCCAAACTTGGCCCTCCAGCTGTTTTGGGACTACAACTCCCATCATCCCTAGCTAATAGGACCAGTTGTCAGGGATGATGTGAATTGTAGTCCCAAAACAGCTGGAGGGCCAAGTTTGGCCATGCCTGCCCAAGCAGGACCTGAGCACAAGAGCACTCTTCCCTCCTGTGGTTTCCTGAAACTGGTATTCAGAAGCATAAGCTGGCTTCAAGCATGGAAGCAGAGCATTCATCATCCTTCATGGGTTAGTCAGATTTAATGGGACCTGTGGTCCACAATATCTGGAGGGTCCCCTTGTTTACTACCCCTAGAGTTACATGTGAGTGGATGTACTGGTTTAGACTACATTGGCAGTGGTCCATCAGAGAAATAACTTTGATTCAAAGCAGATGATACCCGTTTCTCCAGGTCTCATCAAAGTAGTGCTCATTCCATTTGGCTTGCTTTCTTGGGTCAAGGAGGACATGAAGCCTGGGAGCAGGGAATCAAAGCTTTTAGGAAGTGCTCCTCTCCAATGTTATATTCTGCATAGCTCCTTACTTTTAAGCCACTCTCCTTCTATAAATTGCAAGTGTGGGGGAGGAAGACTTCTCCATAAAATGCATGCATGCTTTTTTATGCGCCAAGATTGTTGAATAGGAGACGCGGGTGGTGCTGTGGGTTAAACCACTGAGCCTAGGGCTTGCCGATCAGAAGGTCGGTGGTTCGATTCCCCACGACGGGGTGAGCTCCCGTTGCTCGGTCCCTGCTCCTGCCAACCTAGCAGTTCGAAAGCACCTCAAAGTATAAGTAGATAAATAGGTACCACTCCGACGGGAAGGTAAACGGCGTTTCCGTGCGCTGCTCTGGTTCGCCAGAAGCGGCTTAGTCATGCTGGCCACATGACCCGGAAGCTGTACGCTCGCTCCCTTGGCCAATAATGCGAGATGAGCGCCGCAAGCCCAGAGTCGTCCGCGACTGGACCTAATGGTCAGGGGACCCTTTACCTTTACATTTATTGTTGAATGGACATGACCACCCCCCACCACCCCTGGTTATTTTTTTCTCTGCAAAAGTATAAAAAACAATGTTCGGTTCCCGTGCCTGTTTTGTTCCTTTTGTACGGTCTACCTGAGCCTTGTTCACTTTTGGTCTCCTCTTCCTCCCTTTGCTGCCTGCTATTTCTGTTTCTGCTGCATCCCAGGCACCCCCTTCAATTTTGCCTTCACTCCCACTGCGTTCCACATTCTGCCTGCTCTAGTGATCAAAGTACCATTGGCCTTGAAAGTTAGCACCCCAGTTAAATTAATGGAGGCAAAAGCAGAAAGGTCGTTTTTAATAAACCAGATGTTCCTTAAAAACAAAAGCAAAACCCCCTTCAGCTACTCACTTTTGGGCCTGTGGTTGTGCAGAGGACTCTCTTAATGGTCTCCTAGTTTTCCTCCCCTCCCCCTCTTTGCACTGGAAAACAAGAGTCCATATGTATGACCACCAACTCAGATGGTTTTAGGAGAGGATAAGGCAGATAAGTTTTTGGTGGCTACTAGCCACATTTAATGCGTTTCACCTCCATTGTCAGACACAGTATACCTCTATAAATGCCAATGGCTGGGAATCACAAGTGGGGAGAGTGCTGTTGCTAGTCTGCTAGTTATCTGGCTGGCTATTATGAGAAGGGGAGGTGCTGGAGGAGACTCTATGGTGCTGGAGGAGACTCTTGAGAGTCCCATGGACTGCAAGAAGATCAAACCTATCCATTCTTAAGGAAATCAGCCCTGAGTGCTCCCTGGAAGGACAGATCGTGAAGCTGAGGCTCCAATACTTTGGCCACCTCATGAGAAGAGAAGAATCCTTGGAAAAGACCCTGATGTTGGGAAAGATTGAGGGCACTAGGAGAAGGGGACGACAGAGGACAAGATGGTTGGACAGTGTTCTCGAAGCTACGAACATGAGTTTGACCAAACTGCGGGAGGCAGTGCAAGACAGGAGTGCCTGGCGTGCTCTGGTCCATGGGGTCACGAAGAGTCGGACACGACTAAACGACTAAACAACAACAACAATGAGAAGGGGAATCTGGATTAGATAGTGATCCAGCAGGCTCATATTTTCGTAATACAGTATGTCCTCAGGTTGCATAATCAGTGCGCCATCTTTAGTCATTAAAAGTATATAATGCCGTGTTCTTAGTGGCTGAGACACATACGAAAATTTCCCTTGCATGGAATGCTAATCAAAATCTAAGCTTTGAATATTTTGGGAAAGCACAACCTGATGGCTTGAGCCACTTGTTTGCCTGGGACAGGAAAGAGGAAGCGGAACTTAATCTCTCCATCTAAAAGGCTGACTGGTGCTGTTGTGGGTATGAGAACTGGGGTGGGTGTGTACACAGCCCTGGCTGCTCTAGGCCTAGGGGGTCCTATTCGGGAAATGTGTGGCACTTGATTGCTAATACAGTCATACCTCAGTTTAAGTACGCTTCGGTTTGAGTACTTTCAGTTTAAGTACTCCGCAGACCCATCTGGAACGGATTAATCCACTTTCCATTACTTTCAATGGGAAAGTTCGCTTCAGGTTAAGTACGCTTCAGGTTAAATACAGACTTCCGGAACCAATTGTGTACTTAAACCGAGGTACCACTGTAATATATTTTCATTGGGCATTTTTGTCAGCTGGTTTTTCAGCGTCCATTAAAGTCAATGACCACGGGATGTGATTTTGCAGGATTTGCTATGCCTGAAGGGGGGAGAGTTGGCATTCCTGTGCAAGCTTGACAATGCAAGGCAGTATATGATAGATAGATGCATACCCTGCAAGGATTCTGCCGGCCTCAACTGCTACCCATTGGATTTGAGTCTTCTCAAAGATCGGGGGTTCTTGTTAGCAGAACGGTTGCTGCAGTAGAAGGCTTACACAATGGGCTCTAAACCAATTGTACTTCTCAAACTGCTGCTGCTTTCCCACCCTTCCAGGTTTTGCCTCCTTGCAATCTTTCCTCCCTGCAGCCCATTCTCATGCTTTTCCTCTGGCCCTGTCCTTCATCCTGTTACTCTCTGCATAACCACAGGAGGGAAAGGAATGCTGGAAACTTGACTCTTAAGTGCATTTTGAGAGTAGTTACCTTGTGGGCACTTAACCCATAGGAGGGCGGTGCTTTTATGCCAGATTACATAATAAGTAAGGTTGCATGCCTCTATTGTTAGATGCCAGAGGGTAGGAACTTCTCTTTGCCTCTTGCTAACAGCCCCAGATTCTTGTCCCCCTCCCCCAAACTCTTTTTTTTTGGCCATGGGGCAATGGGAGTCTGTCATACCTGCCAGTAGTTAATGGGCAGGGCAAGGCTTCCACCCTGATTTCAGGCAGCTTGTAGGTTACCCATATTCACAAATGGCTCTTTTCCCACACACTCTTGCACAGTACTGTGTTTTCTTTGGCACCCTAATGAACACTTTTGAAAGCTCTCCTGTTTTTGGAAAGGGTCTTGACTGGAATGTGCATTCCCCTCCGCTCGGTTTAATGAAATGTTTGTCGCTTTCAGCTCTGTTTATACCACAAGGCTGCACTTTAGCGATGCTGGATGTGTCTGTGGGAAGGGCCTTTTGTGCCCTAAGAACCGATAATTCAGAGCTGCAGTTCTGCTCCTTTCCGCATTTTAAAAAGCTGTGTTTGGGTATACTGCTTGTTATCTGACCGGGGGGGGGGGGGGGGAGCAGTTTGCACAAATGCACCTTTTGTTTTTGCTAATTAGCAGAGTGATTGTCAGCAGGTCTCAGTGGAGTCATGAGAGAATAAGATTTACCTAAAAGGAAGAATGTGTTTCCCCCCCCTGCAGTGACTCTTTGCTCACCTAAATGAGCAGAGAATATGACTTAAATCATCATCATCATCATTATTACTACTACTGCTACTTTAGTTGTTTAGTCGTGTCCGACTCTTCGTGACCCCATGGACCATAGCACGCCAGGCACTCCTGTCTTGCACTGCCTCCCATAGTGCCTGGCGTGCTATGGTCCATGGGGTCACGAAGAGTCGGACACCACTAAACAACAACAACAACAACACTACTGCTACTACTACTACTACTAGTATACCAGCCCATCTGGGTGTAAGCCATTCTGGGTGGCTTCCAACACTTAAAAACAGAACAAGATGTCATACACTAAAAACTTCCCGATACAGGGGTGCCTTCAGATGTCTTCTAAAAGTGGTTTAGTTCTTTATCTTCTTGATGTCTCAATGTTCTCCATGCAGGCTACTTGCAAGAAGTCTTTATGCCATGAATTAAAATTCTTTTTATAAGCAACCCCACCCTTTTGACCCCCCTCCCCCAATAGATTATATTGAGCTAGGCAGAAAGCTAGGGACGCGGGTGGCACTGTGGTCTAAACCACAGAGCCTAGGGCTTGCCGATCAGAAGGTCGGCGGTTCGAATCCCCGTGACGGGGTGAGCTCCCGTTGCTCGGTCCCTGCTCCTGCCAACCTAGCAGTTCGAAAGCACATCAAAGTGCAAGTAGATAAATAGGGAAGGTAAACGGCGTTTCCGTGTGCTGCTCTGGTTCGCCAGAAGCGGCTTTGTCATGCTGGCCACATGACCTGGAAGCTGTACGCCGGCTCCCTCGACCAATAAGGCGAGATGAGCGCCGCAACCCCAGAGTCATCTGCAACTGGACCTAATGGTCAGGGGTCCTTTTACCTTTACCTTTACCTCTACCTTTAGGCAGAAAGCTTTTGCGTTGGATCAGTTAGTTTCACTTGGTTCCCATTGAGCAGGGTGGACAATAACCTTGTTAATACATAACTTCCGCCTCTCAGGTTTGTGGTTTAAGTTACTCTTTCCAGGTAGATAGCCAGATCCTTCTCTCCTGGCTAAACAATGATGCTCTCCACCCCCCTAGTCATTCACTAATCCTTCTGACTCAGTAATTGCTGAAATCTGGTTAGGGTAGTTCTTGGGTAAACTGAATCCCAGGGGATGACATTCCCTGCTAAGGAACAACTTTAATCTACCCTAGGAATCTGCCCAGGAACTCCTTGTTTTAATTCCTAGTTCAGCCCAAAAGCCACATTCCCATTTTGGGCAATTTTCCAAGGGCCACATGCCAATAGCAGGGCCGGAGGCAAAAGTGGGCGGGGCAAAAATTACTACTTTTGTACACTTGGCTAGTTTCTGCACAGCCACGCACACTTCTCTAGACCGAGCAAAAGATGTCGGAGTTCATTGAAACAATGCCGCCTCTTTCAGTTGCTTCCTCAGTTTCATTTGCCATCTCAAGATCTCCTTGAGCATTTTGATCAGAGAGGCGATACATAGCCTATCTCCAGTACTAGGTTACTGATTGTTGTGGAGAAGTCCTTTTGTATTCGTGCTTGTTTTATAGCCTAAGAGGCACAACACAAAAGGAAAGGGTGGTGAGGAGGGATGAGGAAAACAAGCTCAGTTACCTGGTGGTTCTCGCAATTCCCAGCTTGAATGGAAATAGTTTGATGGGGAGGATCCAAATGGAGCAGGTCTATCAGCAGGGCTGATAACCGAGCCCCCCCCCCAAAAAAAACTTCTGTTTGTTGTAGTCTGATAGAGTGTGACTGCTAGTAGACTACAGCTGAAGGAAAGGAAGCCATGGAGGTAAGATAGCTTGCAGAGGCTGTAAGGGACTTCACATGCAGAATGGCAGGTGGTGGAAAAACATGAAGCTGACTTACTGCTTTCACACACACACACATTTCATTGAAACTGTTTATCATTTTTGTCTTGGTAGGGGTTCAAAAGTAATCTGAACCAGGAGATTTTTTAAAACAACACCACACCATTTCAGATGGAAAAGTGCAAGTGGGGGAAGGGCTAAGCTGGCAATGGATAATTGCACCAATTCTCTTCCAGTCACACGTCAATCCAATAAGTCCCGAATGTTGGCAGCATCAATTAGTGATGAGTAGTTTATGATAAATAGGGAGAGCCTGTGATTCCGCTCTTGCAAGGTGGCCACAAAGCTTCCTCTACTCTATCACAGATGATGATCACAGATGATGAAGATGATGATGATGATAATTTTGGGAACAGTTACTAACCTTTGCAACCTCACGGCTCCTAAACTTAGCTTATCTCTCTTCGAAGCAAAGGCAGAAATGGTTGTGGACTATCGTGCTTGTACTACTTTCCGAGAGTTGGGAGCTAAGAATGCTAGGACTTCAGTCGTATTATTAAGCAAAGTGCAAAAGCCATGCTATGGCTCGGAGCAGCTGGTTTTAGATGGAATTTGCCATGGGGTTGCAGAACTTGGACATTTCAGACCCAAGAATTCTGTATTTTTAGGCCAAGTGAAACCATCACAGTGTCTTTCATTTTCGAGAGGCAGTAATTCCGTTTCTGTCATCCTGACAAGTCGTACTTTGAGCACTTTTTCTCTGCAGCGAGGCTGGCAGAATTCACAAGCCAAGAAATGCGGCTGCAACTTGTGCATCAAAATCAAAGAGACAGACTCCAAGGATATGGCTTGTGACAGGGCCAAGCCTTTCCCTTGCTCCCCTCGTGCCCCCAGTTGTATTTTGCCCTTGATTAATAGAACATCTCAAGGCCATTGTGTTAGCATCTGCCACCTGCTTCCTAAAACGCAATAAGGTAGCCCTTCCTGAAGTGCTGAAAGCACCAAATAAATTGCAATAACATTGTTTCGCAGGTGCACATCTCGGGAGTCTCTTGGCTGGCAAGACGGTGAACTGATGTGAGAACAGCAGGTTCCCTTCAGGGGAGTTGGACTACTCCCAAGAGTCCCTTCTGCTCAATACAGGGTTGAAATGTAGAGGAACAGGCTCTATGTTCCTTTCCAGCAAGGAGAGTAGTTTGCAATGTACTTTGTCGTGTATGTAGCTTCTTGAGGATGCCTGCCTTGTATTCGTGAACACTCGTGCTAAGCAGAATTAAGAGATTCACATACACAGCCGTACCTTGGTCCTCGAACAGAATGCGTTCTGGGAGTCGAACGGAACCGTTCGAAAACCAAGGCGCAACTTCTGATTGGCTGCAGGAGCGTCCTGCAGCCGATCGGAAGCCGCGCAGGACGTTCGGCTTCTGAAAATCGTTCGAAAACCGGAACACTCACTTCTGGTTTTCGATCGTTCGGGAGCTGAAACGTACGAGTTCCAAGGCGTTCGGCAACCAAGGTACGACTGTATACTGTGTTTTTTCCTCCTCCTCCTGCCATGGCCGGCATTGCTGCTGTGCCTATCACTATGTCTAATTTTTGGGGTATGGCTTATATTCCTTGAATGCTTAAAAATCCTGCTATGGCTTATTTTATGACTACATCTTAAAATAGGAGAAACAGGGTAAGCTTATTGACAAATGGCACCTTAAACATAGGTTATGATCGCCACAACAGAATGTCTAGGCACCATTTCCCCCCCAATTGAAAATGTATTAATAATAAAAATAATAATTTCATTTCATTTCTGCTTTATATTTTAAAGAACCAACCCCAAAGCACTTTACAACACCATTAAAAACATCAGACAAAATCAATCTAGAATAAAACAAATTCAAGCTTCAAGGGAAATATTTCAGATCCTTCTCGTAAGTGACATTTTGCTTTCCCATATTCATTTACCTCTGGCCCTAACTGTTCTCCTACAAAACAAAATTCACCACACGCCACTGCATCCTTTATAGCAGCAGCTAAGTATGCTTTTGGTGCTGCATAAATGATATATTAGTAGTAACAGGTGCAGAGATAATGCATTCATTCTGATCAGCCAAGAAACAACTTGCAGTAAGTAAGTACTCGCTGCAATAAACGGTTGAAACCCATATATAGCCTATGGGGTGGGGGAATCAATGGATCTCAAGCCAGCAGGTGCAAGCAAGACCCTTTACCTCTGAAGCTGAAGTTCAGATATCATATGCAGCGGCTAACTTGAAGAATAATGTAGGAGCCAGGATCCTGTACAGATTCATGCTTCCCACTGCAAGGAAAATGAAAATTGCATGTTGGGAAAAAACACACAACTTGTTATTTTGCTTTGGCCCCGAGCAAGTTTGCTGTTCGCATGAGACCTATCTGAGATTATTGCCAGTAGGCAGTGTTTGGTCTTGGTCTTCCTTTATAGGGCAGCTTCCTAGGTTGATAGGGCTACAGAAATGCTTTCGGTTTACATGAAGGGGTCATGCAAATATCTCAGATTCCTAGGCAGTGTCAACATAGTATGTTGGATGTGCTTAGTGCCTGGTTATATTGGCCCTGGGCACGGCTGAATGCAAAGTCTGCAGTTTTTAAGTATAGAGTGTGACCCTCTGTTCTGGAAACACTTTTTATTGCCACCAGTCTCTTCTGGTATGCAAATGAACATTAAACATTTATACAAATATTGCTAAGGGTTGCACCTCGGTCAATGGCATTGGCCCTGTACAAGTCATTTCTACAAGTTTATGTAGTGTGCAATCAAAATAACTTAAACTTTTCAAGTGCCAAAGAGAATAAAGGCTGCAATCCAATGTATGCTTGAAGTAATCCCAGTGAACTCGTTGGGGCTACTTTTGAGTATACGAAGGATTGCATCATAAACCAGACACACACTGTCCATTTTTCAGTACTTCTTGCATATGCATTGCTGTAAAAGGTAAAGGTAAAGGGACCCCTGACAGTTAAGTCCAGTTGCGAATGACTCTGGGGTTGCGGCGCTCATCTCGCATTATTGGCCAAGGGAGCTGGCGTACATCTTCCAGGTCATGTGGCCAGCATGACAAAGCCGCTTCTGGCGAACCAGAGCAGCACACGGAAATGCCGTTTACCTTCCCGCCGGAGCGGTACCTATTTATCTACTTGCACTTTGACATGCTTTCAAACAGTTAGGTTGGCAGGAGCTGGGACCGAGCAATGGGAGCTCACCCCGTTGTGGGGATTTGAACCGCCAACCTTCTGATCGGCAAGCCCTAGGATCAGTGGTTTAGACCACAGCACCACCCGCTTCCCTTATGCATTGCTGTAGCTTTCTTCAAATAAGGAAAGTATACATCTTCTCATGTTTAAGTTAACAGGATATATTTATTTTATATCCTGCACCTTCAAAACCTACATGTTGTTCCTCTAACTCATAGAATCATAGAATTGTAGAGTTGGGAGGGACCATGAGGGTCCTCTAGTCTTTTCCCCAACGTGGGACTTGAACCCATGGCCCTGAGATTAAGAGTCTCATGCTCTACCAACTGAGCTATAAGTCTGTGGCAACTCACCAGCTCTCAGTGTGGTGTAGTGGTTAAGAGCGGTAGACTCGTAATCTGGTGAACCAGGTTCGCGTCTCCGTCCTCCACATGCAGCTGCTGGGTGACCTTGGGCTAGTCCCACTTCCCTGAAGTCTCTCAGCCTCACTCACCTCACAGAGTGTTTGTTGTGGGAGAGGAAGGGAAAGGAGAATGTTAGCCGCTTTGAGACTCCTTCCGGTAGTGATAAAGCGGGATATCAAATCCAAACAACAACTCTTCTTCTTCTTCTTCTTCTTCTTCTTCTTCTTCTTCTTCTTCTTCTTCTTCTTCTTCTTCTTCTTCTTCTTCGCAGTTTGATTTATGGATGCATTTTAGCTGTATACCACATTGGTCTAAGTAGGGTTGTCCAACCAGTTAAGAAATCTCAATTTACTGAGCTGTGTGTGTTTTAGTTGATTAATTTATTAAATTTGCACATTCTGGATCAGGCTACATAGAAGTAAATACCATCCATTTAGATAGGGCTTACATTTAAGAAAATCTGGTAGTAAATTATGAGTAGTAAATCTGGTAGTAAACTATTAAGCCACCCGAGTCTTTGTTGTCCACGAAATATTTTTGTTGACGTTGGTAATTCTGTACATTTTCCATATTCCATATTGGATAGGCTCCCACAAGCCAGTAAATGCTCCTTTGGGTTTGGGTGCAGTTCTGTTTTTATCACACTTTTCCAAAGCTTTTTCTCAGAATAAGCATTTGAAAACGCCTTTTCTTTTACAACAAATTAGTTCTTTCTGATATAGAAATGTGATATATAAATATGTAGCAAGAGCACTTGTTGTTGTTGTTGTTGTTGTTTTGGGGGGGGGGAGACAGGAACACTAGAACTTCCTATAACTTGAACCACCGGCACCTTTTCTTTAAACTGACATGAAAGGAGCATATCCTTAGGTAACTAAGGGACTGTTAGGTGAGTTTCCTGCTTCTCTTCTGACTTGCCACTCAGATTCCCAAGATCAAAGCCCCGGCTTATCAGGTATAGGGTGGCATAAGTAAACAGGCAACTCAATAGCTGTTAAGTAAGCTTATTCATATCCCTGGATGTTTGAAACCTAGTTCTTGGTACTGGAATGCAGACTATTTCACATGGGCTATAAAACTGGAGTTTTTAAAGTTTAATTTATTATGAATATGTATGTGTTTGTTTGTATAGTTGCAGACAGGTTCTGTTACACAGGGCTCTCTGCGGAAGCAGATTCCATTACAGGTATTTTTTAAGAGAAATTCCATTTTGTGTTTGTGTGTAGGGGACTTACGGCTAGAATTGTTTAACTCATAGATGGGGAACCTTTGGCTTTCCTGTTAGTGATCAAAAAGAGCTTGCGTCTGCCGCAATCTGCATGGCCAGTGGTTGAGGTTATTAATGGGAGGTGTAATCCCAGCAACTAATGGAGAGTCACAGATTACTAATGGTATAAGCAGCGTTCAAAATTTGCCAGGCACATTTTGCACCTGGCTATCGGCCCGTTTATAGGGACGTGGGTGGCGCTGTGGGTTAAACCACAGAGCCTAGGGCTTGCCGATCAGAAGGTCCGTGGTTTGAATCCCTGTGACGAGGTGAGCTCCTATTGCTCGGTCCCTCTCCTTCCCACCTACCGGTAGCAGATCAAAAGCACGTTGAAGTGCAAGTAGATAAATAGGTACCGCTCTGGTGGGAAGCTAAATGGCGTTTCTGTGCGCTGCTCTGGTTCTCCAGAAGCAGCTTAGCCATGCTGGCCACATGACCCAGAAGCTGTACGCCGGCTCCCTCGGCCAGTAAAGCAACCACAGAGTCGTCCACAACTGGACCTAATGGGGGGTACTTTTACCTTTACCTATCAGTCCGTTCGCGACCAAGTGAAGATGCCTGAACACCACAATGACACCTGATGTCTCCATCATCTGGAGATGCATGCCTGGGGATACGTGGATCTTGACTGCTTTAACACACTAGCAACGCATCTATCTGTTATATTTTATCTGCACAATCAGAATGAATTTCAGGAACCAAAAAAAGTTGTATTGAAAGATACGACTTTAGAGCCATCTGGCCCCAAAATAGCAACTAGGCATTCCGTTTTGGTGATTGTAACCCTTGTTTGGTGCCCATCTTACATATCTTCTTCATTTCTAAGACAAAATTATAAGATGTTTCAAAAGTGATGAAGCCACTGTGAGAGATGGAATATTCTCTCTCAGGCAGAAATGTGGGACAGAAAATCTTCTATAGTAGAAAGCGGACTTTGTTTTTCCATGGAAAATTCTATTTCCAAAAATGCGTCGTTTAATTAGTAACATAATGAATGGCTGCCCTGCCATTCAAACTGGGCAGTTTCACAGTTGACATAGCTAGATGCATTAAATTTCACCATGCCTTAGATATTGATGGTTTTCAGTGCGCGCTCTCTCTCTTTTCAGTTACACAATGGCCCCATTCATGCCTCATGGTAAACCATAATTAATTTTTTTTAAAGCAACTGTTGCTCTGTAAGAGAATATCAAAATTCACAGCTGAGTAATGCCTTTATTAGGACCAACCAAAATATCACAGAAGTGTGGTAAGCTTTCAAGTCTCTGAGCTTACAAGCCGACCTCACGGCCACAGCAGCCTACTCCCCCCCCCCCACTTTTTGATCTTTAATTTTTCCTCCTTCCCCACATCCCCTGCTTTGTGTAACGTTTCACAGGATGAAGAGTTCTGTTCATCATGCAAAATGTTGCACAAGGAAACAAAGAGCAAAAATTAGGCTGATGTGGTCGTGAGGTCAGCTTGCAGACTGTTCCAAAGTTGAAATTGCATGCTGAATAAGTCCATTGCTTCTTCATCCCAGAATTCAAGGCTTGCAGAATTCAAGGTATTTGCAGCACCTAGAAGGGACTGTATATTTAGCCTGCAATCTCCACCTTGCCTGATGAGGTGAACACTTCCGGGTCCGCCACATTCTTAACTTGAAAAAAACGCAACCTGAAGCAGACGTAACCCGAGGTATGACTGTATTTATTTACCTGCTTAATTTATAGAGCTGCCCCATAGCAGAAGGACTCTGGGTGTCAGACTAGGACCTGGGAGATCAGGGCTGAAACCCCCACTCAGTCATGAAGCTCACTGGAGTCAGCCACAGCCTCTTAACCTACCTCACAGGGTCGTTGTGGGGGTTAAATGTGGAGGGGGTGAACCATGTCATTCGTGGTGGGATATAAATGCAATAAATAAGCTCTTCTGCTTACCTGCTTAAGAAAACAGGAGGGGCCAGCCAGATGGAGATGTCAGTCACCAACTTGGTATCCAGAGATCTCCTAAGTGTTTGCAATTGGATCCACGTCAATTGCAAAACGCGCCTGGCGCCTGGCTAATTTCTAACCCAATCAAATGTCCAGGTCGCTTCCGCACCATAGATTGGAAGCACACGGCTTTCTGCAAAGAATCCTGGGATCTCTGCTTTAAGCGTGCTGGCAATTGTAACTCTGCGAAGGAGTTCCCTGGGACTCTTTGGAGGAAGCCATGTGCTCCAAATGAATGGTGTGGATGCGACCATAGTTGGAGTACTGGCTTTTATAATTTTATAAGCTCTTTAAATATATTAACACAACACGGCCTTTGCCAACCTGATGCCCTGCAGATGTTTTGGAGTACAACTACACGTTCTGGCTAGGGATGGTCGCATTGGTAGCCCAAAACATCTAAAAGAGCATCTGGCTGGCAAAGGCTGACATAACGCCACCTCCCTTTTGTTGCACAGTGGAACCTGGAGTTGCGGACGTAATCCATCCCGGAAGCACGTCCGCAACTCGAAGCATCCGCATCCAGAAGCACCGCGTCTGCACATGCGCGTGGTGCGATTGGCGAAACCCGGAAGTAACCGTCCCAGGACTTCCGGGTTGCTGCAGGATGCAACTTGAAAAGACGTAACCTGAAGCGGGACGCCAAATGAGGTGTGACTGTATTTACTAAATGCAAGTCAGTTAAACGTGCTAAATAAAATCCCAGTCAATTTAGGGTACCACAAAGCATTCTGGAAAAACCACCTACCGGTAACTCCCCTTCCCCTTTTCCCTTTCGAACTGCTAGACCCGTAGTAGTTGCTTGGTCCTTTGCTGCCAGTTTGCAGATTGAAGTTTGTGTTTGAGGCGGAGAAACACTTGAGACGTTTTCTTCCCTTTACGCGCAACAGATCTGGCTAAAATTTAAGTAGTTCAGCCCATAAGCTACTATCAAGAGCACAAATCCAATTAAAAAGCCTTAGCCTAGTAAGAAGGCTAATACATTGGAGTGAGCTCATCGGAGCCGCTGCTTTTTGTATTCAGTGCATCACTTTCTGTGATGTAAGGAACCTGAGAACCCAAAATATGCAGCACGATGCATTCAATTATCTATATATAACCTGGCCCTTGCTAGAAGCAGCCACCACAGCAGCAAAACACTCAGTTTCTCCTTGTCTAGTGTTGATGACCACGCACCCCAGAGCATTGGGAAGCGTCAGTGCAACTTAGGCAGGATATAGGAGGGCATCAGCCTGCAGGATCAGGCCAGTGGCCCATCTTGCCCAGCATCCTTTTCTCATCATGGCCAAACAGATACATCCCTGGGAGAAGAACCCCAGAAGGAAGACCTGAATGCAACAACAAGACCATTGGTTCCTGAGTAGAGCTATTCACTGGCAATACAGTCATACCTCGACATCTGAACGCTTCGACTTCCGAAGGTTTCGACTTCCAAAGTCGACAACCCTGGATGTTTTTTCGCCGCAGCGGTGCACGCGGTCGGCGCGTGCACATAAGCACGAAATCGCGCTTCATGCATGCGCACAAGCAGCGCTTCGACATCTGAAAACCTCGACTTACGAAGACGGTCGCGGAACGGATCGTCTTGGTAAGTCGAGGTACCACTGTATTAAACAGATATGAGACAGGGCACTTGTTTGCAGCATAAGCGGCGCTGCTGTACTGCAGACTTCCAGCATAGCATTCCAGACATTTATCAGGTTCCCTGATCTTCTCCTGGTGGCGTTCCTGTCTCTCTTTTCCCTCTGTTCCATGGCTTCCATCTACCACCCAACCCTCCCCTCTTAGCAGCTGTTTATTGCTTTTCAAAGGGGGACCATTTGTTGTCTTGCAGAATGTCTCCTCCCAGCCGCACTCCTTCAGCCTGAAGACTGGGAGGGACAATTGTCTGAAGCAGTGTGTGTGGAATAAGTAGAAGCACAAGCCTTTCTCTGCCTCTCCATTTGCTCGGATCCCCATCCCTCTGGGTCTGCTACATTTGTAGGACCTCACCCTAAGCAGCTTGGGTTGGGTCCTGCTTCCAAGTTTTCTTTCCACAGTCCTCTCTTAAGAAGAGGATGGTGGACAGATCCAGTAGGCTCTTCTATTTTCTTACCCTCTGATTCATACCTCTCCCTGCTTTCTCCATCTCTTTCCGTACTGTCCTAAAGCACAAAACATTGCAGCTGAGCGATGCAAGGCTAAACTGCAAGCCATCGTTTGCATAAGTATATTTTGAACACATACATTTTAAAACATTTTCAGGACAGGAATGTGTGACCTTTGTTTGTTGGTTTTAAAACTCTCCAGACCTTTCATGTTGATTTTTTTTTTGTGTGTGTTAAAGTTTAATTGAGGCGACTGTCTGGCGGTCCTGTTGAACTTTCCAGAGCCTGAGATACACAGCATTTGACCTTGTGCATGTGTCAAGATATTTGGCTTGGCTATCTGCTTAGATTGCAGTCTGTCTCATTTGGAAGAAGCCCGGGGAAGGTGTGTTCCTTGCAGAACAAGCTGTGCAGGGTCTGTGCCGACGGGATGCTTATGGGACAATCGTTGCTGTTGGAAAGATGGCAAGTCAGCAGAGCTGTAAAGGCTTCCAGGTTCCTGCCATTAAAGAAAAGTGGTGGTTTGGACCACTTTAGCACGCAAGCTATTAAAGAGCGAAGCATTACTTTCCTCGGAGGGGCAGAATCTATTGCTGACCATGGAAGAAAGCTGCGCGTGAATTTTGAATTTCACATCCACAGGCAGAAGCACTTGGAAGTTTTAGCTCTCGTTCAGAATGAATGCCTCTTTGCAGGTATTTTCCATGCTTCTGTGCTAGACCGCGTTTGGGTTATATAAATGCTGAAAGACTTGGTAAACAACACGTAAAAGCAAAAAAACAAAAAAACCATATTATCTGGGCCCAGGTCCCTCTTTTCTCTTCCTGCTTTGGTTTTTGTCAACTCCCAATTGTAACTCAGCCCTGGTTGTCCTGTCAACATGATTATGACCCCCTAATCCTACTATTTATTAATTTATTAAATTTATTAAACTTCCTATCCCACTTGGTGTTTGGTCAGCTCCATAGTTTTCTGAGGGCAATGAATTTAAAAGAGAAATAAATGAGTTGTCTGACTAGAGTAGATGTAGCCAACATGGAGCCCTCAGGTGTTGTTGGACTACAACTGCTATAATTTCTGTCAGTTGGCCATGTTGTCTAAGGCTGAGGGGAGCTGTAGGAAAAATACCAAATTGGTGACCCCGCTAGGCTTACGTACAGTATATTCCTGCGTATAGGACTACTTTTTAACCCAGGAAAATCTTCTCAAAAGTCGGGGGTCGTCTTATACGCTGGGTCGTATTTCTTATACGGCGAGTACATCTCAAACTCTATATTTTAACTGGAAAAGTTGGGGGTCGTTTTATACGCCCAGTCGTCTTGTACGCCGGAATATACGGTATATTTCTCAGCCACTGTTGCCATGAAGTTAGCTCCAAATTGTGGTCCAGCCCATGTGGTCCAGCAGGACTTATCAATATATGTAATAAATGCCCAACTATTGGTGTTATCGGGGTATTAGGGTTTGTGAGACCCTACAAGAATTAGCAGGAGTTATAGCCCCAGATAATTTTATATTAAATAGAAGTGATGGTTAAATAACAATAAAAATGAAGCTATTATTTGGTGTGCAATTCCATACATACTTCTCAAACTCAATGGTACTTGTTTCTGAAGAGTCATGTATAGGATTGCCCTGTAAAAACTCTGGGCATGTGTTTTTAAAAATGGAAGTAGCTTTCCTTACTCCAAGTTGGCTTTATTTTATGCTTAGTATAATTGTTTTGGCTGATAATCCAAATGTGGATGAATTGAGTGCCCCTTGGGTCAAGGACCCAATATATAAAATTATTCTCTGAATGTGTCTTACCTGATACGTTTACCACTGCATTCCTCATTTCATTAGAATCGAAAATCTTGAACACAACTCCCAGTTGCCCCTGGTATATTTTGTTTGGTGATGGTTCGGTAGTCCAGAGGCCAGTTAAGTAAGGATTTAGCTGACCGATATAAGGACAGATTATATTGAAATAATTTTTGTAGAGTTATTTTGTTAGAAAAGCATTGGTAATGGGGATAGATTTTGTACACGTTTATTCCTCCAAACAGGTGTTCACAGACGTGTGGTTTTTGTTAACAAATTCATTATCTTACATTAAAAAACATATGCACTGACTTCATTTTAAAAGTAATTCTGGGGTTCAAATTAATGCTTTTTAGTCACTGTGCCTCTTTAAGAACTTATTAAGTGGAAATGTACAAGAACGCAAAAGTATTCCTGAACAGTGATTTCCCTTGTGTGGAAAATAATTGAGTTTTAATACCGGACATGCTGGTAATGGTCTTTTAAAAACAAATGAAGATATTGTACTGATTTGAGAGCTCTCTCTCTCTCTCTCTCTCTCTCTCTCTCTCTCTCTCTCTCTCTCTCTCTCTCTCTCTCTCTCACACACACACACACACACACACACACACACGTTAAGTACTTTCTCATACACATGATGAGCAGCAAATTTCTAAGATCCTTAAGGAAAACTTAATTAATTAATTTTAAATCAGCAATTTTGCTCGGGAACTTAATTTCCTTTTTCTTTTTTAAAAAAGACTTATTGTTGAAGTGTTCTTCTTACCACAATTTTGTCACCTAGTGCTGGGCTATCTCTGTCGACTGTTTTACTCAAAACTATATTTAGCAAGTTGTTTCCCAAGTTGCTGCTTTAAGAGTACACCGTCTTCCCAGATTAATGAGATGCCTAAATAATAAATATTTAAGGTCCCTTTAAATGGTAAACACAAAAATAAGAGTAGACTCTGCAGCCATTAAATTTCTGTTCAGACATAAGCATAATGTCGTATCACTGAAAAATTGAATTGCGTGGAATCCGATGTTTGGGATCAGCAGAAGAGAAAACAGGTTAAAGAGAATTGTATATTTAATGTATGGATACCATTAATAGTCTGTTTACCCCATAGGCATTTTCCAGATTGCTTTGGATATGCAGGTGTGGATGACAGAATTTCTGGTCTACACAATAAAGGTGGATAAAACTACACCTTTAGTTTTAGTAAAATCAGCATGCAAATCATACACACTCGTGTAAATCAAGAGAGATGTATCTTGAATTTATAATAACCCGCCATTCTTGAATGGGGATTGTGGTTGTAGAACAAATAGAAGATTGCACTTGCAGCTCATAGAATCAGAAAATTGTAGAGTTGGGACGGACCACAAGGGTTGTCTAGTCGAACCCCCTGCAATGCAGGAATCTTTCGCCCAGTGGGGGACTTGAACCCATGACCCTGAGATTCAGAGTCTCATGCTCAACTGACTGAGCTATACCATAGCTTCAGTGTCTGATGGGATAAAATGTATTTTGTCCATCTCAAAAGCGGGCTCTCATTATTACACCTTAGCGCAACCGTGAAATGGAAACTAGAGTGGAGCTAGTTGGTTAAGTACAGTTAGTGACTAGAGCAGGCATCCCCAAACTTTGGCCCTCCAGATGTTTTGGACTACAATTCCCATCATCACTGACCACTGATCCTCTTAGCTAGGGATCATGGGAGTAGGAGGCCTAAACATCTGGAGGGCCGCAGTTTGGGGATGCCTGGACTAGAGCTTAATGACCAATATGTACCAGGATCAGGAATCCTGCAACCTTGTTCTCATTTTATGTACTGTATTTGGGGCCTGATGCACCTTTTTAAATCTGCTCTTTCTGCACTCTTCTCTGTCTCATTTCAAAAGCTGGGTGAGTGAGTTTGAGATTCCTCTCAGCTCTATCAGTGGTTTCCCAGGTGGGGTGCGTCTTTGCAAACGGTCCAGTTTCGTTGCAGTTTTAATATTTTGCTTTAATAAACCTGTTGAACTAAGTGATCCTCAAAAATGTGTGCCAGTAGCTTCTAGCGCAAGACATAGAATTTTCTTTTTTTTAATTAAAAATGTTTAAAGCCACCAACGTAAGCATAGGTCTCGTTTCTTTTGAATGCATTGCACATGAAATTACAGCCCACACCATTCCAAAGGCTTGGGGAAAGTGACTTTCTTCAAAGAAATTATAGATAAAGACCCAAGCCCTGTTTTCAAAAGGCTGGTAATTGTATCTGTGATCTGCATGACACGTAAATAAAATGCTGCTGAACTTCCACTGTAGTGCAAATTTCAGTGAAACTAAATGTTGGAAGAATTACCTGTTTCTGTAAAACTGCTGATGAAATAGCCCCATGCCTCTTAGCAAAATTTGGGAATTGAACTGGGGGATAATGAAGCATACATTCGCAAGCGAAAATTAAATCAAAGTCCTCTGCGTGGCTTCCCCAGCAACAATACGCCTCTCGAGAAAGTATTTGTTGCAAGTTCAGCGGAGATGTGTTGGCTGTTGCACCAAATTCTTCCACCAGGGTATAGCAGCTTGAACGCTCTCTGCTGAATCTAACCTCCTCTGGGTTCAGACACCTCACTTCTTTTCCAGGATGTCACCATGGTTTGTGCAATTTGGCTTTGGAGAGTTGCACGGCTCAAGCCCCCAAGGTTGAAGAACTTGTTGTTTAGTCGTTTAGTCGTGTCAGACTCTTTGTGACCCCATGGACCAGAGCACACCAGGCACTCCTGTCTTCCACTGCCTCCCGCAGTTTGGGCAGACTCATGTTGGTAGCTTCAAGAACACTGTCCAACCATCTCGTCCTCTGTCATCCCCTTCTCCTTGTGCCCAGCAATGTTAGAAACTCAGATATGAAAGCTAGGAGCTAAATGGCACCTTAAAACCTAGGTTATGGGCGCAGCAACTGAATGTCTAGGCATGCTTTTTTAATAACAAGAATGCAAAGCTGAAAATGAATGAACTGCAGCTAAAATATTATGTCCATTTTTCTCATGGTCCAGTCTTTGCCCTGCCCACCCCCTAATATTCTTAAGAGGGTCTCTTCTCTAGTCATCAGAGAGTAGCTAGAAGTGGGGAGGCAGAAAAAGGTCCTCCTTTCCTTCTCTGCAGTTTTAATCTGAAATCTTAGGCACAGTACTGTGTACTGCACCCAGAGCTCAGAAACGGCTTGCGCTAATGAAATTCCCTGTCACAAAATGTGCCTAGAACAATGGGAGGTTCAAACACTGCTTGGCAGGCACCTCTCTCAGCCTTAAGGAAGGACACCCCAGGAGCCATAGAATCATAGAGTTGGAAGAGACCACAAGGGCCAATCTAGTCCAACCCCCTGCCAAGCAGGAAACACCATCAAAGCATTTCTGACAGATGGCTGTCAAGCCTCCGCTTAAAGACCTCCAAAGAAGGAGACTCCACCGCACTCCTTGGCAGCAAATTCCACTGTCGAACAGCTCTTACTGTCAGGAAGATGCACCTTAAAACCTAGGTTATGGGCGCAGCAACTGAATGTCTAGGCATGTTTTTTTAATAACAAGAATGCAAAGCTGAAAATGAATGAACTGCAGCTAAAATATTATGTCCATTTTTCTCATGGTCCAGTCTTTGCCCTCTTAAGAGGGTCTCTTCTCTCATTTGTATGCAAATGAGGTGCCGCAGAGCATTGTGGGGCAGCACTTTCTGTGCTGTGCTCACTGTGACTTGAAAGAGTGTGGGCTGAAGTTAGCCCAGGTCCAGGTCCAGGTTTTTTTCAACGGAGGCAGCTTCGCTGCCGCTGCTGCCGTTTCGCTTCAGCCAAGTGGGCATCCCTGCCTGTCCTCTCCAGCTGCCCCGCTTCTAGGGGGGCAGCTGCCCCCCCGCCCCATGCTGGGTACGCCCATGCTATGGGACTTAACCACTGCTAACTTTTACACTTAGCCACTGATCCAGATAAAGGATGGCAGCCTCAAGATTCGCCCCTTGAATGATGCAGCAAGGGTGAGGAAACAGCAAGATATGAGCAGCGAATGCAAATAGTTTGTTAATTAAGGTTGTTGTGTACAGCCCTGTTCCCGCTGAGATTTTTTTTGCACAAGAGAAGACTGTTCCTCAACTCACTGCCGTAGGAGGATAGCGTGGAGAACTGTCCCACAGAAACTCTTCCAGATTCTCTGACCAAATGGAGTTGATGATGGGTAAAAGAAGGAAGCAGCCATTGGCAAGGAATGTTATTAGGAGAAGCCAGTGTGTTGCTGCAACTCCATTTTAACTGGCTCCTCTCATAGTTTGCTCCTGTCAGTTGTTACCGCACACATTACCTCAGTTTATAAAGCACTTTTTAAAAAAAATCAAAGAAGCGCTTAGATTGCTCTTTCCCAGTGTGCAAATGGCTTTTAGCCATTTTTAGCGGGGAAGGAAATGAAACAATATTTAGGCATAGACTAGGACAATGAATAATCCATGAATGTGGGCAAACCGGGCAGCTTGTCTGGAGTTGGGTCACCATTTCTGTGGCTTTGGGTGCACATATAATACAGTTGCGCTCCTTCCCTGCTTGCTGCATTCTCATAAATAGTTGATAAGCCAAGCCATCGTCTGGCACCCAAATTTACTTAATTGTTGCTATTTGGGGAAGATGGATTTGGAAGAGCAGGCATTCCTCCCCCCCCCCACCAACCCCCAAGGGCTTGATTTTATTTGGCTCCTTACAAAAACACGGCTGTTTTAATATTCAGATTGCCCTTGCTGTTGAAGCATTCAGTTTTGCTACTTAAGTTTGCTGGGTTGAAGAAAACTCCTCTGTCTCCCGCCAGCCACATTAAAGGTTCAAGTCTTTCCGGACAATGCTTGAAATCTTGGCTCTTGAGGCAAGCTAAGGATGTACTTTACAGGAATGCTGTGGGGATTTGGTGTTTGTTTGTTTTAACGTGGAATAGATTCAAAGAAAGCTCTCTGGTGACACTCTGCCTCCAGTTCACCATTTGGAAGGTGGAACATGGATGGATCTGCTTCTAAAGACATCTGGATACATAAAAGCAATCAATATTGCAAAGCATGCCAGAGTACAAGTGCTCTGTAAATGATTGGCGGGGCTGTACAAATGGACCCGTGCAAACCCAACCTGTTTGGGAAGGAATATATTTTCTGTCCTACAGATAAACTGCAAATACTAACTCTTATTTGGTTCCTCAACACCTGGCATTTGGGGAGGGGGTGGGGTAGGCAGCCAGGGATTGATAACTCGGTAGAGTGTGAGATTATCAATCTCAGGGTTGTGGGTTCAATCCCCATGTTGGGCAAAAAGATTCCTGCATTGCAGGGGATTGGACTAGCTCAGGGGTCAGCAACCTTTTTCAGCCGTGGGCCGGTCCACCGTCCCTCAGACCATGTGGTGGGCCAGGCTATAATTTTTTTTGGGGGGGGGAGAACGAATTCCTATGTCCCACAAATAACCCAGAGATGCATTTTAAATAAAAGGACATATTCTACTCATGTAAAAACACGCTGATTCCTGGACCTTCCGCAGGCCAGATTGAGAAGGCGATTGGGCCGCATCCGGCCCACGGGCCTTAGGTTGCCTGCCTACCCCTGGACTAGATGATCGGATTGGTTCTTTTCCAACTCTATAATTCTGAGATTTTGTGAAGAGACAAAATGGTGGAATGAGGGACAAAGGACAAAACTTTGGCACTTTGGAAAATAGGGCTGGTGTTTATATTTCAGGACTAGGTTTGGAAGTCCGTCTCCCTCTGCTGCTTTTAAAAACTTTTTTAAAGTTTAAAGCTTCTGGAAGACAGAGTTGTAACTTGGCCCAACCAACACAACATTTTGCCATGCTAATCTGTAAGATTCGTAACTTCTCAATTCCTTTTATATATGTTTTTTTGCTAAGAACACAAGTAATGAGATCATGACTTCCTGTTCTGAGCACACAAATCACCCTGTTTCAATTAAGCATTTCTAAACCAATTTAGTTAGTTTAGTACAGTTTGGATGTGTATCATCTGTCTAGAAGTTTCTTTAAGAGGGAAATAGCTCAGGAATCATGTAGCAACAAGAATAAATGGCCGTTTTAAAAATTGTGTGTATGACGGGTATCATGAGATTCCTGGTTCGGTCATCTGGTGCTTCTTTAGATTTGACGTTTTAAAAAACCCTTTTGTGAGTTTTTATTTGTTTGCGACCATTAATACAAATCCCACTAGTTCACACTTTTCTGAAGTTGTTTTTTAAGGTGATCTGTTCTAACAGTGATTAGCTGCTGCCCAGGGTGGTTCTGATTATTCTGATTATTTTCAGTGCTTTGGTTGATTGTGTTGTGTGTTTTATTTCTTTTCTAACAATAAGTTAAATATATCCTTGTTAATCCTTTTTTTCTCTTTTTTATACTTTATTGAAATCCATACCTAGCACAGGTAACATAAAGAATCAAAAAGAAAACAATCTTGTAAAAGTAATCATATATACATGTACAGAAATAAATTAGTTCAAACTTATACCATCTCTTTTGTCTTATCTTCTTACTAATATAAAATAAAATAGACTTCCCATCATTTCTCCATGTATTTAACCTTTCTGATGTGGAATGCACTTCTCAATATTACCTTAATCTTAGACTTCCGGTCTGCTGTGGAGGGAATGGCGGCGCGCTCTGTGTCGTCTGAGTAAAGGATGACACAGTTCTGGCTGTTAGGGCTTCGGGGGTGAGCGCCAGGGCTAGGCACCCCCGAGCCCCCCCCCCCACACGGTTGAGTGGGGACCCCAGGGGTCCAGCAGAACGTCAGAGAACTCGTCGAAACCCTTTACTTCCCCGTCACCGTTCTTGCGAGGGGGAAAGGGAAGTGGCTTGAGTCCACTTACAGCTCCATCGCACCCTACAGCCGAAGCCACATGCTGTCACCGTAAGCAGTGGATTTTCCAATCAGTGGTAAAAGCCAAATAAAGCTTTAAAGAAGACATTAGGTATAAATTAATTGATTTGGCAAAACGGAAGCTGAAAAGGAAGTCAGCTTCCGTTTTCTGCGGACAGGCTCTGCAAGGGGACTTTTTGTGAATGGGAGCAGAGCACAGTAGCAGCAGCTAATGGAGACTATTTAGCAACTTTGAAATGCAAGAGATCTCCCTTCTTTTGGATACATATTGGTGACAGTTATGTCTGGTCGCTCTTCAATAGAGTAACCTTGAGATGCAAGCTGACAGCTGGGCAGAGATACAATCTGACAGATTGATATCTGGCAGAGCAGCAAAAGACTCCTGTTTAAAAAAAAAGAGTTTTGGAAATACAGGAATTAAAACTTTAAACCCTGGAACTTGGAGGCACAAACCGAAGCTAAGCAGGAGAACTCTCTACCTATTTGGGGGGAGGAATTTCCCAGAAAGGAAAGAGAACCTGGAACAGCTGGAGTTGGGTTGGATACGAGGAATTGACTCTTATTGGGGAGAAATTGTGGTACAATGGGGCCACCACTTAGGTGAGGGTTCAGTTCCAGGGGTCCCCTCGCAAAGGCAAAATTTGGCAAAGTCAGGACCACCACTCCCTCCCTGTAGGACGGAGGGCTGCTTACTGGAGTCTTGGAAGGTCACGAGAGGGAGCTTCACAGAGTCTTCCCACAGCCTGTGCCAACCATGAGACTTCAGACATGGACATGTTGTCCTGAAATAGCCCGGGTTCCTTTGTTTAACACTTCGGTGCTTACTGTGTACAGTGGTGCCTCGCTAGACGAATTTAATTCGTTCCACGGGTCTTTTCTTATAACGAAAAATTCGTCTAGCGAATCCCATAGGAATCCATTGAATTTTTTTTATTTAATTTTTTTGCCCATAGGAACGCATCAATTGAATTTCAATGCATTCCTATGGGAAACCGCGATTCGCTAGACGAATTTTTCATAAAACGAATTCGTCTAGCGGGGCAACCTCCGCTCGAAAAATCCTTTCGTTAAGCGGAAATTTAGTTAAGCAGGGCATTCGTTAAGCGAGGCACCACTGTAGCGGTTAGCATAGTGCAAATATGGCACATTGGTCTTAGGCATGCAGAAGTCCAGTTCAAATTTTAATTCAGAGTGCCACCACATTTTGACATATGCATTGGGTTGGGCACCGGGGATTATATATGCAGCCGCTTAAAAGTCTGCTTGTTCTTTTTTAAAAAAAGTTTAAAAGATACTTTATTGAATTATTACAATTAATACAATTCCATCCCATACAATAATACCATAAAATACATTGCAATACATTATAATTCCTATCAACATTTCCCACCACCATTTCCCCTATCCCCCCCCCGACTTCCCTCCATCACTATACCGACTTCCAACACAGAGCATTGTTTCAATTTTGTGCATTCTATTTTCTGTACAATTCTATACTTATCTTAAATTTTCCGGTTATATCATCTTATATACCTTCCTATCTCTCAATCTAAGCATGCTGGATTGATTTGTGAATTCCTTATTTACTTTAGCTTTCTCATAATTTAGATATGCACGCCGTCCAAAACTGCAATTAAAACTTTCAAGGTCAAGGAGCCTGCTTGTTCTCACTCGATGTGTTTGCCGTGTGGCAAATGCTGTTGCCGCATAAACTGTGAAGCTGCTCTTAGCTCTGAAACTTAATCGGATGCCCTTGGACGAGTCGCTACCTTTCAGGCTGACCTTCCTTGCAGGGCCGTTGTGATCCCAGAGCCCTCTCTGAGCTCCTTGGAGTAAGGGCGAGAAGATAGAAACAGAACAAAATTCATGGATATTTGAATGACTTTTCCTTGGATGTTTTGGCATTCTTTGAGGGCGGAATTTTTATCTCTGCACTTCAAAGGAAACGCTGCTTGAGTGTGTGGGCATGGTGTAGTTCATTCCTGAAGTATTGCACTCATCTTGATAGAACTGGCTTTGTGTTTACTGATAAAGCGGTCTAAATGGACTCTTTCTAGTGCGTCTGTCTCCTGCTCCTTGTACAGCTGTCTGCTGAGCACAAACATGAAGCGGGATTCTCTCACATGATAGTGGCCTCTGCTAGCATCATCCAACTTGTATTTTCAGTTGTCTATTCATTGAGCTTCCAAGATGAGGAAAGAAAGGAATGCAAGATGAGAGGGAGGAATGTGATTTATGAAAAACAACAACTGCTGCTTCACATTCCTTAATGTCCAGCTCTGTTTGCCAGTGCAGCATATATTGTTCGGGGAAAACTGCAAGTTGCAAACTTGGGGGGGGGAAATATGAGAACAGAAGAAGGGAGCACCTTTTAAAACAATGCTTCTATTGGATTAATCCTGACCAGTGCATTTAAACATGGGTGTGTGTGTCAGGATTCAGACAAATGTCCATGATCTGTAATGCCAGGCCAACCACTCCTGTGGAATGTTTTTAGAACTATTAGAAATCTACTTAAAGTGAATATGGACATGTTTCTGGCCGTTTTAGAGCAGACCAAATCTGCATTACAAATATGTCTGCAAACGAGACATGGAACGCTGGCAGCATTGCCCCTGCCGAGTGGGTATACCTTGCAGACAACTGCAGTGCCTGGAGAAGGCAGTCAGGGGTCCTGTCGCCGTAGCAGTGACCAGAGGAGGAATGACTGCTGGGAGCAGCACCTGCAGCGGCACAACCAGATGCCTTCATCTGCCCCAGCTGCAAGAAAACATGTCTCTCCGTTATCGGTCTCTGTGGCAGAATAGTGCCTGATGATGATTCCGGTTCATCATGGGTTAATCTATCACTCCCATTCTAGGCAGGTGTTCCCTGGGAGGCGGAGCTAGATGGCATTCTAAATGGAGGGGGAACAACCGTTGAAAGGCAGTTGGGAATTGGCAGTTGGTGGTTGGCAGTTGGGAGAGTAGAGTGTTAGAGAGGGATGCAGGAGCTGTATTAACAAGTCTGTGTTATATGAAAAGAAGATGATGAACTAAGAGTTTAAACAAATGAAACCATAAAGAAATATACATGTTCTCCAGTTAAATAAAGCTTTCATCTATTCTATGTTGTGTCAAATTGGATGTTCCTCCTTATTCCAGCAACGTATCTAAACTCAAAAGGGTGGTGACTGAAGAGGGGAGATAAAACTAAGCCTGAGGAGCAGGTGGATAGTTTGCATCTCAAAGTCACGTACAGAGGAGGCAAGTGGAGGGAAAGAGTGCCTTGCAGTGGCTAAAGTGCTGAGGCAACAGCTGCTGAGGTGAACCTGAGTTGAGAGGGAAACCTTACTGAGGGCACAAGATTGTTTCTGTAATATTTGCCTGGAGTTTTTAAGGATACAGAGCCACGTTATTTGGAAAGCTGGAACTGCATTCTATGTACTAGCAAACCCATATAAAAACAGGGAGTTTATTTGGGAGAAAGAAGGAATAGTGGGCTGTTTGAACAATAACTGAATTCCTTCAGCACACTGTTAGTAATAGAGAAGGGAGGATCGTCACATTTTTGGTGGTAGCAGTGGGATCGTCACAGTCTCTACAGTCACAGCAGGCTGTAGAGAAGACCCAACAGGTTTGACTTCACCCCAAAGGTGCCACCCCTCCATTTGTCTCCCGGGACAGGTAGAAGCCGACAACAGCAAGAGCAGATGACTTGGAAGACCAGGTTTCAAATCCCCCACTCAGCTGTGAATCTTGCTTGGGCTGGTCACTGTCTCTCAGCCTAGTCCTACCTCCCAGGGCTTCTTGTGAAGATAAAAATGAGGAGGAAATAATCATGTGTACTACTTCTAGCTCCTGAGAGGAAAAGGTGGTACAGGTAACCCCCCCCCCCAATTTGCACGTGGGCTGTGTTCTGGGTTATAATGCGCAATGGCAGAGTGCACATATGGCAGCCTGCCCTGTTTTCCAGCCACTTTCAGGTCGCCGTGAAGTGCATCAATTGGACATTGCCTGTATATACATGTCATAATGGGGGAAATTATAGCCAGAGAACTGAACTGAATTGAATAGCTATCATGCAACAGTATTCAAAATCCGCCAGATGCCAGGCACATTTTACGACTGGCACTGGTCCAGTCACGACCACATGGAAATCTCTGGGTGGTTTTCCTGGGCCGTTCTGTTGTGGCAACTGCAGCCCAGGTTTAAGGTGTCATTAAGTTTATATAATCTGGGTTTCTAACACTGTCGTGGTGTAGATAAATGCAGTTGCGCTTTTAATTTAGCGCAAGAGAAAAACAATGTGCGTAGGAGTTCCCCCATGTAGGAGGCCCCCTTAGGAAAGCCAGGGCCTCATTTTCAGCAACACAAGGTTTCCTCGGATAACCGTAGCCTCAGACTTGGCTGGCCTGAGTTCAAATCTGCCTGTAGATCTGCCAGAACCGTATTGTATTCTCCCAAACATAGAAATGGAGAATTACAAACGGAACGTTTATCTGCCAGGCGGATGATAAACCTCTGTGATTTCATGCACATGAACGGTGTGAATTCAGCGTTCTGGGTAGGTGCCAACTTCATCATATCCAGGTTTGTTAGCGATCCAATGTTTAACACGGGCCCTGGCAGGAGACTCCATAGTTTCCATGTGCACATTTTTTCTTCCTTCCTTCCTTCCTTCCTTCCTTCCTTCCTTCCTTCCTTCCTTCCTTCCTTCCTTCCTTCCTTCCTTTTTTTGCAAGTCTGCTCATCTGCTGGGCTAGCCAGAATGTTGGGCGGCACGGAGGAACATTTTGATTCCACTGCTGTGTGTTGCCTTAATTGCTGCTGCCTTTATAGGAAATAATGTTTCCATACCTCCAGGAATTTCATGCTTTGGAGGTAGCCGGGCACAGTTTTATTGCATTGGCTGTAATCCTCCCGCTGTCTTCAGTAAAACAGCTTATGGTAAGAGGAAGACGTTAAATAATAGATTGGGATGTTGCTGCTGCAAAGCTGTGGTTGTGTCAGTCTACTTTGACAACTTCTCCCAGTGCAAAAAACATACCTTGAATGAATCATACCCTCTAACTAGCTTCCCCCTCACCATGCTTAGGAGTAAACTTTTTCCTCTCATTGAACTTTGTAGAGTTAAGAAGAAGAAAACGGCAGCTTTTTTTGCCTGGGTAAAAATGGTGCAATTCTTTTCCAGTTTTAAATGCTCGCCCCTTCCCTTCAGGCATGTTTAATCGCTGCAAATCCTGCACAGAACAGCTGGAGATTTCCTGTGGATCATCTGCTTTTTTTTTGACAGGGGTTTCCTGTAAAACTTCCTGGCGTGGTTCAAAAGTGTCCCTTCTGATGTTACAGTCGAAACACCAGGTTCCCAGATTTTCGAGCTGAAGGGCTGGATGCAAGCAGGGTTGTTCTGACAGGCAAATGTTCTGGTTCCCAAAGCGGCAGCTACTGCGAAGGAGATCGGGAGTTCAGACTTAGCAGGGACTTTTCGCAAAGAGACGTGTCTCAGTTTGAAGGACTTGGTAGAGCGAAGGTGGAACTCTGTTAGTTCCCAGGGTCACATGATCAAGGTGTGCAATCAGCTGTTGGGGCTTTAAATGTAGCCTAGGTGCATTTTTGGGTAACTCCGTTCTGCCCCAAATTCCTTGGGCCCCAATTGTCTGCCTCAGGAATAATGAAAGTTATGGTAAAATAGATTCACTCATCAGTCAAAGGCAGCAACAGGGGGGGGGGGAACATCCTCCAAATATCCTCCAAATATGGGAATATCTTTACTGTATTGGGACCAACCAAAATGTCAGAAATTAATGGCAGGTTTTCCAGTTCTTCAGAACTTTTCATCAGGCAAGATCGTACGTAAAGTCAGAAGCTGGGCTAATGAGGTGAGCTAATGAAGAAAACTTTTTTTAAAAGTACAAAAATTAGGTTGCTTGTTGTAACCATAAGGATGGAGATTGTAGGCCAGGCATCCCCAAACTGCGGCCCTCCAGATGTTTTGGCCTACAACTCCCATGATCCCTAGCTAACAGGACCAGTGGTCAGGGATGATGGGGATTGTAGTCCAAAACATCTGGAGGGCCGAAGTTTGGGGATGCCTGTTGTAGGCTGAGCAAGTTGCACAGCTAGAATTCTGAGGCAAGCACTGATTGATGCCCATTTGTAAAATACAAAGGGCTGCTGCTACCAGGATCTGTCCTGTGCCTTAAGCAAAAACACATGGGTTCCTAGTTCAGCAGAGAGCAGAAGTAAAGAGAAATATCAGTGCAAAGGACACTGAACATAAACTGTTACTGGCACTCTGTCCTTTCCATAGGTTTGTTTGACCTGGGAAGTTGCTATTGCCAGTTGTTATTGAGAAAGAGGAGAAGTAGTTTTGCTTTCATTCGGGTTTCCTTGCTGTAAATATAATAGACAAAAAACCTGTGAGGTACAGGTGGGGAATACAAGTGAATAAGTGGTTGTGCACATCAACCCTGTAACTTCGCAAGTGTGGATGTAGATATTGCTGAAGTGCAGTAGTCAACAGGTTCAAGTGACTTCCATCACTTTGGAGGAATTAACTACCGGAGATCTCTGACTTTGCAACTCGCTTGGAAATAAGTGGGTGCCCTGATGACGCAAATGCAGTTGCATTTATTAGCCTCCATAGCTAGGATTAAGTTTACTGGTTAGCTTCTCAACCCTCGGACACTAGGCACTTTCTAGGAAACTTGGTTACATCTAAGTGAATTTGTTGTCTTCATATTTCATTTGTATCTGAAGATCTGCTTCTGGAAGTAGGTTACTAGAAAATTATGATTAGAAAAGTGGCAAAATGGGGGATAAAAAAGCCAGAAAGAGTGTTTGGGACATGATTAAATCAGCAAATTTGTATACAGTAGTGGGAAACAAAATTAGTTCGTGTTCTCCTTGTGTTTCAAGAGGCTTTTTATCAGGAGATAATAGGAAAGAAAAAAGTATAGTCCCCCCCCCAACGGCGAAGAATATTTTGTACCTTTTTGAAGAACTATTCCTTGTGATAAAAGCATGGTCTCCTTTTGGCTCAGCTTGTATCTAGTTAAAACAAGAAGTTGCAAGACACAGAAATTATTTGGTTTGAAGTGGGTTCCTCTTGAGATTTTTAGGCAGCATGAAAGGGAACGAGGTTTCCAAGGTGCCTTGAAAGCAATTGAAGTGGGAAAAGAGTGAAGTTTTTCCTCTGAAACATTTGAAATTCAATTTCACTTTGCAGCTCTGTGGCATTTATTTTTTTTAAAAAAAGAACCATTCTAAACTATGCTACAGTTGGAAGCTGAGCACACTTACAGCCTGTGCATTGTGATGGAGGAACATACAACTGAGCTCACATGCTGGGCATGGTATTGAGGAAATTCTTGTAGGAATGTTCCCGTGGCCAGTTTATTCTCATGTATGCTATTGTGAGGGTTGCTTCAACACTTTCTCAAGTGATCAATTTACACTGTAATCCCTTTATATGCTGCCTTTAAAAAAAACCTGTAGTGGCTGATTAGAAATTCCAGATGGCTAATATCTTTCTTAACATGCCCCTTATGCAATGCAAAGCACAATGTGAACCGTGAAAAGCATTTGAACTGGAATTGAGTTCTCAATGGCAGCATTCCCTTAAACTCTTTTCTTTAAGGGTATGGAAAAGGAGGAGCTACCTTTGGAATTTGAGGCTAGGCTTGCCCCAGTTTTAAATTGTGTATTAAGTAAATCTGGGGAATGATTCTGAATGTCAGATATGCGTATATGATATATAAGGGAATAAAGCAAATTGTATTTCACCCCAAAAATTGAAATGGCGTTTTTTCCATTATGATTAATGAAAAAAAATATACAATTGCAGATTCTTAAATTTCCCTGTGATCTGCAAGTGCTTTAAAAGACTGACTTGTGGGAATAGACGTAAGCTTCTCAAAAATATTTCGTATTGTCATAACCTTAATTTTTGTATACTGGGTATGTATTATCCACCACTGGCGACAAATCCACGGCATAGTTAAATCCCAGTGACCTCAGTTATTAAGAGCGCATTGCGTTTCCCCCATTGCATATGTTTCCAAGTACTGCTGTTCTTTCCTCATTTTATTATTGGAGAGATTTCACATCTGTTCTGAGGTATGTCTAACCCTCTTTGTTTTCAGGGGCCACTGTGTGCTCCAAACTTACATTTTGAAAAACAAACAAACTCATAACAGCTTGGTTAGGGGATCAGTTTTATGCTATCTGGCAACAAGTACCGGTACTGCACAATAATAGACTGCCTGATCTCAAGTGTCATGTTGCATACAAATTCCAAAATAAGAGATGTAACGGTAAAGCAGGGATGGGAAACCACTTTCGTCCTGCAGGCCAGATCAGAAAGTGTCCATCTTCTGTCAGGTGGGTGCATATGTTCACCTGTCAATCACCTGCCATCATGCCAGGTGGATCCAAAAAGCAGCAGGGCTGAATTTGAATAGTGCTGAATGGAAGCCCACTTGCAAAGGAGCAATTAAGATTGCACTGTAAGCTGTGTGCTCCTGAATCTTCCAAGGCAGTGGGGCTTCCATTTGGTGCTACTTTAATTAAATTGATTTGGCAGGGACTGACTCCACTTGGTAACTGTTGATTAAGAACTCCTGAGTGGAACCAATCCCAGCAGGGTTTGCATTCAGCAGCGTCTTTAAACAATGCCAAATGCAAGCTCCCATTGCAATAGAACAGGCACCAGCAACCTCCGGCCCATGGAAGCCGTTTATCCGGCCCATGGGCCGCCTGTTAACCGAGCTGCCTGCTCGGCAAGTCCCCTGTGCGCTGCGGTAAACCGGGCAAACTCGTCGAGCAGCGCCGGGAATCGCTTCTGCGCAGGCACAGAAGCGATTTCTGGCGCTGCAGACATTTTGGAAATGGGCAGCCAGCACCGGAAATGGCTTCTGCGCCTGTGCGGTCCATGTCCGGCCCACGGACGATAGTCCATTGGAATCCTCTGGCACATGGGAAGAAAAGGTTGCTGACGCCTGCAATAGAACAATCAGAAGTAGGTTCCTGGGCTCCCACTGATTCCATGGCAGCCATGGTTTTCCCTGTCCCACACCTGGTGTCGTATGAATCAGATAGTTGTGACCGTAGAGGCCAAACTGGTCCTCTGATTAAACTGGCTGCCATTAAAAGATGGTTGGATAATCTCGGTCACCTTGACAGGAACAGTGTTAGAAACTCAGATATATAACCTAGGTGCCAAATGGCTCGTTAAACCAGGGTTACAGTCGGTAAAATGGAATGTCCAGTTGCCATTTTGGGGCCAGACAGCTCTAAAGTTGTATTTTTCGATGTTTGTTCCTGAAATTCATTCTGATTGTGAAGGTAAAGAATCACAGCTGGAATTCCAAAGGAGAATCAAAGACAGAACTCTAAAGGATGTTTTGTTCGTGTGTGAAAACACTCAAGATCCAAGGACCCCCAGGCGTGCACTTCCAGATGGTGGAGACTTCAGGTGGCATCCTGGCAACCTGGGCATCTTCACTTGGTTGCAAGTGGTTGATAGCCGGGTGCAAAATGTGCATGGCGAATTTCTAATGCTGGTGAGGAAGTAAACAGAAAATTAACAGGTGGCCCGTGGTGTGTTGTTGTTTAATATGGCAGATGTTCTTGATCCTGGCACATCTTGAGAAAAGACCTAATTGATCCTCAGGTGAAAGGAAGGTTTAGGGCGTTGTCCAAACCTGGGCTCGGAGTTTAGCACTCTCCAGACTAACCACAAGCTATAGCCAAGGTTTCTCCAGGATAGCAAAACCATAAGCCTGGGTTTGGATGGCCCTAAGCAACGCCCATGTCACAACCCAGGAGCAGAATGACCAGAAAAGAGCAAAGTGACTACGGTCCCCTCTCCTCCTTAAACCATGACCAATGTGAGATTACTGGTGCCAATAAATGTTCATTTGGGGGAGTCCAGGCTTTCTGTCTTGAGTCAGGACGAGTTGGTGAATGTGCAACCAGATGTACGAGCGGATTGCTCAAAACAGTTGAATCCAAACTACACATCACATGTGTGCTATGTTTTTGGTGTTGTTGTTTTTTGTGTGTACCATAACAGGCAGTTTCTGACTTAGTAACAACATAAACGTACATAGGATTGTATGTTAGGTTAGGTCCGCCCTACAAATATTAGAACAGGTTTACATCACAATTGGCTGAGCTGTTACTCTGCTAGGCATTCAAATGCTAATCTCATTTGTATGGCAGGACAGAGCTTACATAGGTATATAGAAAGCCTTCTGGCATACTCTTTAAGCGGCGTTTCGAAATTCTTGTTTCTCGTTTCAAAACACATGCGGTTATGCAGGTTTGAGTAGCAGAACTACATAAAGTTTTATATTCTTAATCATATGGGGAAATAAGCCTCCCAGTCATGTGCTGCTCCAAGATGCACCGCACTGAAAATTAGAATTAATAGAAGCAAGTTCATAATGCTCTCCTGAGCGGAGCCAAGAAACACATGGCTTGATTGACCATGAATAGGTGATTTGTGTTGGCACCAGCCTCTGCCTCTCCCCCTCAGCCCGGCTTTTTTTCTACTCTCCAGCCAGCTGACAAAGAGCAGAGGTTTGGCAACCTCGTTCTTGTCGTTTCGCTTTTTGCGAGGGCGGCAGCAGGACAATAACGCCAGGGCATGAATGTGGCAGTATATACAGCAGCTTAATTGAACAGTTCTTGCGTATCTGGCCCAAAGCCTGGTTCTCTCGCTTTGTAAAGCCTGTGTGAACGGAATTAACAGAAGCAAACGCCCTCCCTGATGGCTGCATCAAACCCAGCACTCTTCTGTCAGTGGGAATCGGGGTTCCCCTTTCAGCCATTTGCTCGGACACTTCTCAATTGAGTAAAATGAGAAACAAAAACCCACAACCCCCCGAGCACTGAATAATTATCAAATTAAATCTATTTTGTAATGCCTCAGGAGATTTGGTCGTGGTAAGAATTCTGTCATTGTGTTGGATGAACTGCCCTGATATCACAGAGGATTTTATTGTTTGAATTTTTATTAAGTACTAGCTGGCCAGGCCACGCGTTGCTGTGGCTCATCCCTGTGATTCCCCCCCACCCTGTCCCGATCCATGACCTATCCCGTCCCCTCCTGCCCCCAACCCACACCCAGGCGAGTCCCCACCTCCATTCAGCCTAGTCCGTAAAGGCGAGCCTCCATTCGGCCTAGTAGCTGCAGTACCAGTGTATCCTCCGATAGAGGGCCAAGGTTTTCTAGCTGTAGTACCAGTGTAGCTGCCGCTAGAGGGCGCTGTGTTGCAACCTCTTCTGCCTTCTATTTCCCAGCTTCCCCGGATGTCCACTGGAGGGAGCACTTTTTTTGTACAGAAATCCAGGTTTCTACCTGTCCTAGGTGTGTCATCTGGTCGATGTAAGTGGATGGTTACACCCCCACATGTGACTCTGATGTTGTGGGCAAAGTTGAGGGCGATCGGGCAAGCGGTTGTGGAGAAAGGTGTGGAAGTACAAACACACACCTTCTACATTTATATATAGATAGATTTTGTGTTTTTATGTTGTAACCGCCCCGAGACCTGCGGGTATAGAGTGGTATACTACAACAACAACATCAGCTGCTGCTGCTGCTGCCGCCGCTATCCTGGTATCACAGAGGATTAGCCAGGCAGGACATTTTGGGCTGCTGCTGATTGAACTGAACCCAGAACTAAGGAAAGCAGAAGGGATTAAAGGAGGGAGGGAGGGGTAGAAAGATCCCAAGTGGCACGGGGGGGGGGAGCAGTGGATCTGATGCCCAGTCACCCACCGACTGCAGTTTTACTGATATTTACAGATGTTAACAGATGGGTGTGAAGGATGAACTCTGATGGTCTGAATTAGGCCAAGTCATATGGCGGAAACTTTGCCTGCCTCTTTGCTCTTCTGTAACTAACGTCGGTTTAAGCAATTTGTAATTTGGCTTTAAAAGGACATCAGCCAGGCACATCCTTAGATGAGTGGATGGTATGGATCCCAGATGCTAAATCTAACAATACACACCATTGCATTGTAATCCTCACTTTTTTTAAAGAAATAAATTACCCTGATTCCATCAGACACAAATTTCAGCCACTATTCCAACTGCAAGAGAAGGAATCAAAGCTTAATGTGTTTTCTTCCCAAGTACACAGACTGTGTGAGGGTCTCTAGTTTACAAAGCCCCCAAGAACTATTTAAGCTCGCAATAAAATGTTCTAAACATCCAGGCATATGGAAATACTTTAAACACAGGGAAGGTTTTCTGTATATACAGCTGACCTGCTCTAATCAAATTCAACATCTGGAAATTCTTTTCTGAAGCCCACCAAGCCATCTTGGGGAAGTAAACTATATCACAACTGAGATCTTAGGAACAAAGGGCATTAACGTGCTATTAAGAGGCACCCAAAAACACATTGTTCTCACCAGGCTCTGAAAGCAACTTATTTGCGTTTAGCTGCTTATGGATGTTGGAAAACCTAAACAGAACTGTGTTTTCTGGAAACTGGTAAATCAGAGCCTTCCTTCGTAAACCATAGGAACTCGCTGGTTCCAATGGCTGCTTTCTTTCCTGGAAAGAAAGAGCCCTTATGGCACAAATTGCAAGCAGCAGCTGCGCCGTGTTCAGGAACTTAATTTTTGCAGTAGTGTCTTATGGCAAAATGGAAAGCTTTGTGAGTGGCTGAGGACTTAACTGCTACTGTTTTTCCATAGACAAAAATGCTAAATAAAAACAAAAGGCAAAGAACGGAAGGGTTTTAGAGTGAGGTGAATGGTCAGCTGGTGACTCCTAAGAATATGTGCTACATCAGACCAAAGGCCTATCTAATCCATCCAGCGTTCGAAATTCGCCAGGCTCAAGGCACGTTTTGAAGCTGGCTATAGCCACTTCCGACCAAGTGAAGATGTCTGGGTACCAGGATGGTGCCTGACATCTCCCATCATCTGGAGGTTGAATGCCTGGGGTGGTCATTGACTGTTTTCACACATTTAATAACACATCCTGTAGAATTCGATCCAGTTATATTTGATCTGCGCAATCAGAATGAATTTCAGGAACCAAAATGCTTTTTTTCTGTGCAGCCTGAGCAGCAGCAGTGAACCACGTTATAGTTAGTTGTTGTAGCTTGCCTTCGCTCACCCCACTGCCCTGCTCACAGTTGTGAAGAATATTCCTACGTCATGAATATTCCTACGTTATGAATGGTCCGTGTCACCTTTAAGAAAAACTAGCCAGGTGTTTAACTGAGAATCAATCACAGTCTGCCCATCGTTTGAAGAATGACTTTAGAGCCGCCTGACCTCAAAATGGCAACTAGACATTCTGTTTTCATAGAATCATAGAGTTGGAAGAGACCACAAAGGCCATCCAGTCCAACCCCCTGCCAAGCAGGAAACACCATCAAAGCATTCTTGACATGTGCCTGTCAAGCCTCTGCTTAAAGACCTCCAAAGAAGGAGACTCCACCACACTCCTTGGTAGCAAATTCCACTGCCAAACAGCTCTTACTGTCAGGAAGTTCTTCCTAATGTTTAAGTGGAATCTTCTTTCTTGTAGTTTGAATCCATTGCTCCGTTTCCGCTTCTCTGGAGCAGCAGAAAACAACCTTTCTCCCTCCTCTATATGACATCCTTTTATATTTGAACATGGCTATCATATCATCTGAAGAAGTGTGCATGCACACGAAAGCTCATACCAAAATAAAAACTTAGTTGGTCTTTAAGGTGCTACTGAAGGAATTTTTTTTATATCACCCCTTAACCTTCTCTTCTCCAGGCTAAACATACCCAGCTCCCTAAGCCGTTCCTCATAAGGCATCGTTTCCAGGCCTTTGACCATTTTGGTTGCCCTCCTCTGGACACGTTGCAGCTTGTCAGTATCCTTCTTGAACTGTGGTGCCCAGAACTGGACACAGTACTCCAGGTGAGGTCTGACCAGAGCAGAATACAGTGGTACTATTACTTCCCTTGATCTAGATGCTATACTCCTATTGATGCAGCCCAGAATTGCATTGGCTTTTTTAGCTGCTGCATCACACTGTTGACTCATGTCAAGTTTGTGGAGCTGTTTGGCGACTAGGTTATGTAACTGAGTTTCTAACATGGAATCCAACATCTTGTTCTCACAGTGACTAATCGGATGCCTGTGGGAAGCCCGCAGTCTGGACCCGAGTCCAAAAGCACTCTCCCCACTTGTGATCCCAGCAAGTTGGTTTTCTGTGTATGCCTCTGACAGTGAAGGTAGAACACAGTCTGTCACCATGACTAGTACCAGTGGCCTTGTCCTCTATCAATTGGTCCGATCCTATTTTAAAGCTATCCAAGGTTGGTGTCGGATCAGTACATCCTGCAGGAGCAAATTTCATAGTTTAAGCAAGCGCTGTGGGAAGAAGTGTTTTATTTTGTTTGTCACGAGCCTCCCAACATTCAGCTTCCAGATGGCCCAGATCTGGTCCTCAAAGCATGCCTTGCCAGATTTGAAATCAGGATGTGGGAGAAACACTGCCCACAGTTTCACTTGCAAGGGAAAGAAAAGTGTTTCAGGGTGTGGGTGTGGGGTCAACACTTTAGAGATGGGGGAACCCTAGGCCCACAAGGCCATTCCCCCGCCCTGCCCCACTCCAGCCAAGCTCACCTGTCATCATATCATGTCAGGTGGTAGAGGGCAAGCAAAACAGCAGCTGCAGAGGAACAATGGGCAGCCTTAGAGTGTGCTCTCAGCAGTTCCTCTGCAAGCGGGGCTTGCGTTTGCTGCACCTGGAGTGGGTTTCAATCCTGGTTGGGGTAAGGTTTTAACACTTAACAGGAAATGTCTTCAGGGATTGTTTGCCTAGCAACTGAAATGAATACAGTACAGGTGAAACTCGGAAAATTAGAATATCGTCGAAAAGTGCATTTATTTCAGTAATGCATCTTATTTGTTTTTTATTTTTATTTTAATTTTTACAATTGCTTTCTTTTGGAAATTCCACAGTAATAAAACAAATAGTTACAATAATACAAAAATAAACAAAAATAAACATTGCTGTTACATTTCATTAATAATAATAATATAATAATAATTTATTATTTATACCCAGCCACTCTGGGCGGCTTCCAACAGAAAAATAAAATACAGTAATCTATTAAACATTAAAAGCCTCCCTGAACAGGGCTGCCTTCAGATGTCTTCTAAAAGTCTGGTAGTTGTTTTTCTCTTTGACATCTGATGGGAGGGCGTTCCACAGGGCGGGCGCCACTACCGAGAAGGCCCTCTGCCTAGTTCCCTGAAGCTTGGCTTTTCGCAACGAGGGAACCACCAGAAGGCCCTCGGTGCTGGATCTCAGTGTCCGGGCAGAGCGATGGAGGTGGAGACGCTCCTTCAGGTATACTGGACCGAGGCCATTTAGGGCTTTAAAGGTCAGCACCAACACTTTGAACTGTGCTCGGAAACGTACTGGGAGCCAATGTAGATCTTTCAAGACCGGTGTTATGTGGTCTCGGCGGCCGCTCCCAGTCACCAGTCTAGCTGCTGCATTCTGGATTAGTTGTAGTTTCCGGGTCACCTTCAAAGGTAGCCCCACGTAGAGCGCATTGCAGTAGTCCAAGTGGGAGATAACTAGAGCATGCACCACTCTGGCGAGACAGTCTGCAGGCAGGTAGGGTCTCAGCCTGTGTACCAGATGGAGCTGATAGACAGCTGCCCTGGACACAGAATTGACCTGCGCCTCCATGGCCTCCATATATATTCCATTTATAATTGACCCATCTAACAACAAATAATTACAGTTACAACAAATAAAGGCTTGACATATCTTGCTTTGCATGTCATGCATCTATGTCATATATGGGTTTCACCTTTTAAGTTGCATTACTGAAAAAAAATGCACTTTTTGACACGAGAGCCAGCGTGGTGTAGTGGTTAAGATCGGTAGACTCGTAATCTGGGGAACCGGGTTTGCGTCTCCGCTCCTCCACATGCATCTGCTGGGTGACCTTGGGCTAGTCACACTTCTCTGAAGTCTCTCAGCCTCACTCACCTCACAGAGTGTTTGTTGTGGGGGAGGAAGGGAAAGGAGAATGTTAGCCGCTTTGAGACTCCTTCGGGTAGTGATAAAGCGGGATATCAAATCCAAACTATTATTATTATTATTATTATTATTATTATTATTATTATTATTATTATTATTTTCCGAGTTTCACTTGTAGATACTGTAGCTATAAAACAGAGTGATTTCGACAGGCCGATCTGTGTCCTTGTGTTAAGCTTTCCATTAAAACTTGAGTTTTGTTGCGCAAACAACATGTCTCCACCATCCGGAATGGCGTGCATTGTATCTGCATCCAACATCCTAAGGATGTGTCGTTCCCGTTGCTTGCCCTCTCTGTACTGAACATTTAAAGCCCCACCTCAAATGGTGAAACAGGATGAAGTTAACAGGCACTCCTGGGGTGGCGAAATGAATGATTTTCATAGCTAGACTTTGGCTACTTCGCTGTGACAGGATGCCACTGTAATTAATTGATGTATGGTTAACTGGAGCATATGAAATCACTTTATGTGCAAATGTTTTGGGAGACATTTCTGGCTCTTATTTCGAATCATGAGCCGTTCTTAGTTTCCAGTTGTTTGTGGCAAGCGGTAAAACCTCTGCTTGGCTGGCCTGTGTTTTCCTAGCAAGGAACCATTAACTTTAACATCAGCCCAGAGCTTATTCCCAAATGTCTATAAATGAATTGACCAAATTATTAAAATAGAAGGTTATTACCCAATACTCCTTTCTAGGGAATGACATAAGCATTTCCAGCGTAAGTACATCTGAGGTAATGGAGCACTAAGACTATTGAAGCTGTTATTTGGGGGCACCAGGAACACTGCAGGAAGGCATAGTATTTCCTTGGCTTTCCTCATTTTTCTAGGTGTACTGCAATCTCTGTTTCATTCTGAAAATGCTTTAAATGAGCCACCATTCACTGTAAGAAGCGCAGAATACTGAAATTATTCTTTTTGGCTTTTTGGCTATGTTGGATCTGATTTCTCTGGAAGGAGAGGTGGTGTAGCAGCAACACAGTTTCCTTGCCTCTTTGCTAAAGTAAATATTTTAAGTGACAGTGCATTTTGTTTTGTTTTTGCACATTATTAAAATTGAGACCAAAGCTCTCCTTTCCGTTAGGACAGGTGATGTTTTCGTCTTTGCACACTCAAATGACCTGTTAGCATTATGTTCGGTTGCAAACAAGCAAAACCTGTCAGATTAAGCTGGAGATAACGTGCAAATAGGAGCAATGCTGTTTCAAGCAGAAGGTCCTTAGGACCTATTCCACCACTTTGATTTCCATGATGGAAAGACCGTGGGACATAAATTCAATGCAATAAATAAAATAGGTGGGAGTTTGGGTTGTTCCAAGCCTCCCCATTCCCGTATTTTACTTACGATTTTGAAAGCATCACACAAATCTCTATCAGCCCATTGTGACATCCAACCATTTCCCCCCCCCCCCCAAATCACTCTAAACTGGACCACTCTATTCTGCCTTGCTCAGACCACACCTGGAATTCTGTGTCCAGTTCTGGGTGCCACATTTTAAGTAGTTGACAAGGTGGAACGTGTGCAGAGGAGGGCGACCAAGATGATAAAAGGTCTGGAAACGAAGCCTTCTCAGGAACAGTTGATGGAGCTGGGGATGTTTAGCGTGGAAAAAAGGAGACTGAAAGGAGATGTGGTAGCCATCTTCAAATATCTCAAGGGCTGTCACATGGAAGAGGGAGCAAGCTTGTTTTCTCCTGCTCTGTAGCGTAGGACCCAAACCAGTGGATTCATGTTACAAGAAAGGAGATTCCGACTAAACATCAACAAGAATTTCGTGACAGTCATAGCTGTTCAACAGTGGAACAGGTTGTGGACTCTACTTCCTTGGATGTTTTAAATTTTATAATTAGGGAAACTGCAGAGTTAAGTGGTAATCCTAGTTTACCTCTAGGCCACTTCATCAATGAGTTAGTGATCTCAGTTCTACAGGTTTCTTTAAGATGAGAAATCCCATGAATTTTAGAGTTGGGGGAAGGAATTGTACTCATTCTGTGCTGGTCTGTTCTACAGTACAGCAGTACCCACTTCCTAGTGTGTCACATCACAATTGCTTCATTTTGGAATGATTCACCGACAATTGAAACGGCCCCAGATGATGCATTGCCTTTGGGGAGCCGAGAACCAACCTTTAAACTTCCTTCTGAATAAGGATGGGGTTCAGGATGAGATCAGGCTGAGGAAAGACTTGAAGAACGCGGGTGGCGCTGTGGGTTAAACCACAGAGCCTAGGGCATGCCAATCAGAAGGTCAGCGGTTTGAATCCCCACGAGGGGGTGAGCTCCCGTTGTTCGGTCCCTGCTCCTGCCAACCTAGCAGTTTGAAAGTATGTCAAAGCGCAAGTAAATACAGTGGGAAGGTAAACGGTGTTTCCGTGCGCTGCTCTGGTTCGCCAGAAGCGGCTTTGTCATGCTGGCCACATGACCCGGAAACTGTACGCTGGCTCCCTCGGCCAATAACGCGAGATGAGCGCTGCAACCCCAGAGTCGTCCGCGACTGGACCTAATGGTCAGGGGTACCTTTACCTTTACCTTCAATCTGAAAACTGACCAAATGCTTGCACGCTTTGGGCAGTTTTCCCATACACTAATAAAAGTAAAAGCAGAGGCTTTAAAAAAAGAGTTATAATGCTCTTTTGTGTAGATTCTGGGGAGAGCTGGATAATTACACCCTCATGGACCACGTCTCTCCCTTACAGACTTGCAAGTTCACGAGTTGTGCACTTCCTCCAGGAGCACAGTAGTCTGCATTGCTAAATTACAGCTGGCAAGCATTCAGTGATGAGTCAAAGGAACTCTGAATTTCTTGTCCGTTTCAGAGATTTGGGGGGTGACTACAAATCAGTTTGCAACATCTGTGAAAAGTTTTGGAACAATATAACTGTTGCAGAGAGTCCTGTGGTTTCTTAAAGATTAAAAATATATATAGAATGACGTTAGAGATACATGATGTAATTATTACTATATTATTAATAAGGCACCACAATATTCTTTTGTTGTTATTGCTGCAAAAAAAAGACTGATGTGACTAGCTCTGGAAAATGCGATTACAGTGTTGATGATGTTAAAAAAACAATTGCATTGTGTAATGAAAGCATATTAACTTCGGTTTTTTTCCATGGGTGTATTCTGCAACATATCATTGATAAAACAGTAGTGTGGTAGTGGTGGATTATTTATACTGGGTCTTCCACACATAATTCCAGTTCTTTGATTCCCAGTATTATCACACTGTTGCGATCTGGAGGGATATTCTTGCACTACAGCGCAACAAAGTGGGACGAAACAACAACAAGCCAGGAACATTTGTGGTATAAAAAATGGTTTTCTGATTTCCCCCCCCCCCCAATTGCCTCTTGGGCGATATTCTTATTTGAAAGTTTGCCAGGTGACTTATTCTTTCTTTTTAGAACTTGAATGGATTACTAGATTAATACTCCATGAACAAAAACATTCTTGGGTCTATTGTGTCTCCTTGCAAGGGCACACCTGGGGATATTATTAGTGTGATTAACAGTTGCTTTATTTTCGCGATGACACATATTTGTATATGATTAATCCTTGCGGATAAAAAGACGGAGTCATCGATGATTTGGGTGAATTGTTAGTACGGTACCTATGCTTCATTAAAGCTTTAGTATACGTACATGTGTTGCTATTGGATATTGAGCATTTGATATGGTGTGTGGGACTTCTAATTGTTGGGAAATCCTTTTTGCTCTTACGTTCATTGGTCTCACTTAATTCTTCTACAACTCTGCTTACTACAATAGTGTCCACTAACAAGTGGAACCCTTCTTCTTTCTCCCAATCCCATGAAACCCGAAACTTTGATAGAAAGCTTTTTAAAAGGAAAACACTGTGCAACCAGAGCTTATTGAGAAAGCGGACGGCATTGCATGTTTGTTTATTTCTATTTCATAAAATGTATACGCCACTTGATTGTAAAAAACAAAACAAAACCAAAAACCTCAAAGTCCGTTTTGGGGGCCTAATCCGGTCCGCCGGTCAGTTTAATCTGGTCCCTGTGGCAGTTTATCTCCTGGGATAAATTCACTTCATCAAATCTGGCCCTCTTTGAAAAAAGTTTGGGCACCCCTGGTTTAAGACATTCAAGAAGTTAAAATAACAATGCACAATGTTTGAAAAACAACTGAATGATATCCTGTATTTGTTTTTGTTCTATCAGGGTTGCAAATAAGATTTTGGCAGCCTTTCTGTAAAATTGCCTGTAGTTTTTATTTGATTCACATGAGACGTGAAGTCAGTGTTTTAAAATCGCCCAATTCTGCTCACTTTCCAGCGATGAGTGATTTGGTAGTTTTGCAAAGTACCTGTATAAGCCAAAGACTGGAAGGGGAACCCCTTTTGACCAACGAGCCATATTACCTCGTGGGCTGATTTCCAAGGGACGATGCCAGTGGCAGGTGTGGCCAGAGGCAAAAGAATGTAATAATAAGCTTAATATTTGTACCCTGCCCATCTGACTGGATCGCAATAGGCTGGTTTCTACACACAACTCACAAGCACCTCTCTATCCTCTGTCCAGGCAAGCAAGCAAGTGGCGTTATCAGTGTTCAATGATGCTTTCTGGACAGGCGGAAACATTTGGAGAGCAAAACAGGTTAGCAAAGGGTGTGGCCTTTAGAGGGGGCGTGGCTTGAGGAGAGTCCTGAGGCCTAGAGAACCACATCTACAATGATGATGATGATGGTTATCATTTGTACCCCGCCCATCTGGCTGGGTTGCCCCAGTTACTCTGGGCGGCTTCCACCAGAATTTAACAATGAAACACCAGATATTAAAAACTTCTGGAGTCAGGGCGGCCTTCAGATGTCTACAGAAAGTTGTGAAGTTGTTTATCTCCTTGACATCCGACGGGAGGGCGTTCCACAGGGAGGGTGCCACTACCGAGAAGCCCCTTTGCCTGGTTCCCTGTAACTTCACTTCTTGCAGTGAGGGAACCGCCAGAAGGCCCTCAGAACTGGACCCCAGTGTCCAAGCTGGGGATGGAGATGCTTCTGCAGGTAGACAGCTGCAGCAAGGGAAGAATAGGCCGCAACTGACAGAATTTCTCTCCTGTACAATTCTTTTTAAAACAAGAAGAGCCAATTGTTTCTTCTTTCACAAAACCGATCCTTGGTAAAGTGGCCCTGTTCAGTCTCAGTAATGAGCAAGGCGGATTGCAGCTTCCTTGCAGCGGTGACATTGTGTTTGCGTTAACAGCAATACACCACTGGCTCACCACCCACGGACATGTGTCCCAAGCCTAAGCAACATCTGGAATTAATCTGCTTTATTTGGCAAGCTTCTCGCTGGCCACGGGTAAGCAACGTTTTCATCTTCCCCTCCCCTCCCCAATGCTAATAGAAATATTAATATGTGTTTAGTCATAATTTGTGCATTCCGGAGCCTGCAAGATAGAGGGCATGGATGCAAATGCGTGGTTTTTGGAGTTACAAATTCCATTCCTGAAGTGTTTAATTCTGTGAAGCTGTGAAGTGCCTTTTCAAAAGTCTTTCATTCCCTGCCAGCCCTACTCCAGAGACAGCTTGTTGGAACCCCGGTAGATGGAAGTTCCCACACTAATGTCAGTATAATATTAGTTCAGCGCTAATATTTTATACTAGTGGTTTTCAGCCCGTTCAATAACGGGCGCTAGAATCCTGGGGTTCGGAGAAGCGCTTGCGCAGCGCTTCTCCGAACCCTGGGACCTGTCCTTGCTGTCGGCGGCAGGGGGACAGGAACGGAGGAGGAGAAAGCGCTGCTTTTTCCTTCTCCGTTCCTCTCCCGCAGCCGCCGACAGGAAGCAGATATCCCAGGGTTCGGAGAAGCGCTTGCGCAGCGCTTCTCCGAACCCTGGGACCCGTCCTTGCTGTCGGCGGCAGGGGGACAGGAACGGAGGAGGAGAAAGCGCTGCTTTCTCCTTCTCCGTTCCTCTCCCGCAGCCGCCGACAGGAAGCAGACATCCCAGGGTTCGGAGAAGCGCTTGCGCAGCGCTTCTCCGAACCCTGGGACCCGTCCTTGCTGTCGGCGGCAGGGGGACAGGAACGGAGGAGGAGAAAGCGCTGCTTTTTCCTTCTCCGTTCCTCTCCCGCAGCCGCCGACAGGAAGCAGATATCCCAGGGTTCGGAGAAGCGCTTGCGCAGCGCTTCTCCGAACCCTGGGACCCGTCCTTGCTGTCGGCGGCAGGGGGACAGGAACGGAGGAGGAGAAAGCGCTGCTTTCTCCTTCTCCGTTCCTCTCCCGCAGCCGCCGACAGGAAGCAGACATCCCAGGGTTCGGAGAAGCGCTTGCGCAGCGCTTCTCCGAACCCTGGGACCCGTCCTTGCTGTCGGCGGCAGGGGGACAGGAACGGAGGAGGAGAAAGCGCTGCTTTCTCCTTCTCCGTTCCTCTCCCGCAGCCGCCGACAGGAAGCAGACATCCCAGGGTTCGGAGAAGCGCTTGCGCAGCGCTTCTCCGAACCCTGGGACCCGTCCTTGCTGTCGGCGGCAGGGGGACAGGAACGGAGGAGGAGAAAGCGGCGCTTTCTCCTCCTTCCTTCCTCTCCCCCAGCCGCCGACAGGAAGGACGCGCGCACTGCGCACTCTCCCCCCCCCCGCCTCCTCCAACCGCCGCTCCTCACGGCCAGGGAGGGTTGTGAGGAGGCCTTCGCCGGCCTCCACCCCGGCGGGAGCGGCGGTTGGAGGAGGCAGAGTGGGGGGAGAGTGCGCGCGCGCAGTCTCTGCTGTCCAATCCCTGTATCCCTGGGGCACATGCGCAGTGACCCAGGGACACACGGGACATCTGGACGCAGGGACAACATGGACATTATTATATAGGATACCAATGGATTCTTTCGTTTAGTACTGCATCATTCTGGGCTGTCTCCTCCTAAGAAACGCTATAGATAAGAGAGGTGGCTGCGAAGACAGCGGGGGTGTTGAAGGTGGACTGTCTTTTGTGGTCAAGGCTGCATTCTCCAGCTATGTCTGCAAGGAAGTTGCTGAGACAATTCTCTCTCCCCCCCCCAATTGCTTCAAGATGTGAGCTGTTTGGTCACAGCCCAATTTGAGCTCTACCACCTTGGCCCTTCCTGGCATGAGAAGACTTTCCTGCAACAGTTCAGGGGTTTGCTGATAGCATGGAAGATGGAGTGCTGTCAACCAAATGGAGTAACTCCATTAACCTTAGTAATCTGCACTCAACTAAGGAGAGAGACAGACAGACTTACAGGTTGATATTTTGGCACCATTTTCAATGCATTTAAGTTGGAAGTGCCCATAATGTTCTGATCACAGAATAGTCCAGCAGATGTAAAGCAAACTGTGACTCTTATTCAAACTAGTCACTCTGGAAAAGTAACACACCTGAGAACGAATATCGCTGATTTCCTTGGCTCACTAGACCAGGCATCCCCAAACTGCGGCCCTCCAGATGTTTTGGCCTACAACTCCCATGATCCCTAGCTAACAGGACCAGTGGTCGGGGAAGATGGGAATCGTAGTCCAAAACATCTGGAGGGCCGAAGTTTGGGGATGCCTGCACTAGACCAACCTATATACAGTGGTGCCTCGCTTAACGAATGCCCTGCTTAACGAAATTTCCGCTTAACAAAAGGATTTTTCGAGCGGAGCTTGCCTCACTAGACGAATGTGTTTTACGAATAATTCATCTAGTGAATTGCGGTTTCCCATAGGAATGCATTGAAATTCAATTAATGCGTTCCTATGGGCAAAAAAAAGGTCGAAAAAAATTCAGTGCATTCCTATGGGATTCGCTAGACGAATTTTTCGCTATAAGAAAAGACCTGTGGAACGAATTAATTTCATCTAGCGAGGCACCACTGTAGTTGATATTATTTAAGTGTCCTTGTACTGTATTTCATTTTCCAGAGGGGTAGCTATGTTAGTCTGTTGCAGCATAAACAACAAGGAGCCCAGCTTTATTATGGAATAAGATTTTGTGAACACCAGTTCGCATCATCAGATACATGAAGTTGTTATCCTCAGGGATATTAAACGACACCATATTAAACGGGTTAGTTTTTAAGGCTCCACAAATGCTTTGCTTCTTATATTTCATCTTCATTCTTCCCTCTCTTTGTCTCTTGCTCGGAATAACTTGCAGAGGATGTTGTGAGAGTCTGAAACTAATTAAAATATTTTGAACTGTTCTAGTTGCGGTTAACGCTGTTAGCTGTGTATTTAATATTGTGGACCCAATTTTATGGAAGTCCTTTTCAGTTGGAGTCAGTCCCTACTGAAGACTCCCCACCACCACCACCTTCCAGCAGGCATTTTAATGGCTGTTTCCTTTTTATAGTTTTAACTGATTTTTTTTATTTTTTTGCATTGTATGTTTTTCAGGCGCCTAGAGAGTATTATACAGTAGTTAGGTGGTACACAACTACCTGACTTTTAGAAGACATCTGAAAGCAGCCCTGTTTTGGGGAGTTTTTAAGGTCTAATGTTTTTCATGTGTTATAAGCTGCCCAGAGTGGCTGGGGGAAATCCAGCTAGATGGGTAGGGTATAAATATTATTATTATTATTATTATTATTATTATTATTATTATTATTAGAATCATAGAATCATAGAATTGTAGAGTTGGAAGAGACCACAAGGGCCATCCAGTCCAACCCCCTGCCGAGCAGGAAACACCATCAAAGCATTGACATATGGCTGTCAAGCCTCTGCTTAAAGACCTCCAAAGAAGGAGACTCCACCACACTCCTTGGTAGCAAATTCCACTGCCAAACAGCTCTTACTGTCAGGAAGTTCTTCCTAATGTTTAGGTGGAATCTTCTTTCTTGTAGTTTGAATCCATTGCTCCGTGTCAAGCAACAAAACAAAAATCCCAGCAAGCAACAAAACAAAAAACCCAGCCAAATTCATCAAACAATAAAATTCAATGCAAACTCATAGCAATTCAAAATATCAGAGATAGCAGCTGGGCAATAGCCATGTATGTGCCATTTGACATACAGTGGTGCCTCGACTGCCGAAGGTTTCGACTTACGAAATCGGCAAACCCAGAAGTATTTTCGCCGCGCGTGTGTCCTGCGCCTGCGCAGAAGCGGCGCACGCGGTGTGCGCAAAGCACAAAATCGCGCTTTGCGCATGCGCAAAATGGATGCTTCAACACCTGAAGGTTTCAACTTGCAAAGAGCACTGCGGAACGGATCACCTTTGTAAGTCGAGGTACCACTGTCCTCTCTTTAAGGGGGGGGGCATATTAGAATGGGTGGTATAAGAATGGAGTGGACATCATCTGGGAGGCTTGAGGAAGTTTTGATCAAGCGTGGTGGAAAGCTGGAAGTTTTGACACCCAGGTTTCCTGCAGCACCTATGAGGTAAAGATAAGGTAAAGGACCCCTGGACAGTTAAGTCCAGTCAAAGGCGACTCTGGGGTTGTGGCGCTCATCTTGCTTTTAGGCTGAGGGAGATGGCGTTTGTCCACAGACAGCTTTCCGGGTTATGCGGCCAGCAGGACTAAGCCACTTCTGGCGCAGCGGGACACCGTGACGGAAACCAGAGCGCACGGAAACGCCGTTTACCTTCCCACCACAGTGGTACCTGTTTATCTACTTGCACTGGTGTGCTTTCGAACTGCTAGGTTGGCAGGAGCTGAGACCAAGCAACAGGAGCTCATCCCTTGTGGGGATTTGAACTGCCGACCTTCTGATTGGAAAGCCCAAGAGGCTCTGTGGTTTAGACCACAACGCCACCCGTGTCCCAACAGCACCTATGAATAGGGATGGGAGCACATGGAAGGCAGCAGGCTGAACATAACTGGCTAGAACTGGGATTGATCCTGGTTCATAGAATTGAAATGGTAACATGGTTTTATAAGAAATAAAGGAAGCAATAAAATGTAACTAAAAATAAATATGGATGTTTAATGCAGGCATCCCCACGAGTGAAGTCCTCGCATCCCAGTTGGGGACCCCTGATTTAGAGTAAGTCAGATGATACGGAAATTCAATTTAGAATAATGCAACTGGAACAGTAAAAGTGAGTGCACTCAATAGCATGTCCTCAGTCTAGATTACAAAGGGGTTTCCTGAATAAAAGGGTTTTTATTTACCGTCCTGCCTGTCCCCCTCAAAAAACCCTTAGTGGCCAGGAAGGTTTGTGTAGGGAGAGTGTAACCCCCCCCCTCGGGCTTACGTTCTGCCGGAACGCGAGAGGCATCTTCACCTCTTTGAGAATCTCTTCTTTCGTTCTACCTTGGAGTTGGAGAAATTAGCTGGGGGGGGGGAATATAATGCATGAATGTGCTTAGGCCTGATAAACCACAACACAGGTAAAAAACCAACCCAGAGCTAGCAATTTAAATGCTGAAAGATCACTTGATCAGCCCAGTTTTGAAGTTAACAATTTTGAGACAAAAAAAGAGAGAGAGAGAAAAACAACAACACATTGCAGAGATTCCCATGGCCTTTGCAGCAGGCACTCTGTTGAAGTGGAGCAGCCCCTAGAACAGAGGCTTGCACATGTAGGGGGCCAGAATACATTGGAGTGGGTTTCTGTAGCAGGGAGCTGACCAGGAGTCGAAGTGTTTGTTTAAATTGGCTTTGTTCCGTGCATAGTCATGGCTGTGGAATGCCCTTGCCGCCCTGGCTGCAGTCCCACACCGGGGTTCTTGATGGGACAAAAAATGCTGGATTTGCACACTTCTTGAGGTTTATATATTTATTTTTCATAACCTTAAGTTGTGAAAATCCCAGTTGTAAATTTGCTAAAAGCTAAGCCTCTCACTAATAGAACTAAAGTTGCATTTTGCTCCAGCCCTGAGAACGGAAAGCTGGAATTATTCACAATTTTAAGTACTTCCATCTTAAAGTGAGCATTGCAGAATCCTGGTACATATGTCGTTCATTTTGACTTGTTATTGCTAGCAACCCAAAATCGCTATAATGCTGAAAATTGGGAATACTTTGTGGTTCGTGTCCTTGCATAGAATGCAGAGAAGCAGTCGGCAGATGTAATTTTCATCCTTACGAAGAGGCTGCTTTTTATCTTGTTAGATTATGCACAGATTCAAATGAAGCAAATGAGCCCCAGCATATTTTGTAAATTGGTTTGGTGTGTCCCTTAACCAAAATGCAGCCATGCTTCTGTGCCCAGAGTAAGTCTCCAGACCAGACAATTGCTGCCCGGGGGCGTGTTGAGGGAGCCATTTGCAGCTAAACTTTTTAATATGTATGCTGTTCAACTGCGTTTTTGTTTTCAGCAGAACAGACTCTATGGGAAATCTCGTGGTTCAACCAGGTTGTGGCTTTCCCAACTCCCAGTTCTTATGAAATCAAGTAATTAAATCACTGCAGGATAGAAAATAATAATAATAATGATAATAATAATAATAATAATGTGGTACTTCAAATCCACAAACAATGCTTAATATTCCGACCCCCTGAACCTAGGCTCATTTAAATATGACAGAAACCATTGTAAAAGATTCGTTAAGTCAAAATGCATTTGACGTTGATTGGATTATGTATGTGGCAATACAGTGGAACCTCAGTTTATGAACACCTCGGTTTACGAATTTTTGGTTTACGAACGCCGCGGACCCATCTGGAACAGATTAATTCACTTTCCATTACTTTCAATGGGAAAGTTCGCTTCAGTTTATGAACACTTCAGTTTATGAACAGACTTCCGGAACCAATTACACCCATGCTTCGGGTTAAGTACGCTTCAGGTTGAGTACTCCGCGGACCCGTCTAGAAGGGATTAATTCACTTTCCATTACTTTCAATGGGGAAGTTCACTTCAGTTTATGAACGCTTCAGTTTATGAACGCTTCAGTTTAAGTACTCCGCGGACCGTCTGGAACAGATTAATCCACTTTCAATTACTTTCAATGGGAAAGTTCGCTTCAGTTTATGAATGCTTCAGTTTATGTACAGACTTCCAGAACCAATTGTGTTCATAAACCGAGGTACCACTGTAATATGGGATCAGTGTTAAAAACTGAGATATGAAAGCAAGGAGTTATATGGCACCTTAAACCTAGGATATGGGCACAACAACGGGATGTCTAGACACACTTTTTTAATAGCAAGAATGCAAAGCTGGAAATGAATGAACTGCAGCTAAAATATGTCCATTTTTCACATGGTCTAGTCCTTCCCCTGCCTATCTCCCCAGTATTCTTACGAGGGTCTCTTCTCCAGTCTTCAGAGAGTAGCTGGAAGTAGTAAGGCAGAAAAAGGTCCTCCTTTCCTTCCACTCTGCAGTTTTAATCTGAAATCTTAGGCGCAGTACTGTGCCCAGAGCTCAAAAACTGCCCGCATTAATGAAATGTTGCAAAATGCGCCTAGAACAATGGGAGTTTTGAATACTGTATGGGATTACTAAACCTGGATCGGTTTTATCAATATGGCAGTTCATATGGTGACAGGTTTGTGGCTTCTCTTTTAAAGAATGCATTCGTAACAACATATTTTACCTTATTTTAATTAGAAGTGACAGTGGCCTGGTTTGCACATTGCTTTAAACCATAGTTAAACTACCCTATGGTTTGGAGGTGAATGGGCATGGGGATAAAATTGCAGGTGCTTTGCTCTGCCCATGCCACACCGCCAAGAATCAAGGCATGGTTTGGCTTAGCACTGTCTCTGAATCCAGGTTTGTGATTTGTTTCCCGCCAAACAAACCACAAGCAATGATCTCCTTAGCGCTGTATTGAATTCCTTCCGCAATCTCCTTATTACCTTCAGTAGAGATACACATACTGAATCAGTTGGGTGTGTAGCTTTCCCCATTTGCGGGGAGAGCGCTAGGCTTTACAATCTGAGTTTTGCCGCTCTATAAACAAATGCAGCTTGTTAATTCCCCCTTCCCTCGCAAACGCACCTCACCTCACCTACTCGCCTTGATTAAAAAGTTGCCTACTAGAACAATCAGAAAGCTTTGCGCTCCAGTAAAAGCAGTGTTCTTCAAAAGGAAGAGGGAGAGACAGAGAGAGGACGTGAAGACGAAATGATATTTTTTGCACGCAGTTATTTGACTACTGAGGTAATCACGATGGGCAGCAGCTGTGGAAAACTTCAAAGTTGTTTTATTCAATTTATTTTAAGTACATCTTAGGGCAAAAGCACTCAAATCGCAACTGTTTATTTATTTATTACTGTTTGCTTTTTAGTTTTAATGGGTCTGTATAGGAACCAAACTGAAGTGCTGAGTCTCCGTGCCACCTGTGCTTGGGAGAAAGAATAAAATGCAGACCGTCTCACACTTCAAGTAGGCCTTCTTTAGCAGTTGCTGCTGACGGCACTGTAGCGGCTGACCTCTATTTTTGGTCACGAAGTACAATGGAGCTCTAATCAATGCAAATCACCGTTTTTTGTGTGTGATCTTTTCGGCTGAAACCAGAACAGCTTTCAAGTTTGCCCTGTAGTTTAGAAACACACAAATGTAAGATCTGAGATCCTCTTCTGAGGTTCTCCTTTGTGTGCTGCCTCCTCAAGGGGTCCGGATGGTGGCAACGTGAGAGCAGGGCCTTCTCTGCAGTGGCTCCCCGTCTGTAGAATGCTCTCCCCAGGGAATTTCGCCTGGTGCCTTCATCACATACCTTTAGGCGCCAGACAAAAACGTTCCTTTTAAACCAGGCCTTTGGTTGATCCAATTTACATTCTATGCCCTTTTAAAATGTGGTTTTTTGGGGGGGGGGCTATTGGGTTGTTGTTTTTCTTTTTATTAAGTATTTTGTGGTTTTATATCTTAATTTTATTCAGTGAACTGCCCTGAGACCCCCGGCTATTGGACGGTATACTACTACTACTACTACTAATAATAATAATAATAAAACAACAACAACTAAGACTTTCAGCCACACTCTTAATTTCCCAGGTCTGCTTTGCAAGCTGAACTAGTGAGATTCGAGATTATTGTAAATTCATAAGAAATTTCTAACGTGTGTGTGTGTGTGTGTGTTAAGCAAGCCTACCCAGTTACGTGGAATGTTGACTTGCATTTTTAATCTGGTTTTTAGCTTATCACTTTTCAAAATTACTTTTGCAACGTTTTAAATGGCTGTTTCCACTGGTAAGTTTATTGTTTTATTCTTTTTGTAAACCACACTGGGGTTGGTTTGTTTTCAACAAACAGCATGTAAACTTTTAAGAAAACAGACAGATAAATCTCCGAATGCAATGCCTTTCGCAAAACATGCACCAAGAACGGCCCCTGTTAACATCTAAGTAATGTAGATATCATTGGACTGGCTGGATGTACAGGAATGGGGGGGGGGCACCAGCTGGGGAACCCCCCAAGGGAATCCCCAAAGGAAGAAGGCTCAGAACCAAGGGATTGGCGGTGGGATGGCTGTGAGTGGTCAGAGGGAGAAGAGGGAGCAGATTTGGGGGGGGGGGAGGTGTTGGAAGATGGAAGCTGAAGAGGTAACAGGGGTTTAGTGAGCAGGAAGAAGAGGACAGTCCAGAACCAGAGGCAGAAATGGAGGCTGGGGTGGAAGGGAGCCAAGAGGCAGAGATCAGGCAAGCTGCTGAAGAAACCAGGGGGTCTCCTGCTCAACCAGCTCCCCTATCCCCTGGTCCCCAGAACATGGAGCGGAATGAACAGGGCGGAGCAAAGACAGGCAATATGAAGGAGCCTCAGATTGCTTGGGAAGGAACCAGGGGAGACTTGGAGAGCTGGGGGGAAGCGGTGACCTTCAGTCCTTGCAACTGCCTCCTTGGGGCAAGACCTACTACCAGGAAGTGTTGCTGTAATCACTAGTCCTGGGCTGTTCAGTTTGTCTGAATAAAGAGTTATGATTACTTTTATTTATTTACTCAATTTATATTCCGCCCTGTACCCAGAGGTCTTAGTTAATTTCACTGACACCTTGTGAGTTATTGCTGACCTGTTCCTGACATCCGCCCTGGCAATAGATGGCATAGATATGAACACAGCTCGAGTCCCCTCGCATTTTTCCTAACCAGCGATCTAAATCCAAGTGTGCATTCTCACAAAATGCTGGAGTGCTGCATTTATCCCCCCACCTCCCCGGATTTATTCTTGTTGCCATGCAGTTTCGGGGTTAGCGCCTGGTCAGCTTTCTGTACCAATCTCTCTCGTATGCGTAATATCAATGCATTAGATGTATTTCGCTTGCCGAGCTGCATTTGGGGCGGCGGGATTGAGCAAACGGCCCCCTGCCCCAAGGAACGGCATACAAGGGGCAATGGTTTCGTTCAGAGATGGGGCGAGGAAGAAAACTGCTTATTTTAGAAGGTTGCACACTTCATTGCTTATGTAAGCAGCATGAACACAAGCAGCGTTCTGTCTTGCTGAACTTGGTGTAATTTGTCGTAGGGCAGGAAACGAGCGCTTGCAACCGCCTTTCCCTTGCTTCCAACAAGCAGAGAAAGGGCTGTTCCCCTCTCTCCGTTGAGGGGAAGCTGTGTGTGTGTGTGCAAAGGCTGCTGCCTTTAGAAGTCTGCCTCCCCTCTGCCTCTTTACACCGTCGCCAGAAAATGTTCTGTGAAGCCTAAAAAGACATTTAAGCGATATTCCCTGAGCGGCTCACTGATGGTCTGTGTGTTTGTCATGGGAACCTTCTGTCCTTGCAGATCTCCTTGGAAGTTACCGCTTGAGATGCTGCCTCTGCAACTAACATGCTTCCCTGCAAAGCATTACGGAATTTGTTTTCTCTTTCCTTTGCTGTAGATCAGTGGCTTTCAAACTTCCTTTGGCAAACTCTTTCTGTGAAGTTGAATGCCAGCTGCCTGTGGATCACAAGCGAGGAAAGAGGTCCTATGGTCAGTGTTGTGACGTGGGGTTTGTGATTTCAGCTCTCTTGACAAAACATGCTGGAGACAGTTCTCTAGTAACAGCTCTTTATTAAAGTGAACAAGACTGAAGACTGAGGAGAGGAAAGCTACATTTATAGGGACAGGGGACTAGCTAGGAAGGGATACATTTTGGAGGGAACAATATCAAGCAATCACAGTGCTGCCTTTTGGAGGAAACCAATAAGACAGAGGATCCAAATACAGCAGCTTAAATGAACCAATAGTAGCTGTACCCTCTGGAACCAAAAGGCAGTTACTTTATCCTAATGCAAATACAGACAATAATAATACAGATATAAAATCCTTTGACTCAATACACAACACCCCTCCCCCCCTAGTGAGCACAGCAGACGTAATCCCTCAGGTACTGTGGGGTCCTACAACTTCTACCTGATCTCCTGACAACAGGTGTTGCAGGTTCTGGATTGGGTGTTACCTGTGGTGGAGGGGCTGCTATAGGGGTTTCATCCGGAACAGATGGAGTCCCAGACATCTCAGGGTCCCCGACCTGTACCTCGTCATCATGAGGACTAGCAGACCCTGGTTCATTTGCTGAAGTCCCTGGTGACTGCACCTCTGGACCATTTTCACTCTGGTCTCGCAGCTGTGGGTCATTAGCCAGGGATGAATTATCTGACTCCTCCCTGCTGAGCGCCCGGCGCCTCAGCTGATCTATATGTCTCTTCCAAACTTGCCCATTTTCCAAGGTCACATAATAGGACACAGGTCCACTAGCCCGGGTGATCACACCGGCCACCCACCGCGGACCTCGTGAATAGTTCCTCACCCAGACCAGATCTTCAGGGGCGAGATACCTTGTTGTGTCAGTCTCAGCCTGGGGGGTTGCTCTTGAATTACGGTTTGGCATTTTATCTGGGTGGACATAATCCAGCACCGTTACCAGTCTTCTACCTAAGAGCAGCTCGGCTGGCGACTTGCCCGTCGCAGTACACGGCGTCGCATGCTGCAAAAATAACATTCGCGCAATGCGAGCCGACCAGTTACCCTCCATTAAGCGCGCAATGGATTCTTTGGCTGTTCTTACCATGCGCTCAGCCTGCCCATTGGAGGATGGGTGAAAGGGCGCGGATGTGACCCCTCTTATAAAGTTATCAGCCAAGAATGCCCTGAATTCTTGGGATACAAAAGCTGCCCCATTATCTGATACAATGGTCTCAGGTAACCCGTGGGTAGCAAACAGCTGCCTCAACACCTTGATTACGGCAGCTGATGCCATGCTAGGGACCATCGCCACTTCTAACCATTTGGAATATGCATCAACGATAACCAAAAAGACCTTCCCTTGGAATGGCCCAGCAAAATCTATGTGCAGCCGGCTCCAGGGAGTCCTGGACTGCTCCCACCAGTGGACTGGTGCTCTGGCCACTTCTGGCCGCACCTCTTGGCATGCCTTGCATGTTCGTACCCATTGTTCTATGTTCTGGTCCATTCCAGGCCACCACACATAACATCGGGCTAGCGACTTCATCCTGACCATTCCCGGGTGTCCCATGTGAAGCGTCTCAAGAACCCTGTTTCTCAGTGGTGCTGGGATGATCACCCTATCTCCCCATAGGAGACAACCCTTATGCATGGACAATTCGTGCTGCCTTGTCGCATAAGGCCTGAATTTTTCTTCATGCGGACCACCTGGCCACCCCCTCCCCACCCAAGTGAGCACACGGGAGAGAACAGCATCTTTCCTAGTTTTCTCAGCTATATCCGTAGCTGTTACAGGAGCCCCCGGAAGTGTTTCTAGCATCATAATGTGCTCCGCCGGAGCAGGATCCTCATTGCTCCCGCCAGGAAGGGGCAATCGACTCAGCGCATCAGCATGGCACAACTGTTTCCCCGGCACATGGGTCAAGGTGTACTGGAACCCATTCAGGAATATTGACCAACGCAACATTCTGGGGGAGAGAATTTGTGGCGTTTGTTTGTTTGGGTTGAACAACCCTAACAGTGGTTTGTGGTCCGTTTCAATGGAGAAATGGCGACCGTACAAATAATCATAGAACCTTTTGATTCCGGACACAATAGCCAGTGCCTCTTTATCAATTTGAGCATAGTTGCGCTCTGTGGGCGACAACGTACGGGAATAGAAAGAGATGGGCTTTTCCGACCCATCCGGTTCCCTATGACTCAGCACAGCCCCCAGACCGTATTGAGAGGCATCACATGCCAGGACCAGCGGCTTTGACTCATCATAATGAGCAAGGACGCTCCTGCTACTCAGCATTCCTCGCAAGGAGTCAAAAGCCTTCTGCTGCTCCCGCCCCCATCGCCACACATTCTTTTTCTGCAATAGTCTATGTAATGGTTCAGCTACCGAAGCTTTCTGGGGTAAGAACGAATGATAAAAGTTAATAAGTCCCAGGAATGACTGCAACTCCGTCTTGTTCTGTGGTCGTGGTGCCTCGATGATGGCCTTAATCTTAGCATCTGTGGGGTGGATGCCTGATGCATCAATTTTAAACCCCAAGAAATCCACAGTTGGCACCCCAAAACTGCATTTTTCTTTTTTCAGTTGCAACCCCACCTCCTTGAACTTGAGCAACACTGCACGGACACGCGCAACCAGTTCCTGTGGGTCTTTTCCAGCAATCAAAACGTCATCAAAAAATGGCAAGACCCCCGGAAGACCTCTTAACAGGCGTTCCATGAGCCCTTGAAAAATCCCTGGGGCCACACAAACTCCGAACTGTAATCTGTTAACTCTGAACGCCCCTTTATGTGTGACAATAGTCTGTGCTTCCGCTGATTGTGGGGTTACTGGCAGCTGTTGGTAAGCTTGTGCCAGGTCAATTTTGGCGAACACCTTGCCCCCAGCCAGTTTAGCCAACAGATGTGATACGACTGGAATGGGGTATGAGTTTCCCCTGAGTGCCTTATTGATAGTACATTTGTAATCTGCACATATCCTGACTTCCCCATTTGCTTTAAGGGGTGTGACGATTGGAGTCTCCCACTTAGCAGAGTCCACGGGTGAGAGAACTCCCTGCTTGACCAATTTATCCAGCTCTGCCTCGATCTTGGGTTGCAGTGCAAATGGCACTCGCCTTGGTTTGAGTCGGATTGGAGCCACCCCGGGGTCCAACTCGAAGTCAACTGGGGGCCCTTTATAACAACCCAGTTTTCCATTAAAGAGACCAGCAAATTCCTTGCATAATACCTCGCTCATCTCAGGGCAGGTTTGGATTGAATTAAGCCCTGAGATACTCAGTCCCAGGGCAGGGAACCAGTCAGTGCCCAGGAGACTGGGGCGACTGCCCTTCGCAATCACCAGTTTGAGTACAGCCTGTTTGTCCCGGAACTGTACTCTCACGGCACACATTCCCATAACATGGATGCGGCCTGCTGAGTACGACTGCAAGGTTGCCGGAAAGGGCTCCAGAGGGGGCAACTTACCCCTGGGGAAGAATGTCTTCGCGGTCTGGTCCGACACGATGGTGAATGCGGATCCGGAGTCCACCTCCATGTCGCACTGCTGACCCTCAATCTTCACCTTGACGTGTGCCTTGCCTTGCGCTGGAAACTGCACGGCCCTCCCGTTGATCTCCGTTACGTAGTGGCAGTCCTTTAGAAAACGAGTTGCTGTGGGCGGTCTGCGATGCTCCAGTCTAGGTGCTCCTGTCGCTCCCGACGCCGCCGATCTACAGACCCTGGCGATGTGACCCGTCTTTCCGCACGTCCGGCAGATAGCATCCCTGAAACGACAACTCTTCCTTTCATGGTTTCCGCCACAACCTGGGCAACTGCCTCGGCGATCTCTGTGCACTGTGCAGGCCTGACGCACCGACTCAACCCCACGGACTGGGCTCTGGCTCGGAGTAGCCTCTAGCTCGTCCATGGCATGCACAACTTCTATCTGTGGCTTAGTGGCCTTGCGACTGGCATCAAGCTCCTCTCTTTCATAATTCTCCGTGGCGGTGGCCTCTTTCAAGGCTGAAGCAAGGGTAACCTCTTCTTTAGCCACGATGCGTCTTCTGGCTTTCTTGCTGCTCAGACCACCAATAAACCGATCCAGGAGAGTCTCTTCCAGATTTTGGAAGCCGCAGTGCTGAGCGAGCTTCCGGAGTTCAGCCAGAAATGTGGATACAGACTCCCCAGCATGCTGCTGCCTCTTATGGAACTCCATCCGCCGGGCCATCTTGGTCTCAGTAGGCGCCAAGTGGCTTGTTAGGCAGGCAAGAATATCTTTGAGAGATGTCTCACTCAGCTTCGCTGGAGCAAGTAATGCCTTGGCCAGCTTGAAGGTCTCGGGCCCACAGTAGCTCAGGAATGTGGCCCTTCTTTTGCTGGCATCGGTGATCCCTTGAGCCACTGCAAAGAACTCGAAGCGTTCGACGTAGTCTTCCCAGGTGTGGGGCTCTGATGGCTGGAAGGGCTCCAATACCCTTGGACTCTCCATTGTCCTAGCGGGCAGGGTCGTCTTCTCAGCTGGCCAGTGAGTCTTGTTCTCAGCTGCAATCCGGACTCTGAGGCAGGGTTGTGTTTAACCGCTCCTCAGCATTCCGGATCCCATCCTCGTCGCCAGTTGTTGTGACGTGGGGTTTGTGATTTCAGCTCTCTTGACAAAACATGCTGGAGACAGTTCTCTAGTAACAGCTCTTTATTAAAGTGAACAAGACTGAAGACTGAGGAGAGGAAAGCTACATTTATAGGGACAGGGGACTAGCTAGGAAGGGATACATTTTGGAGGGAACAATATCAAGCAATCACAGTGCTGCCTTTTGGAGGAAACCAATAAGACAGAGGATCCAAATACAGCAGCTTAAATGAACCAATAGTAGCTGTACCCTCTGGAACCAAAAGGCAGTTACTTTATCCTAATGCAAATACAGACAATAATAATACAGATATAAAATCCTTTGACTCAATACACAACAGTCAGGTCTTGCTTGCAGGCTTCCCAGAGGCATCTGGTTGATCTCTTGGAGAACAGGAGGCTGAACTTGATGGGCCTTCAGACTACGTTCTTTTATCTTCTTTAGCAAGAGGGCTGTGTATATCTGCAGAAGGTTCAGAGCCATGTTCTTGGATGAAGCTCAGTTTTATGGCCAGGGGCTGATGGGTCTTGCTGTTCCTGGAAATGAGATAATAGCTCACCACTCTTTCCTGCAAAGCTGCATATAAGCAGAGGAAGTTTGGTAGAAACGGACAAGCTGTCTTTTAGAGACTTACCGGTACCTGCCTTTGCTAATCATCTCATTGAGAAATTGCTGATGAGCCCCAGAGGAATCGCAGTGTTCTCAAACGAAACTTGAGATAGTATAGTATTGGTGAGCATTATTTCTGGCTCCCAGTGAACTTTCTGTGCTACTAAGAAACACCACGAAGGTTGATTAAAAAAGAAAAAAGTACGGTAGTTGTTGTGAAGTTGAGCTTGAAAATATGTTTCCATGGTGATTTGCTGATGAGAAAAAGTCAAGCGAGAGCTGTGCACATCTTGCTTTCAGACCTTATTATTTCCCAGCCTTTCTCGTGATTTCAAAGTTGAAACTAATTTTAACTTGTGCTCTCTTATATCGTTTTGAAATTGGACAGTTTCTCTCCTCTGTGTATGTTAAATGTGAAAAGTACCCACAACACTTTTAAATTTATCTTTTATGCGAATGGAGTCTTGCCCAGAAAATCCAGCAGATACATAGATGACAGACAGACAGACAGAACACACACATTTATAATAGAAGAATGTACAAGTGTTGATTGAAAGAGAGAATGAAATGTATGCTAAGTTATTTTAATGTAATGTGCATGTCACATATGAGAGAAGACACAAATAAGAGGCCTGCATGCTGAAATAGAAATCATAACATATAATATACAAGGGTTGATTAAAAGAGAGATGAAATATACATGGAAAGCATATGCTAAGCTATTTTAATGTAATGTGTGTCGCATATAAGAGAAGGCACAAACTAATCTGTTGGGATGCCTTCGTGGTTAAAAAGTAATAAAATATAACATAGAAGTCTTGATTAAAAGAGATATGAAATATACATGGGAAGCATATGCCAAGCTATTTTAATATAAGTTACCTATGAGAGAAATCTAATAATAAGATGCCTGCATGGTTAAATAGTAGAGTCAATGTGCTTTATTGCCAATAGCTTGGGAGCGCAGGAAGAAACACATGTAGTACCCCTATCATGTTTATCGGCCTTTATTTTTAATCTGCCTTGGTGTATTAGATGGCAAACATTTGGTGTGTTAAAATTTGCAGTGAAATTGATATGCAGCATTGCTAATTTCACGTACGCATCTTAATATAGGAACATGTGTTTCCCTTTGCTGTGTAGCCTTGAGATACTTAGTCGGCCTTTGTTGTGTAGGCAGCAGCTGCCATGAATTGATGGATAAGCAGGGCATCCTTATAAGTCATTATTATGGGTGTGAAGCAGCTGATGAGGGAAACTGCCTCTGGCATTCCTCTCTCACCAGGATGAGAGAATTAGACCTGTCTTTAGATTGGGGGGGGGGCGGAATTAATCTCAAGGAACGCTGACTAGCAATCTGGGATTTGAGGATGGGGAGTGGAAGGTGAAAGGGCAAGGGTTGGCATGTGACTTGGCTTGTTCATTGTCTGGAGAGCTTGTATTAAGATTATTCCATGCCGGAGGTGCCCATAAAATGTATGGGTCACTTTATCTCGCTCCACTTCTCCCACAACCAGTGACTTGGGTTGATGCTGGGGAATCCTTCTTCTGGCAAGGACTAGGGCTACAAAGTCTTCTGGCTGCCCAGATTTGATGCCCACTAAATACTGTGTGCCCTTCCTCCTTTCCTCCCTATTACATACCTGCCAAGTTGCTGTCAGAGAAATAAGGGACCAGACCGGAAGTAGCGCTGCTGCCATTTTGGAACTGGGCGGAGCATGCTCAGAAGTGACTTTTGATGCTGCTTTGCCCAGTTCCAAAATGGCCACCACGCCAGAAGTCGCACTGCAGCCATTTTGGAACGGGGCAGAGCAGCATCAAAAGTCGCTTCTGAGCATGCTCCGCCCAGTTCCAAAATGGCCGCCGTGCCAGAATAAACTGGGGAAAAACAAAAAAATCCGTTTTTTCAGCTAGGAACAGCTGGAAAAACGGGGATTTCCCGGGGAATACGGGAGACTTGGCAGCTATGTCCTATTAAAGAAAACGGTATCAGTGAAATCCTATGCATGTACTTGGAAGTAAGTTCCTCTGTGTCCCTTGTAAAAGGTAAAAAAGGTAAAGGACCCCTGGACAGTTAAGACCAGTCAAAGGCGACTACGGGGTTGCGGTGCTCATCTCGCTTTCAGGCCAAGGGAGCCAGTGTTTGTCCACAGACAGCTTTCCAGGTCATGTGGCCAGCATGACTAAACCGCTTCTGGTGCAACGGAACACCGTGATGGAAACCAGAGTGCATGGAAACGCCGTTTACCTTCCCACCGGAGCGGTACCTATTTATCTACTTGCACTGGCGTGCTTTGAACTGCTAGGTTGGCAGGAGCTGGGACCGAGCAACGGGAGCTCACCCCGTCGCGGGGATTCGAACCGCCAACATTCTGATCAGCAAGCTCAAAAGGCTCAGTGATTTAGACCACAGCGCCACTCGCGTCCCAGGTAACTTACTTTCAAGTACATGTAGCTTTAAAGACTAAATTGCAGCCTGATCCAGGGAGGTCTGGGAGGTTGGTCCTGACCTAGGAAGAGATGCTGGAGTTGTGGAAAGTTGAGTTGCATGATGTCTTGACTGCAAATATCTAACCATCTCTTCCCCCCCTCCCACCTTTTAAATGTTACCTTCATCCTTAAAAGGTGATGGGTACATAATTCAGTTGACCTGAAAGCGAAAGGATGGACTCAACATGATTTAGGGGTTGAGGATTTTATTAAGAGTAGATCCTTGTGATAATGCGAGGTGGGAGTCAGGGAGGAGGAGGGGTTGTGTCTCTTTTGCCAAGTGTTTGATGGCAAGAGTGTGATTTGTATTGTCTTAATAAAATGGATCTGGTATACTCAGACTTTGTATTCTAGTGGAACCACCTAGAGTGGCTGGGGCAACCCAATCAGGTGTGCGAGGTGTAAGTAAATAACAATAGTAATTCATCTAGACCTTTTGAGACATTTTAAACTGCTCTCTTTAAGGAGAGACTAGACTGCCATCTTGGTTGGGAAAGTCTCAGAGCATCATAGTCATTGTCTTGGCAGGTAGTATAATAGCAGAGATCTCAGAAAAGGGTGAAGACTCAAAAGAACAGTCAGTTTTACAGTTGTTGTTGTTGTTGTTGTTGTTGTTGTTGTTGTTGTTGTTGTTGTTGTTGTTGTTGTTGTTGTTGTTACATGCAGCTTTCATTAGGCTTGGCTTGAAAACAAGGTGAATCTCCTTTCAACACATCTAACGGTTCAGCTAAATTGAGTGAATGTTTATGTGTTCAAATTTCAACAAGTACCGCCCAGTTTTGTTTTTTTCTGGATTTCTGCAAATGTTCACTTCTGACTGTAGAGCTGATCAGGTTAGCTAGTGACCTTTGGCGTGTGCCTGTGTCCTTTCCTGATGAATTAATGGCAAGAGCACTCTGAGACTGGCACATGTTAGCTGACTGCAGCTGAACTCGGGTTCCCTAGTGTTTCAAAAATGAAAGTGTGACCAGCATTGTAAAGGAAGCATTAGCAGCAATGCAGAGATACAGAACACCTGATGAGTAGCTCTCTGGCACCTAGCTGTTTGGGCTTCACCTACCGTACCAGATTTGTCGTTTCTTTTCACCATCTAAATTGTAATGCGCCTGTGGATTTTCTTGCAAAGATCCCAGCAGCAATGTTAGATGCTCTTCCGGGTGTCTCTAGGCAGGGAGGGAGAGAGGAAAGTATAAGGCAGATGGAATGGGAGAGAGTCGGAAAAAGACAAAGTGAGCGAGGAAAAGGGGAGTTGGTCATGACTGGTTTCAGTTGTGGCCTTGGGGATCTGGCCTAATGTGTGCCCTTGCGGTGATGTGCAGTTGTGGAAACACCAAGCCCTTTACCACATGGGAGCCAGGCTCAGGTCAGCATGAAAGACGCAGGGGTCCGCTGTCAGTGAAGGTAACTATCCAAGGAAATGGCATACAACTCAGGAACACGTCCCAGAAGGTCTTGCTCATGGGTAAACTAAGGCCAGGGGCCGGCCCAGTCGCCTTCTAAATCCAGCCTGCCGACGGTCCAGGAATCGGCGTGTTTTTACATGAGTAGAATGTGTCCTTTTATTTAAAATGCATATCTGGGTTATCTGTGGGGCATAGGAATTCCTTCACCCCTCCAAAAAAAAATATTAGTCTGACCCCCCCCCCATAAGGTCTGAGGGACAGTTTCAGCCCCCTGCTGAAACAGTTTGCTGACCCCTGGTCTTGCCCCTATGGAGCAGTTCCCTGCCTTCAACTCTTTCTAAGGCCCCTCCTCTTCTGGATGTTTCCCAAGCAGTCTCAAACTGCCTCTGCCCACCTTTGTCCTCTGCTCTGTCCTCCTCCTTATCCTTATTATCCTGCACATTCTTAGAGACCAGCAGGGAGGGGAGCTTGTCGCAGCAGGAGAGGGAGATTCCCCGGATTCATCAGCAGTCTCTCAGTCCCCCTCCTCTGCTTCAGCCGCAGTGTCTGAACTGCTCCGTCACAGGTTCCTCCTGCTCACTAAACCCTGTTGCCCCGTCAGCATCCTCCCAATCCTCTCCCTCTGACCTCTCCTCGGTATCCCACCACCGATCCCCTGGCTCTGAGCCTTCTTCCTCTGGGGTTTCCTTTGGGGGTTCCCCAGCTGGTGCCTCCCACCACTCCTCTTTGCCTAGCCCGTCCCTGACAGCTGCTTACCTTAAGGTCACATGAACATAAGGAACCATTGGTCCAGCTATCTCAGTGTGTCTACTCTCATGGGTAGTGTCTGCCCCAGGTTTCCTGGAAATGAGAGGGATTCGCCTTCTGTATGCAAGGTAGATGCTGTTCTGCTGAACTATGGCCCTTCCCTAGAGCCGCGCAGTTGCGTAAATTAACCAGCATTAAAAGCCTTCTGTTGGAATGCATTGGGACTTAAATAACACACACACACACACACACACACACACACACACACCCTCTGTGAACAGACATCTCAGAATTTAAAAAGCTAAGTGTAAGTCATGGGAGAACTAATAAACAAACCTAGAAGACCTTACACATGGTGACACTGACTAAAATAATGCAAACTCCTTTTTGCTTCATTTTTCATCTGTGCTGGGGAATAAACTGACCCTGTGTCTTGGGAAGTATAAACAAAACTTAGAGGCTCCTGAATTCAGTTCATGTAGAGGGGGAGCCATGATTATACTAACATCTGTTGCTGGATAACCAGAGATATAAAACTGTGTGTTGGGACGATGAGAAAACCTACAGTGCAGTTTGCAGGAACATGGGTTACGTCACAGAATGACTGGACCTATAATGGCCTTTATTACCTGGACATTTATGTGGTCTGTGGGGAGAGGGGGAATAGGCACAGAAGTCTTAACAGAACAGAGCAAATATTTTAATTGCAGAGTAGCAGCTCTGATAACAGCAGGGGTGTTGTTGAAGAGAATTTGGTCATATATAACCAGCATGCAAAGGAATATGAAGACCATAGAAGCTAATGGCAGGGTTGCAAGTCATCCGTGGAATTTCTCAAGTAAATTAATTGTCCGAGTAGTGGTGTCATTTCAGTACAGTACAAGGTGATGACATTCAACCACGGCTGAGTCAAAAAAGGGTATATTTTTTCACAAGCGTTTTCATCAGCATCAAAGTACGCAACTGCCACACACATATATACAATATGATTTTGAGTGGATGATGGCTATGAAAGCTTCATAATTCAGTGGCAGAAGGCCACATGTGAAATCCTTTAGAACTGCAGGTCCTTGGTGTTCAAAAACGGATCTGCTAGCGATCTAGGAAGCCTCTCTGCTCAATTGTTCTAGTTACAGGTAGGTAGCCATGTTGGTCTGAGTTGAAACAAAATAAAAAAAATTCCTTCAGTAGCACCTTAAAGACCAACTAAGTTTTTATTTTGCTGAATTGTTGTAAGTCCCGGGGGTTGTTTATTTGCGTTCGGCTGCTTTTGGTTTAATATTTATTTTTGCATTGGTTGTAAATATAATCACACCACCCTGGGGATTGCTTTGGCTATGGAAGAGCGGGCGATAAACATTACAAGTGCGGTAAATAAATAAATAAAGCTGCAGGACGGGGGCAGCATTTTGTCTGCAGTTTTCCTCAGTAAAAATGACACTTTTTTTAAATAAAAAAAATGCCTAAGCCTCTCAGCATCTGTCTCTTATCAGACTGACCCTGAAATACCAAGCTGCCTTGGCCATGTTCCACGTTGTGAGAGCTCATTCCTGGGGACGGCATCAGATGGAGAGCAGCAACTGTTGAATTACCCTTTGTTTGCCTTTCTATGGCCAGCTTGTAACCTGAGGAGCGCAAAAAAATGTGCAGCTATTTGTAGGCGCTGGCTTCAGAGCGCTAATGGTGAAATCTCCGAGAGGTAGGAAGCTAGCCTGATTCTTCTGCTGCTAGGTTCACTCACGGCGGACCAATTCCCACCGTGGCGTCGTCGATAGACATGTGTCCTCAGGACCGGCCACGTGACCCAACTTGCTCTCTGCCGGCAGTGTGACCCAGAAGTCCCAGGTGGTTGTTGGATGAGGTAGCAACCATTCAACCTCTGCTTCCTGACATTCATTGATCTTTTTCCATTGCCCCATTCCAGCTGCAGTTACTCATTGATGCAGTTGAAACCCTCCTTCCTTCCTTCCTGGAGGGGGGGGGTGGAGGAGAGAGCACAACATAGGCCACTCATAGCACCTCAGGCTGTTCTGCTGACTAAGAAAGACGCCATTTGCATCACCAAGTAACAACTGGTTAAATTTAACGCCACTGTTAACTGTCACACAGACTCTCTGACTGTAGGTATTAGCGCTAGTATTATTATGAAAGCAATTATCAAGTTAGTTCTCGCATCTCGGTAGGGCTCCGTTCTGCATAGGGGTGTAAACTCAGAAATCTGCTGCTGAGTTTCTGCATAACTCAACATGTTTGCAGACGCTCTCTGAATAGGGACACACAGGAAAAGACTGAAATGAACTGTTGCTCATGGATGTGAAGCCTCAATTAGGATTGCTGGCAGGTCTCTGAAATCAGACCTGGCCTGCTCTGGGAAGAGGGGAGATTAGAGGCTGCATGCAGTTACTCAATGTCACATCAACTTTGGGACTTTTTAGCTTAGAGGAGGCTTTCCCAAACTTGAGTCTCCAGGTGTTTGGGGGCTACAAAATTGCAGTCCGAAAAACAGCTGGAGACCCAAGTTTGGGAAACATGGACTTAGAGGAAGGACATGTTAAGAGGTGACACGGCAGTAGAAGTTTATAAAATTATGTGTGGAATAGAGGAAACAGAATAGAGAAAAGTCTGTCCGTCCCCCCATAGCACTAGAACTCATAGCCATCTAATGATGCTGAGTGTCGGAAGATTCAGGACAGATAATAGAAATCACTTCTTCATGCAGCAAATAGATGGTTCTCCAGATGTTGGTGGACTACAATTCCCATCGTCCCTGAGCATGTCCCCTGAGGTCCAACAACATCTGGAGGGCCACAGGTTCCTCCCCGCCCACCTGCCCCAGGTAAAAAAAGTAAAGCGTCTGACCACTTTTAAAAATTTCCCAGGACAGGAAACCTAGATAGATTGTGTGCATTATCTGTTTACCTGCCTGGGTGCATGTTGTGTGGGGCTTGTGACCTGCATCTTGCGTATCTGCGGAAGGGCACAAAGAAACCCTTCAGCTTTTATTTGCCTTGGAAACATCTGCTAGGTGGAGCTCCCCTGCAGGCTTCCAGTACAGATTTTTACTGCAGCATCTGAAGGAAAGAGCCCATGGGCTATGCCCATTCCTGTTTTATATCTGTTTATTGGCCAGATCAAAGCACCGGCTTTCAGTAAGCTTTCTTCAAAGGGCGTTTATGTGCGGAAATGTCACCCTTTCCCTCACTTCTGCGACCCTCCTTTGAAAATTTCGAAACACATGAGCTTCAGGGTAGACCATTCCAGGTAGCCGCAAAAGGATGAACCCCAGTTGGAGCAAAGCTTTGGAATTTGCAGAGCTAGCAGCTTGAAGACCAGGCAAGGGTGCTTGGGTTCAGGCTGCTGTAGAATGGCACTTCTTAGCCTTCCCCCCCCCCCCTCTTCCTTTTACAACCCACAGGTCTAGCCTCTTGATCCATCTTTTTCAAGTTCGAAGGATGGCTGAAACACACTTTAATGTAACGAAGGCTAACAACCCCTACCCTGCCATTTTCAGTTTCTCAATTTTGTGCAATAATTTTTTTTTGTAGAGGGATTAAAAAAATATATCAAAAATCACACACCTTTCCTTTTCCCTTAAGTTGGCACAGTCATGCGTCCAGACAGAGTCATGGAGTAGCATTTTCCCCACAAGCACTCAAAATGTTGTTGCTGGGGAAAATGTGTCTCTCCATCACTGCCAATAGTGCTTCCATTGCTTCCATCTTCTTAGACCTGTGACATCAGTAGTGAACAGCGAAACAATTTCCCCCCCATACCTGCCATGATTTTGTTCATCTTTCAAACCTTTTTTAAAAAATACTTTTGTGCAATCTTATCGGAGGCAGAGTCCTCCCGTGTGCTACTCAAGCAACAGGGAACGCTTGGGATATTCACACAAACATAAAAAATGGCAAATTCCTCCAGCTCCTTCTGCTTCGCATAGCAATGCCCCTCCTTTTTCTTACCTCATAAAATACAGTGGTACCTCTGGTTGCGAACAGGATCCGTTCCGGAGGCCCGTTCGCAACATGAAAAGGCTGCATCCTTTTTTTTTTTTTTTTTTTTTTTTTTTTTCAATTTAAAAAGTAAACTTTATTGAATCATTTTTAAAAGCATGTACAATAAAATTATATGTTCACAAAATCCAAACAACAAATATGAAAATAAAACCACTTCCCAACTCTTAACGTGTCGCTTATTTCTCCTATTCACTATATTCTTGCGTTGTCATTTCTCCATTTATATCATATTAATATAAATCCCTTTCCTTTTCACTTGCTTCTTTTAACAAAAAACCCCTATTCTCTTCTAACCTAAACAGACCCTTAACTCCGTTTGGATATTCTTCTTCCTAAAATATTCTTCCACATATTCCCACTTTTTAATCAATTTCTGTTTCGATACATTTCTAATTACGGCAGTCATTTTGTCAAGATTCATAAATTCAACTAGCTTTATCTGCCAATCTGCTACCCCTGGTGCCTCTTCCTTTTTCCAATTCTGACCTATCAATAATCGTGCTGCTGCACATCCATAAAGAAAAATGTCTCTTCTATCCTTAGGGAGGTTTTCTGGAAGCAAACTTAATAAAAAATATTCCGGTTTTCTTTTAAAAGTGACTTTCACTATTTTTTTTAATTCCTCATAGACCTCCCCCCAAAATTTTTTAATTTTTATGCAACCCCACCAGCAATGCATATAATCCCCTATCCTGTTACTGCACTTCCAACAATTTTTATCGGTATTTTTATATATTTTGGCAATCTTATCCGGAGTGAGGTGCCAACGATAAAGCATTTTCAGCATATTTTCTTTGATTCCTTCGCAGGCCGTGAATTTCATTGTTCTCTTAAACAAATTTTCCCATTGTACTTTATAGATTGGTTTGCCCAGATCCTGTGCCCATTTAATCATAACACACTTTATTTCCTCATCTTTTAATTCCCATTCCAAAAGATATTTATAAATTTTGGATAATAATTTGGTCTTATTGTCAATTATTAATTCCTGAATCTTGGATTTCCCTTTAGGAAACCCTTTGACTTTATGCTCCTTAAAAAGGCTTTGAACTTGGATATATTGCAGCCAACTAGCACAATTTGACCTAATCTGCTCATATGATTTCAATATTAATTGGTCTCCTTTCTTTTCTAATACGTCTTGATAAGTTAGACAATTTCTCTTTTGGATTTTCCCTCCCACTGCTGTCATTTCTAGTGGGGAAGCCCACCACGGGATTTGAGGTTCCAATAGATTCCTGAACTCCAACCAATTTTTAAATAAAGTTTTCTTTAAAACATGATCTGAAAATTGTTTAAATTTATTTCCCTCTCCCTGAACCAGGTAAGTATGCCAACCAGATGTATTTCTAAATCCCTCCACCGTCAATATTTCCTCATCTTCCAATACAAACCATTCCTTGAGCCAGCAAAGGCAGGCGGATGCATGGTAAAGCCTAAGATCTGGAACCCCCCAACCCCCTCTTTCTTTAATATCCGTAAGCAATTTGTACTGTATCCTTGGTTTTTTCCCCATCCAAATGAAATTACTTAAATCCCTCTTAAAAGGCTGCATCCTGAAGCGCCACGTCTGCACAGGTGCGTGACATCATTCGGCGCTTCTGCACAAAGCACAATTTAGCGCTTCTGCGCATGCATGTACACCGAACCCGGAAGTAACCCATTCCAGGACTTCCGGGTTCGGCGCGTCCGTATCCCGAAAAGACGCATCCTGAACCGGACGTAACATGAAGTATGACTGTATAGCCTTTTGGATTTTGAAGCCTAAAGAAGCATTCATACATCCCTCATATATTAAGCCATACCTGCTTTGTTTTCTTCTTTTGATATTTGGGACACCAATTTGGTAATGTTGACAGCAAAGCCTCTCCCTACCGCCATCATATAATATCTTGCTGGGACTAAACACAGCGGCCATGACATGGAGCAGAATATTTTCCATTTCTGAAAATGCCTTTTTTCTGTGTAATGCTAATTGCTCACCTAATGCTAATGCTAATTTTGTGATGCTAATTGCTGAGGCTCTAATACTTTGGCCACCTCATGAGAAGAGAAGACTCCCTGGAAAAGACCCTGATCTTGGGAAAGATTGAGGACATTAGGAGAAGGGGACAACAGAGGACAAGATGGTTGGACAGTGTTCTTGAAACTACGAACATGAGTTTGACCAAATTGCAGGAGGCAGTGGAAGACAGGAGTGCCTGGCATGCTCTGGTCCATGGGGTCACAAAGAGTTGGACATGACTAAACAACAAAAACAATGGCTAACCCAAGGAGTAGCTATAATACCAGCCAAACTGGGCAGTTTCAAAGTTGTAATTAACTTATTTCTTTCCCCCAGGTGATTATCCCTAGGAAGCATGTGTTTAAAATATTTTTTAAAAATATGTGTGTGCATGCACACAAAGACTTTCTTCTTTTTGAACAGTGTGTGGGTGGGTGGGTGGGTGTGAGAGCAGGGTAAATTAAAACCAAAAGCCCATATTCAAAGCTGCTGAATTGGATCCCAGTTAATTTAGTATGTCGGGGGGTGGGGTGGAATCCAGTTTGAAAAACCCATGTTATTAATTTTGAAATAATCTTGGGAAGGAGGAAAATGGAGTTGTGGTTCACTGCTCAGGGTCATCTGAACAAGCTTTCGGATCCTTGTAACATTTCCCGCATGTGTGAACAGAGGATTCTGGGAGGCCCTACTCTTGATTTTGTGATCCGTAAAACGTAAGAGTCATTTACAGTCCCGCTATGGCGCCTTAGTCTTTATAGCTTAAGGCAATAAAGCTCCTACTGTTAGGTCTGGCAAATCTCAATTTTGGTGTCCAGGTGGTGCCCATCTCATAAGCACTTCAGGGCCTTGTTAAGGTATATATTTAACAATAAAACTCTTCTTTCCACATAAAATCATTCCATTCTGAATTTACAAGTTAGGATAGAATGCCTTTGTGTGGGTTTCACATTACAGCAATGTGCTCCACACCTAGACAGCTAGGTGGCGTGGATTGGAGAGGAGTTTAATGTTGATGCTCGTCCTTTCTTTAAGCTCCAGCTCTGTTTACATGTTCTAGATGGGCTCTTTCCTGCAAGACCACTTCCCTTGTGTACATGCCATAGTTGGGAGAGTATACTACCTAATCATGTGGGAAGCAGCATTATTTCAGGGCTAAAAGCATGCTCTCTAACCATATTTTGCAGGTCTGAAAACTTTCTTTTGTAACTTTAATAGTGGAAAGCCACTAGAAGTTTGCTTTTGTGTCATCGGGAGGAAAAGACTCGTGCAGCTCAATTTTCACACAGTCAGGCCATAGCAGTAGACTAGAGCCTGCCATTTTCGAAAGAGCTTCACAGCTCAAACTGAGAACAGCGTGTTGGGTGGGCATCAGACTTTTGGGGGGTTCTGGTCTGCTGCCTGTGGCAACAGGACACTCTTGCCCCAGATACATCTTCTAAATGGCCTCGGTCCAGTATACCTGAAGGAGCGTCTCCACCTCCATCATTCTGCCCGGACACTGAGGTCCAGCACCGAGGGCCTTCTGGCGGTTCCCTCGTTGCGAGAAGCCAAGTTGCAGGGAACTAGGCAGAGGGCCTTCTCGGTGGTGGCACCTGCCCTGTGGAACGCCCTCCCAACAGATGCCAAAGAGGAAAACAACTACCAGACTCTTAGAAGACATCTGAAGGCAGCCCTGTTGAGGGAGGCTTTTAATGTTTAATAGATTACAGTACAGTGTTTTATTTTTCTGTTGGAAGCCGCCCAGAGTGGCTGGGGAAACCCAGCCAGATGGGCGGGGTATAAATAATAAATTATTCTTATTCTTATTCTTATTCTTATTATTGCTACCTCAGGGCAGGAGGGGAGAACCTTTGCTGAAGAAGAATTATAAGTGTCAATGGAATTTTTAACGATCTCCACAATCCCAAGAATTAGAAATTTAGTTGATATTTTCAGTGGCTGCTGGGATTCTTCCAATGCAGCCCAATATGTTAGTCTTACTATAATTTAAGGATGCATATTGTTTTCCTCTATCCCCCCCCCCCCGAAGAAAAAAGTTCCACGGTTTGAGGTCTTATCTTCTTTCTCCTTTGCTTTTTTCCTCCAGCTGTTGGGACTCAAGCTAAGATATCCTTCACGAAGGAGCCGTACTCCCAGGATGCTTTCCATGGCCGCAGCGCCATTTTGCGCTGCGAAGTGGAGGAACCAAGAGACACAGAGTTTGAGTGGCTGCAGAATGGGGTCCCCGTCCAGGACACGGAGCGCCGCTTCAAGGAAGGCAGCAGCCTTCAGTTCACATCTGTTGACCGGCAGCAAGATGGCGGGAACTTTCAGTGTGTGGCCAGGAACGTAGTGACGGGAGAAGAAGCTCGGACCACAAATGCATCTTTTAACATAAAGTGTAAGCGCACCTTGTTTACAAACTGGGCTTGGTTGGTTGGTTTCGGCACCAGTATTATTGAATCCAGACTGGCACAAACAATGGATGGTATTTGAAATATGTATATGCTACCTTTCAGAGAGGAGCCTTCCCAAAAGTGTGAAAAAATAATTATGGCAACAAACTAAAATTGTAGCCTCCAAACTACTTGTATACTTTTAAAAAAAATCAACAGTGGGAACCAAACCCGCCTCCCCCATCCCACCCCCCAAAAAGGTTTTTCATACACACCAACTTTATATCTAGTCTAAACTATATACACACAAGAAGTTGGTTTTATGGAGTGGGGTTGGTATGGATTTGTATATTTCAATATACAGTCGTATCTTGGAAGCCAAATGCCTTGCTAATCAAACATTTTGGCTCCCGAATGCCACAAACCCAGAAGTGAGTGTTCCAGTTTGTGAACGTTTTTTGGAAGCCGAATGTCCGACGCGGCTTCTGCAGCTTCCGATTGAGTGCAAGAAGCTCCTGCAGCCAATCGGAAGCTGCGCCTTGGTTTTCGAACATTTTCGGAAGTCGAACAGATTTCCGGTACAGATTGTGTTCGAGAACCAAGGTACGACTGTATTGTTCTCTGCCACACTAGGAACCTTTGGGCTGAAGAGTAGAAAAGCAAATAGTATAATAGAGAATAAGAGTTGGTGGCTAAACAACCTAGAAAAACACCTCCGGTTACTTTCTAGAGAGAGCCTGCGCAACAATTTGATATAATGTTATAAGGCGCTTTTTTATATTTTTTTAACCCTGGGTTCCACATCGTTGTTAGGTGATCAGGAAAGTCCACTTTTGTGTGAACCGTTGCTCAAAAAGCCAGGACTTTAAAATAGCGAGTTTTGCGACTCATTCAAATGCGTCCCTTTAAACATGCACCTGCTGTTCCTTTCACCCAGATCGCAGGCGCACTGGGTGTGCTCAGACACTCTTTCCATGCACGCACATATCTATTCTCTCAATCACGCCGGCACAAGAATGTGCTCAGCAGGCAACAAGGAAAAGGGGCTTTGGAGAAACCACTGTTTTCTCCTCCCAGTAGGCAAAAAACTGCAAGGAAAGTGTGCAGCTACTATCTTGGCCCGAAGCCTGCTTGGATCAGAGGCTGCCTCGCAACCCTGCGCATACTCTGCCTTCACCACCACTGCAAAAAGGTGGGATGAAGATTAAACGCATAACCTTCCCGTGAGCTGCAGCTGCATGTTTTTCCCTGTGGCAAGGGATTGTTCCAGAAAGCAGTTACTGAAATGGCAGAGCTTTACGGCTCTCTTACAGTAGCTTAGTCCCATTGGCCAATACCTAGGCAGAGCCAGCTCATGGAGCCAGGCTGTACGGAAGCCTACTACAAATGTCATTCTTGGTTCAGAGTGAGGCCAACACAAAAGGAGACAGGAGGGATTTGCAAGGAGCCAGATGTAAGCAATGGAGAGAATGTCTGGTTTAGCCTGCCAGTTTGGGTTTAGCATCTCAGGTGTAAATCCTCTGGCTGGCACATTTTGATGTTTGCCTCTCTCTCTCCCCCTCTCCCTCTCTCCTGCCATGAATTCTGCTGCAGAGCCGCAGGAATGTGACATCCTCATTAGTGGCCCAGCTGTGCTCTTCAGTGTGATCAGATAACATATACAATAGCTCTCACCTGCTGCAATGTAATTGTAGAAAGTCCTCTCTGGATAGGGTTGCCATATTTCAAAAAGTTAAAAAAACAAAACAAACCAGGACACCCTGAAAATTGTTGAGCTAGTTGTTGAGCCAGGACAAAGCGCCACCTTTCGGGACCCCCCCCCCCAAATGTCAGCTGCGCTTTGGAAACCCCGTTAATTTCCAGGAAAATCCGGACCTATGGCAGCTCTAACTTTGGAACAGTGTTAGAAACTCAAGATATATAAGCCAGGCGACAAATGGCTCCTTAGACCAGGGTTACAGTCAACAAATTAGAATACCCAGTTGCCATTTGTTGATCCAGACGGCTCGAAAGTCGTAGTTTTCAATACGGTTTTTTGGTTCCTGAAATTCATTCTGACTGTGCAAATATAATACAATGGATAGACTTCTACAGGATGCGTTGCCAGTGGGTGAAAACAGTCAAGATCCAAGGATCCCCAGGCATGCATCTCCAGGTGGTGGAGACTTCAGGTGTCATCCTGGCAACCTGGGTGTCTTCACTGATAGAAAGGTGGAAAATGCGCATGGCAAATTTCAGGGGCTGCTTCGGAAACGTCCCACGACTTTTGTGATGCGCCAAAACAACAAGTACTACATATGACTGGAGTATTTGTAAATACAGGCATTTGACAAGAGAACCTAGACTTTGCTCCATCATCCACCGGGGCAGGGCTGCTCCTTGAAATATCAATCACTTTTGACTAGAGGTAGGGAACCAGTGTCTCTCCAGGTGTTGGTTGGGACTCCGACTCCCACCAGCCCCAGCCAGCAAGGCCAGTAGCCACAACTCATGGGAATTGTAGTCCAGAAACACCTGGAGGGCTGCAGGGCCCAAACATCTCCTTTAGACCCATATACAGTGGTGCCTCGCAAAGCGAAATTAATTTGTTCCTCAAGTCGTTTTGTATTGCGAAAATTTCATCTTGTGTAAGCAAAGCAAAGAAGAAGACAAAAGAAAAAATGCAAAAAAAAATCGTCTTGCAAAGCGCGGCCATAGAAAACTTTGTCTTGCAAGTCAACAAAAAGATTGCAAAACACTTTCGTCTTGCGAGTTTTTCGTTGCGCAAGGCATTCGTCTTGCGAGGTACCACTGTATACCTAATTCTTTGACTGGGGGAATTTGCCAACCACATAGAATGGAAGCCTTCCATATGGAAACCGAAATTTTCCACCTGCCGTTTTTGTTGAGTCTCAGACAATAGGTGGCACAACATTTCTCCTGCTAGTTATTACCTGGCCTCCTGTTCTCAGTACCCCAGGGCTCAAGCAGGTGCAGAGCTGACTGCGACATGAGAGCTCGCTTCTTTTTGTATAGCTATTTCCAAGCACAAATTGAACAGAGGCTGTATCTTACTAGCTTTTTCACCTGAGGCTACCACTCTAAGGCAGCAAACTTTTTCAGAAGGGGGCCAGTCCACTGTCCCTCAGACCTTGTGGGGGGGGGGAGAACGGACTAAATTTGGGAGTGGGGGAAATGAACAAATTCCTATGCCCCACAAATAACTCAGAGATGCATTTTAAAGAAAAGGACACATTCTACTTATGTAAAAACACGCTGATTCCCAGACTGTCTGCGGGCTAGATTTAGAAGGCGATTGGGCCTTAGTTTGCCTACCCATGCTCTAAGGCTTCCTAAAGTTTATGTGTTAATATAAAAGTACCTGATGCGATTGGAATAATAATATACAAAAGGTAAAGGTAAAGGGACCCCTGACCATTAGGTCCAGTCGTGACCGGCTCTGGGGTTGCGCGCTCATCTCGCATTATTGGCCAAGGGAGCTGGCGTATAGCTTCCAGGTCATGTGGCCAGCATGACAAAGCCGCTTCTGGCGAACCAGAGCAGCACATGGAAACGCCGTTTACCTTCCCGCTGTAGCGGTTCCTATTTATCTACTTGCATTTTGATGTGCTTTTGAACTGCTAGGTTGGCAGGAGCTGGAACCAAGCAACGGGAGCCCACCCCGTCACAGGGATTCGAACTGCCGACCTTCTGATCAGCAAGCCCTAGGCTCAGTGGTTTAGCCCACAGCGCCACCTGGGTCCTTATATATAGGCAGGACTGATAAATGGTTTGCATTGCCAATATGCAGCTCAGTGGGGGTTTTCCCCAGTGCAGAGCAAGTGCCGTAATGCAAAGGTGGAAGCCGTCTTGCATTCCTTTGGTGACCCTTTGACACCTGGTGTCAGGTATACGGATGCTTCCGTTTCCAAAGCACAGAGGCCTGAAAGTGACCTTTGTTTTGTTTTCTCTCCCCACCCTCTTTTCATTAGGGATCGAAACAGGGGGAGTTGTCCTGAAGAACCCGGCCAGAGCGGAAGATATACAGAGTTCTGCTCCAGTAACGTTGCGATGCCATATCGATGGGCACCCTCGGTAAGGAGTCGCCGTTGTGAACGATCTTAAACTGTTTCTGCCGGCTATCTCTCCTGCATTCCCACCCCAGAAAAGACACCCCTGGAAACTCCTTCCTCCAATAAACCTTTCTTTAAACAATTTTTTAGTTGGTTTTTAAACAAATGCAATAGACCTCAAACACTTATCCAGCAGTACATGCAATGGTGTTTGTTTTATCCATGGTCTCTAGACATGCACTTACACATTCAACATTCAAATACATTACTTAAACATAGCCTCTCCATTGAGAATATTGAGCGGTTGGTATAACAAGGTCCTGATTTGGGTCATTAACATAGTTAAAGAAAGGGGCCCGTGACGCAGTCTGACCCCACGGTTACGCTCCCCTAAGGTTTTATTTCATAATGATTTTATCTTATTTGTAGATTTTTAATTTTAAAATTGAATTTTAACATTGTATTAATCTGTGTTTTAACTGAATTGTTTCTTTTATACTTGTGTTGATATTATTTGTTGTTAGCTGCCCTGAGCCCGGTCTTGACTGGGAAGGGCGGGGTATAAATAAATATTATTATTATTATTATTATTATTATTATTATTATTATTATTGGAAGGTATCTATTCATTATGACATTAAGTGCCCTCCTGCAATGTCTGAGGTGCTCAGACGTTGCTGTATCCCAGATATTACCCTCCCATATAGTCAGGGGTATTTCAGTCTGGTTCGTTCTTTAAGAAACTTTTAAGCACTAAGAAGAGTTTAATAGAACAACTCTGAACTTCAGAGAGAAGGTAGATTTTCAGACCTCTTGCTGATGCCTGGATATGCTGTGGGAATTTGAAAATGATTCAGAGTTGGCATGTAGAACAGTGCTAGATCTCCACGAGTTTTGGCATAACATCGTTTTGCAGAGTCTGACCCATTTGTGGTGGTGGTGGGAACTGGGGAGAAAGGTGAGCCATTTGGAGCTGCCCTTTGAAGATTGCCCTGTTGGCTGTAATCAGACTGCCTGTGTCTTCCTAGCCCGACGAGCCAGTGGTTCCGGGACGGGACCCAGATTGAAGACGACCGAACCAACTATTCCGTCAGCAACAAGGAACGGACGTTGACCCTCAAGAGCGCCAGCCCGGATGACAACGGGGTCTATTTCTGCTGTGCTCGGAACGCCATGGCCTCGGTGTGCAGCAGCAACAACTTCACTCTCAACATCATAGGCAAGTTGGTGTGTTTCTCATTGTGGGAAAGGTCTTGAGTGATGGCTTCGTTGCCTTTTGATGGACACAGGGTAAGCCCAGGGATGTAATTGCCCAGGGACTGCATCCAAGAGATAACCACAGGGGCCTCTGCAGACAGCTCTATAGAAGAATCTTGCATCGCGGTGGTGGTCCTGCTTGGATGTTGCGTTCTAGCCAGAGGTGTGCCTGCAGATATAAAAGCTCCCGTCCTCATTCTCTTATGCCTCTTTGCCTTTTATTTTAAGAAAGGAAACTACAGGGGTACCTCGGGTTACAGACTCTGCTAACCCGGAAGTAGTACCTCAGGTTAAGAACTTTGCCCCAGGATGAGAACAGAAATCGTGTGACGGTGGCGGTGGCAGCAGGAGGCCCCATTTGCTAAAGTGGTACCTCAGGTTAAGAACGGTTTCAGGTTAAAGAACGGACCTCCGGAACGAATTAAGTTTGTAACCAGAGGAACCACTATATTGACCCGGAGGGAGGCACCTTGCTTAATTCAGGAGGGACACAATTCTTCAGACTGCACACAGTGTCATGGACTAGCAAAGGAGGGGTGGGGGGCACCAGCTGGGGAAAAAAGACAGGGGATTGGTGGTGGAATGACGACGAGTGGTCAGAGGGAGAAGACCAGGAGGAGGAGATCAGAGAGGCTGCTGAAGAAACCAGGGGGTCTCCCCCTCCTGCCGCGAGCAGCTCCTCTCCCTGTTGGTCTTCTGGGACCAGAAGAGGTATGAAGAGGGTGGAGCAAAGACAGGCACAGCAACAGAGTCTCAGATTGATTGGCAAGGACCCGGGGAAAGAAGAGACTTGGGGAACTGTGGGAAGGCCTTCAGTCCTCGCAACTGCTGCGTTGGGGCAGGATCTGCCGGGAAGAGTTGCTGTGCTCACTAGGCCTGGCCTCCTGAGCTGCTTGTGCCTTTGAATAGAGAGTTCACTGACACCGTGTGAGTTGTTACTGCTCCTGGCACCCACCCCTGACGCCGGGCGGTTCACTGCCACAAGGTGTAACAGTGAAGCACAAGGCTGTCAGTAGCTGCTAGTCATGAGGCTATATATTATTTCGGGGTCAGAGGCAGTATGCCTTTGGGTACTAGTTGCTGGGGCTCAAGAAGTGCTGCGCTTATTTCCTGGGCTTCCGGTAGGCATCTGACGGGCCATTGTGGACCAGATATAGATGGGCTCTTCTTATGCGATAAACATCACTTTCTCATGTTCTCCTTTTCCTCACGCCAGATGAAAGCTTTCCCCGCCCCGTGATTGTTCCTGAGAACCAGATTGTCAATCGGAATGAGGAGGCCATGTTCCACTGCAAGTTCCAGGCTGTGCCACCTCCCACCCAGGAATGGCTATTCGAAGACGACACTCCTGTTTCCAATAAGTCCAGGTAAGCCGCCCCTTTAAGGGCAAGAAACATTCTGGTGGGTGCTGCTCATGTGAAATACATATTTCCCATTAACTCCCGACGTAAGGGAAGTGGAAGTAGCTAAAGCCTGGCAAGACAGCTTACTCTGTGGTATCAATCCCTTCATACCTTAATTAGGCTTAAGCATACAGGGCTGCTGTATTTTTCATTGGTATCCTTTTATTCAAGACACAACGGCAACTTTGGTTAATAGAAAGCCCACCTGAAAACATGGTCAGCTATGGCTAGGTCTAAAGCAGGGGTCAGCAAACCTTTTCAGCAGGGGGCCGGTCCACTGTCCCTCAGACCTTGTGGGAGGCCGGACTATAATTTGGAAAATATATATGAAAAAATTCCTATGCCCCACAAATAACCCAGAGATGCATTTTAAATAAAAGGACACATTCTACTCATGTAAAAACATGCTGATTCCCGGACCATTCGCGGGCCGGATTTAGAAGGCGATTGGGCCGCATCCGGCCCCCGGGCCTTAGTTTGGGGACTCCTGCTCTAAAGGTACACTGATCCTTCCCATTCACAATAATTATGTCTTATATGCTTTTTTATGATGAAACATTCATGATCCTGTATTCATTCTGTGCTGCTTTGGTAGCCTTGTGGTTTTTACTTACAATGTCTGTCGTGATGGAAATTTCAGTATAAAATATATTTATCTAAAAATAGGGGGGGTGGGGGGTGTTTCACAGAGGCAAGCCTGCCTTTGCCTGTAAGCACCTCTTCTGCTGAAAGGTCATTGACGCCAGTCTTCTTCTCTCCCTGTCCCCAAAGGACGGTGCTGTTCTCCAACGGCTCTTTGCTGATACCTCAGGTGAAACCGCGCAGTGCAGGAGTCTATAAATGTGTTGGTCGTGGGCAGAGGGGGAAGGCCGTTGTTTTGGAGGCAACGCTGCAGCTGGCAGGTATGATGAGCACCTCCAAAAGATTTCTTGCTTATTGAATTCATTGTTACATTTCTGTTTGCCCGAAAGAGGGCTGCGTACCAAACAACAACAACATGGTGTTAAAACAAAATGCAATTACAGATGAAATAAAAGCACACTTAAAACAGTTTAATAGCCTCTTAAAATAATTTAAAACATTTGAAAACAGTCCCATAGGAATTTCATTGCTATTAATTTCAGTGTTGGCAGGGAGACAGAGTCTTTCATTTGTCAAATGCCTCCTGAGATTTAATAATTCTTTCTTTCTTTCTTTCTTTCTTTCTTTCTTTCTTTCTTTCTTTCTTTCTTTCTTTCTAACTTTCTAACTTTCTAACTTTCTAACTTTCTAACTTTCTTTCTTTCTATTGCAATTTTAATAAAATGGTGTCGGGGGGAGCAATGAAGGAATTCCCCCTATGGAGAACTGCCTCGCCAAGAAGACCGTATTGTGGGTCAGAACTAACTAGCCAACAACCTGGTGGTGGCAGCACCAGTGGGGCCTCCCCTGCTGATTGCTGCTGTTTAGTTGTTTAGTCGTGTCCGACTATTCTTGACCCCATGGACCAGAGCACGCCAGGCATGCCTGTCTTCCACTGCCTCCTGCAGTTTGGTCAAGCTCATGTTCGTAGCTTCGAGAACACTGTCCAACCATCTCGCCCTCTGTCGTCCCCTTCTACTTGTGCCCTCCATCTTTATCTAACATCAGGGTCTTTTCCAGGGAGTCTTCTCTTCTCATGAGGTGGCCAAAGTATTGGAGCCTCAGCTTCACGATCTGTCCTTCCAGTGAGCACTCGGGGCTGATTTCCTTCAGAATGGATAGGTTTGATCTTCTTGCAGTCCATGGGACTCTCAAGAGTCTCCTCCAGCAGCATAATTCATAAGCATCAATTCTTCGGTGATCAGCCTTCTTTATGGTCCAGCTCTCACTTCCATACATCACTACTGGGAAAACCATAGCTTGAACTAGACGGACTTTGGTCGGCAAGGTGATGTATCTGCTTTTTAAGATGCTGTCTAGGTTTGTCATTGCTTTTCTCCCAAGAAGCAGGCGTCTTTTTAAAAAAAATAATAATATTTTTATTAGTTTTCCAAAAAAAGATTAACAAAACATTTAAAACAATAAGAAAAAAGCAAGATAACAAAAAGAGTAAAAATACAAAAGAAAAAGACAAGGAACAAAAACATATAAAACCTTATATCTTATCTCCCTCACAATGTAAATTGGGACCTCCTCGGGTTCCCGTCCCTGTGGTTCTTGTATACAATTCCAACTAGCAAATTCTATATCAAAGTAATCACCTTTTTAAAAATCTCTTTTTTTTCCTTTCTAAATAACATCTTCACATATTCCACAGTTTTATTTACAACTTAATTTCTAATCTAGAATATTACTTTAGCATACTTTTTTAAATAAAATTTAAAATCTTTCCATTCTTCTTCCATCGCTTCTTCTCCCTGGTTGCGGATTCGTCCGGTCATCTCAGCCAATTCCATAAATTCCATCATCTTCATCTGCCACTCATCGATCGTTGGTAGTGTTTGTTGCTTCCAGTATTTAGCTATCAGAAGTCTCGCTGCTGTGGTGGCATACATAAAAAAAGATACCTTCTTCTTAGGAATCTCCTTTCCTACAATGCCCACTAGGAATGCTTCTGGTTTCTTAACAAATGTGTTTTTCAACACTTTCTTGAGTTCATTATAAATCTTATTCCAGAAGTCATTCACTAGTGGACATGTCCACCACATATGATAAAATGAGCCTACTTCTTTCTTACATCTCCAACATTTGTTATCATGGTTGTGGTATATCTTTGCTAATTTTACTGGTGTAAGATACCATCTATACATCATCTTCATAATATTTTCCTTTAGTAAACTACACGCAGTAAACTTAATATTCTCATGCCACAGTTTCTCCCATTCCTCAATCATAATATTATGACCCACATCTTTTGCCCACAAAATCATAGCATTTTTTGTTTGTTCATCTTTCGTATGCCACTCTAGCAACAATTTATACATTCTGGAAAGTATTTTCGTCTTGGGTTCTAACAATTCTGTTTCAACCTTTGACTTCTCTGTTTGAAAACCAACTAATCTGTCCATTCTAAACACTTTGTTTAACTGGTGGTATTGGAGCCAATCATCTAATTTACCTTTCAACTCCTCATAAGAAGCAGGCGTCTTTTAATTTCGTGACTGCTGTCACCATCTGCAGTGATCATGGAACCCAAGAAAGTAAAATCTCTCACTGCCTCCATTTCTTCCCCTTCTATTTGCCAGGAGGTGATGGAACCAGGGGCCATGATTTTAGTCTTTTTGATGCTGATAGTAGGGCCCAATATGGTTGATACAGGGAACCACACTGTTTTTAGGGATTGTTGGGATATTCCCCTAGCTTCCAAGGCTTTGGTCTGAAGGGTCTTGTCCTTGACATAATTCTGAGTAGGGCAGAGCTGACTGAACTAGGCCTCCTGCACCTTTTCCCCAAGACCTGAGTGGTCCACATGTGGCAATATAACACTGATTCCGCGCCCCCCCCCAACCACCAATCACTTATCTTTCAGTGGGACAAGGTTCAGTTGAATCTGCTCTTTTATTACATACATCGGAGCATTTTAGGCCTTCCATACAATCGTTTATACACTTCTCTTTACGGTTCACTTTTTTTTCCAAGTCCCTTTGAGTTCACCTTCCTGAAAAATACGACTACAGTCGTACCTTGGAAGTCAAACAGAATCCATTCCAGAAGTCTGTTCGACTTCCAAAACGTTCAAAAACAAAAGCATGGCTTCTGATTGGCTGCTGCCTTCTAAGTTCAACACCTGCATTTCTCCTCAGAAATTGAAGATTTCACCTACCTGTTTGGCCCAAAGACGTTCATCGCCAACAAAGAGCAGCGGGTGTCCTGCATAGCGCCTCGGGGGGTCCCTGAACCCCGTATCTGGTGGGAGAGAAATGGCGCCCCGCTCCCTGCGACTGGCAGGGTACGCCAAGAAGCCGAGGACCTTGTCTTCACTAGCGTTGTAGAAAAGGACTCTGGAGTGTACACCTGTCATGCGGTGAACAAGGCTGGAGAGAAGAAGCAGAACTTGACCATCACAGTAGCTAGTAAGCAGACTCCTTTTGCAGATACTGAGAGCGCGGAAGGAGCACTGTGTGGTTTCAAAGGGAGAGAGTCATGGGTGGTATGGGAAAGGAAAGGGAGTATCCAGTTCTGGTTCTGGGTTGAGAGTTTGGTGGAGAAAACCAGCTGCTCCTTGGTTCTTGGGACTGGATTGGCCCTGCTCTGGAGTTCAGGACCGAACTGTGGTTTTCACAAGATCAGCGGTGGGGAACCTCGGGTCTGGGGCTTAGCTGCCAAGTATCCCGTTTTTCGCGGGAAACCTCCGGATTGTAATCCGTTTCCTGCTGTTCTCCCGAATGGAGAAAGATCCCGGAAATCCCCCAGATTTGCTACCTGCCAGGGAGCCTCCATTTTGGGTGCTGCTCTGACCATGTGTGGGCACCGGAAATTGGGCAGAGCGGCACCGGAAGTCGCTTCTACGCATGCCCGGCGGCCATCTTGGTGACGGTCGCTGCCATGCGGCCACCACCCAGATGGCCGCCAGACACGTAGAAGCGACTTCCGGTGTCGCTCTGCCCTATTTCTGGTGCCCACACATAGTCAGAGCAGCCCCAGAAGTTGCTTCTACGCAACTTCCGGCGCCACGCTGCTGCTGTTCCCGCATTTTTCATCAGGAGACTTGGCAGGCATGGTCTGGGGACTGAATATGGCCCTCCAGTTCTCTCTATACGGCCCTCAGCACTCTTCCCAGGCCGAGCTCCAAGCTATTTCCCTCAATGGCTCTGCTCTGCTCCCTCTTCAAAGTCCTTTTTCCTGGCTGGAAACTGCCCTTGAACTGTGATAATGATAGAATCATAGAGTTCTATGAATTCACAGAATCATAGAGTTGGAAGGGACCACGATGTATGGAGGATGGAGAGGTGTATGTGCTGCCGGTGTGTGTGGAAACCTCAGGCTTTTGGTGTACCTGGGTGCGAGTAATATCTGTCACCTCACCCACTTTGACCTCGGGCCCCCTCCCACCACTGGTGTGCGGCCCCCAGAAGGTTGCCCTTGAGGAAATGTGGCCCTCTGGTTGGAAAAGGTTCCCTATCTCTTCATTAGATCCTTTCAGCAGGTCAACGATGGCTTCCTTGCCACGTTCTTTGAATTACTACCTCTATTGCCGATGAAGAAACAGATGCTGCTGCGACTCTTGGGCGAGTTATTCAGCAGGCCTCTTCTGCTTAAGATGGCATGGGATGTTCTTATTGTTTTTCCTGCTCTGGAGTCAGCTGTGACGAGTGTCCACTTTTCTCTCCTGCCTCCAGCTATGCCAAAATGGGTGGAAAAGCCCAAGGACAGCCAGCTGGAAGAGGGCAAGCCAGGATACCTCCACTGTCTCAGCAAAGCGTCTCTGAAGCCCACGGTCAGCTGGTTTCGCAATGGCATCCCCATTTCAGAGGTGAGCGCTGAGGGGCTTTGTGGAACTGGCTCCCCAATTCTGCAGCTGCGTCTCCTTTATTGCTCTATAGTTTAAGCAGTAAAAGGTAAAGGTAAAGGACCCCTGGATGGTTAAGTCCAGTCAAAGGCGACTATGGGGTTGCGGTGCTCATCTCGCTTTTCAGGCCGAGGGAGCTGGCATTTGTCCGCAGACAGATTGCCAGGTCATGGGGCCAGCAGGACTAAACCGCTTCTGGTGCGAAACACCATGACGGAAGCCAGAACGCACAGAAACGCCGTTTACCTTCCCGCCTGAGCGGTACCTATTTATCTACTTGCACTGGTGTGCTTTCGAACTGCTAGGTTGGCAGGAGCTGGAACAGAGGAACGGGAGCTCACCTGGTTACGGGGATTCGAACTGCCGACCTTCTGACTGGCAAGCCCAAGAGGCTCAGTGGTTAGACCACAGTGCCACCCACATCCCTACAAGTTTAAGCAGTGCATCCTCTCCCTCCTGCTGCCCCTACCCAGTTCTCTTTTTACTGTTTCGGGGACAGGAGTAGAGGATTCTCAGTTGTGCTGCATAAGATGAACCTGCTGAATCGGGCGAGTGGGCCCATCCGTGTGACCCCCATCTGAGACCTCTGGGTACAGGGCGGTATATAAATTCAATAAATAATAATAATCTAGTACAGCTTTCTGTCTGGCCAGCTGCCTGCAGGAAGCCTCAGAATGGACATGAGCACAACAGCACTCTGCCCACCTGCGATTCCTAGCAGCTGGTTGTCGGAGGCATTATGCCTGTGTCTTAGGGGTGCCTTTTTGTACGTGAGTGTACATGCACACATCCCAAATGCAGTATTTCAAGAAGCGGCGCATTGGTGCTTTCAAGAGAGGCCCCCTCCCCACCTATTACAGCACAGTGAACCAACTCAATTAAACACGGCTGTGTGGCCTCTGGTTAGAGCCGCCATTTCTCTCTCTCTCCATAGCTGCCAAGTCTCACGTATTCCCCGGGAAACCCCCGTTTTTCCAGCTGTCCCCAGCCGAAAAAAATGGAATTTTTTGTTTTTTCCCGGTTTATTCTGGCGCAGCATGACTTCTGGTGCGGCGGCCATTTTGGAACTGGGCACAGCAGCATCAAAAGTCACTTCTGAGCATGCTCTGCCCAGTTGAAAAAATGGCGACAGCGCTACTTCCGGTATGCCACTTCCGGTCCGGTCACTTACTTTTCAGAGAGGAACTTGGCAGGTATGCTCTCTCTCTCACACATGCTCATTTAAACCAGGCATCCCCAAACTTCCGGCCCTCCAGATGTTTTGGACTAAAATTCCCATCATCCCTGACCACTGGTCCTGTTAGCTAGGGATCATGGGAGTTGTAGGCCAAAACATCTGGAGGGCCGCAGTTTGGGGATGCCTGATTTAAACCCTTGTTGTGTGGTCTTGCAGTTCAACAGCTGACTGTGTCCCGTGGCTGTCTCTCTCTATATGTGCGTACGTTTGTGTATCAGGTTCCAACCGGCTTAATCCTATTATGAAATTAAATCCTTTTCATTAAAAAAACAACAACAAAAGGGAGACGGGCTCAGGCATCTGACACAGAACTAAAGAAGATTTCATTTGCAGTCTCCCTTTTTCAGTCCCCCTTTCCCCTGTGAGATGCTTCTAGAAACAAGGCCCTGTTCTGGCTGTTTCAGACATGAGGCAACTAGAACCTCGTCGGTAGTGGAGACTTGACTGTGCCAGGTAGAAAAGGGGGGCACTTGAGGTTTTTTTTTAATTCTGCTGTGGGGCATTGGGGCTGGTGCCAGAGCCAGTCCTGCTGCCTACAAAATAGTCTTTTCACTTTCCTACTTACACCTTTTAATAAAAGAATTTTTTTGGGGGGGGGACTCTTCTGATTTTTATTTTTATTTAGTGGTTCTTTGCTATTCTTTTCCGAGGCAAACCAGGGATGCCCTAACGTGCTGATGATTTATTTATATCATAAATTTATTTACTGCTTGATTGTAAGGGGGGGGAGGGAACCCTTAAAAACAGCTTACAGAAAAGATAAAACGGTAAAATTATCACGGAAAAATTTACAGCCGTGATTTCAAACGTGCAGAAAGTTAAAACCGCAATGGAATGGACTAAAATGAATTAAAACTCATGCACACTTTCTAAACACCTGGGTAGGCTTGTCTGAATAAGAACAATCATTTGTAATAGTTTATGACTTGTATACCCTACCCATCTGACTGGGTTGCTACAGCCACTCTGGGCGGCTTGCAGAAGAATGTAAAAAAAAAAAAAGTGAAAAATGAGACATTGAGAACTTCCCAATACAGAGCTGCCTTCAGATAAGTAATAATTTATTATTGAATGACTTCAGCAGACACCAAAAAGAATAGCGAAGGTGCCTACCTAATATCAATAGGCAGGGAGTTCCAAAGTTGATGCTCCCACACTAAATGATCAGGTTCTTACAGATGTGGTGCAGTATTATGTGGCACCTGTAAAAGCGCCAATTCCGCCAATCAAAGTGAACATTTGGGGCTCTGAAAAGGCATAAGGGTAAAAATAAAGGCTACTTTGAATGAGCAGGTCCAGCTATACAGGTTACAGACGCTTCAGGTTTCAGACTCCGCTAACCCAGAAATAGTACCTTGAGTTAAAAACTTTGCTTCAGGATGAGAACAGAAATCACACGGTGGCGGCAGCGGGAGGCCCCATTAGCTGAAGTGGTACCTCAGGTTAAGAACAGTTTGAGGTTGAGAACAGACCTCCAGAACGAATTAAGTTCTTAACCCAAGGTACCACTGTAGTCTCCGGCAGTGGAAACGGAAGAAGTAGCCTGCAGAAAATCACCCCCTGGAATTGTTTTGGGGGGGCTTAAAGGTAAAGGTAAAGGGACCCCTGGCAATTAAGTCCAGTTGCGAACGACTCTGGGGTTGCGGCACTCATCTCGCTTTAAAGGCCGAGGGAGCCGGTGCTTGTCTGCTTCCACGGACAGTTTTTCTGGGTCATGTGGCCAGCATGACTAAGCCGCTTCGGGCGAAACCAGAGCATCACACGTAAACGCCGTTTACCTTCCCACCAGAGCGGTATCTATTTATCTACTTGCACTGTGTGCTTTCGAACTGGTAGGTTGGTAGGAGCTGGGACCGAACAATGGGAGCTCACCCCGTCGCGGGGATTTGAACCGCCAACCTTTCAGTCGGCAAGCCCAAGCGGCACAGTGGTTTAACTGACAGCACCACCCGCGTCCTTAAAAAGCCTTTGCGCTCATCATCTGTTGGCCATTTCTTCATCTCTGGCAGGATTCCCGCTTTGAAATTGCAGAGAATGGGACGCTGAGGATTAACAACGTGGAAGTGTACGATGGGACAGTATTCAAGTGTGTGAGCAGCACACCAGCCGGGAGCATTGAGGAGCAGGCTCGGGTGCACGTCCTCGGTATGTGACTCCTGTTGGAGGGAGGGATTATTCTCATTTTCTGCATGCATGTTCTACACGAAACAAATGCATGCGCTCACAATTCAGCTGGGATTCCTTCATTGCAGGGGGTTGGGCTAAATGACCCCGGGGATCCCTTTTGACCCTATGAATCAATCGGTCAGCGTGCGTCTCCTGCTCCTGAAGATGCTTTGGGAATCGGAGCCTTTTCAGGGCCTCGGGTGGCCTTGCCTTAGTCTGTGCTGCCCACAAGCGCTAAGCTGTTTTGTAAGGAAACCTAAGGATTAATTGTTTTGTGCTTGATTACTGTGCTCATGTCTCCTTACCCGGGCATTTTAATTTCAGAGAAGCTGAAATTCACCCCTACCCCTCAGCCTCAGCAGTGTGTCGAGTTTGATAAAGAGGTCACCGTCTCTTGCTCAGCCACAGGCCGGGAAAAGCCTGCAATCCAGTGGATTAAAACTGGTGAGGAGGAAATGTTCAAAATGTGCAATGGGCTTTGTTTCAACAGGCCTTACTGCAAAAAAATGTCTCTAGGTGTTTGCCTTTTGCGTTGCAGAGAAGCGCAGGAGCTTTGCCTTGGGTTTCTAAAATGTTAATTGTCCTTTGTTGACAATAGTTTCCCATCTCCGCAAAGCTAATAATCCTTCGCCAGGACATGGTAGGTCCTAGTCGGCTACTTACGATCTGCTCCTGAATGATCTCTCTACTCCCCTACCCAGATGGGAGCAGCCTTCCAGGCCGGGTCAGTCAGAATGCTGGAAACATGAGCTTTCGTAAAGTGACGAGGAGTGACGCCGGAAAGTATACTTGCATTGCTTCCAACGGCCCTCAGGGAGAGATCAGAGCGAACGTCCAGCTCACAGTGGCAGGTAAGCATTGGGTAGAAGAGGATTGTCTTTTTAAGCAGTGCTTGGTGACTTAAGGAGTCCGAGATCTGCCAGCCTGATTGTCTGAGGAGGAGGCCTGTGGGGTGGTCAGTAGTCACTCTTGGTAAAATGTTGACATTTGGGTCAACACCACCAAATGGGTGTGCTCCTGTTCATGGCTGTTCATGGCTCCTGTTCATGGCTCTAGACCAGGCATCCCCAAACTGCGACCCTCCAGATGTTTTGGCCTACAACTCCCATGATCCCTAGTTAACAGGACCAGTGGTCAGGGATGATGGTCAGGGATGATGGGAACAGTGGTCAGGGCCGAAGTTTGGGGATGCCTGCTCTAGACACACTGCCCACCTGATAGCTCAGTCAGTAGAGCATAAAACTCTTGATCTCGGGGTTGTGGGTTTGAGCCCCACATTGGGCTAAAGATTCCTTCATTGCAGGGGATTAGTCTAGAGGACCCTTGCGGTCTCTTCCAACTCTACAATTCTGTGATTGAATTGAAGGCTGTTTGTGTGTGTGTGTGTGAGAGAGAGAGAGAGACAGAGAGAGTGAGAGAGAGTGAGAGAGAGAGAGACAGAGAGAGAGGCAGGCAGGCAGGCAGGCAGGCAGACTAAGGCTGGGCAATATTTGGTTTTCAACATTGTAATATATCACTAGCTAGATTTGCAATGTACTGATATACTGTATCATAATATCTGAAATATGGATGGAAGTATGTGGAGGCATTGGGTGGCGTCACAGGTTTTTTAAAAATGATTTTCGATTTTATACATTTGAATAATTTTACAATCATTTTAATATTTCAAAACTCGACTTCCTACCTCCTCTTTTTGCAGTTCCTTAAAAAATTTTTTTTAAAGATTTTCTGCATATTCCATATTAACTTAATCATTTCTTCATCTACTTCAAATGTATACTCTTATAAAACTGCAGGTTATTACAATACAGTCGTACCTCGGAAGTTGAACAGAATCTGTTCCGGAAGTCTGTTCGACTTTTCGGAAACCAAAGTGTGGCTTATGATTGGTTGCAGGAAGCTCCTGCAGCCAATCAGAAGCTGCAGAAGCCCCGTCAGACGTCCAGCTTCCAAAAGAAAGTTCAAAAACCGGAACAATCACTTCTAGTTTTCAGGAGCCAGAACGTTTGACTCCCAAGGCGTTCGGGAGCCAAGTTACGACTGTAGTCCTGCCAATGTTCGTATCTGTTTACAGTTTCTTTGTAAATATTCAACAAACCATTTCCATTCTTTATGAAAAGTTTTGTAAAATGTTGTATAACTTTTTATAAAAAGTTACCTTGATTTCTTATTTTTCCAGTAAGTTTCTCCATTTCTGCGTATTTCAGAAGTTTTTGTATCCATTCTTCTTTCGTCAGAACTACTTCTTCTTTCCATTTTTGGGCAAATAACATACTTGCCGCTGTAGTAGGGCTGGGCGATATTTCGTCCCAAACGTTGAAGTCCATATCGTGATATCGGTTTCATAATTTTTGACCTGGCAATATATTGTGAATCATAGCGTGTGTGTGTGTGTGTGTGCGCGCACACACACACACACACATAGCACAGCCTTTTTCAACAACTGGAAAAGCAGTATATAGACATTTAAATAAGTAGCTCAGTCGTCAGTGGGATACTGAGACTTCTGGGGAGAGTGGCTCTCAGAACCGATGGTTGCCATCCGCATCGATTTCCAACATGCTCTCAAACGTAATGTCACCTGGATGCAGCTGTCTTTCAGTCCTGCCTTTTCTTCTGGGAAAGAAAAAAGTGGCTAACCCTAATGTACCCAAACTTGTACAATGATATGAAAAACAGCCACCAAACAATATGAAGTTTCTTCCTTATTTTTAGTTTTCATAAGCTTTAAGCTGAAGCCAGAAGACACAACCGTCTACCCGGGACACACAGCCATATTCCAGTGCCAAGCCGAAGGCGACCCGGCGCCACAAATCCAGTGGAAAGGGAAGGACAGGCTTCTGGAAGTCGACAAATTTGGCCCCAGGTAATGGTCTGTCCCTCCAAAAATAATAATCTCAATACTTCTATTGGGGAAAGGCATCTTTGCACCACCAGTGCTGTTGTTCTGCTCACGCAACAGACTTCCACTTGGATGATGGAACTTCTCCCTTCTTTTGGAGGGGTGCATGGAGAGAGGAGAATGATGGGATGCCCTGGTACTCAGCATTGGACGCAACCCAGCCGACTTCCAAGTTACTTGTGTCTGTTGATTTCACCGAGCCTGCGCTTTCTTTCTTATGTTTATATCCTGCCTTTATCCCAAGGAGCTCTAGGTGGTGCTCATATGTCTCCCTATTTTACCCTCACAACAGCAACAACCCTGCGAGGTAGGTTAGGCTTGAGAGTTAAGGGACTGGCCCAGGATCACCCAGCAAACTTCATCCCCAACTGGGGATTTGAACTCTGGTCTCCCAGTTCCTGGTCCAGGCCTCTTAACCGCTGTACCACCCTGGCTGCAGAGCATGATTTAGTTGTACACAGCCATTAGCTTGTTTTGTTCCTCCGTCGCCTCCTGCAACGAGCCTCTTGCATTCACCCGTTGCTTTGTAGCAGGGCCTTGTCAACTTGAATTTCAAGTTCTGCAGGTGAAGAGGACAGAGAAGCATTTTTGCAGTAACTGCAGCTTAGTTGACCCAACCGTGTTGCCGTACTAAACCGCATTAGAAGCCTGTGTCTTGACTGTTTACCAAGTCTCTTGCCTGCTGTGTATTTTATGGAGAGGGAGGCTCTCTTCTGCAAGACAGGGGTCACCTCCAGGCCTCTTGAGTCCTCTGGCTGCTCTTCTCCACCACCTTCTCCTTTTGTATATGTGCGTGGGAAGAGCACGGCACTCCCTAGCCCATGGCGCAGCTCTCTCCGGTTCCCGCACAGCCGAAGCGAACACAATAGGCAGGCAATTAAGGGATCATCCCTTTTGCTCTGAAGGGCATGCAGCAGGAACCAGCGTTTAGGGTTGATTAAAAAGCCAGGCAGACTCTTAACAAGAGCGTGCCTCAAAGCAGTACATCACTGCTGCAGAGGGAGGGAGGTGGAAGCACCCAGGTAGGTTTTGAGCACACTCTTGCTCAAAAGGATCGCTGGTAGCAGAGTGGGGAAAGGCTTTGGCCTAAAGCTTTGTAGGGTAGGAGGTGAAGGTCAGGGTGCACCAGTGGACTTGATCTGTTGGAAACCCCAGGGGTGAAATGTGGCCCTTGGGACTCCCCAGGCTACACCCCCCCTTACCAGTGATACCCCTCCACTGGCTCTTTTTTTGCAGCCTCCTTGGGTGGGCGACTCTTGGGATAGCTCAGTCGATAGAGCACAGGACTCTTAATCTTGGGGTCGTGGGTAGGAGCCCCATGTTGGGCAAAAGAGTCCTGCATTGCAGGGGGATAGACTCAATGACCCTTGAGTTCCCTTCCAGCTCTACAATCCTATGATTGTATGTCTTTAGGCGCCTGGCAAAAACATTCTTCTTTACCCAGGCCTTTGGCCTTTGCAATATGAGTGGACTGTCATTATGATTTTCTTCTCTGATTCTATTATTTTTATCATTATGCTATGTCAATTATGAATTTGATGTTATAACTGCCCTGGGATCTTCGAGAAAAGGGCAGTATATAAATTGAATAACAGTCGTACCTTGGACGTCGAATGGAATCTGTTCCGGAAGTCCGTTTGACTCCCAAAACTTTCAGAAACCAAAGCGCGGCTTCCGATTGGCTGCAGGAAGCTCCTGCAGCCAACTGGAAGCCGTAGAAGCCCCATTGGACGTTCAGCTTCCTAAAATTGTTCGCAAACTGGAACAATCACTTCCGGGTTTGCGGCGTTTGGGAGCCAGAATGTTCAAGAACTAAGCTGTTCGAAAACCAAGGTATGACTGTATTATTATTATTGATACTATAACAACAACAACATGTAGTAGTGTTAGTAGTAGGTGGCTGGATTTGAGTCCACTAGAGCTGGTCCCCCAAAGATGCCGTTCTGTGGTGCAGGTGTATTCTGTTTGCATAGAACCGTGCTCCGGAGTTACATAGGGCGGTTCTGCTTACTGCCCCCCACTTCTCGTCTTCTTCCTTTTGCAGGGTCCAAATTATGTCTAACAACTCCCTGGTAATCTATGATGTCACCAGTGAGGATTCCGGGAAGTATACGTGCATCGCCGGAAACAGCTGCAACATCAAGCATCACGAAGCTTTCCTCCACGTCGTGGGTAAGGGGTGTTCCCATAATATGCCTCCTCAACACTTCACTCTGCAGAACTGGCGCTGTTTAAGGCGCGCCACATGCTACTCATTGCACATTTGTAAGAAATCAATTTTGTAGTGCCTGTTGACCTTGGGAAGGTGCTTTCGCTGTAATCTTCTTTGCGGCTGCTAAAAACATTTTTCTTTAGGCAAGCCGCCTACCCGTGTGTGTGTGTGTGTGTGTGTGTGTGTGTGTAATGTTGACATAGGCTTTAATATGCTTTTTACAAATTTTCGTTGATTTTAATTATTTTTGAATGTTTTAGAAGCTTTCTTAAAAAAAACTGTGTTATTGTTTTATTCTCTTTGCAAACTGCTCTGAGGGTTTTCTTTTTAAATTACGGACAAGCAACATTCAAATTTTATTACGAAATAAGTGTCCATTTCAGAGTGGTCAGGCAAATGTGTTTGGGGTGCAAGAAAGTGACTCTTGCTTTTTGGCAAGACATATCCCTCATTCTTGTGGTTGAGAAGGAGGAGAGGGGCAGAATATTCTCGTGTCTGCATGCTATGACACTTAACAGCATCACTAGCCACCGTTGGACACACTAGGGTATTTTAAGTACGCAGACTGGGTTCTAACAACATCTGAAAAGAACCATTCACCCTGCTCAAGAGGAAGCACATGCTGGCACAGCTGTCTTGATGAAGGGTTGGTTGTCAGGCTAATTCTGTACATTGCAAAGAAAAGTTAAAAGCATGCTTGGTTGTGGTATGTACTGTGGCATGTGGTGGCCAGATGTGGCTGCTGTGATGTGGAGGCAGCACCGCAGGTCTTGTGTTTCATGTCATGCCTCTCTCTCGCTTTCAGACAAACCAGTGACAGAAAGGGAGGGTGCACCAAGCAGCCACACTCCCTACAAGATGATCCAGACCATTGGGCTGTCCGTTGGAGCTGCGGTGGCGTACATCATCATTGTCCTGGGCCTCATGTTTTACTGCAAGAAGAGAAGGAAGGCGAACAGGCTGAAGAAGCAGCCGGAGGGAGAGGAACCGGAGATGGAGTGCTTGAACGGTAAGACGTTGGAACTTGGATCCCAGCCAGGAATGGGGAGGCCTGTGTTCAGTTTAGGCTTCCTGGTTCAGAAGGTGAATGAATTATTCGTCTTCGTTGTGGACAGATAGCCTGAAGGTAGCCTGAAGAACTGTCCAAGTTGATGTATCACACTGTGGCAGAGCCTTCCCTCACTTGGGATGGTCCAAAGGATGTTCGACACCACAATTCCCAGCCAGCGCCAGCCAACAGTTGGAGATTATGGGAGTTTTAGTGCAAAGCACCAGGAGGACAGAGGACTGGGAAGGCCAGTCTAGGATTATAGACAAAAACTAACATATCTCCAAGAATGTATCTGAAGAAGTGTGCATGCACACGAAAGCTCATACCAATAACAAACTTGGAAGGATTTTATTATTATTATTTCTCCAAGAGTTCTTAAAAGATCTTAGGTGTGGCATTGTTCATCTCTTAACTTAATCTGTAACTTGTACTCAAAATTTGCCAAACCAGAGAACTGGAAAGTAGGCAGAATTACTTGTTGATGGTTGTTTTTTTAACGGGGATCTGGGAAATTACAGGCAGTCAACATAGCATCTGTCCCAGGTACCGTATATTAGGAGAAAGTGGTATTAAAGTGGAATGATGAAGAATATAGAAGTCTTGCTGAAGAAGTATTCAGTCCCACAAAGCTGGTCCTCTTCAGAGTTCTTTGGGAGTGTCAACAAGCATGTGGGTAGAAGTGATCTGGTCGCATATTTGGGCTTTCAAAATGCGCCTCACTGAAGGCTCCTAAGTAAACTTATGGAATAAAAGGGTAGGGTCTCTTAGGGATGAATAACTTACTAAAGAAACAAAGAATAGGAATAAACCGACAGTTCCACAATCAAGGGCTGCTGGGGACGTGTGCTTTTTACCTTGTTAATAAGTTATTTGGAGATGGGCAATGAAGAGGCAACCAGATTTGCAGGTGGTACTAGATTATTCAGGAAACTCAAGGAGTCTGAGAAGAGCTACAAAATGACCTCTCCAAATAAGGTGAATAAGCAGCAAAAAAAGCAGCGGGGGGCACTGTGGGTTAAACCACAGAGCCTAGGGCTTGCTGTTCAGAAGGTTGGCGGTTCGAATCCCCGCAATGGGGTGAGCTCCCGTTGCTCGGTCCCAGCTCCTGCCAACCTAGCAGTTCCCGCTCTCGTGGGAAGGTAAACGGTGTTTCCGTGTGCTGCTCTGGTTCACCAGAAGTGGCTTTGTCCTGCTGGCCACATGACCTGGAAGCTGTATGCTGGCTCGCTCGGCCAATAAAGCGAGATGAGCGCTGCAACCCCAGAGTCGGTCACGCCTGGACCTAATGGTCAGGGGTCCCTTTACCTTTACCTAAGTTCAAAATAATGCACATTGAGGCAAAAAATAATCCTAACTTCACACTTGCATCAATAGGATCTGAAGCATGGCATCCTGTCGCTTTTGTGGAGAGAAACTTAGCAAAACACTTTTTAAAAATGGGAAAGAACTTCTATAAATGTGCTTTATTTAGAGGGGGCATGATTTTAAATTACTTTGGTGCCGATTTTAGTAGCTTTTTGTAATTTCCCTCCCAACGCTGAGAATAACTGTGCAGGGAGCCTGCCTCTTTCTAAATTGCTCTCTCCTGCCTTTTGAGATGTTTAACAATGTCTCCGCAGCCTTTTCTGTGGAAGGCAAACTTAATCTGCCGGGCTCCTCTTGAGAATGCAGGAGCTGCCCAGAATACTCTTATTAATCTGTCGCTGCCGAAAGCGGGACTTGCCTGCTGCTTCGACTGCTGGGGGACTGTGATGAGTTCTGATCTCGACTACTGGAGGGTTATGAAATAACCACGAGGGGTATTCAGCAGGAGCCTCGAGTGATAGGCCAAACAGCAAGAGCGGCTAATCAAATTGCAGGAGCTGGAAGGCAGCCAGTTCTGTGCACTTAGCAGGCCCCTCTGAAGTCTGTGGCAACATCGCCCTCCAGCGACCAAGGCAGGCCGCTCTGTAGGGAAAATGGACTGTTCTGCCTTGAAATAGAGCCCAAATTCTAGAAAGGTGGTTGCATTGGGTCCTTGCTAGAAAAAGAAATAATTTTTTTTGGGGGGGGGGGAGGTGTGACACAGATATGATCTGTCGTGTGGAATGGGTTTCACAGGTGAGTGGAACAACACACCTGCCCATGTCCCTTGCACAGTGCTTTAGTAATAATAATAATAATAATAATAATAATAATAATAATAATAATCTGTTAGGAGCTGCCACTCTGGGCAGCTCCTAACAGAATATTAATAATAATAGTAAAAGCATCAAACATTAAAAACTTCCCTAAACAAGGCTGCCTTCAGATGTCTTCTAAAAGTCACAGGTAGGTAGCCATGTTGGTCTGCCTTAGTTGAAACAAAAAAAAATCCTTCCAGTAGCACCTTAGAGACCAACTAAGTTTGTCATTGGTATGAGCTTTCGTGTGCGTGCTTATCTGAAGAAGTGTGCATGCACACGAAAGCTCATACCAATGACAAACTTAGTTGGTCTCTAAGGTGCTACTGGAAGGAATTTTTTTATTTTGTTTCTAAAAGTCAGATACTGTAGTTATTCATTTCCTTGACATCTGAAGGGCACCACTACCGAGAAGGCCCTCTGCCTGGTTCCCTGTAACCTCTCTTCTGGCAGGGAGGGAACCGCCAGAAGGCCCTCGGCGCTGGGCCTCAGTGTCTGGGCTGAACGATGGGGGTGGAGACGCTCCTTCAGGTATACTGGGCCTTTGAGGCTGTTTAGGGCTTTAAAGGTCAGCACTTTAGATGCCTGACAGCCAGGTGGTTGCCTGGCGCTTGGGAAACACAGTTTGCCAGCCCTATGCTTGGCAAAGCTGCTTTCTGCAGGGATCAGCTACATGACTTGGGTTTTCCCGTGCGGAACTCGGTTGCACAGCCAATCCAGCTACATCCCTGGTGCCTTACACCTGATGTACACCTGTATGACATCAGGTGTGGGACAGGTTGGGGGTGCTTTAAGGGCTAAATAGGGACCCAAGTCAGGGCCAGGTTTGGCTTGCAGGCTTATGGTTCCTCACCCCTGCCCTTGGGAGGAGTTATTGCCTTCTCGTTCCCCTCTCCATTCACCCCACAGTGTTTCAGCTGCTCATAACTCTTCAGTTGTAATTAGCAACTGCACACAACAGAACAGTGATGGGGCTGCTGGGAACTGGGCTCCCCTGAAATGCACCTTGCATACACTTTGCAATCAATGCTTTTGTTTTCGGAGGCTCGATGCCGCGGAGTTCGCGATCCCCAGGAAGCGTCCCGCTTCTTAAAAGCGGTCCTTTTTGACAAACCTGTTTCTCTTTCCAGGGGGCACTCTGCTGCAGAATGGGCAAACCACCGCTGAGATTCAGGAAGAAGTGGCCCTGACCAATCTTGGCAGCGGCTCTGCGGTCAGCAAGAGGCACAGCGCCAGCGACAAGATGCATTTCCCCCGCTCCAACCTGCAGACAATCACTACCTTGGGTAATGCTGCAATAGCAACAACCTCAACCTTTTTCCCCATAGAGTTTGACCACCCGACATTTGCTTTCCGTCACTTAACTAACACCGTACGCTATAGGTGTAAAGTGTCATGTAGCTATTTGGGATCATGGATAAATAAGTCGACGGTATTCCGTGCAGGACACACGAAGGTCTTGTGCAGTACATTGTGTTGGTTTATCTCTCCCCTTCTTGCCATGAGAACAGCAGTAAAGGTTGTCCTCTTCTTCCAGGGAAGGGCGAGTTCGGAGAAGTCTTCCTGGCCAAGGCAAAAGGCATTGAGGACAACGAAACCGAAGTGCTTGTTTTGGTCAAGAGCCTCCAAACGAGGGATGAGCAGCTGCAGCTGGACTTCAGGCGAGAGTTCGAGATGTTTGGCAAGCTGAACCACAGCAATGTGGTGCGGTTGCTGGGCCTTTGCCGGGAAGCTGAGCCTCACTATATGGTTCTGGAATATGTGGATCTGGTAAGAAGCCCCTCTGGGGCTGCCAAATCTCTGTAGGGGCTTTGTGGCAGGCAGCCTGGCCTTGAAATCGGGCCAACATCTCCCCCCTGCCAAAGGCGTTTTACTGAGGCCCAGCATGATATGGTGGTTATAAGGCTTGAGGAGACCAGGGTTCAAATGCCCGTTCAGCCACGAAGCAGGTTGGGTGATGTGGAGCCAGTCACAATCTCTTTTGACTTGCCTTGCAGGAGGCGAACCACGTATATCACCTTGATTTCCTCTGGGGTATAATTGAAATAAATAGATTATACTTTGACTGATGCTAAAAGGCCCGTTGACTAGGGGAATTTAATTTCACTGCACACAGGTGGTGTAGTGACAATAAAGGATTATTATTATTATTATTATTATTATTATTATTATTTGCCACAATGAATACAGTGGGATGCTCCTAGGGTACCGCTGACAATTGAAGGTCTTGGGTAAAGGGGGATATGCCTGTTTGTTAGACATCTCTTCGAGAGGCAGATGAACATTTTGTGGCCCTTAACTGCTTTCTCGTTTGGGGGCAAAGGCCAGCAGCTTATGTAGAAATGCCAGCCGCTCGCATCGGAGGTGGCTGCATAGATTTCAGTCTCCGAAATGGATGGAGTGGCAAGGGAGTCTGGATTCTGTACAAGGCAATGTTACTTTGTAAGTGAAGGGAATGTATATATAACCATTCACCCACTTCTAAAAGTTTCCTGAAGCAGAAGGAGATAGCAGTGAGATAAATGATTGCAATGCAAATGAGATGAGGTGGAGGAATACCACGACGTTAATGGAAGATAATATTTGGTTTCGTAGGGGGTATTCCAAATTATATATGAATGTCGAAACATGAGACACTACTTTATCCCGAGCCCAGACCATTGATCCATCTTACCTTAGCACTGTCTCCATGGACTGGGATCATCTCTCTGGATTTTCCGGCTAAGCACTTCTCCTGCCCTACCTTGAGATGCCAGGTGCTCACACCTGGGACCACCTGCATGCGAAGCAGAGATAGTTGCAGCCACGTGAAAGGAATCTCTCTCTCTCTCTCTCTCTCTCTCACACACACACACACACACACACACACAATTGGTTTTGTGCTCCCCTGGTAGCACCATAGAATCATAGAGTTGGAAGAGACCACAAGGACCATCCAGTCCAACCCCCTGCCAAGCAGGAAACACCATCAAAGCATTCTTGGCATATGCCTGTCAAGCCTCTGCTTAAAGACCTCCAAAGAAGGAGACTCCACCACACTCCTTAGCAGCAAATTCCACTGCCAAACAGCTCTTACTGTCAGGAAGTTCTTCCTAATGTTTAGGTGGAATCATTGCTCCGTGTCCGCTTCTCAAAATGCTGCCGCTTTTGCCTGGGCAGATGAGGCCATCCCTGCCGTCGTCCTTCCTGCCTTTCGATGCTTTGCGCGTGCAGTTACGAAAACAGCAACTTTCCTTTTCTTTCCTGGCAGGGAGACCTGAAGCAGTTCCTCCGGATTTCCAGGACTAAAGATGAGAAGCTCAAGACGCAGCCCATCAGCACCAAGCAGAAGGTGAAGTGGGAACTTTGCGCCACCAATTTCACCTGGGGGGGGGGAACGTTGCACCCATTTCACTTAGGCAGCTTTGTGCTTCAGCATGTGAATAAGCCGACAGCCCAGGGACAAGGTAAGGCGGTGCAGCTTGTTTCCAGGGGGCCGACAGTGGTATTGGTCTAAATGCTTGGCATGACATACAGGCTGCAACCTTAAATCCCCCTTCCAATCCAGGTGTATTTTATTAATGAGATTACTCAACCGCAAACTCCCAGGGTGGGTTACAGCAATAGAATCTACTATTATAAAAAAAAAAAACAGATAAAAGCATTACAATGAGAAAATGCACAAAGCAGTGGTTTTCAACTGGTGTACCGTGGCACCCGGGGTGCCTTGCTTGAATGATGGCCAGGGGTGCCACGTTCAACACTGGCCTCTGCCCCTCTTACCATTCCTCCCTCCTTTGATGCCCTCTCACGTCTCTTCCTCCCAAAGGCCTGCACAGCTGTTTTTTTGCAGCAGCCCTGGCTACAAGCTCCGCAGGCGAATGGTGCCTCTGGGGCTGGCCAGGGGGTGCTCCCCAGGCCTCTGTGGGGCAGTGTGAGGAGGCACCCCTCTCTTTGGCAGCTCAGAAACCAGGGGTGGCAGCTGCGGCTCCCAAGGAGAGCGAAGAGGAGAGAAGGCTGAGGGAACACACCCCGAGGGAGGGGGTTCGAAAAAGGGCGAGAGGCTGCCGGATCTGCAGGCAAGGGGCGACAGAACTGGACTCCTGAGCCCCACAGGGGTGGCCGCAGAAAGAATGTAGTTGGTCAAGGGTGCCGTGGGCCCAAAAAGGTTGAAAACCTCTGGCATAAATCATTCCAGGTGAATTTTTGTTGTTTAGTCGTGTCCGACTCTTCGTGATCCCATGGACCAGAGCGCGCCAGGCACTCCTGTCTTCCACTGCCTCCCGCAGTTTGGTCAAACTCATGTTCGTAGCTTCGAGAACACTGTCCAACCATCTCGTCCTCTGTCGTCCCCTTCTCCTTGTGCCCTCCATCTTTCCCAACATCAGGGTCTTTTCCAAGGATTCTTCTCTTCTCATGAGGTGGCCAAAGTATTGGAGCCTCAGCTTGATTACGCTGAATGGTGAATTGATTACGCTTTTACGGAACTGGTGCACATCTTTTTCCAAACAGGTGTCCTTCTGCTGCCAGCTGGCCCTGGGGATGGAGCACATGTCCAACAGCAGATTCGTGCACAAAGACCTGGCGGCTCGGAACTGCCTTGTCAGTGCACAAAGGCAGCTGAAGGTGTCCAGCCTGAGCCTCAGCAAGGATGTTTACAGCAGGTAAAAAGAGGCTGCATCACCTCCCTTGGCGGGTCTGAACGCGGCACGCTTGGTGTTGTTTTTAGGGGCCAGAGAACTGACCTGTCCCTTTGCTTCCCTACGAGCAGCGAGTACTATCACTACCACCAAGCCAGGATCCCTCTCCGCTGGATGCCCCCTGAAGCCGTCTTGGAGGACGAGTTCTCCACCAAGTCCGACGTCTGGGCCTTCGGGGTCGTCATGTGGGAAATATTCACGCTGGGCGATATGCCCCATTCCAAGCTGGCGGATGAAGAGGTGCTGTCAGGTACGTCCATCCCCACTGGGGCCTATTCCCCGGGCTTTGTAGTCTTTCTTCTTCTTCTTTGGCGATCACTCGTAGCCGAGTAAGATTGTCTTCCATAAACACGATTTTAACAATGAGTCCGTAAGTGACTGTGGAGGCCAATTCTGGATCCACGCGTCCTTCCACAGTGGGGGCATTGGTTTCTGGGCGGGAGTTGATCACGGTGTGCATTTGCCAAGTGTGAAATCAGGGAAGATGGTTCACGGAGCAGGGAAGTCCTTCCCTGCTCCCTGTCAAACATCTCCTCCCCCCACCCCGGCTGCTCTTCCTCCCCCCCCCCAATGCGCCGCCCCCACTTCTGCCTGCCTCTGACGCTCAAAAGAGCAGGGTACGCAGCCGGGGTTGAGAGAAGCACAGTGAACCGAAGCCCCTCTCTCAACCCCAGCTCCGATCTCTTACGAGCATCAGAGGTGGGCAGGATCCGAGGCGGGGGGTGGACGTAGGAGCAACCAAAAGGAACCCTCCGTTCCCCCCCCCCCCCGCTTTTGCTAATGCCTGCCCAAGCCGCCCGAGACCCCGTTTCCCGCTGAGGGCTGCTCTGGCTTGGAGAGAGCTGTGTGCAGCGGGAAACCAGCTCTGGGGCCGCCTCCTAGGCAGTGGGCGGGGAGGAGGGAGCTCTCTTCCCCGCCCGCTGTCAAGGAGGCAGCCCCAGAGCCCAAGCCGCCTGAGAGCCCGTTTCCCGCTGTGCACGGCTCTCGCCTTCGCTCCATAGGACACACAGAGATTTCCCCTTCCGTTTTAGGAGGGGGAAAGTGCGCCCTATGGAGCGAAAAATATGGTAGTTATCTATGTGACCATGGCTGTGTGGATGCTATTGGCCCAAAGACAGAAAGAAGACAAAGTCCTGACCAGAGAAGAATGGCAGATTTAAGTTGACGGATTATGCCAAAACGGCAAACAGGAATGGGGAAATTTTATAATTTATCTCAAAAACCATTGTAAACCAGCTAAAATCGTTAGTAGGATTGGAATAACACTTGTAGTTTAATGGTAAATTTTGGACATAATGCAGATGTAAAAGATTTGGATTATTATAGAAGATGCAGGAGGAAATGATTTACAATAGGACCCACAAAGGGGAGGAGGGAAGTCCAGGAGATTCTTTGGAATCTTGCTTTTTATGTTGGATGCTGGGTATGTGATTGTAAAACTTCAATCTGATAAACCAAATAAATAAATCTATTTCAAAAAAAAATTCCTGCATTGCAGGGATAGAACTAGTTCACACACACACACACACACACACACACACACACACACACACACACACACACCGAGGTCCCTTCCAACTCTGCAGTTCTTTGAAATTACCGTAACCCTGGCACCCCCAAACTGCAGCCCTCCAGATGTTTTGGCCTACAATTCCCATGATCCCTAGCTAACAGGACCAGTGGTCGGGGAAGATGGGAATTGTAGTCCAAAACATCTGGAGGGCCGAAGTTTGGGGATGCCTGCTGTAACCTTTTACAAGAGTCTCAGTGCTGAGTTTCGATAGTGTGTGCTCCCTATGAAGGACTGGGCAGCCGTCTCCCTGTGTCCTCAGCCTCCCCTTTTCCTCTCTTTAGGTTTACAGTCTGGGAAGATGAAGCTCCCCCACCCAGAGGGCTGTCCCTCTAAGCTCTACAAGGTGATGCAGCGCTGCTGGGCTCCCAGCCCGAAGGACCGCCCGTCTTTCAGCGAGGTCGCCAACATGCTCGGAGAGAGCCCGTCCGAAAGCAAGGCCTGAGCGGGGAGGCGCTGCCCCCCCCCCCTGGCCGGGGTTGGGACACAGCAGGAGCCTGGCTTTTGGCATTTTGACTGTTACAGACTCCTCAAACCGGGACCTAAGAGTCGAAACCCAACGGGACCACGGGATTTTTTTACACGCAGCGCCCACGCGGAGGGTCACGGACACAGCGGCCCCCTGGACTCGAGGCCTCTTTTTTCCCTACCAGGCCCACCCACCCCTGTTCCCTTGCGCCCAACCAGACCGCGTTCCTCCAGGTTCTACCTCCGATAATCCGCAGGGCTAGTTGGAAACAGCAACATCCCAGAGACAAAGGGGAATCTGGGAGCTACCACGGGCCAGTCACAGGCTCTGTGACGGTTCCTCTGTCTTGGGACACCTATCCCTTTCTCCCTCCCCTTGAACAAAACCCCTTTGGGGGGATCCTTTTAGCGAAAAGCACAGCCAGGTTCCTTCCAGGAGCTAGAAAGTGTCTTAACACGGGAGGGGGCGGGTTAGAGTGGAGCATGCTGGGGGCATTTCTGTGCTGCTGTGCAGCCCACAAGGGGTTTTTTTGGGGGAGGGGAAGAAGTCTTAAGTAAGCCCTGAGCAATGCCCCTTTTGGGCACCAAAGGGGGGAGGCTGTCGGCTTCTGTATTTACAGCAAAACCACGTCCCAGCGCCTGCCCAGGTCCGCCTTGGCATTTCCTGCTGCCTTGATTTATATTTCCCAGTGCAATGGCTTCAGCAACAAAAACTCCCAACCCTGCACTTGCGTCATTTTCGAACACCTCCTTCCCCAACTTTCTCCCATATCAGTTGACCTGACCCAGGGGGCTTGGGAAGGAAGCCAGCCCCACTCCCTGGGCTTGTACGCCTTATCTGAACAGGGTTGATTGAGTGGCTTTTTTGTGTGTGGCCACATTACCCCCCGCCATTTTCTTGGGAGGTTGCCCCCTTGCACAGAATCTGGTGTCCCGCCCACACTGGAAAGGAGGCCCCCCCCCTTCCTTGCCCCGTCACACGCAGTCCTTTTCCTTCAGCCGGCGAGGAACCTGTATATTTATTAAGCAGTCCTTCCACCTCTCTTCTCCTCGTGTCGTCCATCTGTCAGGCCTTCTGGCACCTCCCTGCGTATCCAAAAAAAAACACAGTGCAAAGAACACTCAAGTGCCTGGCATATGAAGGAGATTTTTCACTAGCTTTCCTGACTATCCAATGCCGCCTTTTTATATGATTATTTGGGGCAATGTTTGATTTCCTTTCTTTCTTACTTTTTTATTTTTTTTAAAGTTGACACCTCTCAGCCTTAGTAATTCTTTTATATATATTATTACTGGAATTGCAGCCTAGAGTCATTTTTTTGTTTGTTTTTAGTTTCAGTTTGCTTAAGCGGAGGGGTAGAACAGCCAACAGGTGTTCGTTTTTTTAAAAAAAACAAATAATATGCTGCTCTCAATAAAGACTCCCTCATTTTTTTAAAAAAAAAACCACACAAACAATAAGACCAGTCCTGTATTGCTTTTCTCTGCTTTCTCACCACCCACCCACCCTTTCCCTCTGGAGGGGGGGGATCCTGCTTTCAAGAATAAAGTTATACAGTATTTTATTTGAGGCTCCAGGAAGTCTGGTTGGGTGGAAACTCTCAGCTTGCACAAAGTGGCCAAGAATCACCGTGTGTTTGGCAAGACGCAAAGAGCACAGTTCTTCTCCGCAACCTGCAATACACCTTTAGTTACCGAATCGGTTTGTTTGTTGAAATTAAAAGCATGGTCTCTATTGGGGAAGCGCCGTAATTCAATGCTAGAGCATTTCCTTTGCATGCAAAAGGTCCCAGGGTCAAGTCCTGGCATATGCAGGGAAGGGCTGGGAGAGTCACTTACCTGAAACCTTAGAGAACTGCTTCCAGTAGGCAATACTAAGACAGGTGGCCCAATTGGTCTGACTCTTCCAAGATCCAAGAGAAGATATTCTGACTAAAGATCAAGAAGAACTTTCTGACGGTAAGGTAGTGGAACGGACTCCCTTGGGAGGTGGTGGGATCTCCTTAGAGGTTTTTAAACAGGTTGGGTTGCCATTTGTTGGGGATTCTTTAGCAGTGATTGCAAAGGGTTGGACTAGATGACCCTCGGGATCCCTTACTAGAATCATAGAGTTGGAAGAGACCACAAGGGCCATCCAGTCCAACCCCCTGCCAAGCAGGAAACACCATCAAAGCATTCTTGACATATGGCTGTCAAGCCTCTGCTTAAAGACCTCCAAAGAAGGAGACTCCACCACACTTCTTGGCAGCAAATTCCACTGTCGAACAGCTCTTACTATTCGCTCCGGTTTATCTGCGGACGATCAGGAGGAAGAACGTTGCCTTTCACAGCTTGTAAGGGGATATATCATTGCACAGCCTTCTCTTGATGACAGAATACACAAAGAGATTAGATTTAAAATTCAGGGAAACAGAAATGAAGTGTCCCCCCCCCCATCTAACATCAAAACATGCTACCAATAAAGCATAATTTTAGATCAATTCATTTCATTCCCTGGACATTTTCGAATGAAGAACTGAACACAGTACAGATTGTACACATGCAAAGTGCCTTTCCCCTCTAGATGTGGTTGGGCGAGCCATAAAAAGTTTTATCAAATCTTCTCCCGCAAGGCAGAATCACCCCCTCTATCTACACCTCTCCCCAAAACACAGATTAACCTACATAATCAATTAAGACTACGGTTATTGCTCTACAAACTTCCATTCAGCTGCGCGGTTCCAAGTTTTGGACCTGCGTCGTCTGAATAAATTGGCTCTACCTGTTTTCTATCACTACAGTAGTTTGATTTCATTGTATGAACCCATGAAGATAATAGTACCATAGGAATCTCTCATTCCTTATGTTGTAAACCACCCTGCGTTTGAAGGGTGGTATACAAATTTAATTAATAATAAATCATCATTGGTACTGTATTTGAATGAATGAATGAATGAATATTATGGTCGGAGACCAGCTTTTAAAACACCTTTGGGGGAAACAGTCCCAAAGGGCAAAACATGCATATAAAACTTTATACAATGGTAAAATTGATGTTTATAAATTCAATGAACATAAAGGTACTGTATTATATATTTTTCTTTCTTTTAAAAACCACATACAAAGCTAGCAGGCACACCAACTCCTAGGGGCCAAGGTTGAGGCAGTTTCGCCACACCCCAATGTAATATTCAGGGGGTGTTTGTCTTTGCCCCCTGGCTGCTTGCAATCTCGCGTGCATGACGTCACTGAAAGACAGTGGCTGTCCCAAGGTCGCCCAGTGAGCTTCATGGCTGGGGGTGCAGGATTTGAACCTGGATCTCCCCAGTCCTAGCCAAATTGCCACACCAGACTCTCTCTCTCACATGTAACAGAGCTGCAGCTACCAAGAAGACTGCGTCTCGGAGCAACCACACACTTTTTATCAGGCAGCAGACTTTGATAGGTGCATGACAAAATTTATTCAATCCAAGAGAACTCCAATAACATTATTCCTGTTCCGGAAACGTTTGGGCTAAAAGTACACACCGTGCCAATTTTAAACCCTTTTAAAAATATGTCATTACAAATTCCTCGTAGCAGCTTCAGTTTTAATTCCTCTAATCCCAGATTTCTGGCAACGGCAACAAAAGCCTTAACTTTCCTCTGAAAATCCATGGAGAGAGAGGGAGCACAGATGGAGCTAACTTAAGAAGGGACTTTGATGGATGTCAATCACCTGGTGCCGGCAGAAATGGCCCATTCAGTCGGCCAAGAAGTACCCAACCTTTGCCCTCTTGCAGCAAGAACACACAACAAAACAACAACAACGACTTTTTGAGGTTTGGAAGGTTGTTAGGAAAATGCATCAAAATATTTTGGATGGATGAATGACTGATGGGAAGACTTTTTCTAACAACCCCACAAGCAAATTAGGAAGGATTCTAATTGCTTTTTTAACTGTCCTATAAGCCAGAACAAATGTTCAGACCAGATATAGTCTATTGATTGTGTAAACCCCTTTGCTACAACAGCTCCACCAGCTGCCGTCTTATTTCCAGGCACAATTCAAAGTTCTGGTTATGACTTTTAAAGCCCTACATGGCTTAGATCCAAACTATATCCCCTCATAAGAACTTACTTTGGTTTTGAGATCTTTGGGAGTGGCCCTTCTCTCTGTCCCGCCACCCTCGCAGGCGTGCTTGGTAGGGATGTGGGAGAGAGCCTTCTTGGTGGTAGCTCCCAGGTTGTGGAACTTCCTCCCTAGAGAAGCCAGACTGGCCCCCTCCTTCTCCTGCCAGCAGGTGAAGACATTCTATTAAGACTACATCTAATGAAGGGGTTGGTGCCATGCAGTTTCTATTGTAATTGTACGGTTTTAATAGAGAGTTGATGATAGGATAGATAGATAGAGTTAAATCTTTCAGTGTTTAATTGCTTTTTAATGGTTTTTTAAAAATGTTTTTAGCAGCTCTTGTTTTTCTGTAAGCTATCCTGAGTCCTGTCGGGGGGGAAATGAGGTTATAAATAAGTATACAATAAAAAACAACTATAGTAAGCTTTGTACCCTGTTTCTCCGAAAATAAGACGTAGCCATAAAATAAGCCGTAGCAGGATTTTTAAGCATTCAAGGAATATAAGCCATACCCTGAAAATAAGACATAGTGATAGGCACATCAGCAATGCCAGCCGCAGGAGGAGGAGGAGGAGGAGGAGGAAAAAAATAAGACATCCCCTGAAAATAAGCCATAGTGGGTTTTTTGAGGAAAAATAAATATAAGACGGTGTCTTATTTTCGGAGAAACACGGTATTATAATCAAATCAGGATAACCTAAATTAACAAGTAGGTAGCCGTGTTGGTCTGAGTCGGAGCAAAATAAAAAAATTCCTTCAGTAGCACCTTAAAGACCAACTAAGTTTTTATTTTGGTATGAGCTTTCGTGTGCATGCACACTCTATCAGATACACTGTGGCTTCTGTTTCAGTGTATCTGATGAAGTGTGCATGCACACGAAAGCTCATACCAAAATAAAAACTTAGTTGGTCTTTAAGGTGCTACTGAAGGAATTTTTTTACTAAATTAACAAGTTGTTCTGAGGAGCCCCGTGAGGGCAGAAACTTTTAAAAAACAAGTAAGAAGCTGCTGAGATTCTTAGGACTTAATAGTTTTAACCTCTTCCAGGTGATTTTTCTTCAATTTGCAGTGTTGTGCTGGGAGAAGAGAAAACCCAGCAGCTTTAAAAAAAAAAATGCTGCCTTTCAGTTATTTTCTGCATAGCTTTATTTGACCCCTGATTCATATAAGCAAGCCCAGAGATAACTCTTTTCACTGAGAGTCTTACCTTTTGGGTGCCATTCCTCCAATCACCACTGGAGGGCACTGTGTTGTAGGAGAACACCTGGTCTAGGGAAGTTCTCTAGGACAGCTTGTCATAATTGAGAATTTCTCCTGATTTCTTTGCAGGCAAACTAGGGGACGTTCAAACCTGTTTGCAGGTCCAGATGACACTGCATCAAAGCAATTGTTCTCTGTCACTTTTCTGTCCCCCCAAAAGTCCATTTTTTGGGGTGAGTTGTTGCACAAGACTCTCAGTTAGTTTCACAACCCGAATTTGCAGATATTCCGCTGGGTCCCACCCCAAAGCTATGATAGTCTGAAGGCCCAGTTGTATAAGGTATTAAAATTTGCTGATCTCCCCATCTGTGTGATTTCTTGAGAAGGATGTGTCATTTTCTTAATCTGTTCTGGCTTTTCTGTGAGCTTTGGAGACCCATTTGTTTCAAATCTTCTTTTAGCCGAGATGCCTTTTAATTGGGGAAAATTTGAGCTAGTTTCAGATTATTAGTGGCCATTTAACTGCTATTTAAAGTGGCTGGACTTTTTAGTAGTGTGTGTTTTTAAGGACTGTTTTATATTATGGCTTCATATCTGATATTGGGCATTTATAGTTTTATTGCTATGTAAACTGGTCTGAAGCTCAACATCAAAAAAACCAAGATCATGGCCACTGGTCCCATCACCTCCTGGCAAATAGAAGGGGAAGAAATGGAGGCAGTGAGAGATTTCACCTTCTTGGGCTCCTTGATCACTGCAGATGGTGACAGCAGTCACGAAATTAAAAGATGCCTGCTTCTTGGGAGAAAAGCAATGACAAACCTAGACAGCATCTTAAAAAGCAGAGACATCACCTTGCCGACAAAGGTCCGTATAGTTAAAGCTATGGTTTTCCCAGTAGTGATGTATGGAAGTGAGAGCTGGACCATAAAGAAGGCTGATCGCCAAAGAATTGATGCTTTTGAATTATGGTGCTGGAGGAGACTCTTGAGAGTCCCATGGACTGCAAGAAGATCAAACCTATCCATTCTGAAGGAAATCAGCCCTGAGTGCTCATTGGAAGGACAGATCCTGAAGCTGAGGCTCCAATACTTTGGCTACCTCATGAGAAGAGAAGAGTCCTTGGAAAAGACCCTAATGTTGGGAAAGATGGAGGGCACAAGAAGAAGGGGACGAGAGAGGACGAGATGGTTGGACAGTGTTCATGAGTGAACATGAGTTTGACCAAACTGCGGGAGGCAGTGCAAGACAGGAGTGTCTGACGTGCTCTGGTCCATGGGGTCACGAAGAGTCGGACACGACTAAACAACAACATTGATTATTGCTTTCATTTTTTGGACCAGTGGTCTCATCAGATAGTAAAATCCACGTTAAATTGTTGTTTTAGGGGTTGTTTTTAAAAGTCTGGAATGGATTGATTTGTTTTGCATTACTTTCTATGGGAAAGCGTGCCTCGGTTTTGGAACGCTTGTTTTGGAACGGACTTCTGGAACGGATTAAGTTTGAGAACCAAGGTATACCGCTGTAACACCCTTCAAGCAAATCAAGAGCGAATGCTCTTGATTGTACAACTGCCCCGCGAGCAGATCAGATGCTCAATAAAAATCAGATATGATCTAACCCCAGCGTAAACGTTGTGCAAGCAAATCAGGATAAATACTCAAGCAACAGGGTTGCCTGGAGGGCCCTACAGAAGCTTCACCAAAGATGCAGGCAAGTTCTAAATTGGTCCAGGGAGGAGACTGTAGAACTTTTAAGACATTGCTTTGAAGTCACCCGGTTGAAAGGTGCCACGCATTCTGATTCTGTGGATCATTAAAAGAACAAAAAATAATAATAATCCATTGTACTTGAATGCCCAGCCCTCGTGTTTGCAGGTTAGCCTTCTGGAGAAGAGAAGCAAGACCCACACTTTCAATTGTTTCTTGCCAAGGACATCTCTTCCGGCAGAGGCCTGTCCTGCCCGCATTTCCATGGCAGCAGAGCCACAGAAGGCAGCAGGAAACAATATTGCGAAATAAATTTAGTACCCTGCATAGTGACAGATTCTGTGGCGCTCTTGACAGTTGCTGTGGGAACCGGATCTTGAAAACTCATTAGATTTATGCACAAAATTCAAGTGGGAACTGGAAAGGCTGAATGAGGAGGCTTGGGATTCCAGGCTAGGGGGCCATTCTAAGACCAGGCAAACTTTTGGGGGAATTAATTGGCTCCGGTTGGCTGTAGAACTGAACCTCTCCTGTGATGCTGTGTTAGCTTTATACAGGGGCGGAGCAAGGTGGGTGCGGCTCACCCCGGGTGTCACCCCGGGGGGGGTGACAAAATGCTGTGCGGCACTCAACGTCCGTGAGAGACGAGACGGGTTAGGCCAGTGTTTCTCAACCTTTTTTGGGCCACGCACACTTGTTCCGTGAAAAAAATCACGAGACACACCACCATTAAAAAAGTTAAAAAAGTTAACTCTTTGCCGCCCTATATTATAATTATGACTGTAAGAAACACTTGCCAAATATTGCTTTCCGGAGGGTCAGCGCTGCCGAGTTCTTAAAAGATCCGGGTTTCTGATCCACCCCACCCGACCCCGCCGTCCCATATCTTACCCTGTGCGTGTTCTCGGACTTGTGAGAGGACGATTTGGTCTTCATGCCTCCGTGAATTAGCAACAAACTACCTTTTGAATGATGGAGATTGAATATTTTAAAAGTAGCTACTTGAAGTCCGCTCGATTTTCCAAAAAAGAGACACACGTGCGGCACTATTAGCTGCTGGGGGCTGCCATCTTGGCTGATTCTGGGATGATCCTGTCACGTGAGGCATGGGGAAAATGGAAATAATGAAAGCTGATTGGTCTGTGGAAACTACGGTAGAAGGGGCGAAGAAATAGGACGCCCAGGGAGGTGGAGTTTGCAGCTGCAAAATCGCCCTTCTCGCCGCACGTCGCGGCGGCACACCAGCCAGTGTGTTGCGGCACAGTAATGTGCCGCGGAACGGCGGTTGAGAAACGCTGGGTTAGGCCCTCAGCTGTAAGGTAGCAGTCAGACTCCTCATCGCAAGGCACGCAATCTCCCCCCAAAAAGCTCAAGAACTTTGGCTTCCCCAAAAAAGCTCAACAATTCTGGCTCCCCCCCCCAAAAAATATGAAATAAAGTCAAACCATTTTTGCAGAAAATTTGAAAATAAAAATAAAAATGTGTGTGTGGGGGGGTGACAAGAAATTTTCCGCACCGCGTACCACCTGACCGTGCATTGTCACTGCCTTTAGATGGTTGAATACATGGCTTAAAGTGCCAACAGCCAGTTTTTATGATAACATTATATGTAATTTACTTTCATAAATATTTCTGTGCTGACATATCATAAAACATCAGGGTATCTTATGGGAAACCAGTGCAAGTGTTTTAGCTGAGGTGTTGCATATACACACGTACGTGTGTGTGTGTGTGTGTGTGTGTGTGTGTGTGTGTGTGTTTATTGAAGGTTTTTAACATATTAAGCAGTAAAACCCGAACATGTTTATAAAAAGCTCATAAAAGGCAAAATTTCAAAAAAGAATAACAATAAAGAAAAAGGAAATATAAAATAGAATACTAATTATCTTTTTTTTAAATAAAAAAAAAGAATACTCATTATCTGTACCAAACACAATTGTATAAAAAAGATAAAGAAATAACTGAAAAAACCCTTTAATCACATTAAGAACAGAAAAAAGAAACTCCTGCCTCCCTACCTGATAATTATCTGCAACCTTATTCAAACTGTTTAATACAGGCATCCCCAAACTTCGGCCCTCCAGATGTTTTGGACTACAGTTCCCATCATCCCTGACCACTGGTCCTGTTAGCTAAGGATCATGGGAGTTATAGGCCAAAACATCTGGAGGGCCGCAGTTTGGGGATGCCTGGTTTAATATATGCAGTCTAGAATAGTTTTTACCAGGGCCTTTTTAAAGATGGGGAGCCACCACAGAGAAGGCCTATTATTGTGTTGCCACCCTCCGGACCTCTCAAGGAGGAGACACATGAAGATGATGATCTCAGGGTCCGGGGGTTCATATGGAAAGAGGTGGTCCTTGAGCTGTTTAAGGCTTTACAGGTCAAAACCAGCACTTTGAATTGGCCCTGGAAACTAATTGGTAGCCAGTGCAGCCAGACCAGGATTGGTGTAATATGCTCAAACCGTATCGTTCCGGTGAGCGACCTGGCCGCTGAATTCTCCACTAGCTGAAGTTTCCGAACTGTCTTCAGAGGCAGCCCTACGTATAACACATTGCAGTAATCTAACATTGAGGTTACCAGAGCATAGACAGCGGTAGTTAGGCTATCCCTGTCCAGATAGGGGCAAAGCTGGGCCACCAGCCAAAGCTGATGGAAGCCACTGAGGCCACCTGAGCCTGAGCGACAGCAAAGGATCCAGGAGGACCCCCAAGCTACGAACCTGCTCCTTCAGAGGAAGTGTAGTCCCATCAACTTTCCCAACAACAGGTAGCACCTGGGCAGCAACCAAAGTAGGCGCACAGATTACCTGATCACAGCCTTCCCTATGATGGTGACGTATTGCACCCGTTGTTGTTGTTTAGTCGTTTAGCACGCCCCTCCTCCCCTTTGTGGGTCCTATTGTTAATCATTTCCTCCTGTATCTTTTATAGTACAGTGGAACCTCGGTTTATGAACACCTCGGTTTATGAATTTTCGGTTTATGAACGCCGCGGACCCATCTGTAGCGGATTAATTCACTTTCCATTACTTTTAATGGGAAAGTTCGCTTCAGTTTATGAACGCTTCAGTTTATGAACAGACTTCCGGAACCAATTATACCCATGTTTCAGTTTATGAACGCTTCAGTTTAAGTACTCCGCGGACACGTCTGGAACGGATTAATCCACTTTCCATTACTTTCAATGGGAAAGTTCGCTTCAGTTTATGAACGGTTACTCCGCGGACCGTCTGGAACGGATTAATCCACTTTCCATTACTTTCAATGGGAAAGTTCGCTTCAGTTTATGAACGCTTCAGTTTATGAACAGACTTCCGGAACCAATTGTGTTCATAAACTGAGGTACCACTGTAATCCAAATCTTTTACCTCTCCATTATATTCAAAATTCGCCATCGAACTACAAGTGTTATTCCAATCCTACTGACAATTCCAAAAGTTCCAAATTTACTTTCTTTATTTAAGCATTGCCTTCTACAAACATGTCTGAAGGCAATGTACAAAATTCAAAAACTCCTAAAAAACCAAACAAACTCCCAAAACCCAGTTAAAAACAACATGGTGCTATGGTTCATGGGGTCACGAAGAGTCGGACATGACTAAACAACAACAAAAATTTAAAGGCAGTGCTTTTTTTCTGGGGGGCGGGGCGGACACAGGGGTACACATACCCCTAAACATTTCGTGAATCTTTGTACTTTTATCCATTTATTTATTTTTCCAATTTGAACTATAAAATGGTGGTTTTCTTGAAGAAAAAATCACTGTAGACACCAATTGCAGAGACCTACTCATCCTTCCGGGAATGCTTGTCAAACCATAAATGTCTTTGATGTTTTCTCGGGAAGTTCAGATAGTCGGCGCCTCTCATATCTTGACTGGAATGCTGTTCCACGAAACAGAGGTAGCCGTGCTAAAAACCCAAACCCCCGTTACAAACGCTGATTTGCAGCCACATCAAACCCCTCTCACTAGATACGATGCGCCCTATGAAGAGGTATTCAATCTCTGAATGCAATATTTTGGGTGCCAAGAGCAAATGGCCCCGACTTTTACGCCCCACTAACAAACTCTCAGAAAAGCCCCGAGGCAAATGCAGAACCCATCCTATGAAAAACCCACCTGGCTTTCAGGGGAAGCGCATTTAAATTTTTGCAGTGTTAAAAGCTGGTGATGGTGTTACTACTTCCTTCCACCCCCACCCCCCTTTAAAGAAGTCCAGTACAGTACATTTGATAATTCTGTTAATAATATTTTCTGTGGTCCAGCCTTCTAGAAAGGGTTTGCAGAATCTCATGTCTACAACCCAACCTCAAATAGCTACAAGTGTTGTAAAAGTCAGGCTTGCAAGCATAGATTGGGTCGTAGGCCAGATAATCCAGTAAATCAAAGTCTGAGCTTGCTGCTTCCAGAGCCAAGGGAAGGGGGGGCTCCTTTTTCCAGAGCAAGATAAATAAGGCCACGGTTGTCATTTACTGCTGTACTTGCTGGTTCCCTCCCCAAAGGCCTAACCGTCTGGAACTTTTATTTTTATTTTTAAGTGAATTTAACAGATCTTCAAATTAGAACTGCATTACCCATAGGTATGCTCAATTTTATTTGATTTTTGCGCCTGCCAACCACCAGCTACTCATATTCTGTGCTCTGACCAGAAACATTATGTTGTCTGTTGAACTTTGATGACTATAATTCTATAAATTCTGCCTTTTCCAGAAGCCTATTCATTTGTTCACTCTGCCTCCCACACATGCCATTGGCAGTTGTGTGGCAAGGATGGAGACCAACTTGTTTCAACAATGTGGGGATATTTTAGACCTGTGCCTTAGGTTTTTATTTGCATTTTTTAAAGCCTACCCTCATTATTTTTTAAATTGTTTTGTATGGTTATAAATCGCCTTGAGACACGTGAGAGAGGATTTAAAAAATGTTAAAATAAAAATAAGATGAAACATATTAGCAGGTGTCCTTGGCAAAGAAAAAACCTTGACGACGACTACAACAACAACATTATTTATACAACAACAACAACAACAACTTTATTTATACCCTGTCCATCTGGCAGGGTTCCCCTAGCCACTCTGCGTGGCTTACAACATAACTAAAACCACAATAAAAACACCTTCCCTTAAAACCTTTTCTAAATAGAGCTGCCTTCAGGTGTCTTCTAAAAGTCAGATAGTTGTTTATTTCCTTGAAATCTGAAGGGAGGGTGTTCCAGAAGGAGGGCGCCACTACTGAGAAGGCCCTCTGCCTGGTTCCTTGTAACTTTGCTTCTCACGATGAGGGAATCAGCAGAAGCCCCTCGGAGGTGGACCTCAGCATCCAGGCTGAGCGATGGGGGTGGAGACACTCCTTCAGATATACTGAGCTGAGGCCATTTAGGGTTTTAAAGGTCAGCACCAACACTCTGAAATGTACTTGTAGTACTGGGCGCCAGTGAACCAGTCACCTGTCTAGCTGCCGCATTCTGGATTAGTTGTAGTTTCCAGGTCATCTTCAAAGGTAGCCCCACGTAGAGCGCATTGCAGTAGTCCAAGCGGGAGATAACGAGCATGCACCACTCTGGCGAGACAGTCCGCGGGCAGGTAGGGTCTCAGCTTGTGTACCAGATGGAGCTGGTAGACAGCTGCCCTGGACACAGAATTGACCTGCGTCTCCATGAGCAGCTGTGAGTCCAAAATGACTCCTGGGCTGCACATCTGGTCCTTCAGGGGCACGGTTGTGCTGTTAAGTGGGAAAAACAGGAGGGGTGGAAATGGAAGAGGGCCAGAGATGCCTGAAGGCAAGGAGTAAGTTTTGTGTGCATCTGTGTGTGTGTGTGTACACACACACACACACACACGTGCAGGAGCATGAGTTTAAAACTGTTTGCAAATTAATTGAGCAGCAAGACTTATAAACTGCAACTCTCTCTCTTCTTTCCTGGCGTAGAATTGCCAGCCAAATTGACCCGGGGGCAAAATTCTTTTCCAATCTGAACTGCAATGATTAGATTCTGGCTGTAGAAGCAAAAGCACTACGGCTGGCTGCAGATGAACGATGGAAGTAGCATAAGGAGGCAAGGGCCTCTGTGCATAACCAAAGTGTACTTTGGCTGCCCTTTCAGTTTCTGTGACGCTCCCACACACCTTTTCCCACAATCTTCCTCCTATTAAATATTTCTGATCCCAAATAATTTTGACATCCAGTTCAGATTCATGGCCTGCATGCATCAATGCGTGAGCTCTCTGTGTGGGGGAGGAGGCCTGGTCGGGGTTGTTAGTACGTAGGGGAGTCCCATTGCCGCATGATGCACATGAAAGAGTGGATGAAGGAAGCATTGTGAGGTGACATCATCTCCTTCGTGTTTACAGAGTTTTGCTTAAGCACTCAAAAATATTTAATCACCCATAGAACTGGTCTGCAACCTGCTGTTTGGTTAATGCCAACCTGGGTGCAATGTTCTTGCCCTAGTGCCCATCACTCAATGCCCTTTGGGTCATGAGATGCTGAAGAGGCGGTACCCTTTTCTCCCTTGAGAAGTACGTAAAAGCTCAGCTTGGAAGAGTGCCATTCTCTCTTTTCAATGCTCAGATTAATTCTACTGGATCTTGACTTTTACCCAGAGCACTTGAAAAAAATGAATTCTGTCTGTGCGCATGCCCCCAATGTCAACGGAAGTGATGATAAGTTGCAACAGCAGAGGCAAGAGTAGCTGAAAAACAAACCAAACTTTGGAGTAACGGGCCATGATTTGTATGCCCTTTTGCAAGATGATTTGTGATTAAAACAAAACATGGCTTAATGTTATAAGTCTTTTAATACCAGCCAACAACTAGGCCACATAATTTCCTAAAAATTTCCCAAAAAGAAGTTATGGAAAGCTGATTGTGATTTATATTCTTAAATAGGAGACACATCATAGACAATCGATGAATGGTGTATTATCTATATCTTTCTATGTACTCACCCTCAGTTATTTCTAAGAAATGAAATCCCAAAAAATTAGTATGAACGATGCATCGTAGATAATGTGAATTGATATGTCTTTTATTTATATGATTTATTATTCGCCGTTTCTCCCTAAGGTTCCAGGGGGAGTTACAGCAATTTAATCATACAATTGAAGAAGTAAAACAGTTTGTATGCAATTATAAAAGCAGATAAAGCAATTCAAAGCAAAAGCACCAGGGTATAAATCAAATATTTCTGAGCATTATCTATTTAGATAATACAGTGGGTTGAAAAACTATCTTTGCTGAGATTATAGATAATGCTGCATTTGTGAGTACTGTACGCTTCCTACCCTGTGATTAATATTGTAAGAGTAGCTATTAAGTAGCCTTATCAGCAGAATAAGCCTCTTTATGTCCCCCACATTTTTTTCTCTGGTGAATGGCTAGACTGTCCATTATGTGCAAAGTTGAAAGGTGCCAACTCTAAAAAGACTCTAATTTAGTTTGATGGAGAGTAAAGAGGGGGCACAACGCCTATATTGCAAAGTTATGAAGTTTAACCATTCTTCTTTACCTAAGAACACTGGGATGATTAACATCCTTGCACAACTCTAATCCCCAGGGACAGAACTCACTTGAACAGTGATTCCTTAAGTATGTAGGACTGATATGCCTCCAGTCACTAATTATCTCCATTTTTCGCTGCAGCCAGGAAGCAAACTCAGCTCTGCATCTATATGGGACGCACGCCTGTGCATACCCGCCAACTCCCAGATTGAAAAATACGGGATCAGTAGCGGTGCGGCACCGGAAGTCGCTTCTACGCATCTCCAGAGATGCATAGAAGCGACTTCCGGTGCCGGCCCTGCCCTATTTCCAGTGCCCGGACATGGGCAGAGCGGCACCCGAAATCGGTTCTGGGAGCCTCCCTAGCCGGCAGGAGCTGCGTTGAAAATCTGGGGGAATTATGGGATATTTCACCATTCAGGATAACAGCGGGAAACGGCTTTAAAAACGGGGGTTTCCCGTGAAAAACGGGAGACTTGGCTGCTATGCTCCTGGGCCTATTTTTTAAACCTTGCTTTCTCTTGCTGATATTATATCATAAACCACTGCATGATACTCTTGTTTTGTTTGCTGTTCCAAACTTTTCTCTCGTCTTCTGCCGCTTGGCAGTGCTGACATTCTCAACTTTGAATACTTTACTTCTCATTTGGAGAGAAACTTTGGAAGGCGGTGTGAAGAGAAGCTTGGACATAAATGATCCAATGCACCAATCCCACTCTTCCCAGGGATTTTTTTTGTGGTGAGGAGCAGGCCTGGTAGGGAAAGGCTAATTGTTCAACTTCCTGGCTAACCCAACACACCCCTGTCTGGAGTTTCTCCAGTCCAACCCCATAGATTGGGAGTGTGAACAAGAGGGCTACCCTCAAACCATCTGATGAGCCTCCAGCAGCAGGCACGTTCTACCTCAAATCCAGGAGGAGCGAGGAATGGCGGGGGGGGGGCGCGGAAAGGTGTCTCTGGACAAACTTGACAGCTGAAAGCTGGTGGCTCCGACTGAGCCGTTGGCGAGGAGTTGCTTCTCCGTCCCGCGTGCCCCCTCACTTAGTTGGATCCCGGTACCTCTTTGCTCCTTAGGTAGAGAAGAGAAAAAAAGAAAGAAAGAAAGAAAAAGATTTACGATCATTTCATTTCATATACGTACTATATGTTATGGTACATCCCCGCCCGTCGGTGCACGTGCAGATCCTGCCTCCAAGACCGACGCACGCCTACTTGTGAGTAAAAAAAAGAACGAACTTGGTGGGCTTACTCGCGAGTAAACATGCAGGGCTTTCCTCCCCACTCCCCTTGGATCCAGCAGTCTCTCAGCTGCTGAGCCCCCCGGGGATATTTCCTACCGTCTGCCCCCGGGCCCCGGCTCCTTGTCTCTCTTGCTCAATCCACGCTCTCCTGCCTTGCCTCCCTCCTTCCCAGGCTGCTGCCGCTGCCCCGCCTCCTCTTTGCTCGGGGAGAAGCGCCGCCCTCCTTTCCCTTTAAGAGCTGCGCCTCCGAGTGACGTCTCCGCGAACGCAGCTCTTTTGGAATGTATGCAAACGAACCCTCGCCCGCCCCGTCCAACGGCGAGGCGAGCCCGGCCCCCGCCAGCCAACGGCGCGCGGGCGCCGCTGAGGGGTCGGCCAATAGATGCAAAGCGCCGGCTCGCACCATATAAGGAGCGCCCTCGCCATAAAAGGCAACATTGTATCGCTTTATATGGGGAGAAAGGCAGCGCGGCAGGAGGAGGAGGCGGAGGGAGCGAGGGGGCGCCCCGGGCCGGCGCGGGTCCTGCGTGGAGCGTGAGCAAGAGGCTCGCGAGGCAGGAAGGCGGGCGAAAGCAGCGGCGGCGGCAGGGCAGAGCAGAGCGAGAGCACGGAGGGGGCCGGGCCGAGCCTGCCGGCTCCGGGGCCCATGGCAGGGCCGGCCTGACCCGACGCGTCCGTCCCACACTGGCGCTTAGAGGAGGAGGAGGCGGCGGTACCATGTTACCCAGCGGGGCCGGGAACGGCGCTGCCGCCCTGCCCCGGAGCTCGGTCATGGGCATGGCGAGGACGTCCTCGGGCCGGCCGGGCGCGGGGCTCCCCCGCGGGGCGAACGGCGGCGGCGGCGCTGCCTCTTCTGCTTCCGCGGCGGCGGCTTCTGCGGGAGTGCGCGGCCCCGGCAACGGGACGGGCCCTCCTAGCGGCCCTGGGGCGGCCGCGGGTCGCTTCGAGCGCGACCGGGACTTGGGGGCGGCCGTGGCGGCGGCGGCGGCGAGCGACAGCGAAGGCAACTCGGAGTCTGGCGAGGAGGAAGAGCTGGTGGGCGACCGGCGCGGCGTGAAGCGGACTTTGGGCGACATGGAGCTCGGGGTGGTGGTGGGGGGGCCCGAGGCGGCGGCCGTGGCGGCGGCGGCTGCAGCGGCGGCGGCGGGGGGCTACGGCGGGGCGAGCGGCGCCGTCAGCGGCGCCAAGCCGGGCAAGAAGACCCGCGGCCGCGTCAAGATCAAGATGGAATTCATCGACAACAAGCTGCGGAGATACACCACGTTCAGCAAGAGGAAGACGGGCATCATGAAAAAGGTACTCGGGGAGCGGGGTTGGAGGGCAGAGCGCGTGCAAGGAAAGCGGGGCGGGGGGTTATTTCTGGATAATAGGGGTCCTTGGCTGCTTCTCTGCCTGTAGAAAGGGAATCGAGGGGAGGGCGCTCTTGACATGCTCGGAAGCACCGTTGTCTCAGGTGCACGTGCTCCGCCGGAGCGCCCCAAGTCGGCCTGTCAATGCACGCGTTGGCTTTGGAGAGAGCAGCCTCAGGGCTGGCTGGGTCTTGGGCAATTGACACCGGAAGGGGAGCCAGCCGTGGGCCTAGCCAGCCAGCCTCAGCACCGGAAAGGCACGCCCCGCTCTGGCCCGGATTCAGCTCGAGGGAGGCCGCCCCCCCCCGCCGTTGCGGGAGCCCTTCACTTCGAAATGCATCGCGGAAAGGGGGAAATGCAGCGGATGACTCGCCTCGGATGTTTTACCAGTCCGGGTTGCGTTCGGGTTGAAAGGTCGGGGCGAATCCGTTGCAGCATCCTCGGGGGAGAAAGGTGTGCCTGTGTTTTGCAACCCCACCCCCCTCGCGAGCCTGCAAATAAGTAGGCAAACTTCGTCCCTTACTTACCTTGTGCAGAAGCCCCATTGAGTTCAGTGGGGCTGGGCTTGCAACATGCACGCGGCACGCGTTAGTTTGGGTGTGCTGGGTGTTTGCTTCCCTGTAAAGTGGCAGTGGGTGGAACTGACAGGCTAACCGAGAGCCTTGAACTAAACAAAACTCCAGCCAGTGCCCTGGTGAGTTTCCTCTGCTGATCCCTCTAGTTTTGAGGGCAAGAATCACAGTGCCATCCTGTGCTTGTCTACTCAGAAGCATGTCCTATAGAATTAAATAGGGATCGCTCCCCATTGTGTACAGAGTTGAGCCTCTGTTGGGAACTGAGTCTGCAATCCTAAACTAGGGAGTAAGCCCCCGTTAACCACAGTGAGACATACAGCCAAGTAGACCCACAAAGGTTTGTTTTGTGGGTGATTTAGTTTTGACTCGGGGATAAGGAACTTGTGGTCTTTCAGATGAGGGTGGACTTTGATTTCCATCGATCCCAGCCCATTGCCAGGGTTCAGAGACTATGGATTCCCCATCCCTGATTTTAAAGCTTGATTAAATGTTAGGGCTCCTTCTTGAGACAGGCTTGCCCCTTAATGTGTTTTTTAAAAAAACTGTCTTCCTGTTTAGGGACAGAATTAAAAGTTATTAGAATCATATAGAGTTGGGTCATGTGTAGACCCTGAAATTGAGGCTCACACTCTACCTACTGAGCTACCTCTCTCGAGCTTAAAAAATGATTTGTTAGCTACTATGGGTAAGATTCATCTAACAAACCCTGAAAACAGAAGCCCTACACAGGGACTCCCGCTTGTGCAGTGGGGCTATCCCTGCCCCCCATGTGTCCCTGAAATTGGCTGGACAATGTGTGGGTTAGCAGAGAGGGATTGCACCATCTGGTAATTATTCCCTTTGCTTTTAAATCTGGGTTTTAGGGTTAGCAGAATCATTTTCTTCTCGTTCCCTTCAGGGTGGCACGGTTCTCCCCGTTCACTGCAGTGTTTTATCTGAATTTGTATAGGACGCTGCAAGAGCAATCGCAAGCAACTCGGGTTTCGAAAAAGGCAGATAAGGATGGGGCCATAGTTTTATAAAATTATGCATGCATCATGCAATACTAGATCCTGGGACCACCCAGTTAAAACTGGATGTTGGAAGAGTCGGGGTGAGCAAGAGAAAGTTCAACTATGAAATTCTCTCTTACAAGGTGTAATGATGGACACCAACTTGGGTGGCTTTAAAAGAGAGTTAGAGAAACTCGTGGAAGTTAACGCTACTAGCCACAAGGCCTTATGTTTTGGCTCCACTGTCAGAAACGACATGCCTTTGAATACCATTTGCTGAGAATCACAGGTGGGGAGAATGCTGTTCCGCTAATGTCTTGCTTGCAGGCTTCCCCACAGGCATCTGGCCGGCTGCTGTGAGAAACAGGATGCTGGACTAGCGATGGGCCTTTGGACTAATCTAGCTGAGATCTTCTCATCTTGGTTGCTGGACTAGGCTTTAAGCAGTCCAAACAACCTATAGCAGTCCCAAATTGTGGCATGTTGTGAAGATTTGGCAGTTGTATTGTGCCATAAGCTTATGTCACAATTCAGTTTCCAGTCTTTAAGGTAACCCTGAGACTCTTGGTTGTGTTAAAACCCATCAACACCGCCTGCTCTTTTTCAGGGAGGTATTATGATGTTCGAGGTATCAATACCAGACTTTAAAAAACCCAGTGGTGCAGAACTTTCCATATTGGTTAATATTCTCTCACTCCTTCTGTTCCTCCATCTTTGTCAACACACACAGAAATCATTGATGCAATAATAGTGATTTGCACCATTATAGCTAAGTCCTTACATATATTGGCTTACGGTGCTATAACTTTGTTGCCTGGGGGAGATGCTTATTTTCCCCAGGTGAGTCATAGGCTTGTTTGCTACAATGTTGCTGGGCAGGCCAAAGAAAAGGATGCAGGATGCACCAAGGGCTCGTATGGTTGCTGTGCCATTTGGGCCTCGTAGGGTGGAAGACAGGGAGGCCAGAAGTAGGTGGAGCTAGAGTCAGGGATGCAGCCAACTCATTCTACCTTTGCCCCCGTTCTCCTCCCCTGCGGCTGCCAGACTGGTGACTGGGAGTGGCCGCTGGGACCATATAACAGGGGATCTACATTGGCTCCCAGCACAATCCAAAGTGTTGGTGCTGACCTTTAAAGCCCTAAACAGCCTCAGCCCTGTATACCTGAATGAGTGTCCCCACTTGCATCGTTCAGCCTGAACACTGAGGTCCAGCTCCGAGGGCCTTCTGGCCATTCCCTCCCTTGCGAGAAGTGAAGTTATGGGGAACCAGGCAGAGGGCCTTCTCGGTAGTAGCACCCTCCCATCAGATGTCAAGGGGAAAAGGGGGTGTGCTGAGGCTGTTTCTAGAATTCACTATTTAGGATTACAGTTGAAGGCGTTTGAGAACGCATCATTCAGCCCCCTTCTGGAAGCTATGCAGGTCCGGATGGGAGCTCCATGTTGACTACCTCAGGTTTCACGGTGGAAGAAAGGCCGGATATAACTGTGCATAAAATAAAATCGCAGCTTGCTTTATTTTTGATCAACAACTCCACAGTATATACAGTGGAACCTCAGTTTATGAACACCTCGGTTTACGAATTTTCGGTTTACGAACGCCACGGACCAATCTGGAACGGATTAATTCACTTTCCATTACATTCAATGGGAAAGTTCGCTTCAGTTTATGAACACTTCAGTTTATGAACAGACTTCCGGAACCAATTGTGTTCATAAACCGAGGTACCACTGTATAGCAAAGTTCCAACATCCTGCATGTGTTTTAAGTGTTTTGAACATGTTCCCACTCCTAGAGCCCCGTCCCAAGTATTAGATATCTTTACCTGAGCTGCAAAATATAATTTTTTAAAAAGGCAAACGGTACACACCCATAGAAACACCATGTGCAAGTACACCTATTCCTAAACCACTCAACCAGTTGCTCAAAGAGAATGACAATTGTTCCCTTCCCTGCCTTTTAAGGGGGAGGAACAATGCTATTTGGCCAGAACTGCCATAAACCCTGACCATTGGGATTGGTAGGAGTTGGTTCAGTACAAAGAGTTGAAAAGTAAACTCCACCATCTCTTATTTTAAAGCACGGATGTGGGACTTACGGCTTTCCAAATGTTCACCTCCCGCTCCTACCAGCCCCCAGTCAGCATGGCCATTGGAAGGTATGCTCCAGCAATAACTTTAGGTTAGCAAACTGTAGCCTAGGAAGGTGGGTCACAGATTTTCAGAGGCACCCTGAAGCCATCACCCCCAAAGTTGTTTGGAAGTTGATAAGTTAGGTAACTGGTGTGTTTCAGCAGCTTGGGTGTCCATGCCCTAACTTACGGTAATGGTGAATGTCTCCTGATGAGCAATGATTAGGAAACAGTGACAAATCTCCAAAAGGGAGTGGTATCTTGTTGCCTGAAATCTGTAAGTGATTTGCTGCAGCTCCTTTCTCTGTGTTTCTTTCTCTCTCTCTCTCGCATATAATTGTAGTTTCTGAGCATAAGACTCGAGCTGCATCAGATCAAGACTTAATCTCATCCAGCATCCTGTCGCACCTCTTCCACCAGTGGTCATATCCAGGCACACCCTAGCAGCAGCCTCCCCTTCTCCCCCCCCATTGATAACCTAGAGCAGTGTTTCCCAACCAGTGTGCCTCCAGATGTTTTGGGACTACAACTCCCATCATCCCTAGCTAGCAAGACCAGTGGTCAGGAATGATGGGAGTTGTAGTCCCAAAACATCTGGAGGCACACTGGTTGGGAAACACTGACCTAGAGGGCTCCATTCAGCTACTATGATTGACAGAGTACAGTCATACCTCGGTTTAAGTACGCCTCAGTTTGAGTACTTTCAGTTTAAGTTCTCCGTGGACCGTCTGGAACGGATTAATCCACTTTCCATTACTTTCAATGGGAAAGTTCGCTTCAGGTTAAGTACGCTTCAGGTTAAGTACAGACTTCCGGAACCAATTGTGTACTTAAACCGAGGTACCACTGTAATGCCTAAAGCATTGCTGCCTCTACTTTCCCACCTTTCTGACCTACTTTCCCACCGCAGGGGTGGTATTCAGCTGTTTTACTCAGAGCAGACCTGTTGAAAATAATGGCCCTAGAGTAGCCATGCCTGTGAATTTTCAGTGAGTGTACTCGGAGTAAAACGTAGTTGTGTTAATTTTAAATGACAAAAGAAAACTACACACAAAAGGTAGAACACCAGTAAGATAAAACTAGCAGACCCATAGTACAAAACATCTCTTCTTTTTAAAAAAGCTAAAAGTTGAACAGATTTTTCTGGGTTCCTAAATGCTAACAGTGGAGATGCTGCGTGGACATGTCTGGGCAGGATGTTCAGGAAATGGGGCAGCATCACAGGCAAGGTGCAATCCCAGGAGTGTCTTTTGTGATTCAGGAACAGTTGGTCATTCAGATACTCTGACCCCAAGTTGTTACAGGCCAAAGCCAGTATGTAGATCTTTTGATTTGTGCTCATTACCATGATTCAGTTCAGACATATCTTGACTTAAGCTGAGTTATGCTTGAGCCTTCTGCCAGCACCTGCCGCCCCCTTTCCTCCTCCATTCGCTGTGATTGAAGGCTTGCCAGGTGAATTAATTATACCTGAGCTGGGAAACTACAGTTACAGGAACAGAGGAAGTGACCTTATCCATGGAGTCAGACCACTGGTCCGTCTAGCTCAGTTTTGTCCATACACTGACTCTCCAGGGTTTCAGGCAGGTAACATCCTCAGCTCTACCTGGAGATGCTGATGGTTGAACCTGCGACCTTCTGCACGCAAGGCAGGTGCTCTGCAGCTTGGCTTCAGAGCTTCCTCGATTGGAACAAACCAGAATCCTGGCCCATGGTTTGTAGTTGGTTTAAGATCTTGGTTTGTTCTGGTAATTGTAGTTTCCTAATAGGATTGACTAACTTGGAAAATCTGAGTCACGTGTGGTGGAAGGGGTCACTGGCTTCAGGCACATGAACACCCTATTAAGTCGAAATATGTCTACACCAGACCAGTGAATCCCTGTTTATAATCTGACCACTGTGTTCAGCTCCGGTGAAAGTTTTGGAACAATCGTCGGAGGCAGCTTCATCGTACACATGGACGCTCAGGTTGTGAACGTGATCCGTGCGGGAGACATGTTCACAACCCGCGTCTGCGCATGCGCTGGTCTTGATTTAGTGTTTCTGCACATGCACGCGCGCCGAAACCCGAATTGTACTGTTCCGGTACTTCCGGGTTTGGTGCAAAGCGCAACATGAAAACACACAACCTGAAGTGACTGTAATCCAAGGTATGACTGTAGTCCAGAGTTGGGCTCCCAGTTCTATCATCCCTGGTTTCTGACCAGGGAATTGGAGCCAATGAAATCTACAGGTTCCTCATCCCTGTAGTAGTTTGAATCTGGGTGTTACTGACATTGGGGTAATTGTGGCATGGTGTTTTCATTCCAAGAAAAGGGGTATCTGTTGGATCCCTTTTGAAGCCAGTGAAAGCAGCTTTGTGGCACGGATGCCCCTGAGCTTTCTGTAGTCAAAGCTGGATCTGACCACCCCTGAAAGCTGTTAGACCTGACTCTTCCAAGATGGACGGCACAATGTCCCAAATGCTGCACACCACATCTCGTCTGTACTGAGCTTCGGTTTGTTCGTCCTCATCTAACACATTGCTGTATCCACGGACTCAATATGCACTTCCTCCATAGCCAGTTAACTCATTCTGGAGTGGGTAGGTGCATTGCAGAACAGGAGCTGGGCTCTTTTGCCCTCCAGCCACTGGCTTTCATCCTCTCCTCTTTTCTCCTCTCCTGAGTAAATGGCAGAATTTAGGCCAGTACCCTTGGGCCAAATGTGTTGTGTGGTTGCAGGCCCTTTGCACACGCCACCGTTGCCATTTGAGAAGCTCTCCAACAGCTGGTCTTGCCTTCCCCCCGAGTCGCTGCTGTGAAATGAAGCCCGGAGCAGCTGTTTGCCATTGGGACAAAGTTGAAGAAAGGCTCTGTTCCCTCCCTCAGCTGTCCCGCTTTCTGGTTGTGGCCATGGCCATAGAGCGGACTGGAGCACTCTGCCGCTCTCTGCTGTGTGTTGCCAGCAGTCTGGCCAAACAAGAATTCAAAGGGGGCCGGGAAGCTGCAATCCAGCTCTGCGTGTGAAGGTCTGCCTAAGGTCCGGGGCAAGGGGCTGCGGGAGCAGCTGCAGCTCCCAGGACTGGGATGCCACACATCCTCTTGACTTGCACCTGTAGAGTTGGCCTGCGTAGCTCAGAGCCTGTTGAGTCAAACACAGCCTAACAGCTGATGGGTACATAGAAAGCTGCCATCAAGTAGAGTCGGATCATGGTTCCATCTACCTCTGCATTGCCTACACTGGCCGGCAGCAACTCTTCAGGGTTTCAAACGGGACCCTCTGAGCCCTATCTGGAGAAGTCGGGGATCGAACCTGTGACCTGCATGCAAAGGCAAGGCCCTGAGCTTGATTCAAACTCCTAGATTTGCTGTGTGCCCTGGAACAGCAGGGGGTGGTGGGGTGAAAAACATGGCTCCCGGATTCTGCTGATCTCTCTTTCAGGACTTGTTTCCCAACAACGCCTGATGTTTCAAAGCGATGCCCGAAGGGGCTTCTACAAGTGAGAGAGATGAGCAGAACCTGCACCCTTGTCCGTATCATTATTTGGCTTTGTTGTTCTGTGTTTATTTTATCTATTTATAAGAGCATTGCCCTGCTGCGACGGAAACGTCACTCGCAAGTAATGCTCTGAGGGCCTGGGCCCAGGCATAGCGATAACCCTTAGGGCAGAACATCAGCTTCTATGCATTGCAGAATAAGCAGCAAGCAGTGGCGCTGTGGGTTAAACTACAGAGTCTAGGCTCGCTGATCAGAAGGTCGGCGATTCGAATCCCTGCACGGGGTGAGCTCCCGTTGATCAGTCCCAGCTCCTGCCAACCTAGCAGTTCAAAAGCACGTCAAAGTGCAAGTAGATAAATAGGTACCGCAACAGCGGTAAGGTTTCCATGTGCTGCTCTGGTTCGCCAGAAGCGGCTTTGTCATGCTGGCCACATGACCCGGAAGCTGTATGCCGGCTCCCTTGGCCAATAACACGAGCTGAGCGCCGCAACCACAGAGTCGTCCGTGACTGGACCTAATGTTCAGGGGTACCTTTAACTACCTTTTGTTTAGACACGGAGTTGCATTGAGTTTGTGGGATTATGAATGTGCATGCACAAACGTGCACTTTGCTCTTAAAAAAACCAAAAAACCTCTTAGAAGTGACTAGATGGTCTTGGGCCATCATTTCAGGAGAACTTTGAGTGGCTGCTCAGTGTGAAGTAGCCTAGTTGTGCAGCCAGGTAGATCTCGCCATACTAACTTGCTGTCCTCCAGGCATTCCTTGGCTTGCCCCTGCTCTGGTTGTGACTTTGTGTCACCGAGATGATCTTTGGAGTGTTGCTGCTATAGAGGGCAGTTCAGCAAGCAGTGCACGAAAGCAGGACTGTAATGACCTTTTCACGGGTTTACACTTTTAAGGCACTCCCCCCCCCCCCGCCCCTTTTATGGAATTACTCTGCCAAGATCTGCAGCTAACTCTGCTAGTTTTCTGTAGCTCAAGGCATTCATCGACTCCAGCCTGATGCTTTGTCTATTAAGCTGTTTGCAAGAGAAGCAGTGACAATGATAATGAAATTAGAGGCTTCAACTGCTGAGCACATCTTGCTTTCTCCATGTTTGGGGACTTCTTTGTATATATTTTGCGTTGTTTCTGGGCGGATGCCTTTATGCGTTTGTCAACCGGGATGCGGGTTTGAAAGCCGGTCTTCTGACTGCCGCCTATTAGTGCTCCTTGTCCCATTTTATTCTTTGGTAGGGTAACAGCAGTTGAATTTTGGTAAAATCCTCATAGAGATCTTGAGGCTGCTGAAATGGTTCAGTTGGGGGTCAAGTGGTGTTATATGTATGCTGCGGGGAGTTGCCACTTAAGCAAACTGTTTGCTGCAATTACCCTTTGCTGGACGGAATATGTGATTTATACCCTGTTCTTTGTGCAAAAAAACAAAGAACCTGCATTTTCCCAGTGTTGTATTCTCACTTGAACACCCAGTTTGTTTTGCTCTATAGGAGACAAGCTGTTCTTGCATTTCAGCCCTGGTGCTCTGGAGCAAGAGGAACGTGAGCAAATACAATTTGGTGGGATGCGTGGATGTACGATGGTCTGCATTTACTGCTGGACGCCAGCCCTTGCCAACCTGGTGCCCTCCAGATGTTTTGAACTATAACTCCTATCATTCCCAGCTAACATATGTGTGCTGGCCAAGGCTGATGGGAGATGCAGTCCAAGACATCTGGAGGACACCATGTTGGCAAGGACGGCTGTGAGTTAATTAAAATGGGGGTGGAGAACTTTGACCCTTCCATATGTGGTTGGACCAAATAATATGCTCCTGCATCCTCTTCTCTTCATGGCCAACCAGATGCCTATAGGAAACCCACAAGCAGGACCTGAGCACAAGAACACTCTCCCCTCCTGTGGTTTCTAGCAACTGATATTCAGAAGCATTACTGCCTCCAACCATGGAGGCAGATCATAGCCATCATGGGAAGTAACCATTGATTGCCTTTGTCCTTCATGAACTTGTCTAAGTTGGTGACCATCGCTCCCCCCCTATGGGAGCAAATTCCATAGCTTCACTCTCTCCTGTGCAAATAAATACTTCATTTCGTCCATTCTGAATCTTCCAACAGAAGGTCCAGAAATTCTAGTGTTTTGAGAGGGAGAAAGTCTCCTCTACCTCTGTGCTGTGCGTAATTTTAAAAATGTCTGCCATGCTGCCTCTTCCTCTGAACTGAAAACATCCTAAATGCAGCAATCGTTCTTCAAATTGGAGTCGCTCCACCCCCTTGGAACATATTGGTCCCTCTTCTCCGAACCCTTTTTGATATCCTGAGGCAAGGCGACCAGACACACAGTAACTCCCACCATTGGCCACGCTGCCTGGGACTGGCGGGAGTTTGGAGTCCAATAGCATTTGGAGGGCTGCACATTCCCCACCGCTCAGGGGATAAAGGATAGCTCTGTGGACAACTATTGGTAGGCATGAGAGACAAAAAGGACCTCATTGCTGTACTTCTGAACACCAGAAGGGCTCTCTTCCTCATGCCCTCCTTGTGAGACTCCACAAGGCACCTATCTGTCTACAGCTTCCTGGACTAAGAATCAGAGAATCATAGGGACTCTGAGGAAGGGACTCTGAGGATCATCTAGGCAACCTAAGGCCCGGAGGCCAGATGTGGCCCAATCACCTTCTAAATCCGGCCCGCGGACAGTCTGGGAATCAGCGTGTTTTTACATGAGTAGAATGTGTCCTTTTATTTAAAATGCACCTCTGGGTTATTTGTGGGGCTTGCCTGGTGTTTTTACATGAGTAGAATGTCTGCTTTTATTTAAAATGCACCTCTGGGTTACAGTGGTACCTCGTAAGACGAATGCCTCGCGCAACGAAAAACTCGCAAGACGAAAGCATTTTGCGATGTATTTGGTGACTCGCAAGACAAAGTTTTCTATGGCCGTGCTTCGCAAGACGATTTTTTTGGACGGCTTTTTGTTTGTTTTGTTTTTTGTTTTTGCCGCGGCAAACCGCGCTTCACGAGACGAAATTACCGCAAGACGAAGCAACTCGCGGAATGAATTAATTTAGTCTTGCGAGGCACCACTGTATTGGTGGGGCATAGGAATTTGTTCATATTTCCCTCCAAAAAATAGTCTGGCCCACCACATGGTCTGAGGGACAGTGGACCAGCCCATAGCTGAAAAAGGTTGCTGACCCCTGATCTAGTCCAAGCCCCTGCAATGCAGGAATGTGCCGCCATTCCTTATGGGGATCAAACCCGCAACCTTGGTGCTCTCAGCACCGCACTGTAACCAACTGAGACTAGCTGGACCTTTTGCCTCTTCCAGCATTGCTCTCCTCCTGTTCTCAGACCCAAGCTGTGCAATGGCAGGAGGAGAGCCTTAGCTGCGGGATTTGACAATTAATTGCCCGATCTGCTGCTTTTCTGCTCTCTGACCTTGTCGGTGGTGGTGGGGGTAAAGGGCACCTGCGAGGAGGCAAGTCTGCCCAGGAGGTCGGCGGGGTCTCTAAGAGAGGTCAGGCTGTGGCATATTGCTTGGTGATGACTTTGGCTGACGTTCTGACTCCGCTGACTGATGGCCTGTGCTCAACTGTCAATTGCAGTGCCGTTTCCCCCGAGTAAGTTCCTCCTCCTGTCTTTGCTGTTGTCCAGGGATGAGAAAAGCCCCCTGCAGCAAGTGACTTGGATGGAGAGCAAAGCGGTTGTTGGTCCTCACAGGAGATTATGGTTTGGTGCTGTTTCTGATTTTGGTGGTGATGGGAGGGGGGGGGGGAAGCAGTGAGCTTTTGACTCCTGATTGCAAACGGCCCAAGCACGATAACAGAGTGTTGTTTGCCTTTGCTAAGGGTTCTCTGAAGTGAGATTTCTTGCCCCCTAGTGCAGGTAGCTAGCAATGAGCGGGTTTGATAGGGTAGCGAATCGCAAGCTAACCAGTGGGGACTGTATGGAGGAGACTGGCAAATGCAGTAGGTAGAAAACCATGGCCTAATTGGATACTAATTGGAGCTTCTTTCACAAGTGAAGGAATGCTGACCATGCTTCTGAGCATATGCAAAGTAACATTCCCTCCCTGCTGTGTAATTGGAAGCAGTCCTCTGACACTTTTAGGGGGCAGGTTGCAAGATAAAACTGTGGCTTCTAGGCCTAGAGCCCCCTCCTGTTTTAGAAGGTAAATTGTGCCAAAAACTCTGTGTGTGTGTGTAGCTCTGGGTACACACACACACACACACACACATACACACACACACAAGCTGGCTTTGTGCTCTCTGGATAAGCCAAATACATAGCTGAGCAAGATGACACATATTTCTTTCTGCTTTACCCTGGATAGCAAGAATTCATGGGAGGTCTTGTTTTTGGGAACAGTGTTTTTGGATGGCCACATTGGTGCCACACCTTGTGCCAATGTGCCGGGTTGATTGTTTTCTGAGAGCCTTCCTGAAGGAGAACTCTCCAGTGCCAAGTACGCAGAATGTTGAGACTGGGACCGGGGTGTGTGCACGATATTTATAAACATGGCAAAACAGTAGATTTAGGAAAAAAGAATCCCAAACCTCTGGAAGAGTTGCGCTCCTACAGTATTAGGCCTGTGGCTTAGAAGCCAGAGCCTGGGGTAGTGGCCTGTAGAAGCCAACACTGCATGTAAGAAAGGCAGAGGCCAGGGGAACGTGCAAAACAGCTCTCCCTTAAGATACGGAACTACAATTCCCAGCAGCCCCAGCCAGCAGGATGGTGGGAATTATAGTCCAACAACATCTGGAGCCACTACGTTGGGGAAGGCTGGTATAAACAGTGCAAGCCTTAGAAAATATTAGAAGAAGAAAAAATTTTTAGGTACAATGAGAGGAAATGTTAAAATGCATGCATAATAGTCGCTGGATGCAGAAATGGGCAGAGTTCTTAAAATCAATTAAAATATATTCTTTTTTAAAGAAAAGGTCAGAGTTCTTGTCCTTTTAATAGCTGTGCACTGAACTTTCCTTTTCTGCACCATCAGTAGTGGTGCAAGAGACCTGTCCTTTTTGGCATCTGCCTACCCTAAAATACCTGGGCACCTTAGCTGACTTAATAGTTTATTCCTGTGGATGCTAGGTTACTGGAACTGGCAGGGGAAGGGGATTTGAACGGAGGAAGTAATTATCTGAGGGATAAGTTGTGTGTTCCAGATTGCTGTCTGGCTTGGGAGTTTGGGAGGAAGTGGGGAGGGTCCTTGCTCCTCAGCCGCCAGAGTCTCCCTGCAAAAGCCTCTGTTGTAACAACTGGGCTGCTGGGGTCTAGTTCAGTTTGAACTTTGCATAGCATGGGCTGCAAGGATGTCCCCGTTCTCTAGAGTGGGCTGTGGGATTGGAACAGAATGCCCAGTTGAAGAAAAAGGAACTAAAGTCGAAACAAAACCCTTAAAAATGTTACAACTCCCCATCTTCTCCAGATTGACCATTGGTCATTATGAAAACCCACTTAACGAACAAGGCCTTGCAGCACATTTGAAAGATGCTTGGGTCTTTGGAGTTTTACTGAGTGTGGCTTTGGCTGCCTGGAAGGGTCAGAAAAGATGCTGCAGTACTTTGATACAGATATACTTTGTCTGCAGTACCAGGATCATTGGCAAAAGCAGGACTTTATAATTAATAATTAATAATAATAATAATTTTTATTTATACCCCGCCCTTCCCAGTCAAGACCGGGCTCAGGGCGGCTAACAACAAATAATATCAACACAAATATAAAAGAAACATTTCAGTTAAAACAACAGAATAATACAATGTTAAAATTCAATTTTAAAATTTAAAATCTACGAATAAGATAAAACCATTATAAATAAAACCTTAGGGGAGGGTAACCGTGGGGTCAGACTGCGTCAGTCCGAAGGCCAAGCGAAACAGCTCTGTCTTGCAGGCCCTACGAAAGGATGACAAATCCCGCAGGGCCCTAGTCTCCTGGGACAGAGCGTTCCACCAGGTCGGGGCCAGTACTGAGAAGGCCCTGGTCCTGGTCGAGGCCAGCCTAGCCACCTTGTGACTCGGGATCTCCAATATGTTATTATTTGTGGACCGTAATGTCCTCTGTGGGTCATACCGGGAGAGGCGGTCCCGTAGGTACAATTAGTTGATTCCCCCCCCCTATAATATAGCAAAATGTTTCACACACATACATGTGCAATTAAACCAAGGTGTTTGGATTTAAATCCCACCACATGGAGATTCTTGTGTTAAATTGTTGGGTTTTAGCCTGATTGAATTTAAAGTTTTGCTAACTGTGCCCTTGATGAGACTCCTCGTTTCAATCGAACTTGCTTCTCTGTGGGTCTTTGCTTATTTCAGTCAGGCTTGCCACTCATTCAGTTTGTTTCCTAGAGGAAGGAGGTAACAAATAAGAACCATTGAATAACTAGAACATGTTTGCTCACAAGTGAGCAGAATCTACTAGCAGCCTGCGTTTCCAGGAGTCTAAACTCTTAACTATGCGCCGGTTCACTTGAGTAGTTACCTGCCTTGGAAATCCTCCTACTATCTGACTTGTTAGGAAATTGTAAATAAGGTATTTTGTTAGTTACAGCCTGTATTCTGATAATTTGAGAATGTTATCATGTGCCTACTAAAAGGCAGCTAACTTTTTTCATTAAAACTTTGTTGACGTAAACACATACAGAATACAATAAAAAATAATGGATATGGCAAATAAAAAGGAATGTGAAGGTAGAAAAATAGAAAGTAGAAAAATAAAACACAGATACAGAGGAGGGGTAAAAAACAACAACCAAGAAACTGCTGAAAATGCAATGCCTCATTCAGTTGTCAGATGTGAGAAGAAGGTGAGTCAATTCAGTTCTCAGTAAAACCCCTCCACATGCTTGTCTGTAGTACAGGTGGTGTAGTGGGCTGTTCAATTGAGTTAGCATAGCAGAGAAACTTATATCATCTTGAGTTAAAAAGGACAAGGCACTTGATTTTGACAAAGCACTGTACATAGATTAAAAACAAGGCAGTCTTTGCCCATGTTTTGCTTTGGCTTTCTTAACACCGGAGCTTCAAAATTGGGACTGTCAGGCAAGAGGCACTGCTATATGCTTTGGGTGGTATTAAACCAGGCTTCCTCAACCTCGGCCCTCAAGATGTTTTGAGACAACAATTCCCATCATCCCTGACCACTGGTCCTGCTAGCTTCACTCTCCAAGCACCTTCACTGGTGCTTCTGCACACCCAGAGTGTTTGGCCCCAGTCAACAAATGCTGCAATTAACTGCTCTACCAGCTAACTGAATTAATAATAATAATAATAATAATAATAATAATAATAATAATAATAATTATTATTTATACCTTGCCCATCTGGCTGGGTTTCCCCAGCCACTCTGGGCGGCTTCCAACAGAAAAATAAAACACAATAATCTATTAAACATTAAAAGCCTCCCTGAACAGGGCTGCCTTCAGATGTCTTCTAAAAGTCTGGTAGTTGTTTTCCTTTTTGACATCTGTTGGGAGGGCGTTCCACAGGGCAGGCGCCACCACCGAGAAGGCCCTCTGCCTAGTTCCCTGCAACTTGGCTTCTCACAACGAGGGAACCGCCAGAAGGCCCTCGGTGCTGGACCTCAGTGTCCGGGCAGAATGATGGAGGTGGAGACGCTCCTTCAGGTATACTGGACCGAGGCCATTTAGGGCTTTAAATTAAAACTTTCACTCCTCCTTTTTCATCAGAATTTGTGTACTGCATGGTAAGAAACCCACTAGGCAGTCTACGAAAATACAATGTTCATAATACTACAATGCCTTTCATTATATTTAAAATGTATACTGGATTTTGGTGCAATATAACATCATTGAACATATGGAAGTGCATTTTGCTGAATCGGGCCATGGTTCCAGCTAGCTCAGTATTGTCTACTCTGGCAGCGACAGAGGGCTTTGCCGCCACCTGGTACCTGACTGTTTTAAACTGGGGGTGTCAGGAATAGCATCTTCCACAAACTTACTGTTGAATTCTCCCATAACTTTGGATGAGACATATTTAGCCACTGTAGTAACAAGAAACAAAGCACAAACAACAGTTGTAAAGTTTGAACAAATCCACCTGAAGTTCTCGATGTAGAAATTCCCTTAGTTTTTCAAACTGTCCACTAACGGGTTTGCTTGTTTGTAAGATTTATTACATACCCTTCGCCTAAAGGTCCCAGAGCGAGTAGCAGCAATGCAATCAAAAACAAGTAAAAGAAGTAAACATTTTATGTGCAATTGCAGAAACAAGTAAAGCAATTCCAAGCAAAAACAGCAGAGTTTAGATTAACCAGAGGAGAAGAGGTGGGCCCTGCAAAAATGCCTTAATTGTTGAAGGGCCCAGGGTAAAGATGGGCACCTTCAGGATTAATAAATGGGACTATTCAAAGGAAGCAACAACTTGGAAAAAACATGTGTGTGAAAATGAGCAAATTGTGTGCTCATAGGCCCATCTCTTCACTCGAATCAGCTTGATGTCCTTCAGATGTTTTGGACTACAGTTCCCATAATCCTTTAGCCATGCTGGTTGGGGCTGATGGGGGTTGGAAGTCCAACAACATCTGGAAGGTTGATCATGGCCGACATAAATAGTTTGAGGGAAAGGTGTTCTTCATGATCCTTATACCTCTCTACTTTGCATATTTAATGTTTTCCCCCCAACCGCTGGGTGAATTATTCCCAGTTTAAGGATTGGTCCTCCCCACTCCTGCTATCCAAATGTAATTGCCATGCTTGAGCAAGCTGCCTCCAGGTTTCTAGCTGCCGGTTTGCTTGCTTGCTTGCTTGGTGATGTGGCTGTGTTTAAGAGGAAGAAGAATGTGCTCTTGAGTGCAGTTGACCCACCTACAGAAGGCGGCAAGCAACTCCTGTTGATTGTAATAGGTTTGACTTGCACCGTGTTCCTATATAAGCAACAGAGGCATGAGAAGCTTTTACCTTGGAATTTGAGCATACTTAATTTTGCCATGTTTGAAGAAATAGTGCATCTCAGCTACAATCAGGTATATTTAAACGAACTACTTATTTTGCTTAACGTTTTATTACAAAAAGATATAGAGTGCAGTTGCAAAACATTAACAAATCTTTGGTACTTGCCATTTTAATTTGCAAAAAAAAAAAAAGGCGTTTATGGTTCTCATTCACCCTCTTCAGGTGAAGTGCCTCGCTCAAGACCACATATTATGGCAAAAGTGGGACTTGAATCCAAAACCCTGAAAAGAGGTGTCTTGGAAGCTGTACGGAAAACATAAAACGAAGTGATGGACAAGCCAGTAGAGCAGTTGCTTGTTTAGTCTTCTGGGTTGGAGAGGTGCAAAAGCTTCTTCTTTTTAAAAATGGCTTTTTATTGAGTTTTAAATTGGTTATTCATATACATATTCTATCCACTCTTTAACATATATTATACACATACTGTATTAAAAAATCAAACAATAACAATATTTCTACAAACGTCTTTCTCTTTTCAACTGTTTTTCCTTATTGCATTTCTAATACATAATATATCTCAGGGGTGGCCAACTCCCAAGAGACTGCAATCTACTCACAGAATTAAAAACTGCCCCTTTTTTAGGGGTTCAGGTCAAAGTTGTTGAGCTTCTTTTAGGGGGAAAGGGGAACAGCCACTCACCAACAGATCGCTGTGGAAACTAACAGCCTCACTCAGTAAACTCCAGATAGGTAGCCGTGTTGGTCTGACGTAGTCGAAAAAAAATTAAAAAAAAAATCCTTCCAGTAGCACCTTAGAGACCAACTAAGTTTGTCATTGGTATGAGCTTTCGTTTGTGAAGAAGTGTGCATGCACACGAAAGCTCATACCAATGCCAAACTTAGATCTCTAAGCTGCTACTGGAAGGAATTTTTAAATTTTGTTTCAGTAAACTCCGTCTTCCGTTCTGCAGATCATGCGACAGTGGGGGGCGGGGCCAGATTCTAGTTTACCAATGGAAAGGGACCCAGGGATCGACCACGATCTACCAAAACCTCCCAGGGATCTACCAGTAGATTGCGATCGACCTGTTGGACATACCTGATATCTTATCTATCTGATCTTTACTTTGCAAAATTTAGTTGAAACATATCAGGGATTTTATTTGAGAACAATGTTTTTCTAGATAATCTTTTACACATTCCCACTCCTTTTTGATTTTTTTGGTTTGGTTGGTTCCTAATTGCCTCTGTCATGCTTGCTAATTCCAAATGCAGATACAATTGTGTTTGCCATTCTTCCTTTGTTGGTGTCCTATCCCCCTTCCGATTTCTAGCGATTAACATTCTTGCTGCTGTTGTAGCATATAGGACCACCCTTTTTCGAGAGGTGCAAGAGCTTATGCCTATCAAGTGGAGAGTTTGTTGGACTTCCGACTCTGGTTCAGATTTCAGGTGATGGGAAAGGCCTCTGCCTGAGACCTTGGGAGAGCCGCTGCCAGTCAGAGTAGGCTACATGGACAAGCTTGCTGGGTGGCTGTTTGCCAAAGTAGGCTCCCACTCTTGCCCCCTAAGTTGTTCTTGGTAAGAGAGCTGGCCTTTGTGTTTTGAAGGACTTAATTAACAAAGGAGGCAGGCCAGCCGGCTAGGCCTTGGAGGAGCTAGCTCAGCCTCGATTTGTTTTGCCATGTTTGTGAAGCCGGCGTGGTGCTGTCGGAAAGAGCAATGAGTGCCACAGATAAAGAAGAGCGACACATTTAGCAGACGCCTGATAAAAGGCACCCGACACATTGCAAGTGGGGGAAAGATGAGTTTGTGCTTCCCTCGGCCACATTCATACCATACGCACAATGCTGCTTTAAGCAGCCAGGGCTTCTTCTCCCAAAGGATTCTGGGAGCGGTCGGTGGTTAAGGGTGCTGAGAGTCATGAGGAGATCCCTGTTCTCCTCAGAGCTACAGTTGCCCGAGTGGCTTAACAGCCAATCCTCCTTCACAGGCAGCAACTCTGGGAATTGTAACTCTCGGAGGGTAACGCGAGTCTCCTAACAACTCTCGGCACCCTTAACAAACTACATCTCCCAGGATTCTTTGGGGGAAGCCACAACTGTTTAAAGTGCTATCATACTGCTTTAAACGTATGGTGTGGATGCGCCCTTGGTCAAATCAAAAGCTTTCGGTTTTGGCTGTATAGTCCTGCTGCAGAACATTATCATTGTTGTTTGATGTCATAGGACTGAGTCCTCACTCATCTCATCCTCTATAACCTTTCTATCAGATTGGGCAGTCATACTCTTGTCTTTTGACAAGATGTGCTCTCTATTTTTAAGCTTTCTTTTCCCCCTCCCTCCCTTGTTGCAGAGTATGATGCTGTCTTCGTATTTCAGGCTTTGTAGCTGAGAAAGAAGGCTAGAAAGGGGTCGGGGGGGGGGAAGGGTGCTGGACTACCTAGGCCTGATTCTGCAGGGCTCTTGAATTAGGTAACTGGCTCAAGCCACCCCCAGTTTGCTCCGGGCTGTGTCTCCAGGCCGCTGTTTTGGTTAGTGAGCTTCAGGATTCTTCTAGTGAAAAGCAAAGTGGATGCCTTCCCTCCAAAGTCCTAAGGTTTGACCATTCCTGAGCTGTTCTAATCCAGCATCACATTTTGCAGCAGCCAATAGTTGCTAGAAGGTGTATATGGTCATGTCTGGCTTCGAACATCACCCGATTTTCTGTTTCTAGTCCCTTTCCAAGCAAAACTCCTCAACCCAACTTCTGGATAGCTCAGTTGGTTAGGGTGTGGTGCTGAGATAATGCCAAGGTTGCAGGTTCAATCCCCATATGGGGAGAATTGCAGGGGGTTGGAGTAGACTAGACTCCCTTTCAGCTCTACAATTCTACAATAATATTGCATTTTAAATGAAAATTCCCCCGGAGCCCAGAGCAAGGTTCTGCGCTCAAGTGTAGCAAGCTTCCTTCTGCGGAGCCAGAATATTGATCCATTTAACCCTGTATTGTCTCTGGAAGCCACCTCTCCAGATTTCCACAAAAGCGTCTTGTCCCAGCCCCTACCTGGAGATTCCAGGGATTTGAAACTGGGATCTTCTGCATGCAAAGCAGCTGCTCTAACACTGTGCTACGGACTTTCTCTTAATGCAGTTGCGGAGTACGCACAGCCTTGATCACTGACAGGCAGCAAAAATACTAACACATCTATACCCAGGGCTTTGATTGGACGTGTAGGAAGGATAACCACAGATAATGCTGTCTTGGTGTCTTCTTGATGATAACAGAGGGTAGATGCTCACAAAGCAAGCGTCTCTTTACCCCTTTTGCCGCTGGGGCTAAGGGTGTTCAGTACATGCGTCCCCTGGAAACATTTTGGAAAACTGTTCCAAAGAGTAAGAACATGAGAAAAGGATCACTGCTGAATCAGGCCAGAGGCCCATCTGGTCCAGAACTCTGTTCTCACAGTGGGGAAACCAGTAAGCAGGATTCGGGCGCGAGAGCCCTCTCCCCATATGTGGTTTCCAGCAGCCGGTATTGAAAAGCATTGCTTCCTCTTGACCGGGGGTCAGCAAAATTTTTCAGCAGGGGGCCGGTCCACTATCTCTCAGACCTTGTGGGGGGCTGGATTATATTTGGGGGGGGGATGAACGAAGGCCCAGGGGCTGGATTTAGAAGGCAATTATGCTGGATCCAGCCCCTGGGCCTTAGTTTGCCAACCCATGCTCTTGATTATAGCCAGAGAGCAAAACCATCATGGCTAGTAGCTTGCTATTTCAGGGAAGCATTGGGAAGGTAGCAACTTGTGCAGAACCGCGTTGGATCTTCATGTGGGCATTTGGCAAATCTATATAATGTGGGCTGCGATAATAGACCACATGTGTAAAGCTGGTTTTTGCCCGTTTGTGAATACTGCTAAAACCAAGCCACACCCTCTCGCGAGAGGCTGGGCTCCCTCTCCTTGGGAACCAGGGTCTTGCGAAGGTCCGCACCTTGTTGTTGACCCTCCCCTTTTCCTCTCTACCCCACAGGCCTATGAACTCTCCACCTTAACGGGCACTCAGGTGTTGCTGCTCGTGGCCAGTGAGACAGGCCATGTCTACACGTTTGCCACGCGGAAGCTGCAGCCCATGATCACCAGCGAGACGGGGAAAGCGCTGATCCAGACATGCTTGAACTCTCCTGACTCTCCTCCTCGGTCAGACCCAACCACTGATCAGCGCATGAGCGCTACGGGCTTTGAGGAGACGGACCTCACATATCAGGTGTCCGAGTCAGATAGCAGTGGAGAAACAAAGGTATAGACACCCTTCCTTTTTCGTGCTGTGGAGGGCTTGGAGGGGTGGGGGTGGGGATTATTCCTACAGGTCTCTGGGGAGGGAAGAAGCTTTGTGCTTGCAACCATGCCTTCTACCTTGGAGAAGGTTTACCTGGGAGGATTACAGAGCACAGGTGGGCAGATTTCAGGCTTGTTGTCTACTGGTGTGTGTGTGTGTGTGTGTGTGTGTGTGTGCGCACACACACACACACCATAGTCCAAGTTTACAATCTAGAATGTAGAATTAATAAAACAGGATCCCTCTGAGCAAGTTTTGGGTATAGGAATTGGTTTTTTTAAATACAATAACTCATTTGAGCTTGCATTCATTAAAACAAAGTTCCTTTTGTGTTAAGAGTTTTACTAAAGCTTTTCATTATACAGCAAGATATAGAAAACTGATGTGAATAACAAACAGAAGCAGCTACAAAAAGTACAAATAGAATACAGAGTCCTCTCTTAAAGGTGGTGCTTAACCCTTCCTACCCACAGAAATTAATAGTAGCCCTTCCCAGCTCTCACCTGGGATCGTTATCCTCCTGGGAGACCAACATTTCCCTTCCGGTTTCTCCAAACCTTTGCTACTGTAATACACTTGGGAAGCAGTAGCCCTTGCCAATCTCTTTATTTATTTATTGCACTCACCTCCCACCTATCCTCCAAGGAGCTCAGAGTGGTTACGGTCCCTTCCCCTCCCATTTTATCCTCACAACAGCCCTGTGAGGTAGGCTAGGCCAAGAGACGATGACTGGCCCAAGGTCTCCCAGTGAGCTTCATGGATGAGAGGATTTGAACCCTGATCTCCCAGGCCAAGTCCAACACTCTTAACCACTACACTACTGCAAGTCACTCAGAGGTTTCTCAGTAGATCTCGGTATCCCCCAGCAGATCTCAGTATCCCCTGCTCAGATCTCCCATCCCCTGCTGTGGAGCTCAGTGTATGTTGCAGTACTAAAGTCTCTGTGTGGCACATTTACACCTGGAAGATGCCTCGGCTCCTTTGCTTCTGTGCACACCAGCCTGTGAATCTTGGTTCTACATCCTGAGCCATTAAAGTTAACTCCCTAGTTACAAACAAAAGTTATGGGCATTTGGAGGAATGCAACATGTTGGCTCTTCAAGAGCAGGGCATCGGGCAGGGAGTCTGGATAAATTATGGAAAAATTATGAATGTTGTGGATTTTTCCTTCTCCTATCCTAATAAAAAAAAACTTGGGATCACAATATGAAATTGCTTGGAAGCAGGCTCAGAACAGACAATTTCCCCGTGTACATAATTAGCTTTTGGAACTCATTGCAACACAATGTGGGCATGACCCTTCGACAGATCTAACCCCTTGTTGTTTTTTAATTAAGCAATGTTAGCTATTAGCCATGGTTTGCAAAACAGAGCCTCCATGCTTAGAGGCACTGTGCCCCAGGGAACAAATGGATCAGGGAGAGGCTGTCTCCTCTTAACCAAATGCTGGATGAGACACATTGCTTAGCCCCATCTAGCATGGCGGTTCATACGGTCTTCAATTCGAATGTTGACATTTGTCTCTTCCCCCAAACCTCCCAACCACCCATCCATGATTACCATTGTAGGAGAGAGGAAGAGTGGAGATGAACCTGTATTGAGGGGGACTGAGCATCTGCAGCAAGGGAGCCTGCTGTTCTCATCAATTGGCCTCCATGCTCCTTTTAGAACCTTGGAACTTCCAGGGTTCTGAGTCACGTGGGGTGCCGACTCAAGTAGCAAGAGACTTTGCCCGTCCAGCAGAGGTTCAATCCTCCCACATGGAAAGAGCCACTCCCCCCTGCGTGTGTGAATGATTTGAGAAGCTGCTGGGTCAAGCCAGTGGCCCGTCCAGATCAGCATCCTCTTCTGGCCGCCCAGGTGCCAGTGGGAAGCCTGCAAAAGCAGGACATGAGCACTAGCAACACCCTGCCCACCTGCGATTCCCAGCAGCCAGCATTCAGAAGCATTTTGTTGCTGACCGTAGAGGCAGTGCCCGGCCATCGTGGCTAGTAGCCGCAGATAGCCTTTATCCCCCCTGAGTTGTTCCAGTCCTCTTTGACCTGATGTAGCATCTCCACCCACCTTGTCCATCCACGACACTTAGGTCCAGCCCTGAGGGCCTTCTGGCGGTTCCCTCATTACAAGAAGTGAAGCTATAGGGAATCAAGCAGAGGGCCTTCTCGTTAGTGGCACCCTCCCTGTGGAACGCTCTCCTGTCAGATGTCAAGGAAATAAACGACTATCTGACTTTTAGAAAACATCTGAAGGCAGCCCTGGTTAAGGAAGTTTTTGTGTTTTTAATATTCTGCTGGGAGCCGCCTGGAGTAGCTGAAGCAGCTCTGTCAGATGGGCAGCATAGAAATAAATTATTATTAGGCCATCCAAGTTGGGGGCCATCCCGCTTCCTATGGGAGTGAGTTCTATAGTTCAACCATTTGCTGCACGAAGAAGTACTTTTTAAAACCTTCCAACGTTCAGCTTCAATAGATGTCCACCAGTCCCTTGTTGCAAGAGAGGGAGAAAACTATTCCTGTATCCTCTGCCACCATGCCATGCATAATTTCATAAGCTTCCATCGTGCCACCTCTTTACTTGCCTTTTCTCTAAACTAAAAAGTCCGAAACTCTGCAGCCTCTCCTCCTATAGGGGAGCTACTCCATGGAATAAGGCTTCAGAGAATCAGACCCCCTCCGTATTGTTATTAGTATTAGTATTATTATTATTCTGGCTTCAGTAATCTGTGTTCTTGGCAAGTCTATGGGCCAAGCCTCCTTTTGTCTGTAAAGATTCATATATAGCGTGACTCCTAGCATTCAGTTGTCTCTCCCTTACCTCCTCCTCCCTCCTTCCCTGGGACTTGAGTAGTTGTGCCCTGTCAACTCTGCTGGAGCTCTGCCGAAGTGGAAGCAGGGCTAAGCCTCGGGGCAGCACGGTCCTGGATGGGAGATTGTGGGGTGGGTTGAGGGGGTGCAGAGTAACAGGTGCTGCTTGCCTCCCTCTCCCCCCCCCCCCGGCCACCCCGTGCCCCTCTCCGAGGAGTCCTGCTTTTCGGTTATCTCTCCTTGGGCGTCTCTCTGCTTGCGCTCATTGATAAAAAATTGATTCTGCCTCCGTGGCCATATAAGGCCTGGTTTCCTTCCCCGGAGTCCCTGGCTGGGCCCCTCACATTCCTTATAAGCTGCAGCTGTCTCTTGCTTTGGTGCTGTTTTGGAAGGGGGCAGGGAGGACACGGGGAATTGAAGCACTTGGCTGAACAGACTATTCCTTCTCTCCCTCTCTCTCTCTTTCTCTGTCTGTCTCCAACCAGCTCCTCTGCTGGCTTAACTCACAGCTCGCTTCCCAGCAGCTATCGTATCAGGAGCGACAGCGCTGATAACGTGGAACAATTGCTCCCCTTCCCCCAGGAAGCTTAAAAGGTCTTGGGGCTGCTATCTGTATGACTTTACTCTGCGTTTATATAGCACCACCTTGAGACGCCAGAGTTCTTCATGCACATACATGCATCTCAGAAAATACGGAATTGTAGTATTGGAAAAGGGACCCCAGGGTCTTTTAGTCCAACCCCCTGCAGTGCAGGAATCTCAACTAAAGCATCCATGACAGATCCAACCTCTGCTTAAAAACCTCCAATGATGGAGAATCCACAGCCTCCCAAGGGAGACTGTTCCATGGTTGAACAACTCTTACTGTCTTAAAGTTCTTCCTGATGTTTAGTCGGAATCTCCTTTCTTGTAACTTGAAGCCACTGGTTCAAGTCCTACCCTCCAAAGGAGAAAACATGTTTGCTCCATCTTCCATTGCACAGCCCGTTATATATTTGAAAATGGCTATCGTATCGCTTCTCTGTCTCTTTCCCACACTAAACATTCCCAACTCTCTCAACCATTCCTCATAAAGCTTGGCTGCCTTCCTCTGTGCATGTTCCAGCATGTCGGTATCCTCCTTAAGTTGTGGTGCCCGGAACTGGACACAGGGCTCCAGGTGTGGTCTGACCAAGTCAACAATCCTCTGGACCTCACAACAATCCTGTAATGTCAGTGGCATTGTTGCTGTCCCCCCCATCCCCCACCCCCACCTCTCCAAGTGCAGATGAAAAGGTTCGGGCTGAGAAGAGTGTGTTTTGCTTGAGTCCACTTGGTGAGTTGAAGGTAGGATTCAGCCACAGATTTGCTGGCTCTCTCCCTCTTTGCTACCAGGCTTTTGGAAGCCCCTTCCACCACATAGGGAGCTAGCTGTTGGTGCAGCTAGCTCAGAATTGTCAATGGCTTTTCAGGGTTCAGGCAGGCCTTTCCCATCCCTCTTTGGAGGTGCCAGGGTTTGAACCTTCTGCATGCAATGCAGATGTCCTGCCACATGGAGACTGCCTAGGGCCAGGTCAGATAGTTTTTTATCTCTTTCCCATTTTTGACTGCTCTGGTCAGCAGCCACCCTGCAAGGGCTCTGGCAGAGGCCTTTCCCGTCATCTGCTGCCTGCTGATCCTTTTCACTGCAGGTGCCATTGGTCCATTTCACAGAAGCGTAGAGTTGGTAGGGACCACAAGGGTCATCTAGTCCAACCCCCTGCAATGCAGGATTCTTATGCCCAGCATGGGGCTCGAACCCATGGCCCTGAGATTGAGTTTCATGCTCTACAAACTGAGCAATGCCTCGGCTAAGTGTTGCATATTCTCAATTGACAGAAGCTCTCCACAGATTGGAGCAGAGAGGTCTTTCCCATCACCTCCCATCCGACCCTTTTAACTGGAGATGCTGGGTTTTGAGCCTGGGGCCCTCTGCGTGAAAAGCATGTGCTCTCTCTCCCACTGAGCTGTAGTCCATTTCCAACCTTGAGAAAATCCCTGGCTCTCATTTATTTCCCTTTTTCATATTTTGGAAGATACAGGAAACGAAGCTTCTGTAATAGCTTCCTCGGGTCACAAACCCGACCCCTGGCGCAATAGAGAGCTCAACGGGCAACTGTATGAAGGAAAATACTCCTCTTGTGAAAACCAGCATCGCTTGAACTGCTTCCCTGGTGTTACCGTAGAGCGGGGTTTCCCAAACTTGGGTCTCTGACTGTTGTTGTTTTTTGGACTACGATTCCCATCATCCCTGATCTCTGGTCCTGCTAGCTACAGATGATGGGAGTTGTAGTTCAGAAACAGCTGGAGATCCAAGTTTGGGAAACCCTAACCTCGAGAGACACCTTTGCCCAACCTTCACCAAGCTGGCTTGGTGTTTTATGGGGATCATAAGGACATTAGATGGAGACATGCCAGTCAGAACAAAAGCCGATCAGTCCAGCATTTTGTTCTCGCGTTGGTTACCTTTGATGCCTATGGGGTCCTGAATGGGCCCCTGAAGGACCAGGTGCACATCCTGGGAGTCATTTTGGACTCACAGCTGTCCATGGAGGCACAGGTTAATTCTGTATCCAGGGCAGCTGACTACCAGCTCCATCTAGTATGCAGGCTGAGACATACCTCCCCGCCGACTGTCTCACCAGAGTGGTGCATGCTCTAGTTATCTCCCATTTGGACTACTGCAATGCGCTCTATGTGGGGCTACCTTTGAAGGTGACCCGGAAACTACAACTAATCCAGAATGCGGCAGCTAGACTGGTGACTGGGAGCGGCTGCTGAGACCACACAACACCGGTCTTGAAAGACTACATTGGCTCCTAGTATGTTTCCGAGCACAATTCGGAGTGTTGGTGCTGACCTTTAAAGCCCTAAACGGCCTCGATCCAGTATACCTGAAGGAGCGTCTCCACCCCCATCGTTCTGCCCGGACACTGAGGTCCAGTGCTGAGCGTCTTCTGGTGGTTCCCTCACTATGAGAAGCCAAGTTACAGGGGACCAGGCAGAGGGCCTTCTCGGTAGTGGCACCCGCCCTGTGGAACACCCTCTCACCAGATGTCAAAGAGAACAACAACTACCAGACTTTTAGAAGACATCTGAAGGCAGCCCTGTTTAGGGAAACTTTTAATGTTTAATAGATTATTGCATTTTAATGTTCTGTTGGAAGCTGCCCAAAGTGGCTGGGGAACCTCAGCCAGATGGGCGGGGTATAAATAATATATTATTATTATTATTATTATTATTATTATTATTACTATGAGAAGCTCACATGTCGTACATGAGGGCTCACAGGATGCCTCCCAACTGGTACTTGGGAGGCATCCTGCCATCAGTGAGTTGCCGCCTGAGAGATGGAGATATCCCCAGTTCCTAGATTTGTGCTTTGGGGCATTGGGGTTTTCTAATTAGCAACAGTTCAGCAGTGGAGGTGTGTTGCAGATTAGGTCATAATCTTTGCCTTTACAACTGGAGGGGAGGGGAACCCTACTAAAACTTCTACAATGCAGAAAAGAATATACCCACACCCTCACTTTCCCACCCATGTTCTAAACTCCGGCCAGCATTTTAGAAGACTGACTGCAGTGGCTAGAACTATGTGCCTTATTGCTGCTCTTGACCTTTTGGAGAAAGGAAGAGGGATTTGAGGAAGCCTTTATTCCTTCTCTGCCCGTTACATAAGGAGCCAATTCCTGTACTTGTGTTCTCTTTGCAGAGCTTGTTTTTTTTGTGTGTGTGTGGCTCTTGACAGGCTACAAGTCTTTGGACTGAATGGGTTTTTAGTTTTTGGAACAGAGTTCGCCTGTGCTCTTTCCTGTTACCAGCGATGCTTTTAACTTGAGGTGGTAGGATTTGAACCGGCAACCTCGCGTGTGCTCTGCCCCTGCACTGCAGCCCCTTTTGTTGCTGTTGTGGGTTCGAAGGAGGACCAGACAGATCAGAGTGGGTACTTCCTCATCCCAAGAGAGCCACATTCCTTTCTGGGTAACCTTCCAGTGTGGCCACAAGGAGGGTGCATTGCAGGGTTAGTGGGGGGATGTGGCTGGGGAGAGTTCCCCAGGTCAGATAGAGAGGTCTGGAGGGCCACATTTGTTGTTTTCCCCCATTTATATTTAAAATTTCAAAAAAAAAAATTACATGCACTTTCCAATACATGATATATATATTTCCTTTTGTTTTGTCAACTCCCCATCCCATTTTCCATGGTATTTTTTTTTAATTTCCCCTCCTTGCTGCATCCTGTCTTCTCTCTCTTACACCATAGCCATCATACAATAATCTCTAATTCATTCTGTTGCTTATAGTTCAAATCCTGCTTGCAAAAATTCCTCTTGCTATCATATTTCTTTAAATAGTCCAAGAAAGCCTTCCATTCTTCGACAAAACGCAAGCATCATTAGGTTCTCTTATTTGAGCTGTTAGCTATGCTGATTCCACATAGTCCTTCACTTTACGTATCCAGTCTTCTTTGGTGGGAACGTCTTCTTTCCATTTTTGTGCATAAAGAATCCTAGCTGCTGTCGTTACATAAACAGCTTCATCATCTTTTCTGGAACTTCGGCCCCTATATTCCCCATGGAGGGCCACCTTTGAGATGATGCTCCCGCGGTCCCTCACCCATAAAACAGATGATGGGCCTGCCAAGGAACAAGTAAACCGAAATAAGAACGTTGGAAGCAGTTTACTCAAGAAGGCGAATCACCAGCCATTTGCATCTTTTTCTGTGTCCACTTGTCTATAGATGCATGTGAGGTGTCTCCCTTTTGGAAAACTTGGGGTTTTTTGTGTCGTCGGGAGACATACTCCAGGACATAATAGCTCGAAACTGTGAGCGATACCCATGTTCTGATATATCTTACTTTATCTCACTGCATCCATTCAACCAGTTTACCTGTGTTCTGCCTCCTTCCCAAAATCCACCTATTGGGTGATGGCGCACAACTTGCCATGGAAACATTTTTCGCCACTCACATTCTGGCACACAAAATAACATAGCAACTGGAGACAGCAGCTTGGCAACGGGCAGCGTCTGCTGGAAGGTGGAGAAAGAGAAAAGTGGAAATTGAAGAGGGGGGTTGAGCTTGAAACCCCAGTTCTATTTGACCTACAGTGGGGCTGAGGCTAGGGTTATAAGCATCTGCTGCGTATTACTGTATACATTGTTCTAAATCTAGAGTCTAGATTTAAAACAAAGTGTGCAACAATGCAAAGGATGCTTATTGCTCTAGCTGCAACCTCATCGTAGGTCAAATGAAACGGAGGGTTTGAGATACATTCTGGAGAGAGCCATGGGTAGGAAATGGTAAGAGGACCTTTACAATCTCTGAAATCCTCATAACTAAGCATTCACATCATACCACTGAAAACATGGGTAGTGGTGGGAGAAAGTGGGAAGCTATCCAGAAAGTTCCCAAAGATATACCGCTCAGATATACTGTAGCAATCATGTACAGTACTTAAATCAGCCTTGCAAATAAGCCTACAAAAGTTACTAGCCTGCACAGATGTTTACCAGCCTGCTATGGAGAAGGCGGGCAGAGGAGTTTTGGGAAGCTCTGCTCTCCTTGCAGTGGCCTGCTTCATTTCTGTACTGGGGGCAGAGAAGGAGCAGACCACTGCAGCCGTTCTTCCTTGTTACAAGTTTTCCAATAGTACATAGAGCAAAATATTTAATATGGATTATTTTGTTGCCTTCTGTAGCAAACGACATCTGAAGGCAGCCCTGTTTAGGGAAGTTTTTAATATTTAATGCTGTATTGTTTTGCTATTCGATTGGGAGCCACCCAGAGTGGCTGGGGAGACTCAGCCAGATGGACGGGTTACAAATAAATAAATAAATAAATAAATAAATAATAAATTGTTATTATTATTATTAACAACATAGGGTGTTGAAACAGAAACTGAAAAAGGAAAGGAAACATTTACTAAGAATTCAAAGTTATATGGATCCATCTGTCATGGAAGCTTTAGTCAAGGTTCCTGCGTTGCAGGGGGTGGGACTAGATGATCCTCAGGGTCCCTTCCAACTCTAAAATTATGGTCTTATAACATCAAAGTGAACCTATTTATTTATTTATTTATTAAATTTCTATTCTGCCCTTTATCCGAGGGAACCACAGGACTGTTTACTACAGCATAAAAACACAAAAATACATAAAATGCATAACAACAAACAAAACTACCGGTATACCCTCCCAACAGTTTAAGAAGCCATAGGTTGTCTCATTAGCCAAAGGCCTGGGAGAAGAGGAACGTTTCTGCCTGGCAACTAAATACAGTGGTCCCTCGACTTACAAACTTAATCCGTTCCGAATCCACATTCGTAGGTTGAAAAGTTCGGAAGTCGAAACGCGGCTTCCCATAGGGAAAAAAATTGGAAAAATTTGCAAGTCAAAAAAAACCGCATTTAAAGCTGCCAACGGTTTCCGTTCGGATGTAGAAAAATTCGTAAGTGTGCAGCCATTTGTCCCGTTCGTAAGTCGAAACCTACAGATGTTGAGTAATTCGTAAGTCAAGGGACCACTGTATTTGTAACGAAGGTGCCAGGCTAGTCTCCCTGGGGAGATCATTCCACAAACGGGGAACCACCGCAGAAGAGGCTCGTTTAGCTCAATTTATCTGCTCCAATATATAAGAACATATGAATCGTAATCCTTCAAGAAATCTAAAATATATTTAAAATTAAAATGGTAAAGGGTTACAGTTAGTTCCACATAAATAAGTAATTCTGCAGGCTGGTCTTTTTCAGTTGAATTCATTTATCATACAATTAGTGAACGGCTGCCAAACAGCTTCAGAATCCTCAGGAGCAGCTTTGCCTCTTTGTACATTTAAAATGTTGTGTCCATTTTTCGGGTTCCACTATAAATAAAAGCTTTTTTTTGTACCATGCATCTGAAGTCAGACTGTGTGCATCCTTCTGAGGTCTGGGTCATAACCGAATGCTCAACAATTGTCATGATTTTTCCTTATTGCTTTCCGGAATATCAAACTTGGATTTTTGCAGAAATGTGAAATTTGTTTACAAAGAACCTAATATGAACCCTGCTGGATCAGGCCCATTCTGGGTGTCCCACGAGCAGGGCCTGAGTAAAACATCATTCTCCCCACTTGTGAATTCCCAGCAATTCAGAGAAATGTTGCCTATGGCAATGGAGGTAGGAACATAGCTACGGAGAGGGCAGGAGGAGCAGAGAAAACTAAGCTTGGTGTGTCGATGTGCAGGCAATCTTTGGAATGTGAGTTAAACATTAGCAGACTGGGGGAGTAAAGCTAGAACTTGAGGAACATTGGCAGTAGCTGATGTAGTGGGAAAAGGGTTTACAAGGAGCTCAGATCCTGAAAAAGGCTCATTTTCTAGTCTCTGAGCTCTTGCGATAAGCTGCATATCCTTTGGGGGAAAACTTCTCCACAATCATGAGGACTAGAAACCTGGTGTGTTTACAAAGCAGAAGCTCTCTGCCTTGATACGACTGTACAGTATATGCCAACAGGCTTTATGGTAAAAGGGGATGGTGGATCAGGCCTTCCAGATTTCTACTAAATCCTGGCCGGCCTGGGCTGTTTATCCTGCAGTTGTCCAAGCTGCAACGGCGTCAGCAAGTATGAGTGCTGGAACTGGGTCCCCGTAGACGTGGTCAGAGGGCAAGTCACAGGCTACTGAAATGTACTCGTAAGAGAGAAGGAAACCCCAGCCCTGGTTCCTGATTCTATAGCAGCAGATGCTCAGATGATTACACCCACATCAGCCCCGTTTCACTTCTTATGAAATGCTAACAGCTTTAGCTTTCCTGCTGAGAGGAGGAGAGGAATTAGTGTTACTTTTCCCCCCAGCCAGTCATCCACAAAGAATCCTGCTGCTATGAGTTCTGTTCACATTTTCCTCCCCGACGACGTAAGGGATGCTTCAGGCGATACCGTTTTCTTAATGCAGAAGTTGCTTCTTTGTGGTGGCGTTCTTTTGGGGCTGGTCCAGGGGGGCTCCACCAGATCCTTGCCCTTTCCCCCATGTTTTCTTCTTAAACTGGATTTTATTTTCATTTTGGTTTGCCTCGCTCGCTGGCCACTTGCAGCATGTGAGAGACCTCTGGCCCCTCACAGTCTTCAGGAGCTCAGAGATAGAAATGTGCATATGAATTAGCCCATGCAAATTTGTGCCATGTGTCTGTGAAATACCTAGCAACATCCCTGCTTCTGTGTAGGAAGTCTGATGAAAGCTGTGAGCAGATCATTGAATCTTTTGTCTCTTTTTTTTTGGTGGGGCGGGGGCGGGGGGGAGAATACATATATGCATGCTGGACTAGATGAATCCCAAACCGGAATTGAGATTGCCGGAAGAAATATCAACAACCTCAGATATGCAGATGACACAACCTTGATGGCAGAAAGCGAGGAGGAATTAAAGAACCTTTTAATGAGGGTGAAAGAGGAGAGCGCAAAATATGGTCTGAAGCTCAACATCAAAAAAAACCAAGATCATGGCCACTGGTCCCATCACCTCCTGGCAAATAGAAGGGGAAGAAATGGAGGCAGTGAGAGATTTTACTTTCTTGGGCTCCTTGATCACTGCAGATGGTGACAGCAGTCACGAAATTAAAAGACGCCTGCTTCTTGGGAGAAAAGCAATGACAAACCTAGACAGCATCTTAAAAAGCAGAGACATCACCTTGCCGACAAAGGTCCGTATAGTTAAAGCTATGGTTTTCCCAGTAGTGATGTATGGAAGTAAGAGCTGGACCATAAAGAAGGCTGATTGCCGAAGAATTGATGCTTTTGAATTTTGGTGCTGGAGGAGACTCTTGAGAGTCCCATGGACTGCAAGAAGATCAAACCTATCCATTCTTAAGGAAATCAGCCCTGAGTGCTCACTGGAAGGACAGATCGTGAAGCTGAGGCTCCAATACTTTGTCCACCTCATGAGAAGAGAAGAATCCTTGGAAAAGACCCTGATGTTGGGAAAGATTGAGGGCACTAGGAGAAGGGGACGACAGAGGACAAGATGGTTGGATAGTGTTCTCGAAGCTACGAACATGAGTTTGACCAAACTGCGGGAGGCAGTGCAAGACAGGAGTGCCTGGCGTGCTATGGTCCATGGGGTCACGAAGAGTCGGACACAACTAAACGACTAAACAACATGCTCTTCAGCATGTGCAGAGAAGATCCATGTGCAAGCATCATGTGTGTTGCTTCCTAATTTCCTTACAGAAAACTGCTGTTCACTTAGAGGAGCAATCTTAAGATATAGGGCAGGCACCCCCCCAACCTGCGGCCCTCCAGATGTTTTGGCTTACAACTCCCATGATCCCTAGCTAACAGGATCAGTGGTCAGGGATGATGGGAATTGTAGTCCAAAACATCTGGAGGGCCGAAGGTTGGGGATGCCTGATATATAGGGTATCAGAGAGGGAAGTCCAGTTAAATCCTATCCATTAGATTTCTCTTCCCCAGCTTTTGATGCCTTGGTCTATGATTCACTCTGGCTGGGGCTCATCAGAGTTTTAGGCAATATGCTAAGAGCGTAAGAATAGCCTGCTGATTTGGCCAGTGGTCCATCTTAGCCCAGCATCCTGTTCTCACAGCGGCCAGCCAGATGCCTGTAGGAAAACCTGCATACAGGACCCAAACTCCAACAGCATTCACTTCGCCCCGTGGAATGTCAGCGACTGACATTCAGAAGCATTACTTCCTCTGCCTTTGATCCCAGACATGTACTGGGTCCCGACCCACCAGTTGAAAACTATATAGGGCAGCCTTTTTCAGTCTTGGGTCCCCAGGTGTTGCTGGACTACAACTCCCATCATCCCTAGCTAGCCGGTCCAATGGTTTGGGATGATGGGAGTTGCAGCCCGACAATATCTGGGGAACCAAGGCTGACAAAGGCTGCCCTATAGGGTAACAGCACTTAGAATCATAGAATTGTAGCATTCATTTGTATATAATTGTAGAGTTGGAAGGGATCCCCAAGGGTCATCTAGTCCAACCCTCTGCAATGCAGGAATCTTTTTGCTCAATGTTGGATGTGAACACACAACTCTGAGGTTAAGAGTCTCATGCTCTATCAATAGAACTATCAGAGGATTTGACTCAATCTGCATAGAAGAGCTGGAAAATTGGCTGCTCTTAGGACAGGGGCAGAATGGTTAGTGCTGGGTGTGTGTGTGTGCGCGCGCGCTTGTCCACCTGTGTTATGCTGGGCTTCTTGCCCATTCATCCTTGCAGGAGCCTTAGTTCTGGCAAGCAAAAGGAACATGCAGGGAGCTGTTTCGATTCCAAGCAGAGCTCAGAAAAGTGGAAGTGAGCTTGGAGTTCAGATCACGGAGAAATCCATTTTATTTTTTAAAAAGTTTCTAGTCTCTGATTACAAAGATAATATTTTGTTAAAGTGTGTTAGCGGTTTCTGTTGATAGGTTAGAAGCTAGAAAGGCGGCTGTATAAGATTTTCAGTGAATTGGGGTGGATCTTTGCTGTTCCTGCCCCTCCTGTTGTTGGCAAAACCAGAAAAAAATTATTGGGTGTGTGAGAGATCATGCAAAGCTGCTTGGTTTTCATGATTTATCAGGCATGGCACAGAATTCTCATTGCCTGTGCACAGAGTTTAAATCCCTGGTAATTGATGATCTTGTATAGCAACTCTGAAACCTTTGTTCTAACCCTGCGTTATTCCCCAGCAAGAACTGTGAGTACAGTGTCTCCTAAGCTCTTCAGTCTCGTTCAGCAAGCCTGGCTCATTTCCATTAGTATCCCAAGTGCCTCTTGCTCACTCGCATCTCCTGCTTTTAAATTAAATAGACCCTTTTTATTCCCCACTCTCCCAGCATGTTCTTCTGGATGAACAAATGATTTAGCATCGCCTATTTAGTTTCCTGTTGCCTCACACGGGGCAACAGGAGCATTTTGGGACCCAGGTGGCGCTGTGGTTAAACCACTGAGCCTAGGGCTTGCTGATCAGAAGGTCGGCGGTTCGAATCCCTGTGATGGGGTGAGCTCCCGTTGCTTGGTCCCAGCTCCTGCCAACCTAGCAGTTCGAAAGCACGTCAAAATGCAAGTAGATAAATAGGAACCGCTACAGCGGGAAGGTAAACGGCGTTTCCATGGGCTGCTCTGGTTTGCCAGAAGCGGCTTTGTCATGCTGGCCACATGACCTGGAAGCTATACGCCGGCTCCCTTGGCCAATAATGCGAGATGAGCGCGCAACCCCAGAGTCTGTCACGACTGGACCTAATGGTCAGGGGTACCTTTACCTTTACAGCGGGAAGGTAAACGGCGTTTCCATGTGCTGCTCTGGTTTGCCAGAAGCGGCTTTGTCATGCTGGCTACATGACCTGGAAGCTATACGCTGGCTCCATCGGCCAATAATGCGAGATGAGCGCACAACCCCAGAGTCGGTCACGACTGGACCTAATGGTCAGGGGTCCCTTTACCTTTATTTAGTTTCAGAAGCTATAAACTAGTCTACCATATCCTTGGGTCCCCAGATGATGTTAGACCAGGGTTCAGCAACCTTTTTCAGCCGTGGGCCATTCCACCGTCCCTCAGACCATGCGGTGGGCCGGACTATATTTTCAAGGGGAAAAAATGAACGAATTCCTATGCCCCACAAATAAGCCAGAGATGCATTTTGAATAAAAGCACACATTCTACTCATGTAAAAACACCAGGCAGGCCCCACAAATAACCCAGAGATGCATTTTAAATAAAAGGACACATTCTATTCATGTAAAAACACGCTGATTCCTGGACCGTCCGTGGGCTGGATTGAGAAGGCGATTGGGCCGCATCCGGCCCACGGGCCTGAGGTTGCCTACCCCTGTGTTAGACTGAAAGTCCGTCATATCTGACCATTGGACTTGCTGGCCGAGGATGATGGGGATTGTAGTCCCAACAACATCTAGGGATCTAAGACTGAGAAAGGCCCGTTCTGAACTGTACTTGTGGGGCTTGGTGGGATTAGCATCTCTGTTACATGCAAGCTTAAAAGGCTGCTAAAAGCCAGCATGGCTAAATAAAACATGGTGGATAAAGTGTGAGTCCCGAATCAGGTGGAACCAGCTTCAGATCCCTACATAGCTATAAAACAAAGCTTGCGTGAACGTCCATTTTCAATTTTTCTCAGCCTCTCCTACCGAACAGAGGTGCTGAGACAACAAAATGAGAGAACCTCGCAAGTGTGTCACCCTGAGCTGCTGGGTGGAAGTGTAAGGTAGAATGTAATAAAGCGGGCATAGGCAAACTCGGCCCTCCAGATGTTTTGGGACTGCAACTCCCATCATCCCTGACCACTGGTCCTGTTAGCTAGGGATGATGGGAGTTGTAGTCCCAAAACACCTGGAGGGCCTATGAGTTTGCCTATGCCTGTAATAAAGGAATAAATGAAATGAAACAACAGTGGTGTTGTTTAAAAGAGCTGAGAACTGCATCCAAAGAACTGCAGGGTGCTAAACAGCGGAAGCTTAAACCAGCTGGATTTGTAAATTAGAGAGGCCTCCTGCAAATAGTCTCCCTCGGAGTGTTCAGCACACGCCTTGCAAAGTCTTTGAGATCTGTCTAGTAACGGTTAAGGAGGACCAGCCTCAGTTTTGAACTTGGGGTTGCGCTGCAAACTTGGAACTCCACTGAAAGATCTCCCAAGTGCAAATTTCTCCCCAGCCTGACTTGGCAGCTGATGCTGCAGAAGCTGCAGGTGCCTGCTAGATACTTGCAGACGGCCTGCTAGGAACAACATTCATTTTAGTCTCTCTTCTTTGTTTTCCTGCCCTCCTTACACAAGCTAAGTAAGGCTAAGGCATTTGTGGAGTCCTCTTTACCTGAGTTTGGGGGAACTTCAGAGGCTAGAGGCAGAGTTCCTAAACTTGTGGGCCCTCCAGATGTTTTGTTGGACTTCAGCTCCCATCATCCTCAGCCAGTTTAGCCAATGGCCATGGATGATGGGCGTTGTAGTACCAATCTCTCAGGATGCAAAGTCAAGAAAGGCTGGTCAAGAGAGAGGGCTGACTTTCTCCATTCTGTGCTGTTTTCTTATGGCAGGGAACTTTCTACGTGGCAAAGGGTTTAAAAATGGCGTCCGCCCCCTGGGGCCCGAAGTGGTAGAGGCCATTCTATCGCCTATTCCTGTTGCATGTCTAGACTGGACCTTAGATTAGAAGTGGGGAACCTGTGGCTATGTTGCTAGACTGTAACTCCCCTTGTCCCTGCCTCTTGGCCCCATTGGCGGGGGCTGAGGGGAGTTGAATTCCAACAACATGTCCCTCACCCCAGCCTTAAATACAGACCCACTTCCCTCTGTTGCCTCCTAAGTCGCTTTGGGTTGCCCTGGGCAATATAAAGCAACAAATTTAATAACTAATAGGTAAAGATAAAGGTACCCCTGACCGTTAGGTCCAGTTGCAGACGACTCTGGTGTTGAGGCGCTCATCTCGCTTTACTGGCTGAGGGAGCCGGCGTACAGCTTTTGAGTCATGTGGCCGACATGACAAAGCCGCTTCTGGCAAACCAGAGCAGTGCACGGAAACACCATTTACCTTCCCACCATTTACCTTCCCACCTATTTATCTACTTGCACTTTGACGTGCTTTTGAACTGCTGGGTTGGCAGGAGCAGGGACAAAGCAACGGGAGCTCATCCCATCATGGGGATTTGAACCGCCGACCTTCCGATCAGCAAGCCCTAGGCTCAGTGGTTTAGACCACAGCGCCACCCTCGGCTTTTAATAAGAGTTTGGATTTGATATCCCGCTTTATCACTACCCGAAGGAGTCTCAAAGCAGCTAACATTCTCCTTTCCCTTCCTCCCCCACAACAAACACTCTGTGAGGTGGGTGGGGCTGAGAGACTTCAGAGAAGTGTGACTAGCCCAAGGTCACCCAGCAGCTGCATATGGAGGAGCGGAGACTCAAACCCGGTCCCCCAGATTACGAGTCTACGGCTCTTAACCACTACACCACACTGGCTCTCAAATAACTAATAGTTTCATCTAAATGCTTCTTTGTATTAATGCAAACCTTGGGATTTCCCCAAGCCAGCTGATGACTCCATCTTGGGTATGTATGGTGCTATTTTGGCTGCCCAAGTGTCAGCACTCACAGCCTGAACATCGGACATTGAGAGGATGGTGATGCTCAGAGGCTGTGTACCTCTGAGGACCTTTAACGTTTCTTTACTCTGCAGCGTGTTGGGGAATTTAGTGTCCCTGTTAAACTGTGCAGACTTAGTTTTGTTCCCCAGTACTAGGACAGGCATGTCCCCGAACAACTTAGTTCAGAGGTAGAGAATAGGGCTGGGTGATACCTGGTTTTCAGCATCGTGATATATCACCAACTAAAAATCGTGATATACCAATATATCACAATGTCTGAAATAAGGATGGAACTGTGTAGAGGCGAACAGCAGAGCTGGGCGAGATCTGGTTTTCAACATTGCGATATATCACCAGCTAAACATTGTGATAGACTGATATATCACAATGTCTGAAATAAGGATGGAGCTATGTGGAGGCATCGGGTGCATACCTGCCAAGTTCCTTCTTGAAAAATAAGGGATCGGACCGGAAGTACCAGACCGGAAGTAGCACTGCCGCCATTTTGGAACTGGGCGGAGCATGCTAAGAAGTGACTTGATGCTGCTCCGCCCAGTTCCAAAATGGCCGCTGCGCCAGAATAAACCGGGGGGAAAACAGAAAATCCGTTTTTTTTCCGGCTGGGAACAGCTGGAAAAACGGGGGTTTCCCGGGGAATAAGGGAGACTTGGCAGCTATGATCGGGTGGTGTCACAGTTTCCCCCACATTGTGATTTTTGCAAAACACACACACAAACCTCGTGATTTGCAATATATTGCCAGGTCAAAATGTATGAAACCAATCTCACAATATGGACCACAAACGGGTTTTGGATGATATATTGATATACTGTATAGCGCAGCCCTAGTAAGGAACCTGGGGCCAACCAGAGGTGGTTGGACTATCATGTCAGGCATTTAGGGGGGTTTATGGACAGTTTCCTGGCCTGGTTCCTACTGTACCCGAACCCCTCAATTCGCCCAGCGGTTTGTGATGTTCTGCTGTGCTTCACAAGCAGTATTAAGGGCCTTTTCCGGTCAGAGGCCTTTAACTGATTAAGGCTTGGTAGTGGCTTGGACATAGCTAATCGACACAGCCCCTCCGCATCCCAACGCCACTGTGAGGTGGCTTATTCTCAGGGAGGGCTAGGCCTCTTTTGCGTTGTCCTGTGTGGTGTTGTGAGGTGGTGTCCTCGGTTGCTATGCCTTTGCCTGCCCCGCTGACCCCCCTCCTAGGCACGCGAGGCTGCTAGTAGTTGTCTGGGTCTCCTCACGTGGCACTCGTCCCCTGACAAACGGAACAGCTGTGGGGCCGCTCCGTTGAAGCAAGGGGCTGGAATGTCCCGTGGCAGGTGTGAGAGAGGGGCCAATTCCCCTAAGGCTGCGGGGTGCGGCCTTGTGCCAGCCTGCCTCCTCGCTGCTGTCCTGCTTTATCCAAATCTCCCCCTTTCTCAACCTGTGCAACCTGTTGTCATGTTTTGGCATGTTGGGAACTACCAAACCTTTCCCCTAATGGCGCATGGCACGCTTGTGCGGACTGACAGATGGATCGGAAAGAAATGTTCACAAGCAGAGGGCGTTAAAACGGCTGCTGGTTAGTAAGCATGCTTTAGGAGTCAGAGGAGTCAGACTGTTTGCCCATGCAGTTCAGTATTGCCTGCACTGACTGGCAGCGGCTCTCCAGGGGTTTCAGACAAGGGTGCTCTCCCACCCCTACCTGGTGAGGCCAGGGATCGAACCTGGGACTTCTCCCACACTAACATATGAGCTCTGAGCCAGGATCCTATGTATGACAGCTTTAATGCAAAGGGGTCAAATCTCTTACGCACAATTTCTCTTCCCTCTTGAGCATTTTGTTTGCACCTCTTCCTTTGATGTCCTCTCACTCAATAGCGGGGGCATCAGCAGTGGAACTTAATGCTGAGACGTGTGGGTGGTTTTTTCTTTCTCTCTGGGGCTCACCCAGTCACAGCGGCACCCTCTAAAGCTGCATCAAATGGCATCTGATCTAAAGCAGCTGCCCTGCGGAGGGTGCCAGGAAGCGCCCGGTACTCCATGTTGCTGGTGCAACTTTTGAAGTCTCTTAACTCTCATGCCCTGGTTCATATGCGTGCGCCATCTAAACTCTGTTGAGGCCCCAAGGTGCACCTGAGAGTCATTGTGTGGTGTAAGAGCCATTTAAAAGTTTCACAGCGGTTACATGGGTAAGCGCTCCTCATCAGCTTCCGTTCAAGGGTTGCGGTGCTTAAAGCATCCCTTAGTTAAACTTGATTGGCAGGTCTGTTTTACTGCCAGTCCTGTTCCCAGCCAGCATCATTAGCTTTCCACGTGGTTCCACCTTTTACAGGCAAGTGAGTGTCCCGACTTGCTGCTCCCTCCCCACGATTCAATTCCCTCAGTTCCACATTCTCATCTCAGTCCTTCCACTCAGGCCAATCCCGCCAGGATGCTTCCACAATCTAATTCAGCCTTTCCCAAACTTGGGCCACCAGCTGTTTTGGACTACAATTCCCATCATCCCTAGCTCACAGGACCAGTGGTCAGGGATGATGGGAACTGTAGTCCAAAAACAGCTGGAGACTCAAGTTTGGGAAACCCTGGATCTGTTGTAAGGCGATTTCATGCATCCCACATTATGACCCGCAGCGTTCATGCAGCTTGTACTTGTATTTGGCATTTTTGATGTGCATTTTATAAAACGATGATGTTTCTCTATTAAACCTCTGTGCATAAAATGGGCTCATTTTTATTTATTTATTCATTACATTTATATCCTTCCTTTTTCTCCATTGTTTTTAAGGCAGCGCAGAGTTCTCCATCCATTTTTTTTTTAATGATTGTTAATTTATTAATTGCCTTCTTTTACACAGTTGTCTCAAGGCTATGTACAAAGAAAACCCTGGGGGTGAGTGGGAGGAAACCCAATAGTTAAGTACGATCGGTTCATTTAAAACCAAAACAATATAAAATGGACACTTGGGGGGTGGGTGGGCAGAAGGGTCAAGGGACATGATAGAGGTGCTTTGGTGCAGAGAAAACAGAGAAAGAGATTTTTCTCCCTCTCTTATTGTACCAGAATCTGGGGCCACCCAACAAAACTGGACAGGTAAAAGAAGATACTCCTTCACAGAGTACATGTGAAATTCCCTCCCACAAGATATAGTGATGACCCTCCAACCCTGGATGCCTTTAAAAGGGGTTTGAGGAAAAGAAGCTACTCTTTGAGTGTGAAAGGAGAATGGGAGAAGAAACGACAAGAGATGGGTAGAAATATACATGGGGTGAGAAGGGGAAAAAATACGGAGGGAAAACACTTGCCCACTCAGAGCCTCCAGATCAAAAAACTTTTGGACAACTTCCTGGAGAAGGCTGTTGGATATCTTATAGCAGGCATAGGCAAACTCGACCCTCCAGATGTTTTGAGACTACAATTCCCATCATCCCTGACCACTTGTCCTGTCAGCTAGGGATGATGGGAGTTGTAGTCCCAAAACATCTGGAGGGCTGAGTTTGCCTATCGCCATGATGGCTGTGCTCTGCCTCCACAGCTGGAGGCAGTAATGCCTCTGGCTACCGGTTGCTGGAAACCACAGGAGAGGAGAATGCTGTTGTGCACTTGCCCTGTTTGTGGGTTTCTCACAGGCATCTGGTGAGAACAGGATATGCTGGACAAGGTGGGTGACTGGCCTGATCCAGCAGGATCTTCTTATGTTCTATTCACTCACCCTTTTTTGCAGTCACTTGCACACACCCAACTTAACCCAGATTTTCTGTTTCTGCTATGTGCATGGTTTTTTTTTAGTTCCATGGAAAAGGTAGATCTGGATTAAATGGGGAAATAATATGAGACTGAATTTTGAGCATAACAACAAGCAGCCACTTCTCAAAACTTCCTTCCATGAGCGGCAGTGAGTCCACAATAAGGTGCCATTTGAACATGCTCACAGTTGTTTTTTGAAGACCGCCCCCCCACCCTTTCTCCCCAGTGTCCCAGCCTGCCTGCCTCATCCAGAAACGTTAAAGTAAAAAAGTGAGAGGAGTTTGCACAAAAGCAGGTTTTCAGCCAAACACCACCGTAGCCAACTGACTTTGAATACAGTGCTTATGCACATTGCATTTTTATACCACCTTTTCTCCAAGGCGCTCTGGGTGATATACAGGATTGCCTTCCCCCCTCCTTCATTTAATCCCTGGAACAACCCTATAGTAAGCTGAGAGGCAGTGACTGGTCACCCAGTGAGCTTCATGGCCAAGTAGGGATTCAAACCCTTGTTTCCTAGGTCCTAGTCTGATGCTCTAAACCCCTACACCACAGAGGTAAGATATTTGTTGTATTTTGTACAAACGAGCAAGGTTTTCAGAGTTAATTAGTTAAAAGGCCCTTTCGAGTAAAGCAGAAACAAATGTCCTCGTTTGCACCAAAATGCTAAGGTTAGCGTGGACAAGCAACTGTGCAATCTTCTAGAGAGGAGATTGCAGCTCCCCTGCTCTTCCCCAGCCATTCTGCTGCAGTGTTGGGGGCACAGAACCAAGTCCGTGGTTTAGCTCTCTCCCCAAATCACTGCCTGTGATTTACAGCTTGAGGTCTGTGTGGGAGAGCATCTTAATTCTATGTTGCCTACCCATACAACCTTTAGCGTGCAAAGGAAGCGCACCATCCCGTTAAGAGTCTTACGAAAGTCTTTTTTCAAACACCGGAATCCCTGACTTAATTGTGTGTGTACATGTTTTCTGTTTGCCGTGGAAATGCTCTGCAAACAGCTGTACTGGCCCTAACACCAGTCATGTAGCTGCCTTGCACCCTGGGGGAAGAAATGCGTTCAGCACCCGCTCTTAACTGTGCAATGTGTCCAGTAGCCCTTTAGTCATTATGCACAATGGCTGGTTATCTTATTACCTCTGTAGCTCAGGGGCAGAGCATCAGAGACAAGAAGGTCCCTTGATTAATCTCCCAGCATCTCCAGTCAGGCTGGGAGACGTTCTTGTCTACACTGACTGGCAGCTGCTTTCCAGGAACTCAGACAATATTGAGCTAGGTGGACAACTGTCCTGACTCTGTGCAAGGAAGTTTCCAATATTCCTATGTTTTGCCAGGAGGGGTGGCTGGGGAAGGCTGCAGATTTGCCTGAACTGGTGAGGCCAGTGATCTGCTGTGATGGGTTATAGCAACTTTGCACATACTAGGTTGTCAAGAGGATGCTCCAGACATCATGTAAACATACCCATGGACAAGCATTAAAATAAAGCCTCTTCCAGCCTTGCAAATAAGCCTATAGAAAATAAATAAAGTAAGTCAGTAAGTTAGTTGTCTTGCACTCATTTGTTAGTAATATCTGTTCTTGAAAGTGAGTGACAGAGGGCAGACATACCTTCATATCCCATCAATCTTCTGTCTAGGAAACCCATGTGGTTCCCATGTGGTCCCCATCCGGGCACAGACCAGATCCAGACCTGCTTAGCTTGAGCAAAGTGGTAGCTTAATGTACCCTCAGACCATAACCACCATGTTTGTAAGCTTCCCTATCCTGTTGGTTGGAGATGGGCCTGCCTGCATCGCCTGTGGCCCTCCAGATGTTGTTAGGGCTACAACCCCTGTCATCTCTGACCATTGGCCACAGTGGCTGGGGCTGGTGGGAGCTTGAGTCCCACAGCATCTGGGGAACCATAGGTGCCCCACTGCTGCAGCTCATACCAAGTCGGTCATGGCATCATCTGCCAAACCCATATGAGAGGGCAGTCTTTGCATGATTGGCAGGTGACTCAGAGACCCATTGGCTTCCCAGCCAATGGGTTTTAAAGCTAGTGGTTAAGAGTGTTGGAGTAAGACCAGCGAAAACTGAGTTCAAATCCCTACTCGGTCTTGAAGCACACTTTGTAAGCTTGGGCCAGTGGCTCTTCCGGGCATAGCCTACCTCACAGGTTTGTTGTGAAGATAGAAAGGGGGGGAATAGCCATTGTACAGAGCCCTGAGTTCTTGGAGGAAGGGTGGGCTTAAAAATATTGTAAATGAAACCATAGTTATTTGAAGAACTGATGCCGTGGGGTTGTTGCTCCCCCCCTAGATTTTGTAGATTTGATCTGTGAGAAATTCAGGCCACTTGTTCATGTAGCCCCCACTTCACCCCCCCCCAAATAAGCACAAACAGTGTTAAGTGTAGTTACAGGTAGGTAGCCGTGTTGGTCTGAGTCAAAACAAAATAAAAAAATTCCTTCAGTAGCACCTTAAAGACCAACTAAGTTTTTAAAATAAAAACTTAGTTGGTCTTTAAGGTGCTACTGAAAGTGTTAAGTGTGTTTGTGCAGAATAGCGACCTGTTCCTTCCTGCCCTTTCTCCATGGCAGGCAATTGCCCTCCCTCTTGTGGTGGGTGGCATTTTTGGGTGGGTGGGTGGGTTGAGTAACAGCTCTCCCTTCTCTTAGTGGAAAGGAGGTTGCAGCTGAGATAATGGAAAGTTAATTTGCCGGGCTATGTACCATTATCACATGCTCATCCTAATTCCATCTACACAGATCTCGGTGCCAGGACTGGAGAGGAATTGGGGGCAGGCGTCTGCTGGGCAGCCCTCCTCCCCACCTCTTCTCTCCCCTTCTCCCCCCCCTCCTCTTCCACACTCCCTCCATGCAGCAAGGAAGGGTGATCTGGATTGGCTGCCTCTCTCCAAAATGGGCTGCCTTTCCTTTTTTAGATGTTAGTCGAGCTGTGAATTCCTTGATTTTGGCAGAGTGTCAGGTCAGGAGCCTGGAGCAGCACATGGGAGCGCCAGACCTGCCAATCTGCATGGGGTGGGCAGAGCACGGACATCACACGAAACCCATTAACCCTTTCCCAGGCATGGAAGGGGCGGGCATGCCTGACCCACAGGGACCAAGAGCAGATCACTCCCAAGTTTCCACCATTCCAATTAAGCAGTCTTTAAAGGTCAAGAACTTTATATACGTATTTCTCTCTCTCTCTCTCTCTCTCTCTCTCTCTCTCTCTCTCTCTCTCTCTCTCTCTCTCAAATTAAAAAGAAACTCAGTTCCCGGCATTCTGTCACATTTTAGCATGACCAAGAATCCAAGCCGGAATGTGGACGCAAGAAGGCTAAGATTGTCAATGGCTAGAGTCTCCCAGGGAGTAGCAAGATCTCACGTACCACCGAATGTTTGCCGTTTGCTCAGGCGTGGAACAGTGAGATGCAGTGATTCTCCCTACACGCTGCTGCTGCTATTCCGCTGGTACGGGAGTCAAATGGATTTTACTTTGGCCAAGCATGTTTTCTTGGGAGTAGGAGCACCGTTTTTGTGGCATAAGACGGCAACATGCTTCAAAAGACGAAAAACCAGCCGACGAGCATCTGCAGCCATGTAAATACCCCTTGGCTGGCTGCCCTCCGAATATAATATGTTCTTTAAAATAAAAGGAAAGAGAGGGGTGCTTCGAGGGACGAGCCCAGGTGCTGACACTGGGCCTGTTTGCTGCTTTATCCATTGTGTGTTACCTTCTGGGTGGCTATTTGGGGTTTCCTTGTTCTGTGAGGCCCAGGACTTCAGCCGTGAGAGACAGCTCTCATTGTACCACTGATATTTTTCTTTCGCAAGAACCAGAGTTGAGCGTTAACATGGGTGAGCCCCCACAAGTTTAGTTCCACTTTAAAATAGTGGTAGAGCATCTGTTTTGTTTACAGAAGTTCCCAGGTACAATCCTTTAGCATCATGGGAACTTCTCCCATCTGAAACTCTAGAGAGCAAGTGCCAGTCAGTCCTGAGTTAGATGGACCAGTCGTCTGACTCACTTTTCCTACGTTCCTATGTAAGAACCAGGATTTGGCCTAGTGCCCGGAACCATGTTGTGTTTTGAGCCTGGCAGTGTTCCCATAGGGCTGGCGCTTTGACAGGAAAGGCCCGGCTCCTAGCGGTAGGTAAATGTGTATCGCCACCAGACATGTCCGTCTCCCTGCCGTGAGGAGCTTACAATTGCAGGTGGGTGGGGAGCTTAACACGGAGTGGGGACACAACAGGAAAAGAATGGAAGTGCAAACAGGGAAATGATATTTTGTGGTTTCTCTTGCATGTGCTTATGCATGCTTCCAGGATTTGAAGGGAGTAAGAAAGGTGGCATGCTGGCTGCTCTGGGAGGCAATTTCAAGCATCTGGGGCGGCAGGGGAGAATGAATGGAGTCCTCTCAGGTGTTAAGAGGCTGGAGGAGCGAAATTCAGAGGCAGCGGGGTATCGGGAATTGTAAAGAGGGGTCAACTCTGCAGAGGGCTGACAAACTTGGGTTGGAAGCAGATACTGTTGGGGGTTGAAGAGGGAGAAGCATATACTGTAATCAGAACTGTGAGGGATTTTGGCAGCAGATGAGTGCTAGACTGATGCAACAGGGCCAAGGCGAGAGGACGGCAGACCAGCATGGAGAAGGGCTGCAGTCGTCTCAACGAGAGATGGCCAGGGCATGGACCAGACCTTTTGCCAAGGGGAAGGAGAGGAAGGGCTGCTTTTTTGCGGTGCTGTGATGGGAGAAGCGGCACAACGGTGGCTGCAGGTCAAATGCGGGGAGCAAAAGAATAGGTTTGTGTCGAAGATAAAGAAAGGCCTTTTCAACAGGATGGCTGATAACATTACCAATGAACAGGCTTATGCAGAGAGAAGGGCTTGGATAGAAAAATGAGAAGTTTGATCTCATTTATGTCTCAGTGGATCCAATTTTTGGACTTTGTGCTGGGGTGTGTGTGTGTGTGTGTCTGTCTGTCTGTCTGTCTGTCTGTGTCTGTGTGTCAGAGAGAGAGAGAAAGAGATTAATCACTTAGCAGAAGTACTCAACTGGCCTCTTCCTTGGCTGCAGATTTTCTGGCTCATGTCGCATATCTAAACAAACACCCCACATCCTTCCCTCCTTCCTTCCAGCAGCCCAAAGGTGGCTCCACGTAAATTAGAACAGAGCTGAATGTTTTGACGAAAACATTCAGCCCCGGGGACTGTTCTCTGCCACGTATGGCACTGGCTGGAGCATCAGGGTTCACAGGGAGGTTGGCTGCGGCATTTCTGCTTTTTTTTTTTCTGGCATTGTGCCTGTTCTGAACGTGAGTTGCCCTTCTCTTGCAGGACTCGCTGAAGCCTGCATTCACCGTCACCAACCTGCCAGGGACGACGTCAACCATCCAGACGGCGCCCACCACTTCCACCTCCATGCAGGTCAGCAGCGGCCCCTCGTTCCCCATCACCAACTACCTATCGCCAGTCTCTGCCAGTGTCAGCCCCAACACGGTAACCAGTGCCAACGGGACGGTGCTGAAAACCACTGGAACCAGTGCAGTAGCCTCCGGAGGGCTAATGCAGATACCCACCGGCTTCACCCTCATGTCAGGTCAGTTTCCCTCTTGCCAACTGAGGCACTTTTACGCTTTTTCCCTGCGCGGGTGTGAGCCCAAGCCTCAACCTCCCTCCTTTGCTCCGGAGAGGCTGGAATAGGAATGCTGCTGCTGTGCTCTCTCTAATGTGACTGGTTCAGAAGGGAGATTGTGGCTTTGAAGCTTAGCTGCAAGGTGAATCCTGGAAGCCTGTGAAATTCCGTGGCTGCAAATTCGCCACCCCGTGGCTCCTGCTGGGAAGAGGAGAGCTTCCCGAGGACCTCTGCCACCACTGTTCCCATTTTTGTGTGTGTGGCACACCTGGTTGTGAGAATTGTAGGGTTCGGAGCTGGGATGTGGAGCCTTCCCTCTTCTTCCTCCCAACAAGGGCCTGTGATAACAGATAATAATAACCGGGAGGAAACTCAGCCTAAGCTAAAAATAACAAATAATTATAATAATAATTTTAAAAAGCGAGCAGGCCCCTGATTTTTTTAAAAAGGCTTTATTTTTTTCTCCCTCCTTCCGGCAGGTGCTCCACTCCCTCCCGGGACCCCTACCATTCCTCTCACTCAGTTGCAGCCGCATTCCCTTGCCCTCTGCAGCCAGCAGGGCCAGGTGGCCGCTGCAGCCACACCTGGACAGGTGCAGCAGGCACAGCAGACAGTCTTCCGATTTCCAGCCTCCGCCGGAGGGCAGTTTGTCTCCCTTTCAGGTCAGCAGCGCTCACTTCTCCCCTTGCTTGTGGGAGGTGGGTGGAGGGTGCACGCTTTCAAGGAAGCCTCTCCTCCCGCGCAGGGACAAACTCCCTCGCCTCAAAAAATATAGGCCCAGCGGGAGCAGGCTGAAGGCTCGTCTAGTCCAGCACCTGGTTTTCCAGATATGCCGGTGGGAAGCCCACCCGAAAGCAGGATTATGAAGGCAACGGCCTCCTTGATGCAGCTGTTCCCCCCAGTGGTTGGTGGTATTCAGAGGCGTGGTACCTCCGATCTTGGCGGGGTAGCACATAGCTACTGTGACTAGGTGCCATTGATGGTCGTAGCCGCCACGAATTTGCTAATCCGCTTTAAAAGCCGTCCAAGTTGGCAGCCATCTCTGAATCTCATGGCAGGCAATTCTAGAACTGGGGCTATTTGCCGCGGGAAGTGCTTCCTTTATCTGTCCCAAACCTCCCAGCGTTCAGCTTCTTTGGTGGTGGTTGTTCTTATTTTTATTACAGTTTATTAATTGCCTTCTGAGCCAATGTTCTCAAGGCGCCAATGTTCTCAAAGCTAATTAAAACTATTTGGACACAAAAGTCAGGTTGTGACATCACGTCCTCCTCTGGATGTTATTTGGACTACAAATCCCATCGGCCCCAGCCAGCGTGGCCAATAATCAGGGATGATGGGAGTTGTATTCCAGCAAAGATCAGGGGCACCTCGCTGGCTATGCCTTCCCTATTTGAATGTGGGCACTCTACTTCCGCTAGTATTATTATCAGAAAAGCAAAGCGGATGGGGGGAGCGTGTGTGCTTGCCTGACGCGTTGGTCCCCCAATTGATGTATGCAATCTCCTGCCTCCTGAAGCATGGTTATCTCTTGGTACATTTCTCTGTTGTCACAGTTTCCACTTTTAGGGGTGTGTAGGGCTCGCTGCTACTGCTGTGGTGGCACAGACTCTGCTTTGCACTGTTTCATTATGTAGTTGATTAGTGGCAGGGTGGGACAAGGAGAGAGGTGTCTCCGTGGCAACACGGGAGGAGGTAGACAATACCAATGGAGGGCATAGCTGTCAAGTCTCCCGTTTTTCGCGGGAAACCCCTGGATTTAGATCCATTTCCCGCTGGTCTCCCGAATTGAAACATATCCCGTAAATCCCCTGGATTTGCAGCTCTTCCTGGCGCTGGCAGCCATGTCCCGGTTCCTGGCTGGCTGCTCGCTCACTTGGCTTCGGAAATCGCCTCTGCACATGCCCGAGCATGGGCAGAAGCAATTTCTGGTGCCCAGACATGCAGACACGGGCAGCCTGGCACTGGAAGTTGCTTCTACGCATGTCCAGACATGCGTAGAAGCGACTTCCGGTGCTGCGCCACCGCTGATCCCTTATTTTCCCTTATTTTCCTATCCGGAAGTTGACGCCTATGATGGAGGGGAGGGGCTTCTGGCTCTGCTGACCTTGGCTGTGATTGGTTTAATGGAAAATGGTGAATACTTACCTGTGGCAGTTGCTGTGATGTAAAGTAGCATCTTAACTGGAAGTTCGGACCCTGCAAATTGTCTGGGGGAAGATGGGGAGTCGGGAGGCCGCCTTGCAGGAATCGCACTGGAACTCATTTGGATCTCCTTGGGGCCGGTGCAGCTGTAGGAATAATAAACAGCACTTCAGTCTTGATGCAACAAGCCGTTAGCAGTAAAACTGTTGTAATGCTCTCAAGCTGGCCAGCTCTTGTCTTATCCTTACAAAAGGGCTTGGGTTCCATAAAAGCCTAAAATCATATGCTGGAATTCTGCTGCAGAACATCCAACTTTCCTCGAGCAAGTTTGCCGGGTTAGTGGTGAGGAGTACGCATATATGTGGTGGGGGAAGCTTTAAGGACGTATTAAAGGGACCTTTCAGATCACTTTGCATAAACAATATGCTGAGCAGTGTATTGTGGGTGGCATGCATCTTCCCGATGTTTAGTCGGAATCTCCTTTCTCATAACTTGAAGCCACTGGTTCAAATCCTACCCTCCGAAGCAGGAGAAAACAAGCTTGCTCCATCTTCCATTTGACAGCCCTTGAGATTTGAAGATGGCTATCATATCTCCTCTCAGTCTCCTCTTTTCCAGGCTAAACACATTCTCCTCATAAGGCTTGCTTGGGACAATTCCAACTAAAGTGTTCCATCAATGCAAGGATTTCTGCTTCCACAACAGAACTCCTCCCCACCCCACCATGAGCAGCCAGCACCCTACCCAAATTGCGCTAGAGGGTTGGGTGAATCCCCAGAATCATAGAAGTGTAAGGGACACCTGAGGGTCATCTAGTCCAACCCCCTGCTATGCAGGAATCTCAGCTAAAGCATCCATGAAAGATTGCCATCCAACCTCTGCTTAAAAACCCTCTAAGGAAGGAGAGTCCACAAACTCCTGAGGTTCCACTGCTGAATAGCTCTTACTGTCAGAAAGTTCCTCCTGATGTTTAGTTGGAATCGGTTTCTTGTAGCTTGAAGCCAAGAGCATATGGGGCGGGGGGGGGGGGAGTGTTGTGGGCCTGAGAGGTGGGGGAAGTTCTGTAGCACACGCAGACATCTTTGTGCTGATGGAACAAGTTACTAAGCATCACATTGGATAAAACCCTCTGTGTGTGTGTGTGTGTGTTTAATAGCTCACTAAAGCAGCTGGGATTTTAGGAAACATTTAGAAATCTCTGGTGATATTTAGCATAAGGATCCAGGCACCTCTTTTTACCTGAGCATTCCAGGAACCCGCGACAGCCCTGACTGCAACTGCAGACAGGTGGAAGAGTTATTTCCTGAGCTGTTGTGCATATCTGCTGTCCTGCCTGTTAGTTGAGAAAGGTCTGTCCTTGTCAGTGATATTTTTGTATAAAAATAGGTGCTGGAGCTCAGCACGATCGCCTCCATTGTTCTTTAATAATGGCACCCACCAGAGAGGTGCTGGAAATGAGTTCCTGCCAGTTCCTGCTACAACAAACAAACAAACCCTGGTCTTTGTTATGTGGGTGTTTTCAATCTGTATGGCTGTTTTAAAATGCATGAAAGTAATGGCCGGGTACTGATTGATTTCCCTCTCTGCGAGCCTTTGTGAGGAGGAATGCACCCTAACAATAACACACATGCACTGCTAGTGATTTGGGGAAGGTGGTATTTAGTCCTTGGCTGTCCATACTCATGGAGGATCGGGCTATCAGCGAGTCACGGTGGATGTCAAAGCTGAGAACATTCCTGCATTGCAGTGGGTTGGACTAGATGACCCATGGTGTCCCTTCCATGAGAGAGGGAGAGGGCTATTGCATTCATGTCATCCTTATGGGCTTCCCATAGGCATGTGGCTGGCCGCTGAGAGAACAGAATGCTAGACCAGATAGATAGACCTTTGGTTTCATCCAGCGAGGGCTTTTCTAATGTTCTTACCAAGCGTGAGAACTGGGAGGCTGGCAGGATGGGGTAGGTTTCCTTCCTTTCCTTTTGCTGAGTCTTGGGTATGGGAATGCTGATTTGTGGTTGGTGTCCGGGTTTCCTTGCCACTGGTTTGGCTGGTGGTCTTCAGTAGTCCCACCATTAAAAAGGTAAAGGGACCCCTGACCATTAGGTCCAGTCATGACCGACTCTGGGGTTGCGGCGCTCATCTCGCATTATTGGCCGAGGGAGTCGGCGTACAGCTTCCAGGTCATGTGGCCAGCATGACAAAGTCGCTTCTGGCGAACCAGAGCAGCACATGGAATCGCCGTTTACCTTCCCGTTGTAGCGGTACCTATTTATCTACTTGCACTTTGATGTGCTTTCGAACTGCTGGGTTGGCAGGAGCTGGGACCAAGCAACGGGAGCTCACCCTGTCGCAGGGATTTGAACCGCCGACCTTCTGATCGGCAAGCCCTAGGCTCAGTGGTTTAACTCACAGCGCCACCCGCGTCCCAGTCCCACCATTAGAGGCCCGTTAAAGAGGAAGGTCCGTAGCTCAGTGACAAAGAGCATCTGCTTTGCATGCAGAAGGTCCCGGGTTCAATCCTCGGCATCTCTGGGTAGGGCTGGTAACGTCCTCCCGTTTGAAGAGCTGCTGCCTGCCTGTGTGGACAATACTGAACTAAAAGAATTACTATTAAAAGATTATTATTTGTTAAATTGTTATCCTCTGTTAAATGTGTATACCGCCTTTCATCAAAAGAGCAGAGGGTGGTCCTACAGAATAAAATACAAGATAAAACATAATTAAACCAAGACAAAAAAACCTCCTTCTTACAGATACGTTTAAAAGGCTGTAGGATATTAATCAGCCAAAGGCTGACAATGGACATAAGGCAGGTTGGCTTTTGCCTGTCAGAGTCTGGGTGCCCTGTTGCTTATTTTGGAATCTTCACTGCTAGTTGGGACTAGCAATCTCAGTTTGCCCATGATTTGTATTTGCTTCTATCTTGCCTTTCTCAGATGTATTTATCTATCTTACTATTTCTGTAGAGATCTGGGCACCGCAGGCCCCCGGGCGGCTGTTCCGGGACCCCACTCAACTGCTCCAGTGGCAAAAGCCTTGGAAGAGGCAGAAGGGGGTAGTGGTAGGAGAGGGGAAGAGAGCGAGCCCCAGAGGACAGGGAAGGACATTCGCCAGGAGCCAGCGGGGAACCTGGGAAGCCTGCAGTCGGGCTTGTCTTCTGCCAGTTGAAGAGAGTGCTTAGCCAGCGGAGAGGGGAAATCTATCTGCTGAGGGAAAAGCAAAAGCATTGTGGGCTGCCTTTAGAGGGCACTCTTGTTTAGCATTAGCACAAGTGGAGGCCGCTGGGCGCAAGCAAAGCCGAACAGGGGATAAGACAGGCAGGGCCCTGTCTGCATTGTATATCAATGGCTCCTCCTCATCCTAGAGAGTAGTGACTAGTGGGATGCCACAGGGTTCTGTCTTGGGCCCAGTCTTATTCAACATCTTTATCAATGACTTGGATGATGGGCTTGAGGGCATCCTGAGCAAGTTTGCAGACGACACCAAATTTTAATAAATTTTAGAAAGGGGCAAGGTTAGAAGCAGATGCACAAAGCATTTTTTTTAAATTAAAAAAGCAAGGCTCCTTTTTTTCTGCCTTGCACTCTGTCTCCACCTCAGAGCCAATGCGTCAGGCAAGGCGGGGCCTCGCCACTGCTGCCACTTCTCGGGACAAGCGCTGGCCTCCCTGAGCTTGGCTGTGGCATCACTGGTGGGGGAAATAGAGACATTCCAGGATCAAATCAGAAGCACTGATTTTCCAGCACTGTCCCTGGAAAATAGGGACACACTTGGAGGGTATGAAGCCTGTAGCCTCCACAGACACGCTGGGCCAACTGCTACTGTGCCCCCTCTCCCCCATATATTTGAGCGTTTGCAGAAAATGTGTGTCAACACTCGGCCCGCCACGTGGCAGGATGGCCTGCTTTCCTATGTGGTTGGAGCTGTCGTGTGGAAAGGGGTCGGCTTGTTTCTGCTGTGAGACGAGGTTGCAGTTGTGGTGGGAGGCGCAGAGCGTTTTGCTCGCTCGCGATAGTGCGCCCTGGGGACCGATAACTTAGCCGCTATAATAGATTGAACTGGGGAAAGGAGAACACCGCCGAGCCGGTTATATCTTCAAAGTGGTGTAATTAATCGGATTAGGCTAATCTGGAGAAGACCACAAGGGAAGAACCTGGCGATTGGGCAGAAGAATGGCGTATGAAATTCGGCTCTTGCTGATGCGATTTATGCAGTCGGCTAGGGTGAGGTCACACAGCTCGGAAACTTGCTTTCTCTTTGGCCCGTGGGAACTCCGGTTTGCATTGCAACACCTTTAAAGCAGCGTTCCGTGGAACTGCCCTCTGATTCTTGGTTGTGTAATCGTTTCCTGTGAATTTAGAAGCAGCTACCCTGTGCTTGACAAAAACCCTTCGCATGTTTCTCCCACCCCACCCCACCCTACCCCAGTCTTCATTCGGTTCAGGCCATGGACCGTTGCGTATGAAGTCAGCCTGCGACTTTGAAGCCAAGTGTCGGTGCCAAAGCAAGTACTTATTTCTATAAAGAATAGTATGGGTGGGGAAACAACCTCTTGCAGCTCTGAACTAGGCAACTTGTGGTAGGCTCGTTGTAGCCTTCAGTTTACCCTTCTCCCAAGCAAAAAGAGAGAGAGAATTGAATGAACGGTGCGAGAAGGAAGGAGTGCCCTGTCCACTTTTTGCTTTGCCCCAACAGCCACACTTGACACACTGCATCCATTCCACTTTCCCCCCTCCCGCATGCGAAATGCAGCCCCCAGTCCTGAAAAGATTGCTCACCCCCGACTTCCAGCTCTTTCGGTGATACGCAGTCCTATGAACGCTCCTTTTGTGTGCTCAGACATCTCATAGGAAGCCTCCTTATGATTTTCTGTTGTTGTTGGTTTTTTTAAATAAAGAAATGGGAGAGAGGATTAGATAGAATGGTTTACTACCTTTCACCTTTCCATTGAAGGCAGTACTGCTGTCTCTGGAGGCTACTTGCCGATTGGGTAGTGCTGGTATAGGAAAAGTGGAGCTCGGTGGAAGACTTGGCTTAAAATAGGTTTCACACACACACAGAGAGAGAGAGAGAGGCATCATGAAGTCCACAAAGCTGAACGGCGGAGGACATAGACCTGTCTCTCCTGCCCAATGTGCCCGGTTGAAAAGGCCAAATGTCCACACAGGTCATGCTGAAATGACAATAGCCGGCTGAATGCTTTTTCTAGAAACTTTGAACCGGTCGCCTTTCCCCCCCCTTGGCCTCCCGCTGCTCTGTTTGTGTGCACAAGAGTTTCAAGTTGCTGTGTAGATCAGCAGAATCTTCTTGGTTAGGGTAGTATGCATAAATATTTCTTAAGATATAAACATCCTGTATACCGAGTGGGGTGGGAGTGCCGATGGGGAAATAAGACAAGCTGGAACGCAGCAGATCCATTGTATGAGTCGAAACCTGGTCTGTGCCCCTCTCTCTTCCCCACCCGCTGTTCAACATGGATTGCTCGTGGGTCTGTGTTTTCTAAATGCTTGTCAGACATTCCTGCCTCCCTGACCTAGGAAGTTGTCCCACTTCCACAAGGACTTCTGTTTGTGCTGTCAAACTTTCCTTCCTCCTCTCCTCCCTGCGACCCCTACAGATCTGGGAGCCCCCCAGAACAGATTTGGAGGGCACATGGTGGGGAGAGGGGCTGCCGTGGAAGTCCTTGCACAAACAGGATGGCAGTTCTTTTGATGTGACACCCCGCCCGCCCCCCCTTGCAACATGGGTGTTGCTTTAATCCAGGGCAAAGACGATCTGAGTGCTTTCTTCATAGGAATAATAGAATCACAGAGTTGGAAAGGGATCGCAGGGGGTCATCTAGTCCAACCCCCTGCAATGCAGGAATCTTTTTGCCCCACGTGGGGCTCGAACCCACGACCCTGAGGTTCAGAGGCCCATGCTCTGCAAACTGAGCTATCCTAGCTGCTTCATGTTTATAGAGATGGAAGGCAACTGTGTCCTCTTTGCATGCGGCCTGTGTGTCATGAGGCCCATTCTTGGCAGGGTGAAGAGGAATGGGGTGGAAGTACTGAGCTTTGATGCAGGGGAGGGGCTGCGTAGTCTTTCAGGACATCCCCTGCTGTTTCTGCAGCAACCGGGGAGGCACTTGGGCCTGGACCGGCTGGGTAGAGCTCACCTTTGTCTCCAAGGATGCTAAGGCTCTAACAGACTCAGCTTACTCTCAGGAGTGCCCTGCTTGCTTGCCTAGTCCCATTGCTTGGGACCCGAAATTTGTGTGAATCACTGGTCCCACCCTGCTCTTCATAAGGAAGGCGTGTGCCAGTCTAATTGCTGTAGGTCATGGCATCATTAAAGGTAAAGGTAAAGGGACCCCTGACCATTAGGTCCAAGTGTGACCGGATGTGAGGGCGATCTGGCTGCGACATCTGTCACCCCATTGATCGCCAGGGTTGATTCGGCTGATCTGGCTGGCTAGGCGGGTGTCCCCTTCCTCCCTCACCGCTCCATGTGCGTCCCTCCCGAAGCTGCGCGCTCGGTGGAAGAGGACGACCTTCCCAGATAGAAGGAGTGTACCGTTCTTCGGTCAAGGGTATACGATAGCTGCGCTCCCCTGCTAGAACCTCCAAACAAGCTCAAGGTCCAAGTGTGGCCGACTCTGGGGTTGTGGCGCTCATCTCATGTTATTGGCCGAGGGAGCCGGCGTATAGCTTCCAGGTCATGTGGCCAACATGACAAAGCCGCTTCTGCCGAACCAGAGCAGCGCACGGAAACGGCGTTTACCTTCCCGCCGGAGCGGTCCCTATTTATCTACTTGCACTTTGAGGTGCTTTTGAACTGCTAGGTTGGCAGGAGCTGGGACTGAGCAACGGGAGCTCACCCCGTCACGGGGATTCGAACCGCCGACCTTCTGATCAGCAAGCCCTAGGCTCTGTGGTTTAACTCACAGCGCCACCTGCGTTCCTCCAATGGCATCATTAAGTTGGAATAAATTGATTTTTAAAAAATACATGTCCCTCCATGAGCTATCTTGACCTTGGTGCTAGTTCTTAAATTTAAAATGCTTAGAATTAAAATCTTAAGTTAAAAATATTCACTTCCGACACCTCTTTTTATGTTCTTGTTCTGAGCAAAGGAATTGCATATAATAGGTTTCCAAGCAGGGCTGTTTGTATTCCTTTCTGCTGCAGTCATGGCATGCAGGCGCAGAAAATAAGTATTCACTGTCCTGGGAATTTCAGCTTTTCATCTTAAATATTTCAGCACTCGTTGCAAGAAGGGGGCTGGAAATGCATCAGCCTTGATGAAATGGGGAGACTGGGGACTGGGGAAGGAATAGGGCTGCAGTTGAACATGATTTTGAATCAATCATGGAGATTGCTATCCTCTCCCCTACAAAAGCAGAATAATAAATTGTGCAGAATGCAACTGCATATCCAATTATTATTAAACTGCATGGATGTATGCAGGTAGCAAGATTCTGTGTGTATGTGGCGTGGAGGGGGGGGAGAATATTTCCTCTTCCCCCCAAAAAAACATTTGTGCAAAACAAAACAAAACACGGCCCTGCGTCCTGACACAATGTAAAATAAACTTCAGAGCCACAATGTATACTAATGGCCAGTTGCTTGAGCGGTTTTTAAAGGGGCTTCAATAAATTTGTGGCTCTCAACCAACATAGTTCAATGGAACCTCCACGGCCAAACATAGTGTAGCTTTCGAAATTGGTTGCTACGGAACAAACTGTTCGTGGATGTCTTCACACCTGGCTGAGAACCAGGCATCTAGGTGTGATCAGACGCGCTTACCCAGAACACTGTGTGTCTGTCTGCAGCAGACCTGTAGGGCGAGAGAGTCTCATGAGTGAGCAAGCACTGCCTCATCTTGAAATCCCTTGTGGGAGGGTGTGTTAGTTGTCAGCACATCTTTGTAGCTGTAGTTCGATTAGGAACTTCTTGCCTTGCTCATTTACTTTCGAGCAGTGTTAGAAACTCAGATATATAAGCTAATATATAAGGCCCTGACACTGAGGTCCAGCTCTGAGGGTTACAGGGAACCCAGAAAGTGGGCCTTCTCGGTAGTGGCGCCCTCCCATCAGATGTCAAGGAGATAAATAACTACTGGGAATTTTTTAGTGCTAGGTGTTTTATTATGCTTTCACATTTGTTGGAAGCGGCCCAGAGTAGCTGGGGCAACCCTGTCAGATGGGCGGGGTACAAATAATAAAATTATTATTATTAATTGCCAAAAGGTACCTTAAACCTAGGTTACAGTCACCATAATGTCTAGGTGTCTTTTTTGCAGTGGGAATGTTGATGCTTAATCAGACCCCTCATTATTATTATTATTATTATTATTATTATTATTATTATTATTATTATTATTTCTATACCTCTCTATGGGACCCAGGTGGCACTGTGGTTAAACCACTGAGCCTAGGGCTTGCTGATCAGAAGGTCGGCGGTTCGAATCCCTGTGACGGGGTGAGCTCACGTTGCTTGGTCCCAGCTCCTGCCAACCTAGCAGTTCGAAAGCACGTCAAAATGCAAGTAGCTAAATAGGAACCGCTACAGCGGGAAGGTAAACGGCGTTTCCATGTGCTGCTCTGGTTTGCCAGAAGCAGCTTTGTCATGCTGGCCACATGACCTGGAAGCTATACGCTGGCTCCCTCGGCCAATAATGCGAGATGAGCGCGCAACCCCAGAGTCGGTCACGACTGGACCTAATGGTCAGGGGTCCCTTTACCTTTACCTTATACCTCTCTATATTTCTTATTTGTTTTACACTAAGGTTTTAGGACCAGTTTTGTATATACATGTGTTTTTATTAAATACTACCTGTACCTGGCCACGGGTTAGGACCCCAGTTTCCCAGGACAGGTGTATGACGTAATGACACCCCTCTCTCTGTTTCCCCCGGTGTGTGACATCATCTTCCCCCGCGTAACATCGCCCTCCACCCTGACCCCTCTCTCTTTCCCCCTCACATACCATATGCACATTTTGGGGAGGGTCTGGGCGGTTCCCCTGGCGGATCCCGGTGGGTGAGGGGGTAGGTGGTCCAGGTGCAATCCCTTATCTTAGGCGGACATGCCGAGGGTGGGGGAGACGAGAGGCGACAGTGGCAAAGGGACAGGATCCGGCCCCCGGTCTGGAAGAAGGAGCCAACTACCATATGGACATGTTGGGGAGGGTTTCCCGCTTCCCCCGCCGGATTCCGGCGGGCGAGGGGGCAGACGGGGCAGCAGCAGGTCCTTAGGGAAGCCAGACATGTCGAGGCCGGCAGGGAGAGCCGAGGTGGCGACGACGGAGGGAGAGGATCCCACCCCCGCTCTCCCAGAAGGAGCCGCAGGCCACCCGTGCCAGCACCCTCTGCACACTCGCATCGGAACGGCACCACCGTGTTCCCCGCGGCATCCTGGGAGTAAAGAATGTAGTATAGCGTCTGTTCCTTTGACATCCAACAAAGGGTGCTATTTTTACAAAACATCATGTTTTTACCTGTCACAGGTGTGACATCTGTATAATCTAAGTATATACAAACACTCCCGTATTGGAATGCAATGTTGTGTCAAAATTTCAAACCAATCGGTCAAGAACTTTCAGAGATTTCTGGACATTTATATTTTTATTTATATAGATTAAATAAAATACAGAAATTTGCAGAGCTTTCTGATATCTTAATTTATCTAGGATGGACTGAACTTTTTTGCAATTCCTTTCATATGGAACAGGGAGCGTGCTTGTTTTCTCCTGCTCTTGAGGGTAGGACTCAAAGCATTGCCTTCAAGTTACAAGAAAGGAGATTCTATACAATCATAGAGTTGGAAGAGACAACAAGGGCCATCCAGTCCAACCCCCTGCCAAGCAGGAAACACCATCAAAGCATTCCTGACAGATGGCTGTCAAGCCTCCGCTTAAAGACCTCCAAAGAAGGAGACTCCACCACACTCCTTGGCAGCAAATTCCACTGTCAAACAGCTCTTACTGTCAGGAAGTTCTTCCTAATGTTTAGGTGGAATCTTCTTTCTTGTAGCTTGAATCCATTGCTCCGTGTCTGCTTCTCTGGAGCAGCAGAAAACAACCTTTCACTCTCTTCTATAGGACATCCTTTTAGATATTTGAACACAGCTATCATATCGCCCCTTAACCTTCTCTTCTCCAGGCTAAACATACCGAGCTCCCTAAGCCAGGCATCCCCAAACTGTGGCCCTCCTGATGTTTTGGCCTACAACTGCCATCATCCCTAGCTAACAGGACCAGTGGTCAGGGATGATGGGAATTGCAGTCCAAAACATCTGGAGGGCCGAAGTTTGGGGATGCCTGCCCTAAGCCATTCCTCATAAGGCATTGTTTCCAGGCCTTTGACCATTTTGGTTGCCCTCCTCTGGACACGTTCCAGCTTGTCAGTTTCCTTCTTGAACTGTGGTGCCCACAGTATTCCAGGTGAGGTCTGACCAGAGCGGAATACAGTGGTACTATTACTTCCCTTGATCTAGATGCTATACTCCTATTGATGCAGCCCAGAATTGCATTGGCTTTTTTAGCTGCTGCATCACACTGTTGACTCATGTCAAGTTTGTGGTCTACCAAGACTCCTAGATCCTTTTCACATGTACTGCTCTCAAGCCAGGTGTCTCCCATCCTGTATTTGTGCCTTTCATATATATTTTTTTGCCCAAGTGTAGTACTTTACATTTCTCGTTGTTAAAATTCATCTTGTTTGCTTTGGCCCAGTTGTCTAATCTGTTAAGGTCATTTTGAAGTGTGATCCTGTCCTCTGGGGTATTAGTCACCCCTCCCAATTTTAAACCAAGCAGTTTAAAAAGAAGTTGCTGTTTCCTCCTTGGCAGGGGGTTGGACTGGATGGCCCTTGTAGTCTTTTCCAACTCTGTGATTCTATGATTCTATGTAATTTATACGTTGCCTTGTTAGCTCTGGAAAGGTGTCTGGTGAACGTTGTCAATGAGCTGAATGGAGCTAAGTCAAGTTTATGAATTAAATGGTCCCCGTCTTGCTTCCTAGGTGGTGCCGTGGCTCAGCAAGTTCCCGTGCAAGCCATCCAGGTGCATCAGCAGACGTCTCCCACAACTGACAGCAGTACTGACCTCACCCAGACCTCTTCCAGCGGGACAGGTAAGCAGCCACCAAATCTCTCGCTGCCACATAACTCTGGGTAGGGAATGGGGAACTTTCTTTTCTATCAGGGCCGTTGACTCACAGAAGACAACCACAGCCTTTTGTACCCCTGGGCTTCCATCCCTTGGCTGCTGGCTCCTGTGGTCACCAGTCAGCTGACCTCTGTCTCTCCTATCAGTGTTGTTTGAAACACTTCCCAGGCACGGTGTCCAGCCAATCAGGAGAGACCAGTGGTGGAGAGTACGTGCTATTGGGCTCCACTGCCTAAGAACCCCCGCCCCGACCAACCTAGACCTAGGCCTTTCAGGGTTGCCACATGCCCTCTTTTTGCAGGACATGCCCTCTTTTTCATGGGTATGTAAAATGAGAGTCGCCATTGCGATCTATAGTTAGAAGCAGAAGTCAGCAAATGTGTCCCCTACCTACCTTTTTATCCACGGGAGAGGCTGAGCAGGGAAAGGATTGATGTCCAAAGCGGCTTTCTTCAACCTTGCTTCCCTGAATGCCATTGGACTACAACTCCCACCATCCATGTCCGGCGGCTGAGCTGGCGGGATGCTGGGGGTTGTAGTCAAACAACGTGCGAGGAGGACCCAAGCTTGAAGAACTATGACCCTAATGGTTTTCTTTCTCTCCCCACACCTGGCAAAGTCTGCTACCCAAACACTTTGTGAGGCTGGAGTCTTCCAGCTACCCATGTAGCCTGGATGAAATGAGGTAGCAGGATAAATCTGGCCCATGCTTGTTCTAGGCCTTGCAAGGCTTTACTTTCACCCACACCTACATCCTTCCAATTGAACCTGCTGGTTCTGACTTGCGGTTGTGTAGATTTGTAGTCTGTGTGCCCTCCCTGGGCTTATTGAGTGCTGTTACAGAGGCACCTGAGCTGCCCACCCCCCTTTGCTTGCGCAGCTCCCTGCAATCGGAGCTTCTTTTAAAGATCATTCTTGTCCCAAGCACTGCTCTGCGCAAAAGTATATCATTGCTTACAAGGTCACTGTCTCCTTCTAGTTCATCAGCAGACCCTTGTCAGTGCTGATAGGCCAGCAGGAGAATGCCTGAGAAACTTAGAGGAAAGTATTTATTCTAATATAGTGTTACTCTAGGGCCATCTAGTGGGTGTTTGCTCGCATGCATGCATATAGTGGTCCCTCTACTTAAGAATTACTCGACATCAGTAGGTTTTGACTTAAGAACGGGACGCTTACAAATTTTTCTACATCCGAACGGAAACTGTTGGCAGCTTTAAATGCGGTTTCCTCGACTTACGAATTCTTACATGCGGTTTTTTCGACTTACGGATTTTTCCGAATATTTTTTCCCCTATGGGAAACCGCGTTTCGACTTCCGAACTTCTCAACCTACGAATGTGCATTCGGAATGAATTAAGTTCGTAAGTCGAGGGACCACTGTGTGTGTGTGTGTGTGTGTGTGTCACACACACACACACACAATGAGAGAGAGAGAGAGGTACCTCGTTTGAGTCTGCTTTGTCGAGCATCCATTTCGTCGAATGTCCGCAACAGCAAACCCAGAAGTACCAGAACAGGTTACTTCCGGGTTTGCCGCATGCGCAGAAGCGCCGACACTTTGTCGTGCGTCCTTTTCATGTAGCGTCCAGGGCTCTGGAACAGATCCTGGTCGCAAAATAAGGTACGACTGTACACACACACACACACACACACACACACACACACACACACACACCCAACTTTCTATTCAAAGGAGTTCTATCGCGGCTGTTTCCAAACCAGCCCAATTCCTATTTCAGGGATATTTTGTACATTACCTGGTAGCAAAGGGGGGTTTGCCTCTTACGGTACTCTCAGCAGAGAGTTGCAGGCAGTCCCAGTTTCCTGATGAGGACCCCTGCATGACACATGAAAATATGAAAACAAACCAGAAAAATTGGAGCCCGTTCTCCCAAAAAAGGAGATGAAAACCCTGGGGTTTCCCATTTTTTTTTAAAAAAAAAAGGTGGGGTGGGGGACCCTTGAAAAATGAGAAGGGACAGCTCCCCCCAATCTTTCCACGTGTTTTCAAGGCCTTCACATCTCTATTCCTTATTTGTCTTTAGGTGTACACTTTAACATACCCCTAACAAAACATAGTGTGTAGGAGTGTAATTATTATTGTTTTTGCAAAATTTGAGAGCTGGCTGGATTTTCCAGCAGCCGGCTGGAAGAGGAGAAGACCTGCATTATTATTATTATTATTATTATTATTATTATTATTATTATTATTATTATCTTAATACCCCGCCCATCTGGCTGGGTTTCCCCGGCCACTCTGGGCGGCTTCCAACAAATATAAGAATACATCAAAATATCACAGATTAAAAACTTCCCTAAACAGGGCTGCCTTTAGGTGTTTTCTAAATGTCAGGTAGTTGTTCATCTCCCTGACCTCCGATGGAAGGGCATTCCACAGGGCGGGCGCCGCTACCGACAAGTGTATGTGCAGACCAGTGTATTCCGGTTGTCTTGGCGCTGACGTGTTCCCATGTGCATAACCCCTGTCCTCAACCCACCCCATCCCCACATGCCAGCCATGACGTCTGTTTTCTGGCAGGTGTTGGGAAGCCCTGAAAGCATTGTGCTTCCTGTGTCAGCTGAATCCTTTATAAAGCAAATGTATGCAATGAGCTGGTCATGGGCCCAGGAATCCCATTTGAGGTTTTCAAGCCATTGCTTGATGGCTGTATGCATAGATCTTCACTGGATCTGCATCTTAAAAACAAGCAAGATAACAGACTCAAGCTGAGGCAGCAGAGGGGACTGAGGCATTGTGGGTGTGATGCCATCTATTTTAATTGTGCCTTGTCCCCCTTTCTTTTGCCAGTGACCCTGCCAGCTACGATCATGACTTCGTCCGTGCCAACCACCGTAGGGGGCCATATGATGTACCCCAGTCCTCACGCAGTGATGTACGCGCCTACATCAGGCCTGACAGATGGTGGCCTTGCCGTTCTCAATGCCTTCTCCCAGGCGCCATCTGCAATGCAGGTTTCACACGGCCAGGTCCAGGATCAGGGTAAGACTGGAGGCGGACTTTTCATTTACGTAGAATGCTCTTATCACACTTCTGTAGCTTCAGAGGGCTCTCAAAGCAGCTTGCGGAATATTCTCAAAATAAAATGCATCCATCTATCGTGTTTCTCATATTATAAGACACGTCTTATATTTATTTTTTCCTCAAAAAAACACACTATGGCTTATTTTCAAGGGATGTTTTATTTTTTTCCTCCTCATCCTGCCACGGCCGGCATTGCTGCTGCGCCTATCACTATGTCTTATTTTCGGGGTATGGCTTATATTCCTTGAATGCTTAAAAATCCTGCTATGGCTTATTTTATGGGTATGTCTTAAAATATGAGAAACAGGGTAGTACAGGGGCAGGTGTTGCTTGGTGTCCGCGATTCGGTTAGAACGACAGCTCTCCCCAAAATCGCCTGAAGGGTGTGGGGCTGAGGTGTTGTATCTTGCTCAGCTCATGATGACATCCGTCTTCCCTGATGCACAATGGTGTTTCTGAAAGAGTGAATGATCTTCATTCTGCCATGTGTTGGGTTCCTCAGAGCAAAGAGATAGATAGATGATAGATAGATAGATAGATCGATGATAGATAGATAGATAGATAGATAGATAGATAGATAGATAGATAGATAGATAGATAGATAGATACCAAGTAGAAGAGGACAGCACTCTGCCCTGAGGAGCTTACAATCTAAATTTTGAAGCAGTGGAAGGGGAAGAAAGTGGAGTCAAGGGAATACACAGGAAAGAATGTGTGATTATTTAAGTTACATCTGCTCAGGGTTAAGTTACACTTGGGTTTGGAAAGAGATATGAGGATAATTCCAGAGAGGAAGATTTGAGAAGGGTGAAAAGGAGCACCTGCATGTTTTTGATGCGTAGCTCAGTGGCAGAGTGCATGTTTTGCAGAAGGTCCTGGATTTGTAGTTATCTGTAGGGATCTCAGGTACCAGTTTGTAAGAAAGACCTCTGCTGGAGACTTGTCAGAGCTGCTTGCTAGTAAGTAGGGTTGCCATATTTGAAACAGTGAAAATCTGGACAGAAAAGTTGCTGAGCTTTTTTAAAAACACACAACAACAACAACAACAGACCAGTGGAGCTGCTTTATATATTTTAATATACTTAAGCTTTATCGAAATATATACACATTTCTATTTCGGTGAGTCTCCATCCTGCATTTCAGCAGGAGATTCAGTGATCACTGCTTTTATAAAGCATGTTTTAGGACAGCTTTTGTTCAATAGAACATTGCTTGCTCTCTTTGAAATGGCTCATTTTGTTTCTAGCTTTAATTATATTTGTTCTGGGTATATTTTCGTTTATGCCACTATGATTACACCTGAATTGTTCTGGATCATTTGAAGGTGGCGCTGTTGGCGCTGTTAGTTTTGGGTAGTGGCTAACGGCACCCTTGTGATGTTTTCTTTGGCAGGTGGAGTCCCTCAGGTGTTTCTGACAGCACCATCAGGAACAGTTCAAATCCCAGTCTCAGCTGTCCAGCTTCACCAGGTAGGTTTGCCATTTAAGTAGACTTACATTTTCCCCAGACTGGGACTGCAGTCCTATTGAACCTTAAGGGATTGTGCTTCTGAGGCAACGGGATTGTGCTGAAAGGCTGGCTGTAATTTTCTTTGCACCCTGTTGAACATATAGCAAGATACACAGCTACCAGGTGTGTTTCCCAAGTTGCCTTGTGTACTGAATTGCAGCAATCCCATTTTCTTGCATTTCTCTATTGTTTCATTCAAGCGTCAAGGCTCCTAGGGATGAAAGCAGACAGTGGCCTGGTTCACACATAACACTAAGCCAAACTATGGCTTTGTGTGAACAGGCAAGCGTGCTAACGCAACAATTAGAAAATCACAGCTGCTTCACTCCCCACTCCTGCTGCTACACTGCCAGGAACTACCGATAAGTGTTACAGTCAAGCCTGGGTTTGTGATTTATCTCGCTCCAAACAAAGAAAGAGAAAACCAACGTTTGTTCTAGGCTTACTGCTCTTGGAGTGTTTGGCAGCTACAAACCACAGTTAAACTATGTGTTATGTAAGTTCTTTCTTTTGTCTGAATCAGGCACCCCTAAACTTCGGCCCTCCAGATGTTTTGGCCTACAACTCCCATGATCCCTAGCTAACAGGACCAGTGGTCGCGGAAGATGGGAATTGTAGTCCAAAACATCTGGAGGGCCGAAGTTTGGGGATGCCTGGTCTGAATATTCCAACATTCAGCTTCATTGGATGGCCCTGAATTATAATATTCTGGGAGTGGGATATAAGCTCATATTCCTACATTTTTCCACAGCATACATAATCTGTCATGTCCCTCATTACTTGTCTTTCCCCCCAAAAAGTAAAAAGCCCCAAACTTTGTAACTTTCCTCCATAGGGTAGTTGCTTCTTCCTCTTGATCACATTGATTTGCTTTTTCTTCATGTTTTGATGAGTGCAACATATTTGCGAGATCGTATCTTGACTTACTATTATCCTGAGACACACACAAGCTTTGTAGTCCTTTCACTTATCCTTTGTCATCAAGCTATGATTAAATTAGGAAATCCCTAATTAACTTAGCTTTTTGTTTCATCCAAACTGAAACTATGGTTACTAGCACCGGAAGAAATCAGTATCTACTAGCATTGGAAGAAATCAGGATCTTAAACCAATTTCAAAATGGTCTAATATCCTGACTTGTTCTGCAGCTGGTTACCATAGTTTCCTGGTTTGGGCAGACAGGAAACTATGGTTAGTTAGAAGCTTTCTGGTGTAATTTCAGCCCATGCTAAAGAGAAGGGGCTTTGAGATTTGATAGTCTGAGCCAGCTCTGAATCCTGTTTATACAAGAAAATACCACCTTTAAGTAAAACAAATCCATGTATATTCTTCTCTGACCACTTCAATATGTGTACCTCCATATGGTGAAATAATGAGAGAACCATGTGAAATTAGAAGCAAATGGTGTGTTTCACGTGATTGCGCATCAGTCTGTCCTGTGACAGTTGAGGCCATCACGCAAATGCATTTCCTAAGCTAGTGTTTCCCGATCTTCTGAAACCTGCGTTCCGAATCTTCTTTTCTGGATGAAGGCACACCTCATTCTTACACTCTTAAGAGAAATTCACCACCACAGCCTGCAACCAACTTTGTCTGACTTAATCATTTTTAGTTTTAAGATTATTTTAACTGCCTTGGGGTGCCTTGGGAGAGGGAGGGGTTGTATATAAATATAGGATAGAGGTAAGTAAAACAAGCAATTCATGTGCTGTTTGGAGGCAAGTGCTCCTTTGCTTAACAGTTCCTCCTTCGTTCTTTTGCCTCCGCAGATGGCTGTAATCGGGCAGCAGTCCAGCAGCAGCACCAACTTGACAGAGCTGCAAGTGGTCAACTTGGACACATCGCATGGCTCCAAGAGTGACTGAGCAACTGTGGGGGGAGGGAGGGGGAACCTGGGGGGCAGAAGGAGAGAGACAGAGGAGAGGGTGTCTCCCTGGCACCCAAACCCGCAGCGGCTGCCTCCGGCTTTTAAAGCCTGTGCGTGGCTCCCAAAGCTGCTCCCAAAGCTGCACCAGGATCTCTGCGGTCCCTGTTTTTCTATGGACTCTGTCACTTATTTATTGTTGCCTTTTTCACGTTTTCTTTCCTTTTCTCTCAACACTTCACACTGACACACACGCACAAATACACACACACACAAAAACACATATTAAAGTGGCTGTTGAGGCCAGCGGCAGGGAGCTGAGCCTGGGCTGTTAAGGGGGGGGTTGCTTTGTTACCTTTGGACGCTGCATATACAGTGCTTTTATTTGTGTGTGTGTGTGTGTTTGTTTGGTTTTGTTTTCCCCTCCTCACTCCAGCCAAAGAAACGTGTCTCTCGTGTGTGGGGGAACTTTACTCCGCCATGTGTATATAATATATAGAAGAAGAAAAACCTTCCGTCGTCATCGCCAGAGCGGGAGCTCCTTCTCCCCCTCTGCACAGCATGTCCACGAACTTCCTCAGCTCAGTCTGCAACCTGAGCAGCCAAGACTGTGGCAGGGAGATAAACTGGGACGCAGAAGGGTCTGAAGCCATCGTCATCCAAAAGGGAGCCTCTTGTTTCTGCTGTCATTTTATTTTCACTTTTAACCTATGCTGGAGCAAAGGGTCATCTCTCTCTCTCTCTCCCTCACCCCCATCACCCCCAGGTTCAGGTTGTCCAGCTGGCTGCAGCAATGTGCCTTCAAGCAAATCAGTGATGTGTTGTGGCCTGGCCTCAGCACAGCGACCCTTGCCTCTTACGCTTGGCTTGCAAAGAGGGGTCGCTCCCGCCGGTGCCCTCCTTCCCCTTAGGCTCTGTTGTGGGTGGTCAGAAACTGGGCGAGGAGAGGCAAGAGCACATTGGCGGCAACCCTGGAACCATTCCTTCCCTCGAAGCTTGTGTTTGGTTGGCGAGAACCTGCCGGCTTTAGGAGCACGTGCCCCAGGGTGTGTGAGCGAGCAGCGAAACACATTTCACTGCCAGTCAGGGCGCTTTTAAACACCGCCCTGCCCACTTCCTTGGGTCATACCCAGCAACCATTAAGCCCCATCGTTGCAACGGATGCATCCTCTCGGGCAAGCTTTGTTCGTATTTGCAGGGGCTGTCCCTCTTGAGAAGGTCGAGGAGTTGAGCCGCGGCCCTTTTTCTAAGTAATCGGGGAGAAGGATGTAAAGGAAAAGTGTCAGAAGCAGAGGGAAAGCTCTATTTTTGTAAGTTTTGAACTCCACAGGCCTTCCCAAGGCTGTTGTGCCCACGATTTGAGACCTCTCACCCCATCCCCCCGAAAACAAGACGATTCGTCCCCTTGAAAGTGTGTTCCGCCTGCACCTGCTGCTTCCGAGTCTACCGTCCTCAGTTGGGACTGGCTAGGACTCGGCAGGCTTAAGAGTGGTGGGAACGCACCTCCCCGGCAGGAGAAAGGCAGCGCCGGATGAGTAAGGCGACAACCGCCGTCAGGTCTTTGTGCTTTAGAAAATTCCTTATTGTGTAGCTCCGTGGTTTGGGGTCAGCAAATGCAAAAAACAAAACAAAAAGGGAATAGCTGCAAGGGAGATCAGGAAGGGCATGGTGCTACCAGTGGGAGGGGTGTGCATGTGATGAAGCTATCCCATTGGGGAAAGCACTCTGCCGTTGGATAGTTTTCTTGCCACACAATCATGCACTTCATTTTAACCAATCCGGAAGTGGCGCAGGAAAGGAATTCTTTATCCCCCTTCCACACACACACACACACAGGCCTACTTTGGAGCAAGGAGGCTGCAGACTTTTAGAGAAAGGAAGCAGCTGCTGAAATCCTTTTTTAAAACTAAAAAAAAAGACAAAAGAAGCCTTCGGGGGGGCGGGAAAGGACTTTATTTTTCTAAATGTTAAACTCAGTATTTATGTAATTCTCAAAGGAATTAAAAGTCTGGCTCCTGTACAGTTTTCATGGGGTTTGTACTTGGGGTGCGGGTGGGTGGGGAAGAAAGGGCCATGGGGTGGGGAGGGGAAAAGGAGGAGGAGGAGGAGGAGGAGGAGGAAAGGGGCCTTTTCAATTTGTATTGTCACCTTTATGAAATTATTTCCATCAACATTAGCGTTTAAGCTGTTCTCCTGCCTCAAGCACTTGGGTCAAGCTTGATGGGAAGGTCCTGACAGTGGAGGGAAGGGTGACTTTCTTTTTAAGTTTTATTTTCCCCTTTCCCAACTTTGCTTCAGTTGAAATCTACGGATGAAGGGTGGTATACAAATTTTAATATTTTTATTATTATTAATAATAATAATGGAGTTGACCATACTGTGGAAATTAAGCCCAGCTCACTCACACCCGCTTATGTATTTTGGTAAAATGGACTCTGTAACTTCTGACCAAGGGGTGCCTCTGAATACTCCCATATGAAACACAGAATTAGCACAGTTTCTTCCCTGGTGTGCTAGTATTGTAAATGTCAGAAAGCGTTCAAAAATTGTGTCCCCCCCCCTACTGCAGCGTAAGGAATAGAGTTTGTTCTACCACCTCTCTTCAAGTCACATTTCCAAAGGGGTAGTAGCAGTGTCAGTCTTTGAGGGTGCCACAAGACACTTGGTCGTTTTTGCTGCAAGAGACCAACAGATTTACTACAGCACAAGGTTTCTTGGACTCAGGCCCATTTTGTCAGGTGTGCGAAACAAAAATTTAGTTGGCTTTATGAAAGCGAAAATTGTAAGTGACAGCTAGATATGAATTACTATGTTAAACAAGCACATCTTTAACCTTTTAATAGTACCAGATTGTTGGTCATTGGTGAGATGACTGCATTATTGCCCTGGTAAAAAAAGGTTAAAGATGTGCCTATCTAGCACATATAGTTAACATCTATATATATAGATATATATATATATATAGTATCACTGAATTTAATTTTTGCATCTTACTGCCCATTCAACTAGCACCTTGATTTTTCTCTTCTATGTACCTTCCAACTTGAGTGGGCTTGAGTCCAGTCTTTTAGGATGCCCCCAAGACTTGTTTGTTTTTGGTGCATGTGTAGATTAGCCTTCAGTCAATGTGCATTTAATGGACTCTAGCTACTGGAGGGGAAACCATGTTTCTGTACTGGAAGATGAGGTCCTAAAGAGTAAGTCTCCCATTTTCCACCTTGGGATGTCATGAGTCCAGGAAACCATCCTTTGGTTCTCTTGGCCTGAGCAAGACTGACCCTTGAATTCCAATGTCCTGGTGTGCTTCCAACTTCCAGCCTCACCTTAGAGACGTGCACTACATTCTTCTATTAAGCTCTGAGCTGAACACTCCTTCCATGGTTAAAACATTTTATCCTTAAAAGACATGGATGCCACAAATGCATTCAGGGGAAAAAAGTAACCCACTTCCAGTACATAAGAGCTCCTTATGAGAATTTGGTCCAGCCATTCCGGTGAAGTGCTGGGAGTTCAAGGGGATCTGACGTAATGGGTAAATAGAGCTCTCTCTTTTTTTTAATCTGCATGTAACTCCTTGGCAAGCTGGTGGCCTGCGTTGACCTGCCAAGTGATAAGAATTTTACTAGCCTTTTGTATTTGGTCAGGAGCTGAGAGTAGAGGGGGAGTGGTAAAGGGTGCTTAACATGGCCAATAATAACAAATTACTGGCCTCCAGGCAGTTGCACATGGTGGCATGTTGGTAAATGGTCACTTGTACTCTCCCACTAATGGGGTGGGAAATCTCTGGTCCTGTAGTAGTTGCTAGACTACAACTCCCATCATGCTTGACAATTGGCCATGCTGGCTGGAGGTGATGGGAATTGGAGTCCAGCATTTGGAGCGCCACAGGTGACACCCCCCCCAAAAAAAAACCACACTTAGGGGAAATGTATGAAGAATATATTTGTATCAAGAGGGAGTTTGTGGTGAATGATTATGGATATGCTTGGGTAGAGGAACATCGGCAAAGCCGTTTTTCTCTAATGTTGCTGACTCAAAAGATGCCTGCTAAATAGGATGAGAAACCAAACTGATTGGATGTAGGTTCCTGCCCCCCCCAAAAAAAAATTCCTCCAGGAACCCCCCACCCCCTGCTGAGGATCTTGCTCCATTTAATCTGTAGTCCCTCCCCCTCCTATTTTAGGAAGTTTTGTTGCCTACGAAAAGCACCTGCAGGTTAAACGCTAATGTTGCATGTAATTTAAAGTGTTGACTTGTAAGAACACTTATCAGGGATGAAATGGCATTTATTGTGTGGTGACCTTTCTAGTTCACACTTTGCAGATTGTTTTGGGGTTTTGTGTGCGTGCGTATGCGTGTGTGCGCGTGAGTGGCTGTGTGTGTGGGGTTAATATCCAGGGTTGTGTTTCTGGAAGGATGTGACTGTAATCGCAGTACTATGTACAGAGCTTTCTTTTGTATTAAAAAAAAAATACTCTTTCAATAAATGTATCATTTTGTGCACAGACTTTGTGTCCTCAGTGTTGTTGCCTCGGGGATTCAGAAATGGGAAGCAAAATGGGGGGTGCTCACGAAGTTCTGGGATATTCACAAGCCAAAAATGAAGAGAGCCCCCAGCAACACTCCTAGCCCTTTCTGCATTGGACAGGTCGTATGCATCTTTGAACTGGCGGAGATATATATCTGAAGGAGGCTAGTCCCTCATAATTTATTGCAGGGTGAAGTGGAAAGAGGGAATTTGAACTGCGGTGTTCAGAAACCCAGATTCTCTGAAGAAGAGCCAAACTGCATGTTATCACTGGCAAATTCAGGTCCCCAAAATTGTGTCTCTTATTGTGATGCAAACAGGGAGGTGGGAGTGTTTGTCAGATGCTGAGAGTGGCTGGGGTACAAATAATGAAATTATTAAATTATTATTATAATTGGGTGGAGGGGCGGTGTTTTACCCTTCTCAGCATTTTTCCCTCACGGGCTCTCCTCATCCCTAATGAACTGAAGTTTGCTCTTGCTCACAGATTATAGGGCCTGCCCTTTTTCATTTCTTTAAAATAATGTTATGAGCTGCTTGCACAGTAAGGTACAGGTGAAACTCAGAAAATTAGAATATCGTCGAAAAGTGCATTTATTTCAGTAATGCAACTTATTATTTTTGTTTTCTTTTAATTTTTACAAATGCTTTCTTTTTGAAATTCCACAGTAGAAGAAGAAGAGAAGAAGAGTTTGGATTTATCACAACCCTAAGGAATCTCAAAGCGGCTAACATTCTCCTTTCCCTTCCTCCCCCACAACAAACACTCTGTGAGGTGGGTGGGGCTGAGAGACTTCAGAGAAGTGTGACTAGCCCAAGGTCACCCAGCAGCTGCATGTGGAGGAGCGGAGACACGAACCCGGTTCCCCAGATTACAAATCTACCGCTCTTAACCACTACACTACACAATAATACAAAAATAAACATCGCTATTACATTTCATTAATTACATTCCATTTATAATTGACCCACCTAACGACAAATCATTACAATTGCAACAAATAAAGGCTTGCCATACCTTGCTTTGCATGTCATGCATCTATCTCATATATTAGTTTCACCTTCTAAGTTGCATTACCGAAATAAATGCACTTTTCGACGATATTCTAACTTTCCAAGTTTCACCTGTAAATAAATCTTGAAGTGGTGTACGGGTTCAATGACATATAAAACCTAACTAAACTGCACAAAGCAATTAAATAGGCACAAGCCATCATCTAAAGAGAAGGATAAAAGAAATGTAACTTGAGCCTTGTGTCTGGGTAGGCTTGATGGTATTTACTGTTAGTCTTTGCAAATGCTATAAATTTAAGGTTACTCTCCAGCAACACTGGAGGCCAACTACTTCCCTGCCACTGTAGTGAAGCCCAAGTCTTTGCATGTAAGCAAGTCCAATGGAGTTAAAGCGGGCTCATTTCCAAGAAAATCCTCTCCGGGTTGGTTAACAATGAGCTGGGGTGGGGAAATCGCTTTGGCAGGTTCCGTTTGTTGTCTTTGCGCCACACTTTCCCAAAATCATGGCCTCAGGTGGTATACAGGCTCTATCTTGGGGGAAACAGCAGTATGTAAGGTAGTCGCCAACTGTATGTAGCTTGTCTGTGCAAAAATAGTTTATAGACCAGTGATGGTGAACCTATGACACGCGTGTCAGACGTGACACGCAGAGCCCTCACTGCTGGCACTCGGCCCATTCGCGCTGTTGTTGTTGGTTTCCCCCCATTTGTTCTCCTGCTCCTCCTCACGCTACAGCTTGTCTCGTCTGTTAAAACCTGGATCCTTTTGTTGTTGCTGCTGCTGGTAGCCAGAGATTGGTTTTTTAACCCTTTCTGTGCTGTTTTCTGGCGCTTTGGCAGACGATGATTGGGTGTAACAGTGTTCGTTTTTTAACCCGTTCTATGCTGGGTTTTTTTTGGCGCTTTGGCAGACTATGTCGGTGCTGCGTGTTAGTTCCAATGAAGGTATTATTCGTCATTTATTTCTGTTCTCTTTCCCCCCCAAAAAGTGCAGCAGCTTTGGGGCATCCCCCCCAAAAAGCAAAGCAACTTTTGCACCCCCCAAAAAACCTCCAAAACTTTGGTCAGCAGCTCCCCCCAAAAAGCTCAACAACTCTGGGCACTGATAAATAAGGGGTTTTTGGTTTTGTTTGGTTAAATAATTAGTTTTTGGTTTATTAAATACAGTTATATATTACAATTATACCTTTTTGTTATTTAAACTATAAATATCACAAAATTATGGTTTTTTTCTCTCGAAGTGACACACCACCCAAGTTATGCTTGGTTTTTTGGTGAATTTTGACACACCAAGCTCAAAAGGTTGCCCATCACTGTTATAGACAGTAAACTGGCAAAGTTTAATCCCTTGAGGTTTTTTTTGTCAAAACGGGAGGAAATAAAGCTAGAAGAAATAATGTGTTTCCCCTGCTTTTTTTTCTATAAGATTTGCTAAAAAAAAAAAGCAGGATTCAAGTGCCCATGTTTAGAGCTTAATACAGTACAGTGGTGCCTCGCTTAACGAATGCCCTGCTTAACAAAATTTTCGCTTAACGAAATGATTTTTCGAGCGGAGGTTGCCTCGCTAGACGAATTCGTTTTATGAAAAATTTGTCTAGCGAATCGTGGTTTCCCATAGGAATGCATTGAAATTCAATTAATGCGTTCCTATGGGCAAAAAAAAAAAATTCAAAAAAATTCAATGCATTCCTATGGGATTCGCTAGACCAGCGTTTCTCAACCGCTGGCCGCGAGACGCTGGCTGGTGTGCCGCGACGTGCGGCGACGAGAAGGGCGATTTGCATTGTCACGTGCCTGGCGGCCGCCAATACACAACACTGACCCGCCGGAAAGCAATATTTCTCCTCCTCTTTCCCAAAGCTCAGTACAAACGAGCCTGGCGGCCGCCAATACACAACACTAACCCACCGGAAAGCAATATTTGGCAAGTGTTTCTTACAGTCATAATTATAATATAGGGCAGCACAGAGTTAATTTTTTAAACTTTTTTAATGGTGGTGTGCCTCGTGATTTTTTTCATGGAGCAAGTGTGCCGTGGCCCAAAAAAGGTTGAGAAACACTGCGCTAGACGAATTTTTCGTTATAAGAAAAGACCCGTGGGACGAATTAAATTCGTCTAGCGAGGCACCACTGTACTTTTTTATTCAAAAAGTTGCTTGTAGTCATAGGGGAAGGATACTCTGTAAATGCTTAGAATAAAGACGCTAATGCTTAGCAGAGGTGGAGTAGGACCTAAGTCCCACCCGGGTACGGTAATAGGAGCAATGGAACCAACACAAAGAGGCAACATGCCAGGCAGGATACAACAAGATTTATTTGTTCAGCATATGCTAAGCAAAGGTGCAGTGCAATCAGCTCGCAACCTGCACACTCACTGGTGGATGCACAATCCTTTTATACAGTCCCAAGCAGGCTGATTTCCTCGAAAACACATGATTTCCAGTAAAACGAAACTTAACTACAAAAAGCACATACATTCCCGAAATCTAAACTGCCATACTCCCTTCTCCCTTCTTATCTGGTCCTGTGAGCCTAGCTTGTATTCCCCTCCTTCCTTTATCCGGCCTTACTGGGTGTGTGGTTGTAGGGTAGGCATTTGATACCAGTCTGCAAGCGACGTGCTTATGGCTCCTTACTTTGTCACACTTCAAGCCCCTCTATACAATGTGCTGTGTATTTGAACCCTAAATACTATTGAAATATACTCGGAGTCAAGAGTGAATTTCATGCTCTTTATTCAGCTCATAGTCATCAAGGAGAAGAAGAGAAGAATGCTCTTTTCCCCAAACCATCTGCTTATATACATTATTTACACAATGGGCCCTGCGTGATTGGCTACTTCAGGGCTACACCTGTGGGCCAATCAGGTTGTGGATTGACTTCTACCTGCAGCCTGATTGGCTGCTCCTACAGGCCAATCAGGTTGCAGATTCACTTCTGCCAGCCGCCTGATTGGCTGCTCCTGCAGGCCAATCAGGTTGCGGATTCACTTCCACCTGGAGTTGGATTGGGTAGCTCCTGCGGACCAATCAGACTGCTGATTCTGAATCCTATTGTTCTAGGATTCAGCTCAGTAATACATAACAACTACTGTATGCAACTATTTTCATATCAATTATGTGTGTCTTAAAATAAAGGTATTGGCCCTTCATTGGCAAATACACAATCCTTCATGTCATTTGAAATCACAACAAAATTAAATTAAGAACCGAATTTGCGCTTTAGCCTTGTTCTAGCCGAGCTGGTCTATACAATCTAATGAAAGCACTTAAAGCTGAGCAAATAAAGCTTGCATGAATCTGATAGTGACTTCCGTTCTGATCAATATAGAGCTAATACCAGTTGCTAGGAGGCACAGGCAGGCAGAGTGCTGCTGTCCTTCTTGCAGGCTTCCCACAGGCATCGGGTCATCCACTGAGAACAAGATGCTGAAACTAGATGGGCCATTGGGCTGATCCAGTAGCCTCATTCTATGTTCTTAAATACAAGCAGTGTATGTAGAGCTAGGGAGAAAAGGGCTTGGGAGATCTCTCACTGGCGGGTCAACACAGACCACCAGCTTGCCAAGGAGTTGCATGTCGATAAAAATGGGAGACTCTAAATCTTAGGGATAGAAAAATCTCTTTGGATTTAGTATGTACATTTTGTGTTTCTAATATTGGATTTTTGTGCTGTGAGCCACCCTGAGATATACAGATGAAGGGCAGTATAGAAATTTAATAAAAAAACAAACAAAAAGTAAAACGCATTACCTGCTGTGGTTAGGGCTTTCCTGATCTAGAAATGGCTGCAGCTGTCAGCAATCTGCAGCTGATAAAAGACACTCATAGCCCCCGAGACCGCCTGAGCCTCCAGGGAGAGTTGGATCCAGTAGCAGTAGTACCTCCAGACTGCGAATCTGCTCCTTCAGGAGATGTGCAACCCATCCAGGATTGGCATCCAATCAGTTTATTTTTTAATGTATTTCTATCCCCCCTTGGTTTATGTATCTATTTGTGTGCTCTGTGTGGGTGCTGTTTGTTTGGCTGCAAGTCGATTTGAGCTGTCCTGAGCAAGATAAAGAGACTAAACACTTACTAATTGATAATAATAATAATAATAATAATAATAATAATAAATAATTAATGCACGTTTGCTCAGCAGCAAGTGCCGGTGTACTCAATGGGGCTTGTTATCCGGCAGATGCAAATACTAGATTAAATAACTAAAGGAGTGAGAATGGGCTCAACTGCAGGCGGGCTCGCCAGCTATGCAGTGACGGCTCAGGTGGAATCTACACACATATTAAAAAAGTTCTGAAAATGCTTATTATTATTAAAGTATTTTTTTTAAAAAAAACACACACACATTGAATTTTCCATAAGGCTCGCCATCGCCACCTAGTGTCACGTTGTACATTGCACTTTAAAAACACAGAACGTTTATTGCTTGCAGCTGCCATTCACTCGGCACCCCATATAGCGACAAAACATACAGAGCAGCGCGCGACTTCGCGGTGTCCGAACTGTCCCTCGCAGGGTCCCGTAGACTAGAGGAGGCGGCGGCGGCGGCGGCGGCGGCGTTAAAACTGAAGGGAAAGGGCTACGCACGCGCGGCTTCCGGCGCATGCGCCCTGGTGACCCGGAACTTGTGGAGCTGCTGGAGTGGCCGGGCGAGGAGGCGGCGGAGGAGGAGGAGGAGCGGCGGCGGCGTCGCCCTCGGTGCTTGGCTGGGCAGGTAACGGGGCTCCCTCGGCGTCGGACGGGGCTTTTCCCCCTCAGCAGCCCCCTTCTAGGGTGGTCTCCGCTTAGGGGCCCTCAGCGTTAGGCGAGCCGGGGCGATTCCCAAGCACCACGTTGTGTCGCCCCGCGGCCCTTCTTCGCGGTGGAGCTTCATTCCGCCTCGTCCCCCCGCTCCGCTCCTTTGTGCTGCTTTCTCTTTCGCCTCCGCACCGCCGCCTCCTTGGTGGGGAGGGAGCCCGGGTTGCCCAGAGGGGCTTCAGTCGAGCGACTCGTGAGGGGAATTTGCCCGCCGCTGGGGGTGTTGCGGGGATTCCTCTGAATGGAGGCGGCCGAAAGGGAGCGCGTGTCCGAAAGCTCAAGAGAGAGCAGCGGCCGTGTGGATTAAACGGGCGACAAAGCCTGTACTGTATATGAAAGGGGGGGAGAGAGACAGAAAAAACAGGACCACCTTCCTCCGTCGGATGCATTGATTGAAATCGGATCGCCCCGATTATATGTAGGAGGGAACCGATCCCAATAACGTAATTCTCTCTTACGCACACACATCTGTATCTCGCGCGCCGGCTCGCGAACTGCTGCTCCAAGAAGAAATCCGAGTGCAATTAAAACGTCCCGACTTCCAGTTCTTGTGAAGAGCCTGTACGGATGGGAAACGTGGGTCGAAGTGACGTTTCAGTGAGCTAGTGGTACTTTCTCACATAGAACTTGGTTCGCGGGACCTCTCCTGAAATGAGTTCGAGGCTCCTTCCGCGCAAAAGGAGGAAAGTGCTTGACTTCTGAGAGCAAGCATTACGGCTCATGTTAATGAGTGGCTCGTTAATAGCAATTCTGACTTATTCTTGACCAAATGGGTGTTTGGTTTTTCATCATATGGAGAATCTCTTCTTTCCATTATGTGCTGGATAGTTTGGGGTGTTTCACCCACAACACACTGTGCCTTCAGATAAATTGCCTTAATATCCTTTGATGTGTATGGTGTGATAGATAAACTGTTTTTAGATAGTATAAAGGCTTTGCTTATTGCGCGTGAATGTGATTTAAATGTCAGCTATCAGTGTGGACTGTGCTAGGAAATGCTGAGTGGGAAACTTTAAATCAGTATTTTTAACAGCAATTTACATTACTGCTTTAAAATTGCCTCGATTTAAGCCGATGCACCCTGCAACAGAATCTTTCCCAGTGCTGCACTTTATGGAGTAACAGGTCATTTGCATGAATTTTCATAGGCGAGAGCCTGCCTCATCAGATGTATTAGTAAGAATCTATTCCTTAGATGCCAGGGAATAGGTTCTGACTCATACATCTGATGAAGTAGCACCTAGAATTCGTCCCTCAGGATTCCAATGTTAATTTGAAATACACTTGGTGCTAGACGAGCAAAATAATTTTCCATGTTCATGCTGGCTAGAACTTTCTCAAAGACTGTTACTCCAAGATTAAGTTACTCTATTTGATTAAAAGTTGATTATCAAGTAATGGTCTGAACAGAAATAAAAACAGAGGGAAAGACTTCTTCTGTTGTAACATTTATGGGACATTGCCAATGGATGCGCAAGTCTTTGTCGGCAAGATACAAAGTAATGGAAAGAAGAAAATGTTGGAATAGCTTGATTATAAATCACCTGATGGGCGAGGTTATCACAGGTGCAAGGCTAAATGAGCCAGTTGCTGTGGTAATGGCTCTGAGCTGTAGCTATATCACAGTGATTAATGTATGTTAGCTAGTTTTAGTTGGCCTTAGTACAGTAAGCCCACAAATTACACACGTTTAACTTGTGCACATTTACATATTTGGCCTTATCTTTTTTAAGAGGGCGGAAAGGGGGCAGGCATCTGAGAAAAAGGACTTTGGCAACCCCACCCATCAATGAACCCAATGTGTTTTGACTATATGTGATTTTGGCTTTAGGAGCAATCCCCAGAACGTGACCCCTGCATAAGATGTGGGTCTATTGTACTGAGGTTGAAGCCTTGGAATTAGAGCATCAGAGATGTTCTGTATCTGTATCTGAAAAACCTGCAGGCTAAAACTTCCTGTTCTGTGTATATCTTTCTCCAGTGCTGTTTGCTGTGTCTGTTACTTATGCAGCAGTAAAAGTTGGCGACTTTTACTGTGAGCATGATCTAAATCCACACTTCCATTGCATATGTGTTTTATCTCAGATTCCCAAAAGAACACTTCATTTTTATGGTTAGAATCATTTACAGGAGCTGGAAAACAAGATTAAGAAAAAGATAGGTTAATCCATGGGAGGAAAAGTGTTAAATGTTATCTTGGGTGGGGTATAACACAATTAAAAAATGTGCTACGCCTCACAAGAAGGAAATACAATTTTGAATGTTACCAAATTTGAAAATACTTACAGTACTATCTTTTTATAATGACAAAGCCAAACGCTTCCACAAACAAACGGCAGTATTGTATTTCCCATTTAAACTATTGTCATTGGACAATATCCAGAGCCTTGTGAACATACTTCCCCTCACCCCAATCTGCTTCAGAGGGTCCTTCAACATTTGGGAACATTTGGTTAGTATTTTATCTGGTTATTATGTCCCCCCTTTCCCCCCTGTAAGTACACTCATATTGTTTATACATCTCTAGACTGATAAATTTTGCATTTGAATATTGTTTTCTAGCACCTCCCTGGTGAGAGACTTTGTCTTATAGTCTGTATTGCACAGGTGTAATGGTTTTTTCCTTCATCTCGTTTAAATAAAATAAAAAATTAAGAAGTGAAATGAAAAAAAGCCATGGTTCATTAACTCTTAGAAGCAAATATTGGGCTTTTCTTCTTCTTTCCAGTTCATATTCAAAGTCAGCTTCTTTTTTGTCATGTTATCAGTTAGTGCAGGGATATTTCAAAACATGTCACCTTAGCACCACAGCTTCCGGTTTGTCCTTTGCATTTGAAACTGTCTAATCTTACAACCTTAGCACCAAAGTTCACATGACAGGAGGCAGGCTCATAAAACACATGTGAGTGTTTCTCATTGTGTGATGATTTGGTTCATAGTCATAATGCAAGCGGTTTGTTGTACTTACTGGTTTCTTGAAACTGATGGGAGAAAACTAATGTTCTTGTGACACATGGCTTTAGGGAAGTTCTGCTGCTTTAAATGTGTTGATAGGCTAATTTGCAGTCCTGTGAAATTGAGGATTAAAAAAATGTTTTGAAATGTGAGCCTTGGCAGACTTGCTTGGAAATAGAGTGAGAGCAAACAATCAGATTCAGAAGTAAAATAATTTTGTTTGGCATGACTGCATCCATTGCACTGCTATCAACAAGAACAACACTACTGTAGGTCCACGAACTAGCTTTTTGTCACTTTTCAGTGATAACACAGCTAAGGATGAGCCGGGCTTCAATTCCTGCCCCTTGATGGGAGAGAGAGTATAAAAAATATTTTGCCAGGATTTTTGCGCTGTATTTCGGTGCCACCATGCAAGAAAGGAGAGAACTGTAATTCCCACAGCATTTCCATCATAAAGGGGATAAAGTCTTGTTTATCTTGGAGAGCTGTGCTGGAGGCCATTGCCAGTGAAGGAACACCCCTTGAAGGCGGGCAGAGATTGTTTTTAGTGGGGGCTGGGGCTGGTCAGTTTGAATCCCAAGGTCTCCTTTCCAAAACTGGCAAAGACCAGCAGAGTTGCCCCCCTAGAGCAATATATTCTGATCAGTTGTTTTAAATTGGTGGCTAGAAGACGTTTGGTACAGTATTACTTTTAGTCCAGGAATAAGTTCCATGCTGGTTTCAGTAAGAGGTTGGCACTGAGTGGAACCCACTGATGACGTGACGTGGGTGGAATGCTGAGTGATGGAAGCGCAGTCTTGGAGCCAGGCTATTCCAGATGACAAGAAGTCTGCCAAGCCTCCAGCACAGAAGTATTACCGGTATTAATTGGTGTTAGCTTAGCAGATGTAAGAAAATACTGGTCGGACGATGTCCGCAAGGTCATTTTAAGTTTGTGTGAGAGAGATATACAAACATCAGAAGGAAATATGCAGTGCATGATGGAAAGTGGAATCATTGAAGTCATTATTGAAGGAGGCAGGTTTCCTCTTTAGTTGCTGGATATGGGAGGATCCAGGGCTGGGGGCGCTGGTAGCAATAATGTCTAGCCCACAATGAAAGTTGTCATTGTGCTTGGAAGACAGTTACAGTACTTTTAAACTGTGCTGCTGCTTTCTCTTTTTGTTCCTAGTTGCAGGCCCTCTGATTTCTTTTCACTGTGCAAAGTCTGTCTCTCTTCCATTGCTGTCAGCACTTGAGTATGCAGAACAGTTGACAGATTGCAAAGCATGGCTCACAAGGAGGAGAAGTTGCATGTAAGGCATGCATGACTAAGTCTCTGTTCTTACCAGTAGGAGCTAGACTGTCCGTCTCCCATCAGTGGGTAGCAGATCACAGATGAATTGAACATGCTGTAAAAAAATAATAATGCTTTTATTCTTGTCCTGCCTCCGCTAGCAATGTGGGGCTTTAGGAAGGAGGAGTGAAGGCGATCTATTGTCATGACTTCCCACAATGAGTTCTGGAAATTGTAGTTTGTGAGAGAACGAAGAATTCTGCTAGAAAACTCCCCCATCTATGGTTCCCCAAGGAGAAGGAATGATTGTTTAACACTGAAGTGTAGATATGATTTGTCTCCTGCTCCATCTAGGAGGGTTAGAGAAAGGAACACACACATTTTTCTGACCTTGGAAAGGGGAGGCACAAGAGTTTGGGCAAGGAGAATGAAGCTCTTCAGAAATTGATTTTATTGTTTTATCTTTTTATAAACTGCATTGAGGTTTTCTTTAAGTCAAGCAGCATATAGAATTTTAAGAAATAAAGTCTTGTGCATGATTTTATGTTGTGAACCAACCTCCCTGTGATCTTTAGGTGGGCAGCATACAAATTTGATAATTAAATAAATAAATAGTTCACCTTGATCTTGTCAAATAAAGAACAGGGATGCTGGCATGTTCTTATGTTTTTCCTGGACTGGAGAGAAGATTTTCATAGTGTGAAGATTGCTCGGATCTCCTCTATTTAGACCTGACATCTGGTCATCTTTTGTTTCTATAAATGAGTTTCCTGGTTTTACTTTAAAAAAACACAGCAACTCTCAGTGAATTTTATGTGGCCAATGTTTATTAGCAAATGTGTTTTCTTGTGGAGAAGTGTGTGTTTTCTTCTTGTTAATTCTAGCAGCAGAACTCTTAATAAAAGAGAAGCGTCTATAGTCCTTGGCTGCCTGATTCACAGTATATAGTTCTCTCCTATTAGAAGAGAACAAATCTCTAAGTGGTTTACAACACATTATGACTCTGATAAAACAATCCAGAATTCAAGCTTCGAGGAAAATAGTTCAGGTCCTTCTCTAAGTGACATTTTGCTTTTCCCAGACGCCAACCTAGCACCCAGAAATCTCCATGTGGTCACAATTGGACCTGCACCAGTCACAAAACGCACCTGGTGCCTGGCTAGTTTTGAGCACTGAATGGAAACCATGTTCCCTGCCTGCAGGCTTGCAATGTAATAATGCATGATACACCAGGAGTCCTTCAGGGTCATGTCAGCTTTTCAGTGAACAAGGATAGGAACCCTTGGCTTGGAGCAAAATGTTTATAAATGTGTATTAAGTGTCGCGCACTTGTAAGAGAGAAGCCAGTGACACTGAGAAGTCTGTCTGGCACGGAGTGTATGACGGGGTCCCCACGGGTACAAGGCGTCATAGTTGATGTTATGCATTTTGCACCAGACCAACATTTTTACTTAAAACAATTTGGTGCCTCTAGTTATGGCACCATGGGGCACCTAGCCCGGATATCTCCCAGGAGCCTAACCTGTTCCCTTCGCTGTTCACAGATATATCTTCCATCATGGTGGGCGAGAGGAGAAATGGAAATCTGCTGGTGCATCTTGGGCCCAAACTGCAGGCCTATCCTGAGGAGCTAATCCGGCAGCGCCGTGGCCACGATGGGCACACCGAATACTTGATTCGCTGGAGCATCCTTAGCTTGGAGGACAGCCTAGGGAACAGCACCAATGCTGCTTCCTCCGAGAGCAAAACGGAGAATATTCTGATGTGGATGTCGGCAGAGGAGGTTTATGCCAACTGCCCCACACTGCTGGGCAAGAGGAAACCTGAGGGGCAGCGGGTAAAGGAGGAAAAGGCACCTAGCACATTCCCATCTGACGTCACTCTGGATGAGGCCTCGCTGCTTGAGATGAAGGCTGATGTCAGGAACCTGGTGCAGCGGGCTGCTCGGCAAATGGCCAGGACTACAGGCCCAGAGTCCTCCATCCTGAACACCATCCATGTGCTCAGTGCCTATGCCAGTATTGGCTCGTTGACGGGTGTCTTCAAAGAGACAGGTGCTCTGGATCTGCTGATGAAGATGCTGTGTAATGAGGAGAAGCAGATTCGCCGAAGTGCTGGGAAGATGCTGAGAGCCCTGGCTTCCCATGATGCAGGTGAGATTTCCTGGTTTGAAATCCTAGGGTGACTTCCAGGCTTAGAATTTTAGAGTTGGGAGGGACCCCAAGGGACATCTAGTCCAGCCCCCTGCAATGCAGGAATTCTCTGTTGATCGTCCCTAGAATGCTTTGAGAAACTGGAAAATGATAATGATTCATATGGATGGAGTACCTGGGGTGGGATTGGGTAGCTGAATCTGCTCAAGGCTTCTGCCTGTTGCATTTGATGGCGGTATTGTTATTTGGATAAGAGGAAGCAATCTTGCATCTGAAAATGTGGTCGTCTTGTTCATCAGGGCTGAGTAGAGTTTTGATTCCAAACACAGTCAAGTTTGGTAAGTCTGAACCTCCTCCAGAGACACTGCAATCACTGTTGTTCTTTTACGCAGCATTTTAAATTGCCGAGGGTTTCTGTGTTCCTCGTGGTGTTAGATTGCAGGACAGACAAAGTGTGGTTTTCTGGTTGTCTTGGGAGAACCAAGATCTTGAGAACTTCTAAAGAAACTTTCATTTTATATTTGAGGATAATTCCAGGGCTAAATGAATAATTACAGATCCCTTGCTGGAACTACGTTTAGTCAGACCTCTCAGACGTTTCTCTGTGGGTTTTAATAGGTTTATCCTGTATTTCTTGAATTTAGACAGATAGGTTTTCCCTAAGTCTTTCCTCAGAGGTATGCTGCAGCTATGTTCATCTGTCACATTCTTACATTAAGCATGGTTTATCTTTTTCCTTGGGGTTCTCTAGAGGAAAGGAAAGGGGATAGATATAGCTTGCCTTGAGACCTTGGCTATCTTGATTTTTAATTATTTCTAGGATACTTTTAACCTTGATGTTTTAAGTATTCAGTCTGTAGTTCCCTACTACTGTAATATTTCTTACTAGACTAGACGGGACTGTCTCCATTAGCTGTTTAAATGGAAGTCTTTTTAAATGGAAGTTTAAATGGAAGACTTCCCCTTCCTCTGCCCTCCCCATGCCCTCAAAATCTATATTAGGAGGGGGCATGGGGTGGGCTGCAGAGGAGAGAAGGGGAAATTCCATTGTACAAGTGGAAGTATTAAGTGTGGGATGGCAGCTTTGGATACAGCCTTCATTGTGAGGCATGGGGATATTCCTCCTACCCATGAAGTCAAAGCATCATTATAATTAATAGTGATTTTTATTTTTAATTCAGCTCATTGGACTGAAGTTAGTCAGGTTTGGTCCTACTTCAGGAAAACAAAAGTTTGGTGTCTTCTTTGGGAGACAGTTCAGGTTCATGTGCAAACATTTAAAAATTCACCCCATGCTGGATTGCCCCAGTATTTAGACCAGGAAATGTTTTCAGATGCTGGGTCTCAGCCTCAGAATGTGGGGATTTTTTTTAAAAAAACCCTCTTCTTCATGGTCATTTGTCAGGGATTCATTAGCTGTGATTCCTGCATTGCAAGGGGTTGGACTAGATGACCCCTGGGGTTACCTCCCAACTCTACAATTCTGTGATGTGGATTTTTATAGCTATAAAGTGATTAAAATCTTTATACGGTATCCTGATCTTAACGATGGATAGTAAGCATAATACACAGCAGGAATGGGGAATCTTTTTGCCTCCATGGGCCAGATCCACATCGGGATTGACCTTGTGTGCTAAATTTAACAAGTGGATGGGCCCACCTACCTGTCAATCTCCTGACACCACAGTGACATCAGCTGATTTGGTGCTGTCGAGCTCCAAAGCTGGGACTTCAAAGCAGGTCGCAGGCAGCAAGGAGCTGGAAAATTGAATAAATAACTTTTTATAGCAGCTGTATCAATGCAGCTCTCTTGTTTCAGAGGGGTTTTCAATGCAAACCCCTTCCTGATCCAGTTTGAATGAAAATGGCTCCTAAAACAAGAGCAAGGTGCTCTGAAGTCCTGACTTTGGGACTTCAAAGCATAGCCAAACTGAGCAACCAAGCTGCATTGCATTAAATAGTCCTGTTTGTATTAATTAACTGGCGCGATGAGACATTAAAAAAGGCTTGAAAAACCTATTAGGACAGTAATTGAGAACAAGCACAAAATGGCAGTCTTCTCTGGAGAAGAAGAATAAATATCACTAAAATGCAGGCCTTCCTCTTGTTTCTTTGATTAACAAACCAGGTGAACACTGTTGACTTCAGCTGGATTACTGAGAGTGACCATGGGCAGGTGAATAGAGAGTTGGACTTTGACCTGGGAGGTTGGAGTTAAAATTCTACCTCAGCCTTGGTCTTGCTGTGTGGCATTAGACAAATAACAACTTCAATTTTCCATATCAGAACTTTAGTTTTCCATTTGAATTCTCCTCCACCCCAACAAATACAGGCTGACCTCTATAAAGGTAGCAAATGATAAAAAGTTGCATGGAAACATATAAGAAGCTGTTTTATATTGAGACAGACCAGCAGACAATGTTCAGTAGAGTCAACTAGCTGTTGCCTAGAGTCTCAAGCAGAGGCCTTAATGCAGTTTTGCTTCTTGAGTCATCAGAGTGTGTGCCTGGTGCCTTGTGCATGCTAATCATGTATCCTCTGCCCCATGTAAATGTTAAATAGGCATGGATTACACCAGTTTAAACTTTCTGAACACAGCAACCCGGCTGTATCTTCCATTGAGTTGGTACTGATACATGATGTGGCTCTTGCAAAGTTTGGCTGTGATTCCCAGTGTGTTTCGGTAGTTAAGTTAGAAGGGCTAGGGACAAACTTGTTAGCTTTCTTTTCAAACGTCTGCAAAGTAAGTTGTAGTGTTTCAGGATAAATCTGACCTTGTATGTAATAAGTAAATTGGTTTTAGGGTTTTCCTGCCTCCCTTTTGACACAAATTGTGATAATTATTTATTTGGAGCCTTTGTGAATGTTTCATTTCTTTCATGCTTCTCGGGAACAGGCATTGACAATTAGTCATCCACTTTTGGAGTTGTTCTCTTATGCTCAGTTCACATTACAAGCTTTGCCTGAATTTGCTTTTCAGCTATTTCAGAAACCTGGAGACAGTGAGCCCTACCACTCCAAGTCTTAAATTTCCATTGAATATTTGTTGGCTTGACTAATTATGAGAGAAAGTAAAAGAAATTCAAAACATGCTCATTTTCCAATTCACCCTTATCTACGTGGTGAAAAGAAGGTGGAAACTAAATTCAGACAGACCATTAGCAAGAATGGTTGTTGTTGATTATACATCTCTGTTGTATTAGCAGGTATACTCTTTTTTTACAACAGGAAGAAATGGAGGCACAGAGAGATGACCAACTTGCTGTTAGAGAACAGAACTCAGTTCTAAAACTCTTGACACCAACTTACTGTGCTGCCTTTTCCCATGTACTGAGATTAACTTTGCACTGAAAAAAAGTAATGTGGGGCAGTTCTTGGACATTATGGTTTTATTGTTTGGCTATCAGCTGCTTAATCTGTGATCCTCTGGTGGAAAAGACATTAGCACTGCCCTTCATATGTTCCAGAATGCATATTTTTCCTACACAGAGATTAATCTTGCACTAAAACTCATGATTCATTAAGCCAGAATCTCACAGCTGCTTGATGTAAACTTTTTAAAACACAAAGATTAGGAAATGGGCAGGGCTATTTATGGTAAGAACCTTAAACAAGAGTGGTTGAAAGAATGCTAAAGCCAATATTTCTACATTTTATATATTAGTTGGAAAGGACTTACACTGCCTACAAAGCTAGATGAAAACCAAATGTTACTTTACCCAGTAATAACTTGCCAGGTGCCATCATGCAACCTGAATGCTCACTCCTACAACTAACTAATGCCTGCCCCTGACTGTGTAACAAAACCCCAGGAATACAATTCCTTAAAACTCTACAGGCCTTTTTGATCTTTGCTTCTGCTCCTACGTGTTCAGCTTCTCACAACCCGGCTACATATTTAAGTACCACTCAGAACATTTCCAGACTTCCTCTGTCTCTCTTTTTAAAATAACCTTCTGGTTTTCATCCTTGTATGTGTCATGGCAAACATTTTGGAGACAGTTTCTTATTCCTGCCACCACATCACACACTCTCATTCTGATAGATATGTATTGTGGTAAACCTGCCATACCAGACAAACTGCATACTAGACAGAAACAAAACAAATAACCAAGAAATAGTGCCCATTATATTTGAGAGCAACTGAGGTCCTTTCTGGATTCCCAGGAAGATAATGTAAAGAAAAGCCCTTAAGCTGTGTTTTATGTTGTCTGCATTTTGTATTGTACAATTTTGCAAAAACATTCTCGGTATAAAATGAGACATTGCATTAGATGGAGCTTATTGTTCTTGTTCCTCAGACCCCCACTTTCTTAATCATAAACATTTCCCCTTAATTTCTGAGGACATGTTGTCTTCAGAAACTGTGTGACTGAACTTTCTAAAATGTCCTATGCTTCTTATAGTTATACCCTGGACTTTTGAACTGTCAGTTTCCACTAATTCTCAATTTTGTTGTCATCTCCTAAGAGATGTAGTGAAAAATATAGGATCGGAGTGGGAAAAGGAGGAGGAAGAATGTTCTGGCTTCTTGTCATATCGTAAATAAGCAAAGGTTGAGTGAGTCTAGATCAAATTGGTGGCAGTTATTTGTCACTGGTGTGTAATAGCTATTAAATGTTTGTGGCAGGGTGGATTTGATTTAAATCAAACTGATTTAAATCACGATTTAAATCACGATTTAAATCACTAGTCAGTAAGGCTTGATTTAAATCAGTTTTCTACATAAAGACTAATTCTTGCTGGTATAACTTTAATATGCAAGTAGATGAAGATTTTTAGAATAACAACTTTTCATATTAGTTTTTTATCCCCAGTTTAATAGGTTATTCATATTTGGACAACTTTACTGTTGTACTTAGGAAGGAGAAAAATAATAATTACCTTAATAATAACAATTTAAATAGATTTATTCAACTGAAACAATAACATTACAGCATATGTTATTTGCTTAAACAAACATCCATGTTTGTTAACTAATTTGGCTAAACAAAAACAATATATATATATATAAAAAGAAACTTAGACTGTCAGCCCAGCCTACACATGAAAAACTTAAATACTGTCCACTCCAAACAATCAGAAAAATATTGTTTCTATTCTATTCACTGAACTTCTTGAAACTTAGCACTGAAGGGGTTGTTTCTGTATTCATAGGTTTGTAGAACAATAGGATTAAGGTCTCTTTCTCAACTCTGTTCATGTTATAACATTTTTGCTGTGAAGAAGAGGCATGTGATCTCTGTTGAGTCAAATTCAGTTTTGAGAACTGCAAAAGTAAACCAAGCATCTGTGATAATATCTTGTAGGCAGAGAAACTGCCCAATAATCTTACAAAAAACCTCTGGAAGAGCATGACATTGTGAATGGATTAATGGAATTTATTTACCCCCAAAATTAAACATATACAACCTTATTCTACATAATTAAAAAACTAATCTTTATTTCATGATGGAATAACCTTTGGATGGTAATATATTTTCCTCAAAAAGCATTTTATTTAAAAAAATCCAATTTAAATCAAAAAAATAGATTTAAATCAAAAAAATCCGATTTAAATCAAAAAAATCCGATTTTTTTGATTTTTTTTAAAAAAATCATTGATTTTTATCCACCCTGGTTTGTGGACCGAAATTGATTTGTTTGGTTCTTGGGCTTCTGAGGTTTTGAAAGTATATCTATTCTACATTGGCCATTTATTGGGGCTGATACAGATACAAAAGGTAAAGGTAAAGGGACCCCTGACCATTAGGTCCAGTCGTGACCGACTCTGGGGTTGCGCGCTCATCTCGCATTATTGGCTGAGGGAGCCGGCGTATAGCTTCCAGGTCATGTGGCCAGCATGACAAAGCCGCTTCTGGCAAACCAGAGCAGCACATGGAAACGCCGTTTACCTTCCCGCTGTAGCGGTTCCTATTTATCTACTTGCATTTTGACGTGCTTTCGAACTGCTAGGTTGGCAGGCAGTTGATACAGATATACGAACATTTAACTCAGCTTTACATGCTTGACAATTTTTTTTAAAAAAGGGGGTACAGATGTTTGGGGAGGGGAGAGACTTTGGCAATCCCATCCGCCATTGCACCCAATGTGTTCTGACTATACACAATTTTGGCTTTAGGAGGTTACTGTAAAACTTCCAGCGGGAAACAGGATAATCATTTCTCTAATGTACATTCCCAAGCTCTTTTCCTGTTCTCCCTAATAATAGCCAGTGCTAACCAGAATGTATAAACCAGCTTCAAATTCTGTATTCAGATTCTGGTTAAGACAGAGAACATTAGCATTAACTTTCATTTAAGCCTATGGGATAAGGGTGGGAGGAATCAGTGTGGCTAGCTGAAATGATCAGCTGGCTCCATCTTACTATTCCAATTTTAATTTATAGGGAAAAACTAAGTTTAGGCTCTCATGGTGATGAAAATAAAGGTTGAAGACAGGAGAGTACAGTGGTACCTCGGGTTACAGACGCTTCAGGTTACAGACTCCGCTAACCCAGAAATAGTACCTCGGGTTAAGAACTTTGCTTCAGGATGAGAACAGAAATGCAGCAGCGGCAGGAAGCCCCATTAGCTAAAGTGGTACCTCGTGTGAAGAACAGTTTCCGGTTAAGAACCATGTTTTGTTTTACATTTTGTGATTTTGAGGGGGACTGGGTATGCCAGCTGTCTTGAACTGCTGCATCTGATGGAAAAATGCTCATTCTGCTAAAGTAGAACTTGTCTGCCTTGAAAAGCTTTTTCACCTACCACATTTATGCATTTGTTACCTGTGTGTGTGACTTAACCTGTGGCTCAAGATACATTTCTAATGTAAATCTCAGAGCTGCATTAAATGTGATAATCCAGAACAGATGTATAATGCTGGAGAAGCACCACTGTTTTGCGAAGATCTCCCTCTCACTGGCAGAATATGAGGTGCAGCACTGAGTATGCCTGTTTTGGTTTCAGGAAGCCGAGCGTATGTTCTCTTGTCCCTGAGCCAGCAGGATGGCATTGAGCAGCATATGGATTTTGACAGCCGCTATACCCTCTTGGAGCTGTTTGCAGAGACGACATCTTCCGAAGAGCACTGCATGTCCTTTGAAGGCATCCATCTCCCTCAGGTACCTGCTGATCTGGCTGATTCTGATATGGCCAGGAAGAAGACAGATGGTTGGAAATGCAAGGATTTGAGTGCATGTCTGAGAAGCAGATGAGATAAGGGTGGCATGACCCAAAGACCGAGATCAAGGATGTTAATTGGCTGGGGTAATCCAGGGACTTGCCTGGTGTGGAGGTGGAGGGCAGTGAGTTTGGAGAAAGCCAGAAGAAAGAACTTCCAGGGGCAGAAAATTCATAGGAAATGGAGATATAATGCAGGATGATTTAGGGTCTAGCTCAACAGCGAGCTAGGGGGAGAACATAATTTTCTAGCTGTTGGCCTGATACACTGCATCTCTTTCAGATTCCAGGGAAGCTGCTGTTTTCTCTGGTGAAGCGCTATTTGTGTGTCACCTCCCTCATGGACAAGCTTAACAGCACCACAGAACTGGGAGGGGAACGCCAAGACTGTGCAGCCCCCAGCGCAAACTTTGGGGAAAAGAGTCGGGTGCAACGGGAGTTTGACTTCAGCATGGCCATGGCAAACCTCATTTCGGAGCTGGTGCGGGTCATGGGGTGGGACCGCAGCCAGGAAAGGGAGCTTTCCCTCCGGGAGATGCAGCCTCGAGTCGTCCGCTCCATCTTCCAACCCAAGGGTTCCACTTGTACTGCTGTTCAGGTACCTCTGGTCACCCCAAAGCCGTCGCCACGGAAAAAGCAAGGGCAGGGATTTTTGACTTTGTCAGATTTCTCCAACCGCAGCAGCTATGTAGAGTATGTGCAGGAGAACCTGAAGCCGGGGATGACCGTGCGCATGCTGGAAGACTACGAGGAGATCAATGTCGGAGACGTGGGCGAATTTCGCCAAAGCAATAGTGGGATGCCCCCTGTACAGGTACGTGGTTTGGAGAAAGAAGGAAGGAAGGATGGAGCAGAGCAGGAGAAAGATTTGGGGGATGGAGGGGTAGAACTTGCAGTGTTGTTCCTCCCAGGATTCAGGGGGGGGGGGGGTTCCTTTCGGTGGAATGGTTAAGTGGCATTTAGAACTGCTGCATCTTTCATTGGTTTAATCATGGAATTGGGTGTGTGTGTACTACATTAGAAGGAAGATTTTTTATTTGTTTTATGTTCTTCATGGCAGGATGGCTGCAGGTCAGAAACTTCAGGCCACCTGTTTTTGCAACCCCCTACCTGGGTGAAATATGCCCTTCCCATTATTAAAGTTATAATGTTGATTCGTGGGGTTTGTTGCTCTGCTTGCTTTCTGCAACTTGTTTGAATGCTTATTTTGTATCCCATTTTTGCCGGTTTGTACAAGTCAGATGGCATTTTATTGTTTGTGTGTCTGGTCAAATTACCTTTTTTATGTGCCTGGCTATCAATCTCTGAAGTTATAGTTAAATATTGTTCACCCCTTCCCTGATTTCAGTAGTATAGCTTCTTCTTATCCTCATTGTTTGTTCAGTCTAGCCTATGTCCTCAGATGGCCTTTAGGAACGCTTTCTTGTCTGGTTAATGTATTCTGGTTTAAATTCCAGCTTATGGCTGGAATACGCATAGTGTAGGGTTGAAGCCACTTACCATGCAAGACTGAAATACGAAATCATATTCTTGAAGTCAGTTTCAGTATGCTTCATCCTCTCAGATTTAGCCATCTGAGCTTCAGGGGGTTGGATCAAAATTTCAGAAACCTAGTATGAGCAGCACTGGGGATTTTTCCAGCCCTGAGACCACTTTAAAAGAGAGAGAGAGAGAGAGAGAGAGAGAGAGAGAGAGAGAGAGAGAGAGAGAGAGAGAGAGAGAGAGAGAAAGGAGAATAGCTTAGGCTAGGTAAAGGGTTATGCATTACATACTTAAGAGCCTTAGTAACCATGAAATCACCTGATGAAGATATCTGAATATCATGTACTTTAAACCTAATTAGTGAGGGTGCATGAAATTCCTGGCATTGACTACAGGAATAAACAATTATAATTCTTCCAAAGTTGGGTACAAATGAGAGCAAGGGGAGTAGTATAAGAAACTGTTGTTCAGTCTGATATCCAGTGAGTTAATGTACCCGTTAGCTGTCTCAACTTTTCCTAGGTTTTATTATTAAAGGAGTTGAAAAACAGCCAGGGAAGAGCTTTTTTGCTCATAGCACAATATAGAAGAAATGTGAAGGTTCTTATTTAAAATGTAGCAAGGGAAGAATAGATGGAAAGAGATTTATTCTGTAACTGCCTTCTAGAAATTGAAAATATGTTTACATTATAGGGATATGGTGGAGATGAGCTGGAGCGCGGAGCCATGGAAATGATTCTTTCAGTAGCAGTTTACTTTGCAGCGTGAACTTTGCCAAGGCCAGAAAATAATGATGTTGCAATAATATTGGATAGTTAGAACAAGTATTCTTTAAAGAGTTTATGCACAGACACAAAAATTGTAGATATTACCTCAGTGTTGAGTAACCAGAGGGAGAATGAGAACTGAAATTACACCCTCCACTCTTAAGATCATCTAGAGTAGTGGGAAAGATTTAGAACTGAATTTTGCTCATGTTGAGGATGTTTTCCCCATAAGGCAGCATTTCTCAACCTGGTGCCCTCCAAGAATGCCATTTAGAGATTCTCATCTGTAGAGAGAGCCAGTGAACTGCAGTGGAAAGAAACCTGAACTTCAGAGGAACTTTCAACACAGTTCTGAATTTTTCCTAAAAAATGGTACCTATTTATCTACTTGCACTTTGACATGCTTTCAAACTGCTAGATTGGCAAGAGCTGGGACAGAGCAACGGGCGCTCACCCTGTTGCGGGGATTCAAACCGCCGACCTTCCGATCGGCAAGCCCTAGGCTCTGTGGTTTAGACCACAGCGCCACCTGCGTCCCTCATGAAGATAAGGCGGGTCCTAAAAATATACACCTTAAGTGTCAAAAGGCAAGGCAAAGAGGTGCGTCATCAGCATCCTCCAGAAGCTGTATAATGTAGGTGGAGAGAGTGTCCCACAGCTTAGGGGGCACCCAAGAGGCTCTGTAAGGAAAGAGGCAGTGCTGCAGATATTTGAGGCCTGAATCTACTATATATGGCAGATTCAGGCCTCAGATATCTGCAACACTGCCTGTAACACTGGAACAAAGCCGATAGCTCTTGCACAATTGCTTTGATGGTGATTGGAATAAAAATTAGAGTTGTTTGCTTGTAAAAAAAACGGTCTACATTTAGGTATAACCAAGGATACTCTGTCCTTCACCCAAACACTGGATACTTTCTGATTTTGAAGTTTCGTATTATTTTATTAGATAATACACCCAGACACCAGCCGCATCCAGGCTGATGTCAAATCTGAAATGTTGCTGGCGTATTCATAAGAATTAAGACCCTAAGATTAAGAATCTCATGCTCTACCAACTGAGCTAAAGGCGTTTCTGACTGGATGCATGTGCATAATAGGGAAAAGGAGGTTGGGGAGTGGAAGGGGTGTTGGCCAGGGAATTCCATGTGCAGAAAGAATACCGTACTGTATGTGGGCGGCGAGGATACAGCAGAAGACTGAATTGTCCACATGATGTTCCTTCAGTTATGTTGCTCATTATTTTGTTACAGAAGCAAGATGATACATTCCTTATTAACAACATGTCTGGTGAGAAGGTTTGCCAGATTATATGCAAAACAAGTCACCGCTTTTAGCAGAAAATCATGGGCTAAGCATCTAGGAAATTTAGGCTGCGGCAGCTGAGAGGCCTGGTATTCGTGAGATGCTAAGGTCACAGCTTGAATAAAGAAGGAGTTGGCTGTAGCTGGCAGTTGCCCAAGACTTTTGCACACACAAAAAAGGCTTCTGTGGTTGGATCTAAGGCAGGCATAGGCAACCTTGGCTCTCCAGATGTTTTGGAACCACAACTCCCATGATCCCTAGCTAACAGGGCCAGTGGTCAGGGATCATGGGAGTTGTAGTTCCAAAACATCTGGAGAGCCAAGGTTGCCTATGCCTGATCTAAGGCAAGCTTGTTGAGCTTTGGTCTTCAGCTCATCCATCTCTTCTACTGATCTTAATCACTATACTGTACTTGGTGCTTCTAAGACTTAACATAGTGTTGTTCTGTGTTCAGGTTATTTTTTCTTCTTCATATGTTTGTATCTTCGGTCCAGTCCTCTCCTCCCCAGTATATTTCTGCAGTATTATTCTGCAAATAATTCTTCAAGGGGTAGCTCCCCTCTTTATGTTCGAGTCACTTCTTCTCCCCATCGTCTCTTTCCTGGACTTTAATGTGCAAGGAGGGTGCTGGGAGAGGGAGTTGGTATTAGTTTTGAACCACATACCTCAAGCACAAGGCTAAGGAGCCTGCTCTTGAGTCTCCCTTTCAGCCTCCATGCCCTCAATGTACTCTTTCTGGAAGTCTCTGGGAAATAGAATGCTGAACTTGATGGGTCTTTGGTCTGCCTTGCAGATTCTGTTAAGCTTAGCTCCACTGCTAGGTTTTCTTCAGGACTAGGGGCAAGCAACCCTCACTCCTGCCCTAGCTAAACAGACAAGAGCTTAATTAAATAAGGAAGGCGTTCTACCACCTAAACAATGAAATTCTTGGAACATTTGACTGCAGAGCATTGTCTGGCGAGTTGACAATATTTGACCAGCCAGTTAACTGGTGTGCCAGCCCTAGAATGGCCTTGAATTAATTCTGCCAAATGAAATTATATACGATGCAAAAAAATGGGTCACAACTTGATTCCTACAACATGATCAAGGATTGTGTTGATCATTGACATTACCACGAAATAATAAGTACCCCCTGTTCCCTACATCTTTAAACTTGCCGCATAATGTATGCACCTGTGCCAGCTTTTTTGTTCTGCATCTGCGGCACAGAAGATTTGGGCTGGAAGTTAGTTCTAACCATGAAGTTCTGTTCATCCTCACAGGTTTTGTGGCACTCCACGGGCCGCACCTACTGGGTGCACTGGCATATGATAGAGATTACAGGCTCTGGGGAGCAGCCTGAAGAGGAAGCTGCCCAAGAAAAGGTCTCCAGTATAACAGAGAACCTGCAGCTACACACAGGTGAGGTTAGATGCACTGTGTGCATTTGTAAACATATATGCATTATTATGGGTGTCACCTTTATTGCTTGTTTTGCTTTCTTTCTACTTTTTAGATATATTCCTTTTGTAATGATCACTAGAGAGGAAGAATTGTGTTGCATCTTTATGTCTGCCCACAAAAATGATTTATCATGGAATAATTCAGAATATTTTCTTGACTGAATTTACATATCTCCTCCTCCTCCTCTTCCAGGAGCGCTACAGCTTTGTTTTCCTGTCTAGCTTAGCAGACATCCCTTGTCTCTCCTCTGCCCTGCCCGGTAGCCATTTGTGAGGTTTTTCCTTCAGGTTGTTCTTTTCAGTCAACCATTCCTTGTTGCACATTGCAAAGGTGACATTAGCATGGGTAACCTTAAAGTCAGGTTTCCTCAGCTGTGCCACAACACGTAGTCCATTAGCCATCGAGGTAAGAATTGTTGGACAGAGCTGTAACATTTAACCAAGCTTGGCATCTGGGTGGTAAGGTAAAGGTAAAGGGGCCCCTGACCATCAAGCCCAGTCGTGTCCGACTCTTGGGTTGTGGCGCTCATCTCGCTCTATAGGCTGAGGGAGCCAGCGTTTGTCCGCAGACAGCTTCTGGGTCATGTGGCAAACCAGAGCAGTGCACGGAAATGCCGTTTACCTTCCCGCTGTAGCGGTCCCTATTTATCTACTTGCACTTTGATGTGCTTTCGAACTGCTAGGTGGGCAGGAGCTGGGACCGAGCAACGGGAGCTCACCCTGTTGCAGGGATTCGAACTGCTGACCTTCTGATCAGCAAGTCCTAGACTGTGGACAATTCCTGCTTGCACATTTGCATAAAACTAAATAGCGACACTTGCTGCTATACCTCATAAGTTTGGATGAAAATCTCCAGTCTTTTACTTCTCCACCTTTATTTATGTAACTGTGGTCTGGTCAGTGGAAACAACAGATCACTTCATAAAGCTATTCCTCCATCATATCATTGACACTTCTTGCATACAGAAAATTAGCCCACCTGGTTCTAGGCTACTGTGTATGCTGTCACGCTAGGTTTTTATGCATATGGAGTTTTCCCCCCATAAGAAAGAAGCATTCATATATGTGACCGCTTTTGCGTGGTCTGAAGCGATGCAGCACAGAAATACTTTTATTGTGTGATCCACGTTGCGTGTAGACTCGCCGTATACTTAAACCTCCCTTTCCTCTCTTTAGCTTTACATCTTCTCTTGCCCTTTTCACCACCAACTCTCTTCATCCACCGCGGTACCTTATTCCCTGCCTTGGGAACAACATTGGATGGAGCTGTGGGCACAAGCCAAGCTGCTTGTTTAACTTACGAAATGGGCCTGAGTTTTCATGTATATCAGGAGAGGGCCTAGGAGAGTTTGCTTTCTTCCTCTGCATGCAGTTACTAAGACCTTCTACTGCAAGCCACTTGGAGGACTGTACTCTCTGCCATACCTGACGGATCGGATGAATGAGAACTCTGGGACGCTGAGCCGGGCTGAATGGTGGGAGCTCCTCTTCTTCATTAAGAAGCTCGAACAGCAGGAGCAGCAGGAAGTGGTCCAGTTCATCCAGCAAAATCACGAAGAGGCGGTAAGCGGAATGAATCCAGCATGAGAAGAAAGAGGAGAAGCATGCAATGCTCCTGGGAGGGAGGACACAGGAACGTCCCCTTCCTACTTACCAGATCATTGTATCAAAAGTGTGACCTGCCATCCCACAAGCTATGTTCTCGCAGTTCTTCTGTGGCTGGGTCTCTTGGAGGGGTGGCCTCTGTACCTTCTGCTTCCAGTGGTTGTGGCTAGACTTGAGAAGCACATGGGAGTCGGCGGCATACTTGTAACTGTCTCTTTTTATTTCAAGGTGTCAGAGCTAGACGAAGAAGGCCTGATCCAGCTGTCGGTGTCGGTAGAGTTGGCTAAGAAGGTGCTGCAGCTCCTGAGCAAGTACTGCCAGGGCTGCACCTGCAGCGACCTGCATAGCTCCCACGTCTATCTCAAGTATTCCTTCAGCAAAGCAGGGACAGAGCAGAACTGCCAAAATGCGGACGTTACGCCCCTGGATTGTGGCAGCCTTTCTGAAGGCATGGCGTCCAAAAAGCCAAAGAAGGAGTCGCTCTCAGCTGAAGTGCCTTCTCCAGCTCCATCGGCGGCAGAGAAGACTGACACACAGCTGATTAACGAGCTCCTCAAAGTGGAAGGCCTTTCATTTCCGGACACGTTGGATGAGAAAGCCAAAAGTAAGTGTGCCAGACAGCATCCCCACCTCCGTTCATTTGGGGTCAAGTAACTGAGGGAAGGTTTTGGGTTGTTGTTTTTTTAATCCCAGAGAGACTGGTTGTGGGCTGAGGGAAGCTAGAATGGAATATAAAGGGGCGTCATGGTGTTTCTAGACAAGAGAGCGTTTGAAACGGTGTGGTGGCTTGTACTGATCGGTGTTTTGATCCTGGTCAGCTTTCTGCAGCTTGAAGGTGACAGGGAAGAGGAACTCACTGGAGAAGCTAGCAGATGTTGTGGATGTAATCCAGAAATCTAGTTCTGAGGTTGCGCTGCAGATGGCTGGACTCAGATTCATCACCAAGATCTTGGAGGATGAACCTGGTCAAGAGAGACAAGTCATCAAAGTGGACAGTGGCCCCTCAGTCAGGTCAGTCCCCTTCCCACCCCAGGCAATAGCAGTAGTAGGGCCACGTTCAGTTCCACTGCTTTGGAGGAGAAGGTGCCTCAGGGGGAAAATATGAGCAGGGTATTAGCTGACTGATCTTCGGTAAAATCTTTTTTTTAAAAAAAAGTAGATTATGGGTTGTTGCTCCTTGAGGCTGATTCACATGTTAAATGGGTGAGCCTTGGGCACACACATCCTCCATCCTTTCTCTTCTCCCTTCATGTACACTGATTCTCTCTCAACTCCATGGTTTATAGCAAACCAGTGTGCTATTCCATCTGAGCACACTGCATTTTGTTTTTTATACATAATTTTTATTAAATTTTCTGTTTTACAATTTAAAATACTCATTTTACATCCTTAGGATATCAGTGATTTCCCTTCTTCTCTTTCCATGGTTCATTTTACATATCATAAATCCCTGCATATTTTATAAAAACTATACCATTCAGTATTCCATTATTGCACCCATCAAAACTTATTTGCACTGCTGAATTTATCTTAATGCTGCCAGCGGTTTAAGCTGCACACAATTATTTCCTACATATTCAATAAACGTTTTCCAATCTTCTTTAAACGTATGTTCATCTTGTTAAGTCTGCAAGTTGTGCATATTCTGTCAACTTAAGTTGCCATTCTTCGGTTGGGACCTTGCTCGTTTTCCATTTCGGGGCTAACAATGGGGGGGGGGACACACTGCATTTTGAGTATACAACACTTTGCCCAGCTTCGATATAACAGCAAGCAATGGTTTGTTGCACACCAAGAAATCAGGAAGGCAGGGAGAGGGGTGGGAGCATGATACATGCATGACATTAAACCATGGTTTCACATGATGTATGTTTTTAAAGAAGAAAAACAGCAAGAGCATGTTTTAGTTATCCCAGGCCTTAGATAATGCGGCTTATAAATCCGAATAAACAAAGTGCAAAATGAATTGGGTGTCCTGTTATCAAACAAGCTTTGTTTTTTATATGTGCATCCTTCTGAATTTGGGGCAGCTCTTTCCCTGGACTCCAGCTTCTCCTCAGGAGAGAATCGTGTCAGAGTGTGGGTTGGGGCTGCCTCTGCCCAACTCTGAACGACCCAGACACCTGTAGGGTGTAACAGGTTGTCCTCTTGTTGTCCTCAGAGAGAAAATGGTGAAGATGCTGGTGGAGCTGTTGAGCAACCAAGTGAAGGAGAAGCTGCTGGTGGTGATGGCACTGCGCCTGCTTTATGTATTCATGGCAAAGTACGATTGGAGAGTTCTCTTTGCCACGGAAGGCGGGGTGCGTGCCGTGTTGGGCTGCATGCAGGAATATCCCACATCAGCATTGGTCCAGCAGGCTGGCTTGGCAGTAAGTGGAATGTGCGGGGGTGGGGGAAGGGTTGCCTGATGGGGTATGGAATTGGGGGAAGTGGGCATCTTATTCTGTAAGCAAATGGAATGAGGGATTGGCATGACGGGTTTGTTTTTTTAAAACATATTTCCAGTGTAGCAATAGTGTTAGTCTATTGCAGCAAAAGCGGCCGGCAGTTTTGTGGCACCTTAGAAGCCTAACATGAGAGCTTAGGCCATAGTTGTTTTTGTTTTTTGTTTGCCTTTTTAAGGTACTGTGGGACACTTGAAAAATGTATTAGCCACTTCCTCATGTTCAGAGCGATGGACTCTGAATAGTGGATACCTGATAATAATTAATAATAGGATAACTAATGTGCTTTTGGGAGTTAATGGCACAGAATAAATTGCATGGATAGTGCAGCTGCTTCTGAAAAGGTGGATTTTTACACAGATACCACTTTTGCCTAGAAGTTTACATGCACCCCATCATATTTGGTGACTGCACAGGTCTTATTTCATCTGTTTGTAAAAAGTGTAACTTGTGTGAACAGAAGGGCCAGGAAGAATCAAAAGCCATATCCCCTACCATGTGGCAAATGGGTCAGGGAAGTGTATTGACCTGTGACAAGAGAATGTCAAGCAAGGTTTTCTAGAATTGTTCAGGAGTCGCTGCACTTGTGAGAATGGGCCACCATTCAAAAAACTGAATTACAATGGAAAGGGTGGGGGTTGCTATTGTTGGGAAGGGCTTTTAACGTTTGCAATCTTGATTCCGTTCCTGCTTTTTGCCCTTCTAGGCCCTGAAAGTCCTGGTGGGTGCTGGGAATTGTGAGCTTCTGGGCAGCAGTGGGAAGGCTAACTCTCTGAACCACTCAGATGCCCAGATGATGCGGGAAATATTTGCTAGCATTGGCTCTGCCTCCGGCAAGGATTCGGATAACTTGCTCTGTGTCATCTGTACAGCTATTGAGAAGATGTTGGGCACACCTGGGTAAGTTGAAAAGGGATCCTTGGATAGATATTGATAGGTTAACCAGTTAAACTTAATTGAGGCTAAGGATAGCCTAGTGTGTGGAGATAATATTCAGAGTCCCCCTTGATCAGTAGCAGCTGGTGGGGCAGGAGGCAGGGAGACCAGCAGCCGATGGAGCATGAGCCAATCAGAGCCACCCTCACCTTGGTTGGCTGCTGTGTAAGATGGCAGGAGGTGAGGCTGGCTGAGGTTGCTGCCCTTGTTTCTATAGATCAGAGTTTCCCAAACTTGGGTCTCCAGCTGCTTTTGGATTACAGTTCCCATCACCCCTGACCACAAGTCCTGCTAGCTAGGGATGATGGGAGCTGTAGTCCAAAAACAGCTGGAAACTCTGCTATAGAGCTTCTGGAGTGAAGGAATTATTTTGGAGGAATCGGATTAGTATGTCATGTTCTTAATATATGGTTGACATACGTCTGGAATTTCCCGGACATCGCCAGGATTCAGCCATCGGTAACAGTGTCTGGGCGCAAATCACTGAAATGTAAAATCTCAATCTCCTTTCCTCTATCTTGCACTCAGCTTCTTCTTCTTCTTCTTCTTCTTCTTCTTCTTCTTCTTCTTCTTCTTCTTCTTCTTCTTCTTCTTCTTCTTCTTCTTCTTCTTCTTCTTCTTTTTGTACACCACCCTTCATCAGGGGCAGAGGAAGGGGGGTGGGGGCGGTCTGCCCCGGGTGTCACCACTGAAGGGGTGCTAGGTGGCACTCACTGTGGGGCCTGCAGCGTGCCTGCAGGCTCTGCGCTGCCTCAAATGGTCTGCCCGCCACCTCCCTCTCAGCTGTAGGGCAGCTGAGTGGGAGGAGGCAGGCAGATGCCTTGGAGGTCCCGCAGAGCATCCTGCCACGGCTGGCCCAGCCCTGCAGGCGGCTGGCCCCGCCCCTGGGTGCAGAGCACGCGCGCCGCCCCAGGCGCCCAATCGGCTTACTCCACCACTGCCCTTCATCTACAGATCTCATGGTGGTTCACAGCATAAAAGCACAATAGAAAAGCCACAAAATATATAGTAAAAATAAGAACAACAAACCAATAACATCCCCTCCTAGAACACATTTAAAAGGACACCGGATGTCGATCAACCAGTCTGACAGGCGCCTTGTTGTTATTTGAATTACTAGTTTCTCTGGAGCCGATCATTGCTGCTCTCGTATAGTCCTGTTCATTCGTTCTTGAATATAGTCTTGTAAGGTAGTGCCATTTGGGGCCAGGCAGTCACCCTCTGCTTGCTTCTTCTTTCCCCAGGGCTTCTTCAGCAGTGCAGAATGGACTCTTGGTGCTGAACATGCTGATCAACCATCACAAGGGCCTGGCGGAGCAGCTAGGAAACTCTGACCTCCACGCCATTCTGCAGAGCTGCTGCCGAGCTGGCCAGAGCTCCAACGAGATCCTGGCTCGGATAGTGCTGAAGAGTCTGGCTGAACATAAGCTGCCACTGAGCCAGGAAAATGCAGGTACGCCTGGCTCTAGACCTGCAGTTCCTGATCCTTAATCCCCCCCTCTGCAATTCAAGTATAGAAGTGCACAAGTGCAGAAGGGTTAGTTTCACTGAATGTTGCGGGACAGAAATCTTCCTAGTGCTTTATTTTTCCACGAGGAAGAATCCATTTCCAAAAATACGTTGTTTCATAAAATTCATTAGTAACAATGTATGAATGCCAGTATAATATTAGACAAGCTTGGCTCAAAGTTGTACTGTAATTAGATTTTTTTCTCTCTCCAACTGTACTGTACATAGGAAAGAATTCAATGTTACGTTGAGACAATCATGCTATTTCAGCTTGCCAGATGGAACAATCCACCATCTCTCAGGCCTCATGTGCTGTTCTGGGGGATCTCACACACACCCTGAGCCAATTCAGGGGCTGCACAGTGGAAGGAATTGGGGGGGGCACACCATAATGCAAGCACAGGGCTTCTACTGAGAAGGGGACCCATAGACAGGGTAAACCACAAATGCATATAGGCCGATATCCAAAGTCGGTCATAATCAGAGTAGAACTATTGAAATCAGTGAACTTGGGATGCTGATTTCCATGTGTCTCCTCTGTGTATGACTAACATTTAATACCATTCAGTAATCCCAAACCAAAAGTTACAGTAAGTGATCAATTCATCTGTGTTTGGCTGCGCAGGTCGATTCAAAATCAAAGCCAAGGTTCTTACTTCATCTCGGCCTGCAGCTGAAAGCAAAACCAATGCTGTGATTAATTCTCGTTTCATTTTCAACCAACACACAGTGCCAGTATCTCATATTTCATTTATGGAGCCAGGGAAGTTGTTTATGTATAGACACATTTGGTGGTGGTGGTGGGGACACCTTATCGAAAGAGGAAACTGGTTCAGTGAAAGCTCTTCAGAAGGATTTATGCTTGCTCAACTGGGCTTCCCGCCCCTTCCTGTGCCCCAAGTTGGCTTGGGGGAGGACTGCAAGACCAGTGTATATTGCGGGAGGAGGGATCACTCCATCCAGCAAGCTGAAATGCTTGCACAGAGTGTGACATTGAATTCCACCCACAGCATAGACCATTAACCTTATACAGGTGAAACTCGGAAAATTAGAATATCGTCGAAAAGTGCATTTATTTCAGTAATGCAACTTAAAAGGTGAAACCAACATATGAGATAGATGCATGACATGCAAAGTAAGACATGTCAAGCCTTTATTTGTTGTAATTGTAATTATTTGTCGTTAGGCAGGTCAATTGTAAATGGAATGTAATTAATGAAATGTAATAGTGATTTGTAAAAATTAAAAGAAAAATAAGAAATAATAAGTTGCATTACTGAAATAAATGCACTTTTCGACGATGTTCTATTTTTCCGAGTTTCACCTGTATAAAGCCCTTATACATTTTTACAATACTGTATAAACTTTTGCCTTGGAAATGAGGTGATTGCTCCACAAGCCCTTTGGAACAACATAAGAGCATGTTTTTAGTTTTGTTTAATTTTTTTCCTGGAAACCCCTACATCACTGACTTAATTTCCACCAAACTCTGCCTTGTGCTACTAGAAAGTGTATGCAAGGAATGCCTGACGCCTGGTCTCCTTTGCATGCAAATTCATTAAGGTCTTCTGTACTTAACCATGGAGAAGATTGGTCAAGTGTGTTTTGCTCTCTTACCCTTCTGGAGCACAGCCTTTCATCCATTGCCCTTCTTTCCACAGTGAACTGCTGGTGTTACAACTCCTCTCTCTCTCTCTAGGAGAGTGAAAGATGTGAGGCTTAAAACCACCTTGGCCGCAGCAATTCCTCATGTGGCTTTTCTAATCATACTCAACGATGCATGATCATCAACTAAGATTCTTCCACGATTCATTTCAGGAGAGTGACATTTTAACTCGCGGTGATCCTATCCTCACCTCTCCTTTTCTCCCTCCCCCAGAGTCTGAGACCTCCTTTGAGCTGAAGGACATGGATGTCCCCACCCTGCTGAAAAACCTCCAGGAGACCAACTTCTCCAAAGAGGTGGTGCTAGCCCTGGAACGCTGCCTTTGTGATGAGGGTGTCTGCCCCGAGGGCAATGGCACTGAGCTTTTGCCAGACCGTGAGCACTTCTTGATGTTGATGAAAACCCTTGAACAGCTGGGAGCCGAGAAGACTGTGCAGATGGGCATGCTGAGGTGAGCTGGAAAAGATGGAAGCGGGGCTGTGCCTGGGTCAGGGGCTGCAAAAATGGTGGGGGGACTCTTGCATGTCATTGTCATAGGGTGGAGAGGGATGCTTCAGTAGAGTGTTAAGGCAAATTGGATGCAGGGAGACCAATGTCCCTTGAGTAGTGGTTACCTAAATTGGGGCATCTTACCTTTCTGGGATGCCTAGCATGCAATCTCAAGGGGGTGGGAACAGACCAACAAACAATGTGATTGTCTGATGTTTCCTGCAGCGTCTTAAACTTGGCATAGGGCATAGGAGGTTGTCGGACTTGGAGAGCTGTTGGCTAACCAGGCATCATGTATGCAGGGCCCACGTTTATAGATTTTTATCTTCTGGCAGATGTGTAAACCTGTGGAACTTCTTAAAACTTGGAATCCGGGGATTTGGGACCCCACGAACGGGGAGGTTCTCCAGCAGAGACAGTGTAGGGAAGCTGTAGTCCTTCAGACCTCATGTGAAGGAACTAAGCAGGACACTGATGTTGAGAGGTGGATGTTATGATCAGAATCATGAGAGAGAGAAATTGGTGGGCTGCTGTGGCTGTTGCCAATCAGTTTTGGGGAGTTCTGAAAGCAATCAGGTTCTAGTATCGGGGTGGCATTTCTTGTAGGAGTTAAAAGCAAAGGGAGAAGAATAATTGTCCTGCTTTAGAAAGAGAGACATTATTAGAATGGACTCTTGAGCTGCAGGGGCAGCCCTGTTGCACTTTGGTCCAAGTCAAGGCAGAACTTGCTGTTTCCCCTCTTAACCGTTTTCTGTTTGTTGCAGGATTTTGAACAAGTTTTTGGACAGTACCCAAGAGGATGCGCTGCCCTGGCATGAGTGCATTGAGCCCTGTCTGTCCTCTCTGAGCGCCAACAGCAATGATCGGGAGGTGAGGGACTCAATTGGTATATGGCTTGAAATACTGAAAGCAAGAGGGGCTGGTGCGGTGGAAGTCGTTTGAAGATCGTCCAAGATGAAGAATAATATTGAGCATCTGTATTGTATACCGAGTTGCAAATCCCTAACCAAATTTACTTGACGAAAAGCATTTTTTGCCCAGCCAGAACCCCACATTTCAAACTTAGAAGTGTGGTTGGCGAAACTCATGGCTTCAACTCTGCAGCCAGGGCAGCTGAATCACCAGAGATGGGTGTCCTGGGACTGGCAAATGTGCACATGGATAAATAAACCAATCCAATTGCACGTCAACTGTCAATCATTATTTCAGTCCATCCTTTTAAACAGTTGCTCCCCAGGTCACTTTAAGCAACCATATGGGGGAGCTTTACAAAAAGCTGTGGCTGGCTTTGCCTTTCTTTTCTAGGCATGTGTGGTCGGAATGGACTTAAAATGATAAATATCTGTTTTGTGGCTTGAAACCTCACTGAGTTTGTGTGTAAGTAAGGCTGCTAGACTGTCAACTTGCCCTGGCAAATTCAAGGAATATAAAAACTTAGCTAAATGAAAGTGAGTAGCTGATTTGGTGGGGCTAACCCAAAAGACCAGACATGCCTGTTGAACAAAAATACAAGGAAACCCCCACGAGGAAGGTCCTAGAGTAGGAATGAGGAACCTGTGAGCTCCCAAGGACTACAACTCCAGTCATGCTGGCTTGGGGCTGATGGGAGTTCAACAACATCTGAAGGCTACAAGCTCTCCATCCCTTTTCTAGGGAGCTTATAATTCATTCTTGTAATCACCTAGCACCTCCCTTCCAGAAGCAGGAAACGGTGCTCAAGGTGAGTCTTGGTGTGCTTACACCTTGGTCTTCTACAACATCAAACTCTGTCCATAAATTGAATAGGACTAACTGGGGTGCCGTCTTCCTTCACTAAACTGAAAGCCAAAGTTTACAGAATTGAAGCTGTGCCAGAGTGCAGCGGAGCCAGAAAGCCACAAGCATATAGATGCATTTGAAGCTGTCCGTTGACTTCTGGTCTGACAGCGTTTTCCCAAAGGGGGAAATTTGGAGATGAAGCCTGAACCCACCCAGGAGACAGCTTAAAGAAGGGAATGGAGATGCAGAGGGTGGCTGTGGCTTCTCCAGAGCTGTCCAGAACATTGTTGAAGAAGCTGGGTGGAGAACCACCATCTTGCGATTGCTGTCTTCCTCATCTGTAGGTTGTGCAGGAGTTCATTCGCTTCCTGCATCGCCTGGCCACCACAAACAAAGACTGTGCCGTGGTGATGAGTCGCGTGGGCACAAAGGAGGCGCTCACCAAAGCGATGGACAGGTACAACTCCAATCTGCTGCTAGTGACGGAGCTGCGTGACCTGGTGACTGACTGCGAGAAATATGCCAGCCTTTATAAGAAGATGACCACCAGCATCCTGGCTGGCTGCATCCAGGTGACTCTGAGACCAGGGTGGGGTAATGAGGCTTGGGGTGGCTGGCCAGATAACAGGAGGGAGGGCATGGAGTGTCAGCAACCTGGCCAGTTAACGTCTGGTAAACCAGAGGAGGTCAGCCTGAGATTAGTGGTCCTCTTTTGAAGCTCTGGGGATCTGTTCTCTTCTTCATCTCCCATAATACATTTGACTTGCTGCAAATGGTGGAGCTCCCAAAGAAAGATGCTTGGTGAATTTTGAGGCTCTCTTCAGCCGTTTGGGCTACTGAAACTGAAGGGATCAAAAGCAGATACTTTGTTCTGATCATGTCTTGAGCTCTACTAAGAATGCCTTTGTTCCTCTGCCCCCCTTGCTCCGACAGATGGTTCTGGGTCAGATAGAGGAGCACAGGAGGAGCCACCAGCCTATCAACATCCCTTTCTTTGATGTGTTCCTGCGCAACCTTTGCCAGGGTGAGCGACTCATTTGGGCAAGGAAGCAAGTGGCAGCTGCATTTGTGTGAAGCTTGATCCTCTTCAACTTTGCTTTTTGGTCTAGGTTCCAATGTAGAGGTGAAGGAAGACAAGTGCTGGGAGAGGGTGGAAGTCTCCTCAAACCCCCACCGAGCCAGCAAGCTGACGGATAGGAACCCAAAGACATACTGGGAATCCAATGGCAGCACTGGCTCCCACTACATCAATGTCTACATGCATCGTGGAGTGGTGGTCAGGTGAGTCCTGGTGGGGTTCACTGAGGAATCTCTGTACAAGTTGGATTGGGGGATTTCCTAGGCAGCAGAGTAAGGGTGGGCTTGAGTGGAGTTGGCACCTTTAAGTTTTTCAGGATAAGCTCACCTGGCTGCTTGGCTTTCTTTACTAGCAATTCTCGGGGAACAGAGGTGAGAACAGGATATTTTTCATGCCAGGCATATTGTGAAACGCTTCTGGCTTTCAGGGCAGATGACCCCACCAGCTTTGTGTCGGGTGCTGGGATTCTTCCAGGGGTTTAGCTTGAACGCTTGTTTCTTTTCTCTCCTGATGTAGGCAGATGACTCTGTTAGTGGCCAGTGAGGACTCCAGCTACATGCCAGCCCGGATCGTGGTCATGGGAGGAGAGAACACTTCCAACATCACTACCGAGCTCATTACTGTGAGTGCTGCAATCTTTCTGTAAATCTGTACTGCTCTGGCCATGAACTTCAGGCCAGAAGGGTTCACATTTGAAAGTTATTTCACCATATTGCTGCAATCTGGGCCCAAATTATCAATATTTGACATAGAGCACGTATCTGTGTTGAATTGCCTGACGCTGGGGTGATTTCCTATTGGAGATTTGCTATTACTAGTGGACCTGCCTCTTGCCTGCCTGTCCTTCCTTGTTTCCTAGTGGCTATTCTACCCTTCTTCCCATCCCCCAATGAATTAAGACTTGAAATTCAGACCTGAAAGCTATTTTTAGGGGTATATTAGAAATTACATCAATGATCAGGGAAAGATTTAGTTTGCCTTATAGATAATGCAGAAAAATGAACGAGGTTTCCTCCCTCACAGAAGACTTAACATCTATTGAGAGGATAGTCTCTTTAAATCTCTCTTCCCATTTCTGTCCTATGGAGCAGCTTCCTAATCTCCCTAAAAGATGCCTATGTACCTTTGCTGTGGTGTGAATTGCTTGGTTTTACATTCTCTACAGTTGTAGCGAGAGGGGCTCTGGTTTATTACATCAGTGGGGGGAACACAGGGAAGAAGGGTGTGTGTGTGGGTGTGTGGATTGTTAACTGCATTAGCATTTCTAGCTCAAGGTGAGACTCTGGCTCTTTCCCTTACAGCTGAATGTCCTGCCATCAGCCAACAGGGTGGTTCTTCTGGAGAACATGGCCCGCTTCTGGCCCATCATACAAATCAAAATCAAGCGTTGTCAGCAGGTAGGGCTGTACAGTGGAACGGAGAGGAGCTTTGATATAAGACAGGGGTCCCCAGACTACGGCCCCCGGGCCGGATGCGGCCCAATTGGCCTCCCAATCCGGCCTGCGGCGACCCCCGCCGCCCGCTGCCGCCGCCCGCTCTTACGGCGCGCAGCGCGGCGACGATCTTCCAAATCGGGGGGAAAATCGCCGAAAATCCTTTGTGCGCATGCGTATGGGCCTCTCCCGACCCAGAAGAGGTCATTTCCGGTGCACTTCCGGGTCGGGGGAGGCCCATACGCATGCGCACAAGCGATTTTCGGCGATTTTTTCCGACCGGGAAGTGTGCCAGTGCGCCAGTAAGTGTGTGTGCGCATGCGCACGGGCGCGCACTCCCCCGCCCTCCGGCCCGCCGCGCGCGCACTCCCCTACCCTCCGGCCCACCGCGTGGTCGGCGTGGCGGGCACCGGCCCAAAGTCTGGGGAGCCCTGATATAAGACATCCTGCACAATTAGTTTCCGCACAGTAATAGGGCATTTATTTTGAATTCCCAAGCTCACCCATCCACACACCTTCTCTCAAAATAGCATTAGTGTTTCTGGAGCATTGCATTTTCCAAGCATTTGAAGGATTGCAATCCCTATCTGAGAAAGTGCAGCGCTTCTCAAGGAGGAATAGATTTGTTGTTGCCATAATGACACTGTAGAATGTTGTTAATGCGAGTGCAGAGGGTATAGATTGTGAGACGACAAGTGACAAATAAACAGCTTAACACTTTGTAGCCTGGTTACATTCTGATAGTTTTTCAAGGATGCTTCTCTGTTTTTTGGAACTTTTGTGGTTCGCAAAAACATTTTGCAGCTCCTTTGCAGCACATCTCATACGCAGAAGAGCATGGCTATCTTTCGAAAGACAAAGAGCAGTTACCACATAAAAGAGTGTAAAACACAGTACTCTTCTGTGTTAAGTGGGTGGAATATGGATCTCTTGCTGTTCTACCATAAGTTGGAGAAATATGTGCATGAGTGTAGATGGGGCTGTTAGGGCAATAACAGGGCAAACTTGGATCCTATGGAAATAGCGAGTTGCTTCTTTATACATAACACATTGTGGCTGGGGAAACCCAGCCAGATGGGCAGGGTATAAATAAATAATAATAATTAATAATATAATTTATTATTTATACCCCGCCCATCTGGCTGGGCTTCCCCAGCCACTCTGGGCGGCTGGCAACAGAAAAATGAAGTAAAACAATTAAAACATTAAAAAGCCTTATTATTTATTATTATTGCCTTATTGGAGAAGTCGATGTCATTCTCAGGGGGGCATTGACACTCGCGTGCGTGGCATCGAGGTGCTGGGTCCCAAGCCCACCTTCTGGCCCATCTTCAAGGAGCAGCTGTGCCGGCGCACGTACCTCTTCTACACCACCAAGGCGTACACCTGGTGCCAGGAAATCTCGGAAGACCGGATGCAGCTGCTGCAGCTCTTCAACAGGTCTGTTCCTCTCTTGCCCTTTCCCTGGGGCCGCAGGTGGGGAGGGGCAAGGAGGGGTCTCCCTCTTGCGGTGGGAGGGGGTCCATATTCCCAGCCCTTCCCATGCTTACCCTAAGACAGGGTTTCCCAAACTTGGGTCTCCAACTGGTGATGAACTACAATTCCCATCGGACCTGATCCTACATCCTGCTAGCTAGGGTTGATGGGCATTGTAGTCCAAAAAGAGCTGGAGACCCAAGTTTGGGAAACCCTGTCGGAAAATATCCATCCTGGTCCTCTCCCCTTTCATCTCAGTAATAATAATAATAATAATAATAATAATTTTATTACTTATACCCCACCCATCTGGCTAGGCTTCATGTTGTTCAAGCTCCTGCCCTGCTTTGTCCCGCACCCTGTGCAGGCATTGCTACTCAGCCCATTTGTCCCTGGCCTCCAAAGGCCTCCAAGCGTCGCCCAAGTCAGCAGCTGACCCTCCACCCCTTTGCTGTTTCAGGTTGAACAGTGCCTTGCGCCACGAGCAGGTCTTTGCCGACCGCTTCCTTCCCGACGACGAAGCTGCCCAGGCCCTGGGCAAGACCTGCTGGGAGGCTCTGATCAGCCCTTTGGTGCAGAGCATCACCACTCCAGGTATGGCCTCTCCTTCCTGGCCTCAGGGAGCCACACCATCCCTCCCCTCCCCTCTCCCAGCAGCCCTCCCTCTTGACTCTTTCCTGCCCTTCCAGATCCCAGCGGCATCAGCCCCCTTTCCTGGCTCCTGAGCCAATACCTGGAGAACCTGGAGGCGTCCCGGAGCGCCAAAAGCCGGGCGGCCATCTTCAACTCTCGCGTCCGGCGCCTGAGCCACCTGCTGGTGCACGTGGACTCCAGCAGCCCTGACCCTGAGGAGCTCAAGCCCCCTGTGAAATCCAGTGAGTGTCTCCCCACTCCCTGCTTGGGCAGATAGGCAGCCCCAGGAGGGGCAGGTCCCCTTTCCGAGGTCAAGGTGGGAAGGTCACTGCAGGGGAGCCAGGCAGACCTTGGCAGGAGCAAGAGCATCTGTCGTGGCATTGGAGGAAGAGGCTTCCTTGGGGAGGGAGGAGAGCCCTCCAGGCCCCCTTGAATCAGAAGGGGGTGCCTGGTGCTCCAGTCCTCGTGAATAACGCCGCACAACCCTCACTTTGCAGACGGGAAGAACGGGAAGAACAAAGAGTCGAGCTCTGGGGCCGTCAAGGCAGCCGTGAAGAAGCCCAGCAGCACCACTGGCATCACCCAGTGCTGGAAAGGGGTGGTCCAGCAGCAGGTAGGGGGAGCAGAGGAACAGGGTGCGAATGGGGGCACCAAGCAGGGTGAGATGGGCCTTAGCGACTCTCCCTGGCTGCAAACGGATGTCTTCCAGGCCACGTCTTCCATGGCAGACCATCCACTAGTCCTGCTGCTTGTATATCTGTGTCTGCATGCAGTTGCTTCCCTGCCTTTTAGGGAGTTACTGGGAAGGCAGCCTTGGGGAGAGCTGAGGCTGCAGGGCAGGACTGGGTGTGGATCAGACTCTCCCAGGAAAGGGGGTTCAAGCTCTACGTGGTGCTGCTAAATTAGGTGGGAGCCTCGTTCTTATTTGGAAACTTCTGCCCCACTTCCAGTCACATGCACAGACTTTCCTGATGACTGACAGACCAATCAAAAGATGAGATAAAGGGTGTTTACCACTACCCAGGACAGGCAACCAGCCTGCATTCTCTCTCGTAACCCAACGCCAGGCACCACTGCCAGCAGGAAGACTTCCAGGCAGGCCCCAGGGAGCCAGGGAAGGGCGTGTGAGTTGCTCTGACCCTGTTGTGCTCCTGCCGTCCCTCTGCCCAGGTGAAGCTGTTCCTGGAGTCCTCCTGGCAGGCCTCGGACTTTGTGGAGCGCTACTGCAACACCTACCTGCGCCTCCGCACCGCCATGGAGGAGCTTTTTGGGCAGCAGATGTCCTTCATGCTGGCCCTGTGCCACGGCTTCTCGGGGGGTCTGCTGCAGCTCTCCTTCCTGACAGCCATGCACGTGAGTAAGGGCGGAAGGGTGGGGTGGGGGGCACGGCCTAGTAATGGGGGAGGTGATTTGCAAGGAGCAGAACCTTCCCTCTGACATCCCCCCTGGCCTCCGTCTCTGGTCTCTGAGCTCTGCAGGCAACCTGGCCTTAGAATCAGAATCATAGAGTTGGAAGAGACCACAAGGGCCATCCAGTCCAACCTCCTGCCAAGCAGGAAACACCATCAAAGCCTTGCCCCTTGCAGTTCCAGGGATGTCAGACGTGGCCTCACCTCGCAGCCTGCTTGGCTCCACTGGCATCACAGAGCAGCTAGCTTTCCCTTCTGGGATCTTCCCCAGATGACTTGTCCATCCCCTTCCCTGGAGGCGTTGCTGGTTTGAAGGGAGGGATCCCCTCCGCCTACCTCGCCTCCCTTCTCCCTTCATGGAAGCTCCACCTGCTTCTTCTCCCTGCTTCAACTGGTGCCTCTTGCTCTGTGGCCAACAGGTGAGTGAGCAGTTTGCCCGCTACATCGACCGGTGGATCCAGAAGAGCTGGGCGGACTCTGGCAATGTGGAGACTTTGCGGCGCCTGCAGCAGAGCCTGGAGCCCGTCCTCTTCCTGGCAGGCCTGGAGTTGGCCAACACCTTTGAGCACTTCTACCGGTGAGGAGGCCTTCATGGGGCAGATATGTGGAATCGTAGTGGGGAGGGGAGGGCCAGAGATCGGGGTGGGGTGGGGAGAACAGCTGCCGTCAATGCAGAAGGTCTTGGGTTCCGTCTCCAGGAAGGAGGGAGATATTCCTGCCTGAAGCCCTGGCGCCACTGCCAGTCAGTGTAGCCAGTGCTGAGCTGGAGGGACCAAGGGACCTGGCTCAGTACAAGGCAGCTTCCCATATTCCCAAGAAGCTGCTTATCAGGTTGTTCTGGGAGACGGCGCAGGCGTTGGGCAGGAAGTGGTGCAGCCTATTCCTGGCACTTCCGTAGGGAAGAAGGAATTGAGAACGCCAGTTCCGTCAGCTGCTGGGTTTCTTCCTTCCTTAGCTCTGGCTCTTGTCTGCCCTGCCCTGCAGGAGGGACAAGGGGGTCTGGGCTGACGGGGGTGCCCAGCGTTTGGTCTGATCTCTCTGCCTGTGCAGGTACTACCTGGGAGACCGGCTCCTGTCGCAGGGCAAGACGTGGCTGGAGTGTGCCGTGGTGGAGCACATTGGGCTGTGCTTCCCCAACCGTTTTCCCCAGCAGATGCTGAAGAACCTGAGTGAGCTGGAGGAGCAGCAGCAGCAGTTCCACCTCTTCCAGCTGGAGCAGCTCGACAAGCACCTGCTGGAGCTCGACCAGGATGGGAACTGGGAGGCGGAGGAGGAGATGGAGGAAGGCGAGGTGAGAGACGAAGGAGGGACCAGCAGGGCAGAGCGCCATCCCTCTGGACCACGCAGGAGGTCCTCTGCCCCCCCCCCCCCGGCCTTTTCTTCCTCCGTTGACACTGCCTGGGGAGCTCCCACTGTCCATCAAAGCCACAAACCTTCTGTATTTCCCCAGATGGTGCAGGCACAGCAGTTGTTCTCTCGGGAGGAAGAGGCCGAGGTGAAGGTGCTGGCGTTGTCTCCACGCTGTTGGACCATCTCCTCGTTCTGCTACCTGGAGGATCCTGCCAGGTTCTTCCCAGAATCCCTCAGTCAGCACCTGAGCAAGTTTGCTGACTTCTACACCCAGAGTGAGTGCCAGGCTGTTCTTGAGCCCAAAATGAGCAGCTCCTTCCTTGCAGGCCTCCCTGCCTCCCTCAGGCTGAGTTTCTGGGGGGCAGGGGGACCCCACTTTTACCCAAGACTCTGAACTCGGAAATGAGAATCATCAAATTTTCTATAAAGAAATGATACAAACCTTCACGGGGAGCTGTGAGTCTTTAAATCATACTTTGAGAGAGGCAGCGTTAAGAGCAGGCACCCCCAACCTGCGGCCCTCCAGATGTTTTGGCCTACAACTCCCATGATCCCTAGCTAACAGGACAGTGGTCGGGGAAGTTGGGAATTGTAGTCCAAAACATCTGGAGGGCCGAAGTTTGGGGATGCCTGGTTAAGAGGTTCATAATCTTTGGGAAATCTGGCTATTCTAAGGAACATGGTATAAGACAATTTTTAAAGAAACAAGATTTGTGTTTCGTTCATGCTTCTCCAACCCCAGTATTGTGATATCCTGTCCTTGAGCAGAGAGGCAGGGAGAGTGTTGCCCGTCTGGCCACTGTATTTCTTGCTGACCTTTGTCTTTGTCTTTCTCAGGTCAGAGCCGCTTTGGGCTGGAGCACACCAAGCCGCGGCGTTTGCAGTGGACGTGGCTGGGCCACGCAGAGCTTGAGTACCAGGGCTGCCTCCTGCATGTCTCTACCCTGCAGATGTACATCCTCCTCTGCTTCAACACTGCCGAGGTCTGAGACTCCCTTGATCCCCACTTGTTTGCCATCAGCTGGGCATCTTTATTTTTGCATTTTCTATTTTATATAAACAAATGAATTGAATGCATAAGTACATAATCCCTTTTGATTCCCCCCCCTTTGTGGTTCTTAATGTAATAATTTTCCTCTGCATTTCTTTCATAACTTAATTTTTATAAATCCTTTGTCAATCCTTAGTTCAAATTTTTACTACAAGTTTTCTGTCAATCCTACCAATGTATGTAATTGTTTACAATAGCTTTTCAAATAAGTTACAAACTTTCCCCATTCATTATTGAAAGACCTCCTCTTCCTGGTTTCTAATCCTTCCCATAAGTTTTGCCATCTCAGCATAGTTCATCAGTTTTGCCTGCCAACTCTTCTTTGGTCAGAGTTGTACCATCTTTCCATTTTTGAGCTAGCAGAGTACGCACAGCCGTGGTCGTGTACATAAATAGTTTCGTCTAGTCCTTTGGGACCTCTGGTCCTGTAATACCTAAAAGAAAAGCTTCAGGTTTCTTAGGAAATGATATTTTCAACATTTTTTCCAGTTCATTGTACAGTGGTACCTTGGTTCTCAAACTTAATCTGTTCCGGAAGTCCATTCCAAAACCAGTGTTCCAAAACCAAGGTGCGCATTCCCATAGAAAGTAATGCAAAATGAATTAATCCGTTCCAGACTTTTAAAAACATCCCCTAAAACAGCAATTTAACATGAATTTTACTATCTAACGAGACCATTGATCCATAAAATGAAAGCAATAATCAATGTACTGTACTATAAAATAAATAATAAGATGGTATTATTGGGTGGGGGAAACCCAGCCAGATGGGCGGGGTATAAAAAATAAATTAATAAATAATAATAATTAATTTTTTAAAAAAATTTCTTACCTGCACTGATGATAGTCATTGTTTGGATGGGGGGCTTTTATCCATTTCCGCAGGCACACAGTCAATATCAGTAGCTGAACTGGGTTCCAAAGTCACAAAAAATTAACCAAAAAAGCCTCAAAAACAAAAACGCAAAATAAATAGCAAAAACAAAAGTGCCAAACTTAATCCGTTTGACTTCTGAAATGTTCCAAAACCAAGGCACAGCTTCTGATGGTGCAGGTGCCCCAGAAACAACAGCGCCATTGGATGTTCGGCTTCCGAAAAACATTCGGAAACTGGAACACTTACTTCCAGGTTTTCAGAGTTTGAGAACCAAACTGTATATCATTTCCCAGAAGTATAATGTGTAGAAAGTAGCTTACTGTTCAAAGGTAAAATGTACACTCATTGTTCTGCCTACTTTTGCCTTCAGACCCACCTTCATTAGCATGTGGGCCATGGAATCTTCTCCACTGGCATAAGGGTTCCACCCTAAAAAAGTGGGTTTTCTTTTATTGCATTTGCAGTATTTATTGCAAGAACTCTGGGGCCCAGAAGTCTAGATCCCCCAGTATTTCTTTGCTTCTCCCTTTTCCTCTGTGTACTCACCTTCATTTCCACACCCTACCCACTTAATTTTCCCAGGAGGTTTCGGTGGACACACTGTTACAAGCCACCGATCTTTCCCCCGTCCTCCTACATCAGGCGCTGAAACCTCTCACAAACGAGGATGGGATCCTGACCCAGAGTCAGAGTGAGTATGGGCTTCACAGGAGGAAGAAACAGGGTGGATAAAAATAAAATTAGATTTTTTAAAAAATTTAAATCAGATTTTTTAAATAAAATGCTTTTGGAGGAAAAAATCTTTCTAAAGATAGTTTTCTATTTAAGTTACATTATAGTCCATCAGGAAATAAGGATTTGTTTTAAGTTTTTCGTGCGTGCTAAAACCCAGTCTAAGGTTTTGTTTTGTTTTTTAAATCGTTTAACCACCTCAGTTAACAAACATGGATACATATCCATGTATGGAATATGCTACAATTATTATGCTATAATGTTGTTGTTTTAGTTAAATAAATTGTTTAAATTGTTATTAAGGAAATGGTTGTTTTTCTCCTTTCGATAAAGTGCAGCAAAAAAGTTGTCCAGATATAAACAGTTAACTTACTAAACCTCACAATAATTTCATAATTATCTGTCAATGTATTTCTAATAGTATAACCAAATCAGTAACTTTTGATATAACTGTAAAATCTACTTTGAAAATTTATTATTCCAAAAACAAAACCTTTATCGGGTTGTAAATATTAGGATTATACCAGCAAGAATGAGTCTTTCTGTTAAAAAAAATATTTAAATCAAGTCTTACTGACTAGTGATTTAAATCGTGCTTTAAATCGATTTCCTTTAAATCAAATTCACCCTGGGAGGAAAGGACCTTGATTCCCTTGGGAAGCTAGCCCAGCAATGTGGGTGGGATTTTGACTTCCGCCTCCTGCCATGCAGCACTTAGGTTTGCCACATTGGATGGTGCAGGTGAGGAGGGCTCTCCCAATAGGCATCATCGCAAGAGGGGAAACCTGTGCCGTGAATTGAAGCCCTGTATTCTTTTATTGTACCTTTAATATTCTGTTTGAAGCCGCCCAGAGTGGCTGGGAAAACCCAGCCAGATAGGCGGGGTATAAATAACTTATTATTATTATTATTATTATTATTATTATTATTTATTTAGATGTCTTGAGGCTGAACGAAAGGACGCTGGGCCAAATGTCTGGCCAGCGCCTATGGCTGTTGCCCAAGCAGACCTACTTGAATGTGGAAGAAAACGAGGGCAGCGCTCTGGAGAGGAAGAGGAACATCATCTGCTGCCTCGTTATCCAGATCTTGAAAGAAGAGAAAGAGATACACATTGACAACTTGGTGTTCAAGGTACGGAACTCGGGGATTGGGCCTTGCAGCGCAGTCCAACTGTAGGTGAAACGCAGGGACTAACTCGTTCCTCCTGCCTCTCCAGGTGATCGATGCCTGCCAGAAATGGGAGTCTGGCTCAGCTCTGAAATTCTTGAGCTTCTGCTGCAGCAGCACAGATGTCCTGTCCTGCATCCTGCACTTGCTGAGCCAGGGCTACATCCTGCGCCAGGAAGAGAACCCGCAGCTGCTGGAGTACATCTGTGCCGAGCCCACCACACCTCACCGGGGCCAAGCTCAGCTCATCTTCCAGAGCACCGATTGCCAAAAGGCCAAGGCTTCTTCTGGAACAGACCCTGGCAACAAATTGCCTTTTAGGTAATGTGCTTTTTTGTTTTGTTTTTAAATTAATACTTTTTTCATTACCATTTTCCACATTCCATTCAATTTACTTATACAGTCATCATCATCAACTTCCCTTCCCCATCCTTTGGTGGTTCTATATATTTACCCATTAGGTAAAGGTAAAGGGACCCCTGACCATTAGGTCCAGTCGTGACCGACTCTGGGGTTGCGCGCTCATCTCACATTATTGGCCGAGGGAGCCGGCGTATAGCTTCCAGGTCATGTGGCCAGCATGACAAAGCTGCTTCTGGCAAACCAGAGCAGCACATGGAAACGCCGTTTACCTTCCCGCTGTAGCGGTTCCTATTTATCTACTTGCATTTTGACGTGCTTTCGAACTGCTAGGTTGGCAGGAGCTGGGACCAAGCAACGAGAGCTCGCCCCGTCACAGGGATTCGAACCACCGACCTTCTGATCACCAAGCCCTAGGCTCAGTGGTTTAACCACAGTGCCACCTGGGTCCCCTATATATTTACCCATTATATGACTGCATATTCTGATTTTCCATGATCCCTAGCTAACAGGACCAGTGGTTGGGGAAGATGGGAATTGTAGTCCAAAACATCTGGAGGGCCGAAGTTTGGGGGTGCCTGCTTTTAACTGTTGGATTTACTCCAACCCTGCTAATGTTTTAACCTGTTTAACATTTTTCTTCATAATAATATCAGTGCTTTTTTTTTCTTTAAAAAAATGTTTGGGGATACTCTCATTTTGACTCAAGAAAACCACCATTTTACAGTTCATATCGGGGAAAATCAATACAGTAAATGGACAAAAGTACAAAGATTCACAAAATGTTTAGGGGTATGCGTACTCCTGCGTCCCCCCCAGAAAAAAAGCACTGAATAATATAATAATATTATTTATACCCCGCCCATCTGGCTGGGTTTCCCAAGCCACTCAGGGCAGCTCCCAACAGAATATTAAAAACACGATACAACATCGAACATTAAAAACCTCCCTACAAATACTCTGCAAACATTTCCCACTCTTCCTTAAATACGCGGATCTTCCCGATCTCTTACTTCATTAGTTAAACGTGCTGATTCTACATATTCCCATCAATTTCATCTGCCATTCCTCTTTTGTTGGTGTTAATTCCCTCTCTCCAGACGTTTCGTTTTAACACAGTCACATAGTCGGGGTGTAGGAGCCTGCCTGCCTACTTGTTGTGATAAGGCTCTTCTTGCCTTCAGGTTGGATGCTTTTGGCCTCGGCACAGAACAGGTGCTTATGGAGACGGTGCTGCTGCCCATGGGGCGCACAATGAGCCAGGACGAAGTCGGGGTGCTGATGAACCAGACGGTGCAGAGGGTCTCGGATACCCTAAGCGTGACGGCCGATGTAGCCCAGCACCTGCTTATACACTGTAAATGGAACGTGGACGTTCTGATCCAGCGCTACACAGAGGACCCAGAGGTGCTCCTCATCTCCTCAGGGATGCAAGTGCGGAACCCCGAGGAGCCCTCCAGCCCTGTCACTCACTGTCCAGTCTGTGTGAATCTGCTGAGTCAAGAAGAAAACCCACCTGTTCTCTGCTGCATGCACTACTGCTGCAAGGTGAGGTTCGGCTTCCCTTACTGTCCTGGCAGCAGGTATCTACTTTCACTCTTGCCATTCTTGTCTTAATTCAGATCCCCGAGAGAATATTGCTGCTTTTTGAGATTGGGTGTCCCATCCGTGTCCCATTACAATGGTACCTTGGTTCTCAAACTTAATCCGTTCCGAAAGTCCGTTCCAAAACCAAAGCGTTCCAAAACCAAGGCGAGCTTTCCCATAGAAAGTAATGCAAAACGGATTAATCCGCTCCAGGCTTTTAAAAAGTAACCCCTAAAACAGCAATTTAACATGAATTTTACTATCTGATGAGACCATTGATCCATAGAATGAAAGCAATAATCAATGTATAAAATAAATAAAATAAATAAGACAGTATTGTAGATGATAAAAATGAAAAAAAAAAATCTTACCTGCACTGATGATAGTCATTGTTTGGATGGGGGCGTTTTATCCATTTCTGCAGTCACACAATCAGTCAATCAGTAGCTGAACTGGGTTCCACACAATCACAAAAACAAATTAACTGAAAAAGCCACAAAAACACAAAAATATATATAGCAAAAACAAAAGCACCAAACTTAATCACTTCCGAAGTGTTCGAAAACCAAGGCACAGCTTCTGAATGGTGCAGGTGCCCAGAAAAAATAGCTGACAGCCGCATCGGATGTTCTGCTTCCGAAAAACGTTCGGAAACTGGAACACTTAATTCCTGGATTTTGGTGTTTGAGAACCAAGGCGTTTGAGAACCAAGGTACCACTGTATTCCTATCAGTTTTGGTATAAATCTCCAAAACACTCCTCCTTGTGGGCGACTTGGAGCACTGCTGCCTGTGTTGCTAACACTGCAGATCTTCCTACTCATTTTTTCTTCTTCCATTAGTCCTGCTGGAATGAATACTTGACAACTCGGATTGAACAGAACCTGATTCTGAATTGTACATGTCCCATCTCTGACTGCCCTGCGCAGCCGACTACTGCCTTCATCCGCTCTATTATTTCCTCCAAGGAGGTCATTGCCAAGGTAGGCACAGGGGTTCTGATGCGCAAGCTCAGTCTATCAAAACCTACACACTAGGCGAGAGTTTCATCTTCATCTTCCTGCTCTTTGATAACGAGTTGAAGCCTATGATCACGTTAGGATAATGTCAATTACTTTAACTGCATCAAGAATCCTTCTGCTCAGTTTTTAACCAAAGTTTATCTTCTTCAGAAGACGACCAAGCTTCTTACAGTGTTTAGCTGAGAAGCATAACAGTACATTGCAAAATTCAGAAGGGTTATGCCATTTTTCCGTAAGACCATAGTAGATATTTTGGGTGGCTTATTGTTCTGCCTAATATTAATTAATACTTTTGCCATGACACTAACGCCTCCTGTAGCAATTGGACTATTATGATTAAACTGAGAAACCTAGGTAACACATTCTTATCCTTTGAAAGTCTGAGGAAAAACTATTGTTGAAGATCACTTTGTATTTTTTTGGTCAGCAGTTCCTAGTCCCAGAAAGTTGCTCTAAATCCGGCACGAGATTAATCACCGGCTATTTAACTGATAATTGAACAGGACCTCCAGAACTGCCACTTGTGTGTTTCTTTTCTGCAGTATGAGAAAGCGCTCCTGAGGGGTTATGTTGAATGCTGCTCGAACCTGACCTGGTGTACCAACCCTCAAGGTTGCGATCAGATCCTCTGCAAGGAAGGTCTTGGCTGTGGAGAAGCCTGCTCAAAGTGCTCTTGGATCTCCTGCTTCAACTGCAATTTCCCAGAGGTAAGGCTAAGGTGAACCATGGAGAAAGTGCACCTGTCTCCTCTCAGGACTTCTGTTCTGGGTTTTTTGCCCTCCCAAGTCAGCTCGGGCTCTGTAATTCCTTCCAGGCTCACTATCCTGCCAGCTGCAGCCATATGTCCCAGTGGATGGATGACGGTGGGTTCTATGAAGGGATGACCGTGGAAGCCCAAAGCAAGCACCTGGCCAAACTCATCTCCAAGCGCTGCCCAAGCTGCCAAGCTCAAATAGAGAAAAATGAGGGCTGTCTGCAGTGAGTGCCTTTTTGTTTATCAGCTCATTTAGTTAGAAGGCAGAAGAATGATACAAACTTGGATTGCATGGAGGGTGTCCCCAAACTTTATTCGGCTTCCTGTCCGATGCCTTCTTAGTTGTATATAACATGCGTACTTTTATTTGTATGCTGCCTTGAGCATGGTTTTAACATGAAAAAACCCCCCACATAATTGCAAGAACAAAAATAGTCACAAAGAATAAATAAAACATCAAAAAAATACACAACCAAACAGAAGAATTTCCACATAAATCGTATGGGGAAGTTATACATGAAATAAAGATATAAACATTTAGTATCAGTAACAGCAGCAACCCCGCGCACAACAAAATGCCCTAAACAATAACCCAGCCCAAGAGTCTGTTCAGCAGCCTCAACTTTTGTAGCTGGAGTCAGTCAGGGCCTTGCCCTCCCAGGCCTGGTGGAAAATGCCTGCAAGGCTGGGAGCAGGTCTTCCAGGACTCACAGCCAAGCTTACTTACCCCTGTACAGCAAAGGAAGAGAAGGCAGGCCAAGAAGAAGGCCTGATCTGGCCATCAGGAATTAATTTGCTAGTCACACCTTATGCTTGAACTAACTGGACTTATTTCTGTTCTATGCAGTATGACTTGTGCCAAATGCAACCATGGATTTTGCTGGCGCTGCCTAAAGCCTTGGAAACCAACCCACAAGGACTATTACAATTGTTCCGCTATGGTGAGTTTAGTACAGGGCATACTGTGTGTCTGGTGTTGCATTATTTATTTTTTTAAATTCATCACTCGCCCTTCACCCTAAGGTCCCAGGAGTTTGGATTTTACGACAATTTCAAATCCAGCATTAAGGACCGCCTTGTCCCCTTTCGAACTGACCCAGACCCTGTGATCATCATGTGAGGCCCTTCTTTGTGTGCCTCCTCCACAAGAGGTCTGGAGACCAGCAACATGAGAATGGGACTTTTCGGTGGTGGCTCCCTGTTTGCAGAATGCTCTCCCCAGGGAGGCTCACTTTGCGCCTTCATTACAAATATTTAGGTGTCAGGCAGAAATATTCCTCCCAGGCTAATTAAACACTCTATCACCTTTTAAGCTGTTACGAAATTGTGTATTTGTGTGTGTGTGTGTGTGTGTTGTAAACAGCCCTGTGATCCTCGGATGAAGGGTGGTATAGAACTGTAATAAATAATAACAACCCCAGGTAACTTATTTCCTACTTCCCTCCCTCAGGTGAGCAAAGCAGCTCGACAGGAGAAGCGCTTCCAAGACTATAATGAAAGGTGTACTTTCCATCATCAAGCAAGGGTGAGGATCGCTCCCCTGTACTTTCGGGACAAGGAACCTAATCCAGCCTCTCCACTCTCCCTAAACCCCACCCCTTCTGTTAGGCTGCGCTCCCACACCTGTCCCCTTCCACAGCAAGCTGGCCATGCCCAAAGGCATTGCTTCCTGCTTCACTTTATTCATCCTCTTGCTACCCACACCCAGTAGAAAATGTAGCAAAAATGCCACGTGAGAAGGAATCGCTTTCTGCATGGCCCGTTCCCTTCCATTTCCTCACTCTGTAGTAATAAAGGGGAGCCCTGTTCTCAGGATACAGCAAGGAAGCCAAACTGAGAAAGGTGGAGCACGGAGAGAGGGAGGGGAAACAAGAGGCATGTGTGCTGTGGCCTCACACACTTTGGAAATGTGGCCTTTAGGGGAAAGGGAAGGCTCCCATTCCTGGGGTATTTGAACCTGCATCTTACTGCCCTGTTCTTCATGCCTTAGTGTTAAGACCTTGTAGCCATAATCATCTCTGGCCAAAAAGTGCAGTTCGCAGTGCAGTGATATGTCATCGCCTCATTCAGTGAGGAAAGGCAGTCAGGAAAGATTCATTGCTTTGCTTTCAAAGTCAGAAGGCTGAGATTACATCTTCCGATACCATGAGGCAAGAAATGCCCCCTACCCTCCAGACAGTTCTCCCTTTGAGAGAAGGGTGCACATTTAACAGTCTTGTCTCGTCTCTTTCTTATTTAAGACCACTCAGCTCTCAAAATGCAGATAGGTGAAATGGGTTTAGTGTGGTGGAAAGGACCTGACCAGTCCCCACCCACAGGATATCTTTCTTCCTCAGAATAACAGCCTCACAGCTGTGGAGGGGAGAGAGCATTTGTTAGATAGGAAGCATCTTCAGAAAGCTTTGAGGAAGTCCCAGGAGGGAACCAGGCTTTAAAAGCTTGTCTTTTGTGCTGTTTGGGGGCTACTCAGAGCAAATATATTTGAGCTTTCCATTCCTAAAAGCAAGTCAGAAACCCAACAGAGCTCTGTAGAATTATGGCCTGCAACATCGTGCAACTAGTTGCCTGAGGTCCGAGGTTGGTTGCAGAGGACAAGTGTTGGCTGAACTTTGGCTACAGTTAAAAAGGAGAAAATAACTGAATAGGTACTTAAAAATAAATATCCTGCAGGTAAATTTACATGGCAGTTGAGTTTATTTCCATTATTTCCATTTACACATAATGGAAAGGGCCCCGGTGTCTGCTCTGCATCAAGTTTTACCATCCAAGAATACTTCATAGGCAGCTGGTTCTAGTATTAGTGGTAGAAATTGGCCATGAAAACCACTTGGGCTTCTGTCACACAGAATTTGTGTCTGCCTGTCTGGAATAGTAACACTTGGCCAGCTTGCCAAATCTAACCTCTCTAGTCCAAAAGATTGCTTCCTGTGAAAAAATAGGACGGGTGGCCGTAATAATTTGGTGATAAACCAGTGCCTAGAGAGATAGACTTTGCGCATGTCTGCAGATAAAAAGGGTTCTTCCTGAATAGACAGGATTGCTGAGACTCTTCCCTTTCATTGCAGGAATTTGCCATGAACTTGCGAAATAGGGTTTCCACTGTCAGTGATGTGCCACAGATTCGGTCCTTGACGTTTGTCGTTGACACCTGCAAAATGCTGGAACAGGCACGGAAAGTAAGTGCATTACTCTGAGAAAGAGGAGGAGGGACACACACACATGGATGTATGTCTGCCGCTCTTCTTTCTGACTTTCTCCTCTGCTGCTGCAGTCCCTTCGTCCTCTTTCTGTAATACAGTTTAAACTCATTAAGAAAGTACAACTCCAAGAGGATCCACAACATTCAGATAAATGGAAGGACAGTATTTTGGAGGGATAGGAGAGGCGAATGCCTAAGCGCAACAAAGTCTTAGAAGATTTATTATTCAGGGTGGTGGGTGAAAATAAAGTGCTGGCAGCTATCCCCTCTCTTCCTTTGGGAAATTCTGGTGGCAGCTGGTGACTTTAGTTTTTGGCTTGGCCAGCAAGGCTAGTAAAAATGGTTAAGCCCTGGTCATTGCATCCATTTGAGACAAATATTTTCTTCTTGAAGCCATGCAGTATTTAATATGCTAACGCTATACCTGCACTGATTCTTACAGTGCAGAAGGCGTATTTAAGATGTCTCCCAGAGGCTGTTGGAATCTGTCCTGGCTTTCAACAAAGGTCCTTGTGCAGATAAAGGTTTAGTTCTTGCTTTGATTTACCATCTTGCTAGCCCCAGATTGTTTTCTCTTTTGAGTTGCATGTGCTGTTCTAGACATGTGCCCAGAAATGGAGGCTCCATTCAAGCCATAACTATGCCAGAAATAGCACAGAGCAGGAAAAGTGGCTCTCCATTAGGAAGCTGTGCCTGGAAAGTGAGGGGAGAAAACCAGCTGCCTGCAATACGTATGTGAATGTGGTGTTTTGTGCTCTCTCTCTCTCTCAGGTGCTGGCTTACTCCTGTGTGTACAGCTACTATAACCAGGACACTGAAAAGATTGACATCATGGAGCAACAATCGGAGAACCTGGAGCTGCACACCAATGCTCTGCAAATCCTTTTGGGTGAGTAGAAGTGAAAGAGACCATGTTCCCAAGATGATGGCTGCTATTGACTTTAAATACAGGTTCAATGAATGCTAGATTACAGGCTAGATTATCACGCATAGCTGCCAAGTCCTGGTTAGAAAAATACAGGATCAGCAGCGCCGGCACCGGAAGTCGCTTCTACGCATGTCTGGACATGCGTAGAAGCGACTTCTGGTGCCGGCGCTGACTGATTTCCGGTGCCCAGGCATGGGCAGAGCGGCACCGGAATAAATCCGGGGGAATTACGGGATATTTAGCCATTCGGGATGACAGCGGGAAACGGCTTTAAAAACGGTTTCCCAGGGAAAACGGGAGACTTGGCAGCTATGTTATCAGGAAAGGCCAAGAGAGCATTTCCTCATTGCAGCCACCTGGGTAGCTCTCCTCTAGATGCCTGACTTTCACTCCATGATTCTTCTAAATATGACTAAAAGCTTACGTAATTGTTGTTGTTTAGTCGTTTAGTCGTGTCCGACTCTTCGTGACCCCATGGACCATAGCACGCCAGGCACTCCTGTCTTGCTTACGTAATTAAAAATGTAATAAAATCAAAGCTATCATTCTCTTGCAATAACACACAGTCCACGCTGTTAGTTCTGTCATGACACTTGGGCCTGCCCAGAGTCTGATAAGCAATAATTAAGTAATGTATCCATGAGAAGTAGTTAAAAGAAGTGCTTGGGGCGAGAACAATATGTATCTCTTCCTCCTTTCCTCTGTGTTCAGAGCTGCCAGCTGTGGCCTTGTGCCCCAATGCACAGCATTCAAGTAGGTTTGTCAGATCCTTGTCTAGATGTGGGGCTAGGTTTTCCTTTTCCTCACTAACACCCCCTCCCCCCATTTTACCCTATAACAGGCAAAATGAGAGGAGTGGACAAATACTGTTAAAAAAACAACACAGTTTGAGTGCCTTTCTGTACGCATATGGATGCAAACCAGAAAAACTGGAACAAAAAGGAATCCCCACCTACCCTTTTCCCATTCTTCTTCTGATCTGAAATGTGTTTCAAGTGAGGCAGAATGAAACTTCTCTAGCTGCCTGCAACTTTGTGGGATGGATTAGCTGAGTCAGCTCTCCCCTTTCGGTTGCTACTACTTAGCCTGCAGCCTGAAAGCTCACGTTGTTTTGGCCTTGTATTTCAGAAGAGATGTTGCTACAGTGCCAAGATCTTGCCTCTTCGATTCGGCTGCTCAAAGCCGAGCATTTTAATACAGGTCTAGAGTTGGTGCGCAGGATCCAAGAACGACTCCTGGCAATTCTGCAGCATGCCACACAGGTAACAACTATTATCTTGACCAGGAATGTGTTCTGTTCAGCATTGTAGCAGAATGGAAAATGCTGTGGTGCAGTTTATTTTGGAGGGGCTGCCAGTGACATTTTCTGACCTTTCATTATATCCTGACAGGACTTCCGTGTGGGATTCCAAACCCGACAAGGCTGTGAACAGGGGGAGATGAAGTTATCCAATGTGCCTAATGCTACGCCTACTTATAAAGAGTGAGTTTTCTTCCAGGGGTGACATGGGCAGTAGGACTACCGGTAGATGGTGGGTTTTGCATTCCCTCTCTCTCTCTCTCTCTCTCTCTCTCTCTCTCTCTTTCTAAATTTTATTAAATTTTCTATTATACAATTTCAGATAAACATTTTACATACTTTAACATATCCAATGACTTCCCTTCTCCTTCCATAGTTCATTTTGCATATTTACATCCCTGCATATTTTACAGTAACTGTTCCAATCGGTTTTCCACTATTACATCCATCAAAAATTATTTACTCTGTTGAATTCATCTTAATGCTGCCAGCGTTTTCAACTTAAGTTGCCCATCATCTTTAGTTGGGACCTCACTCACTTTCCATTTTTTGAGCGAATAAAACACAGGCCGCAATTGTTGCATACATAAATAATCTTTTCTGACACCTGGTGATTCCAGTCTGAGTTATCCCCAACAGAAAGGACTGGTTTTTTTGGGGGGGGGGAAATAATTTTAAACATTTTTTCCAGTTCATTATAAATTATTTCCCAATACTCTTTTACCTTTTTACATGTCCACCACATATGAAAGAACATTCCATCCACCTCTTTACACTTCCAGCACTTAGCTGATTCTATCTTGTAAATCTTAGCAAGCCTACTCGGAGTTAGATACCATCTTTGGATCATCCTATATAATAAAGTCCAAGTTGTCCCTGCGTCCAAGTTGTCCCGTGTGTCCCTGGGTCACTGCGCATGGGCCCCAGAGACACAGGGATTGGACGGAGAGACAACGGCCAACCGCCGCTCCGCCAACCGCTGCTCCGAAGCCCAGTCTCATGCTAGAGGTGCGCGGTGAGGCGGCGGGGGAAACAAGCGCTCTCCCCGGCAGCCTTGCCGCGCACTGCCGGCATGGGACGGCGCTTCCTCGGCGAACACAAGCAGGCAGACAGCCCGCCTGCTTGCCTTCCCCGAGGAAGCTGAAGCGGCAGCGGGAGCCGAGGGAAGCCGGCTTTGGCTTGGCGGCGGCGGGAAGAAGGGGAGGAATTCCTCCCCTTTTTCCCACTGCCGCCAAGCCAGTCCCCGAGCCGAAGTGGGGCGCGGCAGGGGCTTTTCGCCGTTTGCCTTCCCGGAGCGAAGGGAGAGGCAAACGGCGAAAAGCACCCGCCGCGCCGCACTTTGGCTCGGGGACTGGCTTGGCGTGCGCGGCGAGGCGGCGGGGGGGGAGGAGAAGCGCTCCTCCCCCCCCGCCGCCTCACCACGCAGCGCTGACATGGGGCGGGGCTTCGGAGACCTTCTCCGAAGCCCCGTCTCATGCGGGAGGTGCGCGGCGAGGCGGCGGGGGGAGAAGCGCTCCTCCCCCCCCGCCGCCTCGGCACACAGCGCCGGCATGGGACGGAGTTTCGGAGAAGGTCTCCAAAGCCCCGTCTCATGCAGGAGGTGCGCAGCGGGGGGGGCGGGAGAAGTGCTTCTCTCCCCCCCCCCTCGACGCGCACCTCCCGCATGAGACGGGGCTTTGGAGACCTCCAAAGCTCCGTCCCATGCTGGCGCTGCACGAGAGCAGCTTTCTAGCGCCCGTTTTTAAACGGGCTGAATTCCACTAGTTTTCAAATAATTCTCTTTCAAAGAATCACATGCTGTCAATTTCAAGTCACTTTTCCAAAGTTTCTCCCAGAGGTTAAAATCTATGTTGTATCCTGTATTTATTGCCCAGTGTTTTATTGAAGCTTTAACTAGCTCGTCTTTTGTTTCCCATTCTAATAACAGGTTATACGTTTTAGACAAAATGTGGATTTTGCATTCTTAGTGAGGTACAACATGTCTAGGGTTATTGCCTAACCTAAGCATGCAGCAGACTGAACAATTTAACACACGTCACCATCCAGCAACCCAGACACTGAGCTGCTCTCCCTTTTGGAAGCGCCCTTTTCTTTCTGCACACTTTAATTTTCTTTTTCCACAGTGAGCTAGACAGGCTGTCATTTGGGCTACTCTTAATCTGTGGCCTGATGGACCAGGCGAGGGGCTCTTGTGAACGAGTTAAAGCTCTGTATGTGCCCTGAGGTACTAGCAGTTGTAATATTGTATGTATTTTTTAAAAACTACAATACTTTAAACACACGCTCCTTCAAAGTACGATACCAGGGTGGGGTACAAGAATGTAAATTAAAACCAAGAAATGCAGTCGTGAACAAAGAATACAAGGTGCAGATAAAAACAAAGCTGAAGCAGCAAATACAACGATATAAATACAGTTTATCCAGTTCTTTCTGGAATGGTGGTAGCAGTCCAAACCCAGGATTGCCAGATGTTCAGGAGTCCAATCACGTTTCCCTGAAACTCCCAACAGTAGTTGAGTTCTGTTAGGTCTTAGCCAATCTTCTGTTAGGTTTATAGCGTTTCTCGTGGTTGTTGGCTAAAAATGCGCAAGGTGCACTGACGACAAGGGTTTGTTTCCACCTAGGCTTGTTTTCGACGAGGCATCTGATTCAGCCGACACAGATGATGGTGGCAAAGAGGAAGAGGATGATGACGAAGATGAAGACGAAGAGTACGTCCCCGAGTGGCAGGAGGAGTATGACGACGAAGATCTCGATGATGACAATATTTCTTACGATGATGAATCGGAGAATCTGGAGAGGGATTCTTTCTTTTTTGATGACGCTTATTAGTAGAGTTGGCCTCCTGGCACCCCAAATTCACACCAGAGAATCCTGGAGTAAAACATTGCCTGTCACTCAGGCAGCCTTGTCCCGGCTGCACTCTCTGCTCTGCTTCTGTCATGGTCCAAGGACAGCAAGGAGAACTAGATTTCAGTCAGGCGGGAGTTTGTATGGTAGTTTACAACAAAAGGGGGCTTTCCTCTTTGAGATGGCTGGTTTTGACTCTCTTGGTACAATTTGCAGGGCTGCTGTGCCCGGTTACATAGGAACTTCATCAGCTTTTGGCACAAGCGGTGGCGGGGAGGGTGTGTTCTTTGTCATCTGTGAGCTTTTTTCCCCCATGCTCTTCCTTGGGGAATGAAACCAAGTACCAATCTAGCAACAGGTCCATCCATTATCTCGTCCCATTACAGGCTTCAACCTTGAAAGAATCAGGGCATACCACATGTCGTTTATGTCCATGTGAAAAGTTACACACCACTCTTGCCTGTATTTCCTATATCTTATTTCCACACTTGTTGCTATCATGCAGGAATCGAGCCTTGGCAAAAACTACTTGATTTCATAATCTAGCCTGACAATGGCGAATGGCCCAGGAATCGTAGTGACACAGCCTCCTTGAGTGCCAGCTTTTTAGCCCAATGGCTTTTGGTTCTCAGTAGTGATGTTCCCTGTGGGGTAAATACATGGAATGTGCACCCACCACACATGCATGCACAAAGTATTTCTTAGGGGCCTCTGTCTGCCAAGGCGATTCTCATTTCTTTTCTAGCACATGTCTAGAAACTAGGGACGGAGTTTTTCACTCCTTTGCAGCGAAAAGCTCTCTGCTGGATTGAGTGACCAGGGAGGAAAGTTCTAACTAGAGAGAAGGTAATTTAGGTCATTGGGTGTGTTTGGAGATGAGAGCTGGTGAAATAGTTAAAATATATTTTTTTTAAATAGAGCTCAAGTGCCCTGCTCGGAGTCTGACAGGTAGTTCTGTGGGTTGCCAGCACTCTTGAATGGATATGGTTTTGAGTGTACCTCTTTCGTTGAGAGGTCAGTTTTCTGTGGGTTTTTTTTTTGTCATTGGAATCGTCTTCTCTTCCTTCAGATAGGAATTCTGCAGGATGTAGAGGTTCAGAGAGTTCATATATACATATATATATATAATAAATACACACACAAACACACACACATATATATATATGAAGCTGAAATGGTTCAGATTATTATGCTTTATCTTTTCTTGAAAATCAAAAAGAATCCTGAAACAACAAGATTATACACCACCTGTTTATGTAATAAACAGTTTTTTTTCTTTTATTACTGTCTGTTTAGTGTGGTTCTCTTCTATCCTGCTTCCCACACTTTCCCAATTTCTGTTGCTTATGGCTGAAATAGAGGTTAGGAGAAATGCAATGCTGCTGCCGGAGAATCCCTATGTCTCATTGGTTGAATCAAGGGTGTTTTTTATTTTAAAAAAATCAAAACTCCAAATATTTGTTGATTAGTCTCAGTCATGTAAGCTACAAAAGCTGCACATACTGGTAACATTTGTGCAGTAGTCTCAGTCACGTGAACTATGTTCATTTATTCTAATAGAAGATTTTGAAGTTTGGGCTTTTTAGTAAAATGTTTTTTTTGTTTTTGTTTAATACACTGTTTGCTTCTTGCTTTTCCGTGCCCCATAGTTCCAGAATTAAATTAACCTTGCTACCAGCCTCACTCATCACCCTATCTATTCCCCTGTCTCTATGACTGGTGTACTAATGTTCAGTTCCTAAGGGCCTGTCCACGGCGAAACACTGCAGGTGTACAAATATCTGCCTCCATGAAATTTAGCTCTACCTGGATTTGAAGTATGATGGGAGAAACAAACTTTCAAAATAAATCAGAAAAGTTGTATGTAGGGTGCTAAATATAAAGGAATACCAATAAATACTGGGCTGGAGAGGGATGAGTGTCAAAGTGTGAAGTTGATAGTGTTTTGATATCACACCTATACCAATGTGACCAGTAGAAGTAGTCCAGCAAAGCATCATAGTCTTCCCCTTTTCCCAGTTACCTGCCTTTCCAGAGTTGAATGTGAAGAAAACTCCTTGCCCACACAGTCCAGTGTAAAGTGTTTTATTGCTTCAAGAGACAAGACTACCCAGATACACTATATACATAAAACACTATATACATAAAGTTAAGAGGTGCTGGTGCATCATAAATTATTACTACTAAGTACAGTAACCTGGTCTTAGAGGTTAAGTGATAAAAATGTGCAGAGAAATCCAAGTTTGGAGAGCGATCCACCGCCACCACAATTCACTACTGCTCTATTGCCTTGCTGCTGAACGCAGTCTTGGCTTTCTACACACATTCTTTGGAGAAAGGGAGAGTGGATGAGTCATACCAGAGGCACATGGCTTTGGGCTGTTTCAAAAGGCCCACCAAAGCTGGCATCCTAACCCTTAACAAAAAATCGGACTTTTTTTTGGGGGGGGGAGACGGGACTCAAGACACAGACCTTGCAAGCAGTTGGTGCAATTTCACACACATTGCCAAATTACAGCAACAGAAGTGACTGACTGAAAGATCCCATCCTGAGAAGATAGCAGCCAAGTTTGAAACAATTCAAGCATGGTTACTTAGTGGTCGAAATGGACTAATCTGGAAAGAGTTGTACAAAATAGAAGACAGTGCAGAGTTGTTGGAGAGCACGATACAGACCGGATACAGACGCGACAGGTTTTTGAACAGGTACCTGCTTCAGTTGCTTCCTATCCTTTTAAGTTATAGATTTGGGACTCATGATTATATTGGATAACCAAATTCCCAATCAAGTTGCTATGAAATGAAAATTGAAAGGTTCAATGAGAGGCAACTCGATTGGTTGGTTAACTCTGATCTTGGCTCTTCATTATGCAATCAATGTGGACGATACCCTGCTGATTGCTTCACTTGATTTTTTTATTATTAATCATTTCGAGTTGCTTTTAGTTTTTCTTTTTTTCTGCTTTTCAGTAGCCAACTGGCATTTCCAGGGTGGCTGCACAAATGTCTGCAGTCACTAGACTTCCCTCATGATACATAAAGAATAAGAATGGGTTCTCTTTGCTCACAAACCAACCTTTTGCTTGTTCCTGCTGGGAAATTTGAATTGTATGTCATCTCTGTCTTAGCAAAAGGAGACAATGCATCTTCGAATTAGTTTATAAACTGAACATACTTGTAAATTTCAGATGAGTGAATAGATGGCTACACAAGAAGAATTTTGATTATGTGCTCTGCAAGGGATGTGGGGAAAGGCTCTGAAGGGAGAATATGTCTTGCTCTAAGGGAGAATATGTCTTGCTCCACTCTTCTGTTTGCCCTGCTGCTTTCACCTGGGAAAACCCACAGCTTAGTGCTGAATTGGAGCAAACAGGAATTGGGTTTTCTGCTGATTGCGGTTTGTAAAGAGTGGGCTTTCCAGGGGAAAGCAGTTGGTCAAATGCAAGCACTGCTTAGGCCCGTGCTTTCCTGGTATGGGACAAGTGGAAGAGTAGACAAGCCCTAAGTGTTTCACACCTGCAATGGTTTCAGGAGGTAAGGATCATCTCTCATTTTCCTGCTTTCTACTGATAAGGGTGCTGTTTGGTGAGGCATGATATCATGAAGTGCTGGGGAAGGGTGGTCAGCAAAGTCCAAAGGCTCCTGCTAGCCCTAGCTACTATCTCTCGGAGCTTTAAAATCGATTCTAACAGCCAACACAGATATGATGCAATTTTCCTGGTTTCAGCATTTTTAAATCATTGGCATCCGTCTGTCTCAGAGGGTGGGGTGGGGGTTGAAGTCAAATTGTTGAGAGAGTTGCAGCACCTACTGGTATTACGTAGTAATCTAATTGAGTTCCAACTTGAGTGGAAGGAGACGAGCAAAGGGAAGTCTCAAGTTAGCAAGCGGACCAAGGCAAGTAGAAAAGTGGAATGTTGTACACTCAGCCAGAGGATGACAATAAATGTATTGGGGGTTTGTGAAATTAGTGAATTGAGCAAACAGGACAGCCACAATAAGTCATTTGATGCTATTATTATTATTATGGCAGTTAGCACTTTCTAATTAGCAAAAGCCAAGAGAAAATGTACCCTGCTACATTATTTATAAAAATAAAATAAAAAATGAGAAGCTTGAAAAGCCATATGTCCTACCTCATAGTACTGGAACATATTGCTCATTAGTACATGGTCAGGGGCACTTTGCTTTCTTCATATAATTTAGGACTCTGCAAAATCTGAACTATTCCTCTACAGGAAACAAAAACTTATTTTTCCTGATATGGCAGTTTCTCACGGGTCTCATTGTGGGAGATGAATATGATTCATTTTTATTAATTCACAATAACATAGCTCCCGCCTTCCATGTTCACCTCCCTATGAACCTTGCTTTAAGATTTGTCAGAGTGCAGTGCACTCCCTATATGAAGTGAAATCCCTTGAAGAACCCAAATTAGGTCATTCTCCATAGTGGCAATGCAGCTTTGGAATCAACTTCCCTGGGAGGTTCATCATGCCCTTCATTATTTACATACAGGCACAAACCATAAAACTAGTTTCATGTACTTTTCAAATGCTTTTAATTTGTTCTGCTTCTTCAGTATTTATTGCTGCTATTTCATAGTACATTTTAATGTTTTTCCACATTGCTTTGACTGCATTTAGCAAAAAGGCAATCTAAATATCACATACATGACATACGTGCAGCACCAAATAGCTCAATCAGGGTTGTGGGTTCGAGCCTCTCCTTGGGCAAAAGATTCCTGCGTTGCAGGGGGTTGGACTAGATGACCCTCATAGTCCGTTCCAACTCTACAGTTCTGATTCTAACGGCACATTACTGCACAACAGAAATTTCACTTTCAGCTACAGAAATGCCTGGGGAACCAGGGACCACCTTATCTTCTATGAACTTCTAAGTTGTTTGTTTGTTTGATTAAGTAATTAATTAATTTTATATACCACACTTCCATGAGCAGACAGCACAGGACTCGTGTGCTCTGAAGCTTCCTCCGGCAGCAAAATGCCTAGGTTCAGGCTGGCGAAGTGCTGCGAGGTGCCCGGCGGTGTGTCACGCCACCCCATGTCAGCGCCACCGGGCTATTGCAGCATTATCTCTACGAGAACTTGGAAGCGCAGGGAGGAGACTCCCGCTGCAAGAAGAACAAGGTTGAGGCATGACCGGCCTTCTGCACTAAGGCTGGCAGAGGAGCTTGCAGCCGCGCCTGTGGCGGCGGCGAGGGGGACACCAAGGCTGTTTGTAGCGAGGAGGCGGCGGCGGCGGAGGGGTGGGTGGGGTGGTGGTGGTGGCGGCGTGCCCCCCTCTCCCCTCCTCCGCCGCCAGCACCTGAAGTCCCGGTGCAAGCCGGCAGGGCGGGGCGGGGCGGCGCTGCGGAGGCTGGAGCTGATGTCAGGCTGATGCTGATGCTGATGCGCGCGGTGCATTGTGGGCGAATCCCCGCCACCAGCGCCGCCGCCGCCGCCGCCGCCGCGGACCCATCCCGAGGCCGGTGCGGGAGGGGGGAGACGATGCTCCCCGGGCGACCCCCTCCCACGGGAACAGGAGCAGCCTCAGGCGGTCCCGAGCGAGGCAGGGAGCAGCGCCGGCGGTGCCGCACTGACTGACTGACGGAGAGCAGCGGGCGGGGAGGGGGGATGCGCCGCCCTCACCAACGGCTGCGGCAGGGACCAGGTGAGCGCGCGAGGGAGGGGCAGGCCCGCGGGCTGAGGCGAGGGAGGACGCCCCCGCTCCGCCCCCACCCCACCCTATAACTGGACCACTTGGGGTGGGGAGAAGGTAGGGTGTCCTAATTTGGGGGTGACGGCCCAGCCCGAACCCCCTCACAAGCTCAAGTGTCGCCCGGCGGTGCATTGTGGGAGTTGTAGTTCATCCTCTGAGGGGGAAGGGGGGGAAAGTGAGGGGGGGACACCGCCTTTCGAGCTCCCAGGATGCCCTCGAGGCGAGGGGGGCCGGTGGGGATTGACGGGGCGTTCGGCCAGTTGCGAGCAGGAGCCCACCCCTGTGGGCGTTGGGATTGGGAAACGGGCGGCCGAGTTTGAACGAACTGCAGTGCAGGCAGAGGGGTGAGGAGGGGGCGGGGCTTCGAGGGCCTCGCGCGCCTACCTTGCGAGGCGCGCGGGGGCGGGGCGGAGTGTGAGGCGGGGTTGGCGTCGAGCTGCCTCGTGGGAGCGGCTGCTCTGGGCTACGGGACTGTCTCTAGGGACAGCGGCGAGGGGTGCAGTTGGGCATTTTATTTATTTTTATTTTTTTGAGATGCCGGTTAATATGGGCGTGGAGGGAGCTGGCCACGGCGAGCTTAGGTTTGCTGTGGGTCCCTGGGAGCAGGATACATGTTCCACTACAGCAGGTCAGGTGGCGAGGCCGTCAGGGCAGGACTTGCCAGGCCAAAGCCCAGGCCCACCCCACTCGGTGGAATGAGCAGGAGGGTTTCTATACCCAGCAGGACTGACTTGAAATCCTCAGACATGGAAGTAATACGCATAACTGTCGAACAGCGTGTGTGTAAAATGACCATTAAGTCTTGAGGCCGCAGTCCTGAGCCTACAAGCTTGGAAGTAAGGCCCAATTACTTCAGGAAGACCTACTCTGAGCAGGCATGGTTAGCATTGTGTTCAAAAAACCAACTGCACTATGACTGAGGTAAAGAGGCACATGTTAAAAGAGGGTCATGAGTTGGTAACTTGTGCAAGAAGACCTGTGAACAGGAATGAACTGCTCTCTAAGCCTACCCAGGTGATTTGAAAGTTGATGAGAATTTTAATCTGTTTTAGTATTGTAACTTTTTGTATGTTTTAAAGTATTGTTGTGATTTTTTTCTTGATTTTCTTGTTCTATCTTTTTGCAAACTTTTTTTTTTACAGTGAAGCGTATAAATTTTGTGAAAAATTAATTTGGAGGGTTACATTAGGCAGGCAGAGCTTGATAAAAGGTTGAGGTTTGATGGTGAAAATGGAGATGGGAGTATTAAATGGCAATGAAGGTGCAGAAAAGTCCAAACATAAGAAAGAAAGGGTATGGCAGAAGATGCACAGACTGGTTTGAGAGAAGGTGACAAAATTGGCTGAGCTTGAGCAGAATGGAGAAGCTCAGTTTGAATTAAGATTCCTTATGGTATGCTAACAGCACAAAAGCTCTCTGACAGGCAGTAATCTCAGGTGGGATGACAGTGCTTTGAAGACTAAGTGGGAGAAGGTGTGTAGCCTGTAACAGTAGGCAATAAGAGTAGCATGAATAATGAATTTTCCCAAGTTATAATATTTTTTGTTATTCTTACTATTGCATGTTAAACTTGCAATAGTTATGAAGAAAACAAACATTTGTTTTTTGGGGAACAAAATCTTAAGGATTGAGAATTAACAGCTTCATCCTTTTGGGTTGATCTCTTGCTCTTGAAAGTGTGAAGGTCCCCCCCCTTAAAGTTTTGTACTTTAAGCCATTACACTTTTTGTCCTCCAGTAGATCAGATGCCTCACTTCTTTCATATGATAATGCATTTTGTTATATAATGGCAGGCTTTCTAAGGTTGTTTTTCTTATAGCTTTCATTTCAGTGCTTTCTCATTTGTCACATATTCCAAATAGGACACCACATGGTATGTCATATGAGATTATATCAGTACATATTGTAGCTACTTCCTGAGCTTTGAAGTTCATACTTTCCCACTATACATTATTTTGGGTTAAATGTTGGCCTTTGTTGTTGGATCCAGATATCTCATGACATAACCTTGTTATCTGGTGACTAAGAATATCACTTGTCATACCCATGGTCCATCTAGCCCTGTTTTTTTTAAATTTCAGACCTGATTGATCAAGGAAATTTCAGCAACCTAGGAATTTTCTTGCCATTCTTATCACTTCTAGCCACTGACAGTCTTTAAGATATTGGGGCATTTTAATTATTGTTTTGGATATCACAAATCACCAGGTCTGGACCTGGATGGTATCCACCTGAGAGTTCTTAAAGAACTCAAATGTGAAATTGCTGATCTTCTAATAAAAATATGTACATGTTCCTAAGAGCAACCTATATATCTAAGGACTGAAAAGTGGCTAATGTAACAACAGTTTTTTAAAAATGGATCATAGGCCAGTTAGCCTAATTCCTGTTTTGGGAAAACTACTGGAAAGCATTATTAGCAAAAGAATTACCAATCATATAGAAGAACAAGTCTTACTGAAGCTGAACCAGCATAACATCTGCAAGGACAAGTTCTGTCTCAATAGCCTTTTAAAATTCTTTGAGAGTGTCAATAAGCTTATAGAGGTGACCAGTCAACTTTGTGTACTTGGAATTTCAAAAGCTTTTGATAAAACACTTTGCCAACGACTCTTGAACAAGCTTAGCAGGCACTGGTTTAGGAACATGAAGCAGAGTAGGGATAAATGAAGGGGTGTAAGAACTGGCAATCCCCAAGGATTACCAGTTCTTGAATCCTGTACTTTATAGCTGTTTCATAAAAGATTGGGTGAGCAGTGAGGTAGCCAAGTTTGCAGATGATACCAAATTTTTCAGAGTGGTCAAATTGTTCAGAGTGGTTAAAAAGAAGAGGGATTGCAAGGAGTTCAAAAAGGATCTCTTCAATCTGGGTGAATTAAAATTAAAATGTGATTCGATGTAAGCAAGTGTAAAGTGATGCACATTGGGGCAAAACATCCTAATTTCACATATGCTGAAGAGGTCTGAACTAGCATTGACTGGGAAGGATGTTAAAGTCTGAGAAAGTAAGGCAGCTTTGGAGAAGCAATTAGAAAAGCTGGCAAGCAGCCAAATTAGCTGGACTACGTGACTAAAGTTAGCCCAGCAATCTAGAGGCCTAGCAACAGGCTTTGATTGGATGAAAGTTCCCTGATAAGCAGCATGATACTGCAAAGTGGTTGTTGGGGAGTTTGGAGAGAGTTTGGAGATAGTTGGTGTGTGTTAGATGAGAGAGCTGTGTATAGTAACTTGTAAATACTTTGCTTTGGCTTTGCTCTGTTGTATATATCGGTAATAAAAGCAACTGGAACTCAAGTTACTGTTCCTGAAGTTCTGTTCCTGAACCAGTGCACTGGGCTGCACAGTCTTGCAGGGTGTCCACTGCGGGAGGATCGGAGAAATATCCACCAGTAAAGGAGACCTTGGGGGTCATGTTGGATAGCTCAATAAGAATGTTGAGCTAGTGTGCAGCAGCTGTGAAAAGCATGAATTCCATGTTTGGAAAATCGGGAAAGGAATTGAAAACAAAGCTGCTAATATCATAGTACCGTTCTACAACTCTGGTGCATCCATACTTTGAATATTGTGTACATTTCTAGTCACCACCCAGCAAGAGGATATTGTAGAGCTTGAAAAGGGGGCAATCAAGAGGGTGGACCAGCTCTCCTATGAGGAAAGGTAACCACATTTAGAGGGACTATGACAGAGGTGTATAAGATTATGCATGGTGTGAAGGCTAGAGAAATGTTTCTCTCATTGTGCTAGAACCCAGACCACCCCGTTAAGCTGAATGCCGGAAGATTCAGGATAGACATAAGGAAGTATAGTACTACTTCAGACAGCACATAGTTAAACACCAGAATTAGCTCCCACAAGATCTGATTGCCATCAGTTGGATGGCTTTAAAAGAGGATTAGACAACTTCATGCAGGATAAGGCCATGTTCTATCTCCACTCTGTCTTTGAATACCAGTTGCTGGGAATATCTAGTTGAGAGATTGCTGTTGTGCTCGTGTTCTGCTTGCAAGCTTCTCATAGTAAATTGATTGACTGCTGTGAGAACAGGATGTGGAAGTAGAGGAGTCTTTAGTCTGATCCCAGTTTTGCTGAGTGATTGCCCTAGTGATCAGTCTGCAGGGAAGTCATACTGTGACGGTGACTGTGAGGTCACTTAGGATACTATATTGTTCCCAATGCTTTTTAACATCTATTTGAAGCCTTTGGGAGTGGTGATTAGCAGATTTGGACCTAGGTGTCACCAGTATGCTGATGAAACTTGACTTTACTTTTCTGTAACATTTGACTTAGGAGAAAGTGTGCAAATCCTGGACTAATGTCTGGAGTTGGTAATGGGCTACATGAGGGCCAGTAAATTGAAGCTGAATCCTAGTAACACAAGCTCTATGTGTGAGTGGTTTCCAAATTCACCTGAAGGTGCAGATGAATAGCTTGGGAGTACTATTGGATCCGAGATGCAGGTGGCATTGTGATCTAAACCACAGAGCCCAGGGCTTGCCGATCAGAAGGTCGGCGGTTTGAATCCCCGCGACGGGGTGAGCTCCTGTTGTTCGGTCCCTGCTCCTGCCAACTTAGCAGTTCGAAAGCACCCCAAAAAGTGCAAGTAGATAAAGAGGAACCGCTTTGGTGGGAAGGTAAACGGCATTTTTGTGCGCTGCTCTGGTTCGCCAGAAGCGGCTTAGTCATGCTGGCCACATGACCTGGAAGCTGTCTGCGGACAAATGCCAGCTCCCTCGGCCAGTAAAGCGAGATGAGCGCCGCAACCCCAGAGTCGTCCACAACTGGCCATAACGGTCAGAGGTCCCTTTACTTTTACTCTTGGATCCATCATGGTCACTTGAGGGAGCGGTATTCTCAGTGACTAAGAGTGCTCCCCCCCCCCGTCCCCAGTTGCAGCCGATATGCCTGCTGTGGCTATCCGTAAACAGTAGTTGTGAAATACTTTTTAAATGCTATTTTAAGTGCTCATACATTTTGTGGCCACTGCAATCAGTGTGCTTGCACTTCTTCCTGTATTTCTGATGGTGGCTTTTTGGTGAGTCACTTGTCCAAAGATTTAAATGTCTTCTTTTATATTTTTAAATAGTATTCACTTGGGATGTGTATACTCTCATAGCATGTACTAGGTGGGAGTTATACATCAGACCTTCTAGCGTTGAAGACTTGAGACATTTCAGATATTTCAGGAAGTTTTATACTTTTTTTTGAGGTGTAAGTAAAACCATTTCCCCCCTGTACATGGGTAAGGATATTTTTATTTTTATTTTTTACAGACATTTGGAGGTGGAGATCGTTAAAGGAATTTTTTTTAAAAGTGAAAATGTTGGTGGTTCCTAATATGCCAAAAGTGTCAGCATTTTTGTTGTATTTCAGATGAACCTTATACTCAAATATTTTGCACTGCTTTAAAGTCAGGTGATCCACAACACTATTGCAATCAAATATGTCAAAAATAGTTAGATAATCTTATATTGAACCACATGAAAATTCCTTGTGCTACTATCAATCTCTTCCGAAAATCACTGTTTTTGTTATTTCAGGGGTGGCGGGAATGAAAAATGGCACTCAATTAATGTGAATATAAGTCCTATTTTAAAGATGACAGTCCTGTATTTCAGTTGCTTCTCTGTTTGAAGCATTGTTTGGTCAAAGTCTGGTTGAAAGATAAAGAACCATAAGAAGGGAAAGCAGGTTCCTTGAAGTTCCCCATCAAGGGATAGCACCTGGCTGAGCAGGCACACAGGCCACCTGGTTAGTCTTCTTTGAACTTCCTCTAAGGCAGGATTTGTTCATATTAGAAATTCTTGGCTCTCTATTTATTTCCTATTGTTACAGGAGAGAAAAGTGTTTACATTTCCACCAGCCAATTTAGTAACTCAGTTTGTTAAAATTTTCACTTTGTTAGTTAAACTTTTACTGTTGTCTTCTGAGGGTTTGTTCTGGTCCTCACTGCCGGACAAAGCTCTCTAATTTTCAGCTCTTGTTTTGCCAAAGGCTTTAATGCTCAATCAGATAGGCATACAGGTTACAAGGGTCAGCAGCTTCATAAGAGGTTCAGATACCGTGTTTCTCATAAAATAAGACACCGTCTTATATTTATTTTACTCAAGAAAATAAGCCTATGGCCTATTATTTATTATTTTACTAACCGGTAAGTTGCTGCTGCTGCTCAAGCACCGACAAAGCGCCCAGCAGCGCGTGCCGCATGGAGCCCCGAGCCAGCGGGACCCGCTGAAGCGCCGACAAAGCGCCCGGCAGCGCTGCGCAGAGCGCCCCGAGCCGCAGGAGGAGGAGAATTCAAAGTGCTACAGAGCACTGCTGGGTCCCGCTGGCTCGGGGTGCTCCGCATGGCGCTGCTGCGCTCTTTGTCGGCTCTTCAGCGGGGCCCGCAGCACGCACCGCGTGGAGTCCCGAGCCAGCGGGACCCAGCAGCGTGCCCCACTGAAGCACCGACAAAGCGCCCAGCAGCGCCACGCGGAGCACCCTGAGCCAGCGGAACCCAGCAGTGCTCTGTAGCACTTTGAATCCTCCTCCCCCCCCTGCAGCTCGGGGCACTCTGTGCGGCGCTGCTGGGCGCTTTGTCAGCGCTTCAGCTGGGTCCCGCTGGCTCGGGGCTCCACACGGCGCGCGCTGCTGGGTGTTTTGGCGAGGCCCTCCAGAACTGCACTTAGCACTACGGCTTATTTTCGGGGTATGTCTTAGATTTTTTCAACGCATGAAAATCGTGCCATGGCTTATTTTATAGGCACGTCTTATTTTATGAGAAACACGGTAAATGCCTAAATGCAGGCTAAGATGTTGCTTCAACAAGTACCTTCCTTTTGAAGTGTGGGGTGGGCACAGCTATTTGTGTGGCAAGTGGCTGGGGTCCAAGACTGGGCAAGCAAATGAAACCTATTGCGTGAGTTGGGCTCCGTAATATTTGTTTGCTCTGGTGACTCCATGTTGATGGAGGCGTCAAAACGTACCCTCAGTTGTCTCCTCAGAAGTGGGAGGCTCGTCACCGACAAGAGGAAGTGTTAAAGTTGGAGTTTCCAATGTTATAGGAGTATTACGTTTTTCGAACAACTTGCTTGGTCCCTACCCTGGCTCCAGATTCCCTAAGCTTCTAGGTCCCTTCCTGGGATCAGACACTTCTTGGGGTCCCGGTTCTACTTCTCTCGTTCCACTATGAAGTTCCCCAGGGTCCTTCAGCTCCAATTCTCTGAGCTCCTCTTACCCTTCAAGGGACTCATGACAGGGTGGAATTTAGCATAGATTTTAGAAGATTATTCTGTGAGCACAAACATTTCTACAGTACTTGCTTGATGGAATGATCTCCCCATGTCCTGTTCTGGGGGTTCTCCTGACCCTCCAGAGTAAGCTTGGTGGACGCACAGCTGTAGCAGAGGGGGAGAAAGCCCTGTTGCACTAGTAGGAGTCCTTATCCTGGCTTTCACTACAGGTTAGTTGAACTGGCCCTAAATCTACAGCAACAGTGCTTCGTGGAATTTTCTTCCTTTACATTAAAAAATCACCATTGATTTTCATGCTAAATAAAAAAGAGTGTATTTAAAACATTAACCATGTTATCTACAAATGAATGTCCTGTGTTGGATGAGAATTCCTCCTTACTTTACAGATAAAGAGTGGAAATAATGTATCATTAGTTGTTTCTTCCTGTGGTTATTATTAACACAGCCCAGAAATTTATCTGTTTGGAAGGTGCATTGCTAAACTGTTAACATATATTTTATGCTTCTGGCCTCAACGCCTGACTCTTTGTACCAGTCATATGAACTTGATATTTTGAAGCAGAGGAGAATTATTTTCAACTGTCCCCCACATCCTGATCTGACCCACCAAAGCCCTCCAGGCTCTATTCCCGACCACTGAATCTGTCCTGGTCTGTCCATGGACCTCTCCCCCCAGCAGACATTTTTTTATAAAAGAAATCCACAGATTGACAGCTCTAGGCACAGATTGAAAATAAGCTCAAAAAGTGGTCATTTGAATCTGCTGCAGTTCATGAATATTAGGTCATTCATGCCTTGTTAAAGGTAAAGGACCCCTGACAGTTAAGTGCAGTTGCGAACGACTCTGGGGTTGCGGCGCTCATCTCGCTTTACAGGCTGAGGGAGCCGGCATTTGTCCGCAGACAGTTTTTCCCGGGTCATGTGCCTAGCATGACTAAGCCACTTCTGGCGAAACCAGAGCAGTGCACAAAAACGCCATTCACCTTCCCACTGGAGCAATACCTACAGTGGTGCCTCGCTTAATGAATGCCCTGCTTAACGAAATTTTCGCTTAACGAAAGGTTTTTTCTAGGGGAGGTTGCCTCGCTAAACAAATTCGTTTTCGTCTAGCGAATCGCGGTTTCCCATAGGAATGCATTGAAATTCAATTAATGCGTTCCTATGGGCAAAAAAAATTCCAAAAAAAATTCAATGCATTCCTATGGGATTTGCTAGATGAATTTTTTCGTTATAAGAAAAGACCCGTGGAACGAATTAAATTTGTACTGTAGATAAACTGTATTTATCTACTGGCCTTTTTGGGGGGTGCTTTCGAACAGCTAGGTTGGCAGGACCAGGGACCGAGCAACGGGAGCTCACCCCATCGCGGGGATTAGAACCGCCGACCTCCTGATCAGCAAGCCCAAGAGGCTCAGTGATTTAGACCACAGCGCCACCTGCGTCCCTTCATGCCTTGTTAGTACTGGTTTATTTAGTTTCAGCTGGCATTTCCATGGTGCAATTGCTATACTACTTTTGTCTCCTAATGCGGTGCCTAACTGAAGGAGGTGTGCTGGTTTGGTATGCAGAGCAAGCAGAGGGAGATCGATCAACAACCCAATAGACAAAGATACCCCAGATAAATGTTGAGTGATGCCTGTTTTAAGGCAGTACCATGTGCAAGGACTTTACAAGATAAAATTTAGGTTGCCCTTTGAGTTTTTGCTTCTTTTAATTATATGGGCAACTCAGCTTCCAAATTATTGTGGGCAGAGCTCTCAAAATACAAGCAATCCATTAAAATTTTGAACAGGCGGCAGCCCTGGGTCCTGATGATAGAACAGACAGTCAAATGAGTTTTGGGGGAATTGCAACTGAAATCATCCCAGACTGCATCCTATAAATGTCTGAGTACAACCTGGGGGGGGGGTAGCAAGCATGTAAAAAACCCCAACTAGACAGTGTTTCTGAGATAGACCTGGGATTCATCCACGCACCAAAGGAATATACTGAGATGGAAAAGATATCCAAAAAAGCACCTGATAATTGGCATCTCACAATCAGTGGTGGTGGTTAGTCTGAACTGAATGAAATGCAAATTTCCAGCTTACTAGGGACTGAATATTCCTTAGATGTGTCATCCTTACATTTGATTTTTCCAGAACCTGAATCCTGTGAAGTATCAGTAAAGAATTTCTAAGGGGGATTCTTTCCTGGGCAGTCCGATGAGAAGCAGACATTCCAGAGGAGAGGAGGCCACAGCAGAGGTGGGGACTCTAGCTGTCACCTAACCCAGGATCTTGCCACATGAAAATAAATATTTGAAGATAAAAATAGAAATAAGGACTCATTCTTAGCTTGCTGCTGTCCCTCTGCTTCAGTGACATAAAATTAATCAATCTGTGGTTTCTGCAGAACCTGACAACTTTTAAAACACCATGTCATTATTAAATGTTTTGATGTCTGCTTTACTCTTGCATCATGCTCATTACTTTTGTCTTTGAGGCTTTTTAAAAATACCGCACAAGTCTGCTACTTGATTTTGTACAGAAAAAAATAGCATAGGTTGAGAATGGGAATTTCTAAATGTGCTTTGCCTGTAGTATTCTGACTTGGTTCACATATCAAAAGTCATGGCTTATTGTGAATGCATGCAGGTTCTGGAAGAAGGGTTTGCAGTAGTTTCACTCCTCTCATTGTTTTGCTGTTGCATCACTCTGAGCTAAACCATGGTTTGGCTTAGCATGTCACCTGGGCTCATGGTTTAGCTCCTTGGACAAGCAACAAGCTGATCATTAGCCTGGAGAGAGTTGAACCCTGAGCTAGGTTCAGATGCCATGCTAAGGCAAACTATTGCTTTACTCATCATGATACAGCAGCAAAACTAGAGAGGAGCAAAGTGGCCATGATCTCTCTGGGAACCCATGTGCTTGCATGTTCATACTAAAACAGGCCACTGAGATCCAGTGTGGTGGAGTAAGAAGTATGTTGGTCTTGCACTCAGGAGACCTAGCCTCAAATCTCTGCTTGGCCATAAGGCTTAGTGTGTGACCTTGAGCTAGTCATATTCCTGGCCTAACTTACTATGCAGGGGACTTGAGTAAGGTGTCTGTGGCAGAGGACTACTAAAATTTTGTATAGTGTAGTGTCAGGATATACATGTAATAATAGTAGCCCATGCTGTAATGCATTGTTGTTGGGCTCTGAACCACACTATTCTTCATTTGCAAAAACACTGCTCGGGCTGTTACTTTATATAGTTGTTCCCTCTATTGCCGTTTCTCTCTGTACTCCATCCAAGAAAAGAAAGCACCTCTATGCATTTTTGGAGATGCACAAAAGCAAGAATCTTGGCTTAAAATCTGCATACAATTTTCTGCTCTTTCTACCCTTCTTGCTTTGAGAAGGGATCAATACTCTTAAAATAAACTCATATTGTTGAGAATTCTCACCCTATTCTCCAGATAGCTGGATCAGGTATGTTCCCCTTCCCCTCCTCCTGAGCTCCTTAACAACAACTCCTTGGCTCACATAAATCAGTTTAAGTAAAATAAGTAAGTTATTTATTTTGGGTGGGCAAATACTGGTGATGAATCTCTGGGGTGGTCATGATTTCCAACAATTTGAATAAACATTGATTGTTCTAATTCTTAGGCTTCCTGAGGTGAGGATGTATCCTGAAATAAACTGGGATATTGCACTTCTTCAGAATTGTGCATAAAACACTTGAGTGTTTTCCAGGACCTTTAGTAAGATGGTGAGAGCCAGACTTCCATAGCTTTGTTCTGCTGAATGGAGGCAATAGAGCATTCTGAAGAGATTTTGGATATTATTTTTTATATTTTGGCTGTGTTTGGGCAAATGCTGCAGCAGACTCAAAGTGAGAGAGAATTAACATAGGAAAGGCATGTTGAACACCACAGATTCCATATTTAAAGCTTTTTATTCTAACAGATGTTCGAAAATTGCTTAAAGCTATAATACGGAAAATAGAATGTTCTTCATAAAAGACCCTTCTTAATTGCATTATGATCTATAATGTTCCAAAACTGGATCTCCATTCTACTGTTCCTTGAGAGAACCCTGCTAATTATTTAATACAGGGTTGTAACCTGCATTTGTTTAGCTGTTTCCCATGTAGGATATATCAGCTGATTTCAGTACTGTTCTGAAAACAATTCTCTCCTAGAGGCTTTTTTAGAATCCCAGCTTCTTCCCTGCTGCCTGTTCTAGCCAGTTGCTTATTTTGAAGCTAATTACTTCTATTATATGGTTTTTCAACTTTGTTCAGAAAGAGGCAACTGCTATTGATAGATAGCAATTGCATGAGCTTTCTTGCAAGGCTAACTTAAAAGCAAGGTATCCCACACTAACACTTAAGTGCTCTTGTCTACATCTGGCTGGATATAATCTATGAGTTGATGCCTGGCAGATAAATTATTTTGGGCATCATTTCAGTTCAGAAAGTCCATTTCTTAGTGCACACTACACACACAAAATGTGTGTTGCTGCTTAGAGTATCTCCCAGGCAACTGGTATTTAGTAAGGGTGACAGGGAGGCAGCAAAAGAGAACCCATTAAGTTCTCTTGCCAATGTTTGCTTGCTTAATTCCCTGAATGAAATTGAATGAAGAGAGAATATTCATTTTGCAAGCTTAGCACTTGAAATGTCAGACAGGTGCTGGAATTCTTGAAATGGTGAGTTAGGCGAATAAACACCCAAGCCTATCCTTTGACATAGCTGGGATATTTACAAGAATGCAGAAAAAGCAGCATAGGGAAGGAGAACAAGGAGGGGGGTGTTATAAAGAACGTGGGGTTTATCTTGACACTTAAACTATACTGGTGTCAATATTTGTCATTATGCATTACAAATATAAAATAAACTGAGCAATGGCTGATGCTGTCAGAGACAGCATGCCACTGAATACCAGTAGCTAGGAATCACTGGCAAGCAGAGTGCTGTTTTTTTCAGGTCCTGTTTGCGTGCTCCTCACAGGCATCTGGTTGGCCACTGTGAGAACAGCATGCTGGACTAGATGGGGCATTGATCTGATCTAGCAGAGTTCTTGTTATGCTGTGCCATATAGTAGAAGCTGCTGGCAAGTCAGCATCTTTACCTTGAAGGGCATTGGCTTCCTGCCCTGAAAATGATTAAATTGTGTGAAAATCAGTTAGATTTGCAGAGGCTGTTCTGTAGGCTCCAGAGGATTCAATAAGTTCCTAGGAACTTTACTGACAGTCCCATATCCCTGTGCCCTCCAGTTGTTTTAGACCACAACTCCCATCATCCTTGATTATTGGCTGTGCTAGCTAGGGTCTTGGAATAATTTTACTCAAAATACCTGGAGCTGGGTTAGGGAAGGCTGTCGTAGAAGATGTGAGATACTGTTCAAAGCTTGCTAAGTAGCTTCCTGTAAAAAAAGGGACAGTTTATTTCATTTTAAAAAGTTATTATTTTAAAATCAAACGTAACCGTCAATATACTTAATAATGAATAAATCAGAGTAAAAGTAAGATATACATACATACATACATACATATATATCACACACACACACACAATAAGTTTATAATAAACAACTTAAAACCTCAACAACTTAAGTCCAGGGTACTTTAGGGACCACCTGAACTCTTCTAGCCCACATCATCTGTAGGAATGATCCTACAGGAATGATCATCTTTAGGAATGTCACTGGTTGTCCCCTTAGTTGTTGAGGCTTAGTGACATCAACACAAATCTGAACCCTTTGAGTTATTGGCCCAGGCTTGTAGAATTGTCCTTTGATAGAGATTCAGCAGGCACCTTCTTTATTGACCTTTAAATGTTTGCTAAAAACTTTTTTGTACTGCTAAGCTTATGCAGACTGTTAAGAAAAGCATTGTAACAAATGATGAACCATTATTTTCATTCTTTATGTGGTTTTTACTTTTTATTTTGGGACGTGGGTAGCGCTGTGGGTTAAACCACAGAGCCTAGGGCTTGCCGAACAGAAGGTCAGCGGTTCGAATGCCCGTGACAGGGTGAGCTCCCGTTGCTCAGTCCCTGTTCCTGCCAACCTAGCAGTTTGAAAGCATGTCAAAGTGCAAGTAGATAAATAGGTACTGCTCCGGCGGGAAGGTAAACGGCGTTTCTGTGCGCTGCTCTGGTTCGCCAGACCCGGAAGCTGTACGCCGGCTCCCTCGGCCAATAAAGCGAGATGAGCACCAGAACCCCAAAGTCGTCCGCAACTGGACCTAATGGTCAGGGGTCCCTTTACCTTTACCTTTTTACTTGTGTGTGTGTATTCCATAGAATTGGTGCCACTATTTGAGAAATCTATGTGCCTAGTGGCCATTGAACCAAATAGGCAGCCAGTGTAGATTAACAGAACCAGAGTAATATGATCTGAACCATAACTTTGCCAACAATCTGATGGCAGCAAAATGCCACCTTTTATAGGCCAAAAATTGGTGCAGTGGGGGATTTCTGCTTATCATTGAAGGTGGAGCCTGTGACTCTTATGGGGAAATTTACTGTAGCTCCCTTGCTGCAATCAGATGGCAACCACTATCTCCTCTGCCCACCCTACCCCCAATCTGTGGGGGAACTATGGTGACTACTAGCTAGAGCTAAAGTACTCCAGTATGTTTTATTTACCCTCGCTCATAAACTACAAAAAGGAAGAAAAACATTTACCCCCCCACCCCCCCAACAAAAAACCCTCCAAAACTCAGGCTAAACTTTTGGCACTCCAGATGTTTGGCCTAGCTATAATTTTGCACCAGCTAATTTTCTGAACTCTCTTTAAATTAGACCCACATCAAGCATGTTACAGTAGTCTGAATTGGAGGTTACTAAAGGATGAATAGCTATGGCCAGGTCTCACTTTAATAAAGACAGCTTTATTAATGAAATCTGACCTCTACCTATTACAACTGCTACACAAATCTCCATGCCTTTCAAGGGAAGCTGCACAGTTGTAGGGCTAGTTGGATTGCTTTTTCAGGATTAATGTCTTTCTTCCCATCCAATTTAGAAGATTATCAAAGAACCAATACTAGAGAAGTAGAATTTTTGAAGGCTTTAGAAAGATTTAAATGGAGCACAGAGCTGCTGTTCTCTACTTACAGAAAAATAAAAAATAATTTCTCTCTAATTGCTCACTAGCTCCCTTGAGGATTCAGAAAATGTTTTTTGTAATGAGGAACCTTCACTTCTTGAGGGTTAGTTTGCTTACATAACGTTTTGTAGGGAGACAGTGTTATTTTATATAAGTAGTGTAATGTATTTCATCATTGATTTATAGCTGTAAACTGCTTAGAAGCTGTTTGGGCATATGTGTCTCTGTGTGTGTGTACACACACACACACACACACACACACACACACACACACACACACACACGTGTATGTGTGTGTGTGTGTGTGTGTGTGTCTGTATGTATATGTATATGCGCACCTGTCAAGAGTGCTGTGTGAAAAATGTATACCACCCTTCATAATATTTATCACAGACAGATTACACAGGCATGTAATGTAAAACAAAAGAATAATAAAAAATACAATAAACCAATACATAAATTAAAATAACAGTTAAAACTGTGCATTAAAATATAGCATCCTCCAAATGCTATTTCAAAATGTAACCCATTAAAAGGCCTGCGAGTATTAATATGGATTAGCCTGATGCTGAAAAGACAATAAAGTGGGTGCCAGATAAACCTCCATGAGGAGGGAGTTCCACAGTTGAGGTGCCATAGATGAAAAGGCACTGCCTGCTTAATTTTTGATGGTGGTGCCATTCTGAGAAGGGCCTCAAAGTGGAAGGCGTTGGTGCTTGGACAGTTGATATGCAAGACCCTTAAGAATTGAGTTTCCAAGCTTTAAAGATGCAAACCGACTCCTTGAGTCAGGCATCCCCAAACTGCGGCCCTCCAGATGTTTTGGCCTACAACTCCCATGATCCCTAGCTAAGAGGTCCAGTGGTCAGGGATGATGGGAATTGTAGTTCAAAACATCTGGAGGGCCGAAGTTTGGGGGTGCCTGCCTTGAGTGTATATTTATCAGAACTGGTGGAAGATGTTCCCAGCAAGTTCTCCTAGTCAAAATCCTGGCTGCTATATTTTGAACTAATTGCAGCTTCTGAACTATCTTCAAGGAAGGCCCCACATACAACACATTACAGTTGTCAACACAAATGTTACCATTTATTGATAAATGCTGCCCGACTTTTCCTATCCAGAAGAGGATTCCAACTGGCATACCAGCTTAAGATGGTAGAAACACCCAAAGCTGAAAACTCCCACTGTTCAAGCAACAAAGCTGGTGTGAACCAGATCTTTCAAAGGGAGTGCACCCCTGTTCAATGCAGGTTGAATCTCTCCTTCCGAGTCTAGGGAAGCAGCCACACACAGTGCTTTCATTTTATCAGGAATAAGTTTCAGCTTATTGGCCCCCAGCCAGTGTTTTAAAATAGCAGTTTAAAAATCATGTATAGCTTAGCAAATAAAACCTTGAAATATTATGCATTACACGTGATCAAACCCAGTTGCGGGGAATAGACAAGGACAAATGAATATAAGCTGTCCATAGCCAACAACAGGAAAGGCAGCAGAAACAAGGACGAACCCTAAGTTTGCATTCTTTGAAACGAGAACCATCCAAATTAACAGCACTTCTGAGTAAGCATGGTGAGGACCTGGGTTGAAACCTGTATTTTACATAACTGTTTATAGGGCCTCTTAGTCCAAAGAAGACTGATATACCGAGGGCTGAAGCAGTTCTGAACATATTCTTTTCTCTGCTTGGCTGTCTCATGGAGATAGCCATTCTTAAAGCTCACACTCTAAAGAGCACACCTTGGATCTTGCTGTGTGCGGGACCTGGCAATCCTTGGTCAGCTGAGTGGCTGTTTCAAGAGAAGTCATCTGTTTAGTTCAGTGAGATCATTTATGCTCTTGGAACAGATTTAGCTCTTAGGGTGTTGCTGTCACCGTTGTGGTACTCGGACAATATCCAAGAAGTTGGCTCCGGCCTGTCTTTTGAGTTGCTGGCTTTCAATTCCCCACCGCCTCCCCCAAAGCACCCTGCATGGTGTAAGCCAGTAACTTTTCACTACTCACTACTTTTAAGTTTGTGCTGCGGACTCACAGCATGGATGCTTCTGCTAATTTTGTGCATGAAGACCGCTGAGGATTTTGTAAAGAGGGCAATTGCTTGCGCCAGCAAGGCTTGTTGCAAGCTGCGCTCTGACCCCGAGGTGAGTTTGCCACCTTCCTAGTGCTACTTCCTTTCACTGGGTCTAAACTGGGGTTGTTTCACCAGCATGATCTGCCTGTGATGACCTGCATTAATTCTTTTATGTTTTTCCTCTCTCCCCTTTCGTGTGTATGTGTTTTCCCTCTTCTTCCTTAGATAAATGGCTCGTTTAAATTGGGAGCTGCTACTAAAATATTCTCTGGCTGGCAAATGCAGTGCCTAGCAGCTGCTATCAAGGACGAACCAATCATGAGTGGGGGAGGGGAGCAGGTCGACATTCTGCCGGCCAACTATGTGGTGAAGGACCGTTGGAAAGTGGTGAGTATTTTCCTCTCTCTGCATCTCTTCTAGCCATGATGGAATGTCTTATTCTCAAGCTACCCTTTTACATGGGTTTGTTCCAGTTACCTGAATCCTGCTCTGTGTGACTGGCTGCTTTGATGCCTCTAGGAGCTTGTGAATACTTGGTTTCAGTGGGGTTTTTTATAAGAAGGAAGGAAGGAAAGAAAGAAAGGTCTTAATTGTAACGAACGTACCATTGACCAGTGGCTCATTGTAATGAATTCACCAGGCACTCTTCAAATGATGTTGGGACTACAACTCCTCACATCCCTGATGATTGGCCATGATGACTGGGGCTGATGGGACTTGCAGTCCAACAACATCCAGAGAGCAGAAGTTTCTGCATGCCTGATTTAAGGAAGCTGCAGCTGGTGGAGAACATGGTGACTTATCTTGTGCTGAGAGAGGTGTGGGAGGCAGGTCAACTGGAGAGTATTGCATCACTGCTCCAGCCACCAGTACTAGTTCCCTGTTGTCTTTGGACAGATTCCAGTGTTGATTTTTAACATATAAAGGCCCATATAAACATTTCTCTTTACCCAGGCCTTTCATCATTAAATATGGCCTGTTAAAGCTGGGTGGGTGGGATCATTATGATTATTTCATTATTATGTTATATGTTGTTATACTTTTTATTACATTTTTATTATTGATGCTCTGAAAAATGTGTTCTTAATGTTGTACACCACCCTGGGATCTTTTGATAAAGGGCAGAATATAAGTTGAATAAATAGTAGTAGTAGTAGTAGTATAAATAATAGTGGTGGTATAATAAATAATAATAATAATTGCCTAGACCCAGCATATCTTAAGAAACAGCGAATTCCATTTTCTACCATCATGTTTCCTCAGACTGATTATACTGTATTGGCCCAAATATAAGCTGCACTCCCCCCCCCCAATTCTGATCATGAAAAGTTAAAGTGCGGCTTATATTCGTGACCTTATGCCACCAGCAAAGCAGCACAGCTCCCCCCCCCCAACCCAGGAAGCAGCCCGGCAACATGGGGCAATGGCGTCCAGTCTGCCTGCTGCTCCCAAGGCTCCCCCTAGCCGCCAAATTTTAAAAGTGTGGCTTATTTGGGGGTGCGGCTTATATTTGGGCCAATATGGTATGTACATCCTTAATAATGCCATCAGAATGAGAAACAAAGACAGTGTGCCCATGCAGAGATTGATTCTAGGTGGCTGTTCTGCAACTCTATAGCTCCTTTCTATTTAATCTCTACCTGTGGGGCCATAATTACTATAGCAGCAGCTGGATAATCTTAAGTGCTGTCAAAGTTTTTTAAATGTATTGTTTGTTTTACTTATTTTTCAAGCGGGTCCTGCAATAAAATGTTGCAGTGCAGAGTACTCCTGTTCAGGATGCCATCTAGGCCCTTTCCCATGATACTCCATTCCACTCCCCCACCCTCAGTTTTCCAATCCGTTCCCCCACCCCACCCCAACTATCATGTCATAGCCACTGAATATGCTTGATCTTCATTGGGATGATTCAAGTCTTCCTTGCTTGGTTCCGCCCCCCACTCCTCGCTCAAAGTTTTTTCGTAGTTCTGTAAACCTTGGAGCTGTCCTCAGCCTGTTGATATTCCCTCTTTTGTGGGAATGCCATTTTAGTCACATAAGAATTGGCACTTGGGAAAGGGGGGTTTGTTATTAGTATGGAATAACCTCAGTTATTACTTTCTCTAATTTGATGATGATATAATTATTCAGATTGGCACTTCCTTATAAGCTTTTGCAACCAGAGCCTTCATAATGCGCCTTGTGGAACAGTGGGTGACTACTTTAGGTCTGTGTGTTCAAGCTGAATTTCCCTGTGTCTGCCCTTCTGATTGTTAGGGAAAATTGAACTCTGAGGAAAAGAGTCTGTGAAGTGGGTTGTATATTTCCTCTGAATTGCTTCATGTAAGGAGTCCCTTTCCGGATACTGCTAAGACAAGTTCAAACTGGTAGACTTGTGTGCTGCATGCGCAACAGGGCTGCAAACAGCAACAGCAGAAAGAAATGACCTGAACTGCCTTCAAGGAAGAAGGAATGGATGATTCCTTGTTTGCCCTCCCCTCCTCCCTTTGTCATTCATATCCATTAGGGCTGCATTCATCCATTCACTTAATATTTATCCAATTAAGAGATTTGCTGTACCACCCATCTGTGCGCTGTCAGGCCCTTCTCTCCCAGTCAACACCATAAGGGAGCGTTTTTACAACTGGTTTATCTTGAGAAAATAGTAGAGCTAGCTGCTCCCTTTGAAACAGGAAACAACACCTTACCATGCATTCATTATGCTTTTCACCAAATCTTACAGGAGAGCTGACAGAGTGATAGATGGTGTGGGTAGTGACTTCACCATGTCCCAAATGTAATGTTGCTGCCAGGTTTCTGCTTGGTGCACTGCTGCTTGTCCTATTTCTGTCTAGCAACTAATGCAGCAAGCCTCTGCTCTCTCAGCTAATAAATGTGCAACATCTCAGTGAGGTGCAGGTATCTTGTACTTTTTCGGATTTGTCTGCAACAGGGTAATTGGGAGCTGTTTTTTGCTTTCCATCCACACTGTTTGTGTTCCTTCAGAATACATGAACTGCAGCTGAGGAGGTCAACTGCTAATGTGGCTTTCATGCTTGCTGGGTTCTGAAGTGTCTGGCACGCTGCCAGCAATATCAGCTTCTGTTGTATTCAATTGTTCAGTGGCACACTGAATTAAGCATATTATTTTTGTAGGTAAAGGCTCAATATGCCAAAATTAAGATTCTTGCTGTTTCTTGCACCGAAAGGATGCTAGCTTTTCAAAATGTTTAAATGAAAAATGCTTAAATAAAACCTTCATTTAAGCATTTTTCATTTAAGCATTTTGAAAAGCTAGCATCCTTTTGGTGCAAGAAACAGCAAGATTCTTTGCACATCCTGATCTCACTTTCTGTTCCCTTTCCCTTATCATGTTGCCTCAGGGGACTTGTCCTTCAAAAAATCTATATAATCTGCATAGTCCTGAGTTAAGTTAAAATATTATGCTTTTCCATTAAAATCTTTTGAGCTTGTATGCAATCATGAATTGGACTTTGGGTGTAGGTTTTAGCTTAATTACAGGGATATTTATTGCAAAGTGCAGTTGATTTGTTGTGTCAAAGGGATCCGTGGATTTCACTTTATGTTTTATATTTACTCTTGTGTCAGAGTGATAGATTTCTATTTCTTCGGTTACATGTGAAAGCTGTCTAAAGTGCCATATACTAGTTTATGATAATAAGCAATTTTTCAAATTGCTTTAATAAACCTTTGTTTAATTTCCTTGTTTGCCCACTACAGCAAAAATTCTAGCAGTATAGGTGTGAATGAGACTCCTTGGGTACCTGCAGTACAAACTTAAGCCATCATTTCCTCTCCCGTTTATGGATTTTGTTTGAAGTGAGAGAACAGCAAGGTGTGTGGTGGTTGTACAGTGGGTGATGACAAGAACAAGTATGGTGGCAGCAGCAGGAGGAAAGCTGCATTTCCCATTTCTCCTCAAACAGCAAAATGGGACATGCCACCCTGGCTGCCAATATCTTTTGAAGTGGAACATAGAATCATAGAGTTGGATGGTACCCACAAGGGTCATCTAGTGCAATGTTTCCCAACCTTGTGCCTCCAGCTGTTTTCGGACTACAATTCCCATCATTCCTGACCACTGGTCTTGCTAGCTAGAGATGATGGGAGTTGTAGTCCCAAAACATCTGGAGGCACAAGGTTGGGAAACACTGATCTAGTGGTCCAACCCCCTACAATGCAGGAGTCCCAGCTGAAGCATCCATGACAGATTGCCATCCAACCTCTGCTTAAAAACTTCCAAGGAAGGAGTGTCCACCACCTCTAATGGGAGTCTGCTCCACTGGTGAACAGTTCTTATTGTCAGAAAGTTTTTCCTTATGTTTAGTTGGAATCCCCTTTCTTGTAAGTTGAAGCCATTGGTTCGAGTCCTGCCCTCAAGAGCAGGAGAAAACAAGCTTGCTCCATCTTCCATGTGACAGCCCTTGATATATTTGAAGATGGCTATCATAGCTCCTCTCAGTCTCCTCTTTCCCAGGTTAAACATACCCAGCTCCTTCAATCATTCCTCATTAGGCTTGGCCTCTAGACTCTTGATCATCTTAGTTGCCTTCTTCTGCACACATTCCAGCTTGTCAACATCCTTTCTAAATTGTAGTGCCCAGATTTGGACACAGTATTGCAGGTGTGGTCTGACCAAGGCAGAATAGAGTGGTACTATTACTTCCTTTGATCTGGACACTATATTTCAGTTGATGCAGCCTAGAATAGCATTAGCTTTCTTTGCTGCTGCTTTACACTGTTATTTCTGTTTAAGTCTTATCTCCATCTCTCCCTGATCAAATCTCTGATAAAAAATCAATGCGTAAGTTGATACTCCTGACTTCGACTCAAACTGTGTCTGTAAGCCAGTGAATGAAGACTGGTGCTATGTCTTAATTGTTGTTTACTTCAGTGGCAAAGAAATGTATTTAGCTTTTTGAGCCAGCACAGATAGCTCCCTTAAGAACATAATAACATTCCAGCTGGATCACACCAAAGGTCTGAATTTGGGAATGGGCATTTTTATGAAAACTGATTACACAATTACCAAGGAGTTGATGGCATTTAGGATAGAGGAAAGGATATCCGTATTCCTCACTCTCTTTCTCTCTCCCACCTGAGTGTGATTTCTGCTCAGCAGTAAACTTAGATCAGGCCTTTTAAAATTGTCCTGACCAAAAATTGGAAGCCTTTTGAGATCTTTAGTTATAAGGTCATCCAGTTGCCTTGAACTGGACTTCCCTTGGCTTTCCTGAAGAAAAGGGCGAGAGGGAAGCCATTGGGAATTAACATTTTGAGCAGTACCTGAATGGGAAGGTAGACAGAGCACTGCAACCATCAGAAGAGATCAGGTGTCCAGTGTCCTTTGAAGCTTGCAATGCTCCAGGCACTTGCCAAAGGGTTCACAGGGAAGATGAGTTTTGATCAGTGTGTTGAAGTGGCAGGGATATATGACATTATACATGTACTGCTGTGGGAGGGAGTTCCAGGTCACCTAACAATTACTGCTGTTCGAAGCAACTTGTTTATTTGCCCAGTTATTCTAGCTAAGGTCATCAAATGAGTGGAAAGCCCAAATCTGCAGGAATGTTGTACAATTCCTGCGGATGACTTGGGAGCAGGGGTCTTGATAACGTAACTGTAACAAGATGGCATTTTAAAAGAGGAAAACTATACTTCTGGAGGGGACAATATGAATATCTGAAGATACTTCTTCCCTGTTCTAAATGTTTGCTCTTAAGGAGGAAGGCAGTGGTTGGCAGTTTGTTTCCTAATAAAAGCAGGTAGGGGAAAGGTTAAGTGCCTGCTCCGAGTGTTGCTTCCCCATTTTTAGGAGTTCTCCGTCTATAGGTTCACATATCTGCATACAATACCTGCAATTTGGGCCTTTTGTTAATGGCTGTTTCAGCTGAACTCCAGATGACATTAGTTAACATGACAATAATAAGAAGTTTGCCTGCAGTCATCCAGCTTCACTTTTGGACAAATGTGTTCTGAGGCAGGCCCATTTATGTTCAACGTATGAATCCCTAGGGCAACCAGGAAGAAATAATTAAAATGAAGCAGCAGCAACTGTACCAGATGGTTGCTGAGCAGGTGCTTTTGCTTGAACTGATGATTGATAGTCCAGAAGAGAAGGATAGCCTGAGGGAAGGAAGGATGTCACCAAAAATATTTCAAAAGTACCCTAATGATGTACAGTTGGGGAATAAAAGATAGTGTGTGCCCAAATGGGATATGTTAAGCACACCACACAATAAAGAATTAAAGACTAAAAGAGTTTTGAAGTAGTACTGGTGTTTATACCTATGAGCGCTACATTTGCCAAACATTTTTGTTAATAAACTGAATAACACTGGACACTGCACTGGGTTTAAGTAGAGAACAATTCTCACAGGGTTTTATTATTTAATTATATTTGTTAGTCGTGTTCCTTACAATGAAACTCAAGGCAGCATACAGTGAGTAGGCCCAGCCCTCCTTCACTAAGCATGCCAATCTAGAACCACCACCTTCCAACTGGGGCCATGCCCATACTTTAAATAAATAGCAATGAATTAATATACAATAAAAGCAGCCTTTCGCTACCTACTTGGCATGAAGGAGTAGAACTTACACACAGACCTGAGCCCTGGCTTATTTCTCTGTCCCTCAGAATTCAAGCAGTGCTCCCACCATCCTTCTGAGAAGGAAGTCCACAGGGTTTTTTGGTGAAATGTTTAAAGCTGATAATAGCACTGGTAAAACTTACAATGGTACTTCATACTTTGCTATACACACACACTCATTCACTACGGTGGCAAGAGACTGTCAATGGATCCCCTTTTGGGATCCTTAATCCCTCCTTCCTCTGGGAGAGTAGCACGAAGACTGCGTAAGGAATCTTTCCTGGCGCCATTTTTATCCTACCTTTCTTCCAAGAATCTCAGGGTAATGCTTATGACCTCCCCCTGCCACTCTTTTATCCTCACACTAGCCATTTGAGATAGTTTAGGCTAAGAGAGACCATTTTTTTGGGTGACTGCCACACATACCCCCAAACCAGAATGGTGCTAGGTCCAAGGCATTGTGGAGAACAAAAGTGTGGCCAGGCTGCCAACATAATTGCCGTTGCAGCTACTTGCAAGACAGAAACTCCAACCACTAGCAGCACACAGAGTATTGTGCTGCTGCTAATAGTGAGCCTAGTCTCTGAAAAACTGCTGGAGAAATTTGGTAAATAATAGAATCGTAGAATTGGAAGGGACCCCAAGGGTCATCTAGTCCAACCCTCTGCAATGTAGGAATCTCAGCTAAAACATCTATGACAATTTGCCATCCAACCTTTGCTTAAAAACCTCCAAGGAAGGAGAATCTACAACTTCCTGAGGGAGACCATTCCACTGTCAAATACTTCTCAATTTCTCTACAAATGGATAGGGTGGAAAAATTTGAGAATTGATTTGTGAACAGCTCTAGTTTTTAAGAGATTTTCCACATAGCACCTTGCTGCACTGTTTTATAAGTGCTGTGATGCTTTTCCAGAAGCACAGGAACTTCACTTGAGAAGTCATGTCATTTTTCCTCATCAGCACATTTTTCTTTGATAATTCTCGCATGTTTACTGTTGGAAGCCAGCCATGTGGACCACACCGGTATTTGGCAACATGGCCTTGCAGAGACCAGCATGGGTTAAATAGTTTCATGTCTTATCAGAATCACTTAAAAATGATGCTTGGACCCCAAATCAGTAGCTTTGCAGACATGGCCCCAAACACTTTATTGATTGTGCCATTTTCATAATAATGGGCTCTGGCTGGGACCTTTCCGTATACAGACATACGTTGGTTTAAGTACGCCTCGGTTTGAGTACTTTCAGTTTAAGTACTCCGCAGACCTGTCTGGAACGGATTAATCCACTTTCCATTACTTTCAATGGGAAAGTTCGCTTCAGGTTAAGTACGCTTCAGGTTAAGTACGGACTTCCGGAACCAATTGTGTTTGTAAACCGAGGTACCACTGTACTTTTCAGTGCTTGGATCTGGCACCATTCCAGCAGTGAAACAGTCACAATTTTTATATCATTTTAATATATCTATCACACTTTCCTCTAGATATTGCATGCTGTCAGTATTTTTGATAAATGGAGATGTTAGTTCTTCTCATTTAACAGGGTGACAGTTCAATTTCTAGTCACTTTCTAATCATTTGAGTTTCAGATTGCTGACAGTAGAGACTGGTAATTTCAAAAAAGAAGGATGGAGAATAGCACACATTTTTGTTTTAAAAAATAAAGACAAAACAGTTTTTGCTACTGAATTTAAAAAGAGAGCACCCTCAGCAATTATTAGAAAATACTTTGTTCTGATGTATTTAATTTTTCCTCTAGAAAATATTTTCAGACTTCAAGTCTGGTAGCCTCCCCACTCCACCCCCCAGCTAGTGGTTCTTGTGCTGCCACAAATTCAGAATATTCCATTATAAAATATTAGAAAACATGATTATTATTTTACTAACTTTCAGATTTCACAATCCCTTGTTTGATCTTAGATGCACTCCTCTAATTTTCTATCATATCCCCTGTAAATAAGACATACAGCAGTGCTTCATTTAAAAATGTTCTTAGCTGTCTTGTGGATCTTTTAGCTCAAAAAAGAGAGAGATAAATATGTAATGTAAAGATGTAATTCAGAGCACAGGAAGAACAGTTTTCCTTGCCTCAAAGATTAGAGCAGAAATACAATGGAATAATTGTGGAAGTAACTGCCATTGAATTCAATGGGAATTATTTTTGAGTGAACTCGTATGGCATTAGGCTATATGCCATCCGACTAGGAATTTTCCTAGTCAACAAAAGTAAGACATGAACACTGTGCAACATTTGCTATCATGTAGTTTGAATTGATGTCCTGATACCCAGCTAGGTCATCCAGTGCAAAGATGAAGATGAACATGTTGCTAGCAGTTTCTCCATATTATGCCAATAACAGTCTTGGTACTTTGTCAACAGACACGGTGTGTTCACATCAGCATTAACCGCCTCAGCTGGGATTACCTCACTGCTGACATAAGTAGTACCACTAAACTAAATGCTGTTTCTTTGGAAGCAGAAACCATGTCCAGACAGGTTGTCCTCTCCATTGCTTAGTCTTGTGATATCTCACATGTTTTTGTCTTGCAGCGAGGGAGTGTTTATATATGCTTTGAATTGCTTTGCAACATCTCCCTGCATCCTAAGAGAGATTTTAATATTCATACTACCTGGAATTGGTATAGTGCAGTAGAATGTTCAGAGTGCTTCATTTACATTCACATACTGTATCTCAATAATTATTAGAACAATCCTGCAAGGTAGGCCAGCAAGATTATCCCTGTGTTGCAGATGGTGTGTTGTTAGTGGCTTCCTGAAGACTACCCAATGAGTTCAAGGCAAAGGCGACATTTTAACCTGCAAGTCCCTTAGCCACTATGTTACATAGCTCCCTGTCTTGAGTTTTATGATGGTAGCCTTTCTATGTATGGCACACAAGGTGACATTGTTCATCACAAAGGTCTGAAGAACCCTCCATGGTGGGACCTATTAGGATAACCCACCCTTGGTGACTTTAAAAAGTTGAGGGATTCCTGAATGCTTTGAAGGATTTTCCAGAAGCCAGAGCTAGCAATCCTGTCAAGGCATTGGTCTTGCTACGGAATGGTGAGATGTGCTGGGCTGTTGACATGGTTGCTTCCAAGTGCCCTTTCTGACACTCTGTAGTCTAGAGAGAGCTCCTCAGTTTTCCAGGGAGCTCCAAGCTATAAAAAAAGTTGGATGAAGGCTAGAACACGTGGTGTAAGACTCAATTTGAAGCTGATCGGACACTTACTAGAGTGCATAGCTATGCCTATTGCAACATGGTAAAGGTGACAAAGAAGGCTTACTTTGCCATCTCCATCTGGAGTAGCCTGCAACGTAGAGGCCTGTTGTGACAAGTTCCCCAGGCATTCTGAGGATAAAATCATCTCTATCTTTAGTTGAATGCTGCTGTTATTGCAGAGCCAGGTGAGGTGTTTGACAGAACATCTCGTGGGATTGGTTTCAGTTGAAGAAGCATGAGGACATGGACAAGATGCTTGCAGCAGTTTGGCCCACAGCATGCTCCTTTGACCTGCCAAGCATAGTTAATTTGAACTAGCCAAGAGGAGTTGGCTGGATGAGTCCAGGGAGTAAACCCATCTTTGCATGGTGGATGGGGCTGGTGCCTTCCTCCTTGAAGGAGGCAGCAGGGTTATATGACGCTTTCCTGTATAGTTCTCCAGTTTCAGGATTCAGGTGAGTTGAAATGCAGTTTGTAAATCCACAAATAATTGTGATTAAGGATCTGCTGGGCTGCTTCTGTTGGTGGCAGCTATGAATTCCTTGTAATGTGAAGTTTGGGCCTCAGTGGTTATATCAGCAAGCTGCAGGTAGCTTACAACATTCGTCATTTGTGTCACTATTTTTGTAATTCAGAAGACTTCCGGCTCAGGAAACAGAGACAATGCTTTAGTGGGGCATTGTTCTGGCCTATAAAACACCATACATCTATCTGAGACTGCAAAGTGACACCACCACTGATTGTAGTCTTCAATTGTCTAGATGATTTATGTCATGTCTTGTAATTAAGTATAATGTTGGCTATGCTGGTTTGATTAGAGTTGGCTGAAAGGTTTTCTTTCACAATTTAGAGTTGACATACCCAGTGGGAACCTCTATCATTGCATATCTTCCCAGCCATGGAACTGGTTAAGTATTTGGTCAGTATAATTTGCTTTAAAAGAGAGAATCCTTGGCAGAGATCCTGCCATAGACGTGCAGATTTTTGTTGTGGGGGGAGGTGGTTCAGTGATCAATAGTTCTTCAAGTCTGCTTGGTCACTTCTTTTTGCCAGCCAGATTGACTGTGATTGACATGATTCAGATGCACACTCCTTTTATTTATATTTGCCCTTGCTGAGCAGGGTTGTCAGCAGTTCATAGTACACTGGCTTTAATATTCATGAAGTTATATTAACATGCTCTGTGATGGAGCCCTAGATAAAAGGTGAAATACGGTTAAGCAAAAGATTGTTCGTGAGCCAAAAGGCAGTCCCAACGAAGTCTAGGATAGCTATTGAAGGGTTGTGAATGGAAACATAACATGTCAGTGCTATAGGAGCAGTGTGTGGAAGGGTGTGGGGTGAAGAGAGAGTGTCAGTAAAAATGTGGTTACTTCTACTCAGTCATAATCTGAGATTCCTGGCTCCCTCTTTAACTGTTGGAAGTCACCAAAGGGCCTTGTTCCTCTCCTTTCCCCACCTCATTATATGTGGCTTTCTAGCAAGGCCACTTTCAAAGCCCCTTGGCTTCAGTTGCAAGGAAGCCTTTACATTGAGCAGGATATTAGTCATAAGGGTCTTGCTCTAGGACAATATAATTGTTTTGTGCCACAATACTGGGAATCTCTCCCCCTCCCCCACTCTACATTTGCCGTTTCCGGGCCAGCTAATGGGGTGGGACCTCTATGGCGAAATTACTGCTTCCCCTGACTCTCCTCTCTGCTTAACCAGACAGGAGTGGAGAAATAGGATTTGGCTGGTTCCCAAGTGCCCCTACCTCCCACCATGGGCCGCTTTGACAGGTGGGTGTCAGGTTAACCAACTTCAAAGGAAATTATCAGGGCAGCACTTATAAGTGTGCTCCAGTTATTTCCTTTCTTCTTTGCAGCCCACCTTAAGTTCAACTGCAGATAAAAAATGTTCCTAACTTTTAGGAGTTGATGAATATCAGGGTGGATTTGATTTAAATCAAACTGATTTAAATCACGATTTAAATCACGATTTAAATCACTAGTCAGTAAGGCTTGATTTAAATCACAGTTGATTTAAATCATAAAGACTAATTCTTGCTGGTATAACTTTATTATGCAAGTAGATGAAGATTTTTAGAATAACAACTTTTCATATTAGTTTTTTTATCCCCAGTTTAATAGGTTAATCATTCATATTTGGACAACTTTACTGTTGTACTTAGGAAGGAGAAAAATAATCATTACCTTAATAATAACAATTTAAATAGATTTATTCAACTGAAACAATAACATTTCAGCAAATGTTATTTGCTTAAACAAACATCCATGTTTGTTAACTAATTTGGCTAAACAAAAACAAAATATATATATTTTAAGAAACTTAGACTGTCAGCCCAGCCTACACATGAAAAACTTAAATACTGTCCAAACAATCAGAAAAATATTGTTTCTATTCTATTCACTGAACTTCATGAAACTTAGCACTGAAGGGGTTGCTTCTGTATTCATAGGTTTGTAGAACAATAGGATTAAGGTCTTTTTCTCAACTCTGTTCATGTTATAACATTTTTGCTGTGAAGAAGAGGCATGTGATCTCTGTTGAGTCAAATTCAGTTTTGAGAACTGCAAAAGTAAACCAAGCACCTGTGATAGTATCTTGTAGGCAGAGAAACTGCCCAATAATCTTACAAAAACCTCTGGAAGAGGTGAATGGATTAATGGAATTTATTTACCCCATAAATTAAACATATACAACCTTATACTACATAATTAAAAAAAACTAATATTTATTTCATGATGGAATAACCTTTGGATGGTAATATTCTTTCCTCAAAAAGCATTTTATTTAAAAAAATCCAATTTAAAGCAAAAAAATCGATTTAAATCAAAAAAATCCGATTTAAATAAAAAAAATCCGATTTTTTTGATTTTTTTAAAAAAATCATTGATTTTTATCCACCCTGATGAATATACCTACATAGCATGGATCAAGAAGGCAACGTAGTACATTGTGATGTGTATTGAGCATATAAGGAGGTAGAAAAGTTGACATTTTCCCTGATTCCAAGTCATCTTTGATGCTTAGCTGCCCAGTGGTGAATGCAAACCTTTGCCTTTCCAACTGTTCAGTGTGGCTCATTCATAGTGGATAGCTTTATTTAAGTTTCCTAAGCTATGGACAGAAGAGAATAAGAAGAATAGTTTTGAATTTCTAGTTTTTAATTATAAGCTTGTTGAGTTTGTCCTTGAACCCCTTTGGACTTAAAACAAACAACTCCATTAGATAAAATGTACCATAGCCGCTAAATCCAGTTAATATTAGGGGTAGCAACTGGCAGCCCACAGGTAATGAGTAGCTCAGGATTGGGAAACTTTTTCTGTGGCGGGTCACATTCCCTTGGTGTAATCTGTCAGAGCAGAGGTAGGCAACCTAAGGCCCGTGGGCCGGATGCGGCCCAATCGCCTTCTCAGTCTGGCCCACAGATGGTCCAGGAACCAGCATGTTTTTACATGAGTAGAATGTGTCCTTTTATTTAAAATGCATCACTGGGTTATTTGTGGGGCCTGCCTGGAGTTTTTGCATGAGCAGAATGTGTGCTTTTATTTAAAATGCATCTCTGGGTTATTTGTGGGGCATAGGAATTCATTCATTCCCCCCCCCCCAAAAAAATTGTCTGGCCCACCACATGGTCTGAGGGGTGGTGGACCGGCCCACGGCTGAAAAAGGTTGCTGACCCCTGTGTCAGAGACTGCATGCTGAGAGTGGAGAGGATCCTTTTCTCCCTCTTGGCTCCCCACACTTGCGTAAAATTAGGCCCGTGGATTACTCACCCAAGCTCTAAGCACTTTGGCCACATAGTTGCCAACCCAATGGAGAAAGGAGAGTCTGGAGGGAGAAGCTGCTAGCAGGTCATACTAAGTAGTTAGCTTTGCCCCCCACCCACCCCCGCCATGATCACTTCTCAAAGTCCCGTCCCCCCCAGTAAAATGTAACTACTGAGCATGATCTTTGATCAGTTCCACAGTGTTAAGATAGGTGCTTGTTTCCATGAATACATGTGTTCAAATTTATGTGTTTATGATATCCTCTCAATCGGTTGATGTCAAGATTATCCTGGTAATAAGAAGTGATTGTAATGGGAAGAAGACCCTCACCCCACCCCAGTAGAAAACTGAATCATACAAAGAGCCTCAAAGTAGACCTTGCTTTTCCCTATAAGGCTTTAAAGAGCAAAGCAGAGGTTCAGGTGGGTTCAGCCGCTGCCCATAAAACACCTTTCCTCTGTGTCCTTCTGTTATTTATCCCCCCCATCCTCTTTTGTGTGTGTTGAAAAGAGCTTGAGGGTGCTGCAGAAGTAGGCACGTATTTTATTTCGAGGCGGCAATAACCAGTGTAAGGCTCTCTGGGAGACAAGGTGTATATTTCATTTTTACCTTACTGTAAAGAGTTGAGCTCAGCACTTTATCCTGAATTGCAATTGACCTGTGTATAGGAAAGTGGCCCCTGTGTTATCCATCTCTTCAGTGGGATTTCACATCACACTTTCAGGTGGTTGTCGTATGGAATGCACTTCTAGCTTGAGGTGGTGGACAGCTCCTTTATGAAAATCTCCCTTTTTTATATCTCCCTTTTTTATAACTAGTTTTAAATGAAACAGGATAAAAATATTATATGGAAGAATAATTCAGGGATACTATACAGAAGAGAAATCATGGGGTATATAAGAAAAACAAAGAATGAAATACTTGGTTTGACAGACCAAGATTAGAGTCCAATCCTATTTACATTTACTTAGAATTAAGTCCCAATTTATTCAGTAGAACCTACTCTCAGGTAAAGGTGCACAGGATTGTAGCCCCAAGTGCTATATTTCCCTTTTTTGGTAGTATCCAGTCAAAAGCGAACATATCCAAGCCCCATTGACTTTTGTGAGAAGAGAGCTGAGCAAGGATTTAATTTTCCCATTGAAATCGGCTGGGCTTAAAAGTGCTTGGCTGGATTCATTGATTAACAAGTAAAAACCAATTTTAATTATTGAGGACAATTTTTAATCTGTGTGGTTGGGAGTTAAAGGCATGCTTGTTTGTTTTCAAAAGCTATTTGGTTCTCCTATAGTGCTGTAATAGGGAAGCAGGAGGAGGGACATTTTCATATCAGACATTAATTGGTGTGAAATAATGGCTTGTTAATTGGTGTTGATTTCCAGTTTCAGTTTGAAAGTGTATAGTGAAGAGTTCAATTGTCATATGAGCTTGTGGTTGAAAGTAATTGCTAGCTGGTGCCCATGGGCAGTGGGTTGGTGGCTATCATGTATTTTTTGACAACTGAAGGGGAGTGGGTGAAGCAGCAATAACTGTACCCTCTCTAATTTTGTGTTCTGCCATACCCCATCGCTGCCATTTTGTGACTGGCGCCCACAGCACATTATCTAAATTCAAAATGTGATCTTTGTGGTCTGAAAAGGTTTGTGACTCTTGTTTTAACTCATTAAACCATTTCTGATTATGAACTCAGATTGTTTCTATTTTACATAAAAATTAAAAAAACAGACCATGTGCCCCCAGCCTTTCTCGTCCTGGGGAGCATATTTGGAAATGGGCATCACAACATATCAATTTTACAGTAAAACCCCCCACAAAATTATAACACTCAGACTCGTCGGCAAGCAAAGCATCACATCCCTAAACAAACAACAACCACCACAGACAAAAGAAAGAAAGCAGGCAACATCTTCTACCCAGCACAACAGACAACTCCCTTGCCAAATAACCATTTTTTGTTTTGTTTTGTTTTTGTTTTATTGAATGGGTGTGGGTTGTTACCAAGGGGGTGCCTGAGGGTGCTGTGGTGCCCAGAGGCACCAGAGGTCCAGAAAAAAACACTTTAGGGTTGGTTGCTGTGGTAGAATTCAGTCTACTGAATTCTGCTCATTTCCTAAGAGAAAAATTGTGCAATCATGCCAAGAAAGATTTTCTTTGCAGTCCCCTTTCTTAAGGATTGTCAGAGAATAGAGAAGCAATAGAGAAACATTCTGTCCTGAACTAGGATTAACTTGCATTCAGCTCAGATGATGCAATGATGCAAGGATCTATGGACAGTTGGGATTATTTAGGTATTTTACTTATTTTTTACCACAGCTACCCAAGAGCTCAGAATGGCATATAATAAATGGTAGAAAAGTAAAATACAGCATTAAAACAACCCAGGGATGCTTTAAAAGCCCATGCATGAAATCCACCAGATAAATGTTTCCAGAAGCTGTTTGAGGGCTTATCCACACTTAACTTTTGCCCTGCTCTTTCCAGGCAAGGTCTGCTCCTTCAAGTTCCATGTCCAATTGCTCTCCCCCCCCCCCCCCGGAGTTCCCCCCGTGAAAACTCGCTCTTTTAAAGCTGAAGTGTAACAAATTGCAGTTCAGGTTGCTGATTGCTATTTGCTCTGATTCAGCTCTAAAGAGCAAATTTTCACTGGGAAAGCTTCAGAGGAAAAGAAAAAAAAGGAGTGCTTGGACACAGGGCTTTAAAGAGCAGAACTTGCCTGAAAAGCATGGAGGAAAAGTAAATGTGGATAAACCCTAAGTGTTCATAACAGACCTTTGAGAAAAGGAATGGTTTACAGCAGCCTTCACCAGCCAGGTGTCCAGCTGTGCTGGCTGGGATTGTTGGGAGTTGAGGTCCAAAAACTCTGTGGGGCCATTTAGCTGGCAAAGGCTGGTTTATAACGTTTCTGAAGACTGGCAGTGTTGGGCTTATCAGGCTTATCCTCATCAACCCTATAGAGTTGGGAATGGCTGCTGAGAAATCCTGCATTATGTTTTAGTAACAGAGGTGCAATACTAATCAGGACCTCCTTGCCTCATCTAATTAGGAGCAAAGGTGTGCAGGGCACACATTTCCTAAGGTATTTGGAGAACACGGGTTGTGTGGATCAGCATCAGCATCTTGAACTGAGGTTGGATGCTAGCGGCCAGAATAGTTGTTCTAGGTCATCAAGCAGTGTGTGCTATAATGTTAAATCATATTGCACGCAGTATCATGCCATTACATATTTGTAGAAGCTCCAAATCTTATTTCCAGGAATGTTTTATGTATTTGTTAGAAATCAATGCAGTGCCTCAGTTGTAGTTCTGTTCTATATTACCGGTAGTTTGTCAGTGCCTTGTAAAAAGCCTGTGATTAGTCGGAAGGTATAGCCATCTAGAGCAGTAGTTTACTCCCAGGACCCACTTGAGATGGCTAAAATTACAGAGGCCAACGTAGGCCACAAAATAGTTGGAGAGGAAGGGTTTGGTGTAACAAGCTGGCAATTACTGGCACTTTCTATTGATAGCTAACCCAGGTTGGATATTGCTAAATTGTTTGCCATGGCATTTTCCTTGTGGCAAGGAGTTGCATACAGATTTTTGCTCTGGAGGTCTTGTGACAACTTCTCCACTTTGGGCAGAATTTACTGGTTCAGAAATTCTAAGGGGAGAAGGCTTTTCTTTTCTGTTTTTCCCTTCCGAACCTCACATGCATTTTAACCCATAATCTGTAATTTCTTCTCCCATTTTCCTTTCATTGTCAATTTGTGCCTTTCCCCCTCCACTCCACCAAATTGACACTTTATTCGACTTCCATTTACAGTGGTACCTCGGGTTAAGAACTTAATTCGTTCTGGAGGTCTGTTCTTAATCTGAAACTGTTCTTAACCTGAGGTACCACTTTAGCTAATGGGGCCTCCCGCTGCCGTCACGCGATTTCTGTTCTCATCCTGAAGCAAAGTTCTTAACCCAAGGTACTATTTCTGGGTTAGCGGAGTCTGTAACCTGAAGCGTCTGTAACCTGAAGCATCTGTAACTCGAGGTACCACTGTACATTCACTTCTGCCTCATGTAACAGTTTCCCTCTCTTATCCCCTTCATTTCCACTTCCAGTTTGTTTGCATTGTTCCAGCCAAAAGACCACAACATTGTTAGGGCACAGGAGAGGCAAGCAAGGGAGGACTGTGACACTGAGCCCCACCTCAACATGGCCAAAGGCCCACTGTTTGAAAAACAATGATCATCTTGTAGCAAGTAGAAAATAAACCATATATTGGAGCCAGTGAACAACAACAACACTAATAATAATAATAATAATAATAAAATTTATATACCACGCTATACCTCGCAGGTCTCAAGGCAGTTCACAATCTACCTTCATGCATTTTTGATATGGCAAAAGTCTGCCAATGTTTACTTTTGGGAGGTTTGCAAAGGCTTTCTGATTCAAATTTGCGAAATGCATTGCAGCAATAAGAGAGATGTTGCTCTGCCTCTCTTTGTCAAACACAGCCAGGCTGCCTATCCTGGGCAGACTTCTCCCATGAACTAAGGTAACTTTCACCTTGCTCAAACAGGGACATGATTCAGATATCTGTTGGGTAGGAATGTATATGTTGTGTCCTATTTTAACCTCTCTCTATTTTTCAGAGCAAAACCATTTTGGCTGCTTTCTTGCGTTTGTGAAGTCACTTATTTAGTTGTGTGGTTTGGCTTTCAGTATTATGACCAAATCTAATTTTATTCTTCTCAGTCAGTGGAAAACCCATTCTGCCAAGCATGATAATGTTTCTTCTCCCGTTTAGCTGAAGAAGATTGGTGGTGGTGGCTTTGGAGAGATTTATGAGGCAATGGATCTTTTGACCCGTGAGAATGTGGCCCTGAAGGTGGAGTCAGCGCAGCAGCCAAAGCAAGTTCTCAAGATGGAGGTGGCTGTCCTAAAAAAGCTACAAGGTAAGAAGTAAAGTTGTTTTGGAAATGTAAGTTTCTAGAGCTTGTGTTTTCATATCTTGTCCACCTTTTTCATTCTTTTGTTGTGCTTGCTAGCAAAACAACCACCACCACCCAAGAACCCCTAAACACATAAAATTAGTGCATAACACTTTGTGTTTCTCTTTAAAGTCATTTCAACCTTTTACCAGTTTAATGCCACTTTAGCTATCATGATTCCCCACTGTCCCAAATAAGAATTTTGTAAATTGTAGTTTGGTGAGAATATTAAGAACCCTCTGTTTCAAGATTCCTAGCTTCAGCCTTAGAACTACAATCCCCTGGGTTTCCTGGGGAGAGGGATTGACAACTTAAACCAGTTTAAGTGTAAATATCTCCTTCCCCACCCTCCAAAAGAATTGTACATACTTCCTGTTTAATCTGCCTTCTTAGCTTGCAGCATTATGTTCTGGTGTCAACCAGAACATAATGTTGCCATTTCAGAGTCCTAAGTCTACCTTACATGCTATAGAATTAAAGGCTGCTCTGACAGTCCTAAAGACTTTGGGCAGTGAACTTTGGCACCATGTAAAATATAAGCAGTTTTACTGTGCTACCGGTAGGAATATTCACATAAGTAGAGGAGTAGCTGATAGCACCAAGGACAGCTCTAATGTTCTGAGAGGAGAACTGAACTTTCTGAGCAGATCATATTTCTTTTACTGTGTGGATTGGGATTTCTTTTTAAATATTTCCTGTTGCTGCAGCCTTCGTACAAAGAGTGTTTCAAGTCTCATAGATATACAGATTGCTCTGCTGGGTTAGACAATGAGCCAACATTTTGCTTCTGAGAGCAACCAGCAAAGAAGCTTGCAAGCAGGGCATAATGAAGATAGCCGTTCCCTGCATGTGTCCTTAGCATCTAGTTCTCTGAGATACACAGCTATGCAAGATTAAACTTCCAAATATGGATGTTCAGTTTTGTGGTGATGGTCATAGCCATTAATAGGCAATGGATTTGGCTAAACCTTTTTAAAAAGCTATCAAAGACACTGGCTATCATTCCTGGGTGTGCTAATGAATTTCGTGAGTTAGTCAGGTGTTGTGCATAGGGGAACTTGATATATCTTTTCTCTCTCTGCCCTGACCTTACAACTAGCCAGTTTCAGTGGGTGATCTGATATCATTTACCCCTTCAACATGCTGGGATGTAAATTATTTGGTGATGCAGCTGCATGTTTGAAATAATTTTTTCAAACTTATTAAACAAGTTTAAATGTGCAAGTTAAAAATGAGTTCTTAGTTATCATTCATTTTAAATGGGATTTACTCCTAAATTGTTAGTTTTTAATGTTATTATTGGGGCACACCGCCACGACCATCACAGAGAAGATCACAACTGTTTCTTTTCTATAGTGCATTTTATAGCAGTTACTCTTAACAAGTGGAGGAAATGTGATTCTTGAGTGTTTGCATTAAATTAGATAAGCAATATACAACATTTCTACATGCAGCCCATTTCTGTGTATATTTACTGAGAAGTATGTTCTACTATGTTTATGGGGGCTTATTGCCAACTAAGCCTTTGTGGTAGTACAGTCTTAGTTTTACTGGACTTGAATGTACAGTTGACTGTAAAGAGGGCATGAGCAAAATTTTATGTAAGTATGACTTGCTTATGGAAATATCTAGTACTCCTTGCTTTTACTCATGTAAATACACTGGTACTAATTTACTGTCTTTACTCTTTGCAGGGAAAGATCACGTTTGCAGATTTATTGGCTGCGGAAGGAATGAGAAGTTCAACTATGTTGTCATGCAACTTCAGGTGAGTTCTTTGGTATTCTGTTTCCCCAGTGTTCCACAAATGTAGTTAGTAGGTCACCACACTGTTGACTAGGTATTTTGTGCACAAATGTGTCATTAGGAAAAGCACAAAGTGAGAAATCTTCACCTTTTCTAGAGCACCAGGGAATTCAGAGGGGGCGGTTATTTTGTGCTGGGTAAGACCCTAATCTGACATCCTTGGGGGAGGAGTCAGCATTTCACTTTGTCCCAGTCTTGGAGACGCTGAGAAGTGTTCAGTCTCTCACACTGCTTCCAAGTGCCTCCCCAGAGGACACGAGGGGGAGGGGGGATTTTTTAATTTTTATTTTAAAAAATCACACTGATATTTGCAGATAGTCTGAAGTGGCAGGACTCTGTCTCTTACACTTGATTGTAAGTAAACCCCACCCCCAATTTGGGGGAAGTGCAAAAGGGAGAGTCTGTTCCCTTTCCTGGTCTTTTATATATGCTGGGGAGGTTATGAGTTCAGGAGCAACCACAAAGAATAGCTTTCTACCATTATTTGGATCCATTTGTTTTTTGAATTAGGGACGGAGAGAGGACTGCACTCTTCCCCCTCCCACCCCACCCCACCTAAATAAATAAATAAATAATACAACATACCATAAAACCTTTGTGACAGAACAAAGGTTTTATGTTGCACTTCTAAAGATGTTATGTGGTTGTGACTTGAAAATGAGCGTTTTAGTGGTATATGAAAGCTGACGGTGTACGAATGCTGGCTCATTTTGTAATTTTGATTCTGCTCCCTTAATCTTCTGTTGATTACAGTGCTTTAGCAAGTTAATAGCATGTTTCAGAGACTGGTTTTAAATTTTCTGTGATGTGAGGAAGGTGTTTTGAGAAAGATGGGATGAAGCCTGAGGCCATCTCTTAATATGATGAAAAGCTCTGCTGGGTTTTTGTAATAAGAACTCCTGAGTAAAAAAGACTTTATTTTTAGATCCGAGTGGTGACATCGTCATTCCTTTTCCACTTCTGTTATCTTTTACTCATATGGCTTTATTTCTACACGTTTTAGCATGATTGTTGCTCTCCTCCGAATCCCTTCTGAGTTGAAGTATCAGCCAGAATTGAACACAGGGCTCTCACAACATCATGACCACAGCTGGCATAAGAAGAGCACTGCTGGATCAGGACAAAGGTCCATCTAGCCCAGCATCCTGTTCTCACAGTGGCCAACCAGATGCCTGTAGGAAGCCTGCAAACTGGACCTGGGTGCCACAGTGCTCTGCACACTACTGATTCCCAGCACTTGTGATTCCAGCAGTGAATGTAGAACATAGATATTGCAGCTAGTAGTTGATAGCCTTATTCTCCACAAATGTATCTAATCATTTAAAGCCTTCCAAATTGTTGGCCACCACTACAAATTGTGCGACCAATTTCCATAGTTTCACTAAGCCACTGTGTGAAGAAGTACTTAATTTTTTTCTGTCCTGAAACTTCATATTGGAATCATCCAATGAAGATTCAGGTGGTGGAATTACTCTGCTTGATTAGCAGTTCTGTGATGCCTCCCCAGTACTACCATATTATTGTTGTCTTGTGGGGCTATAGCATAACAACGGCAGGACTAAGAACCCCAGAACATTTGCGGTATGAAAAGTTACAGGATTTCAGCAGGAATTGCAAGGTATACACTGATTGGAAATGGAGCGGCATGACTACCTCAAAACATTTCCTGGCACAGATAGTATGAAAAAAAGGGATTATGTATGATCACTGCCTTCATGAGCACAAATCATCATAAATGCACCATAAAAAAGACGTTTAGAGAGGCCCTTTAGTGCCCATTCACCCAGTTTGGAGATAATAATAATAATAATAATAATAATAATAATAATAATAGCACTGATAAAACCATCCTATTGACTTTCAGTGTGAGAAATTCCTGAGCATTTTTTGGGGGTCTTTTTTTTAGAGTGCATTTGCTTTCCCCTGTTCAGTATGACAATACAGGTTTCCACAAATCCTGCAGCATGGTAAATAATGCTCCGAGCCTTTTCAAATTACCCCTAACAGACCCTGCTGAACGATGCAGTGAGATGGCGATATATACAAAAATTACAAGCTTCACAAGGCTAGTAAACTGAAAAAGAATGAGAGGAATGTTGGTTTATGATTACAAGAATCATAAGAGTTACTCAAGCAGAGCAGAAAAGGAGTTATTAAGGAGATGGTATGATTCATTCTTTCTGTAAATGTAACTCTGTTCCATTACAGGTTTACATTAATAGGTAGTTAGCCCATTTCCAGGATGATGTGAAAACAGCATATTGATATTCTAATTTCACACGATTGTCTTTTGGGAACTTTGAGAGTATATCCCTATTTATTTCATTTATGGAAAAAATTGAATTGCCTTTGTAACAGCCAAGGCAACAGCAGCAACCCTTAAATAAGACTGAAACTCTTGCAGGCAACGGGTAAAGGGTTAGGCAGAGAACCAGGGAATCAGGTCGTAAAGGACTCTCTCAGATAGATCTCCAACCATCTTCTCCTTCAGCAACTGCTGCTGGATCCTTGTGAGCCAGATGGAATGGGCCTTACCATTCAGATACCAAGATATACAGCCAGACCAAAGTGTCATATTCTTTCAAACTCAAGCTCCCTACAATAGATACAGTTCATGGATTCAAGAAGTTTGCAGTGGTTAAGTGATTTTGTAAAGTATCTGTGTGTGAACTAGTGCAGAGGCGTTCAAGCTAGTGGTGACACTATTTAATTAAAAAAGATAAGTCTTTAAGGCAAAAATTTAAATTAATTCATAGAGAGCAAAGAAGAATATATGAAGAACCCAACTGGATCAGACCAATGGCCTATCTGAGCTAGGAGCTTATTTCATCATCACCATCATCTGTTTATTTGTATGCCACTTTCCCACAAAATTGTGCCCAAAGTAGCTCACAACATCTCAGGCGAACAGTTAAGTACAACGAGAAAACCACTAGCAGGATAAGAGCTCAACAGCACTGATGCTCCCTTGTGACTGGGATTCAGAGGCATTGTACCCTTGATTCTGGCAGAAGTAGACTGCCAGCATGACTAGTAGTCATTCAGAACTTTATCCTCCAAGATTTGTCTAAAGCCGAACTTAGACAGATGTTTGATGTGAGAGAGCTAGGGACAAGATCTCTTGCATTATTATTTTTCAAAGCATCTATCTATATATTCTCACTCCCAGTGAGCAAACAGCAGATTTTTTTAGTGTGATTTCAATCAAGAAAACAGTGGGTGTAGTGCAGAAGGAAAGGGAGTGTTCACCAAATGCCGCTATCCTGATCAGATTCCTCCCTACACCAAGTTCCCATTGAGCTTTGATGCAGACAAAAAACAGCAGGAAATTTGATCACAGCATGCCTAGTTGTGCCCTCCACTTTTCCAGAATGCACAATAATCTGGGCTACTAAAAGAATGCCAAGCCTGAACATAGAGGATATTCCCCCCCACCCACCCATTTTTGCCGTAGATTGTATTAAGCTACTGTGTTGTAACTGATGCTGGAAAATTAGGGCTATAAAACCAGTATACACCTCTTTCAGGGCCGGAATCTTGCAGACCTCAGAAGAAGCCAGCCACGGGGAACTTTTACACTGAGCACAACCCTCCGATTAGGCAAACAGATTCTAGAATCTATAGAAGCCATTCATTCAGTGGGATTTTTGCACCGAGACATCAAGCCTGTGAGTAGTTTACAATGACCTTGTTTTCCCTACTTAGAGTTTGCATTTCCTGTTGTTGATGCTGTTATTATATTATGTAACTTTGCTATTAAGTGAGCATAGTTATCCCTGTAATCGGGGGGGGGGGGGGGGGGAATCGCAGCCATCCAGTTGATACAGTGCTGTTCCTCAGGAGTGTTTGATTCCTTCCTTTTACTATATGAGGTTTGATTTGGGCAGAGTGGTAGCCATCCAGTGCGTATAACTTGTGAATAGCAAGGTCCATGCCTCAGTCAAATGCATGGCCAGTTTAATAGATTTTGATAATTTGCACTTTGCAAATAGTGTACAGAAAGAGGCAATGTGAGAAGGTTAGGAGTTTCATTACAGATTTCATTAATTGGTTTAAGAATTATTTCTTTCCAAAGAATACCGGGAACAGTAATTGTATGAAGATGTCCAGGATTCTCTTGCAGAGAATTCCCTCCCCAAACTATGATTCTTAGGATCTTTTAAACTGGGGGGGGGGGAACTGTTGCTGGTTTAATGTATCAGTATGCCAGAGGGTTTCCCAGATAGCAGAGATAAAGCCCAAGTGTACATTCTACACTGAGACCACGTTGATCCCGTGCTAGCATACATTACCCTGTCTCAAAGCAGTTGGCATTTATTTATTTAAATTTATATCTAAAACTTGTATCCCACCTATTTTAAAAAGAAACTGAAGGTGGTCCGGAAACTTCAGCTGTTGCGGAATTTGGTAGCCAGCTTGCTCACCATGGCAAGATAGTTTGAGCATATTACACTGAACTTGGCCCAACTGTTCTGACTGCTAAGTAGTTTACGGGCCCAATTCAAAGTGCTAGTTTGGACCTATAAAGCCCTAAATGGCTCAGGACCATGATATCCCAAGGACAGTCTCTCCCCATATGAACCAACCTGTACCCTGTGATCATCCTCTGAGGCCCTTATTTGTGTACCTCCTCCATGAGACGTCTGGAGGGTGGCAACATAATAATGGGCCTTTTCTATGGTAGCTTCCCATTTGTGGAATGCTTTCCCCAGGCAGGTTTACCTGGTACCTTCATTACATATCTTTAGATGACAGGCAAAAATGTTTCTCTTCAACCAGGTATTTGGCTGATTAACATCCTATGGCTTTTTAAACGTGTTGGGGTGTGTGTCATATTTTTGTTTTATTTTGTATTTTGTTTTCTCATTTTATATTTTTCTCTTGTGAACCGCCCTGGGAGCTTTGTATGAAGAGCAGTATACAAATTTAATACAGGACAATAGTAACAGTAATAGTAATACTAAGAAAGGTGCTGGTTTTGACCTATAAAGCCTTAAATGGGTCAGGACTGCAATACCTCAATGACCTCCTTTCCCCATATGAACCAACCTGAGTCCTGCAAACATCTGAGGGCCCTTCTTCATGTACTTCTTCCATGAGAGGTCCAGAAGGCAGTCACAATTGGTGGTGGAACTTGCTGAAAGCCCACCTAAAGTTGTTGAGCACCTACCGCCACAATTGCCATGCCAACACAATTGCCGCAGCATCACGATCATCGCGCTGCACAGCCCGGGGAGTTCCGGCTGAGTGTGCTAAGTAAAATTCAATTCATGTGGGTTGAGTGGGAGGCCTTGGTCCACTGTGCTTCATCTTCAAATCAATTTAGGTCATGTTGTGCTATTTTTTTTCTTCGTTTTGATAAAGGAAAATCTTTACTAGACAAGTGTTTAACAATTAGAAGTATTTTTTGTGCTGAGCATATGGATTACTGCAAACACTGTCTAATGGTAAGATGAAAATGAAACTGGTTTTCAGAGGATGTAAGCCAGAGGAAGCTACAGCATTTTGGGATGAGCTGCAATTATTGAAGCAATCTTAAGCTAGAAAACAGGGTTGATCAGTAGCTGGGGCTGCAAATGCCCTTGTAGCAAGTGGCTGATAACTTTAAGCATAATTATATTAATAACTGGTATGATCTCTCTTATTACATGTGAAAAATACATATTTTCCCCAAACTCTTCCTATCCTTCTGTTTTTCTCTAGTCCAACTTTGCCATGGGACGTCTCCCCTCAACCTACAGAAAATGTTATATGTTAGATTTTGGTCTGGCTCGACAGTATACCAATACCAACGGTGAAGTCCGGCCTGTAAGTGATGCCTTTTTTTCATTTCTATGGGGGATTATAAATAATTCAAACAAATCCTGATTATGTTAATTCATTCTCGCAACACTGTTGATGCTGTTTGGGCAGGTACACTTGATGGGATAGAAACTGAACCTATCAGGTTCTCCCTGTTGTAACAGGGAGACTGTATTTCTTTTGAAAACATGGTATTATTATTATTATTATTATTATTATTATTATTATTATTATTTTCATTTATTACCCACGCTTCACTGTAAGGTATACATGTGCCTGTTGCTCAGTGTGTTGGCTCAAAACCAAAGGAAGAAGAAGTGCTGTTTTAAGAAGTTCACATTGTTTCATTAGTTTACGTTTCCTGAAGCTCCCATTTTTTAAACACGTCTGGTGTGGGAAGTTGGGGTGTGTGTTATTTTGGAACTAATTTTCTCCATCATTTTGAGGTGTTCTCTTTTAAAACAAACAACAAACATTTTGTTTTCACCCTGTGGCCTTTTCCACCTTCCTTCTTTATGGTTTCAGCATTATCAGCAGGTATGTAGAGGCGAATCAGCATCCCTGTCCCTGGTGCTCTGAGGCACATAATGATGTTTCTTGCCTGCAAGGTGCTTCCTTGCAGGGGCCTTTTGTGGACATGGATGAGCTCTGTATGCTCAGAGTTGGGAGGAGGGCAATGTTTTTCTCAATAAGCTGATCCTCTGCTAAAGATAATTTGAAGTCTATCAGAAGCATGTAAGAATCAGCACTCTCCTATCTCACTCCATGTGGTCCACAATTTTCCCGGTATTTAAGATGTTTTGTTTCTGACTCTAGGCTGTCTTGGATCTGCATGCTCTGTGATTACCTCAGAGAGATTGTCACCAGATCAGTGGGGAAATGAATAAATATTAAAATAAAGTATGGAGACTGATATCCATTGATTGCATCATAGTTCATAATACTAAGGTATTAATAAAAGGATGCCATGTATGAAATGTGGATTATAATAAGGCAAATAAGTGCAGCCTGCAACAAATGTTGCAGCGCATCCCCAACACCTAACCAGGAATGCTACTCTTCTGTGCTCAAGGCAGCCTGGAAAAGAAGCTTCATAGAACTATTTTGAGGCTTGCTTGCACAGAACTTGTTTCTTTCTTACCGTTCTCCCACTATGCAATACAGGGGTAAAGGGTTATTTTTTAAAAAAACGGCATTGCATGCATCTCCCACCCACCCAGTGCTCTCCTCCTGGATGCTATATAAGGCCTTAAGGACTCAAGCAGTCTAATTCCTGTTCTCCTCCGCCCTTGTCCTTTTTAAAAACCTGACATCTTCATTTCATGACTCAGCTGCTATCAGCCATAGACTTATGCAAGCTGCCCAACTTCTGAAGACTGCATAAGGAGCTTACAGATGAACTGAGATTTAAGAAGGGCACATGTAAGAAAAGGGAAGAAAGGGGAAATCACGAAGGAAGAGTATACAAGAGTACCCAACAGTTGCAGGGAGAAGGTCAGGCAAGCCAAAGCTCAGAATGAGTTCAGGCTTGAAAAAGAGGTTAAAATTAATAGTAAAGGTTTATTTGGCTGTGTTCAAAGCAGGAGGAAGGACAAACAAGTCATTCTTCATCATGGAGAAATGCTACTGGATGACAGAGAGACGGTTGAACTGCTCAACGCTTGCTTGCTTTCTATCTCTCTTTACCCAAAAGAGAAGCAGTGCCCAGCCTGGTGATAACATAATAAGTGATGCAAGGAGGGAGCTGCAGCCCCAGATAGGAAAAAGGGATTCATATCTCCAGGGCCTGATGAGCTGCACCCAAGGGTACTAAAGGAGCTTGTGAGTCTTTGTAATCTTTGAGAACTCCTGGAGAATAGGTAAGGTCCCTGAAGACGAGAGGCAGGCAAATGTTGTCCCCTTCTTCAAAAGGGGGAAAAAGAAGACCTAGGTAATTACTGACTTGACATCAATACCAGGAAGTAGAACAGATAATTCAACAGTTGGTCTTTGACCACTTATAAATGGATGATGTGATTACAGTACTAAGACCCAGCGTAAAGGTAAAGGGGCCCCTGACCATCAGGTCCAGTCGTGTCCGACTCTGGGGTTGCGGCACTCATCTCGCTCTATAGGCCGAGGGAGCCGGCGTTTGTCCGCAGACAGCTTCCGGGTCATGTGGCCAGCATGACAAAGCCACTTCTGGCGAACCAGAGCAGCGCACGGAAACGCCGTTTACCTTCCCGCTGTAGCGGTTCCTATTTATCTACTTGCATTTTGACGTGCTTTCGAACTGCTAGGTTGGCAGGAGCTGGGACCGAGCAACGGGAGCTCACCCCGTTGCAGGGATTCGAACCGCCGACCTTCTGATCAGCAAGCCCTAGACTCTGTGGTTTATCCCACAGCGCCACCTGGGTTTCTCAACCCAGCATAGGTTTCTCAAAAACAGGTCTTGCCAGATGAATTTCATTTCTTTTTTTGATAGAGCTGCAAACTTGTTGGATCAGGAGAATGGATATAGTGTATTTTGATTTCAGTAAGGCTTCTGACAAAGCCCCCCATGATATTCTTGTAAGGCAGCTGGTAAGATGTGAGTTGAATGAGGTAATTTTTAGATGGATTAGTAGCTGGTTGACTGACTGAACCCAAAGAATGTTCACTAATGCTTCCTCATCATCCCAGAATAAAGTTACAAGCAGGGTTCTGTCCTGGACCCGTTGTTGTTCAATGTCTATAAAGTATCCAATTGACTTGGATACTATGGTAACTATGGACATACAACAGATGGATGATGGTAAAAGATGCAGTAAACTTAAAAGGAATTGAGGGGATGATCATCACATTTGCAGATGACAACAAACTAGGAAGGGTAACTATTGCCGCAGAAGACGGAATCGGGATTGAAAATGTCCGTAACAGATTGGAGAACTGGGCCCAAACTAACAAAATGAATTTAAATAGGGACAAATGTAAGGTTCTACCCTTAGGCAGAACCAGCTGCACAAATATATGAATCGGGGGGGGGGGGCACCTGACTTTCTGGTAGTATATGTGAAAAGGATCCGGGTTCTTAGTAGACCACAAGCTTAGCATGAGGGAACAGTATGCTGCTGCTGCAGCAAAGAAAAAAGGGGGGGAGGGGAAAAAAGGTAACTGCTATTCTAGGCTGCATCAACAGATTCCCAGGTAGTCACTGACACAAAGCTTTGTAATGGAGCTCAATCTTTCTATACTGTTTAAAGATAGTCCGCCTAGCACATGGCCTCGTCCACAGCAGACCTCACAGAACCCAGCATCATGTCACCCTACCTAGGTTGCAGTTAGCAAAATGCTACAATGTTTCTTCTTCTTCTTCTTCTTCTTCTTCTTCTTCTTCTTCTTCTTCTTCTTCTTCTTCTTCTTCTTCTTCGTTAATAGTCACATTGTCGAGAACCAATTACCTCGGTTTAAGTACGCTTCAGTTTGAGTACTTTCAGTTTAAGTACTGGAACGGATTAATCCACTTTCCATTACTTTCAATGGGAAAGTTCGCGTCAGGTTAAGTACGCTTCAGGTTAAGTGCAGACTTCCGGAACCAATTGTGTACTTAAACCGAGGTACCACTGTACTTAAGATAGAGGGTACTTAAACATTTCCAAAAAATAGCAAGGAGAGACAAGAGGGCCTTCTTAAACGAGCAATGCAAAGAAATAGAGGAAAACAATAGAATGGGGAAAACCAGAGAGCTGTTCAAGAAAATTGTAGATATGAAAGGAACATTTCGTACAAAGATTACCATAATAAAGGACAAAAGTGGTAAGGACCTAACAGAAGCAGAAGACATCAAGAAGAGGTGGCAAGAATACACAGAGGAATTATACCAGAAAGATATGGAGGTCTCGTACACCCCAGGTAGTGTGGTTGCTGACCTTGAGCCAGACATCTTGGAGAGTGAAGTCAAATGGGCCTTAGAAAGCACTGCTAATAACAAGACCAGTGGAAGTGATGATATTCCAGCTGAACTATTTAAAATTTTAAAAGATGATGCTGTTAAGGTGCTACACACAATATGCCAGCAAGTTTGGAAAACTCAGCAATGGCCAGAGGATTGGAAAAGATCAGTCTACATACCAATCCCAAAGAAGGGCAGTGCCAAAGAATGCTCCAACCACCGCACAATTGCGCTCATTTCACACGCTAGCAAGGTTATGCTCAAAATTCTACAAAGCAGGCTTAGGCAGTATGTGGACCGAGAACTCCCAGAAGTGCAAGCTGGATTTCGAAGGGGCAGAGGAATCAGAGACCAAATAGCAAACATGAGCTGGATTATGGAGAAAGCTAGAGAGTTCCAGAAAAACGTCTACTTCTGCTTCATTGACTATGCAAAAGCCTTTGACTGTGTTGACCACAGCAAACTATGGCAAGTTCTTAAAGAAATGGGAGTGCCTGATCACCTCATCTGTCTCCTGAGAAATCTCTGTGTGGGACAAGAAGCTACAGTTAGAACTGGATATGGAACAACTGATTGGTTCAAAATTGGGAAAGGAGTACGACAAGGTTGTATATTGCCTCCCTGCTTATTTAACTTATATGCAGAATTCATCATGCGAAAGGCTGGACTAGATGAATCCCAAGCCGGAATTAAGATTGCCGGAAGAAATATCAACAACCTCAGATATGCAGATGACACAACCTTGATGGCAGAAAGTGAGGAGGAATTAAAGAATCTTTTAATGAGGGTGAGAGCGCAAAATATGGTCTGAAGCTCAACATCAAAAAAACCAAGATCATGGCCACTGGTCCCATCACCTCCTGGCAAATAGAAGGGGAAGAAATGGAGGCAGTGAGAGATTTTACTTTCTTGGGCTCCTTGATCACTGCAGATGGTGACAGCAGTCACAAAATTAAAAGACGCCTGCTTCTTGGGAGAAAAGCAATGACAAACCTAGACAGCATCTTAAAAAGCAGAGACATCACCTTGCCGACAAAGGTCCGTATAGTTAAAGCTATGGTTTTCCCAGTAGTGATGTATGGAAGTGAGAGCTGGACCATAAAGAAGGCTGATCGCCGAAGAATTGATGCTTTTGAATTATGGTGCTGGAGGAGACTCTTGAGAGTCCCATGGACTGCAAGAAGATCAAACCTATCCATTCTGAAGGAAATCAGCCCTGAGTGCTCAATGGAAGGACAGATTGTGAAGCTGAGGCTCCAATACTTTAGCCACCTCATGAGAAGAGAAGACTCCCTGGAAAAAACCTTGATGTTGGGAAAGATTGAGGGCACTAGGAGAAGGGGACGACAGAGGACAAGATGGTTGGACAGTGTTCTCGAAGCTACGAACATGAGTTTGACCAAACTGCGGGAGGTAGTGGAAGACAGGAGTGCCTGGCACGCTATGGTCGGGGTCACGAAGAGTCGGACACGACTAAACGACTAAACAACAAAACAAATTACAGATTTTTAATGCAAGTCTTGTAGCCTGTAAAGCCATGCTTCCTTTACATGATTGAGGCATAAATCAGAAGAGCTGAAACTTTAGGGAGGGCAATTTTTGCAATCTTTTATGGCTTGCCCTTCAACTAGATTAGAGCATGTGTAAATAAAAAGGCTTTTTTATCTGTAATAATGGTTCTTTCAGTTGCCTTTAATGGACCCCGTCCCAACTATTCTACTTTTTTCCTTTAAAGAAAATGGGCAATGAGGGTCCTGGTTCTGTAGCAATGGGTTCAGGGCTGCAATTCTAGATAAACACAAAGAATTAACTCAAAAGAAACAGCCCTCTTATAGTTGTCATGTATTGGTTTGCTGTAATGTTATTCTGCTTGTATTTAGGGTAGCATGAAATTGTGGTTCAGCAAAATATGCCTACTTTATCTGTTATACAGCTATTATCCATTCAGACAAAGTTTACCATGTTAAGTAGTGATGTGAAAATGCTTCTAAATATTTGTCATCATGCATAAGGTTAGCAATGTGCTCTACCATACTAGGCTTTCATTCTGAATTCATGTTGTCAACCAGATGCCTGAGTATAGGAATTAGTTTTACTGTTGCCAGCCGTTCAGTAGCCTTTAATTCATAATGCTTTTTTCACAATGCAAACTCTGGTTCTATGTTTGAAGCCTGACCCGCACTTCTATTATTAGCACAACTCTCCCATCCTCTTGAAGCTCTCTGCTGAATACATCTTTGCTGCTTTATCTTTCATGGAATGGCAAGGGGAAAGCAGCATTTTTGTCATGGCAAGCTTCTCCTGTTTGCATGAATTGGCAATGCGCTGCTGTGTTTTGCATGCCGCTTCTTCTGCTGAGTCAGCCCTATACCATTGATTAGAGCTCTGTCTCCTCGTGATTCAGACCGCACTGCAGTAGTTTGCAATGCTTGGCTGGGGATATTGTATGTATTTGTAAGTGCAGTTTTGTGTCCGTGTGTATCTATATGGCTGAGGCAAGATATTAGGAAAGAGAATGCCTGATCAGGTTTGAAAGTTGAAAGAAGCAGAAACCAAAACCCTAATTAAAGATTATGTTTTTCATTGTTACATGAAAATTTAAATATTTAAATCTGAAGAAGTGTGCATGCACACGAAAGCTCATACCAAAATATAAACTTAGTTGGTCTTTAAGGTGCTACTGAAGGAATTTTCTTATTTAAAAAGCAGTTGCTGATACAGGCATTTTCTAATCTTGGTGCAACTATTGCTACATTTTGAAATATGTATTAGAGCAGAAGAGTTTTAATAAAATAGCCTCATGAGTGCTGCATCTGATTGGGGCATAGCTGAGTGACTTAGGTTAGACATCAGTGCATTGTTGCATACTATTCACAATATTGCATGAATAACTCAGGAATATAAATTGCAACACATTGTGATTTCCATGCTTAAATGCTCATTGTCTACCACCAGAATGGCCAATGCTAGTGCCTTGTTGTCTGATGCTGGCATCCCGACCAAAGGCTAATAAAGATGTGGCAGAGAAGTTGCCCGTACTGTGATACAAATGGAAACAAAACGTTTCAAGAGTTTAAGATAGATGCTACACGCTGCGTTTACACCTTTCTCTCAGATTTTGTTTGTTATGACCCCATTACGCTTGAGCTCATGAAGTGATGAAAACCAAACTGCAAAATGTCACCAACTTTATTATGGTACCTGACCACTTGTGTGAAAGTCAGTTGTTGTGGGAAAATATATTTTCAGTTCCCCGAGGAACAGCATAGTGTTGATGCTTCACAGATGGAAATAGGGACACTTTTATGTACTTGTAATACTGCTAATTATCACATCAAGGGTACCATCCTATTTCACACAAACTATTGTATATTTTAGAAAACTGTCCTTACTCTCTATATCAGAACTCTGTATGTGTTCATTTACTTTAGCCCACCCTGCACTGGCTTCTGAAGCAGATGTGTTAGTTAACTGTTCCTAAGAAATTATGTTTAAAACAAAAAGGTACAAATGTTAAGTCTCACAGTGGATTTGCTATCTTGAGAGGGTTTTTTTAGGAGATAAAGGAGAAGTGGTAAATTGGCATTTTATATTTCTGCAATTGAGAGAGAATCCACTGATCACATTATTTGAAAATAGGAATTGTGCTTCCTCTTCAAACTTTCTGGATGAAGAAACATAAATTTATAAAGTGGTGAGGCTGCATTTGAAATGGCATCTGGCATCACTGTAGCCAGTTCAAATTTAGATTTTAATAGCCAGGTTTAAACTCTGGGAACAATAGTTCTGTGAATTTGCAGCATACTTGACTAAGTATGGCATGATTGTCTGAATCCTTTATAAAAATTCCTTCAGTAGCACCTTAAAGACCAACTAAGTTTATATTTTGGTATGAGCTTTCGTGTGCATGCACACGAAAGCTCATACCAAAATATAAGCTTAGTTGGTCTTTAAGGTGCTACTGAAGGAATTTTTATTTTGCTTCGACTCAGACCAACACGGCTACCTACCTGAATCCTTTATGTCACTATGTCCCCACCCACCAATTTCCCAGATCAGGTTTTTACAAAATAAAGGCCAAATGCGTTAATGTTCCTGAGAGCACATGTAGCAATAATATATGTATGGACACCTGCCTAAAGCATGGGGGAGGGAAGAACAATTCTGATGGCTAAACCACTGTGTAATTCACTCATCTATGCATCTGCCTTGCGTGGCAATGCCCCCCCCCAGTGGAAATAATGACACATGAGACATCAGTTAAGGTTAATGGGCAGAAAAGGCCACAACTTTATTGGTTATGGATGTAGAGCGGTATTGGCTTAGACATTGGACCCCAACTGGCTATATCCGACCCCAGCCCGCTCACCGATGCAGCTGGTGAGCGGGTCAAAGAGGGGGGATACCCGCCCACACCCTGCTTAAGTAGCGCAGGTCACGCCCCCCCCCGGCCGGCCTGATTGGCCGGCCTGCAAGCAGCGCGGGCGGCAATCCCACTTATCTCTCAGGGGATGAGCCCCCAGCCCCTGCGCTAGTGGCAGGGTTGTGACTGCCCACAACCCCATCTCCTCTTCAGTGCGGAAGTGGCTTTGTAAGTTGCAAAGCTGGAAAACTCACACTTCCATTGTGACCTCCCTTGAGCTATTGCTGCTGTCTTTGCCTTTAGATACTGTGGTGTGTGTGGGCTTTTGTGTTTGTGTGTATTGAATTCTAAAGAATGGCAACTCTAGTAATGCACTCTTAAATATATTTTTAAAGGCGCCTCCAGTCTTCCCAAAATACAGATTGGGATGGTGAGTTGACAGGGACAGGTAGCAGGAAATAAGGGCTGTTCTTGATAAATAGGGGCTGTTAAGGGGGTGGAATAGAGTAGTCCCTGAGAATACAGACTTAGCCATACCCAATTCAGACAGAGACATAGGCAGTAACAGTCAGGTGAAAATCAACAGGGCAGAAATAAGAAATGATGCCAATAAATTCAGGCTGAGAAAGTGTCAATGAGCATGTGAGTTGGGGAGATTATGTGGCGTTTACTGCAGCTCTTTCTGCCTGAAGACAGACGGTTTTGTACTACCTCACATAGATCAACCTCCAAAGTCTAAGCCACTGTGTACCACCCAGGCATAAAGTATCTGCAAAGTGACCAGCTTTAGATAATTTAAGCAATGAAGCCAAGGCACGTGCTGCAAGAGAAGGAAAATAAAAATAATAATAATTTAATAATAATAATAATAATAATAATAATAATAATAATAATAGGGGTGAAATTGTTGACCTGATTTAAAATTCATTTCTGTTTTTATTTCTCTCCATTTTGCATTTTTATTGTCATGGTTTTCTTTGGGTTTCTCTTTGTTTTACAGTTCTTTTGGGCTCCTTTTTTGAGACTGTGTTTGATGCGTTGGCTTCCCATCCGCTGCTTGTAACCATCTCAGCCATGAGTTGTGAGTGAGCCATCATGATGCTTCTTGGTTTCCCCCCACCGCCCTTTATTTTGTGCTTGCTTGTTTTAATTATTATTAGAGTTCTGAGTTCTCCTTTTGTTTTTGCTTTGGGTTTTGATGGTATATACTCTTTTGCTTTTCAGGACTGGGACATGTCTCAACTCTTGATGTACAGGCCAAGAGTCTTCTGCATTCTGAGTTCAAAAAAAGTCCTATTCAGGTGTTCTGATCTCCCATACCATGAGAATTGTATGTCTCTGTGTGGGCCACATGTGCTAACTCCACCACCACCATTGCCGTCTTTGCCACCCTCCATAAGTTAACCACCAAACACATGCAGCAGGGAGCTTGCTCTGTTCTTGTAGGCTCCCTGAAAATATTCAGAATCCTGGAACAAACACGGGTTCTAACTTGCACAAGGAACCTACTGTGGCAGAAAAGCCTTCCTGCTTCCTTTCAGCTCCCAGAGGGTGAGAGGGTGGTGGCAGAACTGTCATCCCCGTTGTTCCTAATTACATATGGGATGAGAACACCTCAATAGGGCTGAAGTGCTGGGTCTTTCTGGGATTGCAGTGGCTCAGGACTGTCCTGGATGGGGGTTACTTGGAACTTAACGGCAGCCTCCCCCATTGTTGTACTTGAGTCTTACTCCTTATGGGAGAACAGAATGTGACAATTCCTGTTTATAGCCATTAATATTACTTCATTCTGAAGCAGACAGCATGAAATCCAAGCTTTTTAAAGTGGTGGAATGCTAACCATAACAGCAAGGGATGGTTCAACTGTTATGACAAAATATCTGCATTGTTCTTTCCTTAGCACATGTTTCTTTGTTCTCAACCCCAATGGGGGCAAAATACTTCCTCTTTTGCTTAGTTTGCTTAATAGTTGAGGCTGAATTATGAAATTTATTTATCTGGAAAAGACTTCTTGTGATAGTGCTTAATGGTGGGAAGGGGTAGGTTACTATTTCAAATAGGCTATTCAGGACCCCTAATTTCCTAGTTTGGTGAGGAATTACAATGGAGTTTATAACAGCTGGGATATGAGTCAGTGCAGTGGGGAACCAGTGCTTATGGGCAACCAGCAGGATCCTGACAATGACCTGGTTCAAATGTAACTATAAGCCAAGGTTTGTTTAACAAACCACACGTTAACTATGGATTATCTCACAGATGATCAAACAAACCAAGGCTTTTTTCTCCATAGCTTGATCATGTTTTATAGTTGCTCTTGCCTCATGTTTTATTTTTAGTTGAGGGTCTGGGGTGGGAAGGCCAAACAAACAATGGTTAAGAACCATGGTTCTGTGCCAACTTTTTAAATGCCTGCTTAAAACTTTCTATTCTGCCAGGCCAATCAGGTAATTAAGAATGCATCCTTCCACAATTGGTTAATTGGTGTATATTTTTATCTTTTATATGATTTGATATATTTTGATGACATGGCGATATATAAATATTTTTATAACTCAGTAAGGGTGTCTTGTTTGCACATTATGCCAAGCAACAGTTAGAATAAACCAAGGTTTTTTATTATTTAAATAAGCCAACATGCCATTGCTTCAGATCTGCTGGGTAGAGTTGATGATGAAACAAACCATTGTTTAATAAATAATAGTTTACTAAACCATGGCTTATTGTTATGTGTGAACCAAGCCAATGTGAATTAAGGTAATTAAGTGGAACAGTTGACAGAAGCATCCTGTGTTATTCAATTATAATGATGGGGTTTTTTAAAGGGAAGATGAGGTTGTTATGATCATTTTCTATAGTCACCTAAAGGATTACAGAAGCCATTTTGGACTTTTCACTTGCTCTGAAGTTTAATTGACTTGAAACCATTGGTTTTCTGTTTTCTACAAAGATGAATAATTGCTGGCCTCTGTCCACTCAAGGTGGAAGTATTCTCCTTTTGGGAGGGCTTATCCTTAGCAGAAGATTTTTTAAACAAACAAACAAACAAACAAACAAACAAACAAACAAACAAACAAACTGTAATTAGATCTCTTGTAAGCACTGTGAAGAACGTGGCTTTTCCACTGTCATGTTTTAACTGTTCCTGAGGGGTTTATTCAAGGAGCAATTTCTAATGCCTAACCAAAATGCCTACCTGGGGCACATCAGTTCAAGTTAACAAATGTAATTAAAGTGGTTTATGGCCCTGAGTGATAAATAAAACATTAGCAGCTCTGCTAATTCTTAAGTTTGATGTTTAAGTTTAATTTTTCATTATCTTTCCCATTAGCCTCGTAATGTTGCTGGTTTCCGGGGAACGGTCCGCTATGCTTCAGTGAATGCTCATAAAAACAGAGTGAGTATTTCGTTTTGGGGAGGTGGGAGAACACCCTGTTCAGTTTTCTGCCAGGTAGTGCAAAAGTTGGAGCCATTTTGAAAGACAAGGTGTCTGCAAACTCATAGCACTATTATGTGTGCTGTATTTCATGGATAAACCTTTTTGAACTGAGTACACACAAGCAAAAGATTTTATGAATATAGCATGGTCTTATATAGGAGCACCACAAACTGCTTTTCAGACTAGGTGGGCAAAATACAGTGTCTAATGTTGAAATTCCAAGAAAGTATACCCTTATGAAACCTCTGCTCACGATTGCTCATTGTCCATGCAAATTGCCTGCTTGTGATTTCTTAGCTATTGTTTCAGCATAAACACTGGCCTGCTAGATCACACCAAAAGTGCATCTAAGCCAGAATTCTGTTTCCAGCATTAGCCAGCTAGATGCCTCTAGATGCTCACAGGAAGGGCAGGAAGGGCCTCAGCTTTCCCCTGGCATTTGTTCCCAGCATTTGGTTCTCGGATGTTTGGAACATGGTAGCAGTTATAGCTATCCTTGGCAGGTGTTGCAATGATAAAACAATGCTTCGCTGTGATCGGTATTTAAAAGTCATCTGAGCTATTAGTGATCACTGTCTTATGTCTGTGCATAGATTTATCATACATAGTTTGAAATAGCAGTCTTCTTGCTGATTCCTCTGTGGAATATAGTTAAATACCAGGTCAGTATCATTTGTTAGCTGTTGTAGCTGAGACAGAATAGCAAATGGTACCCTGCCCTCCCCCCCAAATCAAGGTGCATAGTACTCTAGGCCATCGAAGTTAGCTTAGCATTTGATGCAGAAAATATCACCGGCACCTCTCCCTGGCAGTAAAAAAACAGTAATATACAATACAATAAATATAAAAATGCTGCTCTTCCATGCCACCCAAAATTGGTTGCCTGAGCTATCCATTTCACACTTCCTAATTTTTAATGTCCCCTTGTCCAAAAGAAAATCCATCTTACTCTCAGGTTCTATCTACAATAGCATTAACTTGTTTGTCAAGCTCTGCCAAGAACTGTCAACATTTTATAGTGCTATTTGAACGTTCAGGGTATTTCAGATTATCCCCACATTGCAGAAGGGGAGAATGCAGACTGAGATAGAGTAGCTTGCCCTGGGGTCACCTAGTGCATTCATGGCTGTAGCAAGCTTTTAGTCACTGTGCTACATTTGCACTCAATAAGCTACCCTCTGAAAGATGTAAAAGAGATGATATTTCGTAATAAAGACAGTACTGCTGCATAGAGTGAAATGATGTTCACATCTCTGCTCAGCAATTTCATCTTCCCTTTTGCTCAGAGCAATGATATATCTTAGTGCTCTGCAATGCCCCCAATTTATACTTTATCTTTTGATGGGTATGAGGAGAGGAAGTCACCCTTCATCTACAAAGTGGAAAATCCTGAAGGAAGACAATTGTTTCAGGCAATGTGTCTGAATCTATGTTGTAAGAAGTCTGTAGTTCTGACATTGTGACATCACCTGTTTGTGGAACAGGGATTAAGAAATACAGAACATTGTTCTTATTAGTGGTACTTCATTCTGCATTATATTTCTAAAATGCCTTTTAACTCTAAGGTTCCCAGGGTAATTTACAGTACGACACTTAAGACAGTATAGAGTTCATCTTCATAGTGATTGCTGCTTGGATGGGATAGTTAGCCCATAGACTGTATCCAATCTTGCAAGATCATTTCTCTGTGGCCAAAGACCTCCAAAATTTGTCATTGTAAAATATTAAATTGCTTTTAGTTTATTTTTGAAATGACAGCTCCTAGCCCAGGGGTGAATAAACTTATTCAGCCTGAGGGCTTCAAGCCTTTCTATGCAGCCTTCTAGGGGCCACATGCCAGTGATGGAATAGACAGCAGACAATAGCGGGCAGTTCAATAAATGTAAAAGTTAACTTTGTATTGTAGGCTAGTTTCTACACACTTATATACTCTGCTCTATAAAAGTCATTATTGGAGTTTTAGGACATCTCTGAGCCAGGCAAAAATACTCATTTTGTGTGTGACGCAAGAGGTATGGCCTGGGGAAAGCACCCTGGGCCAGACAGAGAGGACGGAGGGCCAGAATTGGGTCCAGGGCCTGGTATTCACACCCCCATTGTAAGCATTCCATACACACCATGTTTAAAAACACTTACCATGCTTGTTGGCCTCTTTGCATGTGACATTGGCATGCTAGGCTCATGCTAAGGCATGCTAATGGCATGCTAATACATAGTAAGTGTCAAATATATTAGAGCACATGCATACCTAGAAAAATATTTTTGGAGGTCAATCCACCTCCACAACTTCTGACAGTTTGTTGTCTACTAATCCTTTCCTGTAGCATACAACTTTTGGTGTCTTTTAGGGCAAACTATTGGGTCCAGCCTGCAGTTAGAGCACATGCTAGGCTACAAGGCAATGCGGAAATAGGTAGAGAGGACTTAATGAAATCCATAAATCTCACCCTTCGACTCTTCCCAATTTTAGCCATATCATGTGGCCTTCCAAGAAAAAAAAAAAGCTCTTTGGGCTCAACCTCTTTGGGCCTCTGTAATTCAAATTTTGCTGAAGCCTCTTGTAAAGAGGTTTCATGATTGATATACAGGAATTCCTCAACAGACAACGCAATGTAGAAAAAGTTCCCCAGAGATACAGTAGAAGGTTTGAAAACCATTACTCTAGATCTTTAACCTTGTGAGAGCCTGCTCTTTTTTTAAATATAATTTTTATTAATTTCTTTTTTAACACAGTATTTCAGCATACCAATAACAAAACAAATAAATTCTTGGCTCTACTGAGCTCATGACTTCCCTCCATTCCTTCAACCGGTTTTTAATTTTCAAATATTTGTGCCGCAGTTTATATCCTCTACTTAAGACCTTTATATCCTTATGATCAACTCTGTCTCAATGGTCTATAAAGTTTTGAGATTTACAGTTTTTTCGTTGCAGAATTTATATCAATCCCACTAGTGTCTTCACATTTTTACAATAATTATTCATATACCCCAAAAATTTACTCCAATCTCTTTGAAACTTTTGGTCGTCTTGGTTTCGGATCCTGCCTGTCAGCTTGGCCAGTTCCGCATAGTCCATCATATTAGTCTGCCACTCTTCAATCGTTCCTGCAGTTAGTTCCTGCAGTTTCCATCTTTGGGCTAATAAAGTTCTTGCTGCTGTTGTAGCATACATAAATAGTCCTTGGTCTATCTTTGCAATTTTTTCTCCCATCAAGCCCAGCAAAAAAGCCTCAGGTTTTTTGGGGAAGGTATATCTAAACATCTTTTTTAGTTCATTGAAGACCACTTCCCAAAATACTTTTATTTTATCACATTCCCACCACATATGATAAAAATCTCCATCTTTCTCTCCACACTTCCAACATAGTTTGTTCCTCATCCTATACATTTTGGCCAATTTCACCAGTGTTAAGTACCACCTATACTGTACATCATTTTCATTACATTCTGTGAGCCTGCTCTTAATTGTATGTGCAGTGGATTTGTCATCAACTGGATCATAGGGCAGCAGTCACCTGCTCAATTGTAAAGTTGCAGACATTATCAGCAGCTTAATTTTTGTGCTTCCATTTTTCTCCAGGAGATGGGTCGACATGATGACCTGTGGTCCCTTTTTTACATGCTGGTGGAGTTTGCAGTTGGTCAGCTTCCGTGGCGCAAGATAAAAGATAAGGTAGAGAACTCAGTCAGCGACTGAATAAGACCCTCCATTTTCTTGGTCATTTTATGTGCCTGAAGTTTCATGTTATGTGTAGTGTAATGTTGTGTGATGAGCTATTTTTTTCTTTGCAGGAGCAAGTTGGTATGATTAAAGAAAAATACGAACATCGAATGCTGCTAAAACATATGCCTTCTGAGTTCCACCTTTTTCTGGATCACATTGCAAATCTGGATTATTTTACTAAACCAGATTATCAGGTAAAAACCTCTGAGACCTATAATAACAGAGAGGCGTGTCCTTTTCATCTTAAAACCAATAAAATGGTATTTCCCTAATGTGTTGGGAATGTTGTTTGTGTGGGAAGAGCTAGCTAGAATGCTTGGGAGATCCGTAATTGTCATTTACAATTTCCCATGCCATCAAAATATGATGCAAATGGAAGCAGCATATTTGTCCCTTCCTAAGATTGCAGTTATTCCGAAACTGTAGATTATGTCCATTTGCTTTGTTTCAAAGGAGTATTAACAACTCTTACAAGAATACTTTTTGAGAAGGTATCCAAGCATCCCCACAAACAGCTCATTAGGATGATTCAAATCCAGTTTGTTTGCTAAAACATGATTTGAGGAATGTACAAATGGACTAATAGAATGGTTTATATTTTATGAGTTGTGTGTGCGACACCTTTGATAGTAACAAATGAATTCTTACACCAATATATCTGGACTGTTTTCCACTGTCATAGGTGTGGGGAACTTTTGGCCCTCCAGAAGTTGATTAACTATAGCTCAGCATTGTAACCATTGTCCTTGCTTTCTGGGACTGACTGGAGCTGTAGTTCAGCGACATCTGGAAGGCCAAATGTCCCGTCCACCCCAATCTATGATGTATAGAAAAGAAAATGCTTGCACACATTAGCCAATGGCTTAAAGAGCTTTATCCCAGTATATTCAAATGCTGAAATGGATTGAGTTCCCTGCTATAGCTGGTCCCTGTGATCTGAAATCAGATTCTGAAATCACTCTAAGATTATTTTTCATAGTCATGACTAAGGCAATATTATATGGATTTGTGGATTGGCCTCCCATTGTGCAGCGACTGTGCAACAGCTAGATAACAGAACACACGGGTCATTTGCAAGTTGTTGTAGATTTTATTATAAGCAGCAAATAATACCTTTTCTACCACAGATTATGCCCAATTGTATACTTACCAAGTATGCAATTAGGCTTTGTTGTTGTTGTCACTTGGAGATTCTTTGTGACTGGGAGCACTCCTCCCTTCCTCTCTTGTTGATTTTCCCCATTCAGAGCACCCTGGAATCCAAGCTTAACTGTGACCTAGGCTTAGCATGCTAGCCAATAGGATCAGTAGATAATGCAAGCTGCATTGTCTGCTTGGCTCACAGTAGTACTTCAGGTTGATGCACAAATGCAGAACCTTTAAGCAGGAGATGTTTCCTCTCAGACGTGCCCTGAGATGGCTTGCTTTAACCAGCGCTGACAGTATTCGGTGAATGTTACATAAGACTGTATGCAACCGATGACAGTTGCTATATATTGTTCTACACCAGATGAAAATCTGAAAATGCATAGGGAAATTCTTTTAAAAGATTATTTGAGGAGAGTCCATGGCTCAGTGGTAGAACACCTGTTCTGCGTACAGAATGCTCCATCTCAAGTTTAGTCCCTGGCAACTTCAGGTAAAAGGATCTGAACCCCTAGATTACTGCTGCCCATCAGAGTAGACAGTACTGGACTCGTTGAAGAAAAAGTCTAGTATAAGGTGGCTTTCTGTGTTCCTGTTCTTTCTGACTGTGGATGAACATATGAACCTTATTATAATTTGCTTTTCTTCTAGCTCATCATGACTGTGTTTGAAAACAGCATGAAAGAAAGAGGTATTACTGAGAACGAGGCCTTTGACTGGGAAAAAGCCGGTACGGATATTTTATTATCTACAAGCACCTCTACTCCACCTCAGCAGAACACAAGGCAGACAGCAGCTATGTTTGGGTGAGTGACACAATCACAGCCCTTGGTATTCTCAACATTTGCAGAATCTTACAAGAGGAATCAGTAATTCTTCAGGGATGCTTTTTTTAATTGTAGACCCTGTATACTGTGCGTTTTACAATGGCAAAAATCCCCAGAATATAGTTTTTGGTTACAGTTCTGATAATGTCATGAATGTACGTGACTATCATGTAATCCATTCATTTAAACAGTGTAATCTTGGAATGTCTTCACCCACATCACAATATAGCCACTTGATGAGAGATGCCTACTATGTGCACTCCTGTGGCATTTGGTGACATCATGTTCTGCCTAGGTTGCTGTATCCCATAAAGGTAGACTGTTGCAACATGCTCAGTGTGATAGTACATTATCCAAGATAGTGGTTGCTCTCTGGTGGGGTCTTTGTGGCACTGCCTCAGTACCATGCTGTTTCTGAAGCCAGTAAAATAAGGCAGATGGAGAAAGCCTAGCTAGGGAAAACCCCACCTGCCCTCCAGCCCACACCTTGGGTTCTTGCTACCTCCATTCTTCAGCACTATTCATGCCCTTCTGTAAGAAGAAAGCATTTTTTCAAATGGGCTGTAGAAGGCACATTCAGGCCTACACAATTTGGGAGCTTGTGTGACATTACAAGGCTTAGGACCTCAATACCTTAAAGACCACTGCTCCCCATTTGAACTGACCTGGACCCTGTGCTTGACATCCAAGGCCTTTCTCTATGTTGCCCCTCCCTGAGAGGTTTGGAGGGTGCCAGCATGAGAATGGGCCTCTTTTGTGGTAGCTCCCCATCTGTGAAATGCTCTCCCCAGAGAGGCTCACCTGGCACCATCATTACCTGACTTTAGGCACCAGGCAAAAACATTCCTCTTTACCCAGGCCTTCATCCGTTAAATAATCTATGGCCTGTTAAAGGGGGGGACTGTTATTATGATTATTTATTATTTTATATATTACTAATGCTTTGTTTTATGTTTTTATTATGCTCTGTATGTTTTTAATGTATACGGAGATCTTTTGATACAGTATACGGTATAAATCGAAGTGATGATGATGATAATAATAATAATAATAATAATTAATAGAAAACAGACTGCGCTATCAGGACCTTTTCAGCTGATGCTGTTGCATGTCTCCCCTCTAGTGTGGTCAATGTCACTCCAGTTCCTGGAGATTTACTTCGTGAGAACACGGAGGATGTTTTGCAAGGCGAGCACCTGAGTGACCAGGAAAATGCTCCCCCAATCTTGCCTGGCCGGCCAGCAGAAAGCTTAGGCCAGGCTCCAAACACTGCCTTCAATGAAGGAGAGGTTTGGGAAGAAACGGATGTGAACCGCAACAAGCTCAGGATCAGCATCAGCAAAGTAAAGTCCTTTGACCTTTTTGAATGGGCACTGTTTCTTTTTCCTGCTGGTTTCTGTTAAGAATTGAGAACTTCACATTATCCACAGTCACAAATATAGCGTTACGAATGAAAAGAGAATGATAGAATTGTTGTATTGTAGAGGCCTTTTAAAGGCTTTCTGCAAGAAACAGAGCACCACATTTTGAATTTGTAGATTCATCCAAAGGAAGTTGTTCTTCTTGCCTGACATGTAAATATCATATTTCTTGACATTTCTTTGAGACATTTCCATATCAAAAATAGGTACACAGACCAGGTTTATACCTATGCTTTCAACCATGATTAAGGACACCATGTTACAACAAATATTTATTTACATTGTCCTCCCTATCCATTAGCCTTCCAATTTCACTCGGGTTTCTTGCATTTAACTATTTATTGCATTTAACTATTTATGTGCCCTCTTTCTCTGCATTGTGCACAAAGAGGGTGCTGTGGGTTGTCATGTTCCTGTTCCACCACCATGAATATTTTGTGAATATTTGAACAGAGCTAAAGTTAGCACGGGTGGCACTGTGGGTTAAACCACAGAGCCTAGGGCTTGCCGATCAGAAGGTTGGTGGTTCAAATCCCTGTGCCGGGGTGAGCTCCCGTTGCTCGGTCCCTGCTCCTGCCAACCTAGCAGTTCGAAAGCACGTCAAAGTGCAAGTAGATAAATAGGTACCGCTACAGCAGGAAGGTAAACGGCGTTTCCGTGTGCTGCTCTGGTTCGCCAGAAGCGGCTTTGTTACGCTGGCCACATGACCTGGAAGCTTTACGCCAGCTTCCTCGGCTAATAACGCGAGATGAGCGCCGCAACCCCAGAGTCGGTCACAACTGGACCTAATGGTGAGGTGTCCCTTTACCTTTACCTTAAAGTTAGGAAGAATCCATCATAAACTTCCAGTTCTGCCTCCTTTGAATTGTGACTACTTGTCCTTTTCATAAAAAAAGGGCGGTCAAGACAGTGTAAACATGATTGTATTGCCCTGAGTCTTCCAAATGATGCTTCTGAGATTGGCATCATGTTCACTACATTGCCTTAGCTGGATTTGTAATCTTGTTTTGGGGGTTTGCCATCTTTTGCAGACACAATGTTTGGCAGAAGAAGATCAGAAAAGTGGCGTGTGCCCAAGCTCCCCAGTGCGAGCTGCACCAGACTCCCCTACTACTCAAGGGCGTTCTCTGAGATACCGTCGTGTGAACAGCCCTGAGTCTGAGCGCCTCTCCACTGCCGATGGGAAAGGAGATCAGCATGAGCGAAGGTTTGTTTATTGTCCACAAGTGGACTTTTTTATTATTTACTTATTTAGAAAATTTATATACCACTGAACATTTTTTACAGAAATCCCTAAGTGTTTTACAGAAATTTACAAAATCAAAATACAAGTAAAATACAAGTAAGTACATTAAATGTCAGTTTTCATTTCTTAGTACAGAAAGTATTGATCTGATGTGTAGAGATCTTTCCTATTCCTGATTAGTTCATGAGGGTTCTAGAAGGGTTCTTTGTGTGAAAGAATATTTATTTACATGTGAGAGAATCATAGAATCATAGAGTTGGAAGAGATCACAAGGGCCATCCAGTCCAACCCCCTGCCAAGCAGGAAATGAGAAACAGGAAGAATCCTTTCCTTTTACAAGAAATAAATCCTGGCCTTTTGTTGCTAGTCCTGAAAATCACTAGGAGAAAAACACAGTCACCAGATGCTTCACACCGAGACGTTTCTTCCAGCGCAGAAGTTGGCGTTGCCAAAAACCTCTCTGAAGATTTGCTGTTACACATTATATAGTGTCTTTATTACACAGAACATCATTAAAAACCTATCATTTAAAACATCAAGTCAGCAACTGAATAGGATAAAACTTTCAAGGATCCAGATAGGCCTAGGTAGAAAACTGAGGTTTTGGGAGATGTCTGAAGTCTCTACAGTTTAAGTTTAATGGGTTTTTTAAAAAAATAATAATAATAATGGAAAGCTTGCTTGTGAAATACAATGAGTTCCCATTTCCAAGCACCATTTTGGATCCCTTTCATCCAAAATGAATGAATGCTTGGATGTACAGAGCTTACCCATTGTGGGTAGTATCTGCTGTAGTACTTTCCTAATAGAATTGTTTATTGCATGCTAAAGATTATTCTGCTGTTTTATGGTGAAGGTGACATGATGGCACAACGTCTCAGGAACACTCTGCTGTATTCAGATACTAATGGAACAGGGCAGCACAATTTATTATTATTCAAGAAAAATAACCATATTATTGGTGTTTAAATGTGTGCTGCCTTAAGATCAATGAGAGCTTTCCCAGTATCAGAGAGGTCTAGAAATCCAGTTCAGATGAGGATTCTAGAAACCAAGAGGACATGTAATATGGTTACAATCAGTTAATAAGAGGATAGGGGAATTTTCCACTATTTTATTTAGGCTCTGGGGTTACTTTTAGTTTTATCACTAGCATACCATCTATTTTCCCCATTGGTGGATCTGTTTTGGGCAACTCTTTCTCCTGGAAAGGCTTAATAATTACTGATAATATATAGCATAATATTTACTGCACAGTATGCAGTCACAGCAGGGATAAATCAAATCCAGATTGTAGGTTCATAAAAAGTTATGAACTCAATGAAGTCATCATTGTTCACTTACTTTTTTCACTTTCAGAATATTAATACAATTGGTTCTGAGTGAAGTTTGAGAACTTTCAATGATAGGTTCAAACAGAATGGAAAAGTAGTTCATGAGATTAACACAATATTATTAATTTTTAAAACAACCTTTATTGGTTTTTAAATAAATATAAATACGATAGCCATTAAACACTTATCCAACTGTACATCTAAGGGTACTTGTTTTATCCATTGTCTTTAAATATACACTTACACAATCAATGTTCAAACATCACACAAGGTTATTTTTTTGCTTGTCTGAAAGTTCTGCTTTTAGGCGATTATATTAAAACATGGACAAGAAAAGCAAGTAGCTGCCTTGTTGTGCAAAGCTGTTTGTAGGGATGGGAAGCAATATGTTCACATACCTTAAACTTCCGAATATGTATGTTCAGAATGAACCATTCACTTTTTAAAAATTCAGGACCGTGATCTGGAACTACAAGTAGTTTCTGGAACTAAGCTCAGGTGAGCCTATTGTTCAATTTCAGTCGTGCATTCAGCTAGTAGTGTGATGCCCCCTTACTGGGGAATATCTACAGCAGGACAGGGGCAGTTGTATTTGGGTACCAGCTGCTTAACAACCTCCCTGGTCTGCAGCAAGACCCAGGAGTGAAGATTTTGAGCAGAGCATTCTGCAGATATTTCAGAAGGAGAGGAACATGTGGAAATATGCAAAGCAATGGGACCTAAGTTTTTAGGAGACCTTAAGTACTTGATAAATAGCAAATCTTGCCACGTGACTCGTGAAAGGTGCATTCAAATGATTTGCTATTACAGTACAAATTATATAGTGTCTTTATTGCACAAAAACTTGTGCGTATTACACTTCAGTAATCCTTTAGTCTTAAATCTTGAGCTGAATTCTAGCAGAATTCAAAGTGTTGGTGCTGACCTTTAAAGCCCTAAACGGCCTCAGCCCAGAATACCTGAAGGAGGTCTCTACCTCCATCGCTCAGCCTGGACACTGAGGTCCTCTTCTGAGGGCCTTCAGGTGGTTCCCTCACTGCAAGAAGTGAAGTTACAGGGAACCAGGCAGAGGGCCTTCTGGGCAGTGACACCCTCCCTGTGGAACGCTCTCCCATCAGATGTCAAGGAGATAAAGAACTACACAACTTTTAGAAGACACCTAAAGGCAGCCGTGTATTGGGAAGTTTTTAATGTTTGACATTTTACTATGTTTTTATTTGTACTATAAGCCGCTGTCCATTAGGCTTTTTGTCTTATTTTCAGGTCCCGAGTGGATTTGCCCTGTTCTCCTTCACGGCTTGTATGCTCTTCCCAGCCAGCACAGATGCTGTCCATTGACACCGGACAGGTAGACAGGCAGGCAAGTGGCAGGATGGATGTGTCTGCTTCTGTGGAGCATGAAGCCCTCAGCAATGCTTTCCGATCGGTACCCCTGGCTGAGGAGGAGGACTTTGACAGCAAAGAGTGGGTTATAATTGATAAGGAAACAGAACTGAAGGACTTCCACCCTGGTGCTGAACCAAGCACATCTGGAACAACAGATGAAGAGCCTGAGGAGCTGAGGCCTATTGAAGAGGGTGATGAGAGAAGACGACTGGGGGCAGAAGTGGCAGTGAGGCCGAAATTTCATGATGGGAGAACCCGGGGTATGCAGCCTGTGGCTGAGGAGGACAGTTCCCACAGACATGAAGGGCATTGTCAGACAGTCTCTGACAGCAAACATGAACAGCAACCAGGAAGCCCCACACAGTCCCCCTTATATTCAGCACCAGCTATCCGACAGCGGAGACGAGAATCCGAGCCTACTGGTCCTGAGAGACAGGTAAGACATTCAAAATAAGCACCGTTTTTTTGCTTTAGTTCCCATTTCTATTGTGTAAGTCATCATCTCTAGGAAACCGTCCCCACCCCCAATCTGTCACAGAGAATGCAAGTCTGCTGTACCAGATTCCAGAGGTATGTTTTCAATATAAGTATTATTATGGCACCAGCATCAAGAATATTTAATTAAGACCACCATTGAAAGTGGGATGACATGAACCCTCCTCGATGCAAAAAAGTGTCAAAACATAGATGTTCAGTGGATTTCCCGTTAGGTTCCTGTATGCCATTTCTGCCCCTCTGAAATCCCCCACTTCCACCTCCCTCCCCTATGCTCCTTGTTCTGTGTTTCCATTCTTTTCTGTGCTGCAAAGAGAAGAGACATAGGTAGGCAGGCAGTCATGTGCACATGTGAGTTTGAAGTCCAAACCACTGTGTAGTGCCTAGAGTGTCATTCCAGAGGAAGCAACACTACTCTAGTCACTGCACTCTGTGGTTGGTGGTCCAAGCTCACATGTGCTCCATACTGACTGCTTACCTGTGTCTTTACACTTCCACCTCTTGGTGGCAGCTTGAACCAAGTGAAAACATGGGAGGTTCCTAGGGAAAGGGTGAAGATATGAGAAGTGCTGGGGGGGTATGAGAGTGCAGAGGATGCTGTATGTTGGAGGTCACATTGAGTGAAGCTGCAGGATGCTCGTAGCCCATGGACACAGCTTGTTCAGCTCTGCTGCAGGATGAGGCAGATTTGTAAGGATTTTGCTGGGCCACAGCAGAGCTCACTGAAAACAGCTTCAGCTAAGTGGCTAAGATATAGGGGTGGGGATTCTTTCCACCATTTCATGGTATTAGAATGGGGGATGCACTTTAATGATTCTCGGGGCAGGTAGTACTATAGTTGAAAACAAATGGTAAGTGGAGCTCTGTAATTATGATCCCTGGGGCAGATCTTCAGCAACCTCTGGCTGGCAGCTTGGGTGTGGGGAAGGTTGCTGGCTGTGAGTCTGGAGGCTCGGTTTCTCCTCTAGCTGTTTCCTCCCCAGATTGGGCAGCTAGTCTTACTGGAGAATGCCATTCCTTCCTGACTGTCCCTTCCTCAGCTAGGTCAATGCCCATGTCCAGTAACATTCCATGTCCAGGTTCATCAGGCCGGAATCATGACATAGGTGACCTGTTTAAGCTAGGGGAAGAAACATACAGTAGTGGGTTATCATAATAACTTTTGTTAGGTTAAATATGGGGGAGAAATAGCAATTCAGTTTTCTTTCAGTGCTGGAGTTTCCCCCAAATATTACTGCCATTCAGAATGTTTATGCTATAAAGTGATAGAAAGTTAAAGGGACTTCTGACATCACATAACAATCCTTTGGGTAAGCTAAAGAAAATGAGTTATTACTAAACTAATGTACGCAAAGCACTTTTAGCTCTCTGAAGTGCTATAATAATGCTAAGCGTTATAGGGAAAATGTTATCTAGTAGACACCAGAGAGACGAACATGGTAAATGACTCCCAGTTATCCTGCTGAAATGAACTAAAATGCCATACTTCTTTACCAGGCTTCCAAATATACCTGCTTGTGTTTCCTTTGTTCCCAATTACACCTTTCTAGCTGTTTCCTTTAAAAACTATTTATCCAATAGCTAGGTTGTTCCATGAATCAAGCCATTTCTGCATTTGGTTGAATAATCTATGTTTTCTAACTCATTGCTTAAGTTTATAGCTGTGTAAAAAACAGAGCTCTAAACATTAATAATTGGATTAATGTGTTGTGAAGTTACACAAATAACTCTTAATACATAGATCATGAGGGGAACAAATGTGTGGATATTGGGGCAGTGGTTGAACGGGGAAAAGAAAAGGCTGCTTGTATTCTGAAAGTGATTCAATCTTCATTATGGTGCAGAACAAAGGAAGCCAATAATAGGCAGGACTAAAGTTGAGAAGATGCTATTTGTGCAACATTTTGACTATCCTGGGTGTGTACACACACCACACCACACCACACACACACACACACAGACATTTTGAGACTTGAATTTTGCTCACTGTAGATCTCACTAAAGAAAGTTCTAGCTGCTTCAGGCTTGTGATTTTGGTAGATGTTTCTCTGTAATTTGATACCAATAACATGAACCAGACCAGTTGCATAGGATTCTTGTGAGTTCATAAAATCCTTTAATCCTGTCACATAGATGATGAGCAAAGGCTTATCCTCTGTGAGAAAATAGTGTCTCCAAATATGTCATGAGGCATTCCTATGTTGCTTTTTAAAGTCGATTCTGTCCCTTTAATTAATTAAACTGCCCAGGGATCAATTTTGTTAAAGGGTGGTCTACAGATCTTTTAATTAACAAATACAATGAAAACTTGTTTGCTAGTTCCAGCCACTGGATCACAAGAACACAATGCTTTTAAGCTACTGGCCAGATTTCCCTTTTCAGTGGTTTCAATTATTCTTTGAAAAATGCTGAAATACTGATTTTGTGGCAGCCAAACATTCCCTATTTTTCCCTTTCATCTTCCTGGTATTGTTATTAATGTCACCAAATTTGCAAGTACTTTTCAATTACTTTTAAAAAGGTAGGATTTTAAGGGAGAGGGACCATGAGATGGAACTATTCAGCTTTGGGAAGGAATATAAGAATATACCGTATATATATATATATATATATATATATATATATATATATATATATATATAGTGGCAAATATCCCCTTTTGGGGCAAAGTGTTTGAGAAGATGATGACAGCCTAGTTTCAGGCAAGCTTGAAAGAAACTGATTATCTGGTCACATTTCAGTCCGGTTTCAGGTCTTGTCATGGCACTGAAACTGCTTTTGTTGCCCTGCTTGGTTACATGTGTTGGGAGAGAAATGGGGAGAATGTCTCTCTGCTCATTCTCCTTGACCTCCCTGTGACTTTTTAAATCTTTGGCCATGATATCCTTGTAGAAAGCTCTCAAGAGTGGGGTTGGGAACACTGCATTACAGTGGAGCCATTTCGAGAAAGTAGCTATGGCACCATGGAGGTTCTGTGGCATCCTGCAGGGTTACATCTTGCTCCCCCCCCCCAAATGCTGTTTAATACCTTGCGAGATGTTTCAAGAGATTTGGAGAAAGGTGCCATCAATGTGAAGGTGATGCATAGCTCCATCTCTCCATTCCATCTGAATCAGACAATGCGGTTCAAGTGTTAGACCACTGTTTGGAAGCAGTAATGGATTGGATGTGGGCCAATAAATTGAAGCTGAATCCTGGTAAGACAGAGGTGTTAACAGGGTTCTGAGTCGTGTCGAAAAGGTGGGGAGGTGGCCTGTTCTGAATGGGGTTGCAGTTCTGTAACTTGTGGATACTCCTGGATCCAACCTTGGCACTGAAGTGGCTAGGACTGCCTATTTCCAGCTGTTACCCCTTTTGGACAGAAATGATTTGGCAACTGTACTCTATGTTCTGTTAACTTCCAGATTGGATTATTGTAGCACACTCTTTGTGGGGTGCTCTTAAAGACACACTGGCAATTTCAACTGGTCCAAAGTGCAGCAGTCAGAATATTGGCTTGGGTTCCCATTTAGAATTACCAACTCCTGTTCTAAAACAGCTGTACTGATTGCCAGCTAACTTGTAGGCCCAATGCAAGGTGCTTACATAAGTGTTCAAATCCCTAAATGACTTAGGCCCCAAATATCTGAAAGAGAAGCTCCTTCCCTACAGACCGTCTTGGGTGTTATGATCAACAGAGGGGGCCCTCTTGTTAGTTGGGTGTGGTAGCCTGGAAGTGGGGACACAATTCCCTAAACTGTGGAATTCCCTCCCCACAAAACTGTACCCAGCACCTTCGCTATGTTGCTTTTGTCATATGCTGAAGACACACCTCTTTTACCTGGCCTTTGAAGTCTGAGTTACTTATTTTTAGGACCCACCATAAATTGTTTTAGCTGATTTTAATATTGCATTTTTATATTTTTGTAACACACCCCTGGACCATATGGTGAAGGGTAGGTACGAAATAATGTACATAAATAGTTTCACATATGTTGGCTAGAAACTAATTGCTGTAGGAGGTCATGAAAGCGTCAATCCTTAGGAGTGTACACCAGATTAAACTTCATTCTACTCATGTGTAGTCAGTTGATGAATATTCCTGTTTATGCCAGATAAAGTCGCTCTTGGCTCAGTGCAGGACTTTGATCCAGATACTACTGCAAGATGAGACCAGAGGCAATGCACAGTGAATACCCTTGAGGAGAAGAGAACTCCACAAATAAATAATTGCAGGCCCACAGCAGCAGTACCAGAAAGTTATGGTGGAGTTAGAGGCACCCCTGTCTTCATGAAGTACCCACATAATCCCGTGATGGCAAGCGTGATGTGGCAAATCCAGGTTTCAAGAGAGATGAAGACACATTTTTAGATGTTTGGGTGACTGGCTGCCCTTTATCTGGATTTAATCCATGGGGGTATTCAGATGCTGGATAAATTTGAATCACTCTATCAGTGCTCAAACTTTTGCAATAGATCAGAGGGGGATGTTTCACCCATGCTTTCATCCAAAGAATCATTGCAAACCCACTGGCTTCCATATGTAAAGCTAAGACATGGTATGTTTTAACCACTGTTTTTGGAACAAGCCAGGTGTAGTTTCACAGATGAGCAAAGTAACAGCAGCTTTTTTTTTTTTACCTAAAGTTGGTTTCATTTTCTACCTGCTCTTCCCTCATGCCTCTGTAGTTGGGCAACTGACTGGGGGCAGGTGCCAACACAAATCAGAATTAAGCTGGCATAGTATATATGGATATAATAAGAAGTCACGCTTGAAGCAAGCTGAGATTCTTAAGCCAACTTAGAACCATGGTTTCATATTCTGGTTTGTTGCTGGGGTGGCTTTGCATGTGTAAACAAAATCAATGTTAAGTTAAACCAACCATGCATGGCTTTGTATTACCTGCAAACCATGCCATTGTCTTGTGGAGCTGGATGTTTGCCAGTGGTCTGCAGGACTTCCAAGTGCCCTGTAGTACTTTTTATTTATTGTAGACCATTTTGGTCACACAGTTAATTCATGTGTAAGATGTTGGCACTATGTGCAGTATGTTTATAGCTAGCTGTGCATCCATATAGACACCCACATAAGTCTGCCTCTCTTAAAATTTCAGAATTAATCTTGTTTATAGCATAAACAAACAGCAAATACAAGCTAGTGGGATATCTTCAGGAGAAGAAAAGGCTAAGGAATAAACCATACACAAATCCAGAGTGGAGTCCTAAGACGGTTGGATGGCATCTTGTATGCCTCCTTCTGGCAACTCCTGCAGCCAAGCTGGTGCCAAACGTATTGCTCTACTTTTCTTTGGACCAAATCAGCGAGACCGCAAAGTGTGTCTTCTTGTCTGGGCAACCCAGGATCTCCATACACACTGCCCAGGCTTGCGCCCTGGGGAGGTCACTTTGGTGCTGCTAATGCAGTGGTTGGGCTTCACCCTTGGAGGTGTACTCCATTGTCTCTCAAGTCAGATGGGTGCCAACAACAAGATCACAAGCATGCTGATTCAAAATGATTTCTGCTGTGTTCAGGGTACAGCTTTCCAATGATTCCCAATCTCTACTAAAATTCAGTCATGATAAAAAATCAGGTCAAAATGTAGGCGAAGTCAGTGCCTGATTATCAGTCTTTTCGTGCATGAACAGTGTACAACTTCTCCGTTGAGTTATTGGCTTGAGGATGTTTGTCCTGTATAGGGTTATAACTACCAAACGTTCAAAAAACAAAAGGCAGTCTGAACTTAATTTATTTAAGGCATTTATATTGTGCTTCCCCCCATCCAGAGTATTTTTATTGAAACTTTTTAAAGATAGGTAGGCTACATAACATATTCATGAACTTTTTGTCACATCAAAGGAAAGTACTGGGGAAGCAGATATTTTTCTTCCTGACAATGAGTGTGGTGGGGGGAGGGGAAGAAAGTAAATATGGATAGAAGAATGGGTTCAATAAGTTTCTGCAAATTTATTTTAATTTTTTTCAGGCAGGCCTCACAAATTACGGTATAGTTACAACAATAGGCATCAGTTTCTAATAATTACAATAAAAGGGAAAGAAAGAACAAGCTATAATTGCTTGTCCTCTCGCCTCAGGACAACATGGTCCCTCAAAAGCCCCTGTGGTGGCAGTTAGGTTAGGGAGGGACCATCTCATAATAAGATCTTGGAAGGCTACAACCTTCCTATCTTTCATAGTGAAATATATCAGGATACTGATAAGCTGGAACGTGTCCAGAAGAGGGCAACCAAAATGGTCAAAGGCCTGGAAACGATGCCTTATGAGGAACGGCTTAGGGAGCTGGGTATGTTTAGCCTGGAGAAGAGAAGGTTAAGGGGTGATATGATAACCATGTTCAAATATATAAAAGGATGTCATATAAAGGAGGGAGAAAGGTTGTTTTCTGCTGCTCCAGAGAAGCGGACACGGAGCAACGGATTCAAACTACAAGAAAGAAAATTCCACCTAAACATTAGAAAGAACTTCCTGACAGTAAGAGCTGTTCGGCAGTGGAATTTGCTGCCAAGGAGTGTGGTGGAGTCTCCTTCTTTGGAGGTCTTTAAGCGGAGGCTTGACATCCATCTGTCAGGAATGCTTTGATGGTGTTTCCTGCTTGGCAGGGGGTTGGACTGGATGGCCCTTGTGGTCTCTTCCAACTCTATGATTCTATGATTCTATGATTCTATGATTCTATGATTCTATAATATGCAGTCTCTCCTTAGTCAGCTTGCAGTCTATAGAACTTTTCTGTGACTTGCCATCCTGCCTGGCTGTTGCAACGTGAAGATTAGTGGCACCCAGTGGTTTGAAGGCAGCTGATGCAATTATTTACTAGATGCCAGAGCCAACAAATTAGCTGCCTGCGTTAGTTGAGGACAATATGTGAAATCCAGCCCTGCCTCTTAAGTCCTTGTTGCCTGCTGAGGGTTGCCAAGTCACAATGCTACAGGGACAGCTTAAGCTACGACTGGCAGGATTTCCTTTCTGTGCAGCTCTTTTAAAAAGTGTGCCAGCGCTGTCAGTGAGCGGTTCCCAATGATCTATTCGTTGAGCATGTTCCCTGATTTCTTTGCAAGGAATTAGACAAAGTTGACCATTTAATGAGCATTCATTATGATTTGTTTGTTGGGAGGTTAGGTGACATTGCATCAAAGCAAGTGACATCCTACACTTTCCAGTTTATCTTCCTAACCACAAAAAAAATCAGGGTTTTGGAGAAAGCTGGTTTGATGCGCAAAACCTCCCATTCAGCTTTAATTGTGCAACCTGAATTCACTGGTATGTGACTGAATCCCACCCAGAGAAAGCAACAGTCTGAAAGTGCCCAATGTCTCAGTTCCAGGCAAGTAGCGCTGTGCTCACCTTGCTGCTGGCCCACATTCCTCAACTCTCCAGATCTCTCTTCTTGGGCCACTTCATTTCTATTAGTAGTGCACACACAGTCCTTTTTGTAAATTCATGGAGTAGTGGGCTATCAATGACTACTAGCCATGATGGCTATGCTCTACCTCTACAGATGGAGGCAGTAATACTTCCAAATACCAGTTGCTGGAAACTACAGAAGGGGAGAGGTTCTTGTGCTTATGTTCTGCTTGCTGATTTCCTAAAGTCACCTGTGAGAACAGGATGCTGGACTAGATTTGCCATCCAGCATGATGTTCTTATGCCTTATAGGCCCTATGTACATTTTTGACCCCAATTGCCCTCCTCCTTCCTTGGCTCCATTTTTCCTCATCCCCTTGTGTTCTCTACCAATTGTTTCCTTGGGCACCTTGTTTTGTGCCCAATGAGTATTTTGACCACTTCCTTTAGCCACACTTGCACCCCAGTTATCTCCATCATAGCACTCCCCTCCAAGTTTTAAACACACCACAAGCTCATTCTGACATTGTTTCAGCCATCTAAGTTGGGAAGTCATTCCCTTTGAAGTGGCTTCTCCTGTGAGGCTAAGATGTCTTTGTGTTCATCTTGCCAGGACTTCACCTCTCTTTCTCTCTCTCCTCTTCAAGTCTCAGAAGTATGGCGTTCCGAAGTAAATAACAGGACAGCCATATTGGGAAAATATGAAAAGAATGGATGATGTTCTCTTGAACCTGTACTGTGTGTTGTGCAATATTCTTTCCAAAGCAACGTAGTCAAGTTGTGGCCTCTCTGAGAATATAAGTATTAGTCAGTATGACAAGACTCTTGCACTTATGAGGCATCACTTGTTCCCCCTGCAAGGGGGTCTCTTACTGCTCAAGGTTCAAAATTCTTGTAACTTTTTGATGTGATGCATTTTTTTGTTTGAAACCACAGGTGTTCTGAGCAAAGCAATCCATATGGGTAGACACCATTCAATAAAAAGAGACTATTTAGTGATGCAGGGAGGATTAATAGTACACGATTCCTGACGGGAGGCCACAAAGTCTTTGGAGAGATTTTTTAAAGGGAAAACTGGGCAAACTGTTCCTCCAGAAAGCAGTTAGATCCAGCTAATCTTCCTCCCAGAACAAATTCAGTCTTGTGATTTCTGTAAAGCTGTGTGGTTGTGGGCAGATGGGAGAAGAAGAGTAGTTGATTCATTGGCCATAGCAAGGGGATGGGTCTTTGAGCACAGCACACTGCAGAAAACCCATCTAATTGCCTATGCACTTTGCAGTTTGCAGGTTTCTTTCCTCCCCATTGATGGAATTGAAAACGAGGGTTATCACAAATAGTTAATTCACAATTGCTGATTTCAAGCAATGCAGTAGCACAACATTTTTATACTGTTGTGTTTTTCCTGAATGTTCAGTTTGTCCTCATATTGATCTACTTGAACCATCTGTGGGTAGGAGATAGGGAAGGGAAATGAGTAAGTTGGGGATTTCTGCAATATATGTATGTTTGTGTAAGCATTTGCATAAAGGAGAGTGAAGAGGAGGAATAAGTTGCCTAATAAGTGAGGAAAGAAAGGTATGGTGGGTAGGTCCCTTCAGGGGTGACACCCAACTCCCTTTTCTTGACCTTCCAAGGCACCAGTAAAACTTGCAGCAGGTTTGTTGTGTATGCATGCTAGACAGAGCCCCCTTCAGCCCTTGCTATGCCCACTGCTGTGAAGCTCACAGCATATACGTGTGGAGTTGCAGATCAAGATGAATTAGGAAAACCTTGAAGCAGCATATTTGATAGGTTGAAAGACTGCATTTCCTTCTTGCAAGATGTCTGTATTACCCTTCATTAACACTTAATTTAAAAATGCTTAATTAGATCACTCCTTGCTGTAACAAGTGCAATACACTAAAACGTATCCAAACTGCCAATTAACCAATCTCTGAGTTGGCGGGAGGGAACGTTGAGAGAGGGAGTGACAGAGAGGTGAGGAAGAGAGGTTTTGTTTCCTAACCTTAACGGAAGTTCAGGCCTTCTCCCCTTCTGTGAAGGTTTAATGGTAGGGCATAACTGTAACTCCTGCCCCTACATCGTATGATGTTTTGAAGATGTAGCACATTAAAAGCTTTAAATCAGGGCTGGTGGCTGCACGTAAAAGGCCTCTCCAAGTAACAATGTGGTGTTAGCCTAGTAAGGGTGAACCCCGAGGCTGTAATTAAAGCCCTGTAAAGCCAGAGGGTTTGCCGCCCGCCAGTGAAGATTTCTGCAGCATGCGCGGCACAAGCCAGGGGCGAGTCAAGTCTTTGCCTGACACCTTTTCCTCCACTCTTCTTGGTCTTTTGCAGTTGGAGGAGGACAGGCATTCTCAGCACTCCCTCCCGAGGTACAGCCCCCTCAGAAGACTGGCGTCCTCCGTTTTCTCCTCCTCAACCCTGGAGACAGAACAGTACCCTCACCTTGGCGGCACTTTCATACAGCGCAGCCGTTCGGCGGAGAGCAGCCCCGTGCGCATGCCCCACCGCAGGCACATGCCCCTCACAGCAGGAAACCACAGACTCATGCCTTCTGTCCTCCGCATTTCCAGATCCCAGCTCCAGCAGGTGTGGGCCCGCTTCACACACAAAACATAGCCTGTACCGGGGGAAGCAGCAGCCTTTGTAATGCAATAATAGAGCCCACCTGCCCAGTGTGTCACCATTTAATGCAATACTGAATCCCAGACAACTTTGGCCTCAAAGGTACTGTAAACTTCCAAGTCCCCTGCGAGAGAGAAAAAACACAGAGACTCAGCACACCCACCTCTCTCATTCTCCAGCTTGCTGGGCCCGAGGCTGCGTCACGACTCAAGATGAGAATACAAATAGTATGGACATGTAACGCATTAAGAGGTTTACATCAGGGCTCTGTGGCGATGGCCTGCAGCAGTGGGGTGACGAGCGTAGGGCTGTCTCAGCAAACAGACAGGAGACAGGGGAGAGGCACTGCAGGTATCAGACAGAGCTGTCTTCCCAGTCAGATAAAATCTGTACCAAATTCTTGATCTGTGATTTGTGCTTCCCCTCAGATTTCACTCAGCCCTTGATTCAGGTGAACACGCATGAGAAGTTTGGGTCAAGAGCTCAGGAGCTGAGAGGGATTTACACTGACATATTTGCAAATCACCCTGACAGCCAAAATCACAGTACTTTTATTGCAGCTTGTGTGAGGCATACAGACTGCAGCCCTTGCACCCCTGTGGTTTTGTCTTCACTCTGTGACTATTTTTGTCACTTAACCCTGCATAGATCCGCCTGCACTTATTCTTTTCCAACTCTATCTGCCAGGCATGACAGTATAACAATTTTTATCTTAACCCATCTATTGATTGCTATAAAGGCTTCCTGGCTTCAGAAACAAGGAGTCTAGCTTCTTGCCTCTGGCCTGGCTTTGTACATTTCTGAGGGGAAACAGATTTCAAGCTAGTGTATAAGAAGGAACTGACCAACTTAAACCGAGTATAATTATTTGTAATTTGGAAAGTGACAAAAAAATACTCCTTTTTATTTCAACCATCCAGCTTCTCTTGCTGGAGAAGGCAAAGTCTCATCAGCCAAAATCTATTCGAGCAGGATGAAAAAACAAGATTTTGGTTGCGAGAGCCACCCCTTGCTTTTTAGCTGGTTAGGTTAGATTATTCAGAGCCAGAAAAGAGGTGCCTTTAAATCTCAAGTGTGATTTAAAATTGTCAGTTAGCCTCCAACCACCCTGCCTACCCCACTGCAAGGTGTGAGCCTCTTTGATGTGCACAGACTTGTTAAAATGTCCCTCTGTCCTAAATGAAAGTTCTGTTTAGCATTAACTGGATATCATCCTGACCTGAACTGGGATACCATGAACCAGCTTGATTCAGGTCTCTTGAACAGTATAGGAGCTGAGTGATGCTGAGGTGCTAAGAGCAGATTCACAAAACATAAGACTGAAACTTTGCCCAAGGTTGAAGAACCAGAATATTGAAGGTTCTGGTGTAGTAGTTGGTTTTGTGCTATCGAGCTTTCTGGGGCTTAATAGCATGGTTTTTTATATATAATTATTATGGGGGTGATTTTAAAATAATTAAGGCTTGCCCCACAGAGATGCCAGCTTGGAATGGTCAACACACTGGAATTGGGCCTCCAAATCCCAACTGACTTAAACATTATTATTTTAAAAAAACATTTATTTGTTTATTGCTGTGCTTTTTGCTGTGCTCTCCTACTCATCAAAAGAGCAGATTCTGCAAAACTGTCCAGTGTGATGGAACTCTCATCTAGAGTAAAGAAACAACAACAGGAGGCTCAATAGATTGCCTCTATAGCCTGCCTGGGTTTTAATTGCTGCACAGGAGCCTTTCATGTTCCGTGGCCCTAAGGGGATGGACTAAGTGCTTTTTGTCAAAGTAACTCAAATGCAAGCCAACCAGGGTCATGATTTTAAGCAAAGGCCAGGTGAAGGGGGTAGCAGATACGAGATTTTCAGCTAGGTTCAAAGGTCTGCTCTTCAGTACTCAGCTCCAAATGAGTGGTGCATTCTAAAAGCATTTATTGCGATTGATAGCAAGCTTATCAATATGAGAGTTTTCTTTTCAAAGCAGAAAGATGTGTGCTTTTTGACACACTTACTGCACAGCCCCTTTTAACCATTTAGAACTTGATAATGGTATACCCTTTCAGCTAGAGACTTGGCTGCAGTCTGCCCAGCAGCATTCCTTCCTGCCATTTTCTGCAGTGGTGCTTGCCATAAGTGGTGATGTCAGACTAAACAAAAATAATGGGACTGTTTTCAATTTGATTATAGTGTGTGTGTGTTTTTAAGGGGGGGGGAGTCCCAGGAGAAAACTGCTGAATCTTTCAGATGTACAGGAGCATTTCTGGGCCACCAGACAAATTCCACACGACATACCTCTCTTAGATTTTAGAATGGGGAAAAACCAAACAACTAAAACTTAGGAAATGATAAGAGATTCAGAGCAGTACATATATCAGACACACTCACATTCTCAAACACTCCGTTTTCCAAGAGAAGAAAGTCTAAACTTAAGGCTGCCTCAATATCATTTATATGCATAGCCAAGTACTGGTCTTAACTTGAGATAAATTCTGTTAATTTTACTTGCTCGCCAGCAGAATTTTCTTTGGTTTCCTCCAGATTTTATCTTAATTCCGCATAACAGTTCTCTCTCCTTTCAAAATATCATTATGTATGTCTGTGTGTGTTTTTATCCATGCCATTCCTACTTAGTTTTATTTTTTGAAGCATTTCTTGCCATTCTAAGGGATTAGATAAGAGCCTATGGAACAGAATAATAAGAGGTTTTGATCCTCCAGTTTTGAGAATTTAGTATCCCTTTGAGTCGGGGGGGGGTCATTTTCAACTTGATATGTTTGTGTGTGTGCACACATTCAAATCATAGACCCTCCATTTCTAAGGCTGCAGTCCTATGCACAGTACCTTTACAATAAAACTCATTAAACTTGCTTCTAAGTAAACACAGGCTCATGTTCCAGTGCTCCTAATCTCTCACCAGAAATGGCATTCTATACAGTGGCAATGAAATTTATGTGTTGAGGAGGCTAGTTAATGGAAAGCTTCCTGTACTCATATTTTTAGTACAACATTTTCTCTTCAGGATGATCCTGCAGGAGAAACCCAGCTCTAGTGATCACAGTTTTGCTTATACAGCATGCATTGCATCAAAGCCTGAGCTGCAAAATAATAGCTTCTTCCTGCCAAGCAGCTTGAAGTTCAAAATACCTCACTGACACAAACTTGATTTGCAATTAATGGGCTTTGCACCAGCAATGTCTCACCAACAGAGTAATGTGTTGAGGACCAGAGTCTTGGTGAGTGTTCAGTTTTGTTTCAAAGGTCTCTAGATTATGAGAATATACAGGGCAAAGCTTTTTGGATTGTTTTTGCTCTGTGCTTCATAAAGACAAAAATCTTTTCATCCACACAGATGAGTGGGCACTATTGGATTGTTTATTTCTCAAAAACTGCAAAGAGCAATAAACACAGGAGTTGCTCATAAAATTTGAGTTATTATTTTGCGTGAAAGTTTCATGTGAGAGGGAGACCACAGCTCTGTTTTGACTTGATACGATAAATGACCACCACTACCTTCTTGGTTTTCTCGTCCCTCAGCTCCTTACTCAGTCCCTTGCCCCTCTGTTGTCTTCCCTATAACAACAGTTCCATTTGCCAGTAGGCCTTTTATGAGGTTTCCCCCCTAGCACACTATTTTACTTCATTTTCCTGCAGTCTCTGCCCTTTCTTCCATCTGCTTCTCAATACCATGTTTCATTATTGCTGCCCCATCCTCCAACTACCCTGTCTCTAGGGACCTTTGCACTCAGTTTATCAGCCCTGTTTGCCTCTTTGTCCCCTTCCTCTCAGTAGCACACAAATCCAGTTTCTTGTTGGCATTCCCTTAGTTTCTGTTCCCAGGCAAACCTTTGGTTTCCTTCAGAGCAGTGGCTCTGATAGTCAACATACTTTGAATGGCACTCTCCTCTTACAAATTGGAATGTTTGTGAACATTCCATAACTCTGCAGCAACTCAGCCTATGGTTTGGGAATGGCTTGCAAGACAACATGCAGGCAGTTCCTCCATATGATGTATATATGATGAAATATTGGCTTTTTATGGCATCTTTCATCCCAAATGTTCTGAAGTGCTTTACAAAAACATGTACACACTTGTATATATATGCATAGTATTTATTTATATATTTAACATAGCTACTCCATAATAATAATAAAAATCCTTGTTCTGCTGTTGAAATGCCTCCACCTCTAATGGAAGGAAAGGGCAATTTGATTCAACAGTCCCAATGCTGCTATATTCCAGTTTGTGATAAGCTGTGAAATGAGAGTGAATTTGATGCTCTAGAGAAGATGTAAGAAAGAAGAATGCAATTGGAGTGTATGCAGGACCTGGTGATGCTATTCTGGCTGGACGAGAAAAAAAAGCATCCAGGGTTCATTAATATCCAAAGAAGGTTGGGATCTCTGTTTTATGTGTGTGTTAAACTACACCATAGATCCATTACTGTGAATCCAGTATCAAAGATTCTGTGAAATATCTTTCATTTTTGCTCCTTTGACATGAAATTGTCTGAGCTTCCCAATGATGTATCTTTTTGTGCAGGTGTCTGAAGTAGGCACTACAGTCTGTGGTGCTTCATTCCTCTCTCATGAGTTTGATGGTGCTTCCTCCATGTGCCATTATTGCTTGTTCAACACATTAGTGTGTGAATACTTGAATAAGGTGGTGGCAGGGGGAGAGGACAGAATTGCTAATGTTCATTCATATGGGTTGGTTGTGAACAGAGGTACCAGGTTCCCCAATATGGAGGGGGCCGGGCGTGCAATGCATGTGTGATGTGTGATACTTAGGCCCCTGCTTCCATGTTTTGTAGCAGCAAAATTTGTACTTCGCCAGTGTAGTAAGTTTTCTGCATTCCCCGCAACCCCACCATCCCAGTTTTGGGATAGATAACACACTGAGCAATGTCCCTTATTCTAAGTCAGGCTTCTTCACCAACCCATGAGTAATGTTACTTGTGAATAGGCTTGCCAACCTGCCATTGGGATGACTTGTGTTTTTACACACAGGGAGATTTTACTGGCAAGTAAGTGTCCCAGCTTTTCGTTATTTCAGGAAGCAGATTAGCATATATACCTATGAATAAACCTGGCACCCCAGCCTGCTGCTTGAAGTGACATGCTTTTGTGCCTCAGTCCATATCTTGCCCACCATTGTTTCTCTCCTGATCTTTGTGGGTATGCAACAGGAGTGCTCTGTTGCAGTTTTCCTGTGCTTGAGAATGTGGGTGGTTTCCCTTTCCTCTTTCTCTCCAAATTGGCTACCTTCTGTTTAACCCGCTCCTTCTTTATGATGTGAGCTACAGGTGCACCTTGGCAGGTTATGGAAATGAAGGCCATATTAAAAACCAAATAGTGTGTTCCCCTTTCTCATATTTGCCCCATTGCTGCTGTTGTTTTAACTACTGGATCTTCTGTTTTTTTTTTGGCTGGACGTGGATGCGCTGTGTCCAAGGCCCACAAACAGCTGTTGTCAGCCTGATATGTCTTACAATGGTATGTGGCAAGCTTTTCTGGTGCTGGGAAGGCAGTGTCTTAGTATGCAAGCCCTGTTTTTGAATTTAGTATTGCAAAGAAAGTAGTTCAGTCAGATAGATGAAAAATCACTTTGGCAGTTTTCCTGAAGCAACAAAGTGGTACCGTATGTGTAATCCGTAGATCACAATCGCCACCCCTCTACCCCACTTCTCCTTACTATAAAAGACACACTACCAACAAAATCCACCCCCGTCACCCAACCCTAGAGCTGTGCTAATGATGAAGGGGCTGCTGGGATGTTCACATTTTCTTAGCAGGCAATGTAGAGTGCTGCCTGCTGGCTCTGCCCCAGTGTGCCAGGGGTTAGGCACCTGTGCAGCTGTTGATGCTACCATCATATTCCAGTGCTGGAAGAAGGGCACAAATTGTATACTTCCACTGGGGTTGGAACCCTCAAGCCTGGTCCTCTGAGCTGCTGAGGTTGCGGTGCAGCTTCTCATCTGATTTAGCATCGGGTCAAATGGACTAGACTTTTGAAGACTTAGGCCATCATAGTTTTGTCCTGCATTATCTTGCACCACTTGCACCCTATGCCCTTTCAGCTATCTTTCTGTACAAGAGTGCTTGGTTGAAGCTGTGTGACACTGTGAATTGTGATTCATTGGGTGTTGTCTTTCCCCACAACAGTATGAATCTGGTAGGGTGTGTGTTTTGTGTAATGTTGCCTAGTAAGGTAAGCAATCAGTCAATTGTTCTAGCTCCTTTCCTTGTTAGACTCTTATCTTACCTTGTTAGACTCTTACCATTTAATCACTTTCTGGGTCACTATAATAACATTTAGATCTGCATCAGCAGTTCCACGAAACAGCACAAAGATGACATTTATAGGAAATGTTTCTAATTCTCCATTTGATGTATTGAAAGTCCTTCTTTGTACTACTCAAACCATTGAGAAAATGATCTTCTATTGAATGTACTTTTTTAAAAACAAGCTGCTAAAACCATGTAACCTGGGGGTTGAAAGTTGACCTCCATTTTGCATTCACCTTGCATGCAACTTAACATTCAGATACAAAAACTTGCGCTTCTGAATTTCCCCACCCATTTTTTATGACGTGATGTGTTTTTCTGTTGGGTCCTGTCACCTCAGTGCACCTGGCATAATTATATCTTTCTTTATAAGAAATCACAGAGCTTCCTTATCAACACCTCATTGCAAGTGCAGACAGGTGATCTGCCAACATGAAATGTACCCACATTGCAAAAGCTGCTCCATGTTACCAATGGAATAAGAAAGATGCTCATGGGACACTTACTTGCCCCTTCCCTTTGGTCCTTCCTGAGAAAGGCAAGGTCAAGGTCACCTTCAGCACTCTCAATATTTCCCAGATTATTTTTCTGTGTCCTCTTTATTTGTTAGGTAGAGACAAGAACAATTGTTAATGAAATTTTCTCTCTTCCATATCTGCTTTACTGCCCCCCCCCAATAAAATAGAGCAACAAATGAATGGTATGATCCAATAAGGGCAAATCCAGCTGGGCTTAGTTTCAGCACTTCTGATCCATGCAGTGAACATTGTAGCCTTTGCTAGTGCTTCATCGGGCTATATGGTGTGAAAGGGATAGCCATGGATAGCCAGCATGGGCTTGTGTAATCTGCAGAGCAGTGGGTGTCTTCAGCAGGGAGTAATGGGACAGTATGTGCCTTCTGGTGGGTTCACATTTCTTGGTTGTGCAGCACTTGCAGTGCTGAACCAGGAGAGGGGAGGCACCATCTAGACCTGCCCTCGGACTACAAAAGCCAGTGAAGGGATAACTACTGTAGCATCTGATAGCAAAGTATTAGCTCCGCTGTGCAGTTTCTTCTGGAAGACACGATGCCTTTTATATTTCAAAAGGCAGGAATCACACAAGGTCCATGGTTCCCAGGAGGTTCAAAACCCAAGTCTCCCAAGTCCTATCTAAACATACTATTCTGCTGGCAAAGGATTATGCTGCTTCCAGGATATGCTAAGGCCCTGACTAGAGAAAGCTGGATTCTTAATTGTTGGTTTGCCAGCTGCATTTCTCAGGGCTAAGGCCTCTTCCAGTTTCGGATGCTTGTTTTCTGTTTCTCAGGCCTTCCAGCTTCCAGGCACGCAGTTATAATAATTAATAATAAAAATCCTCAGGGACCAGCATATCCCTGCTTTGCCTTACCTCCTAAAACTGCAGGCTTGCTGCTACTGTTCAGTTGGCGGTGAGATTTTAATAAAAGGATGCAGGGTTGGATTTATTTTGTTTCTGTTCTGTTTATGCAACGTGTACACCCAAGTTTAGTCAGATGTGAGTGCCGTTAAATTCACTTTGACTCACTCCCAAGTCAGTGTGCCACTTTTCATCACTTTAAAGGGCCAGACACAGAAAGTAGCCAATCTCTTGAGCAACATTGGAGAGATCAGGAACAGGCTGTGGGATCGCGCTCACTCCAGCACTGGAGTTTATTTCAGTGTATACCCTAAACAGAATTAAGTCAGAATGGGGGGGGGGGAATCACTCTGAAAAGAGAGTGTGTGATCCTACAGCCAACTACATTACCTTTGCCTCTTGTCTTAGAGCACAGGTGCATCCGGAATTGTTTTTTTCAAAATGTTAGTTTGGATATCTTGAGCATTTTATTTTATTTTGTTTTTTTGCATGGGCAGCTGATTATTAATGTTAAGAAAGCCCCTTGAAAACCTCAGGAACTAGATTGTCTTGGAGTCACTGCAGAAGGACATAAATATATTAAGCAGGAGCACTTGCCAAGGCATCAAAGCTGAGGAAGGCATGGAGGCCCTTCTCCCTGGGAGAGTGGCATGTTTTACCTTAAACTTAGGGAGAGCAGGAATTAGCCTGGAAGGACCAAGCTGCCTGAAGGGGTTCAAAAGTTTTGTTTTCCCTGAGCCTTTTTATTCTTTGCGTGTATTCCCCGCAAGATCCTAAGGTAACACCCCCAAATCCCCACCCCACCCCTTCACCCTTTTGTACTGCAATAACATTGTATAATATGCTTGCACTATTCTCCCGGGCGCACCGAGCATGCAAGAAGAATAAAAAAATATTGAAGCTTTTTTTCACAATAAAAGCACTGTATTATTTGTGTATATAGAGAGGCTAAAGGCGAGAGAGAATTTTAATTCTGTCTCATGTATAAAAGCATGCACTGAATTACTGGTATGTAGAACACGCTGTAAATGCTGCAGAGTACTGTAAGATCCTACACTTGAAATCACAGTTAACAAGCAACTTCATCTAAAAAAAAGGAAAAGAAACAAAAAACTAAACCGAAGCTGTGCAATGGATTTTGTGCCTTTTTTAAATCCATGTATCCAGACAATCGGAAAAAAAGCTTGTATACTACCAAAACCTTATTAAAGAATCAAAGGCAGAACTTCATTATGGTTGTTTTTCTTTGAGTTTGACCTTCACTGGGAAAAAAATTACTTTCATTGTTCTTATGCAACTTGCAGATCCATATGCAAGAACTCTGTCATTGGGCAGTGCTAGTGTACATGCACATTTGTTTTGTTTTTGTTTGCCCCCCAATACGTAACCAGGGCAAAGTCTTTCCTTTCTGGGATATCACCGCCTCTTGAGGGAAGACAGAGTTAACCTCTGACTTCAACTGTGGGTAGGAAATCCCCTACTATGCTTGATGAGCCCTGCAGAGTAGAGTTCCTCTGGAGTTCCTCTGGACTCTATATTGCGATTCTGTTACACACACACACCCCACCTTTTCCTTCCAGAGCTCCCTAGTGATCTGTTGGACAGGGAGGAGCATGGAAAATGGTTCATCTCCCCACCCCAGCTGGGATGTAGTCAACAACTTGATCTTCCTCATAGCAGAGATGGAGGAGAAAACAGCTTCCCCGTTCCTATTCTAGGAACTGGGGAGAGTTCTGTGCAGTGCCTGGAAAGTTATTCTCCCTGTGTCTTCGGACGGGAGAGCTCCAGTGATAGCCCCTACTGTACCGTGGAGAAGATTACAGCAATCTCTGAGCATGCCAGTATGTTGAGACCAAGGGCGGTGGCAAGATTTAGTGTGCCTGCTGCCTCAGGTTGACTGGTGATGTCACTCACTTCAGCTGAGGGCACAACTCATATGGCAAAGTTGACACCATGGGGTATATAGTTTCTCCCAAGATACTCATCTGCACCCACACCAACTTCCTTGGAACTATCGGCTCACAAAGTAAAACCCAGTGTTCTGGAGTGACTTAAAGAATTGGCCAGAGGAATAAAGGGGTTTGACCCATACGGTTAGGCAAATTGCAAGCGCTGTGCTATGTGGGGTGGGGCAGGGCGGGGGAAGAGATCACCCTTGCTGGACAAATGTACTCCCAGGAGTGCAAGAGGCACACCACAAGTACAGGAGACACTGCTCTCTCTCAACTGGTCATCATTCCTTCAGCAGTTCCACTAATAACCCCCCCTGCTCATTGTCTCATCTATCTGAGACTTTGGACAGCCGCTGCAACTCAAAATAGACAATTCTGGGCTTGATCGGCAAAACAACTGACTCCATAAAAGCAGCTTACTCTGATTCTAGATAATTGGCGGGGCACTTTTTTCATCCTAAGGGTTTCATTCCCTTGTGAGCAACCTTTCTGCATGCTAATGCTGGGTGGACCCAGAGGCAAAAGCAGAGGTGGATTTAGAGGAGCACAACTGCTTTGGTCACACTTGGTGCGGAGCCTTGGGGGTGCTGCATGGGACGGCACACCTATGATTTAGAATGGAGCACAAGAGGCAGGGCAGCGGCAGATTTTTGACCACTGGGATAAGCGGGAAGAGCAGTGAATGCGACTCTTAACTTTGTTACAATATACATTCCAACTGCAAAAAGAGTCATTCTTACAGCTCAAGGCCACATCCCTGCCAGGTAAAAGCACCTAAGCTATTATAGGGCAAAGCAGGTCCAGGCTTAAACATGGCTGGCCTGGGAGAAATCCCCGAAGGCTGGATAGAGTGGACTGTCAGGCCACATTTGGTTCTTCTTGCTAGAAGAAAGGCTATAAAAAGTGACTTCAGTGGTCTTGAGGTTAAGAACGTAAGAAGAGGGTTAAGAACATGGATCAGGCCAGTGGCCCATCTAGCATAGCATCCTGTTCTCACAGTGGCCAACCAGGTGCCTGTGGGAAACCCACAAGCAGGATTCAAGGACAAGGGCGTCTCTCCCCTTCCTAAAGTTTGCAGCAACTGGTGTTCAGAAACATGTCTGCCTCCAGCTGTGGAAGCAGAACATAACCATCGTGAGCTAGTAGCTGTCAATGAATTTGTCTGATACTCTTTTCGGGACATCAAGGTTGGTGGGCATCACTGCTGCCCCTATGGGAGGGAGTTCCATAGTTTAACTACCTTATTTATTTCATAAAATTTACACACTGTTTGATTGTAAGGGGCGGGGGGCTTCAAAGCATTGTACGAAAAGATAAAGAAATTATCAAGAAAAAAATCACAAGCATCGTTTAAAACAGAAAAAGTTAGAATACTGAAACAGGTTACAATTCACATCCCCTTTCTATTTATTATTATTATTATTATTATTATTATTATTATTATTATTATTAAATTAAATTTGTATACCACCTATACCCACAGGTCTCAGGGGTACAACATTAAATCACAGTATAAAAACCCAAAATGCGTGATAAAAACAAAAAACAACCCAATAAACAACAACCCAATCAGCATCTGGATAAGCTTGTGTAAACACAAATGGTTTTTTAGCAGGCACCAAAAAGCACAGGCTGAAGGCACCTGCTTGGTATCAATAGGCAGGGAGTTCCAAAGTGTAGGTGCTGCCACACAATAAGATTATGTTCTTACAAATGCGGAACAGGTATTACGTGGCCCCTGTAGTACCACCAATTCTGCCGATCAAAGCGATTGAATGTGGTAAGGCAATCTCATAGGTAAACTGGTCCTAAGCTCTTAAGGGCTTTATACACTAATTGTCACACCTTGAACTTGGCCCAGTGGCAAATGAGCAACCAGTGCAGTTCTCTCAGCACAGATGTTATATGCTGGCAAGGCCTCACTCCTGTCAGTAATTATGCGGCAGCATTCTGCACTAACTGCAGCTTCCGGATCAAGTGTAAGCCCCACCCAGAGCACATTGCAGTAACCTAGTCTTGAAGTAACCAATGCATAAACTACCATGGCAAGGTTTTCCCGGCCCATGAATGGCTGTAGCTGTCAAACCTTTCACAGCGGATAAAAGGCTCTCCTTTGTGAACCTCCAGCGACAGAGCTCGGTTCTGCTTGTTACAGCTGTTGTCATGCTGGGTTTAAAGGTTTTGGCGGCTGTGCTGTGTACAGTCTGGGATAGAGATTCCCAAACCTACCGCCCCGCCCCCTTTAAAAATAATAATTACTCAGCGCCCCACCCCCACCCCAGAAATCTACCTGCCGGCTCAGTCCGATCTACCCCAGGGGAAGGGCTGGTGCCTCAGCTCGCCTGCCATTGGCCAAATAGACAGGCAAGCTGTGACCCATTTCCTGGGTGAAGCCGTAAAAGGTTCACCTAAGCCCAGGAAAACTCCTTGCCTCCAGCACGACCGCTGGACCCAGGGGAGGCATTTCTGTCCTGCAATGGTGCCCAAACTGGTAGTAAGCGTCATTACACAACAGATTAAATACGAATGATTTTTCAAAAATTTCCTTCTCTTTTTTTATACTTCCACCGCCCCCTTAGAATCATAGAATCATAGAATCATAGAGTTGGAAGAGACCACAAGGGCCATCCAGTCCAACCCCCTGCCAAGCAGGAAACACCATCAAAGCATTCCTGACAGATGGCTGTCAAGCCTCTGCTTAAAGACCTCCAAAGAAGGAGGTCTTTAATTCAACGCCCCCAATTGCACCCAAAACTACTACTGCCCCCCCTGGATCATTCCAGCTCCCTTCCAGGGAGTGATATTGCCCACTTTGGGAAACACTGGTCTAGGAAGTCTAGGAATGTCTCTTCCCCTGGTTGCTAATCCCAAAATGAAAAACAGGCTTTATCTGAGAAGGGGGTGTCATGGTAAGACAACCTCACCCACGCCCCATACAGTGGTACCTCTACTTACGAATTTACAGTGGTACCTCTACTTACAAACAACTCTACTTACGAATTTTTCTACTTACAAATGGAGCTCCGTCCACCATCTTGGATGCGGTTTAGATAGGATTTTTTCTACTTACGAATTTTTAGATAGGGTTGCTTCGACTTACAATTTTTTTCTCCCAATGCATTCCTATAGGATTTGGCTTACAATTTTTTTCGACTTGCAAATATGTGTTCGGAACGCATTAAATTCGTAAGTAGAGGTACCACGGTAATGTGTTCCGAACGCACATTCGTAAGTAGAAAAAAATTGTAAGTCGAATCCCATAGGAATGCATTGGGAGAAAAATTCGTAAGTCGAAGCAACCCTATCTAAAAATTCATAAGCAGAAAAAATCCTATCTAAACTGCATCCAAGATGGCGGACGGAGTTCCATTCGTAAGTAGTAACATTCGTAAGTAGAGTTATTTGTAAGTAGAGGTACTACTGTACTTTTAAAACTCCTCTTGCTCACTGCTGCCTGGTTAATCCATTTAGTTTTCCAGCTTCTTGGCACAGCTGCTGCCTCTGTGAGCCATTAGGAAGGGACACAAGGGCCTAGAATAGAATGTGGTGCCCTTCTTGACTGTTGAGCCCGCTGTTGGTGTCGTCCGCCCAATCCTCCAGACTCAGAGCCTGTCTTTGCATGCAGGAAAGTCCCTAACTCGCCAAAGTTTTAAGATCCATCAGTTTACCTTCACCTGGTTTAGCCGGCCTGTCGAAGCCATTTCTGGGATGTGGCAGCTGTCACACACTGACAGCTTCTAGGAGCCACAGGTCAGAGCTGAGTGCAGAGTGAGGACCACAAAATAAATAAATAACAGCAGATGAATTTAGAAGCAGTGCAAAGTAGGCACCCATGGCAGAGACCTAAGCATCTAGTATTACTAATTTCCTGGGACAGGCAGGAGGGTTATGATCTGTCATGTAGATACACCACCTGGAATTACTTGTCCTTCTTTCTTCTGGCCAGCAGTCCTGGTGGAGCAAGAAGACAGCAAGGGCCTCAACCACAGCCTCTCCTCCCTGGTTGAACCTTCAACTCCTGGATGTCTTTATCTCCGCTAATGCTCCCTCTTGTTCTCACAGCACCCGCTCCTCTCTGCAACACCATCTTCCCTCAGCCTTTTTTCCTTCTTTTTTTTTTTGGTCTCATCCCGCCCCTGCTTTCTTATTTCTATTCCCCATCTCTTTTTGTGGGACTCCATGGTAACAGTGCACAAAGGCATTTCACAAAGGCATCAACACCACCCTAAGAATTTTCTGATAATTATAAATGAATAAATCCCAGGCTCCCTCCAAATTGTTAGAGAATCTCAGGCACCCCTGGAAAATATTTGACAAAACGGCCCTCCCAAAACTTTTTTTTTTTTGCCTGTGAGTAAGGTGGTCCAGCTGTGGATCCATTATTATTTAATCTTGTTTTAATGTTTTCAAGTGGAAAAGTTGGGATTGGTCCCTGCTTCTTCCTGTCCTCCTCTCCTGTAGGGCAGCACATTGTGGATGGGAAAGAAAAGCCTAATTAAGCATATCAAGTTCTATACAGTGGTACCTTGGTTATTGAACTTAATCTGTTCCGGGAGTCTGTTCAACTCCCAGAACTGTTTGAAAACCAAGGCGCAGCTTCCAATTGGCTGCAGGAGCTTCCTGCACTCAATCGGAAGCCGCGTTGAACGTTCGGCTTCCAAAAAAAGTTTGCAGACTTACTTCCAGGTTTGGGGCGTTTGGGAGCTGATTTGTTCCGGAGCCAAGCCATTCGAGAACCAATGTACCACTGTAGATATAATAATAATGCAAACAAAAAAAATATTATTTGTACCCTGCCCATCTGACTGGGTTGCCCCAACCACTCTGGGTGGCATCCAACAGATATAACAACATAATAAAACATCAAACATTAAAAACTTCCCAATACAGGGTTGCCTCCAGTTTTCTTCTAAAAGTCATGAAGTTTATTATCTCCTTGACATCTGGTGGGTGGGTGTTCCACAGGGAGGGCGCCACTGCTGAGAAGGCCCTCTGCCTGGTTCCCTGTAATTTCACTTCTCACAATGTGGGAACTGCCAGAAGGCCCTTGGAGCTGGACCTCAGGGTCCAGGCTGAATGATACGGGTGTAGATGCTCCTTCAGGTATACAGATCAGATATATCAAGATCTAGACACGCACACGCACACATGTGTTTATAGCAACACCTATAAATGGTGTGGAGCAAGAGCCACACACTTAAATCCTCCAAATTTTAAGTAATCCATATTATCATGCAAATGACAATGCCATTTCTTATGCATCTTGGTGCAGCGCTTTTGACTGTTCTTGCTCTCACTAAATCTTTCCACTGGTTCCCATTGTCTGTCTCTCTTTCAAGAAACAACAACCCACAAACACATTTCCACTTCACATTGACCTTGCATATGTTATCCCTGGATATTTCACCTCTGGGAGGAATATCCCAGATTATTCTATATTCCTCCTTGTGATTTACTTCAGTGCTACCCCCTTCCCATGCTATTGTGAATGGCTGTGAGGTCATCAGATGTGTTCCAGTTCACTGTTTTATATCCTCTTCTTTCAAAATGATATGGCTGGTGTTGACGTTGTACCTCCTCCAGTTGGATTGCTTGGTCGCCCATGAGGCTGGCTGATGCATTAACTGTATAATGAGCTTTTGCATTGTTACCTGTTAGGAGTGTTCATCAGACATCACACTAGCAGGAGGTGTAGGGGAGGCCCTGCCTCTTGCTTGTCTTTAGCAGCAGTGACCTGAGATGAGTGGGAAGCAGTGGCCTTTCCTTCCTTTCCTTTCCTACTAGTATCATGCCTGGATATTAACGATGAAGCACTGAAAAAGAATGAAGGGGGAATTCCACGAACTGCTGATCAGACATCCCAGAAGACACTCTCGGGCCCTAAGGACCGAGTTTAATACCATGCGGTAAAGTAATGTCTTTCTCCAGAAACTTATCTTCAAAGACAACTTTTAATATTTTTAGGTTCTGTCTTGAGCCTTCTCCAGTTCTAACCAATTTTTCATGAATCAGACACGGTCTGAGTTCATAATGATACATTTAAAGCACATGACTTCCCCCAAAATCATTCTGGGAACTGTCACTTGTTGTGGGCACTGGGAATTGTAGTTCTGCCGGGTGTGAACCACAAGATTGTTTGGTGGAAGCCATGTGCTTTAAATCTGCTTGGAATGTCTGGTGCGGATGCCCCAAATACATTTTCCATTTAGTGTTCTCGGGATAACTGTTTTCTTCTTCTTCCTTGTCTTGCTCCAGGTGTTCACACTGAAGCCTTTTGAAATGAATGGTCTCCCCAAGGTGGTGCCTTTAAGTTTGCCTTATCAAGACTTTAAAAGGGATGTGTCAGAAAACAGGGAAAGGTCCAGAATTCTCCAGCGTATAAAGAAGGTGGATTTCTCAAATGTTGTCTTAACTGCCCCTTGCAAACCACCGGCAGCCCATCTAGAAATGGCAAATGACAGATATGAGAAGGAGGAGGAAGAGGAAGAAGAGGAAGAAGAGGAGGAGGAGGAGGAAGAAGACGATGATGACGACGAAGCTGGTGACTTAGGAGAAGAGCTTGATCTGCACAGCGACTCAAGCAGTGACGTGAGCCAGAAAAGTACTGAGCACAGTCAGGAAGGTGCCCCATCCACCCTCTTGGCTGATGACCAAAAGGAGTCCAAGGGCCGAGCCTCAGCAGCAGAAGGAGACTTGGAACTTGAAGAAGGCTCCAAAACATTAGTTCTCTTTTCGCCCGGTGACATCAAGAAGTCTCCGGTGAACGCAGACTTGGCTCCTGATGCCGACCTTGGCACTCTCGCTGCGTTGACTCCACAGAGTGAGAAACCACAGCCAATGGGAAGCCAGCTTGATGTATCGGAACCAGGGACCTTGTCCTCCATCCTTAAGTCAGAACCAAAGCCTCCTGTTACTGTGGCCACCACCTCGTCCCCTTTCACCAAAGTTGAGCGCACATTTGTTCACATCGCAGAAAAGACCCATCTGAACATCATGTCTTCCGGTGGTCAGCTGATGAGGCATGAGGAATACCCTACTCCAGGGCAGTATGAAGAGATCATCATCGAGGAAGAGATGGAGGAAAATCAGGCACTTGTAGAAAATGGGAGCGTGAACTCGGCTCTGGAAGGGGGAGAGATGGAAAGCTGTGCTCTCTCGGTGAATCCCATTGAAACCACCTCTGAAATTGTAGGGGAGCAGGCTGTGCTTCTCAATGGTGTTAGTAAAATGGAAGAGGACGACCTGGAACATAAAGGCAAGGTTGCCCCTGAATCAGATTTAGAAGAAGCCGATAAGATGGATTCAGAAGAGCCTGCCCTTGAAAATAACACCCTTGCAATGGAATCATTTAAGAAAATGGAACCCCCTCCAGATGTTCTGAAAGAGAGCCCCAGAAAGCCCCTCAGCGTCAGGTACAGAAGCCGGATCCCCGTTTTGCTGTCCGAAGAGGACACTGGCTCAGACCTTTCAGCCTCGCACTCTGGCAAAGAGCGGCTGTACAAGAGGCTGAAGCAGCAGGATTTGGCTCGCCTGGTGATGGAGAGGAGGCAGAACCGTCTGCTCAGGTTAGCTTCAGGTGCGTCATCCTCTGCTTCCTCCAGCGATGAGAGGCGGCGAGCTTCAGAAACACTCTCGGCCACTGGCTCCGAGGAGGACACCCACGACTCAGACGATTTCACCCCGAGGAAGACGGGGAGTCAGGAGAAATATTCCCTGGTTAAGATGGAAGAGAGAGGCTTGAGCACAAAGAGCAGAATCCCTCGCCCCATTGTGTCTGCAAAGCCACCTGTGATAGAACTGAAATCCGGGAGCCCCTCAACTCTTCTGCCGGCAGCACTGAGTAGCAGCCCAGGTGATAAAGCTGTGACCAGCAGGTGAGTCTGTATGAGAGGCTCTCGTTCCTTCTGAAGCCAAGCGCTCACTATTTCAGCCAGCTAACTTCTCTAATCAGCCCCTCAGCTCCTCCTTTTGTCCACCCACAGGACTGTGATTTGTCTCTTCTCTTTAAGACCATTTGTATTATGATGCTAAGGTATCTCTTCACCTGCTGGATTTCCCCCCATCCCAGTTACACAGTTACTCTCCCGCCCCCCCGCCCCCCAACGTCCCCTGACCTTCAACCTTCTTCCCTCAGTAAGACTTCAGCCTGGACACTGAGATCTAGCTCTAAGGGCCTTCTGATGGTTCCCTCACTGTAAGAAGTGAGGTTACAGGCTCCCTGGATTCTTCAGCTATCTCTACTGCCCCTCCTCTGCCCCTCAGAGTCTGAACTGCTCCCTGTCACAGGCTCTTCCTGCTCCCTTCAGCATCAAGTCCTTCCTCCCAATTCTCTCACTCTGACTTCCCTTCAGTGTCCCACCACCCATCCCTGGGCTCTGAACCTTCCCCCTCTTGGGGTTTGTCTTGGAGGGAGGGTTCCTCTGCTGGTGCCTCCCACCATTCCTCCTCATCCAGCCAGTCCGTAACAGGTAGGGGGACAGGCTTCGTCTCCCTGGTAAAATATATGAATCAGAGCTTTTTATATAGTTGTGTGACTGTGTATGTGGACTGCCTGGCTGCCCCTCTCCTGCCATGTGTTCGATGTAGCCGGCAGCATTAGCATTGCCACTAAATTCTCTTTGCTTTCTCCACACCTCCTCTTTCCCTTTGCTCTCCTCCTGCAGGCTTCAGGGGCAAAGACCATCCGGCGACTCCCGGGCGAAAGCAACGCCGACTCCCGCCGTACCTCCCATGCGGAGCAGTCCGAGGAAAACCCCCCGCCCTCCACCTTGGAGCCCCAGCCTCCCCCCGCGAAACCTCAGTGCTTCCCCCAAGAGCCAATCACTGTCCAGAAAAGAAAGCTCATCGCCCTCCCGCCAACATAGGTCAGGTACCACGTTCCCTCCGTGGGTGCAACCTTCTTCCAGGGCTCCCTCCAGAGCTCAGGCAGGTGGGCTGCTGGGAGACGCCCCAGCGTCCCCCAGTGCAACCCGGAAAGGACCGAGGGAAAGCCCAAACTCAAATTCCAGCAACCAAAGGAAGGCAAGTATCCCAGGAAGGCAAGGCTACTGCTAGATAATGATCTGCTGCTGCCAAACCATTTTTGACCAACCGACCTACCACCTCGCCAGGCTGGAGAAACCTCTGCGTATGCTATACACTCAAGACGCCGCAGCACAGCCCTACACCGTGTCGGAAATACAAGCATATAGCAGCTAGCTTGACTTCAGTGCTTCACTTGCCCACAAGCTCATGCTGTCTCAATCCAGCTCTTTAACCTGGCTGGGGCTTCCCCGGCCAGCTCATGCTTGCTTGCTATTTGCCCAGCCACCAAGCAGCGACTCGGGCAGCCTGCCCCTGTGCCTGACTCTCCTTCCTCTCACGCCGTCTTTTCCTCCTGCACCCCCATTTCTTGGTTAGCAATACCACCGTCTCCTTCGCAGAGCCCTGACACTCGGGTAGGGGGAGGCGGCTTTTTATAATGCACCGGCCAAAATCAGAGGAGACGTGAAAGGGCTGCGCCTCACCTAGAAGAAGAAGAGTCTTGGTGTGAACTTCTAAATGGTCAGGTCAACCCCAATGCCCCTGCCTCCCTCACCGCCCTACTACCCTGCCCTTTGCCACTCCACCCTGCCGTCCCCGGGCCGTCTTTGGGGCAGCTCCGGCCGTGCTGCCTGTCCACTCTCCCATAGTATTTTGACCCCGAGCACTGATGGAACAAAAGTCACAACTGGACTCCTCGGTGGCTGCCTTGCCTGCAGTGTCAAGCAAGAGGAATGTGTGACAATAACTGCTACCCAGAAGGATAGGAGCTGCGTGTTGCTTCTGGCTTATATAGGGCCTCTCTGTTGGCAGGCCTGAGTGAGGAGCTCGTTGCTGGTGAAACGATGAGCATGTTAAGGCAGGGGTAGCTTCTCCCCTCCCTACAAGCATGCAGCTGCTCCAGTGTCTTGTGAAGTGGAGAGACCTTAGCCCTGATTTGTTCAAACGATGCACCTGTAAGTTACCTGTCCACCGGGAGGTTGTATTGCGGGCAAAGGCAGCTGTAAAAGCTTCCCAGGGACCCATTAGCTGGTCTCTTTCTTGGCAGAAATGGTAAAAACAAAACAACCTCTTAGCTCCAAAGTATGATCTGTGGCCATCGCATGGTTCCAGCGTGCAGGGAACCTCAGCGTGCAAGGAATCTGTGAATCGGTCTCTGCCTCTTGCTCTGGGACTTGGTCTCTGTGCTGAACATGCAAGCGGCTACATATTTCTTTCCTGAAATAGGCTTCTTATCCCCAAATGCCCTATACTGGCAGTATCTGCTTGCTTCTGAAGCATAGTTGTGAGACCTTAACTACAGTACTTACTGCTTGGTCTGTGTGACAGTAGCTGGTTTTCGGGGTTGGTGCTTGCTGACAAAACAGTATCTTGACAAACAGTATCATTTGGGGAGGTCAGTTTTGCAGCGTCCTTCTCACCATGCTCTCCCACGTGGGAGATGATTTCACTTGCCAGTGGGGTTAGGGAAAGGGCATTCTCTATAGCGGCTTACCTCTAAGGCTCCAGCTTTTTGGGATGTGGGACAGCAGCACAAAACAAACCAGCCAATAACACCCTGCAATTTGCCCGAAAAGCTTTGAAAAAGTGAAAGGAGCCTAGCTATGTGGCAACAGCTTTGGGACGAGGTGGGAAAGCAGAGGCCCTCCAGATGTTGCTGAACTCCAACTCCCCTCCTCCACAACCACTGGCCATGCTGGCTGAGGCTGATGGGAGCTGAAGTCCAACAACATGTGGAGGGTTCTTCATCCCTGGCCTTCAGACTTCATGAAATGGAAGGCCTGAGCTGAAGAATTAATCGGATGTTAGGTCAAGGGCCCCTCCCTTATCCCAGTTATCTTTTACCTCTGCAACTAACAGGCAAGGGTGTATGAAGAGCAAAGGGAGCCTGGCCTGCTCACTTATCTATTTAGGCAGATGCTTGCTGAGCTAAATTTCGTAAGCTGACTTCGGGAGAAGATGATTCCTGGTGCTATACTTTATCTGGGAGATTTGACCCCGTTGTTCCTTTACCCAGTAGGGATCGGGGGACTCAGTGGCCAGAGGCAAATCCTTGGTAGCTATTTTGTCAAGATTGCCCATGCATGTCAACACGCCACTGGAGGGCTGGTGGCTGTCTTTTTTTTAAAAGTATGTACCTTATTAAGGAGATGGAATTTGTTCACAGATAAAAGCGCTGTCATCCCTTTGCCAGTTTGTCCAGCAGAGGGAAACCAAGGGCATGCAACAGTATGACTGCTAGGACTGTCATTCAAGGAGCCGTGGGATTTGTAGCCCTGGGGGAGGGCCTCAGATCTGCATCTGAATTATAGGAAAAGGACGGGAGCCATAAAGACAGACTTTTTTGTTTGAGACTATAGATGTGGTCTTAGCAAAGATAACCCAACAGCCCCAATTGGGCTTGCACAGCTTGGAGAGCTGCAGCATGTATCTTGGAGTAATGGGGATGGAGAGGGGTTTTGAGAGCAAACGCCACATTTTCCCCGGGGTTTATCTCCCATGTTTTCATGCAGTCCCCACTACTGCCACTGAACTACCCATGATGTGGTTTCAGGACTCTAGTGTGCATGAGATCCCCTCCTTCCTTCCTGTTACAGGTTCTCCAATATCAGTAGCTTTCCATGCATCTTTCAGGCACAATTTTGAAGTTTTCTGTTTAAACATTGGCAAAAAATAAGCACCCCATCTTTAAAGCATGCACTCTCTCTGCCCTCCTCATCCTATTTTGACCACACCCTCCCAACTCCTTCTCCCACGTGAATTGTTATTTTGGCGTGGCAGGCAGATCTGCGGAGATAGGTTGAGACAGTGATTCCACTATATATCCCTTTTGGAGCACATGCCAAATGCCAAGAGGTCAGGAGCTGAAGGCTCAGTATGTCTCAGAGAATTCACTACAAAGCTGCAGGTACCATCAAATGGCATTGTATTAATGGTGGCTGTTCCATGTAGCCGCTGTGTTTGAAACGGCCGAGTGAACTGGCCTGCAGTGGACCCCTTCTTGCAAAGGCTTCCTTCCTTCCAGGACACTGAGCATTCAGAAAGAAATACAGAAGAAGGGTATTGGGCGGGGGGAATCAAACTAAGGGCAAGTTCTGTCATTTTAGAATTGCTTTGTTGACAATGCCAGCCCAAGACTTTTTTCTGCCTGCTGGAGAGCACCAAATGGTGTCCCACGACCACTGCCATGTTGTGTGTATGTGTGTATGTGTATGTATGTATGTATGTATGTATGTATGTACGTATGTATGTATGTATATGTACAGTGGTACCTCTACTTATGAATTTAATGCATTCCGAACGCATACTTTCGTAAGTAGAAAAAAATTGTAAGTCGAATCCCATAGGAATGCATTGGGAGAAAAAAAATCGTAAGTCGAAGCAACCCTATCTAAAAATTCGTAAGTAGGAAAAATCCTATCTAAACCGCATCCAAGATGGCGGACGGAGCTCCATTCGTAAGTAGAAACATTCGTAAGTAGAGTTATTCGTAAGTAGAGGTACCACTGTATATGTATATGTATATGTATATGCACATACAGTACATACAGTATTGTCACAGCATTCGGACATGAATTCCTTCTAAATCCGCCTGAAATAACCTGGATCACTTTGCTGCCCTCTAGTAGGACAAGCCCAGTGAGAATGGAATGGAGGCATTTGAGTCTCTGTGCCATTCATTTGGGGCAGGTTGTTCATCATGGCTCTGTATTCTGATTTGGATGCCCTTGGTTTGTTTGTTTGTTTGTTTGTTTATTATTTATTTATTTATTAAATTTATATACCACCCTTCATCAAGAGATCCCAGGGCGATTCACAGAATAAAATACAATATAAAAAACAACTAAATAGTTAAACCAAAACAATCCCCCCCGCGTTTTTCTGACACCTGTTTTCTCAGCTCTCCCTTGTGCTTTGTTCTGCCCATGCCCAGACTTCACATCCTCCTCTCTACTCCCTCAAGCAAACCTCACCATGCATTTCCATTGGGACAAGTTTCTCCCTTGATGAGCTCCCTGAAGTTTCTGCCCTATTTCCGCTTGATCCTGCTCTGCCCCAGCATATGTGTCCTCCTGATTCATTTTGTCCATCGGCTTTTCTGGACTACCATCAGCTGACTCTTTCCCCTTCCATTGCTTAGGAGAGTCCGTTCTTGAACGGTGTTTTTCTTGACTTTTTGACCTGTTTTCACACAACACCTGATGCTGTGGGGTCTTCAGACTGAGGCAAGTTCCAAAGGGCATCCCAGAGACTGTGCAATCATTACTGCTCTCACATCTGACATGAGGGCAAGCTCTTGGCCAGTCTCAGGGCAGAGCTGTGGGCTGACAGTAGTGCCCATCACACTGGAGATCAGTGGTACAGTACATATCTTGCATGCAGAATGCCCCAGCTTAAACCCTTGGCATCTGCAGCCGAGAAGATCAGGTAGCAGGAGATAGCAAAGATCTATTCCTGAGACCCTGGAGGCCCACTGCCAGCCACAATGCTAGGCTAGATGGAGAAATAATCTCGTGGTCAAAGGGAAATAGGGTGACAATGAAGAAAGGAATGTGGAGACCAAGTGGGATAGGGATGGAGGCATGGATGTGTGGATACTTGAAATGCACACAGTGGTCTTTATATCTCTGCAATAGCCAGGCCGTGATAGCTGGGAACCGACGGCATGGGTTTGCAGAACTTCACGTAGCCTGCAGCTTAAGCCTCAGCCTGCAAATGCAAGTCAGAAGCCTTGCAAGGGATCCAGGTGCCTAACTCACTGCATGCCAGTGTCTGTACATCATTCTGCCTCTACTAACCCTAGGAATGGTTAAGGCACTGAAGCCCCACCTCTTGACCACTGCAAATCCTCCAGAGCTCTCTGGCTTTGAAGATCATACTAGATGTTGCTCACATGCTTGGACCAGAAGCTTTTCAAAAGCTATAGGATGCTACATTTGGTGCCCAATCCCAGATTCTCTGGATTTTTTGTGTCTTTGTGCAGGATTGTAGAGCACCTAACCCTGCCTTAAACCATCAGGACCATATCAGTTGAGCGGCACCAATTTGAATCCAAAGGTGTTTAGACTGCTCCGTTGCCCTGGGATTATATGGGATGCTTCAGCATAAACTGGGAATTTTATTTGGTCATCTGTTTGGGATGGGGAAAGATTGCCTGTAGCATTATATATGAAGCAGCCCTTAGAACAGGAGTTCCTTTGGCTCTCAACAAATGGTGAAAATTCATCACAGTATTTTATTCCTCAGTTGAGATTTGTTTTCAAAGGATTGTGTTTGCAAGGCACTTTAGAGACCTTTGACTGTCCCACAAAATGTAGTAACTGTCATCAGCCAAAGGTTACCTCATGATTCAAATTCTTTTCCAGCCTGTTTTATGGCATTCCTCTTCACACCCGCTGCTTCCCATTGAACTCTGCATTTATTTTTCTTAACCCCCAAAGGGAGTATGCCATTACTGGTATTTCTCAACCCCCACACTAGGTGGGCAATGCAGTTTCTACCCCACCCACTCCTCACTTTACTTTGTTTCCCTTTTCTGCTTTTGTGTCAAAGGTCAGAGTTGAAATTGGCACCATTTTGGAGGCCCTGCCTGGAACCGAAACAGCCCTTTTGGCTTCCAGGTTTGGGTGGCAAGTAGGCATGTGTATGTGGGCAATGCACACACAACTTTTGCTCCTTCTCCAACTCCAGTGGGACTCCTCTGTCTCTCCTTCTGACAAGGCTATCATCTGATAATCTCTGTCTTCTTTTGTACGAGAGTGTGGTCCCATGTAATTTTATCAGGCAATATGAGATGAGCAGGCCCATTGTTGTACCACTCTTCACCCTGAAATACAATATTTCAAATATCAGTAAATACACACACACGCATACAGAGTGGTGCCTCGCAAGACGAAATTAATTCGTGCCACGAGTCGCTTCGTCTAGTGATAATTCCGTCTTGCGAAGTGCCAATTGCCGCGGCAAAAAACCCCCAAAAACCCCCGCCGGAAAACTTTGTCTTGCGAAGTGCGGCCATTGAAAGTTTCTTCTTGCGAGTCACCAAAAACAGTTTTTCGTTGCACGATGCATTTGTCTTGCGAGGTACCAGTGTGTATATATATATATATATATATATATATATATATATATATATATACACACAGTGGTGCCTCACTTAACGAATGCCCTGCTTAACGAACTTTCCGCTTAACGAAAGGATTTTTCGAGCGGAGGTTGCCTCGCTAGACGAATGCGTTTTACGAAAAATTCGTCTAGCGAATTGCGGTTTCCCATAGGAATGCATTGAAATTCAATTAATGCGTTCCTATGGGCAAAAAAAATTCAATAAAAATTCAATGCATTCCTATGGGATTTGCTAGACGAATTTTTCGCTATAAGAAAAGACCCGTGGAACGAATTAATTTCGTCTAGCGAGGCACCACTGTATACATTTAGCAAGGTTGGAAAGCAAGACAGCTTTCGTCTGCCATCCAAAGAGCATCAGTATTGGGTAAAGAAATGGGTACACGCCATCAATGCCTACCGTAGCAACAAAAAAAAAGTACTCTATCAATACCACGAAGGGTTAAGGGATTGTTGGTACAAGGGGTTTAGCTGCTTTTCCTTGTGGTTGTGCGTCAGTGCGCCCTGAATGAACACCCATTAAAGAACAGGGCCCTCATTGAGCCAAATATGGAAATGGAGACACAGTTTGTTTTCTTGAGAAGCAAGCCAAAGGGAGTAGCACTGACAGTCATCTGTTATGGCAGAGGAAGCTGTGGATTGTCCCGGGTCTAATAGGATTTGTTCCAGGGTTCTAAATAGCTTCTCTATGAAAGCTCCCCAAAACGCCATCGCAAGAAGGTCGTCTCTTGGATGCTAGTCAGCGACTGCATATTATGTATATTCATGTTTTATTAAAAGCAAGCATAAACGCAGGTTCAAAGAGGACGTCGGTCATTCTTCTTCCTAGGAGTACAGGCCGTTTTGATTGCATGCTCTCCATTATCCCTCCCTATCATAAAGCCCACTCATTTTGTGTCTTTCCCCAAGACTTGCTTATTACATGGCCCTCGTCGCCTTTTTGGCATTTTGACTTTAACTGATGAACACACCCGATACAAGTTTTTTTTTGCCCAGTCTCTTAGCTTGTGTCAATCTCATAGCATGGTCAATCGGATAAACGGTTCATTGAGCATCGTGGCAGAAGGCACACTCAGTCTTGCTATAGGTTCTGCGCTTCTGGTGCAACAGCACAAGTTAGGGACAGCAATATGTGTTTTATGCCACATATGAGTATTGACCTGCATTTCCGGCCACCTTCCTGGTGCTATACTCTTTTATTACTCTTATGATAAACAGCTAATATAAAAGCATAAGGGGAGCCCTGATGGGTCTAGTCCAACATCCTGTTCTCACAGTGGCCAACCTGGGGCCTAGGCGAAGGGTTGGTTACTAAATGTGCCTGCTCTTGACTCAACACTGCTGCCCTCACAAGTTAGCAGTGCTCTCTTATACAGTGGTGCCTCAACTTACGAATTTAATCCGTTCCGAAGGCACCTTCATAGGTCGAAACATTCATAAGTCGAAGAGCGCCATTGGAAACGCGATTTCCCATAGGAATGCATTGGAAACGGAAAAATTCGTAAGTCGAAGCAACCCCTTCTAAAAATTCGTAAGTCGAAAAAACCCTATCTAAAACCGCTGCGGTTTCTGTTCAGATGTCGAGAAATTCGTAAGCGTGCGGCCATTTGCCCCATTCGTAAGTCGAAAAATTCAGTTGTCGAGTTGTTCGTAAGTCGAGGTACCACCGTACATAGTTTTTTGTTCATTTGTTTGCTGGTTTAATGAATATATGACTATGGGGGGGGGAGTCCTCACAAGGTGGCGTTTCATTAAAGCGTTAAAAATGAAACAACTGAACAAACACAATGGAAGCAAAATCAGTTCAACAACATAAAGGGGCTCAGCAATAAGGTCAAGATAAAAGCTTGGCGGGAAAAGGAAAGTCCTTTGGGGCCACTCAAAGTTCAGAAGAGAGCGGGCCAATCAGAATTCCCTAGAGGGGGAATTCCACAAGTATAAGCCACCACTGAAAAGGCCCTGCCCCAAGGACCCACCAGCATGATCAAACCAAGTTCTTCTACAAATTACCCATCTCCCCACTACTCTCCAGCCTCCAAAAACTACATACTCCCACCATTCTTTTTCTTATCTTTCATCAGCAGTGGCCACGGGAACAGTGGCAGCACAGAGGCAAGATTGCCGCTGCAGCACCCTTTATAGAACTACGGTACATCTTACCCACCATCCCATTTTTCCTACATGCTGTTTACCTAGCACATCAGAGTGACCGAGGGGAGGGAGGGGAGCACCTACCTTCTCTTGATGCATATCTTCACCAAGATCACGGCCAATTAGAGGGAAGAAGTGAGTGTATTCTAGTATAAAGGAGGGATAGCTTTGGGGAGTGGGGAATACTTGCAGAGACTGCCAGCAGGGGTGGGCGGAGCCAGGAAATCCTTTGGCGCAGATTTCGTTTTGAGACATACAAATCTGGGGGCTTTCCTCTCATTTGAGATGGGTGGAATTCTGTTTTCGAGAGTGTCCTCCAGAAGCCTTGGACTACAATTTCCACCAGCCCCAGGAAACACTGCTGATGGGAAATGTAGTCCAAAACTCCTGGAGGGCACCAGGTTGGCAAAGGCTGCTTTGCCTAGGCAACCTCCCTGTCCTAGTGCCATCTCAGCAGCGCCAGGAGTGTACCAGTCTCTTTGGTGGTACCCATATAACTGCCCAGTGTTCGTTGTCATCTCTAATTTGTGAAGCATCCAAAATGATGAAGGGGTTCACAATTTAAAATGAATGGGTTTCATAGGATAGGAAAACATTCAAGTGGGAAAGAAGCCAAAGAAGGGATGGGCAGGTGATTGCTAACTGATGCACACCATACATTTGAAGCACATGACTCTATCTCCCCCCCCCCCAAAAAAAAGGATTCTGGGAATTTTGGTTCCCCTCTAACACAGCTACAGAATCCCAGAACCCTTAACATACTACAACCCCCATAATTCTTTGGGTGAAGCCATGTGTTGTAAAAGTACATTGGATGTGCTTCTAAGTGTATGGTGTGGTTCTGAACAGCATAAGCTGGAAGGAACTGCTATACAGAGTTTGAAAAAGACAACAGAGCTTTTAAGGGCCAACCTGCACATGATGCTGGGAGATCTGTGCTGGATTTCCTGGCCCATCGTCCTTTTGAAAACCAACAAAATTTCCAGGCTTGGAATTTGATTGCAGACCTGACAGTGGGGCACAGTGGGACACTGAGGTCCAGCACCGAGGGCCTTCTGGCGGTTCCCTCGTTGCGAGAAGCCAAGTTGCAGGGAACTAGGCAGAGGGCCTTCTCGGTGGTGGCGCCTGCCCTGTGGAATGCCCTCCCAACAGATGTCAAAAAGGAAAACAACTACCAGACTTTTAGAAGACATCTGAAGGCAGCCCTCTTCAGGGAAGCTTTTAATGTTTAATAAATTACTGTGTTCTATTTTTCTGTTGGAAGCCGCCCAGAGTGGCTGGGGAGACCCAGCCAGATGGGTGGGGTATAAATAATAAATTATTATTATATTATTATTATTATTATTATTATTATTTTCCCCTGTGGGCAGTATCTGCCATTCAAACTTCACAGAGACCTATGTTTCTCTCCCTTTGGGTTGGAAAACAACTTGTGGGGACTTTGATTGCAAAAAAAAGGGCTCACCAGGAAATTGTTAAGCATCTCCTCCACCAGCACTGTGGGTGCAATCAAATGTGTAGCTCCACCACCACCACCTTTTCATTTATATATTAAAAAAACCTCTGCACCAGGATGTCTGTCATATGTAGCTTGGCCTCTAAGAGTAAGTGAGCACCAAGTTCCAGAAGCAACAAGAGCAAATTATTGAAAATGGGCCAGGATGGGAAGACACCAAGCTTTGTCGCAATATTAGATTGAGCAAAACAGACAGATTAAGAAGGCGCATGAGGATGAATCTATGAGAAGGAGCAGGAAACTGCAAGGTGGTGGAGTGGCAAGACCAACACCCTCTGCTGAAAGCTGTCAAGGGTCTTCTTGCGGGTTTGTCTGTGGAGGCAACACAACTGTGCTATCTACCCATTTGTCTCTCCACCCCTTGGGCTATACCCAGTAGCAGAACATCTGCTTTGCATGCAGAAGGTCCCAGGTTCAACCCTTAGCATCGCCAGGTAGCACTGGGAGAGACTTCCAGTCTGAAACCCTGGAGAGCTGCTGCCGGTCAGGGTAGACTATCCTGAAAGAGTTGGGCCAGGGGTCAGACTCTGCGTAAGGCAGCTTCCGATGTTTCTAAGCGAGTCCGGGTGGTGCCTCTCCTTGAACCAGGGGTAGCCAACATGGTGCCTTTGCAAAGCTGCTGGACTCCCAACTCCCATAATTCCTCACCATTGGCCATGCTGGCTGGGGCAGGTGGGGGTTGCAATCCCAGAACAATGTTGGCTACCTGGTGGGTGAACCTGGGGTCAAATGTGGCCCTCTGGGCCTCTTTTTGGGTCCTGAGACCTTCCCCATGTCACACATTCTCCAGCCATTCCCTTTCTCTCCAAGACTCGGCCCTCACTGGCGCTGCTGCACACCTTCCTTGAGTATTTTTGCCTAGCTGGAATGTGCCCCTGAACTCTGATCATGCCTCTTGCATACGTGAATGGGGGAAAACGGGTGTGCAAAAATTAGCCTTCCATATAAATGTAAAAAATAGTATGTGTTGCTCTGTCTACTTTTGCCTCAGACTCCATCTGCCTATGAGGTTCTGGATGTGTGTAAGATTTTGGCGCTTCCAGAGCTCTTCCCTTTTGGCAGGAAAAAGTAGTGTAGGACTGAATATGAATTTAAATGCAGGTGGTCTAGCATTGTTTCAGGCAGTATATTGCTCCCCCTCTCCGATTTTATCCTCCTCCATTGGCAGGCTGTGAACTTGGTGTGTTTCCAAGGCAGAAGATTCGGGCTGAGCAAGATGGCAATCTGGGGAGGTCAAACTTGATTTCACAGTAAATGTATAACCTCATCTCACCCCCACCCCCAGTGGGCATTGTGACATCGTGTCTCCCTTCCTCCCACCAATAGCGTGGTGGGCGGGAGGGGCAACACAGAATGGTGTGATGTCATTATGACCCATGGTAAGGTTGACCAGGAAATTATGGCGGCAGAGCTGGGAGTGGAGCCACTTTCAGGGACCAGCATTTACTGTAACTTCTAAGCTGGGCCCTGGAAATGTTTCGAAAAAATTGTTCCTATATAATGCACAGAGGAAGCTGTAAATATGAGAAATGGGTTTTTTGGATCAACTAATGCGAAGCAAACTCATTCCCGCACTTGCACTAACGTTGCTGTGTTTGTGATTCTACTATGCACTTCGAGACACAAAACCTTTGTCTGAGAGATCACACTCCCCTTGGTCACCAGGGCTGGGAAAAACTTGCTGATCTAGGTGGCAGATTTCCTACAAACTGGGGGGGAGGTGGGAGGGGAGGGATTTCATCGACAGGGACCATAAAGTGCTTCCTGGGAGATTCTGTGCTTTTTAAAAATGAGATGTTCTCATCCTTTGAGTCACTTGGAGCATGGGTGCACCTTTGCCAGTTGGCGACACAGGCGAGGCTCAGCTCTTGAGCTACAAGACGCTCCACCTTGAATTGTCAGTCAAGAAGCGAAAGATGGCATGAATCATCCCTTCCGAAAGATGCAAGAGCAGGATGTGATATGTATGTAACATGTAAAGGGCACTGTGCTGTGCAATGTAACTTGTGTGGCTATTTCTTTGGACTGAAACTGCAACTGTAATGCAGGTATCTTTGAATTGGTAATGGAGGCTCAGGCTTGCTTTCCATATGGTCGGAGTCCTGTCAAGGAGCAGCTGTGTATTAAGATCATCTCCCACTCCGCCGAGCAGGCTGTTCCGGTTTGGAGACAGGACTTCCGTCGTCTGGTATCGTGTACTTAAAACATTGCCAGGCTCCAAAATAATAGTAATTTTAAAAGCCCCTCTCGGCATATCTCCTTCACATTCTTTTAGGAAAGCAGCTCTAGAATGTTTTACACATTGCAACTAGAATGTACAATTGCAAACGGAAATAAAAACAAAAAACCTGATTTAAACTGCATGGCACATTTCTCAACCACCAAAGCCTGGCATGCAATCACAGAGAAGCTATAATCTGTGTACAGATCCACCTGGCATTTTCATAACTCCAGATGATGACTTTAAAATAAAACAAACAAACCAATAAGAGGGGATGTCTTGTTTGTATGAGAACCGGCAGTCATAGTAGCTTTGTTATTCCAAGGGAACTCTGGGTCGTGCCATTAAAAAGCTCACCTACCTTTTTGTTGATGTGTATTTCCCCGTTTGTTTAATGAACGGCCAACAAACGAAGGCCGTCAAAATGGCAGAAGGGAGTCACTTCTGGTACTTTCTCAAGGTTGCACCACAGAAGTGCTGGAAGTGGGGTCTGTGCGATCCCTTGTGCTGTCTATCGGAACAAAGCACATATGGGCATCAGTTCTAGTAATGGGTTGTAGGGCTCAGAGAGGATTAAAGGCCCAGGAGATAACAATGAGACCTACCGTACCTTCACAGAGTTGTCTGGACAGGAGACCAGCTGTTCTGCTCTCATCAGAGTACGAGGAAGATACAGCAGCTGAAAGCATGGGCAAACCCATTCACTGGCTCTAATTGGAGGGGGTAGGTACAACAGGCAAACTTTTGACCCTCCGGGGCCAAAGTGGACATGATGGTGGATGTGTGATTTGCTGCTGAGAGCAGCTATCTTGTATCTCTGGGAGGGAGGGACCACATCCCCAGGGAACAAGCCCCTCTCCGGCCTCAGTTCATACCCTCCTTGAGTGTGTTTGTGTGGCTGAAAGTGCTCTGATAATGCCTGGATATAGGATAGAGAAGGGTGTGTGGGTGTAATAGAAGCTAGCAAAGGCGATGCTTGCATTCATTGCCCTGCCCACTTTTGCCTCTGGCCCCGCCCAACACAGTCTGCACAAAAGGAAATGTAGCCTGCTCAGTGCTGAAAAAAGGTCCTCCAACGTTCTTGCACCTCCTCCTGTCCAGCGGAGGACACCTGGCAGGGCATTGTTTCGCCCAAGAGGCCATACCCTCATGATGACCAATAGCCAATGAACTGCTGCAGAGGAATGGGAGTGTGGAAAGACGGCATCATGGCTGGGGTTCTTGCTACCAGCAGTGTGGACTCTTGCTACTGCCAGCAGCCACACATTCCTCATGTTCTCTAGCCGGGCTTCAGAATGAGGAATAAAACTAAGCATGGATCTTTATAGCCCACTGTATCCAATGTTCAAGCGAACCGACGCAGCATAAAAACATTCTAAAAACCCAACACAGTGCCCAAATAGATGTCTAAAACCAAACACTGCAAAAAAAAAAAAAGCATGCACGTAGCTTAAAAGAAAACCCTGAACTATAATATTACACTTCCAAGATCTAATAAGATGGATTTGCATTGCCTAAGTGAGTGTAAAATGGAGACTACATTTCTGGACCTATCGAAGAAATTTCTTCTAGAGCCTCGCAACAGCTGTTAATGCCTTGCAGTGCAGTCATAGAATCATGGAATGTAGAGTTGGAAGGGACCCTGAGGACCCTGAGAATATGCAGTTGTCCCATACGGGGATCGAACCTGCAACCTTGGTGATATTGGCACCGTGCTCTAGCCAACTGAGCTATCCACTCAGAAGTAAGTCCCATGTAGTCCAGTGGAATTTGCTCTCAGGTTACCAGTTCGTTTCCAAGCCCAATCAAAGGTGCCTAAATGACTCAGGCCCCAAATACTTGAAAGACTGCCTCCTTCCCTACAGACCCATCTGAATGCTCAGATCAGCCCTCTTGGTTGCTTCTCCACCCACAGAAGCTCAGGGGGTTCTGGCCTGGGAGAGGGTATCTCCTAGTGGTCCTAAGAATGCCCTCCCCATAGAGATGCACCTGACACTTTCATTTTACAGGTGTAAAAAAAAGGTAAAGGACCTCTGGACAGTTAAGTCCAGTCAAGGGCGACTATGGGGTTGCAGGGGTTACAGGGGTATAATGAAGGTGTCAGATCTCTGAGATTCAGGCAGATGGCTAGGACATTTTGGAAGGTCCCTTGGACAAAGGCACATGTGTGCAACGGTAGAGGCCTGGCTGGAAAGCTTCAAGCCCACCGTAGCTACATGGGAGAGGGTTTGAATAAAAAGAAATACAAATTGCCCCTGCCCCATAGCTTGACCGATCACGGCTAGGACATAGCTGCCAAGTCTCCCGTTATTCCCCAGGAAACCCCCGTTTTCCCAGCCGTTTCCCACTGGCAGCCCAGATTTTAAAAAACCCCGTAAATCCCCCGGATTCTTACCAGCCCGGGGAGGCTCCTTCTGCTCATGTCTGGAGTCTCTGGACATGCGCAGAAGCGATTTCTGGCGCTGCGGCCATTTTGGAAATGGGCAGAGCATGCGTAGACGCAACTTCCGGTGCTGCTCTGCCCAGTTCCAAAATGGCTGCAGCGTGACTTCCGGTGCTGCGGCCATTTTGGAAATGGGCAGAGCATGCGTAGAAGCAACTTCCGGTGCCGCTCTGCCCAGTTTCAAAATGGCCGTGCCGCTGCCGATCCCGGATTTTTCAATCTGGGAGTTGGCACCTATGGGCTAGGAGCAGCTAGGAGCTAGGTGGAGTCATAGATCTAAAAAAGAAAAGAAAAAAGTAGACTTGCACATGCTGGCCAGCTTCCGTTTTGACTTGAAATGCTCGTTTGGGGCTTCTCAGAAGTACATACAGCCAAGAAGCAGCCAGGAGGAGCACCAGCCTGCAATGGCACCCACCTCAGAGGTGCAGGAATTGTGCGACAGCATGGTCTGGCCTGGCTGAAAGGGAGGAAAATGCACTGGCTACAGCCCAGAGGATGGTTTGAAGGTCATTTTATTACTAGCCCTGAACAAATAACCATGCAATCTTAATGGGAAAATGATGTCTAACTGAGAAAATCCAATTGACTGAATTGTTTCATTTCAGGAATGCATCAAAGCCACACACTAGACCTGCCAACTGCTGCTGTTCCTAGTAGCACATGCGGGAGTCATGCGCCCATCATGCTCGAGTTAGCCAGGCTCGTGGCACTGATGTGAAATTTCACATTTCCTGCATTATTTGACTCCAAGTCAGGGGGAGACGCTGCAAGAAATGTTGCTTTGGGGGGGGGGAGACTTTACCGAAATTATCTGCAGGTCACATGGTGAGATTTAATTCAGGAGGGTGTGCCATTACCAATGTGTGACAGGCCCAGTTGAATGAATAGCTGGTTCTTCACCTGTCGGAAGGATGTGCCTGAGATTTAGGTGTTCCGGTTTCAGTTTGAAATGGGTGAAGTTGTGAGGCACTTGAAGAGGGGAAGTTCTGGCCTGGAACAGTGTGTAGTGCCGGGGAACAGCTGGACCTTCTGCATTCACTAGTGCAGACTTTTTGGAGGAACAAATTGCCTCAAGTGTGATTTGCTTTGATTCGTCACTCCTCAAAAGATCTGAACTGCTAGTCCTGGGTTCAAAGTCACAGGAACATTAGTCTCAAGACCCTTCCCCCAGGATAGAAAATCTGCCACCTGTGCCACTTATATACTTATTTTTTCCATAAAATTTATATAACGCTTGATTGTAGAAAATCTCAAAGCAGTCACTGTAGAGGGGTTACAACAACTCATGGAGCTGTTGGGCTGTCTATCTTCCTTGTGGGGTCTACAACCCCTCAAGACACAAAGAAAATGGCTGACACCAGGGTGCGTGTTTGTATGTGGTTTTCATGCACCTGTGATACAGAAAAGGTCAACAGCACATGACTCCCAAGTCTGCTTGACTTTGTTCTTCCATACAGAAACCACCAGTCTTCCAGTGAAGACTAAGGATGGATGAACCCGTCCATTTTGGGTTCTCATTTTTCCAATCGTAAATTCACTTTTCCACATCTCCCTATCAGCTTGCCTTTTAAAAAGTCATCACAAATGAAGCATCAGGATTTTAGCATACGTTTTCTCTTAATATGCATATTTCTGTACATGCTCTTTGGACAAAGAACTGCATTGCGAAATAGTAGACCCCATTGAAATCAATGGACCTAACTTTGTCATGTTCATTCATTTTGATGAGTCTACTCTGAACGATACCACCCATTAAATATGAATCAAACGGGATCCTCCCATCATCCCTACAGGCAGTCCCATTTTCAACACCAAAGGTAACTTTAAAGTAATTATTATTAAACTAGTGTATTTCAGCCCGTTCAATAACGGGCGTTAGAACATCCTGGGGTTCGGAGAAGCGCTTGCGCAGTGCTTCTCCGAACCCTGGGACCTGTCCTTGCTGTCGGCGGCAGGGGGACAGGAACGGAGGAGAAGAAAGTGCTGCTTTCTCCTCCTCCGTTCCTCTCCCCAAGCCGCAGACAGGAAGGAGGACCTGTCCTTGCTGGACGCACACACGTGCGCGCTCCCCCCGCCAACGCTCAGTCCAGCCAGGAGCGGCAGTTGGCAGCTGCAGGGAAACGGTAGGTGGGGGGGGAGCGCGTGTGTGTGCGTCCAGTCTCTGCTGTCCAATCCCTGTGTCCCTGGGGCCCATGCGCAGTAACCCAGGGACACACGGGACAACTGGACGCAGGGACACTTGGACTTTATTATATAGGATGCATTTATATCCTGCTTTTCTCCCAAACTCGGATGCAAGTTGGCTTACAACATTTAAAAACTTTGTTATAAAATTCAGAATGATAAACCAGTAATACAAATAGTAATAAATTAATTGATAATAAATTATTTGTTAATAAATTTGTTAATAAATTAACAAATAGTTAAAATACATTGAAACACATTTCGAACCAGCATTACCGTTTGCCCTGGCAATAGTCCAGTAGTGCTCAGCTTTGACTGTGCCTTAGTCTTCTGAATAAGAAGGTTTTAGCCTGTTGGTGGAAGGATACAACTCACAATGATATGGACGTATGATCATCTAATCTCCAGACTGATTTATAACATGTTTCCAATACAGCCACCAGATTCTAAAGAAAAGAATGCTTTAAATAAGGTAGACACCTAAATACGGCAGCCCTGTTTCGGGAAGCTTTTAATGATTGAGATTTTGTTGTGCTCCTTTTATATTTCGTTGGAAGCTGCCCAGAGTGGCTGGGGTACAAGAAATGAGTTGTGAATGATGATAAAAGGTTTGCAAACAGCCACTCTCCTGGTCCCCGGTGGCAAGCATGAATGAATTCTGGGTGATGAGATGCAGAAGGGTCTCTCTATTGGAAGAGACTAGAGTTCATTCCCTGCTTTTTCCTAATTATGCTTCATCTGTTCTAGTATATACTAATGCCAACTCCAAACTCCCTATACTTGTCCTTACATAGCAAAACCCACTGGGGCACAAGCGAGAAAACCTGGCAGACTCTGAGGTATGCACATCGGGGTTTTTTATTTTAAAAAGTGGGTGAAAATACCAGTGAGAACATGGGGTGCTGACTGACTGTTGGGAGGTGAAGAGGAAAACTGAAGGGATATGATGGAGTGGCTGGAACTCTGGTAGTGGAAAAGAAACAGGTCATTATGCAGCAACATTTTGTTGCAGTTCCTTCTTTCACATTAACAATGTTTGCTTCTGTGAGAAGGCTGGCTTTTATTTAATTAGGAAAAACACACACATATAGACTGCTTAATCAGAAAAATCTCTAAGCGTTCTGAATAAAATAATTAGCATAGCTTATGAACTAACAACAACAACAACAATAGCTGCCCATGGCCACACCATCTGAACACTTTTGCTCTCTTACTGCTGCTTCTTCGGCGATCACTCGTAGCCGAGTAAGATTGTCTTCCATAAACACGGTTTTAACAATGAGTCCGTAAGTGACTGTGGAGGCCAATTCTGGATCCACACGACCTTCCACAGTGGGGACATTGGTTTCTGGGCAGGAGTTGATCACAGTGTGGATTTGCCAAGCGTGCCTTCCTCTTAGCACATTTCTCTCTTGCATCCTGAGTTTGAGTGTCTTCAAAGCCCATGGCACCTTTGGTAATGGCTGTTCTCCAATTGGAGTGCTCTCAGGCAAGTGTTTCCCAATTGTTGGTGTTTATACTACTTTTTTAAAATATAGATTTGCCTTGAGAGACAGTCTTTAAACCTCTTTTGTTTCTGATAGGACGGTATCCAGCTGAGAGTGAATTTTTCCTTTAATGTCTTCATCGGCATCCAGTGTTGGTGCATAAGCGCTTATAATAGTTCTTACTGCTACTACATTAGCTCTACAACTAGGAAATATAGGCTGGATCCAGTTATTTCAAGAGCTGCTCATCAGTTCAAGAGGTCAGATTCCTCGTTTCTGTCTGCCTTGGGCTCCATTTTTTCCTCCGCGTGTCCAATTGTGTCTGGTTGATCTCCCAGCCTTTCCAAGCAGCTGAAAAGAATACAATACCGCTCTTGTGAGCTCGCCATTAAGGGATTGCCTCTCCTGAACCACATGACTTGATGGGGGTTCGGTCTTATAAGGTCATTTGTTTTTCCGTGAAACTGCCATGTTAAACTTGCTTCGCTAAGGTACTTAATTGCTAAATGGCCGAAGCTTCTCCCCAGTCGCTCGGTCTGCTTGTACAGTGCACAAGCGTTTGCTCTGAACCAAACCTCCCTCCCTAGCACGATGATATTTGAGGATGTCCTCCGGGAGGTGAATGGCTTTGGGAGATACCAGATCCTGGTCTTCTTGATGCTTTGCATTCCCAGACTGATGATCCCCATGCACTTCCTGCTCCACAATTTCATCTCTGCCTCTCCACCTCACCACTGTGTGCTTCCAGCCTTTGCTGGCACTTCCAATCTCAGCCAGGATGAGGCCTTCTCCGTTGGCCTCCCAAGAGAGCCCGACGGGACATTTAGCCCCTGCAAGATGTTTTCTAGGCCACAGTTTCAGTTGCTGGCAAATTCTTCCTGGGAGCTGGACAACGCCTCATTGATCCTGAGCTGCCAGCATGGCTGGGTCTACGATTATTCACAATATGCATCAACCACGGCCACTGAGGTAAGCTTTCAATGTACTTCTATTGCAATGAAAGGATCCAGGTGAAAAAGAGGACGGGCCCCTGTGATGTAGCCTGGAATAGCATTAGCTTTTTTTTGCTGCTGCATCACACTGTTTCCTCATGTTAAGCTTGCGGTTTACTAAGACCCCCTTTTCACATGTACTACAAGTCAGCCAAGGGACCCAGGTGGCGCTGTGGGTTAAACCACTGAGCCTAGGGCTTGCTGATCAGAAGGTCGGCGGTTCGAATCCCTGTGATGGGGTGAGCTCCCGTTGCTCGGTCCCTGCTCCTGCCAACCTAGCAGTTCGAAAGCACATCAAAATGCAAGTAGATAAATAGGAACTGCTATAGCGGGAAGGTAAACGGCGTTTCCATGTGCTGCTCTGGTTTGCCAGAAGCGGCTTTGTCATGCTGGCCACATGACCTGGAAGCTATACGCCGGCTCCCTCGGCCAATAATGCGAGATGAGCGCGCAACCCCAGAGTCAGTCACGACTGGACCTAATGGTCAGGAGTCCCTTTACCTTTACAAGTCAGCCAAGTGTCCTCCATTTTATATTTGTGCAGCTGGTAAAACCTGACACTTGCCCCTACTGAAATTCATTTTGTTAGCTTGGGCCCTGTTCTCCAATTTGTTAAGGTCATCTTGAACCCCGATTCTTTCCTCTGCAGCATTAGCCGCCCCCTCCCAGTTTGGTGCCACTTGCAAATTGGATGAGCATTCCCCCCCCCATTCTTTCATCCAAGTTGTTTATAAAGACATTGATGAGGAACCATTAGAGAGCACTCTTTGGGCTTGGTTGGCTTCTCATGCAAACTACTCCAGCTGAAATTCCCTCTTCTGCCCAGCTATTCCTGTTTTGAATCTGGGTCACCTTAATTACAACCCATGATACTTCCTTCCAGTGGGACCTGGTGTGTGAGAAGAAAGGCTTGAACCAGGCAATTGCTACCTTTTTCTTCATTGGTGTTACTTTGGGGTCTGTACTTTTTGGCTACTTGTCTGACAGGTGAGTAGAGTTTACTTTTGGTCTTTAGTGCATGGGCAGACAGACTTCTGGCTTGTGGGATCTACTGTGGATGATGATGATGATTATCATTATTATCATCTTGAAATCCACCAACTGCAGCCAGGTAGTTTGTTGGGGTGGGTTAGGGTAAAAAGCTGCACAATTATTGGAATCGAGGAATATGTTGCCTCTGGGCACATGCTCAACCCAATATTTTGTTTTCAGTACCAGCACTGAAGGACTACAGTCCTTTCCCACACAAAAATCAACTTCTGGTGTTCATTCAAAGCTTTCTTCAACTTGGAGCCTAACTTAGATGTGTGGGGTTTTTGCCCGGAGGGGTGGAGATTATTCATTGTTGCTATTCTTAAACGAATGAGGATATTTGCTGATCTGCTGCAAATACTCAAGAGAGATGCCAGTAGATCCCTGATCCACTTTCTTCCCATCTCTGCCTCACCTGTCTCACTACCAAGTCTTAGGTAGATAAATCTTTAATTACAAGGACATATATGAATTTTCAAACTGTACAACCTTGGACAACTGCTCTCCCCCCCCCTGAGACAGACAACCTTTCCTATCTACCCTCCTAAACCCACCTCAATTGGAAGAAAATAATAATAATAATAATAATAATAATAATAATAATAATAATAATAATAATAATAATTAATAATATATTTATACCCTGCCATTCTAGCTGGGTTTCCCCAGCCACTCTGGGCGGCTTCCAACCGAATATTAAAAACAGTACAGCATCAAACATTAAAAACTTCCCTAAACAGGGCCGCCTTCAGTTGTCTTCTAAAAGTAAAATAGCTGCTTATTGCCTTGACATCTGCTGGGAGGGCGTTCCACAGGGTGGGTGCCACTACTGAGAAGGCCCTCTGTCTGGTTCCCTGTAACCTCACTTCTCGCAATGAGGGAACTGCCAGAAGGCCCTTGGTGCTGGATCTCAGTGTCCGGGCTGAATGATGGGGGTGGAGACACTCCTTCAGGTATACTGGATCGAGGCCATTTAGGGGTTTAAAGGTTAGCACCAACACTTTGAATTGTGCTTGGAAACGTACTGGGAGCCAGTGTAGATCTCTCAGGACCCGTGTTATGTGGTTCTGGTGGCCACTCCCAGTCACTAGTCTAGCTGCCGCATTCTGGATTAATTGCAGTTTCCGGGTCACCTTCAAAGGTAGCCCCACGGAGAGCGCATTGCAGTAGAAAACTTGGTGGGCACTGGGATGTATGGTGGGGGAGACATCATGGCGCCCTTGAGTACTGTTCAGAACTCCACCAGCCCCTGAACACCTCTGCCATACATCTAAATAAAATACTGTCTCTTTGCAGATCTACAGTATTTCCCACTCAGTTTCTTCCCCCTCCTAATTCATTTCCTATGCCAATCCCACTCAAAACTGATATTCCCTTCACTTAATCCAATTTCTTCCCTTACAGACATGCTAACCACTCAGGTTCCCTCCTCCAAAGAAAGGTTTCCCCTGGTTGTCTCACCTCACAGAGTTAAGCCAGGCCTCTCCTTTCGTTTTTGAAGTTTGAGCTCTCTCTGTGGGTCCCTACCCATGGTGGCTCCAGATTTCTGGGGCCAGGCATGACTCCGGTCCAGCTTTCCACCAAAGAGGATGGACTCTGAGGAAGCAAAGTGCCATTTTGAAAAAAATATTAATGAGAATATTAATAATGCCCTTGTTCCATGAAGAAAGAAGACTGTGATCTTCCAGCATCATCTGTGGAGTCAGGCCAGGAGTGGAAATCTGGAAAAGTAATTCACACTTTCACTGGTGCTGCATGCAGCCTTAGAACCTCTTGATTAGGTCCTGAACATCGTATTAAAGGGAGACAGGAGGGGGCAGACAGTAGGATCAATGCATGTTGGATATATATTTATCTGTGCTAAAAATCAATGCACATTGATTGTTGCTGTACTTCAGTGCGCAGCGTGCACTGAATAAAAGAGCTAAAGCCGACTAGAGGCCATTAATAACACTATTTTTTCCTGAAGTGCCAGAACTCACCATGAACGCCTCCCTCGTTCTCTTATAAATGCCACTGGCGCCTACCTGAGAGGTGCCGAAACTGAATTCCAGTGAGTTTCGGCTGATAAAAAAACCCCGGTACCATCTCCTATTTCTTCAGAGAATTGGAAGTGGCATTAATGGGTACTAGCCACGATCATTTGATCCTGCACCGAGGAATAAAGTGTAGAAACGATCTGAGAGGACTCCTGTTCTCACAGCCTGCTTGTGGGATGAGCCCTGTGTGCAACAGGAGGTGGGCAAGATAGGCCTCCGACAAGATTCTTCTTATGTAAAAAGGTAAAGGTAAAGGGACCCTGTAACCATGTACAAAGGAGGCATTGAGGCCTGAGTTGTGCACCCTCATCTTTATCTCTGGGTTTTGTAGGTTTTTTGTACTACTGTATTTCAAAAAGCTCAAATCCTCTCTGTCAAGGAACAGCAGTGGGATCAACATAAAAAAAGGTAACAAAAGCTGCGGCATGCATGACATTGCACATTTGTCTTCCAGCAATACTTGTTCCCGCTCTTCCCCCAAAGAATCCTGGGAAATGTAGTTTGTTAAGGGTGCCGAGAGGGTTCCTCACAGAGATATAATTTCCAGAGTCCCTGGGAGAGGGGTTGGTTCTTAAGTCACTCTAGTGGCTTCTGTAGTGACCTCTGCTTCAGAGTATCTGAAGAAGTGTGTATACACACGAAAGCTCATACCTAGAAAGCTTTTACTTAGTTGGTCTTTAAGGTGCTACTGGAATTGTTTTTTAAAAAAATGGGGGGAAGATTCTTTTAAAGACTGTCTTAAGACAAAAAGACTTTCTTATGGGAGTTCTTTTTGGATCATCTTTCAATAATTTTTTTTTATCATTCATCTTGTTATTTATTATGACTCTTTTAACAAAGTTTACCAGCTATGGCAAACTGGGGAAGTCTTCCTGGTTCTTTGTGAGATAAACCATCTCTTTCTTTCTTTCTTTCTTTCGACACTTGTCCAAATACATACAAAAATTAATACCCATCTTTCTATAATATTCTGAAATACTTAGTCTAAAAAAATTACAAATTAAAAAAGAAATAAAGGAAGAAAGGAAAAAGAGAGAAAAGAATAAAGAATAAAGAATAAAGAAAGATGAAAAGACATTTGGTTCTCTGTCCTGCAGCTAAACATAGTATTGACTCATTAACACCCAGCCATAAACCAGTATTTTTTCAATCTTCAAATCCAAAGATTACAAGTTCATTTTCTCTTTCATGCAAAACATCCATAAGAAGTTTCCAGTCTTGAATAAATGTCAATATTGATTTTTCTCTAACTGGACATGTTAACTTTGCAACTCCAATAGTTTTATCAGCCATTTCTTTATAGTAGGTAGAGCTGTATATTTCCATCTTTGTGTATATAACAATCTCGCAACTGTAATCATATATTGGAGTGATCTTAATGAAGTCTCTCTCTCTCTCTCTCTCTCTCTCTCTCTCTCTCTCTCTCTCTCTCTCTCTCTCTCTCTCTCCACACACACGCACACACACACACACAGAGAGAGAGAGAGAGAGAGAGAGAGAGAGAGAGAGAGAGAGAGAGAAGAATACTTTGTCATATGGAAATTGCCATTTCGGATGACTTGCGATGCGCTCATTTATCCACAAGAAGTCACTGTTAGCTTGTATTGAGAAGGATGGAGCGGGTGAGATATTAATGCTCAAAAGACAGCAAGGAAACATTTCCTTCTTTTGCCCCTTATGCTATCAACACATATAAAGAAATCCCTCTAGCAAATGATGGCCCTAGTCATTTCTCCCCCTGTCTTTCTGGGTGGGGGTGGGGGTTGAGCTGATTTGGAGAAGGGGAGGGAAGCGAGAAGGGAAAACACCTGTGCCACTTCCCCAGAAACGCAAAGGTATCCATGGGCCTGGGAAGGCTGTCAACCCCTGTGTGAGGCGAAGGCAAGCTTAGATGCTGTGAATGACGTGGGAGAGAGATGCCTTACCTGGCGAGGCAATTCTTCTGGCATTTTGACTGGGACGAAAATGGGCGCTGCTGCTCTTCTTTTGGCTTCCTAGGTTTGGCCGGAGGCGGATGCTCCTGCTCTCTTTCCTTTCCACGATGATCTTTGGGGCCCTGGCTGCGTTTTCAGAGTCTTACCTGATGTTCAGCATCACGAGGTCGCTCTGTGGGATGGGACTCACGGGCGTGTCCATCATCTCCTTGATATTAGGTGAGAAGTTCTGAGATGAGAGGTGATTTGATATGAAAGGATGTCATATGGAGGAGGGAGAAAGATTGTTTTCTGCTGCTCCAGAGAAGCGGACACGGAGCAATGGATTCAAACTACAAGAAAGAAGATTCCACCTAAACATCAGGAAGAACTTCCTGACAGTAAGAGCTGTTCGACAGTGGAAATTGCTGCCAAGGAGTGTGGTGGAGTCTCCTTCTTTGGAGGTCTTTAAGCAGAGGCTTGACAGCCATATGTCAAGAATGCTTTGATGGTGTTTCCTGCTTGGCAGGGGGTTGGACTGGATGGCCCTTGTGGTCTCTTCCAACTCTATGATTCTATGATTTCTTTCCATTTCAGGCCAGGTGCTGTTGTGACGTGGGGTTTGTGATTTCAGCTCTCTTGACATAATATGCTGGAGGCAGTTCTCTAGTAACAGCTCTTTATTAAAGTGAACAAGACTGACTGTGAGGGCAGGAAGGCTACATTTATAGGGACAGGGGACTAGCTAGGAAGGGATACATTTTGGAGGGAATAATATCAAGCAATCACAGTGCTGCCTTTTGGAGGGAACCAATAAGACAGAGGATCCAAATACAGCAGCTTAAATGAACCAATAGTAGCTGTACCCTCTGGAACCAAAAGGCAGTAACTTTATCCTAATGCAAATACAGACAATAATAATACAGATATAAAATCCTTTGACTCAATACACAACACCCCTCCCCCCCTAGTGAGCACAGCAGACGTAATCCCTCAGGTACTGTGGGGTCCTACAACTTCTACTTGATCTCCTGACAACAGGTGTTGCAGGTTCTGGATTGGGTGTTACCTGTGGTGGAGGGGCTGCTATAGGGGTTTCGTCAGGAACAGATGGAGTCCCAGACATCTCAGGGTCCCCTACCTGTACCTCGTCATCCTGAGGACTAGCAGACCCTGGTTCATTTGCTGAAGCCCCTGGTGACTGCACCTCTGGGCCATCTTCACTCTGGTCTTGCAGCTGTGCGTCATTAGCCAGGGATGAATTATCTGACTCCTCCCTGCTGAGTGCCCGGCGCCTCAGCTGATCTATATGTCTCTTCCAAACTTGCCCATTTTCCAAGGTCACATAATAGGACACAGGTCCACTAGCCCGGGTGATCACACCGGCCACCCACCGCGGACCTCGTGAATAGTTCCTCACCCAGACCAAATCTTCAGGGGCGAGATACCTTGTTGTGTCAGTCTCAGCCTGGGGGGTTGCTCTTGAATTACGGTTTGGCATTTTATCTGGGTGGACATAATCCAGCACCGTTACCAGTCTTCTACCTAAGAGCAGCTCGGCTGGCGACTTGCCCGTCGCAGTACACGGCGTCGCATGCTGCAAAAATAACATTCGTGCAATGCGAGCCGACCAGTTACCCTCCATTAAGCGCGCAATAGATTCTTTGGCTGTTCTTACCATGCGCTCAGCCTGCCCATTGGAGGATGGGTGAAAGGGCGCGGATGTGACCCCTCTTATGAAGTTATCAGCCAAGAATGCCCTGAATTCTTGGGATACAAAAGCTGTCCCATTATCTGATACAATGGTCTCAGGTAACCCGTGGGTTGCAAACAGCTGCCTCAACACCTTGATTACAGCAGCTGATGCCATGCTAGGGACCATCGCAACTTCTAACCATTTGGAATATGCATCAACGATAACCAAAAAGACCTTCCCTTGGAATGGCCCAGCAAAATCTATGTGCAGCCGGCTCCAGGGAGTCCTGGACTGCTCCCACCAGTGGACTGGTGCTCTGGCCACTTCTGGCCGCACCTCTTGGCATGCCTTGCATGTTCGTACCCATTGTTCTATGTTCTGGTCCATTCCAGGCCACCACACATAACATCGGGCTAGCGACTTCATCCTGACCATTCCCGGGTGTCCCATGTGAAGCGTCTCAAGAACCCTGTTTCTCAGTGGTGCTGGGATGATCACCCTATCTCCCCATAGGAGACAACCCTTATGCATGGACAATTCGTGCTGCCTTGTCGCATAAGGCCTGAATTTTTCTTCATACGGACCACCTGGCCACCCCCTCCCCACCCAAGTGAGCACACGGGAGAGAACAGCATCTTTCCTCGTTTTCTCAGCTATATCAGTAGCTGTTACAGAAGCCCCCGGAAGTGTTTCTAGCATCATAATGTGCTCCGCTGGAGCAGGATCCTCATTGCTCCCGCCAGGAAGGGGCAATCGACTCAGCGCATCAGCGTGGCACAACTGTTTCCCCGGCACATGGGTCAAGGTGTACTGGAACCCATTCAGGAATATTGACCAACGCAACATTCTGGGGGAGAGAATTTGTGGCGTTTGTTTGTTTGGGTTGAACAACCCTAACAGTGGTTTGTGGTCCGTTTCAATGGAGAAATGGCGACCGTACAAATAATCATAGAACCTTTTGATTCCTGACACAATTGCTAGTGCCTCTTTATCAATTTGAGCATAGTTGCGCTCCGTGGGTGACAACGTACGGGAATAGAAAGAGATGGGCTTTTCCGACCCATCCGGTTCCCTATGACTCAGCACAGCCCCCAGGCCGTATTGAGAGGCATCACATGCCAGGACCAGCGGTTTCGACTCATCATAATGAGCAAGGACGCTCCTGCTACTCAGCATTTCTCGCAAGGAGTCAAAAGCCTTCTGCTGCCCCCGCCCCCATCGCCACACATTTTTTTTCTGCAAAAGTCTATGTAATGGTTCAGCTACCGAAGCTTTCTGGGGTAAGAACGAATGATAAAAGTTAATAAGTCCCAGGAATGACTGCAACTCCGTCTTGTTCTGTGGTCGTGGTGCCTCAATGATGGCCTTAATCTTAGCATCTGTGGGGTGGATGCCTGATGCATCAATTTTAAACCCCAAGAAATCCACAGTTGGCACCCCAAAACTGCATTTTTGTTTTTTCAGTTGCAACCCCACCTCCTTGAACTTGAGCAACACTGCACGGACACGCACAACCAGTTCCTGTGGGTCTTTTCCAGCAATCAAAACGTCATCAAAAAATGGCAAGACCCCCGGCAGACCTCTTAACAGGCGTTCCATGAGCCCTTGAAAAATCCCTGGGGCCACACAAACTCCGAACTGTAATCTGTTAACTCTGAACGCCCCTTTATGTGTGACAATAGTCTGTGCTTCCGCTGATTGTGGGGTTACTGGCAGCTGTTGGTAAGCTTGTGCCAGGTCAATTTTGGCGAACACCTTGCCCCCAGCCAGTTTAGCCAACAGATGTGATATGACTGGAATGGGGTATGAGTTTCCCCTGAGTGCCTTATTGATAGTACATTTGTAATCTGCACATATCCTGACTTCCCCATTTGCTTTAAGGGGTGTGACGATTGGAGTCTCCCACTTAGCAGAGTCCACGGGTGAGAGAACTCCCTGCTTGACCAATTTATCCAGCTCTGCCTCGATCTTGGGTTGCAGTGCAAATGGCACTCGCCTTGGTTTGAGTCGGATTGGGGCCACCCCGGGATCCAACTCGAAGTCAACTGGGGGCCCTTTATAACAACCCAGTTTTCCATTAAAGAGACCAGCAAATTCCTTGCATAATGCCTCGCTCATCTCAGGGCAGGTTTGGATTGAATTTAGCCCTGAGATACTCAGTCCCAGGGCAGGGAACCAGTCAGTGCCCAGGAGACTGGGGCGACTGCCCTTCGCAATCACCAGTTTGAGTACAGCCTGTTTGTCCCGGAACTGTACTCTCACGGCACACATTCCCATAACATGGATGCGGCCTGCTGAGTACGACTGCAAGGTTGCCGGGAAGGGCTCCAGAGGGGGCAACTTACCCCTGGGGAAGAATGTCTTCGCGGTCTGGTCCGACACGATGGTGAATGCAGATCCGGAGTCCACCTCCATGTCGCACTGCTGACCCTCAATCTTCACCTTGACGTGTGCCTTGCCTTGCGCTGGAAACTGCACGGCCCTCCCGTTGATCTCTGTTACGTAGTGGCAGTCCTTTAGAAAACGAGGTGCTGTGGGCGGTCTGCGATGCTCCAGTCTAGGTGCTCCTGTTGCTCCCGACACCGCCGATCTACAGACCCTGGCGATGTGACCCGTCTTTCCGCACGTCCGGCACATAGCATCCCTGAAACGACAACTCTTCCGCTCATGGTTTCCGCCACAACCTGGGCAACTGCCTCGGCGATCTTTGTGCGCTGTGCAGGCCTGACGCACCAACTCGACCCCACGGACTGGGCTCTGGCTCGGAGTAGCCTCTAGCTCGTCCATGGCATGCGCAACTTCTATCTGTGGCTTAGTGGCCTTGCGACTGGCATCAAGCTCCTCTCTTTCATAATTCTCCGTGGCGGTGGCCTCCTTCAAGGCTGAAGCAAGGGTAACCTCTTCTTTAGCCACGATGCGTCTTCTGGCTTTCTTGCTGCTCAGACCACCAATAAACCGATCCAGGAGAGTCTCTTCCAGATTTTGGAAGCCGCAGTGCTGAGCGAGCTTCCGGAGTTCAGCCAGAAATGTGGATACAGACTCCCCAGCACGCTGCTGCCTCTTATGGAACTCCATCCGCCGGGCCATCTTGGTCTCAGTAGGCGCCAAGTGGCTCGTTAGGCAGGCAAGAATATCTTTGAGAGATGTCTCACTCAGCTTCGCTGGAGCAAGTAATGCCTTGGCCAGCTTGAAGGTCTCGGGCCCACAGTAGCTCAGGAATGTAGCCCTTCTTTTGCTGGCATCGGTGATCCCTTGAGCCACTGCAAAGAACTCGAAGCGTTCGACGTAGTCTTCCCAGGTATGGGGCTCTGATGGCTGGAAGGGCTCCAATACCCTTGGACTCTCCATTGTCCTAGCGGGCAGGGTCGTCTTCTCAGCTGGCCAGTGAGTCTTGTTCTCAGCTGCAATCCGGACTCTGAGGCAGGGTTGTGTTTAACCGCTCCTCAGCATTCCGGATCCCACCTTCGTCGCCAGTTGTTGTGACGTGGGGTTTGTGATTTCAGCTCTCTTGACATAATATGCTGGAGGCAGTTCTCTAGTAACAGCTCTTTATTAAAGTGAACAAGACTGACTGTGAGGGCAGGAAGGCTACATTTATAGGGACAGGGGACTAGCTAGGAAGGGATACATTTTGGAGGGAATAATATCAAGCAATCACAGTGCTGCCTTTTGGAGGGAACCAATAAGACAGAGGATCCAAATACAGCAGCTTAAATGAACCAATAGTAGCTGTACCCTCTGGAACCAAAAGGCAGTAACTTTATCCTAATGCAAATACAGACAATAATAATACAGATATAAAATCCTTTGACTCAATACACAACAGGTGCCTCCGCATGCTGGCGCTTCAGGTGGGAATAGCGATCGTGGGCACCCTCTTTCTCTCTGGCCCCATCTAAACCTTACATTTAAAGCAAGTACCACAGCACTTGAAACAGCCGTGGCTTCTCCTACGGAATCCTGGGAAATGCTGCTTTTTCTGAGAGTTGCTAGGGAAGCCCTGTTCCCCTCACAGGGCTAGAGTTCCCTCGGGAGAGGGGTCAATGGTCAAACCACTCTTAGAAGAGTTGCTTTATGGCTGTCTTCCTTTTGCGAAGATTACTAACTGCAGCAAACTTCTGTCCTCACCCTCTGCAATCTGTTGCATCTGACCAGGATAGCATCCCCTGGGTGGCAAAAAGGGATTATCCCTCCACAGATTTGGGATATGGAAAGGTCTTTGATCATAGGGGGGGGAGTAGGGTGGCTTTGCCCCTCTTCTTGCCCCACCCTAACGTTGAGCAGGGATAATAATAATAATAATAATAATAATAATAATAATAATAATTTATCTATACCCCGCCCATCTGGCTGGGTTTCCCCAGCCACTCTGGGCGGCTTCCAACAGAAATATTAAAATACACTGATTTCTTAAAGATTAAAAGCTTCCCTAAACAGGGCTGCCTTCAGATGTCCTCTAAAAGTCTGGGAGTGCAGTTTGGGCTGCTGAGTCATTGCAGCTAGAGTTGTGGATTGATGGCAGGCACCCCCAAACTTTGGCCCTCCAGATGTTTTGGACTACAATTCCCATCTTCCCCGACCACTGGTCCTGTTAGCTAGGGACCATGGGAGTTGTAGGCCAAAACATCTGGAGGGCCGCAGTTTGGGGATGCCTGATTTATGGGGTTGACTGTGATTGTGTTGTGTTGAAGGTGAACTGAGTCCAAACGTTGAGAGCTGCTGCTGTATATTAACTTCCAGCTGTAGAATGGACTGACATCAAGCACCGCACCTTCTGCGGCACCATCAGCGGCATTTCCTGGTCTCTTGGGTACATGCTTTTGGCACTCGTGGCCTACCTGATTCGGACGTGGCGTTGGCTCCTGTTGGCTGTCACCTCTCCCTGCCTCCTCAGCATCATCATTTGGTGGTGAGTGACTGTGGAACTCCTCTGTTATGTATTCAGCGGTCTGTGTTTGCCTGAGCTTGAGTCTGGACTAAGGATTCGGGGCTCCTGCGTTCTGATTCGATACATGATGTCCAATCACAGAACATTCAGGATTTGGGCCTCTGCCATTGGCCCTTGAACTCTTAGTTGTGATTCGCAGCTTGGAAGTTTAGGCAGCCAATCACGTAGGGAATGGGAGTGGTCCAGGCGTTCAGGAATGTATATAAGCAGTTGCTTTGCCCCTGTTTCTCAGTTTTGTAGTTCAATGAAGGTTCTTGCTGTTATCACTGCATCTTGCCTCGTGGGAACCCACCTACCTTACCTTCCAAGTTCCGGACTGCAGAATACGGGACCGGCAGCTATTTGACACCGGAAGTTGCGTCGATGTAACTTCCGGTGTCGCTTTGCCCTTCTATGGGCACCCAAAATGGCCGTTGCCAGCTTCGAAAATCGCTTGTGCGCATGTCAGGAAGTGCTCCGACGCAACTTCTGGTGTCGCTCCGCCCATCTATGGGCACCAAAATGGCCGCCGCCAACACCGGAAGTGACGTCTATGCACTTCCGGACATGTGTAGATGCGGCTTTTGAAGCTGGCGGCAGCCATTTTTGGTGCCCATAGAAGGGCAAATCGGAAAGAAAAAAATGGCCGCCGGCAGGAGAAAATAACGGAGAAAAACGGGAGACGAAGTGATACGGGGGACCACTGGGAAAAGGTAAGTAAAAAAGGGGTTTTCCCGGGGGAAACGGGAGACTTGGCAGCTATGCCACCTACACTTCATCCTCCAAACCGTAATATTCACCAAGGACTTTGAAAGGTTTCCTGCACACCCAACCATATTTTGTCAGCTACGCCCTTTCTCCAACTTCCCACGGTTCCTCTTTCTTGTATTCTTTACCTCTTCTTCCCAGTACCTTTGAGAACCAAAGTGTCGATGCCACTCACCGTATCTTGCCTTGACTGCCCGCAGGAGCTCCCAGGGGCAGGAGTGTGTGCAAAGAGATGATGTTTTCCTCATCTGCAGCAATCCCAGATGCACCAACCCTGCTTGATCTCCAAAACGCCTTATCTGTCCCTTGCCAGGTGGCTCCCAGAATCTGCCCGGTGGCTCTTGACAAAGAAGGAGGTGGAGGCAGCGCACGGCTATCTTTCCAGATGTGCCAAAGTCAATGGCAAGAAAGAGTTCGACTCCAAGATAACTCCAGATGTGAGTGCGAGGGGTCTTGCAGCACCTCAGGTGCTGTGATGGACCTCTAGAAAACAACCACGACGCGTGAGACCCGCAACAAAATGATGTGGTGTGGAGTGTTTCCTGCTCATGGTTCCAAAAAGCCAGCCAATCTAGTACTTCATTATCTCTCTTTTCCTGTCTTCCATGTTTGCCTTCCAACAGGTGGGCTCAGTGGTAGAGCACTTGCTTACCATGCAACAAGGCTCCAGGTTCAATCCCAGACATCTCCAGGTCGGGCTGAGACCCTGGAGAGCTGAAGCCTGCTTGTGTAGGCCATACTAATCAATTTTTATATATCGTATTTTCCTGTGTATAAGACTAGGTTTTCCCTCTAAAAATAATGTCAAAAAATTAGGGGGCATCTTATACTCTGGGCCACCTCCCCCCATATTCTTAAATCTGAGTCCCCCAAAATAGGGGGCATCTTATGCATGGGGGCATCTTATAGACGGAAAAATACAGTATTGTAGCCCACTCTTCATTGAGTGTTTCCGGTCCTAGAGCTGATAACCAAGTCATAAAAACAAACAGCAAAAAGCGATACATCAAATTACAAAATCATATAAACAAGTTCAACCAACAACAATTTGACCCTTCCATCACCGAGGTGGACCAATAGTGTAAGGAGTCTTCCCAAGCTCCCACAGCCAGCCTTCTGTACCTGTCAAATGCTCAAAACTCTGTAAGATAGCTCAGTTTGGGATCCCTCCCTCCCCCCCTCCCTCCCTCCCTCCCTCCCTCCCTCCCTCAAAATTTATTTTCATACTTCTGTAGGCTTTTGGGGGGGTGTCTTTGAAGCATGCTGACAATCTCCCTCATGTGCACAGATGGTACCATCTTGGCTACATAATCATAGAATCATAGAATTGTAGAGTTGGAGGGGAGCCAAAGGGTCTAGCCCAGGGGTAGTAGGCAACCTCAGGCCAGTGGGCCGGATGCAGCCCAATCGCCTTTTCAATCAGGCCCATGGACGGTCTGGGGATCAGCATGTTTTTACATGAGTAGAATGTGTCCTTTTCTTTAAAATGCATCTGCGTTATTTGTATGGCCTGCCTAGTGTTTCTACATGAGTAGAATGTGTGCTTTTATTTAAAATGCATCTCTGGGTTATTTGTTGGGCATAGGAATTCGTTCATTTCCCCCCCCCCTCAAAATATAGTCCGGCCCACCGCATGGTTTGAGGGACGGTGGACCGGCCCACAGCTGAAAAAGGTTGCTGACCCCTGGTCTAGCCCAACCCCCTGCATCCATCCTAGGAGAATGAGTTCCTCTCTGATGTCATTACAGGATCTAGCCTTTGCAAAACAGCACTGAGGGGCATTTTCTCTCTTCCTTTGCGGTGAATGTAGGTCCTGCGGAGGACACTGACCATAGAGGAGTCGAAGACCTATTTCTACTGGCACCTGGTGAAGACCCCCAAGCTGAGGAAGACCACCTTGTGTTCTGTGGTCGTATGGTATGAACATAAACTGATGACTGTGCTTATTTCCCGACTTTGAAAGAGATGGAATCCGTTTTCTTTCCTGGAAGGCGTTGCATTTAATTGTGGTGGGAATTAGGATGCAGAACAACATTTTCTTTAGACAGGCTTTCCTATGTTGGATTATTTTTTTTAAAGTCATATTAGATGTTTATTGTCTTCCTTGGGCGAGTGTGCAATTTTTTTACATCAAAGGAGGAATGCAAACCATCGTATTGCTGTGCTTTCTCCGTTGTCATCCTATATTTTTCAAATGCTAGTTTGCAGTGATTTATGAAACTCCCACCACAAATGGAGGACAGTTCCTTCAGATGTCATCTCGCCTTGTAATGCTACCTCAACTGGGAATGGCTAATTCTAAATGACTGTTGACATTGTTGGTGGCTGTGTGCAATCCTGACTCTCTGGAGCTTTACAACCCCAATGGAACTGGTCTTTCCCCTGCACACACACACACACACACACACACACACACACACACACACACACACACACCTGAGCAGTGAGCCTGGGGAAACTAACAAGTTTTGGACAGGAGTTTGTTGTGTGTGTTTTCCGCTGTTTGCAATTCCATTTAATTTGCGTAGCCCAGGTAGCATTATTCCAGTCCTCCCCCTCCCCGTAAAGTCGCATAAATCTGATAAATGAGGGGAAATTGGGCTCCGAACTGCTGTACTCAACTTATTTGTTTTGGTGTTTGGGGGCATTGCACAAAGCAATAACCCAGGACTAGACAGGATTGCTCTCTCTACACATCAGCTGATGTGTAGAGAGAGCAATCCTGCTTAGCAATGGACAGGTGCACAAGGGAACTCTGTGTACCTGAGCCCAGTACAAAGCAGGGTCCCTCCCTCGCCTCTGCACTCACACATTGAGGGAGAGTGACCCTGCTGAATCCTGCAGGGAGTTCATTTGCACACTCAAACTGAGCAAGATTTGGACTGGTGGGCAGGACACCTGTCAATCACGTGATGCCGTAATGGCATCACGCGATTGACCACCCACTGCCGATCAACTTTGGCTTGCAAGGGCTGATCCTGATATTCCTCCCGGTAGTTGCTGAACCTAAGTCGGCTCTGTTTTCCTTGCAGGTTTGGTGTGGCGTTCACCTATTACGGCATCAGTTTAAACATCAGCGGTTTCAGCTTGGATCCGTACGTGACACATTTTATCTTTGGGGCCATTGAGATTCCTGCCAAAGTCAGTGTGTATGTTGTCTTGGACCGCATCGGCCGCAGGCATTGCCAGGCATGGACTCTGATTGGGACGGGAGGCATGATTGCTCTGAATGCAGCCATCCCTGCAGGTGAGAGGATCATCTGGCCAGTTCTGCAGCTTCACTGAGCACCCTCCTAGTCATTACATGAGCTGCAGCAGCATCAGTTGCCTCCCGGGACTCCTCCAGAAGATGCTGAGGAGCCACCCTTGATTTCTTTGCAGAAAGATTGTGCAGAGGTGGTACTCTTTTTGTGCGTATTCCTCCCGGTTTGACACTGAGGTCCAGCTCAGAGGGCCTTCTGGCAGTTCCCTCAGTGAGGTTACAGGGAACCAGGCAGAGGGCCTTTTCGGTAGTGGCGCCCGCCCTGTGGAACGCCCTCCCATCAGATGTCAAGGAAATAAACAACTATCTGACTTTTAGAAGACGTCTGAAGGCAGCCCTGTTTGGGGAAGTTTTGAATGTTTAATGCTGTATCGTGTTTTTAATATTCGATTGGGAGCCGCCCAGAGTGGCTGGGGAAACCCAGCCAGATGCGTAGGGTACAAATAATTAAACATTATTATTATTATTATTATTATTATTATTATTATTATTATTATTAGTCTTCCCATCCATTTATCCTCATCCTACACCTTTCAGTACATTTCCCTAACTCCAAAAAGTCTTCCCCCCCTTTTTTTTTAAAAAAGTGGATCTGTTGCCAGAACATCAAAGTGTTGCACAAACCTGCATTTCCAGTCTGCACTTAAATCTCCAGGCCTCCAATTTCTTCCTCCCTCAGAGCAAGGGCATCTCCGATCGGCGGTGGCCATCTTGGGCAAGGGATTCTCCGAAGCTTCTTTCACCACCGTCTTCCTCTACACAGCTGAACTTTTCCCAACGGTGGTCAGGTAAGTGGCTTGGGCTCCAATCAGACCCACTGGTGGTTTCCCCCCCAAAAAAACCCATTGATATCCAGTGACTTCCCTTCTTCCCTTTCCATGGTTCATTTTCTATCTCTCCCATTCCTGCATTTCTAATCCTATAACCATTCAAGTCAGTGTTGCATTTTTACACCATTCAAACATTAATTACGCTGTTGAATTTATCTTAATGCTGCCAGCATTTTCAGTTGTGTACAGTTATTTTCCACATATTCAATAAATGTTTTCTGCTTCTCTTTAAATATATGTTCTTCTTGCTCTCTTATTCTATGGGTTAAACCTGCAAGTTCTGCATATTCTAACATATTCCATTGCCAATCTTCTTTTTCTGGGACCTCGCTCATTTTCCATTTTGTGGGTAACGAAACTCGGGCCACTGTTGTTGCATACATAAATAGGCTTTTCTAACACCTAGGAATTTCTCTCTGGGCTATTTCCAATACAAATGACTCTGGTCTTTGGGGGAAGGTAATTTTAAACATTTTTTTCAACTCATTCCCCAATATTCTTTTACCTTTTTACATGTCCACCACATATGAAAAAGGTCCCCTCCCTTTCATTACATTTCCAACGCATATCTGATTGTACTTTATATATCCTAGCCAACCTGCTCGGAGTTAGGTATCATATCACTTTTCCAGAGTTTCTCCCAGAGGTTTAAATCTATATTGTGTCCTATATCCATTGCCCAGTGTGTCATTGAAGCGTTGACTAGCTTGTCTCCCCTCCCCCATTCTAATAGAAGGTTATATATTCTAGACAAAGGTTTATCCTTTTTTTGTAATAGTTCTTTTTCAAATTGTGAGCTTTGGTCCAAAATCCCCTCTTTTTTTGTCTGACATGAATATATCATGTACCTGATGATGATGTAATCAGTCTGTAACTTGGCTCCTTAAGTTTTCCATAGGTTTCAGTCTGGATTCCCTCCCTGTAAAGTCTAGCAAATCCCTGTATGCCACCCATTGTCTATCCATATTAACCCTCTTAATTGAAATTGCTTCAACAGGAAATAACCATAAGGGTGTTTTTCTTTCCAGCAAATTTTTCTCCCAAACTCTGTTAATAAAACTCCTATAAATTTTAGCTTTCCCATACCAAAGACATGCATGCCAGTCAAATTTTAAATCATGGCCTGAAATGTATGCATTATCCATTATCCAATACAATCCATTCTTTTAACCAACACAAACAAGCTGCCTCATAATACAATTGCAGATCTGGCAGGGCAAAGCCTCCTTTTCCTTTTATATCTATCAAAATGTTATGTTTAATTCTAGGCTCTCCTTCCTGCCAGATAAATTTAGAAACACCCACCTTCCACATAAGGCAAAATCTTTGGGGGGTTGGGTTCTGAGGCTACATTTCCCAAATCATCTTCAAAAGAACGAAACACAGACCCATGCTTGATTTGTGCTGGAATCCAAGGCTGTGACTAAAGGAGAAGCAAGATCTGTTGGGGTGTGAATGCTGTCCGCCCTTCCATCTTAGACTCAGGTTGTACACATGTGCAAATAAAGCCATATATCCTAAAGGCACCACAGTCTCCACTGACCCTCATTCCAAGGAAACCAAACCCTGGGGAAGTGCCTAGAACCACTGGAACCTCTCACTGCTCAGAAGATTGGGATGGTGTGTAACAGTTTGATGGATTTGTCTCTAATTGAAATTGCTTTGTGTTCCCTTTGCAGGCAGAGTGGTGTTGGCTGCTGTTCATTCATGGCGCGGTTGGCCAGCTCCATAGCTCCTCTGATCATGCTGCTAGATGACACCTGGAGATACCTGCCTCCCTTGATATTCAGTGTGGTGGCACTGGTGTCTGGGACGGTGGCCTTTCTGCTAACAGAGACAACCAACATCCAGTTGCCAGAGACTATCGAAGATGTGGAAGATGGCAGGTGAGTGACGTAGACACACAGGGCACATCGCCTGAATAAGCTTTCCACTTCAAAAGGGGAAGCAGTCAGATATCAGCTGGTTTCCTCCCCCCCCCCCGGTTCCTCCAGACTGTCAGTATTTTGAGGGAGGGACTCCGGTGCATGTCGAGTACTTAGACTTGCACCATGACACTGGGTTAAAGTCCTTTGCCATTTTAGCATAGCAAGTTAACAACAGCAGTGGACTTTTTGCGATTTGGAAAGTAATGTACTGCAAAAGGTGGGACGAAAGAAGGATTAATGGGAAGACATATAAACACCGTAGAAGCAAGTCGGGGTGGGAGCTCATTGACGCTGACCTAACCCGCAAACAAATCAGAAGAAATACTCAACACAGATTGGGCTATAACCTCCAAGGAAGCTTTGTGCAAGCAAATCAGGGTGAATGCTCAGTGATCAGGCCATCTGGAGGAAACCCTAGGTGTAGATCTAGGCTGCATCTACACGCCGTGTATTTAAAGCGCATTTCCTCGCTCAAAGAATCATGGGAACTGTAGTTTATGCTCCTGTAAATTAGAGCCCTGTGCAAGATAAACTACAGCTCCCGGTATCCCAGCTCCCATATCTGAAGAAGTGTGCATGCACACGAAAGCTTATAGCAGGCTTCCTCAAACTCGGCCCTCCAGATGTTTTTGGCCTACACCTACAACTCCTATTTGATCCCTAGCTAGCAGGACCAGTGGTCATGGATGATGGGAATTGTAGTCTCAAAAGATCTAGAGGGCCGAGTTTGAGGATGCCTGGCTTATACCAAGAACAAACTTAGTTGGTCTCCAAGGTGCAACTGGACAATACACACACACACACACACACACACACACACACACACACACACACGACTGCGTCAGACCAACACGGCTCCCTACCTGAATACAGCTCCCAGGATTCTTTGGGGGGCAGACGTCCTGTTCTTTAAATGCATGGTATTCATGCAGCCCAAGTACATTTCTGAACGCAATTCTGGTGCTCTCCATTAAAAAATCCCCCTCCCCCGAACCAAACCTGGTATCTTGAAGAATGCTTTTCCTTCTACCCACCTGTATTGAGGTCATTTTGAGAGTCTCTCTGCCAGGCAAGAGTCTTCATCCGAGGCAAGACAGGTGGTGACCAGAGAGAGGGTCTTCTTGACTGCAGAGCCTCCTTTGTGAAAAATATTTCCCCAGAAAGGTTTGCCTGGTGCGAACAGTCGTATCTGGAGATATATAGCCTCTGGATAGCCACATGAGGGGGCAGGTGATGGAGTCATTGAGGTGCAAAGGGAGGTGGAAGGAAGGTGCTTGGCAGGCAGAACGAGCAGGGGTAGCAGCCCCTAGTCATTAATACATCCATAAGGCATTTTCTAATCAGAAAACCTAATTCGCATTTGATGCCGAATATTCAGATATGCACTCTGCCGTAAGTGAGCAAGCACGACAAATCTGTACGGGAGGCGAAAAAGACAGAGGCGTATTTGTGAGATCTTAGTGCAGGGGTCCCCGAACTAAGGCCCGGGGGCCGGATGCGGCCCAATTGCCTTCTAAATCCGGCCCGCGGATGGTCCAGGAATCAGCATGTTTTTACATGAGTAGAATGTGTTCTTTTATTTAAAATGCATCTCTGGGTTATTTGTGGGGCATAGGAATTCATTCATTTTTGTCCCCAAAATATAGTCCGGCCCCCCACAAGGTCTGAGGGACAGTGGACCGGCCCCCTGCTGAAAAAGTTTGCTGACCCCTGTCTTAGTGCCTTCAGACCTCAGGGACCAGAGCAGAGCTTTATTTATCTCTCGCTTGTCTTCAGAAACAAAAAGGCATTGGGAACCCAAGTACACGGACAAGGCATGGATGGAGCAATCCCTCTTGGGCTGATGAGTCAAACCGGCACAGATGCTCCCCTCTCTCAGCAACAGGAAGCCAGCACTGAGTGCAACGGGAAACAACACTGTAACAAGACATTGCTGGCCAACGGAATAGACGCTGCTGGATGCTCGGAAAAAGTCTGATATAATGGGAACTGGCTGCTAATTGGAGCTGAAATCCAATAAGAGGATAACACTGTCGTGAAGTTAAATGCCACTGTATGGCATTTTAGTTTGTTTCAGTTTTCAGAGAGGGCTGAATCTGATATACTGACCCTATTTGCTGTCATGCACAATGAAATAAAGCGTTTGGGTTATATTGTGCCTGCTAGACAGGGGAGCTTGTGTGTGCGTTTGTGAAAAGGAAGAGGGTAAAACCCCCAATAAATTTAGAAGCACTGACTCCCAAGGCTTCCTCCTCATTTGCTGCTTAGTTGTTGAGACTCCGCGATAACTTATGAGATTTGTAGGTTTACCTCGTTTGGGAGCTGCTTTTTGTGGTCCAGATAGATGTAAATATTACGTGTTAGTGCTATTTTTTTAAAAAAAATCACATTGAAAGAAGTTCACTTTCCATTTATCGCAATTAAAAGTGCTAGTCTTGGCCTAAAAAAAGGTGAAGGATCCCTAACAGTTAAGTCCAGTCACAGACGACTCTGGGGTTGCGTCGCTCATCTCGCTTTACAGGCCAAGGGAGCCGGCGTTTGTCCACAGACAGTTTTTCTGGGTCATGTGGTCAGCATGACTAAGCTGCTTCTGGCGCAACGGAACACCGAAACCAGAGCAGCGCACAGAAACGCCGTTTACCTTCCCTCCGGAGCGGTACCTATTTATCTACTTGCACTTTTGGGCATGCTTTTGAACTGCTAGGTTGGCAGGAGCTGGGACCGAGCAACAGGAGCTCACCCCATTGTGGGGATTCGAACCGCCGATCTTCTGATTGGCAAGCCCAAGAGACTCAGTGGTTTAGACCACAGCGCCACCCCGGCAAGAAAAGCTGCCTGAGTAGTGGGATCATTAGCTGAGGTTTTCTGCAGGTGCCCCCACCATCCAGAGGCACAGCCTCCTCTGCTGTGGCACCCAGCTTATAGAACATGCTTTGCAAACATGCTTATATAGTGCCCCTCCTGTGTGTAGTATAGTTGTTTAGAGAGTCAGACCAGGACTGAGGAGACACAGATCCAATTCCCCTCGCAGCCACAAAGCCCCCTGGGTGACTTTGAGCCAAGCCCTGTCCCTCCACGTAACCTGAAGCATGTATTATCCTTGGAGGAAGGGTGGCCTGGTGGGTTTTTGGTGCCAGCTGACCAGAGCTGTTGCCAGCCGCCTAGTAGAAAGCCAAACAGCCTGGCCTGCTCTAGTATGTTTAACGCCGATTAATTGTTCAGCTAGAAAAGCTTTTCATGGCAAGACCAAACATCTTCACCTGCTAATTCCTGCAGCCCAAGTAGTCAGCCCTACAGCTACAGTAGTCAGCTCCCGCAACCCTGGAGGGAAAGTGGTTGAAAAACACACCATTGAAGACACATACAGAATTGCCAAATCACCAGGGGGAAATTAACCCCGCCTTTTCCTATGCATTTTGCAGGCTTTTTACCTACAGAAATCTCTGGTATGGATATAAATGGTTTCACCATCTTCTGCAAGATGCTGCTAGAGGCACAGGTGCAATGGTCAGCTGGGCAAGGATCTGAAGCAGAAATAAAGGTTCGGGGACAAAACAACCCTTTATTTCTGCAGCAGTGGGAGCCGCCATCCGCAACCAGTTCTGTAAAATGGCTGTGCAATTTTGGGGGTCTTCAGCCTGCAGACAGCCTGGGCTTGTCGCTTGTTTCAAGGCTGCATATTCCCCCTTGCCCCGGAAGACAACCCCAAGCAAAATTAAGTCCCTTTCCATGGGGCAGGGCAATAAAACCTATGGAGCATATTGGTCCCCATCTAGGCTTTTTGACCTCGCCTGCATGCCCAGGTTAGGTCATTTGTCTGGGGCAGAAACGAATCATTTTAGGTGCAATCTTCCAGAAGAAAAGCTTTATTGGTAGGAGACTGTGACTCTGGCCTCAACAGTTGCTGATATGCATTGACTAAAGGTTAACTTTGGGGGCAAGAAGTGGCGGGTAACCATAATATATTTAATTTCTAGCCTGCTTCCCTGCAGCAGCACTAAAGGTTACTTGTCAACTGCTAAGCGTTGTTGCGTTAAACATTCTCCTGCTCCATGGCACTGCCCTCGCCATTTCCCTGGGACAGAGAAAGCGAAAGGTCCTTTGGCTCAAGCGAAAGGCCCCTTGGCTCAGCCCCTACCGGTGAGGGCCAGATCCACGATCTCAAAGTCCACACGGATGACGGCATGAAAAGTCATGGCTTCCTGCTCTTGTGGAGCAGAAGAGTTGTAGGGGATCCCTCCTGCGGCACCTTGACCCCTACGAGCAAGCAAGGGCCTTGGCAAAGATGAATTTCGAAGACCTCTTGTGCGAGGCTGGAGGCTTTGGCAAATTCCAGGTCCTCATTTTGCTCCTGCTCTGCCTCCCGAGGCTCTTCCTCCCTCTCCATTTCCTCCTGCATAACTTCCTTGCGGCCACCCCGGCTCATCACTGCGCCATCCCGCATCAGGACCGCTTTGCCAACCTCACCAAGGCAGAGGTGCTGCTCATCAGCATCCCGAGGGATTCGGAAGAAGCCTTCAGCTCCTGTGAGATGTTTTCGGAGCCTCAGTTCCACCTCCTGCTCAACTCCTCCCAAGAGTTGACCAATGGCACATCGGTCCAGAGCTGCCAGAATGGGTGGGTTTATAATCGGTCCCAGTTCACTTCCACCATAGCTACCCAGGTAAGCCTAGCATCTTCCTATACGTTTTGGGGCCATCTGAAACTGCAAAGGAGTGCAAAAGAATGGACTCTTTTGGAATTGAGCAGAGAGAAATATATACTTGGCCATAAGGCTCACTGGGTGACCTTTGGCTCATTACTGGCCGGTCTCAGTCTAATCTACAGGGTTCTTGTGGGGGAGAGGAGGGGGGGAACTATGAAGACCACATTGAGCTCCCTGGAGAAAAAGGCAATAAATAAATACATTACAGTGGTACCTCGGTTTAAGTACACAATTGGTTCCGGAAGTCTGTACTTAACCTGAAGCGTACTTAACCTGAAGTGAACTTTCCCATTGAAAGTAATGGAAAGTGAATTAATCCGTTCCAGATGGGTCCGTGGCGTTCGTAAACCGGAAATTCGTAAACTGAGGTGTTCGTAAACCGAGGTTCCACTGTATTTATCACCATGATCTTTATTTCCTTTATCAGTTGCTTTATACATTATAAAAAAATATCAAAGTGACTAAATCATAACAAATAAAAGCAATTTAAAACCAGGGGTGGGAGGGATATAACACAGTGATCAAAACAAAATGCTCATCCAGTAAAAATTTCAATAAGAACCAAGTCCTCCTCACTCACTAAAGCAGTGGTTCTCCGACTTTTCCCCCCTGGGCCACATTTTCAGAATAAAAATTTGGTTGCGCCACAACGGTTTTATTTATTGATAAGAAGTACATTGGAAAATGAAAAGAAACTTGCAGCAGTGCTTGTTTTGTAGCATAGGACACAACTACTTTATAATATGATCGCGGGGCATCCAGAAAGTGTAAAATAATGATAATGATCAATGATATTGTGATATTTTCACCCATTCCACACCCACCGGTTGAAATCGTTTTTATGATTGTAATTGTAAACTGAAGGTCTTTAGCCCTGTAAGATTGTACAAAAAAACTCCTTAGAAAGTGACAACAAATCACATACTTCATTATACTTGTTAGAGAATTAGCAGCCCTTTTAGTTGATTATAAACTCCAAGCTTTACTGTGGTTACGAGGGAGTTGAAAATTAACTGCAATTCAATTAATACACTTGCCACCTTTAGCTGCCATTCAAAAGCATCCCTGAAGAAAGATACTCACATATTTAAAATGTTCAAAATTGAATTTATACTTAAGAATGAAGTACATGCAGTTGACACCTGGGTAGTCATAGCTCTAGCTTATTTGGTAGATATTATCTAATTGAGAAAGTCCTGATTTTAATCAACTTGATAGATTGAACCTGCACCTTTATTGCAGTGTTCAGAATGCATCATTCAAATGCCTGGGTGGGAAGCTATATGTGTCCAAACTCAAAATATAAAGAGGTAAAAGAGTTTCCCCTTATTGCCACTGAATAATAATAATAATATATTTATACCCCGCCCATCTGGCTGGGTTTCCACAGCCACTCTGGGCGGCTTCCAACAGAAAAATAAAATAAAATAATCTATTAAACATCAAAAGCCTCCCTAAACAGGGCTGCCTTCAGATGTCTTCTAAAAATCTGGTGGCTGTTTTCCTCTTTGACATCTGATGGGAGGGCGTTCCACAGGGCGGGTGCCACTACCGAGAAGGCCCTCTGCCTGGTTCCCTCCAACTTGGCTTCTCATAATGAGGGAACCACCAGAAGGCCCTCAGCGCTGGACCCATAGCTGCCAAGTTTTCCCTTTTCTCACGAGGAAGCCTATTCAGCATAAGGGAATTTCCCTTAAAAAAGGGATAACTTGGCAGCTATGGCTGGACCTCAGTGTCTGGGCAGAACGATGGGGGTGGAGAATAACAACAACAACAACAACAACAACAACAACAACAACAACAACAACAATTCATTAGCTTAATACTCTTGGCAGCTTCCAACAGAATATAAAAACACATTAAAACATCAAACATTAAAAACTTCCCTGTATAGGACATAGATTTAATAGGCTGTTTTCACCTGCTGGCTATCAGGAGAGAGAAGCCCAGCCAGATGGGCGGGGTATTATTATTATTATTATTATTATTATTATTATTATTATTATTACCACATCCCATCCCATTGGCCTGGCTTGCAGGGGCTGATGGGAGTTGTAGTTCAGCAACATCTGGCAGGCCAAAGATTCCACACACCTGACATAGGCAATTCAAAATTGCTCTTCCATACTTTACCTAGTGTAGTTAGTGGCATTGCTGCAGTTTTGATTAATAAAGCAGATCTATTTGAAATTAACCCTGTGTTTATGTTCCAAAATCCTTGTCTGTGTATTTAAGGCACACAGGAGTCCCGCTGGGGGGAAATGGTGGCAACCTTGAATCAAGCTGCCTCTAGGTATTCTAAATGCTGCTCTGGGTCCTTTGTTCCAGTGGGACTTGGTCTGTGAGCAAAAAGAGCTGAATCACGCCACAGCAACCTTCTTCTTCATTGGCGTCATGCTTGGAGCTCTCATCTTTGGCTACCTGTCAGACAGGTAATCTTCTCACGCTTCTTCCTTATTGAAACCTTTTGTTCTGTCTGTCTTCACATGACAAACACCTTTACCTGCCCAATTTGATCCCCCACACTTTATGGCAGTCTTCCCTAACAGGATGCCTTCCAGATATTTGGACTCCAACTCCCATCAGTCCCAGCCAGCATGGCCAGGGATGATGGGACTTGTAGTCCATCAACATCTGGATAGCATCAGGTGAGGGAAGTTCTGGTCTACAGATGTTCCTTATGGCTGCAGTCATTTTGGCTAAATTCACAAATTCTGTTATTTTTACTTGCCAATCCTGCACTGTATACCTTCTGAAAAAAGAAGGTATAAAAACAGATCTGGTGATTTGCTTAAGTTAAGTAACGTATAAAGAGAGATATTTATTAGACAAAGGAAGAAGGCACACCTGTGGTAGGTGGTTCAAATAAAGGAATTTTAAGAAAGCGAGTTAAGACGGGTGAAAGCTATAGGAAGCGATATGCTAGCAATCGGAAGCATTTTAAATTTTTCTCCCCCCCCCCTGTTTTCTTTTTGAAATTTTGTGATTTGATTTCATCTTGATTTAAACTTTTTGTATATCATTTGATGTGTATTGTGTGGAGTATAAGTTTGGATTAAACTTTATTTTGAGCATTTATTTTTATGTTTTGCTTTTGATATTCTTATATCTTTTTCGGTTTCTTTACATTTTGTAAATCTTTTTTTTGTTTTTGTTATATTTTGTAATGTTTTAAAGAATTGAAATAAAGATCCTTTTAACAAAACAAAAACAAAAACATTTTCCTCCTCCGTGGTGTTGTGGCAGGTTCGGCCGGAAGACCATGCTCCTGGTGTCCTATGTGTGCACCCTGATTTGTGGGATGGTGAGTTCTGCGTCTGTTACATACAGTATGCTGGCGGTCATGCGGACCCTGACAGGCATGTCTATCTGTGGCCTCTCTCTCATCGTGGTGCCTCTGGGTAAGCACAACAAGAGTTTCAAGGCTGATAAGTTGTAGCCGTAGAGCTGGGAACCTTTGCGGAAGATATGTGCAGGAATCAAGTATATCCCAAATGCCCATGATTTCACCTTGTAAGCTTGTGATTCTGGGTTCTAGCACAGAACTGGGTGTGTTAGGAATCTCTACTTTTTCTGTAGCAAAAAGCAAAAGCGAAAAAGGTCACAGTCCCCATGATCTGGAAATTTGTTAAGCAATGCAGAGGACTTTGATGCCCTCTCCCCTTCCCCTGCGGTGCAACAGCACATATATTGAACCACCTTTGAAAACATAAGTTGAACGAGGACATGCTGAATCATGGACGTACCCAGGATCAATGCTGGGGGGGGGGCACACCAGCCACGCCCCCCAGCCACCCGATTGGCTAGCTGGCAATGACGTGGCCAGGATCCCCCCAGGAGGCATGGTCAATGTCCGCACACCCCAGAGAAAAGGGGGTCATTTACAAGGCAGCACATGGAGCCACCCACGCTTGTACTCCTGCCTCGCCTGCTCCTTTAATGGCAGCAGTGACTAAAATGAGGCAAATGAGGTGCCGCAGAGCATTGTGGGGCAGCACTTTCTGTGCTGTGCTCGCTGTGACTTGAAGGAGTGTAGGCTGAAGTTAGCCCAGGTCCAGGTCCAGGTTTTTTTTTCAACGGAGGCAGCTTCGCTGCCGCTGCTGCCGTTTTGCTTCAGCCTGCCTGCCCTCTCCAGCTGCCCTGCTTCTGGGGGGGCAGCTGCCCCCTGCCCCATGCTGGGTACGCCCATGTGCTGAATCACCATATGTAGTTTCAAGAGACACATTCAGAATCAGGTCCTGCCTGACCCAAAGCTTGGCTGAGGTGGGGAACCACCAGGAGCTGTGTGGACCTTGGGCTCTCAAATTTCAGCAGTGCCCTGTGTGATGCCAAAATCCAGGGGGCCCATTCCTCACCTTCCAGTTTACTTGTAGCACCCCCTACAGAACCCCCAAGGCTCTGCGGCCAGTGCAACCAAACCAGTTGCACTCCCCTAAATCTGCATCTGCCAATTGTGAGGTCAGGGGCATAGCTGCCAAGTCTCCTGTTTTCCCCGGGAAATCCCCGTTTTTCCAGCTGTTCCTAGCTGAAAAAACGGATTATTTTTTGTTTTTTTCCGGTTTATTCTGGCGCGGCGGCCATTTTGGAACTGGGCGGAGCATGCTCAGAAGCGACTTTTGATGCTGCTCTGCCCAGTTCCAAAATGGCTGCAGAGCGACTTCTGACGCGGTGGCCATTTTGGAACTGGGCAAAGCAGCATCAAAAGTCACTTCTGAGCATGCTCCGCCCAGTTCCAAAATGGCGGCAGCGCTACTTCCGGTCTGCTATTTCCGGCCGGTCCCTTATTTCTCTGACAGCAACTTGGCAGGTATGGTCAGGGGTAAAAGGACTCAGTTCTACTGCCAATGAAAACAGCATCTTGGGCCAGAGGCAACGTGTTCTTTGATCCTGTGTCTTCCCCCTCAGCCACTATATTCTGCCTGCTTCCAGTTGGTGGACCTCAGTGTATATGCAGAGACACAGAGTGAGTGAGTGGTGGACCTACATTTTTGAAACTCGAACTGTTATGGGGTCCCCTTAACAACCAACAAGGTCTGGGTATCCACAGTTATCTTCTCCGATATGGTTGTTGCATAGTAGATCTCCACACCTTTAGAACTGTTACAACATCCGTGCTACTGACTCTCAAACTTGTTGAAATATATATAACAATCAATCAATCTGAGTTGCACAACTCAAATTGGGTCTACTAGACCCAAATTTGTTAAGCGATGTGGACTAAAGTAATGTCTGGGGTCCCTCCAGGATTAAGGGCCCTGAAACTTAAGCTTCATTAGTTTCATAGTTGATCTGCCCCTATCAGATCTATCTATCTATCTATCTATCTATCTATCTATCTATCTATCTATCTATCTATCTATTTATCTATCTATCTATCTATCTATCTATCTATCTATCATCTATCTATCTATCTATCTATCTATCTATCTATCTATCTATCTATCTATCTACAGTGGCCCCTCGACTTACGAATTACTCGACATCCGAAGTTTTCGACTTACGAACGGGACAAATGGCCGCACGCTTACGGATTTTTCTACATCCAAACGGAAACCGTTGGCGGTTTTAAATGCGGTTTCCTCGACTTATGGATTTTTCCGAATATTTTTTTCCCTATGGGAAACCACTTTTCGACTTATGAACTTTTCGACCTACGAATGTGCCTTCAGAACAGATTAAGTTCTTAAGTCGACGGACCACTCTATCTATCTATCTATCTATCTATCTATCTATCTATCTATCTATCATCTATCTATCTTTCTATCTGGCACCAACAGAGCTGTCCTTGCAGCTGCTATGTGCACCGCAAGGTTCAAGTCCTTAAAAAGAGGCTAGCTTAGAAGCGGTGCAAAAGCCAGTCTCCACCAGAAAACAAAGACACTGCAGCTGACTTGGCCTCTTTTACTGAGCATTGCTGCTTCACTCCAAACATAGGCGATGGTTAGATGAAGGCTTAATACAAACAATGGGTCTGGGCAGCAAGATCTAGGTCTGTTCTCTTTGGGCTGTCACAATCAAGTGTATGTCTGTCTGTGTGCTAAACTCCATTTCTATGTTCCAGGCATGGAATGGGTAGACATCCAGCATCGTACCGTTTCTGGGATCATAACCAGCATCTTCTGGAGCATGGGGAATATGCTTCTCGCTCTGATCGCCTACCTGGTGCGAGACTGGCGGTGGCTGCTCTTTGCTGTTACTTTGCCATGTGCGGTGGGCGTGGTCTCTATGTGGTGGGTGAAACTAACCTTGCATGATGGCTTGTGGTTCTGCCTTTCCTCAAGGGCATCTTCTTCACAGAACCAGCTGGAAACCTAGCTAGGCACACTGGCTTATAGCAGACTTCAGGGCTACTATAGATGCTTTGTTCGGTTGGCTGGTTGCAACCGTCTGTTTTGTTTTTAGCATTTGTATGGGTTTGTTTTAATTTGCAACCTGCTCTGGGCTTGTGGGGCCCTCCAGACATCATTTTTTAATGTGCATTCATTATGATTTGCACTCAATACTCTTTGAGCCTGCAAAAGTCTTGGGGCAGGCCTAAAGCATCAATTCCATTAAGTGCATATCCCATAACTTCCTGCAGAAGTTTTTATGCCACAAGTGCTCTGGGTTATTATTTTGTCCTGCTTTTGTTGCTCTACAGTCTGGCCCGATCCAGACTTGCCTTTTGCTACTCACTTTCCAGACAGAGATCTGTGCTTTAATGCTCCTTGTCCAAACAGGTCCCCCCCCCCATTTTTTTAATTTTTTTTTTTTTGCCCTAAGCATCCCCACGAAAACCCACTTTTTAAAGCTGAACCAGAGCAAACACCAATTTGGCTTTTCTGCAGATTGACATTTGCTCCGATTGAGCTTTAAAGAGAGGGTTTTAGTGGAGAAAGCTCCAGCGGAAAGTAGAAACAAAGGAGCTCGGACATGGAGATTTATATTGTGGACCATGCCTGCAGGAGCAGGGGAAGGGGTGTGTGGTGGGTGCGGGCCTCCCTGGGTGTCACCACTGAGGAGGGTGACAAAATGCCGGGTGGCACTCACCGCGGGGCCTGCAGCGCATCCAAGCCACCGTGTCTCTCCTGGCTTGGGCGGGTACAGGCTCCACGCTGCCCAAACGGGCCACCTACTGCCTCCCCAGCTGTAGGGCTGCTGAGTGGGAGGAGGCAGGCAGACTCCGGAGGCCCTGCGGTGCGTCCTGCCCCTATGGGCAGCTTCCCCAGGCGCCCGAGCAGTTTCCTCCGCCACTGCATGCCTGGAAAGAGTGGAGGAAAGATAAGTTTGGCTAACCCATCTGGATAGCAATAGGATCATGGAATTGTGGAGTTGGGAGAGGCCCCAAGGGTCATCATTCATGGTTTATAAGGAATGAGACATTTGCTGGTGTATGCTGCCTGATGACTCCCACTTTGTTCCTCCTTTGGCGTAAGTAGCTTCAGCAAACCAGGAAACCCTGGTTTCCTATTAACAACTCAACCTGTTGTTGTTGGCATCCATCTGTCTTGAGAGAAAATGGAGTGTGCCTCAAGGGGTGAAGTCAAACTGCTGCGTTAGCAGCACTGAAGTGACCTCTTTGGGGCACAAGCCTGGCCAGTGTGTATAGAGGTCCTGGGTTGCCCAGATGACAAGACCCTCTCTTGGCCTCGCTGGTGTGGTCCAAAGGAAAGCACAGCAATACGTTTGGCACCAGCCTTGGCTGCAGGAGTTGCCAGAAGGAGGCGTACAAGGCGACATCCAATTCTTCACACGAACCCCCAAAGTGTACATGTAATGATGCTGGTTGCTTTCTCACGAGTAAGACGCTCCAAACTCTGTGCCTGGTTTTTGCAGATTTTTATTATATACATATGTACAAGACAGAGCATCAAAATCCATGACTGTCCTAGTCCGAATCAGAATCCGGAAGCACTGCCCATCGGGACTTTCGCCAACAAAATGCCCTTGGCATCTTGAAATCTCCTCCTCTCTTTGCACCTCTTCCCCCCCCCCCTTCGCTGTTGGGGTGATGGGGCTGGCAGAGCACCCTCTCCTCTTGAGCTGCTCAGCTGTGGAGCCTGTGCTGCCTCCTCTGGAGTCTCTCCCCCCCCCCCCCCGAGCGCTCTGGTCCCACCCGTCAAACCTTCCCTCTGGGAACTTTGCCCTCTCAACTTTCCCACCAGAATTACGTTAGGTAACAGTGGCTGCAAGCACAACATACATTTATAGCACCCCTGCAAAGGATTCTGGGAACTGTAGTTTGCTAAGGTGTTTGGGACTGCAGCTCTGTTCAGGGTAAACTACGGTCCCCAGGATACTTTGGGGGCAGGAATGTGCTTTAAATGTGTGGTATTCATGCAGCCAGTGCCTGCGAAGAAGACATCAAGGGGTCTTGCCTCTTTGACTTGTGCACTTTGCATCCAACACAGGCACCAGTACACATTAATAGAAGGGTGTCAATCTATGTTAATCTGTGTCCAGCACGTTTGGTATGAAGTGAAATGAGCCATCTGACACCTGGAGCCAAATGTCAAATCCACACGCACCGGCATCTTGTATAAGTAATAGTTCACCAAGTTGCTCCTTCGCCAAGAGCTGAATGTTCAGGCTGAACTAGAACCTGGGTGACAGGCAGCGAGATAGTATGTTTCAGAATCCCACCTCCCCACTCCTAGAACTGAGAAACTAACAATTATCATGCCTCCTCATGCTGCTTACATGTTTTGGACGCAGTATATGCCAAGGTTTATGGCTTACTCCCCCCCACCATTTTTTTTAGTGAAAAGCATCCTTAGGAAGCTATAACCTTGGACTAATGGAGGTGCCCCAGGCCCCACGTTCAAGGTGTTGGTACTAACATATAATGTCCTCTGCAGCTGAGGAAAATGTTACCTGAGAGACCACCTTATGCCTGATAAACCCAGCAGATCACTGTGGAATAGCATTCCTGTTGAGAAACAACAGGTGCCCAATACCTGCTCTTTCCAGAAGCAATTGAAGATATTTTTTTTGTTCTGACAGGCTTCCCCAGCTGGGTAAATGGGCCTTTGCCACATGTGTCTACTTGTTAAGGTTTTAGACTTGTTTTTAAATGTATTTGATATTTTTTGTGCTGTTAAGCATTTTTAATTATGTGTAAATGACCTTGAGATGGCAGTTTAGAAGATGATTAATGGAACAGTTCCCTCAGGAGGTTGTGGACTCTCCTTCCTTGGAGGTTTTAAAGCAGAGGTGAGGTGGCAGTCTGTCATGGATGCTTTAGCTGAGATTTCTGCACTGCAAGCGGTTGGGCTAGATTAGAAGACGCTTGGGGTCCCTTCCAACTCTATCATTCTAGGATTCTAGGATTATAATAAATCAATGGTAATAACAATACTACTACTAATAAATCAGATAACCCTAAGCAGACCCTTACTCCCTTCACAGAGTGGTTTAACAACTGATCCCCTTTCCCAAGGAACTCTGGGAACTGTAGCTCTGTGAAGGGAAACATTGGTCTCCTAACAACTCTCCACACACTTAACAATCTATCGTTCCCAGGATTCTTTGGGGGAAGCCACGACCATTTAAAGTGGAATTAGACTGGCTTTCAACGTATTGCGCGACGTGGCCTTAGGGGTTTTCAAAATAAGCTGGAGGATATGGGCAATGTATCTCACAACCTGATCATTTTCTCTTTTAACAGGTGGGTCCCAGAATCTGCCAGGTGGTTGCTGGCCAAAGGGAAGCTGAAGGAAGCTCGCGGGCATTTGCAAGCTTGTGCCAAAATGAATGGACGAAAGGAGTTTGCTGCCAAGATTAACCTTGAGGTGAGATGGGGCAGGGCTTTATTTTATTTTTTCAGCCGGAACTCACCAGAACACAGTGGTGGGCACCATTGCCATTCTAAGAGAACAAGGGAGGTGTTTATGAAGAGTTCCGGAAACCCCCTTTTCTAGAAAAATAGCACTGAGTAGGGGCATCGGGAACTAATAATGAAGAGACGTGATTGGAGAACACACACACACCCCTATACCACCAACTGCTACTGCCATGGAAAATGCCACAGACTGCAACATGGAACAGCGGTGAGGGCTGCCTGCCCAGAGTCTGTTTTTCGGATATCACAAATCATGATGTATGTATGTGTGAGTGCACTATGTGAAAATCACAATGCAGGAAAAACCGTGAAGCCAGCCCAGGCCTCTGCATAGCACCATCCTTATTTCAGCCATCGTGATAATATCAGTATATCATAACGTTTAGCTAGCGATTTATCGCAATGTTGAAAACCAGATATCGTAGCGTTGCTACAGAGTTGTTCAGCCTTGCTTTGCTTCCACAATTTCACCCTCACCCTCATTCTCAGGGTGCCCCCTCCCTCCCTTTTTCAATGTATTAGGATCCATTTGTTAATTTTTATCCTACAAGACTGAATGATGTTTTCTTACATTTGTACTTTATACTATCAATGCAGACTCCGTTGGATTTTAATTCCATGCATATTACGAGCTGCCTTGTGGGAGGGTGCCTTTGTGGGTAGAAAGATGGGGGTAAACCATTATAAATAAAACAAACACCGAGCAATTAAAGCCTGTTTAAATATTCAAAATCCTGCTACAGAAATGGTTTGAGCCAGAGACCTGAAGAATATGAATAATATCTGACATTTGCGTGCTCTCTCTCTCAGAGTGGCTGGGGAGGCCCAGCCAGATGGGCGGGGTATAAATAATAAATTATTATTATTATTATTATTATTATTATTATTATTATTATTATTATTATTATTTTAAAATGTGGGGCTTTCAGACCCAGTTTTGTTTCTGTTTTTACTTTCTCCTGATGCAACAGGGTTTACTAGTGGAGGGAGAACGAGAGACAATTCCCCACTGAGTTGTCTGCTGTCGCTCATGCAAGCCAATAGCGAATTCTGATAATTTGTATGTGTGTCAGTGGAAGATTTCTTCATGCCTAATTGCTCCCCATGTGCTACAACAGCCCCAGAAAACCCCCCACTGGTTAGCAATTAGGCTTGGAGCAGGGGGAACCCCATTGGTGACAATGGAAAGCTTTTTTTCAAGCCGAATAGCCACAGGGGGCGGAGCCAGGATGGGAGACAGTGGACCAAATGGTCTACCAGGAGGAAGTCCTCCACTCCTGAGAGCCAGTGTGGTGTAGTGGTTAAGAGCAGTAGACTCGTAATCTGGGGAACCGGGTTCGCGTTCCGCTCCTCCACATACAGCTGCTGGGTGACCTTGGGCTAGTCACACTTCTTTGAAGTCTCTCAGCCCCACTTACCTCACAGAGTGTTTGTTGTGGGGGGAGGAAGGGAAAGGAGAATGTTAGCCGCTTTGAGACCTTCGGGTAGTGATAAAGCAGGATATCAAATCCAAACTACTCTTCTTCTTCTTCTTCTTCTTCTTCTTCTTCTTCTTCTTCTTCTTCTTCTTCTTCTTCTTCTTCTTCTTCTTCTTCTTCTTCTTCTTCTTCTTCTTCTTCTTCTTCTCCTCCTCCTCCTCCTCCTCCTCCTCCTCCTCCTCCTCCTCCTCCTCCTTCTTCCTCTCCTCCTCCTCCTCCTCCTCCTCCTCCTCCTCCTCCTCCTCCTCCTCCTCCTCCTCCTCCTCCTCCTCCTCCTCCTCCTCTTCTTCTTCTTCTTCTTCTTCTTCTTCTTCTTCTTCTTCTTCTTCTTCTTCTTCTTCTTCTTCTTCTTCTTCTTCTTCTTCTTCTTCTTCTTCTTCCCTTCTTCAGATGCTGAGCAAGACAGCAGCCATGGTAGAGCAGAAGCTAGGTGGGAGTTATTCTTACGTGAGCATCTTCCGAACACCGATGCTGAGGAAAATCTCCTTTTGCATGGGGGCCGTGTGGTGAGACACCTCTTTCTCTCTCCCTCCTCACCTCACCCGTGGGTTGACGTCCTCTCTGGGCCTGAGTCTGGGGTTCCTCCGCCCACCTCTTTATCTCCCTCCCCTTCAGGTTTGGGGTGGCTTTTTCCTACTACGGCATGAGCTTGAACATCACTGGCTTCGGCCTGAGCATGTACATGACGCAGTTTGTCTTTGGGGTCATTGAGATCCCGGCCAAACTCATTGTGTACCTCGTGGTGAATCGATTTGGACGGAAGCCGAGCCAGGCCTGGTCACTCATCCTAACCGGGTTATGCATAGGAGTCAACATTGCTGTCCCAAGGTGTAAGTAGCTTTGCTTTATTCCTATTGCCTCTTGTTGTGGTGGTTTTCCTTTTAAAACGTGGTTCAAGCCAAGAAAATGGATGCAAATGATCATGTTGCAGCTTCCCTGTCCTTCTGAGGGGGCTCAGAAAGAATGCCTGGGAAGCTGCCCCCCTTCCTTCTCAAGACCCCTAGGCAGCTGCCTCACTCTGCCTACCGATAGGGCCGTCCCCGAGTTGCTATCCTGCCATTGCCAGGCAGCCAAGTTGTGTTTGCGGTTACATGGAGGAGCCGGGGGGGGGGAACAGCCCTGCCGCCTGGCCTAGCAAATGAAGTCTCTACGTTGCAACCAGATCACTTCACTAAATAAAATTCTGAGCATGCAAAAAGGGTGCGTTACAGGATGAAACTCCAACCCCCACACCTCTGAGCTGTTCATGGGACAATCATGGATGGCATCTTTCTTGAGGGTGGGAGTACTGAATTCAGCCCCTGCATCCTCCTGAGCAAATTTATGGGTATCGAAGCCAGGTGAGAGTTGCTAGTGTAGCTGTGCCATCAGGGACATCAACAAAGCAGTGGCTTTCTGGGATCCATGACAATGTTGCAGGAGGTGCCAACATGCTCAGGATTCTTAGCACCGATTTTTCCTATTGCACATGCAAACGTTTTGCTTGTAGTAGCTCCTTTCACCCTCTCCAACTGCTTCTCGTCCTAGCGCTGGGGATTTTGCGTTCTGTGGTTGCCATCATAGGCAAAGGATTCTCTGAAGCTGCTTTCACCACCATCTTCTTGTATTCCTCGGAACTCTACCCCACTGTCCTCAGGTAAGGAGGAGCTCCTGTCTCAGCTCGTAGATAACTCCGCTGGAAGCCTGTGCATGGCCGTGGCATGATGCTAGACCAGGCACCCCCAAACTGTGGCCCTCCAGATGTTTTGGCCTACAACTCCCATGATCCCTAGCTAACAGGACCAGTGGTCGGGGAAGATGGGAATTGTAGTCCAAAACATCTGGAGGGCCGAAGTTTGGGGATGCCTGTGCTAGACCTTCTTATGCATGCTCCTCCGTCCTTCAGGATCTGCAAACCCCAAATAAATACAGTCCAATCATTGGATTTTCTAAAATGATTTACCAAAAAATTACAGCTGCAATGTTCAATTGATTTATTCAGGGATAGCCAATGTGGTGAATGAGTTGAGGGGACCAGAGTGTTACACAATGTTCCAAGTGTGGTCGCACCATAGATTTGTATTACAGTGGTACCTCTGGTTATAAACTTAATTCATTCTGGAGGGCCGTTCTTAACCTGAAACTGTTCTTAACCTGAGGTACCACTTTAACTAATGGGGCCTCCTGCTGCCACCGCGCCGCTGAAGCACAATTTCTGTTCTCATCCTGAGGTAAAGTTCTTAACCCAAGGTATTACTTCCGGGTTAGCGGAGTCTGTAACCCAAAGTGTTTGTAACACGAGGTACCACTGTATGCTATTATGAAGTGGCCACATCAGGAAGAAGTGGACATATGTTTGCAACAGGAGCGGGAAAACTATATATATATATATATATATATATACACACACACATACATTTAAATAATTTGGATTGATTTATTAAAATTTGGGAAACTAAGAAAATTAAAATTAAAAATTAAATAAGTACCGTATTGGCCTGAATATAAGCCACACCTCCCCCCCCAAATTCCGATTGTGAAAAGTTAAAGTGTGGCTTATATTCACGACCTTACGCCACCGGCAAAGCGGTGCGGCTCCTTCCCCCAGGAAGCAGCTTGGGAGCATAAGGTTCCCAAGCCTCCCCCAAGCCGCCGAAATTTAAAGGTGTAGCTTATTTGCGGATGCGGCTTATATTCAAGCCAATACAGTATTGTGCCATTATGATACCAGCGGTTCTATTTTCAATATGGCATTAAGCTAGGAAGGCTTAAACATTTACAAGTCACTTCAGCCCTTATTAATATTATTCTTCATAACTGAATTTGTTAGTTGCTTTCTCTTGCCCAGGGCAACCCAAAGAGACTTACAACCAAACAAACAAATGCATGGGAGAAGCGGGGTGGGTTCCAGGGGCGGGGGAGAGACACCGCCATAACATGCATCCCCCTTTCCTACCCACCTGGATTCCCTTTCTGGGCTCCAGCTCCAAAAAGAGCCAGCAGCCTCCCAAGGAGCTGCAGAGCGAGCAGAGTGAGGGGAAGCCCCTGCTGCTGCTAAAGTGAGGCACTACATGAAACGAGCCACCAAAGAGGTGCCATTTTGCCAATGGTCTCCTCCAGTTGTCCGTGGACATCCCAGCTACCACTTTCCCGACCGATAAGCTGAGAATGGGATCGTCCAACAAAGACATCCCAAGCCCAGCATATCTTTGCAGGACTTGAGCCTTATGGGATGCCTCTCCCTTGCTTCCAGGCAGAATGGGCAAGGGTTCTGCGCCTTCATGGCACGCCTGGGTGGCTCGGTGGCTCCTCTCGTCTTCATGCTGGACAGCCTATGGAAGCTTCTGCCCCAAGTGATCTACTGCATCATGGCCGTGCTCTGCGGCTCGGCAGCCTTCTTCCTCCCTGAGACGTTAAACATGGAGCTGCCGGAGACTGTAGAGGATGTTGAAAAGCGAAGGTGAGAGCCGGGGAGAGGCAGAGGGGCAGGAAGTGGTGGTGGAGGACTGGCTGAAAATATACCCTTCAGCATTTCTCTGATGAAACTAGGCACACCCTATTCATCATCATCATCATCATCATCATTACCCCTCCCATCTGACTGGGTTCCCCCAGCCACTCTGGGCGACTTCCAACATACAGTTGTACCTTGGATCTTGAACGCCTTGGCTCCCGAACACATCAGCTCCCGAACGATTGAAACCCTGAAGTGAGTGTTCTGGTTTTCGAACGTTCTTTGGGAAGCCGAACATCCGATGGGGCTTCCACAGCTTCTGATTGGCTGCAGGAGCTTTCTGCAGCCAACCAGAAGCCGCACTTTGGTTTCTGAACATTTTGGAAGTCAAATGGACTTCCGGAATGGATTCCATTCGACTTCCAAGGTACGACTGTATATAAAAACATGATAAAATGATGACACACGTCCTTCAGTGAAAGCCCACTGGTCAGAGACTAGTTGAGCTCCAACACCATCTGGCAATTTTATCAGTAGCTATGATACAAATCTTTTGACTGGCATGTGGTCTATCAGACTCTTTTCTACTCTGGTATGACCATAGTATGGATATTAGAAGTTGTATTTCTTGTTACTTCCTGCAGCATAAAGAATGCAGACATCCACGGCATGCCCTCCAACATTTCTCCGATGAAAATCGGGATGTCCTATTCAACAACAACAACAAATTTAATATTTATACCCCACCCATCTGACCGGGTTACCCCAGCCACTCTGGGTAGCTTCCAACATATATAATAAATAACAACAACAACAACAACAACAACAACAACAACATTAAGCATTGAAAAACTTCCCTATACAGGGCTGCCTTCAGATGTCTTATAAAGGTTGTATAGTTATCTCCTTGGCTTGGGGATCACATAACTCCATATCCTTCAACATTTCCCCGATGAAAATAGAGACACCCTAAGGAAAAGCGAGACATTCCGAGATCGCATCAGAAACCAGGACAGCTTCTGTAAATCCAGGACTGTCCCTGGAAAATAGGGACACTTGGAGGGTTTGTGAAAGCTAACTGGTGGGAGACCCTGCTCCATTCGTGCTAATGCACCAGCCTCCACTTCTCAGCAAACAGCAGTGATTTTTTTCTTTGTTGTTTCCCTGTAGCTCAGAAAGGAAGAAACACCTGCATGGGAAGGTGTCTGAAGTCGTGCCTCTGCAGTCGTTACAAAAGTGACCTGCTGAGAGGTTGATGCAGCTATCAATGGGGGGCTTGGGGCTTGCAGAAGAGGTGATCAAGGGCAAACATGGTGTGCAGGCTTAGATTTGATAATGCAATAAAGTGAAGGGTGCAACCTGCTTTGGTGTCATTCCTCAGCGTGGAGATGAGTGGTTGGTGAGATCACTGATTTCCAGATCTTGCTCTTAGCTGTTTAATTCATTCGTGGTTCGACTGGAGTTACAAGCAGGGCTCACGAGGACATTCCCTAACAGACCATTGCTGGTGTTGTCATTTGCACAACAAAAAGGGCGTAGCACAAAATTTTCTTGAACTGCAAAGGGCACCTGGGATCGTAGAGGCAGGAAGCAACCACCCCCTCCCAGGTCAGTTCTCTTCCTTCTTAATTGCCACACGCATCAAACATCATGATTGGAAACACAGCAGAAGCCTCACCTGTACAGTACAGAAATGTGGCTCAAATTCACATATTTTGCAAGTAATCATTCCCTTCCTAACCACCCTGCCAAAAATGAGAGGTCAGCATCTGCTGTGGCTTTGGCCTGAAAGAAAGGGGTAAGTTGTTGCAAAGATGTGAGCTTCAGTATAGCTTGGATCTCACCCCACGACTATTATTTATTAAATTTGCATACCACGCTTCATCCATAGATCTCAGGGTGGTTCACGTCACACACACACACACACACACACACACACACACACACACACCAAAACACCACAATCTATAGGATTTAGCCATATGCCAGGATATACTCTAGATCCAGCCACCTGTCTGAGCCTCTTGGGCTTGCCGATCAGACGGTTGGCGGTTCGAATCCCCACAATGGGGTGAGCTCCCATTGCTCTGTCCCAGCTTCTGCCAACATAGCAGTTCGAAAGCACGCCAAAAAGTGCAAGTAGATAAATAGGTACTGCTGCGGCGGGAAGGTAACCGGCATTTCTGTGCGCTCTGGTTTATGTCACGGTGTCCCGTTGCGCCAGTAGCAGTTAAGTCATGCTGGCCACATGACCCGGAAATCTGTCTGTGGACAAACGCCGGCTCCCTCAGCCTGAAAGCGAGATGAGCGCCACAACCCCATAGTTGTCCAGGGGTCCTTTACCTTTTTACCTAAAGGTGTTTCTCAAACTGGATAACTACTTTCGTGATTTTACTAGAGCTGCATGCTAGCAGCCTCTCAAAATTTTCCACCCTGTTAGCAGGCAGAGGTAAGGCGGGCCCTTTCACCACATCTCTCCAACAGTTTCTTGGGGCTGGGGCTCACCATTAGTAGCATCCGTGGCACTAGCACAGCTTCCTTCTTATTTCTTCAGGGTTTGCTGTTGCGTTTTCAGCCACAATTGAAAATTGCGTCCTGAACCTAACCTTGTTCCAGGGTGTGTGTGTGTGTGTGTGTGTGTGTGAGCTATTGAGAAAAAACTGCAAAGTGACCTTCTTTGCTAGGAGGGTTGAGTAACGGAAAAACCTCAGGCATTTTCTTAGGGGGAAATGACTTCTCAGCTCTAGATTTAACATTTCTTGCTCATTGTGTACAGCAGTGGTTCTCAAAAGGATCATAGAATCATAGAGTTGGGGATCGAAGTGAAGCAGAAGTGGAAGAAGATTGGAAGAAATTTAAAATTTATTTAAAGAATAAGCATATAATAGACTAGAATTAGTGGAAGTGAGGGAGATAAAATAGAGGTTGTAGATAATACATTGTTGTGAAATAAGTATTGTTAGAAGTAAATGATAACTTAATTAAGAAGTAAGACTTGGATATAATATAAAAGGATAAGAGGTAAAAGATAGAGAAATAAGATTATATTAAAGTAATAATTAGAAACTATATAAGATTTAGAGTTTACTATGGATGATATGCAAAGAATCGCAGAAGGAGGAGGAATGAGGAAGTCAATAGATTGATAATAAGGGTCATAAGTTAGAATTTTTGTTTTTTGTATTTTTTGTATTTTTTTGCATTGTTGTATTTTCTGTTTTTTGCATTCTCTTTTTGTGTTTTGTATTTTTGTATGTTTTGCTGTTTGAGAAAATCCTTAATAAATATATTATTAAAATAAAATAAAATAGAATCATAGAGTTGGAAGAGACCACAAGGGCCATCCAGTCCAACCCCCTGCTGAGCAGGAAACACCATCAAAGCATTCTTGACATATGCTTGTCAAGCCTCTGCTTAAAGACCTCCAAAGAAGGAGACTCCACCACACTCCTTGGTAGCAAATTCCACTGCCGAACAGCTCTTACTGTCAGGAAGTTCTTCCTAATGTTTAGGTGGAATCTTCTTTCTTGTAGTTTGAATCCATTGCTCCGTGTCTGCTTCTCTGGAGCAGCAGAAAACAACCTCTCACCCTCCTCTATATGACATCCTTTTATATATTTGAACATGGCTATCATATCACCCCTTAACCTTCTCTTCTCCAGGCTAAACATACCCAGCTCCCTAAGCCATTCCTCATAAGGCATCGTTTCCAGGCCTTTGACCATTTTGGTTGATGCTTCACACCAGTATGGCAGAAGGGAATGGCAAGTGTGGCAGGAAGATTCAAGGACAATCAAAGAAACATTTAAATGTCTCCGTATAGTATAGTATTGCATAGTATCAAAACAATTATTTTTAATTTTCAGAATATGGCTTGATATGTCTTCAAAATGAGAGCAGAGAGGGAAATATGGTTGACTGACTGGGACATTGTTATAATTTAGTAGGGTGGGGTTGTTTTTTAATTCAACTGTACAGCACGTTCGCTGAGTTTCTTTCCAGTCTTGAATTTTTTAAAATTAAATTATCCTGAAGCCACAAACTGAAATATTCAGAGTTTGCCCTGTGTTCTCATTTCCCTCTCTCCTTTAAAGGGAAATGACCTTGCAAAAAGCGCCTTGACCTCCCCAAGGACACTGCTCTGAGAAAAGGAGAGCAAATCAATATTTTAGGATTATATTGATCTGTAACAGGCCCCCTCTGCTCTGTTTATGCAGCACAGAGGCCCTTCGTTCTGCTGCAATGCCTCGCTGTGAATTAATACAATTAGCCTTGAACCATATATCATTCAATGAAAAGTTAATGTAATAGCACAGATTACTTAAGGGAAGCCATTCATCCAAGAGTTTCTACCCACCCCTGAGTTCCATTTCCATTCCTTTAAATTAAACTGAGAATGAATGCCAAGGGGCGATTATTACAAAACTAAACCTTTTTCTAATATGGGAAGAAAGGTGGTCCATCCCGGACCATTTCTTCCTCTTTCATCAAAAGGGGAAATGCTTCGCTTCTTCATAGACTGTCCAAATGCTTTGCAGAAAGTAACATTTTGGAGATTGGTGGGGGGGGGAAATGACGGGCAACAGAGCAGTTGCCTTGAGTGTCCCAAACTTGGGGACTTGGGCTGCAACCTTTTTACACACATACTTTGGAGTAGCAGTGGGTGAACAGGTTCTCATTTTTCTAATTTTAAGTTCAGCTCTCCACATTTCCACGTCAGTTTGTGGAACATGAAAATTCATGAAAGTGCATCAGCATTTTTGCAAATTTTTGCATGCAGTTTTGTCCAATATACACACTTCTGCAAAACAACAACAAAACCTTTCCTCTGACACAATGCATTTGGTACACTATTTTCAGCAACATGTGTGTATTTATGCACACTCTATCATAACACACACACACACACACACACACACATTGTATACTTGCCTGGAGAGTTGCATTGCAAAATTCAGGGGGGGGGGTATTTTGGTTTATGTATTATTTCAGAAAGAAATTTCTATTACGTTTATGTTTTACACATGAAAAACAACAACACAGCATTTTAACAAATAAAAAAAAAACCTTTCTGATTTCCCTTTCCAATCATCACTAGCAGTTTCATAATCATCGCCTTAAACATTTTCCACCTTAATAATATTTCAATTCTTTACATCAAAAAACTTCACATTACAATCATCTTTATATCTCGCCTATCATCTATTTAAATCCCTAAGCCTAAAATAAATGTCTTCCACAGAAGTCCATACTTGTATACCACAATATTTCCCTAAGTATACTTTAAATTTTTTCCAATCTACCTCCACCGACTCGTCTTTCTGGTCTCGGAGTCTCCCCGCCAGCTCAGCAAGTTCCAGAAAGTCTATCATCTTCATCTGCCATTCTTCTATAGTTGGTAATTCTTGTTTCTTCCAATATTTTGCAATTAAAATTCTCGCTGCTGTCGTGGCATACAAAAAGAAAGTGACATCCTTTTTGGGAATTTCTTCCCCTATTATTCCAAGTAAAAAGGCTTCTGGGTTTTTAATAAATGTGTTTTTCAATGCTCTCTTCAGTTCATTATAAATCTTTTCCCAGAAGTCTTTTACTTTGGGGCAAGTCCACCAAATATGGTAGAAGGTTCCTTTTACTTCTTTACACTTCCAGCATTTATTATCATGATTATGATATATTTTAGCCAACTTAACAGGTGTTAAGTACCATCTATACATCATTTTCATTACATTTTCCCTTAACACATTGCATGCTGTAAATTTAGTTCCCTTCTTCCACAACCTCTCCCATAATATTATGCCCCACATCTTTAGCCCACTCAATCATCACTGATTTCACCTGTTCATCTTTCGTATGCCATTCCAGCAAAACATTGTACATTTTGGAAAGATTCTTTGTTTTTACCTCTAATAATTCCATTTCCAACTTGGATTTCTCTACCTGAAAACCAACTTTCCTATCTGTCTTAAACACTTCATATACAATGATTTCCTTATTGTTGTTGTTGTTGTTGTTTAGTCGTGTCCGACTCTTCGTGACCCCATGGACCAGATCACGCCAGGCACTCCTGTCTTCCACTGCCTCCCACAGTTTGGTCAGACTCATGTTCGTAGCTTCCAGAACACTGTCCAACCATCTCGCCCTCTGTCGTCCCCTTCTCCTAGTGCCCTCAATCTTTCCCAAGATCAGGGTCTTTTCCAGGGAGTCTTCTCTTCTCATGAGGTGGCCAAAGTATTGGAGCCTCAGCTTCACGATCTGTCCTTCCAGTGAACTTCCTTATTATATGATTTTTAAAACCTTTATGGACCTTTATTTTATGATACCATAAATATGCATGCCATCCAAATGCATTATCGAAACCTTCCAAATCTAACGCATCTGGTCTTCCAGAACACAAAGAGGAATGAAGAGGGCAGACCAAAGACAGACAAGATGAAAGAAGCCTCAGGTTGCTGGAGAAGGAGTTTTAAAGAGCAGGGAGAAGGCTGGGATCTTCAGTCCTCACAACTGCCTCCTTAGAGCAAGACCTACTGGGAAGAGTTGCTGTGCTCGCTAGGCCTGTGCTGTTTTGGTTTCTTGGATCAAAGAGTTAGCTTCACTGACACCGGGTGTTTTATTGCTGACCTGCTCCCGACTCCGACAACTAGCATAAAGCATAGGAGAGATTATCACTTTGATTTTTTTGTGGTGTGATACCGAGTGGCACTTTAAGAGAAGGTGTGTGTGTATGATGTGGGGAGGATTAACCAATGATACATCTTAAGCATGCTTGGAGGTACGTCTGTCTCACTGGGATTAATTTTCAGGAAATCTGTTCCATTACTATCAAAACTGCACACCCCTCCTTGAATATGAAGGAAGAAAGCATGGTCTGTGTGGAACCAAAGAATATGGATGGACATATGGGACGTCCGTATGCCTTCCCCAAAATATCGTTCATCTCTAAAGACGAGGCCACACACACATAGGCAAGTATACTGGAGGATCAGAGGTGATGTGTAGTGAGTTCCTTGCAAATAAAGGCACTTAGGAACTATTAAATTTGAGTTAATCGGCTCTTGCCGCACTGGACCATAAAGATGCATCCTGGAGAGCTGTGTGTCGATAGTCTGCCACAATACTGTGGGTTTCCATGAATTGAACAGTTTGGTTTGTGTGCTTTCACAATACATCTGTCATGCCCGGTAATATTAAGCTGGTGGAAATTATCTGTGCATCTACGCAGGGGAGGACTTTTGGCAATATGGCACCCTGAGAAAGGACAAAATTTACCCCCACCCCAATTTTTTTCCCTTATTTTCACAGTAATTTCTTTTGGTATACAGTGGTGCCTCGCTTAACGAACGCCCTGTAAGACGAAATTTTCGCTTAAAGAAAGGATTTTTCTAGCGGAGGTTGCCTCGCTAGACGAATTCATTTTACAAACAATTCGTCTAGCGAATCGCGGTTTCCCATAGGAATGCATTGAAATTCACTTAATGCGTTCCTATGGGCAAAAAAAAAAAATCCAAAAAAAATCAATGCATTCCTATGGGATTCGCTAGATGAATTTTTCGTTATAAGAATAGACCTGTGGAACGAATTAAATTCGTCCAGTGAGGCACCACTGTAGTTGTATTTTGATAGATCTTCTCAGTAGGGACCCATATAAATATAGGTCTTCCTCTTCTTCTTCTTCTTCTTCTTCTTCTTCTTCTTCTTCTTCTTCTTCTTCTTCTTCTTCTTCTTCTTCATTTTGCGCCCCATCAGCTCGGTGCTCTGTGTGTGGGAACTGCTCACACTTCCCTAAATCTGGCTGATCTATGTGGAAAGCACAGCCCTGAAGCTATGCATTTGCTTGGAAGTGCAAAGCAAACCTTGTAATTGTGCAGATCCTGTTTTGATTCTGAGCTTTACCGACACTGTACAGCAGAGGGAAGCAGCTGCCTACATTTGAATGAACGCTTTCATTCATTCATTCATTTTTGAAGTGAACTCTGTGCAGCATTGAAGGTGCGTCTCCCTACCTTCCCCATGGTAGCACCTATTGATCCTATCTCAGCAGACAAGCCATGACTAATTATACATACTTTGTAACAGCTTAGATCCGGTATTAAGCCCCCATCGCCCCCCCCCAAAGAGCAACTAGGAGACAGAGAGAGAGAGAGAGAAACTGGAGCCACATCTATTAAAGTTGGAGAGCATGCTATATTTTATGAACAGTGAAGTCCATCTGTGAAGTATGAATGCCATTAAGCAGGAGAGAGATGCTGTGGGAGCCCCTCCCCCCCCGAGGATGATGTTGCAGTGGTCACACACCAGCCTCATAATCCTTTAATACAAGGAGATTTTCCCAGTGCAATATCCATTAACTGATTATCCATGCACTCCAGGCATAGAACATGAAGGCACTTTTTCCTAAACAAGGAGGAGAAGAAAAAAGCTCGGAGCCTTGAAACGCACACAGCGCCTTCCTGCAGCTGATGCCAAGGATGGCTTGCCTTGTGCTTCTCCATCTTCTCCCATCTGCCTCTTCCTTCTCCTCCTCTTGGGATTCCTCCTCGAATCACCAGCTCTTTCCCAGGCTTAATGCAAAGTGAGCGCAACGGAATTGGTTTCTGTCACCCTTGTGTTTTTGTCAGCTCAAGTTACTGTTCCATAGACACAAGACGACCACTTCATTTTGGAGCTTTCCCCTTCCACTTGCTTTTTTTTGCAGTTGAGATCTCAGGTGAAATATACTCTGAGTCGTGTAGTGATTTCATGCTCTTCATTGCAGCTCCTAAAAACAGTGAATTCATTCTCCCTCCAAACCTCTGGCTTTATATACATTTATTTACACAATGGGTTCCGTGCGATTGGTTGATTCTGCTTCCCTCCTGGAGCCTGATTGGGCTGCTCCTGTAGGCCAATCGGCGGCTGCATTCTAGGATCCTACCTGCCTATTGTTCTAAGATCCAAGTTCAGTACATAACACTGGACCAGCATCCCAGGGCGCTCAGGGTCTTTCCTTTGTCCATCAGGGACTGGCAGCATCAATGGTACAAACATACTTATAATTTGCTCAATATTAATTAACTAGCTGTTAACCGGCCACGCGTTGCTGTGGCTCAGTCTGTTACGTGGACCCTCACCCCAGTCACAACACCCCTGGCGTGTTATCATCTTCCTCCCCGCGTGACGGGAAGACCCCCTCTATCGCATACCCCTGCGGCCTGGCCGTTTCCCCCAGCTGGGTGATGCTGGGCAATGCTGTTGCTTTCTGTGTTCTGTTTGGAGGCCCCCATTCCTCACCCCAGTCACAACACCCCTCTCTCTAGTCCCCCCCCCCCGTGACGGTCCCCGTCCTCCCACGTGACGGCACCCGTCACCCCGACCCCCTCGCATACCTCTGCGGCCTGGCCGTGGGCAATGGTGGGCAATACTGTTGCTTTCTGCTGTTGCTGTTGAATTTATATTCAGTCGGTTGCCATGGTTTTTTGTGATGTCATTGCTAGTCTGTAGCCAATGGCACTGGCCAGTGATTATGATGCAGCATCCAAGTCCACAGTCAAAAATCATACTGGTCTGTCTCATAATGTCAGTAGGGAAATACTGGATATTTTTATTTGCTAAGTTTTTTAAAAAAAGTAATTTCAACTTTTCCATTTAGAAGAACATACCAAGAGTGGCTTACAAAATTTATAAAATACCTCACAGACATAAACAGGGATTCTGTCTTTACTTTTAGCTTTATCATATTAAGGGGCAGGTGGGCTTCATCCTGGTACCTATTATTATTATTATTATTATTATTATTATTATTATTATTATTATGCTTGAAAGTTAGTGAAGGATGTTGGCCTGCTATATTGAGAAGAAGAAGAAGAAGATTGTGTCCTCATCTACTGTGAGAATCATGCAGTAAATTTTATTTATAGGCAACAATAAATGTTTCTGCTCCTTCAGATACACACTCACATTTAAGCTGGCACCTGGTTATATCACAGATAAATGGCTTTAGATGCTGCAGTAATAACAAACAGTAAATAATAATGAGGACCGTCAGCAAATGGCAAGGATCGTGGTCTGTGTGCCAAGCAAACACCACCAGAGCCAAATCTGGAAAACAAATCTAAAAACCTCCAACTCAGATGATTCTTTAGATTAATATATGGCTTGGATTGTTCCTTTTAAAAAAACAAATAAATCTGATTTGTTATTTGCTTGACTAGCCTGGAGAATCTGAAATGCACTTGGATGAAGCTGAGGCTCCAATACTTTGGCCACCTCATGAGAAGAGAAGACTCCCTGGAAAAGACCCTGATGTTGGGAAAGATTGAGGGCACAAGGAGAAGGGGATGACAGAGGACAAGATGGTTGGACAGTGTTCTCGAAGCTACGAACATGAGTCTGACCAAACTGCGGGAGGCAGTGGAAGACAGGAGTGCCTGGCGTGCTCTGGTCCATGGGGTCACAAAGAGTCAGGCACGACTAAACGACTAAACAACAACAACAACAACAACTGCAGATTTGTTTTAAATGGGAGTTGTATAAAGAAGCGCTTAAAGAATCAAAGAGGGGTAGCAGGGTACCAAAATCCAGGGGGTCCCTCCTTCTGTCTGTTCCTCTGTCTGCTGCTGCTGCTTTTTCACCCTCTAAGGATGCCACTCATAGGAAATTTTACAGTGAAGTCCCACAAATGTTTGCTCAAAATCAAGACCTGTTGAACACAACGTTTAGCCAATTCATTGATTTACATTTGCATACGAGCGAAAGCAGTTGCTCTGAAGCTGCAAGAATCCCCCCCCCGGCAATGTGTGTGCTTGGATGTGCTGGTTTCAGGTACCAGGCCTGTTGGCAGACCAACTCTGCATTACAAAGATCAACTTCGTTGCACTGGCCATGTTGTGCAGATGCCTGATGATCGTCTTCCAAAGCAACTACTCTATTCCAAAGCAACTACTCTATTCTACTTTAAAATGGAAAGCGTAATGCTGGTGGTCAACAAAAGAGGTTTAAAGACTCTCTCAAGGCAAATCTTTAAAAATGTAGTATAAGCACTGACAACTGGGAAACACTGGCCTGCGAGCGCTCCAGTTGGAGAACAGCCTTTACCAAAGGTGTCATGGGCTTTGAAGAAACTCGATCTCAGGACGCAAGGGAGAAACGTGCTAAGAGGAAGGCACGCTTGGCAAATCCACACCGTGATCAACTCCCGTCTGGAAACCAATGTCCCCACTGTGGAAGGACGTGTGGGTCCAGAATTGGCTTCCACAGTCACTTACGGACTCATTGTTTTAACCGGACCCATTGTTAAAATTGTGTTTATGGAAGACAATCTTACTCGGCTATGGGTGATCGCCAAAGAAGAAGAACAAAGATGTCTGCAAATGTGACACGAAGGCTGACAACATCAAAAAAAAAACCCGGGGGGGGGATTCCTTGCAGATGACTGCAGGGCCTGGAGACAATAACGTTGTGCATCCACAGCAGTGGCCAGAGGAGGAATGACCGCTGGGAGGAGAGCAGAGAGAAGTAATGCCAGGGTGCACCTGCAGCAGCACAACCGGACGCCTTCATCTGCCCCAAGTGCAACAAAACATGTCTCTCCTGGACCAGCCTGTACAGCCACAGCAGGCGGCGTAACTCTCCAACGGTTTGTTTGTTTGTTAATAATATTTTATTGATAGAAGAAGAAGAAGAAGAAGAAGAAGAAGAAGAAGAAGAAGAAGAAGAAGAAGAAGAAACAAAACAAAACAAATTGACTTCCCTCTAATCCCTTCCCTGATTCCATTATTTATCAACATACAGTGGTACCTCAGTTTAAGTACACAATTGGTTCTGGAAGTCTGTACTTAACCTGAGGCATACTTAACTTGAAGCGAACTTTCCCATTGAAAGTAATGGAAAGGGGATTAATTTGTTCCAGATGGGTCTGCAGAGTACTCAACCTGAAGCATACTTAACCTGAAGTATGAGTGTAATTGGTTCCGGAAGTCTGTACTTAACCTGAAGTGTGCTTAACCTGAAGCGAACATTCCCATTGAAAGTAATAGAAAGTGGATTAATCCGTTCCAGACACGGCCACGGAGTACTTAAACTGAAACTACTTAAACCGAAGCGTACTTAAACTGAGGTATGACTGTACTGCATGTCCATTGTTACTTTGAAAACCCCAGTAATATATTAACCTGTGTACAATGCTTCTGTATATATGCAATAAGCATCTTCCATTCTTCCTTAAGTTCATTGTCGTCTCTGCCTCTTAATTTCATTGCCAGTTTTGCCATTTCCACATATTCCATTAATTTAACTTGCCAATCTTCTTTAGTTGGGACACCTTTTCTTCCCAACGTTGTGCTAGTAATGTCCATGCGGCCGTAGTTGCGTACATAAACAAATTATTTTGTGATTTTGGTAAGTCCACTCCTGTAATGCCTAGTAGAAAAGCTTCTGGTTTTTTAACGAGTTATTTTGAACATCTTCTTCATTTCATTAGAGATCATTTCCCAATGTTTCTTAATCCCACCACATATGGTGGGATTTAAAATATGGGAAAATGTCCCTTCTGTTATTTTACATTTCCAACACTTGCTTTCCTTAGTTTTGTACATTTTTGCTAACGTGACTGGGTAACTCGCCAACGGTTTGACTTCACCCCCAAAGGCTCACTGCTCTGTTGTCTCCTGAGACTGACAGATGCCAACAATATGTGCTTGGAGGGATATCAGGCAGCAGCATCTTGGAAAAGGCATCCTGTATATTAAGAACAAACTCGTTCTTGGTAGTGATCCATGTTTAGCCAAAACTGCACATCTGTGGGCAAGAGGGAGTGGGAGACCCAAGGTTTGCAGAAATATTCTGCCTGACTTCAAACAAAAACCATAGGAGGAAAGCCCTAAAGCAGGGGTCCCCAAACTACGGCCCAGGGCCCGGATGCGGCCCAATTGGCCTGCCAATCCGGCCCACGACGACGCCCGCCGCCGCTGCCCGCTCTTACGGCGCGCAGCGCGGCAGCACTCTTCCGGGTCGGGAAAAAAGCGCCGAAAATCCTTTGTGCGCATGCGTATGGGCCTCTCCCGACCCGGAAGAGGTCATTTCTGGTGCACTTCCGGGTCGGGGAGGCCCATACGCATGCGCACAACGGATTTTCGGCGCTTTTTCCACCCTGGAAGCGCGCCGCCGCGCCAGTAAGCGCCCGTGCATGCGCCCGCCGGCCCGCACAGGCGCGCGCTCCCCCGTCCTCCGGCCTGCCGCGCGATCGGCGCGGTGGGAACCGGCCCAAACGCCGGTAAGTCTGGGGACCCCTGCCCTAAAGGAAAGGGAAATACTAAAACAGGTCGGTGAAGACTAAGCACTGTCAGTATGCAATGCTGGACTTGGGCTTTCAAATTTCAGCAGTGCCCTGTGCGATGCTAGAATTTGGCACCCTCTCTGCCTCTCACCTTACATTCTAAGTCATTGCTGTGGCGCCCCCTGTAGGGCCCTCTATGTTTGGCACCCAGTGCAGGTGAGCCTGTATACTCACCTAAATCCGTCTCTGCTGGCAGTTGCAGGAGGAATGGAGTAGAATTAGATAAAAGAATCAGGCAGGGGCATTGCTGGCTGGATTCCTGAACAGGAATGTTCTGAATGGCACCATTTTGTTGTTGTATCTGCTTCTCACTTATACAAGAGAGATGGGAGAGTGCCTTTTTTTGAAGATGGCAGCATCTTCAGTTTTGGTTTTTTTATATTAAAAAAATATCAGTCATTCGAGAAATTGCAGTAGTTTTATCAGTCGCTCCAAAGATTTTAATCCAAAAGCTGGATTGATTAAATATTGCAGAAATCCAAGATGACGACACAGTCGCCATAACCTTGCTAATAATAAATGTATACCTCTCTTACCTTATTTCCACAGGCTGATGCAAATGTCCTCCTTGCAGATCTTTGGAAAAATGGAAAACTTTATTTTTAACGCCGGTGACAATGCGTCACCTTTTTGGGGCCGCTTGGTATGATGTCCTGAAAATGACAAAGAATACAAATATCAACAATTTGAAACGGAAACCAATTGTTTTGTGCTTGTGCTGCATTTCTGCGGGAGTGTTGAGCAGCCATGGGATATGTCCTCGGCTGCAGAATTCAAAGCACAGAACAAATTATGCAAAATAAGGTGTATAGTGGGAATTGGCTCGTTTTGCACACTATATGCACGTCACAGATTCCACTGTCAATTCCAGCGATAGAAAGTGCAATCTGTGATTTGCATATATTATGCAAGTCGAGCCAACTTTCTTACTGGTGTAGAAATGTGATTCTTTTTTTCTCAAGCAGATGTTTCAAAGTGCACAAAATAGGACCCACCTGGAAGCTTTCCCCCCTGAACCCAGAGAAATTGGGATCTTTTGCTGTTTTCTTTTGCCGCTGAAAACAGCAAAAGATCCCAATTTATCTGGGTTCAGGGGGAGGGAAAGCTTCCAGGGCTGTAGCTAGGGGGTGGTAAGGTGGGCCTCCACCAGGGGTGCAGGTGGGCTGTGTGTGCAAAAATCGGCTAAAATATGTCCATAAATATAAATATTGATTATTGCCACATAAGAAATGGCTTTAAATAGAAGGTGAATTGAATGGGTGGAGGGGGGGGGTTGGAGGAGAGGCAGAAAGAAGAGCTAATTTGTCTGTGGCTAGGAGACGCAATCTGGACGGTTCTGCCAGGGGTGCAAGATCACGTAGCTACGGCTCTGCAAAAGAGGCGCTCCTTTCAGACAATATTATTGCTTCATATCCTGCAGGTTGAAGCATTATACTGTACTCTCAAAGCATCAAACAGTACAATTTCCTCTTGAGGGAGGTTGAGGGTTTGGTTGAGGACTATAGTACAGTGGTACCTTGGTTCTCAAACACCTTGGTTCTCAAACGCTAAAAACCCGGAAGTAAGTGTTCCGGTTTTCGAACGCTTTTCGGAAGCCGAATGTCCGATGCGGCTGTCGGCTATTGTTTCCGGGGCGCCTGCACCAATCAGAAACTGTGCCTTGGTTTTCAAACATTTTGGAAGTCAAACGGACTTCCAGAAAGGATTAAGTATGGCACTTTTGTTTTTGCTATTTATTTTGCGTTTTTGTTTTTGAGGCTTTTCCGGTTAATTTGTTTTTGTGACTGTGTGGAACCCAGTTCAGCTACTGATTGATTGAATGAGTGACTGCGGAAATGGATAAAAGCCCCCCATCCAAACAATGACTATCATCAGTGCAGGTAAGGGGAACAATTAATTTTAATTTTTATCATCTACAATACTGTCTTATTTATTTTATAGTACAATACATTGATTATTGCTTTCATTTTATGGATCAATGGTCAGAGAGTAAAATTCATGTTAAACTGCTGTTTTAGGGGTTGTTTTTAAAAGTCTGGAATGGATTAATTTGTTTTGCATTACTTTCTATGGGAAAGTGCGCCTTGGTTTTGGAACGGACTTCCGAAATGGATTAAGTTTGAGAACCAAGGTACCACTGTAAAAAGGTAAAGGGACCCCTGACCATTAGGTCCAGTCGTGACCAACTCTGGGGTTGCGCCGCTCATCTCACGTTATTGGCCGAGGGAGCCGGCGTACAGCTTCCAGGCCATGTGGCCAGCATGACAAAGCCGCTTCTGGCAAACCAGAGCAGCACACGGAAACACCGTTTACCTTCCCACTGTAGTGGTACCTATTTATCTACTGTAATAGCCCTTTAAATGTAAAATTTGCATTCATGTCCTACTTAGACTCATAGGATTATAGAGTTGGAATGGGTCTAAAAATCTGCCTTAAAGATGGAGGCAGATCCATGTGTCAGTAGAGGACTTGCCCTGCAATTCACACCCCCACCCCACCCCGCACCTCCCGTGCTCAGGGCTGCCAAACTTCAGGCTGCTTACTACTGCAAAGTTTCACTAAATAGCTGCTGAAAAGTCTCACCCTTTTTTGCCCAGCAGGCGGTGTGAACATTGAGCTGCAAACAAGAAGCCACTTGCAACCTCTGGAAAGCATTGCCTGACGACGTTGAGTAATTAATGGCATTACTTTTAATAGATACTCCGGAAAGTGCTAAGTCAGTGACATCTGTGGCACTGTGGAGAGGAGGATGATACCTTCAGGGAGAATATTTTTAACACGCTGATACCTCAAAAGGAAGCCTGAAGGCAGGCTGCAAATGGCTACGAACGGAGAAGGAGCAGCTTGCGGACTGTTTGCCGGGCCTGTTTTCTTTTATGCGCTCCGCTCAAAACACCAATTTGCTGGCGAGCATCTTAATTAGGAGTTGCGCAGTGTTTGTTTTCTTTTTGAGGATGCTAGAGGGAATTAGCCGGCGAACTTTGTAGCTAATAATGTGCACCCCAATCCACCAAGGGAGACCCGTTGAGCAGAAGTTTCTGCTTGCAAGGGCTGCTGTTGCAGATAAATTGCCTGCAAACGGAGCCGGAGAAGGGTGTTCCCTGTGAAGGAGAAATGGAAGGAAAGGCAAGTTTTCCACAAGAAGGAGACAGAGAACGGCCAGGTGTGTTGCTGTAAGCAAAAAGCAGAAGGGGGGGGGCAGAACTTAGGGGAAGGGCCGTAGGTCAATGGGACAGCATCTGCTTCACTCCTGAAAGGCCCCAGGTTCAATTCCTGGGGTACAGATGAGAGAAGACCCCGTCTGAAGTTGTGGAGGGCCGCCGCCAGCCAGGGTTACTGTACCATACCCTTTGAAACATCCCTCAGATGAAAATAGGGACATTTTTTATTCCCCGCAACTGGCCTTCCTCAACCCCTCCATTTTTGGTCCCCTGCCGCAGAGCATTTCCTTTCAGAAGAAGGGCAAGTGCCACCCCCACAACACCAAAGGGACATAGCACACACGACCTCCACCGTCCTGAGAAAACCCATTCATCCTGATACCTATATCATCTTCTTCTTCTTCTTCTTCTTCTTCTTCTTCTTCTTCTTCTTCTTCTTCTTCTTCTTCTTCTTCTTCTTCTTCTTCTTCTTCTTCTTCTTCTTCTTCTTCTTCTGTGGGTTTGCAAAAGGAAAAAACACACCCGTAAATAAATCTTATAAAAGGGCAATATTAGATGCGGGTGCACAAAGCATTTTTAAAAAAAAATCAAAAAAAGGCTCCTTGCTCCCCTTTCTTGCTGCCCAAGGCAGTCCTGCCCTCTGCCTGCTCCTCAGAGCTAGCGCAAAACACAGGACTGGGCCTCAGAAACTACAGCCTCTCCTTCTCCTTAAAGGTAAAGGTAAAGGGACCCTTGACCATTAGGTCCACTCGTGACCGACTCTGGGGTTGCGCGCTCATCTCGCATTATTGGCCGAGGGAGCCGGCGTATAGCTTCCAGGTCATGTGGCCAGCATGACAAAAGCCGCTTCTGGCAAACCAGAGCAGCACATGGAAACGCCATTTACCTTCCCGCTATAGCGGTTCCTATTTATCTACTTGCATTTTGACTTGCTTTCGAACTGCTAGGTTGGCAGGAGCTGGGACCGAGCAACGGGAGCTCACCCCGTCACAGGGATTCGAACCGCTGACCTTCTGATCAGCAAGCCCTAGGCTCAGTGGTTTAGCCCACAGCGCCACCTGGGTCCTCACACAGGACTGGGCCTCAGAAACCACAGCCTCTCCTTCTCCTTACCGGCTCTCAAATAGCCTGCCCAAGGGAGGAGGTCAGCAGCAGAGGCCATGGAGAGGCTACAGAGAGGCAATAAGATGCTCCCTCAGAGCTGCTACAGCTGCAGCCACCATCGCTCATTCTCCTCCCCTGAACTCAGTGGCGGCGGCACTGGCAAGGGAAATAGGGGCATTCCGGGATCAAATCGGAAGCCCAGGATGGCTTTTTTTTTTAATTCTGGGACTGTCCCAGGAAAATCAAGACACTTGGAGAGTATGCAATACTGAACTAGATGGACCAGAACATTGGAAGGGATACGGATTCATACCATCCAATTCCCCCCCCCACTCAAAATCAGGATGAGTGACTCCTAGGTGAGTCATGTGACCCATGCCTCGCTCTCCCCCCATGCTTCTTTGGGGGAGAGAGCACAGCATAGCTGTCAACCCTCCTGTTTTTCGCGGGAAACACGCTTATTTCAATCCATTTCCTGATGCTATCCCGGATTGTAGATACCCCGTAAATTTCCCAGATTTCAGAGCAGCTCCTCTCCCTCCCTGCTGGCCATGGAGGTTCCACTCGGTGCCCCCCCGGCGAGCGAGCAGCCAGCCGCCGCCCGGTAAAACGTCTCGCTCGCTCGGCGGCTGGCTGCTCACTCACTTGCCGAGTGCTGCCGGAAATCGTCTCTGTGCATGCCCAGGCATGCGCAGAACCGATTTCTGGTGCCGCTCTGCCCATGTCTGGGCACCGGAAATCACTTCTGCGCATGTCCGGACATGCGCAGAACCGATTTCTGGTGCCCAGACATGCGGACATGGGCAGCTGGGCACCGGAAGTCGCTTCTGCATATGTCTGGACATGTGCAGAACCTATTTCCGGTGCCCCAGACATGGGCAGAGTCGGCACCGGAAGTCGCTTCTGCGCATGTCTTGACATGCGCAGAACCGATTTCCGGTGCCACGCCACTGGGTGAGGCTGCTGATCCCTTCTTTTCCAATCCATAAGTTGACAGCTATGGAGCACAGTGAGATTGTGCGAGAGCACGGGACTAAAAATGGCCACCAATACCTTGTGCAGAAAAACGGGGTGTCCCTTTTTTTCCAGGGCACTTGGAAGGTATGCAGATTCCTCATCCCTGGGAAATGAGCGGTGTCTAAAGGGAGAAAGGTAGCAACCCCAAATGACTCCAGAGAAAAATTTTCATTGAAACTTCCCTCAATATTTTTATATGAACGAAACAAGCCCAGGGATGCACAAATCTCTCTTTTTTCCCCTCTTTCTCTCTCTCCCCTTCCCTCCCACCCCCACCTATATATAGTAATAAAATAATTTTGCTCATTAGCAAATCAGCCCCGGTGGTGCTTTCTTGCTGTCTCTGAAACTAGCAGCACAGAATTCATGAGTCAAAAGCCGGACAAATTGAATAGCCGAGAGTTCATTTCAGCAGAGAGGATCTCATTATCTGGCTGGCTAGTCATCTACAGAGATGGATAGATCATAGCTGTCAGCTGAGGCCCCGCAAATGAGTCCATCTATATATTTGGAAGAAATGGAGACTAAGAAAAAATAAAAAAATAAATTAGCTGCTTTCCCTGCATTTACTTACTCTCTCGTTCAGTCACCCAAAAAGTATCTTAAGGGGCTGGTTCCGGAAATGGGCCGAAAGACACCGAAAAACAATATGTGTATACATCTTTGCTCAAGACCCTCAGCAATGGGAGGAGAGGACTACACAGAAAGGATGAGGTGTGGCTTTCATTTGAACAGACCGTTTTCCAAGTGGATGATAAGCCACTCGTTTTTACTAGGTCCGGTTTGTCATCTATTACAGTCGTACCTTGGTTTTCGAACGCCTTGTGAGTCGAGCGTTTTGGCTCCCGGACGTCACAAACCCGGAAGGGACTGTTCCGGTTTGCGAACTATTTTTGGAACCCGAACGTCCGACGGGGCTTCTGATTGGCTGCAGGAGCTGTACTTTGGTTTTTGAACGTTTTGGAAGTCGAATGGACTTCCGGAACAGATTTCATTTGTACTTCCAAGGTACAACTGTATGTACATTTGTAGCCTGTCCTCCCTCCCAAAGGAATGCAGAGTGGGAAACACACAAGTGACGAAAAAAAGTAGAGCATCTAAAAGCTTCTAAAAACAATTCCAAATGCAAAGAGAGAAAGGTCTCAAAGGCTCAGTGGAAGAGGAGGGTCTTTGCGACATTGGGAGTGGCCCTGAGCCCTCGAAGTGCATTATTTCCAGGTGGAGAGTTTACCTGTCCATTTAGTCCATCCCTGGTTGGCAGCAGCTCTTGGGGATCTCAGCCCTACCTGGGGACACCAGGGTTTGAGCCTGAGATGTTGTGTATGTAAAGCATGTTCTGTACCACAGAGCAACCAAACCACGGGAAGCTAATTAAAAGTGACATTGATCTAAACATATACAAAAAGGGGGGAAAGGAAAAAAGAGCAGCTGAGGCCAAGGAGTCATTAAAAGCAAAGCCCGCTGTGTAAACAACAGCCTAGCTCACCAAACAATGCAGCACATTTAGATACTGAAACAATTCTCCAGACCAGGCATCCCCAAATTTCGGCCCTCCAGATGTTTTGGACTACAATTCCCATCATCCCTGACCACTGGTCCTGTTAGCTAGGGATCATGGGAGTTGTAGGCCAAAACATCTGGAGAGCCACAGTTTGGGGATGCCTGATCCAGACAATACAAATAATTTAGAAAGGAAACACACACACACACAAGCCAATAAGGGGTTAATAGATGCAATTCATGCATATTTGCCAATTGATGTCTGAAGGAGTATGGAATGAGGTTCAGTGCAGGAGATCTCATCCTGTATTGCTTCCAGAGTTGCTTTATTGCCTAAATGTGCTGCAGTGTTTGGGGAACTGGATCGTTGTTTACACGATGGCATTTGCTTGTACAGTAATTACTTGCTGGCCTCAGCTTGTATTTTTCTGTCTCCTTGTTCCCTTTAATTGGGGAACCTCTGTTGTTTTTGGCCCTATACCACAGGGCACCTTTACCCCAACATGGGAGAGACATGTTTTGTTGCAGCTGGGGCAGATGAAGGTGTCTGGTTCTGCTGCTGCAGATGCACCATGGCATTCAGGGCCTGCCCTAGGTAGAGTCCCGGTGGTGCGGGGTGCCAGGGTGCCAGGCCGGTAGGCAGGGTGCTGCGCGGCAAAGCCACGTGGAAGCCATGCTGTGCCCTGCGAGGGTGGGGGCGCCGGAGCAATCTCCGCCCCTCAGCGCCAGGGTGCGCGACCTGCTCCCTGCCAAGGGGCCTGGTGCCTGAAGCCAGCTCTCCGTAGTCCATGTCCTTGGGCAACCCAAACTGGGGTTTAGATAATAGGGGAGCCAGCGTGGTGTAGTGGTTCAGAGCGGTGGATTCATAATCTGGTAAACTGGGTTCGCTTCCCCGCTCCTCCACATGCAGCTGCTGCGTGACCTTGGGCTAGTCCCACTTCTCTGAAGTCTCTCAGCCTCACTCACCTCACAGAGTGTTTGTTGTGGGGGAGGAAGGGAAAGGACGTTAGCCGCTTTGAGACTCCTTAAGGGGAGTGAAAGGCGGGATATCAAGTCCAAACTCCTCCTCCCCTTCCTCCTCCTCCTCCTCCTCTTCTTAGAATCATAGAATCATAGAGTTGGAAGAGACCACAAGGGCCATCCAGTCCAACCCCCTGCCAAGCAGGAAACACCATCAAAAGATTCCTGACAGATGGCTATCAAGCCTCCACTTAAAGACCTCCAAAGAAGGAGACTCCCACCACACTCCTTGGCAGCAATTTCCACTGTCGAACAGCTCTTACTGTCAGGAAGTTCTTCCTAATGTTTAGGTGGAATCTTCTTTCTTGTAGCTTGAATCCATTGCTCCATGTCCGCTTCTCTGGAGCAGCAGAAAACAACCTTTCTCCCTCCTCTATATGACATCCTTTTATATATTTGAACATGGCTATCATATCACCCCTTAAACTTATCTTCTCCAGGCTAAACATACCCAGCTCCCTAAGTCGTTCCTAAGACATCGTTTCCAGGCCTTTGACCATTTTGGTTGCCCTCTTCTGGACACGTTCCGGCTTGTCAGTATCCTTCTTGGACTGCGGTGCCCAGAACTGGACACAGTACTCCAGGTGAGGTCTGACCAGAGCAGAATAAAGTGGTACTATTACTTCCCTTGATCTAGATGCTATACTCCTATTGATGCAATCCAGAATTGCATTGGCTTTTTTAGCTGCTGCATCACACTGTTGACTCATGTCAAGAAGAAGAAGAAGAAGAAGAAGAAGAAGAAGAAGAAGAAGAAGAAGAAGAAGAAGAAGAAGAAGAAGAAGAAGAAGAAGAAGAAGAAGAAGAAGAGGAGGAGGAGTTTGGATTTGATATCCCGCTTTATCACTACCCGAAGGAGTCTCAAAGTGGCTAACATTCTCCTTTCCCTTCCTCCCCCACAACAAACACTCTGTGAGGTGGGTGAGGCTGAGAGACTTCAGAGAAGTGTGACTAGGCCAAGGTCACCCAGCAGCTGCATGTGGAGGAGCGGAGACACGAACCCGGTTCCCCAGATTACGAGTCTACCGCTCTTAACCACTATACCACACTGGCTCTCAAGTGTCAAGTTTGTGGTCTACCAAGACTCGTAGATCCTCCTCCTCCGGCTTTAGGGTTTCGTTTCTTTTGCACAACTCACAGTTCCACTTTGTGCAGTGAGACTTATCTCCAATAAGTATGTTCAGCAGGAGTTGGTAACGGGTGTGAAGCGCCAGATGTTGCTGGACTCCAACTTCCATAATTCCCAGCCAACATAACCAACGGTCAGGAATGATGGGAGCTGTAGTCCAGGAGCATAGGGAAGGCCACAGCCCCTCATCCCTAGTTTCCAGGGCTGCAGTCTCAGTCTGTACAGATTTATCTAGAGTGGCCCCACTGAACTCAATGGGACATACTCAATAGGGATGCATAACCAGTCATTGCATTTCCTGCCTAATCGTCACAAAAGTCCTGAAATCATGTCACTTAAAAAAAAATACACACAAGACTAGTTAAAATAAAAAATGGACTACTCAGCCTTAACTATAGTGGCAGAGTCCCACCGCTATAATGATGCCCATTTTATTATTATTACCCATATAAGCAACAATAAGAAAATTAAGAAGGAGGATTAAGGCCAGCAGCAAAGGCAGGTCCTAAAGCTGTAATAATTTTAGGGTGAGTCAGAGCTCTCAGCGGGTCCTGAGTGGCTGCCTGTAATTTTCATCTTATCACACAATGTGATTAAAAAGGCTGGATTACAAAGCGAAACGAACGCAGGGGCAGAGAATAACCCTCGGAGCTGAAGCAAACACTTTAAATTTAGCAACTTGGTGACAGCTCATTTGCTGTTCCGCAAATTCAGACAAAAGTAGGAGCCTAAAGAGGCACTCGGAAGGACAAGACATCCCTCGGTGTCGTTCTTCTTTAACTTCTGTTGGGTGTGGAGGAATGATTCACTGGGCCCAGTGGTTTCAAGGTCTCCCCTGGGTGACAGAAAATGCTAGCAATCCCAAGGACAAATGGTGCACAGAAGTGTCCACAGATGAAGCTTAGGCACCAGACCCCTTCACTACAGTTTAGCAACATCCCACAATCAGCTTTCAATGGCAGCACAGATAATAATTACCCCAAAAGAGAAGTTGTTCTTTTGCCCGTGCACTTTTTCAGAGAAGGACGAAAAGGCCATCTTTCATTTCTGCATAGAAAGAACTATTTGTTGATGATGGCAGTATTGGAGTCAGTTCACCTCTGAATATAAACTGCTAGGACTCACAACTGGGGAGAGCTGTTCGATGGTGGAATGGACTCCCTTGGAAGGTGGTAGAATGATGGTCACCTGTCATGGATGCTATACTGTAGTTGAGATTCATTGCAGGGGGTTGGACTAGATGACCCTGGGCGTCCCCTTCCAGCTCTCCTCTCCTATGATTCTTTGAGTCCTATTGCACTCAGCTCAGCTGTCTGTTGAATTTCACACTTCTCTGAAATTTGTGGTGCAGTTTTCCAAACAAATATTGTGCTCAAGAATGTGTACATTAGAGAAATGTGAAATATAATGCTGATGAGTTTTCCAGAGAACTTAAAAAATTCACAAACTGATGAAATGTGGAGAATTGAACTTCAGATGAGAAACTGATATTCAACTACCACCTCTACCCTCCAGAGAAGTTTTTTGGGGAATGCAGAGGGCACCCCAAAGGTCATCTAGTCCAACCCCCTGCAATGCAGGAATCTCAAGTTCACATGACATTTGCCATTTGAATTAGCTCTGCTATTAGTTCCAGTTTGAACGGTATCTACCAATTAGCAACGACTGCGCTATGTTTAGCTACCTTTGTCATGTTGCTTCGTCAGCCCAGAGGCTCCTTGTTCATGGATTACTTTGTAAGGGGATGGCAGGAAGGGGGAATTGCAGTTCAGGAACATTTGATTGACTCTCGGTGCAATCGAGGATGTTGTACAGCATAGAGGTAAGAGAGGACGAGAATAACACACAGCCCTCATTTGCTGTCCCAGTTTGAAAGCTGCTCTTTGGGTGACAAGACCATGGCAGCGATAGCGAGCTCTTTTCCACGTTTCTGTGGTACAAAACCCTCTTTGCCAGATAAACAGGACTCCGGGGCTTTGATCCAGATTTGATCCATACTTTGAGAAGGCCCACTGAAATCGATGGGACTCACTCCCACAGATCTGCTCCAAGCATGACTAAGTCTGGATCCAACCCCCCCCCCCAATTTGCTGGTAAGTGAAGGCGAAGGACATTGTGGCAGCCTTATAATTAACGAATCAGGGAAAGATTTGAAGATACAAGCGTCGTGCCCAGGATACAAAGTGGGAACCTCATCCTTGCAATATGCAAGGATTTCACAATTCACAATTGAGGGAATATTGTTCGTAAGAATATAGCCAGAGGAGGGTGCTCTCTATTCTTTTACAATGTGCCACGGTCCAGCATAGAGAAGGGCTGCTTTCTCTCTAGGAGGCGGAACACAAAGAAAAGTGCCCTGGGAGTCCAAGAAACTCTGCACTAAGGATGGGGGGGGATTTGATTCAGTTCTCACTTAAAGGCAACCCCCCCCCCATTTCACACCTTCCAAAACAACACACAAAACACAGCATCCTATGTAATGTTCACTTCTCCAAATTTAATTATGATAAGGAAAGTACACAACAATGGGTATGCTAGGTTAAAATAAATAAAATGCATCCATCGGTGAAAATGATATACAAAAATGCACTTGGTAGAGCATGATCTCAGGGTCATGGGTTCAAGTCCCACGTTGGGCAAAAGATTCCTGCATTGCAAGGGGTTGGACTACATAACCCTCATGGTTCCTCCCAAGTCTGCAATTCTATGATTCTATCTCTGTCCCTACCGACCCTCTTGATACTGGGATTGGCAGAGGGAGCCCTCACAAAGGGGTGCTGGCTGAGCAGAGGGCCTTCTCTGTGGTGGCCCCCAAGCTGTGACACTCCCTCTCCACAGAGGTGCACCTGGCACCGTCCTTGCAAAGCTTGCAGAGAATGCATCAGATACACCTCTGTGGCCTGGCACTTGACCTTGAAGTATGTATATATTTCTAGGGCCCACCTTGCTTTTGTTATCGCAAGTTGTTTTAGACCAGGCATCCGCAAACTTCGGCCCTCCAGATCTTTTGGGCTACAATTCCCATCATCCCTGACCACTGGTCCTGTTAGCTAGGGATCATGGGAGTTGTAGGCCAAAACATCTGGAGGGCCGCAGTTTGGGGATGCCTGTTTTAGTCTGTTTAAACTTAGGGTGATGGCTGGAAAGCAAGCAAGCAAGCAAGCAAGCAAGCAAGCAACAAACGGAAACTGCTTGAAGAATTCACAGGAGGCTTCTTAGTGGTGTGAAGAATGAATGCTGCGCAGCTTCTGGATGCTGGCAGGGACTTCGATGTGCATAGGGTAGCCCCTTATGAAGCATCATCAAAAAAGAGGATAAATGATTTGCACACTTTACATACACCAGCTTATATATGCATAGATGCACATTTGCAAATGGTTACAATTTAAACAGAACCATAGAACTGAAGCGCTGGCAGGGACCACAAGGATTCTAGCCCAACTTTGTGCAATGCAGGAACCGTTTTCCCAATGTGGGGCTTGGAGCCATGACCCTGAGAGGAAGAGCCTTATGCTCTACTGCAGGCATGTCAAACCTGCGGCCCTCCAGATGTTTTGGACTACAATTCCCATCTTCCCCAACCACTGGTCCTGCTAGCTAGGGATCATGGGAGTTGTAGGCCAAAACATCTGGAGGGCCGCAGGTTTGACATGCCTGCTCTACTGTAAGAGTCTTATGAGCTATCTCAGAAACACAGTGCCTCCCAAGACAGACAGGTGCCAACAACAACGATAAAATGCTCCTGAATAGATCGGATGTGAAATTTGCGTCGAGTCAAATCACATCTGCTTCTTTTGTCGTTACAGTGCCTTTCGTTTTCTGAGTGACAGCTTTTCAGCACGTGACAATTTGTGCAGGATTCTTGCATATCTGTGATAGGTGGTTGGCCTCTTGTTTATTACCGCAGGATAATGTCATGCTGTGATCATTAGCAGAAGTTGTGTGCATGTGTTTAAATGCAACTTACATACATTGTCTCGTCTCCAGTAAGTGCCAGAATCTCCTAACCAGGTCCCATGGGCGTAGGCAGGGGGGGGGGGCAAAAAATTATTGTATTTTACAGAAGAAGCAAAAAAATATTGTATTTTACAGACCATAACCAGCACTTTTCCCCTCCAAAAACTGAAGTGGAAAGGGCTTTGCTTTAGCGAGAGCAGCTCTCCACTTGCTGGGGGGGGGGGGAACACAGCTGTAACAAAAACACATCAAATAAATAAAGCAAAGTGGCTACCGGTACTTAAGCAGTTAAGACAATGGAGCAGAAAATCCCTTCAGGCAAGGTTTGATAGCTGACCAATTCACCCTATTGTTCTTCAGTGGTAGTTGTTAATGAGCATTCAGGGATCGCATTAAGAGTTCTATTGGTGATTTAATGAGGGTGCATTGACTAAGGTGGCTCTGCAAGGCTAAAAGGAAATGAATAAGAAAAGGGGGGGGCTGTAGCTTTTGATAGACACAGTGATGTTTATAAAAAGCAGAGGTGTTCCAGTCTGCCCCTCCTCCTGCATCTGTATACTGTAAATCAGGGGTGGCCACGCCCCCAAGAGACTCTGATCTACTCACAGAGTTAAAAACTGGGAGTGATCTACCCCCTTTGGGGGGGGTTCAGGTCAAAGCTGTTGAGTTTTTTTAAGGAAGGGAAGCCCTGTTTTCTTGAGTTTAGGTCAAACTTGTTGAGCTTCTTTTAGGAGGGAGGCCCATTTTTGTTTAGGGCTTCAGGTCATAGTTCAGCTTTTTTTAGGGAGGAGGAAAATTTTGGGTGAGCTTTTTTTAGGGGTGCCAGTGATCTAGCAGTGATCTACCACAGACATCCAGTGATCTACTGGTAGATCACAATCTACCTGTTGGACGTGCCTGCTGTAAATCAAGCAGAGAGAAAGCTGCTTGCAAGGCTCCTGTACAGGCGTTCCAGTATCTTCCTCTTGCTGCAGAGTTCCAGCATCACAGCGTCACCCAGAGGCACCCACAAATGTGAGTTATCCCTCTCTCTATTTCTTCCTTCCTTCCCTCCCTCTTCCGTCCTTAATAAAATACGGGGGGGGGGGCAGATAAGCCCCACATAGAAAGCCCATCAACATGGGGGTGTGTGTGACTCTTTAAAATACAGTATTTACCAGTAATTGGGGGGGCACCTAGGCCTCTAGGAGTTGGCTGCTATGCCTAGGACAATTCAAGAAAGCAGATTGATGCATATGCTATGGTAATATATCAATAGAATCATGGAATTGTAGTCGGAAGGGACCACAAGGGTCATCTAGTCCAACCCCCTGCAATGCAGGATCTTTTTCCCAAGGTGAGGCTTGAACCCACGACATGGTTGAAATATTATGCTGATATGCAGCAACACCTCGGAGCTGTCGTGACTGCGGCCGTGCCTTCCCTCGCCCTCGTCCGCCCTGCCACCCCCTCTCGCCTGCCCTACCCTCCCGTCCTCTTACTGCAGAGTTCCAGCATCACAGCATCACCCAGAGGCACCCACAAATATGAGTTATCCCTCTCTCTATTTCTTCCTTCCTTCCCTCTTCCATCCTTAATAAAATACGGGGGGGGGGGAGAAAAGCCCCACATAGAAAGCCCATCAACATGGTGTGTGTGTGACTCTTTAAAATACAGTACAGTCGTACCTCGGGTTGCGAACACCTCGGGTTACGAACAACCCGGGTTACGAACTTCGCAAACCCAGAAGTATTTTCGCCATGCACGCGTGTGCAGAAGCGCCGCACGCCTTTGCGCATGCGCAAAGCGCAAAATTAGCAGAAATAGCGCTTTGCGCATGCGCAAAGCGGCGGTTCGGGCCCTTTTCGGGTTACGAACTTTTCGGGTTACGAACTGCGACCCGGAACGGATCGCGTTCGTAACCCGAGGTACCACTGTATTTACCAGTAATTGGGGGGGGGGGGGAGATGCACCTAGGCCTCTAGGAGTTGGCTGCTATGCCTAGGAGTAGGACAATTCAAGAAAGCAGAATGATGCATATGCTATGGTTATATATCAATAGAATCATAGAATTGTAGTCGGAAGGGACCACAAGGGTCATCTAGTCCAACCCCCTGCAATGCAGGAATTTTTTCCTAAGGTGGGGCTTGAACCCACAACATGGTTGAAATATTATGCTGATATGCAGCAACGCCTTGGAGCCGTCGTGTCTGCGGCCGTGCCTTGCCTCGCCCTCGCCCGCCCTGCCACCCCCTCTCGCCTGCCCGACCCTCCCGTCCTCTCCAGCCAAGCAGGGTAGCCGCCGATGCTGCCAGCCCCAGAAGCACAAGGTGGCCGCTGCCGCCGCCACGATATCATCAGGCCAGCTGGCCCTGTAGCCCCGCCGACGTTCCCACTTCGGGGCCCCGCCCCTGAACAACCATGGCTTGCCCCCCCCTAGTTTTGATCCTGGCTACGCCCCTGCCAGGTCCAGATACTTTTAGATTTCCCAGCAAGGTCTGCTCAGAGTTTCAAGGCCATCCCTTAAGATCTACTCATGCTGTGTGTGACTGGCATTCAAAGACATGCTGAATCTTCATCTGGGGGTAGTATTTAGCTAAGTATCATGACTGGCTTCCATAACCTTATCCTCCATTTTTAAACCTAAATTGGTGGCCTTTTCCAGATTATGTGGTCGTGAATAACATAGTTTAACTATGCAACACCTTGGCGATAAATGATTGACCATGAAATCAGATCAGATTCTCAAACCTTTATTGGCATATGTACAATATTCCATTGGGGATCAAGACGAAAAAGATCACTAATAAAAAAACAAAAAACAAAACACTGAATCTAACACTTAAATTAGTGTTATATAGCACCATAAAATCACCTGGGCTTCTTGGCTGATATGTTTTCTCCACCTTTTGGAGTTCTTTCTTGAGAGCCTTTTTCTGTACATCTATCTTATTCTTTTTATAGGAAAAGGAAATGATAGAAAACTGGTCCCAAGAAAGAACTCCAAAAGGTGGAGAAAACATATCAGCCCAGAGCTCAGATGATTTTATGGCCAATCATTTATCACTAAGATATTTTCAAACTGACTCTTGTCAATGGCTACTAGCCAAGATGGCTGTGTTCTACCTCTGCTGTCAAGAGGCATCATGTCTCCAAATACCAGTTGCTGGAAATCAGAGGTGCAAAGAGTGATGTTGTGCTTGTGCCCAGGATTCCCTCAGGCATCTTGCTGGCCACTGTGAGAACAGGATGCTGGACTAGATGGGCCATTGGCCTGATCCAGCAGGCTGGCCTTGTGTTCTCATGACTGGTTCGTTGTTTATTATTGTTATTATTATTATTATTATTATTATTATTATTTTCAAGTTCATACATTTCACTAATTCTATACATTTCATTAATTTTGCAATCATTTTGACATTTCAAAACTTGACTTCCTTCCCCCTCTTTCTGTGGTTCCTTAAATTTATTTTTAATTTCTTCTGCATATCCAGATTAACCTAATTTGTTCATTTATTCATCTTCTTTAAATATATACTCTGCAGGTTATTACAATAATCCTGCCAATGTTTTTATCTGTTTACAATTTATCTGTAAATATTCAATAAACCATTTCCATTCTTTTATAAAAAGTTTGTTATCTTGATTTCTTATTCTTCCAGTAAGTTTCACCATTTCTGCATATTCCATAAGTTTTTGTATCCATTCTTTCCTTCACTGGACTTCTGCTTTGGGGTGAGTAACATTCTTGCCACTGTAGTAGCATACAGGAATAAATTTCCACACAGTTTAGGTAGTTCTGTCCCTATAATTCCCAAAAGAAAAGCTTCTGCTTTTACAAAGGTTATTGTAAACATCCTTTTCATTTCATTATATATCATTTCCCAGTAAGCTTTAATCTTACTACAAGACCACAACGTAAGAACCATTTTTCTCTAGTTCGTTTCTTAGGTGCCACACTCAATGTGCCTTTGCTACGCATAAGACCTCTTGCAAATGAATTTCCAAGGGAATGTTTCCCAGGGCCTATCAGCTAAATACACTGAGATCCATCCTCTCTGAAAGTGAGTTGTCGCCTGGTGATTGACAGACCAGCTGCCGCACCCAGATATTAACATTGGTCTGTGGGGTGGGAGAAGGAAGGACCTGTACCACTGGCTGAATCATAGAATTGTAGAGTTGGAAGGGATCCCAAGAGTCATCTAGTCCACCCCCCTGCAATGCAGGACTCTCAGCTAAAGCATCCCTGAGAGATGGCCATCCAGCTTCTGCTTTAAAATTTCCAAGAAACAAAAGCCCACCATCCTTCCACTCTCAAACAGCTCTTACTGCCAGAAAGTTCTTCCTGATATTTAGTCAGAATCTCCTTTCTTGTAACTTGACTCCATTGGTTCGAGTTGCTCCATCTTCCATCCATGAGACAGCCCTTGAGATATTTGAAGACAATTATCATATCTCCTCTCAGTCTCCTCTTGACATAAGTACGCATAGGTGCACATTTTAACTATTGTCCTTTCATAATGAGTCTTACTGTTCAATAATTATGCTTATAATTATTGCTCAGCGTGCCCTTTCGGCATTTCGTTTTGCTGGCTAATTTTCTCCTTTCTTTGGCTGAATATATCCCTTACTTCTGTGATACTTGCCTGGATGTGCTTTCGTTTGTTTCCTTCTTCGTTCCTTGTAATTTACTGAAGGAATAAATAATTGCATAGTCATCATCAATATTCATTAAGGCCAGCTAATTGAACATGCAAGGCTGCCATTTACCTAGTCGGTCCACTCACCTCACCCAGCATTGTCTGCTGCGACTGACAGGGACTCCCCAGGGCCTCACAGGCAGAGTTCTCAGCCCTGCTAAAATGTCAGGGATCGAACTGGAGGCCATCTGTTTTCCCGAATATATGTGCTCTGCCTCCACGTTACAGCTCCTTTGGAGGCAGGCTGATGGCAGCAAGCATTTTTTTTATCCCCTCATTCTTCAAAGTCACCCTACTTTTTCTAAGTTATCCTTGAGCTCTTGCCTCAGCCCTGTATACCTGAAGGAGCATCTCCACCCCCATCGTCCAGCCCGGACACTGAGGTCCAGCTCCGAGGGCCTTCTGGCGGTTCCCTCCCTGCGAGAAGTGAGGTTACAGGGAACCAGGCAGAGGGCCTTCTTGGTAGTGGCACCCGCCCTGTGGAACGCCCTCCCATCAGATGTCAAGGAAATAAACAACTATGCAATGTTTAGAAGACATCACCTGTATTGGGAGGGTTTTAATGTTTGATGTTTTATTATGTTGTTATATATATATACATTGGAAAGAGCTTAGAGTATCTGGAGTAACCCAGCCCGATGGGTGGGGTATAAGTTTACTATTATTATTATTATTATTATTATTATTATTATTATTATTATTATTCACTCCTCTTGGTAAAGCTCCACATTTTTATTTTTCTTCACTCACTTTACTTTAAAATTTTTATTTATATTCTTCAAGTTTATACATTCCACTAATTTTACAATCATTTTGACATTTCAAGGTTTGACTTCCTTTCCCCTCTTTCTGCAGTTCCTTAAATTTGTTTTTTAATATCTTCTGCATATCCAAATTAACTTAATTTGCTCATTTATTCATCTTCTTTAAACATATACTCTTACAAAACTGCAGGTTATTACAGTAATGCTGCCAATGTTCTTATCTGTTTACAATTTATCTATAAATATTCAATAAACCATTTGCATTCTTTTATATATATAAAAAGTTTGTTATCTTGATTTCTTATTCATCCGGTAAGTTTCGCCATTTCTGCATGTTCCATATTTCTTCACTCACTTTAAGGACGAGCTTTCAAATATAAAATTGACACAAACACAAAGGCACGCGATGCATTCTGCACTACATTGAAAGGGATACGGGGTTCTGCACTGTGATGCGAAGCCATTCTGAATCCATCTGCTCTGGAATTAAATATAGGCCTCCTGAGCTCTCCCAGATGTCCTTTTTATTGCACACCTATGATGATTTGTCCTCATTATGTACCAAGTGGCGAGACTTTTCTTGCAACATGGTGTCACGGGCTGGCTGGGTGCAGAAGAGTGGTGGCAGGCGCAAGCCAGGGAACCCCCAAGAAGAAGGCTCAGAGCCAGGAGATGGGTGGTGGGACAGTGACAATTGGTCAGCGGGCGAAGAGGGAGCAGACTGGCAAGAGGAAGTGTCAGAAACTGAAGAGGCAACAGAGTTTAGTGAGCGGGAAGAGGATGGAGAGGAGGGGAGTCAAGAGGATGTTTGTAGGCAGACTGGCGAAGAAGACGGGGAATCTCCCCCTCCTGCTTCTCTCCCTCCTGGTCTTCCAGAACACGAAGAGAAATGAGGAGCGCAGAGCAACAAGAGGCAAGCAGTTGAAGGAACCGGCGAGGAACCTTCGAGAGTGGAGGAAAGCTTCATTGGGGCAAGATCTCCTGGAAAGAATTGCTGAGACCACTAGGCCTGAGCTGTGGTTTGTTTCCTTGAGTAAATAGTTAACTTCACTGGCCTCAGTTGATTAATTGCTTTATTGCTGACCTACGCCTGACAAGATTTCTTTAAAGAAGTACAGTGGTCAGCCGACTTACGAATTACTCGACATCTGATGTTTTCGACTTACGGACGGGACAAATGGCCGCACGCTTACGAATTTTTCTACATCCGAACGGAAACCGTTGGTGCTTTTAAATGCGGTTTCCTCGACTTAAGAATTTTTTAATGGGGTTTCCTCGACTTATGAATTTTTCCGAATATTTTTTTTCCTATGGGAATGCGCTTTTCGGCTTACGAAATTTTCGACCTACAAATGTGCATTCAGAATGGATTAAGTTCGCAAGTCGAGGGGCCACTGTATAGGAATCCTTAGCATTAGTATTGTGCCTTTGAGTGTTCAGTGCTTGCATTATATAATTGTGATCTTCACAGCAACCTGGTCAGACAGGCTTCACCAACCTTGTGCCCTTCAGATGCCTTTTGGACTAAAACTCCCAGCCAGGAGATGTGGTGCGCTGGCATTGCACAGCAAACCTTTTGCTCCATCCTAATGAACTACTGATCAGAAGGTTGGCGGTTCGAATCCCTGTGATGGGGTGAGCTCCTGTTGCTTGGTCCCAGCTCCTGCCAACCTAGCAGTTCGAAAGCACGTCAAAGTGCAAGTAGATAAATAGGAACCGCTACAGCGGGAAGGTAAATGGCGTTTCCATGTGCTGCTCTGGTTTGCCAGAAGCGGCTTTGTCATGCTGGCCACATGACCTGGAAGCTGTACGCCGGCTCCCTCGGCCAATAATGCAAGATGAGCGCGCAACCCCAGAGTCGGTCACGACTGGACCTAATGGTCAGGGGTCCCTTTACCTTTACCTTAAGGAGCTGCTTAAAAGTTAGTTACTTAAAGTTAAAGGTCCGTATAGTGAAAGCTATGGTTTTTTCCAGTAGTGATGTATGGAAGTGAGAGCTGGACCATAAAGAAGGCTAATCGCCGAAGAATTGATGCTTTTGAATTATGGTGCTGGAGGAGACTCTTGAGAGTCCCATGGACTGCAAGAAGATCAAACCTATCCGTTCTGAAGGAAATCAGCCCTGAATGCTCACTGGAAGGACAGATCCTGAAGCTGAGGCTCCAATACTTTGGCCACCTCATGAGAAGAGAAGACTCCCTGGAAAAGACCCTGATGTTGGGAAAGATGGAGGGCACAAAGAGAAGGGGACGACAGAGGACGAGATGGTTGGACAGTGTTCTTGAAGCTACGAACATGAGTTTGACCAAACTGCGGGAGGCAGTGCAAGACAGGAGTGCCTGGCGTGCTATGGTCCATAGGGTCACGAAGAGTCGGACATGACTAAACGACTAAACAACAACAAGGAGCTACTTGTGGATTCAACACACACACACACACACACACACACACACACACACACACACACACACACTCTTAATGGAGTTATCTATACCATTTCTGACAAAGCAAGGGGGCTGCAGCGTGCCTGAGCAAGATGTGCTTTTCCTGTGGTTAAAGGACAGCCCATGTTAAGAGAACAATGCTGAAAACTGAGGGCCAAGTTTCAAGAGGCAGAGGTTTCTTCTGGAGCACTTGTTTGTCCTCTAGGTTTTGCCCTTGATCCTTACGCAGGTCTCTCCAGTTTCCCTAAGCAGGGCAACGTTCCAAAAAGCCTATGAGCGATATTAATGATGTGCTCTATGAACAGCTGTGCTCTTCCTTGTCAGGATGACCTTCAATCAGTCGCAGCCCGATTTTTCAGCATCACCAGTCAAGGCTGGTAGAATTCGGGTCGGCTGAGTTGGCTCGACATTTGGACTTCCCCAAACGAAATGTCACCACATGTCCACTAGGTACCGTGGGTACAGGTAGGGTGCTTACAGAGGGCAGGCCGCTTATTAAACAGGCAATCTTTCCTCTTTCTGAAGGGCTGAGCTGTCCAAGGCAGGGGCGCCAACTTGCCCCCCCACATGGAGGGCAGGGGCAGGACACATGGAGGGCGATCTTCACCCTTGCTCATCCCAACCCCTGTCCAGCTACTGAGGTGTGTGGAGGGTGTGGCTGGAGGAGATGGGGGATGTCAGCCCCCTCAGTACTGGGAGGGCTTAGCCACCTGACCACCAATAGGGAGTGCCAACTTGAATAAAATTTTGGAGGGGGGCAGGTAAGCCCCGCCCTGAATATCAATCGCATGATGCAGTACATGCACAACATTTGAATGGCAATGCCAATCCACTGGGGGGGGGGCAGCTCCCTCACATATTTTATTGTGGGGGGGGGCGAAGCCCCCACGGCCCCTAGGAGTTGTCTCCTATGTTCTCTACTCTGCAACCAGGCAAATGGGGAGCATTTATCAGAGTTGAGGGTCACATTCCAGCCAGGTAAACACACTTAAGGATGACGAAAGGTTGAAGTCCCAAGTTCTACTTTTTGGAAGCATGACCTTCGTGCTTCTAACCTCGGTTTCTCTGCAAGGCACCTTTGACAGAGCCGCAGCACCAGTGAAAGTGAGTGAATGTTTATGCAAAACACGGAACCTTTTTTTTTAAAAAAAAGTGTAGGCTACTATTACTGGGCATTCGCGCCCCCCCTTCCTTCTGATGCAGAGTGGGAGGGGAATTCTACTAAATGAAAAAGAAAATAGTTGTTTTCTCCACTGGGGTGGAGGTGGAAGGGGATGGGGATGGGGAGAAAGGCATTTATAAGCAACCAAAGAATTAGGGCACGGACAAAGAATGCTTTGTTTTGTGGAGGAACCACTGTCTCTCATTAGTATACGGAATGATGTCATGCAGTCAAAAGTGAGAGCCATTGAATAATCCACACCTTGGGATATATATTGCATTAAGCAAAACAATAACACCTCCCCTCCCGAAGGCTTGAAATGTGATCCGCCACGGTGCTGCCATTCAAAGAAGAAGAAGAAGAAGGAGAAGGAGAAGGAGAAGGAGAAGGAGAAGAAGGAGAAGGAGAAAGATCTCAGTCAAAGGGAATCTTATTCTCTGCAGTGGTGTGGTGAAGAGAAAAGAAACCTGGTGGGTTCCCCCCTCCCCCAATGTCCGTTTGATTTGAAAAAGCTGCTTTGCATGGGAAGGAAAAGGAAACTGGAATGTTGTCACAATGAACAGCAATGATCGATCAAACCGCAACAGCAAGCAAAGGGGGTTGGGGGTAAGAAAAAGCTATTTCCACCCGGCAAAGTTTCCTCTGCCAGCCGGCCTCTCGGCATTTGGCACGCAGCTATTTCTGACAGCCCTCGTTCTTTGCAGCTTAGATCCAGAAAGAGAGTCTTTTTCCCACCCAGCTTACTGCATTGCACCACCGAGTTAGTGAAGACATCGCCCTCATCAGAATGCTCTCCTAATCCACCTCTCAGATCTGCTTGTCTTTCCTGTCCAGCAATTAGGCTTAAATACACTGCAGCAGCAGCAGCACTCCCCCCCCCCACCTCCCTCTGCCAATCCTGAGATCTTAGTCTCTGGAGCAACAAATCTCTCTCTCTCTTACACATATGCACAAACACACAAGTATATGAATGTGTGTGTACGTACGTACATACGGTATATATACACATGTACAGGTGATCATTCAGATCTTTCTTTCAGAAGGTGGTCAGGTCTTTATTTTTAGTGATCTCCTCTGAACTGACAACAACACTGTCAACTGCAAGCACCCCTACCTACCCACCCACCCACCCACCCTCAGCTGTCTTTTGGGTGCTCCAAATCTCTCAGAGCAGAAACGGCGTCCGTGGGCTTGAATGGCACCGTCGTCCTTAATTAAAGCATCGGCGAAAGTGTTTGCCAGCTGAAAATTACGCAGCAAATCCTGCCTCGGTGAGAAGAGCTCGAATGGTCCGCCTCTGTGTTGTTAAGCAGGGAAGAGCAGAGGTGGTCAGGGCAGCGCAGCCTTTGCCAGCTTGGGCCACCCAGGACTGCAAGTCGCATCAGCTTCCCCCCTCCAGAGCACCAAGCGGTTGTCCAAAACAGCTAGAGCATCGCAGGTTTGCAAAGGCTGCGTTACAAAATCGCAGAGTTCCTGAAAAACTCTTGGCCCAGCTTACTAAAGAGGCAACGCTGCAAACATTAGTCCATGTTCATGTTATACATTAACACACATACCCAGATTATTAACCCACTTTATCCTGGTTATAGTGTGCCCCTTGCTTTCAGCACTGAAACTACACCAAAACCACTCTTGAGGCATTGGCTAATGATCTTCTGCAGCGGTGTGTTTGAAAGATCTGGGGGTCCACAGGGTGTGTTTGAAAGATCTGGGGGAAACGCTGCAGAACAACAGACCCTCCAAGTGTCCCTATTTTCCAGGGACAGTCCTGGTTTCTGATTTAATTCTGGAATGTCCCACTTTGTCCCTATTTTCATCGGAGAAATGCTGCAGGGTATAGAGTTATGCGACTCCCAAACTAAGGAAATAAGCCCCATAACTATGCAACCTTTAGAAGGCATCTGAAGGCAGCTCTGTATAGGGAAGTTTTTAAATGCTTAATATTTTATTATGTGTATATATGTTGGAAGCCACCCAGAGTGGCTGGGGTAATCCAGTCAGATGGGCGGGGTATAAATAGTATAACAACAACAACAACAACAACAACAACAACAACAACAACAACAACAACAACAACAACAACAACAGAAGAAATCCCTATTCTCATCGGAGAAATGTTGGAAGGTATTGAACAATCAAGAACATCCACACCTGGCTCCACGCTTGATTATTATTATTTTGATAATGGAGATTGAGGCAACTTTGACCAGGCTGGTTTATTAAATATGCTAACAACACCCTGAGCTAGGGCCCAGGAAACAACAATTGACAGGTTTGGCCATTCCTAGGTCAGTGAAGCCTTTTTACACTTCCTTCCTTTTGCAAGAAAACACTTTGGAGCCATTTATCTTCACATGATGTGCACATTTTTACAAAGGAACTTTTCCCTAATATAATGCGTTTTTGTATGTTGGTTTCGTGAATATATGCATTTTTATGCACTCTTTACGGTAGCATATGCATTTTTTAAAAAAACAAACAAACAAACCATTGCTTGGCTGGAGAAATGCATGACAAAATTCGGAGAAGAATGCATTTCAAAGGATGGTTCCATTTTGGTTCAGGAAGAGCAAACTAAGTGAGACTGCCTTTAAATGCAAACGGAACCAAATTTCTCCCCCACCCTGACTTTCTTAAGCAGCGTTTAAGATCTCGGATGGGACTATGTGACCTACAGTTCTCAGTTTCACCAGAACCTCGTTCTATCTATGGTGCCATGTCCAACCTTTTGTATCTAGTCTACCAGTGATGTAGTTTGTTGGGGAAAGGATAAAAATTTCAACATGCTTTATTAAAGCAAAGAATTGCTAACCACATGGGAGTATCTTCTACACGAAGACTTTAATATCAGGAATCTTTAAACGCGTTGTTTAAATTGGTCCTTTTAAATGGTCCTCCTTGAACTCAGCCCTTCCTGTCTTGGGGCAAGCCATCGTTGCCATTGCAGAATTGATGTTCATCAACGATGGCGGCATTTCATAATGTCACTCTGAAATATGAATTTCCCTGTGGCAGCTGGACTTTGCAACTTGAAGGTGCGGGCTGCTGTAATCTGTGGGCCTGCTGCACAGGAGGCTCCCTGCCACACCTCTGTCCTCCTTCTTGCTTGTGGCCGAAAAGGAAGCCTGAGAAATATCTCTCTGCAAAGTTCAGGGCCAGTGATTCCACCCCTCTAGGTCAGAGCATCTCCTTGATGGAAATAGCTCACACTGATTGGAGGCAGTAGCTGCCTGGCAGAGGATGGAAACAAAGCCAGGAGTCCTTTCAAAAGATTACCATTTTGCAGACCAGCTTTTCGGCAGAGGGAAATGGAGATTCAGGGGCCCACCTCTTCGTTCCTTTCCAAGGTGAATTCAACCTTGTGCTTTCCCAGACTGGACTCATCAACACATAAATGCAGGAAACCATTTTAAATATATAATCAAAGAGTAAGGTAAAGGTAAAGGGGCCCCTGACCATCAGGTCCAGTCGTGTCCGACTCTGGGGTTGCGGCGCTCATCTCGCTCTATAGGCCGAGGGAGCCGGCGTTTGTCCACAGACAGCTTCCGGGTCATGTGGCCAGCATGACAAAGCTGCTTCTGGCGAGCCAGAGCAGCGCACGGAAACGCCGTTTACCTTCCCGCCGGAGCGGTCCCTATTTATCTACTTGCACTTTGATGTGCTTTCGAACTGCTAGGTGGGCAGGAGCTGGGACCGAGCAATGGGAGCTCACCCCGTTGCAGGGATTCAAACCGCCGACCTTCTGATCAGCAAGCCCTAGACTCTGTGATTTAACCCACAGCGCCACCTGGGTCCCTTAATCATAATCAAAGAGTATGGATGTGTAAAAGGGTAAAAGAGGTAAAAGGGTAAAAGAGGTAAAAGGGTAAAAGAGGACAGTGGTATCTCGGTTTAAGTACACAGTTGGTTCCGGAAGTCTGTACTTAATCTGAAGCGTACTTAACCTGAAGCGAACTTTCCCATTGAAAGTAATGGAAAGTGGATTAATCCGTTCCAGACGGGTCCGCAGAGTACTTAACCTGAAAGTACTCAATCCGAAGCGTACTTAAACCGAGGTATGACTGTATTGGAAAATGATTCATAATAAATTGGGGGAGGGGAATGTTTAAAAGTACTTTCCCAAAAAAACCCAGAGTCCTTTTTGGGGGGATAATTCAGACTGAAATTCACAGGTTTTTAAAAAAAGGTTATTTATGTGTGCCACTACCGCGGCCCGTGTTTTGTTAGCCCCAAAATAGAAAATGAGCGAGGTCCCAACCAAAGAAGAATGGCAACTTAAGTTGACAGAATATGCACATCTTGCAGACTCAACATATAGATTAAGAGAACAAGAAGAACCTACGTTTAGAGAAGATTGAAAAACGTTTAATGACTACATGGGAGATAATTGTGTACAGCTGAAAACGTTGGCAGCATTAAGAAAAATTCAACAGTGTTTTTAAGGATGTAAAAGTGAGAACAGTCATACCTCAGTTTAAGTACGCTTCGGTTTGAGTACTTTCAGTTTAAGTACTCTGCGGACCTGTCTGGAACGGATTAATCCACTTTCCATTACTTTCAATGGGAAAGTTCACTTCAGGTTAAGTACGCTTCAGATTAAGTACAGACTTCCGGAACCAACTGTGTACTTAAACTGAGGTACCACTGTATTTAAAATGGTAAAACAGAAAATTTAATTAAAAAATTATATACAAAAAAACATATAAAATCAAAGAGTGCAATGGAACCAGCTGGCCACTGGGTCCAACTCTTAGCCCCGGCCCCGCCCAAAAATACCCATACAGTGCAATCGTATACATTTCGTATGTCAGTATTACATTCATATCCCACCTTTCATCTAAGGAGTTGAAGTCCAACTCCCCATTTATTCTTACGGCACCCCTGGGAGGTAGGTTAAGCTGAGAGGCAATGGCTGACCCACTGAGCTTCATAACTGAGTTAGATTTTGAACCCTGGTCACCCAGGTCCTGGTCCTGTACCAATCACTATATCTGAAGGAGTGTCTCCACCCCCATTGTTCTGCCCCGACACTGAGGTCCAGCGCCGAGGGCCTTCTGGCGGTTCCCTCGCTACGAGAAGCCAAGTTACAGGGAACCAGGCAGAGGGCCTTCTCGGTAGTGGCACCCACCCTGTGGAATGCCCTCCCACCAGAGGTCAAAGAGAACAACAATGATCAGACCTTTAGAAGGCATCTCAAGGCAGCCCTGTTTAGGGAAGCTTTTAATGTTTGATGGATTTCTGTACTTTAATATTTTGTTGGAAGCCGCCCAGAGTGGCTAGGGGAACCCGGCCTGATGGGCAGGGTATAAATAATAATAATAATAATAATAATAATTGTTATTACTAAAGCACAGGGCTCTACAGGCCATCTCAGAAGTAATTCCCACAGAGTTCAATGGAACTTAGTCCCAGGTAAGTGTGCATAGGATTGGAGCTTTAAAATCTAACACACTTGAACCCCTAACATTTTGGATCCGCACAATTCGGAACCCAGAGCTGGTGCAGCTGACGTTCCCCTTACTCTGTGTAGTACAAATGTGCAAAAGTTTATATATATATATATATATATATATATATATATATATATATATGAGAGAGATGTCTGAATTTTTAATCATTTTCACATTAAATCAACTCTTCTGCGGATAAATCTTACATTGCATTAGCTATTCTGCTGATAATTCCTACAATCAAGAGAATGAGCAACCATGCATAATTAATAAGAGATTACATCTCCCCACCCCCCGGGTGTCATTATTTGCATAAGTGATTCCAGAGGCCCTCCTTGCTTTCACATCTAAGAAAACCCATGAGCAAGAAAAGACATTTGTTTTTACCCGATTCTTTACCTTTGAAAAGCTACCAGAGGTCAAAAATCTGGAAACAGCATTATTACTGTATGTCAACTACTTTAAAGTACTTTTTAGAGTTTTCAAGGCACACCACACATGGGCTGCATCTAGGGTTGCCAGACTCAATGGTGGACAGGACTTCTGTGCCTTTAATTGCCCTGCTCTCTTTGGAGTCTGGAAACCTTAAAGAGAAACCAGCAGACCCTTTGCTTGGAAATTAAACAAAGGCTCTGCTGGTTTCTCTTTAAGGTTACCAGACTCAAAAGAGAGCAGGGCAATTAAAGGCACAGAAGTCCTGTCCTCTATTGAGTCTGGCAACCCTAGCTGCATCCAATATTAGTCCTACTCAAAGTAGTCCCACTGAAATTAACGGATTTCGGTATCTTAGGCCCATTAAATTACATGGATTTACTCTGAGCAGTGCTTTTTTTCTGGGGGGATGCAGGGGTTAGACATATCCCTAAACATTTTGTGAATCTAAGTTTGGCCTCATTGAGGGGCAGCATTTCAATATGAGTAGGAAAATGAGAGTACCCCTAAACATTTTTTAAGGGGGGGGGGAAAGCACTGGCTCAGAGGATAACTTAGTTGCAGACAACCCTATCCTTCCATCTCACATCTCAAATGGGACTCCCAGGCAAGGGAAGGGAAAGTTGCAAAAAACCATAAAATTATGAACTACTACTGAACAGCAGCAATGTAATAAGCAGCAGCAAAATTGAGCAAAGACACAAATCAGTTAGAGCACAAACACAATGCAGGTCTAAACAAAATTGTGTTGAACAGCGAGGGGTGATTTTACCAACAAACATCTTTCTTTGCAACAGGAAAATAAGGGCACATTTACACCATGCCTGTTCTAAACCTCCTTATTGGAACTGCCTGCCAAGGGTGACCTGTCATACAAACTTGCCAGCAAGTTTCCAGAAACTGGCAAGGACTTTTATTTATTTCTATTTTTTTAGGAGGGTTTTGATCCCTGTGTTCAGAATCTCTTGATTTGGTCAGCTGTCAGGCTTTTTTAAAAATAATAATAATTGGGAGGTACGCTGCTTTTAGGGACGCAGGTGGCTCTGTGGTGTAAACCACTGAGACTAGGGCTTGCCGATGAGAAGGTCGGTGGTTCGAATCCCCGCGACGGGGTGAGCTCCGTTGTTCGGTCCCTGCTCCTGCCAACCTAGCAGTTTGAAAGCACATCAAAGTGCAAGTAAATAGGTACCGCTGTGGCGGGAAGGTAAACAGCATTTCCGTGCGCTGCTCTGGTTTCACCAGAAGCGGCTTAGTCATGCTGGCCACATGACCCGGGAAAACTCTGCAGACAAACATCGGCTCCCTCGGCCAGTAAAGCAAGATGAGTGCCGCAACCCCAGAGCTGTTCACAACTGGACTTGACTGTCAGGGGTCCTTTACCTTTACCTTTTACGCTGCTTTAGAATGCGTTGTCTCACAAAGGCTTTTTAATTCCGTTGCAGCACAACATTCTTGAGGAACCTTTAAGGAAACTGAGCTGAAGGAAGGGCAAATTCAGAACCCATTTCAAAGTGAGAGGAAGGCGGCTGGCAAATTTGCAATGCCGTTTTAAAAATGCATGATCTCTGTCCTCTGGAAGAGAAGCTATATCTGTTGTTTCCTATCTAAATGAAAATCCCACTGGCCCTCTGGGCTTCAGTTATTTGAAGGACGTTGGATCTGACTCCATTTTAAAAACAAAAAAAACCCTTTTTTTCGGTTCTGTACAAATCATGCAAGCGCAGGGAGGGGTGGAATGACTGGCGAACATGCATGCATAGGACCAAAGGCAAACATTCCCCATGATGAAAGGAACTCTGTAATTAATCGGACAAGAGCCTCTGAGCTAAAAAGGGAAGTAGAAGCAGGGGGGGGGATAGAACTTGGCCTGGATTTTTGCAGAAAAGATGCGAGCAAGTAAAAATGCAGGACTGGGATGCAGTGTAAGTGGTGTCAAATGAGGCAATGGATAATGGCATCTGGCTGTGAGTGCTGTATTGCATTAGGAGCCAGGATTTGGGGGCGGAGGGAGAAATGCTTACGTGGGAAGAGGTTTAAAAGAAGGACCTTCAGGTTTCAGGCTCAAAATACGCACTTACCGGCACGTAAACTTCAAGCTGTTGCCGCAATCCAATACTAGATGCAATTTTAAAAAAGTGTTTATTGGGAGGACACCCACAAGAGGCCAAATTATGTTGGCACCTGTGGCAGAAAATCCCACACCTTTGGCAGGAAAATCACAACGGCAGTAAGTGGGGTGGGGTGGGGTGGGGTGGGGGGAAAACAGCAACTTGCTACCCTTTTGTGACATCCAAAATCAGCTGCTTGAGGCGGCTGCCTCACTCGCTTTCAAGGTAAAAAGGTAAAGGACCCCTGGATGGTTAAATCCAGTCAAAGGCGACTACAGGGTGCGGCACTCATCTCGCTTTCAGGCCGAGGGAGCCGGTGTTTGTCCACAGACAGCTTTCTGTGGCCAGCAGGACTAAACTGCTTCTGGCGCAACGGGACACCATGACGGAAACCAGAGTGCACGGAAACACCATTTATCTTCCCACCGCAACGGTACCTATTTATCTACTTGCACTGGTGTGCTTTCAAACTGCTATGTTGGCAGGAGCCGGGACAGAGCAAGGGGAGCTCGCCCCGTTGCGGGGATTCGAACCGCCGACCTTCCGATTGGCAAGCCCAAGCAACTCAGTGGTTTAGACCACAGCACCACTTCACTCCCTTTAACGGTAGGGCCAGTCATAGAATCAGTAGCACCAGAATGTGGATGCACACCTTGCTGACTAGCATCATGAAAGTACACATTTGGATGTTCACATAAATCAAGGGCATGCAAGACATGCATGAAAGACCTAGGCTGGGTCCCTGGCAACTCCAATTAAAAAGATTGTGCAGCGTATGATGTGACGGACTCGCCGCCTAGACTCTAGAGAGATCCTGCTAGTCATAGACACTGCTGGTCTACAAGGACACAGTATGACCTGGCATGAAGTAGCCTCCTTTCTATGCTTTATGTATGTACTATATTTATGATCCAGCACTTCCACAGACATGTGGAAGCCTTGTTTATTTGGGCTCATCTCCTTATAGATGAATCAGGTGTTCAGTTGGGAGAGCGTGAGACTCTCAATCTCAGGGCTGCGGGTTCAAGTCCCAAGTTGGGTGGAAGTTTCCTGCATTGTAGGGGGTTGAGCTAGATGACCACTGTGGTCCCTTTCCAACTCTGCAAGTGTGTCTGTCTGTGATGCAGCTGAATGGTGAAGAAATAAATTGAATAAGCAGTAAATACAATAATAAAAGAAGGGGTGGGTATGAGGAGGTGGCAATGCAACATAGGCAGAAACATAGGAAGCTGTCTTAGAGTAGACCAGGGATCCCCAAACTAAGGCCCGGGGGCCAGATCCAACCCAATCGCTTTCTAATGTCCACAGAGGACATTAAGGTCCACAAACAATAACATATTGGAGATCCTGAGTCACAAGGTGGTTAGGCTGGCCTCGACCAGGACCAGGGCCTTCTCAGTACTGGCCCCGACCTGGGGGAACGCTCTGTCCCAGGAAACTAGGGCCCTGCAGGATTTGTCATCTTTTCGTGGGGCCTGCAAGACAGAGCTGTTCCGTTTGGCCTGCGGACTGACGCAGTCTGACCCCACGGTTACCCTCCCCTAAGGTTTTATTTCATAATGGTTTTATCTTATTTGTAGATTTTTAATTTTAAAATTGAATTTTAACATTGTATTAATCTGCATTTTAACTGAATTGTTTCTTTTATACTTGTGTTGATATTATTTGTTGTTAGCCGCCCTGAGCCGCCTTGACTGGGAAGGGCGGGGTATAAATAAAAATTATTATTATTATTATTATTAAATCCGGCCTGTAGACGGTCCGGGAATCAGCATGTTTTTACATGAGTAGAATGTGTTCTTTTATTTAAAATGCATCTCTGGGTTATTTGTGGGGCCTGTCTGGTGTTTTTACATGAGTAGAATGTGTCTTTTTATTTAAAATGCATCTCTGGGTTATTTGTGGGGCATAGGAATTCATTCATATTATTTTTCAAAATATAGTCCAGCCCCCCACAAGGTCTGAGGGACAGTGGACCAGCCCCCTGCTGAAAAAAGTTTGCTGACCCCTGGAGAAGACCATCTAGTTTAGTATTGTCTTACACTGACTGGCAGCAAGTATCCAGGATTTCAGAGATTGTACTTGGGAACCTCTGCATCCGAAGATGCTCTACCCTCTAAGCTGTGGCCCTTTCCATGTAAAGCAAACATTGTATACAATGTTGGTTTGGTACTTGGAAATAGCAGTTGATGTAAACACAGAGAACTGCCAGATGGCATTGCTGTAATATGTCTCAGGTGTATTTCTACATCAGCTTCTCATAGTAGACCTCAAGAGGGACAACGTAGCAGATGTCTGGAGAAGGGATCTGACGTGCATTTAAAAAAATAAATAAATTATGTTTTATACCGGTACATCCAAAATGCCTCAGATTATCTCAGAATTATGTATATCCTGGCCACACCATTTGATTCCTAGGTAATGCAAGATTCAGCCAATTTTTGGAGCATCACTGATGTCAGTGCATTAGTATTTCATTTTCATTTATTAATTTCCCACCCTACCCTTTCCTCTCAAAAGAGCCCAGGGCAGCCAACAACGTAGTAGTAAAACAATACAATAAAAACAGATTTAAAACATCTAAAAGCCGTTAAGACACAAAGAATGTCAAAGAACATTCACAGCCCTTCACAGCCAGGCCCGGTGCGTCCATTTAGGCGGACTAGGCCATTGCCTAGGGCGCGAAAATGGAGGGGGCACTGCCGAGCCTGCCCCGCAAAACCCCTGCGCCACCGCCACCCTCCCAAGGCGCTCGCTCGCGCTCCTCCCGCCTATGGAGAGGAAGTTGGGGTGCATGAATCTGAGGGTCGCTGTGGCTCCATTCTGCTCACGCACATCTTGCCAGTGTGATTGTACACTGCTCTGGAAATGTTGAATTAAAGGGCATTACTGTATAGCAGGCATCCCCAAACTGCGGCCCTCCAGATGTTTTGGCCTACAACTTCCATGATCCCTAGCTAACAGGACCAGTGGTCAGGGAAGATGGGAATTGTAGTCCAAAACATCTCGAGGGCCGAAGTTTGGGAATGCCTGCTGTATAGAAATGTTTTCAATAAATAAATGTTCTCTAGGTTAAATTCCTCTCCCCAAATGTCTAGTAATTAAATCTCTTAAATTAAATCTGAATACATCTGATTATTATTATTATTATTATTATTAAATTTGGCAAATACTGTGTAACAGAAGGAAAGTGAAACGGGGAAAAATAGGATCATTGCCAAATTACATTAAGAACAATATATCTATGCTTATTTAAGTATATAAATGATCTGTATATGCAAACAGGCATCTAAATGAGATTGATTATTATAAGCCATGCCCTCATATGCAGAAGGGACGATGAGATATGAATTCATCTTGACTCTGCTACAAAGGCATGCACCTTGATGGGGAAATGCCCACCAAGATAGATATTCCATTGCACTTAGAGATACAACAGAAAAGCAACTATTAGAGAATACAATGAGCCCTCTGTCTGGAAGCACCTTTAGCCATTGGATAGGCATTCAGATTCCTAACCCCAAAGCAGCAGGCTTATTGTGGCAAGACGGACTGTTTCCAACATTCAAAACTGCGCCATTTTATTGTTGGAAAAATGTTGCTTCCCCCTAGCACCTAGGGACACTAGGTTGACACTTTCAGAACAACATGTAATGGCTTTTATACAAGTTGAAGCTAGTTTACAAAGCTATTGTACTACCAACCTTACTATATGCTTGTGAAACATGGACCACTTATAAACGCCATCTCCAACTCCTTGAAAGATTCCATCAACGGTGTCTCAGAAAATTTTTACACATCACTTGGGAAGACAGGAGAACTAATATCAGTGTACTGGAAGAAGCAAAGATCACCAGTGTTGAAGCACTGATTCTTCAACATCAACTTCGTTGGACTGGTCATGTTGTGTGGATGCCTGATGATCGTCTTCCAAAGCAACTACTCTATTCTGAACGTAAAAATGGAAAGCATAATGCTGGTGGCCAACAAAAGGGGTTTAAAGACTCTCTCAAGGCAAATCTTTAAAAAATGTAGTATAAACATTGACTACTGGGAAACACTGGCCTGCGAGAGCTCCAGTTGGAGAACAGCCTTTACCAAAGGTGTTGTGGGCTTTGAAGACACTCAAACTCAGGACGCAAGAGAGAAATGTGCTAAGAGGAAGGCACGCTTGGCAAATCCACACCATGATCAACTCCCGCCTGGAAACCAATGTCTCCACTGTGGAAGGATGTGTGGATCCAGAATTGGCATCCAGTCACTTACGGACTCATTGTTCAAACCGTGTTTATGGAAGACGATCTTACTCGGCTACGAGTGATCGCCGAAGAAGTGTGACCATTTTGGCACATGCAACATGGTTGTGAGAGTGTCAGCCTGCAGGACACTGACTGCATGGTGAAAATGAGCTTAGAATCTGCTGGTTTGGCTCCTTCTGCCAAGTTCCCCAAGGGAACTCCAGGGCACAGTTCCACCCTGCAGAAAACAAGATTTAACAGCCCACCTTTCAACCTGATGCATGGTGGGTTGAATCCTGTTCTGCACTCATCTGCACTCGTCCCTGTGGGGCAACTTTGACAGGCGATTGAAAACCGCTCGCCTGTCAGTCACCAGGTGTTATTACGTGACGTCAGATGATTGACAAGTGGGTGATCCCATGCCCCTGCTGGCCCACAAGGATACGAGGAAATAAAGATCTGCCGCCCAGGCAAAAAGAAGAAGAAGAAGAAGAAGAAGAAGAAGAAGAAGAAGAAGAAGAAGAAGAAGAAGAAGAAGAAGAAGAAGAAGAAGAAGAAGAAGAAGAAGAAGAAGAAGAAGGGGTCCCCCATGCCAGTTTTAGATTGTCAGGTGGCTACGGAACATCTGCTAGTTCAAAACATGCCACGGAAAAAAAAGATTGATCAAATGTCCTGTGTTTATCTGCATGCTGATTTGGGCCTTTAGGAAATGCTGCAGATCTATATTCTGTTTCATCTTCCGTAACCACTGGGGCTTTAAGGAACGGATTTGTCACAAAACCACAATAATAACGAAACTCTTGAAGCATGGGTAAGAATGATAGAAGAGAATGTCCACTGCTATCTGCTGTTTCAGGAAGCATTGTGCGTGGCCGTACACCTGTCACAGAGATAATGGGGCTGCTGTGAGTATGGATCTGAGTTTATATCCCTCTGTCGTTTACTCGTATTGCATTTGATATTAACAGCTGACATGACCTCTAGACTCAGAGAGGGCTTTGGCGTGATTCAGCATGATGTCAGCGCCGGTTTAGGGCAGCGGTGCCTCCCTTAATGTTTCTAGACTACGACTTCCATCATCCCTGATCAATGCCCACGCCGGCTGGGGCTGACGGGAGCTGGAGTCCAAAACAGCTGAAAGACACCAGATTGGGGAAGGCTGGTTTAGAATGATGCTGAAGTGGAGAACTTTGTCTAATGTACAGGGTGCTTTTGTTTGAGAACGTTAGCAGCCACTCTTGGGTGTTACTGTTCCCACGCTGTTGCACTAGCCCTTGTTTTTCTTAACCGAGTTGTTCTGAGTAACTGTTATGCTAGGGGTGGGAAACCTCCGGGTTGGGGGGCAAGTATGGCCCTCTCTATCTGACCCGTGGAACACTGCCTAGATCCCACCACTCTTACTAGCCCATCTTTGCACCCTGAGTGATTTTGCCTTGCTGGAATGAGTCCTTGACCTCTGATCAATGCCTCTTGCTTGTCTGAATGAACGGAGAAACCAGGCTACCGTAGTTTCGTGACATTTGCATGCATTGCTCTGCCTGCTTTCGCCTCCGACCCTGCCCTCCACCAGCACGTGTCCCTTGGAGGGTTGACCAGAAGGGGACGTGGCTCTTTGCTTACGCGTTATTGTATTTTGTGCATTGCTGGAAACAGCCATTGCATGTGTTGCAAAGGCAGCCTACAAGTTGGGAGAAAAAAATGATGAGGGGACTCTGCAACTATGAAGGAAGTGTAAGGGTCCTAGACTATGCCCCCCAAAACTCTCCGCATGAGCAGAATTGGTCCTGAATCTCTTTAAACACTCCTTTAGGTACAGAATTAGAAAATAAGCATCCAGTTCAAATAGATTAAGAGAAAAAGAAATTCTGGAATCGCTGACAGTAAATATACATAACTAAAGTTAGATGACCTATATTGGATTTTCAAAAAGCCTCGAAGTAAGCTTTTTGAGGTGATGAACTTTCCACTATTGCATCGTTTGTGTAGAATGTTATTGTCTGCATTTCTACCCATCAAGATCCACCTGTCATCTGAAAATCGTCTGTATTTTTTTCTCAGCCCAGCCAAAACAATCCACTGTGTTTGTGACATGAGACATGGGCTACAACTAACTTCAAAACTCTAATAGGGCAAAAACCTCTTCTAAAGCATAATGTGACAACTGATAATAGGAGGCCGGTCTTCTGGTTCCCAGATCAAAATCAAGGAGTCCCCTTTTGGGTTGCCTGGTCAGTACTGTTCAACAGATTGATTCTGAAAGTTCACAAAGGCCACGATGCATCAAAGCAAATTAAATTTGCCAGATGATGGTGCAGTCCTTTCAAAGGAGACTCTGCAATGGGAAAGTTCTGGATCCTAACCCTTGAACAAGTCAAGTGCAGATGGAATTCTGTTAGCAAACCTGGCTGCGTTTCTTGGGGTATAAAAAAGGATTATGGGCAATCCTCTTTGGTTCAGGCTGTGTTTAGCACACAAGAAATCAGTTTTTCCAGTTTTTCACCTTGTTAATTTGGAGACCTTGTTGAAGATTATTTAATACGCATTGGCCAACTCCCCAACATTCTGAAACCGAAATGATCTCTGGTGTGGACCAGATAACCATTTACTAAATTATTTATATTAATAACCCAACGTTCCTCCCCAAGGAACCCAGGGTGGCCAACGGGCAAGTGATAAAACATTTTTTTAAAAAAAAAAACAATTCCAGTACAGAAACAGACTGGGAAAGATCTCAGCTTAAAACATTTCCTGAAAGAGGAAGGTTTTCAGCAGGTGCCAAAGAGACTACAGAGATGGTGCCTGCCTAATATTGAAAGGGAAGGGGTTCACAACATTAGAAAGGCCTGTTTCCTACATTGTACAGAATGCACTTCCTGATAAGATGGCATTTACAGAGGCCCTCACTGCAGAGCAGAGTGATCAACTGGGTATAAAAGGAATGTGACAATCTTTCAGGTATCCTGGTCCCAAAACCGGCACCTTAAACTTTGCCTAGTAACTAACTGGCAGCCAGTGCAATTCTTTGAACAGCAGGGCAGCGTGTTGACAATCTATAATCCAACATCCCATAATACTAACTCTGTAGTCTGTGCAATTAATTATGCATAGGGGAAACAGTCAGATCTGAAAAACAAAACACCAAACTGGGAGACATCTTTGCTGCTGGTGCTATTCATGCATGCTTCCAAAAAAAATAATAATCAAATGCTAAAATGAGAATCAGGGTGTGTGTGTGTGTGAGGTGGGATTAATGCATCTTCAAATGAGGCAGGTGGATCCTGACACCATGGAAGAAACTTGCCCCGATTTAGTCTGGGCTCAGCCCACTTTGGGAGCCTTGCTTTCCTTCTTCTTGCTTCAACTCACAGCAGTTTTCAAGGCTGTTGTCCGTGGTATCATCTGTGAACTGTCTTCATGAGCTGGGCACTGGTGGCACGATTTTACAGTGGTTCCACTCCAACTGAAGGGGTTGAGTTTAAAGAATGACTTTAAGGGATTATGTGCCCATCCCTTGACAGTTGTATTGTTTGGTGCCTCAGGGCACTATTTTGCCCCCTTAAGGAAGGTTTATACGAAGGTGCTAGGAGCAGTTATTAGAAGATTTAGGGTGCAGTGTCATTAGGGGTGGTATTTTACTATTTTTGACTCAGAGTAGACCCATTGCAATTACTGAACATGGCAAAGTTGGTTTATATTCTTATGAATGCATAAAATCCCAGCACAATGAAAAGACCCCTTTACAAAGGTGGTCTGATCTAAATTGAGTCTCCAGTTTTCTAATTCGTACTTACTAACCAAGCCTGAATACTAATTGGCTACTATAACAATTGTTTCTTTGAGATGCTATCTCTGTCCCATTTCAAGTGGACTACACTAAGCACTGGAATGCTTCAGGTTATTCTGCTGTTCGGCTTATCTGCCTTTTGTATTACAGAATCTAGAGTTTTAGAGGATTGTGAAGTTACAATTGTTAGGACACGAAGCAAGATCGCTTGTTTGAAGGGTCAAGTATCCATAACTTTCCAGAATGGAAGGTTAATAATTACTGGCAGAATAATTTATTTGTGCTAGCACCATAGCTGCCAAGTTATCCCTTTTTTAAAGGGATTTCCCCTTATGCTGAATAGGCTTCCTCGTGAGAAAAGGGAAAACTTGGCAGCTATGGCTAGCACCCATGGCACTTAGCTGTCAATATAAGTATTAATTCATTATTTGCATGGTGCATACTTTCATATTGATAATGCTTAACGTCAAGTCACATTTTTGACCCCTTACGTGTGTTTGTTTCTGTAGAAAAGCATACTTTTTATTTTGCTTGATAGCTCTTGGATTCAGGTGTTTGAGATATACGGTGTGCAAGAAATTGTGAAGGGTTTTCCTTTTTCTTTGCTAGACCAAAGGAAAACAAATATCAGACAATGTATGGGGCAATTCAGATTCAGTTCACATCTATAATTTCCCTTTATCTGCCCAACGGCTGCTTCCAATAAGGGGTCATGCGTTGATGGTGGTGACAGATGTTGTGAGTTCATGTAGGAAATGAAACAATACCATGTTTCCACAAAATCACTATTGACACAAGTGCTACTCAAAGCAATGGCCCACAGACCAGCGGCTGCCAGTCCCTGGAGACTACACCATAGCCCAGGTTGAGTGTGATGCTCAATTGTGGTCCCTGAGACATTGGGGGGGGGGGTAGAACACACATCAGATAGTTTGAGAAGCACTGCTCTACACCTTTAGCCCCCTTTATTTATTTTGCATATTCACCTGCTATAGATGTTCGCCAAATGTATGCATGGCATCTAATCAGTGAGATATCTTCACCATGTTTCCACTAAAGCCCAATGGTCTGCGTGGCTGCTCCCATAAAAGAATAAGGGCATGCCTTTGCAAGTTAACTTCCCATTTCCGTCCTTAAGAATAGAGGGCAACTTTAAGTGTACAGTTAGACCCATAATTTGTACTGCATTCAGAGCCATGGATTCAGTTTTTATAGGGGAAGCCAGGGGTGAGGGAACTTTTCCCAGCCCAGGGCCCACATTCCCGTCATAGGCAACCTTCCAAGGGCGACATATCAGTGGTGGATGTGGCAAGATACACATCACTATCCATCCATGTCGCCGTTACAATCTAGGCAGGTGAAATCACTAGGGGGCATAGAGCAAGGTCAGTGAGGGGTGTGGCTTGGGCAGAGTCCAAAGGGCCAGACAGAAAGCTTTGGGGGCCACACTCAGACCTTTAGGCCTGGGGTTCTCCATCCCTGGAATAGACTTTAATATGTTTTGTAGTACGTTCAGATACCTAAACAAAGTTTTTCAACTAAAGGGACACTATATTATTATTATTACTGTATTATTATTATTATTAATTCCATTTATATACATACTGCCCTACACCTTTAACAGGCCATAGATAATTTAATGGCCAAAGACCTGGGCAAAGAGGAAAGTTTTTGTGATTTAAAAAATTGTTTTATTCAGTTTCCAGAGTCCTGTGGCAGCTTAATGACTGACCAATTTATCATGACAAACTTTTGTGGGCTAGAGTTCTTTTTATTTGCTTCACATTTCTAAGAATAAAGCCTAAAGAGCCGCAGAATTACAATAATTATAAACATTAGCAAACGCACTGTTTCCTTAAAGGATGCCAGGTAATTATACTCAGATATATCACCCTGGGTCCTGACCTCAATATAATTTGATGTGTCACGAATAAAACACGCAAACATCTCTCCTGCTTCGCACACAACGAATCTTGTAAATTTAAAAGGCAGCTCTCCAAAGCCATTTCCCCCTGAATACAGATAAAATCAGGTTTAACTTTCGTCTCATATATATGCCTCAACTCTTGCCCATGCGCTATTAAACTCTGCGCATTCCTTTAAAAAGTCACAAGCCCTTTATTCCTACACCCCTGACTTTCTTGGGGTTTCATAAACCCAACCCGAAGATGGATCGCGGAGACCGATTTTTCAGCTGCCTTTTACCATCATGTTAGGCTGGGAAACTCTGCACTGAATTTCCTTCCAGCAGAAAGAGCAAGGAGAAACAGAATATTACTCTAGTTCCCTTCCTTGCTGCACAACACCCCTCGCCACCTCTCGATTAGGGGAAGGCACCTGATGGTCTAGAGCCGAGTCACTCACCCAGCCTGTATATTAACCCTCGCGATTCTGCCAAGAGCTGCGTTGCCACCCACTTTACACACACCCCTGTACGTCGGGCTGCCGTGCTTAGTTTCCTACCCCCGTCGCACCAAACTGGCTCCCTCTGTCCCTTCGCATTGCTCAAAAGCACGTGAGCCGCCACATCGCACACGTCCGCTACACACTGCAATTGCAGCAGCAGCAGCAGCAGCAGCAGCTACATACCCCGAACTTCTGACATTGCAATGCAAGGAATACATGGTCTCCTTGAAAAAATCCTAGGAACCTAGCCGATATCCTGGGAATCAGCCGGTGTCAGGAAGGCGCTTCTCCGCTCTGAAGGAAAGCTGATCTGCAGCAGAATAGGGGGCGAATCGCCCCGCAAACTCTCCCTAATCAGCGCCTTTTCTGTCGCTTCCAAGAACCAAGGCGAATTAAAAACTCGCTCCAGCATTCCAATCCTCAGCGATTTGTCCGGGTTTCCCACGCCCCCACCCCGTCCGAAGTTAAAAGTTTGCTTTCCCATCCACGGTGGTCTTGCACCACCACCCCGCCACATTGCCCATGCATGTTAAGCCCCACGGTGCAGGGAGTGCACCGAACTTGCTTAAGGGAGCTGGGCGGGTTGTAGGTTTGCCAGGCGGCTCCTTTTGCGCCCCTGCAGGCGTTGATGCGGCTCGGAAACGCCTCTTGCTTTTTCATTCTTTATTTTTATTATTATTATTATTATTATTATTATTATTATTATTATTATTATTATTATTATTATTATTATTATCCCGAGGAGGTTGTTTGCCTCCCCCTCGCAGCCTTGGCTCTTTCAACACAGCCCGGCTGACATCTCTCTCCCTCTCTCTCCAAGAAGGCTTATCCCGCTTTTCCCTCTCAACTCCGGAACTTTCCATATACAGGAGGCGCACATACACACGCATCCTGACGCTCAGTAGCGCCAGCGCCGGCTTCCCTCAAGACTCTGAGCGGCCACAGCCTCTTCCTAGGGACGCGCCCGCCTTTCCCGCCCATAACCCCAGTTCCCACTGTCTGACTCCTTCGCAGGGGGCGCCTCGCTCCACAGCTCAGACTGTGCATGCCCGAGTGACGCATTGCAGGTACGAAGCCACCAATCAGCGGAGCCCGTCGGTCGTTCACTCACTGGCACGTTTTGTCTTCCTCCGCGCTACGAAAAAGTCCCTCATTTGCAAATTTATTTATATCTTTTTTTTAAATAAAAAGTACGACTTCTCGTTTCTTGCTGATCCTTGTTTGTTTCTCGTCGAGTGGGGACGACAGACAGCATCGTGGCGGTCTGGAGAGGCGGGGAGGAAAGGGATAGACAGCCGCAGCGACGGTTGATAACGGCTGCTTGAGGGCGTGGGGCTGGATCTCGTTTCGCCCCGCGCCGCGGCTTTTCTATGGTGATTTGGGAACGGGGGGAGGGGAAGGGAGATGGGGCGGGTTAGGAGCGCGGAGGGATCCGGGAGAGCGGTGAGGTGGTTTATGAGGCGCTGCCGGCAGGCGCGTTGTGCCCAGTCTGAGGAGAGCTGCCGAGCAGTTAAGGTAGCAGGAGCGGAGGAGACGACTGACAGCGCGCCACTCCCGCCTACCGCGCTTAGCGAGGCTGCCTTCATCTTCAGCGTTAGCTGCTGCCAAGCCCGGGCCAAGCCACCATGGTTAGCAAACGGGAGAGCGGGGAGAGGCGGTTTGCGTTTTAACTCGGATCGGCGGTTGGGCCGCGCGCAATCGGCGCCTTTTTGACCTGAGGCTGGCGTGAGACGGGGGGGGGGGGAAGAGAGAGAGAGAGAAGGACATCCGCCTCCCGGGGGGGGGCTGTGGGAAGGCGCGGACGCGTGGGAGGTAGTTCGTCGTGTCCCGTCCCCCCCCCAACCCCAAATAGGCGCGTGTTCATCGGCTGGATTCAAAATTCAAACCACCGGCGACGGTTGTTTCCGGCGCCATGCTGCTTTTCTCTCCCTCGCGTTCTGGACGAGGGAGAGATACGCATATGCACACCTACATAGTCGGCGGCAGTTTTCTGCCTAGTCGAGGGATTTTTGTTTAGGGGAAGAGTGGCGGAGAAGGCAGGCGGCAGTTGGCTGCAGGGGCGCGCGCGCGTGTGTTTATGTGGGGCGGGGTGGGTGCAACAGCGTCGTTATAGCAACCGAGATGTCACCGCCGCCCCTTCCTTGGCAGCCCTCGGCTTGGGGGTGGGGAGGCAGCTGCTGGAATCCAGAACAGCCATCGCTTATCTCTCTCTCTCCCCCACTCCCTAAAAAAATTAAGGCTTGAAGGCGTATTTGGGGAGAAATTCGGTGCATGCGAAACGGCGCGTTGTCGGGGAGGGGGCGGCTGCAAGAGGGAGAAGTTGCGGGGTGTTGCTGCTGCTTGATGCATTGCAAGATCGCACCTGGAGGGGTGGGGAATGCAGGGGGTATCCAAAACGGCTGCGCGAAGTCCTCGGATTTGCTCTTCCTCAAGTGTAAGGGGGAAAGGGAGAGCAGATCGACCTTCACATTAAAAAAAATGCAATCTGCAGAAGCCCAGAGGCTTAGAGTTGCATGATGTTTGTGCAAGGAGCGGGGCGGGGAGAGTAGAATGGGGCAGTCGGTGCCCCCGTGCTTGTAGCTGAAGAGTGCAGTCCTGGTAACCTCTGAGATAATATACTGTAAACCGTTCGCTGTTCTTGTGGATCCTTTTCAAAAAATAAAGGTTTTTTTTCTGTTGATGGCTACTGTCGAGCTGTCACATTAAGTAAAACTTGGCAGGGTTATACCGAGTTGTCATGCACTGGAATAAAGGCACTTATTTGGAAGGAGACTTAAGGCAATCAATCTGAGGGTCTGCTTGAACTATCCAGCAGCATAATGCAGAGGCTGTTGCTGCAGTTTTCCCTCTAGGCATAAACCCTTGTGAAGAGAGAGCAGCTTCCTTCTCTAATGGCAACTGTGACTCCCGTTGGGAGCACATCAAGGATATGTAAAAGGGAAAAAATATTTCCTGCTAATTTTGCAGTAGGATCTTAAAGGCATTAGTGAGAAAGCTGTGCACGATTTGATACTCCTAGTCTTTTGCAAAGCAAGGATGTGCTGTGTGAAGGAGATGGCTGCAGACCTCTGGCTTGGCAGTCATGGGTTTATTTTCACTTCCTATTGAAGGAATTGCTTAGATGAGATACCTTTTTACTCAAGTGAAGTTGAATGATTTGTTTTGACACTAAGGCTGTATGCAGATGTATTTATCAAGGGACTAGCTTTTCAGTGGCCATAAAAGTAGAGGTTCATATACCAAGGAATAATTTCAGGTCTTCAAAGCTATCAAGATTCCAGTTAGTGCTAGTATTCTGGGAACCTCATCTACAAGATGAACATATTTGAAAGTTGTTTTCTGTTACCCTGTCAGAGGCTTAATATTGACCATCTTCTAAATACTTTTCCATACCTTAAATATATTTGGTGCAGTGTTCTGAATATACACTGTATTTGTAAAAGTGCAGTGCTTGTCTCACAAACATAGTGACCTACCTGAGAGAAATTACATTGCTTTAGATTTGGAGAGTAGATGTAAACCATTTTGTAAGTGTTCTGCAACATGTTTAATTTGGGTATGTCAGCCTCAGCAGCTGTCTCTTAAGCAGCCAACCCTGGACTATGAAGTTGTGCCTGGAATATGAATATACTGAAGGCTGGAAAAATGCAAGATGCCAGATCACAAGCACTCCAGAAAAATAAATATGTTGACACCTAGGAATATAAACTTACCATTGGCCGGCCACTTGAGAACCAGATACTGGCCTAGATGGAACACTGGCCTAATTCCACAGACCCTTTGCATTCTTTAAAGGCCTCTGTTTTGAGGCATTGGAGATTTTTTAGTGCCTCCCTATGATACCTTGTATTCCCGGGTACTGTTTGTTGCTCAAGCAATGTAATGTGGGTAAATGGTCAAACTGGAGTAAAAAAATTATTGGAGAAAAACACTTTGAGAGGATCTTATCCAAAACTCAGGCTTTCTTACTGATGTCATCCTTTTTGGAGCTCCTCTTGCATATATCTGTTGGTAGCTGTGCTGTTAGTATACAGTAGGTGTTGGGTTCAAAGCCAACAAGCAAAATAGGATTTCCTTCTCTATTGCCAAATACAGTATTTTCTTCCACAGTGCTGTATTCCAACCTGGAATCCTTCACATAAGGATTACTGGCCACTATTTTCCCCTCTGTCCTCAATGGAGTTTGCCTTAAAGCATTATTTTTCCATCTACAACCACAGGAATTGCTCTTGGTTCCTTTTTTTTCAAAGCTTGTCCATAGCTTGTTGCTCACGACCTACACTTTAAAAGTCTTTTTTTTTGGGGGGGTGAAATTAGGGATGTCATGGGGAGAGATGGGTTTCATCAAGAGAGTTAGATGCTATCATTATTTATTAAATTTGTATACTGCCCTTCATCTGTAGAACAAAACAATAATCCCTCTCCCACAAACACATTTAAAAGGGTATAGGATGTTAGTCAGCCAAAAGCCTGGTCGAAGAGGAACATTTGCACCAGGTACCTAAAGGTATATAACGGGTCAGCAAACTTTTTCAGCAGGGGGCCGGACTATATTTTGGGGGGGGGGAAATGAACAAATTCCTATGCCCCACAAATAACCCAGAGATGCATTTTAAATAAAAGGACACATTCTACTCAGGTAAAAACATGCTGATTCCCGGACCGTCCACAGGCCGGATTGAGAAGGTGATTGGGCCGCATCCGGCCCCCGGGCCTTAGTTTAGGAACCCCTGGAAAATGAAGGCTTAAGAATTCCACATACAGAGTCACTGCAGAAAAGGCTCGTTCTTTCATTGAGGAGGCAGAGGAAGAAGGGCCTCAGGATGGTTGCAGGGTCTGTGTAGCTGTAGATTCCATTGCAGCTGATCCTGCGGGTTAAACCACAGAGCCTAGAGCTTGCTGATGAGAAGGTCAGCGGTTTGAATCCCTGTGACAGGGTGAGCTCCCGTTGCTCTGTCCCAGCTCCTGCCAACGTAGCAGTTTGAAAGCACATCAAAGTGCAAGTAGATAAATAGGTACCGCTCCGGCGGGAAGGTAAACGGCGTTTCCGTGTGCTGCCCTGGTTTGCCAGAAGCGGCTTTGACATCCTGGCCACATGACCTGGAAGCTGTATGCCGGCTCCCTTGGCCAATAACACGAGATGAGCGCCGCAACCCCTGAGTCGGTCACGACTGGACCAAATGGTCAGGGGTCCCTTTACCTTTTACCTTACAGCATAAGTTAAGATACTTGTAGATGTGAATGGCAGGTAGTAGCGACACCCCAAAATTCCATTCATACTGTGATTTTTAGGTCAGATTGTTGTTTCTCTTGATAGAGCTACCATGTTTCTCCGAAAATAAGACACCGTCTTATATTTATCTTTCCTATTAAAAAAACCCCCCACAGTGGCTTATTTTCAGGGGATGTCTTATTTTTATTACGCATCCAGCCTTGCCTCTTCCTTGGGGCCCTCCAGAACTGTGCCTATCACTGTCTTATTTTCAGGGTATGGCTTATATTGCACAAATGCTTAGAAATCCTGCTATGGCTTATTTTATGGGTATGTCTTATTTTAGGAGAAACAGGGTACTACAGAATATTATAACGTAATTTTTAGTGAAAGTATATGGTCAATTCAGTGTATTAGTAGTTATGCCAACACCAAACTTCTGTGGTGATGACCTCTTTTGGATGTGGGCCCCTCATTAATCCTAGCTTGCATGAAGGGATCCACTTTCATCTTGCATAGGCCTACCTCATATTTGAACTTGCTCACTTTACCTTGGCATGATAGAGGAGTGCTAGTTTACACCAACACATCATGATACCTTCCATTAGTTTCTCTGTCGTAATCTGAATTTCTCACACAACTTCTCCATAATACCATGTTTTTTAGTTTTTGATTACTTCATCCTGTAAGAAAATGTTTCCTCTTTCTTTGCCACAAGTATATACCTAGACCCTGACCAGATGTTTGGAAGTATTCTATAAATGCAGCACATATGAGCTATGTGTGCTATTGGCATGCACTCTTTCCAGGAAATGTATGAATTGCAAAACTAGAAATTTTACCTCAAAGTCAATTTATTTATACCGGTTCTTCCTCCCACTCAAGTAATTTAAATCAATCCACCTTGCTTCATGGAGCAGGTCTAGCTCTGAAACAGGTGAACAGGGTCCTTGATCATATGCAGAATGTACAGCTTGCACCAGTGACTCACCACAGTCTGTTCAACTTACTGGAGCAAAGCTTCTTGCTATACAAAGTTGCAGTATACTTCAAATGTTGCACAATGCAGTTCTTTGGTGAATAAGGGGTATAGTATGCCTGAAATACCTCTCATCCCCCAACCCCTGCTCATGTAAGATTGTGGATAAGGATGAAATACCTGATCCACCTCTCTCCATCCCACCTGGCACATATTTATTCAGAAATACAATTGATTCCTGTGAACCTGATGAACACACTCCATTTGTGTTCCAATAAGTGAGTTAACGAAACAATTTGATGGTGGGGGAAATAGGCAAAACATGAGCATGACTTTGATTATGAGCCACTCAGTCTTGCTGTTTTCACTGTCTCACTGAATCAGTTTCCTGAGGGGAAGTGAGCAGCAAGTTCACAAGACTCATGCTAAATGTTTTTTAGTCATAGTATTCATGGTAACCAAGTGTGGCGCTTCTTGCAGGCTTCACTTCATGTATAGTTACCCCAGCACCCTCTACTTCCATTATATAAGTTTAGCTATATGTGTATGGCCATTTAGACAGTATATAAAAATAGATGGTGTTATGCTCAAACTCATAAAGCAGAAGTGAAGGGTGTGAAGCAAACTGAGATAGCCCTTTGTGTATTTTTCTTTTGCCTCTTCCACCACACACACACACACACTTACCTACCTTGAGCCCACAGAGAGAGTTAGGATCTTGGTTTATAAAACTAAAGACATTTTTTGTTGAAATACATACTGAGGTGCACCTTAGGTGTGGTATTTTCAAATGGAATGCAGTACACTACAGGGTTATGAAGTGCAGGCCTGTGTAGCTTGTGGTTTGAAAGCCATCTAAAAGGAAGCTTACCAGCAACATACAGTGATGCACCAAGGCTTCAAATATATTTGTGCCAGAACAGTTAAGTCCCATCCTTCAGTATCTTGTCACCTTTTTCTTTGGTACCTAAACTATAGGAAGCTTGAGTATGGGGAAGGCAGTTCACATCATTCCACTTTGGTTCATATGTCTGTACAGGGCACTCCCTATTTGCACATTGGTTGCATTCTAGGCATTTGCCATGTCAGCGGAGCACACATAACCCCACCCTCTTTCAAGTCCAAAATGACCGATGTGTCTGTCAATTAAACATGCACAAAATGGTCACTGCCTGTAATTGGAATTTTTTTGTACATCTAGTTGGAGATTGGGGAGGCTTGCAACTTAACCTGAAAATAATTGAATCTGGGAATATAAAAGTGAAGATTGCTTGAAAATGTGACAGATTTGAACATTAATTTCTATTGTATCCAGAGAAACAGTTCAGGTGGTCTGCTGGTGAAGGAGGTTGCTACTGCTTGGCTTAATATGGTCAGTTAAAATTGGTTGAATGGTTCTGTGGTAGATTGGGCTATGGTTCTGTGGCAGACTGGGCTAGAAATCAGTGTTCTGGATCTTTGGGCTTCCAGATGCTGCATTGAGCTGCATCATTCCTAATATTGGCTAAACTGACTAGGGATAATGAGGGTTGTAATCCAACACCATTTGGTGACCCAAGATTGAAGGGCACTGTGGTAGATGATGCAAACTGAAATGCTTTCGTATTATGACTAATCTGATGTAATATAACTTGGCTTCAGGTGGGGGATTTAAAATAAGACAATATAACCAAGCTCTCATTTTTGTTCTAATAATGAGGTTATAGATAGTTTTTCCAAGGGAAGTGTGGCATTGGTAACCGCTTATAAATTTTGGGATCCTTTGGAAAATAAGTAATGAAATCATACTTTTTAAAATGTTAGCTTGATTTTATTGATTTCAAGATGCTTACATTTAATTGTATGGTACTATTAATAAGTAATATTAATATTATTGGGTGAATATGCTACTGAACACTTTATATTGCATGCAATTTTCACTAGGCTTTTTTAAATTTGGAGACTGATTTGTACATATAGGGGTTTTTGTATTGTGGCCTTGTCATCTTACATGCTATAAATTACTGCTATATTTAAAATTGAAATACAATTTTAAGGTACTCCTGAGTGCAATGAGTTTTTTTGGTGTTTATGAAACTGATAAATGCTAAGAGATTTAGTAGAATTTAAAACATTGTTCACATATCTGTTTCTTGGAAGAACTACAGTTCACTCTTGACAACGACAAATATATATATATATATATATATAATAACTTTCCATTATGTAAACCATTATGATGCACATCTAAGATGTGTTTTTCCTATAAAACCATCATTACTCTTAATGTTGAAAATTAAGTTTGCATTGAGGAAAATCTATATTTGCACCTGAAAGAAGCAGGATGTGGTTAAGATGTTTAAAATCTTGCTAGCATTTTGCTGTGGTTTCTGTGAACATATTGGAATTGAATCACATGGGAACATTTGATGCAACCTGTAGCATACAAGTATAGCTCAGTTTATGCTGTAGGAAGTCCCATTGGGGTTCTTGACATAACCCAGTAACATTACTTTTTTCCAAGAAGTGTATATTTTAAAGCATGATACCTATTGTGCATTATTCCCTACAATAAGTGTTACACAACCAGCTTGCTTCCCAGTCCAAATCAACAGGATTGCAAGTTAAGGTGAGGCTCTCCATAGAAATAGGCATATGTGCCCTACTTAAAGTCATGAGCTTGCTCAAGCTCAATATATGGCAGGTACTTTGTAATAGCTGAAAGGATTATTCTATGCCTCAGATGAATATTGTGCCAGAGCTTCAGGGCAATTGAAAACTGCTCTTAGTGCCAGGGAACAAATAGTACTGTTGATGTACAGTCTCTATAGCATTATGACAAGTAATTGGCTAGGCCTCTAGTTCCAGTCATATCAAATGAATCCTTGATGTACAATTTAATTTAAATAGTTTTCTGGATAAGTGACATGTCATCAGATTTGTGAAATTTACTGGATACAATATTGGATATCAATCTTTAGTTTTCCATTGTTACGATTCACTTTGATCATGCTCAACACAAAGCTGCTTCAGCACTGCTGTTTGTTTGTTTTGCATTATTTAATTGAGGTAGAATATCGCTTGAGCAAACTGCCATCTGGCTTAGTTTCCCTGCTGCACCCAAGCAGTTGGCTGCTACGTAAGGGCAAGGGATGAGAGCTCAACCTGTCCCAGCTGTCGGCCAGAAAATCATCTGATGCAGATAACTCCTCTTCCCTTCATAAAAACTGCAGCTGTATGAGAAGGGCATGCAGGACCCCCCCATCACTTTGCAACGGACCAAGGGCTACTGAGATATTAGACCTATTCTTTATTGAAAGGCAGTGCCCAGATTGAACCCAAGTAGACTTAATGTCCATTCAGAATTTTTTTTCTGATTCTGGCATTCTCAAAATGATTCCTGGCCAAGCTTTATGTGGAAGTGGTAATTGCTTCAAATACTCTAGAAATAGCGGTGTTTTTAGGAGCGGCAAATCTGTAAGTAGGATGTCAATTTCCAAGGTACTAATTTAATTTTCCTCTATCTTTATAGGCTGATCAACTGACAGAAGAGCAGATTGCAGGTGAGATTCTAAAAATACACTACTTGTGATCATGGTGATATAAAACTTGCGTAGTTTTCAGTTGATGTGCAACTTTGTAGTTATCATAAGTAGCTGTGGTGCTATAAGTAGTATTGCAGAACTCTGATAATTAGATAAACATTCCTTGTGTCACACAGCCTTATTTTTTATCAGTACCCCTAATATTATTATATAACTAAGAACTAACTACACATGACTTCCCTGACATTCCTAACTCAACTCACAGGATAGAATTGTTGCATTGCCTATTTGTTAACCTGCATATTTTATAATACTTGCTTTTCTTGCTGTAACAAATTGGCATGTGTGCACTTCTATACTACAAGTAGAGTACACATTTACAAGCTTTCTCTCCTTGTGCAGCAAATTACACAATCTGGATTCATACTGACTCCTCCCTCCTTTGTTGCTATTAGCCAAGTAAGATAAGAGATTAAGATATTGGTATTTTTGGTTAGGGGGATTGATTTGTGTATGTGAACATTTAGATTTTTGTACTTCAGATCATTAATATTTGTCGAGTGCTAAAACTTTGCTTAATTCAAGCCCAAGTATAATGATAAACTTCACTTTTAAATTTTTTAAAGGAGATGCTGTCACAACGTAGTATGTTGAATAATGCAATTATTCACGTGTATCCAGTGCACTTAAGTTTAATAGTCTCTTAGAAGGTGTGATGCCAGTTTTTTAATAGTTTGTGACCAGACCAAACTGTGGAAGTCAGCAAACAGTTGCCTGGTAGCATCAAGAGAAATTGTGTACATGTGTTAGTATAAATACTTATTTGTAGCTGGTCAGAATAAACATTGATTTTGTACAGTTTCCGTTGAACACAAGCACTTAAATAATATTGGTGTAGCTAACATCTGCTGGTTAGTGAATCAAATCAACTGCTACACCATTTGTAGTCTTGGATTGATAGTGTTGAGTGATGTGGTGATTCCATATTTATCAAATGGCTCATTTTAAAAGTTCTCAAATCAGGTATAATTTATATTCATTAACACTTTTAAAGCATAGCTAACACTATGCTGGTGGAAGGATTTCCCCAAAATTCAGGGCCTGCTTTTATGTGGGACAAGATGGGTAAGGTGCTTTCCATGGTCCAATACATGTCAGGTCTCTAGAAAAGTGTCCAATGGCAAATGTTGTGATACTTTGCACTGAAGGGGTGAACATTGTATGCTACTATTGTTAAGGTGTGTATGAAAGTAGTGTTATTGTTGTATTGATTCCTGTATACAATGGGGGAAATTGGGCATTTAAGTTTTGGGAATGAGATGCCCTTTATTTAAAGCTGTCCTCTGAATATTACCAAGTGTATAAAACTCAGTTGTCTACTAACCTTGTTCTAAAGCAAGTGATCAATAATAAAAAGTAGCAATAAAAATAAAGGGACAGTTAAAAAATGTTCTGTGGCTATTGAATATGGAGCAAGTTGCTGATGTAATCTTAAAATCTTAGTAAAACATTTTTCATTTATTGTGCTTTTAGTAACTTCCCTAAGTGGTTTTATACAGTAGGTAGGCTTTATCCAGGGCATGTACTAGGTACTCCATACTTGAAAGGTATTTCCTCACCCTCCCTGAGGAATCTACTAGGCCAGCCACTGGATAGAACTAAAACACTGAGTTAACCAGCCCTTTAAATTTTCTTTTCCATTTCTTTGATTCATGATGTGTAGAGCATTGATTATAAATGGTGTATAGTGTGATTCTGTAAGATGGGAATAAGGGGTAGTTATGAATAGTAAGTGCCTTTGTAATGGGCAAATTTAAAAAGTATGCTGACATTTGTAGACACAGTTTGCTGCATTGGGTTGAATGGGCAGCACTTATGCGGTTTGCCACCCATTCTGCACATAGAATATATACATTTTTTCACATGTTCTAGGCTGAGCCATACTCATATTGAGCCTTAAGAAGTGGTAAGTGTTCAGAAGCTAGATAAAGAGCACCATGCAAGTGTTGGTGTATTTTGTCAAAAGTTATACAATTGAACTCTAGTGGGAACCAAATCAAGATGTCAGGATACTAAACCAGTAAAATGCGTTTTTGCATAGAACATGGGATAAATGTGTCCACTGTCAGCATATTGATAGAAGGTATACATTATCAGAAATAATAATAAAGTAGAGCCAGTGTGGCGTAATGATTAAAGCGTTGGGCTAGGACCTGGGAGAACAGGGTTCGAATCCCCACTCAGCTGTGATGCTCCCTAGCTAACCTTGGGCCAGTCACCATCTCTTAGCCTAACCTACCTCATAAGGTTGTTGTGAGGATGAAATGGGGAGGAGGTGAACCATGTACACTGCCTTGATCCTTGAAAGATAAAGGTGGTATATAAATGTAGTAAATAAATAAAGTTTCTTACGTATTAAAGAATAGAATAGTGTGGTATAGGGAAAGTTCTGAGGGATTCATATTATATTCCACATTTCTGATACTTGTGCTTCAGTGAATAGCAGTGGTGTTTGTGAACATGAGGTTAAAGAGGTGCATAAGTGGCAGAGGGAAAGCAAGTGGAGTATTTAAACATGCACAGGCTGGGTATAAACATGGCTTCCAAATTCCAGGAAGTAACAGGAGGCCTGCATTAAATTTGCTTTTTACAACAGCCTTAGGATAGAGGCTATGGCAGTCCAAACTTATGTTATCCTTGCTATCGACTCTTAAGTGGTCAGCACTCAGAAGTATGAATTGTATGTGACATATCCATTCTTTGCTACATTTCTCCAAGTCCTAAACTAAACCAAGGCAGAACTCAGTGAAATATTTTCCTGGATTCTTACATCATTGTGTGGGAGGTAGAGGGATTTATATTTTCCTATGGTGGGGGGGGGAGCTCCCTAATGTAGAAATCCATAACAGGGATTCAGTCTAACATTTTGTTCAAATCTTTCTCTGTGTGTGTTTAAAGGGTTCATGAAATGACATTTATACATGCCTCTCCCAAAGTTGTTTAATACAGGGGGAAATGCTACTTTCTTCTGCTGAATGTGTAAACTGGTCTTAACCTTAACATATTTGGCTTTTTCCTGGTTAACTGAAAGAAACAAATATCCCTAATGTGAAACTAAAAAGATACTTTAACTACTGAGGGGAGGGTTGTTGTTATTTTTTTGCCATAAAGCTTTAGATAAACTGTTGAAACAAATAAAACAGTAATGAGTGTAGTAGTCTGAACTAATCTTTCAGTTCAAGCTCGAAACCTGCTTAAATGCTATCTGAAAGTCATGGAAAAACTGAGAAACATGGAATGAGGCTGCAGTATTAGGAGTCTCACTGTATTTGGAGTCAATTTAAAGCAGGGAAAGGAAGCTTTTGGCTCTCCAGATGTTGGACTGCAGTTCCCGCCTTCCATGACCATGGAACATGACTGCTAGGGCTGTTGGGGGTTCTAGAAACATCTGGAGAGCCACATACTCCCCTTCACTGTTCATGCTTTTTTAAAAAAGTTCAACCCAATTACTGATCTTACCATGCTAATCTGAATGCAGGAAGATTTTTCATTCTTGGTTTGCCAGAACCCACAGTTGATGCAGTAGTTTCATAACTGAAATATGATATATGTCTTACTGATAGTACAAGCAGTTTAGCAATGGGGCATCTATCAACGCAAAAGCTTCATTTTCTTAGTCAAATTTCCAAGATTGTTCAGTTCCATGAATTTCAAACTGCTTAACAGGTGTGCTATGCCATGGTCATAGCAGTTTGTGATAAACTACTGTCAACACAGAGGTGAGCCAATCCTATGGGCAGAAGGATAGGAAGGTGCTGCACATGGAAGAGAGAATTAGTGAAAATCTTCCATAGGAGCATCCAGTTCAGAGTTCCATTCCACAAACCTATACAGTCTTACTTTGGAAGTCGAACGGAATCTGTTCCAGAAGTCCATTCAACTTCCAAAAGTTTTGGAAAACAAAGCATGACTTCTGATTGGCTGCAGGAAGCTCCTGCAGCCAGTCGGAAGCTGCACCGGATGCTTGGCTTTCAACAACTGGAACACTCACTTTCAGGTTTTGATCGTTCGGGAGGCAAGGTGTTTGAGATCCAAGGTACAACTGTATCTCATTCTATATCTCCATTTTTCCATATACTGTTTATATCTGTATATATTTCCATATACCTTTGGGCAAATTAATACTGATATTCTTTTTCTATTAAAACTTCTGCTCTTATCTCAACAAGATTATCAGCATCGATCCAGCTCTGCTTTAACTATCAGAGAGGCTAGCTATCCTGTTTTTCTCTGCAACTGAGCATCTAACCTTACATGGTCACCTTCAGTATTGGGATTGAACACTCTGCTCTTAAAATTAAGGGTAGAATAAAGTCTATGAACATGCAGAGATAATGGAGAGCCTTTCAAGTATTCTTCAGTCATGTCAGGGGGAAAAGGTGGAGTATAAATAATAATAAAAAATAAAGTAGCACAAATCATGTAATAACAGACTCAAAAAGATATAGACCATTGTTCATTACTAGAAAGGGACAGGAATATTAGTTGGGAATGTCAGAAACCTGGTAGAAAAGTGATAATTGGTAAAATAATAGATTCCTCTGGTTCTATACATGTGCAAAGTAACTAGCATGCTATATACGGTGCACTGAAAACCTTCCACAGAACAAATAGCTTCAAGGTGCTTCATGGGAAACAATTCATGAATGAAATAACAGTCAACTTTGGAATCTTAAAGACAGAATTAGTAAATTCATTTTGGAAGCATGAAAGTTTAAAACTGCTATAAAAAGGGGTTGGATAAATGCATACTGCAGGATGGAAAGGATATGAATACCAGTGTGGCAGAGTAAATAGTTTCTAAAGAATGTCATAAAATGTAAGGATTATATTGATAATAGGAAACGAAGAAAGGAGGTGGGTCTTTGATAAACACAGATGAAAGTTATAATAATTGAGTAGAGATACTTCAGAGTAGCTAATGCATACTTTGCATCCATTTTCAGAGAAAAATGGAAGACCCTCTTAATAATTTTCTTCAGGGAGGGTGTCTCAAGGACTACTAATAAGCATAGGTATGCTCACCAATTCCTTGCCCCTGGGGAGAAGGTGGAGTCAGTGGGTGGTTTTGGTGGAGCCCATAATGGGATAAGAGCTAGGAGTTCTGGTTTCAAAGATAGTGGAAATGAGGCTATTTGCCTTTATTTCCACAAATAATGTTCCCTGAGAATTGAATGTCCACCTTGGTTCAAATTGATATGAAGAGAATTTTCTCATTGGGATGTTAGTGTTTGTAGTCTAGTTCACACCTCTCTCCAAGTGGGAAATGGCACTCAGTGTATACCGTAGCTATAGTTGAATTGGTGGTAACCATTCAGGAAGTATGCGATTTTGGACAACTTCCTATGCTGTGACAGTAGAAAAAGAAAATGGTACTCAGAATTACTAAGAAAGGGATTGAAAATAAACAGCCTATCATAATGTTAGTATATGCAACTTCGATGCTACCATGTTTGGAATATATCTGGTCACTCCATTCAAATAAACCACAGGGAAAGATACAGAAAGGAACAAATGATGGATAAGGTATTAGAGAACCTTTTCTATGAGGAAATAATGGTTATGGCTTTTCCAGTACAAAAGAATTCAAACAGTTGTCTCAACATGCTGTAAACTTGTTGAAAAATTGGCTAATCACTTATGAAAATCATGGACTTTTGGTCTGATCTAGCAGGGCTGCTCTACAATTACATTCTTGGCAAGACTTTGCCACTTGTACACAATGCAGGTCAGCTTGATTAACAGCCCTGGTTTCTGCTCAAGGCAGGTTACATTGGAGAGTGTTCCGAAAATGTTAGATGCCACAGATCTTGCTGAAACCATATTCGTTTGGATCTGGATGTGCTTTAGTTTCTTTGGATTCATTCATTGTGCTTCTCAATTCCTGTGCAGTTTAAGAGAGTTTGTAGAAATAAAAAGTTGTACAAGCATATCTTTAGTTTTAAGCTGTCTAATCTTTATATCCTATAGAATTCAAGGAAGCCTTTTCGCTATTTGATAAGGATGGAGATGGTACTATAACGACAAAAGAACTGGGGACAGTGATGAGGTCACTTGGGCAGAATCCAACAGAAGCAGAGTTACAGGACATGATCAATGAAGTAGATGCTGATGGTAAGCTTGGTCTAAAATAGTTAAGTCGCTGCAACACCAATGGCTTTCATTTAACAACCAAATTATCTTACAGGCAATGGCACAATTGACTTCCCTGAATTTTTGACAATGATGGCAAGAAAAATGAAGGATACAGACAGCGAGGAGGAAATTAGAGAAGCATTCCGTGTATTTGATAAGGTATTCAATTAATACACTCGGGAGGGGGAATATCTGAAACTGCAAAATCAGAGAATTTCCATATTCAGCACCAGTTTTCTAGTTTCAGCTAAGTTAGCATCTGCTCTCCATTTGGCTAGGTTATTTAACTCAATCAATTAAACTTAGTGCTGAGAAACAGGTCAGATTCTTAATCTCCAGAAGTCCTGATATTTCATATGAATTTAGATGAGATTTCATATGAATTTAAATGCAACTTGAGGTGTGCTGATGAGGCCCTGCTTTAAGTATCATCTTATTTGATTAACAAATTGGTGTCTACAAAAAGCAGGGCTTTAGGGTGGTAGCCTCAGATCTGTGGGGTGCTGTTCAGGCGATTTGTTTTATTTCATAACGTTTATATACTGCTTGATTGTACAAAAATAAATCAAAGTGTCAGTTCTTTAAAACACTTCTTCATACTTTCTTATTAATGCTTTTAGGAGATTGGTTCCTACTGGTTCTGATAAGTCTGCTGTTGATACATTTTATTGCTTAACCCATTTCATGAGCATTTTGAGAATTTGTTGCTGTTTAAGATCTTATGTCCAGTTACTTCGTGACATTTCTGAAAAAGATCAAGCCACAGTTGGAATTTGAAACTAAACCTCTCATGAACCTGTCATATATGTTCCCTGTGAGAACAAGATGTTGGACCAGATGGGCCTTTGGCCTGATCCTTTCAGTTCTTCTTAGGTTCTTAACCCATTAACAAATTGTTGTATGTTCGCAGAACAATTTTGAGATATTCCCATTTCTTAAGTAGTTCTTGTTGAGGCAGGAAAGGAAGCCCTCAGATACTGTGACAACTCATAAAGATTAGCCATTCATTCATATCGCCACTGCCCTGCATAACCTATGTTGGAACTAGTTCATAATAACATTCTTTACTCGGTTGTGGAAGTCTAGTGATGCAACCAAGCAACAGTCTAGCTATTCAGCAACTGCATAAAATGACTGGTTTCTGAAATTTAAATGGTATGTTTCTTACAAAACAATAAAAGTATAGGCAATTCAGGGACAATTTACATATTGGCAACACCATTCATAACTTGAGTGACCTGCATGTTGATTTTAGACCCAGGGCAGTCCAAAATACAGGTGGTGCTATACATTTTAAGTAGCCCAAAATTTCTGGCCATGTTGTGCACCTCTAGGCAAGGGTGGGATTTGAAGGGGATAGTCAGTGGATTTAAAAAAATGGAAGTTATGCATGATCAAGGCAGTTTCTGACATTAATTTCCTGTTGCATGAGTACTAACTTGCACACACCTGAATATAGCAAAGCTCTACAAACTACTTGTAAATGTTTTACAGGATGGTAATGGTTATATTAGTGCTGCAGAGCTTCGCCATGTGATGACAAATCTTGGAGAGAAATTAACAGATGAAGAAGTTGATGAGATGATTAGAGAAGCAGATATTGATGGTGATGGTCAAGTAAACTATGAAGGTAAAATGGATAACTGGTTTTCTCATTGACTAATATACCCCAGCTGCCTGAACTTACTGGCCAGAATACAAAGGTGGTTTGTTTCCATGCACATGTTGGGATATTCCATACTGTACTTGCATTCTTTGCTGCTGCTTCAGCATTTGCAGCAAAGCTAGTGTAGTTCAGTATGGTCTAACTACCATTCTGCCACAAACTTAAATATGCTTAATAAATCTATATATATATAAATGTAAAAAACTTGAAATTGTCGGCCGCTATGTTCTCCGTAACCGCTTGACCGATCGTCCTGAAATTTTGACATAACGATCCAGGCCACTCCCCGGGGGTTGCTGGGGACATGAAAACCTCAAATAGCACACCTGCGCAGGTACAGACCTGGTTTTCCACCAACTCAGACAGCGCCCTCAAGTGGAATTCCTCCCACAGTACACCCCCTCCCTTCCTGTGAAATCTAAGCCACACCCACAAACCAAATGACATCATCATCAACCAAGCAACTGAAACCACACAGGCGGCCATTATCAGACAGACTAGGCTGCTTTCCAGACTAGGCCAAGTGGAGGTAAGGCAATAGAGGGCAGGGACACGTAATGGGTCAGAACAGGGGGGGGGGAGACACAGGGATGAAACCTGCCCTCCACAATATCTCCCCTCGGCTTTGCAGACTAGGCCGCTTTCCAGACTAGGCCAAGTGGAGGTGGAGGGGGGGGCAATAGAGGGCAGGGATACGTAATGGGTCAGAACGGGGGGGAGACACAGGGATGAAACCTGCCCCCTCCACAGTGTCTCGCCTCGACTCAGGGGGACTCTGAGGCTCAAGGGGATCTGAAGGGGGGCTATTACCCTCCATTTCACAGACTAACGCACAGCAACGCGTGCAGGGCCAGCTAGTAATGAATAATAAACTTTGCATATGTCTGTACAGTAGGAAAGTGGTCTGTTCTCAGTGTAGTGCAGACAGTGACTTTTTATAATACATAGCTGGTAGGTTTGTTCAGAAGTGCCATTGTAGTTTAAGTTGATCACTTATGTAAGAATAAGCTCACTAAACAGATAGTGCCCTGGGCTTAGAACATGCAGTTGGGCAATTTTATTTAAGGAATTTATATGCTACCCTTCAAAGTACTTATTTCAGGGCAGTTTCATTTGCATTATAAAAGCAAAACAAAATAATTAAAACATCATGAACTTCACTCTTAATGTTTGAAATACAGCATCCTTCTAATACTTAAAATACAAGCCATTAAAATATCTGTTAGGATTTAAAAAGTGCCTTAACCTAGCACCTAAAAGATAGACATAGTGGCCTGACCTAGGAAACTAATTCAGTGTGTCTAATACTTGAAATCTTCATGTAGATTCCTAGATGGATAGCTTTTCAAGGTAGATAAGAAGTTTTGTAAGAAAACTGAGCAATGTGTATTGATGCAAGGAGGGGAGCTACTAGTAGTCACAAGCTGTATTTTAATTGTTGCTTTTAAATGTCCTCCAATGTATTTTGATTATTTTTAACGAGCTAGTTTTTATTAATGTTGGAAGCTGCTTTGAATCCCTGCTTGGGGAAAAAGGCAAGATATAAATCCATTTTTTAAACTCCTTATCATTTAATGTATATGAAATTGATCTGCCTAAGTTGTACAGACCAACCAGTAAGAGTATTTCTAATAAGTAGAACCACTTAATGTTGCAAGTTGATCCTTAATATGTTCATGTTGCAAGAATACTTGAATAAACATGACTGTCTCTTTTCCTCTACAGAGTTTGTACAAATGATGACAGCAAAGTGAAGACACTGTACAGAATGTGTTAAATTTCTTGTACAAATTGTTTATTTGCCTTTTTCTCTGTTTGTAACTTATCTGTAAAAGGTTTCCCCCTACTGTCAAGAGAATATGCATGTATAGTAACAAACTCATTCCTCCATGTTTTTCCCTTTATCTGTCATCCTGATATTTTGGGAAAATGATCAAAGTAACAAATGTTTGCATGTGGCTTACTCTGGATATTTAAGCCCTTCCACACTTCTAAAGCTAGATGATGTGTTGGTCAAATGAGGGAACATCTAGGTTATGCCTGTTTTAAAATTAGTTCTTTTAGGAAACTTAGCATGTTGTTGAAATGTAGTCTTAACTCTTTGTGGACTATGGACAGTCAACAATATGGAACTTAAAAAGTTTGCACTATTGCAAAACGGGTGTATTATCCAGGTACTCGTACACTATTTTTTGTACTGCTGGTCCTGTACCAGAAGACCTTTTATTCTATGGTTACTATGCTTTTAAAACTTTTGTTCAGCCACTTATTTTCAAAAGAATCTGCTTATGGCACAACTTGCCTCAAATCCATTCCAAGTTGTATATTTGTTTTCCAATAAAAAATTACAATTAACCCATATTGTTCCTATGTCTCTGTAAAATTTTTGTATATCTCTTGTCATGTTAATTCTTGATACTTCAATAGGAACTGCAGTTAGACTTAAAGAATGTCGGGGAGATGGCCCATTGGACCTTCCATGTTAGGTATTTGTTGTCTGTAATGCCTCTATTGACACATGAAATCATTGATCTATTCTGTATGGACACCCTCAACTGTAAGGGACTGGGTTTGGGGTGTTTCTGGAGCTGGTTCCAAGTTGGGAGCTGTCGCCATAGTGGTGTTTTCAATTATACCCACTGCATTAATTCGATGACCTCTGATTGCATTATTGTAAAAAGCTGAAAAGCATTGTACACAATGTTTGAAGAATGGATTGAAAGCTTCAGTCTCTAGAGTGCAGCAGCTCATCTGCTAAGAGGTGGACAGATACTTGCATCATTTCTCAAAGCATAAGCACTGACTGCTGGTCTGTTTCTGGGCTCAATTCAAAGTGCTGGCACAAATGGCTTTGAGTACAACTGATTATATCAATGAATGTTTCCTTTCATATGAAGCCTTCCTCCTCAGCATTTATTATCTTCCAATGAGGTTCTGCTTCAAATTCTATCACAGGGACACCAGATTAGCCTTTATCAGAAGCATGGCTTTCTGTAGCAGCCCCAATGCTATGAACTCTTCTTCTGCAGACAAATAAAAATCTTGTTTCCGACAGCCTTTGGTTCCTGTTTTGCCATACTTTGCGGTTGTCTTATGTATACTATTTATTTTCGGCGTGTTTTTCTTTCGTACAGTCCGAACTTGGTAAAGCTGCCCTGAAGCTTGAATACTAAAGTGGTCTAAAATATTTTTAGTTAAATCTTCCTCATTCCATGAGTAAATGGGTGCAAGCCCAAAAACAAGGGGTTTTTTCCCCCATTCCTGGATGGACAGATTGCATGTGTTTCAAAATCAAAAGCTCCCTCTTGATTGAGAGTTTGTACATTGTATCATAATGTCCATAGTGACACTTCATTATAACTGCTAGTGAGTGAAAGGAGGTACATAGGAAAGGTCTGGCACTTGCCTCTGTAGTGACTCATCATGAGTCCTGTCGTTTTGATACAGGTGTGGGATAGCATCTGGGGGTGATCAGTGAGGCAGAGCATGGCCACATCTTTACAAGGCAGTTTCACATGTACAGAAGTTCCATTCACTACCAACCATAACAAAACCTAAAAGTCAAAATGCTTGGTGGCCGTCGCAGTAATTTTGGGCTGCAAACGTCTGAAGACACGGTTTGTTACTTCTTTTGGTTTCCATTAAGCCTTTGACAATGTTCTATGGTGATTGATCACAGTGTGGGCCTTGGTCTTATGCATCATAGGTAGGAGATTTCTCTGGCAGCTGAAATTTGGTGCTTGAGGGAGGGAGATTAAGAGGTTTTATGTCTTCTCTTGCCCCCCGTCCCCCACTATGTAGCAATAGGAATTCTGCATTCTGAAGAGTCATCAAGCCCTGCCTCCATGGGAAAGTGGACAGGTGGGGTCATCATTGTATTACAAAAGCCCTTAGATTGGGTACGAGGATATTGGTCATAGCAACAAACGGATTCCCCACCTTAAAATACTGGTAATATTTGGCTTGGTGGGGAAGTATCAATCTGTGCTTATACACTTCAAGCTTATCCAGCCAAATCTATAATGGCAAATGCTCAGTTTGCGTTGCATTTGTTGTCAGGTTCCTAGAGTTTCTGTTGGGAGTCTGTATTTTCTTTGCATTTGTTAGATCTTTTTACAGCATGCAAGCCCAGTTCAGGTGCTTGACTCTGTAAAAGATGATTCCATCACCACACCTTTGCATGTTGAGAAGACCTGAAGCGAGAATCTTCCCACATTCTGTTGCTTAGATGGTTTTGTGCAATGATCATTCGGAGTTCTCATTTTAAGTGTGTTCCGCCTATTACACAAAGACATTTCAGATCTTTTCACACAGTTCTGGTAAAACGGATGGGAATTGGAGTAGCAACCTTTCATGTTCTTGGAACACAGGCAAGTGTCTGTAGGACCTGTAGTATGCAGTACTCATGGTAACTTTGTATGATCCATCCTGTAACCATGCTGCATGTGGACTGGTCATCTGGTTGCATTTTCATGGGGCATGGGAGCCCTTCAAAGGATGAAATGTACTTGGGACATGTTTTGAGAGATCATCTGAATAAACCCATGGGAGTCCCCTGGAGATGGAAATGCACTTTAATTTTCATATGGTTCATTTATGCTGAAGAGAACAGCTGCATCACGGAGATTTTTTTGGGGGGGGGGGAGAATGCAAACTACAAAAACCTTCCAATGTACCAAATTCTAAAGGGAACACGTAGGCTCATCTGTTTTTTTACAAGCACCAAGGTCACAGGTTCATTTCCCAGGAAGTAAAATAAAAAAATTCCTTCAGTAGCACCTTAAAGACCAACTAAGTTTTTATTTTGGTATGAGCTTTCGTGTGCATGCACACTTCTTCAGATACAGTGAAATGGAAGTTTCCAGGCACTTATGTAGAGAAGGGGTGGGGAGGGGTGGGGATGGGGAGGGGGGATCACTCAGAAGGGTGGTGGAAATGGGTGATTGACTGACTGATAGCTGTTGATGACCGCAAACGACTGCAAATGGTTTTGCATGAAAAAGCAAGGGTTGAGATGGCTGAAGATCGCTTATCATGTATAATGAGATAAGAACCCGATATCTCTGTTCAAACCAGGTCCCTCCATGGTTTTGAGCTTGGTGATAATATCACCAATATATATCACCAAGCTCAAAACCATGGAGGGACCTGGTTTGAACAGAGATATCGGGTTCTTATCTCATTATACATGATAAGCGATCTTCAGCCATCTCAACCCTTGCTTTTTCATGCAAAACCATTTGCAGTCGTTTGCGGTCATCAACAGCTATCAGTCAGTCAATCACCCATTTCCACCACCCTTCTGAGTGATCCCCCCTCCCCATCCCCACCCCTCCCCACCCCTTCTCTACATAAGTGCCTGGAAACTTCCATTTCACTGTATCTGAAGAAGTGTGCATGCACACGAAAGCTCATACCAAAATAAAAACTTAGTTGGTCTTTAAGGTGCTACTGAAGGAATTTTTTTATTTTACTTCGATCCAGACCAACACGGCTACCTACCTGTAACCATTTCCCAGGAAGGTCTGGGAATGTCCCTTGGCTAATCCTGCTAGTCAGTATAGAAAACATTTAGCAAGATGGACCCAATGTTCTTACTTAATATAAGGCTACTTCCATGTTCCTTGACTCACAAGCAAACAAAGAGGCACACCCAAAGCAAGAGAGCAACTGATCTCGGTCGCTGGGAAACCAACTTGCAACTATGGTCTGGGGTCCAAAGAGCTAATTGAAGCAACCACAGAGCCTAGGGTTTGCCGATCAGAAGGTCAGCGGTTCGAATCCCTGCAACGGGGTGAGCTCCCATTGCTCAGTCCCTGCTCCTGCCAACCTAGCAGTTCAAAAGCACGAAGGTAAACAGCGTTTCCATGTGCTGCTCTGGTTTGCCAGAAGCGGCTTAGTCATGCTGGCCACATGACCCACAAACTGCGGACAAATAGAGCGAGATGAGCACTGCAACCCCAGAGTCGTCTGCGCCTGGACCTAATGGTCAGGGGTACCTTTAACTATTTTGCATTTTAACAGTAAACTACTATGCCATATTGCAAAAAGCTTTTCAGATTCAGTTTATAAAGCAGTTTGCCATATTCTTTAGTGTTCAAGAAACACAAGTCCACTCTCATTAATTTGATTGCCTGGTACTCTGCCTTCAAATCATCACGTTGGTATATTCATTGGGACACCATTTTATCCTTTATTGCCATACTTTTAATAAAAATATAGATAGCTTTTTTGCTGGAGGAAGACTGGCTTGTAATCGTAGAATCATAGGAGTTGGAAGGTCATCTAGTCCAACCACCTGCAATGCAGGAATTCAGGTTACTTTTACTCAGATTAGGCCTGTTGAAATTAATGGCCACGACGAATTTGGGTCTGCTAATTTCCATGGGTCTACTCAGAGTAAACAATTGAAAATGACACAATAGTGTTTTTTTTATAGGAATCGGCACTGGGTTTTGAAATTGCTCTTTTAAATGTCTTGTTTGCACACATCACTCTTGTCCAGCCGCTATCACTTCTAGTCAAACAGGTCTTGCACAGTTCTGAAACAACGCAAAAACCTGCACAGCCTGTTAAAATCAGGGTAATGCTGGGATCACAAGTGACTTCAAAATTGGATTGCTGTAATGCACTCTGCATGGGGACTGCTAAAAGCGTTTTTTGTTCAGGCATTTTAATCTGTTTTTAGTTTAACTGTTTCTTTAATCTGTTTTTAGCTTTGTCTTTTCTTGACAATTTTCATGTTTGCTTTCATAGAATCATAGAATTGGAAGAAACCACAAGGGCCATCCAGTCCAACCCCCTGCCAAGCAGGAAACACCATCAAAGCATTCTTGACATATGCCTGTCAAGCCTCTGCTTAAAGACCTCCAAAGAAGGAGACTCCACCACACTCCTTGGTAGCAAATTCCACTGCCAAACAGCTCTTACTGTCAGGAAGTTCTTCCTAATGTTTAGGTGGAATCTTCTTTCTTGAAGTTTGAATCCATTGCTCTGTGTCCACTTCTCTGGAGCAGCAGAAAACAATCTTTCTCCCTCCTCCATATGACATCCTTTCATATATTTGAACATGGCTATCATATCACCCCTTAACCTTCTCTTCTCCAGGCTAAACAGACCCAGCTCCCTAAGCCGTTCCTCATAAGGCATTTGTGCTTTGTTCTTTGTAAACTGCTTAGAGGCTCTATTTACAATCAAACAGTATAAATTATCTTAAATTTAAATATGTAGCAATCCCTCTCCCCCCCAAAATGGGGGGGGGGCAATTAATTGTTATTGCTTTTCAACTCTTTTTGATATTTCCTTAGTTCTCTGTTTTTAGCCACTTTCTGTTTCCAGGCTTTATTTATCTCTTCCTATTTCTCCTCTTGTGTGCGAACACTCTAATACAAAGCCCTTGAATTGTGATGTCACAGATAGCTTCATAGCTGTGATGCAGACCAACAGCAGTAGTCAGTTTAAGTCCAAAACAAGATGGAAGCCATAGCTCGCAGTAGGGGCGGAAGTAGAGTGAGCGAACCATTTGCGGTAAATCCTATACACTCATCTTTGGATTTATTTGTTTGTTTCTTTATTCAAAGTATTTGTACCCCATCCTCATTCAATGGCCTCTACGTGCCACAATAATCCCAAGAATAAAAATCAAATATAATAAAATTAATTACAAATCACAAATAAAAGAGCCTGGAGCAGCAGAAATAAAATATCACAATGCACTTAGAATCAGAATTGTAGAGTTGGAAGGGACCCTGAGTACTATCTAGTCGAGCCCCCTGCAATCCTGCCCACAATCGCCCCTGGGCAGCCTTGAACCACCAACCTTCTAGTTAACATCCAGACACACTGACCCATTATGCCAGAGACTTCGTCCTTCCCCCAAGGCCTGGCTTTTAATAATCATAAAATCCTAGAATTGTAGAGTTGGAAGGGGACCATGGGCCATCTAGTTCAACCCCCTGCAATGCAAGAACCGCAACTAAAGCATTCAACATCTGCTTTAATATCTCCAAGGAAGGAGAAATAATGATTCTACATTTAAAATTACAATCCTGACAAGACAGAAGTACTGTTCTTGTGGGACAGGAGACGGGCTGGTTTGGAGGACTCCCTGATCCTGAATGGGGTAACTGTGCCCCTGAAGGACCAGGTGCACAGCCTGGGAGTCATTTGGACTCTCAGCTGTCCATGGAGGTGCAGGTCAATTCTTTGTCCAGGGCAGCTGTCTACCAGCTCCATCTGGTAGGCAGGCTGAGACCCTACCTGCCTGCAGACTGTCTCGCCAGAGTGGTGCATGCTCTAGTTATCTCCCGCTTGGACTACTGCAATGCGCTCTACATGGTGCTACCTATGAAGGTGACTCAGAAACTGCGATTAATCCAGAATGCGCCAGCTAGACTGGTGACTGGGAGCAGCCGCCGAGACCATATAACACCGGTCCTGAGAGACTTGTATTGGCTACCCGTACGTTTCCGAGCACAACTCAAAGTGTTGGTGCTGACCTTTAAAGCCCTAAACGGTCTTGGTCCTGTATACCTCAAGGAGCGTCTCCACCCCCACCGTCCAGCCCGGATACTGAGGTCCAGCGCTGAGGGCCTTCTGGCAGTTCCCTCGCTGCAATAAGTGAGGTTACAGGGAAGTAGGCAGAGGGCCTTATCGGTAGTGGTGCCTGCCCTGTGGAACACCCTCCCAGCAGATGTCAAGGCAATAAGCATCTACAGTGGTACCTCGGTTTAAGTACACAATTGGTTCTGAAAGTCTGTACTTAACCTGAAGCGAACTTTCCCATTGAAAGTAATGGAAAGTGGATTAATCCGTTCCAGACGGGTCCGTGGAGTACTTAAACTGAAAGTACTCAAATCGAAGCATACTTAAACTGAGGTATGACTGTATTTTACTTTTAAAAGACAACTGAAGGCGGCCCTGTTTAGGGAAGTTTTAAATGTTTGATGCTGTATTGTTTTTAATATTTGGTTGGAAGCCGCCCAGAGTGGCTGGGGAAACCCAGCCAGATGGGCAGGGTATAAATAATAAATTATTATTATTATTATTATTAATATTATTATTAGCGACAGCAAATATTTTGGAACAAGGGATGTAAGCAAAATAAATAAGAACTGCAAAAGCAAGTCATGCGCAAAGCAACAAAATTCATCAAAATTCAAGATGAGCATGTGACAGAATTGTAGTATAGAGCTAGAAAACCTCTACAAAAACCCCACATATAATACACTAATCAAAACAATTCATGAACACATTCACACAACACAAAACTTTGGGGCCATATCCTCATCCTGTCCCTCAACCAGGGCCGGTGCAACCATTTGGCAGGATGAGGCTGCTGCTTCGGGTGGCAGAAGCCCCCAGTGCAGCACCCCACCTGCCCGGCCATCTATTTCCGGTGAGATCTCACAGATCTTGCCTGAAATCAGTGAGATCTCACCTGAACTCAGTGCTGATGTCGGCGTTGCTTCATTAGCGGCAGAGGAGGTGGATCAGGTGGTAGCTGGGCAGGGTGGCACTTCCTATTTCGCCTCATGCAGGGCAAGAAGTCCCATTGTGCCAGCAGAACATTGGCTATAACCCAGCGTAAACACCCTATAAACCAGTATAAACCACACAACGATCACACCGTCCTTACACTCACCGCATTGCAGCACCCACTCAATTCCCGCTTCAGTATAGCTCTCATTCCACTAACCAATAAACTTGTGCAAAAAGAATTAAAATCAGTTAGCTTCCACACACACAAGCCTTCAAAAATTGAGTCAGAGAAGCCTCTCAAGAGAAGGAGATCCCAGAACAGGCTCTATCCCATGTACAGTACTCACCAATTTGCCCTTTGCCCTATGGTTGTATTTGTTTTTTAATGGAAAGGCTGGATTAGAGCCTACAAATCAGGGGTCTTCAACACGTGTGGAGTGCACTGCTTTCGCCTCCCAGTTTTGAAAGGGGTGTGTGTGCATTCTTCATTTCCCCAGGGCTCCCAAGGATGGCTGGTGGCCATTGGGACAGGCAGGGCAAGAAGGCAGAGAGGTTCCACCTCCTGTCAATGACAAGCAGAGCCAACTAATATCTAGCTCGCTCCCAAAGGCCCATGCTGAGACTTGGGAGGAGGAAAGCGACTGTTAGTGTCATGTACCCTAAGACGGCAAGCTGGTGGGCAGCTGGCTAAGGACAGGCTGGGGTTGGTGGGGCAAGGCCCCATTTCTCTAAGGGAGGAGCCTCTCAACTGAATGGCCCATTGTCCCGTGAACGTCAATGCAGTCTTTGTTGACTGGGAATGATGGGAGTTGTAGTCCTAAGCCATGGGTAGGCAAACTAAGGCCCAATCGCCTTCTAAATCCGGCCCGCGGACGGTCCGGGAATCAGCGTGTTTTTACATGAGTAGAATGTGTGCTTTTATTTAAAACGCATCTCTGGGTTATTTGTGGGGCATAAGAATTTGTTCAAAGGTAAAGGGGCCCCTGACCATCAGGTCCAGTCGTGTCCGACTCTGGGGTTGCGGCGCTCATCTCACTCTATAGGCCGAGGGAGCCGACGTTTGTGCGCAGACAGCTTCCAGGTCATGTGGCCAGCATGACAAAGCTGCTTCTGGCGAACCAGAGCAGCGCACGGAAACGCCGTTTACCTTCCCGCCGGAGAGGTCCCTATTTATCTACTTGCAATTTGATGTGCTTTCAAACTGCTAGGTGGGCAGGAGCTGGGACCGAGCAATGGGAGCTCACCCCGTTGCAGGGATTCGAACCGCCGACCTTCTGATCAGCAAGCCCTAGACTAGGCATCCCCAAACTTCGGCCCTCCAGATGTTTTGGACTACAATTCCCATCCTCCCCGACCACTGGTCCTGTTAGCTAGGGATCATGGGAGTTGTAGGCCAAAACATCTGGAGGGCCGCAGCTTGAGGATGCCTGCCCTAGACTCTGTGGTTTAACCCACAGCGCCACCTGGGTCCCGGTAAGAATTTGTTCACCCCCCCTAAATATAGTCCGGCCCCCCACAAGGTCTGAGGGACAGTGGACCGGCCCCCTGCTGAAAAAGTTTGTTGACCCCTGTCCTAAGCATCTGGAGGGGGCATCACATTGGAGAAGGTTCATCTACACGGGTTGGTGGCAGCTCTCCAAGGTATCAGGTAGAGTAGCCCAGTGGAAAAGCGCCCTGTGTTGCATGCAGAATGTCCCAGGTTCAATCCCCGGCATCTCCAGGCAGGACTAGGAGGGAACCAAACTTGAAACCCCAGAGAGCTGCTAGCAAATCCATGTAGGCAATATTCAGGTAGATGGGCCAAGTCTGTATTAGGGAAGGAAATACAAGAAAAAGAAAATACTTCCAATTCTTCGTTCATCAGCCTTATAGATTTAAGCAACACCCTTGTTCCAGAATAGTTACCAACTCTTCTACTTTCCATAAACCAACCTTTTTTCAGTCTTCAAACCCAGATATCACAGGTTTGTTTTCCTTTCTGTGCAAAAAGTCCATAAGGGGTTTCCGATCATTAATAAACGTCAACCATGGTTTTTCTTTACTTAAACACGTCAACTTCTCCATCTCAGCCAAATCCATTAATTTCAATAACCATTCTTCACTGTTGTTTTTTCCTTAAACAAATGTTTAGGGGTACTCTCATTTTCCTTCTCATGTTTAAACCCTGCCCCGCAATGAGTCCAAACTTAGATTCACAAAAAGTTTAGGGGTATGCGTACCCCTGCGCTGCCACCCCAGGAAAAAAGCACTGTCCATAGTAGATAATAGTGAGTCCTTCCATCTTTGTGGATATGATGTTAAAACCTTTTTTGGGGTTCAAAGTTATTGAGTTTTTTCAGGGAGGAGGTAAAATGTTGAGCTTTTTTAAGGGGAGCCACAGTTGTTCAGCTTCTTTGGGGGGAACCAGTGATCTACCAGTAGATCATGATCTACCTGTTGGACATGCCTGATGTATTGAAATAATACTCCACAACCTTTTTCTGTTTTTATATTCATTAGTCCCAGCAGGACGAGTTCTGGCTTTAGTTGAATATTAACCTTCAAAATCTTCTGTATCAATGTGTGTATTGGTATCCAATTTTTTAAAAGCTTTTTTACGCATCCATGAAAGCCACACATGCCATACAGCTTATCCACACCGTGAGAGACATGCATGCGCATGTCTCTCCTAGTGCCATAATTTTGGGCACACCTCCCTTTGGATTCTGCTCCCTTCCATTGATGGTCCTTGTGTGGAAAGCAGCACTATCTATGCACATGGTTGGGACCGCTTGGATCAGGATGTATGTATTTTGTTTTTGTGCTTTGTAGCATATATGAAGATTTGGGGTTTTGTCTGTGTTCGTATGTAGGCAACATGTATACAGTACGTACATCTATGACCAATGGACAAATGTAAAAAGTTGCACATAAAATCTGGATTTCTTTGAAGGTGGCTGAGAAAGAAAAGGATAAAGAAATTGATTTTGGAAGAGATACATGGTGGAGGGAATCCCTTAGGGTATGTATAATGTTCATTTAATTGCGCTTAGCTGTGTGTCACCAAGGTGGAAAATGAAACGCTGCATGATCCGAGAAGATTGTGCACAGTTTTAGAAGGCACTCTGCATTTTTCCAGCAATTGCAAGCCCTGGTTCTTAATCAGAGCAGAATTCTGGAATATATTCATTTACCGTGAGCCTTCTGATGGGGAAATCTGATGTGGAAAAGGGCACTCCATCCTTTGCATAACGCACATGGGAACAATGCTAATATAAAGTACGCCCCCTTCAACCAACCAACCCCCTATAGGAGTATTTCGCACATATTGACTTGGTTCATGTGGATGCATACTTTGGAAGCGAATTTCAACCTCATTTTTTTACCACTTCAGTCTGTGGAACTGACACTGTTCCAGGGACTGCATAATACTTGCTCTGCATTTCTGAGAAACTGATCTTTTAGTGTGGCAGCACCTACGCTTCAGAACTCCCTGCCTATTGATATTAGACAGGTTCCCTTCTTTTGAGCACCTGTAAAAAACAACAACCACGCATTTTTGTTTAGGCATGTCTATTCAGACATGTAGAATGTTGGCATGCATCTTAATTTGTTTTTTTTAGTTTTTCGTGGATTTAAATTATTTTTAAAATATTTTGAATAGTTGACTGTTTTTATCAATAATGAGATTTATTCGTTTTGTAAACTGTTTCGAATGTTTTTTATTTTAAAAACCCATCAAGCAGTAAATACATTTTATCAAATAGACAACTTTTTACACTACAAAGTACAACCAGAGCCCTTATTTTATGAAGGGGGAGGGGGAGAGTCCAGGATGGAGCAAACCATCTATCTATATAAAAATGTAAAAATCGTGAAACTGCGTTCTACACTTTTCTCTGTAACCGCTTGACCGATCGTCCTGAAATTTTGACACAACGATCCAGGCCACTTTCCGAGCGTTGTTGGGGGCAAAAATCCCTCAAATCACACACCTGGGCAGGTGTAGACCTGGTTTTCCACCAAGTCAAACAGTGCCCTCAAGTGGCGTAGTACCCTCCTCCACCCCCTCCCTTCCTGTGAAATCTAAGCCACACCCACAAACCAAATGACATCATCAACCAAGCAACTGAATGAAACCACCAAGGCGGCCATTATCAGACAGACTAGGCCGCTTTCCAGACTAGGCCAAGTGGAGGTGGGGGGGGGGAGAATAGAGGGCAGGGATAAGTAATGGGTCAGAACAGGGTGGGGGGAGACACAGGGATGAAACCTGCCCTCTCCACAATATCTCACCTCGGCTTTGCAGACTAGGCCGCTTTCCAGACTAGGCCAAGTGGAGGGGGGGGGCGAATAGAGGGCAGGGATAAGTAATGGGTCAGAACAGGGTGGGGGGAGACACAGGGATGAAACCTGCCCTCTCCACAGTATCTTGCCTCGACTCAGGGGGACTCTGAGGCTCAGGGGGATCTGAAGGGGGGCTATTACCCTCCATTTCACAGACTAACGCACAGCAACGCGTGCAGGGCCAGCTAGTCATTTTTAAAATCCTGCCAGCCTTCCAACAGCCAGAGTGGAAGGTGTAGGAAGGGTGGGAAGAAAGAGAGGAAGAGAGAGATTATACTTCTCCTCATTCTCTGTACTTTTTGAAATTTCCCCTATTATCGGTTTCAGCTAGAGGAGGACTAGCACTGTATGGTTGCAATACGCTCTCACATCCTCACCATCCATTTAAAGCACATTGCTTCCTCCGAAGAAACCTGGGAACTGCCATCTGCACCTTGCAGAACTACAGTTCCCAGCACCCTTGACAAAACTACAGTTCCCAGGTCATTCCCCTCTGTTGGAGGAAAGAGCTGTGTACGCTAAATTAACTGTCCTCCCCCTGCCCTGCCAACAAGCCAACAAGAGGGAAATGCTATCCCTTCTTCAACTGCCACCCCAGTTGGCTTCTGCACATGGAAGAGGAGCGGAGGCCATCTTGTCTTTTACCTCAGGCAGCAAAAGGGCTGGCCCTGCCCGATTTTCGCAGCGTGGTATTAAAATAGAGATGCAGGCAAGTGTACAAACATTAACGTAACTGAAGCCAACTGATTGTAATGCGTCTACTCTGAGTATAACTAACACTGGAACTCCCCTAACGGTTTTTGGCTGGCATTTTTTAACGGTTAATAACAAAAGAAGAGAAGAGATGAGATGAGAAGACAAAACAAAACAAAACAAAACAAAAAACAAAACAAAACAAAACAAAACAAAACAAAACAAAACAAAACAAAACCAGCTATTTAACCACAAGGAGAGTATGTGTTTATGCTTTAAAGAACACCATTTGGAGGGGGGGAGGAATGTACACTTGAATGCTGTTCCTCGTCTGCAGCATTGAGCTTCTTAGAGGAAAGGGAGGCTAAAACCTACAACATAGAGCAAATAAGTACAACAAATCCCCAAATCCTCAAGTTAATTGCTAGCCGCAGGTCAGATTTCATGTTTCCTTTCTTCAGGCCACCCCAATACCAGGCTTCTACCCAGTCCGGGATTTTATTGAGGATGCTCAGATGAACCCAGTGAAACAGACGTACAATTTTAAAGGGGAAGGCCGGAAGAGGATCTCCATCTTCCAGCAGATGACTGACATGACCCTACCAAGCAGCTTCAAATACGTCCCTCCTTCGTTTGTGCAGCTGGCTGAGAAAAGGCCTGCGACATATTCCTTCAAGAGCACCTCGAGGGACACGCCCACGACCACCTCCTATAGAGATAAGGTAAAAGTAAAGTAATGGGGCCATTCATTTAAAAAATTATGTTTTGGGGGGAGGGAGACATTCATTTTAATAACCAAGGAGAGGGGGGAAACCCAGCCACATGGGTGGGGTATAATAATAATAATAATAATAATAATAATAATAATAATAATAATAATTACAGTGGAATCTTGGTTTTTGAGTGTTTTGGAAGCCGAATGTTTTGGAAGCTGAGCACCGAAAACCCGGAAGTAATTGCTTCCATTTTTGAACGCGCCTCCGAAGTCAAAAGGCTTCCGGTGCGTGTTTTTCTTTTTCTCAATGGATTTTGCCAACCACCCATTGCTCTGTGACAGGTATAGGGCTCTATTGAGCGATTTACGACTCAATTAGGAGCCACTTATGTCGCCCGGCACACTCTCGCTGCGTTTTCTGCTCCGTGGACCCGGGCTTGGTAGTGAGAATGCAGAGTTCTTTCTCTTCTTTTCACGCACAGCGGTTGCTTGTATAGCCTTCGGATAAAAAGCCTTTTAAGAACACACAAAGTCCAAGTTCTTCTAACTACTGAGGTTTATTTACAGAGAAAACAACAAACGTCCTGGCGAGATAGCAGACATCTTGCGACTGTCTCCCAGGCAGAATCGAAACCAACTGTTACACAAAGAAATGCTTCCAGTATATTCTGTAACATGATATCTTCCTCAGTGGTCAGGTGGTACACAGTACACAGTTAACCCCTTGGTTACTTGTTACTCCTCACATGCTCCTTGGTTTTCGAAGGTTTCAGAAGTCGAACGGTCTTCCGGAACAGATTACGTTAAAAAACCGAGGTTCGACTGTATTATTATTACTCAACTTTAAAGGTTAAATGTATAGCTTTGCAATAGATAATGCCGCTATAGAAATATACTGCATTTCATCTACCGCAGCCAAGTCCCCTGGGTGCCTGCTCAGTCTGTTATCCGAATGCTTACTGTTGATGGACAACTTCAGAGCCCCTGCTTGCTTGCTCTCTCTTTTTTGGTGGTGGTGGGGGTCTTCATCTTTAAATTGGGATAGGACTGGACAGTGCTTCAGATACAAGCCTTCCTCAAAGAGAGGACTGTTCTCTGATAGAGGACAGTCTTCTGTGTGAAGAAGAGCCCCCTCAGTATTTGTGTGTAGGGGGCTAAGTCCCCTCCCTCAATCCCTTGCAGCCTGCCACTGCCAGGTGAGCGTTTGTGTGCGCAGAAGGGTGCATGACATCATTGTGTGTGATGTCACGTGTGCGTGTGATGTCATGTGGGGAGAAAGTTGGTGCCCCTGCAAGCGGAACACGTGAAACCGCCCAATAATCAAGCGCTGCGAGGAGAGAAGTGTGGGGATGTAAACCAGGAGCAGTCAAGTCACAACATTTCCTAGAGTGACCACATGGAGGAACACCTGACCAGGTCAGCAGCGGACTTCCTGCCACTGATCTGGGACGGACTTCCTCTCCATGTAATTGAGATGGGTGTTACCTGTCCAGGTAAAATATAGGGACAGGGCAGCGGCCATGTTCTCTCTCTTCTGACTCTCGGCTTCCAGAAGCCTGTTTTCTGATATTATGCTGTTAACTCAGGATGTCTTGAAAGTATACTCTTTTTACTTTTAAAGAGCATTGTGTTGTGCATTTTCTTTTAAGAGGGATAAAGGGGAAATACCAGGATATATATATATATATATATATATAAAATTCTAGGCTTCAGCAAGCCTGAGCAACCGTTTCTGCTGTGCATTAAAAGGGGAATGTAACTCATGCTAAGTTTGGAGCTTGTTAACACAAGCTAGGATAAGATATACAGTGGTACCTCAACTTATGAAGACCATCCGTTCCGTGGCCGTCTTCGTAAGTCGAAGCGCCCGTTCTGCGCATGCGTGAAGCGTGCCTTTGCGCTTTTGTGCTTGCGCGGATCGCGCGCAGCGAAAAGACTTCCGGGGTTGTCGACTTCAGAAGTCGAAACCTTCGGAAGTCGAGTTGTTCGGATGTCCAGGTATGACTGTATTAAACAATATCTCCTCATCCACATTCCTGAACATTCCCACAAGAAGAAGCAGGGCCTTCTGGATTGTGGCACCTTCTCTTTAGAATTCTGTCCCCTTTTCCATCTCCCTCTTTGACGGCACTCAGAAATCATCTGAAGCCAACACTCTTCTCAGCTTTCAGTACAAAGATAATGTTACAATTTGAACATTGACCTGTGAGCTGCTGAAACTTTAATTGCTACTATTTTATAATCCGTAGAGAAAGCTTACCCTGTTAGATTCGTTAGCTGCCTCCTGAGTCTTTGTGATGAGGAATTGGGGAAACAAGTATTTTAAATAGTATATAAAATAGAACTTGGGTTACTGACATTTGTATTGTGTACACTTGATTCCCCGCAGGATATTAAGACTGACCCTGGGCAGTATGATCTTTTCCCTCCTCCTGTGCCCACTTTTCCAACCAAGTGAGTATACACAGTCTTTGCTAATCTCATTTCTCCCTCCCGCTCCTGCCCCACCCTGTACAGATTATTTTTGCCTGCTTTGTTTTAAAGCCTTCATTTCGCCTCATTTCCAAGCGGCGGCAAATCCCATGGCTGAGGACAAAGGGCGACTCGTGCCACCAACACAGATAGGCTCGTGCTGATTTCAATAAGCAGGCTTCAATTAAAAAGGTGGTTTGTTTTCAAGAAAGCGCCTCGCTTTGAGGGCTGACCTCCATTTGCACTGAGAGCATGGGGCATGGCTGGGGGGCTGTATGCTTCTGAAGACCGGTTGCTGAAAACCAAAGGAGGGAAGAGGGTTCTGGGCATCTGATTGGCCACTGTGAGAACAGGTTGCTGAACTAGATCGACCTTTGGAGTGGTCTGCTAGGATCTTCTTGAGTTCTTGTGCAAAGAATCAGTCACTAGGGCATTACTATTATTATTTGAATTTATTAGTTGTTTGTCAGGTGCTACATACAAAAATAAAAATAAAAATCTCCAAATGACCAAGGCTGCATACAGTACATGCCACGCATTCAAAACAACCCCTACCCCTGCAAATCCCGGGAACTGTAGTTTGGGAAGGGTGCAAAGGCACAATTAAATAAGCAAAGAAGCTAAACCCATGGTCCAATTAAAACAATATAATTGAAATAGATGTGTTTCCTGTAACATTCTTTAAGCTTTGCACATTGTCTGGTGTTATATTGTTAAGTTGCATACTGACTTTTGATCAGATAAATTTCTAAGCTAAAAGAAAAATGGGGCTGGGGACCGTTTCTGAAGTTGAGGCCTTCTCAAAAGAACTTAAAACACTTTCTCTCTCTCTCCCCCCCCCCATGCAGGAGTTATATGTTTCGATCTGCAGTTCAACGGCTTAACACTTTTGGTGGGGTAAGTACTCTGGCTAATCTTTTTGGGGGCAGGTAGGTAGCCGTGTTGGTCTGAGTCGAAGCAAAATAATAAAATTCCTTCAGTAGCACCTTAAAGACCAACTAAGTTTATATTTTGGTATGAGCTTTCGTGTGCATGCACACTTCTTCAGATACACACGAAAGCTCATACCAAAATATAAACTTAGTTGGTCTTTAAGGTGCTACTGAAGGAATTTTTTTCTTTTTGGGGGCTTGAGCCTCATTGAGCCAGGGTCATCTCCCTGGTGGCTTTGTGCCAAAGTGGGCTGAAGGGTAAAAGGGAGTGTGGCCAATTTTTAATTATTTTTATTATAAAATATGGTTTTTGGGAGGAGGGCTTACACTGGAGACTTTCTGAAATGATTCCTAAGGCTGAAATCCTGTACACACTTACTTTGGAGTAAGTTCCATTAAATTTAAGAGAACTTCCTTTTGAGTAGACAGGGTTAGAAATGCAGAATTTCTGCACTGGAAAAATACCCCCACACGTTGTTTAATTATTGTATTTCAGTCACACAAGGTGTGAAGGGGTGGGGGGTGTTATCCAACATGGCAACTGGATGCCCGCTTACATCTGTTGATGGCTCCAGAAACAGCTTTCTTCACTAAGATGGCAGGGTGCAGAATCTCACAGTGGGCCTTGCATGGATGAAGTGTGATATAAAGGGGAAAGGGAGTGGTGAGCTTGGGGGCATGAGTCATGATGATTCACATGCATGCACTCCTGGGACAAATGAGCCAGTTCCCATGTTATCACTCTGCACCCATAAAGAGATGCTCCCATGGGACTTGCAGGCAGCCTTGCACAATGAATGATGGATCTGTTGCAAAGAGGTTGCTGCTGCTGCTGCCATGTTAGGAGTTTTGAGCATGAGCAAGTTTGCCAAGCGGTAGTAAATTCGTATGCTGAGCACATAACCACTTGGACTACCCTTTCCCGTCTTGGTCCGATAATCCAGGCAAAATATTGAGAGTCTACTCACTGCTTGGCAAGACCATACTGATAATGCGGGTGACGCTGTAGTCTAAACCACTGAGCCTCTTGGGCTTGCTGATCAGAAGGTCGGCGGTTCAAATTCCTGCAACCGGGCGAGCTCCTGTTGCTCTGTCCCAGCTCCTGCCAACCTAGCAGTTCGAAAGCACGCCAGTGCAAGTAGATCAATAAGTACCGCTGCGACGGGAAGGTAAATGGCGTTTCCGTGCACTCTGGTTTCCGTCACGGTGTTCCATTGCACCAGAAGTGGTTTAGTCATGCTGGTCACATGACTTGGAAAGCTGTCTGCAGACAAACACTGGCTCCCTCGGCCTGAAAGCGAGATGAGCGTCGCAACTCCATAGTCACCTTTGACTGGACTTAGCTGTCCGGGCGTCCTTTACCTTACCTTTACTGATGACCAGCTTTACCTAGTCATTGAGATGCATGCTTAATCATGGCAAGGGGTTGTCTATAGTCAAGTCATTTTTATATTCTGTTATGGGACATCCTGAACATTCAAGGGAGCTGTGTGGTCAGAAACGAACATTTGAAGACCTAACCCAGATGTCTGGGCAGGTATGAGCATGTGAAGAATGCCTGGCAGGAACTTAAAGTTTATAGTACTAGAGATCAAGAAACACTTTCCGCATGACCACAACTCAGCATGTCTTTAAATAGAGTTACGGCTGGAATTGTTGGACTGAATATTGTTACTGCTTTCCTGCCAAAGCAGAAATAAAAGTTTGGGCTCCTAGTATTTATACTAGGCCTCGTGAAGTCAGAGCCTTCATACTGCCTGCCAAGAGCAAACACTGATGTTCTACACTTCTATTCTCTTCTGCACTGTAAAGTAATCTGAGGACAGGGTGTTCATCATATACTGTAGGCTAATTTACTAAACCTGGCCCAACCCCAGTTCAAGCGTTGCTCTCTTAAGGGCCTGCTCTCTTACGGGCTGTCTGTTACCTTATATTGCCATACCCTCCAACATTTCTCTGATGAAAACAGGGACTTCCTAAAGAAAAGTAGGACATTCCAGGAACCCGTACGGCTTCTGTAAATCCAGGGACTGTACCTGGAAAACAGGGACACTTAGAGGGTCTGTATTTCTTCAGGGAAAGAAATACAGTGTGGTGTAGTGGTTAAGAGTGGTAGACTCGTAATCTGGGGAACCGGGTTCGCGTCCCCGCTCCTCCACATGCAGCTGCTGCGTGACCTTGGGCTAGTCCCACTTCTCTGAAGTCTCTCAGCTCACTCACCTCACAGAGTGTTTGTTGTGGAGGAGGAAGGGAAAGGAGAATGTTACCCACTTTGAGACTCCTTCGGGTAGTGATAAAGCGGGATATCAAATCCAAACTCCTCCTCCTCCTCCTCCTCCTCCTCCTCCTCCTCCTCCTCCTCCTCCTCCTCCTCCTCCTCCTCTTCTTCTTCTTCTTCTTCTTCTTCTTCTTCTTCTTCTTCTTCTTCTTCTTCTTCTTCTTCTTCTTCTTCTTTCCTATGGGCTCAGATGCACAGCTCTTTTCCACCAGAGGCCATGCATTCGGTATCATGAGCCCAATGTTGTGGAACTTGCTCCCAGTTGATATTTGACAGGCTCTCTCCATGTCAAACTCTTCAAAAAACTTTCAGCAGGCATTTTTAGGAAGTTTTCTGTTGTTACGATTCATTTTAATTGATCGTATCCATTGTGTGCACTTAATTTTTTGTGTGCATACACTGCTTAGAAGCTTCAGAAATTAAGTGGTACATAAATAGCTTAAATAAATAAAACCAGACCATCACAGAGTCCGTATATTGGGTAGCCTGTGCTGGCAAACACCAAATGCTTGTTACATCCCCACAAAATAATGCTGGAAGAACAAGAGAACTATTAGAAGTTCTGGCCTTCAGAAGAACTTGTGCATTCCACTTGCAAGGTATATACGGTCACACCATTCCCATTTGATGGATGTGTTGACTGTGATTGTCCAGATATAGTCAGGAAGAACAAGCGCACGTCCATTATTGATGCATCTGTGCCTTCGGTTAATAAAAACCCAGAATTCAGGAGCTGAGGCTGCGAGGAAGTATCAAGATCTTGTCATCAATATTAAGCAAGTGTATCAGCTGGAGAGCGTATGAGTCACCCCATCATAATCTTGATAAATGGCTTGATCCCAAAAGCGTTGAAAAGGTAGCGTGGACCGTATGAAACTCTCCAAAAGATGAATCAGTCATGTCCTCGAAGCTGTCACTTGAACACTGGCAGAATTATCCAGAAGACCTTGAATATCGCAGACACCTATGTGTGTTTTTCATGCCTCCCCCACAAAACATTCTTGCACCCGATTTTTTTTTTAAAAAAAACATTCTTGCACCCGAATGTAGAATTTGCACCAAGGGGACATCTATGTCATGATCTGTGAGGCAGATATTATTGTATAAACCCCTTTGGAAAAGTACCGTTGGAAAAGTGGAGTGCAAATATTAAACTCATCATTCAAATTAATTGTATCTTTAGACACTTGCCCTTCTTCACACAAGCCTGGTTGTGGAAAATGCTAGCTTTTTAAAGAATTTGCAACATTTTTTTTTTGTTTCGCTTTGTAAGGATGATCGGAGACATGAAAAGAATTATGTGCTCTTTTGTTATTGTGCTTAGCTCATGGAGCACAATTTGGGAACCCATGTTCTAAAACATAGGCACCAATGCTGAAGTATGTGGGGACATGCCTGAGCCCCAACCCCCAATCTTGAGGAACTGGGCCAGGGTGGCGGAGGGCCCTGCCAGGCCTTGCGGCCTTCTCCCAATGCGTGCGATGTCACACGTGTGTGTTGCGCATGTGATGTCACACACACATGATGAGCCCCCCCCCAATGTTGGGTAGAACTTGGCACCTCTGTTCTAAAGGAATCATAGTTCAATAGCAGAGCATGTAGCTTACATGCAGAAGGTTGCTTGATACAATCTCTGGTATCTCTGCTTTCCTCCACCCCAAAGAAATCAGAGGATGTGGGAAACCTCTACCTAAGACCATAGAGTGCTGCTGCTAAAGGAGACTACACAGGCTAGATGGAAAAATAATTTGACGTGCTACTACAGGGGAGCTTTCTGTGTTCCAGCTTTCTCAAGCTTTATTTAGGGCTCAGTTCCTTCCCCAGTGGTGGCGAACGCATCTTGTTCCTTGTGCACATCTGTTTAAATCGGGGCGAGGAATCTGTAGACCTCCAGAGATCATTAGACTCCCAGTCCTATCTGCCCCAGCCAGCATGTGCAATGGTCAAGGATGTTGGAAATTGTAGTTCAGCCACATCAGGAGGTCCATGGGTTGCCCAGCTCTGATAAAAAAATGCACACATTGGAAGAGGAAGGCACAATGAAATTGGCATTTCACACATTCCATCTACTACTTTCTTGTTGGCATTGGTCTGTCTCAAGAGACCATGGAGTGCACATCCGGGGATGGAGTCAAATCACTGTGCTAGCAGCACCAAAGTGACCTCTCTAGGACGCAAACCTGGGCAGTGTGTGTGAAGGTCCTGGGCTGCCCAGACAACAACACCCCCCTCTCAGCCTTGCTGATGTGGTCCAAAGGAAAGCAGAGCAATACGTTTGGCACCAGGCACCATTTAATCATCCGGATTTGTGTAGGGTTTACTCCTTAGCCATTTCTTATCCCGTGATGTGCAGAACGGCTGGTTACGCAGCCTTCCAAAAAGGAGTCCCTCTTCTTTTGGTACAGAAACAATCATCGGATCATCACTAGTCCCTCTTTTTCTTTGGAAATGTTTCAGCTGGTGGAACACACTGTGCTATGAAGCCAGGGGGCAGGGAGAGCATTAAAGCTTCTTAACACCTAACACATTCAGTGAACAGAGGTGACAGTTTGTGGCTGTGATTCATGCCTGCCTTACATAGGCGGAGCAGAGGAAGTGCCGCGCTCAAATTAGCCACCAAATCTGTACTGTATAAAAGGAGAACAGTCAACCTGTTGTCGAGGAACCCAGACAGGCTGCGGAAAGGGCCACAGTGAGAAGAAGGTCCAGATTTACTGGCTTCCTCCTTTTTAACAGATGGAACTCTTAAGGAGGTTGATATGATATATTAGTGTTGACAGTCTTTACCACGAATGAGGAACCTCAGGCCTGGAATCCAGATGTTGCCATATTCAGTAATTCTCTCTAGCTGATCCTCAGAACTCTCCCTAGGCACACTGCCTCTTCCTTGGCCACACCTCCCACTGGCTCTGCTGCAGACACCATCTATGAGTGTTTTTGCCTGGCTGGAATGTGTCCATGAGCTCTGATAATGCCACTTGCTTGTCTAGATGAAGGTATATCTCTCTGTGAGTGTAGAAACAAGCCTTCTGCACAATGGTACGGAATTTCTCCTCCCGCTTTTGCCTTAGGCCCTGCCCAGTGGCTGGCATGTGGCCTTGAAGGGTTGTCCAGGAGGATATGCAGCCCTCAGACTGACAAAGATTCCCCAATCCTGGTCCACCCAGCATGTTGCTCAGGGGTTGCAAAATTCAGTTTTGGTTGGTACCGGTACAGAATGCGGGTGGGCTAAGTGCAGTGTAGTCACAAACCTGCTTCAGGTTCTGTTGAAGTCCACGTCCAGCACATCAGCCACACATGCCAAATTGCTTTATAGCCTAATGCTTTCAACAGGTTTGCCTGGGAATGAGTGCAGAGGCAAACCACAGGTTGTCGCCCCCCACCCAGAGAGCAGAAGTTGGTCAGAAAGGTTGTTGCCATTTGTCTGTCTTGGGAGACAATGGAGGTATGTGCCTTTGAGGGTGAAGTTGGAAGGTTGCAGCGCCTGCTGTGGCTGTAGAGACTGATACGGGAGAGACATGTTTTATTGCAACTGGGGCAGATGAAGGCGTCCGGTTGTGCTGCTGCAGGTGCACCGCAGCATAGCCACTCATCCAAGTTGAAATGTAATTGGTAAGGGTTTGTACAGTTTCGAAAAAATGGCAAAACCTGTTCAGTCAGAGACAACAGTGCAGTTGTGGGGAATATTTTTTTTCAGCTTGAGGGGTAGCGATTCCTTCTGGATGACCTCCCAGGAGCCAGCTGTGGGCAGGGCCAGAGGCAAAAGTGGGTGGACCAACAGAGGTGAATTTCCCCTTTATACAGAAGGCTGGCTTCTATACACATCCCTCTCTTCCTCCATCCAGGCCAGCAATGTGCATTATAACAATTCAAGGGCTCTCCTTGTCCTTAGAGATCATGGGGGGGGGGAGGGGAGCTGCCCTTCGCAGGAGGAGGAGACACCTCAGCTTCTTCACTAGCCTGACTCATCTCTGCCTCTTGGCCTTCCTCCTCTCCAGCCTCCTCTTCTGTCTCTGATTCTGGAGTGCTCTCTGCCACAGCCTCTTCCTGCTCACTAAACCCTGTTGCCTCTTCAGCTTCCAACACCTCCCCCCCCCCAATCTTTTCCCTCTTCTCCCTCTGGCCTCTCATCATTATCCCACCACCAATCTTCGCGCTCTGAGCCTTCATCCCTTGGGGGTTCCCCAGCTGGTACCTCCCACCATTCCTCTGTGTCCAGCCAGCCCATGACATTGTGTGTGTGTGTGTTGATGTTGGCAAGGATTCTCCCTGCCAAATTAACATTTTTTTCATCAGCTCTACAGCGCCATCCGCAGAACTGATTCAATGTCTATTTTCGCCCTCTTGTCTTTCGGAAAGTTATGCTTACATGTCTTTTTTATAAATAAAGCGATCCAGCTCTGCTGTTTTCCTTTGGGCTTAAAGAAAACTCTGCTCCTTCCAAATACGTGGCTAATTTTCGGATGCCAGCCATGCCAAATCCTTGATCACAGAGTAGGATTTTGACTTAAAAGAGCACACTTCTCTTGTCCCCCTGATCAGATTAGCGCTTTTGAAGTCCTACAATGGAGGATCCTGGGGAAAGGGGAAATCCTTGCGAGGGTTGATCAGCATTTCTTTTGTGAAAGCAGAGCAAAGGATTGTGTGCAACTTGAATTCCCTTGAGGTTGTGCTTTGGCTTTTAAATAGATGTTAACCTTTTATTTGAAAATCCTTGAGGATCTCATTAATGTCCCGATGCCAGGTGGCCTTCTGTGATAGAAGAGACATTTTGTGTAAACAACAGCTCCTTAAATGAGTTATTGATACAGCTGCTGTCCAATATTTTGAAACAAATGAGCTGTAACCGACATCTTAACATTTGCAGCAGCCGGCGCCAAAAACGTGTGCTTTGCAGGTGATGGGCTGGACTGTCTACTATTTGGGGGGGTGGGACACGACAGGACAAGACAGGACAGGACAGAGGACCTCCAGGAAGGGTCTTTTGAGGGAGATGTGTGCAATGCACTCCATTGTGCATCGTTGTCATATGGCACAACAGTCACACTGGTTTATTACCCTGCTAAGTAAACAGACAGCCACAGTTTCCTGTTACAGATGTAACAGAGAACTATGGCTTAAAGTAGGGATGGAGATCTGGGGCTCTTCAGATGTTTCTGGACCACAGCTTCCATCATCAATGACTACTGGCCATACTGTCTACAAGCCAGCTATGTCTGGAAGGCCCCAGCTTCCCGTCCCCTTGTTTAAAGAGATGAGGATTAAAGTGCTGAAGCCGGCCCACAGATTGAAAGGCAATGTATGGAGCTCAGTGCTCACTCTCAACTTATTTAGCTGTTAGTTCAAGCTTTCCAAACTTTTCATGTTGGTGACATGCTTTTTAGACATGCATCATTCCGCAGCACAGTAATTCAGTTTTACTAGCAAACCAGAGGTTGAATTAACCCCTTTCCAGTCCCAGGAGGAGTGCAGGAAGCGTTTGTGTGGCACACCTACACACTGCAGCCGACACACTAGCATGTCACGGTCCAGAGTTTGGAAAGCTCTGTTGTTAAGTCAGTAATGTTATGCCTGAACTGTCCAATGTAAAAACCTATGGTTTTATTGTTATGAGCATGACAGGGTTGCACATTGCCTCCTCCACTCAGGTGGTAAAAGGTAAAGGGACCCCTGACCATTAGGTCCAGTCGTGACCCACTCTGGGGTTGCGGCGCTCATCTCGCGTTATTGGCTGAGGGAGCCGGCGTACAGCTTCCAGGTCATGTGGCCAGCATGACATAGCCGCTTCTGGCAAACCAGAGCAGCACACGGAAATGCTGTTTACCTTCCCGCTGTAGCGGTACTGTTATGTACTGAGCTGAATCCTAGAACAATAGGATTCAGAATCAGCGGGAGCTACCCAATCCAACTCCAGGTGGAAGTGAATCCGCAACCTGATTGGCCTGCGGGAGCAGCCAATCAGGCGGCTGGCAGAAGTGAATCTGCTACCTGATTGGCCTGTAGGAGCAGCCAATCAGGCTGCAGGCAGAAGTCAATCCACAATATAATTGGCCCACAGGTGTAGCCCTGAAGTAGCCAATCACGCAAGGCCCATTGTGTAAATAATGTATATAAGCAGATGGTTTTGGGAAAAGAGCCATTCGTCTTCTCTTCTTCTCCCTGATGAATATGAGCTGAATAAAGAGCATGAAATTCACTCTCGACTCCGAGTATATTTCAGGTACCTATTTATCTACTTGCACTTTGACGTGCTTTCGAACTGCTAGGTTGGCAGGAGCTGGGACTGAGCAACGGGAGCTCACCCCGTCGCAGGGATTCGAACCGCCGACCTTCTGATCGGCAAGCCCTACTAGGCTCTGTGGTTTAACCCACAGCGCCACCCGTGTCCCAAATATAAAGAATAGGAAAGCATAAATGTATCAAAACCAGGAAAGAAGAAACCTTAGTTTGTCCACCTACCCATTTCAGTTGCTATGGAATGACTCATCATCATTCTTAACTTTTTCCAAGCGGTCATCCGCTTTCCGTTTGTTAAGATTTCTTTCCGTTAAAACCACGAAGCAAATTTTTTGCTTGGCAAAATACCCAGGGAATGGAATTTTAGTATCTGCAGCATGTAGAGGGGCTCCAGGCCTAGTAGATCGGTTTCTGTTTGCCAAGTTCAGGAGTGAGAAGTAAGGCACCTCAGCACAGCAGGGAAGACTAAGAGCTTGTGAGTGACCTGTTTGTTTGCCCTGTCTTGCTTGCCTAGGTTCTAACTGTTTATGGGCAACTTCAGCGCTGCTCTTTTCCCTTTCCCGAGTCCACTTTAAAAGCAAGGACTTGGGCCAGACAACCCTTCAAATAGCGAAAATCTTCTGTAAAGTAGCACATGCTAGCTTGGCCTCGGGGGAATTGTATTCCCATGAAGCTGGAGGGCATCAGTCTGGGGAGTCTGGTCTACAGGCTGTTAGAAAGCATTTCCTTAAAAGTGGCTGTTCTTCTCATGTCCCTACTATATTGTAAAATGTCCCTACTATGTTGCCTCCAGGTGCACGGGTGCAGTCAGTATTTATTTGGGGGGCAAGCTTCATGTTGGGGGGGGGGCGGAACCTCAGTTAGTTAAGTATTTTTATTGATTTACTTGATTGGGGGGCAGCTGCCCCCTGCCTCCCCCCCCCTGGCTATGCCCATGTCCAGGTGAAATTTCCAGAAATCTGTACAAAGCCGTTAAACCACTCTCTCCTCTGGACAAAATAAATTGCTACAGAAGAAAGGATGTGTGTGTGTGTGTGTGTGTGTGGACAAAACAAAACACCAAATACCCACAAGAGATGTTGCCATTTCAAATGTGTTAAAAGGCATCATTTTTATGCTCTAAGGAACATGACAGATGCTAACACATGAACACGAGAGGCGGGGAATAGACAGGCGTTAACTCATCTACTGAACATAAATAGATTTTATTTTTCTTGGCTTTATAACAATAATATGAAAGTGTTGCTTGACACGTTGGTGCCACTTTTGTCTGCGAGTGATTGAAAATAGATGGACGGGCGTAAAGGGTTTTTGTTGCGAAGCAATGAGACAGCCCCACGATCTGTGTCAGTTGTTCATATATTAAAAGGTTTGCTTGTTTCTCTTTCCAAGATGAGGCTGATATCCTGTAATTACTTCAGGGGCATGTGAACCTGTCAGAATCCATCAGCATTGCTCAGATCTTCTGGGGCAAAAAAATATGAAATGTTATTTCTGGCTTTCTCAGAACACAATGAAAGGATGGGAATAGTTTGTTCTGTGCCAGTGGCTCGCAAACTGTGTTCGGAAGGTGAACCCTGGGGGTTTCCTAGGATCTCAGCAAGGATTCTCAACGAGTCAATTACTAATGGCGGACCTTGGAAGACAGCTTGCATGATATTGCAAATCCTCACCAGGTGTTAGTAACCTCAAAATTGGATTGTTCCAAGATGCTCTATGTGGGGTCTCCCTTGGGCTATTCCGGAAGCAATGGTGGTATTTTCTCTAATTTTATGTTATGTCATGCTTCCCATGGCAGCCATTTTGTGTCAAGCCATGCCCCCATGGTAGCCATTTTGTAACTGGCACTCTCTCAAAATTCAAAATGTGGCCCCAAGAAGGTTGGTGACCCCTGGCTTCCAGACTGACATGTGACAATACCACCACCACCACTATCAAAATTTCTATACTATTCCTTAAGAGAGGACCTTTTCTATGTTGGCTTCCCAATTGTGAAATGCTCTCCCCAAAGAGGCTTACAGGTGCCATCACTATGTTTTTAGGTGCCAGGCAAAAAGATTCCTCTTACCCAGGCCTATGGCTATTCAATAATCTGTGGAAGGTATTATGATGACTATTTTATTATTAGGCTGTCTGTCAGTAAGCTTTTTATTATGTTTTTATTATGTTTCAGCACTGATGTTCTGTGATGTGTTTTTAATGTTGCACACTGCCCTGGGATCTTTTGATAAAGGGGATTATATGTTGAAATAATAATAATAATAATAATAATAATAATAATAATAATAATAATAAAAAACAAACGGAGGATCACAGGACAGCTTACAATATAAAAGCACAAAAATACATAACCTTGTAATGAACAAAAACAATAACTCCCGCCCCAGTTTAAAAGGCCATATAATGTTTAATTAGCCAAAGGCCTGGGAGATGGTGAATATTTTCTCCTGGCACCTAAAGGTATGCAGTGACGGCACCAGGCGAGTCTCCCTGGGGAGAGCATTCCACAAATGGGGAGCCTCCGCAGAAAAGGCCCATTCTCCTGTTGTCATCTTCCAGACCTCTGGCAGAAAAAGCTCATGAGATATGGTAGGTTCTCAGGTGCTGATCTCAGGATCCAGGTCGGTTCATACAGGAAGAGGCAGGCCTTGAGGTAAAAGGTAAAGGGACCCCTCACCGTTAGGTCCAGTTGTGGATGACTCTGAGGTTGCGGCACTCATCTTGCTTTACTGGCCGAGGGAGCCGGCGTACAGCTTCCGGGTCATGTGGCCAGCATGACTAAGCCACTTCTGGCGAAACCAGAGCAGTACATGGAAACGCCATTTACCTTCCCACCGGAGTGGTACCTATTTATCTAGTTGCACTTTGACGTGCTTTCGAACTGCTAGGTTGGCAGGAGCAGGGAATGAGCAATGGGAGCTCACCCCGTCACGGGGATTTGAACGCTGACCTTCTGATCGGCAAGCCCTAGGCTCTGTGGTTTAGACCACAGCGCCACCCACGTCCTTGAGGTATTGCGGTACAATTAATGGTATTAATGATCCCATCTATGCATATGTGAACATCTCTGAAATAAACCATAAGCATTATTATGTTGTAGAAAGAAGGCCCAGGCCCGGGTACATATAACATAAAAGAAGTCTTGCCTACGCCTATTCGGTCATGCTTCCTGTCCAAAGTACCACGGTTGCTGCCATCGTATTCTGTGAGTATGATGCGGAAACGATCCAATTCAATGTTTGTTTCAGGCATTTAGAACTGCAAGGCAGGACCATAGCCATTGAAGTGTGAGGGGCCCTGGCCTCCCCTGGGATATGCTATGTCCCCATCCCTGGATTTTCAGCTCCCATTAATAATCTGGGAAGGCCTGTGGCTCAGTGATAAAGCATTCAGAAGGTCATAGAATCATAGAACTGTAGAGCTGGGACCACGGGAGCCATCTTGTCCAACCCCCTGCAATGCAGGAATCTTACACCCAATCTGGGGCTCAAACCCACCACCCTGGGATTAAGAGTCTTGTGTTCTATTGACTGAGCTATTTCAACTGTCCCTGGTTCAATCTCTAGAAGCTCCAGGTAAAGCTGGGAAAATCCCCTTTCTGAAATCCTGGGGAGCCACTTCCAGTGGAGCGACTCAGAACAAGGCAGCTCCCTTTGATTCTAAGTACGTTTCTAGCATTCTTACTTAAATATATAGGGAAGTACGTCAAGATAGTATCCTTCCCAGTTTATCGGTCTCTTAAGTAAACCTGCTTCTTCGTTCTAGTGTTCTGTCTAACCAGCAAGCACTAGGCCAGGCATCCCCAAACTTCGGCCCTCCAGATGTTTTTGAGACTACAATTCCCATCATCCCTGACCACTGGTCCTGTTAGCTAGGGATCATGGGAGTTGTAGGCCAAAACATCTGGAGGGCCGCAGTTTGGGGACGCCTGCACTAGGCCATTTGATTTTGCTCTGTGAAATTAACACAGTGAAATATATTTACAAATGCCATCTGCGGCAAAAATGGGAAACCCTAAGATGAACAGGAAGCAGAAGCAAAAACAAGGGGGTAGACAAGAGGTTTTTTTACCCCAGGCCCAGCCTGTCATGAGGTGGGGTGATGCCACACCCCTCTGGCAGCAGCCCCAAAAGTACCATACCTGCCCCACGCCTCCAGCACTGCCGGAGAAGTGGCGCTGGCAACAGCCCTTCTTCCAGCAAGATCAGTCAGAGGGAAATTGGGAGAGCGATGAAGCCCCACCATGCTGTTCTTGACCAATGCTTCGTTTGTGCTAGAAAGTGGGCTTTTAGTGTTCAGCTGCAGCCTTCTGAAATAAATTGCCAGCTGAAACTAGTTGGGCACCCAGTGTCTTGATGTTTATGTGCCTACTAAGAATGGGGTATTTTTTGTTGAAGAAGGCTTTCCCTGAGGTATGGCTCAGTCATTTTTGGAATTGCATTATAGGAATAGTTCAATTGCATTATAGGAATAGTTTTATTGTTTTTAGACTTTGTAGGAATGGTTTTATTAGAGGGTTTTGTTTTTAAAAAAGAAATTGTGCTTTTGTGTTTTATTTCATTATTACCTTGTTCTGCTCTGCTTTGATGACTTTAGCCTATGAAGTAGTTTAGGCATTTGTGAAATAATCAGTCAGGATGACCGTTTAAGGCTTGTCTGAGAATTCCCTAATTAATACTCCTGTTCTGCTGGATCTCTCAGCGGCTTTTGACACCATCGACCATAACATCCTTCTGGACCGTCTAGAGGGCTTGGGAGCTGGGGGCACTGTCATGCAGTGGTTCCGCGCCTTCCTCCTGGGCCGTGTTCAGAAAGTGGTGGTGGGGGATGAGTGTTCAGACCCCTGGGCTCTCACTTGTGGGGTGCCTCAGGGTTCTGTCCTCTCCCCCATGCTTTTTAACATCTATATGCAGCCGCTGGGAGAGATCATCAGGGGGTTTGGGCTGGGTGTCCATCAGTATGCTGATGATACCCAGCTCTACCTCTCTTTTAAATCAGAACCAGTGAAGGCGGTGAAGGTCCTGTGTGAGTGCTTGGAGGCGGTTGGAGGATGGATGGCGGCTAACAGATTGAGATTGAATCCTGACAAGACAGAAGTACTGTTTGTGGGGGACAGGAGGCGGGCGGGTGTGGAGGACTCCCTGGTCCTGAATGGGGTAACTGTGCCCCTGAAAGACCAGGTGCGCAGCCTGGGAGTCATTTTAGACTCACAGCTGTCCATGGAGGCACAGGTCAACTCGGTGTCCAAGGCAGCTGTTTATCAGCTCCATCTGGTACGCAGGCTGAGTCCCTACCTGCCCACTGACTGTCTCTCCAGAGTGGTGCATGCTCTAGTTATCTCCCGCTTGGACTACTGCAATGCGCTCTACGTGGGGCTACCTTTGAAGGTGACCCGGAAACTACAACTAATCCAGAATGCGGCAGCTAGACTGGTGACTGGGAGCGGCCGCCGAGACCACATAACACCGGTCCTGAAAGACCTACATTGGCTCCCAGTACGTTTCCGAGCACAATTCAAAGTGTTGGTGTTGACCTTTAAAGCCCTAAACGGCCTCGGTCCGGTATACCTGAAGGAGCGTCTCCACCCCCATCGTTCTGCCCGGACACTGAGGTCCAGCTCCGAGGGCCTTCTGGCGGTTCCCTCACTACGAGAAGCCAAGTTACAGGGAACCAGGCAGAGGGCCTTCTCGGTAGTGGCACCCACCCTGTGGAATGCCCTCCCACTAGAGGTCAAAGAGAACAACAACTACCAGACCTTTAGAAGGCATCTCAAGGCAGCCCTATTTAGGGAAGCTTTTAATGTTTGATGGATCTCTGTATTTTAATGTTTGATGGATTTCTGTATTTTAGAATTTCTGTTTTGTTGGAAGCCGCCCAGAGTGGCTGGGGGAACCCGGCCAGATGGGCGGGGTATAAATAATAAATTATTATTATTATTATTATTATTATTATTATTATTATTATTATTATTATTATTACTTTGAAATAATAGGCTTTGTTTTACTTAAATGTATTCGTTTCTCAGTCCAACTGTCTCCATCAACTGAATGTTGTCTTATTGAAGCACATAGGCACACAGAGATTATTTACAAAACTGAATTTCTAAAGCGGAGTCTGGTGAGAAAATATTTTCTTTACTGACCAAGAATTAATTCAGTTATAAAATGCAAACTTCAGAATCCAAAATGAAGTCAGCATGTAATCTCACAGCATCTTAACACAGATTGTTTTAATAGCTTGCCTTGTCCAAATTACGGTGAATAGAAAAAATATATATTCTAAAATGATAATGACTTGCCAGACATGTTTTGATATAAGCAGAGGATTTTCCACCTTAATATAATGAATTTGCCCTTTTTATCTCCTCCTTTAACAGGGTACATTATATTTTCCCATCATTATTGCCTCTTTCATATTCCAGCTTGATTACAATTAGTGTGCCAATTGTGTTTATGCTTGCACTCCATCATCAAAACAAAAATAATATTGGCAACCAATAATCAGAACAGGTCATATAAAAACAATTACGCTTTTAAAAAGCATATCAGGATAGAACATAAACATGCTGTCAAAACCTAAATCGCTAATTAATATATACTTCCTGCTATGCAACTTTGGAATAAAATGAGATGTTACATTTCTCTTATTTAAGGAAACCTTGAGTTCTGGCTTGTGAGTTAAAAATATGCTCACTCATCTAAAGCAGTGTTTTTCAACCTTTTTTGGGCAAAGGCACACTTGTTTCATGAAAAAAATCACGAGGCACACCACCATTAGAAAATATTAAAATTTTTAACTCTGTGCCTATATTATTTAGGTTATTAGCTGCTTGAGGTTATTATTGAGGTTATTATTGAGGTTTTAGCTGCCTGTCCACACACTGGAATCCCCAAATAGCTGCAGCTTCCTAGCATGTGCCTGCAACAGTGGTATTTCCATTTATAATAAGGTCAGGGGACTTCAACTCAAACCCAAAACGGGAGGGGCTTCCCAAGGTGTAAAGTGACCCTCAACAGCATCAAGACTGACCTGGGGGGGGGTTGCAATATACATTTCTGATACCTTTAATATTTTGAAGAATTTTGTCTGCTTATGAAAACTGAAATTAGCAATTGGGGGTGGCTGGGACTGGGTGCAAGTAATTATCTTTGCCTGGGGCACAAGATAGCCTGGCACTGGGGCACTACACCCATACACAAAGCTGGATGCATGTGCTGGCAGCATCTTCCTGCCTCATAAACATAAACGATCCGAGATCACACATGAACTCCCCCACCCCACAACTCCACGGCCTCCTTCCCCGCCTGTCACTTTCGCACGACGTTGGGGCTGTAAGGCGACAAGGTCAGGCAAGAGCAGCAGACGTGCCTAGCTGCGCCCAGAGACCCGCCCGTCGCTCGGGCGGCGGATGGGCACCGTTTCTCGCCGCCAGGGGCCCGCGCTTGCTCCTCAAGGTGCCCTCGATGACCCTGCGTGCTGGGAGCTTCGGAGGGGCCTTGCCGTCGGAGGTCACGCAGGGCCTTCCCGCTCCACGCTGGATTAGGCAGCCCTGCCCGCAAAGCCAGCGCCTGCCGCCCAGAAGCGCCCTCCCGGGCTCCGCGGGGATGCAGCGGGTGGGCTGGGCGCCCGAGAGGGCGGGGAGGAGCCGGCCAACCGCCCGCTTCACGTGGCCCCGGGGCAGCAGGAGGTGCTACCGGGAGAGCCTCGCTCCGCAGAGCAGCCCGCGGCTGAGCGGAGTCGCCCATGAGCCGGTCCCTCTGCTGTTCACTCCCTCTCCAGCTCCACTTGGCACCCAGGAAAAAGAGTGCCTGCTTTCCCCGCAGAAGCGCTTCCCCCTGCTGGCAAATGCCAGGCTCCTCTGGGCAGGAACCACACGTGCTCAGCCAGCCAGCCAGCCAGGGATCCTGCAGGTGCCGCCCCACTGCCGTCTTTTCCCCACGGCACACCAGGCAACATCTCGCGGCACACTAGTGTGCTGCGGAACAGTCGTTGAAAAACACTGATCTAAAGAGTTAGAGCTTGGTGCCTTGTATTAACCGTTTGTCTTTGCCAAGTTCAGAAGAAACAGCTTGAGAATTTTCAGCTATATAGCTGCGAATAAAATGTTTTAAGTGTGCTTTAGGTGCAATATACAATGTGACACTAGATGGCGATGGTGAGCCTTATGGAAAATTCAAAGTATTTTTAAAAAAGCATCTTCAGAACGGTTTTTATATGTGTGTAGATTCCACCTTTATTCTCTGAGCAGAAATGAAAGCTGTGTCTGGATCGGATAGGTGGGGATTCAGGTGTTTCAGCTGCCCCAACACTTGTTTTGAGTCAATTTACCATTGCTTGTGCCTGTTCGGCAAGGAGATCTATTGTACCACATTTTGTCTTACCTGGCTCAGAAATTTGAAATGTGAGAACTCATAATGCTCTTGCTCAACCATGAGGCAAGCCTTACATCCTTAATTTTTTTTCTCTGACTCAGATTTTCACCTGAACCAGAGAAGAATGTAAAATTCTCTCCCCCCCGTTTGCTTCCGAACCCATTATCCCCCACACATGTCCACTTACCTCTCTCTTTCTCTCCTCCTCCTCTTCTGCTTTCTTTCTCTCCAACATCAGTCATGTTGCTACCATCGTTCGCCTGATGCCAGGAGCCCTGGGAAATGCAATTTTCCCAGTGTGCCTCACATTTGTAAGCAGTTGTGTGGGAGGGAAGGGAGATAGTTTTGGAGGGATGGGGAGTGATCAGGTGAGCAGATGATAAAGACGGAAGGAGGGAATTTGCTCCTCCTATGGAGGAGGGTGGGCGAAGGCTAAGAGGACCCCTTTGTGCTCTCCTGTGATTATTTGGGTTCAGAATAAACTGAGCTATTTTTCCAAGTGTGGGAGGGAATATTTCAGCGTGGTTCCTCCTCCCAGTCTGGTTCTCAGCCTGATGTGAGGTATTTATCACTAGCTCAGAGAGGTGGAGAGAGAGAGAGAGAGAAAACACACACACACACAGAGAGAGAGAGAGAGAGAGAGAGAGAGAGAGAGAGAGAGAGAGAGAGCACATATTATGAAAACATGGGATTTAAAAAGAGGTTAGCAGAGAATGGGTTAAAAATAAAATACAGACTTAAAATGGTAATCAAAAATGTTATTGCTTAGTTAACACGCAGATGCGGCAATCTTGTGCCTGCTGGCTTCAGTGTTTTCCTTTATGCAAGCCTACCTCGGTATAATCTAATAATTGCCTTGTTTCTTACTCTTTCCGTACAGAAAGTTCCTGGCCCAGGGAGTTACTGGCCTACAAAGCAGTCTCCAAAACAACCAAGAACCATTGAGAGCCTGGGAAGAGAGCACACCATCTTCTTCAGCAACACTTCAGAGCTTTAGAAAACAAGAGTGGTGCAGTACATGAAATTCAGGGGCACTGATTCTGAAAAACCACTCCTTCTTCTACCTCATCCATATCCCGTTCCTCACCAGGACCGATCTGCCCACTTTTCTTCCCTAGGCTTTCAGTGGGCCACAGTGCTAACTAACACCACGATGCCATTTTGTGCACTGGGTCCCCTGTCTCCATTTCCTCCCTGGCCCCTTCCTCGCATCCTAAGAGTCTCCATTGTTCCTGCTGTTTGACGTGGCTAAGTTGTGTGTTCCTCCACCACTCAGTACGCTTCTTTCTGTTAGCAAGGAAACTGAACGATGGGAATAAATCCTGACCCCGGAGCCCTTGTGAGCTGGCGGTTGGGCTGAAGCCAGGTTCCTCTGCTGCCTCGAGGGTACCAATTTTCCTGCACTCCTCTCTGGATTCGGTAGAGCTTAACCTGAACTAGATGCACAGAGCGTTTGATCAAGGACAGTCTCTGCTAAATGCAAGATCTGCAGTGAAAAGAAGAAGAAGAAGAAAGAACACAGATTGCTGAACGATTCGAGGGGGCTCAGCCTTCGCAACCTTTCCCAGAGGTACAAGGGGGAAAAAAGACTTTGTTGCTGATCTTTTTATATGCCACAGCTTTCTGTTTCCTCACCCCACACCCCACCCCACGTATTTCCAGTCAGTCAGAGCCTTGTCTATCACTCAGAAGCATCCCCACCCCCAGGAATGGTACTGAAGTCAGTAGAGCCACTCTGGAATAAATGGCTTTAGGATATTGGTGCTGTTCTCTTTGCAAGGTTTCAAAGGGTGGTGTAGCCCCAGATTGGAGGCATCTACTAGCAGAACAAACTTTCATTCATGTAGTAGGGTTTCTATTTCTACTCCTCATCCTTGAGGTCCCATGAGTGGGGAGTAGAGGGTGGGATTGCTGGAACAGCGTGGGCATTAGGAGGTGCCGTGGGGAAGAACTGGTGGAAATTCTACACACACACACACCCCTTATAGGAACCGCTGCTGAATCTCATTCCTTTCTGCAAACAGAAGAAGCCTTTATGGCAATCATATAATTTTTGTCAGCAAAATATTGAAAAGTGTGTGTGTGTGGGGGGGAGTGGGCTATAATGGAGGACTGGCTTACAAAGCAGTCCTAAGTTTATTCAGAAGAAGGGAAGTTCTGCAGAGTTTAATGGGGCTTCTTATTTTATTTATCAACGTTTATATATTGCTTAGCTAAAAAAAATATCTAAGGGGTTTACCTAAAATGGTGTAAAATATTCATTTAAAAGCACGATACCGACATACGTTAAAAAACAATAGAATTAAATTATAAAATGCATTCTTATAATTAAAAAAGAAAAAAGAATGCCGTACTATGTACATACGGGGATTAAAGCAAAAGTGCAGGCTTTTATTACACTTGTCCTGCTTCCACAGGACTTAATATATGAGATTCCCAGCACACAGTGACAGGTTTAAGACCTGCATGGCTTTAGATCTGGGATGGGGGGGCCTTCCAGATCGCCCATCAGCCCCAACCAGCATGGCCAATGGTTTGGTCGGGAATTATGGACATATTATCTTGTAAGTGAATTTAGTATGACAGCATAAGCAAAACATGGCATGTTATGCTTGCAAATAAAAAGGTAAAGGGACCCCTGACCATTAGGTCCAGTCGTGACCGACTCTGGGGTTGCGCGCTCATCTCGCATTATTGGCCGTGGGAGCCAGCGTACAGCTTCCAGGTCATGTGGCCAGCATGACAAAGCCACTTCTGGCGAACCAGAGCAGCACATGGAAACGCCGTTTACCTTCCCGCTGTAGCGGTTCCTATTTATCTACTTGCATTTTGACATGCTTTCGAACTGCTAGGTTGGCAGGAGCTGGGACCAAGCAACGGGAGCTCACCCCGTCACAGGGATTCGAACCGCCGACTTTCTGATCAGCAAGCCCTAGGCTCAGTGGTTTAACCACAGCGCCACCTGGGTCCCCTATGCTTGCAAATACCATCACTTTATTACAGATGCCTGTGGGACGGTTTGACCTGCTTTGCAAATATGTTTCTGGGGTTTTGATTCATTTTGTATTGGATATATGACTAAGCTGATGATAAATGTCCGATAAGTACTGTCAATGATCTCCTGTACTGCTGTGTGCGGCTGGTGCTTGCAGCATTGTAGTTTAAGGGCAGATGGGAATTATAAATCTATGAGAAGTAAACTTCAATGCCCATAATTCTTTAACGGGGGGAATGTACTTTAAAGGTATAGTGTTATTAAACAAAGCTTTGGTCTTTGTTTTGTCTTGAAAGAACACGGTTCATTTTTTCAAATACACTCACTCTATATTTTTATTTTATTTAAACCCATTATTATATAGAAATTAACAAAGGAATGTTAAAAAAAGCAAATAAGTGGATGACCTAATTTCAATCAGTGGGGTCTTTTACATATACTCATAGAATTTGTGACAGTAAATTGCTCTTGAAACACATTTTCTGTCCAATTTTGTCCTCTTAATGGAGAGCTTCAGTCAGCGAGGAAATTCAGCAAGAAGGAAATGACTGGCTGATAAATGAACCGAACTCTCGAAGGATTATTGATCGTCATCCAAGGAACTCTGGAGAACAGGCCTTTCAAAATAAGGGAACAGTCTTTAGTGCTCCTTACATACCCTCTGACATTTGCCCGATGAAAATAGGGGCGTCCCATTCCATAATGATAATTTTACTACAGTATTTATACCCCACACATCTTGCTGGGTTGCTCCAGCCACTCTGGGCAGCTTCCAACACATATAAAAACATAATAAAACATTAAACTTTTTTTTAAAAAAAACCTTCCCCATATAGGTGGCTCAGGGGTCAGATAACTCCATACATCATTTCTCTGATGAAAATCGGGGTGTCCTAAGGAAAAGCGGGACATTCCAGGATCAAATCAGAAACCGGGGCAGCTTCTCTAAATCAGGGGTGTCCCTGGAAAATAGAGACACTTGGAGGGTCTGTCCTAATAACTTTTTTTTGCCAGTCTACATAATCTCAACTGCATTGTCTTTTCAGAAGTGCTGTTCAATTTCATTAACTTGAAAGCAAGCATCAAAGTTCAGCATGTCACGGCTAGTTGATCTCACCAGCACTTATGTGGTGTTAATTTCGGGTGTTAATATGCGGGTAGGGACCTGCTGATCGGCCCCATCTATACTGTACTGTACATTTAAAGCAATATCGTACTACTTTAAACATTCATGGCTTCCCAGAGCATCCTGGGAACCAGTTTGGTGAGGGTGCTGAGATTTGTCAGGAGACTGCTGCTCCCAAGATCTAAAACGTCCAGTGTTATTCTGACTGCAGCTTCTCATCCGCTCATTTGGCTACTGCAGTTTGCAGCGCCGGAACTGTCCTGGGAAAAATAAGCATGGAACAAACACGTAGTTACTATTCTTCTGTAACTAGCCAAGCTAGCTTTAGACACCACAGTGAAATTGCTATTCTATGGTCTATAGCATTTTGGAATGAGCTTTGCCAAATATTTGTTGCAGCTCTGATGGATGGTCATCTGTCATGGAGGCTTTAGTTGTGATTATTGTATTGCAGGGGGTTGGACTAGATGTCCCTTGGGGTCCCTTCCAGCTCTACAGTTCTATGATTCTATGATCCAGAGCACATATGCAGTACCTATAGAGACCATGGAAGGGCAAATATGTGCATTTGGGTTTCATTCGGTTTCTCATTTTTCCAGCCTTAAATTCAGTTCTCCACATTGAAAGGACCTATATTTCATAATTAGAATCATAGAGTTGGAAGAGACCACAAGGGCCATCCAGTCCAACCCCCTGCCAAGCATGAAACACCATTAAAGCATTCTTGACATATGCCTGTCAAGCCTCTGCTTAAAGACCTCCAAAGAAGGAGACTCCACCACACTCCTTGGTAGCAAATTCCACTGCCAAACAGCTTTTACTGTCAGGAAGTTCTTACAAAGTGGATGGCTTAGTGAGTTGCATGAAGATGCTTCCCATTTCCTTCCTTTCGTGAACAGGAAAGAGGTGTTGATTGAAGAGCAACTTAACAAGTCAAATGCAAGAGCTCCTAGAGGAAAATAAACAGAAGCTACAATGCCAACCATTGTGCATTGTGGGTCACATAACCTTGCTGTCCGTGGTAAGACCCAAGGGCGTACCCACCATGCGGCAAGTTAGGGCAGCTGCCCTACTCTAGAAGCAGGGCTGGTGGGCAGAGGCGGAGCACAGCCCGGCGGAGCGCGAGTTCGCCATTCCCGCCGCACCGCGCCGCACCCTCCCTCCAGCTCCCCGGCGCGCCCTCAGGCAAGGCCAAGCGCGGCGGGGAACCAGGGAGCGCGGCGCGGTGGGCGGGAATGCCGAACGCGCGCTCCGCTGGGCTGGGCTCCGCCTCCGCCCACCAGCCCTGCTGCTAGGGAGGGGCACAGCCCGGCGGAGCGCGAGTTCGCCGTTCCCGCCCACTTTGTGGCCCCTCCCCTTTCGTGCCTTGGCCCCTCCCCTTGCCCCCCCCTAGTTTTGATCCTGGGTACGCCCATGGTAAGACCAGTACCACAGGCACCATGGCACTTTTGCAGTTTCATGTTGAGGCAGGAGATGAAACATTAAACATTTAGAAACTGGGGAGTGCAATGCAGTAAGCACACATCTGCAAAAACGCAGAATGAGCTAATACATTTTGAGGGGAAATGTTATGAAGGCTAATGCTTCCATAATATTCTCAGTTTTAGCAGATGGAACAGCAGATATCTCTGACATGGAACAATTGTCTCTAGGTGTAAGATTTCTGGAAGAAAGTGATGGGAAGGCCGTACATGAGGGGTTTCTTGGGTTTGTTTCAGACCAAACTATGGTAGGCACGGCCTACACAATCCCATCTGCTTGCTCTGATCCTGATTTAGATCTCAGTAAGTTAGAATACGACGGTTGTTCCATCATGGCAGGAAGAGAAGGTGGCGATCAAGCACAAATCAGGGCAATTTCTCTTCAGGTAACCTTTGTTCACTGCCCATCCCACTGCTAAACTTACTGGAAACGATCTGTAAGTGTGATGTGTATAATACAGCTGACACAATTAAAGCTATCGTAAAAAATTTCCATGACAGCATCTGAAGATAGAATCGAATACTCAATGTACTAATGTCGTGTAAAACACGGTGGACCCAAAAATGCAAGGTATTTTCTTGCAACTCGAGCAACCATCAAAGCAACGCCGAGAAACGATAACTTTTATACCAGCTGTGTGCATCGATGACACTAACTTTTATTGTTTTCTCTTGTGAACATAGTCTTCAGTGCTGGAGCCAGTCACGCAAGCTCTGCAATCTGGGAAGTTAGATGCAATGGAAATGAAAGCCCATATACAATAGTTGTTGGGAAATATTATTATTATTTATTTATAAATATATGGAACAACACAGGGAAGCTAGTGAAGACACTAGGCACAGAGGAAACCTAACTCCCAAATAAGGCCGGCACACCCCTGGAAGGTGAATATATATATTAAAGGTGGGATGTGCTGAACTCAGGAGCTGCCCAGAGTGGCTGGTAACTCAGCCAGATGGGTGGGGTATAAATAATATATTATTATTATTATTATTATTATTATTATTATTATTATTATTAGGTGCATAGCAAAGGCCTTCTTATTCCAGTGGAAATTTTCAGATGCTGTTGGGATTCCTCTTCACTTCACATCTGAAGGCAGCCCTGTTTAGGGAGGCTTTTAATGTTTAATAGATTATTTTATTTCATTTTTCTGTTGGAAGCCGCCCAGAGTGGCTGGGGAAACCCAGCCAGATGGGCGGGCTATAAATAAATTATTATTGTTGTTGTTGTTGTTATTATTATTATTATGAATTTTTACTGTTTTATTTTGTGTGTGTGTGTGTTTTAATGTAGACTGCTCAAAAATGCCAGTAGAGCAGCATATAAAAGCCATAAATAAACAAACAACGGGGCAGACGTTAGTTAGAGAATTCCAAAGGGTGTGAATGGCAGTTCCTTTTCCTAGAATCCAGCGACATTTCAGGAAAGATTTTTGTGGTCCTCTGAGGGAAGAAGACAGGCCGCCGCTGGCTCACTGGAGTGTCGGCTTATGTCAAGTCAGGTTGGTCATGCAGAACTGCTGAGTCCCAAATTGCTCTCTGATGGCTCTGCTGAGCTCCTGTCAGGCCGACTGGCTCTTTAGAGAATGACAGGCCCCACAGATGTAGCCGGAGCAAAACGGAGGCACCAAAGTGACATTTTCCCGATGCGGAAGTGAAATGTGTGTCCGTGTGTGTTTATATGTGTGTGTGTTTACAAATGTAGCCATGCTGTTCCACACACACACACAAAAGATCTTCGCTCTGAGGTAAAGGTGGAATGTTCTAGAAAGCAGAACTGTCCAAGTTGGTGGCCGTCATGAGGAACACAGAAACCTGCCATCCCTCTAACTCAGTAGTGTCTGCATTAAGTCGCCAAGATTTCAGGCAGGGGACATTCCCTGCCACCTCTGGAGATGCCAGAGGATTGAACCTGTAGGCAATGGGTAGGCAAACTAAGTCCTGGGGGCCGGATCCGACCCAATTGCCTTCTCTCTCTCTCTTTTCAAATTCATTTTTTATTGTTTTTCCATATCCAAAACAAAACATCCAAAGAAAGGTATCACAAAAAATTTCAAAAGGATTTAAACAAGTCTGTACACATATTTGTCCTAATAATACATTCCAATATATACAAATGTTCAGCCAGGAACCTGACTTCCTTCCTTCCTCTCCTTGGTTTTCCATTTTCTTCTCAACTTTTATGCGCTTTCTTCCTTTTATCCCTGTCTTTTCCCTTAAGTAGTTCTTATTATTTTTTGAGACATGGCTTTCTGTCTTTTATGTTGCAGTTTTCATGTCAATCCTACTAGTGCTTTCACATTTTTACAATGTTCCTTTAAGTAATCTACAAATTTGCTCCTTTCCTTTTGGAACCTCTGATCTTTTTGTTCCCTTATTCTTCCCGTCAACCTTGCCAATTCTGAATATTCCATCGATTTAGCCCTCCACTCATCTACTGTTGGAATTTCTGTTGTTTTCCACCTTTGTGCTAGTACCATTCTGGCAGCAGTACATGAATAACCTTTGGTCATTTTTCTTAATTTCACTTCCCATCAGCCGACCCAATCGCCTTCTCAATCCGGCCCGCGGACGGTCTGGGAATCAGCATGTTTTTAAAAGAGTAGAATGTGTCCTTTTATTTAAAATGGATCTCTGGGTTATTTGTGGGGCATAGGAATTCGTTCATTTCCCCCCCTCCAAAATATAGTCCAGCCCCCCCACAAGGTCTGAGGCACAGTGGACTTCTTTGTAGGCAAAGAAGATGCTCTCTCACTGAGCTGCAGTCCTTTCCTACCGTAGATGTACTACTCACTACTTGTGGTGAGTACTACAGCTGTCATCTTTTTGTTCTGGGTGTCAGAGAGTGGGCTGTTTAAGAAGATGTAATACAAAAGAAAATGAGGAGGGAATAATACCCCCTCCACACACCCTTTTCGGTTAGACAGCAATCATTAGCAATTTCCCAGTCATGGCAACATGCTTCTTTCCCTTTTGACAGTGTACTAGCGCTGGTTTTCCCACATAATACAATATTCCTGTAGTCGTTTTGTGGAAGAGGCTAGGCTAGGGAAACTTTTGCAACTGGGGGCCATTGCTGTCAAGTTCTCCCTTTTTTAAAGGGAAATTCCCTTATGCTGAATAGGCTTCCTCGTGAGAAAAGGGGAAACTTGACAGCTATGCGGACCAGGGGGGGGGGCACAGTTAGCTTTTTATAAAATGCATTTTCCTCTCTCTCTGCTTATCTTTTTATTCCTTGCCTATTGACACTTCAACAACATATTAGCATTTGTCTGTATGAACTCTTTTAATGCCTTTATTTGTTTTTTTATGTGCTTTTCGTAGAGTTGGAAGGGCCCCCTAGGGTCATCTAGTCCAACCCCGTGAAATGCAGGAATCTTTAGCCCAATTTTGGTATGCGAATCCATAACTCTGGGATTTAATATTCTGACTGAGCAACTCCAGCTTATATGCTGATGGTTTGTGTTGTATTTTAGTGATTTTATTTACCGTTTTTACGTTGTGGATCCCTTGGTTTAAAAGAAAAATTAAGTAGTTTATGAACATTTTAAACAAATTAGCAATTTTAAAGCGTTATTTTTAACACAAACCTAAATATCATTTTGTTTATTTATTTATTTATTACATTTGTATAGCACCTTTCATCCATCGATCTCAGGGCAGCTCACAACATAACAATGCAATATAAAAATGAAAAAACACATCATAGAATCATAGAGTTGGAAGAGACCACAAGGGCCATCCAGTCCAACCCCCTGCCAAGCAGGAAACACCAGGAAACATAAAAATGATAAAAATCAGGAAATGATAAAAATAAACTAAACAAAACCAATTATCCCTCCTCCCGCATAAAATAAACACAACAGTGCTATTCGACCTGTGTGTGTTAATACAGGCTGATTTTTAGTAACTAAATCTTTCTTCATTTCTTTTTAATTCTTTCCTTTTTGTCAAACCCCTGTTGAAAAGGTACAGCTAGTGCAGCTCCCACATTTCAAGTTTGACCAGTTCGGTGGGAGGAAACCCTCCCATTTCCAGATTCTCTTAGGGGAGGGCAATGGGGAAGATTTGAGAGTGCAGAGAACAAGATGCAGAGGGGGTCCCATCCTCCCCATTTGATTTCATTTGCTGTCAAGGCTTTCCATGAACTACAAATGCTCAGCACTTTGCATGTTGCAAGAAAGAACAAATTTGCTGGCAGGCTCAAGCACCTAGGAAGAGGTGCGTATTGCGCAGATGTGAGCCAAAGGTTTGTAGTAGCAACCGGAACAAATCTATTTATTGCGCGAGTGTAGGTTGCCAGGCACAGCCCTGCTGGATGATAAGGCTAATGAGAAATAAAGTGGGGTTTTTATTTTACTTTGTTTCACAATGCTGTGCAAACAATTGCACAGACGGAATGGCATTTGAGGGGAGAGCGAGAGAGCCGGAGCTTTTGTCTTAAAGCATGTCAGGATTCTTCCCTTGTGTACATTGCAAGTGTGTCAATATTTGCAACCCGAGGCATGGTGTACGCGGTATTTGTTGCATCCATTCCAGACCAGCCGCCACTCGCCTGAAACTTCACACCCTGACCTGTACTCTGCAAATGTCTTTCGCAACACTTGCCGCTCTGCATTGCCTGGACAAGGGTAGATGCCCCCAGAGGCATCCTTGAGTCGAGAAAGGTCAAGCTACCTCATGCCCAACACTTCCTATTGCTGGCACTGATATTTTCACCCACTTTGCTTGCAAGCTGCAGATCCACCCCATTGCCACCTGCCATCATTTGGAAAGTGGCAACAATTAATAGCTTTCTATATACCGTACATACAGGGGCGTAGCAAGGGGTGCGTAGGGGGTGGTCCGCCCTGGATGCCACCCTGGAGGGGGGGTGACATTTGGCACGCCCCCTTCCACGAGCGAGCAGCCAGCCTCCACTCGGTAAAAAGCCTCGCTCAGCGGCTAGCTGCTCGCTCACTTGCTCGGCCGCTGACGCCCCTCCCTGGCCCACTGCTTGCCTCCTCCCCAACAGGAAGAAGCAAAGCGTGCTGGCTGAGCAGGTGAGCGAGCAAGCTGCAGAGCGAGCAGAGGATCCCGGCGCAGGAGCGGCGCCGCCGGCAACCCGCTCCATAGTGCGCATGCACAGCATTGCTACAGAGCATCGTTGCGCATGCGAAGCCCCGGGTGACCGAGCAGCTCCCTATGTCGCTGTATACATATATACTGTACATACATATACCACTATTCATATGAAATACATATGAAAATATCAGAGCACTTTACAACAATGGTATACGAAAACATACTCCCCCCCCAAAAAAAACCCATTAGAAGTTAACGCCAGCTAACTATTGCGGAAAGGTGCATTAATTAATTGCCTGCATAAGGAATGGGAAAGTTTTCTGGAAACATCTAAAAGTTGGAACAGAAGGCACCTGCTGAATCTTGGTTGGCAGAGGACAGTATTGACCTGGTGCCTTTGACTGAAGCCCCTTGAGATACATCACCTAGGGATTTTATTTTATTATGAATACCACTGCTACTATTGCTACCGTACTACGACTATCCAGGTAAAAAAAAAACCCTTGCAGTTGAAAGCATGGATGTGTGGCTCATGTAATGACAACATAATCACAGAATTGTAGAGATGGAAGGGACCACGAGGATCATCTAGTCTAGCCCCCTGCAACGCAGGAATCTGTTGCCCAACGTGGGGCTCGAACCCACAACCCTGAGATTAAGAGTCTCATGCTCTGCCGACCGAGCTATCCTCATTAGTTTGGCCTGGCTGGGGTTGATGGGAGTTGAAGTCTGATAACATCTGGAGGTCCAGAGGTTTCTCCATCTGTGTTCTAAGTCATTAGTTGATTTCCCTTATAATGCGCTCAAAGATGGGAAAGGACTGTGATCTCTATTAAGAGTTTTTAAAGGTTTTGGGATAAGTTGACTATGGTTGTTATTTATTTTCTTTGTGAGATCCAGCAATGCTATTTCGTGTGTATGTACAGCATGTGTAAACATGCCCGAGCGATGACAGAGGTCTCTTGGGAACCAGCTGGCTAAAAAAGAGAGAGAGAGGAAAAAGAGAGAGGAAAAAAGTTGCACATTCTTCACAAAACTTGGGCGGGGCTGGGAGTGGAGAAAAGCATGGCCTTTCAGGGGTGGTTTTATATAAGAACAGAGGGCAGTTAGATCAGGACTGGCAAAACCTTTACAGTGCCTTGTGGATAATATTTGGGGTGCAGGAGCATGTCAGTGGTGTATGGGGCCAGAGGCAAAAGAAGGAGTGGTATGATTCTTACTTCCATATACTAGGCGACATTCCAGGCAGGAAAAAGTCTGAGGTTTCTACACATATTGCCTCCCCCATTCAGGCAAGTGAGAGGCATTATGGAGAGACCTACACCATATGTTTAAAGCACGTGGTTTGCCCCAAGGAACCCCAAGTTTGTTAATGGTGCTGGGATTTGTAGCTGTGTGAGGGATAAACTACAGCGCCCAGAATTATGGGGGAGCAATGTGCTCTAACCGATCTGTAAACATGCAGTGGGGGTGGCAGTTCAAGGATACATTCCAACCATGCAAAAAGCCCTTGAGAAGGGTGTGTTGTGTGGTCAGTAATGGATTTGTGACCTGGGGGGGAGGCGGTGAGCTTGGGTAGATTCCCTAGGGCTGGATAGAGAGACCTGGAGGGCTGCATTTGGCTCAGTTGTACTCAGGCCCGGCTCTAGGGGTAGTTTCAGTGGCGCGGGGCGCCGGGCCGGCAGGAGGGCACTGCGCGTCAAAGCCATGCGGAAACCGCGCTGCGCGCTGCGCCCGCCCACTAGGGCAGGGGCGCCGGAGCGATCTCTGCGCCACGGCGCTGGGGTGCCCGACCGGCTTGAGATGGCCCTGGTTGTACTCAAACTTCTGAGTACAGCAAGAAGGGAGTGACATTGGAAGGAGGGGGGGGGAAGCTGTTTTTCACAAAGGCAGAAGTTTGAGGAAACGAGTGGAGAAACACTGAGAGGAAAATGCGGATCGAACCTGCAACTTTGGCATTATCAGTACCGCAACAGTGGCTTGACTAAAGCAGGGATGGAGAGTAACTAAACTTGAATTATCAAAGTTCAATAGCACATTCCATGCGAAACAGTGATTGTGAGGCCTGGGTAGAGTCCCAAAGGCCAGGTCCAGAGTTTTGGAGGGCTGTACTTGGCCCCGTGACCTGCAACTCCCCAACTCTGCTTTTAGGTAAGGAGTGGGCAGCTTTTTTCCAACTCAACCACCAACCCCTTCCCCACTCCATCCCTTTTCCTCTGTCCCATGCCAAGGCCTCAATGTGTAGCAACCACAACATCCAGTCAAATTCTGGTCTTCCCTCTCCTTCCCTCCCTCTACTATTCCTCTGGGATGGTTCTGGAAAGTCCATGAAGCCCCTTTCAGCACAGCAGCCAACTGGCTCCTTGCCTTGCCTTCAAGGTGGTCCTTGGACGTGTCTTGTTTAGTTTTGAAACTGTCCTTCACGCTATCCTGGATTCTTCCCCTAGCCAGAAATGCAATTTTATGTCTATCACGGCTCTCGGCTTTGGAAATTACGCAGGGTCTGCCTCAGCCAGCAATGCCGCAAATTAAGTTACTGTCTTGCCTATCATAATGCATTAACATAATGCCTCCCTATCTGTCTCGGATCCTGAGTCCTTTTCTCCCTCATTATCAATAGCTGGCAAGATGCATTGCGCAGAATGTCTAACAGGTTATGTAAGGACAGCGAGGGAAGCTCTCTGCAGGCCGTCAACTTTAATTGCTTTGAACATCTGTATGTGTATAGATCCACCTGTGCCTTTAAGTCTGTCAGTCAATCATAACAGCATGCCCATCACTCAAGACTGGCATGCTTGGAATTCAAGCCATCGTCTTCTAGCAACAGATTTGACCAAAGGGTCATCGTGAATTACATCCTAGCCAAAAAACAACATCAAAGCAAATGCACAGAGGTCCCAACACCCTATCCTCAGAAGAGTCTGGATTAGGGGTTGCCCTTAGTACACACCTGACACCTTAGAGCTGGGGTGGGGGTGGGGGGCAGACAATCTACATTGTCTCTGATATCGTGGGGTTCTTAGTGGCCTCTAGTTCTCTGGATCTACCCACTGGGAATTTTCCCTCTCTTCTGCTTTGTGTGTGTTTAAGCGTGTGAGCAGGGATGAATGCATCTGTTAGTTTTGGTATACCTGCTTCTCATTTTATCCAGTTCTAATTTCTGTTCTTTACATTTCTACAACAGTTTGTTGTATATACCGGCAACTAGATATCTATATCTAATGTTATAGGAAACTTTAGTGTGAATTTATTCTGTTACGCTTATTTTTGTACACATGACTTGCCCGGAGGAGCTGAAGGACAAACTCTGAGAAAGTGGAAGCTTTAAAGGAGAGCTGTATTTCAGTATGTGCATTGTTTTGGGAAGTAGCTGTACAGGTTTGCATCAACATGCAAAATGAACTGATTGCTCCCCACCCCCCACCTTATGTGTGAGACAAAGAAGGAGACAAAGAAGGATTGGCGTGGTGCAAAGTGTGCAAAAAGAGCTACTGTATACATTCACCTTGCAAACTACACCCATTTGGGGCTTGGGTTGCGCCCATTTTGGTCTCTGGCTCTATCAACTGCAACCCTGGATGACTTTTAACAGAATCATGGAATTGTAGAGTTGGAAAGGACCCCCCCCCCCGATCACCTAGTCCAGGGGTCATCAGCAGGGGGCCGGTCCACTGTCCTTCAGACCTTGTGGGGGGCCGGACTATATTTTTTGGGGGGGAAATGAACGAATTCCTATGTCCCACAAATAACTCAAGAGATGCATTTTAAATAAAAGGACACATTCCACTCATGTAAAAACATGCTGATTCCTGGACCGTCTGCGGGCTGGATTGAGAAGGCGATTGGGCCAGATCCGGCCCCCGGTCCTTAGTTTGCCTACCCCTGAGTCTTAGTCCAACCCCCCGCAATGCAGGAATATGCAGCTGTCCCATATGGGGATCAAACCTGCAACTTTGGCATCATCAGCACCACACTCTAACGCAGGCACCCCCAAACTCGGCCCTCCAGATGTTTTGGGACTACAATTCCTATCATCCCTGACCACTGTTCCTGTTGGCTAGGGATGATGGTAGTTGTAGTCCCAAAACATCTGGAGGGGCGAGTTTGGGGGTGCCTGCTCTAACCAACTGAGCTATCCAATGACCCTCTGTATGGAAAAAGTTCCCGACCCCCCATTTTAGTAGGCCACATTTCCTGTGTTTGCAGCAGTCTCCATTCATTTCAATCCACCTCAGTTGAAATGAATGGGATTCGCCCAAATGAGCAGTGATTATGTGCATGCCTGGGACGCATCTGTGTATCTCCATCCACAATATGCAGGCACCAGTTTCTCCCTCCTGCGAATAGTGTCGAGATGTAGGCCCATCTCAGAGGATCAGAGATACGCCCCCTCCTGCATATCACTGCTTCAATGCTCTGCTGTTTTGTTTTCCACCAAGCATGAAGGGTTGGCTTCTCTCCTCCTTCATTCTTAATGTTCTGAAATAACAGTCAATCTGAAAGAAAATTCTCTCTCCCCCCCCCGCCCCTTGTGGATATTATGACAAGACTTGCTGTAGACAACAGCTCTATTTCTGGAGCGTCAAAACACTCAGGTGATAAGAAACAATGCTAAAAGATGGTGTGCTGTGTGTTAACAATGATACATGATGCCTAGGAAGGATGCGGGGGGGGGATGTATCTTGCAGTATACACAAAGTTGAGTAAGTCACCATTATACGCATCGGGGAAAGTCAAGTAGGAAACACAAGAGAAGTATTTACCCCTCCTATCAGCCAATCACCCATTCCCACCACCCTTCTGAGTAATACCCCTCCCCACCCTCTGACTATACATAAGGGTCTGGTGACTTCTGTTTCAGTGTATCTGAAGAAGTGTGCATGCACACGAAAGCTCATACCTATGACAAACTTAGTTGGTCTCTAAGGTGCTACTGGAAGGATTTTTTAAATTTTGTTTTGACTGCGTCAGACCAACACGGCTACCCACCTGTAACAAGAGAAGTAATTCAGGAAGTAGGTCATTGGCAACTCAGCCCCCAGGTGTCATCAGGTCCACTACTGGACCACGGAGAGGATGCATCTCCTTAACCTCTGAAGAGGCTCGTGTAGCACAGGGCTAACGTAACGTTCTCTCACCTGCCAATCGAAAAGTCTACAAACTCTTTTGGCTCTGTAAGCAGGGCTGGCCCACCCATGAGGAAAGGTGCGGCAATTGCCTCAGGTGGCAGGATCTACTGGGGCAGCAGATCCCCATGTAGATCATTAGTCCCTCCTTGTTCCTGACGTAGATATTCAGTCACCCCTTCTCCCCTGGTGGGAAGAGAGGTGCCATTGTGTTGTTTGCCTCAGGTGCCAAAATCTCTTGGGGCGGCCCTGGCTGTAGAATAGGATAAACTTCATTCCTTCTGCTTTTAGGTGTTCTTCAGATTCCTAGGAAAGACATCAGCCAGGTACAAAGGCTCGGGAACTGGATTTATTTGTTGTGTGCAACACTCTGAAAGAGTTATGGAAGCCAGAACAGCAACTGTCCACACTGTAACATTTTGTTGCATATTGCTTGATATTAAATAATTATTATATAATGTACAACTTATGCCCAGAGGGCTCTTACTACTAGGTAATCCCATTAGAACAGCACCAGCACATTCTGATTCCTAGGTCCCACTAGGAGGCAAATGACTCTCCTGTATCATTAGCCTTGCGCACACACAATTCTTGCATTTATGTTATTACACTGATGAATATATAGATGGCGAAAGATTTGGACATTAATATGTGGAACTGAGCCAGTGTGAAATACGTAAAGAAAAAGAACCCTTGAGCCTAGGGCTTGCCGATCAGAAGGTTGGCGGTTCAAATCCCTGTGACGGAGTGAGCTCCTGTTGCTCGGTCCCAGCTCCTGCCAACCTAGCAGTTCGAAAGTATGTCAAAGTGCAAGTAGATAAATAGGTACCGCTCTGGCGGGAAGGCAAACGGCGTTTCCGTGTGCTGCTCTGGTTCGCCAGAAGCGGCTTTGTCATGCTGGCCACATGAACTGGAAGCTGTACGCCGGCTCCCTCGGCTAATAACGCGAGATGAGCGCCACAACCCCAGAGTCGGTCACAACTGGACTTAATGGTCAGGGGTCCCTTTACCTAACAACCACCACAACAAAAATCTAAGTTATTTGCATGCATGTTTCCTGTTCAACTCTGAATCTCAAAGGGTGGCCTTGAGAGAGCACTAACTCTTGCAACCGCTTGTTCCTCAAAAGCAGCTGCACAGATTCTCGACTCTCTAGGCAATCAGCCCTTACCCTTCAGCAGTTGGAATGTTCGCAAGCATCCCGTGACATCGCATCAGCTTATCAGAGGCATGAGGTGGGGGGCAGGGGACTCACAGGTGACAGCACCTTATAAATCCTATTGGGTGAAAGGGAATCTTAGTCATCCTTCATGCCCTGGCTTAATGGCCTTATTCCTGCCATTGTGGGGGACCTTGACAGCTCAATGGGAAGAATGACTTTCCATGAACTCGGCAACCCCGAGTAGACCTTTCTAGTAAAGGCAGCGCGGTGCTGAATGTGGAAAAGGCGATTTCCGCAATATATACCTCTAATTAATTTTCCTATCCCTCTAGCACCCATCACACTGCAAGCTGCCTAGAATAACAGCTGCCACCCGTGCCATGTAACTGAGAAGGGCCTGTGACACTATTGTATCTGGTTTCTTATCACTTACCGAGTGGATCCGAGTATCCACTGCACAGGCGTATTCATCAAATATGGATGAGGCGGGTAGAATGACTGTTTACACACTGAAAATCTATTTCGGTTACACTGAAAACACACACGAGGCAAGGGGACTGGTTCAAGCAGGTGGCAGGTGCAGAAGAATGGAAAGGGCTTCTTTCATTGTCTCGCTGAGGGGATGCAAGAGTTTGGTTGCTGTGCACGGCGGCAGCTGGCTGGTGCTCTTTTTGTCCGCACTCGGGTTGAACACCGGGGCCACTGGTGAGACCCCAATGTTTCAGACTCCAATGATGTAGCATAGGGCCAGCCCACTGGTTTCACACACAATGTGTCAGGGTGGGCATTTGGCAGGGGCGTAGGAAGATAGGGGCGGTGGGGGCGGGCCACCCTGAGCGGCGGTGTCAGGAGTATGGGCAGGAGTCAGGCTCTGGGGCCTGTAGTGCTTTGCAGGACTGGGGCCTGCCTCAGCTTGTGCTGGAGAAGCAAGGAGTGACCACTCAGTTGAGACCACTTGATATCTCACTGCACCTGGTGGCAGGAGCTGGGAGGGATAAAAGCTCAGCATTTCCCTTCAGCTCTTTGCCACAGCAACGCTACCCCTGCCTGGTTGCCTCTGGCCCATAGCTGCCAAGTTTTCCCTTTTCTTGCGAGGAAGCCTATTCAGCATAAGGGAATTTCCCTTTAAAAAAGGGATAACTTGGCAGCTATGCTCTGGCCTCTCACTCCTTGGACCCTTGCCTTGCCGACGCCTTGATCCTCGACCCTTGGACCTTTGCCTTGCCGACGCCTTGCTCCTTGACTCCCAGACCTTCGCCTCTGCCTTGCTCCGTGACCCTGCGACTGCCTGCTGCTGGACCCTCAGCCCCGCACCTGTTCCTGCTTCTACATCACCATTTTGCCTCTGGTCCTGACGTCCTCAGTCAGGGCTTCAACCGCCCGCCGACCAGACCGTGACAGGTGGGCTTCAAGGGGCGCCATCGCGGGCGCCTGCCCTGTCCCCAAAACGTGTGTCACGCCCCTCCGGGAGGTGCGCCACACCCCCGGAACACAAATTATGCGCCTCCGGGAGGCGTGCCATGCCCCCGGGAGGCGTGCCACGGCCCTCCAGGAGGTGCACCACGGCCCTGGAATGCGTGTCCCGCCCCTCCGGGAGGTGTTCCCCCACCCCCAGTGCTGGAGCATGAAGCTCTGCCACTGGCCTTTGGTACAGGTCAGCGATAACTCACAAGGTGTCAGTGGACTCACTCAGGCCTAGTGACCACAGCAATTCTTCCCGGCAGGTCTTGCCCCAACGAGCCAGTTGTGAGGAGTGAAGGCCGTGTGATCTTAGGCAGAACAACAGCCAGAGTTGTGACATGTGCAAGCTGGAAGCTGGGAGACACAGAGACATGTCTTGCTCTGTGCTGGAAGCCTAAAAGGGGAAGCAAGAACTATGGGCATGTTTAATGCTGTGAGCTTCTCCGTCCTATGCTCAGGTTGTGTATATGTACTGAAGCTAAGTATGAAAGTACTGTTTTATTTTATTATGATCAGTGCTGTTTTTCTAGAAAAAGAGGTGCTGGAACTCACCATGAACACCTCCCTTGTTCTCTCAGAGTGGCAATGGTGCGTACCTGAGAGGTGCTGGAACTGAGATCTGGTGAGTTCTGGCTGGAAAAAACACACCCAGCGTTGGCCTACAGTTATATGGGAATGAGGTCTGACAGAATAGGAGGGCGAGTGATATTTGCTACTGACCAGCGCCAATTTTCACTGAGGTCAATCAATGGTTTTGGCAAATGAATGTCAGTTCGAGAATTGTGTGCAGTTACCTAGAAGGTACAACACACCCAGTTACGCTATTTACAAAAAAGACACGTTTGAAAAGTCAGGAACAATCCAAACCTCTTATTTCCTGTCAAAATCTGCTTTCAATCTTCTTTACCCGCAAGTGTATTTCTGCTTTGGAGTAATCAGTAGATATTATTTCACTACACACACCAGATAAGAGAATTAATACACGATTTGCTGATTCTTCCTGAATACTAATAATGCAATTAGCAAGAGGGAATACCTTCCATCGATGAGATCATCCGTATGCATTTTGATAAATATGAAAGCGATATTTTTATCTGGTCTGCTCTGTGTAATAGACTTCTCTCCTATGATAGCCACTTTTGTTTTCTTCCTTGTTGTCGCCCACAAAAGAAAGGTTTATGTTAGTTTATGTTTCAGTTTATGCCAGGGGTCATCAAACTTTTTCAGCAGGGGGCCGGCCCACTGTCCCACAGACCTTGTGGGGGGCCGTACTATATTTTGAAAAAATAATAATATGAATTCCTATGCCCCACAAATAACCCAGAGATGAATTTTAAATAAAAGCACACATTCTACTCATGTAAAAACACGTGGCAGGCCCCACAAATAACCCAGAGATGCATTTTAAATAAAAGGACACCTTCTACTCATGTAAAAACATGCTGATTCCCAGACCATCCACGGACCGGATTTAGAAGGCGATTTAGCTGGATCCGGCCCCCGGGCCTTAGTTTGCCTAACCATGGTTTATGTGATCGTGTTTGCCTCCATTATCTGCTTTGTCAGTACTTAATTGAAAATCTCAATAAACAATTTTAAAAAATAAAAAAGAAGCAGCTGTTTAGAAGCTGCTCATGGGGGATAGTCCAGGATCAACACAAGTCACATCCAAGCTGTGTAAACATTTTTGCTCATGGCTGGAGGTTACAGGAAGTTAAGGTTTCTCAGGAGCAATCCAAAAGGGTTTGAACTGCTGAAATGTACAGTGAAAGAACAGCAGCAGCAACCCCCCAAAATATATCTCCCCATTCCATCGGGGAATGCAAAAAGCATCATCTGAGTTCAAAGTCCCAGTTCAGCCATGGAAAAACACTCCAAGAGGGTGTGAAGCAGGGCAGGTGAGACTCGTGACCTGGGGTGTGGTGTGAGGAGTGTCCCGAGGGCCAGATGGAGAATTCGAGGGCTGCCTTTGGCCCCCATGGCTCAGGTTCTCCACTCTGCTCTCAAAGGTGGATCATGCCTTGTGGTAAAGTTGTGGTGTTCTCTTCTCCTTTTGAAAAAACAAAACAAAACAAAAACCTCCATCTCTTTTTTTCTTGGAGGTTATCCTTGGAGCAAGTTATTATCCTTTCACGTGGATAATGAATTCCTAGTGGTCTGGTCTGAGCAGGTTTCTGCTCTGGAAACCGAAGCTTGTAATCCAAGGCAGTGTTTATGTTGTCAGCCCAGGACAAGGGGATTTGCAGCCTTGGATCCTCACATTCATTTGCTAATTACCTCAGCCAGACAATGACTTGTAGGCCGATCAGCCAGCTACCTCTGACCCACAATGGCCAGACTGCCCTTAACCCCTTGAACTCACATTTCCCCTGAAATAAATACACATCATTGTGAAGCCAGCTGCAGTTTCGCCTCTCATATGACTACAGAGTGCAGGCGGGCAGGGATGGGAACAGGACTCATTTCTAAGCACCTGTTTCCAAGCGCTTCTAAAGATGGCAACACTTGCACTCCTCAAAGCTGCAAACTGCTCTTGCGCAGGGTTTCCATAGCATTCTGAAATGGAAAGGTTGTTTCAGCTGGTTGTTGTATTACACTATCATTTTATTTTGCTGTCTATCTCTTTGCAAACTGCTTTGAGAAGAAAAAAAAAGAGGTTTGTCTGTTTGAACCAAAGGAAAGTTGCAGGCCGTTCTGTGCAAATGTGAACAGGTCTCCTAATAAATAATAATAATAATAATAATTTATTATTTATACCCCGCCCACCTGGCCAGGTTCCCCCAGCCACTCTGGGCGGCTTCCAACAGAATATTAAAATACAGAAATCCATCAAACATTAAAAGCTTCCCTAAACACGGCTGCCTTGAGATGCTTTCTAAAGGTCTGGTAATTGTTATTCTCTTTGACCTCTGGTGGGAGGGCATTCCACAGGGCGGGTGCCACTACCGAGAAGGCCCTCTGCCTGGTTCCCTGAAATTTGGCTTCTCGTAGCGAGGGAACCGCCAGAAGGCCCTCGGCGCTGGACCTCAGTGTCTGGGCAGAACGATGGAGGTGGAGACACTCCTTCAGGTATACTGGACCAAGGCCGTTTAGGGCTTTAAAGGTCAGCACCAACGTATTGGGAGCCAATGTAGGTCTTTCAGGACCGGTGTTATGTGGTCTCGGCGGCCGCTCCCAGTCACCAGACTAGCTGCCGCATTCTGGGTTAGTTGTAGTTTCCGGGTCACCTTCAAAGGTAGCCCCACGTAGAGCGCATTGCAGTAGTCCAAGCGGGATATAACTAGAGCATGCACCACTCTGACGAGACAGTCCTTAGCATCCTGTAATTCTTTTGTCTTTTTGTCTGAGGCAGATCTTTCAAACATACACACCTTTGCTGGAAATGAGGGCTTGGGGTGGTCAAAAACAACAACCTTCCATTCTGGCACTGGAGGAGACACAGAAATCCTTGGCTTTTTCACGTCCTGGAGGGGCAGACAAGGCTGCTACCCACCCTAGCTTTTAAAATGTCATTGATCTACCACCTCAGGTGATGATGGAGCAGTAAACTTTGGCCTTGTGGGTCTTGTCTACATAAAGAAGGTCTGCAGAACGTGTTTGAATACAGGAGGTCCCACCTTCAATCCCCAGCATCTCCAGGTAGGCCTGAACTATACTCACCTGAAATCCTGGAAAACAGCTGCTCATCAGTGTTTAGCATTGAGCTGGAATGGCTGGTTGTCTGAGCTGGCATCAAGCAGCTTCCTATGATCTCCCACAATGCCTCTGTTTCAGTGATGGTGCACCCAGTGGCTTTGGGGTGGGATGGGGTGGCGCAGATGGCAGGCCCCACCAGCTGAAAATTCATCTCTTCTTTTGTGGGCCTTGGAACCAGGGAGCCGTTTTTGGCTCAGGGCTAGTTCTCACCATCTCTAACCTGGATTAGGATAATCCCTTTGGACTAACACAGATTAGGATAAGAGTTCGTACAACCACTCCCTGTGAATTGTCTGCTTTAGCTCCGTTTAGGTCATGTAGTTTATTTCTATTTAGCACATCCTGTCAAACTCTCCCCACTTTCCCATCAGGTCAGGGCCAGGGGGAATTAGATGATGTGACTTGAATTGGCAAATTGGGTTGATACAATCTCAGCGTTGAGTCATGGCACTGTGAGACAGCACCTGTCTCATACCTCCTTGAAGATTCACGATTCCATTGCACATGAATTGCTGGACATGTGTTAAATTGCAGCCAGTAGTTCACTGGAATTATGTAGTTCACTTTGAATTATGGTGCTGGAGGAGACTCTTGAAAGTCCCATGGACTGCAAGAAGATCAAACCTATCCATTCTTAAGGAAATCAGCCCTGAGTGCTCCCTGGAAGGACAGATCGTGAAGCTGAGGCTCCAATACTTTGGCCACCTCATGAGAAGAGAAGAATCCTTGGAAAAGACCCTGATGTTGGGAAAGATGGAGGGCACAAGGAGAAGGGGACGACAGAGGACAAGATGGTTGGACAGTGTTCTCAAAGCCACCAACACGAGTCTGACCAAACTGTGGGAGGCAGTGGAAGACAGGAGTGCCTGGCGTGCTCTGGTCCATGGGGTCACGAAGAGTCGGACACGACTAAACGACTAAACAACAACAACAAGTTCACTGGAGGCTTTTCTCAGGATTGGATTCCCGAAAGCTTGTGATATTTGCAGCAAGCAGGAATTGCAAGGAATGAAAAGCAGCAGGAAATGACTGCACACACAACACAACACATCTTTCTCCATGAAATTTGTTTATTCATCTAGTGAGAGTCATTTGAAACTCAATGCTATCACATTTCATATGAAAAGGCATATCAAATCTCAGCAGCATCACAAACTAGTTTGCAAATAAAATCAGATATTATGTGTGGCTTCCTTGAGGATGCTACATTTTAGAATGGTGGGTGGCTGCAAGAGGGGGAAACGGTAGTTTTGTTTGGAATATTCTGAAGCCCTTGGGGAAACTGGATGAATGTTAGTCCCCCATATGGCTGATGAACATCAGTCAAAGGCTCCTAAACTAACCCCGTTCTGGAAAAGATGTAACCCAACAAGAGCGAGTCTCAAATAAAACCTACGTAGTGTACATCAACAGGATTTGTGTTTGTCATGAATAGTAGTAGTTTCATTGCTTTCAATGGGATTTAAATGCAACTAGATTTTGCTTGATCGTGCCTTTTAGGTATAGTATTTTTCCTGTAGGAGGACAATGAGCAAATCTAATAAATAGCAACAGTCACTGGAATATAATAGGAGAAATATTTGGTTTGCTCCGCTGTACATGAATAATAACACCTCTTAAAGACTCTCAGATATAAAGGTGACATTTGAGATTTCTGCAGCACTGAATGCAGGGTTATGCCAAAGTCCTGGTCCATAAAGCATTATTTCAAGGTTGCTTGCCACTCCCCAATTCTGGAAATGATACTACATGGGTACATGGCACAATTTATGAGCATGCTGCATGGTAAAGGCAAGGGCTTCCCTCCACCTTGCCACCCCACTGAAATGCCAATTTTTGCCTCCAGAATATGGGGTGCAAAAATGAAAGGGGGGCCTTTTGGCAGGTTGCTATGGGTCGGAGACTGGGCCGCCATGCAAGCAAAGCAGGTGCTATGCCACTGAACTACCACATGCCCTGTGATGCTTCCTCACTTTCATGATTACACTATGATTAACGTACACACCTCAAAGTGGCCTTGTTTTCTAACGCTTGGGCTGCAAAAGCCTAGTCTAGGCTACTGAGGTGATGTTAGTCCCTGAGAATGAGAGAAGTGAAGTAATTAAGGGGCTCTATCCTTTTTTATATATATTTTATCTCAAGCCTTTTAAAAAATCTGCTAGTGGGAGTGTGCAAACTTTGATAATAGTGCAACAGCATTTTGAAAGTGCACACACCCTCTTTCACTGTGTTGAATGCAAAAGGCCTTTTGTGGAAAATGCACTTGCTCAGGTGAGTGAATTGCAACAGAATGATCAAAAGCGACTGGCAAGGGCACTGAAATACCAGCATAGAAGTTCCCTGAAGGCCTGTCTCCTCTCTTTGATTCCTGAGCTGGGAAGAGCAACAATCAAGAGCCAACAAAACATGGAATAAAATGTTTTTCTCCACCTGTGCCACAAACAACATATATTGCCTGAAATTGCTGTTTCAACATCATATGGTGCAGAATTATGCGTATATCAATGCAAATCCTTTTGTTTTGGTGACAAAAGGGTCTGCTCGTCGGTTGCAAGCTGTCAATAACACTTGTTTCTTGTGTGCACAGAGGTGCCTCGAGTTTGGTCCAGTACTTCCTAGAGCACAATATCGCAGTTGTCAGTTTTTCCTAGGTCAGGGCTGGGGAACCTGCCACCCTTTAGACTGGGGTAGTTAACCTTTTGGCCAGAGGGACACATTCCCCCTTGGCTAGCTAGGGATGATGGGACTTGTAGTCCAAAAACAGCTGGAGACCCCAGTTTGGGAAACCCTACTTTAGATGTTGCCGGACTACATGGGTTACTGTAACACCCTGCAGTGGGCTCACAGAACGTTGCGGGAGATTTTTCGTTTTGCCCTCAATGTGTCCCACCCGCTCCACGTTGCTGACAAACATCCCTCACTGACAGCAGCTGAATGAATGAATGAATGAATGAATGAATTTATAAATACGGTCGCAGACCAGCATCACAGCAGCTGAACATCTATGTTACTCCTCAGCGGTGCTCACTTGACTTTAGTAGCCCAGCTACTGAACGTATGTGAAGTGCTCTTAGGATACCACTCGACATTGCAAGAAATACATCCTTGCTTCCCAAAACAGCCCCCTCATGTCTCTTGCTCCTCTCTCTGCCCTGCCACGTCTACTGGGCTGGATGAAAGGCCCTGCTGAGGTTTTAGAGCTCTGCCAAATAGAGCTGCCTCAAGCCTAGTTGCAACCGTGCTCTTTCTGGCCATGCCGCCTTTTGTGCCTGCTGCATCTCCTCCCCTGCTAGGCTGTGGGGCAATAATTTAAGGCAGGGATTCCCATCAGCACCAACTAGCATGGACAATGCTCTGGAATGACAACATCTAGAGGGTCACAGGTTCCCCATCCCTGATTTAAGGCAACAATGCAGATATAGAACCCTAGCCAGAAACTTCCATGAGTAAACATATTCAACACTTTATATGTTCATTAAAACCATCACCACCTAGGGGTATGATGCAGTATGTTTTGGCAGTTTTGATTTCAATGAAGGGACTTAGCCCCATGCTTAAGTCTCCCAGTGAAGTCAACAGATTACCAAAGTGCTTAATTATGGCTGCCTAATGCCACATATGACCCAGGTGGCGCTGTGGTTAAACCACTGAGCCTAGGGACTTGCTGATCAGAAGGTCGGCGGTTCGAATCCCTGTGACGGGGTGAGCTCCCGTTGCTCGGTCCCAGCTTCTGCCAACCTAGCAGTTCGAAAGCACGTCAAAATGCAAGTAGATAAATAGGAACCGCTACAGCGGGAAGGTAAACGGAGTTTCCATGTGCTGCTCTGGTTTGCCAGAAGCGGCTTTGTCATGCTGGCCACATGACCTGGAAGCTATACGCCGGCTCCCTCGGCCAATAATGTGAGATGAGCGCGCAACCCCAGAGTTGGTCACGACTGGACCTAATGGTCAGGGGTCCCTTTACCTTTACCTTTAATGCCACATAAAGAGATGGATGGATAACAGTCCTATGATGTACAGCATCAAAGTAAAACACAGACATATATATTCTACCTACTATCCTAAAAACATAAATGTTATCTAAAGTATAATCACTGAAAACAAAGCTCGGTCAAATTATATGATCAGGTATTTTCCCTTGCAACAAATTATCTAAAACAGTATCAAATATTAACAACAAGGGAAATGTGGACTGACGAAGGCCCTTAGTTTTGATACCCAAAATTCAGTCTTGCAGCTTGATGCCATTAGCACAGAGGCGCCTAATGTCTGTGTGCTTTGAAAGCATAGTCCCTTGAGTAACCCTATTAAGGCCTATGGGCTTCTTTCAGAGTAAGCAGCCAAAGCAGACCCGTTTTATTTCTCTTCCTATGTGTGTATATCTTTGCGTAATCGCAATCTGGAGGCTTTGTTGAAAAGCTGGAGGAGTTCCGGGCGCCATATTTTAAGGAAGACATTGACAAACCGGAACACTTCTAACCTAGGATGACAATTGGTTTTGGAAACGCAAGTTCTACGAGCAACGATGGGAAGAGCTGGATACGTTCAGTCTAGAGAAAACAAGGTTAAAGGGAGACATGACAATAGCTGCCTCCAAATAATTAAAGGACTGTCACTGAAGGATGGAGCAGACTTGTTCTCTGTTCCTCCAGAGGGAAGAACTAGAACAAATGAATGGGAAAGTCAGCTAAATGGCAGAAGAACCTTTCCTTACAGTAATAGAACGAGATGTTGGACTGGGTGGGCCACTGGCCTGATCCAACAGGCTCGTCTTATGTTCTTATGAGCTGTTTGAGCGTAGAACAGATTCTGCCTCAGGATCTCTTTCGCTGTCAGTGTTTAAGCAAAGGCTGGATGGCCATCCATTGAGCATAGGGGATTAAACGGCCTTCCAACTTTTTGGTTCTGTGTACCTGCACAATGCGATAAATTCCTTCAGAAAATTGCACACATTCGGAACAGAACAAATCTTGGTTTTGAGGGGGACATGGGCAGTTGGGGTATATTGCCCCCTCCGTGTCCTACTTTTTAAAATAGGCCTATTCACAATCCATCAGACATCCTTGGAAAATAAAAGCTGTGCTTGGGCCTAGTCCATTTGTTTAGGACTGTCATAGATGGCATTGATATCTGGAAGATACAGAATCCTAGAATTGTAGAGCTGGAAGGTCATCTAGACCAGGCGTCGGCAATGTTTTCCGACCATGGGCCGGATCATTCCCACGGACGATTGTCCATGGGCTGGACATACGCAGAAGCTATTTCCGGTGCCACGCTGCCCATGTCCGTGGCACCGGAAATCGCTTCTGCGCATGCTCAGAAGCTGAAAAGTGCACCTGCGCAGAAGCCATTTCCAGCACCACTCGGTGAGTCCCCGCACCACGCCAGTTTAGCACAGTGCGTGGGGGACTTGCTAAGCGGGCGGCTTGGTGACCGGGCAGCTCGTGGGCTGGATAAACGGGCTCTGTGGGCTGGATCTTCAATGCAGGAATTGAATGGTCAGGTCATGTAAACTACAGTCTGACAAACATAAACTAAAGAGAGGAGGAAGCCCTTTCTTTCAGGCTGCTGCTGATGGGGAAAGGCTTCACCTGCTTAATTTTAGTGTGTCAGGAAAATTGCTATTACTGTACAGTGAGAGGAGCAAAGCCACGAAAAAGTCCGCAGTCCTAAACATTACTGAAACTATCCCTCCCTCTATTCCCAATGTTCAGAGGTGGGTGCCATCGTTTGTATCAGGAATGGGAAACCTCTGGAGGCTTGGCTGATCTTGTCCCACCAGCGTGGTAGGGAGGGGTCCATTTCTCCCTCCGAGGCCATTTCACCCCCAAACCACGCCTATATGTCAATTGGTGACATTACTGGGGTTCAATCCTGCTGGGTGCTGCTTCTCCATAATGTTCCCTCTGGGGAAAAACGCCAGCGAAGCAGACCCCCCCCCTCCCAACCTGCAGGTCAACTTTGACAGGCAGCGGGACTGCCCACTTGTCAGCCGGACGCCAATTGTGGCATCAGGTGATTGACAAGTGGGTGGCCCCGCCCAGCTGTCAAAGTTGGCTGGCAGGGTGGTAGAAGATAAAAGATTTGGTGCACCAGGCCGGGAAGCTTCCCCATCTCTGGCTTATGTAGTGAAAATGCCACCATCCATCCATGCACAAAAAAGAGGTATCAGTCAAGTTGGGAAAACTCCAGGATTTGCAGAAGTACTTTCCCCTTTTCTTAGTAAAGCAACCCAGAAGTCTTATGCCAAGAGTGAACTGGCAAGGTTCCCCCACCCACACAAACCCTGAGTCTTCATACTAGTTAGTTTTACAGCTCATGCAATTTTTCTTGCTTAGGGGTGGTGTAAGGATGACAGCATGATGCAGACTTGGGAGAGGCGTTGTATTGCTCATCAGCAATGTCACAGACACTATCCAATAGGTGCCAACAATATGCGCAGAACCGCATTATGTTAGGCTTGCAAAACCCACCGAGCTCATTCAGCCAAGGAAATGGTGACCTGCCAGGCGTGTGACATACACTCCCCACTCCCCAATCTGCCATCAAATGTTCCATTTTTGCAATCTGAAGAAAGGACAGGAGATTATACAAGCCCCCCCCCCCCCTGCACTGCCTTGCATTCTGGATGGCTTTTTGGGTGAAGGGAAGTTCAAGGCAGCACTACAAATTGCACCAGCCCCAGTAGCCAGAAAAATAATCGCATTTCCCCGCCAACAATAATATATCTTGCAATCTGCATGTTGGGGAAATGCATTATCCCTGAAACGGAGCCACTTCCTTGGGTAAAGGTTTCTGAATTCTATCTTAACAAAAGGAGCCATGTATATATATATTTATTGCACTGTAAACAAATTGCTTATTTGATATGTGTGCTGTTGGAACCACCTCCACGGAACACATGTGCATGGAAGACATTCTACGCCATCACAGTTCCCTGGGGATGACCGTGAATGGCACGACGGGGCTGCTGGATTCCAGGTCCAGAGCCGTCAGGAAGCACTCCACAGCCGCTTCATTTTTCCCCTGAGCATGAAGCACATCTCCAAGGCTGTTCCAGGCTTTGTGGCTGGTGCTCTGCACCTGGACTGCGTCCTGCAGAACCTTCTGAGCCAAGCTTCTCCGCCCGAGCCTGTTCAGCACCAGCCCCTGCCAAGGAAAAGCAAGCCGGTGTTAGCACATAATAAAACCAAGCCGTTCAGTAGTGTGCCCGGCAAGGAAATAATAGAATCATAGTTGGAAGAGACCACAAGGGCCATCCAGTCCAACCCCCTGCCAAGCAGGAAACACCATCAAAGCATTCCTGACAGATGGCTGTCAAGCCTCTGCTTAAAGACCTCCAAAGAAGGAGACTCCACCACACTCCTTGGCAGCAAATTCCACTGTCGAACAGCTCTTACTGTCAGGAAGTTCTTCCTAATGTTTAGGTGGAATCTTCTTTCTTGTAGTTTGAATGCATTGCTCCGTGTCTGCTTCTCTGGAGCAGCAGAAAACAACCCTCCTCCCTCCTCTATATGGCATCCTTTAATATATTTGAACATGGCTATCATATCACCCCTTAACCTTCTCTTCTCCAGGCTAAACATGCCCAGCTCCCTAAGCCGTTCCTCATAAGGCATCGTTTCCAGGCCTTTGACCATTTTGGTTGCCCTCTTCTGGAGGGCACGTTCCAGCTTGTCAGTATCCTTCTTGAACTGTGGTGCCCAGAACTGGACACAGTACTCCAGGTGAGGTCTGACCAGAGCAGAATACAGTGGTACTATTACTTCCCTTGGTCTAGATGCTATACTCCTATTGATGCAGCCCAGAATTGCATTGGCTTTTTTAGCTGCTGCATCACACTGTTGACTCATGTCAAGTTTGTGGTCTACCAAGACTCCTAGATCCTTTTCACATGTACTGCTCTCAAGCCAGGCAGGAAAATAGGAACCAGGCAGGAAAATAGGAAGCTGCCTTCTGCAGAGTCAGGCCATTGGTTCATCTTGCTCATCCTCTAACAGCATCCTGCTCCAACCCTCCAGATGTTTTGGACCATGACAACACACACACCCACACACCCTGGCCACTGGACATGCTGCCTGGGTCTGTTGGGAGTTGCAGGATAAAACATTTGGAGAGCACCAGGTTGGGGAAGTCTGATCCAATCCATCACACCTTACATTCTGGTGACAGGCCTGCCTCTTCAAACACATTGGTGGGGCAGGATGTGCCACTTTAAAAAGGCTGGTGCCATTTTAAACTACACCCCATATTTTTATTATCTAGTCCTCCAGGGTGGGTACCTTTTCCCAGTTGCAGCTGGTAACAGCAGCATGGGATGTAGTGCAGCCATAATGTGTCGGCGTAATAAAGCATAAGAAAATGTAAATCTGTATAACTTTTAGGTAAATAGATGGCAAAAGAAGGGCATATATGACACCCATGCTCAGTTTATCATTTATTTAGAAACTCCCTGCTGCATTTTTCTCCCCCCCCCCCCTGCTTCTTTTCTGTTGATCATACTTCTGTGTACTTTTGGTGATGAAGAAGAAGAAGAAGAAGAAGAAGAAGAAGGGGATACCATATACAGGGATAAAGTGACAAGGAGTCCCAAACCCTCCTGCCGCCCACAGTTTCACCCCTGCAGTCTGCCCTCTCCTCCTTTTTGCATCCAGGACTTAGTGAAACCAGCCCAGCCTTCCTACCGGCTGAAACTAGGAAAGAAACCACTGCTTGGAATAGTGGTGTGGCCCCACTGGGGGACAAATTCCTTCCCCAGGGGGATTATGGTTGTGTACATACTGTACATTTAAAGTGCTCCCCACCCCCCACCCCCAAAAATGCATCCAGGGAGCTGTAGTTTATCCCTCACAGAACTACCATTCCCAGGAACCTCAAACTACAGTTCTCAGGTTGTGTGTGTGTGTGTGATCCTGCTCCCCCAACACATTTTAAGGGGCAGGGAGATACAGTGGTACCTCTACTTACGAAATTTAATGCGTTCCAAATGCACATTCGTAAGTCGAATCCCATAGGAATGCATTGGGAGAAAAAATTCGTAAGTCAAAGCAACCCTACCTAAAAATTCGTAAGTAGAAAAAATCCAATCTAAACCGCATCCAAGATGGCGGACGGAGCTCCATTCGTAAGTAGAAACATTTGTAAGTAGAGTTATTCATAAGTAGAGGTACCACTGTAACAAAAAGGGATATAAAGGCATGCAATTTGGGAAGGGAAAGGTTGTGGAGATAAGAGCCGATTGTGAGAGAGAAGGAAATGGCTAGATCAATTTAGGAAAATGCTAGACCACAGCTGGACAGAATAGCTGCGCAAGAAGTCATCTACACCTGGGGAAATCGTCCAGCTGTTCCATTGTGTGTGTGTGTGTGTGTTTATAAAAGAAACCACTGGGTTTCTGAGCTCAGAACCTACCCACCTCAATGATGAATGGAAGAAAAAACATGGGGTGTTTTGTTCAGGTGCCCTGTTATTCCACAGTAAATGCCCATTGTGGAAGCAGCCCAGGATATAAAAATGCTGATAGCTTCCTGGGTCTCAGGATTGGGCTGAAGGATTACAGTCTCAAGAACTCTTTTTCCATTTTTTTTTACAGCTCCGTATTTTTGACTCCCTAAAGCTGGTATGACATATAGCACTGAACACTTTGTTTCCCTGAAGAACCCACCCCTTGAGAGATGCTGAGCTCTGGCAGAATTTTACATATCCCCACAGAGTCTGGCAAGCAGTAAACAATGCCTTCATGTTGTTGCCATGTAAGAGTCCAGCTGGGATCTGCCCACGATGCAGAATGGAAAGGGGGGTGGGGAGAGAAAGAAGGATATTCATATATCCTCCCGCGAAAGGGCAATTTACATTTTTAGCTGGGCATTTTTTTTGGTAGGTTTCCTAATGAAAGTTCAGTTTCTCGGTTTCCATAGAAACTCCTCTTGTTGAGGTGCATGAATAATTTTTATGAAATCAGCAGAGATCTAGGGAAGATTAGCAATTAGTAGAGTAGCACCTCGGGTTAAGAACTTAATTCGTTCTGGAGGTCCGTTCTTAACCTGAAACTGTTCTTAACCTGAGGTACCACTTTAGCTAATGGGGCCTCCCGCCACCGTGCTGCGATTTCTGTTCTCATCCTGAAGCAAAGTTCTTAACCTGAGGTACTATTTCAGGGTTAGCGGAGTCTGAAACCTGAAGCGTCTGTAACCTGAAGCGTCTGTAACCTGAAGCGTCTGTAACCCGAGGTGCCACTGTATCCTGTTTTTATTTTAAAGCAAATAATTAACAGCATCACCTCCTTGTTATGCTGGGCAAGGTGGAATGGCTTTTCTGTTTCGTTTCTCTACATGAGTTTTATTTATTTTCCTTAGACCAATATATAATCTGCTGGGAGGTAAAGTCTCAGGATGTGTCCTGTGAATTCCACAGAGGCTCTTAACTCCTGTTTGCATCCAGTCACATCCTAAGTTGGAAAGGAATGTCACTGTGTTTGTAAGACTATAAGGAAGAGGGCTGCTGGGCCTGACTAAGGGTCCACTTGGTCCAACAAGGACTCTCCTCCCTTCCAGAGGGGAGGGATTGCGCGCGGGGCCCGCCTCCCGCGTCTGCAGGGGTGTGTGGTCGGCCGCCTGCACCAGGCCCTCCCCGCCGCCGCATCACACCCCTCTGCCAGCCAATAGGGCTCACGGGGGCGGAGTTCAGCTCCGTTTAAACGACTGCTGCGGCGGGAGATTTCTCTCTTTGCATTCCTGCCCTCATCGGATCACCCACCCTCCCTCCCTTTAGGCATGGCTTTTCTTTGACCTTGCTGTGGACTTCGGTTGGTCGCCTTGGTTGCCCAAGGGGCCTGGTAGAAGTTTTTTTTTAATCCATTTGGCAAATTGGCACCAGCCTCTTGGTTTTTTTCCGCCTACCTCATAGCAGTTCGTCACAACTTTTGCTATTGGCGGTTAGGCATTGGATTATTCAATATGTGGTGTATCTGTGTTGTGTGTCGGAGGTCAGGTTAAGGCCATCACCTACCTCCTAGGGGTATCCTGTTAAGGGGATCCGGCAGTTGTGGATCCCGTCCGATGCCCTACTGGGGTTAGGGCCAGGGCACGACCCCCGGTGACGTCAGGGGAAGCTTCCAGTTGTATTTGCATCAACAAGCTCCTCCCACTGTTCGTTAACCTTTAAGTGTCTCCACACCGGTCGGGTGGAGTCACATGTTGCGTTCCCTCTAATGCCTAAGCCAATACCACTCACATGCTACAACCAATAAAGTTGTGGCCTTTATTTACCCATTAACCTAAAATCACGTGTCCTTGTGTCTTATTTACTCCACGCGGGTGACGGGTCATCGACGCGCAACCTCTTTCGCACAGCAGCCGATCAAATGCTTCTGGGAGCTCACAAGCAGGCAGAAAGTAAATTGTCCTTCACCATTACTGCCCACCAGCCACCAAAATCTGGTGACATAATGCCTCTAAACTGGAAGCATCCATTAAGCCAACAAGGAGGATAACTGTTGATAGACTCATTACCCATGAATGTGTCTGATCATCTTTTAAAGCAATTTTAAGCCAGCAGGTCCCATAATCACATTTTGGTGGGCAGCCAAGTTCCCTAAGTGAATTTTGTGTTGTGCGAAGAAGCACTTTCCGTTTTGTCTGTCCTGAATCACCAGCCTGCCGCTTGGTTTTGCAGGATTACCTGGTGTTTTGAGAGAGGAAGTAAAGGGCTTCTGCTATCCAGTTCCACTGCACACAATTTCAAAAACCCTGCCCATATCCTTTCTTCGATTACTCCCTACAACTGTCCACTGGGCCTTCAGTCAAAACTCTCCCCAGGCTACCTCCATCATGACCCTTCTTCACTTTAGTGTTCTTGCCTGGCTGAAATGTGTCCTTGGACTCTGATAAAGCCTCATGCTTACCTACATGGAAGATAAAATCACAGAACTGTAGAGTGGGAAGGGACCCAAGGGTCATCTAGCCCAACCCTCTACAATGAATGAATGAATGAATGAATGGCAGCTAAAGCATCCATGACCAATGACCACCCAACCTCTACTTTAAAAAACTCCAAGGAAGGAGCATCTACTACCTTCCAAGGCAGTGTGTTCTACTGTCGAGCAGCTCTTACGATCAGAAAGTTTTTCTTGATGTTGAGATGGGATCTCTATTCTTGTAACTTGAACCAATTTATCCAATTTATGCCCCTAGATTTTTAGGAATGTAAGGGGCTTTATTATACTGGCCATTGTGCCCAAATTCAGAGTGGGCTCTGTGAAGAACATCAGCCGGCCATTTAGGGCCCCTTTTTATCTATCAAGGAATGCAAAACAAGGTATAAAAGAGAAATGCAGTAGCTCAGCTGTAGAGCACCTGCTTTGCATGCAGAAGGTCCGTGGTTCAATCCCTGGCATCTCCAGTTAGGGCTGGGAGAGACCCCTGCCTGAAGACTTGGAGAGCTGCTGCCAGTCAGTGCAGACATTACTGAGCTAATGGACCAGTGGGCTGACTCAGTAGAAGGCAGTTTCCTTCCCATGTTCTTAACGAAGAGGAAAGGAGCGAAAGAAAGCCACCCTGCTCTTTCTGACATGATTTCGTAGGCAGAAGGAATAAAGCGGGAAAAACATTCAGATCTTCCCTGCCCCCCTGACAATCAAAGGAAGACTCCCATCTAGGGCACAAAGGCTGTGGAAGGCAACCCACTGGTCCCCTCCTCCCTCCGACTCCTGCTCTCTTTCATTTCGCCAAATGTTAACAGAACCCACTGCTAATGCCTTTGAAGCTTAAGGATGATAAAACATTTATTGGCATAAAAGGCAGGCCCCTAGGCAGCCTTTCAGAAAAAGCCCAGCCTCTGATCACTTCCCAGGGAGCCTCAGACAAACAGGAGAAGAGAAACAGGGAAGTGGAGGCAGAGAGGAGAAAGAGAAGCCTTTCATTTCTTCCAGTCCTGCTGAATGTCCTCGGAGCCTAACAGTGGGCTGCGTGGAATGCTCTGCAGACGGTCCCGCTTTCTCCGAGACCTAAATGGAAACGGAGCAGCGAGCAAAGGAACAGAAGGGCGTGCCTTGTCCACGCATTTAAAACAGACGCGGCACAATGCTCTGCTTGTCTCCCAGAGCCAGCCTGCGGCTCTGAGGGCCACCAGCTCTCAGGAGCAGAGGATGTTGCCACAGTGGCAGCTTTGCCAAGGACTGCAGAGGGGCCTTTGTCAAGCACAAATAAGAGTGCTTCCTGCCCCCTCCCATGCCAAAGGGGTGTGTGTGTGTTTTTTCTCTCTTTTAATGCATGCTCAGGCTGTCCTCATGCTTATTCAGTGAGGCCAGCAGGATTCCACAAGGCTTCTTAGTTCTGGGACAGATGACACTAAACATACTCCTGGCTGGCAGGCAGGCAGGCAGGATGGGAGCATTGTTATGCTGTTTGCATTTACTTTCTGTATGCACCGCCTGCCCCTTTCAATTCACTGTTTACCCAAACAACATTTCTTTCTTCCTCCAGCCCATTCTTTGGGCTACAGGACAGGCTTTGTATGTGTGTGCGCATGCTAGGTGGAAACACTATATGGAGAGACGGCTTTCTCCATCTGCCCCTTTTCTCCAAAGCACTTGACTTTCTTTTTCTCTTTTTGGTGTGGGGCAGGGGCGGGTGGGAGGTTGGGGGGCGTGTCCACTGATTCTACAATTTGCGGGGCAGAGGGGCATTGTTGCTGGCATCCGTCTGTCTCAAGAGACAATGGAGTATGCCTTGAGGGGTGAAGTCTAACTGCTGCATTGGCAGCAACAAAGTCACTTCACTTGCGGCACAACCCTGGGCAGTGTATACGGAGGTACTGAGCTGCCCGGACAACAAGACCTCCTTCTTGGCCTCGCTGATGCCTTCTCGGCCTTTCCTTTCCTCCAAAGGAAAGCAGAGCAATACATTTGGCACCAGCTTGGCTGCAGGAGTTGCTGGAAGGAGGCCTTAGGGTGAGGACCAAAGGTGGGCAAACTACCCCAGAAGGAGCACAATGTTTTATCCACCCGATGTAATACCCCTCTTCTAACACCCCAGACTAGGGGGGAAGGGGAGCTTGTTGCAGCAGGAGGGGGAGACACCCATGCCTCTTCACTAGCCGGACTCATCTCTGCCTCTTGGCCTCCTGCCTCTCCTGCTTCTGCCTCTGATTCTGGACTACTCTCTGTCACAGTCTCTCCCAGCTCACTAAGCCCTGTTAACCTCTTCAGCTTCTGACCCTTCCTCCTCCCAGTCTTCTCCCTCTGACTACTCACTGCCATCTCACTGCCACTCCCTGGGCTCTGAGCCTTCTTCCCTTGAGGGTTCCCCAGCTGGTTCCTCCCACCATTCCTCTGCATCCAACCAGTCCATGACAGAAGGGCTGTACCACATGTTATTTTGGCACACCTGGATCGGATGCTTGTCCCTCCCACATTCATAACAGTCTCCCACATCTCTGTTCTCAGCTCCACGGCTTCATAATAAGACAACTCCTCTTCCATGCTGCTGTTTCATCAGCCAGCCGCATCTACATGGCACACAAACCTGCACATTCAATAAATTCCACAATAATCCATGGCTTCAAACTCCACAGTGATGATGTGCCCTTTCTCTCCCTCTTGTCTCCTCAATCTCCCTTTCTCTTTAAGAGCTCTCCAAATTCTTTGTCCTCCTCAGCGAAGCCTGTTCTGGCATCAGCTGAAAAGGGCATTCTAATGCAGGCTGAGCCAGCCCAGGGCAATTCAAGTACAGAAGGAAAAGCTGAATTAATGATTTAAAAAAAGAGATCACCCATGACAGGAGGAAAAAGAGACACAGTGCATAATGTAGGGCTCACCCAGCACATACCTAGGTAAATCTGGGAGGCAGAGCTGGGGATCTCTGCAGATAAAGCAAACTAGGTTATAGGACAGGGGTGGGAAATCTCAGGCTTGGTGGGGTGGTGATGAATGAGTCTCCCCAGGTCTCTTTATGTGGCCCTGCAATTCTCCTTCGGCCAGGCCTCCCTCCTCAGGTTACACCACTCACTAAATGGACCCAGATTGTTTTTAATTCCATATAATCATAGAATTGCAACAGTTGGAAGGGACTCCAAGGGTCATCTAGTTTAGCCCCCTGCAATGCAGGAATCTCAGCTTTAAGCATCCATGACAGATGACCATCCAACTTCTGTTCAAAAACCTCCATGAAGGAGAGTCCCCCATTTCCTGAGGAAATCTGCCCCACTGTCAAACAGCTCACTGTCAGAAAGTTCTTCTTGATGTTTCAGTTGGAATATCCTTTCTTGTAACTTGACTCCACTGGTTCGAGCACTACCCTCCGGAGCAGGAGAAAACAAGCTTGCTCCATCTTCCATATGAGAGCTCTTGAGATATTTGAAGATGGTTACCATATCTCCTCTCAGTCACCTCTTTCCCAGGCTAACGTACCCAGGCTTTCCCAGGCTAACACATCTCTTTCCCAAGCTAACATACCCAGCTCCTTCAACTGCTCCTCATAAGGCTTGGCTTCTAGACCCTTGATCACCCTAGTTGCCTTCCTCTGCACACGTTCCAGCTTGTCAATATCCTTCTTAAATTGTGGTGCTCAGAACTGGCCACAGTATTCCAGGTGTGGTCTGAGCGAGTCAGAACAGAGTGGTAATATTAATAACAGTAAAAAAGAAAATGCAGAGAGCAAAACCAACCTCTGTATCTGGCGTTTATTGACCTGACTAAGGCTTTTGACACTGTAAATCATAATACCCTGTAGACTGTCCTTCTGAAAATTGGCTGCCCAGATAAATTTGTAAATATCATTCGGCTCCTCCATCAACTTTGTTGGACTGGTCATGTTGTGCGGATGCCTGATGATCGTCTTCCAAAGCAACTACTCTATTCCGAACTTAAAAATGGAAAGCGTAATGCTGGTGGTCAACAAAAGAGGTTTAAAGACTGTCTCAAGGCAAATCTTTAAAAAATGTAGTATAAACACTGACAACTGGGAAACACTGGCCTGCGAGTGCTCCAGTTGGAGAACAGCCTTTACCAAAGGTGTTGTGGACTTTGAAGACGCTCAAACACAGGACACAATGGAGAAACGTGCTAAGAGGAAGACACGCTTGGCAAATCCACACCGTGATCAACTCCCACCCGGAAACCAATGTTCCCACTGTGAAGGACATGTGGATCCAGAATTGGCCTCCACGACTTACGGACCCATTGTTAAAACCGTGTTTATGGAAGACAATCTTACTTGGATACGAGTGATCGCCGAAGAAGAAGAAGAAGAAGAAGAAGACTATTCGTTAACAGGGCCTGGAACTATATCCCCCACTCTCCCTCCATTAAAAATTAGGCGCCAGGACCTGCCCTATATCTTCTGCAGTCAAGAGAGCTTCAAATAATTTGTATCACTTCTGCACAATCTTCCTATTCTCCATTAGGAGAAACAGTGCAATTCTCTATGCCTGAACGATACAGCTGTGTGGATGGGACTCATCATACAAGTATTTCCCAATCAATGCATGACATTGGCACTGAACATGTGGCTGAACATGGGGAGAGGGACCCTAGCTGCCCACAGAAGGTCCCAGGTCCAATCCTTGGTATCGCCAGCTAAAAAGGCTTAGGCATCAGATGGTGTGGTAGATCTCTCTCTAAGATCCCGGAGATCTGCTGCCAGTCAGAGCATGCAATACTGGCCTAGACTGGCAAACAGCCTGATACGGTATAAGGCAACTTCCACTATACACCCAGCCCATGTAGCATGCAGTCCGCAGTCCGTAGAGAAGTATCTCTTGCACCAACGAAGATGCACACAAAGGCCTGGAGAAGGGGTGGGAAACCCTTTTCTGTCAAGGGCCACATTTCCCCACAGGTAATCTGTTGAGGACCACATGCCAGTGGTGGGTGAAGTCAAAGCCCAAAGTGGGCACCAGCCCGCTTCTCTCTTTCTCCTGGGCAACCCCTTTTCTTTATCTCCCTCCCATTTCTCTCTCTTTCACCCCTGGTTTCCCCTGCATGAAGGGGTTTGAAGGCTACTCGTTGCCCATGTTGGATATTATTATCTCTCTCTCTCTGTGTGAGAATCATTTGTTCCAGAAACAAGAGAAGAACAGAGGAGAAGTTTCAAGAAGCAGCAGAAGGCTGAGGTTCTTTTGTCTATGCAAGGACATTTTATGTGGGAACTGTTCTTTGGACATGCATCTTCAACCCTGAAGACGCTTCCAAGGAAGGAGCTGCGTTGAGATATAACTCTGCTATGTATGGCACACACGCACAGCGACAGGGATGCCACACCCAATCCTTCTAAATAACCCATCAGAGGTTGATGGATTGGTCCAACAGCCCATTCCTAGCCAAGGGACTAGATTTGATATTGCGGGGTACGTGTTCATTTTGCTCGAGAGTTTTCTGCTCTCTGCAACCTCATTTCTTTCGCCTATTATTAATGACATCATCCATATAATTTACAGCCAGTCAGCTCCTTCACACAGGCAGCGCTGCTGTAGCAGCTACTAGAAAATGCAGAAAGATGTAACCAAGAATGCATCAACCTTTGGGGGCCCTGGCTCTGCCGTGTCTCCTGTCCTTTGGGGAGCACTTCTTTATCTTTCCTTAACCTGAAATGATTCATAAATCATAACCCTTTATGCATCAAGAGGCATCCCTGAATTATATATAGCTCTGTATTTTCTATTACATGCTGAAAAGAGAAAGGATGAGAGGGGGCGTGTGTGTCAAGTCAAAGAGAAGATAAAGAATTAAAAACTTCCTATAAATATTGCATGCTCCTTGATGGGATGGGGGTCCCTCTACCTAAAACATTATGATATTAGAGAGCTGTAACGTATTTCACTGTAAGGTTCACTGATGTGCATTAATCCTAGTAGCTCCTGAGCTCACCTCTGCAAAATTGCAAGCGGTTAATGTCATAGCATATGCATGCTCATTGCTTGGAATCATAGAACTGTAGAGCTAGAAGGGACCCCAAGGGTCATCCAGTCCAACCCCTTGCAATGCAGTTATCTCAACTCAAGCATCCTTGACAAATGACCACCCAACCTCTGCTTAGTAAATGATGGCTGCAAAATGAGCAAATGTCCTGCATCACTAGCACCACTGACCCACCTAGAGCTATCTTCCACCACAACTGAGTGAAATAAGTTCACAGGCTCAGCTGCCAGTTCCCAAGGGTAGAGATACCAAGAGGTGTAGCTGCTTGTGGGAGGCAGTTCTAGAATGGCAGTTGTAAGGGGAAGAGAGTATAGAAAACCTCCCCCTTTCATCAGAAGTGGCTCCTCCCCAAGCAGCGAGGGAAGCGCGGGCTCTGAAGAGGCTAGTCAGGAAACGGATAGAGAGTGCCAGGTCTCTAGCAGCATGAGAGATCCCTGGCTCCACAGGCGGGAAGAGAGAGGAGGGGAAAGGGGTGAAAGGGAAAGCACGGAGTGTAGACCTTTCCCCCCCGGTTCCGGAATTACGGAGGAGAAGAAAGGGGAGGAGATTCACTGTCCCGCGACTCTTATGTTGGGAGAAGTCGCGCAGGGGGGCAGTGCCAGATTCTGCATCGGAATAAGAAGACATGTTTCCAACACCCCGTAACACTGTAAATAGAGTGCACCAATAAAGACTGTTAAAAGACAAGCATGTGGAGAGTCGTTACTCTAGAGTAGTCGCAACAACCTCTGACAGCAGTGCAGCAACAGAATAGGCAACTTTACTTAAGGACAGGCCTGTGCTAAGGTAGGACTGCACATGTCCTGGCTCCCATCCCAGAGGCGACAACGATGTGTAAGAAACAGAGTTTAAGTAAAGGCTTACACCAATTCAGGCCAGATCTAAGGTACAGGCTGCCACTGGCGTCACTTGAGTTCAATAACGGCATCAGCGTCCAAGACCAGACAAAAACTGTCAAGTCACCTTAATACCTGGTCACGCTCCTCCTAGCGCTTCCTCATGAGACTCTCTCCTCCAACAAGATTGATGTGCTTAGAGCAGGGGTTCCCAACAAAATTTTCTCGAGGACCCCTCATTGAGCCGCTATTGTGACAAGGACCCCCATTAATTCCTAATCCTAAAATTAAAAAGTAAGAGCCAAATTAAGAGTCTTTTTATATTTTATATTTATACGTTTTTTACAGTTCTTCCTCTTCATCTGTAGGCCTTTGTCGTTTTAACGAACCACTTTTTAACCAACGGTCCATTTTTAACTACGCGAACTGTAGCTTCCGCGAAAAACGCTTTGTTTACAAACACTACTGTTTTGCAAAGAGACAGTGCGCGCCAGGGAGGAGGGAGGGGAATGGAGAAGACAGGGTACCTGCGCAGTAGCGCACAAATGAAGCCGACGCCCGCAAAGCATCTTGGGGAGGTGAGCATTAGTAGAATGCGTGCGCTGCCTCTTTGCAAAACAGTAGTGTTTGTAAAGCGCCACCTAATGGCATACAGCAGAACTACTGTCTCTATCTAATTCTAGTTTTGCGCTAGACTCTGCTCATGCAGGAAGCGGCCAAAACAAAAAATCTGTTATCATACGAAATATATTTAATATATTTTTTATTCTAATAGCATCTTGCGGACCCCTCTGGCATAGCTCGCGGACCCCTGGGGTCCCCGGACCACCTGTTGGGAACCACTGGCTTAGAGACACATGCTTCTCCAAACAGGAGCCTGTTCCCAATGATGGAGAGGGCACCAAATTCTTGGTTCCACTCCAAGTGAACTATGGACCACTTTTCACTATCAGCAGAATGAAGGGGCAATGCTTTTCCTGGACTGTACCACTTCAGGTTGCAGGTGGTAGTGGCTAGGCTGAACCTTTCCTCTGACAGATTCTACCCTCCACAGGGAAAAAATTCAAACAAGAAAACCCCCACACCTACAGCCAAAAGAGGCACAGTCTAGAAACAGTTTGACTATTTGATTCCTGTAATGATTAAAACCAACTGGGACAACGTGCAACGCTATAACTACAGAGTATAGCTAGATTTTAGCTGTTGATCCTACTGAATAAGTGAATGGGGGGGGGAGAAGTACAATCTTGCAACATGCACACATTTCCTAAAGTCTGCCTAAATAATAACTGTGTTGACATTTGACCCATTATTATAATTTTACTGTGTGCAGCCAGTATACACCATTCTGCTGCTGGATCCAAATGACCTGGTTGCCCTGGAAAAAGAGGAGTCCCCCCCCCCCTGACCCCAGTTTTAATTCTCTTGCATTTGGATTCTGTTCAAAGCCTGTCTGAAATTCCACTGCTCCCTAAGGAGTTGGCTTTTTAAAATAAAAATAAAAATATTTTGAGATATTAAGAAACACAGGAACATTCTTGGGATTCTTGGCCAGGCCTGTGAGCTAACCGAAAAGAAGCCTGGTAGAGCCTGTGGGGAACCGAAGGAAGCATCCAAACAATATTCTTGCAATTCCCATTCAGGACTGCCAGGGTACAGTCTACGGTGATGTGCATTTGACTTGGATTCAGCAGGCAGTCGGGCCACTGCTCATTCCACTCCATTCCATCCTCTTATTTGTGCTGCCCCCTCCCCACCTCCAGCCCTGCTCCTAACCACACGGAAGACAAAGGGACAGGTACCGTAGATGCTCGGTCTCTGCAGTGTAATAGAGAATTTCAGAGCAAATGTGCATTTTGAGTTCCAGTCTCAGTGGGAATGCAGAGAATGCCCTTCGGAAAGCAGAAGCTTCCCTCCAGCCCCTCGCCGCCCTGGACCCTTCCAGTTAAACATGTTCCCTGGGTTGCCACCCATTCCCGCTCCATGCTTCGTGTTAAATGAAGATAAACCAGACCGTAAATTTCAGCATGGGGTTTGCATTATAAGCAGAGGGGAGAGAAGAACAAGAGCATTTGCAGTAATGTTGCAATCGAGGTGCTTTGATGGGGCCTCTGTGTTAGTAGCTAAATACTAGATCAGGCACCCCCAAACTCGGCCCTCCAGATGTTTTGGGACTACAACTCCCATCATCCCTAGCTAACATGACCCAGTAGTCATGGATGATGGGAATTGTAGTCCCAAAACATCTGGAGGGCCGAGTTTGGGGATGCCTGTACTTGATGCTGCTGGTGGGTTTTGCAGTTAATTTAGCATACTGCACACAGCTTTTCTTTTTATTCAAGCTTCAAGGTTGCCAGTTCTCAAAGGATCGGTTTGCCAATGGGCACAGAATGTCCATTTACGTTTTAGGAACCAGAAAGGGGAGACTTGAGCAAAGCGAGAGCGACCAGTGTTCTCGGATTCTGTATCCTGACTCTTTCCCCTTCCTCGGCCTCTCTCGGTGCCCCCACCCCCGGGATTTTTGCTCTTACATATGCCATGTGCCTGCAGCACAATAGCGTGAAGCAGGTGAACCGCTGAGAATTCGGCCAGGAAGCCTCATCAGATGGTGCAGCGGCTCAAGGGAGAAATTTCATTGCTTAGAATGGCCTGATGAACATGCTGCGGCCATATGCTGTGGCCTATGGGGTCATGTGCAAATGAGTGAGGAAAGCATCCATGAAGACCTAGGCAGTCATGTGCCCTTCCCTCCTCAAGTTTTACAATGAGAAGCACTTCAGGAAGAAGAAAAATCTCAATACTGAGATTGGGACTCACATCACACAATCCCTGATCCCTGAAACACACTGAAACTCCCCTCTTATTTTCTCTGTTCTTCAGGCATTCAGCAGCTATAGCTTGCTGTTAGAAGGAGTGGTTCCTATAAAATTCAGGTATATGACTTCTTGGGGAAGTTCCCAGACACTACAGAACTGGATACAAGTCACCCACAGAGAGGTAGATTCATGCCATGACCATAGTTCCAAGATGGAACAAACTCAGATGTATCAGTTACAGGTAGGTAATAATAATAATAATAATAATAATAATAATAATAATAATAATATATTATTTATACCCCGCCCATCTGGCCGGGTTCCCCCAGCCACTCTGGGCGGCTTCCAACAAAGCATTAAAATACAGAAATCAAACATTAAAAGCTTCCCTAAACAGGGCTGCCTTGAGATGCCTTCTAAAGGTCTGGTAATTGTTGTTCTCTTTGACCTCTGGTGGGAGGGCATTCCACAGGGTGGGTGCCACTACCGAGAAGGCCCTCTGCCTGGTTCCCTGTAACTTGGCTTCTTGTAGCGAGGGAACCGCCAGAAGACCCTCGGCGCTGGACCTCAGTGTCCGGGCAGAACGGTGGGGGTGGAGATGCTCCTTCAGGTATACTGGACCAAGGCCGTTTAGGGCTCTAAAGGTCAACACCAACACTTTGAATTGTGCTTGGAAACGTACTGGGAGCCAATGTAGGTCTTTCAGGACCGGTGTTATGTGGTCTCGGCGGCCGGTAGCCGTGTTGGTCTGCCGTAGTCGAAACAAAATACAAAAAAATTCTTTCCAGTAGCACCTTAGAGACCAACTAAGTTTGTCATTGGTATGAGCTTTCGTGTGCATGCACACAAAGGTATCTGAAGAAGTGTGCATGCACACGAAAGCTCATACCAATGACAAACTTAGTTGGTCTTTAAGGTGCTACTGGAAAGAATTTTTTTATTTTGTTCAGATGTATCAAACTGTCTTGTCAACCAACAACTGTACAAGCTGTATTTTCATAGCGAGCAGGTCGCGTGCCCTGGCGCTGAGGGGCGGAGATCGCTCCGGTGCCCCCACCCTCACAGGGCGCAGCGCCTTGCCTACCGGCCTGGCAGCCCGCACCACCAGGACTCTACCTAGAGCCAGCCCTGCTCTTGCCCTCTCTATTTGAGCATTATTGGGGGTGAGAAGTTGCAGAGAAATGCCATGGAGGGATCATGTCTCTGGAAACTACTGTAGTTTCTAATGTTATTGTTGATGCAGTCTTGGGTGGCGGCGGGGGGTGGGCATAGATTAAATGAAATCAGGAAGAAAGTGTCAGTCAGTAAAGCCATGGCTAGTACGATGAGGAAGCTGGAGTGCCAGAAAAATTTGGAAATAGCCCTAAATTATTTTAGCTCTCCAGTCCCTTTTGCACCTTATAAAAATGATTTTGGCGTTACAACTAAAACTTCAATTCTATATACATAATTAAATATTTGGACAGGGATATATAGATAGATAGATATGGATAGATATATGTATTTAAAGAAAAAAGTCACTTTTAGAAAATGCCATAGAAGAATAGGTTCCTGCCAGAATTCAGACAGATAGAAATGTTTCATGATCAGGATAAAATGAACCAAAGCCAATTAGTAAAGACATCCTGCATTCATCCTGCATTCAGATGCAGTTAGCCTGTCATTGTGCCTATTTCTGCAGGCACAACACCTCCAGCATATGGAAACTAATTTGCAGAACTGCTCTGCCATTGCCTCTGGGATTCCTTTGTTGTTTGCAGCTAGGACGTTGCCCAGCCATAAGCGTTGCTGTATTAATAGCCCGCTGAGAGTGAAGAGCAGATCTGGCTGCTTCCAGTCTCACAAAGCAGTGTGTGCCTTGCCTCAATCCGGCAATGATACGTGCCCCTTGCCCAGCCCCTTCACCAAAAAAACCCTCACTACGGTGAGAGGATCTTCCTCTCTTTCTCCAGCCATGGGTGGTTCCCAACCACCACCAATAATGATGCAAGTGAATGAGACTGAACAACAGGATCCACAGCCCAGATCTTTTATGGGGAAATGGCAAGGTTTGAAACCTGTTCCATTAGCATGGTTTTTCATAGAGCACATTGGGAATTATACTCCTGAGGAAGTACTGACCACTTTTAGTTAAAAGACTTCACAGTGCAATAGATTCAGGCATTTGTTGTTGGGCCTTGCAAATCTTGAGCAGCCTTGAAGCTGGCTTGAGTCTCCTCTCCAGGCATGCAGTACATTTTAAGCAGTACTTTAGAAAATAAAATGAAATCAAATCAGAGTTTTTCTAAGGATCCACTCCACTAGCTGGATTCCAGAGCGGATTATGTGGCCTGAACAGTCATACAGATTTCCGGAGTGGCTCAGAAACACTGTTATTCTACATTCAATTTGTTAGTCATTTCCCATCAAAACTGTTGTCAAGGAATTCCCAGCAAGGAACCTTTCTCTCTCTCAGTCTACATCTGATGATCCCCGGGGGAGACTGTAAGCCTTTGCTATTTAATGAGGCCTTTGATTAATTCGTTTAGTTACCTTCGCTACCACAGAGGCAGGGAAGCTGTCAGGCACATGGCACCGAGCACACCGCATTGATCTATGCATCTGGACATCTCAATCAGCTGCGCCTTTAATGGGAACAAGGCAGCTACGGCTTAATTCCGCCGCTGAACATTTGCAGGAGCGAAGCACAGCCAGACCTTCAACTGCCACTGAGATGAGATGAGAACACTTTCAGTTGACACAAGAAGAAAATAAGCACTGTGGAATGCAACCGATGACTTTTGCATTCTTGAGTAGCAAAGTACAGTGGTACCTCTGGTTACGAACTTAATTCATTCCAGAGGTCCATTCTTAACCTGAAACTGTTCTTAATCTGAGCTAATGGGGCTTCCCGCTGCTGCCGCACCACTGGCGCGCAATTTCTGTTCTCATTCTGAGGTAAAGTTCTTAACCCAAGGTTTCCCTGAAAATAAGACACTGTCTTATATTTATTTTTCCTCAAGAAGACACACTATGGCTTATTTTCAGGGGGTGTCTTATTTTTTAATTACGCGCCCAGCCTCGCCTCTTCCTTGGCGCCCTCCAGAACTGCGCCTATCACTATGTCTTATTTTTGGGGTATGGCTTATATTGCACAAATGCTTTAGAAATCCTGCTATGGCTTATTTTATGGGTATGTCTTATTTTAGGGGAAACAGGGTACTTCCGGGTTAGCGGAGTCTGCAACCCAAAGTGTTTGTAACCCAAGGTACCACTGTACGTTGAAGCACGATGCGAGAGGTTACAGTTCAAATTGTAATAAATTAATAAATGGTAGGATTTTGGTTATTTGGGGGTACTGGAGGGAAGTGAGACTCTTGAGAGTCCCATGGACTGCAAGAAGATCAAATCTATCCATTTTGAAGGAAATCAGCCCTGAGTGCTCACTGGAAGGACAGATCCTGAAGCTGAGGCTCCAATACTTTGGCCACCTCATGAGAAGAGAAGAATCCTTGGAAAAGACCCTGATGTTGGGAAAGAAAGATTGAGGGCACAAGGAGAAGGGGATGACAGAGGACGAGATGGTTGGACAGTGTTCTCGAAGCTACGAACATGAGTTTGACCAAACTGCGGGAGGCAGTGGAAGACAGGAGTGCCTGGCGTGCTATGGTCCATAGGGTCACAAAGAGTCGGACACGACTAAACAACAACAACTGGAGGGAAGATTGGAGGCCAGTGGAAAACTACAGGCTAAGCCTTTCGTTCCAAGCCAGCGGCTCACCTGGGATAGAGGCATTAACATGACAAAAGGCTGCACTGCTGTGGGGGACAAACCCCTCTTGAAAGGACCTTGCTGTAGGATCTGGACTCCCTCCATGCAGACTGAAGGTGTACATAGGTGAATACACCATATTTCTTAAAGCTACAACAGTCTCCACCCTGTCTCAATTCTCCAAAGGAGCACAGACCCTGGGGGAGCTCACGGAACCCCTGTCATATTGCTACAGCTCAACAGAGAGTGGAGGTGGCATTCAACTTCTTTTTCAATATTATCCATCAAATTCATATCCTCCAATATATCTCAGGCTAACTCCCTTTATCCTCACAAAAACAATATAAAATTGGTTAGGGAGAGGGAGAGGGAGAACAGCTCAAGGTCAGCTTCTAGGTTCAAATCCTTAGTCTGTTGTTGTTGTTGTTGTTGTTGTTGTTGTTGTTGTTGTTGTTGTTGTTGTTAAACCATGCTTCATTTGAAGATCACAGGGTAGTTTACAATATAAAAATGCATACCATAGTAACAACCAAAAACAATACCCCGCCACACACACAGCTTAAAAGGCCATAGATTGCTTAACTAGCCTGAATAATTTTTATTATTATTTGCAAGTAAAAGTCACTGTCATAGTGCTTGGGGACATGAGCTTGACAGCTTTGTTGTGGCTGTTTCCCCCTGAAGCCATTTCCCCGAGGGGCTCAGAGGGGTGGAGCCTACTGGTCTAGCGTTACAGGCAATATGTGTGAGTTTCCTCAAGGACCAATATTTTATCTTATCAGCCAGGCCTGAAAAGGGCGAACGTTTTTCAGAGGGTTTAATTTAAGTATGCCTTACAGCTCATAGACATGGTTCTCTGAGGCTAGCGTTCTGTTTTGGAAAAGCAGGATTAAAAGGAAAGGAAGCGCAGGACTCAAAGAACAAATCGCGGCAATCTGCCCCGTGGCACCCGAAGATACAGACACCTTCCAATTGCTTGTGACAGTTGCCACCAAACACTTCCATCATCTTTGAGTCTAGGGAGGCAATGAAGACCAAAGCTTCCTCTGAAAACGAAAAGCAGAAATGCTCTCTGCTGCAACTGTTTCATGAAGAGCCTCTCCAAAATATTTGACAGGGCATGTGATATAGACACACAGTCTCAGAGTGCATGTTTTATTCCTATTTATTTATTAAGTTTATAGCCCACCCTTCCTTCAAAAGGAGGCCAGGGACTTTGGAAGCTGTATGCCAAGACCCTTGCTCCATATAGCCTAGTATTGTCCACACTGGCTGGCAGCAGCTCTCCAGCGTTCGGGGCAGCAATCCTTATTTGCTCTACTGCGAGATGCTGCAGGGGAATGAACCTGAGACCTTTTGCCTGCAAGGAACATGCTTTACAGCTGAGAAATAGCTACAGCCCTTCTCTGATGAAGTGGGTGCCAGGGATTGAACCTGGAAGCTTTTGCTTGCAAAATGTTTCTCACTTTGATCCTTTTACATGCTTTGTGGTATTTTATGCATTGTGACTTGCTGTTGTTTTAATCAGTTATAGTTTAGCAATTCTTCGTTGTAATTGTTAAATGTAAATTGTTTAGTTATTATTTGCTGGTATTTACTTATACTGTTTACTATTATACTCTAATGGATTATTGAATATTGTTTTATTTGACATAAGTTGTTTATTTTAAAGTTATTGCAACTTTTTGTATTCTTATTAGGTGTGTGATCTTTGCTGTTTATTTTGTTGTTTCTTCAGCTTGTAAATCACCTTGAGTAAGTATAGTAATATGGGAGTGCGGCCCACAAATTAAAAGTGAAATGAAACATGAAATGAATTGAAAAATGAGCTCTCTGATACAGAGGTAAAGGGTGTTGCATTATTACAACTGTAATAATGGAATATAACTGAGATTTTGATAAAAGAGAAAACATATAGAAATGAAGGATGAAGAGCAGGTAATAGATAAAAGAGGATAGAAAACCAAATGTGAAAGAAGGTGGAAGTCTGGTTCGGCGGAACTAAAGGAGAAAGACAATAGGAAAAGATGTTAAGATAATAAAGGGGAGGGGGAAAGGGGTCTTTTTTATTGTATTTTGTGAAATAACTGTTATTGGCACTGTAATTGATTCTAGTCTTGAATATACATTGATATTATTTTGGTATGGATATTTACTTTGAACAAGAATAAATAAGCCTGTATTAGGAATTATGTATGAAAATTAATAAAAAGTATTTTTTAAAAAAATATGAAAGCATCCCTGCACGTGAAAGGCTAACTGGCCTCCTCTTGGGTGGGGTTTGTTGTTTAGTCGTGTCCGACTCGACTCTTCGTGACCCCATGGACCAGAGCACGCCAGGCACTCCTGTCTTGCACTGCCTTCCGGGGGGGGGGGTTAATAAACAACAAAAGAGAAGGAGGGGAATACAGACCGATCAAGTTAAAACAAGAGGAAGACAAAAAAAGGCTGCTACTCTTGATCAGGAGGCACATTATCAGGGACAAAAACACCTGACCATGGCAAACGCGGGCAACACATGGATGAAATAAATGCCCCAAGACTGATCTGCCCCCACACGGATCTGCAGGAGCTGACCTGCAACGGCAAAGTAATTGAGAAAGCCCAATACAGGACTATGTAGATGTGGCAAGAGAGTTAAGCTGCAGGAATAAAGAAGTTGGTCCTTTCCTAGGGCTATTTGCACTTAGAGGAGCCACTGCCATCGTCTCTGCAGCTAAAAACATTCTGACACTGGACTCCCAGACTCTCAAGAGCTCGTTTTTGGCTTTGCATTCAGCTGAGCAGCCTTGCTCTCCCTTTCATGGGCGCATATTAATGAATTAACTTAAAGGTAAAGGGACCCCTGACCATTAGGTCTAGTCACTCACGACTCTGGGGTTGTGGCGCTCATCTCGTGTAATTGGCCGAGGGAGCCGGCATACAGCTTCCAGGTCATGTGGCCAGCATGACTAAGCCGCTTCTGGCGAACCAGAGCAGCACATGGAAACACCGTTTACCTTCCCGCTGTATTTATCTACTTGTATTTTGACATGCTTTCAAACTGCTAGGTGGGCAGGAGCTGGGACCGAACAACGGGAGCTCACCCCGTCGCAGGGATTCGAACCGCCAACCTTCCAATCGGCAAGCCCTAGGCTCTGAGGTTTAGACCACAGCGCCACCCGCGTCCCTTAATGAATTAACTTACTTCCGAAAATGAACATATTGCTTCTTCAACCCCAGAAGTCCTCAGGGAAACAAACAATACATGGCCAGCTTGAAAATTTAGTGGGCTAGGAGAAGTCGTCATTATTATTATTATTATTATTATTATTATTATTATTATTATTATTAAAAGCTTCCTCCAGGTATATCAAGCGCTTCACAGTTTATCTCCTCTTCAGAGATCTGCACACTTATTTTAAAGGACATTTTTTTAAAAAAAAAATCCTTTGTGTACAGCTACAGACATCTGCCCCACCCACAGGAGCTTTTATTTCGAATGCGCAGAGTTCCTTTCAGAAGGTACATCATACATATAGAATGTTTCACTCTAGTACATTCTTTATGAATGAACCCCGGCTGCATCCCTGGCAGCAGCAGAAAGCTTATTTTTCCTCGGAAGAAAGGTAAACAGCGAAACACCTTTCCTGACACGTGCTCTCTCTCCCCCCACCCCCAGCCACTGAACGGGCTCCTGTAGAAATGAGCTGTCGTTTCTGTGGAGCTATTGTTATACTGCCTAGTTCCTCTGCATAAATGAGGTCAGCGGCTCCAAGTCACAAGGCGGACCATACCTCTAAGGAATAAAAGATGCGCAGGCCTTAACTGTAATGACATGGGGATTCAAGCACTGATGTGCCCTGGGAGCATCTGCAGAAACATGGGCATGTTGTGTACGCTTCTCAGGTGTTTCCTCTCTCTCTCTCTCTCTCTCCCTCTGCATTAATTCATGGGCTAACTAATTCCCTTCCTGGCGACTTTCCTGCTGTTATGCGCAGTGAAACACTGATTCATTTCCAGGGGAGCTGGGGGGCAGGAATACACCCCACTGTGGTTCCTTTATGATTTATCCTTTAAGGCCGAGCTGGCCAACTTCCATGGGGTCCATCTATTCCACAGACAGTAGATTCCCTCACAGATGGCCAGGCTATAATAAGGCTTCGCACTGATGGAGCACATGGATTCAGATGGCAAGATGTCATCGATTTGAGCGGGGGAGGTACAAATGTGTTTCTTGGAAACTCCTCTCAGGGAGCAAAGCAGCGGTGGTCTTTCGCCTTCCCAGAATGCGCACGAGACAGCAATACAATACAGTTCATATACGAAATGCACTGGTACATTTCGAGGCGCTACAGCTCGCCGTGACAGCTGTAATACGTAGCGCCACTGTGTCAATCCATTACATATATTCTTATAACGAACCCAAAGAGCAGTAGCGCTTTGCTGGTGATGTCATGGTGCTGCTTGGGATATTATGGCACACCAATGGAAAAACAAAGCCACAGAATCTTAAGAGTTGGAAGGGACCCCAAAGGCCATCTAGTCCAACCCCCTGCAGTGCAGAAATCTCAGCAAAGCATCCGTGACAGATGGCCATCCAACTTCTGCTTAAAAATCTCCAAGGAAGGGGAGTCCATAACCTCCTGAGGGAGACTGTCACCACACCCAATCAGATTTAGGAACCATGAGGCCAAAGGAGAGGGAAAATGGTTTTCAGGGAAGAACTGAAAACCCATCATCCCTAACTATCAGCCAGGCTGGCTGGGTCTGATGGGAGATGGTATCCAACAGCATTGGTTCGGCATCACAATGGTTTACCCCTGCTCGAAGGTAAAATCGGGCAGAATGATTCCGTGAAAATATATGCTTTCCTGAATTGGAACCTGTTTGCTAAAATAGCTTAGAGAAACGTTGCAGGATGGTTCTGGTGAGGGATTCTGCAGCATAGAGGAACATGCAGTTTCTGGTCTCATGGACTGAGTTAGGCATGCCCTTTCCCCAACATTGCAAATCGATGAGCCAGAAATGGCTGCCAAGGCCTGAGACTAGTGACACCCAGCAAGGTTTATGCAAATGTTGAACCTGTCCTGCTGTTTGCAGAATAACTGCAGAACTGTTCCAAAGCACTTGGGAAAGAAACGTAATAGATATTGTCTGAAACTCTCCTGGAAAACAATTTTTTCTGAATCTCATTCAGAAAAACCCACAGATATGATCAGATGGGGAATCCGAGTGATTCATCACGAGACAAAGGTGAAAACAAAACATTAGAAGTAGGCCATGGTTTTCAAAAAACCCCAATAAATAAATTTAATTCCAACATAAGAACATAATAGCCGTGGGGGGGGGGAATTGCTCAAGGGTATTATTATATAACAGCATTTTGCAAGGGATTCGTTTTGACAGAAAAGATCCATCTGTGTACTATCGCCGCTCAAAACATTAATAATCTCTAAAGGCGAACTTTATTGCAAAATACGTGCTGATTATAATTTTTAACCCGGAGGTGAGAAAGCTTTGGCCCTTTAGATTCCATTGGACTCCAACTCTCATCAGCCCTGGTCTACATGGCCAAATGTCAGAGGACAACAACATCTGGAAGACAGCAGGTTCTCCACCCCTGGCTTTTTTCCACACATTGTAACTCGCACCAGAATTGTGGGTGCTCGTGTGCAGAATTCCCCAACCTGGTGCTCTTCAGCTGTTTTGCACAACAGCTGCCTGGGGTGTACAGAAGTTGTAGTCCAAAACAGCTGGCAGGCACCAGGTTGCAGGCAGGTGGTTCAAGGAATTGGTGCTTCTACTTTTTGCTTGCTGGTGCGTCATCAAAACAGAACTGGAACTCTACGTGTGGGATGTGCAGCCACAGGGATGACATTTAAGGAGAGCAAGGAAGGGCAGTTTCAGGTTCCCCGTGACTTGGGCATTTCAGAGTAGATGTAATTATTCCTCGAGTGCGTTCGTATTTCTGAGAATTACAAGGTATAAAATAAGTAACCATAGCAAATCTTATTAAAAGACGCTTATTGCTTTTGCAATTTAATCTACTCAGCAACAAGGCTTTCAAGCTGGCTGGCAATCTTGCTCTCCTCAGTAAAATAGCTTGCCTCTTGCCTGCTAACCTGAAGAAATGATGATGATGGTATGGTTGCAATCCAACAGCTGGGTTGCAGGGGCCTTATGAGGCTGGTTAAGGCGTGTTAGAAAAAGGTAAGTGCTATTGAATCAGCTAAAACAGAGGTCTGTGAGTGGGTTGAGATACATCCAGTTGGAGAAACCCTCAGTAAACCCACAGAAAGCTTCATCAGCATAGAAGAAACTGAATGTTGGGAGATTTGTGGGAGAGACTGCAGTCCAACATAACTATGGACAACTGCTACGTAGTTAGTGCATGAAGGGGTTAAGGGCCACAGAGCTGTATTGCTAGATAAGACTCAGCTAACTCACACACACACACCCCATCCTCTGGAGAGAAAGTGAAGCTTTTCTACTCTCTTTCTCTCTGCATCATGTATGCAATGAGAAGGGCGTGTCTATGCTTGCTTCCAAGCACGAACTGCATAACTGCATGTCTGAAGCTACTTTACTGTACTTTCTACTCAAGGCTATTTTGCCTGTGTTATCCTTGCTGCTGCATGGAACAATGCATAACTGAGACCTTGAATCTGTAAGTAAAGCATTTCAAACTTACTTTAACAGTGTGTGTGTGTGTGGTCTGCTAATTGCAAGAGTGGTAGAAAGAGGTCAGCTGCTGTGTGCAGCTGAACGGGGGGAAAAGTCAAATAACCTATATTCCTGGGGATTTACTGTGTTGCTTATTTTTGTGAGTTTAATCCTCTGCTACTGGGGCTCTCTGTATGCACACCCTGCATTTTGAATCCAGGAACCCAGCCATTCCTCTCTTTTTTTGTTCACCCACATACACGGGTCCACGGGGATTAATATATTTAATTCGCAACTAGATTATGAACAGACAAAACAAATCACTTATTTACACAGGGCACAATTAAACTGTGGAATTCGCTCCTGCGTGAGGAAGTCATGGCCACCAATTTGAATGGCTTTAGGTAGAGGATTAAACCAATTCATGGAGGATTAGGCTACTGATAGCTACTATCCACAATGGCTGTCTATGTTGTACCTCTACTGTCAGAGGCTGAATGCCCCTGAATTCCAGTTGCTGGGAATCACATGTGGGGGAGAGTACTGTCGCACTTGGGTCCTGTTTTGGGGCTTCTCAGAGGCACCTGTGAAGGCCACGGCAGGAAGAGGATGTTGGGCTAGATGGGCCTTTGGTCTAATCCAGCAGGACAGCTCTTATGTTCCCTTATGCCCTGCCAGCATCATTAGATGGCAATGGATGATGATCCCAGGGGTGGCCATGGAATGGAAGCCGTATGATCCAAATCTCCATGCTTCCAACATGCGTACAAAATTGGCCTGAAACTATGGAAGCCTTGGGGCTACGTAGAGGACATCTGTAGGCCTTGGTCACACCGAGAGGATGATTGCTCTGCATGACTTTTTTTTATTCCACCTTCCCTCCGAGAATCTCCATGGCATCCATCCGTTTCTGACCTCGCTTCCTTTCCCATTTGATCCCAGCAACAACCCGGAGAGGTAGGCTAGTCCAAGAAAGAACAACTAGCCCGATATTATTCAGCAAGCTTTGGGGTTCAAATCTGGGTCTGTCCTGTCCACAACGTTAACTCTCAGGGCACTCTTGAGAAGAGTTCCCTGTCTGGGTGAGATCCCCAGCACGAGCAAGTCATAAGCACATCTGCTTCACTCCTGCCTTTTGTAACATGCAAAGGAGTTCACAGCATTTGAGGGAAAGCTGTGGTTTTAAAGGAACAAATTGAAATTTGCCCCGAAGTGATTATCCGTAGCGCTGGAAAAGAATGCAACTCTCAGTGGACACAGGCTCCCTCTGGACTGCGAATTGCTCCTATGACCTTTTGTCTTAGTGGTGCATGAAAAGAGTACAGAATGGAGACTTGCACTCTTCTGCTTCAAGGTAAACGAGCATTTAATTAGAGTCGGCATGATATTCTGTGCCATGCCTTTCTGTGTGTCGTTCTCCAGGCCAGCGTGAAGCAAGACTTCAAGGGAACAGATGTTAGGAGGTTTTTTTAAAAAAATTAAGGAATCCTTGCTTTGATTGCTGGACGTCTCTGAAAACAAAGATCCATGCACAGGGACATGGGATGAAACCAGGTGCAGAATTAAACAGGAGCACTGCTTCCTGGCTCCACTCTACTGCAGCTTCCTCCTGTCCTGGGAGACTTTTAAAGGGGATCGTCTACAGTCTTAGTTATTCATTATGAACTTTCCACACGCAGGTGGAGCTTGGTGTCAGTATTTCTGAACAGCTGATTCCCCATACAAGGTAGCTTAGAAGAATGTACCTCTGTGTCAGAGGAACCATGTGCCAGGCTTCACATGGGATAGTTTTGAAAAATGGCCATCGAGTCTTTCCATACATTGTGTGGAATGGTTTAGTCCTACCCCTTACGGCGATGACATCACAAAGCGCAGTGTGATGACATCACAATTTGGTTTTCGTGATTCTGTGTGTAATGGGAGAGAGCTTGACAAGGGTGGGTGACATGTTTGGTAGACATTTGGGTAACATACTGTTCTACCCTGCATTGCTTGAATCAGCAAAGAGTATGAAAGGTTGAGCAGGTATAGTTTTATGGGGAAAGGGAAATTGTCGTGGGAAGGAATTAACCAAGCAGGGATGAATTTCTGGGGGACCCTCAGTTTTCATTACTGCTAGGCATAATGTCTTTAATAATAGTGTTTTTGTGGTCAAAGCACTTCACTCACCCGGAGTGCCAACTTGGCTGTGGGTGCCTGGGGCCATGAGCTGTCCAAGGCTCTGGCACCGAAATTTGTGGGTGCCTGGACCCTTCATGGGGGATTTTGTGGGTGCTCAAGCGAGCTGGCACTTACGCTACTCACAATCCTTACAAAATCCCTATAGAGAAGGCTAGGTGTTAGTATTTTAGGAGGGTGGGATCTAGGAGTCTCACCAAGGGCTACAGAGCGAGATCTCACGGGGGAAATGAGTGAGGATTTCCCAGTCCACAATTCACACTCTTAGCACCGACTCTGATTAGCCTGACTCCCCGCTGACATTGCTACACCTACCCATCGTAAAAGAGATTTTACGATGTCTACTCCATTTTGGGAATTACCAAGCAGCAGCTGAGACAAATGGATAATGGCTGCCTACGTGTGTCTGGAGAAAAGCCATGACCGCTGTTTGGATTGCAGTCAAGGCTTCAGTTGTTTGATCACACTGATTATCCCATTAGTCGATTTAGACCTCTTGTTAAGCGTTTGAACTACAACTCAGTTGGCCTTGCCTGACGACATAGATGTCTTCCTGTAGCTATTTTCCCGGAGGATGAAGACTTTCTCCTATTGTTGAGCATTGCACATTTGCAATTCATGGTGTTGCCAAAGTTCACAGTTATTTGGTTCGGGACGCAAATCTCTCCAGTTTCCATGTTTTTTTAATTAAAAAAAAAATCAACTTTCAACAGAACAAATGACAAAACAAAAGGCAGTTGGGCAAACTACTCTTGCCTTCAGGCCATGGTGCTAGAAGTTATGGAGAAGGTGACTTGCTTGGAATCAAGGCCGCTGGACCAAAGGAGCTCCAAGTGAGCAACAAAAAGGGTTGGGAGTAGATTGAGGCCTTTTAAACCCCTGTCTCTGACTGGACTCCAGGCTCCATCCCCCTGTAGAGAACTCCTCAAAAGGACAACCCTCTTGCCTGGAGACAGGCACTCCTCCTTTGTTCCAGTCTCCCTCCAGGTACACTCGCCGCACCACTAGTCTGGTGATGGGCAGAGGGAGGCACCTGGCTCCTCAGGCTCAAGACACCGTGCAAATGAAGGTTTGGGTTCTGATCCTATTAAGTCTTGGTGGCCTGGGAGATTCCTCTGGAGATTCCAGTCTATCAACCTCAGGTGCAATGGCCTGTTTATCTGGCACCCCTGCAACCTCTGACTCTGTCCAGATCATGGCTAGATTCAGGGCTCATGATGACAACAAAGAACCATTCGAAACTGAAGAGCAGCTGCCAGTCACAGCAAACAAGGCTGTGTTAGATGGGGCAAAGGTGTGACTCAGCAAAAAGCAGCTTCCTGCATTTCCTAAACCCCTGTGCTCAAACACGTCTTCTTCAGGAGGTCCTTTCCGCGCTGGGAAACGGGGCGGGAGGGCGCCGGAGAGATCGCGCTGCGCCTGCCCGCCGCACAGCGCGCTGCACCCACCCGCCCACCGCGCTGGGAAACGGGGCGGGAGGGCACCGGAGAGATCCGGCGCACCATGGCGCCAGGGGCGCTTAATACGGCCCTGCACTCCTCCCCAAACGGGAATCATGTTTTGCTCAGATAGCATGTATACTTTGGCCACGCCCACGTTCACAGCTTGGCCACGCCACATTGCCACGTGGCTCCCAGAGTACTGGCGTGGGGTCATTGTGGCCCTCAGTTGGAAGAAGGTTAGGCACCTCTGCTTTTAACTAGCCGCTAACCTGGGACCCAGGTGGCGCTGTGGGTTAAACCACAGAGTCTAGGGCTTGCTGATCAGAAGGTCGGCGGTTCGAATCCTTGCAACGGGGTGAGCTCCCGTTGCTTGGTCCCAGCTCCTGCCCACCTAGCAGTTTGAAAGCACATCAAAGTGCAAGTAGATAAATAGGGACCGCTCCGGCGGGAAGGTAAACGGCGTTTCCGTGCACTGCTCTGGTTCGCCAGAAGCAGCTTTGTCATGCTGGCCACATGACCCGGAAGCTGTCTGCAGACAAACGCCGGCTCCCTTGGCCTATAGAGCGAGATGAGCGCCGCAACCCCAGAGTCGGACACGACTGGACCTGATGGTCAGGGGCCCCTTTACCTTTAACTTTCGGTTCAAAGGATCCCAAATTATGATGGTGGCGGCGGCGGGTATCAATTCCCTCTCCCAAAAGTGCGAACACACTGTGGGTTATCTTCATGTGAACCCACTTGTTTATCATTAAACACAACTGGAAAGGATCCCAAATGTGCTTATGACTTCTCTGCTATTGCCCAGAGGGATAATTAAGCCGACGGGCTTGTTTATCGGCAGATTTGTGCCCTCTCCTAAAAACCAGCCACACTGTTTCCAAGCTAGATTTTTCTGAAGAAAGGTCTGACAGCCTGAGGGGAGATGGGTGAGTTCTGAAACTAATTAGCGCTGGATGCACCAGGGACAAAGAGCCCAGCTCACTCGAGGAGTTTGCTTTGGAAGCAGATTGGATTGGTCAGGTGGCACCTAACGTTCCAAATCTGACAAGAGAGATCCAGTGACTGTGTAGAGATCATTATTTCTAATTCTCTCCAAGAAGGGCAGGGAGGACAACTTGTTTAACAAGCAAGAAAAACAACAACAGCAACAACAACTCCTTGGTAGAAACAATGGATCCAAAACAATAAAATTATGCGCTGGAGTGGAAAAATAGGAGAGAGAGAGGGTTTTATTTGCTAATGCTAGAACTCAAGGTCACCCCATGAAACTGATTCGCAGCACATTTAGGACAAACAACGGCAAGTTCTTCTCCACCCAAGACATCATGGAATTTGCTGCCACAGGATGTGGTGGCGGCCAAGAAGCTTATGTTGGATTTTAGCAGGGGATCAGGGAAATTCATGGAGGCCAAGTCTATCAGCTGCTCTTAGCCAGGATAATTCAATGGCACCTCTTTGTTCAAAGGAAGTACACCCTTTAGTATTGGTTGCTAGGAGACAAACAGGAAGGAAGAATGCTTGCCTTTGTGCCCTGCATTTGGGCTTCTGGCTGCATTTAGCTACGGTAGCTATAGTTGGAGACGGGATCCTAGGCTAGATGGACCTTTGGTCTGTGCCAACAGGTTTCTTTCTACCTTCTTAACGTAGTAGTGGTACTAATGGTCATAATCCATTTCAATACATTTTCCAATTTTTCAAAAATAGTTATAGCATTATGGGCTCAAGCCACAACTGAAGGAAATACTACATCTACAAGAATTATAGCTGATGAACTACCAAGATTCAGAGCTAAAAACTTAACAACCCACAATTCTGCAAAAAATAAAAAAAATCCAGTTTCTCAATCTGAGAATCTTTCCTGTTTCATTGTCCTGCTCCATGCAAAATCTGAGCCACCACCTTTTTTTGAAACAATTTCAATGCAGCATCAATTTTAAAAGCTATCATTTGTACATTAAAACATGAATATGGCTCCAAAGGTTCTAGAGACTGAAAGCTTTATGAGATTTCTGAGAATATGCGTCCTTAAAATGATTTCCTCTATGTAAATTCATGGCACTGGTCATCTGCTTGCTCATCACTTGACCATCAGAGGTTCTGACATTTCTTTCCAAAGACCATAACCTTGGTCTTTGAGTAGTTAATCTTTACGATAGTCACAAAGCCTAGATAATTGCCTTTTTAGGCATACACAAGTAATAGATAGAAGAACTATATCATATAAAAATAGAAGTAAAGAAAATTACAGAGATAAATTGAAGAGGGAGAGAATTCCAGGCCAGACAGCCTTGGCCTGATATTGTTAAGAAAAAGTTTGCATAGCAGGATAAGTTGTGTTTTGAATCTATGCAAAACTTGAATCGATTACTTTCTTTTCATGAATATGACATTACAACTGTTCTGGGAGTTTGAGTGTTGGCAGCAACCTTCCTAGATGTGCACAGTCCGTTTCTTCCAATTCCCAAGGGCTGACCTTAAAAAGTTAAGGCCGCACCCCTGGGAGTCATTTTGGACTCGCAGCTGGTCCATGGAGGCGCAGGTCAATTCTGTATCCAGGGCAGCTGTTTACCAGCTTCATCTGGTACGCAGGCCGAGACCCTACCTGCCCGCGGACTGTCTCACCAGAGTGGTGCATGCTCTAGTTATCTCTCACTTGGACTACTGCAATGCGCTCTATGTGGGGCTACCTTTGAAGGTGACCCGGAAACTACAACTAATCCAGAATGTGGCAGCTAGATTGGTGACTGGGAGCAGCCGCCGAGACCACATAACACAGGTCTTGAAAGTCCTGCATTGGCTCCCAGTACGTTTCCGAGCACAATTCAAAGTGTTGGTACTGACCTTTAAAGCCCTAAATGGCCTCAGTCCAGTATACTTGAAGGAGCGTCTCCACCCCATCATTCTGCCTGGACACTGAGGTCCAGTGCCGAGGCCCTTCTGGCGGTTCCCTCGCTGCGAGAAGCCAAGTTACAGGGAACCAGGTAGAGGGCCTTCTCGGTAGTGACACCCGCCCTGTGGAACGCCCTCCCACCAGATGTCAAGGAGAAAAACAACTACCAGACTTTTAGAAGACATCTGAAGGCAGCCCTGTTTAGGGAAGCTTTTAATGTTTGACAGACTATTGTATTTTAATATTTTGTTGAAAGCCGCCCAGAGTGGCTGGGGAGGCCTAGCCAGATGGACGGGGTATAAATAATAATTTATTATTATTATTATAATGTTCCCAGAGTCAAACATTTAGGTCCAGGAGCGTTCAGCAACAGACACAGCAAGAGTGTTTGCTGTTGGTAATAATAATAATAATAATTGGGCGGCTTCCAACAAAAATTTAAATACATTAAAATGGTAACCATCTCACCTGGATCTCACCATTCACAACACACTCCATTTGCACAGAGCACCTGTTGCAGCTGTGATAAGGATGCTGAGAATTCCAAATAAACATTGAATCACAATTCAAGGACCCTGCATTCCCTTACTATAACTATGGTACTGTGTCTCCCCAGATCCCATTCCTTCCACCGTAACGAGGCCAATAGGATACCCTCACTATGTGACAAGGACACAAAGCAGCCCCCAATACATGCTCACCAAGCAATTCATGATTTCCACTCCGCTTGGGTTCACCGTCAGTGCTTCATCATACAGTTGCTTAGCCTCCTCCAAGCTGCTGTTCATCTCCGCCAGCCTCCCCCGCATGTACAGCACACTGTGAGATGTGGGAAAGAGACTGGCTGCCTCCTGGATACAGAAGCTTGCTTCTTTGAGGTGCCGCTGCTCCATGAAGAGTTCAGCTACAAAACAAAAACGAAACAAGGCAAAGCGGTGCATTTAAGTGGGTGTCCCCTGGCATCTTTCTGGAGAGCTGAAACTTTGACAATGCTGGTTAAGGGCGAGACATTAGCCTCGTGAGAAATGACCCCCCGCTTATGACTTGCTGATTTTGAAAATGTGTGCTTCCTGGCATTTGTGCATTTTACGGACTCATAAACCGTAGCTTGTTTACCGGCCACACACTCAGTCTCCTGGGTTGGTTCATAAATGAGAAGAAAACTGGATATTTAAGAAGCATGTAATGAACCTGGTGGATTTGCTGCTTCTGGGTTTTGTTTTGGTTTTTTTGCAGCTTTGTTGTGGTTTGGTACAGCCCTTAGTTTAGTTGCCCCCCCCCAATTAAGTAAGTATTAAAGGGAATCTCTTTTTCTTTTCTTTTTTGTTCTCAGGCAGTGGTCTTCTCCCAGTCACCTGGCACCTGGGAAATAACAGTAATTTCTTAAGTGCCTTAAAGAAAACAAAGCACTGTTAAAATGTAGAATTAGCACCGACAACATCCCGCCTGCAGATTTACAGTTTAAACAAACTGAGGAAAAAAGAAGGGCGTGGGTAATAGAAGATGGTGGAAAAAGAGAGACAGTGCCTAAAAGCATAAGAAAAGCAGCTACCGGATAAGGCCCAAAGACCAAGCACCCCCAAACTTTGGGACTACAACTCCCATCATCCCTAGCTAACAGGACCAGTGGTCAGGGATGATGGGAATTGTAGTACCAAAACATCTGGCGGGCCAAGTTTGCCGATGCCTGGCCTACTGTCTCCCATGGTGCAGGTAGAACACAGTCATTGTGTAAAATACAGCAAATAAGGAGGAGAACCCTGTTTTGTTGGAGACGAGCTTAGGTGTCTAGGCGTGAAAAGCAAACGCTTTGCCACTGAGCTATAAGCCTTACTCTAATGGTAGGGTTGAAGAAGCTACAGAACCTATTTCGCGAATGGAATGCAGAGTCAAGGTGAAAGCAACTTCTCGTGCACGTTGCTACAGAACAGGGAAGTGCACAATTATCACAAAGTTTGAAAGAAGCAGGCTCTGCAAAATGGGTGGTATGCACTATTATTACCCTAAGCTTTTCACAAGCTCATAGTCCTGACAATTCAGTAAAATGGATCACTGTCAAATCTGGAGGCAAGCAGTTAAGCTCCCATCCCTAACATGGAAGTATCTGTAACATTAACACACTTGTGCACAAACACTACCAACGCAGATCGGCTGGATTCTGACTGACATGCTCAGAAGCTTATTTTACATTCTGAGGTGGTGAAGAGCTTTTGGCTCCTTCTCCCCCTGAACTGTTTCCATTCAATATGGCTATTATGAGAACCTTGTGCTTTTAAGTAAATTAGTGCCTGAAGTTGCTTGCTTTCCTTTTCCCTCCTCATCAGTTTAACCTTTTGTGCCATGCTTTTTAGATTGTAAGCCTGAGGTGGAGGGACTGCCTTGTTTGTTATCAACCTCATATAAGCCATTCTGGGAGCCTTTTTAGCTGAAAAACATGTTTAAAGTGCTTTAGATTAATAAACTTTCCCTGCGCATTGCTGAAAAAAAGTTTTGTTTAGCTGGGTATCAAGAAAATCAGCACACCAGAGACGACAGTTATGAGTTATTTTAAAAGCATTAACAGAGTCTATTATTCATGGCTATTTTAACTCACGTGCACACAGAACAGAGGGAAATCCGTTCGGAAAAAGGAAAAAATGGACAAATAAAAATGAGGCCGTTCGACTGTTTACTTTGCTCAACAAGAAGTAATTGTTCTGTTACTTTTTCACGATGAGAAATATTGAACAAGAATACTAATGCAACCCAATGACATTATCAATCGATTTTTGTTAATGTAAACACTAAGATTTATTACGCCCTACGTGCAAATGTTATTAAGTCCTCACAAAACCTTCAGGAAAAAAAATGTTTTGTTTTTATTGAACCATCTCACTAAAAATGAAATATTTGACACTGAAAGAAATGCAGTGATTCTTGTTTATGGCTATGGGGAAACACATTTTTTAAACAAAAATAATTATGATTATTCCATTGCCTGGCAGATCTACTTTTAGGTAGCAGATAGAATGCTAATGCATGAATTGGATGCCATTTGTATTACCGCTGTATTGGTAGCAAGAGACAGGACAAAAAAAGTATTTTACTTTCCTAAGAATGCGATATGATACACGTTTGTCTGGGAGTAAGTCCTATTGAACTCAGTGCGGCTGACTTTTGAGCAGGCCTGAACAGGATTATACTGAAGTGTTGCCTTAAACTAGGGGAAAGGTGCAGGCCTTTGACGAATTTCTTCGTGCGGGAGGCGGCAAATTAAGAGCACACCCCTTTTCTCAGGCTATTCTGCACCTATGGCGTTTCTGCAATATGAAATGAAAAAAGAAATTATTTAAATAAACAATGAGATAGATGGCTTTTCCTTCCAAGCTCACCAGTAAGAAGAGCCAGGGCATGGGGACCTAAGGTTGCTTATCTTAATTTGAAGGCTTATACCCCACCTCTCGGGACGCAGCTTAGGGTTTGCCGATCAGAAGGTCGGCGGTTCGAATCCCTGCGACGGGGTGAGCTCCCGTTCTTTGGTCCCAGCTCCTGCCAACCTAGCAGTTCGAAAGCACTTCAAAGTGCAAGTACAGTCATACCTCGGTTTAAGTACGCTTCGGTTTGAGTACTTTCAGTTTAAGTACTCCGCGGACCTGTCTGGAACGGATTAATCCACTTTCCATTACTTTCTATGGGAAAGTTAGCTTCAGGTTAAGTACACTTCAGGTTAAGTACAGACTTCCGGAACCAATTGTATACTTAAACCGAGGTACCACTGTAGATAAATAGGTACCGCTACAGCGGGAAGGTAAACAGTGTTTCCGTGTGCTGCTCTAGTTCACCAGAAGCAGCTTTGTCATGCTGGCCACATGACCTGGAAGCTGTATGCCGGCTGCCTAGGCCAGTAAAGCCAAGGTGGGGTAAAGGTAAAGCAACCCCAGAGTCGGTCACGACTGGACCTAATGGTCAGGGTTCCCTTTACCTTTACCCCACCTCTCAATCAAATGGTTCCCAAGAGAGTTTATAAGCAATTGGGAAGAACACCAACCCATACCCTATACCCCAAAAGCCACCCCACCCCAAACCCATTAGTTCTTTGACGGGTGGGTGGGAACATGAGTTTACTGACTTCCCACTCTAGTCCAAGGGCAACTGGTACTTGAAGTCTACTTTTTCTGGCAGGGATGGGGAAGCAAACTCTTGGCAGCTGCTCCTTCTCTGGCCAGAGGATGGGGCTAGGCTAGTCTTCCCTTTGTCATGATGTTGTTCTGGGCAGGCAGGGCTTGAGGTCCCCAGTGGTCCTTGGTCCCCTGGCCAACGGCTAATGGCAGGCACCAGAGCTTGCTTTCAGTTCAGCAGTCTTAGGGAACCGGCAAAAGCTAAGAATCACCAGCCAGGGACCAGAGGCTCATAAAAGTATTAAGTGCCAATAAGAATAACCATTCAGTTGACGTCTCAGCCTAAACAGAAGACGCCTCTTATTCTGTTTTGGTGAATTCACTTATTGGGAGCCCATGGCTTATGTAAGTAGGCCCAGGATATTTTTGTCGGCACAGGAAAAGCTCTAAGGTGAGGTACCTTAGGTCTGAAGCTGAATGTGGCCCTCCAATCCTCTCTCTCTCTGGCCCTCAAAACTCTCCTCAGGCTGCACTCTTCACTTTCTTTGTGCCCCAAGTGTTTTTGTCTGGCTGGAATGTGTTGCTTAACTCTTGATAACGCCTCTTGCTTCTCTGGGTAGAGGATAAAGAGAGATGTGGGCTTGAGAAAAAGAAAAGGGCACTGGGAAGTAACATTTGTACTTTCTCTGGTTGCCTTTAGGGCAACTGGCCAGGCTTGAAATCCTCATTGCCTCCCCCCCCCTTTTTTCTTTTGCAAGCAATTCCACTGTTACTTTCTTTTCAGCTCTAGACCTCTGACTCTTTTCAGCCGTTCAATGCGTGAGCCAACCAGCCTGCCAAATGTTATTAAATATTGACAAAGAACGCCAGGAGTCTTCACATGGGGGTGCACATCACAACAATCACTAGTGGCAGAATCTTTTTATTTATTTATTAAAGCCCTAAATCTTGGTGTACTTGCTCATGCTTGCCGTGCTCTGAGAAGATATAACCTTACCTCTAGGTACATGAAAGCAACAGGCTGTGCTTCTTGTGGTACGAAGTAAGAGAGGAAACTCAAAACTATTTTGAGTAAACAACATTACATTTGCTAGTAATGCTAGGAAGTAACAGAAGGCTGATCTGTACAGCTATTTGCAATGCAGACAAGAGACCACATGGTTTTACACTTGGTGTCAACCATTTTGGAAGTATGGGAGTCATCAGCTGCAAGCTGGGCTTTTACTTGTCCTGACATTCAGGTCCATTGCCGGCTGGGGTAGTTGCTGCTTTGCTTGGTGAACGCACAATACCTGATTATCTCAAATCTAATGCTTATTAAAATAACAATAATAATCAGGGCTGTATTCAAGTATATTTGAGTAGACCCACTGAAATGAACAGATCTTGTTTTGTCCTTCTCTGGAGGGTAGGACTCGAGCCAATGGGTTCAAGTCACAAGAAAGGAGATTTCGACTTAGAGCACAGGATGGGATATTTAATACTCCAAAGCAGGGGTCCCCAGACTTACTGGGCTTCGGGCCGGTGCCCGCCGCGCCAACTGCGCGGTGGGCTGGAGAGTGCGCGCGCAGCGGGCCGGAGGGCGGGGGAGTGTGCTCGCCCGTGTGCATGCACAGCACCACACGGTCGGGGAAAAAATCGCCGAAAATCGCTTGTGCGCATGCGTATGGGCCTCCCCCGACCGGAAGTGCATCGGAAATGACCTCTTCTGGGTCGGGAGAGGCCCATACGCATGCGCACAAAGGATTTTCGGCGATTTTTTTGCCGATTTTGAAGATCGCCGCCGCGCTGCGTGCCGTAAGAGCGGGCGGCGGCAGCGGTCGGCGGGGGTCGTCACGGGCCGGATTGCGAGGCCAATCGGGCCGCATCCGGCCCGGGGGCCGTAGTTTGGGGACCCTGCTCCAAAGGAACCTTATCCCTTCCAAAGCCAGCATGGCCACAGCTTTGGACCACAACATTCCTCTTGCCCCTTTTCAGCAGTGGTAGGAAAACCTCAGGCCCAGGAATCAAAAGTGACCCTCTATGCATTTGTATCTGTCCCTTGGCCACCCTCCATCACCAGTCCTGCTTCCTATCCTCGTTGAGTGCTTTAGCCAGACAACTATCTGTCCTTGAATTGCAATCTTGCTTCTTGCTCACTGCAAGCGGGGGTGTGTATGAGTAGAGACCTGTTTTTGTGTGGGTGGAATGTCGCCTGCTGTACAATATACAGTACTAAAAGCAGATCACATGCAGACACTTGGTGCGAGGGTCAGTGCATCTGGTTGTTCACCAGAAGGTTGCTGGTTCGAACCCAGCCAGGGACGGCTGTGGGCAGGATTCCTCCATTGCAGGAGGGCTTCTAGATGACCCTCAGGGCATAGCTGCCAAGTACCCCGTTTTCCCCGGAAACCCCCGTTTTTTCATACCATTTCCGGCGGTCCCCCGTATCACTTCGTCTCCCGTTATTCTCCCGTTATTCTCCTGCCGGTGGCCATTTTTTCCTGCTTTGCCCATCTATGGGCACTGAAAATGGCCAGTGCCGGAAATCGCGTCTATGCATGTCCGGAAGTGCGTAGACGCGACTTCCAGTGTCGGCGCCGGCCATTTTTGGTGCCCATAGATGGGCAAAGTGACACTGGAAGTTGCATCTACACAACTTTCGGTGTCACGCGGCTGCCAGTCCCAAGATTCTGCAGTCCCGGATTCTGCAGGTATGCCTCAGGGTCCCTTCTGGTTGGTGGTATAGTGGCAAGCATAGCTGCCTTCCAAGCACTTCCAACTTTGCAATTCTACGATTCTATGCATTGCCCCACCCACTTTGGACTTTGGCTCAACCACCACTGGCATGTGGCTCTGGCAGGTTGGGCATGAGGGAATGTGGCCCTGTGGCTGAAAAAGGTTTCCCGTCCCCTGCTTTCCAGAGAGGTGTTTAAACACTTGGGGAACCCTGAGCATGAAAACCAGTGGGCTTAATTCAGATGCATAAATGCTAGGCGCACACGCACTGAAGTATCTTGCGGAGTTGGGAGCTAAATGAGGATAGCAGGAGGAATATTGCATAAGGACATTACCATATTCGTCAATCTGTTAGCAACCAACAATATAATTCCACTTGCAAAAAAGGAAAGAAAAATGATAGTGGGGAGGATGGGAAGAAGGGGGATGGAGAGAGAGCTAAGCAGCATAGCTGCCAAGTTCTCCCTTTTTTTAAGGGAAATTCCCTGATGCTGAATAGGCTTCCTCGCGAGAAAAGGGAAAACTTGGCAGCTATGCTAAGCAGCCCTTTCCAGCCTTTCGACTGCTATGAATTTGTGGGGGCCTATCAATCCTCTTCAGATGCAGACATTTAAAGACCCCCCAAAAAATCAAAATCAAAGCCAGAAGTATAACAGAATGACAAGGCAGCAAGGCTAATTGAAGGCCCAGCCCATGTACTTGCTAGGGGAACGTTAATCCTTAAAGGATAGCATGGGAGCCTTCATTTGCACAAAGTTGATTTTGTGTGTGTGGAAAAGTAGATCTGCAACTTGGCTACTTTGAATTAAGACAAGAGACGGAATCTTTCTGACAGAAGGAGAGGGAAAGTGGCAGCTGGATTAGAGAGCTGAACAGAGAAAGGATGTGCGTCTAGCCAACAAGAAGAAAAATGGCATGACAAAGGGAGTTTGTTTTGGCTTGCAATAAACCTGTGCTTCCAAGAAATTTAATTGTATGCTCCTGTTAGTCCATTCATTCTGCTTATTGCTGAACCAGAAGCACTTCTAATCTATGGAACTAATTTACAGAGCACTCAGCAGAAATCAGATTGGAAGAACGACGAACTGTTGGAATCAGGCTTGTAAATCTCTGCCGGTTGGATGACCTGGGATGAGTAAATGTCACCTCCAGGCCAACCATACAAGGAGACTGCAAACATGATAACATAGCTGCCAAGTTTTCCCTTTTCTCGCGAGGAAGCCTATTCAGCATAAGGGAAAATCCCTTAAAAAAAGGGATAACTTGCAGCTATGCATGATAAACATTGGAAGGAGGGTTTGATTTCTTTCTCTTCCACGTGTCAGAAATACCATCAGTAGTTATGTGCGGAAAGCAAGACTCATTGCAAAAAACTATTAGCTAGCCATTTATTTATTTTGTGGGGGCTTAATGCTGTTTGAAGAAGGTGCTGTACCCTATTAGGCACCCACAGTCCTCCTGGATGGTAACACCTTAGATAATGATCTCAATCCAAGACAATTTGCTCTGCAGGTCTCATGACCTCCTTCTGAGGAGGGAGAGGAGGAAAAGAAGGAGAAGGAGATGATCTCCATAGATCTCCTGGAGAAGCACAAAGAGAACTGCAAAATCCCAAGCTTGGCAATGTAGAAAGAGCCTTTTCCAAATGGACAAGAACATCCCTGGGTTCAGAAGTAGGTATCCTTAAAGCAGCCTTCCCCAACCTGGTGACCTCCATATATTTGGACTCCAGCTCCTATCAGTCACAGCCAGCTTGGCCAATGGCCAGGGATGGTGGGAGTTGTAGTCCAACAATATGGGAGGGAGGGTACCAGATTGGGGGAATAAAAGGTTTGATCGTTGCTTCACCTCCATTTCCTGAGAACAGTAGCGAACGCTCCATAGATTGCCTGCCCTCTGCAGAACGCATGCAAAGCTACTGCTTGACTTGTATTGCTTCTGACAGCCTTTTGTTGCTGGACAAACCATGTCAGCTTGCCACTGATGCACAATAAAAAGGAGCACAGATTAAAGCTGGCTCATGTAAAATGCTAACTGCTCTGTACCTCTGGATGCTTTCCAAAGTTGATGTCATAGGCAGAAACAATTGGGAATTTTGTCCCCAAAAGTCAAATGGTTTTTAAAAACCTCCAGTCCACTAGTAGCCACTGCAGGTGGTTAGCCTTGTGGGGGGGAGGAGGGATAGAGCTGATGTTCTGAATTTATCCTGTTCCATGGGTACTTGAGTCTTGTGTGGGAAGCAGGTAGAATCTGGCAAAAATCAAGGCAGCTAATAAAGGCTCGTCAAGGTAGACAAAGCCAAAATACAACAGCCAAGGCCAGATCAAGTAGGCAAAGTCCAGCCAAGGTAGGCAAAAGTCAAGTCACAACCGAAGCAGGGGATGTCTAGTCAGAAGCTTGCTTACACAGATGACAGACAAAAATAGGGCTCTGGATAGCTCCAAGCGAGCTGGCTGAAGCTCTTCCCTTTTAAGGTAGCTATAAGAAGATGTTGTTCCAGTAGAAACGAAAGCCAACAGAGGCCTTATGGAGGCTGGCAAAATGGCTGGCGGGGTTGGCTCTGCCTCCCTGGAAGAGCAGGCCGGGCTGCAGAGCTCCTCGCCTAATGTTGCAGTCCTGAACTTCTGTGAGGTTGGAGAGATGGGCGGTACTGAAGGAGACTCATCCTCTTAGTCAAAGGATGGAGGCAGGGCCATGTCCTCCAACCAGGAAGTTCTCAAACAGGAGACCTCTGGTTTTCCTTTTCAGGAACCATCCTGAGACTCATCATCATCAGAGTACCCACCCACCCACCCACTGCAAGGTCTCAGAAATTCATGAGAGAGTTTACGCAGAAAATGTACTTTTCTTCTGCCAACTAGGTTGTGAAAGCAAGATGCAAACCGGCCAATGTTGAACCTTCGGAGATTCAAGGGCCCCTTGACACCCAGGAATGATTGGAAGCACTTCCTTCTCTCTAAGATGCTGAACTAGTTTGCTTCTCCTCAGACCCCTACCAAGGAAGCTTCTATGTGCTCCCTTGCTGTTTACATATAGATCGTGCTTTTATTGGGTCTTTTCCAAGACACTTCCTCCCCCCACTACAGTGCTTGAATTAGGAGGGGGCAGGGAAGGTAGATGAGGACTTAATGTATTCCACAGTTCTCACCACTCATTATTCCCAGTTCTTGCCACATCATGTCCTTTCATAGCCTTCTAAAAGCAGATCCTTAGGAAGCCATATCAGCAAATAAGCAGACTAGGCATCATTTGCCCCCACTCCTGTAACCCAAGCACTGAACACAGGTGGCTATGGATGGGTAGCCTAATTAAACAAGACAGTGCAAAGTTACAAAACAGACTGCCCTACTCAGGTGAATTAGCAGAGAGACATGGTGGAGAGGCCAAATTATGGAGGCCCAATTATGGTCCCTGTGGCCTTCTAAAGCAACAGCTAAGGAGGTGATCCTAAAACATATTTCTCCCCCCGTTGTAATCTTAGATTTTAAGAAAAGCCCTGCCATATCAGACTAGAAGCTACAATAGCCATAAAAGGTAAAGGTAAAGGGACTCCTGACCATTAGGTCCAGTCGTAACCCACTCTGGGTTTGCAGCGCTCATCTCGTTTTACTGGCCGAGGGAGCCGGCGTACAGCTTCCAGGTCATGTGGCCAGCATGACAAAGCTGCTTCTGGCGAACCAGAGCAGCACACGGAAACACCGTTTACCTTCCCGCTGAAGCAGTACCTATTTATCTACTTGCACTTTGACGTGCTTTCGAACTGCTAGGTTGGCAGGAGCTGGGACCGAGCAACGGGAGCTCACCCCATCGCGGGGATTTGAACTGCCGACCTTCTGATCAGCAAGCCCTAGGCTCTGTGGTTTAACCCACAGCGCCACCCGTGTCCATGAATTTAGCTACCCCCCATTGTAAACCATCTAAGGTGGCATCTGTAATCCTTGCGAACTGAAGGCTGCCCACTCACAGCTCTAGCAGAAAGGAGGCTTATGTGGTGCAGAAAACTGTCTGCTGTGTTTGTGCTCAGGGTTGAGTTCAGGGCCGTCTCAAGCAGGTCGGGCGCTGAGGCGCGGAGATCGCTCCGGCGCCCCTGCCCTCGCAGTGCGCAGCACGGCTTCCGCGCTGCTTCACCGCAAGCGCCCCCCCCTGCCGGCCCGGCGCCCTGGCGCCCTGCGCCACCAGGACTACACCTAGAGCCGGGCCTGGTTGAGCTCACCCCGTCACAGGGATTCGAACCGCCGACCTTCTGATCAGCAAGCCCTAGGCTCAGTGGTTTAACCACAGTGCCACCTGGGTCCCTAATCTGAAGCCTAGCTTCCCACTAACCTCTCCATTACAAATAAAATAAATAAATACATTTAAAATGTTCCTACTGTACACACAACATGGGAGAACAGATATTTGTCATCAGCTCACTGTGCTATGCCTGCCCTCCATTCCAACTGCAGTGCACATGGACGGTATTCATGCCAAAATTTCTTTAAGGGAAAATATCTAATTTTCTCCCAGGGGACCGGAAATGGTTGGCTCAGTTTTGCTGGAGATTTTGAAGGGAGAATGCAGAGAGATGGGGTATTTCAGTCCTCCCTTTGCCTCGGCGCTGTGGAAGACGGCGTGACGGTCTACCTGGCGAAGTCTGCAAGGCTCCACACGGAGGGCATCCAGCCAACCCAGGGATCGAATTACTGGAGCAAAGTCTTCTGCGAGTGGCCATATTTGGTAAAGCATGGGCTTAGCTCAGAGAGAACCAGCAGTGGAAGCGGACTGGGGCATTGCAGTCAAGTGAAAAGGCTTAAAATAATACAGTATTACAAGCAGAAGGAATAGGGGTCAGCTTAGGAAACAAGGCTTGTGGGCTGGGAAAAGAAAGGGAAAAGAAAGTTTTGATATGCAAAAAGTTGCAGCAGCTCGCAGCCAATAGCCAACGAAATTCTGGGGCGCCGGGGGTGGGGGTGGGGAAGAGTGCCAAATATTTCACATTCTCCAAAGGTCCCTGTTTACTAGGAATGACCCTTGTTTTCTGGTACTTATCCGTGTAAATTTTCCTCATTCTGCCCTTTTGCATGCCTGTGGGGAGGGATTGTACGGTTTTCTTAATTTTTGTACAGTACCTAAAAAACAGAGGTGCTTTATAACTAATAACAGAATGAGATGAACACTGGAATGGAAAGCATTCGTCGAGTTGGAATGGAATGACCCAGAGTTGAAAAAGGTCTTAAGCTCCCCATCCATTCAGTGCAGGAAGTTCAAAGGTAAGAATACTTTCAAGAGATGGCAGCTTAGTCCCTTGTTTGAAGATGCCCAGTGAGGGAGAGCATACTGTCCCACGGCTAGGCAATTGGTTCCATCCGTGAATTGCTCTTACTGTTAAATGGGGTATTGGGGGGGATTGTTGTTGTTTAGTCGTGTCCGACTCTTCGTGACCCCATGGACCATAGCACGCCAGGCACTCCTGTCTTCCACTGCCTCCCGCAGTTTGGTCAAACTCATGTTCGTAGCTTCAAGAACACTGTCCAACCATCTCGTCCTCTGTCGTCCCCTTCTCCTAGTGCCCTCCATCTTTCCCAACATCAGGGTCTTTTCCAGGGAGTCTTCTCTTCTCATGAGGTGGCCAAAGCATTGGAGCCTCAGCTTCAGGATCTGTCCTTCTAGTGAGCACTCAGGGCTGATTTCCTTCAGAATGGATAGGTTTGATCTTCTTGCAGTCCATGGGACTCTCAAGAGTCTCCTCCAGCGCCATAATTCAAAAGCATCAATTCTTCGGAGATCAGCCTTCTTCATGGTATTTTTTTTTGTTTGCTACTATGTTATGTACTTTTGTGTTTTTATATTGTAAACTGCCCTGTGATCCTCGGATGAAGGGTGGTATAGAAAATAATAATAATAATAATAATAATAATAATAATAATACTACAGTGGTACCTCGGTTTATGAACACAATTGGTTCCGGAAGTCTGTTCATAAACTGAAGCGAACTTTCCCACTGAAAGTAATGGAAAGTGGATTAATCCGTTCCAGCCGGGTCCGCGGCGTTCGTAAACCGAAAATTCGTAAACCGAGGTTCCACTGTAATAATAATAACAACTGTGTTTTTTATGGAGGACTGTCACTACCTAAAAACAAACCTGATAAATGGAACCAGAGTTTTTTTCCAGCAGGAACTCACCAGAACTCAGTTCCAGCACCTCTTAGGTGGGCGCCATTGCAATTATAAGAGAACAAGGGAGGTGTTCATGGTGAGTTCTGGCCCCTCTTTCTCTAGAGAAAAACAGCACTGTATGGAACCATCTTAAAAAGAATAAGCAGACTTACCAGCCTGCAACCAAATCTTTTCCAGAGTTGTCCACAGCTGCATAGGCCCTTGCTTCAAGGCCGTGCTGTGCATGGTGACTTCAGACATGGCCTGCTCCAGCCGCGAGGCTGCAATGGAAGATGCTCTCTGGGAGCCTGAAAACAAACAAAGAAACACACTCACAAAACATTGATCTAGCTATCCAATCAAAATATTGTTCTTTAGCTAATGGGGGTGGGGAGTGAGCTCCTTTCTCCATTCCTGATGTAAACCAAGGGTGAAAATAAGTATATTAGGCAGCTTTCCAGAAGTCCAGAGCTGTGCTTGTCTCAAAGAAATTAAATCTGTGAACCAGAAGTTGGATTCTGCCATTTGTATATAATGGATTTCTCCATTCTGAAGGAAATCAGCCCTGAGTGCTCAATGGAAGGACAGATCGTGAAGCTGAGGCTCCAATACTTTGGACACAAATAAGCAACTATTTGACATCTATAAGCAACTATAAGACGTCTGAAAGCCGCCCTGTTCAAGGAAGTTTTTAATGGTTAATGTTTTAATGCGTTTTTAGTATTTTGTTGAGAGCCACCCAGAGTGTCTGGGCGAACCCAGTCAGATAGGTGGCATATAAATATAAATAAATATAAATATAAATATAAATATACAGTGGTACCTTGGTTTAAGTACACAGTTGGTTCTGGAAGTCTGTACTTAACCTGAAGCGTACTTAACCTGAAGCGAACTTTCCCATTGAAAGTAATGGAAAGTGGATTAATCCGTTCCAGATGGGTCCGCGGAGTACTCAGCCTGAAGCGTACTTAACCCGAGGTATGACCATAATTGGTTCCGGAAGTCCGTACTTAACTTGAAGCGTACTTAACCTGAAGTGAACTTTCCCATTGAAAGCAATGGAAAGTGGGTTAATCCGTTCCAGATGGGTCCGCAGAGTACTTAAACTGAAAGTACTCAAACTGAAGCGTACTTAAACCGAGGTATGACTGTAATATTTAAATAATATAAATATTATTACAATAATAGTTGTTGTTGTCGTCGTCACCTACCCCCAACAGAGTCAGATTGGAAATACGCCATGATGAGCACAGCAACTCATGTAGAGATGCAACAGGCAACCATCTCTGTGGGCGATTGCTTTGCTTGCTCACAGAAACCTTCAATTATTTAGTGAATAATCACGTCGCACTCATGGGAATAAACAGCCTACTGCCAGGAAGCCGCTTCACAAATCCTGGATAGGAAGTCTACCTCCATGTGAATGTCTGCGCTGGGTTCGGGCTGCCAAACATCTTCTGCTTTGTTTCTCTTACCAGAGTCGGTGTCGTGGGCATCGGGGAGAGTGAGATACATGCTGTTGTGCTTCTTGATTGGCGGCGCCTCGGCCAGGCTGCTTTCCTTCTCCAGATCGCTGCAAGGGAATGACAACGGCCACAATGTGACGGATGGTTGTTTATGGGAAGCGCAGGAGGAACAGGCCTACCAAGTGAGCATCATATCTCATCCAATTGCCACCAGCTCTGAAAGCTGAAAACATCTGTGCGTATGAGATAGCGGCTGTCAAAATGCACCGTTGTTGGGGGAAAATTTCTGTCGGAAGAGATGGGAATTGGTTGTGTCACACAAGCAACGCCCCTGCGAGGCATTCTGACAGGGCAAACTAGCAAGGCGATGGGGAGGCGCTGCTGCTGGAGATGGACGCAACTCTGAGCAATTTGGCACATTTCAGTCAAGCATAGTTTAGCCCCTCCAAAAATCTGGCTTGCCTCTCCTTTTCCTCATTGCGTAAGAGGGAAGATCTCATTTTCACCCACAGTCGGTCGGAAATCAAATTCTGTTTACCTGGCTCTAAATAATAATAATAATAATAATAATAATAATAATAATAATAATAATAATATCATCTGGCAGGGCTTGACTAACATAATTAACCTATTTTTGAAGGAGTTGTTTTAGGCAGCACGTTGATAGGTTTAGAGAGAAATAAGCCACATTTATCTATTTCCGGAACAGTAATTTTCATGACGGCGTGCATCCATGTTTTCTTCCTTCGATGTTGCAGCTATCTTTTATATCTTGTTAATAACTTTTTCTTTTTTTCTGTTGCTTACGTATTCTCATTTCGAGGACTGTTGTTGTTATCACCCTCTTATTTCTGTAACACTATTACTTACTTTATAGGATAAAGAATAATCCATATAAACATTTAACCATACATAAAGTGTTTTCTTCTAAGACATAAAATAAAAAAAATTCCTTCAGTAGCACCTTAAAGACCAACTAAGTTTTTATTTTGGTATGAGCTTTCGTGTGCATGCACACTTCTTCAGATACAATGAAATAGGAGTCCCCAGGCACTTATGTAGAGAAGGGGTGGGGAGGGGGTGGGGATGGGGAGGGGAGGGGGTATCACCCAGAAGGGTGGTGGAAGTGGGTGATTGACTGACTGATAGCTGTTGATGACCGAAAACGACTGCAAATGGTTTTGCATGAAAAAGCAAGGGTTGAGATGGCTGAAGATCGCTTATCATGTATAATGAGATAAGAAGAACAGAGATATCGGATTCTTATCTCATTATACATGATAAGCGATCTTCAGCCATCTCAACCCTTGCTTTTTCATGCAAAACCATTTGCAGTCGTTTTCGGTCATCAACAGCTATCAGTCAGTCAATCACCCACTTCCACCACCCTTCTGAGTGATCCCCCTCCCCACCCCCTCCCCACCCCTTCTCTACATAAGTGCCTGGGGACTTCTATTTCATTGTATCTGAAGAAGTGTGCATGCACACGAAAGCTCATACCAAAATAAAAACTTAGTTGGTCTTTAAGGTGCTACTGAAGGAATTTTTTTTATTTTACTTCGACCCAGACCAACACGGCTACCTACCTGTAACCTTCTAAGACATACACATGCATTTGTTTTTTTAGGTCTTGTATGTAGTCATCATCCACATGGCATAAAAATAAACTTGGAAAAACTTTTACATTACAGGTTAAGCTCACACCCAGAGGGTATACTTCAATCTAAAAGCGATAAGATGATTTATCCATAGTAGCACAGATGAGGCAAGAACAAAAAGCAACTCCAATTAGAGGCAAACTCTTACCTGAGCTGTGAAACATTATGAAGCATCTGCCACTGGTGCAACATTTGCCTACAGGTCACTAAAGCTTCCTCTGGGCCCTTGTGCACCGATTCCAGTTTCACTTTGGTGAAGAGTAAACTGCAAGAAGGGCAGGGAGAAAGGGAAGAAAATTACGATTTCATTTTACAGGCACATATTTTATCAAGGGCAGCATTTTCACTTAATGAATGGATGGAGCTTAGGGACTTGCTACCATGCCAGGTTTAGCAATGAATCTCCAGGTTTTCAGTTAGATCATATATGCTAATAGTGAACTCGGGTGAACGTTGCCAGGATTGTAGCCAAAATGGACCCACTGAGAAGCAAGAGGGATGGATCAGAACAAGACAGGGGGGGAACTGTAATTGCCCTCCAGCTGTTTTGGGACACAAATTCCCATCATAACTGACCACCGGTCCTGTTAGCTAGGGATGATGGGAGTTGTAGTCCCAAAACAGCTGGAGGGCCATTGCTGCTCTAGAAGATACTAAATGTCTGAGAGGGATGGCAACAAAAAACTGTTGGTGGTGGAATGGAATAGGACAAGGCATGGTCAACTAGGAGAACTCCAGCTGCAACATTTTGTTGCAGGTCCTGCTTGAATTCTAGGTAATTCCATTATCACCAAACACTCTAATTTCTCTCTCTCTCTCTCTCTCTCTCTCTCTCTCTCTCTCTCTCTCTCTCTCTCTCTCTCTCTCTCTGCACTTTAGTGCTGCAAACAAAACAGCTCCTCCAAATGGGTAGAAGAGTGTGAAGTTATACTTAAACGAAAAAGCCTCAGAGATTATCAGGATCAAGTTTAAAGACAAAGTGTTGGTGCAAACCAGACCCTCCCTCCCTTGGGCTTGCCACCTATTCCTTAATTCAAAGAACAGTAATACAACATTTTGATATTATTATTCTTTTTAAAAAAGCTACTCCTTGAAATAAGCAATGGGCTGCAATCCAAAACCATAGTTGCCAAGTCTCCCGTTTTCCCCAGGAAATCCCCGTTTTTTCCAGCTGTTCCTAGCTGAAAAAACGGATTTTTTTGTTTTCCCCCGGTTTATTCTGGTGCGGCGGCCATTTTGGAACTGGGCGGAGCATGCTCAGAAGTGACTTTTGATGCTGCTCTGCCCAGTTCCAAAATGGCTGCAGTGCGACTTCTGGCGCGGTGGCCATTTTGGAACTGGGCAAAGCAGCATCAAAAGTCACTTCTGAGCATGCTCCGCCCAGTTCCAAAATGGCGGCAGCGCTACTTCCGGCCCGGTCCCTTATTTCTCTGACAGCAACTTGGCAGGTATGCCCAAAACCCGCCAGGGACGGTGGTCCTCTGAAGAAAGCTGTGCTAGCATCACTCCACTGGTGAAGACCACCAGCTGAATATGTGGCCAGGCGGAACAGCTGCCGGCAGAATCCCTTCCAGCATCAGCCAGCAGAGAGCCCTGGAACACTCTGCCCCTGAAGTAGAGAACTTAAAAAGAATGTTTATCTCAGCTCCTCAAAGGGTAGTGGAATGTCCCTATCATTCCTCAAACATGCCGGAGTTTCCAGATGACTGTTTACTTTGCAAGCTGCAAATGAGGTTGCAGTTCAGCCTGCCAAGCAGGAATGCCAAATGCACGACACGGAAACAGACATGCACATCCCTTCACCAGGCAGACAGGATAAGTTGTGATTCGGAGAGTTCACACATAATGTAGCCATATATGCATATGCTCAATTCCCATGTCTTTTTCACCAGGTTTTTCGAAGTAGAACTCTGGCATGGGTAACTTATTCAGTGCATTACAGTCCTCTTTAGGCATTATGAAAAGAGGACAGTAAACACATGAGGAAGTGTGCTAGTCTCAACCCTCTCCATCATTGTTTCCATTGCCTTGCAACTCACGGAAGGTGACTTTCCGCGGGAGGCAGCCTTCTTCATAATCTGTGCCACAATCCTATCAACATTACCATCCACTATCCTTTACAAAGTTCCTAATACAGTCATACCTCTAGTTGCGTATGCTTCAGGTTGCGTACGACACGGGATACATATGCGCCGAACCCGGAAGTAACGGAACAGGTTACTTCTGGGTTCGGTGATTCACGCATGCACATATGCGCCAAATGACGTCACGTGCATGCGCAGAAGCGCCGAATCGCGCAGGGAGCATGCGCAGATTTGGCGCTTCAGGGTAAGTACTACTCTGGATGCGTACGGGGCTCCGGAACGGATCCCGTTCGTATCCAGAGGTACCACTGTATGTGTATTGAGATGGACTCACTTGCAGGATTCTACAAAGACACTTACACTTAACAAATAGAAAATATAAGTATGTGGTTAAAATGTTGACAATAGAAAATGGATTAATACCGTGCAATATTAATCTTAGGCTATAAGGTGTAATTATAAGCAGAAGAAATAAATATGTAATAAACCAGGAAGGGAAGTTGGGGGAAATTGTGTGTGTGTGTGTGGGGGGGTTAATTTACAAATGTAAAATGTAATTTGAATTTTTGATTACGTTAAAATTTGTTGCAAATTTGTAATAAAAATATTTTTTAAAAATAAATAAATAAATATGAAGTTCCTAATATGTGCTGCGTGTTGCAAAAGAACTTGGTAGTCACATCACATCCACTACAGATGAACAGCACCCAAGATACAGGCACACCTTGGAAACACAGGTGTCCTCCGTCATCTTGTTCTGTTCTATCGGCTCTTATTTCTTGGCATAACTAACAAGTCCTATATTCATCTTCTGGCGCTGCCTTTTATGACCATTAGGTTATCCCTTGCCTCTTCCACTAGCACAATGCAACATCGACACACAGCTTTAACAAGGCAAGTAGAAGATGCTGTTCTAGCTGCTGCCTTCCAACTCCCTTTCGCAGTCCATAGTTGCAGAGGTTATAGCAAGAACTAGAGTTGAGCACTAAGCGCCACTGAAAAGGAAGGCGACAGAGCTGTGCTTAAAATGTCATGTATTTGAAACATAGACAGCCCTGTCAGATTGCATTTGCTTACCTGAAAGATTGCTTCTTCCCACCAATGGCCTCCCATGACAGCACCATTCCATAGGAATAATGAAATTGTCACTCAGCAGTGGAAGATTGGTTGAATTTTAGAGACTGAGCATTTGCGAGAAATGGATCTCTCCACCTAGCGACGAGGACGGTCACAGATCGTTCAGGCAGGCATGTACAATGTCGACACGCGTTTTAATTTGGTTTTCAGACTATTGTCGATTCTAATTAGCTGTAGATATTTTAAATAGTTGTTTTAACTGCTGTTTTTGGCAGATAATTTTATTTACCCTTTTTGCAAACCGCGTTGAGGTTAGATTACAATCAAGTGGCGTGTGCAATCTTGTGAAACGCAGAAATAATCTCTGAGCACCTTTACAAGGATAGAAATGCATGAACTTCTAAGGCATTAATTGATCAGAAAATACATTTTATTTAATCATGGTTCGTTTCAAAGTTCACAAGTGACTCCGTACATGTATTTAAAATTAAGAGCTGCCATTTGACTAGAGTTTGGATTATTCGAGAGTTTTGAATGTCACCTACCCTGCCTCCCCCAAGTCCACTTCTGTAGTACCATGTGAATAATTCGGGTTGCCCTGAAGGAGATCTCAGTGTTATTTTATAGATATGGGTGTGCAGAGCATATATTATAGAGAAGTGAAGCTGGAAGGTAGAATAATATTTCTCTGTTAGAGATTTCCATAGTACCGCTCCAGGTTTCCTGCACATTGCCTTGGATTTGTATGAATAATAATACCCTCCCTCCCTCCCTCCCTGCCTCCCCGTCCTTCTCCCTCTTCCTTATCTGGCTTTATGCCACTAAAGAGAACTTATGGGCAAAGCGTTAACTTTGTCAACTGGCATGGCTCAGTCTTATTGGCTGGTTTAATTTCCACATGACCTTTTAACTATGAGTGGTACCATTAAAGCATTGAGGTGGATTTATCAAAGATAAACAGACACATTTAATAACTGTATATATATATATATTATATTATAGGTTTCATGGAGGAAAATAATTTGGAGGGATGGGGGTTGAGCGTCCATAAAGTATTGGTACTTCTTGTGTCTATAAAAGTACTGGTCAGGGAATGTATTTTCTTGTTTGTTCTCTAACATAGATAAGGTAAAGGTAAAGGGACCCCTGACCATTAGGTCCAGTCGTGACCGACTCTGGGGTTGCTCACTCATCTCGCATTATTGGCTGAGGGAGCCGGCGTACAGCTTCCAGGTAATGTGGCCAGCATGACAAAGCCACTTCTGGCGAACCAGAGCAGCACATGGAAACGCCGTTTACCTTCCCGCTGTAGCAGTTCCTATTTATCTACTTGCATTCTGACGTGCTTTAGAACTGCTAGGTTGGCAGGAGCTGGGACCGAGCAACGGGAGCTCACCCCGTCACAGGGATTCGAACCGCTGACCTTCTGATCAGCAAGCCCTAGGCTCAGTGGTTTAACCCACAGAGCCACCTGGGTCCCTCTAACATAGTCACTTACTATTAGGGCTACCAAATGTCTGGGAATTGCACAGAGAAATGGCACCTGGGTGGATTTTTCCTGAATTGGCAAAATGTTTGAGAAAACCCAGACATATGGCAGCCCTAATAGTAAGTGCTATTGGGCTATTTTTATAAAAAAAGAATAAAGAAAGCTGAACAGCCTTTGACCACAAAGAAAGAAAGAAAAGCTCAACCACTCTGTCCCGATTTTCACTTTGGGGAATATGGCAACCCTACTTACTATGTTGTGTTGTTTTCTAGATCAGCCTGGGAGCCACAAGTAACATTTAGGCTAGAAAAACTTCCAAACTTAAAATGAATCCCTGGCTTCTTTTGTTCTGGCTCATTATTCAGTATAAACGGTATTTGAGAGGCTACTGGGCAAGATGATGTAAATGTGATGAGCATGAATAGTCAAGAACATAAATGGCAGCCTTCCCGAATATGGTCTCCAAGCATACCCTCCAACTCCCGATAAGAAAAATCCGGGATCAGCAGCGGCGCGGCACCGGAAGTCACTTCTATGCATGTCCGGACATGCGTAGAAGCAACTTCCGGTGCCGGCGCTGCCCGATTTCCGGTGCCCAGACATGGGCAGAGCGGTACCCGAAATCGGTTCTGCGCATGTCCAGACATGCGCAGAAGGAGCCTCCCTAGCAGGTAGGAAATCCGGGGGATTTACGGGATTTTTCTCTATTTGGGATAACAGCGGGAAACGGGTTTAAATACGGGGGTTTCCCGTGAAAAACGGGAGACTTGGCAGCTATGTCTCCAAGTGTTTTGGACTCCAATTCACATAAGCTGCAGTGAATATAGCTTGTAGGAATGTTCAAGGAGGCAGGAGAGGATATAATGTTTAATGATATCCTTCCTAACTAGCGTTAGCAAGTTCTATGTCTTAGCAGAGTTTAAACATTCTCCTTTAAATGCACAGTGGTTTGCTTGTTGCAGGTTCGTCTGAACCTCTCTATATAAGCATCCTCTAGCATGTCTCTTCCAACTCTATGATTCTATGATTCTGTGTCCACTCTAGGAATGTTGTACTTGACTGCTATGTGTTTCACATCCCACATAGCTAATGGTCAGGGATGGTGGGAGATTGCAGCCCGAACTATCTAGAAGGGACCAGGTTGGAGGAGGCTGGTATGTGGTTATGAGCTGGTGTATGATCGAAAGGATGGAGGACAGGGGAGGTCTGGATTCCAATCACCATCCAATCATAAAGTTCACTGAGTGATACTGATTCTCATTCTACCTCAGCATAGTCCGCTTTGCAGGGCTGTTATGAGGACAAAATGGGTCATAATCACCCTGTATACTGCCTAAGATCGAAGGGTGGATGAAATAAAAACACAGTAGGTACATTTAGCATAGATGAGCCTTAAGCATTGAATGTGAATAGATGATTCCACCCCCCATGCTGCTGGCAACAGCACCGCTCCCTAAAATCCCATTCTTTTATGCAAAAGGTATTCTAGTACCCTCTCATTATCTTCACTAGCGCTTGCTTTTTATTAACCGTACTTTTGATTCCAATTGTTCTCTTGGTGTAGATGTTCTTCCTGCTGCCACTGCCTTCCCATCTGGGCCCAGAGTATTTGCATACCTTGAAATCCCATTAGACCATTTCAAAAGTCTCATACATTTCTGCCCCTTGCTCTGGGCTGCGTTCAGTTCCTTCTTTGTTTAGAATGACAGGGAACACAAAGTATTTATGTTCGCAGTAAATCGAAACTACCTCTTTTGTTCCTTCGTATTGCTTTGGTACAATTTGGGGGGAGGGGGAGCAAATCAGCAGCCTTCTTCAGATTCCAGGAAGTATAATGCTTCTTCTTTTGCAAAAGAGACAGAAGATATGAACTGCTTTACCTTCCCATGGAAGGTATCAAGAAAGCAGGATCCCATTTCCCAGAAAAGACCCAATTCCCCATCACAACTGGCTCCTGCTCCCTAGAATGCAGCTTTTTATATTAAAGGACCCCATGGCGGTTAAGTCCAGTCAAAGGTGACTATGGGGTTGCGGTGCTCATCTCCCTTTCAGGCCGAGGGAGCCGGCGTTTGCCCACAGACAGCTTTCCGGGTCATGTGTCCAGCAGGACTAAACTGCTTCTGGCGCAATGGAACACCATGACGGAAACCAGAGTGCACGGAAACGCCATTTGCCTTCCTGCCGCAGCGATGCCCATTTATCTACCTTGCACTGGCGTGCTTTTGAACTGCTAGGTTGGCAGGAGCTGGGACCGAGCAATGGGAGCTCACCCCGTTGCGTGGATTCGAACCGCTGACCTTCTGATCAGCAAGCCCAAGAGGCTCAGGGGTTTGGACCACAGCGCTATCTGAGCATCAGACAATGTTCCCAAAATTTACCAGACTCATGAGAGTGGAGATGTGGGTGATTGGGAAGAACCACTCATGTGTTGACCCCAAGTGTCAACTAGTCCAAACCCCTGCAATGCAGGAATCTCAACTAGAGCATTTGTGACAGATGCCCCCCCCCCCCAATCTCTGCTTAAAAACCTCCAAGGAAGAAGAGTCCACCACCTCTCATGGGAGTCTGCTCCACTGCTGAACAGCTCTTACTGTCAGAAAGTTTTTCCTTATGTTTAGTTGGAATCTCCTTTCTTGTAACTTGAAGCCCTTGGTTCGAGTCCTGACCTCAAGAGCAGGAGAAAACAAGCTTGCTCCATCCACCATGTGACAGCCCTTCAGATATTTGAAGATGGTCATCATATCTCCTCTCAGTCTCCTCTTTTCCAGGCTAAACATACCTGGAAGCAGGTGACATTAGGAGGTTCATACTTCCACAGTAAACACTCCTCCCTCTGGGTTAATTACGTCCCTTATTTATTTATTTTACACTTTCCAAGTTTATACATTTCACTAATTTTACAATCATTTTGACATTTCAAAACTTGACTTCCTTCCCCCGCTTTCTGCGGTTCCTTAAATTTATTTTTAATATCTTCTGCATATCCAAATTAACTCAATTTGCTCATTTATTCATCTTCTCTAAATATATACTCCTATGAAACTGCAGGTTATTACAATAATCCTGCCAATGTTCTTATCTGTTTACAGTTTAACTGTAAATCTTCAACAAACCATTTCCAACCTTTGGGGAAAAGGTTGTTTTCTCGATTTCTTACTCTTCCGGTAAGTTTTGCCATTTCTGCATATTCCATAATTTTTTGTATCCATTCTTCCCTTTGCTTCTTTCCATTTTGGGGGCAAGTAACATTCTTGCCGCTGTAGTAGCATACACAAATAAGTTTCCATACAGTTTAGGTAGTTCTGACCCTATAATTCCCAAAAAGATCGTGAAGCTGAGGCTCCAATACTTTGGCCACCTCATCAGAAGAGAAGAATCCTTGGAAAAGACCCTGATGTTGGGAAAGATGGAGGGCACAAGGAGAAGGGGACGACAGAGGACGAGATGGTTGGACAGTGTTCTCGAAGCTACCAACATGAGTCTGACCAAACTGCGGGAGGCAGTGGAAGACAGGAGTGCCTGGCATGCTCTGGTCCATGGGGTCACGAAGAGTCAGACACGACTAAACGACTAAACAACAACAACAAAGTCAAACCATGTCTGCACCACTGATACCACGAAGGGTATCAGACCCACAAAGGGAAGAAAGTACCTGGAGTAGCTTTTTCTCAAGCACCTGGTGCCTTCCAGATGTTGACAAGATTACAGCTCTCATCAACCATGACCATTGGCCATGGTGGTTGGGTTGATGGGAGTCGCAATCAAACATCTGGAGGACACCAACATGTGGAAGGTTGGCCTGGACGAACTGCCTGCAAGGAGGCATGGTCTGGCGGACAACTTTTCTCAGTCCACAGCATGAGAAGTTACACCTGTGGAAATTCCCTTCTTCCTTAAGTATTAAGGGTACAAAGGTCTTGTCTTACATAGGTAGAAACACAAAAAGATTTCTCTCCCTATTACACAAAACCTCGGGCAAAGCCGGGGTGTGTGTGTAGTTAAGCTTCATAGGTTGAATTTTGTATTTTCAGCTCATTCAGTAGTTTGATTACCACAAGAGTATTCTGCTATAGGAGTGTACATCACGTGCTTTTCTGTAATTCATTTCACGTGTTTTTCCATCTATTACTGGGAGTATTGCTATTTCTTTCAATAGCACCTACTACTTGTTACAGTGGTACCTCGACTTACGAAGGCGATCCGTTCCGCGGCGCTCTTCAGAAGTCGAAAACCTTGTAAGTCAAAGCGTCCATTTTGCGCATGCGCAGACTGCATGCGGGGCAAAAATACTTCCGGGATAGCGGACTTCGGAAGTTGAAACCTTCGGAAGTCAAGGCACTTGTAAGTCGAGGTACCACTGTATATTGTTTATGGGTTCCACTGATTTTCCTACTGAATAGGATGGTCCTATGTAAATACCTCCTGAAACATATTCCCAATAAATACAGCTAAAGGTCACTTTGACGGGTTTCCTCAACCCTAACAGCGCATTAAAAGTAATGTTTACATTCAAGTTTGAACACAAGTTTCTTTGAGGGCAAGACGGCTTCCAACGGGTGAAGCCGAAACTGATTTTCAGCTTAATTAGAGGTTTCTGGAAGCTTCTTGTAGCCTTTTCAGACCCTCTTTAAACCTATACGTTAGACAGGATGCGACATAAACAAACCTGCTCTTTTCACCTTGCTTCCTGAAATAAGCCTGACTTCATAATGCCACACAAGAAACTGTTCATGTCAAGTTATGGCCCCATCAAAGGAACAAGGGCGACTTTGTGGAGCTTAAGCCTGTGGCAACATCCAGCAAAATCGTTTGCTGAGAAAACGTGGAGCCTGGTTGTTTTCCTTTCCTTCCTTGATTATAAAGGCAGCCTGCCAGGAGCTTGAATGGAAACCTGAATCTGGTCTATCAGAAAGACCAGGTATGAAGGGGAAGGTGTGGAATGGACTAAAAGGGCAACTCCTGGCTGCACTAAACTCATCTCTCTCCCAATAAATGTCACAAACCCAGGTGACCAAAGCAGTTTCGGTGCTGTGACCAGGCCCGAAGCATGGAATACAGAATACACTGGAATACAGTGAAGCTAAGTATTTTAATCAATTTAGATTTTTATCCTGCTCATTATCCAATGATCTCAGGGTAGTTCACGATATATTCTTTTTTAAATGAAGGCTACGTATCAAATCAGGACACGGGTGGCACTGTGGGTTAAATCACAGAGCCTAGGGCTTGCCGATCAGAAGGTCGGCGGTTCGAATCCCTGCGACGGGGTGAGCTCCTGTTGCTCAGTCCCAGCTCCTGCCAACCTAGCAATTCGAAAGCATGTCAAAGTGCAAGTAGATAAATAGGTACCGCTACGGTGGGAAGGTAAACGGCATTTCCGTGTGCTGCTCTGGTTTGCCAGAAGCCGCTTTGTCATGCTGGCCACATGACCTGGAAGCTGTACGCCGGCTCCCTTGGCCAGTAACGCGAGATGAGCACCGCAACCCCAGAGTTGTCTGCGACTGGACCTAATGGTCAGGCGTCCCTTTACCTTTACCAAGTATTGAATGCTAGACTGTTGTGTTGCGGTCTGACACACAGTTTCACTTTTGTAAACACAAAAGGGAAGGAGACCTCTTCCCCCAAAGAGTTTAGAGCAGGGGTCCCCAAACTAAGGCCTGGGGGCCGGATGCAGCCCAATCGCCCAATCGTCTTCTAAATCCGGCCCATGGACGGTCCGGGAATCATCATGATTTTACATGAGTAGAATGTGTCCTTTTATTTAAAATGCATCTCTGGGTTATTTGTGGTGCATAGGAATTTGTTCATTCCCCCCCCCCCCAAAAAAATAGTCCGGTCCACCACAAGGTCTGAGGGGTAGTGGACCGGCCCCCTGCTGAAAATGTTTGTTGACCTCTGGTTTAGAGTATTAAAACTCAGGACAGTCTTACACAGTATCTCAAATTGAACTCATTTTGAGACTGTATGGCAAACAGTTTGGGCTTCTGATCAAAAGTACGGAGGCTGACTCAAGCATTCAGACTTATAATACTCAAAATGAACCAGGCAACAACTTGTCTCTCATGCACCTTTGAGATTTTCTCCCTTTGTATTCCTGCATCCGATGATTCCCTTTCTTCCCGGCCTCACACATTGCCACCAATACTCCAGGGTCACATGCCAAGTGTGGATGACGGACCAGCGTCCTTAACAACTCAGCTACACACGGATACATGCCCATCTGCCGTGTCTTTTTGTTCCAGAGCACCTCACAAAATGGAATCAGGAAGAAATATCCTTGAGACCAGGATATGAATGAATGCTTTGAAGAAAAAGAATCAGAGGGACCAGAGGGAAGAAGCGATGGAAGAAGATTGGAAAAAGTTCAAAGTGTATTTAAGAAATAATTGTATAATTGGAAAGAATTAATAGACGTTTAGGAGGTACAGGGAGGTTGTAGACATAAAGAAAATGTTTACTGTATATTCCTGCGTATAAGACTACTTTTTAACCCAGGAAAATCTTCTCAAAGGTTGGGGGTCGTCTTATACGCTGGGTCGTATTTCCTTATATGGTGAGTATATCCCAAACTTTATATTTTAACTGGAAAAGTTGGGGGTCGTCTTATATGCCCAGTCGTCTTATACGCCGGAATATACGGTAGATAAATATTGATAGTGAGGTGTAGTAATAAATATGCAATAAGTGTGAGATTTTATGAAATGATATAAGATAAGATTAGGAAAAAATAGTTATATGGTAAACGAGGTATAAGAATAAGATTTAGAAATTACTAAAGATGATATACAATGTAACGCAGCTGGACACGAAGAAGTCACCAATATTAGATTAGTTACAAGTTGAAGTTTTTGTATTTTTGTATTTTTTGCTTTTTTGTATTTTGTATTTTTGTACTGTACTATGTATTTTTTGTATTTTGAAGTCTCTATGTTTTTTGCTCTTGTGTTTTTGTTTGTTATAAAAATAATAAATATATTTGAAAAAAAGAAAATAAATCAGAGCTTACAAGGAGAGAAAATAAAAAGAAGGGTGGGGACAAATGCTTTTTAAAAATAAAATAAAATAAAAATGGTGGCAGAAAATAAAAATGAAAGGGGGTGAATCATCTATAGGTGCCCAGAACACTGATGCAGCTACCGCCCTTACAGCAAAATATCACATTTGGTGCAGGGAGGAGAAACCTCACAGGCTCTGTAGGAGTTCCCTATCACTGGAATATTTCCTTCTGGGTAGCATCACTGACTGAGAGCCAAATTTTGATCTGCCACCAGAGCTTGAGCTTATTAATCACCCAGTTCAATTGATTAATGTTTGCGGCTCCGCTGGTGCCCTTTGATGTCTCTTCTGGCCCTACCATTTGAAATTAACAATTATCCCCTTTGTCAGGCCTTGTGCGAAGGAAGGAGTTATAGTTTCTTACAGCTGCTATCTTATGACTCATATGTATCTCGGCAGCAAAACCATGTCACAGATAAATGCGACATCATGTTCCGGGTGCCGCGGAAATCAGATAATGTATATACCGGTAGGAGAATGCTGGAGAAGTGAAGATGGTATTAGTTCAGGACCAATGTCACCTCATATCTGTACACACACACACACAAAAAAGGGAGGCAGACTGGAATCTTCAGGCACATGGCAAAAGCAGAGTTGAAGTGTGCACAAATGATAAGCCACGGAATATTTATAGTATATCTGCATAAATTATGCAGGGAGGAGAAATACTAACTAGTAAACAATCCCTGCAGAGTAGCAACAGAGAATTCTCCTGCCTCTCTCCCCTCCTCTCTTTTAGTAATAAAGAATTCTTAATAGTCAGCCAGGTATAGTTACATACAGGGCCGGTGCTAGGGTTTTTGGCGCCCTAGGCGAGGTCACCTTCTCCCCCCCCCCAGTGTGAATGGCAGGAGGGATGAAAAGGGGCACAGAGCCCATGTTGTTGGCCTGGATGGTGGACACTGTCTCTGTGCCGCTTCTTTCCTGCTCTCGGCCACTTCTGGCCGCTTCCTCCCGCTCGGCCCAGAGGTGCCCGCAGAAGCCGAGCCCCGACTGAGCGGGAGCCGGCAAGGACAGCAGCGTGCACTGTGCCGAGCCCTGACTCAGCGGGAGCCGGCAAGGATAGCAGCGCGCACTGCGCCGAGTCCTGACCCAGCGGGACCCAGGAGAGACAGCAGTGCGCACCGCGGTGCTGCCCTTGCCGGGTCCCGCTCAGTCGGGACTTGGCGAGGCGTGCACTGCAGAAGCGCCATGCAGACCTGCTTCCACCACTAACAATACCCCAGTACGTCTTATTTTGGGGGTGTGTCTTATATTTTATTGCCTCCAGAAAATTGTGCCATGGCTTATTTTATAGGCACATCTTATTTTGTGAGAAACACGGTACTACTGATCTGAGTCAAACAAAAAGCACAGGTGCTAATTCTTTCAATAACACTTCACTCCCACTGAAGATGGCAAATGGCCATCCTGCCTCTGCTTAAAAACATCCAAGGAAGGAGAGCCCACAACCTCCTGAGGGAGACCGTTCCACTGTCAAACAGCTCTTAGAAAGATCTTCCTCATGTTTAGTCAGAATCTCCTTTCTTGTAACTTGAAGCCATTGGCTCAAGTCCTACCCTCCAGAGCAAGAGAAAACTAGTTTGCTCCAAATTGTTTTTTAAAAAAACTACAGGGCAACCGGGACATATTCTGACCAATCAGAACCCACTTCCATTGCTCAAATATCTGCTCAGTGCAGCTTTTGACCTGTCGGTCATGCTCTGCCTACCTTGCTTCATAGGGTTAGGAGCACAGAAAGCTGGTCTGTGCAGCTCAGCTGTCTACACTGACTGGCAGTGGCTCCCAAGGGTTTCAACCAGGATTTGTTCTGGCTTCTACCTGGAGATGTTGGGAATTGAACCTGTGACCTTCTGCATGCAAGCCTGATGCTCCACCACTGAGCCGTGGCCCTTCCGCTCGAAGGGTTTGTCACTGAGAGGGTGCAATGGAATATGACTGCATCATCTCTCTCGAGACAGGAGAGGATTAGACCTAAAACGGACAAACAGAGAAAAGACGCAAGCTGCACTGAAGAATGGGTGGTGGTAGGGAGTTTAGCACCAAGCCTTTCGCAGATACTAAACAGCTTTGCAGCTCTTTGTTGCCTTTGTGCATACAGACGTCCACTGCACAGCTGCCTTGTAGCAAAAGGAAATTTTGTTCTGACCGGCTCCAGAGCCCTGCAGCAGATCTGCAAGGTGTCTGAGGTCACAGCCTGAAGCTCTAAATCTGAGCCAAGAAGGGAGATGGAATTAGGCTGGCCTGCGCTCTTCTGCACAACAGCTTCTGCTGATGTGACACCCTTGCCACCCTCGTCGTTATTCTATTTCCTACGTGCCATTAGTCACGTAGGGAGAGCACTCGGCCGATAATAGTGCCTCGGAGCAGGCTGCACCAAAAGGCATTTCAAGCCCTTGTTTGTCAGCCATATTTTCTGCATTCCCGAGTAAGGGAAACAGCAGACACGGTTGAAACCCTGTTGTTTGTGTTGGAGAAGGTATCCCTTTCTTTCAGAATTTAATTAATCAATGCAGCTATTGCCAGAGAGCTAAAAATGAAATCTTTAGCAAGTCTACGGAGCTCTTCGCTGGCCTTATGGCATACCTAAGATCAGGGGTAGATAACCTAAGGCCTGGGGGCCAGATCTGGCCCAATCACCTTCTAAATCCGGCCCGCGGACGGTCCGGGAAACAGTGTGTTTTTACATGAGTAGAATGTGTCCTTTTATTTAAAATGCATCTCTGTGTTATTCGTGGGGCCTGCCTGGTGTTTTTACATGAGTAGAATGTGTGCTTTTATTTAAAATGCATCTCTGGCTTATTTGTGGGGTATGGGAATTCGTTCATATTGTTTTTCAAAATATAGTCCGGCCCACCGCATGGTCTGAGGGACGGTGGAAAGGCCCAGGGCTGGAAAAGGTTGCTGACCCTTGCCTAAGATGGATTCCCAACTGATGGAAAGAAATCTTTGTCCCTCTCTCGGTTGCACCTTACATTGAGTGTGACTTCTGATCTGTCTACCCCTAGGGTGGAGAAAGATAGCCCCTTTAACCAAATGTGGCCCTAGAAGACTCTTATCTGGCCCCAATGATTCTTCCCACCTGACATAGTACATTCCAATTGCTACAATAGGCACAAAAATATTAAGTGGTCCTTTTTATTAAGTGGAAATTTCCACGTGGGCTTGGGGGGTGGGGTGGAGTTCAGGAGTCACTGCTATAGATAAAACAATCTCTCAGAGCCTCATCACCAGTGCCGCACTTACGTATAAGCTAAACAAGCTATATCTTAGGGCCTCACTCTCTTGGGAAGGGGGGGGGGGAACCTGGATGTACATTTCCAAAATATAAGATAAAAAACAAATAAAATAAAACCTACATACAAGCAACAGTATTTTTCAGTGTATTTCAGTTCAACAGTTCAACAATTACTTAGATAAAATACACATTTTGTTATGTGCAAATGGCTTTAGATACCTATTAGGTCCATAAATTAGCATATAGCATATATTCAACACAAAAAGCAGCAGCAAGTTGTTGTTGACAAAGGACAGCTGCACATATAAAGGGCCCCATTACCTTCAGTAGCTTAGGAGGGCCTCATCAAACCTAAATCCGGCCCTGCTCATCACATACAACATTTTCATAGTACACCGCTAAAATCATGAGGTGTGCATTTGGAATTAAATATATTTCTCATATGATACAGTTGCATCTGCTAGGAAGCAGGAATTGGAAGGGGGAAACATGTGATTGCTTAAGATGTAACTTTTGCAAGCAGCCCTCAAGATGCTTCGACTCCTCTCTTCCTCTCCCCGTAACAAGGGGCATAATATTATTGGTCTATCCCTGCTCGTAAGGATTATTTTAGATAATGTATATGAAGCCCTCTGATCATGGGAGTTGAATGCCAGAACAAAGCATCGCAGCAGCGAGAAGATTTGCTAGAAATCAGCTTGCAAAATTCAGTGTCATATATTCGAGCTGTAACACGAAGGCGACTGATAAGGATGAAGACTCCAGACACTGAAGCTATTCTCCTTGTTGGAAATATCCCTTCATTAGTTGGAAACTTTGTTTTGTTGCTATAGCTACTTTCATTGCAAGTGGCCTTGACTAAGGCAAGAGGTATTTGCTATTTATTTATTTATATATCTATATAACTGTACGCAGTCTCCGCTGCAAAGAGTTACACTTCAAGAACGGCGAGCCGTGCCTTCGGAGATGATTCATATGTACCTTATGTTTCCCATAAAAGGGGGGCGCAGAAGATGGGGTACACTTTTCATGCTGAATGCACTACACCTCTCGACATTCCAAAAATAAAAACATTGTGTACTTATAGCATGGGTGGGAAAGCTTTTGCAGTCTGAGGGCCACATTGCATCGTAGACAGTCTTCCAGAGACCGCATGGTGGGCAGAGCCATACAAGTCATAGGTTTCCATACATGCACCTATCTCCATCCTCCACCAGGGATGTGAAGCTATGCTGGGGAGAGTCCCAGAGGGAGAGAACTGGAGGACCACATTTCCCTTTATTTATAACAACGTCATTTTTGCATGAGCACTACCCGTTCCAAACAGGTTCTGCACAATATAGTGCCTTAGCATTCATGCAGGTACACTTGCGTTTTTACCTGCATATGCACCCATTCACAATCAAGATGCTTCTGCACAGAGGTGGACAAGCTGGAACGTGTCCAGAAGAGGGCAACCAAAATGGTCAAAGGCCTGGAAACGATGCCTTATGAGGAACGGCTTAGGGAGCTGGGTATGTTTAGCCTGGAGAAGAGAAGGTTAAGGGGCGATATGATAGCCATGTTCAAATATATAAAAGGATGTCATATAGAGGAGGGAGAAAGGTTGTTTTCTGCTGCTCCAGAGAAACGGACACGGAGCAATGGATTCAAACTACAAGAAGGAAGATTCCACCTAAGCATTAGGAAGAACTTCCTGACAGTAAGAGCTGTTCAACAGTGGAAATTGCTGCCAAGGAGTGTGGTGGAGTCTCCTTCTTTGGAGGTCTTTAAGCGGAGGCTTGACAGCCGTCTGTCAGGAATGCTTTGATGGTGTTTCCTGCTTGGCAGGGGGTTGGACTGGATGGCGCTTGTGGTCTCTTCCAACTCTATGATTTATGAGGTTGAATCTCCGAGAGAGTAAGATGGACCAAGGAATGTCAACTCTGGCAGCCAGGTGTGCACACTCTCCAGGCAATGACTTCATTCATAGCGCAATCCTATTCAAGGTGGCTTCACGGTGCTTTGTATAGTGGTTTCAGGTGTTGTATTTTTAAAAAATAAATAAATAAAAACCTTATATTTTAGATAATGGAACAATACTGCCCAACATTTTCTGATGCAAAACCAGGGCGAGTCGCGTGACCCACGTTTCACTCTCACGCAGGAGAAAACGATTTGGGGGGGCGCAAGAGCACGCAAGGCCATGGCACCCAAAATGGCTGCTGAGCTCTGACACAAAAAAGGGATGTCCCACTTTTTCTGGGGCACTTGGAAGGCATGTATTATATTATGATGTAATTATTCTAGCAGGGATGCGGTTGGCACTGTTGTCTAAACCACTGAGCCTCTTGGGCTTGCCGATCAGAAGGTCGGCGGTTTGAATCCCTGCGCTGGGGTGAGCTCCCGTTGCTCTGTCCCAGCTCCTGCCAACCTAGCAATTCGAAAGCATGGCAGTGCAAGTAAATAAATAAGTAAATAGGTACCGCTGAGGCGGGAAGGTGAATGGCGTTTCTGTGCGCTTTGGTTTCCGTCATGGTGTTCTGTTGCGCCAGAAGCGGTTTAGTCATACTGGCCACATGACTCGGAAATCTGTCTGTAGACAAATGCCGGCTCCCTCAGCCTGAAAGCGAAATGAGCGTAATACCCCCATAGTCACCTTTGAATGGACATAACCGTCCAGGGGTCCATCCTTCTTTTTAATTATTCTAGCATTACATCACTTGGAGAAAATGTCATAGCTTGGTGGTAGAGCATCTGCTTTGCATGCAGAAGGCCTCTTCTTGTTCCATTCCCCAATGGCATCTCCTGGTAGAGCTGGGAATGTCCCCAGTCTGAAACCCTGGAAAGCTGCTGCCAGTCTGTGCGGACAGTACTGAGCTAGATGAACCCTTGGGCTGTCTCAGGATAAGGCCGTTTTGTATGTCTCTATGGTTCCCACTGCTCTGTGTTTTGGCTGTCTTGTGCAAAAATGCCCTGTGAATTGTTTGAATATGTCAAATAAGGCTTCCTCCCTACTCAATGTGTTCAGGATTGCAGCTTAAGTGCGTTCATGTGTCAAGAGGGTCGTGCATTTTAAGAAAAAGCCTCCCAAACAGATGTGATGCTAAAAGTAAAACAAATGGTCAGAATGCGGGAAAGAGCAAATCACTGGTCGACAGTAGCAACATCATTTAAAATACTCTTATTCGCCAACCTTATATCAGTGTAAATGAGAGCAGATCCTTTATATTCTTCCAAAAACCTTGTTGTTGTTTAGTCGTTTAGTCGTGTCCGACTCTTCGTGACCCCATGGACCATAGCGTGCCAGGCACTCCTGTCTTGCACTGCCTCCCGCAGTTTGGTCAAACTCATGTTCGTAGCCTCGAGAACACTGTCCAACCATCTTGTCCTCTGACGTCCCCTTCTCCTAGTGCCCTCAATCTTTCCCAACATCAGGGTCTTTTCCAAGGATTCTTCTCTTCTCATGAGGTGGCCAAAGTATTGGAGCCTCAGCTTCACGATCTGTCCTTCCAGTGAGCACTAAGGGCTGATTTCCTTCAGAATGGAAAGGTTTGATCTTCTTGCAGTCCATGGGACTCTCAAGAGTCTCCTCCAGCACCACAATTCAAAAGCATCAATTCTTCGGCGATCAGCCTTCTTTATGGTCCAGCTCTCACTTCCATACATCACTACTGGGAAAACCATAGCTTTAACTATACGGACCTTTGTCGGCAAGGTGATGTCTCTGCTTTTTAAGATGCTGTCTAGGTTTGTCATTGCTTTTCTCCCAAGAAGCAGGCGTCTTAATTTCGTGACTGCTGTCACCATCTGCAGTGATCAAGGAGCCCAAGAAGGTGAAATCTCTCACTGCCTCCATTTCTTCCCCTTCTATTTGCCAGGAGGTGATGGGACCAGTGGCCATGATCTTGGCCTAGGTGGGATAAATGACCGTATGCCCTTTCATGTACCCACTTATTTATGTATTCTCTCCAATGTCTCGACGCTCCTCTTTACCGAAGGAAGAACCGTCAAGTGGAAAAAGCTTTGTAAACCATAATAAAGTAATGCAGGTGTTAACAGCTGACTCGGGATAAAGTGTTTCAACTGGGATGGTGCCAGGGACTAGCGAGTTCTTTAATTCAGTGCTGCAATGAAGCTATCGACCTCAGTGCTATATATCCAAACCTTACAATGGCAAAAGCCCATCAGAGGTTGAAAGGCTATTTTTTATGTTCACGTGGCTTTGGCACTACTGCCGTTTTCAGAAGTTCTGCAGAGCGATTAATGGAATTTATTGTTGCTTGTATAACATCCTTGCAAGAGCTGGTGTGGGGAGAGAGCAGTTCAGATTGTTGCTGAGCCATGCAGCTCATTCCCAGGATAGGATTTGGAGGTACATGCATGCCTGGATGTTGGTTAGAGCGTGTTGCTGAGAACGCCAAGGTTGCAGGTTCGATCCCTGTATGGGACAACTGCGTATTCCTGCATTGCAGGGGGTTGGACTAGATGAACCTCCAACTCTACAATTCTACGGTCCTATCTAGGATTCTATGAAGTCACCGCCTCTGCAAGCTAGGCAGGTCTGAATCTGGTCAGTGCCTACATGGGGGGTGGGGAAGAAAGCTGGAATATAAATGTAAGGGTGGAGGGAAATATTGACCCAGCCACTGTCTCTTGATTTAAACCTGCCACACAGTGTTGTAACAAGGATTTAAGACCATAGGACACATATTGTGTCAAAATTAAACGTTTTTTATTTTTGTGGTTTTTTGTGAAGAATAGGCAAATAATTGCAAACTCTTGAGAGTCCCATGGACTGCAAGAAGATCAAACCTATCCATTCTGAAGGAAATCAGCCCTGAGTGCTCACTGGAAGGACAGATCCTGAAGCTGAGGCTCCAATACTTTGGCCACCTCATAAGAAGAGAAGAATCCTTGGAAAAGACCCTGATGTTGGGAAAGATTGAGGGCACTACCGTAGGAGAAGGGGACGACAGAGGACGAGATGGTTGGACAGTGTTCTCGAAGCTACGAACATGAGTTTGACCAAACTGTGGGAGGCAATGGAAGACAGGAGTGCCCGGCGTGCTATGGTCCATGGGGTCACGAAGAGTCGGACACAACTACGGTAAACGACTAAACAACAACAGGCAAATAATTATGTTGATTTGAGAGTAAGATTTAGGAGAACCAATTATGACTGGTATCTAAGAACAAGTATCCAAGCATGTGGTAGGTCCTCTGCACGGAGAAGATGGAGAAAAGTGACTGGGTGACAGAGAGAAGGTGGAACTTCTCGACACCTGCTTTGGCCCTGACTTCTCCCAAAAGGAAAGTGGTGCCCAGCCAGGTGATAACAGAATAAACGATGCAAGGAGAGAGCTTCAACCTGATATAGGAAAACAGGTGGTATCTAGCTACTATAAAAGAATTCAAATCTCCAGAGTTGGAAGGGCCCCCAAGGGTCATCTAGTCCAACCCCCTGCAATGCAGGAATCTCAGCTGAAGTATCCATGGCAGATGGCCATCCAACCTCTGCTTTAAAACCTCCAAGGAAGGAGAGCCCACCACCTTCTGAGGGTGACCACCCCACTGTTGAACAGCTTTCACTGGTGATGATAAACCTATGCTCACAAGAGTCTCTCTCAATAGCCACTTATTGTAAAGGCCTTTGGAGACATTCTTGTTTTGAAAGCAGAGTACGCAATTTTAGCTGTTGTGTTTTGGTGTGTGTGTGTGTGTGTGTGTGTGTGGAGTCAAGACTAGCAATTTCTGGCACAAGGAGGTTAATTCCGGCAGGGCATTGAGGAGATGAATGCACCTGGTTTTGCTAGGTCCATTTGTGAGGTTAACGGTGTCATCAACTTCTGTTAGTTATTGCATGCTATTTAGAAGTTGCCTTTCCATTAAGCCACGTTAGCTGACGGTGTGGCTTATCACCTCTTTCCTGCTGCTTCTATCTAACCAATATTTACTGTTTTCGAAAAACTATTCTGCTTACTCTGGCTGCTGTTCTTATCCATTTTACTTGTGTGCTTTTGTATAGGTTTGACTGGATTACTTTTATTGCAGGCTGCTACGGATGATACCGACAGGCACCATATACATGTACTGTAATTAACAAACAAAACAAGTTATCTCAATTAATTGTCAGTGTGTGAATTAATAACGTTCACTGAATCTCCCTTGCAAAGCACAATTGATTGGGACATTTATTTATATTACTGATCAGCCACAGAAACACATATATCTACCGTAAGAGCTTGTTTTTTAAAGGCAAGACTCCACAAGGCACATTATTAAGAAATTATATCTTTAAAGTGTATGGATATGTGGTTAGGTAGGAGGAGGAAAATGTGCTATTCTGTAATATTTGAGAAGCAGCAGGTGCTTGTGTAATTAAAGGAAGGGTTGTAATGCACACTCACATGGGAGGTAGGCTCAGGTTGCCCAAGGCATAAGCGGTGCAGAGTCCACTTCACTGACATCACCCTCTATAAAGGGGCAGGAGGAGCCAATGGCCAGTAAGATTCTCCTTTGGAAATTAACCTGAAGCTATAAAGCAACACACATCTAAATCTTGTCTTCCTTGTCAACCTGACTAAGCCAAGACTGGTTATCAGGATCTATCTATCTATCTATCTATCTATCTATCTATCTATCTATCTATCTATCTATTGGTGCATAAGTCCCCTTCCTCCTAATTTTCATACAGTAACAGGGTCTTGTGAAATGTACAGTGTGATCATAAGCTACCATGTTATTGAAATAACTAGAAAATTATCCTCCTGTTGAAAAGGTTACCCAGCTCTCCAGCTAATGTCTCTACTGGGTTCATCAAGTTCTGGACAAATCTTCGTCTTCTTCTTCTTCTTCTTCTTCTTCTTCTTCTTCTTCTTCTTCTTCTTCTTCTTCTTCTTCTTCTTCTTCTTCTTCTTCTTCTTCTCTCTCCTCCTCCTCCTCCTCCTCCTCCTCCTCCTCCTCCTCCTCCTCCTCCTCCTCCTCCTCCTCCTCCTCCTCCTTACTACTACTACTACTACTACTACTACTATTTATTCCCCACCCATCTGGCTACTCTGGGCGCCTACCAACAGAATATTAAAAACACGATAAAACATCAAACCATAAAAACTTCCCTAAACAGGGCTGCCTTCAGATGTCTTCTAAAAGTCAGATACTGTAGTTGTTTATTTCTTTGGCATCTGATGGGAGGGTGTTCCACAGGGCAGGCACCACCACCAAGAAGGCCCTCTGCCTGGTTCCCTGCAACCTCACTTCTTGCAGTGAGGGAACCACCAGAAGGCCCTCAGAGCTGGACCTCAGTGTCTGGGCTGAACAATGGGGGTGGAGACACTCCTTCAGGTATAATGGGCCGAGGCCGTTTAGGGCTTAAAGGTCAGCACCAGCACTTTGAATTGTGTTCAGAAACGTACTACGAGCCAATGCAGGTCTTTCAGGACCGGTGTTATATGGTCTTGGCAGAAGCTCTGTAAAAGCCAGAAGAGCTTTCGTTCTTGCTCAATACGCACTTAAACCCAATTGTGCAAAATAGGTTATCAGCAGTCAAAACTGCACCGCACATGCCCCGAGATGGCAGGTTGAGCCATGCATGTTGCCCAAGTGCACATGTGTTTATATGCCTGCGCGCTAGATGCCAAAATGTGTCAGCTCCTCACTCTAAGTTTTAACTTCTAAGGGATCCTGGGGAAGGAGTTAAATGCAGAAGAACTTTAAACACTGTAATAAGGAATTCCTCAAAAGGCAAAATGAAGATAGTGCTTTGATGGGGATCTACCAATTCACCTAGTCAAGATGGCTTATATTTTACCTCCAGGGTCAGTGGCAGGGTGCCTCTGAATAACAGCTGGTGGAGAACAAGAGCAGGAGAGGGTCATTGTACCCATGCCCCACTTGTGGGCCCACTATGGGCAACACGATTTGCTCTTTGGTCTGATTGAGCAAGACTCTGCTTAGGGACAGGAACCATAAACTTAGGGCTGTCCTTGGTAAATATTTGGAGGATATACTAATCCTGTGACTATCAGTATTCCAATCTATCTCTTTCCGGAAACAAATACACTCTGAAGGCTTCATTGTGGGGTGCACACAACATAGCCGACCTTAAAACACAGTTACAGGTAGGTAGCCGTGTTGGTCTGAGTCGAAGCAAAATAAAAAAATTCCTTCAGTAGCACCTTAAAGACCAACTAAGTTTATATTTTGGTATGAGCTTTCGTGTGCATGCACACTTCTTCAGATACCAACACAGTACAGTGGTACCTTAAAACACAGTACAGTGGTACCTTAGGTTACAGACACTTCAGGTTACAAACGCTTCAGGTTACAGACTCCGCTAACCCAGAAATAGTACCTCGGGTTAAGAACTTTGCTTCAGGATGAGAACAGAAATCGTGTGACGGCAGCGGGAGGCCCCATTAGCTAAAGTGGTACCTCAGGTTAAGAACAGTTTCAGGTTAAGAACGGACCTCCGGAACGAATTAAGTTCTTAACCCGAGGTACCACTGTAGGCACATTGAGACCAGATTGTGAAGAGCGATGGGCATCGGTCACAGACCTTTTTTTGGAAATGCAACACAGATTCACCATTACCACAAAATGTTCCATTTATGAATGAGAAATTCTCTTGTTCAACATCTGCACCCATGCATGCCACTGCCACTCAGGTGTAGGCAGTGCCGGATTTACATATAAGCTAAACAAGCTATAGCTTAGGGCCCCACTCTTTTGGCCCCCCCCCAAAAAAAATTAAAGGGGAAAAAATGGATGTACATTTCCAAAATAAAAGATAAAAAACAGCTACTTTGAAAAAATACATACTTTGTTATGTGCAAATGGGTTTAAATACCTGTTAGGTCCATTAATTAACATATAGCATATATTCAACACAAAAAAACAGCGACAATTTGTTGTTGACAAAGGACAGCTGGACATATAAAGGGCCCCATTACCTTCAGTAGCTGAGGGCCTCATCAAACCTAAATCCAGCCTTGGGTGTAGGCCCAGCGATCCTCCCTCTCCCAAGTCGCAAACTCGTGTTTTCGGTTGCAGTTCTCATTAAATTGGCAGCTCACACAACCCAGGCCAAGTGAAGGAAAACTTTGAAACCTATTTCCCGACATGTTTACATAGTGCTCCATAATCGCCACATCAAACCCGCTTGTCTTGTTGTGATAAATCATTCTGTGCCGATTTTGAGCTATTGTTTCCCTTCACGGCAGCCTGAGCAATAGGAGATTTAAATCTGGTTTGTAGCAAATGGCAGGGCTCAGTTTCCGGAAGCAGGCATTTTTGTTTCGTAGCCAGAGACCTCGTTGGCCTCTTTCCCCTGCACTTCCCTGTGCCGGTTTCTGGACCGTTGACTTTTCATTATTATCACTATGCGCATTTTAATTGGCTGCACTTTCACAAACCACCCACCCTTCATTTCTTCACACGGGCTCCTCAATCTCCCTGGCATCACCACCACTTTCAGGGGCTGAGCAAACACGCGCTAAGAGGCGCTTTAACAAATAGCTTTGAGAGGCGAAGTTCGGAACAGAGAAATGCTATGGGAGAGGAGTGCTTGACCTTCCCACCACCCACACTTCCTCTGCTTCATTAGCTGCTGCCCTTGTGTTCTACATTGAACTGCCCTGTGCTCCACCGCGCTGCACTTCTGTGCTTTTATTGCAAGCTCCCAGGAAAGAGTTTACTCTCCAAGGCACCACGTCAATGTTTTAAATATGTAATAAACAGATATGCACCAAAGACGTATGAACAGGTATGTGGAGCACAAGGAGCTGCCTAATGCAGAATCAGCTCAGAACAGCAGAGCACCCAGAAATTTAGCAGTTAGCTCTTTCCAAAATCTAACACAAAGGCTCTTCCTAGCTCTGTTACTTGAGGTCCTTTTACTGGAGTTGCTGAAGGCAGTCTTGGGTCCTTTAAGAAAAATCCTCCTAGCTCAGACTGAAGGACTATAAAGCCCAGCATTCTGTTCCCAACTACATACCTATGGGAAGTGTCAAAGGAGGACTAAGGGCAATGGCACCCTTCCCGCTCATGTCTCCCAACAACTGGCACTCAGAAAAATACTGCATGTAGAGCATGAAACTCTTAATCTCAAGGTCATGGGTTTGAGTCCCATGTTGGGCAATAATAATAATAATAATAATAATAATAATAATAATAATAATAATAAATTTTTATTTATACCCCGCCCTCCCCAGTCAGAACCGGGCTCAGGGCGGCTCACACCAATAAAATTACAAGAAAACATAAAAAAGCAATTAATTAAAATACAGATTAAAATACAGTATTAAAATTTAAAATGCAGCCTCATTTTGAGTAGTCAAATTCAAGGCATGAGGGAGGAAAAACGCAGGGGTCAGAATAAGTCCAACCCAAAGGCCAGGCGGAACAGCTCTGTCTTGCAGGCCCTGCAGAAAGATGACAAATCCCGCAGGGCCCTGGTCTCCTGTGAAAGAGCGTTCCACCAAATTGGGGCCAATCCTGAAAAAGCCCTGGCCCTAGTTGAGGCCAATCTAGCCACCTTATGGCTCGGGATCTCCATAATATTGTTGTTTGTGGACCTTAAGGTCCTCTGCGGGGCATACCAGGAGAGGCGGTCCCGTAGATACGAGGGTCCCAAGCCGCATTCCTGCATTGCAAGGGGTTGGGCTAGATCAGGGGTAGTCAACCTTTTTATACCTACTGCCCACTAATGCATCTTTCTTGATGGTAAAATTTCCTTACCGCCCACCAGTGCTCAATGGAAGGAGAATTCAGCTTGTGCCGTAGAACCCCCTACCACCCACCTAGAATCCTGAAACGCCCACTAGTGGGCGGTAGGGACCAGGTTGACAACCCCTGGACTAGATGGTACTCCAGTTCTAGTGTTATGAATGAGAGAGAGAGAGAGAGAGAGAGAGAGAGAGAGAAATGTCTCTGTATCAACTTTAAGCACACAGTGCACAAGCTTGTACACTTCTATTATGTCCGCCCTTTCTCGACTTTCTTTTTTCCAAAAGTCCAAAATGCTGCAACTTTCCCCTGCCATACAAACAAAATATTCCCTACACCCAAACTTGTATCTTTGCCCAAATGTCCATAGTTATATCTATTCTTAGTGCCAAAAAAGATGCAAGGTACAAATAGTTTTGACCAGGGTTTCCCAAACTTGTGACCCCAGCTGGTTTTGGACTACAATGCCCATCACCCCTGACTGCTGGTCTTGCTAGCTAGGGATGATGGGAGTTGTAGTCCAACAACAGCTGGAGAGCAATTTTGGGAAACCCTGCTTTAGACTTCTTAATACTGTAAAACATTGCATATGTTAACATTGCTTACTTAAAGCAGTCTGGATATTCCGCCAGGGCCATGTTGATGACATCCAACGCATGCTGGTGGTGCTTTTGAGCCGAAAAAAGGAGGGCCAGCAAATGAAGGGAATTCATATCATCCTTGCAGAGTTTCAGAGCTTCCTGGAGCTGTTCTATCGCATCACAAATCTGGAAAATGAAAAGGATTTCTCTCATTTAATCCTACTTTCAGTTCTGTTCAAGTTCGTTTGTTTTGGTCCTTGAGCAGAAGACACAGGCTAAAGACACACTAGAGGCAATATTAATAAAACTCATCAGCATGAAATAAAACCAACTAAGTTGCAAGGCTAGAGTATAAAAGACATCTTACAGATGCATGTTATAAAAGAGCACGACAACAACCCACCTCATAATTAAATAATTCTCAGCCATCAGTGTCCAGGCTATAATCTAGAATGCACGAAGCATAGAAAGGCTGTTGCTACCTTGGCCAAATTTTAAAGTGTTGGTAATGGCTTTTAAGACCTAAATCAGAGCTAGGGAACCCGTATCTCTCCACATGTTGCTGGACTCCAGCTCCCATCATTCTTGACTGTACTCTAGTTGGTGTCGGCTGGGGCTGGTGGGAGTTAAGAGCTCAACATCTGGGAGCCGCACATCTGCCAGTCGATTGATGACTTTCAACCATATGAATCTGTTCAGCCAAAGAACAATACCCCCATCTCTCTCCCCCACCCTTTCCTTTCCCCCCCAACTGCAAGATGTCTAGGACAAAAGTGACTCTCCCCAAATGTAAATGAACTGTGGAAAAAACCATGAATTGAAAATGGAGACTATAGATGTACCTTTCCTTGTCTGTTTGCTTTGTGACACAAAAAACCTCAATAAAAACTAATTAAAACAACAACAACAACAACAACAACAACAACAACAACACACCATATGAATCTGTTCAGGCCTTAAGATTGTCTTTGAAGGTTTATAAATCTATCACCTTTCTGATACATGGGCGCTGATGATGACAGAGCCTTTTTGGTAGTGGCCTCATGTTTTTGGAACTGGATCCCAAGGGATCCATCAGTACAGGTTTTTAAGCAGGCGCCGAAACCCCATCTCTTTCAGGCCGTTTTTCATTGAGACAGCTGCCTTTAAATTTCTGTCTTTAAATTGCTTCCATGAATTTCATACTGCCATCTTCCAAAACGTTTTAAACTGCTGACTGGATCATAATGTGCTTTTTGTAGTTTTTTTTCCTGTACGCGTGTGCTTTCTATACAAGTCACACAGTGTGAGGGCTTTGCCCTAGAGGAGGCAGCCAGGATGTCTTTAGAATTAAGTTTCCAGAGAGTGGAAGCCTTGGACATCGGTAATGAATACAAAGCCACTCTCAAGTCTATGTGGCTTGACATTTTATCTTTATGCCTCCTTACGGGAATTCTCCGAGGAAATCTTCCCCATTTGTTATTGATAGCAGATCTCGAGTCACCTTTAAGATGATCCTCTGGAAAGGGCACAAGGGTCTTTATTAGCTCAAAAGAGCATCTCAGGGATAGATACAGCAGTAGAGCTATTTAGGTTTGAAAAACTTGTGGCTACAGATTGGACATTAATGGGTTCTGTTTCATTTTCCTACACAGAAGAGCTCTTCACATAGGAAAAGGTTAATGTGCAAAACGGCCCTTTAAAGTGAAGGAACAGAAATACCAAATACTTGGTAGGCACTTGTAGGCTGCACTGTCCAGGATTTTTCCTGCCATCAAGAGGGCTATATACTCTTTTAGAACGAAGGCCAATGGAGAAGGGCCGTAGCTCAATGGTAGAGCATCTGCTTTAGATGCAGAAGGTCCCAGGTTCAAACCCCGGCATCTCCAGCATCCTGCCACATTAGACAGCAGCTGCCATTGCTGTGCTAGATGGTCTGACTCAGTATAAAGCAGCTTCTAGTATTCCACCCCCCCAAAAAAATAGTTATTAAAGTTTTCACAATACAATCAAATTATATCTAGAAGACACTAAGGCCTGGGGGCTGGATCTGGCCCAACCGCCTTCCCAGCATGTTTTTACATGAGTAGAATGTTCCTTTTATTTAAAATGTATCTCTGGGGCTATTTGTGAGGCATAGGAATTCGTTCATTTTTTAAATTATTTTTTTCAAAATATAGTCCGCCCCCCCCCCACAAGGTCTGAGTGACAGTGGACCGGCCCCCTGCTAAAAAAGTTTGCTGACCCCTGCCCTACATTATGGAGACGCAATGGTAGGAAGTGTTGTCCCTGATGGGTTTCTCCCATTTATGCAGCCATTAAATGAATAAATGTAATGCCAGGAAAAAGGGTGGCCGATCAAATCCCCACTAAACTCTCGGCCTCAGTTTTTTCTCTGTGAAGTGGGGTTGGCACTGCCTTGCCATGCAGGGCCCTGGCGAAGAGCGCCAAGTTTGCAAGAGAGGCTGGATGCACTTGCCGTGCAAAGAATCAAGAGCTGCATTTTTGCAAGAACAGGCGCCTGACAAATATCCTTGGGAGCTTTAAGCCGCCGCACAAGCTGCGTGGGCGTAGAGGGGCTCCTGTTAATATTTATTGCTGCTCGCGGTCCTTGTGCAAACTCCCTGCGATAAAAACCTTTGGCTCGTTGCTTCAATATTTCAAGGCCTTTAGAAAAGCTGGCAAAGGAAACGCAGCGGTGTCTTTTGGCAGGGCACCTATTGGCCCCAGATCTCGCCAAGTTTGTGGGGGCGGGGGGGGGGGCGGAGGCAGGGATGAGATGATGGAGCTCAGCAAGGCTGGCGGTATAGGAGCAGAAGCAGATCTATGAAAGGGGGCAACAAGAAGCAAAGTCATTTTGCCACTAAACCAGAGAGTAATCTAGAATCAGAAGTTCTTCTAGAGTTGAGAACTGTTCGAGGAGTTTCGTTTGCTGCACTCCGCCACCCTTCCTTGCCTAGAACCTGGTGGGGGAATCGCTGCCCAGTGACTCTTGGGACCCACAGCAGACTAGAGTCCTAACACCTCCATTTCTAGAAGGCTTAATGCAGGCATCCCCAAACTTCGGCCCTCCAGATGTTTTGGACTACAATTCCCATCATCCCTGACCACTGGTCCTGTTAGCTAGGGATCATGGGAGTTGTAGGCCAAAACATCTGGAGGGCCGCAGTTTGGGGATGCCTGGCTTAATGCATGGGTAGGCAAACTAAGACCCGGGGGCCGGATATGGCCCAATCGCCTTCTAAATCCGGCCCGCGGACAGTCCGGGAATCAGTGTGTTTTTACATGAGTAGAATGTGTCCTTTTATTAAAGGGACAAAGCACGGCACTTTGGCATGTCGGAACTTAGAATTGTAGAGTTGGACGTGACCGCGAGGATCATCTATCTAGTCCACCCCCCTGCAATGCACAACTCTTTCGCCCAATGTGGGGCTCACAACCCTGAGATTAAGAATCTCATGCTCCAAGGACTGAGCTATCCCTCTTTGGTGGTGGTTGTTCTGAACGTCTCTGGAGAGTCCTGGAAAACCTAACCACAGAAACACCATGCGACAAAAATGTCACCTTTCCCCCCAAATCCAGGTGGTCAATGCAGCCAGACCACTGCCAGCTACAGGGTTAGGAAGTAAATAAGGCGCACCTTGTGGGATGCATATGGAGACAGAGATATATTATTATTATTTATTAAATTTGTATTGAGTTGCTATGATAGGGGGCTTGTTCACATATGTTGCTTAGTCTCTCTTTACCCAAAGTTTGATCACTCTGGACCAGCCTATACATGACATAAAAAGTGTCCTTGCATTTATATGTGCATATTGGATTATATATATATATATAGCAGCTGTTTATGTTTTGTGGGCCAGTCCGGATCAGGATCATGGGATGGAGGGAGATGGGTTTAACCCTCTCTCCCTAGTATCGCTTGCTAAACAAAAGTTGTCCCCCACAAAAGCAGTTAATTACCCTAGGTAAGAAGCTGCTACTGATGATTTTCATTAGGGTGTGTGTGTGTGTGTGTGTGTGTGTGTAAGGTTAACACAAGCATCCCCAAACTGTGGCCCTCCAGATGTTTTGGCCTACAACTCCCATGATCCCTAGCTAACAGGACGAGTGATCAGGGAATATGGGAATTGTAGTCCAAAACATCTGGAGGGCCGAAGTTTGGGGATGCCTGGGTTAACACATGCATCATGGTCCTAATCTAGATTGGGGAACCTGTAACTGCTATTTAAAAGCAGAGGGAGGAATTCAACACCACACTCTTTTGATCGTTCCATCAGCGCAAGGACTTCAGCTTTCCAGACACAGAAATTCTCCTTCTACTCCCCCAATGTGCTGTTCCCGGGGTTCGCCTGGACACCCCCCCCCCCAAAAAAAAGAGAGATGATTTCAGGGCGCATGCAGGAGAAGGAGAAGGGATGGAAGCAAGGGTTCTGCTGATGGGACTCTTTCACATTATTAGACTCAATGTATAAATATGAAGATGCATTTAACAGAGCATGTCATTCGGCCCTCACAGATGAATCAACACACTCACTGTTCGAGAAGTCATTGTGTGATGTGACAGCTCTATATGCGATGGCTCATTCACACACACAAGTTGTCACTTGATGCCACAGCATGTGTGATCCAGCTGCAGAAGGCTGCTATACAACAAGAAAATCCCTTGGGTGGGTGGTGCAGAGGGAGGGAGGGAGGGGAGAATCATCTTTAATGCATAGCTGTCAAGTTCTCCCTTTTTTAAAAGGGAAATTCCCTTATGCTGAATAGGCTTCCTCGCGAGAAAAGGGAAAACTTGACAGCTATGCTTTAATGGAACATATAGATTTAGAACGTTGCTTTACTGCAGGGTTTGCTTTGATACAGCTGCAGAACAAATGCACAAATTCCTGTGCACAGAAATATGAACACTGAAAAGTCATTTCACAGTGGTTTTCCTACACTGGTTTGGTTGAGCTCATCAATATAGTTCTCCAACGTTGCCAATTTAAAAGAAATTGTGCTTGCCTTTTTCCCCTGTGTGTACTAAATGAGGAGGATCCATGATTAGGAAATGCTGGCTTCCATATTACTACGCGTGGCTTGCTGAACTCTGGATTAGACTACTGCAATGTGTTGTAAGCAGGGCTGCTCTTGAAGGCTAGTTGGAGAGTAAAGTTGCTCCACAATGGCAAGGGTACTGACTCATATCTGCCATAAGGACCTGTCCATAGGGGCTTTTGTTTGCTTCCAACTGGTTTCCAAGCACAATCGAAAGTGTTGGACTTGCTCCCATATGAATCTGCCCATTCTCCCCACGTCACACCTCCTTCCTAGGCCAGACTCCTCGCTGACTCTGCTCTGTGCCCATCTCAACAGCTTTGGCGGACCCTCCAAGTGTCCCTATTTTTCAGGACAGTCTCGGATTTACAGAAGCTGTCCCCGTTTCTAATTTGATCCCAGAATGTCCCTGCTTTCATGGGAGAAATGTTGGGAGAGTAAGAATAGGGTGTCCTTATTTTCATCAGGGAAATGTTGGAGGGCATGTTTGATAATGCCTTTTCCTTTTCCTGTGTGCAGGAACCACTACTTCTTGCGAGGCTGGAATGTAGCCCATTTCCCCCCTGCCATCACAGGCATAAGGCCCCAGAAGTTTGTCTGCAAAGTAATATGACCCTCAGATTGAAAAAGCAAAAGTTGTTGGCTAATATCCTGAGTCTACTTGCTGTTTGTTTTGATCTAAGAAATTGTGAAGTCAGGATGAACAAGCATCTTCTGAACTGCCTTTCTGAGCGACAATGGCCAATGAGAGGCAATGGCACAACAAGATGACTCAGCGGAATCTGAACTAATAAGCCCAAGGCGAGGAATGGACTGAGCACTTGGCCATGGTGTCGTTCCATTCATTTTGGAACGCTGCCCTTATGTCAGTAGCCACCAAATTGGCTGACGAAAGCCTCGGCCATGGCACTTGCCAGTTCATACAATCTGCCAGATGAATTAGTAAGTATCATTTAGGCTTCAGTTAATCAGAAAGAGAATACATTAAATAGTTTGAATTATTAAGGATATTAAAAATGCATTACGAAAATGTTTATCATGAGCCATGCAGGCAAAAGCAGAATCGGATATTTCAGAGGCCTAAAAATAAATATGTCTCGGGTGTCAGCAACACACTCCAAGTGTGCTGTAAAGATTTATACCGTGTTAAATGGAGGAAAACAAGGCAGCCTCAGAAGAGGCAGGACGGCACTAATCATGAGTGAATATTGTTTGCAGGGCCTTAGGTTGAACTACACATGAGGCCTTCACGCCTCTCTGGCCGATACATAATTTCCTCGCTCTTTTATTTGTGTTTGCAAAGACAGGCAGTAGCTCACACACAAACAGGCACAATACCCATATCCTATACTCAGAAGAGAGCTTTGAGCAGAATCGAGGCATTCTTGGCATGCCTCTGGAGGCCAGCATTCACCAGCCTGGTGACTTGCTGATCCTTTGGACTACAAGTCCCATCATGCAATTCAAAACATCTGGAGGGGACCAGGCTGGTGAAGGCTTCTCTAAGCTACAGTAGAACTGGCACAATAATTAACCAGCCTCAGTGACGAAAGGACAGGTGAAAATTCAAAATTCAGCTAAACAGAGCACTTTCTTTGAAAAGCATGGCTCCGCTTTATGAAAACTATGTTGACTTTAAAACAAATCCATAACACAGATCTTGGAACCGTTTTGAGGGTTTTAGTCCTCAGGCCCCCAAAACCTGCAATAATATTTAGCTTGGTTCCCTAGAATTATTATTACTGTTACTATTACTATTATTTAAATTTGCATACCACGCTTCATCTGTAGATCTCAAGGCAGTACACAACATAAAATTACAATTTAAGAAACACAAAATACATAATAAAAATAAGAACAGAAACAAACTTTATCCAGTGTCTTTAAGTCTTCCATTAATAGCAGAAGTGGGTGGTGCTGTGGTTTAAACAGGGCTTGCCGATCAGAAGGTCGGCGGTTCGAATCCCCGCGACGGGGTGAGCTCCTGTTGCTTGGTACCTGTTCCTGCCAACCTAGCAGTTTGAAAGCACGTCAAAGTGCAAGTAGATAAATAGGTACCGCTCCAGCGGAAAGGTAAACGGCATTTCCGTGCACTGCTCTGGTTTGCCAGAAGCGGCTTAGTCATGCTGGCCACATGACCCAGAAGCTGTCTGTGGACAAACGCCGGCTCCCTCGGCCAGTAAAGTGACATGACCGCCACAACCCCAGAGTCGTCCGCGACTGGACCTAACGGTCAGGGGTCCCTTTACCTTCACCTTCACATTAAATTAAATTGTGCTCTGCATCCCTCAAAAAATGGCAAAATATGTAATAAGGGTTCCCTTAAAATTACTGAAGCACCTTTGGCTTCCTAATAAGCTAGTCAGTTTGGAAAGAACATACTGAAGGTAGAAGGTTTGAAAAACACTATGATAAGGGAAAGGCCTCTGAACTGCAACTACAGATATATGACAGAGCATCCCAAGAGTCCTTTCTGCTGCTTGTACCTACCTGCCTGACAAGAGCCAGCTGCAATGAAAGGTAGAGGATGATTTGGTGGTCTTCAGGTGCCAATTGACGTGCTCTGTAAAACACAAACACAGAGAGCATGGTAATGGTTCATTTTATATGTGTTCCTACGCATTGCATTCCTGGAAGCCTGAATATTTAAGGAAAACGCCTAGAAAGCGGTGAAAGCGAGTAACAGTTTCAGGTTTAGCAGTATAAGAGATTAGCTTCGTGTGAAGATATTATTTAATGGGTGTCAGGCTTTGGGGAATCGGTTTCCTCCCCCCGTGGCAGTGGATAAGACGATCAAAGAAAGGAAAGCAGTTAGAAACTTTAATAATCACAGCGTGAGAACAAAGAACACATCTCCTAGAAATGGCAGTGCTCCCAATTAAGGTATACACTCCCTTCATCGCTGTTAATCTATGTCACTCCTACGTCTTGTATTCTGAGCTTGTACCCTCTGTGCTTTCTGTTCTGACACTTTCTTGACCTTGGGCTGAGCAAAGGAATGCTGTCCAGAGACTATGAATCTGTTAACCCTCTCTTTTCCAGTGTTTCTTTCTCCTAGCTGTTCCCCATCCAATATTTCCCAGCTTCTGCCTTCTGAACTGTGCCCCTCTGCAAATCACTGCTCCAAATCTATACTATCCTCCTGCTCCTGAGAAGATTCAGGATCATTATCAGGAGGGGGGGGGAAGAGTCTCCCACCATTCCTCCTCAGTGCAGCACAGGGCTATTGTCAAGATTGGAACGTAATAATGGAGGCCTGCTTGGCCAGTTCAAAGGACCATAACAGAGAGCATCCTGGTCCACACCGGGCCAACCTGATGCTTCAGGTAAGCTCACAGCAAGGATTTAAGCCCTCCAAGCCCCATCACAGTTGGTATGCTCTCTGCAAAGGATCTTCCGTGGCATACTCTCTCTGAAACATGCATGCTCCCTTTAGCTGTCATGGCTAAAAGCTGGTGACAGAGATATGTACTGAGACTTTTTAAACAAATAGACAAAGTCTCCTGCATGCCAACCTGGAGGAAGAGTGGAAGGCATAGCTGTCAAGTTCTCCCCCTTTTTAAGGGAAATTCCCTTATGCCGAATAGGATTCCTCGCGAGAAAAGGGAAAAGTTGACAGCTATGGTGGAAGGCAAATAATGATAAATCACTAAATAGGATATATTAACTTGGTGTGATAAGGGTTTGCCCAATAGATAAGATGGAGGCTGTTGAGGATCAAATCATTCATTCAGAAGGAGTCTTTGAAGTCATCTAGTCTAAGCTGTTCAGTGCAGAGTCACCAAGGTTAGGTTACGTTAGGTTAGAGTTACTGCATTGATGTAACGCTCCCAACAACTGAAAGACCTTAAGCAATTTACAGTGATGATAAATTTTAATGATAAAACAACACAAACATATTGGGGAAACCCCATTGTGGGTGCTGCCCAAATGCCTGGGTAAACAAACATGTCTTTGCCTGACGACGTTCAATAAGTGGGTCCCATAATGAAGGAGGCTGCCTTCTTCCTCTCGGCCATTAAGATCAGTCGAAGGAGCCCTTCTGGCAGTTCCACCACCCTCAGAGGTTCAGGAGAGGGCATTCTCTGTGGCAGCCGCTAAGTTGTGAAATTCCCACCCCACAAACATGTGCCTGGCACCTTCACTGCACACCTTTTGCTGACTGCTGAAGACGAATCTCTTTATCCTTGCCTTTGACACTTGGGGTATGTGTTTTCAGGACCCACCCCGTTCCCATGACTGTACTTCGTTTCAACTATTTAACTTCGTTTCAACTATTTAAAATTTCTGTTGCCACTCACCCTGAGACCAGCTGGCTATGAATTACCTGCTGGTAATTAACAATAATAACAGTGATGATACTGTCTGGACCGAAGGTAGTTCGTGTATCTGCAAAGAATGGAACTCGCTGTGCTCTTCAATCTTTCCCTTGCACTTATGCATCCACCTATCAGGGCTGCTGCAGAAACATTGGCTACCCCAGAGTTAGGATAACTAACTATGCCATCAAAAACAGAAGCTTGAGTTGCAATCTCCCCACACACCCCACCATAGGCAATGAATGCCCTTACTGTGAAGGAGGCACAAATAAAATTATCTTTCAGGCATCTGTGGGACTCTGGAGGATGAGAATTCCTCCAGAGTGTGGAGTAACCACTGAAAACAACTCCCTGTGCCCTCATTGAGCGACAGTGTGCTTTTTTGGTTTATTTCAGGGAATGAAGGTATTCTGAGGCATGCCGGGCGCAGGTCATTTAACAGCTTATACAGTGGTACCTCGGTTTATGAACACAATTGGTTCCGGAAGTCTGTTCATAAACTGAAGCGTTCATAAACTGAAGCGAACTTTCCCACTGAAAGTAATGGAAAGTGGATTAATCTGTTCCAGACGGGTCCGCGGAGTACTCAACCTGAAGCGTACTTAACCCAAAGCATAGGTGTAATTGGTTCCGGAAGTCTGTTCATAAACTGAAGTGTTCATAAACTGAAGCGAACTTTCCCACTGAAAGTAATGGAAAGTGGATTAATCTGTTCCAGACGGGTCCGCGGAGTACTCAACCTGAAGCGTACTTAACCCAAAGCATAGGTGTAATTGGTTCCGGAAGTCTGTTCATAAACTGAAGCGTTCATAAACTGAAGCGAACTTTCCCATTGAAAGTAATGGAAAGTGAATTAATCCGTTCCAGATGGGTCCGCGGCGTTTGTAAACCGAAAATTCGTAAACCGAGGTGTTCATAAACCGAGGTTCCACTGTAAAGGTAAAGGTAAAGGGACCCCTGACCATTAGGTCCAGTCGTAACCGACTCTGGGGTTGCGGCACTCATCTCACGTTACTTGCCGAGGGAGCCGGCGTACAGCTTCCAGGTCATGTGGCCAGCATGATTAAGCCGTTTCTGGCGAACCAGAGCAGAACACGGAAACACCTTTTACCTTCCCACTGTAGCGATACCTATTTATCTACTTGCACTTTGACATGCTTTTGAACTGCTAGGTTGGCAGGAGCTGGGACCGAGCAACAGGAGCTCACTCTGTTGCAGGGATTCGAACCGCCGACCGCAAGCCCTAGGCTCTGTGGTTTAGACCACAGCGCCACCTGCGTCCCTTTAACAGCTTATAGGTCACTGCAAAGAAGCACCTTGCATTTTGCTAAGAATGCTGCAGCAAGCCAGCAGAATACCTAGGGCGTTTTGCCGTTTTGCCCTCGGCTGGAACGGAGACGTACTGCCAGGAGACAGCTGCATGCGACAATTGCAGTTCTCCCTGTTGCAAAAGGGCTGTCAAGGTTATCACATGCGTACGGGATCTGCTTTATACCAGGTCAGGCTGTTTGTCCAGCTAGCTCAATATTGTCTTCTCAGGCTAGGAGAGGTTCTGATTGCAGAGCTCTCTTCCCCCTGGCTCCTACCCAGGTCTTACATGCCAAGGGTTGAGCCTGGAACCTTCTGCCTGCAAAGCAGATTCTCAGCCACTGAGCTATGGTCCTTCCCAGCAAACCAATTGCAACCTCCTCTCTCCCTTGTTCTGTGGGGCTGCAGCCAGCTATCCAAATATAATGGACAAACAGGTCATGAGCCATCTCAGCAGCAGCCCCTTCAGTAACCTCTAATTTGTATCCCACTCACTATTAGCTTCATATCTAGCATTGCTCGGGGACTCCGAGAAACCCTTCCCTCCCCACCCCCACCCCCCAGTGCTGTAGCAGAATATTGGGGAGGGAGCAAAGGATGCTAACACACATATTGCATGCAGAGGGTCCCAGGTTCAATCCTTGCTGTTTCCCCAAAGGGTCTGATAGCATAGCGTGAAAGAGACTGCTTGGACAGCGCCGCTGATCAGAATAGACAATGCTTGCTTTGACAGACCAACAGCCTGACCTTGGTTTAAGGCAGTCTCCCTACGTACATAGCCTGGGCACGGATGCCTGCTTCGTAGCACCTTCAGCTCTCTCAGTCTCTAGCAAATATACTTTTCTTAACGCTAGCAGGCTGCTCTGCATCTGGTCAACAAGGATGTCGTTGAACTCTCCTGACAACACCCCCTGTTGGCTACGGGTGGGCACCTGCGATGTCCGATTAGCAATCTTGCCCGTGTCCAAGCCGGAGTTAAGATATCAAGGAAACAAGCCACAGCCGGCGGGGAAAGGTCAAAAGGCTAAAAATAAAGAGGGTTTAAGAGTAATATAGGACAGCAATTACATCTAAATAGCACAGTAAGGGAGATGTTACATCTGAGTCTAGGAATGCCTGCCACCCCCCCACCAAGAGGGAGCTCTGTCAAAACGATGCCTTCTCACACTTCTGGTTAGTGCACAGAGAATCAGCAAGCAGGAGGAGGACCTTTTCCGTTGACTCTGGAGGCAGAAATATGCTTTTGCTGACATGCCTTTATTCCCTCGTTAGCACCTAAAACAAGGATAAAGGAGGAAGATGCCCTCAAGACCTCCGACACAAGTAGAAGCCTAGAGAGACTGCTTCACACAAAAACACCTGCCAGTTGGGAATCTTTCTTCCTCACCTTTCCAGAGTCTCAAGGGCTTTTCGGTGCAAGTTGTCCTGTGTGCTTTTCAGGGTAGCTGTAACACAAGCAAAAGAGCATGAGAAGTTTTGTAACCGTTGCAGCGAACACTAAGCTTGAATGGCTTTGTGCTCCTTTTTTTTCTTTCTTTCTTCCCCCTTTCAAAGTTGGGGGAAACAGTCCGTATGGTTCCTCAAAATGAACATTTCCCTAATGATTTTATGTTGTGTGGAGAGAGAGAGAGAGAGAGAGAGAGAGAGAGAGAGAGAGAGAGAGAGAGAGAGAGAGAGAGAGAGAGAGAGAGAACGGACACACAGTTCTCCCTAGATCTTGTTGCAGAAAGTATTCCCTGCCTTAATTCATGGAGCTCTGCAAAGTGATCACTCCTGTAAGACCAGACGTCTATAGACAATCTTTCGTTTTTGAGAACGTCCAGCTAAAGCCGAGCCAGAAATAAAAAGTCATGCCAAGTTAGAGAACCTAGATCTTGGTATCTTATCTGTTTCTTAAATCTTTGTGCTGCCCTGCATCAAGAGAGCTTAGAATGATGCACCTATTCTTCCCCATCTTTATCCTCACAACAGCTCTGTAGGGCAGCGCTAGGAGATAACAATTCGCCCCAGTGAACACTCTGACTTTAGTGGGGATTTGAACCTGGATCTTCCCAGTCCTAGTCCAGCACTCCAGACACTACACTGCACTGATGGGGTTTAGTCCAGATCTCGCTCCACATCTTCAGGTGGGGGTTTCTTCCAGAGATCATTGCCATTCCAGATATCATTGCCAACCAGCCTTCTCTGCTCTTAGCAGCTTTCGTGTAGAACGTTCTGCCGTGGAAAGTCCACAGAGCTAGTTTTTAGAAAACAAACCCAACCCCCTTCCCCTGTTTTTATAGGAGGCGCAAAACGTCCTACTAATTCCTACAGCTGACTTTTGCTCTTTCTCGTTGTCTCTTGCTTTTAAATAGCTTCATGGGGTTGCTTTTTTTAAAAAAGTGATTTTTCTCGCAAAAAGAGTGGGGGGAAAAGCACAATAAAAATGGAACGTGTACGAAGGACCCTTACATTTTAAAAGATTTCCTTAGTTTATTTTGCCTGCTTTGAATACTTTCGGCTTGGAGAAGTTCTGCACAACCCCGGAAGCTTGGCATTTTGTCCCTTAACGGAGCCCACGAAAACGGACATCACCTTGCGGCCTCCGTGTGTTTTATCCCACTAGGTTGGAGAACATGACTACCTGAATTAAGTCCATTCGTTTCCACAGGTCTTCTCCGAGTATGACTTAGCCGGATGTAACCCACAGTTTCTTACACATTTTTGGCTGCAACCCTGAAGTGAAGCCGTTTTGTTCCCATAGGCTGGAATGGGATTCCAGCAGGACTGGCTGGATATGGGATGGCAGCCTTTGGTTTCCCTGAAACATTTGTGTGTGGTTTCCCCCTCTACCTGTGTGGATGCTGATAGTTACCCAGAGCCAGGTTTTTATGAGCTGCTTGCTGAGCCTTGGCACTTCTGCGTGGTCATCTGTGCAAAGCTGTTGGAAGGCTGCCTGAAAGAGAGAGCTTTGGGTGCTGCACCTGCTGTCCCCTCGATGTAGGAGACGTGTCTGTCGGGAGCCTGCTGGCTTGGGAAAGAGGGGACAGAACTTTGCCAGAGGCTCAGCCAGTGCAAATGTCCCCGGGTGTGTGGGTGTGTGACTGAAACTCTTCTGGGATAGACTTTGGCTCCTGAACAGAGCATAAATTAGCAATGACAGATGTTGGCCGAGCGGCACCTTCTCCTGCCCTCTGCTTTCCTGAGGACGCAATCCCAGGAGGCTCCAAGGCTTTAATGGAATGCTTTACACCACAGTGAAAAAATGTAACTGAAAGAATGGACTTGATGAGCTTGTAATCTATTAAGACAACAGGGAATGAATGCGCAGACTTCTGCAGGCAGTCTGAAGGTGTAGAAGCTTGGAGGTGCGGCCACTAGTGAGGAAATGGGTGAAATTTGTCATTCTTATGTCAAACAGATAAGGAAAAGATGGGCCAATTCTGCCAGTTACTGGCAAGGAAGAATTTGAGCTGTTAGCAGTAATTTCCGGATCAGCTCATGATGTTTCCTATGCACGGTTCTTTCTAAAGACCCTAATTCTATAATGAAAGGGTTCAAAGGGAATGAATAGCCAATAATTAAACCAATGGTTATAACCAATTTACCCTGCAAAACACAGAGAGATTTTAGAACAGAACCATCAAATGTGCTAAAATTAGCACTGACTTGCATACATCTCCAGCAGTTATCCATTCCCCTTGTACTGATTCATTCACATGGGCTGGAGTCACATACCAATGATGAAGAATTCCAATCTGGATTCCACCAACCCAACTCAGCAAACGGCAGAAAAAATCTTAAACAACTCATCACCCACAATAATACCACCACCAGACTTAACATGGACACCGGTACCAGAGCCTGCAATAAACCCAGATGCCAACTTTGCTGCCACATACACCCGGACAACACCATTACTGGCCCCAACAACATCCAACATACCATCTCAGGACTATTTAATTGCTCATCTTCTAACATTGTGTATGCCATCAAATGCCAACAGCGCCCTTCAGCTCTCTATATTGGACAAACAGGCCAAACCCTACGCCAAAGGATAAATGGACATAAATCTGACATCAGGAACCACAAGACAGAGAAACCAGTAGGAGAACACTTCACTCTCCCAGGACATTCTATACAAGATCTCAAAGCAGCTGTTTTATTACAGAAAAATTTCAGAAACAGACTGGAAAGAGAAGTTGCTGAACTGGAACTCATTACCAAGCTTAAAACCATGGAGCCACCTGGGATGAACAAAGACATGGGATTCTTATCTCATTATGCATGATCAAGCTTTCTTTAGCGCCTCAGCCCTTGCTTTTTCCCCGCAGGACCAATTGCAGTCATCAGCAGTCGTTAACAGCCATCAACAGGTTTACCACTCCCATCACCCATTCCCACCCACCCCCACCACCCTCTGTATACACATAAGGGTCTGGCTCTTCTGTTTCAAGTGTATCTGAAGAAGTGTGCATACACACGAAAGCTCATACCAAAATAAAAACTAAGTTGGTGCTACTGAAGGAATTTTTTTATTTGGCAGAAAAAATGACACTCGTTTATCTTCTCACACAAAAAGCCAAGAATAAGCCCCAAACACTTGCACCTCCCTACCCCAGAAGGCGGATGGGGAATCCCCAACATAGACCTATATGACATCACCAACCAAGTGAGCCACATAATCCCATACATTCTAGAAGATGAGACAAAACAGTGGGTACACTTAGGTACACTCCCACCACAGCATACCCTTTCCTCCAAAACAAACTAAGGAAAATCCCCACAACATTAAACAGGTTGACACAGACCATGCATGGAACAACACCTGGAAGACAGCAGTTTGAGGAGGGTTCGAACCAATGCCTGACGACATACCCAGAAGGAAATTTCTGCTCATATATCAGATACAAAGGTCCGTATAGTTAAAGCTATGGTTTTCCCAGTAGCTTGATGTATGGAAGTGAGAGCTGGACCATAAAGAAGGCTGATCACCAAAGAATTGATGCTTTTGAATTATGGTGCTGGAGGAGACTCTTGAGAGTCCCATGGACTGCAAGAAGATCAAACCTATCCATTCTTAAGGAAATCAGCCCTTAGTGCTCACTGGAAGGACAGGTAGTGAAGCTGAGAAACTGGGAAACACGGGCCTGCGAGCGCTCCAGTTGGAGAACAGCCTTTACCAAAGGCGTCATGGGCTTTGAAGATGCTCAAACTCAGGATGAAAGGGAGAAACAAGCGAAGAGGAAGGCATGTTTGGCAAACCATGATAAACTCCCACCCGGAAACCTATGTATCCACTGTGGAAAGACGTGTGGATCCAGAATTTGAATCCTCATCACTTATGGACTCACTGTTAAGATCGTGTTCATGGAAGACAATCTTACTCGGCTATGATTGATTGCCAAAGAAGAAGAAGAAGAAGAAGCCCAAGAAGTGTTGTTCATCATAAAGCAGGTTCTCTGGGCTTGCAATAGTAAATTCTCTTTATTATCAGCCAGAAACATGCTTGTTTTTTCATCTCGGGCTTATAAAGTCCTTGATTTCTCTCAAGTGGGTGGTTAGCTGAACCTTGTGGATGAGAAGTCTGATTATTCTCCATGATCGGCTGCATTTTAAACAGCTGCTCCAACATGTTTTTCAGCTTCGGTTATCACAAGATGTGGCTTTCTTATTATTATTCTTTTTTTAAAAAGGATTAGACATATCAGAAGAGGTTCAGAGGAGTGCCACAAAGGTTATCAGAGTATGGAAAAGAAGTCCAATGAGGAAAGGATGGCCATTCCCTTACAGCCGACACTGCAACCATCCCTATTTCCCAGGGACACGCCACATTTTCTGGATCCCCTGTCAGGTAAATTCCTGTCCCCTTTTGTGAGGCTGGTCATTCATCAAGTTTCAGCTCTTACTGCACAATCTCTAGATCTCGAACCATAGTTTCCAGGTCATGCAAGGCAGTAGTTCTACTTTATTCTGCACTAGTCAGGCCTTATCTGGAGTACGGAATACTGGACACCATCCCTTAAGAAGGATGCAGGTAGGAAAATAGGAAAGGCTGAATGGGCTTAAGCTACAGAAGGGTACACTTTGGCTTAAACTAAGGAGGAACCACTTGATGGAAAGAGCAGTCTAACAAGGGAAGCAATTAGTTAAAAGAGTGGGGTGGTGGGCTCTCTCCCACGCTTGGAGATCTTCAAGCAGAGACTGGCAGGCTGTTGGGAATACTCAAGCTGTAGATTTCCTGCATCGAGCTCCTTCCAGTTCTATGATTCTACAAACTCACAGAGGCTTATCAACAGCTATCACCCATGAAAAGCATTGAGAAATGTACTCTGGAAAATCAGGCGCTTGCAGACAACAGGGTGAGGGGAAACATCCACTTCACGTATTGCTTGTTAACATCCAGGTGCATCCTGTTTAACTGTCTTATGACATTATACTAAGAAATGTATAATGTTATGGCTGCAGATACTTGCATTTGGGGGGGTGTCCTGCCTAGGAGATAGATAGATGATAGATAGATAGATAGATAGATAGATAGATAGATAGATAGATTTTTGTTACTATCAAGCAATATATAAATCTTGTGGAATAAATTGCTGGCTGCTGTTGGCAACAGAATGGTGGACTATGGTCTGCAGGGCAATCCCTGCATGCACTTCTTCTTAAAATGCATACGCTTCAGGAACTTAAAACTGGCATCTCAGAAAGATTGTTGTGCGGACCACATTAGACAAGTCAAACACATTACCATCAGTTGCTTGCAGGCTGTACGTCAGGCCCAAGGCCAGGTAACCCTTGGCTAAGAACTCTCTGGCATCTTCTCCCAAGCCAATCACCATCTTGGCAAAACGCTCTCCTTCTTCCAGCTGTAAGGGTAAGCCAATAAGAGAGAGACAGACATTACTGGAAGGGCCCCTTTGCAAGTAGAACACTCCTTTGGAGGAAAAAAAAGATCAAAACAGAATATCATCCCTTTGGGATGAACAGTGCATGCAAAAATTGGTGCCTCCGATTCTGGAGGTAATATAGCCACCATGAGTTGTAGTCACTGACAGCCTTATCCCTCCATAAATCTGTCTAGTCCAGGGTTTCCCAAACTTGGGTGTCCAGCTGTTTTTGGACTACAAGTACCATCATCTCTGACTACTGGTCCTGCTAGCTAGGGATGATGGGAGTTGTAGTCCAAAAACAGCTGGACACCTAAGTTTGGGAAACCCTGGTCTGTTCCCTTGTAAAAGCCATCTTAAACTGGTGGACAACACAATGGCTGGTATCGTCAAGTTGTGTTCTGTTCTGTATTATGTATTAAGTTTGACTGCAGTACTCATTCTGGCCACCGTGGCTGCAGTTCTTACCCTGCCCACAGTGGCTGCAGTTCTCACTCAGGTCCACAACATGCAAATGAAGGACTGAGACTGCTGTTCACGGATTGGGTAACTAGGGGAAGTTTGCTACTGTTGCAAGTTACTGAGTACTATATAAGCCAGCCGGCTAAGCTGTTGTGCAGTCCAGGACTCAGAGCTGAAATAAAGGTCTGGTTGTTTTAAGAGCTGTGTCTTCATCCGTCTTTCCCACAACTCAACATGTTCAATGGGGTGCTCCCCACATTCTGCAGACCTACAGCATCTCCACGCCTGCTAAGTTTCTGCTGCAGTTAAAGGCACAGAAGCAGAGCCATTAAAAAAAACACCTCTGGCACATGCATGCCTAGCTAAAATTTTGAGCCTGTCATCAGCGTTAACTTACAAGCAGGAAGGACAGGGCCTGCACGGGGCCCGTTGGCGGATGTTCTAAAGTTAGAGGAGGTGCTGCAGATGGGAGACGAAGGACATGCTTGAGAGTCTTGAAGTGTATTCCTCATTAGCTCACAGGATAGGCTGCAGGCCTTGTCAGCAATAATCGACAGTGTCAGCTCTGGGTTAAGAGCCAAGTAGCATAGCTTAGCACTATTGGACAGATCCTCCTTCTCGGAGACTTTGATTAGAGTCTCAAGTTTTCTTTAATGGTTTGACTTGGAGCTAAACCAGGTTAGACACAAATATTTCAGGGTCCGATGGGAAAGCATTCTTGATACCCAGCCTTGTCAATAACTCGGCCGTTTGCTCACCTCCTTCGTCCCAGAAAGGTTAAACATAACTTGGCCTGCCAGAAATATGCTTGCCACCCCAACCCTTCCCAAGAGATCCCCTTCTGCGGAGCCCGTTTTTCATTATGATTGTGAACAAAGAGTTCGTAGTAGAATCACAGAACGGTAGAGTTGGAAGGGATCTGGAGGGTCCGGGTTCTGGGAAACTAAGCCGGAATAAAATTCCAGGGTGACCAAGAAGCCTCAGGCTGCATTAAAAGTTCTGCAACCTCTCAGGGTTCCTTAGCTGTCAGAGAGAGCGAGAACAAGTTGTCATCCTCTCCTGAGCCGAAGGAGGTATGCACAAATAACACTCAGCAAGATTTGCCAACAAGCTGCATTCAGCCGCTGCAAAATATAATAATCTGTGCTCTCCACTGCCATCATCGTTGATAGAAACTGTGTGTTTTGTTAGCAGCAGCCTAACTCCTGAAAGCTGTTTTCCCCGAAACAGGGGGAGGCAGTTTCCCACAAACCATGTCATTTTACGGAAGGTTTAGGAATGCCTATTTGAGCCATGCCCACAGGCACAATGACAAGGGAGAAGGAACAGCAGGTGCTATCCCCTGGCAAGCGGCCGCCCAGCTGGTATTCAGCTGGCACAACTTGTTTTGTGTTTTCCTTTTTCTCCTTCCTCAGGAGTCCAAGGCCTCATACAATAAAATCTGTACTCTGTGTGTTTGGAACAACTTGGCATCGCTGGGGACAAGTGCAGTGCTCCTGGCCTTGGATCACAGGGCAAATACCTCAATCAGCCTTTGCCAACCTGCTGCCTTCAAGATGTTCTAGACTAGAACTCCCAGCAGGCTCTGCTGACTGGGGGCGTTGTGCGTTGTGAGTCCCAAACATATGGAGGGCACCAGGCTGGTGAGAAGGCAGATCTAGATTTCCAGAGGACAGAGGTGTCACTCAAAACTAAATAAATGAGAAGAGAAAATGGGGAAGGGTTAAAATGAAACCCCAGCACTGAGGGGCAAGTGCTTGTGGAGGCACAGAGGTAGAAGATTTAGGGCAGGGGTGCCCAAACTAAGGCCCAGGGGCCGGATGCGGCCCAATCACCTTCTCAATCCGGCCCGCGGACGGTCCGGGAATCAGCATGTTTTTACATGAGTAGAATGTATCCTTTTATTTAAAACGCATCTCTGGGTTATTTGTGGGGCCTGCCTGGGTTTTTTACATAAGTAGAACATGTCCTTTTATTTAAAGTGCATCTCTGGGTTATATGTGGGGCATAGGAATTTGTTCATTTTTTTTCTTCAAAATATAGTCCGGCCCCCCACAAGGTCTGAGGGACAGTGGACCGGCCCCCTGCTGAAAAAGTTTGCTGACCCATGATTTAGGGAGTCTTAGGCAGCAAGGTTTATAGCTCAGGGGCAGAACAACTGCTTTGGGTGCAGAAGGTTCTCCAGTTGGGCTTGGTGGCATCTCTGTCTGCTCCATATGAACCTGACTCCATCATAAAAAAAAAACAGCCATTCCAGCCTCCAAGCATATACCATGAAGTTTTATCTTACTACAATACAGAAAACTCAGTGAGATTTTTTTAAATGTCCCTTTTAAATGAGCAAGGCCTGCCATGAAGGCCTTGGGAATTACAGGGTCTGCATTTCATAGCCTTTCTGTGGCACTGCCGGGGTTTTTGTGAGGGGTTTTTGTTTTTTGCTATTGAAGCATCCGACTGACACTTCCGAGGCAATTTCCATACTGCCCTCAATCAGTTTCTCTGGCTGAAATCCAGGTAACAAGACCTGCCCATTGTAAGTATGCATGCCCGTCACTTGCTGAATCAAGAACCTCAAGCTTAAATCGAATCCACATGTGCATCAGAACGTATTCCCAGATGTGAATGACATCTACGTGCACTGCTTTGTTTTCAGTGGAATATACATTTAAATGCTCATTGAAAGGCATGTGCCCCATCCCCATTCTGCAATAAGTGGTAATAGTAAGAAGAAGTGTTTATACAGGGCTTAGACAGCATGTCCAAACTACTTTACGTGCATTACCACATTAATTTAATCCTTACAACATAGGACATGTTTGAATTGTTCAACTTTCAAATTCCGAAAATGAGGGGTGCTAAAAAGTTGTAACGTGACTTGGGAATTCAAAATATATTTTGGTTAAATTAATATAATGCAGTTTTGCTTAGTAAGTAAAATGTCTGCAAACTTGTATAGAAATCATTCGAAAATTATTGTCAAGTATTGCAGTTATATCATCATCATCATCATCATCATCATCATGTGCTTTTCTTCTAGAAAAAAACTGCTGGTAATGCATACCCTTGAGTACTCCCAGAAAAAAGCACTTACTACTACTACTACTACTACTACTACAGTACAGTGGTACCTCTGGTTAAGAACTTAATTTGTTCCGGAGGTCCGTTCTTAACCTGAAAATGTTCTTAACCTGAGATACCAGTTTAGCTAATGGGGCCTCCCACTGCCGCCGGCACGCAATTTCTGTTCTCATCCTGAGGTAAAGTTCTTAACCCGAGGTACCATTTCTGGGTTAGCGGAGTCTGTAACCTGAAGCATCTGTAACCCAAGGTACCCCTGTATTACTACTGTACTACTATTGCTATTTAGCATTACCTGACATTTTCAGAAAGTAACATTAAAATTCTTTGGTCTTCCAAAAGCAGCCTGTGTACTTTTCCATCAAACATAGACTTACCAAGCTAAATGTTGCCCAGTTGCAATAACAAAAGCAGGCTTGAATTCCTCACATCCAAAAACATATTCACTGAAGAAATTTGCAAAAAGGTTCACCCCCTAAAATGACATGCCCAATGACAGCAAGCTTGTAAAGCGGGTGATTGTTACCACGCTCAAGTTTCAGAAGGAAGAGATGAGGCCGAGACGCCATTTGAATGGCAATGCCCATCAACTTTAGGGTGGTCTGGTCACCTCAAATATTTTATTAGGGGCCCCTGATATAACCTCAGCCCCTAGGAATTAGCTCCTATGCCACCAGCCCTGAGGTGCCCTGCCCCTGAGGTACAGTGTATTTCACTAACCGTACCCCCTGGCGCATTGGGACTTCTGGATCTCTTTGCCGCGCCCAATTAATATTCATTTCTGCTTCTTAAGCATTCTGAGATTCAGAGCACAAGGGCAGGAAAGTAAATTAAATGGCAGCTTGATTAACTAGCGAGAGAAAGTGCTCTGTGCTTTTCCAAACGTGCTGTAATTATTAAAATGATGTTTATTCCAAGCCGTTAAAAAGAGGGGGGGGGAGATTTCTAAGTACGGTGGTACCTCGGGTTACAGACACTTCAGGTTACAGACTCCGCTAACCCAGAAATAGTACCTCGGGTTAAGAACTTTGCTTCAGGATGAGAACAGAAATCACGCGGCGGCGGCGGCGGAAGGCCCATTAGCTAAACTGGTATCTCAGGTTAAGAACAGTTTCAGGTTAAGAACGGACCTCCAGAACGAATTAAGTTCTTAACCCGAGGTACCACTGCACAGCTTTCTTGAGCACAATAAACAAAGCCCAGCAGCTATACCACCACACCAAATAATAAACATTAGACAGGGAAAGAACACTGGGCTTTTCGCTTATATGCGGCGTTCTGACTTCCTCTCTCTTTCTGTAGCTAACTGGCAATTACATTTCTAAATTTATTCCAAAACTAACAGCATATTTATAGCTTGCTCGAAATACACAGAATAAGTCGCATTTGCAAAGCTTCCTGAAAATGAAGTGCCTTGATACTTCCTAGCTGAGAAGTTGTTAATTTTCCATTAAAAGGCCGCAACCAGATACCTAGGTACCTAGGAACAGCTAGCCATTCACACTGCTGCCAATAGTGGAGAAATTATCCTGCCGGACTTCCACCGACGGTGATCTCGTTCTAATTTTATTACTCTGCAATTTGAGCATGCATAATGACTGTAATCATTGTATTTAGGAAAGAAGTCCTCCCAAGGCTGAAGTATTATATACTTTGCTGATGGAAGGAGGCAGAGCTGCTGATAAACGACGGGGACCATGTAGAATTTACGAGGGTGTGCATGGTGTTTTAACCATTTCTGCTAACTTGTGCACTGGATTATTTTACGAGCCAATGGGTATAGTCTCTCACGTACCGTTGGCATCTACGTTGGGACCTATTTGTCGCAGAGCATGGCAAGCTCCTTACAGGGCTCCAGACAGGCTGGAACAGAAGCCTTATAGTGCTTATAAGACTTTTGGTCTGAAGACCTAGGCCTCCCCATTGGTGGCCCCCAAGGCTGCTTCGGTCAAGCCACACCCACCTGCCCATATGACATCAGATTTTTTTGGGGGGGGTGAAGACACAGTTCCCTGCCGAAAGCAGGGTTTGCAGGCATGTTCGGTTGATTGATTGTACGGGGGCCTGAAATGTTCTGTGCCTTTGCAAAGCACTACAGTGGTTGTGTTCAGGATTCACCAAGGTGATGCAGTGGAAGAGTTTTCACAAGAGCATGGGGAAAGAGAGAACACAGTTGTTGTTTTCCCTTTCCCACCCTCCTGAAACCTCCCACAATCTGACGCTGCAGCCTATAAATATTGTTGTTGTTTAGTCGTTTAGTCGTGTCTGACTCTTTGTGACCCCATGGACCAGAGCACGCCAGGCACTCCTGTCTTCCACTGCCTCCTGCAGTTTGGTCAAACTCATGTTGGTAGCCTATAAATAGGTCTCCTTAAAGATATTCCCAAGCACACCCACACACCCACACACCCACACACCCACACACCCACACAAATCTAAGACTTAAATTCTAAATGGATGGCTACCACTCGGTCTTGAGAGAGGAAGGGAAGCTCTATGGCGGCAGCAAAACTGGTGCATTCAGGAAGCGCAGACACACACTAAATGCACATGTTGCCCATATTTCAGGGTGTTCTTTTAATACATCCCTCTTGCCATCTACTGTCCGGGCTGGAGTCAGACGCAGGTTAGCACTAATGTAAGAAGTCACCAAAGCCAGCGAAGCTAACTCATCATTCAAGTAAACCTAAATGCAGTTCAGGCCTAGTGGTCTCAGCAACCCTTGCCGATAGGTCTTGCCCCAATGACACAGTTGTGAGGACTGGAGGTCCCTGCCTTCCCACCCGTCCCTAAGGCTCCTCCTCTCCAGGGTTTTCCTCACTCAAAAGTCTCAAACTGTGTCTGCGCACAACCAATCTCTATTCTGATCTTTTCATTTCTCAGAGGCCAGAGGGAAGGGGAGCTGGTTACAGCAGGAGGGGGGGAGACCCCCTGGATTCTCCAGCAGTCTCTTGGCCCCCTATCCCCTCCAGCCTCTGCTTCTGCCTCCGACTGTGGACTTCTCTCTGCCACAGACTCTTCCTGCTCACTAAACCCTGTTGCCCCTCCAGCTTCTGACATCTCCTCCTCCCAGTCTTCTCCTTCCGACCACTCATGGTCACCCCCCTGGCTCTGAGCCATCTTCCCCTGGGGGGTTCCGCAGCTGGTGCCCCCCGCCGCTCCTCTGCATCCAGCTAGTCCGTGACATCTGCACTGAAATTGGACTCCAAACTCTCTTATGTTTAAAAAGCAAAGTGGGTGAGGCTAGAAAACAAGGAAAACTGTGTGTCATCTGCTATAACAGGTGTCTCATTAAGCAGAGTCTATTTCTACATGCTGCTTTTTGAAGACGCAGCTGGATGCAGCCATTGCACTGAGGGCTGGGACTTGAAACTAGACCTTTTCAATGGCAGCATCGAGATGATGGAACTCATTGCGGGGGAAGCTAAACCAGCTGCCTCTTTGAGCACCTTCAGAAGGCAACTGAAAACAGTTTTCTTTCAGCCTGCTTTTTACAGAGATGCTCGTTGGTTATTTACTGATATATCACTGCTGCTGTCTAGTTACTGCATTCTTGCCCCTTTTTTGGTGTTTTGCCATCTTATATACAATGCTGGCCCAATTTTGGGTGGAAAAGAAGGCTTTAAAATTATTCTATAAAAATAAGTGTCACAGTGGCCGGAGTGGACTACTTCAGAGTAACGACGCTACGCAGCTCTGCATTTTATTCTTTTATTGGTGCTGCGTATTTACAGTGCTCAAGTCATTGCTATTTACACGGAGCGATGTTGTCAGTCGGTTTCAGAACCTCCTAATGGCTTTTGGCGCGTCTTTCTCCAACACAAAAGCTTTGGCAGACCCATCCTCTTGCCCCTCCTCTTCCTGCGTAATTCTGGAGTTGGGGGGATGGGTCTTCCCCCCTTACTTGCCCCTTCCTGTCCCACCTGGGACCCTGGCTCCTCTACCCTGCCTGAGCCTCGGACACGACTTCCTGCTTCCCCACTGGAATCGGAACTCTCCCTGCTTTCCCCTTTGCTCGGGGACGGGCTTGAACTCAGGAGGGGAGGGACTTCGCGATATCCCCTGTCCCTCACATCCACCCCCCTCCCAAGCTCTCCTTCACCCCTCCCCAGGCCCCCCCCATGTGTCGGTGACGACTGGAAGCCTAAAAACTCGGTGCTCTCCGATCCCGTTGGTGTGAACACCTCCCCCCAGTCCTGCGAGCCCCCCCCTTCCGCCTGGGAGGACGGGAATCCCAAAAAGTCCGTGGCGTCTGAGCTGGTGGGGGTAAAAATGTTTTGCCAATCTGCTCCTTCCTCTGACTGGGTGGATCTTGGCGACACCCATACCTCATCCTCTGGTTCCTCAAACTCCGCTTCCCAGCGCCATGGTGAGCTGTTCTCCCGTGCCTCCTCCTCCTCCCCCTCCCTTTCCATGTGCCAGGGCTTGGGTCTGTGGGGAAAGAGGGCGTGAAATTCTTCCACCAAGAATTCCTCCTGTATCTGAGTGGCGGGAACCCATTCATTCTGGGACGGTGGAGCATCCTCCCATGCCATGAGGTACTCCAGGCCCCCCACCCCCCACCTTGAATCCAGGATGGCCGTGGCCTCATTGAGTTGCTCCCTGTTTTCCCTCTCCCCCCCTCCCTCGGGGGTTTGTTCGCTGTCCCTGAGCCTGCTGCTTTCCCTGTACGGCGACAGCAGCGATCTATGAAACACTGGATGCACCCTCATGTCCTCTGGCAGTGCCAGCCTGTATGCCACCGGGTTGACCTGTTGCGTGACCGTGAAGGGGCCCAGCCATTTGGGTGCCAGCTTCTTGCACCTCCCTCTGGTGGGAAGGCCCTCCGAGGACAACCACACCTTGTCCCCCACCCTGATGACCTCCCCTTGTCGCCTGTGGCGATCTGCCCCCTTTTTGTACGCTTCCTTGGCCCTCTCCAAGTGTTCTCTGAGCTGCTGGTGCACCGTCTCCAGTTCCTCTGCCCAATCCTCAGCCTGTGGGCCCTCCTCCTCCTCCTCCTCCCTCTCCCTCTCTGGGAAAGATCTGAGGTCGCGCCCGTAATTGGCCTTAAAGGGCGACACCCCTGTGGAGACGTGCACTGCATTGTTGTAGGCAAATTCTGCTAGTGGCAAGCGATCCACCCAGTCCGTTTGCCGCTGGCTGACGTAGCATCTCAGGTACTGCTGCAGAATGGCGTTGACCCTCTCCGCTTGTCCGTTGGTCTGCGGGTGTCTAGCCGTCGACAAGCTGACCTCCACCTGCAGGAGGTTCATGAGCCGCCGCCAGAACCTGGAAACAAATTGGCGGCCACGATCCGAAATAACCCTTAAAGGTAATCCATGCAGTCTGAAAATGTGATCAACAAACAGTTTGGCTGTCTCTTCTGCCGAGACTGCCCTGGCACACGGTATAAAGTGACACATTTTGGACATGAGGTCCACCACCACCAACACTGCAGTCTTACCCCTGGACGAAGGCAGATCTGTGATGAAGTCCATGGACACCACTTCCCACGGCCTGTGTGGTGTGGCTAAGGGCTCCAGCAACCCTGGTGGCGCTGCTCTGACCACCTTCGCCCGCTGGCAGGTGGTACAGCCCCTTACATAGTCTCGAACATCTTCCCGCACCCCTGGCCACCAGAAGTGTCTCATGACTAGGTGAGCGGTTTTGTCCCTTCCAAAATGCCCCGCTGTAGGGTTGTCGTGCATCTGCTTGAGGACCGTACGTCGAAGCTGGGTGGTGGGTAGGTACAGCGCACCCTTGTAGAAAAGCAGCCCTCTGCGTTCTGCAAAGTCTTTTGCCTGCTCCCTCCCCCCTCTCAGTTCTCTGAAGATGCGGTTGGCAAATTCATCCGCTGCCGTCAGTGCTGTGAGTTCTGCCTCGCTCACCACAGCTGCTCCGCAGGACCATGCCGACGGGGGGAAAATGTGCCTTGGGGCTGGTGGCGCCTCCTCCTCCATGTACTCTGGCTTGCGGGAGAGGGCATCCGCCCTGACATTCTGCTCCCCCGGGATGTAGTGGATGGAGAAGTTGAAGTTCGAGAAGAACTCTGCCCACCGTATCTGCCGCTGGTTGAGCACCCTGGCAGTTCTCCAGAACTCCAGGTTCTTGTGGTCTGTGCACACCTGGATGGGGTGCTTTGCGCCCACCAGGAAGTGTCGCCAGTGCTGGAACGCAGCGTAGATCGCAAGAAGTTCCCTATCAAACACTGTGTAGTTGCGTTCAGGCTGTGTCAGCTTCCTGGAGAAGAAGGCACAGGGTCTCCACTCCCTGTTGGCGTCCAGTTGCAACAAAATTGCGCCCACAGCTTTCTCAGAAGCATCTGTCTCAATGCGTAGGGGCGCGTCCTGCACCACATGGAACAGGTTTTGGTCTGAGGCGAACACTCTCTTGAGGCTTTCGAACGCTGCTTGCGCCTCTGGTGTCCACTTGAACTTCTGCTTGCCTCTCAGGCAGTCCGTGATGGGAGCCGTAACGCGAGAGAAGTTCTTGATGAACTTCCTGTAGAAGTTAGCGAAGCCTAGTAGGCGTTGGGCATCTTTGCGCGTCCTGGGGCTGTGCCAGTCCAGGATGGCCTGCACCTTGTCCTTGTCCATCGCCAGCCCCTTGTCTGACAGCTTGTAGCCCAGGAAGTCCACCTCTTTGGTGTGAAACTTGCACTTCTCCAGCTTCACATACAGGTGGTTCTCCTTCAGGCGTTGCAACACCTCTCTGACATCTTTCACGTGCTGCACTGGGTCATTCGAGTAGATAAGGATGTCATCTAGGAAGACCAAGCATTTCCTGAAGAGGAGGGACCCCAGGACGTGGTGCATGAAGGCCTGGAAGCATGCTGAGCCCCCTTGCAAACCGAAGGGCATCACCAGATATTCAAAAGAGCCCAGAGGCGTGAACATCGTGGTTTTCCATTCATCTCCTTCCCGGATCCTGATCAAGTTGTACGCCCCCCTTAGGTCCAGCTTGGTGAAAATCTTGCCCCTGCGTGCCGCTGTCAGGAGATCATCCACTCTGGGCATGGGGAAAGCCACTGGCTCTGTCACCGAATTCAGCCGTCTAAAGTCCACCACAAGACGGCGCTGTTGCGTGTCTTTCTTGTCCACCCAGAAGACCGGGCTGCCCCCTGCTGCCTTGCTTTCCCTTATGAACCCCCGCTTGAGGTTCTTGTCGATGAAAGCGCGCAGATCCTCCAGCTCCTGGTCTGACATGGCGTACAGCTTGGCTGGGGGTATCGTCGCCCCTGGCACCAGGTTGATCTGGCAGTCAAAAGGCCTGTGCGGGGGTAGGTGGTCGGACTCCGCTTCGCTGAAGACCTCCTGCAGGTCCCAGTACTGCTTGGGTATTGCCTCACCCCCTTTGATATGCATGGTGGCCACCGTGGCTATCGGAGGCCCCTCCCCTGGTTGGTGCTGCATGCAATGTTCCAGACAAAAGTCCGACCCAAACGTGATGCACCTCTGGTGCCAACTGATGGAGGGGTCGTGGCGCGCCAGCCAGCTCATGCCCAAGTAAAACGCAGCTTGCATGGGAGGCGAATCCAAAACCCACCCCAGTCTGTGCACCAGCATGGTGAATTTCGCCCAATATGCGCGAACTGTCATATTTCCTTGGCGTAAATTATGCAGTTCCTCCTTAGTCTGGTCCAAATGACTATCGGACGAATACATCGTCCTCAAACCTTCTAGAAATTGTTGGACATTTTTCATGCAAGGATTCTTGGTTGCGATTAATGGTCTTAGCCACTCCCTGGCTGCTCCGGTGAGATGTTCCACAATAAACGCTACTCTGTGCTCATCATCGGGGAACTCATTCTGGTGCAGCTCAAGAGCATACACGATCTCAGTCTCAAAGCCCTGAAACTCCTTCGGGTCTCCATTGAACTTGCTTACAAGGGTCCCTGCTCTCCTTCCTGGCAGCACTTGGACTTGGGGAGCCCCTCCCGCCTTGTTTTTCTCTGCATCCAGCTTGTTTTGGAGGTCTACCGCCACCGCCCTTAAATGCTGCTCTTTTTCCTGGAGCTCTCTCACCTGTTCCGCAAGTTGTAGCCGGTCGTCCTGGACCTTCTTAGTCTCCTCTTTAGCTGCCTTCAATTCTCCCTGCGCCTGCAGCGACAGCTGTTGCAGTTCTAGCTGGGCTTGCTCAGCGATCTGCCGCCACTTCTCCGCCTCGGACACGCTCATCCCGGCAACTCCGAAGTAGCCCAAAAATGATTAGGAGGTTGCTGTCACAGTGGCCGGAGTGGACTACTTCAGAGTAACGACGCTACGCAGCTCTGCATTTTATTCTTTTATTGGTGCTGCGTATTTACAGTGCTCAAGTCATTGCTATTTACACGGAGCGATGTTGTCAGTCGGTTTCAGAACCTCCTAATGGCTTTTGGCGCGTCTTTCTCCAACACAAAAGCTTTGGCAGACCCATCCTCTTGCCCCTCCTCTTCCTGCGTAATTCTGGAGTTGGGGGGATGGGTCTTCCCCCCTTACTTGCCCCTTCCTGTCCCACCTGGGACCCTGGCTCCTCTACCCTGCCTGAGCCTCGGACACGACTTCCTGCTTCCCCACTGGAATCGGAACTCTCCCTGCTTTCCCCTTTGCTCGGGGACGGGCTTGAACTCAGGAGGGGAGGGACTTCGCGATATCCCCTGTCCCTCACATCCAGCATATAAATGCTTTGCGGAACCCCACGAAGAAAAGAAACACACACACACACCCGAAAAAGAAAAGAACCCACAGCCAAGAACTGTAATAGCAAAACGATTCCAGAATTTTTCGCATGTTAACAGTTCGATCCTGTGCAAGTTTACCTGGAAGTAATTTCTCCGGTGTTCAATGGGGCCCCAGGGAAGTGTGCACAATATTGGAACCTCAAGAATGAAGACTTTATTCTACTGTACACACGTGTATCCTTAAGTCCCTTAAGACTGCATCCATTAATCGAATTGTCAGTGCAACTACCTGAAGAACTTACTTACTGCAATATTAAAATGTAGCAAGGCGCGGCCCCCTTGCAAAGGAGCACAATGCACTTCAACACCATAAAATATTAACAATAATATTAAAAAAATATTTTCCCCTGGAAGTATTTATTTGACTGTGACAGTTGAGGAAAAGCGAGGCCTGCGTGAGGCGTTTTATCACCCGCATTGTGATCCTGTAATATTTATTTCAACCCGTTAATTATTCAGTCAAATCAATTAAAAGCAAGACAATTAATCAGCCCCCGAGCTCTTGGCAACCGTCTATTTCCCTTCCCTGCAGCTTGCCACTTCTTATTTTACTTGATATTTCCAATGATCACCATCCACCGCTGACTGCAGGGCCACCTGGTGGAGATGCCATTGGCGGAAGCGGCAGGCTGAGAATTTATTAAAACCCCGAGCAGCTAAACAACCGGCAGATGCTTCTGCTGCTGAAGATTATCAACGTTTTCCCGAGCCACGGCTCCTCCCAGTCACCCCTATCGCGGTGACTGGAGGGTAACATCTTAACAAGGCTGACATTTTTAACACAGAGAGAGACCCTGCTGTTGTGACATTGGGAGCAAGAGAAAGGGATCCAGCAGCCAGCTGGAGAAAACCAAGCCTTCTCAGAAGCAGATGGGCTCCTAGATACATTTAAGCAGCAATCCTGAGCCTACTTAAGGGGTGCAATGTCTGACTGTAGCGTAGGGGGGGGCTTATCCCCCTCCCCGTCAAAAAAAAGGCATGCATACTGGACTGGCTGCACAGGAGAAAAACAGCAACCAAGCCTACGTATTATGTTTGGAGGGAAATTGGATAGAGCAGGCAGTTCCCCACTCTGAAGCAGCGGGCAACAACATTGAGCGCAGAGCTGTAATTTTGCAGCTGTTCAAGCTCACTCCCCCCCCCCCCCGCTGCCTCTTGTCTCCTCCTCTCTTTGAGCCGCACTCAAACGCTGCTGCTGCTGCTTTCAATGCGGCACCTAATGCATTATGTAACAAGCACTGCGCCAGGCAGCTTGCTTACCCAGTGCAGAGGGCCGATGCAGACCTTGGCGGCCAGGAGAGGGACGGTGGGGTCCTCAGGACGCAGCTTCACGCATTCTTTGAGCACCGAGACGGCGTGCGCGGACTGGGCAGGAGGAGGAAGGGGAGAGGCGTTTAGTGTTAGGCAATGCAGTTCCCAAGTACAAGCAAATGTGTCACCTCTTCAATACTCAGTGCTAACTCTGCAGAGTTAAGACATCTGAAAGAGAAGAATCGGGGTTCCCTGGAAACCGCATCCTGTAGCTGATAAACTTAAACTTGCCCCCCCCCCAGATCAGGGCCACTGATAGGTTGTAGTAAAATAAAAAAATTCCTTCAGTAGCACCTTAAAGACCAACTAAGTTTTTATTTTGGTATGAGCTTTCGTGTGCATGCACACTTCTTCAGATAGGTTGTAGTTACTGAGAAGCAAGGGGAAGGTGTTCTGCTTCTGCTCACGCCACGCCCCCCAGGAGCCTCTAATGTCTCCATTTCACTGGCTCCATCCATAGCTGAACCCTAACAATGAAATGGGTTCGTTTCCAATTGGATGGGAAGAGCACTAGAGACTTGTGGCACTTCTGTGTATTTCATAGAATCATAGAGTTGGGTGGGTCTCCCAAGGGTCATCTAGTCCAACCCCTGCAATGCAGGAATCACAGCTAAAAGATCGCTGGCAGGTGGCCACCCAACCTCTGATTTCCTTATGCTCCGCAGGGGTCTTCTGATGGGGCACTTGGGTGGTCCCCCATGCCGCTGAGCTTGGGTTGGCTTTTCACATGGCAGGCGCTGCTGCCCCGTGGAACTCCTTGCCAATAGAAGTTTGGCGAAAGACGTCCCTGCCTGTTTGTAGGCATCTTGGAAGAACTGTGTTGTTCACACAGGCCATTCAAACCTGAGATCCTTTACTGACCGGCTGTCAATGATTGACATTTTTAATTCTTCCTTACTGTAATGCTGTCTCTGTAGTTTGGCTACTGCCCTGTGGCATTTTCACATTAAAGTTTGGTTTAGAAATATTTAAATAAAGAGTGTTCTACTTGCCAATGAGCACGGAAACTGCTACCCAGCAAGCACCCCACTCACCCCAGAAAACTATCCTAATACCGGTACTGTATTAAGCATTCTCTGTCTCACACACACACCCCACTGTCGCAATCAGAATCCTTTTCCAGTGCATACAGAAAGCCCTTTTCTGCCAAAATTTCAGGTGCTTCTCTCTTGCTCAGCATGCTGCAAGGCTGCCAACACTCCTATGCACAGTTTAGGTATGATACGCAATTCCTGAATTTCCGTACTGCCTGCATTAAACAGAAGCAAGTACTATTCTGCATAGGGACCATTGCATTGGGGGAGGGGGACACAAATGGATTTGGTATAGGAGAAAAGGTAAGTAGAGGCCCCTGGTTTAGGGAAAGTAGATAAGAGACTGGGTTTTCTCTCTCTCTTATAATCATGAATGGTGGGAGATTCAGGTAAGATAAAGGCAAGTGATTCATCACATAGCAGCACATTGTACATACCCACCAACATTCCTCAGATGAAAATAGGGACATTTCTCACACAAACACACACATACAACTCACCCTCCTCGGCCCCCCATTTGTGTCCCTCCCCAGCAGAGCTTTTCCACCACACCAATGTGACACAACACACAGATCCTCCACCATCCTGGGAAAAAAAAAACCTTAGTCCTGATTTTATTTAAACCTTTGGTAGATTTTGAGTGCTGGACCATAAAGAAGGCTGATCTCCGAAGAATTGATGCTTTTGAATTATGGTGCTGGAGGAGACTCTTGAGAGTCCCATGGACTGCAAGAAGATCAAACCTATCCATTCTGAAGGAAATCAGCCCTGAGTGCTCACTGGAAGGACAGATCGTGAAGCTGAGGCTCCAATACTTTGGCCACCTCATGAGAAGAGAAGACTCCCTGGAAAAGACCCTGATGCTGGGAAAGATTGAGGGCACTAGGAGAAGGGGGTGACAGAGGACGAGGTGGTTGGACAGTGTTCTCAATGCTACTAACATGAGTTTGACCAAACTGCGGGAGGCAGTGGAAGACAGGGTCACGAAGAGTCGGACACGACTAAACAACTAAACAACAAAAGATTTACAAAAAGGAAAACACACACCAATAAATACATTTTAGATTAGACACGGACACACAAAGCATTTTTTTAAATTAAAAAAATCAAGACTCCTTGTGCTCCCCCTTTCTTTCTTTCTTCCTGCCCACGGGGCCCTGCCCCCTGTCTGCTCCTCTGAGCCAGCACATCCCAAAGGGCTGGGCCTTGGGAGCCGCAGCGTCTCCTCCTCCTTGCTGACTCTCCAACAGCCGCTGCCCTTTATTTTGCCTGACCTGTCGCATATTTCGCCCAGCCAAAGTTGGCAACCCTAATCACTTTCCACACATTCCCACGAGAAGGTCCTGGCAGGCGAGGGCAAGCCAGCAGTGTCTCTCTCCAGGACTAAAAGAGGAGAAAGGAGGGGAGATGGGCAGAATAAATCCCTTCTCCTTTATGCCCGCGAGTCTGTCAACCCTGACTTTTCCAGCATTGATGAAATGATGGGTCCGTAATTGAAAAGCGGCACAGTTAATCAGCAAGGCAATCTTTAATCCCTTGACAGTGAAGTACAGTAAAGAGTGCATAGCGAACGTTGCAATAAAAGATTACACGGTGGAAAGGGCTCGTTGCCAAATGGAGCTCAGCAAAGTGCCTAACGTGGCTCTGAGAAACAAGCCCCCTGGAAATTCTTGCAACCTTTCCTATCAAATGTTAGAAACGAATGCTTTGCAAACCTGCCAGCATTCCACAGAACAGGGCCATCTTAACCATAGGCACCCAGGCGCTGGGCTCTCAGGGGCGCGAGGCCGAGAGTCCGGGGCCCGAGAGTTGGAGCGCCGTGGCGGGCTCTTCTGCTGCGGGCTCTTCTGCACCACGAGTTCGGGGGCAAGCGAGACAGCGAGGCGCTGAGGCGGCCAACCAGCTCCACCCTCCTGCGCGCCTGGGATTGGTGTAGGGCCATGAAGAGGCCTGCCCAGCGCACGCTGCTTACACCACGAGGCACCTTGCTTCGCTCAGTCACCAACACCAACGCCTCGGGCTGGTTTGTTGCGCTAGGCTCCTTGTGTTTCCTGTTTTCTTTCTTTTCCTGAGCAGAGATAAGTGTGGGACAACTTTGGGGTCCCCCTAAAAAAAGGTTGACAACTCTGGACAACCTGGGGGGGGGGGGCACTGGGTGGATCTTTGCACCCCAGCGCTGCATATGCTTAAGACAGCCCTGCCATGGGAAAATGTTCACATTGTTCACAAACAAGCAAAACATTTATTATGATCATGGGTTGTGTGTGTGCATACACACCAGCAAAGATGGAAGATCCTATATAATGCGGAAGGAATTTGACAAAATGAACTCACACGGCCAGGCCTCATCTGCATTATACATTTAAAACAATATTAAACAGCGATGGCTTCCTTCCAAAGAATCCTCGGAACTCGGGTTTGTTAAAGGTGCTGAGAGTTGTGAGGAGACTTGAGGGCATCCTGAGCAAGTTTGCAGATGACACCAAATTGGGAGGGGTGGCTAATATCCACCCCAAAGGACAGGATCACACTTCAAAATGACCTGAACAGATTAGAGAACTGGGCCAAAGCAAACAAGATGAATTTTAACAGGGAGAAATGTAAAGTACTACACTTGGGCAAAAAAAATGAAAGGCACAAATACAGGATGGGGGACACCTGGCTTGAGAGAAGTACATGTGGAAAGGATCTAGGAGTCTTGGTAGACCACAAACTTGGCATGAGTCAACAGTGTGATGCAGCAGCTAAAAAAGCCAATGAAATTCTGGGCTGCATCAATAGGAGTATAGCGTCTAGATCAAGGGAAGTAATAGTACCATTGTATTCTGCTCTGGTCAGACGTCACCTGGAGTAATGTGTCCAGTTCTGGGCACCACAGTTCAAGAAGGATACTGACAAGCTGGAACGTGTCCAGAGGAGGGCAACCAAACTGGTCAAAGGCCTGGAAACGATGCCTTATGAGGAACGGCTTAGGGAGCTGGGTATGTTTAGCCTGGAGAAGAGAAGGTTGAGGGGTGATATGATAGCCATGTTCAAATATATAAAAGGATGTCATATAGAAGAGGGTGAAAGGTTGTTTTCTGCTGCTCCAGAGAAGCGGACACAGAGCAATGGATTCAAGCTATAAGAAAGAAGATTCCACCTAAACATTAGGAAGAACCTCCTGACAGTAAGAGCTGTTCGGCAGTGGAATTTGCTGCCAAGGAGTGTGGTTGAGTCTCCTTCTTTGGAGGTCTTTAAGCAGAGGCTTGACAGCCATCTGTCAGGAATGCTTTGATGGTGTTTCCTGCTTGGCAGGGGGTTGGACTGGATGGCCCTTGTGGTCTCTTCCAACTCTATGATTCTATGAGACCCCCCCCCCCCGGTCTGCTCGCAGAGCTACAGTTCTCAGAGTAGTTTAACAGCCAGTCCCTCTTCCAGGGAACCTTTGGGAACTGGGATGGATAGACAGGCTGGAGATAAGTGATGATGCTTAAAGATATGTTCAGTGCTCCTGGAGGTTTGCCACTAAATGTCAGAACGTCCCGTCATTTCCCACAGGACGTCAGCAATTTATTACTGGACATTTTCAGCATTAATGAGTTCGTAACACCTGCCAAAGAAAACGCAAGGTTTATTAAAGATAAATAGAGTTCACTGACTCCCTAATGTGATCACTATGATGCTATGAGAGATCATCTTGGCTGTGACACCTGGAAGACCTGCTCCCTGCCTTGCAGGCCGTTCCATCTTGCCTGGAAGGGCAGGGCCTTGACTGACTCCAGCTGCAAAATCTGGGGCTGCTGAACAGACTCTTCCTGTCTTCCTAATGATAGAAGTTGAATTTTTCAACTTTCAAAAATGAGGGGTGTTAAAACGTTTATAACATGATTTGGGAATTTTAAAATATATTTCAGTTAAATTAATATAATTAAAAATCATTAAAAATTATTGCCAGACCCAGGTGGCGCTGTGGGTTAATCCACAGAGTCTAGGGCTTGCTGATCAGAAGGTTGGCGGTTCGAATCCCCATGACGGGGTGAGCTCCCATTGCTTGGTCCCTGCTTCTACCAACCTAGCAGTTCGAAAGCACATCAAAGTGCAAGTAGATAAATAGGGACCGCTCCAGCGGGAAGGTAAACGACGTTTCCGTGCGCTGCTCTGGTTTGCCAGAAGCAGCTTTGTCATGCTGGCCACATGACCCAGGAAGCTGTCTGCAGACAAACGCCGGCTCCCTCAGCCTATAGAGCGAGATGAGCGCCGCAACCCCAGAGTCGGACACGACTGGACCTGATGGTCAGGGGCCCCTTTACCCTTTATGATGTTGCTGATGTTGTTGTTGCTGCTGCTGCTGCTGCTATCAAGCATTACCTGACATTTTCAGAAGGTAAAACTAAAATTATTTAGTTTTCCAAAAGCAGTCCATGTGCTTCGTCATCAAATGAAGACTTACCAAGCTAAATGTCCAAGCGCGAAAATAATAGTGGACTTGAGTTCCTCACACCCAAAAACATATTTTTAGGACCCCTAAAATATTTGGTTTCACCCCCTAAAATGACATGTCCTACAGTGGGTTATTGTTTAGAGGGAGTTGTTGGCTGGGGGTTGTTGCTGTTATTGATATGATTTGTGTGGAAATGGTTCAGTCTGGCTGTGCATTTTTTAATGCTTTATTTGTTGTCTATCACTATTTTTGCTATGTTTTAATTATGTATTGTTTTCATGTTGTGAGGCACTTTGAGCATAGTGCGGAAAGGCGGCATGCAAATAAAATTACGTATGCCTGTATGCATGTGTACGCATGCTAGAGTTGGAATTTAGTGTGCCTGTTAAATCCAACTTTCACAACATCGGAGAAGCCAAACCACATATAGGATAAAATATAGTGGGGCAGTAGTTTGCCTTGATGTGCTTAAACCAGCCTTGAATTGAAGGGGGGGGGGAAGCAATGCTAGCAAAAGTAGAAATTATGGGGTCTCCCACTATCTGAAGGGCTGCCACTGCCATGTAGAAGATGGAACAGACTTGTTTGCCGTTGCTCCAGAATGCAGGGCTAGATCCAATAGGAGAAGGGTAGGAGCTGTTGGACAGTGGAACAGACCACCTCATGAGATTGTGGATTCTCCTTTGCTAGTGATGCTTAAGCAGAGGCTGGGCGATCATCTGGGATGCTTTAGCTGAGTGCTGAGAATTGAGCACTGAGCACTGAGTATTGAGATGACCTAGATCCCTTCCAACTTCATGATATACAGTATATAATTACAGAGAAATATATAGACAGGTGGATCTTTGGTACAAACTACATCCCATAAGAGATGATATGGAGTTCTGGGTCTGCATCTTCAGACTGGGGGAGGGAGGAGATCTTCAGCGGCAGTCGTGAGCATCTCTATGCGTACCAAATTCCAGCTGCATTTACTAGCGCATGTGCTTGTGCAACGCATGCGCATGTGCTGTTGTGTTGTGTGCACAAGAATGAGAGAATGAATGATCACACATATTAGAGTAATAGTGGATTCCGCAGCGTCTGTGTAGGGTCTAAATAATCAGATAATTAAAATGTTAGTATTCCTCAGTCAGGCTGTGGGTGGAAAGTTCATTGTTTGCAAGATCCAGCGCAAGATAGTAATAATTAGACTTATTAGTGATGCGACTTTAAACTGGGAAAGAATTTCAATACAAGTTCTAGGTCTGCATACAAAACTCCATATTTGGATGTCTCTGATCAATGCATAGGGTGGGCGTGTCCCCCCCCCCAAGCCAAACGTGAAGCAGACTTCAGTTTCTCAGTTCTGGGCCGCAACACCTGCTGTTCACCCATTACAGTACAGCCAAGCTCTTCCCTGCACATCTCTTTAAAAAGAATTTTTTTTGGCAAGCTACAGATCTGTGTGCGGAGAGCTGTCTCTTTCATGCTTCTGACAAGGGTCTTAAGAACCCCTCTGCTGGATCATCAGATCAAAGGCTTGCCCAGTCCAGCATCCTCTTTCTCAGAGTGGCCAATCAGAGTGGCCTCTGGGAAGTCCACAAATAAATAGGACATGAGGGCAGTGAATGATATTCAGAAGCCTCTTAGTTACTCTGTAAACCATCAAGGTCAGTAATCATTGTTCTTAAGGCTTTGGAAGGCAGGACAAGAACTAATATCTGAAAATTGCAGGGAAGCAAATTTCAGCTAAGCATTAAGTGACATTTCCTAATGATAGAAGTTGTTTGACAACACAACAGACTGGCTCTGGAGACGGTTGACTCTCCTTCGCTGGAGCTGTTCTACCAGGGATGTATGAGTTGCATTCTGCATTGCAGGTCCTGCACTGAGCAGTAGTTTGGATTTGATGGTCCCTTCCATCCCTGATTAAAAAACTGATATTTAAAAATGATCTATTAATAATGCATTAGCTTAAAGAGTTAAGTGCATTGCTACTGAAGTATATTGAAGTAATATGGGAATGACAAAATGACTGGAAATAAACCAATTTGATCAAGCAGGGATATTGAATTTATGATATGAATGACACAGAATTAATAGAAGTGAAATTATTTATTAATGAATTTAAGAAATTGATGGCTTTCATTGCATGGATTAATGATAACTTAATTCCTATAAATTAATTCCAATGTAACACACACACACACACACACACACACACACACACACACACACACACTAGATGGAGTCACAGAAGAACCATCCAAGCTTTATCTGGGGGGAAACTGCATCCAGAAAAAAAAAAAAAACCCAGAGCAGAAGGATGAGGTGTGTTCCCTTCCTGATATGTATGGGGAAAATTTAGCTACCAAACTTAAAGCTGTGGATGAAAAGGGGGGTGGAAATGTGGTCGATATCTAGCATGCACAAAAGTTGATTTCAAGTCAGTTTGGTACATACAGAGGACTATGATGGGAACGGATTACCTAAGCTGGTTTTAAAATATACAATTAAGCAGCTTCCAGAAGAAACAGTATAGAAATTGGATTGCAGCAACTGGGAATGTACTGATTTCAAAAAGCCCCCCCCCATTTTTTTTACAAGCATACATACTGAGCAGAAGGCAAGCCGTCTTTCAAACAGAGCTAGTCTTTCAAAGCAGGGCAAGCTTTTCCCCCCAGAGCAAACAATATACCCTTTGGGCTGCAGAGGCCACTGCAAAATGCAGGTTTCTCTGTCTTCCCTGGGCTGTCTTCCAAATCCAAATGAAGTGGATACACATGATGAGCATGTTGTCATATATGCTTGCAACCTTCCTTGCAACCTCAGATTCTAGTTCTCTTAATCTGGTGCAATTTGGTGCCTAGATTCAGCTGATATTATACACTTGTCGCCCCATGTGGCAGCTGGGAGCTGGTGCTTCAAGGATGGGAGAGACTGCCAGGCAGTCTGTTTCCAATCCTTGCCATTAAAGCAATTGCCTAGGATTAGAGAGATTATATAATCTAGTTGTAAACCCACTCCCCAGAGTTTATGACGGCGACCCAATATCCCACATTCGCTGTTCAAGCCGCTGGCTGCGATCCAAGCACAGCGGCGATATAGCTCTTTCTGGTTTTGATGGATTTTCAGGAATCTTTGGAAATTTCCATGTGCTTAGAGAGACAAATCTCTCTCTATCTCCCTCTCCCCACTACACGCCCTCTTGCCCCTCCTCTCTCGGCAGAGAAATCGACCCACTGAGTGTCCTCTAGCTGGCTGACCTTTGTAACGGAATCTTGAACCGGTACAATCTTTTAAACTTCCTTTCCTTGCTTGTGCTATTTAAGGAGCCAGCGAAGGCCCCTGCAACTCCCAAGGCTCCTGGCTGCAAGGAAAGACAAATGTACGGCTGCTGCCTTATTTCTTTTTTAAAGTGCGTTACTTAGCAACCAGGCTAAGCTTTTGAAAGGAAAGCAACCAGAAGGAGCATCTCAAACCATTCCATCCCTTTGCTGCTGCAGAACGTTATACCCCAGATATTATTTATACAGTTCCCCCTAACTTTCTAAAAGGGTTTCTTCCACCCTTGCAAGCTGCCAGGTCAAACTTTGAAACTGGCCTTCAGGAGGGTGGGGTTGTGGTCATGGCAGACTTTTGGAGCATTTGCGTACTGGACACAATGTCTATTTATATTTCCATCTGAGAAATGTTGGAGGGTATGGAATAGGGTTTCCCTGTTTTCATCTGAGAAATGTTGGCAGGCATGACATTGCCCTCCTTTCATCCCAAAGAGCTCACAGAAGTCTGTTTATTCCTTTCTCTGTTCCTTCCCTCACCCGCACCTCACAAGAAACCTGTGACAGAAATTTGTTTTTTTCATTACATTTACAAATCGCCCTTTCTCCACATGGAGCATGAGAAAACGACAAAAACGACAGACCGGCAAAACGCAGCAGCGTTTGGCCGAGACACAGGGCTAAGCAGGGCATAACAGGTCCCATTAATCCAGACCTCGGCCTCCTTCGCATTTATAGAATCATAGAATTGTAGAGTTGGAAGGGACACCAAGGGTCATCTAGTCCAACCCCCCGCAATGCAGGAATCTTTTGCCAAAATGGGGATTGAACCCATGACCCCAAAATTAAGAGTCTCATGTTCTACCAACTGAGCTATCTTGCAGCATCTTACTTTAAAACAGGGGCACTGATCCTTATTCTCTCCCACACACGACATCCATCTGTTTCTTGCTCCGGGCACCAATATCGCCCCTTTCTCCAAAACAGAAACAGAAACAAGTAGCTGGAGCAACAGACTGAAGTGAGGCAAGACACAAGGTGGTCCAGCACCTATCATGACATGGAGTAGTGGCTAGGATAGGAAGGTGGGTGTCAGCCAGGAGTTCCTTGTGCCAGAGACTCCAGAACACCCAGAGGCAGATTCTTCTGTGGAATTATCCCCTTCACAACAGGGACGTCACATTCCCCAGCACCTGCTTGGCCAGTGAAGGCCACACACACAAGGCAGGAGAGGTGCAAAAACAGAGGAATACCCTGTTAAGGTTTCCTCCACAATTCAGGGAACGTTAGCCCAAGAGGGACAGAAAGCCTCCTATGCTCTCCAGACCTTCTACAGAAAGTCGACAACATACATTGCGATCCAAAGGCCTGCAAGCTTGGCTGACCCTGCTTGCTACTTGACCAACATCCCCCTGGAGTGTTTATTGTGGGCGAGGAGGAGGGAGAAGGAGAGGTCTGGTCAGGGCGGCAGAGGATGCCAAGCAGTGGCAGCCCCGCACCATGCTAGACTGGCAGGTGGCAGCTGAGGGGTCCACCAGTGAGAGGGAATGAAGGAGAGGGGGAGGGATGGAAGGAAAGGAGAAATCGCTCCTTCTCCCTTCTTTCTATTGGCCCTTGTGCCAGGCCAGGCTCTTCCTCAGCTGCACCAACAGCGACACAACTACCATTTGGGGCCAAAACTGGACAAGGGACACTTTTGTTCAAAAACAGGAAGATCCTGTTTTCCTAGGGACAGGTGTTAACCCTAGCCCTTCCCCCACTATACATGCAAACATAGCAGACACATGAAAGGCAACACATGTGTCACAGTGAACATCCCATGGGCTTCTCACCTGAGTTGGGGATATAAATCCAGTGCTCTATATCACGACACCAGACTGGCATGAGAGCCACTTAAAATGTGAAACAGTCACCCAGGTTAACAACCATCTCTGAATATCAATGCACTCGGCACACAGTTTATTAAACAGCAAGGGAGCACCTTGCCTCTGCACATCGCCGACCTTTTCCTTTTTAAAAGAAAAAAAGGGAAGGAGATGAAAGCCCAACGAAAATGGTGATAATGGATTGCAGAGAAGCCTCGCTGCACTTTCCCCGCCCGACGCTCTGCCAAAATTTACAGCGGCACAGCAAACATCAGCTGGGAGCCGTTTGATTCTCTCGCCCACGCAAAAGCTCAGAGTAACCAAGGCATCGGCGAGAGCAGAGCAGCTCTTTGCAAAGCCTCCCCTTCACTCCTTGCCATGCCCAGAACATATCTCAAGCGTCAATTAAGGGAGGCAGAACTGCTGTCTCCTTTGCCCATGGGCCTTCATTCGCACACAGCCAAAGGGAATCAGAATTAGAGCCTCTTCTAGAAGATCAGATCTTGTGTTCTCACTGTCAGTACTACACATAGGGAGAGTCCTGTTGGATCAGACCCCAGGTCCATTGCTTCCAGCATCCTGTTCCCCTCACTGGCCAACTAGATGCCACCAGCAGAACAGACCATTCCAGTTATGGTTCCCCAGAGGCTGGTAATTCAGAGACACAGTGTCCCTGGCTCTAGAGCAGGCATCCCCAAACTTCGGCCCTCCAGATGTTTTGGACTACAATTCCCATCATCCCTGACCACTGGTCCTCTTAGCTAGGGATCATGGGAGTTGTAGGCCAAAACATCTGGAGGGCCGCACTTTGGGGATGCCTGCTCTAGAGGAAAGAATAGCCTCGTCCTCCTAAAATTTGGCTAGTCCCCTTTTGAAGTCAACTAAGATGGTAGCCAGCCTTTTCCTCACTTCATTTAAAGCACACGGCTTTCCCCCAAAGAATCCTGGGAACTGTAGTTTGCTGAGGATGCCGAGAGTTGCCAGGATACCCCTATTCCCCCCACAGATGCTACAATCCCCGGATCTAGGGATTTAACAATCAACCCCTTTCCCCAAGGGAACTCTGTTTTGAATCATAGGAGCAGTGATTCATGCCACTAAGCTACGAGTGTTCCATGTTTATGGGCAGGCAAAACCAGCATAGCATGTATGCATCCCTATTAATTATACACAGCAACATATCCCCTTCAGACCCTGTTTCCTGTCTCCGAGATGGACTGGCCGTTCTTCCGTGTGCGCTAGAGACCAAAGGCCTGCTTCTGATTGGCACCAGCGACCCTCATGTGGCCTTGCAAGAGAAACATCTTCAAACAATTCTTACTCAGGAACCTCTGAGCCTGGTTTAAGTGCCCCCGCCACTTTTGTTCCCCGTGTTTGGATCCTGTGCGGAAAGCTAAGTATAAGGGAGTTGGGGTTGGAGAAAAGCTAGCCACTCTCCATCCTTGTTTCCCAACTACCCTCCTGCCTAAAAACTTGACAGCCCTTATGGAGAGCTAGAATTTGGACGGATCTGATGCAGTTTTCCCTGGTGGAAGCTATCCGGTCTGGCTCTAGTCTGTGCCGGGATGGGAAGCTGCTGAGGAGCCCCTGTGTGTGACACCTTGACTTCCATCGCAACAATGAGAAAAGCCAGTATATTTTTTGTTAGTAGTTATCAATTCACTAGCGCACCTGCAAACTATATTCAGCACATTTCATGATCCATGCTGTTCATAGTGGGGGGACGGGGACTGCATACCTAGAACAGAGGGAGCAACCCGTTTTCCGTCAAGGGCTACACTCCTTCAGGAGTAATGTGGAGGGCATGACACACATGGTGTGCCCCCAAACCTTGTTTTCTCTCTCTTTCCGGCATCTCCTCCCTTCCCACCCAACAGGCTGCTGCAGGAAAAGGGACAGGCCACTCATCTCAGAAATCCGAACTTTCAAAATTAGGCTGCAGGTTGCAGTTGATTGAGAAAGTACAGCCTTTGTTCAAGAAAGTCAAAACGCCATTATAAAGTATGAATACGGATAAACCTTTGCATTGCACTAATAGGTTGGCCAGCAAGAGAAAATCGGTGTTATTTTTCTCCTTTTACGAGCGCTTACAAGGTGGTGTTTTTACCAAGCTCAGGTTGGAAAACCTAGGCCTTTTTAAAATGTGTTTTTCCCCCGGGGGGGAGGGGTTATAGAGTTGTTGTTGTTATTATTTTGAGTATGTATTTTGTGGTTTTGTATTTTGACTTTATTCTGTGAAACGCCCTGAGAGCTGCTTGGTATAGGGCGGTATAAAGGTAAAGGTAAAGGGACCCCTGACCATTAGGTCCAGTCGTGACCGACTCTGGGGTTGTGCGCTCATCTTGCATTATTGGCCGAGGGAGCCGGCGTATAGCTTCCAGGTCATGTGGCCAGCATGACAAAGCCGCTTCTGGCAAACCAGAGCAGCACATGGAAACGCCGTTTACCTTCCCACCGGAGCAGTTCCTATTTATCTACTTGCATTTTGACGTGCTTTCGAACTGCTAGGTTGGCAGGAGCTGGGACCAAGCAACGGGAGCTCACCCCGTCACAGGGATTCGAACCGCCGACCTTCTGATCAGCAAGCCCTAGGCTCAGTGGTTTAACCCACAGCGCCACCTGGGTCCCTTATAGGGTGGTATATAAACCCAATAAATAAATAAGAAATAAAGAAACCACAGCAGAGAGGGTCCAGGACACAAGATGAGTACAAGAGCTGATCCTCTGGTTACTCTTTACAAGATACTGTACTAGGATCAAAGATTTTGAAGATTTGTGGGGCAATTGAAGCGCTTGTCACGCTGTGTTTCCATCATGTCACATATTTATTCCCGGTGCTGCAAGTCTGAAAGTAAAACCTCGGGATGTGGGCTCATGTTTCTAATGAGGTCAGGAATTGGCTGTGGCAGAGAGACAGGTGAAAAGAGATCTTCTGCCTTGGAAAACCTCAAGTGCCTTTGGTGGTCTGGGGAGATAGCATCCTCTTTCCTCCCTGCCCCCATCCCTCTGGCTCTCTGCCATCAAGCTGCAGAGTATGATAAAAAAACCCTAGTCCACATGTCCTGTCCCTGCCATTAGTGAGATGACAGCATTGCAGAGGATAGAGCCGGAATCCTTTGGGAAAGTTTCAGTGCCTGGGCTGAAATACTGCACAGATGGAGAAAGAAATTGCTTCTGCTCAAAGTGTCAGACACAGAATATTTTACAGATCTCGGATCAATTCGCGAAGATCATGCCATTTAGCTTCCAGAATATTTAACAAGATTAGGTAGGGGACCAGGAACATCCTTGCAGTATAAAAAGCTGCCTTATATCGTAGCCAAGATTATTTAGTTCACAAATGTTTGTACTTCAGCAAAGAAAGGCTGTGCTCCAGTTATATAGAATGTACTTTGTTCTTTGGGCAACCCAACTTTGCTTTGAGAGTTAACGTACTCAAAATGCCACAGTCAAATGGAGTCAGGGAGCAGGATTCGAAGTACGAGCAGCAGAAACGAAATGATAACAAATGTTATAGACTAGAGGATATGGATTGGATAAATGTATGGTGTACAATGCAGCAGGAAGAAGGGTGGGAACATCATGGAAGTAAGGGTAGGAAGTCAAAATGCCAATAGGAATTAATATTAAAGTTGAAGTTAATATGTAATATTTTGGGGGGGAAATTCAATGAAAATCTAAATTAGAAAGGAAAAGATAGAGTTAACACGCTCAACCACCTGAGCTCAGCATTGGAAGAAACTGTGATTAGAGTAATACTTTATGCACCTATTAATCAATATCATATTACAATAATACTCATACTGGGCCTGTTTGGGGGAAAGGATGGGATGTAAACAAACAACAACAGTAGTTCAAATTACCATTTGCTTTGGAGAATTGAGTACAGATAATGGAAACTTTTCCATGAAGGTAAATGTTCTTTGTGTTTGTTTGTGCCTTACCTTGCCACAAGCTGCCATGGAAAGAGCCAGTTGATACCATAGGTGAAATTCACCAAACGCAAGTTTCATTGCTCTCTCCAAACACTGGGGAGAAAAAGAAGAAAGCACAAGTATTATCACTAGCAGATTCTCAACTTTTGTGGAATTCATTACCAAAAGGTTGGGGGAGGGGGGGACCTAGGTGATTTTATATTTTTCAGTGGGGATAAAAAAATGTCCATCTGGCATAGTTCAGGTTTTAGCTGCACAAGAGACACCCTGATCCGGTGGGATCAAGTAAAGTCTCTTGGGTGCCTCTTGGGAGAACACATTTTCATCAATATATTAGATCCAATTCTCTTAAGTTGTGTGTGTCTCCTCTCCCCCCCCCCAATAATTTTTATTAAATTTTCTGTTTTACAATTTAGAATATTCATTCAAACAACCTTAAAATCTCAGTGACTTCCCGTCTTCTCTTTCCATGGTTCATTTTGCATGACATGAATCCCTGCATATCTTACATAAACTAAACCATTCAGTATTCCATTGTTACATCCATCAAAACTTATTTACACTGTTGACTTTATCTTAATGCTGCCAGCGGTTTCAAGCGTGCACAATCCCCCCCCCCACATATTCAGTAAACATTTTCCAATCTTCTTTAAACGTATCTTCTTCATGTTCTCTTATTCTTTATGTTAGACCCGCAAGCTGCGCATAACTCCATCAGTTTAAGTTGCCATTCTTCTTTAGTTGGGACCTTGCTCGTTTTTCCATAGCCCCCCCCCCAAAAAAGAAAGAGTAGGAAAATGGGAGGGTGGAATGGTGCGACCTATAGGAACTCTCCTGCTAGGAGGTGAGGATACAGGGCAGGCATCCCCAAACTTCGGCCCTCCAGATGTTTTGGACTACAATTCCCATCTTCCCCAACAACTGGTCCTGTTAGCTACGGATCATTGGAGCTGTAGGCCAAAACATCTGGAGAGCCGCAGTTTGGGGATGCCTGATACAGTGTAACGTTTTGTTGCAGGCCCGACTCATCTCAGCTGACAGCCATCCCCACATCCCGCGACAGCAAAATTTCAGAAGTGAATTACGCTCCTCGTATCGCTGCAGCGTCGTGGGAAGAAGGCGCATTACAGCAGCTCCCACGCTGCCAGCGTTAAGAAAGGTGGCCTTAGGAGTCTCCCTCCTCTGGAGTCATGGGATGAATTGCACACGGCCCCAGGCAGAACATGTGTATACCCATAAATGTTTCAGTTAGATGTAGTGCCACTTGGATACACTTCAGCAAACGTTATAAGCAAGCTGGTGTGTGTTTGGAAGAACATAGAGTGCTGCCTTGTTGTTTTGGGGAGGATTAAAAAAAGAAAGAGAAGAAAACCTAGGAGTAGATACCTCAGAAAGCATGACATACTGCCCTCTTCTGCCCAGCGTGATAGTTAGAAGATCGTAAACCGCCGACGCATCCCGGAGACTGATGGCTCGGTCGTCTTTTTGGTCAGGGGCCCGGCTAATTACTGCGTCCTGGTTTGCCTGGGAGTGAATTCAGAATAAAAAGAGAGGTCAGGTCCCGGAGGAACGAGCGGAGACAGCCAAGCACACCTCAGAAAGAGGTCGCCATCTATGCACTGCATGTCCAAGCAAAAGTGCCCATATGCAGCCCCCTGCTTTCATCCGCAGGAAGCTAATTTGGGAAGGCAGAATGCATTTACAGAAATGCTGGGAGACGATTCCCTCAGATTATCTCTCGGAAACCTCTAGAATGAGAGACGACAAGAGGCCCCACAGCACCAGAATGCTTCAAGGCCCGGGGCTGCACTTAAAATGGTGCGCCCAATTACTTCAGCTGCCTGCAAGTTTACGACGGCAACCTTTTAAAACGATGCAAGACAAAAGAATACTCCTCCACTTTTTCCCGTGGTCTGAAAAATGTGGGTTTGCGTTAAGTATCGCAACATCCTCTTTTCAATGTTATGGCGTTCTCTAAACTGTGGCTCCAATACAATCGTCTCAAAACTCAATGGCAGGGTTTTGGACGGCAGCTCGACAAACCCTCTGTACCCCACTCATGCCCTCCAACATTCCTCCAATGAAAACAGGGGCATCCATACCCTCTGATGGAAATAGGTAGAGGTAAAGGTAAAGGGACCCCTGACCATTAGGTCCAGTCGTGACCGACTCTGGGGTTGTGCGCTCATCTCGCATTATTGGCCGAGGGAGCCGGCGTATATCTTCCAGGTCATGTGGCCAGCATGACAAAGCCGCTTCTGGCAAACCAGAGCAGCACATGGAAACGCCGTTTACCTTCCCACCGGAGCAGTTCCTATTTATCTACTTGCATTTTGACGTGCTTTCGAACTGCTAGGTTGGCAGGAGCTGGGACCAAGCAACGGGAGCTCACCCCGTCACAGGGATTCGAACCGCCAACCTTCTGATCGGCAAGCCCTAGGCTCAGTGGTTTAACCACAGCGCCACCAGGGACGTCCTAAAGAAAAGCAGGACATTCCAGGATCAAATCAGAAACTAGGGCAGCTTCTGTAAATCTGGGGCTGTCCCTGGAAAATAGGGACACTTGGAGGGTCTGCACTGCTTAGTAGTACAAAACGGTTCGGCTTTAAGATGTTTTGCACTGCAGCACGGCTGCAGAGAGTCCTCCTCAGGTTAATGTTGACTTGCAAAAGAATATGTTGCTTAAAACATACTTATTTTCCCTGTCAGGTGCAAACCCTAGAGTGCAAACAGCTCCAAAAAGCACAGCTATGGACCCATAAGAGCACCATCCTGTTCCCAGATGCCTCTGGGAAGTCTGATACAGAACAAGATAGCGACAGCCCCCTCCCACATTTGTTACCGGGCATTAAGAGACATGCTTGCTGTCACCCCAAGGGGTAGTCTTCAGCTACTGAAATCTCCATGTATCTGTTTGTTCCCCTTTGTAAAGCCATCTAAGGCAGGAGCAGAGAGAACAAAGTTGAACAGAAGTGCAACAAATAAATAAATCCTAATTGTTTTATCCAGCTCCTTCTCCCCAGGCCTCCTGTGAGCTCCTCTCCTAGATTTGGCTTGGAGTCTCCAGGAATTGACCTCGCTCTCCAGCCATCTGCTAAAACCAGTCTTGGGAGATTTGACAAGCCACCACCAGTTGGGCCCACAAGGTGTCCATAAGGCTAATTCTTGGTTTCTCCATTAACTACCTCGTTGATCTTGTGACAGGAATATCTGCCCTCAGGAATATAGATCATAATGAGAACAGAAAGGCAGCTGGGTATCAGCTGAATCCCTGTATAATCCAGTATGATCTACTGGATCATGTGGAAACAAAATTTTAAAAAATTCCTTCCAGCAGCACCTTAGAGACCAACTAAGTTTGTCATTGGTATGAGCTTTGGTGTGCATGCACACTTCTTCAGATACACTGAAAGAGAAGTCACCAGACCCTTATATATAATGAGAGGGTGGGGACAAACATAGTTGGTCTCTAAGGTGCTACTGGAAGGAATTTTTTTATTTTGTTTCGACTGCGCCAGACCAACATGGCTACCTCCCTGTAAAATAGATGCTCTATCACTGGTGGGTGGGCATGTCCCCCCCCAAAAAAAGAAAGTCATTTGAACTTGTCAATTCACTCTGAGCAGAGAGAGATGAGCAGGAAATGGATTTAGAGCCAATTCATACTCTCACTCCTCAACTGTTCCCAGAGGTGTGGCTATTCTTTATGCCCTAATACAAGAGGAACGTTAAAATCTATTCAGTGAAGGAAAGCTTTTTTCTGGAGGTTTAATCTTCTGTGGGCCATAATCAACGGCACTTTGTCACGGGGCATTCTTTGAAAAGGAAGATTTAAAAAGAGCAGTGGGGAAAGGCAGAAGTTTATGGAAGGATGTGCATAATCAACCTCACTGTCAATTAAACCTTTCCACACATTGCATACCACGCTATTAAAAAGTTTCTGCACCAGCAGCTCTGCAGCAGCGTTTATTTGTGAAAAATAGCTGTGCCGAACAAGCCCCCACATATTCTGAAAGCCAGTAATCAGCTTCGCATCAGAGTCAGCTATTTCAAGCATTTGTCAGTGGGCCAAACTAGGAAATTTAAAGTGATGCCTTAGCACAGATAGAATATTCACCCGAACTAGTACATTACCGCAAGCTTTGGGCTTACGAAAAAAGGGGACAGGAATACATGCAACTACAAATACCGCCTGTTAGCACTGCAATAAAAAGGAAGTGCTTCCTATATGTTCCAAGCACAGGCAATGATGCCATACACCAAATGCAGAAGGAACATGGAATAATAATAATAATAACACCGGTAATATTTTGTATACCACCTTTCATCCCTAGGGCGGTTCACAACATAAAAATACAATTTAATTATCACTTGCACAAATAGTGTTTCTTCTTTTGACCATAATCACTTAAGAAAGTTGGAGAGTGGATGGATCTACACACAGGGGGGGAAACACTATAAATACCGTAAGTCAGAAATTAAATCGTTATAACAATATTTCTAAATAAATAAAAAACCTGATGTAAAAATGCTATAGAAAGGTCTTGTGGTCTCTGACGTCATCTGGTGTTGCTTGTTTATAACACATTCAAATCACTGCATTTTGACTAATGTAGTCAAATAACGTCTAATATTGTACAACTATGAGGTTTTCCTCATAGCTGGGGGTTGTTTGAAACTTATTTATTTAGTGAAACTTCATAGTAACACCTTACCTACAAGGCCACATTTCACTACAGTGACATGTGAATTTGCCAATTCTTAAACTTTGTACCAGTGACTATTTGAGATTCCTTTTCAGGTGCTTACAAGAACATAAGAAGGCCCTTCGAGATCAGGCCAACGGCCCATCTATCCCAGCATCCCCTTCTCACAATGGCGCCTGTGAGAAATCCACAAGCAGGGCCCAAGCAGAAGAGCCCTCTGCAAGCATGTAGCTCAAAGGCCAGGGCACATGCCTTAGATGCAGAAAAGTCCCCCGTTCAGTCCCTAACAACTCCAGCTAAAAAGGGATCACTGGTGGAGAGCCAGAGTGGTGTAGTGGTTAAGAGCGGTGGACTCGTAATCTGGTGAACTGGGTTCATGTCCCCGCTCCTCCACATGCAGCTGCTGGGTGACCTTGGGCTAGTCACACTTCTCTGAAGTCTCTCAGCCCCACTCACCTCACAGAGTGTTTGTTGTGGGGGAGGATGGGAAAGGAGTATGTTAGCCACTTTGAGACTCCTTCGGGTAGTGATAAAGCGGGATATCAAATCCAAACTCCTCCTCCTCCTTCTGTCTCTAGGACCCTGGAGAGCAGCTGCCCATCAGAGGAGGCAACACTAGGCTAGATGAACACATAGTCTGAGCTGGTATAAGTCCGTTTCCTGCGTTCTAGAAACGGACATCTCTGTTGCTTCCGTCTCTAAGAAGAGTTTCTAGTCCTTAAGAATGCATGCAGGGACGCTCACTGGAAAACCCGCAAATGTGCATATATTTCAGGAATGGACTGGGCTGCTTCCAAAATCATATTCCATACTCGCAGGGTGACCTTTCAAAGCAATTATGTGAGTGCTCTACATACAGAAATGTTATGCAGAGATGGTGACGTGGCAGAATCACCATATGGTGCCTCCAGCTTGGAGCAGAGTTGCAAATTCAGACCGACGGCAGACAAAAATGAAAAATCCTTCCTGGGGCCCCCAACTCCCCTGTATGTCCCAAAGCGGATAAGAAGGAAGCCAGCAAGGCAGACCACCGAGCACCCTCTAGTACCTTCAAAATATGGTTCTACGGTCATCCTGTGATTCTACGGCCATCACCACATCCTGCGGTAGCAAACTCTGTCGTTTAACCATGCGCTCGGTTGTCCGATTCAACACACGGGTGGGGGGGGGCGTTTGACGTAAGCCGAATGAGCTCATTCGGAGCACAGAACTACAGGGCACTGTGACATAAGAGTGAGTGATGTGATGATTGACAGAGTGGAAGTGGGATGGGATGCTGGGTGGAGTGAGAAAGAGTGACAGGCAGAGAACCGCGGGTGGGAACATGACGTTTGGAGCTGTGAGGAGAACAGAGGGGAACAAATGACTGAGAGAGGTAATGGGAGCAAACGTACATGACTTAAGTTATCTCGGGATAGCATCAGAATTATGAGTGACTCCGTATAAAACCTCTTTCATATTAGAGAGCTTTGAAACTCAGCTCTGGAATAAAGAACAATACTGAAGCTGTTGAAATCCTTCACTGGAGATTACCCTCTGCTCTGAAATTGATAAGCATTTATCAATTATAACCAAACACCTAAGTTATTTGAGGAGAGCGTTTTCACCAGGGCAGGCTCACGCTATTGTATTGTCCCCTTCCTAGCCACCAACCTGCACCCTACATCTTGTTTGCACTGGGGATGTGTAGTACCGGGGGGGGGGGGGAGTCGTTCCCTCCTCCAACGTTTCCCTCCCCTGCCCAACAACAACCAGCCTCCTTCCCCCTGTTCTACAGAAGTGAAGTAAAAGCATTTGTTGTAGTTCCTTGGGTGGAATGAGGGAGCGGAGATGCAGCTGAACTTTCTTAAAAATAGCACCTACACTGCTATTTTTTAAAAAAAAAAAACGACGACCAGCAAATAGGGTCTGCAACAAAATTTTGCAGGGCGGATTGTGCCTGTTCAGGGTTTCAACCATTTTCTTCTCTTCCAGGACACTCTGTTCCACACACACACCTAGTTTTAAACACATATTCACATACCAAGTCAGTCAGCATTCAGTGCACGCTGAGCGTGCTCAGTCCTCACAGGTCTGTCTCTGATTTATGCACACCTTTGGGGTCTCCCCTCAACCTGAAATATTTTTTATTTATTTCTGCAAACCATAGAATTGTAGAGTTGGAAGGGACCCCAACGGTCATCTAGTCCAGGCATAGGCAAACTTGGCCCTCCAGATGTTTTGGGACTACAACTCCCATCATCCCTAGCTAACAGGACCAGTGGTCAGGGATGATGGGAGTTGTAGTCCCAAAACATCTGGAGGGTCGAGTTTGCCTATGCCTGATCTAGCCCAACCCCCTGCAATGCAGGAATCTTTTGCCCTTGAGTTTCCCAAAGCTTGTTGAGATGCATTGCAGATTCTGGTCTTGTTTTGCCTGCATAAGGATCCACAGCCGAAAAAGGGAAAACGCTATTAGTTTGTAGAATTCTACCCAACTAACCCAATAGAGCCAACGAAAAGAATGGAGCATTTAAAAAAAAAACTAAGAAGAATTGGGAGTGTGGAAGCTAGAGGCCACTTAGCTCAACATCTGTCCCACGAAAACTGGTGGGGAGCACTGTTAAAGATGGTATTCCATGCTAAGGATTGTAAGAAAGGAATCAAAAATAAAACTGTCAAAATATCCTAATGCCTTTATACAAATCTATGGTGCAAACAACACTTAGAATACTGTGTACGCCTCTGAAAGGCTCCTGCGGGGCTGCAAACGGTACAACGAAAGGGGGGCGACCAAAATAACCGAGGGAGTGGAGCAATTCCACTATGGGGAAATGTTACGGCATTTGGGGCTTCCTAGTTTGGAGAAAAGGTAAGAGGAGACCTGACATAGATGGAGGGCTTTTTTTTTCCAGTCAGAACTTGCCGGAACTCAATTCTGGCACCTCTCAGATGGGCGCCATTGCCTTTGTAAGAGAACAAGGGAGGCATTCATGGTGAGCTCCAGCACCTCTTTCTCTAGAAAAATAGCACTGTGGGGAAAAGTACTTCTTCACACAGAGTATGGTTAAACTACGGAATTTGTTCCCACAAGAAGTAGTAAGGGCTGCCATCTTGGATGGCTTTACAAGAGGAGTAGACAAATTTAGGGAGAATAAAACTATGAATGCCTGCTAGCCAAGATGGTGATGTCCCGCTTCTTTTGCTGGCGGCACTATGTATTCGTTGCTGGGAATCGTATGTGGAGATTCCCACCTGCACTAAATGGGCTTTGGCCTGATCCAGCAGGCCTCTTCTTCCTGTCCTTACTCAAGCAAAAGGCAACAGAAATTTTTGCAGTCCTGCTTCCGCCACCTTCCCTCTTTCTCAGACATTTTTCCAGGTCAAATCCCATCTGGCCATTTAACTCAATAATAAGACGGTGATAAATGATTCCCAAACTCTGTTACACTGGGCACACTGTTTATTAGTCTTGGCTACAGGCAGTCTGTTTTCCAATTCAGCTGAGGGAAGACAGAGAGAGAGAGAAGGCAGCCAAATTACTCTGCACCACTTGTGGTGTGTTTTGTTAATCTACAACATGCCTGGGAGATGCCACACCGAGGGGAACACATTCTCTTGCCATTAAAAAAAAACAAAAAACAGTACCAAATGACAGCGACAGTGGCTTGGGTGACAGGCTTATCAACTGCATCAAAACTGAGGGACAGGTCTTCATTGTGTAAATGGAAGCATTTCAAAATAAAAATCCTCAGGGGTGGGGGTTCTGGGAGAAAAATGCTGACAGAAAAACGCTCCTTTCCCAGCTTAGAGACAGCACTCGCTTATATTCAGCAGCACTAGAAATCCTGTTGAAGAGGGCAAGGTGACTAAAACAGGCCAAGGGAAGTTTTAAGGACAGCTCTTAATCTACCTGCACTTGGTAGATCAGGAATAGACACTGAACAGGCATCAGGAATATTCATTTATTAGTGGATTGTTAAATAGATGTTTTATTAAAAAAAAAACACACACACACACACAACCCAGGCCAAGGCGAACCTATAATTCGGTATCAGCTTTCCAATTTTTACCTTCAGATAATTATTTCCACACTTGGGGCCTCCAGCTGTTTTTTGACTACAGTTCCCATCATCCTTGACCGCTGGTCCGGCTAGCTAGGGATGATGGGAGTTGTAGTCCAAAAAACCAGCCAGAGACCCAAGTTTGGGAAACCCTGCCTTAGAGGAAAGGTGGGTTACAAATGCTATTTTCAAAAATCCACAGAGGAACCCCCTGTGCAGTTGTCTCAGAACTCCTGCACGTCACATAGGCTTCTAGGAGATGTACTGAGGCACGAAGGCCGGCGCAAGATGCATGCCACCTCAGACTGGTTAGGCTTGGACTACTGCAATGTGCTCTATGTGGGGCTACTTTTGAAGGTGACCCGGAAACTACAACTAACCCAGAATGCGGCAGCTAGACTGGTGACTGGGAGCGGCCGCCGAGACCACATAACACCGGTCTTGAAAGATCTACATTGGCTCCCAGTACGTTTCCGAGCACAGTTCAAAGTTTTGTTGCTGACCTTTAAAGCCCTAAATGGCCTCAGTCCAGTATACCTGAAGGAGCGTCTCCACCCCCATCGTTCTGCCTGGACACTGAGGTCCAGTGCCGAGGGCCTTCTGGCGGTTCCCTCGTTGCGAGAAGTTGCAGGGAACCAGGCAGAGGGCCTTCTCAGTGGTGGCGCCCGCCCTGTGGAACGCCCTCCCATCAGATGTCAAAGAGAAAAACAGCTACCAGATTTTTAGAAGACATCTGAAGGCAGCCCTGTTTAGGGAGGCTTTTAACGTTTAATAGATTATTTTATTTTATTTCTGTTGGAAGCCGCCCAGAGTGGCTGGGGAAACCCAGCCAGATGGACGGGGTATAAATAATAAATTATTATTATTATATTATTCTTTTGGCACCTGAGCCATAAGAAACACAGGAAGATGCCTCATACTGTGTTAGATCATTGGTCCGTCAGACTGGAAGTGGCTCTCCAAGGTTCAGGCAGAGGTCTTTCTCAGCCCTACCTAGAGATGCCCAAACCTATTACTTCTTCACACAGTTGATATTTAAACAATGGAATTCTCTGTCACAAGGTTCAGTCTCAGCATCTGGTATTCAAAGGCATACGGCCTCCAACAGTGGAAAGTGAACATAGCCATTGTGGCTGCTACCGGTAGCCATTAATAGCCTAATCCTCCTCTTTTAAGGCCATCCAAGCTGGTGGCCATCGCTGCATCTTAGCAGGGCAGTCTCGAGCAGGTCGGGCGCCCTGCCGCTGAGGGGCGGAGATCGCTCCGGCGCCCCTGCCCTCGCAGGGTGCAGCATGGTTTCCGCGCGGCTTCGCCGTGCAGCGCCCCACCTACCGGCCCGGCGCCCTGGCACACCGTGCCATCGGGACTCTACCTAGAGCCGGCCCTGCCTCTTAGTGAAAGCAAATTCCACAGTTCAGCTTAGGCGCTGTGTGGAGGAGTACTTTATTTTGTCTGTTCTGAATCTCTCGACATTCTTCATGGGATGACCACAGGTTCTAGAATTCTCCGCACTGTGCATAATTTTATCATGCCCCTGGCCTGTTACTCGCCCAAATGTTGTAAACTTCAGCCTTAGTGAAAAAATCCTGTTAAGTTTGCCTTGTAGGGCACTGTAGATACACTTGATTTTATTGCGCATTCTTCTGTTCAAAACTGCTTGTTTTTAAAGTTGCATTTCCTTCTTCTTTTGTATTACATTGGTTTTAGGTAAGCCACCTTATTGTTATAAAAAAACACACCCAAGGTATACATCAATAAATCATAAAGCACCATAGCTGTATCTCTGTAGCCTAGAGATCTGTTGTTTGTCAACTGGTCCACTCTGGGCGGTTTTAAAATAAGGTTCAAATAACACAGTGTTTTGCAAAAGAAAGAAGGGGGGGGGAGAGAATGATATTGTTCCTATGCCACATTTAGGGTGACTCACAGTTTTCTATTAAATTTCTCAGACTGCTTGCTGAACATTTGCTTAATCTGTCATCATCGAGCGATGCTTCAAAAAACAAAAACAAGCAGCAGCGCTCTCTCTGTGCCGTATTAAAAGACAACTGCTGCTTTCTTCCCCACTGAACAGGCAAGATTTTGTGAACAGGAAGCCAGTTTGCAGATCGTGAAAGAAACCTGGAAATGCCATCCTGAAAATATCAAGCCTTATCCTGATGATTATCGCACGCTTTCATTATTCCCCTTCTTTGTAAGTACAGTATTCCTATCTGGCTTACCATGGATTCACTGATAAGGAGGAGGAGGAGCGCCTCTTCAACGTTGTCATGGGGGCTGTAGATGCTGAAAGACAAACAAACCTGTTGTTTTAATATAAGCAACATCAGCAGCTCGCTCATGGGACACTCTTGTTAACACCACCACAGGACTAGTAACTTGAACCGTCTCATGCATGATTCATACGTTATATAACCGCTTCTTCAGGCCAGGATGACTAAAAGCTGCAGGGTGTATCCTAGGAGAAAACTCAGCCCTGACTCAAGCGAGGCAAAGCTGTTTGGTTAGACACAACTTCTGCACATGAAGCAATTTCTCTCCTGGGCAAAAAAACCCAAAAAACCTCCAGATGACAAGTTAAGTTTCCACAGATGGAATATTAAGAAAATGGTAATAAAACACAGATTGTATGGGGCCCACAGAGACCCACAACCAAAGACCTGCCTGTGGTTTTGAGCTGATATCTGAAATCCAGCACAGACCTCCTCAGCTCTTTGCCATTCCTCCAAGACCTTCATTCCCTAATACCCATCTCCCAACCCTCCAACTTCAGACCCTGTGAGCTAACACATATCCTTTCCCGTTACTAGATTTCCCCCCCCCCCCAGCCAAACTGATCTTCTGCTTCCCTCATGGTGCCAGGACCTCAATACCTCAAGGACCGCCTATTTCCATATGAACCTACCTGGACCCTGAGATCATCTTCTGAGGCCTTTCTTCGTGTGCCTCCTCCTCAAGAGGTCCGGAGGGTGGCAGCACGAGAACGGGCCTTCTCTGCAGTGGCTCCCCGTGTGTGGAATGCTCTCCCTAGGGAAGTCCGCCTGACGCCTTCATTATACACCTTTAGGCGCCAGGCAAAAACGCTCCTTTTTAACCAGGCCTTTGGTTGATCTGTTTGACATCCTATACCCTTTTAAAATGTGGCTCTTTTCGGGGTGGGGGGTGTTAATGGGTTGATGTTTTTATCATGATTATATATGTTGTGATCTTTTCTGTGAGCCTCCCTGAGACCTCCAGGTATAGGGTGGTATATAAACTCATTAAATAATAACAATAGCAATAGCAATAACAATAACAACAACAACAACACTAGAGTATCAGAAATCTGTGAGGGATTCTTGCCCACTTCACCTGTTACTCCCATGAAGTGGGTAAGCCTGGGGAAGGAGGCTGTGGAGGCCATGCATTGACTCCCATTCCCACCATTGCATCTCCTGTCTTTGCCATTAACGTGTTCACCATAATGTCTGCAGCAGGGAGGGTATTCCTGCATGTATAGGCTTTGGGAACAATACAGAAACTAGGCCAATAGGTTATCCAAATGGCACAGGGAGCCTCCGTTCATAGAGAAGTTCGTACTGTAACTCCCTCTCACCTCTCGCCACTGTCCAAGTTATGACAAACATGGTCTTATGACAGCTGAGGAAGGACACATGTGATTTGGGGGCGGGGCTAAGCACCCAGCTCCACAACTCTTGTCATCACATGACTCAAGTGTGAAGAGCGCTTCTTTCGCCTTCGGTAAAAAGGTAAAGGGACCCCTGACCATTAGGTCCAGTTGTGACCGACTCTGGGGTTGCGGCACTTATCTCGCGTTATTGGCCGAGGGAGCCGACGTACAGCTTCCAGGTCATGTGGCCAGCATGACAAAGCCGCTTCTGGTGAACCAGAGCAGCACACGGAAACGCCGTTTACCTTCCCGCTGTAGCAGTACCTATTTATCTACTTGCACTTTGACGTGCTTTCGAACTGCTAGGTTGGTAGGAGAGTAAGTGAACTGAAATCTCCAGGGCATCACAACCAACGCAGCGGACGACTGGGAGGGTTTTGCGAGTAGCATACAACCAAACAGTACTAGCCAGCCATTGCTAAGTGCCTTGACTGCCTGCCCTTTCATGTTATTTTATCTGGCCCTGGATGTAACAGCCCCAAAGAACTCTATACGCACTTATCTCCGGTGTGTAGCTGCAGTCTTCTGCGAAGGGTAGTGCAGATGTACAAATTATCCTCTTTGTTCATGAACTCGGGGAGAGGATCAGATAAGGGGCTCCAGTAACAATCTTCGCTCAGGGAGTGGAGAAGCAGCTCTGCCAACTGCTTGGCAGCCGTCTGGAGAAGAATGAGGGAAACGTGTGTTTTTTAAAGCCCACAGTAAGACACCTATTTGCCTACCAGGTTGATGATTCAACTTGCTACGAGCAGAGGCATAGCAAGCCCAGGTGGTACCCGGTGCAGATTTTTTTTTGTCACACCCCCACCACCTCCACCACGCAGCTCTGGCTCTGGTGAAAAGTGAAAAACATGAATTGCAAAAAAACACCAGAGCTTACAGAACAAAACCGACTTCAGATATGAAATCAGCATTGAAAGAACATATAAGATCAGTTGAAAAATCTTATGCAACAGGGGGGGGGGAATGTTCACCCGGGGGGCACCGAGTGTCACCCCCCCTCCAGGGTGGCACCCGGGGCGACCCACCCTTGCTACACCACTGGCTACGAGCCAGTACACATGATACGTCGGATCTGCATCGGGTTGCTTTTTTAACTCGGTCATGACGGCCACACACGACTCACCTTTCCAGTTGTCTCAAGTACACAGAGAAATGCTTTGTTCTTAGGATTCTCACCTCCAGTAGTATATATGGATAACATTTGTGAATGAACGGCTAAACGATTTTAAGTGGAACCCAGGACACAACTCACCAGCTAGGAAACAGAGAGGGCCGGGTTCAACTAGCTCAGGCTATTTTCCCATCCAGCACACAATTGTCTGCTCCAACAGACAGAACCGCTCCTGTATCTCAGCCAGGAGTCTTTCCCAACAACTGATGCCTTCTCCTTTTCCTTTTCTTTTCCATAAGCTGCAGGTTCTAGGGATTGAAGCTGGGGCTTTCGGGATGAAAAGCATGTGTTCTACACCGAACTGTGGCCCCTTCCCCTATTTAGTCTCCACACCACAAGAGTCATCTAGTCCAAACCCCCCGCAATGCAGGAATGTTTTGCCCAACATGGGGCTCAAACCCACAACCCTGGGATTAAGAGTCTCATACTCCACCAACTGAGCTACCACTCTGCGATGGGTAAACTATGGTTTGCATCGTTCTTTGGGGGAAGCCACAGTCAATAAAGCTCTGCTTTCTTGGAGAGAGTGTCTGCGTGTGTTTGTGGGGGTGCTTGCTCTACTGCACATTTCACTAGCTGTTTCAATTACTTTCACTTTTGTTATGAATAAAACCAGACAAATTGGAATAGCCCAAGTCTTTGATTTATATTATAAGTCTTTGGCAAAAGAAAAAAGAAAAGGGGGAGAGCATTATTATTGCTTAGAATACAATGCAAGTAAAAGGCATCCACAGATTGCCATGCAGTATTCCAAATTAATTTAATTGCATGCCTTGTCATGTTAATCTTATCTAAAAAGTGTTTTTGTCATTGATGCTGTTAAAAATATTTTGAAACAGAATTAGCAATACAATATTAAAACTGAAGCCTTCACCCTTCGAGATAGCCCAATGATTTAGAAGCAATTACATCACCAATAATTTGAGGAAGTGGCTATTCAAACATCATGATAAACCATGATTCTGAGATGTTGGGAACAAGCCACACTCAGCATTGGACTCCCACCTTTCCCTGATCTTCCATCATCATGGCTGGCAGGGAAGCTTTCATTCCCATTTTTGATTAGCCACAGTTTAGTGTTACATCCCAACCCTACACTGTGGTTAGCCTTAGAACACCGAGTTGGAATCGACCTCCAACTTCATCTAACCCCCTGCATCAGCTTAAACCATGGAACAAATTATAGTTTCCTCCTATTCATAGTTTGAAGTTAGCTTGGTTTTTGGTTTTTTAAAGCTATAGTTAAGATCAGCCACCATTTGTCAGGATTGGATGAAATGATAGGCTGTGGTTTATTAAAAAAGGCTTCTGAACATCTCTCAGAGGCACTGGAGGAAGACAGGGGAGACTAGAGTGTCTATGCGTGCATCATGATTTCAGCAAAGAACTGGTAATGGGAATCTTTTGTTGGTCATGCCGTTCCTTAGACTGGAAGCAAGTGGCGGTAGAAGCCCTTTAAGCTTTAGAATCAGCTTCCTAGTACTTTACTCGGGGTTTTAAAGATTATGTCGTTAGATAATGACAACACTTACATACCTATATACTATATGGCATTATAGTTGCTTGCTTTCTTTTTTGCTCTATATTTCTTTACATTTCTACATTAGACTTTATATTTCTACACTATATATTTCTGCATTATTTTGTTCGGTTTAAATACTCTCAATAATTTTTTTTAAAGATTAGTTTTCTTTTATTATTACTCTTTACTAGCGGGCCCGGCCATGCGTTGCTGTGGCTCATCCCTGTGACCCCCCACACACTCTGTCCTGACCCATGACCTATTCAGCCCCCTCCCCCCACCCCACCCCCGGTTCATCCCTGTGACTGTCCCCACCCTGTCCTGATCCATGAAGCATAGCTTCCCCTTCTCCCCCCATCCCCCATCACATCCCTGTGATTGGTCCCAGTCCCCTCCCTGTACCCCCTCCTCCCCCTGCATCCCTGCAATTTCCCCGGTGGCGGTGGCGGCATGTCCCGGTCTGTATGTCAGGTATTCATTGCTGTAGCTTAGTCTGTTAAATGGACCCTCAGAGTCCCCCTTCAGACTCCTCCCCCCACCCCGGCTCATCCCTGTGATTGGCCCCACCCTCCCGACCCATGGCCTTTCCCGCTCCTCCTCCCCCCACCCCCTACCCAGGAGAGCCCCCACCTCTATTCGGCCTAGTCTGAAAACCCAAGCCGAGCTGCTGTGGAGAGGGAAGCTTTCCTACCTGCAGTACCAGTGTAGCCACCGCTAGAGGCCGCTGTTGTGCAGAATCTCCTGATTCTGGCTTCTATATCCCAGCATGCACTTTAGGGTGAGTTGTGTGTTCTGGAACAGGGGTTTGGGGGGGGGGTCTTACGTGGCCCAGGTGTGACATTTGTCTTTGCAAACTTTCTAAGATCCTTTGGACATTCGCATGGGACGTTGTGTCCGAAAAGAGAAAAGTGGAGACCCACCCACATGCCCTTTTCTCACACACACACACACATTTTATATATATATATATATATATATATATATATATATATATTTCTAATGCAGATTCTTGATTTTATCCAGCACCCCATAGTTTTATTGCAGTGTGCTTTTCCTTGTGTTGTTAATTTTGTTTCTGTGTACCTCGCTTTTCAAGAGTAATAATAATAAAGCAGGCTGCAGGTTTCATTACTTTAACTACTGTTACTTTACTTTAACTGCTTTCATTACTTTAACTACTGTAGGTTGTTGTCAGGCTGATTTATAATGCAGAACAAACACCGCCTATTTGCAGTGCACTTGCATGCTGCTGAAAGTAGGTGAGGCCATCACCCTGAGAGACTAGGAACCATAGGGAATTAAATTCCCATGTTGCCCAACTTTGCTGGGCATCGCAGCACATGTTCACAGCAGCACTCCAGCTTCTGCAAACCACGGGAACTACATTTTTCATGGCTCCTGGCATTGCTTAATGCTGACCCAAAGTACACGGAACCCTAGTGTGGTAGCTTCTTGGAGCTCTCCTCTCTGTCCCCAGTCCATCTCAATAAGTTTGGGGAGATTAGGGGCAGTGGGAAAGGCTCGAGAATCCCCACAGCCAAAATGGATCCATTTCAGAATCAAACTCCATTCCCCCCCCCCACCTTCTCCCACATGCCCATATACAACTTTCTGCCTATTACTGCATTTTTTGTTTCCACATAATAGCAATATACACACAGCTCTTAGTCAAAGCTGAAGAAAACAATTGAACGTGAGGCTGAGAAATGCCAATCATGGATATCTGGGGACCTCCGTACCAGGAGTCTCCACCTCTCCTCCTGACCAGCACATAGCCCAGTGAAAGCAGCGAGAGCAGCAGCAGCCGGTCAGGTGTGTGAGGGGGGAGGAAGATAGGAGGATGGAGGAGAGAGGGCTCAGCGATGCTACAGAGCCCTTGCACCACGTCAGCCAACAATTAAGGCGCGGTGTTAAGCGTAAGGAGAGGAGGAGGCGTTTCGGGGTGGCCAAGCTCTTATGCTGGTCACGTAACAGGAAACGTCCACTCCCGGATTCTGCGAGTGACTAGCAGGTCATGTTTCTTGGCATCTCTGCACTGTAAATACTATGCACAATAAACCTGTTAAGGACAGGACGGACTTTGGCGTCTTTACTCGAGAGTAGCCACACACCAGCCCTGACAATAAGGAACGTATTTTTGTCACCGGATTTTGCAATTGCCCTCGTGTGGAAAAGAACCTAGTAAGCAAAACAGGCATGTGCGTCTAAAATCAGAACTTCTCACTATGGGGGTTTCCCGATCCAATCCCATCCAACCTCGTTATCCTATTAAACGATGGGAAATTGCAAGGCTGGACTCGCAGCCCATAGCAAGGAGCAGTACTAAAGAACCCCAACTGTCTTTTTCCCTCTCCTTTCCTCAAATTGCCATCTGACAAAAGAACAGATCCCTCATCTTCTGATGAGTTGGGCTTACCATTCTGAAGCTCTGGGTAGCCTTTGTTTCCATGGTCCGCAATAAGTCTCGGAGGTTTCGTATTCCTTTTACGATGTTGCTAAGAGGAAGGGAACGGCAAGAAATGTAAATTAGGATTGATTTGATTGTGAGCTAATATGATGAAGAGAGAAAGGGAAAAAAACAGAACATCTCTGACATTTTAAAGAAACACCCAATCATGCTCAGGTTGGGCTAATCGTAATAAAAAACAAATGAATGAGACCTTCGAAGGATAGCTCATCCCAGATGGTGGAATATGAGACGGTCTCTGATGAGTACAGGAGACATCTGGGAGCTCCTCCTGGATCCTATTTTAAAGCTCTTTCGAAATATAGCATCTTATCACTTTGTCCTTGGCATATAAGACACGGTGTGGTACAGTGGTTCAAGCAGCAGTCTAAGAGGCCAGAGACTTGCGTCCGCACCTCCACTCACGCATAAAGGTCACTGGGTGATCTTGGTTGGGCCTACCTCAACGGCTTAAGTCTATTCTACCTCACAGTGTTGCCATGATGATAAAATGACAATAAAATGATTATAACTACTCTATTCCAAACTTAAAACTGGAAAGTGCAATGCTGGTGGTCAACAAAAGAGGTTTAAAGACTCTCTCAAGGCAAATCTTAAAAAATGTAGTATAAACACCGAGAACTGGGAAACACTGGCCTGCGAGCGCTTCAATTGGAGGATACTGTAGCCTCTACCAAAGGTGCCATGGGCTTTGAAGATGCTCGAACTCATGATGAAAGGAAAAAAACATTCTAAGAGGAAGGCACATTTGGCAAACCCTTACTGTGATCAACTCCCGCCTGGAAACCTATGTCCCCACTGTGGATGCAGAATTGGCCTCCACAGTCACTTACAGACTCGCTGTTTTAAAACCATGCTCATGGAAGACAATCTTACTCGGCTACAAGTGATCGCCAAAGAAGAAGAAAATGAATTTTTTTGGGGGGGGGAACTATGTATGCCGTAGACCATGGTTTTCGAAACTTGGGTCCCTGGCTGTTTTTGGGGACTACAACTCCCATCATCCCTAGCTAGCAGGGCCAGTGGTCTGGGATGATGGGAATTGTAGTCCAAAAAACAGGTGGAGACCCAAGTTTGGGAAGCCATGCCATAGACATAACAAGAGCTCCACAACCTCCAGTTGCTTAGAACTACAACTTCCACCATCCCTAACCATTGACTATGCTGGCTGGGATTGATGGGAACTGTAGTCCAAAACATTTAAAGGGCACTGTGCTGGGGCGGCCTTCTATAGGTTGTGTAAAGGAACCTATAGACTTCCTTCTTCTTGAATGAAGAGTATTTTGCAGGCCTATTATGAACAGAAGTGTCTGAATGGATCGTTGTTTATGTCACAACGTACTAAAGGACATGTCCTCCGATGAAGCCCCTTCTTCCCAAATCTGTCGGCTACTTTACATTGCAGGACGCATGCGTTCAGTGCAGACCACCAGGTCTGAAGCACCTACATGCACTGAAAACAAATATATGTAGGCACATCAGCTGGTGATAGTAATTCAGGCACCAGTGTCTTCAAGATGGGATTACCATCTTGGTAGTGCACTTTTGTGCACTTCGTATGAGGATGCACTTGACCTGGAAAGTGCAGAATACTGCAGGGGGGTTTCTGACAGAAGCGAGACCCTGCTGGCATATAACACCTCTGCTAACAGTTCTGCACTGCCTGCCGATTTGCTGCCTTGCCAAGTTCAAGGTGTTGCTGTTAGTATATAAAGCCTTTGTATAGGGATTGGGGTGGTGCTGTGGTCTAACCACTGAGCCTCTTGGGCTTGCTGATGAGAAGGTTGGCGATTCGAATCCCCGCAACGGCGTGAGCTCACGTTGCTCTGTCCCAGCTCCTGACAACCTAGCAGTTCAAAAGCACACCAGTGCAAGTAGATATATATAGGTACCACTGCGGCGGGAAAGTAAATGGGGTTTCCATGCGCTCTGGCTTCCATCACAGTGTCCCATTGCGCAAGAAGCAGTTTAGTCATGCTGGCCACATGACCCGGAAAGCTGTCTGTGGACAAATGCCAGCTCCCTCGGCCTGAAAGCGAGAGGAGCGCCGCAACCCCATAGTCACCTTGGACTGGACTTAACCATCCAGACCTGGACTTAACTTATCCTAGACCATTGGCTATTCTGGTAGGGCTAATGGGAGTTGGAGTCCACCAACACAGGTCCCTCCATCCCCAATATAGTTCCCAATTCATTCGCCTGGTTTTATCATAGTTTCCCAAACTTGGGTCTCTAACCCTGGATTAGATGTAAAATCTGTGTCGACGTGGGTGGCGCTGTGGGTTAAACCACTGAGCCTCGGGCTTGCCGATCAGAAGGTCGGCGGTTCGAATCCCCGCGACGGAGTGAGCTCCCGTTGCTCGGTCCCAGCTCCTGCCAACCTAGCAGTTCGAAAGCACGTCAAAGTGCAAGTAGATAAATAGGTATCGCTGCGGCGGGAAGGTAAACGGCATTTCCGTGCGCTGCTCTGGTTTGCCAGAAGTGGCTTAGTCATGCTGGCCACATGACCCGGAAGCTGTACGCCGGCTCCCTCGGCCAGTAAAGCGAGATGAGCGCCACAACCCCAGAGTGGTCCGCGACTGGACCTGACAGCCAGGGGTCCCTTTACCTTTACCTGTGTCCTTTTTTTTTTAAAGAGTTGCTGTTGTTGTTTAATTAAATTTGTACACTACCCTTCATCATAAGATCTCAGGGCAGTTCACAGAATAAAATACAAGACAAAAACACAAGCAAACGATCAAAACGAAACAATAAAACACTAGAACCCAACCCCTTTCCCACAGACACATTTAAAAGGCTGTAGAATATTAATCCGCCCAAGGCCTGGTTGAAGAGGAATGCTTTCGCCTGGTGCCTAAAATATATAATGAAGATGCCAGGTGAATGTCCCTGGAATTCTATGTTCGTCTATTGCATTACCTAGAATTTATGCCGTGGCCTGGAAAGAGAGGGTGGGAGCAGAGGGGAGAGAGCTTGGTTTTCTGCTTCGTTGTTCTATGTTGTTAATCACTCTGGTTCTTATGGGAGGACAGCGGGGAAAATAATAATGATACATTAGCAGCCCGTCTCCTTGTAAGAACTGTACTTTATTTAGAGCATTTTTCCAAATAATTCCACTTCTGGAAATAGAAACCACTCATATAATAATAATGACCACAATCAAGTGTCCCTCCCCGGTTCCAAAATGTCAAGAGTCTTGACTTATAAAAGGATCTTCTTGTGCCCCCTTGCGGCAGAAAAGGAAATGTGTGCCACTCAAGCTATGTGACTTGTCTTCTCAGACTCCCACCCTTTGTGTTGAAAACCGAATTTTAAGGGAAATGATTCACATTCTGAGGGCAGAAACACGGCTCAGCTTTCTTATAGTTTCGGGACGTAGGCTGATGCTTCTGCTAATGGTTCACCCATGCTTTCGATTAAATGACACCTAGTTCTGCAGTCCCACGAGCACTGACTTGGGAGTAAGTTTGCACAGAGCACAGGGTTGACATAGATTTTAGGGGTGCCCAGATGAACACCCCCCAATCAGGCACAAGAGCACTGTGCATGTATATGCTTGGGGCGCTTTTCTCACTAGTTAAGATAAAGGTAAGGATCCCTGGACGGTTAAATCCAGTCGAAGGCGACTATGGGGTTGCGGCGCTTATCTCGCTTTCAGGCTGAGGGAGACGGCGTTTGTCCACAGACAGCTTTCCGGGTCACGTGGCCAGCAGGACTAAACCGCTTCTGGTGTAACAGGACACTGTGACAAGTGCCAGAGCGCACGGAAACGCCTTTTACCTTCCCGCCGCAGTGGTAGCTATTTATCTACTTGCATTTTGACATGCTTTCGAACTGCTAGGTTGGCAGGAGCAGGGACCGAGCAACGGGAGCTCACCCCGTCACAGGGATTTGAACCACTGACCTTCTGATCAGCAAGCCTAAGAGGCTCAGCAGTTAGGGTGTCAGATCAGGACCTTCTGAGACCATCTTGGCTGTGAGTCTTAGAAGAGCTTCTCCCTGTTTGCAAGCTTTTTTCCACCTGGCCTGGGAGGGTGGGGCCTGGACTGACTCCAGCTGCAAAAGCTGAGGCTGCTGAACAGACTCTTGGGCTGAGGTATTGTTTAGGGGGTTTTGTTATTGGGGGTGGGGTTGTTGCTGCTATTGATTTTTATATTTTGGTATCGTTTTATGATTTTTTTTCTGTATCATTCTCATGATTTCTGTGGAAATTGTTTCAATTTGGTTGTGTACTTTGATGTTTTATATGATTACTTTTGTTATGATTGCAATTTATGTATTTCCCCCAATGTTGTAAGCTGCCTTGAGTGCGGTTTTAACTGAGATAACAATAATATAATAATAATTAATGATTAATTAATTTTATTATTTATACCCTGCCCATCTGGCTGGGTTTCCCCAGCCACTCTGGGCGGCTCAAAAGCAGAATAGTAAACACACAATAAAACGTCAAAAAAATTAAAACTTCCCTAAACAACATGCAGAAAAGGCAACATACAAATGAAATTATGTGTGTATGTATTTTATGGAAGGAAAGCTGGGATATAAATGCAATAAACAAATACCGTAATAAATAAACTAACCCCAAGGGGGTGCAGTCCTTGTCCTCTTGCATTTTATTTCTGATTACAGTGGTACCTCTACTTACGAATAACTCTACTTACGAATGTTTCTACTTACGAATGGAGCTCCGTCCGCCATCTTGCATGCGGTTTAGATAGGATTTTTTCTACTTACGAATTTTTAGATAGGGTTGCTTCGACTTACGAATTTTTCTCCCAATGCATTCCTATGGGATTCGACTTACAATTTTTTTCGACTTACGAATGTGCATTCGGAACGCATTAAATTTGTAAGTAGAGATACCACTGTAATTCCTTTGAAATGGCTGTTGGCATGTGTGTTTCTGTCTGTCTGAAAGGGAATTTAACAGAGCCCAGGTTTAATGGACAAGCAGACTCTTGAGCTCCATCAAGGGTCAAGGGAATGGGATACTCTCTGCTCTCTGAATAGTCTTACTTCTGCTTGGGTTCAGAAGGAATATAAGTCAATTGGAGTGGCAGTCTACCTGAGTCTCTTGCATGGTTGGCCTACCCTGCCTGGCCGTTGTGGCAGCAAGGGAGGCAAAATCCTCCTTCCATTTCAGGACTGTCCAAGGGGATTCATTTGAACACCGCTTCCATTTTGCAGCAATGTTTTACAGTCATACCTCGGATTACAGACGCTTCAGGTTGCGTGTTTTCGGGTTGCGCACCGTGCCGAACCCGAAAGTACTGGAACGGGTTATTTCAGCGCTCGCGCATGCGCAAAAACACTAAATTGTGTTTTGTGCATGCGCAGGAGCGTCAAATCACAACCCGTGCATGTGGCGCTGCAGGTTGTGAACGCTGCAGGTTGTGAATGCCGCGGGTTGCGAACGTGCCTCCTGCACGGATAACGTTCGCAACCTGAGCATCCACTGTACACTGGTTCAGCGGCCCTGGCACCATTTTCTGCCTGTGCTTTGCCTAGGACAGCATCCGAAGCCTGTTACATGAAACCACGCTCAGCATCAGTCATTCGAAATGGCAGAGAACCTGCAGCCACCTACCCTCTTTTCAAATGGGCCACGTAAGCGCTCTGCAGGGCTGCTTCCAGGAAGTAAGGCAGCTCAAAGTCCAACGCCGGTGCTTGAGTGCCCTTTATGCCTCTCGGATGAGTGTTGCCGAAGCTCTGAGGGGGGGGGGAGAGGCGTCATTGTTGCAGGTGAGCAGGAGATGCCATTTGGCTAAAACTGTGTCTTTATTTTTCCTCCCGAAAGGACAGAGAAATTGGCTAACGTTTGGGAAGCGAGACAAGGCAGAGACAAACTGAAAATTACACTAAATTATCTGTGTTGTTTCGCTCGGCTATTTTTGCACTGTTTTCACAGGCAAGATGCCTGCATTTCTCTGAAAACCTCCGTATACTTCCGACAATTTGCTGCAGAGCTTGGGACCCATCAAGCTAAACAGCAGACCCACAAAATATGTTCCTCTAGGGGTTCAAGAGCCCCAATTTTTGGTGCCTGCCTAGAACAGGAGGGTTTCCAAGAACTTTGCAGGCTCAACTACACAGCTGGTGGGCTTATTCAGCTGAATGCGCCCAGGCCTGGATTAACCATGTAACATCTCTATGACTCATAGGAGGGAAGCATCTAACTAGTATGTACTATATAATGCCACACATGCACATAGAAATCATTAAAATGCATTAAAATAGATACTTTACAATGAACAAATATATTTAAAACAAGAAGGTATTTAAATGTAAATAATTCATTGCACACACAGGAAATGTATCACCGGAAAAAAATGAAAATACCGATTTACGTAAATTTTGCATATGCAGATCTTCACTTGCAAGTGTAGGTACAAATTTAGAAATAGCTATACAATGGTACCTCGACTTACGAAGGCGATCCGTTCCGCAGCGCTCTTCGTAAGTCGAAACCTTCGGATGTCGAAGCGTCCATTTTGCGCATGCACGATTTTGCGCTTTGCACATGCGCAGAACACGTGCACGGCGAAAATACTTCCGGGTTTACTGACTTTGTAAGTCGAAACCTTCAGAAGTCGAGGCATTCAGATGTCGAGGTACCACTGTAACTGCCAACTAACACAGTTAGAAATAACTATAAGTGGAAATACAGCACATAGGTATAGATGCAAAATTAAAAATAATGACAGTGGTACCTTGGGACCAAACGGCTTGGCTCCCGAACAAATCAGCTCCCGAACGTCGCAAATCCAGAAGTAAGTTTTCCGATTTGCGAACGTTTTTGGGAAGCCAAATGTATGTTTCGTCTGTTGGCATTGTTTCCGGGGCCAATCAGCCTACCAGAAGCCGCGCCCAGGTTTGCGAACATTTTGGAAGTCAAATGGACTTCCAGAACGGATTGAGTTTGGGAACCACTGTATTACAATTCAAACAGAAATGCTACACATCTCACGAAACAAGAGTTGAGGGGGGCTTCTGTGTCTCCTCAGGCTACTATTCAGGTCCTGCTAAATATCGAGGAAAAACTTAAAAGTTTACCTTCTCGAGTTCCTGTAGAAACACTTGAGCCATCACACAGGCCCTTTCAAAGCAAACCATGACTTCTTCCTCACGTTCGGAGAGGCGGGCCCGGGAAGCGATGGAATTGGGCGAGCGCTCCAGCGCCAAGCCTGTAAGGAGAGCAACAACAAGTTCTTATTAAAGCCAAGATGGAAACTGCCCATGAACAGGCCTGAGTTGTCACTTAATGTATCACGTCATGTCACCTTCACTCCATCCACTCACCTGCACACCTTGCAACCCACTCTTGCACCTTCACAAGGTCTTGTTTATCCTCATCACCGCCACTGGCTGCCATTTCTGAAACTATAGCTCGCGTATTTCCGCTCTAACTCCCTAGGTGTTTGCTTATTGTTTATTTTGATCAATGTTGAATATTCCTGCGTATAAGACTACTTTTTAACCCAGGAAAATCTTCTCAAAAGTTAAGGGTCGTCTTATACGCCATGTCGTATTTCTTATACGGCGAGTATATCCCAAACTCTATACTGGAAAAGTTGGGGGTCGTCTTATATGCCCAGGCGTCTTATATGCCGGAATATATGGTACCTGCTTTAACAGTATTTTACTGATCATTTCATTATTATTATTATTATTATTATTATTATTATTATTATTATTATTTACCACTTTGAGGTGGTGGTGGTTGTTTTTACAGCTTAGTGGTATATAAAGTTTGTTAAATAAAATAAACAAATACATCCCTGAGCATTGGCCAAGCAGGCAGGGGGTGATGGGAACTGGAGCAGACCTTACTGGGCAAGGTGGGCCAATGGTCAGATTCAAAACAAGGCAGCACCCGCCCCTCGTTCTTGCCTCTTCCAACCACTCACACCTCTGCACCAAACACGGGCATTCTGTACACAGAATGTACAGAGGAGGTGTTGGGAACGGGAAAAGCCCTTCTCTTTATTCTTCCTGTTCCTGAAAAGGATGCTCTCTCCGCCATGCAAAGCTGCTGAGGGGCAAAGAGCAAAGCATTACCTGAGTCAACATACACAAATAAAGAACAGGCGAACGGCCGCATGCATGCATGCAGCCAATAACAAATCATATATAAGACGAAAGATCCGAAGAGATGCTCCCTTGCCTCACTTCTGCGTGGCTTCAGGAAGAGGAAGAGAAGGAGGAGGAAGAGGAAGAAGAAGAAGGAGAGAGAGAACGGAGGTGGGCGGAGCTGTGGCCCTCCAAATGTTGCTGCACTACAACTCCCATCATCCATGACCATTGGACATGCTGGTGGACCTGATGGGAGTTGGGAGTCCAACACCTGCTTTAAACAGATTTAAAATCTGTATGGTTTTAATTCTATCCATATTTAATTTAGGGGATGCGCGTGGCGCTGTGGTCTAAACCACTGAGCCTCTTGGGCTTGCCCATCAGGAGGTCGGCGGTTTGAATCTCCACAACAGGGTGAGCTCCCATTGATCGGTCCCTGCTCCTGTCAACCTAGCAGTTCGAAAGCACACCAAAAAAGTAGATAAATAGGTACTGCTCCGGCGTGAAGGTAAACGGTGTTTCTGTGTGCTGCTCTGGTTCACCAGAAGCGGCTTAGTCATGCTGGCCACATGACCCGGAAAAACTGTCTGCAGAAGTGGACAAATGCCAGCTCCCTTGGCCTGCAAAGCGAGATGAGCGTCGCAACCCCAGAGTCGTTCGCAACTGGTCCTTTATCTTTTACCTTTTTTTAAATTGTATTTTAATGATTTGACTTTACTAGGTTTGGAGCAATTCTTGTTTTCATCTGTAAACCGCCTTTAGCCCCATCAGGGGAAACGATGGGGCTACAACTAAATGTATAATAGATAATAACACCTGGAAGGCTACAAGATCCTCATCCCTGAGATAGAGCATTCTGCCTCACATTGGGCCAAAGGGGGGGGGTGAAGGTGCCACATCACCAATTAAACTGGCCGCAGGACTGCATAAATATATATATACTAGTATCACGAAGCCCGTTAAATTAACGGGTGCTAGAATTAATTAGCTGGATTCCCCACCCCCCCGGTGACTGTTTTAAGGAACTGAGCCTTCCACAACAACAACTTACACCACCTGTGTCCCTCCCTAGAGATCAGTTATTCTTTCCCCACACTGCTTGCTTGTTGTTCTGGCCAGGATGCAGCAGCTCCCCAAGGGATGTTACAAGGTCTACTCAGGTCAGGCAACAACAAAAATAGCCCAAGAACTCCAGTGTCTGCGTATACTGCAAACCGCCCTTTGATCCTCAGGTGAAGGGCGGTACATAAATTTAATAAATAACTTTGCTACCATGGGTCAACGTCTGTCCATCCTAGATTACACTGACTGACCTGGTCTTAAGAGAAAATGTTAAACCAATGACTGGCAGTCTTAAGCATGTCTGTCTGCTCAGCGGGAAACACAACTGTGCTCTTAGGGGCTTAATCCCCAACACACTCGGTTTATAAACAATTTATAAGCCACTCAACTACAAGAGTGGTTCACAAGGATATAACCTCAAAAATAATAACAAAAAATCAGTTATAAAATCAAACATCGATTAAATGCTTGCTGGAATAAGTCTTCAGCAAGTGCCTGAAGTTCAGCAGGGAGGAGACCTGCCTGACCTCGGCTGGGAGGGAGCGTCCATAAAATTAGGCCTACAATACTGAATGCAAGGCTCCTGGTGGATGCAAGCATGTACCTGAGCCCTGAAGGGCCACTGACAGTGACTCCTGCAAAAACAGGCATCCCCAAACATCGGCCCTCCAGATGTTTTGGACTACAATTCCCATCTTCCCCGACCACTGGTCCTGTTAGCTAGGGATCATGGGAGTTGTAGGCCAAAACATCTGGAGGGCCGCAGTTTGGGGGTGCCTGTGCAAAAACATCCTTGATCAGTCACAGATATAAGGGATTAGGTAGTCCTTGAGGTATCCTGGACCCAAATTGTTAAGAGCCTTCTAAATGAATGCAAGAACTTTGAACCTGGTCTGATAGCGTATGGGCAGCCAGAGCAGACTTTGGAGCACTGGAGTTATATGTGTTTAACACCAACTTGAACTTCTGAGCTTCTGAACCCAGGCACGAGGGAAGCCCAGCATGAAGTGCATTGCAATAACTGAGCCTTCAGGATACTCTGCTCCACAAAAAGTTCACGCCATAATGAATTTGTCGGCCTTTTAGGCGATGCAGCAGAGGTGGGGAAGTTCTTTCAACCTGAGGGCCTTCAACTTCTACCAAACAGCTGTCTCCTACAACCCGGAGCTCAATGAGGAACCCATGGTGCAAGAAACATTGTGGTAGGGAGAGGTATTGATAGTTAAACTCAGTGCTGTTTTTCTATAAAAAAAGTATGTTTGGGGTGCTCTCATTTTCCTACTCATATTGAAATTCTGCCCCTCAATGAGGCCAAACTTAGATTCACAAAATGTTTAGGGATATGCCTACCCTGTGTACCTCCGGAAAAAAAGCACTGGTTAAACTACTCTGGGAACTGTAGCTCCCTTAACAAACTATGGTTCCCAAAATTCTTTGCAGGAAGTGATGACCGTTTAAAGTGGCATCATGGCGCTTGAAATGTCTGCTGCGGATGTGGCCTCACTCGCAAAGCTGTCCTTTCCAGATGTCATTATCCAGCAAGGTTCCTTCTGCTAGATATGCACAGAAGCCAACAAATCAGCAAAACTATCAAGACACATCATGCGTGCAGAGAGATCAACAGGCGCACATCAAATTGACCACAGGTGCACTCACTGCAAGGTTCATTCCAAGGGCACACGTGTTCAGTTTCAAGCTTTACATACCAGTTGGAGGTATCAGATCATCCCAGAGCTCCCATCCACCTAACAAGCTGGAAGGCATGCTGAAAAGGAGGAGAATAGGAAAAGTAGATCGATAGAGAGAGAGAGATAGCAACTATTCCAGCAACACTGATATAAAGAAAAGCACTGGTGGCAAACAGAAGATGGAGATCGCAAGAGGGTTTTTACAAAGTTCCTCCAGAAAAATAATGCAATGGTTGCCCCGGCATTCCCGCGACACCCAACTCCCACCAAATGAAAAGGGTTAACAGGCATCAAGAGATATATCCCCCCACACACACACACCCTGAAGCCTGAAAAAGCAGCAAAGACAAATGCAAAGTGTTACGCAGAGGGAAGAAGAGCCATATGATTCAGGTAACTGGCTCGGCACTACTGAGAAAAGTGAGAGGCTAAGGCAAAGAGCCAGCAGTGGGGTGATGCAGCAAAAAAAGCTAACGTCATTTTAGGCTGCATGGAAAAGAAGGATCCTACCCCCAAGAAGCAGGGGATGGTGCCAGTCTGGACTGGTAAGGTATCAGCAGCAGCAGTTGCCTTTGACCTTTTCAGATCTCATGCTTGTTTGTAACCCTGACACACAAAATCATCACCATCACCAAATAGTTCCAGCAGAAGTGGGCAACCCATTACCTTTGATTACAAAAGCTTCTGTCAGCAGCCGCAGCATATACAGAGGCTTCTTCTCCACCACGATGTCATCAAGGCCAGCTCTTGCATACATGCTGAGAGCATCCCTGTAAGAGCCCTCGACATAATGGAGCTTCGCCAGGATCAGCATGGCTTCTGTCAAATCTTTTGGCTGGAGAAATAGAAACAATTTCCATCAATAATCCATCAGACCCCCAACTGGAACAATGCAATGTTGACATTCAGCCCCAAGGCTGAATTCAAGTAGAATCAAGTGCCTCAATGCACAAGCCTTGTGAGCTTTGATGTACATGCTGAGCTGTGATAAGCAAAGGCATTTTCATTCATTTGAAAGAAATATATCCATAGATCTGCCCACACACTCAGCGGCGAATGGTGCCGCTTGGCTGTCCGGGGTGGCACCCCCTGGGGGCGGGGCATCGCTCTGCGGCGTGACGTCACGACACACGACGCGTGCGCCAGGACAGACTGCGCATGTCCGCACATGCACAGTCCGTCCAGGTGGCCGGCGCGCTCTGAAGCAGAGCGCGCTATGGAGCAGTTTGCTGGTGCCACCACCCGGCAACCCACTCCATAGCACGCTCTTTTCTTCCTGCTCAGGCGGAGGAGGCGAGGCGCAAGTGGAGCTAGTATGGAACTAGGGGCGGCCCGCCCCCTATGCCCCTCCCTTGCTATGTGCCTGCACGCACTGTCTCACCAGAGTGGTACATGATCCGGTTATCTCCCGCTTGGACTACTGCAATGTGCTCTACATGAAGCTACCTTTGAAGGTGACTCGGAAACTACAACCAATCCAGAATGCGGAAGCTAGACTGGTGACTGGGATCATATAACACCAGTCCTAATGCATTCTCCCTTGGCTCCTAGTATGTTTCTGAGCACAATTCAAAGTGTTGTTGCTGACCTTTAAAACCCTAAACAGCCTCGGCCCTGTAGACCTGAAGGAGCATCCCCACCCCCATCGTTCAGCCCAGACACTGAGGTCCAGCTCCGAGGGCTTTCTGGCGGTTCCCTCACTGCGAGAAGCGAGGTTACAGGGAACCAGGCAGAGTGGTGGTGCCCGCTCCTCCCTTCAGATGTCAAACAGATAAACAACTATTTGACTTTTAGAAGACATCTGAAGGCAGCCCTCATCAGGGAGATTTTTTTTTATGGTTGATGTTTTATTGTGTTTTTTAATATTTTGTTGGGAGCTGCCCAGAGTGGCCGGGGCAACCCAGCCACCAATGGGAGGGGTGGCAATGAAGGTTCATCTGCCATCTCAGCTTAAATAATTGTATAGCCCCACCCAATGCAAATTGAACAGTTTTTGGACATCCTCCCCAAAGCTGCCAAATATCCCCCTCCCCAATTTGTGGGGCATGAATGGCCCTGTGGAAGAGTGGGATGGTCAGCCACTCGAGGTTAAGCCATGAGCCCAGGTTTAGATGTCTCAAGAAGACAGACTCCGACTTGTTTCCTAGTGGCGCAGCAGCAAAAAGCAGGGGAGAAGCAGAGCCAGAAGACTTCTCAGCATTATGTACCAGCATGTTGTGCATTTGCATTAAAGCATAATAATAATAATAATAATAATAATAATAATAATAATAATAATTTATTATTTATACCCCGCCCATCTGGCTGGGTTTCCCCAGCCACTCTGGGCGGCTTACAACAGAAGAATGAAATAAAACAATTAAACATTAAAAGCCTCCCTAAACAGGGCTGCCTTCAGATGTCTTCTATAAATCTGGTAGCTGTTTTCCTCTTTGACATCTGATGGGAGGGCGTTCCACAGGGCGGGCGCCACCACCGAGAAGGCCCTCTGCCTGGTTCCCTGCATAGTGTTTGTTTGCTTGTTTTCCATCTTTATTGAGTTTAATTGATAACAAAACATTCTTATATATGGTATTTCAAAAGTTTCATGTAGTTAAGTAAGAATGTATGGTGAAATGAACTGTATAGGAATGAATTGACTTCTATTTGTAGCTTTTGAAATAGTGTTTGTTTTTAAGTATAGTTTAAATGAAATCTGGGTGGAAAGAAATAGGTTTCTTTCCTGAATACTTTTAATTTCCCCCCAAAAGCATAACAAAATTTTGGCAAACACTGAAAACCCCCTCGTTTGCACTATTTTGTTTCATTTTAGAATGTGAAGATGTTCATATAAGATCTTTCAAACTGTGTGTCTGTGTAGGTTATTGTTATTGTTTGTACGTTATGTTTTTGCGTTTTTACATTGCAAACTGTCCTGTGTTTTTTGGATACAGGGCAATATAGAAATTCAATAAATAAGTAACAATGTGATGTGTGAAGCAGATTACAGAATCCTGCAGCAAGGACAATGGATTAGATCAGGCTTCCTCAACCTCGGCCCTCCAGATGTTTTTTGGCCTACAACTCCCATGATCCCTAGCTAGCAGGACCAGTGGTCAGCGATGATGGGAATTGTAGTCTCAAAACATCTGGAGGGCCGAGATTGAGGAAGCCTGGATTAGATTCTAGTGGAGGATTTTCTTCCCTCATAAGTGGAGCAAAAGGAAATGGAATTATTTACTGGAGTCTTTTATGAAATGCAGGACTGAGAGAGAGATGGGTTCCAACATTTCGTATCTGAGCCTTCCAATTGTGCATCATTAACAGCACGTTAAATGCTCATGTTTTATGTCAGCCGAGGACACTTACCGGCAACTTCCCTCGGTTTAGAATGCCCGTCAAATACTTTTTGGCGTCACTCATTTTGGGCTCGGATTTTTCCATTAATGGAACGGCGTCCTTGATTTTGGCAAGGTTCTCGTTCAAGCACAGCTCCAGCAGGGCCTCGGCAACTAAAAGGTTCCCATAGTCATCTGCAAGACAGAGTAGACAGAGTAAAGGAAAGTCACACACTCAATGTCATGTTCTCATCTATAGCAGGCCACAAAGATAAACACAGAAGTTATCTGCTATATAAACATTTTGTTACATAAGGAAGTTAAAATACTGAGAGCAAAAGTTATTCGCCTACAAAGCAACAAGCTCAGACGATTCCCTGCTCTTTTTTGGCACAGGCAATGACCATTTTGCATGTGTTCAATGCGAATACAGAGATTTTTCAGGCCTGAAAAATCTGTACTGGAAATATATCGTATTTTAGCTACAAGGAATGGGCATAATTTTCTCGCCAATGCCAAATTGTATAGGTTGGTTTCAGACTTAAGGCACTGAGGAACTTACTTCTGAACAAACATGCATAGGATCAACATTTTGCAATTAGGAAAACGACAGGCTAACGCACTAAAAAGTGTGGGATGAAGGAATGCTTAATAGGGGAAAGGTGTAACCACCAGGCAAGCAAATCGTGACGAATACTCATAACTTTCCTGCAAACAAATCAGAAGGAATGTTCAATAAAGACTGGGTATAGTCTAATTTCCAGCAAGAATAGTACCACCAAGCCAAAGAATATATTGCTCTAAAATGAGTGCAAAGATAGGGGAACCCGTGGTCACCCAGGCATTGTTGGACTTCGACTCCCATCAGCCTCAGCCAGCATGCCCAACAGTCAGGACTGATGGGAGCTGTAGTCCAGCAACATATGGTGGGCTACTGTTTCTCCCATCTGTGCTTTAGAGACATGATAAGTCACTGAGCTTACATGGGCAACCAGCCCTATTTTGCCAGCTGCCCAGCCACAGTCAAAAATAAGAAGGTTTCTGTTTGTATAAACGCAAGTTGGAAGGAGGGAGCAGCGAATGAATACATTTTCTTACAGAAGTTCTTCTGCTCCAGTGGCGTTTACCTGAGTAGATTCAAAGTGATTTCTTGCAGAGCACTCCAGCCTGCAAGAGGCACTCGTTTCAGCGGAAAGGAATGCAAAGCGTACAAAAGGGAACGAAAGAGACGGCACCTCTGTTCAACCCAGCGGGGAAGCGCGCACACTTGAACAGCTGTTTCATGCACAGCGGAGCACCTGCGGGGCTCTGGGTTATGGCAACAAGACACCATCTAGTGAAAGGCAAGTGTGCCGAGCTCCCAAAGCAATTAAACTGAACTTGAGCATGCAGCCGCACAGAAAAGTCCTCCACTCCTCACCATTGTTTGAAGTGCATACCGATGGGTCAACAGCAGCCTCCCTCAACCTGCTGCCCTCCAGACAGAACCACAGAATTGTAGAGTTGAGGGTCACCTAGTTGAACACACTACGAGGCCAGGATCTCAGCTAGAGCATCCATGACAGGTGGACATCCAACCTCTGCTTAAAAACTTCCAAGGAAGGACAGTCCACCACCTCTCGTGGGAGTCTGTTCCACCGCCAGACAGCTTCCTGTCAGAAAGTTTCTTCCTGGCGTTTAGTCAGAATCTCTTGAATCCACTTGAATCCACTGGGACAGGTTCTACCAGGAGAAAACAAGCTTGTTTCCTCTTCCATGTGGCAGTCCTTTAGATATTTAATGCTGGCTATCATATCTCCCAGGTGACCCAGGTGGCGCTGTGGTTAAACCACTGAGCATAGGGCTTGCTGATCAGAAGGTCGGTGGTTCGAATCCCTGTGACGGGGTGAGCTCCCGTTGCTTGGTCCCAGCTCCTGCCAACCCAGCAGTTCGAAAGCACATCAAAATGCAAGTAGATAAATAGGAACCGCTACAGCGGGAAGGTAAACGGCGTTTCCATGTGCTGCTCTGGTTTGCCAGAAGTGGCTTTGTCATGCTGGCCACATGACCTGGAAGCTATACGCCGGCTCCCTCGGCCAATAATGCAAGATGAGCGCGCAACCCCAGAGTCGGTCACGACTGGACCTAATGGTCAGGGGTCCCTTTACCTTTACCTTTTATCATATCTCCAGCATGTGTTTGACCAAACTGCGGGAGGCAGTGGAAGACAGGGGTGCCTGGCGTGCTCTGGTCCATGGGGTCACAAAGAGTCGGATACGACTAAACGACTAAACAACAACAACATCATATCTCCTCTTAATCTCCTCTTTCTCAAGCTAAACATACCTAACTCCCTTAACTGTTCCTCATAAAGCTTGGTTTCCAGACCATTTATTATCCTGGTCGCCTTCTCCTGCACACATTCTAGTTTGTCAATATCCTTCTTAAACTGTGGCACCCAGATCTTTTGGACTCCAGTTCCTATTAACCCTGCCTAGCACATGCTGGTGGGAGTTGTAGTCCAAAACATCTGGGAGGCACCAGGCAAAAGCATCGCTTGGGTTGCGGACTTTTCGGGGTGCGAACGGATTGGGTCCACAACCCGAGGTACCACTGTAATCGTTTATTGCTTTGACATCTGGTGGGAGGGCATTCCACAGGGTGCCACCACTGAGAAGGCCCTGTGCCTGGTTCCCTGTAACCTCACTTTTCGCAGGGAGGGAATTGCCAGAAGGCCCTCAGCGCTGGACCTCAGTGTCCAGGCTGAACAATTGGGGTGGAGACGCTCCTTCAATTATAGATGGGGACTATGGCCACGCTCCCCACAAACACACTCACTCCTGTGCACACGAGCACACCCTGAGATACGTTTGCGCAGCATGTTTCGCCCTCATTTCTGGGCCGTCCCTGGCATTGCCAGGCAACAGGCCTGCTAAGGGTCTCTTGAGGCAAGTGTGGCTGAGCAGCAGGATCTCACTCAGTCCAGGATGGGCTTCATCTCTCACACACACTACCCGGAGGTCTGCTGCCAGCCGTAGAGGATGAGAGGAAAATGTGTGCCAATGTACTTCTGTCTGACGGATAAACACATATGTTCTTGGGTGGGGCTGCCTGGCCAATTTAAAATTTGGCAGGGCAGCCCCTCTAGAGGAAAAAAACGGCTCTCCAGCCCTGATCTGAGGCAGAGATCTGAAAAGGGAATGCAAGAACCTGGCGAATAATTCACTCAACCTCTTTCTCTCCCCCCCCCCCCCGTCCCTGGCGACCATGTTTTTAGAACGAAAAAGTTTCGCTTTTAAGGTTTATTATGTCCGAGATGCAAGCAAGACACACATGGTGCTTACAATGTTTCCTGGAGCTACAGAAGAGACCACAGAATATTTTCTTTTCCTACCTCAACAAGGCTTAAAACAGGATGCAAGAATATGAATCATCGCCCACTCGCTCTAATTTCCACCCTGCTGAGATGAACAGCCTACAGCACACAAAAGGAAGGCCTAAACTTTGAAAGAGGCACTTGCACTTCCTGAAATAATAATAATAATAATAATAATAATAATAATAATAATAATAATAATAATGTCTCCTTAGAGCCTGCCCTATCTCCCAAAGGAACCCAGAGTGGCAACCACATAAATTTTTTTAAAAAAATTCTGTGGGTGGTAGAGTCCAAGATGGCTGATACTGGCAAAGGAAGGAATTATTATTATTATTATTATTATTATTATTATTATTATTAATAATAATAATTTATTATTTATACCCCGCCCATCTGGCTGGGTTTCCCCAGCCACTCTGGGCGGCTTCTAACAGAAGAATAAAATAATCGATTAAAGATTAAAAGCCTCCCTAAACAGGGCTGCCTTCAGATGTCTTCTAAAAATCTGGTGGCTGTTTTCCTCTTTGACATCTGATAGGAGGGCGTTCCACAGGGCGGGCGCCACCACCGAGAAGGCCCTCGGCATGCATATTATTATTATTATTATTATTATTATTATTAACTATTCATTTACTTTATTACTCATCCTCCACCCTAAGTTCTCAGGGTGAGGTACAACAATTTAAAATACAACATTCACCCATTCGTTGTTACTGATGCTACACTGGTCTGCACTGGGAGATTCACAGAGGATTCAGATATTATCAAAACTCATTTAAAAACAGTCATGGTTTATCCCAGGTGTAGGCAAACTCAGCCCTCCAGATGTTTTGGGACTACAACTCCCATCATACCTGACCACTAGTCCTGTTAGCTAGGGATGATAGGAGTTGTAGGCCAAAAACATCTGGATGGCTGAGTTTGCCTACCGGTATGCCTGGTTTATCCCAAAGAGGGCTGAGTACTGGACTTACTGAGAAAAGGTTCATTATTATTATTATTATTATTATTATTATTATTATTATTATTATTTGTACCCCACCCATCTGACTGGGTTGCCACTCTGGGCAGCTTCCAACATGAAACATAATAAAACATTCAACATTAAAAAGCTTCCCTATATAGGGCTGCCTTCAGATGTCTTCTAAACTGGTTATATAGTTACCCATCTCCTTGACAATTGATGAGAGGGTGATCCAGTGTTGGCGCCACTACCAAGAAGCCACATTTCAGGGTGCCGAACCTTTATTTCTAATGGTTTGAGAAGTCAACAGTATCATCCATCCCAGGAATCCTCGGCTAAATGGAGTTAAAACCAATAGTGCAATGGAGGGGAATCACGCAAGGGGAGGATAACCCAGCAGGCTCACCGATGTCATCTGCAGCCTCCTTGCTATGGCAGGTAAATGAGGAGAAATTGAAGCTTTTATAGAATCACAGAATTGTAGAGCTGGAAAGGACCCCAAGGGCCATCAAGTGCAAACCCATGCAATGCGGAAACTGCAGATAAAGTATTCCTGAGAAGATGGCCATCCAACCTCTGTTTGAAACCCCCAATGAAGGAGAGTTTACCACCTTCGAAGGTAGTCTATCCCACCGTTGAACTGCTCTTGCCATCAGAAAGCTATTCCTAATATTTAGTCGGAATCTCCTTTGGTTTGAGTCCTACCCTCTGGAGCAGGAGGGAACAAGCTTCACCATCTTCCAAGTGACAATCACTCTGGAACTTGAAAATGGGTACCCTATCACTTGTCAGTCTTCTCTTCTCCAGACTAAACCAACTCCCACAACTGTTCCTCATGTTGTTGTTGTTTGTTTGTTGTTGTTTAGTCGTTTAGTCGTGTCCGACTCTTCGTGACCCCATGGACCATAGCACGCCAGGCACTCCTGTCTTCCACTGCCTCCCGCAGTTTGGTCAAACTCATGTTCGTAGCTTCGAGAACACTGTCCATTCCAACCATCTCGTCCCCTGTCATCCCCTTCTCCTTGTGCCCTCAATCTTTCCCAACATCAGGGTCTTTTCCAAGGATTCTTCTCTTCTCATGAGGTGGCCAAAGTATTGGAGCCTCAGCTTCAGGATCTGTCCTTCCAGTGAGCGCTCAGGGCTGATTTCCTTCAGAATGGATAGGTTTGATCTTTTTGCAGTCCATAGGACTCTCAAGAGTCTCCTCCAGCACCATAATTCAAAAGCATCAGTTCTTCGGCAGTTCAAGAATTGAAGAAAAGAATTGAAGAATTGAACTGTTCCTCATACAAAGATACGTTTCCAGACCTTTTATCAACTTGGTCACCCTTCTTCACACCCATTCCAGTTTGCCAACATCCTTCTCAAACTGTGGTGCATGCTTTCAAGTTTTACCGACGTTTGTGACATATTGGCACGGAGGAAGTCAGAGAATTAGTCCAGTTTATTATTTTAGGATAGCTGACCCTCAGAAATTAGCTGAGCAATGTAGCCTATGCTCATTCAGTTGCAAGTCCCATTGTGTTTGATGATGGGGTTTACTTCCAGGTAACTGTGTCCTGGACAGCAGCTTTACTAGAGAGTAAGCCCCATTCTACATCCCTGGGACTTACTTCTGTGTAAACTTGCACATTGTATAGCTGATTTCCTTTGAGGCTGCACTCCTGAGCAAGACAGCATCCTCTGATTATTCCCAATAGGGGTAAAGTGTGAGAAAAATCATTGGGAGCAACACACAAGACACAAAAGGAGTGTTGGGGAACAAGCAGCTGTGGAGTGCAGATCCAGTCACACTTCTGGGGAAACACTGGGGTTGTATTGTGTGTTTAAAAAAGCATTGGCTCTCATGAGGCAAAGCTCATGATGCGCCTGATAAAAAACATTTTTTGCTGAGACAAGCCTACCTACCGCACCCAGATATTTAGAGCGCTGGTGTGTTTTTATTTCTGGATGTTTTTTTAAAAAAAGTTTTGATAGTTGTTACTAATAATCCTATTGCAGGCTTCCTCAACCTCAGCTCTCCAGATGTTTTTGGCCTACAACTCCCATGATCCCTAGCTAGCAGGACCAGTGGTCAGGAATGCTGGGAATTGTAGTTTCAAAATATCTGGAGGGCCGAGGTTGAGGAAGCCTGTCCTGTTGTTTTCTTTTGTACACCGCATTGAGGTTTTCGGTATGATCAATCAGCTCAGTATAAATTTAATGAAGTGATTAATGACAAAACGGATGCTTACACATCAGGAAGAACTTTCTGACAGTTAAGAGCTATTCGAGGTTGTGGACTCTCCTTCCTTGGAGGTTTTCAAGCTGAGGTTGGATGGCCATCTGTCACTGGATGCTATGGCTGAGATTCCTGCATCGCAGGGGGTTGGACTAGATGACCCACGGCCTCCCTTCCAACTCTACAACTTCACCCTCAAGCATTGTTTGGGGTGCGGGTGAATTAGCTGCTCTTGCAAAAGAGAGTGTGGGTGGGTGAAGGGACTTGGGTCTTGGGTCCAGACTAAGTTGCGCTTAGACCGAAACCAGTGCGTAAAGTTCACATGACTTCACTTGGGAGTTGATTCCTGCAGCTTTCTATGGGAGCTGGCTGCGCGCAACCAACTTAACGAAGCGGGGCACAGATTTTGCAACTCTCCCGTCTGGGCAGGTTTTGCTCCGGGAGACCGAAGGACGACTCGATCCTTGCTAAGGGAAGACAGGCGGGCGGGCGGGCGCCGCGGCTGCTGCTACTGCTGCTTCCATTTCCTGGGGAAGAAAAGCTGCTGGCTGCGGGATCCCCGGCGGCGACTTACCGGACGGTTGGGCTCCTGCGCCGGCTGCTCCCCCCTTGGCCCACTTGTGCCGGGGACTGGCCGCCCGCGTCCTCATCTGCTCCACCACGGCCAGCTGCGTGTCCCACTGGCAATCGGCGCGGCACCTCTCCACCGCCTCTTCCATTTTCAGGTGGAAATGCGAGCCTTTCGCAGCCATCTTAGCGTGGGTGGGTGAGTGACTCGTGTACAACAGGGAAGTCCCGGGCAGCCGGGCGTGCGCCTGGGGAACAGCCGGGTTCCCCTCCCCTCGCCGAGCAGGGGCAGGATCGCGCGCTCCCGTGCGCCTGGTGGAAAGGGAGGCTCCAGCGGCGCTGCGGCTCGGGACATATGCATAGCTGCCAAGTTATCCCTTTTTTAAAGGGATTTTCCCTTATGCTGAATAGGCTTCCTCGTGAGAAAAGGGAAAACTTGGCAGCTATGGACATATGTGGTCCCCCTTCCCCCCCAAAACCCCCCCAAAAACTATCCTACAACGCCCCGATGATCCAGATGTTTGGCAGCTAAGAGGAAGCGCCCCGCGCAATGCGTGTCAGGCATCGTCGAAAGAGAGGGCTGGTAAAGTTGCGCTGTAGAATGGAGTGGGTTAAAATGGGGGGGGGCAGAAATGGAACAAGAGGGGTCTTTAGGGGTTTGTGAAGCGCGCAATGTTTTCCATCTATTCTTTTGTTTTACTTAAACAAAGCGCTTATAACTCACCCTTTTCTCCACGGAACTCGACAACACATAGAATTGTAGAATTGGAAGGGACCACGAGGGTCATCTAGTCTAGTCCAACGTGAGGGACTCGAACCCACGACCCTGCGATTAAGAGGCTCGTGCTCTACCGACTGAGGAACCCCTTCTCATTATCTACCCTGTGAAGTAGGTTAGACTGAGAGGAGTGAGCTTGGTGGCCGAGCGGGGATTTGAACCCTGGTCTCCCAGGTCATAGTCCCGACACTCTTAACCATTACACTGCACTGGCCGGTCCCCCCAAAAAGAGGCTGTTAGGGGCTTCTGCCCCAATGGGCAATGGGTGTTTTCTTTTCTCCTCCCCACTTTCACCCAGGTTCTGGGGGTTCCAGGCTAGACCTGAAATTTCAGACTTTGATTTTAACCTCCTTCTGTGCAAAGAGAATAAAGGGCCAAAAGTTAGGGGTGCAGACTGTTTTCTGCTTGGGGAGAGTTTTTGCTGTTTGCTCCACTCCACATCCATCAGGCTGCACCCTTAAAGTACAGAACAGTCCGGCTCTTCCTTTGTCCCCAGGAAAAGCTGCAAGGGACTCTCACTTCCTGTTTCTTGACTGTTACTCCACCTGATGTGCCACACACCCCTTCAGGTTTCAGATTGTCCCCTGCCACACAAGCCCCATGACAATATTACTCTCTTTTGTGCTTGCCACTGAGATGCTTTTGCATTTGCTGTTGCCTCTTGGGCAGGGCCTTTTTTTGTTGTGTCACCCAGCATGAGAAACTTCCCTGTCCCAGGAAGCTATGTTGTCTCCTCCTTTGCTTTTGCAGCAAGGATCTGAATTTTCTGTTTAGATTTTTATTTTGTTTTTGCTGTGGACTAGACAGCTCTCTGTTTCTTTTCCTTCATTTTGTCCCGTTTTGGGACTTCCGGTGTTTCTGTTATATAGATAATGTGAAGACATAATAAAAGGAGCATCTCTTCCCCCATCGTTCTGCCCGAACACTGAGGTCCAGCTCCAAGGGCCTTCTGGTGGTTCCCTGCCTACGAGAAGTGAAGTTACAGGGAACCAGGCAGAGGTAGTGGCACCCTCCCTGTGGAACGCCCTCCTATCAGATGTCAAGGAAATATACATCTGACTTTTAGAAGACATCTGAAGGCAGCCCTGTTTAGGGAAGTTTTTAATGTTTGATGTTTTTAATGTTTGATGTTTTATCGTGTTTTTAATATTCTGTTGGGAACCGCCCAGAGTGGCTGAGGAAACCCAGCCAGATGGGTGGGGTATAAATTATAAATATTAATTATAGTAAATACAGTATAAAAGACTGCTTGCTATTGCCATTATCCATGCATGTTCCAGAAGTCTGCACAGCTCTTCAACTGCTCGTTTTTTACTCTGTCAGGAACAGAGACAGCGATGTGGTGGCAGCAGGGGTTTGTTTGTTTTGGGAAAACTTTGAATTGAGAAATTTTCCAATGCACTAAACACATTTGTACCAGGCATAAAGGCTGCAAAAGAGGCTCAAAGGAATGCTTCTGAGGTCATCTGTGAAAATCCACACCAAAACTAAAGGGGAATCAAAATAAGGAGCATCCAGGATATTCTAAAAACTGCAAAACTATATTATTCAGCATTTAGACACTTTGAGCATAAGAAAAACCTGTTGGATCAGGCCATTGGCCCATTTAGTCCAGCATCCTGTTCTCGCAGTGGCCAACTAGATGCCTGTGGGAAACCCGTAAGCAAGACTCAAGCAGAAAAAAGGAGGGCCCAACTATAGGATGAGTTAGATCACAACTTTGCATTTAATGTACAGACTTAAAAATTATATAAATCATATCAGCTTGAGTGGTGGGGATTATAATGACCAGGATGCTGCAGGGGTACAGTAATTTAATCCTTTCCTTTGAGGAAAATCCCTCCTTTGCTGCTGCTGTTTGCTTTGTGAGACATCACATTCCACAATTTTTAAATTATTATTAATATTATTAAATTTGTATACCACCCTTGATCCATAGATACTTTGCTATTAACGTTTACTTACTTACTTACTTACTTACTTACTTACTTACTTACTGGTTCTTTTGCACCAGTCATTGCTAAGAGTAATCAAATTTCAAATGTTTTTTTAAAGAATCAAGGTACAAATATCAACTCCAGAATACAGTTTGCAAATTGAGTTTGTTTCTACAAAACAAGATGCATTTGCACAATTCAAAATTTATTCAGAATTTCAGTTTTCTGGGCTTCTTAATAGGGCATTTGAGTTTCTCCCGGAAAGACAAACCCGCAAACGATAATTCACTGTTGCAAACTGTGAGTAGTGGAACTGATTTGTCCTAATTCTTCTTTCTAATGATACGCTAGCAACATTTTCAGCCCTCCGTCAATTACTTATATGCTGTCTGTCAGGATACAAGTCCTACCAAGGCAGTTGATAAGTAACATTAAATTAATCTCCCAAACCACAACTTTTCTGGACACCAGTCATACAAGAAATATGCAAAATAACTAAGCATGTATTAGAAGTCACCCCAGAACTGGCCCTACTAAACATCTTCCAAGATAATAATGCCCACTCACATTATAAAGATCTCATAACCCGGCAGCCAGAAACATCATAACCAGACACTGAAGAGACCTGTCAGGAGTAAGCGTGGACCAATGGTATCAAATAGTATGGGAAACAGCCTTACTAGAAAAGCTAACCCATAAACTGAAACTGACAAGTTTATTTCAGTTTTCCCTGGGAAGCCTTCACTCTGGTATGGTTCCCCGTTATCACATACACAGTCCCAACAATACAACAAGAATCCGCCAACAGCATACAAATCATTATGGCTAACCTGACCCAAAAACCCACCCTCTCGCACACAAAACAAACCTCACTACAGCCAACCAAAGACAACCAACCAAACCCAGCCTATGGCCATGGCCAACCTTTCTCACCACCAAGGAAATACGACAAGCGAACAGAAAGAGAACCCACACAAGTGACACGGACACAAAACCCCACACATACACTAAGTAGAAAAATAGAAGCATTGCCAACCCAACCCACCCCCTCCCAACCCTCCCCTTCTTTTCTTCCCAACCTTATGCTGCATACAACACTTATGTCTTGCAACAAATGAAACTGATCTGTAGAAAACGCAAGAAAAGACAATGCACACATTTTTGTAAACGAAGAAATCTTTAATAATTTTTAAGTGACATGAAATGACATATTTTAAATGCACAATAAACAGCAGCAACGTATTTAATCCCCATCAAGAGCCTTCCCACAAGGCAGTTGATGGCAGGTTGGCCTGTGAGGCGGAAAGTCTAACTAGAACAGGACTTGGGCAGGGTATAAATGATGATTTTATTATTATCACTTAAGGTGGCCTACATCCCTCGCTACATTTGCCACGACTACAAGGCAAACTACATCCATATCAGTTCTGTGTGATTTGTGTGGGCTGAAGGCAGAGTAAGAAGAGCTATTATGAAACACATCAGGATTAATGTCAGGTAATTGGAGCCACACCTATATAGCCATTGCTGAGCATCTAGAGTCTGGATTCTAGGACGTAATGTTAAGAAGGAAGTTTCACTGCCTTTTGATTGAAGTCCTTGGGAGGAAACTAATAAAAAATTACTTAAAAGAAGAATTTACAGGGGGGAGAAAAGGAAGTCTTGTTTATTACTGGTGTATTTGTTGAATTTATATACCGCCCTTTACCCGAGAATAGCAGGGCGGTTTATGGTATAAAAACACAAAAATAAATACCATAATAAACAAAACAATAACCACACACACACAAAATAAAAAATTCCTTCCAGCAGCACCTTAGAGACCAACTAAGTTTTCATTGGTATGAGCTTTCGTGTGCATGCACACTTCTTCAGATACACTGAAACACACAGTTTAAAAGGCCATAGTTTCTTCAGCCATAGCCAAAGGAATATAGAAAAACAGTTTTGCCTGGCACCTAAAGATATGTAATGAAAGTGCCAGGCACATAGCTGCCAAGTTATCCCCCTTTTTAAGGGATTTTCCCTTATGCTGAATAGGATTCCTCGCGAGAAAAGGGAAAACTTGGCAGCTATGGCCAGGCAAGCATCCCCAGGAAGAGCATTCCACAAACAGGGAGCCACCACAGAAAAGGCCCGTTATTGTATTACTGCCCTCCGGACCTCTCATGGAGGGGGAAAGCTATGGGATCAATTTATTTGTAACATTTATTCTGAGAAGCTCAAGAGACAGGGCAACAGGTGGTTCTACCGCCAGAAGCACATAGTACCCCAGGCCAGCTAAATTATTTTGCCGCTTCATGCAGAAAGTCCCACAAGCACCTCCTCACTTTCCTTTCAGTAAAAATGCAACCACAATCGGTTATATAACTAACATTTTTCTGCCCTTTGATGGTACCCAACCACAGCTACACGAGGTGATGTCTCTCTGCCTAATGAAATAGCAAGCAGCATCAAGGCACAATAACAGTTCTTCATTCCCTATTTTATCCTCATAACAACCTAATGGTGTAGGAAAGGCCCAAACTACTGACTGGCCCAAAGTCATGTGCCAAGTTTTATTGCTAAGGGTGGATTTGACCCTACACCTCCCAACTCAATGGCTATTTCACCGCTTCACGACATTGCTTGTTATCTAGTATTAGTATTATTATTTAGATTTCTCACCCACCCTTCACTGCGTGCTCCCTGGGACAGGTTACAGAAATGTACAAATACAATACTTACTGTACTGAAAACGGTTAAAACAATTCAATCAAAAGGTGAGGGTGGGACCTAAGAACATCTACTTCTGAATCAACCCACAGAAATTTCAGGCTGCGTCATGTTTTCCTCCAGAGTCTAGAAACACTAAGGGGCACAAGCCCCAGGGCTAACCCAAGATGATAATGTTATTGCTAAATTTGTATACTACCCTTCATCCAAACATCACAACAAAAAATGCATAATAAAAAAACCAATAACCCCACTCTCCACACATCATCATCATGGCAGCTGAGACAAACGACAAACACAATCCTACTCATGACAGGGAAAAAGAGGCGAGCGAAATTACTCGAAAGCCACAAGATTCTTGATCTTTTTAAATTTTATTTATTTCTTTATTTAAGTAATTTTACAGTCATTTCTGTTATCAAACTGCAGGTTATTACAAGAATCCTGCCACTGTTCTCGTTTTGGGAACCCCAGCCTCGTTCACACAACCTGCGAGAGCCTCAGAGGGCTCGCTAGTCGTGCGAAAGGCGCTGGAAGCGACCAAACCCAACAACCGCAGCTTAGCCTCGGAGAGAGAAACGCGTGCTGATGTTAGTCAAACGAGACAACATAGGGACAAAGTGGGCGGGTCTTCACGTAGTCTTTGCATCGATTGGCTATTGGAGTCCACGCAGGCGATGATTGAAAGAGCACCGGGCGTACCAGAGGAAAGTTGGGAGGAGTAGCCGCCCGCGGAGACGCTTCAGACAAAAGGCAGAGGGAGGGCCGTAAACGAGTTCTTTGCGGCGATTGGGTAGCTGAGACCCCCCCTGCTGGCAATGACTGACAGAGCACCGGGCGTACCAGAGGAAAGCGGGGGGTGGGATTTCCTTCCCTTTCTTTCTTTTTTAAAGACCCGCCCTTTGAGCGCAACGTTGGAAAGGAGGGAGGCCACGTCATGAGATCGGAGGGAGGGGCGTGGCCACGGAGCCGGGAGTGGAGAGAAAGGGGCGTGGTATCTTGCCGCTGCACCTGGACGTTCGACGTATAACTCCGAGGCGACCGAAGCCAATAGCTGGAGAGTTGGGCGGTGGCAGGACGCAAGCGCGAGAGGGGTGGCCGCGAGAGGAGGCGATGGTGGCCGGGTAGGTCCAAACTTTGTCCGGTGTCGCCTTAGGAGGAGCTGGCGGCGCTGGGAGCAGGTGAGGCGGTGGGGCCAGTCCCCATTGTCCTGGGCTTTTGCCACCTGAGGCATTAACAAGGCACTCTTACCTAGAAGAACCCATAGAGGTCAGTGGGGCTTACTCCCGCGTAAGTGGCTGCAGGACCAAGCCCTGTTGAGTTCTATGGGGCTGCGCCGTTAAAAGCAGAATTTCCTGCCTTGAACGGCGTTTGAAAGCGGGGTGGGCAGCTTTTATTCAGAAAGGAAAGCTGACCGACCAACCACCTATATATATATATATATATATATTGGGTTCAATATATATTGCCTCAGGTGTCTGCCCTGTTCAGAGTAGACCTGTTGAAACCAATGGGCGTTTGTTTTGCCATAGCAGGGGGTGGGTGGGTTTAAAGAAACCTATTCCCATTCCCCTCCGCGCGCACAAAATATAAGAATGCCCCAATTCTTTTAACATTAAAAATATTTTTAAAACTCTAAAAAGAAAGAGAGGGAGGAAATGTGCTGTCGCTTTCCTGCCGTTGCAGGCTGTCTTCAATATCTCTTCTCCTCTCCCCCATAGGAAATAATGTTAATCACCTTACAGGTTAATAAATAGGAGTAAACCGCTCACAGAAAGAAAGAAAAAAGCTCCAGTGAGAAAGCTGTTTCCCCGTTATAAACCTCATCCCTGATCAAATAATGCCCAGACTTTTAGCCAAAATTTAATTAGCGGAGTGCAAGTTTTTTAAAAAAAACGGGGAAGAGGGGAGAGGATGTGTGCTTTCCTTTTCATTTCTTCACATTACAGTTGTATTGTTCCAGCTGTTGGCTGGAATTAGTGCAAGGTTTGCTTACCAAGCAGAACTGGAGAGTGGGGAGAGGGCTTAAGTTGTGTATGTAATGCTTTGTGTTGATAAATGTCTTCCGAAAGGTTAAGAAGGGAAGGGGGGAATGAGTTAACAAGGGGCTCATAGTGGTGCAGGAAAGGCCAACGGGTGAACGATTTCTAGATGTTTGTCTTTGTACTTCAAAGTCTAAAGGTTTGTTGATAGTGCCTTGCTAAATCCCAAATTTGGGTTCAAACAAATTGAAACTACACTAGTAGTACTTCTGTTTGGTATGTATTTAGCACCCACCATATGCTAGGAGCTATTCAGTTACTATCGCACCGCATTTCCTCCCCATCGATATTAAAATGGTTAGAAATTCCAGATCCACTAAACCACTGGTCTTTTTTTTAAGGGTTCAGGCATGACTACATTAAAATGTATGGTTGGGAGATAATTTAGTGGGCCCTTGTAGCAAGTAACAGCTGCTGTACCCATAGTAAATAGATAAAGTTGGAGGGGAAGGGGAAATCCCACCTCTGCAATTAGCTTTTAAATTCATCCCGATTCTATGTCCTGTTAAACTCTTAATATTCACACTCTTGTCCCAGTAACTGACTGCTATGCATTGTGTGTTGAATTGCATTAAGTGCAATTGACAGTTCTTAGCTGTTCAAAAGGTATCTGCACAAAGTGGCTTACAGTAGGAAATAGTTTAAAATGGGAAAAGAGGAAGTACGTAGAACCTTAAATGTGACACGTTACACATAGTGTCACAATAAATTAGGTAATCAGACTTTGGCATTTGAGTGAATATGCAGAATTTGTGCAATAATAAGCTTGATGTTATCTCAAGAAAGGCAAAGGCTTCCTGGCAGACAGCTGTGCTCCTTGATTCCTTCATGTACATACCAGACTGCCGATTCCACCTGTGTGAAAGTCTACTTTGAACTCTGCCAGGTGTTTAGCTAAAGGTTGAATACCAACCAAGTTCCTGGTTAACAGATGCTGGACTCCCTACTGAAAATGAGATTTAACAATATGCAAGCATAACACAGCCAGCCTCTTGAAGTAAGAAGGCATAGATAGGCAGATGGCTTTAGTACTGTGCATCTGTGAACTTTCATCAATACCTAGTTGATATCCTAGAACATATTTTCATCGTGGCTTTTCATGGCAACTCATATTTGGTTGTGAAAACCCAAAATACAGGTGGTAGGAGGAATAAGGAAATGGAGACTCTAAAAGGTATAAGTGCCTGTTTGTTACCCACAACTGTAGTAGTTGTTGTTTTATTCTTATATGTATTAATCATAACATTTATTAGCTGCCTTTCCAACTAAATGGTCACTCTTTTTTTTTTTGCTAGGACCATGGCTGTTACGATACAACCAAGGATTTCTACACTATATTTCCTCTGTTGCCTAGTCCTTGCCTCTTCTGTGTCCTCTTTTGCAGAGGACCATGCAGATGGGAGTCATCAGGCAAACATGCGTCTTGATAAGAACATGGTACAAGATAAGGAGTATGTATTCTCTGCAGTCACACTCAATATAAATAAGTGGGGGAAATGAGGATCTGATATGGTAAGAGTCATCTGATATATCAGCGGAATTGAATTCAACAAAATGTTCCAGTGCAGAGTGCCAGCTAGCAGGTCATGCCTTTTCCCCATTCCATTTCCCCTCCCACCTGACTTTCTGTCTCATCCCCCGCACACACAAATAAACACACCAGTCAGCCAGCAGGCTGTGGTTACTGAGCACATTCAGTACCCATTGGGTTCTGTTTAGGCAAGTGTGGAAAGCCTTTATCCCTCCAAATGTGGCTGAACTACAACTCCCATCAGCCCCTGCAGGCATGGCCGACGGCTATATTGCCTGTGAAATCTCTCGTAAGCTCTGTTTCATGCAGTCCACCTGGCATGACTGCAACTAACATGCTTTTAATATATATATACAGTAAATAGTCTCGGGGAAGCTCAAGCAGTCTTGCACTGTGTGGCTGAGAAGATTAGTTCTCTCTTTCCTCTCTGCTGTGGTCCCATCTCTCCGAAGATACGGTCCACATTTCAATCGAAGTCTGGCTTTTAAATGCACATGGCATTACCTACATGCACACACTTGCATGTTCATTGCATTTGGTTGGTGTCTGGTTGCATCTGTGCGCACTGAGATTCGTCGTATTCTTACTCTGCAGCCACATCATGGAACATTTAGAAGGCGTCATTGACAAACCAGAATCTGAGATGTCGCCACAAGAGCTGCAGCTTCATTACTTCAAAATGCACGACTACGATGGCAACAATCTGCTTGATGGGCTTGAACTTGCCACTGCCATTTCACATGTACACAAAGAGGTGAGCACTAATTTCCTGGTACAGAAAATCTGATAGACTGGTGAGTGGTGTCCGTGAGCAAGCTTATCTTTTAATATATATGGAAATGTCTATAACATTTTGCATATGTATATAAAGGTAAAAGGACCCCTGACCATTAGGTCCAGTCGTGGATGACTGGGGTTGCGGCGCTCATCTCGCTTTACTGGCCGAAGGAGCCAGCATACAGCTTCTGGGTCATGTGGCCAGCATGACTAAGCCGCTTCTGGTGAACCAGACTAGTGCACGGGAACGCTGTTTACCTTCCCGCCAGAGCAGTACCTACCCTGTTTCCCCGAAAATAAGACATACCCATAAATTAAGCCGTAGCAGGATTTCTAAGCATTTGCACAATATAAGCCATACCCTGAAAATAAGACATAGTGATAGGCTCAGTTCTGGAGGGCATCAAGGAAGAGGCCAGGCTGGACGCGTAATGAAAATAAGACATCCCCTGAAAATAAGCCATAGTGTGTCTTCTTGAGGAAAAATAAATATAAGACAATGTCTTATTTTTGGGGAAACACGGTATTTATCTACTTGCACTTTGATGTGCTTTCGAACAGCTAGGTTGGCAGGAGCAGGGACAGAGCAACGGGAGCTCACCCCATCCCGGGGATTTGAACCGCCGACCTTCTGATCAGCAAGCCCTAGGCTCTGTGGTTTAACCCACAGCGCCACCCGCGTCCCAATGCATATGTATATAGTGGCAGTTTAATCCAAAGACTTATCCCTTGGGGATCAGCTCTCTCAAAGATTCCACGCTAGACCAAATTTTAAATAACCCGTAGATTACAAAACTTGCTAATGGTTTTTAAGTGTGGCCTGGTTTGGGGGGGTGAGTGGGCGGAGGAGCTGCAGCGCTGCTTTGATAGACTGTCAAATTGAAAATCTTATTTTGTACCTTTCTGAATCTTTCTGGCCCACTTAACTTTTTTCTAGCCTTCATTAGCTGATTTCTAGGAAACCCAAGTGCAGCCTTCAAGGGCAGAATATTGAGTGGGAACATTCTGATTTCCAAATATGCTCATCTGCTGAAACCAATCCATCTTTTTTTTCCCCTTTCCCTGTAGGAAGGTGGAGAACACACCCAGACGATGAAAGATGAGGAGTTAATTAGTTTGATAGACGGCGTCTTGCATGATGATGATAAAAATAATGATGGCTACATTGACTATGCTGAGTTTGCAAAGTCACTGGAATGATGATTTCTTTAAAAATCTTTTCGTCCATGTGACCCAGTACAATGTGATTCCTTACCGTATGTTAGTTTGTGTGTTCTCTACCCTTTGGGCTGCAAAATTAATGGTAGAAAAGTGAAATGGCTACACTTTCATTTCTTATACCTTGGGGAGCAAAAAGGTTGTGATGGGAACTATTATTTGATACAGCCTTATTAGTCAACAATGGAGCAATACAACCCATCTGTGTTAGCAAATTATTTGGCAGTTGTCTTAAAAGCCTGCTTGAACGAGCTATCATCTAAGTCACTGTACTCCAGAATAACTTCTGGAGGACTCAAAAAGGTATTAGTTATAAAGGTCATAGCACTACAGAGTCTTAAATGCCATAATTATATCATAAAACCAACAGTATGATTTTGTGTTTGTGCTTTGAGTTCACCATTATTATTATTATTATTATTATTATTATTATTTTGCAAAAATTGGGAGTATAGGCACAATGCAAGATTAAACTCTTTAAGATCTGTCAGCAGGAGAGTTAAGTAGCTAATTAAATCTCCATTAAAATGGATGAGTGTAAAAGTGCTTAGTCTTTGCACTTTACCCTAAATCTGTAAATATATGTTTGTCATTATAGACATATGCCTGTCTTTCAGTTGTCTCTTCTTTTGTCTTTCAGTTGTCTCATGTTCTGTCACTACTTTACTGGGTTTTGCTGTTCCTTAAATTATGACCTTAGAACTGACTGTTGAATTTTAAATTAAGTATATATATATATGTTATATACTTAATATATTTAGTGTTATGTGTATTATACACCATCAGTACAGTATTTTACTTCAGAGTTCATTTTCAGAAAGTGTAGGTTAAATACTTTCATTCAATGAGGTCTTTATGCCAAGAACTATGTTAAGTAATGAAAGGTTTATAATCACACTGAAATGCTGCCATGTTAAGGTTCTTGCCAGTGTACCTTGACACAAATTTGTGGTGTGAGTTATGAAAATACTTTCTAATTTTTTTTTTAAAGAATCTCTATAACGAGTGTTTAAATACTTGAATGGTCTGCTTATTCTAAAGGGTTCTATAACTATATACATCTATGTTGTCTTAACAGCCTTGTGCAGATCTACGGTGATAATCTAAACTGCCCTGTTGTTTGGCTTATTGTATAAAACAGAAGCATACATTTACCGGTAATCAAGCGTACTATATTCAGAAACAGAAAGCCAAAATGCTCCTCTGTAAATTGTGTAAGAGACCTATTTTCTGTATAAAAAATATTCTTATATGAAGTGCATTTGTAAAAATTGCTTCCTTTGTTAACTGTGTAATAAAAATGTGGGTTGTACTATGTTCTTCTAATGTCAAAAATGTTAGGTTTTTTTAGCATAGTTCATGCTATAAATGCAAAAGCAATAAAATCTGACGTGCTGGAAGCTTTTACCCTTCAAACATGGAAAATATGCACAAATTTTGCAAAGGGGATTTTAAAAAAAGTCAATTTGCTTTTCCTTTGCAATGAAACACATACTCAGCCTTATCTGGGGTCTGTTTTTATGGTACCAGAGTAGCCTGGTTCCAGTTTCCAGACAGGTGCTTCCCACAATGCTCTGTTGAATGTGCTGCATCAGAGAGGAGAACGTGAAAAATGCAGGTGATGTACTTACTTCCTATACCGGTCTTCCTTCTCACTCATCTTTTCGCGCTAGCGCCATTTGAACAAGACCACGCTGGACAGTTTGCAGAGCTCTAACTTTTGTGTTTCAAACTGTTTTCTTTAAAATGGGGGGCGGGGGTGGGGGAATAACCTGTGTCTTCAGACTTTGTTGGGCTCCCACTTCTGACCATCCTGAGGTTGCTGCGGTTGATGAGAGAGTTCAGCAGCATTCGGAAAGCCGCAAGTACCCGCTTGGTTCTTAAGGTCCTAGAAGTAAAAAGATGAGTGCTAAATCATTTTTCTCCCTGCCAAGCCATTCCTCCATTTACTCTCTCTTGGGCATTTGGTACCCATCTGTCTCGAAAGACAATGGAGTGTTCCTCTGGGGATGAAGTCAAACCGCTGCAGAATCACTCTGGCTGCAGAGAACCGCAACACAAAACTGCGGCCTCCCGCTTCATGTTAGCAGCACCAAAGTGCAGGGACCTGGGCTGCCCAGACAACAAGACTCCCCTCTTGACCTCGCTGATGTGGTCCAAAGGAAAGCAGAGCAATGATTTGGGCACCAGCTTGGCAGCAGGGGTTGCCAGAAGGAGGCCTACAAGGCACCATCCAGCCATCTCAGACACCCCACTCCGGATTTGTGTAGGGTTTACTCCTTAGCCTTTTCTTCTCCCCAAGATGTCCTGCGAGGAGGCATCAGGTATGGAATTTTCCTTGGGATTTACTCCCAAAGCCTTTCTCAAGAACGATCATAGCCACAGACTTAGCAGAGATTTAGGATCAAGAGTTTTCCTCCTTGTGAGAGGATTCAGTGCTAAGGAAATGCATGCAGTAGCCACTAGATGGCATGACAGATTACATTTGCTACTTTTAGGGTTTGCAAAATTAGAACTGTTGAAAGGAGAGAACAAAAAACTTTTGTTTTTTATTGGCCTTAAGAAGGCCCCAGGTTCATCACCTGTTACTATTGTAACAAGGCAAGGTTACCCCCTAGTCTATGCACTCTCAACACTTACTGTATTAACACAGCTGGCGCCAACAAAAGGCATTCAGAACATTGCATTGAAATCGCTGCATTACACACCCCTCTCTCAGTAATTCTGTCATTAAACAGGCCAAGGCTCTTCAAAATCACCTGTCCTTGCCAAGACCAATAGATGAAGCCAAAAGTTTTGCATGAAGTCCAAAGCGCTTGAGCTATGACAAGCCAAATACACATTTTTTAAAAAATGCACGAGGTGACCTCATTTTTCCCTTCCCTTGCATCTCTTAAACACCTTGTCCAAGTTTCTGCACCTCATATCTCTCTCTCTCTCTCTCTCTCTCTCTGTGCCCCCTACTCCATTTTCTGGAATATGATCCTATTAGCAACATTTCCAAGGTGACATTTTACAAACTTATGAACGAGGCTTGCTTTAACGAAGCCACTCAGATGTGAGTGTGTGGAATCTTTCACTTCTCGATATAATGCCTTGCACTTTGAGGGTGTTCAGGACTCCGAACATTAATTACCACAGTGATTTTATTTTTAAACAACTTCCAAAAAATGTTTTCATATATAACAAGAACATGTAAAAAAAAAATACAATGCATTGAAGTGAGGTTTGGTTTGGTTGGTATACAACACGTACCTTTTATGTTGTTATTTCATAATACATAGGGAGAAAGAACATGGAAGAGTGATGCGTTGTTTCATCTCAAACTATCAAGTCTCTCCAGAGAAGTTCTGACCTGAAGCGAGTGTTGAGGTCCCAGTTTTACTAGCTGACCACAGAATGACCCCGCCTTACTGTCATATGACATCATCTCCCATGTTTGTTTGTCTCTTTGTACTTAACTTTGTCAATCTTTCCATTAAGGCCTATTGCCATATTCACATTTTCCATTCTTGAAATGTTCCTCCTCAAAGGGGAAAAAAAGGATCCGTTTCAGCAGAAACAAGTGAAGGAACCTTTAAACTTACACACCAATGGTCTCTCACAGGGACGTGCGGTCAGTGGACTAGGGGGATTAGGCTAGTACAGTAGTCCTTAAAATGTTACTGGTAAATATTAGAGTATTAAAGCCATGGGCCTCCTTCCCAAAGTCCATGAAGCTGCTGCCCGGCTTAGGGAGGGAGGCACAATGCTCCGGCGGGGTCCAAGAGCACTCCTGCCACCTTCCCAAAGCCCGCCCAGTATTGGGGAGCAGGGCTCCAGCATCCTTTTAGAGGCCTGGCATCTCCTTCCCAAAGCCCAATCACCTTTGGAAGATTGTCAAGAAGGGCTCGGCCAGGGGTTGACACTTGACTTGGTCATATTTATTAGCTTGGCTGCTTTCTCCTACTGGAAGCCAGTGTCTGTTGAGAACTGAAGCCAATTTCAGAGGTGTTTTTTTTTAACTGCCATTAATAAGAAAACCTATTGCACAGACAAGCAAGTAAAAATACACAGGCCAGATGACTGCGCAATTCCTCAAGGTGAGTCGTTGCCAGAAATAGACAGGCCTTTTTAATGATAAGTAATAATCAATAAGCAAGCCTTTTAAGTTGAGATCTTTCACAGCCTGCATCTGTATTGGAATTGTTTTAAAGTGTGTTTTTTTAAAAAATTGTTTAATGATTGGTTTGCTGCCCTGGGCTCCTTCGGGAGGAAGGGAGGGATGTAAAACAAATAAATAAGTCGGCCGAAATTTCCATCGGGGTGGTGGTGGAATAAAATAAGTTCAGTTTCAGAGATGTTTGCAGAAAACTGATTAAACGTCCTTTCTCATGTCATTTGTGTGTGTGCGTGTGTGTGTGTGTGCGTGCGTGTGTGTGTGTGTCTGCTGCCAAAGGAGAAGTGGGTATAGGTGCAGCTGCAGACCCTCCCTCTGCCCCTGAAAATCCTTGGCAGTACAGAGTTATTATTTTTGCTTCGTCTCTTCTTCATTTTGGCAGGACGGCCAGCAGTTGTGCTAAATCTCTCTGCATCTGGAAACTTGAACGGCTGCTCCTCCCTGTCTGTCTTGTAATGAGAGAAAAGACATGATGTTCTCGGCTGCAGGAATGCTAAAAAAGAGCCTTGTGCGAAGGGCGGGAGGAGTTCTCACCCCTCGCAACCCAACAACAATAAGAGGAGTTGGGTCCCTTAAGCCAAAGCGGGCATTGCCCCACAAACCTCAGCCTTCCCTCAGCTGCCCTGCCTTCTTACTAACCATGAATCCAGGGGTGGTACTGCCTGCTGGCTTCATGCTCCTTAGTCTCAGTGTTGCCCTTGTAGAACTCAGCAGGCAGGAGGAACCCTAGAATTGTAGAGTTGGAAGGGACCCTGTGGGTCATCTAGTCCAACCCCCTGCAATGCAGAAATCTCAGCTAAAGCACCCATGGAATAGGGGGAACAAAACTAGACTTAGCTATCTCAGCCTGCCATTGGCTCTGGTTCCGCCTAGTCTTCTGCCCTACCAATCCCAATGTGCCGAAAAGGCAAAAGCAGAGATTTACTTCCTGTGCATTGTAAGGGTTAATTCTGTTAAAGTCAGCTACTGTAGCCAAGTGGGTGATGGGTGTAGGTGTTGCTTAGCAACCAGGCAGAGTTGCACAATGTTTGCTGAGGTAGCATGTGCTCTGAATGACTGTGTACTGTGCAGAGTTCCGAGGGAGTTTTCCTCTGTGCATTTGTTTGGATGTTTTCCTGCTGTGTACAAGGCCTGATGTAAAAGAAGGACAAAACCTCTCTATTTATGACTCCTCAAATTTATACGCTGCTTTTATCCAGTTTTCCTCAGTAAAGTGCTTTCTGGATTTATTTTCTCTGTCCGCATTATTTACGTGACTTTGCTAACACAACGGATGCCAGGCACCACTGACAACAATGCCAGACTACAGAGCTGGTGGCTACTGGTGTAGAGATAGAGCAATGGCATTATCTGCATAGCTGCCAAGTTATCCCTTTTTTAAAGGGATTTTCCCTTATGCTGAATAGGCTTCCTCGTGAGAAAAGGGAAAACTTGGCAGCTATGATTATCTGTCTTGAGCACCAGGGTTGCCGACTGGCCCTCATTGGTCTGGAAAGTGAGTACGGTAATAACGAGGCCTTCAAGTTTAAAAATAGTTTACAACAGATTAGCATAGAGGAAGTCCATAGAATGAGGAAGGAAAATACTCACATAGAGGCTGGATAGAAACTTCTTCCATTTTCTTTAACAGAGATTCAGGCTAGCAGTCTAACTTTTCTTTGTGAGATTGCTTGTGTTTCTAATTAAAAGCCAAATGTTGCATTTCAGCTGGCTGAGGATCTGGCTGAAAGGAGGTCTTGGTCCCAGGGACTCAATGCAGCTTTCCAGGCCTCTCCATCTGTCCCCTTGGGATTTTCCCTAGGCCACTATCTCTCTCCCCAAGCCACAGCCCTCACTGATCCTGTTCCAAAACTTCCTCAAGTTGGCTTTGCCTAGCTGGAACGTGTCCTTGAACTCTGATCCTCTTTCCTGCTTACCTGGCTAGGCAGACAAGGGCTATGTATAATCGAAAGCCCTGATCTTCCATGAAGTCAAATGGGTGAACTTGGGCCAGTGACTCGCCATCTTTTAGCCTAAGATACCATGCGATTCTTGCACAGAATTTGATCGATAATAATGAACAAAATATGACTGGTTACAACCGTGAGCCCTGGAGTAGTCAAAGTCTTTCCAAAACACAATGCTTCTAGCACTGCTTACCACTCCCATCAATTATAACCTTAGGCCTCTGCATGCAAAATTCCCTTTGTAGGTAGATGCTAGCATAGCCCAAAGCTAAAAGGTAATGGTAAAGTTAAGTCCAGTCAAAGGCGACTATGGGGTTGCGGTGCTCATCTTGCTTTCAGGCCGAGGGAGCATGACTAAACCGCTTCTGGCACAACGGAACACCGTGACGGAAACCAGAGTGCACGGAAACGCCGTTTACCTTCCTGCCGCAGTGGTACCTATTTATCTACTTGCACTGGTGTGCTTTCGAACTGCTAGGTTGGCAGGAGCTGGGACAGAGCAACGGGAGCTCACCCCGTTACGGGGATTCAAACCGCCGACCTTCCAGTCAGCAAGCCCCAGAGGCTCAGTGGTTTAGACCACAGCGCCACCCGCGTTATCACCAAGCACAAATTGGGTGCTCTTTTCGCAAAAAGGCGCAGCAAGGAGCTGCAAGAGTTCATCATTCGCCCACCTTTTCCCTGGGATTTCATGCATAAGGAACACATCATTTTCTAGGCTTTATTCTGGCACAGCCTGTTGCACACCATGAGCCTGGCTTCCAAGCGTTTCCTCCATCCGTCATGTCAGTGGCCTGCCTGGAAATAGCTGTTCAATCCAACACATACCCATCTGCTTGTAAAATGTGAACTCCTGCATTTAAAGGGCTTACAGTGCGAGCTCACTTGATTTAGCGGCTCTGAGTCACTCTTGGTGATCATTTCTTCTTTACTGAATTAACAGGGCTGAGAACTATTTGGCCCTCCACCTGCTAGAAAACTTCCCAAGTGGAGACCACCAAGGCTAGGATCTGGTGGAACTACCTTTCTGCTATTTATAATACTTGAACTAACGCTGACCTGCCAGTCTATCGGAAGCGTTGGGATCAAAATTGTGAAATATAATCTTCTGACATTTACCTTCTTCTTCAAAAAAAGAGTTGCACCCTCATCCCATCCATCAGAACTGTACAATCTTGAGATTGCCTACGTTTACTTTAAAATTAGATTGTGTAGCACTTTATAGGCTAGTAAAGTCTCTTTATATGTTTTTCCCCCTTCCAGTAACGCTTCCCAAAAAGGGAGCTACAAAAAAGACAATCAAATTCTACGCATTGTGCAGAGGTGAACTCAAGCACTGGGGCTGGTTTTGTTCAAGTCTTCCAGAAGACCCATTTATCAAGCATTCATCCTGTTCTGTTTGCAGGGAGTTTAGATGATGTTGTCAAGTCAATGTTTATTACGGCAAACAGCCAGCATATTAAACCAGAAATTCTGCATAATTCTCTACATGAACAATAAAAGCAACTGATATGGGGTTTTAACAGTCAATATACAATACTTAAAATACAGGTCCAGCGGAATAAAACACCATAAAAGAATAAGAAATTTAACTAAGAACTGTAGCCGCAATAGCATCATCGGAGGGCAGGACAAATTGTTATAATATGTTATTCAATAAAAGAGATTTACGTTTTTTAATAGCTAAGGTGCAGAATTTGGCCACAGCGTAGGATACTGAGCTCAAAGAGTCTTCCAGAATGAATTTGCATAACGTTTCGGGGGGAAATTCCAGATAATATCAAGGGTGTAAATTTTGATAATAGGGGTAAAATGAGTCGCGATCATTCTTCATTATAGAATTCACAGAATAGAAGAATGTGAATAATAGATTCCACCTTGTTAGACATGCATGGGCAGAGGCGCTCTTCGATTGGTATACGCAAGAATTTGCCATGTAAGACAGCTGAAGGCATCGCATCAAATCGGGCTCTGGAAAAGGCCCATCTATAAGATTCATAGATAATATGAATCTAGATGATGTTGTGTCAAAGCAAGCGTTGTCCAGAACTTCCCAGTGTCTTTTCCCTGACACTTTCCTTGTTGATTTTCGTTGTCTGTGTGAAGTCTGGGTCCTGCTTCAAGGAAGGTGACGGTTAAGTCTCCTGGGAAATAAATAGATTAAAAGAATCGTAGAACTGTAGAGTTGGAAGGGACCATGAGGGTCATCTAGTCCAACCCCCTGCAATTTAGGAATCTTTTGCCCAACGTGCAGCTCACAACCCTGAGATTAAGGTCATATGTTGGTCTTCTCTGCAACTTTAAGGGTCAGGGTGCTTACTTATGCTTTCCCAGAATCATAGAATCTTGGAGCTGGAAGGGACCCAAGGGTCATCTAGTCCAACCCCCCTACAATGCTGGAATCTTGGCTTAAGCATCCATGTCAGGGCATAGGACTCAGCAACTTCCCTGTCACATTGCGCCTTGCACCTGGAAAACAGCACACTTCCCAGGACACCCTCTTACCACCACCACACGTTTCTTCCTCCTCTGAGGAGTGACAGGAATCTTTTTGTACACTATCACTGCACCTTCCACAGCCAACCTCGGTTTGTTCTTGTGGGGCAGGATGTGGTTTAAAATGTATGGTCTGTTGCTCCGAAACGCAGGCCCGGGGCATAGAAAGCAAACCCCAACCTCATCCTCCAAATAGTATTGGTTGTGGAATGGCAGCTGGGAAGGGGCCAGACCATAATCGTCACCACTTCAGCCAAATGAAGTCTGATGCTTGGAACCAGCAATCCACTGAGCTGTTGTACCCACATCCCTTTGGGCCTCGTCTGAGGAGAGTCAAGAATCTCTATGACACAGAAAGGAGATATTTTCTTGGCGGATTCTTTCCCAGTCTCTGGTTTTGATTTGCTTTGAACTCCTTTTAGCACTTATGAAATTGCTTGGGCTACAGAAAATGTCACAATTGTGTTCTTGGGTGTGTTTTTTTAATGAAGAGACCTTGCTTGGGAGATGATAGACAGACAGACAGACAGACAGATATGGAAAAATCAAGGAAGGAAAGACAAGCTATTCTGCCTATTGCCAGTTAGTTTCCAAGCCCAGTCCAAAATGCTGGTATTGACCTATAAAACATTATGCAGCTTAGAATTGCAATACCCCACGGAACATGAACCAACCCGGACACTGTGTTCTTCATCTGAGGCCCATCTCTGTGTGCCCCTTCGAAGGGATGTGTGGAGGGTGGCAACACAAAAACAGGCCTTCTGAGTGGTGGCTCCCCATTTATGGAATACTGTTCCCCAGGAGGCACCAGGCAGAAACATTATTGTTCCCAGGTTTTTGTATTGTAATTTTCTGCTCATCTTCCAGTGAGGTGGGGTTAAGTTGTATCTACTCTTTCATATATATTATTGGTGTATTTTCGATTGTTTTATTCTTGCTTTTAAAGTTTTGGCACTCGCTGCTTTGAGTTTACCTTTCTGGGCAGGGGGGGGGGAGAGATCCTTCTTTGGATCTCGCTGCAGGATTCCAGCCAGCCTCTTCAATTAGAAAGAGGTCAGGAGAGCGGATCTAGCATCAAAGGTGCCATTTCTGAGAGAACGGACCAAATAAGAGCAGTCACTGCAGATTGGAATGTTGGACCTGACAAACTGCTCCGCCAGGGGATATTCGGTGTAGTCAACTGGCCCTTTCTTACACTAATCCTGTTAACAAATAACAGGATTTGTGTGCGAAGCTGCCTGGGGGCCCGCATGTGTGCTTTCGTAGCTAAGAGTGGGGTGAGGCTTTGCTGCAGAAATGAAGCTGAAGAAGGACATGTTAAGCAGGCAACTCTGCGTGCACCAATGCAAGAATCATAGAATCATAGAGTTGGAAGAGACCACAAGGGCCATCCAGTTCAACCCCCTGCCAAGCAGGAAACACCATCAAAGCATTCCTGACAGATGGCTGTCAAGCCTCTGCTTAAAGACCTCCAAAGAAGGAGACTCCACCACACTCCTTGGTAGCAAGTTCCACTGCCGAACAGCTCTTACTGTCAGGAAGTTCTTCCTAATGTTTAGGTGGAATCTTCTTTCTTGTAGTTTGAATCCATTGCTCCGTGTCCGCTTCTCTGGAGCAGCAGGAAACAACCTTTCTCCCTCCTCTATATGACATCCTTTTATATATTTGAACATGGCTATCATATCACCCCTTAACCTTCTCTTCTCCAGGCTAAACATACCCCGCTCCCTAAGCCGTTCCTCATAAGGCATCGTTTCCAGGCCTTTGACCATTTGGGTTGCCCTCCTCTGGAAACGTTCCGGCTTGTCAGTATCCTTCTTGAACTGTGGTGCCCAGAACTGGACACAGTACCCCAGGTGAGGTCTGCCCAGAGCAGAATACAGTGGTACTATTACTTCCCTTGATCTAGACACTATACTCCTATTGATGCAGCCCAGAATTGCATTGGCTTTTTAAGCTGCTGCATCACACTGTTGACTCATGTCAAGTTTGTGGTCTACCAAGACTCCTAGATCCTTTTCACATGTACTGCTCTCAAGCCAGGTGTCTCCCATCCTGTATTTGTGCCATGTGATATGCACCCTAAATGCCTTGACCCCCCTCAAAACATCTCTACAACACAGGTCAGGTACTCTGAGGCTCCCTCTAACATACCCTCCAAGTGTCCCTGTTTTCCAGGTGCAGTCCTGGGGTTATGAAAGCCATCCTGAAATGTCCCTATTTCCTCCTCCAGCTCTGCCACCGCTGAGCTCGAGTTGTGTGGTGCAGGTGGGTGGCAGGAGGAACCGGCGCTTTCCCTGAGTGGCAGCTGTGAAGGAACATCCTGTTTCCTCTCCATGGCTGCCACAGCGTTGCGGGACTCCTGCCTTGGTGTTATGTACTGAGCTGAATCCTAGAACAATAGGATTCAGAATCAGCAGTCTGATTGGTCCACAGGAGCTACCCAATCCAACTCCAGGTGGAAGTAAATCCGCAACCTGATTGGCCTGCAGGAGCAGCCAATCAGGCGACTGGCAGGAGTGAATCTGCAACCTGATTGGCCTGTAGGAGCAGCCAATCAGGCTGCAGGCAGAAGTCAATCCACAACCTGATTGGCCCACAGGTGTAGCCCTGAAGTAGCCAATCACGCAAGGCCCATTGTGTAAATAATGTATATAAGCAGATGGTTTTGGGAAAAGAGCCATTCTTCTCCTCTTCTCCTTGATGACTATGAGCTGAATAAAGAGCATGAAATTCACTCCCGACTCCGAGTATATTTCACTTGGGCAGCTCATAGTGGCTTCTGGAGAGCAGGCGAAGAAGGAGAGAGGTGTAGTGGTCCCTCTTTTCATATGAGGAATGTTGGAGGGTGCGACGAACCCCATTGCCGACATTGCCAATAGATTATGAGATGAAAGAGTTCAGGGGTAAAGCAATCCCCACTCAATTCCTTACGCCTTAAAATAAACCCCTCAATTCTCAATTCTGGGCTTCTCAGTAAAGAGAGTCTAATTCCAGCTTTCGTGGCCTGATCTCACAAACACTCAGGGCTATTTGAATGAACAACCGGTTGCCTACAGAACAGGGACTCCCTCAACTCAGATCCCCACTGTATCAGTCTGCCATATCACCCTGGCAAACTTGTGGCACTCTAGGTTTTCACCATCCTGCCCTTCCTGTGTGACTCTAGGTAAGTTTTGCCCTATTCTGAGTCTCCACCTCTGTGAATTTTAATACGCTGCTGGAATAACCAAGCATAAAAAGAAGATGAATTTTATTTTCTTGAGAACATAGGTTTTTCTTTTCTTAACGATGCATAAATTTACAAGCTTAGTTACGGTTATACATTAACTCTGTCAGACTTTAACTTCAAGTTATCCTAACCCTAACCTAAACCACCACTATCCTGGCCCCACACCCTTCTTCTTCCCCCTTCGTCACCACACTTCCCCTCTTCCAACTGCCAACATGGTTATTCCCTCCTTTTTAAACCGGGCAACTTCCCGCCTCCTAAAGATGCGCTGTCAGTTAAGCTGAAGGTGGATTAACTCTTTCCAATCCAGGGTGTAATAAATCTTCCATCCTGGGGCTAATCCGTTACAGAGGAGGGCATGGTCCGTTTTTAAATGAAGTTTCAATACTTGTTCTGCAGGGACTTTCCAGCTTGCAGTTGGAAGTCTCTGTGTTTCTTTCTTTTTGATTTTAAAATTTATTTTTAGTGAAAAAAGATTGTGGTTGGTTTTTTTTTTAACAACTTCATTCTGTTAAATCACCTTGAGATTTCTTCCAAATGGGAAGCAAGGGGCATAAATATTTCAAAAAGTAAATACCTGAGCAGAACTTGGTATAATGGGATCTAATGTTAGGGATCTAGTGTGCCTAGGACTGCAGCCTTTATGTGCTGCTCTTGTGCTTCCAAGCTCCTCTCCTTTCTCAGCTCAGCTGGAAGGTATAAATACTTCATGCAAGCTTCTGTGCTTGATTTTACTGCTGAGTCTAATAAACAAAGATAAGCTGAATTCACGGGGTCTTGTCGCGCAATCTGCAATGGCTGCTCTTCGTCAACAAAAATTTACTTCTGTGCTTGTTACAGGTAGGTAGCCGTATTGGTCTGGCGTAGTCGAAACAAAATTTTAAAAAAATTCCTTCCAGTATCACCTTAGAGACCAACTAAGCTTGTCATTGGTATGAGCTTTCGTGTGCATGCACACTTCTTCAGATAACCAGGCAGAGGGCCTTCTTGGTAGTGGCACCCGCCCTGTGGAACACGCTCCCATCAGAGGTCAGAGAGATAAACAACTACCTGACATTTAGAAAATACCTAAAGGCAGCCCTGTTTAGGGAAGTTTTTAATCTGTGATATTTGATGTATTTTAATGTTTGCTGGAAGCCGCCCAGAGTGGCAGGGGAAGCCCAGCCAGATGGACGGAGTATAAATAATATATTATTATTATTATTATTATTATTATTATTATTATTATTATTATTATTATTATCTGTGCTGTCGGACTTAACGGCGACAGAGACAGAACGGAAATAAGGAGAAAGTGGAGCAGGGGCAGCAAATGTAATACTCTCCAAATCATAGCTGTCAACTTTTCCCTTCTTTAAGGGAAATTCCCTTATTCCGAATAGGATTCCTCACGAGAAAAGGGAAAAGTTGACAGCTATGCTCCAAATGTCATTGGACTCCGACTCCCATCATTGCCAACAGTCGGGGTAATGATGCAGCTGCTCCTGAGCTATGACTCTTCTTTGCCTTGTGCTTTTTTAAAAAAGAGAGAGAATGAGAGAAAATGGTTTTCAGAGTTTGAGGAAGCCTGTGATTTCAAAATGGCAACATAATTGTTCTGTTCCAATCTTTTGTGAATCTGAAATAATTTCAAAGTTACTTGACAATGTGCCAACAAAGCATAGCATTTTAAGATCTCCCCCGATTTTCACTGAGGAGGATTGGAGCACATTATTATTATTATTATTATTATTATTATTATTATTATTATTAGCCTTCGGGCCTCTTTCACAAGACCATTTTATCATGGAAACATTGAATGGAAAAGTTACCTTTGGGGTGGCTCTTCCAGCTCAAAGATGGTTATGCAAATAGATCCCACTGTCAGCGAAAAGAGGGTTTGGCTGTTAATCTTCAAATCTCCTTCAGTGACTCCCCTCGAAATGGGAAGCATTTTGTAGGCTTAACCATAAGTTTATATGAATTACAAACTTTGGAAAACAGTTCCTTGACACAGGAAAAGATAATATGCCACGTTGAATTTTTCAGCTTTCAAATTCCATAAATGGGGGGGGGGGGTGTGCTAAAAAGTTGTATCAGGGCTTGGGAATTCAAAAGATAGTTTGGTTAAATTAATATACTTTTGTTTTGCTTGGCAAATAACATGTGTGTAAAATGGCGTAGACATCATTAAAAATGATTGCCAAAGACTTGCAGTTATATTATATATTAATATTTTCAGAAGGTAAAATCAAAATTCATTGGTTTTCAAAAACCAAAAAACAGTTTATATGCTTCTTCATCAAAAGCTGACTTACCAAGATGAATGTCCGATTGCAAAATGATAGCAGATTCGAATTCCTCACACCCCAAAACACATTTTAACACCCCCTCACTGAAGAAATTTGCAAAAAATTAAGTTTCACCCCCTAAAATGGCATGGCCTAAATTGCTCTGTGGCACCCATGAATTTTGCGTTTGTGAATATTAAGCAACACACCAGTCACAAATCACTGCTACAACATGACTAAGAGACACATTAGTAAGAGACACATTTTTAAGAGACACATTCTGTATCTCTCTCTCTCTCGTCTTGGTCTGACCAACCACCCTGCCTTTTCCACATGACGATTGCTGCCATCTGGCTTCCCCCTGGAGCGAGACTGAGGCACCGGGGTCAAGGCTACAAAAGCAGTTCTAAGTGTTGTGTCTCATTCAAGGTCATGGAGCAATTGAGAAGGAGGCATTCCTGACAAGGAACAGGAACTGGGACATGGGCTTCAGACCCTCCACCCAAGGGATATCCCTGTGGTCACAAACCACAAGGTTTTCCTGATGTGCGATAGTTGACTCATAGCAACTATAGGAACTGGGCTGTAACTTAGCGGGGGAGCATCTGCTCCCAGTAGGGCTGGGAATGTCCTGTGTCTGAAATCCTGCCAGTTTGTGTAGGCAAGTACTGAGCTTCTTGTGACCAGGTAGCACAAAAGGCATGACGGCATCGATTGCTGCAGCTTGGAATTGTGGGAGTTAGACCACAGGGAACCAGAAAGCATGTGGTCTGTATCCCTTCCCAGGCAGGGTGGATAAAAATAAATGATTTTTTTAAAAAAAATAAAAAAATAGGATTTTTATTTTATTTTAATCAGATTTTTTTAAATTTTAAATTGGATTTTTTAAAAATGAAATGCGTTGGAGGAAAAATCTTTCTAAATTTATTTTTCTCTTTAAGTTACATTCTAGTCCAAAGGCTATTCATCAGGAAATAAGGATTTGTTTTAAGTTTTTCATGTGTGCTAAAACGAAGTTTTTCTGTTTTGTTTTTTAAAAACCGTTTAACCACACCAGTTAACAAACATGGACACATATGCTATAATGTTATTGTTTTAGTTAAAAAATTTTTAAAAATTGTTATTAAGGAAATGATTGTTTTTCTTCTTTCTAATAAAGTACTGTACAGTACAGCAAAAAAAGTTGTCCAAATTTAAATAGTTAACTTATTAAACCTCACAATAATTTCATAGCATAGCTGCCAAGTTTTCCCTTTTCTCGCGAGGAAGCCTATTCAGCATAAGGGAAAATCCCTTTAAAAAAGGGATAACTTGGCAGCTATGTTTCATAGTTATCGGTCTATGTTTTTTTTTTAATAGTATAACCAAATCAGTAATTTTTGACATAACTGTAAAAACTACTCTGAAAATTTATTATTCCAAAAATGAAACCTTCATCTGGTTGTAAATATTAAGATTATACCAGCAAGAAACAACATTTTAAATCAAGCCTTACTGGTGATTTAAATCAAGTCTTACTGACTAGTGATTTAAATTGTGATTTCAATCAATTTGATTTAAATCAAATCCACCCTGTTCCCAGGCCTCATCCAATCGCTTTCCAAACGGTGCAGGATGTTCTTACTAGTGTGAGATCACGGAAGTGTGCTTTTCAGAACCCATGACGCTGCTGGGGTTTAAGCTCTCAAGGAAGCCATTGTTTTCCACTTCCCTTTTCAGCACTTTGCTTAACACCCATCTGGGTAAATTTCTGACCTACCTGCTTATGCAATACGCTTTCCTGCTTGAATGGCTTGGCCGTTGAAAATATAAGGGCACCTTTATCTCTCGCCTTAGCTCAGAGAGAGAGAGAGAGAGAGGCCACATTCACAACACAGAGTTAAAGAAGTAGCATATCACTTTAAACCATGGGTAGGCAAACTAAGGCCCAGGGGCCGGATCCGGCCCAATCGCCTTCTAAATCCGGCCCATGGACGGTCCGGGAATCAGCACGTTTTTACATGAGTAGAATGTGTCCTTTTATTTCAAATGCATCTCTGGTTTATTTGTGGGGCATAGGAATTTGTTCATTTCTTTTCTTCAAAATATAGTCCAGCCCCCCCCCCCCAAGATCTGAGGGACAGTGGACCGGCCTACTGCTGAAAAAGTTTGCTGACCCCTGCTTAAACTGTCATGGCTTCCCCCAAAGGATCCTGGGAGCTATGGTTTGTTAAAGGGTACTGAGAGTTTTAACAGCTCCTAGGACTCTTTGGGGAAAGCCATGACTGTTTAAAGGCCCCTGTTCCCTGCCCAGAGGTACAATTTAACTGTCAATCCCTCTTCACAGGGAACTCTGGGTACTGTACAAGGGTCTCCTGACAAAAGCTCAGAACCCTTAACAAACTACAGCTCCCAGAATTCTTTGGAGGAAGCCATGACTGTTCAAAGCGGCATGGTACTGCTTTAAATGGAGGGTGTGAATGTGGCCAAAGAGAGAGAGAACAAGAGGACCCTAAAAAGACGCCACACCTGCCCTAAAAATTCAGTCTCGAAGGGTGGATAGAGAGGGAGATTTTCCCATACTTCTCCTCATAATGGGGTGAGGGACCCTATTCTTTTAGACTGTAATTTGTCTTTCAGATTTGTGTTTTTACTTAATGTCCGTAACACAGAACGGAAAGCTCAACATTTTTGGGGTCACCCGAAAGAAAAGCTCGGCAATTTCAGGGTGTCCTGGTTTTTACTTTTTGAAATATGGCAACCCTACAATGTGTCACTGTGTGTGTTGTTGTTGCTGCTGCTGCTCTACTGTCTATCTCTCAGGCTTCCCACAGGCATCTGTGAGAACAGGATGAGGGACTAGGTGCTCCACTGGCCTGATCCAGCAGGCTTGTCTCATGTTCTTAGGAGTGAGAGCAAGGAGAGGGAGGGAGAGACCATGTTCTGCGATGCTTAAAAAAAAGTGTCTTCGAAGATTAATCAGAAGGGCTTTGCTGCCAAAGCAGGTTTTCCATTTGCATTAGAGTGATTGAAAACAAAGGCCGTTTCTGTGTCACGCATGTGACAACCCCTAGAAAGTATGAGCGTGCCAGAATGTGTAGGAGTGCGTTCCTTTGTGAGTGATAAAGAGTCGCCCATCTGTGGGGTGTTTTTTTTTATGCCGGACACTGGCTAATTTAAATTTTGGCAACACGGACCCCAAATAGCAACCCAAAAAGAGAGATTTTCCACATCCAACTGTGAGGAGTGAATGGGACTGCAGAGTGCTAGAATAGCAAACAACAGAAGGAGGGAGACCGTGGCCATGGCAGAAGTTTATGTTGTATATTCCACCGTTTCCAGAAATGGTGGGATAGTTTAGGTCAGCCTTCACCAACCAGCTGCCGGGAGCTGTAGTCCAAAAGATTTGGAGGGCACCGGGTTGGCGAAGGCTGGTTGAGCCCTTTCACACAGAAGACTGCGAGATATATAAATCTGTGCTTCGGGTCACAGGAAGTGGTGACACAGCATTCCGATACAAAACAAAACAAAACAGAAAAAGCTTTCTGTTCACTTAGCCTCTCTGTGTGGTTCCCACTGCAGTAGCCAAGATTTCTGAAGGAAAAAGAAGTTCAGCAGACAGAAAGAAAATGAAAACTATGCAGCGTGCTGCCGCCAAGCAAAAGCCGGAGCAATCTCTTCCTGTCAGTCAATCTGAGGTGGCCACTTGCTTGAACTGGCAGTACTCTGCCCTCAACAGCAGCTGGGCTTTCGGAAACAAAGCGGGTGGAAGATTCTTTGCCGTCTTAGCCCCATGTCAGGAAAAGCTTCTCGTGCTCATTTTATGAGGGCCTTAAAGGCTAAAGGCCCAAGAGTAGGACAACCCTGGTGTAGTGGTTGTTGTTGTTTAGTCGTTTAGTCGTGTCCGACTCTTCGTGACCCCATGGACCAGAGCATGCCAGGCACTCCTGTCTTCCACTGCCTCCCGCAGTTTGGTCAAACTCATGTTCGTAGCTTCGAGAACACTGTCCAACCATCTCGTACTCTGCCGTCCCCTTCTCCTTGTGCCCTCCATCTTTCCCAACATCAGGGTCTTTTCCAGGGAGTCTTCTCTTCTCATGAGGTGGCCAAAGTATTGGAGCCTCAGCTTCACAATCTGTCCTTCCAGTGAGCACTCAGGGCTGATTTCCTTCAGAATGGAGGTGTAGTGGTTAGGGTGTTGGAATAGGACCTGGAAGACCAGGGTTCAAATCCCCACTTGACGATGAAGCTCATTGGGTTGACTGTCTGTCAGCCGAACCTACCTCACAGGGTTGTTGTGGAGATTAAATGAGGAGGGGGAGAGCCATGCATGCCACCTTCAGCTCCTTTGAGAAAAGGAAGGGAGGAAGTCAGAAAGTTACGAGAAATTCACGGAGGATAAGGTTGTCAATCGCTACAACCCCAAATCCATTCCTAGGAACATAAGAAGAACCTGCTGGATCAGGCCATCTAGTCCGGCATCCTGTTCTCACAGTAGCCAACCATTTGCCTGTAGGAAATCTGCAAGCTGGACCTGAGGACGAGAACACTCTCCCTTTCTGTGGTTTCCAGTGACTGGTATTCAGAAGCATTGCCGCCTGCAGTCATGGAGGCAGAGCATAACCGTCATGGCTAGTAGCCATTGACAGCCTTCTCCTCCATGGATTTCAATCCTCTTTGAAACCTTCTCAGTTGGTGGCCATCTCTGCCTCCCGTGAGTTTCCTATTTAACAAGTGCCGCGTACTTTCTTTTAGCCCTCCTGAGTCTTCCAACATTCCACTTCTTTGGCTGTCCACGAGTTCTAGTGTTATGAAAGAGGGAGAAAAAAGTTTTCTCCATCCACTTTCCTCATGCTGTGTATCATTTTATAAACCTCTTATCAGGCCAGCTCTTGCTCGCCTTTTAGCTCAACTAGAATGCCCCAAATGCTGTAACCTTTCTTCCTAGGTAAAGGTAAAGGGACCCCTGACCATTAGGTCCAGTCGTGACCGACTCTGGGGTTGCGGCGCTCATCTCACGTTATTGGTCGAGGGAGCCGGCGTACAGGTTCCAGGTCATGTGGCCAGCATGACCAAGCCGCTTCTGGCAAACCAGAGCAGCGCAAAGAAACACCATTTACCTTTCCGCTGTAAGGTAAAGGTAAAGGGACCCCTGACCATTAGGTCCAGTCGTGACCGACTCAGGGGTTGCGCGCTCATCTCGTATTATTGGCCGAGGGAGCCGGCGTATAGCTTCCAGGTCATGTGGCCAGCATGACAAAGCCGCTTCTGGCAAACCAGAGCAGCACATGGAAAGCCGTTTACCTTCCCGCTGTAGCAGTTCCTATTTATCTACTTGCATTTTGACATGCTTTCGAACTGCTAGGTTGGCAGGAGCTGGGACCAAGCAACGGGAGCTCACCCCGTCACAGGGATTCAAACCACCGACCTTCTGATTGGCAAGCCCTAGGCTCTGTGGTTTAACCCACAGTGCCACCCCACATCCCTTTCTTCCTAGGGGAGAGGCCTTTTTCTCAACCTTTGCCAGCTCTACAATATCCTTTTTGAGGTGCGTCTCAGAGAGAAAGTCGGACCTCTGTGTCTTCCCATCCTTGGACGATACTGGCAGAGGCCTATTCTCTTTAGACTTCTCAATGACTTCCCCAAGTGGTGGGGAGGCCTGCCCCCTTTAGTCCCCTTTGGGAAGCATCTCCAGCTTAGTAGTTTCCATGGCAACCAGCCAGCTGGTTAGTCATGCAATGAGATCCTTAACAGACTTGGCTAGAGCCATTAACTTTTAACAGAGAGGCTGGTTTGACCACTTTAGCTTCCTCTCCTTCTACGGAATCCACCGTGGAGGCTTGGAGGAGACCCAAAGGTGACATCCAGTCCCACCGATCTCCATCCCATAGTTGCAACAACACAAACCATAATTGTGCTCCTGTTTATGGTTTTGTGTGTCTGTCTTCATCTTCTGAATAACAAGGCACTGCAAATTGACGGTAACTAATGCAGTTTGAGGTCCCATCCATGCATGTTTTGATTACTTATGCAATCCTGAGGCACTCTGGAGCTTATGTTTTTGCAGAGGAGGGAAGGGAAGCAATATAGAAGGCAGTGAATGTGCCTCTTCACACTTGTGCCTGGTTGTGTTGCTCTGCAGTATCCCATAGCCTGCGCTTCTGGAAAAAAAACGTCTTGGAGGGCCAGGACAGAGAGACCTGGAGGGCCAGATTTAGAGTCTTGCCCAGCCCTACTTGGAAATGGCTGGGTTTGAGAGTTTTTGTGGTTCTTCCACAATCAAGCCATAAGGAAATTTTATGAATGAATGAATGAATCAAATCAGGCATGTCCAAAGTCCGTTTTGGGGGCCTAATCCAGCCCGCCGGTCAGTTTAATCTGGCCCCTGTGGCAGTTTATTTCCTGGGGTAAAATCCTTAAAAAAACCCTCAACAACTTCAATCCTAAAAGGTCAACAACTTTGGTTGGCCCCCACAGCCCTTCACTTCATCAAATCTGGCCCTCTTTGAAAAAAGTTTTGGAAACCACTGAAATAAATGAAATCTAGGATCCTCTGCATGCGATGCAGGTGCTGGTTCTTAGAACACATTTGGAAGGTTAGGAACAGGATTTTTTATCTCCATAGATGCACAAATGGAAAACCTCAAATCCACATCGCTCTCACTTACAGTTCTCCTGCATATTTTGGGTGAGGATTTAATCTAGGGCATTGCAGCCATTTTGCACCAGCATCACTTTTCCCTTCCGTTTTTGTTTGTTTGTTTGTTTTTAAGGATGTCCTGCATTTTAGTGCCGAAGTCAAAAGGGCGTATTTAGCTATAAGGATCAGAAGAAAGCGCACATATTTCTCCCCAGACAAAACTAATCCTTTTGTTTGTATTGGTGACACTGGGTGAAACTTCTCAGCGTTCGGCTGAATCGCGGGGGCTGCCAAACGGAAAGGCCAGAATGTCACTCTGACAAATTATGATAAGCGCCAGGTTTGTTAATGCCTATGGAAAATTACCAAGGGTGCAGCAAATTCTTGAGTTTGGATAACTTTCTGGTGGGGAGGGAGGCAAAGGAAGGGGAAGGGCGGTGGAAAACAGAGCAGTAAAATAATACTGATTGCACCGTGTACGGCTGCTGGCTCCGCATTTGGAAATGGACTTGGTTCCGGATTTACTCAGGACTGTTTTGTTTGCACTGCTTTTTCTGTGACATCCTCACTCCGGCGCTGAAACAGAAAACTGCTGTGTGGTGTAGCTGCATCTACACACACACACACACACACACAGTGGCTGAGTGCACACACACACTACACCAGGAATAGGCAGCCTTGGCTCTCCAGATGTTTTGGAACTACAACTCCCATGATCCCTAGCTAACAGGGCCAGTGGTCAGGGATCATGGGAGTTGTAGTTCCAAAACATCTGGAGAGCCAAGGTTGCCTATGCCTGCACTACACACTTAAATCATGTGACTTTCCACCCAAAGTATCCTGGGAACTGTAGTTTGTTAAGGGTCCTAGGCACTATAGCTCTGTGTTCCTAATACGTACAGTTTCCTTTGGAAATATCAGAAGAGTTAAAGTGCCTTTGCAATAACTTATATTTTACAAATATACAAGCAGAGCATAATGGAAGCAAGTAAACACCTTCCAGAAGCAGTTAAAACCACAGGTCCTGCGTCAGGATCCTGAAGAAAGCAACTGATTCAACCCCTACAACTCTTCAGGTTGCTGCCCGACTACCTAAGCTCACTCACAGCCCTCTAACAATTTAAACTATAATGTGAATACATTGCTTCTCATTTTCTCTCTGTCCCTTCCTCACCTCTGATGGATATTACATTCCAAAGGCGGAAGAGAGCCAACCACATGACAGTAAAGGCACACACGGAAATGACAGAGCCTGAATTTGACAGCATTTATTCATTTATACTGTATATCTTGCCCCTCCTCCCAAAGAAGCCCAGGGCAGCAACAGCAAGGGCTGAAACAACAACAAAACTATTTAAAACATCTTAAAACAATTGCAGTGCAGATGCAGATTGGGAAAGATCTCAACTTTTTTAAAAAAATTGTTGGGAAAGGAAGGTCTTCAGTAGGTGCCAAAAGGATAACAGAGACGGCGCCTGTTTAATATACAATTCTGCTTCTACTGATGAAGTGCCTCTTGTCTCCTTTGTTCCATCACTTATTGCCTGATGGCTGCCCAACTTCCTGTGATGCGTTGCTGTTTGTTACATTTCTTTCTACCTTTCGTCCAAGAAACTCAAGACAGTGCATATGGTTCTTACGCTTTTCAATTGATCCTCGCAACAGTCCTGCAAAGTAGACTTAGGTGGGAGACAGTTGCTGGCCTAAGGTTCACCCAGGGAACTTCGTGGATGAGTAGGGATATGAACCCTGGTCTCCCAGGTCCTAGTCTGCCCCTCCGGCCACCACACCACACTGGGTCCCTTTTCACTGGTGTAGAGAGCCTGAGATGGCAAGGAGTGTCAACCAGCTGACAGCTATATTCAAAGTCTTTAGCAAAGGTTGCTGGGAGTCTTTGCTGACAAACGGCTACCTCTCCAGGCCAAGAGCCATGATGAAAAAAGTGTGCTCTTTCCATGGTCTCAGACGTTGCTGTATCATCCTTGTTGAACTTGGAGCGGTGCCACGAAATGAGACAACTTTTCCAGTGGCTAATTGACTTCATGAGGACTCCTGGAATAACACGAACCGGCTGCAGTTGGCGAGAGTGACTTTACACTCACTCGGGTCGCATGTTTTCCTTATGAATACAGGCATTGTTTTTTTCTTCGGATTCCCCCCTGCCTCCTGCATATATGACAGCTAGCTCTGTAAAGGAGCTGCAGATTTGTGCCAGGCAAGGCATAGCATGGGCTTAATGCCTCTCTGTGCAATTTCTGATCATTTGATCTCAAAGAAATGGAGAATGAAAAGGAGGAAACCAGAACAGCTCCAGATGTGATGGCTTAGTTGGGCTGGGTTGTGACCCAATAACTGGCCATGTAAAATCCAGCCAAATTGAATCATATTCAAGCCTGCCTTGATTCAAGCCTGCATTTTTAACCCTCCCATTGGAACCAATAATACTTAAATGTACCTGCCTTTTGCTGGATTATGCCCACTGAACTACATATTGTATCAAGGATGGGGAACCTGTGGCTTTCCAGATATTAGACTCCAGCCTCCGTTACTCTTGACTGTTGATCGTCGTGACAGGGGGCAGTATTGTCGGTGTTGTGCCCAGACTGATGTCACACAAACGCCACCCTTTCTTGAAAACTGGATCTCTCCCCCCTTTGCCCAATTGGATGGGATGTAGTACAAAATGGGTTTGCGAAGAAAGGTCCCCTGCTCCCGTTGGGACTTTCTGTGTGAGTCCAATCCAAGCAAGATGGTTTCCTCCAGCTAGACAAGATGGCTTTCCCCAAGAAGCCTTCCTCCAAGCAATGGCGAGTTTCAGGCAGAAAGTACTACGTAGTTTCTTTGCGAAGGGAGCAAAGCACTTCCTCGTACACCTTTCAGGGACAGAGGAAAAAAGCCTGAGTTTGAGCCAGAAGGGGAGAGAGAAGCTGAGGGGAAATTCACATCAATAGGAAGACTGTTATTCACCAGCTAATAAAGTCCCAAACTGAGATCTTAAGTACATTGCAACTACAGCATCTCACCTCTGAGGTAGGGGAGGGGCTAATGATGCAGTGTGGTGCAGTGGTTAGACTGTTGAATGGTTTCTTTAAATATTAAGGTTCATTATTGTTTCACAAGATGTGTATCTCTTTAAAGGACAGAGTAAATATCATGACCTACTTTTACAGCTGTGAAGCAGTATAGCAGGTGCTATTAAGTTGTGTTAATTAAGCTGTGTCAGCATTTGAGTATAGTATATAAAGAGCAGCATATACCTCTCAGTGTACCCTGGTGAATGGGTCATACTTATAGATGTAATGTAATTGAATGTAAGAGGAGTTTTTGTTTTTGTAATTAAAGCCAAGCAAAAGATATTTCTGCATTTCTTCATTGTTTCCTGAACGTGTGGTCTCCCCAGCACGCTTTCTGCAGCGCAATTAGTCTGCTAAATACGCAACATAGACATGCAAGGCAGGGTTCAAATCTCCACTCAGCCATGAAGCTCACTGGGTGACCTTGGTCCAGTTAACCATCTCTCAGCCTAACCTATCTACTTGTGGAGGACGAAAACTAATTGAGCTCCTTGGAATAAAGGGGGGGGTGTCAATTAAAAGAGAACCAAGTTTACAAAAATAAAAATGCACATGCCAATTTATGCATAGATATAAATTTATAGAGAATCACTTTAATTTGAATATAAATATGACACATCTTGCTATGGGGTGAGGGGGAGAGTCTGTGACCCAGTGCTCTGTGCCTGCTTAGTCTGCTGTACGGTGCTCACCATTGATGGTCAACCTCAACTTCCTCCTCTGCTTTCTTGTGGCTCTCTGTCTTTAAACCAGACTGTCAACTTTCAGGGAACACTTCCCACATCAGCTTGGCTGTCAAGCAATCCTTTGCTGTTGCAGAGCATTCCAGGGCTTGTCCTAGACCAGGGATGACAAGCTTATGGCCTTACAAATGCTGTTGGGCTCCAACTCCCATCAGCCCCAACCAGCATAGACGGTAGTCAGGGATGCTGGACTTTGAAGAACAGGGTGTTAGGGAACCTGCGTCCCTTCAGATATTGATGAATATCTGAAGGGACACAGGTTCCCTACCCCTGTTCTGGGCCATACACTTAGTTTGTTCTGGCCCCCACTTGGCACCTGTGTGAATCCAACCTGTTATTGTTTAGTCAATTAGTCATGTCCGACTCTTCGTGACCCCATGGACCAGAGCACGCCAGGCACTCCTGGTCTTACACTACCTCCCGGGGTTTCGTCAAATTCATGGTTGGTCGCTTCTATAACACTGTTAAACCATCTCGTCCCCTGTCGTCCCCTTCTCTTTGTGCCCTCCATCTTATCCAACATCAGAGTTTTCCCCAGAGAATCTTCTCTTCTCATGAGGTGGGCAAAGTATTTGAGCCTCAGCTTCAGGATCTGTCCTCTCAGTGAGCACTCAGGGTTGATTTCCTTCAGAATGGATACCTTTGATTTTTTTTGCAGTCCACGGGAGATGGGTGGGGTATAAATAATATATTATTATTATTATTATTATTATTATTATTATTATTATTAAACTCTCCCCTGAACCCCTTTGTGCAGGGGAAAGTCAGTAGTGTGTGTCTGTGTATAAGCTATCTGTCTGTTGTTGTTGTTTTGAGCATCAACTGATGTTCTGTTCTGTACCAGACTGGAGTCCATGGGGGTTTACCAGCTAAGGGTGGCAGCTGTCTAGGATTGACTGGAGACATGGACAGATCACTATGACACCTGGTTTCAAGGTCAAGTTGAGGGGGAAGGCCAGACTTTTAAGTGGTGCTCCAGCAATAGTCTGGAGTCAGCCGTGAGCTTGTGTAGTACAGAGAAGCAAGTAACTTATCTCTTGCCTTCTCAAAGGGAAACCACCGGTGCTTAACTTTTCAGGAGCATGTTTCAGTGGAGTTGGAAAGCTTCCTGCTGCCTCTGGGCATGTTAGTTCAGGTGATAAGTCCTATGGGTCAGAGTAACAGGGAAGAGTTACTTCCTCAAGCAGAGTATGGAGGCAACACTGGCTGCAGGACATTCCCTTCTGTGAGAGACACTTGCCAGAGCATTTGCTTCAGGGATGGTCTCCAGGGATGGATCCTGAATGTAGCTTTCCTCATTCTCTGCATCATCAGACCCTCTCCTCTGAAAGCAGAGTGTCCTGGACCATGAGAGCTTACTGGGAGCCAGTGTGGTGTAGTGGTTAAGAGCGGTAGACTCGTAATCTAGTGAACCGGGTTCGCATCCCTGCTCCTCCACATGCAGCTGCTGGGTGACCTTGGGCTAGTCACACTTCTCTGAAGTCTCTCAGCCTCACTCACCTCACAGAGTGTTTGTTGTGGGGGAGGAAGGGAAAAGGAGATTGTTAACCACTTTGAGACTCCTTAGGGTAGTGATAAAGCAGGATATCAAATACAAACTACTACCGGTACTTCTTCTTCTTCTTCCTGGAGAACCCTTCAAGTGCATCTCAGAGTCTTTTGGAACAGTCAGAAAACTATAGCAAAAGAATGGAAAATTAAGAACCTTAGAATGTGTAGCAGTTGCCCACAGGAATATGACAAGAAATGCCCACAGAATGATCCCAAACAATGCTGGTTTCAAGGTTTTGACCTCCTTGACCAACATCACTTGTCCCTCTTAATCTGGATACAGTTGGGGGTGTGAACTGAAAGTTATCTCACATCACTTTGCTCAGTGTAAAGTGAGCTCCATTGATGGAATGGGTCCTTGGAGCCTGGGCAAATGCCCAAATTTACTTTCCTCTTGAGGTAGCTCTGATTCAAGCTAGACAGCAACATAAAACATACAGTTGTACCCTTACCCTTCAGGGCCTTCTCTGTGGTGGTACCCAGGTTATAGAATGTTCTCCTCTCTGTGGTTCATCTTGGACAATTATTGAAAAGCATATGATGATAGCGCAAGGCACACTATCTTTGGATGAGTGGCTGTTTTCCATCCTCCTGGCTCTGTGTTACTAGTCTGTAAGTTTTATTTTGGCTGGTTCTGCGGTTTTTAATTGTCTGATACTTTATCTTGCTTTTAATAGCGATGTTTTTCTAACCTGCCCTGGGACTATTCAGTGCATGCTACCCGTATAAATAAAGGAATAATATCCACAAAACTTGTAAAAAGTGTTGGTCAGGGTGGTTTTCTTCGCATCCTTTGTTTGCACATCAGAGGCTTGAAATGCAGCCCGGATTTCTTGAGCTTGTAAACAGTGAGATTCTTAACAGGCAGAGCACCGTCCGAAGACAAGCCAACCTTTGCTCTTACGCCCACCAGTTCAGCACATCCTCATTCCGTTCGCCTTTCCCGTTTGCAAAAATTCTTAAAATGCATCTTCAAGCTCCATCTCTGTCTCCTTTTTACCGAGAACCACACTAGATATGGAAACAGCTCATCCACCTGCTCAGCTCTAAGCAGAGGTTGGATGGCCACCTGTTATGGATGCTTTAGCTGAGATTCCTGAATTGCAGGGGTTGGACAAGAGGACCCTTGGGATCCCTTCCAACTCTACAATTCTATGAGGCATGGAGGCCTGTCTTTTTCAGATCAGATGGAGTGCACAAGGGTGAGTGTGATAAAATGCTTCCCCTGCCTGTTGCTCACCTCCTTACAGGCCGTCTTTAGTGCCTTCCCCATATACTTTTCTCCTCTGCTAGACTCCACTGCCAGACGTTGACTCAACTGAGAGAAAAGCAGTTTGGGGAAGAGGCTACAGGACCCTTCCTCAACCTGGTGCCCTCAGAACAACTCCCATCAGCCCCAACTAGCATGGTCAATGGTCAGGGATGATGGGAGCATAGGGCAGGAATAACCATTAAGCAAAATAAGCACATGCTTAGGGCATACCCAGGTGGCGCTGTGGGTTAAACCACAGAGCCTAGGGCTTGCTGATCAGAAGGTCGGCGGTTCGAATCCCTGTGATGGGGTGAGCTCCCGTTGCTTGGTCCCAGCTCCTGCCAACCTAGCAGTTCGAAAGCACGTCAAAGTGCAAGTAGATAAATAGGAACCGCTACAGCGGGAAGGTAAATTTCCATGTGCTGCTCTGGTTTGCCAGAAGCGGCTTTGACATACTGGCCACATGACCTGGAAGCTGTACGCCGGCTCCCTCGGCCAATAATGCGAGATGAGCGCCGCAACCCCAGAGTCGGTCACGACTGGACCTAATGGTCAGGGGTCCCTTTACCTAGGGCATCAAGGCAAGGAAGGCACCACAGAAAATTTCCATTGCCAGATTTTTAACTCGGAAGCCAAATGTTTCAGTTTTCGAAGCCGAAACCCGGAAGTACCATATTTTACGCCCCATAGGACGCACCTGACCATAGGGCACACCTAGTTTTTAGAGTAGGAAAACAAGGGAAAAAATACTTTGCTTTCTTGAATTGTCCTAGGCATAGCAGCCAACTCCTAAAGGCCTAGGTGCCTTTGCCCCCCCCTTAAATATTTGACAAAGCTTCTTTTGCAAAGGGGGAAAGCTCCATTTTTTTGAGGATCAGCTCAAAGTTGTGCAGCTTTTTTTGAAAATGGGAAAATCCCCTTTTTGGGGCGGGTCAGCTCACAGTTGTGCATCTTTTTTGCAAAGGGGGAAAGCTCCATTTTTGAGGATCAGCTCAAAGTTGTTGAGCTTACCTTGCAAAGGGGAAAATCCTGTTTTTATGGGGTTCAACTCACAATTCTGCAGCTTCTCTAGGAAAGGAAAGGGACCCATTTCTAGTTTCCAGACAGATAATCTAATCAGCCAGGCACATGTTGCTGGGGAAACAAGCAGCCTCTCCCTGCAGACAACAATTGTGGCCTGGGAAAGGGGCCTGGGCAGGCCGGGAAGGGAGCTAGCTCCCTTATCTCCCTCCAGTCTCTTGCAATCAGCTGCTGAGCGGGTTCCTTTCAACACTCTCTTTCCCTCTTGTTAGCCTTTAGCTCTTTCTTAAAAAAAAAAAAAAAGCACGATCTGCCTTTCACCCCTGAGCAATTCGGCTCCAGGGACCACACGTTCGCTCCATAAGATGCACAGACATTTCCTCTTACTTTTTAGGAGGAAAAAAATGTGTCTTATGGAGCGAGAAAGACAGTAATTGCTTTCGTTTTTGAACACTTTTCAGAAGTCAAATGACTTCCGCTGCAGGTTTTCCCCTCCATTTTCCCCCATTGACTTTGCTGACTACCCTTTGCTCCCCAGTTGTCGAAGCATTCGGAAGCTGAACGGTCTTCCAGAACAGACTATGTTTGACAACCGAGGTACCACAGTATTTTGAATTATAGTGGTACATTGGTTTACAACCATTTTGGATTACACCTGTTTTGGATTACAACCACGTCAAACCCTGAAGTGTGTGTCCTATTATTATTATTATTATTATTATTATTATTATTATTATTACAACCCTTTTTTATTATTACAACCATTTTTTTTTGAAGGCCCCATTGGCAAAAGCACACCTTGGGTTACAACCTTGTTTTTTGGTTTACAGCCAGACCTCTGGAACGGATTATGGTTGTAAACCAAGGTATCACTATATATATTCTAAAAATCTTAATCTGGCCCTGTGGGAGTAGCAATCCAAAATTTTGGGAGGGCACCCATTTGGAAATGCTGGGTTATGAGGAAGGGGCATATGGGGAGGTTGCAGCTGCCCTCACCTTTGTGCTTCTGGTCTTCTGCTCCAAAAATCATATTCATACATCTCTTCTTCTTACGTTCTTGGAGCATACCCAGTCTTAAACCAATGGGTTTGCTGTTGTCATGCCTAGTTTGGAAAAGAGCTTGAAACTTGGCTTACAGCCAACCACAGTCGGTTGATTGCCATCCTGGCCAGCATACAGCCCCGGTCTGCCTGCCCCATCTGCTTCTCATAAGCGTCGTGAATCCTCTTTGCAGCAAAGACAGCTCTGCACCTGAAGTTTTGGACAGACTTCAGTCGCATGGCTGCTCCAACCGTCCGGTATTTTATTAGCCTTATTAGAGCATGAATGCCAATTAGGTTTCTCTTTTCTTTTCTTTTCTTTTCACTTTCTCCCATCCATTGGGGAACTATCGCGAGAGAAGGAGAGGGATGAAGTAGTTGAAGGACTTCAAATACATGTGTCCTAGTTTCATAGCTGCCAAGTCTCCCATATTCCCTGGTAAACCCCCGTTTTTCCAGCTGTCCCCAGCCTGTTTTTCCCCGCTTTATTCTGGCGCGGCGGCCATTTTGGAACTGGGCGGAGCATGCTCAGAAGCGACTTTTGATGCTGCTTTGCCCATTTCCAAAATGGCTGCAGCGTGACTTCTGGTGCGGCGGCCATTTTGGAACAGGGCAGAGCAGCATCAAAAGTAGCTTTTAAGCATGCTCCGCCGAGTTCCAAAATGGCAGCAGTGCTACTTCTGGTCTGCTACTTCCGATCCAGTCCCTTATTTCTCAGGCCAGAACTTGGCAGCTATGCCTAGTTAAACAAGAGTTCCACTGTGATCTAATCAACTGCTCCAAAATGAAAATCATATTATTATTATTATTATTATTATTATTATTATTATTATTATTATTATTATTTCTAAAAGGCAAGTTGCTAAAAGCCACCTAAGTGTGGTGGCTAAGAAGAAAGGTAGCATTTTTTTAAAAAACAACAACAAACCACAGCAACAGAAAAACAAGTTCCATTTCTGACTTTGGCCAAGGCTTTTGAACTTTTAGAAGACGTTGAAAACAACAACACTGAAAAGCAGTCTGTCAGACAGAATGCTAGAAAACTGTAATTAAAGCCATGAATAAATATGAGCTTGTTTTCCCTTCTTCCCTGCAAGTTATTTCCAAGAATGTGAGCACAATTTGACTTAATAATTCAGAAGTACAATCTTCCCTGTGCCTAGAATGTGGCATGTATGTGACTGAAAGGTCACAACTTCTTAAATGAGATGGAAGTATAGTCTGAGCACATTCATTTTCTGCCCTGAACAAAACTCTTTGAAGTTTCGAACTCAGAACCACATCCACAACCCTGTAGAATGTCTGCCTGTCTTCTCCCATAAGCATGAGATATATATATATAAATAGGGACATATCCAATCAGAGGAAGGCTCACTCTTGTTGTAACTTATAGCTGCCGCCTCACCGGCCAGCATAAAAGCCTTACGCACCAACGATTGATAAATCCACAGGTGCAAACTTCTCTTGGGGTAAGCTGCAGAGATCACCCCAGCAAATACTTGGAAGGCATCAAGCCACTTCTCAAAGGACCTCTCCACTTTAAGGGAGCTAGCCTTGCCCTTGCCCGAAACAACCTGCTTATCCTTGTCTGGGCATTCATTAGGGGGAAGGAGTTTGAAAATATCCACGTAGCGACTGTTGAGTATCCTGTTTCGCATTCTGGAAGGCAGATCTGTTTGGACTGCGCCCCATTGGCCAGACTGAACCCAACATCGAGGGACCTACCAATCGGGTGTTGTGGCTGACCAATCTTAAAGGTAAAGGTAAAGGGACCCCTGACCATTAGGTCCAGTCGGGACCGACTCTGGGGTTGCGCGCTCATCTCGCATTATTGGCCGAGGGAGCCGGCGTATAGCTTCCCGGTCATGTGGCCAGCATGACAAAGCCGCTTCTGGCGAACCAGAGCAGCACACAGAAACGCCGTTTACCTTCCCGCTGTAGCAGTACCTATTTATCTACTTGCACTTTGACTTGCTTTCGAACTGCTAGGTTGGCAGGAGCTGGGATCGAGCAACGGGAGCTCACCCCGTCACAGGGATTTGAACCGCCGACCTGCTGATCAGCAAGCCCTAGGCTCAGTGGTTTAACCCACAGCGCCACCTGGGTCCCCCAATCTTACCCACCCACAACACAGGGTGTCGGTTTCCAGGTCTCACCGCAACGCGTGCCCTCTTTGAAGGAGGACCCAATTTATGACTGTGGACCAGGACTTGTCAGAGACAGAGTCTTCCAGCAACTGCAGCCTAAGAAAGAGATGGATCTGCTCCCCGGTCTGTCTCTTGTGGGTCTGCAGACCCCTGAGTCCCCCTTACTCCCTTGATCTCTGACTCATGGGAAGCTGCCTTACATCTGTTGAAGCTACATACCCATCTTCCCCAGTGTTGTCATCTCGGACTGGCAGTGGCTGTCCAGGGTCTCAGGCAGAATCTACTCCATCACTTGCTACCTGTTCCTTTAACAGAAGGTGCCTACATTGAGCACGGAATCTTTTGCATGGAAGGTATGTGCTCTGCCATTGAAATGTGGCAGCTCACTGTGGAAGGCCTTTACTCAAATGAAGCTCCCAGACTTAGTCCTTGCAGGTGACTTCTGTGAAACCACTCAAGTGGCTGAAAACTACATCATGAAAACTACATCTCGGCAGGGGGTTGGACTGGATGGCCCTTGTGGTCTCTTCCAACTCTACGATTCTATGATTGTATAAGATGTTGCACAATGGATGAACATGCTGCCAGCCCAGTCATTCTTCTAAATTATTATTATTATTATTTACTGCTTTATCTACTTAGGTAGATTTCTTTCCCCGGGGAATGAATCACATCCTATTTTGTTCCCGATTCAAGTAACTCACAGGGATGGGGGGTTGGGTTGTAAGATATCAGTGGTGTCCAGTTAAAAATGGGATATATGAACGGTTTCCCTCATTTTTTTAAAAGAAAGTTCATCTGTAGTTTCAAAGGCATATTCATCTTCTGTAACTAAGACTCAAGCTCCCATTGGAAGTGATGCAGTCCTAAAATAGACGTGGAGCAAAAGTTTTGCCATTTGAGATTTTTGCAAGGATAATATGCTTTCTGGAACATCTTCTGGCAGAAAGCCTCTCACAGCAAGGCCTTCACTAGCACAGGGGGGGGGGGTTGAGGAGAAACATGTGCGCATTTCCTGAGGAGAAAATGTCATCTTTTCCCTGGAGGGACCGGTGCCATTTTTCATAGAGAAAAACAACTCTTGCCTTTTTTCATTTTGTAAAAAATGTTAAGTTTTAACTTGCAGGTGTCTGCAAAAATGGAGTCTTACATTTGTGTGTGTCAGGCAGGATGTGAAGGGCTCTGTGTTAGTGGAGAGTTTTTTAATTGATAGATGCAATCACAACCAGATTTTTTAAAAAATTTTTTGTAAACCTTGTTTGACAGAATGAAGAATGAGGACAGAGGATGGGGTGGCAGGAACTGGTTGCCGACACAGGTGTTGGTTTGGCTACGGGAACAACCTGAAGAGGTAGAAAATCGTGGCAGGTAGCCTGCTGTGAAAACGCACTCACTGTGGCCCCATCTGCACTAAACATTGAAAGCCGTATCACAGCACTTTAAACAGACATGGCTCGCCCCAAAGGAACATGGTAGCTATATTTTGTTAAGGGTGTTGAGAATTGTTTGGAGACACCCCTATTCCCTTCACACAGCTACACTTCTCGGTGGTTTAACAGACAATACCTATTTCCAGGGAACACTGAGAATTGTAGCTCTCTGAGCAGAATAGAAACCTCCTAACAACTCTCTGTTTACATCAAATTGTAGCAGCTGGAAGGGACCCCCGGGGTCATCTAGTCCAGCCCCCTGCAATGCAGGAATCACAGCTAAAGAATCCCTGACAGATGGCCATCCAACCTCTGCGTAGAAACCTCCAATGAAGGAGAGTCCCTCACTTCCCAAGGGAGTCTGTTCCATTATCAAACAGCTCTTACTGTCAGAAAGGTCGTACTGATGTTTAGTCAGAATCTCCTTTCTTGTGATTTAAATGGAGTGGTTAGGTCCTACCCTCTGGAGCAGCTATAAACAGCTTACTGCATCTTTCCTGTTGCAGCCCTTTAGATCTTTGAAGATGTCACCATATCTTCTCTCAGTCTTCTCCTTCCCAGATTAAACATACCCAGCTCCCTCAACCATTCCTCATAAGGCTTGGTTTCCAGACCCTTTACCATCTCCAGCTTATCAATGTCCTTCTTAAACTATGGCGCCCAGAAGTGGACACAGTAGTCCAGATGGGATCTGACCAAGGCAGAATAGAACAGTACTATTACTTTCCTTGAACTGGATACTTCACTTCTGTTGATGTAGCCTAGAATTGCATTACTTTCCTGCTCCCCCTGCTGCATCACACTGTTGACTCATGTCAAGATTGTGGTCTACTAAGACACCTAGATCATTTTCAGAGATAGGATGTTCCCCACCCTATATTTGTGCATCTCATTATTCCTACCCAAGTGCAGAAGCTTACATTTGTCCCAACTGAAATTCATTTTGTTAGTTTGGGCCCAGTTCTCCAATCTGCTGAGGTCATTTTGAATTCTGATTCTATCTTCTGCATTACTAGCTACCCCTTGCAATTTGGTGTCATCTGCAAATTTGATCATTTGCAAATTTCCTTCATCCAAGTCATTTATAAAGATGTTGAATAGCACCAGGCTCAGGACAGGAACCTGTGGCACCTCACTTGCCAGTTTTCCCCAGAGTGATGAGAAACCACTGGTGAGCACTCATTCAGTTTGGTCAGTTGACCAGTTTCAAATCCACTTAAGAATAACATTATTTAGCCTACAGTTTACCAGCTTCTCCACAAGAATATCATGGAGACTTTGCCAAAAGCCTTACTGAAATCAAGATCCACTGTGCCCACAGCACAGCATCCCCCTGATCCACCAAGCTTGTCACTATCCAAAAAAGAAATGAGGTTCGTCTGACATTCCCTGTTTTTGGGAAACCCATCCTGGGTATTCGTAATCTCAGCATCCTTTTCTAAGTGCTCACAGACTGACTGTTTCATTATCTGTTCTGGGACCTTTCCTGGTATCAGTGGCAAGCTGACTGGTCAGAAGGTAGAATAAAGCCAGCATTGAGAATAGAATATAGCCAGCTAGTAGTCATTGAGGTATAACTCCCCCTGCCCTGCACATTGTGTTAACTTTGCCAACATGGACATGTGAAGAAATTAATTCAGAGGCATTAGTGATTGCTGGGGAATGAGTTGTTGTTGTTGTTGTTGTTGTTGTTGTTGTTGTTGTTGTTGTTGTTGTTGTTCCACTTATATCCCGCCTTCCCCCTACCCAGGAGCTCATTGTGGTGTGCCTGGTTCTGTTCCTCCCCATTTTATCCTCACAACAGCCCTGTGAAGTAGACTGAGAGACAATGGCCGACTCTGGGTCACCCAGTGGGCTTCATGGCTGAGTTCACATTTGAACCCAAGTCGCACAGATTTGAGTCAAGCACTCTAAACACTGTACCACACTGGCTCTCCATATCCTCACAAGCACTACCTGGCAAAACTTCTAGAAAATTATTGAGGCACCATGAGAGGCTCCACCAGAGACGGCTTTTATTTTCTCAGAAGATCTGATTGTTGTTTAAAAGCCCGTTTGTTTCCTGCCCATGGCAATGTTGCAAGAAGGCAAGAATCCCCCAGAGTCTTGTGGGGAACCAAGAGTGAAAAGAGGACAAATGGATCTGGGTGTGTGTTCAATTAAACCAAGGGTGGGGAACGTTTTTTTAAGCCAGAGAGTCACATTTCCTTCTGGGCAAGCTTCCGACAACCACATGCAATTGGTGGGCGGGGCCAGAGGCAAAGTGGGTGGAGCAACAAATGCACATTTGCACTTTGTACAGTAGGCTGGTTTCTATGCACGAACCCTTCTATATTCTCCATTGTCAGAGTATGGGGAGATGTTCCAGCCAGGCAGAAACACTTGAGGTGTGAATCTGGGTCAGTGAGGCATGTGGCCTTGGGAGAGTTTAAAGCACATTTAAAGCAACAGCCATGGCTTCCCCCAAGGAATTATGGCAGCGGTAGTTTGTGAAGAGTGCTGAGCATTGTTAGGAAACCCCTATTCTCCTCCCAGAGACAATCCCTAGAGGCCCTTGTATACCTGAAGGAGCGTCTCCACCCCCATTGTTCAGCATGGACAGTGAGGTCCAGCTCCGAGGGCCTTCTGGCAGTTTCCTCCCTGGTGAGGTTATAGGGAACCAGGCAGAGGGCCTTCTCGGTAGTGGCACCCGCCCTGTGGAACACCCTCCCGTCAGATGTCAAGGAAATAATCAACTTTCTGATTTTCAGAAGACATTTGAAGGCAGCCTTGTATAGTGAAGTTTTAAATGTGTGATGCTTTACTGCATTTGATGTTTCAGTTTGTCGGAAGCCCCCCAGAGTGGTTGGGGCAACCCAGTCAGATGGGCGGCATATTATTATTATTATTATTATTAGCCCACCACTCTGAGAATTGTAGCACTGTAAGGGGCATGGGGCCTCCTATCAACTCTCTGCACCTTTATCAAACTACATTCCCCAGAATTCTTTGGGGGAAGCGATGACTGTTCAGAGTGCTATCATAGTCCTTTAAATGTAGAGTGTGAATGGAGCCATGGAGCTTCTGAGGTGCCCCATCCTTAAATTGAACGAAGCACTCGCAGTCAAGCTAAGCAAGACAAGAAAAGTGGATTCAACCATAGACTCTCAGACGAGTCCCTCGCTGTGTCTGCTCTTAAGACATTTAAAGCGAGCGAATGTAAAATATAGCACGGCTTTTCTGCCTGGCTGGATCTCTTGTCTTAATCAGCAGTGTCACCGCTGCCATCTGTGGGGAATGTGCAGAAAGAAATCCATTCTGTCTTGATCACAGTCATTTGGGCCCAATAACTTTACTTACATTTTAAAAAATGCCCATAACGATGGCTAACTTTACTCAATTTCACATTCCACTGGGGTGCAATGGCAAGTGTGAGAGAGATGACACTGTCTCTCTCTGGAGGTGCAGAACCAGCAGGAAAGCCTATCTCTATCTTGCTTCTCCTGAAGCTTGCTTGCACGGGATTCGAAACATTACAGAGGGGATCAGGGACACTGCCTACTAAAGGGTAGGAAAAACCTGCCACCCTTCCAAAATGATGAAACTGACTTCCAGTTAGGTCAGGTGGCGGTCACTTATGCATTGCCCCCAAAGAGGAAACACATCACCAAAAAGGAGAGGAGACTGATTCTCATACAATGTATGTGCTGTAATTGACAGAATCAATGGTAACTCTCTTGCGACTTGTTTGCAAAGCGTTTTGAGGATAACATTGCTTGCATCTGCCAGACTCCTTGCAAATAAAGGGCGCTTTCTAATAGAGGACAGTCCTCTGTAAAACGGCTAACCTCCTTCCCATGTCACCTTTGGCAAATTAAATCTCTCTCTTCCTCACGTCTAGCACCCTAATAATTCCTTTGAGGCAAAGGCACCAGATTTGGACAAAAAAGAAAACCCCACTTTCTCTTTTACCCGAGCTCTTTTACTGACCAAAATGATCAAGAGGCTGGAGCAGGCATCCCCAAACTTCGGCCCTCCAGATGTTTTGGACTACAATTCCCATCTTCCCCGACCACTGGTCCTGTTAGCTAGGGATCATGGGAGATGTAGGCCAAAACATCTGGAGGGCCGCAGTTTGGGGATGCCTGGGCTGGAGCAACTCTAGCTATGAGGAAACGTGACAGCATTTGAGATATTTTAGTTGTGGGGGTGGGGCAGTGGAGATAAGTAAGGTGTATAAAATTGTGACTGAGGTGTATAATTTTACGCATGATGTTTAGAAAGTGATCAGAGAGGCATTTTTCTCCCTCTCTCGTAATACTACAGCCTGGGGTCATCCAATGAAGTTGGCAGATTCAGGGGAGATGAAAGGAAGCGTGTTTCCTTAAGTGCTACAAACAATTTGAGTTAGCAAAGCAAACATACTTGGTACACTTAGACCTAAGAAACCTCGCTGATGAAGAATCATCGAAACAGGGCCTTGTCCTGATGTTGATATTTACTGGAAGTTATCCTGAATAAAACTTTGTGAATATTTTTTGAAATTATCCTTTCTGGCCCGAGTTCTTGCATTTTTCGTTTACTTCTGGACTTTACCAAGAACTCCAATTTCTACTGTGTTTCTCTCCACACAGCACAGTTGCACTCTGGAAGAAGCGGCAGAGCCCACCAACTTGGACAGCACTAAATTCGAGCTCTGTGAGGGAATCAACCAACAACTCTCAGCACACTTAACAAACTACAGTTCTCAGGGTTCTTTGAGAAGCCAGTGTGTAGCATGGGTTGCCAGCTTCCAGGGGCCACACGGAGGAGGGTGGGAGAGAGGAGAACGGACAGAGGACATATGTGCATTCAACTGCCTAATGGCGCCCATGTCACCCAGGAAATCACAGCCACAGAGATAAGAAAAGAAGAGTCATTCTGGAGTGTCTGAAGAAGAGGTCACTTCCTGGTTCGCATGGAGAAGGCATTTTTAACAGAGCTCAGCAACGGAAGTGTGAAGCTGTATTGAGGCAGCACCGGGTGCTGACATTTTGTGCCCCCTAACTAATTTGTGCCCAGGGCAACCACCCCTGTGGACCCCCCCCCCAACACTACGCCACTGGGGGAAAGCTATGATGACAATTAAAAGCAGTGTGAAGAGCACTTCAAGTGTACAGTGTGGCAGATGTGGCCCAATGTGGCACAGCCCACTCATATCCACCCTCCCATCTGCACAGCAGCTGTAGAGAATCCTGGGCTGCATATGGGAACGGCAGTCAACACATGTGGCACTGCACTGTAAGAATGAGCAATCCCCGCCTCCCGCGGGATTGCATCTTGACTCCCTTTCCGCAGCCGGGGCCTCCTACGCTGCCAGTTATGTGTATGAATGAGGCCACAGGAATCTTCTTCTGTTCGTGCACCCTTGGAGCTTGCCCTGCTACTATTCATAGCAACTTTCTTGGAAAACTCTCTGGTTAAGGTTAAGGCTACCAACAAAGCAAAACACGCAAGCGTTCATTTAGCAGCTGCATTATCTGAGGCCAGCAGACACCGGCAGCCGGTTCAAGGAGTTACTCCAAACTCATCAGGCTCATCAGCAACCTTAGCATGAGGACTGTTTGTCCCGCGGAGAGCAACATGAAAACCAAACTCATGCATGTCTAAGAACATAAACAGATGTAGATGATTTTGACGCACGAAGTGCGGCTTTTATTCCTGCAATGTCTTTAATTACGAATCTGCGAGAGACCTGCCCACGTGTCCCGTTGAGGCAGATGAAGAGCTACATTCCTTGGCAAATGCACCCAATTAAGAAGAGGGAGATGAGTCACTGTCAAGTTTGACTCCCAAATGAGGACACAATGGTTGTATTGTTCACTGGCCGGAGGCACGCTAATTGCTACAAGAAAGAAGCCCCGCAAACTTTTATTCACTCTATGGAGTCAGAGGACCACTCTGAATTACATAGGATAGGAAAGGAGGAATGAGCACGGACTCCTTCTGTAAACTGTATTAGGTTATGAACCATCACCACCACCAATCTGGGGAACCTGAGGGCCTGAGAGAAACCCTGAGATCAACCATCTCACCAACCACTGCCCCAATAGGTTATGTACTTTTAAGTAAGGTCACTTCCAGATGACCTGTTTATAAAGTATTCATCCTGATTAGTTTGCACAATTTTTGCAGGGAGGTTAGACAGCACCAGTCAGGGATTGGGGTAGCGTGCAACATTTATGATCATTATTATTACTGAGGAACAAAACAAATAATTACACATGCTTGAGTTGAATCGCAACTTGCAAACAGTTTTTGGAGATTGCAACCAAGCACAGATTTGGCCGGTTAAGATATTTTTTTATTTATCTGATTTCAAAGCATCTTACAAAAGACATAAGGCACGTTCGAGACATACTCAAAACACAACGGCACCAAATTAAAACCACAATTAAACAAAAAAAAATCAATGCACCACTTTAAAAATAAAACAACAGCTGGGGTTACAAGAAGCCACATCTTTTCCATGACTGGGAATAGGTTCAACACATACAAAGCAGGAAAATGAGATTTATGCTTTCACGAAACCGATCCTTCGTTTCGGCAGGCAAATGCAGAAGGTGGGGAGGGAATCAGCATTCCCCTGCCAACATTCATCCATACCCAACTTTCTAGGATCTAGCTATATAAAATTAAGATTCCTCTAATTAATCATAACAGCTGGAACACGCCAACAGGCATCCAAAGTCCATTTATTTTGCATCAATCTCAGAGGAAGCAGCCAGTACCCTAAGATGTTTCCAAGGCCCTGCCTACCACCTAGGGTTTCATAGGCCCTATTGGTTCCCCTGGCAATGTATCACTGGTCTTTGCCTAAGAAAGAAATGGAATAGGCCAGACTAGGTTAGTCATGTATCTTACTTTACAGTCCTGTTTGAAGGGTTGCCAGTTCTCCATTTGAAGGACTGGTGGGTCCAAGCCCTGTTTAAAGATGAAGAATAGTGCAAAGGGAGTGCAGAGGCCTTTACGCTGCACATCAACCATTACCACAACTGGACACCAGCTGAGCAGCCACACAGCTCACCAGGTAACAGCTTCCCCCATTCTAACGGCATGTAATATTACAATACAAGTTTGCATGTGGACATATAACTCAGCATACGCAACTGTTATGCAGCCGATGTCCCCTTGTCTTTTTTTGCGGTGATGCATTCCCACTTTAATGACAATTAGCTGGCCTGGCCACACGTTGCTGTGGCTCATCCCTGTGACTGCCCCCACCCTGTCCCAACCCATGACCTATCCCGGCCCCTCGGCCCAGTCTGCAAAGCCGAGCCGAGAAACTGTGGAGAGGGAAGGTTTCTTAGCTGCAGTACCAGTGTAGTCGTCGCTAGAGGGAGCTGTTTTGCAACCTCTCCTGTGCTCCCGGCATCCCCGGCTGTCTGAGTTTTGTGTTTGGGAGCAGTGGGTTTCACCTGCTTTACCTGCCATAGGCTTTTGATGCTTTTGAATTATGGTGCTGGAGGAGACTCTTGAGAGTCCCATGGACTGCAAGAAGATCAAACCTATCCATTCTGAAAGAAATCAGCCCTGAGTGCTCACTGGAAGGACAGATTGTGAAGCTGAGGCTCCAATACTTTGGCCACCTCATGAGAAGAGAAGACTCCCTGGAAAAGACCCTGATGTTGGGAAAGATAGAGGGCACTAGGAGAAGGGGACAACAGAGGACGAGATGGTTGGACAGTGTTCTCGAAGCTACGAACATGAGTTTGACCAAACTGTGGGAGGCAGTGGAAGACAGGAGTGCCTGGCGCGCTCTGGTCCATGGGATCACGAAGAGTCGGACACGACTAAACAACTAAACAACAACAACCTGCCATAGGTGTGTCATCTGCCTACGCAAAGTGCATACAAACACTTGCATACTGGCATGTGATGTTGTGTCCAATTTTGAATGCAAGCGATCAAGCAGTTTCGGAGAAAAGTGGAGACTAACCCACATGCCCAGTTTACATTTATATATATGTGTGTGTGTGTCAGTGGTCTTAGACCATACTTGTCCAGATGGTCTTCCCTTTGCCCAGCTCAAACTCTTACAAGAATAGATATACATAGTTGTGTGGGATCTTGAGGTCATTAGAGTCATAGGGTTGCCACCCGTCCCTAGAAAAACGGGATCACCCCGTTTTGAGACAAAAGTGTTCCCGGTCCTGTTTAGACTTCAAACCGGACGCCTTTCTTCCCATATTCAAGCTCAGCCAGCCCAAAATGGTCGTTGTAATAATAATAATAATAATAATAATAATAATAATAATAATAATATATTTATTTATACCCCGCCCATCTGGCTGGGTTTCCCCAGTCACTCTGGGCGGCTCCCAATAGAATATTGAAAACAAGATAAAATACATCAAACATTAAAAACTTCCCTAAACAGGGCTGCCTTCAGATGTTTTCTAAAAGTCAGGTGGTTGTTTATTTCCTTGTCATCTGATGGGAGGGCTTTCCACAGGGTGGGTCACGGTGCCACTACTGAGAAGGCCCTCTGCCTGGTTGCGTTGCTGTTGGTGCGGCTGATGAGGAGCCTGGAGCAGTGTGAGCGACAATAGAAACCTCCTCTCCCTCTTTCCTTCCCTCTCACGGGTGCTCCTCCGCAGCTGCTACCTGCCAGGCTAGCATGGTGCAAGCCCAGCGCCACTTTGCCCTTTCCACTGCCCCGACCTGACCTCCCCTCCTCCCTCTTTTTTGCCCATGCTCAAGTCTCTTCCATCGCCAGCATGGGCAAGGGGCCGGAGCTGCAGCTCAAGTCACCCATGAGAGCTGGCCGTCTACCCCTGGCCCCTGCCCATCTATGTGAGTCGAGGGGGAAAGCGGGGCTGGGGTGGTGAGAGGCTGAATGTCGGGAACCCCCTTACCATGGTGTCATGGGAGTGTGTGTGTCCCCCAATCCCCACCCCACCAACCTGTCTTTTATTTTGCCTGACCAAAGGTGGCAGCCCTATCTAGTCACAAACCCCACCCCAACTCACAACAAGAATGTGAAAAAAGAACTGCGATGATTTCACAAGGTCACTTGACATTGCAGGCCACAAACCCGAGAAAAATAAGCCACACTTAAGTTCCAGAGGGCCAGTTGGTTGTAACCAATTTTGGAGTGACCTTAGTACAGGCATCCCCAAACTCGGCCCTCCAGATGTTTTGGGACTACAATTCCCATCATCCCTGACCACTGGGTCCTGTTAGCTAGGGATGATGGGAGTTATAGTCCCAAAACAGCTGGAGGGCTGAGTTTGGGGGGTGACTGCTTTAGCATAACTAACTTTCTTTCGACTTTGGGCCATAAATTTCAAGCAGTGTTGCATCTAGGCTGGGATATCGGAGAGGTAGGTCATATATTTAGCAGGACACAAGTTAAATCAGGGGTTGGGGACTTGTGATCTACAATCCCCATCACCTCCCCCCAACATTGCCAATGGTCAGGGGTGGTGGGAGTTATAACCCAAGCGTGTCTAGATGTCTTCATAGGGCAGCCGGGTACCATCTCAGTGACCTACCAGAACCTGGTGAAACAAATATAGTTTCACCTTATTCCTATTACCGTTTGGGATACAAGCTAAGACACGTACAGAGCACACTTGTCTGGAAAGCTCAAAGGGCTTTTGGAGTGGAGGTGGAAAATTCTGAGTGTGGAATCATCCAGTGCTTTCAGTGATGAAACAAAATACCGCGCCACCAGTGATTGGAAAGGAAATGACTCTTCCTCTTTGTTGAGTCTGCCAGTCAAGTAGAGAGGAAATTAGGTCAGACCAAGAAGGAAAAGAGGCAAGTATTTGGAGATCTCTTGACCTTTAAAGAAACACACCAGCGGCATGAAAAGCTCGCTCTGTTGCAGGAACAAGAGTTAGTTTAACTTCTAGCGCAAAAGGGACATTCATAATTGCTGCTTGGATTGAAGTAGCCTTCCTGGTGGCTGTTTAGAAGAGGCGTTCACTGTGTCCTTTTTAGATTTATTTTCTGGGTTTCAGGGTGCTGTATGGAAGGAGCAGACCCACTTATTGTCTGAACCAAAGTTTGGTTACAGGAAGATGTCCCTATAAGATCAACACAAGCTTCCTATAGGGTTCATATGTTCTTATAGGGACATCCAGGGTGCTTCCAGACAACCTGTTTCTTGATCCGTTTGCAGGGAGATTAGACGGCTGTTGGCTATTTAATTGTAATTTATTCTGATTTGCTTGTGGGGAGGTTAGATGACACTGTGTCAACCCCCAAGTGTTACCCCACGGTTTCCGCTGCATATTCCTGTCACTTTCCAGGTCACAGAATGTCTGATATTTTGGGGAAACAGGAGTAGCACAAGACCTCCCAACTGACTATACAGTAACTGCACAACCTGAATTTTCAGGTATGTGAGTAAATCCCACCTGAAAATAACTTAATTATTGAGCCTTTAGGATAAGCTTGATCATCAGATGCTAGCAAGTCATAACACTTATCTCTGCAGCTTGGAGAGCTGCATGAGCTGGATTCAGGACACCAGGTTGCTATAAAGTAAATAGGATTGGGACAAGTTTTACATTTAGGTTTCATAGCCATAGGAGTACAGTATAACCATTGCACTTCTCTTGCAGAGCAAAAGGCTCAGAACTGCTATCGAAACTATTTCCAGCAGCATCAATCTGCAGATGTAGCCCAACATGTCTTCTTAAATGCATCATGATTCATTCACTTTGGCGCAGGCGGACAGGTGTGTCGTAGAGCAGGTGGGGTTTTGGCAATTAAAGAGACAGGAGCCCTGTTAAAATTATTCACATCATCCTGGAGATATACTTAAAGCAGACTAGTGATTGAATAGGGAACCAGGTGGCACTGTGGTTAAACCACTGAGCCTAGGGCTTGCTGATCAGAAGGTCGGCGGTTCGAATCCCTGTGACGGGGTGAGCTCCCATTGCTTGGTCCCAGCTCCTGCCAACCTAGCAGTTTGAAAGCACGTCAAAATGCAAGTAGATAAATAGGAACCGCTACAGCGGGAAGGTAAACGGTGTTTCCATGTGCTGCTCTGGTTTGCCAGAAGCGGCTTTGTCATGCTGGCCACATGACCTGGAAGCTATACGCCGGCTCCCTCGGCCAATAATGCGAGATGAGCGCGCAACCCCAGAGTCGGTCACGACTGGACCTAATGGTCAGGGGTCCCTTTACCTTTACCTTTACCTAGTGATTGAAATAGGGTTGCCAGACTCAATAGTGGACAGGATTTTCTGTGCCTTTAATTGCCCTGCTCTCTTTTGAGTCTGGAAACCTTAGAGAGAAACCAGCAGACCCTTTGCTTGGAAATTAAACAAAGGGTCTGCTGGTTTCTCTTTAAGGTTTCCAGACTCAAAAGAGAGCAGGGCAATTAAAGGCACAGAAGTCCCGTCCACTATTGAGTCTGGCAACCCTAGATTGAAACCATGATTCCATTTGTCTAAAAACATAAAATACACACACATGCCTATTAAATGTAAATTAACTTTGTTGCAAGGCTACGGCATATAATCGTTAAAAGTTATACTAGTCAATATACTGTACGATCCTATGCATATTTACTCAGAAGCAAGTGTCGTGGAATTCAGTGGGTCTTTCTTAGTGGGAATAAGTGTGCAATCTTAAAGAAGTTTTAACTGATTAAAATGGTGCACCAATTTAATTAATGCAGCAGGTTTCACTTTTTAAAAATTGTTTTTAATGTGGCTACTTACAAAAACCCCAAAAAAACTACAGATGGCAATGACCATATTAAAAAGGAATTACCTCTTCTCTCATATAGCAGAAAATGCCTCTTCTAAGTTGGCTGTTATAACACATACATGTATTATATATATATATTAAAAATTATGTTTCATGCTTTGCTCATTTAATTTAAATTTAAAATTTAAAATAGATTAATCAACGAAAAACTTGTGCAATTAATCAACTCCAATTTCTTTAATTGGTGTGGATAATGACATTATATAGTTTAGTCACTAGGTGGCACTGGACTTAGCTGCATTGGGTGGAGTCAGGAATTTCCTGTTGCTGCTTTCTTGCAGCTGGGGCAGATGAAGGCGTCTGGTTGTGCTGCTGCAGATGCACCTTGATGTTTTATCTCTCTGCGCTCCTCGCAGCCATCATTCCTCCTCTGGTCACTGCTGTGGATATATGACTTGACTCCCTGTCTCCAGGCACTGCGGTCGTCTGCAAGGAATTCCCACATGGCGGGGTTGATGTTGCCAGCCTTCATGTCACGCCTGCAGACATCTTTGTCATGCAGAGTTGGTCTGCCAAAAGGCCTGGTGCCTGAAGCCAGCTGCCTGTAAAGCACATTCTTGGGGATGCTGCCATCTTCCATTCTGTGGAAACGACCAAGCTAGCGTAGATGTCGCTGAGACAGGAGTGCGAACACATGGGGAATGAGGGCTTGGGAAAGCACATCTTTGCTTGAGACTCTACCTTGCCATGTGATGCCCAAAACAATACATCTCTCCTTATTGGGGAAGACTGTGAGCTGCCACTGACATGCCCACCTGCTCAATCTGCTCCCTAGGTGCTACGTGCTGATGGGCAATTTTTAAGCCCTTCTTGCTCTCCTTTCTTAGAGTCCTTTATCTATGGAGAGTTCTTCAAACAATAGCACACCCTCAAAGTGAAGGCAGTCCTCTGACAGCCCTTCAAAGTAGAGGATGGTAAAGGTAAAGGTAAAGGACCCCTGGACAGTTAAGTCCAGTCAAAGGCGACTATGGGGTTGTGGCGCTCGCTTTCAGGCTGAGCGAGCCGGCATTTGTCTACAGACAGCTTTCCGGGTCATGTGGCCAGCAGGACTAAACCACTTCTGGTGCTACGGGACACCGTGACAGAAACCAGAGGGCACAGAAATGCTGTTTACCTTCCCACAGCAGCAGTACCTATTTATCTACTTGCACTCGTGTACTTTCAAACTGCTAGGTTGGCAGGAACTGGGACGGAGCAACGGGAGCTCACTCCGTCCTGGGGATTTGAACCACCGACCTTCTGATCGGCAAGCCCAAGTGGCTCAGTGGTTTAGACCACAGCGTCACCCTACTGCATCTTCCACTTGTTTTACTCAGCTCATTTCTTCACCGACAGCAGGGAATGTCGGCTTCCAAGTGCCTGTATTTTGCACAGCAACAAGGACAATGATCTTCTAGCCATCAATCCTTCATGGGAAAAAAAAAGAACAAGCCAGCCATGTGTGTAGTCCATTAAAGCAATCCCACTTTGCGGGTTTAATTCCAAGAAAATTTGGGCTTCAGGAAGACAACTCACTGTTTTCTCATAAATAAGCCACATCACTTTTGTGCCAAGGCCTTCGGCCATCCCACTCCCTCCAATCTGTGTCCATTTTTTCACTCCTCTGGGGCACATTGAAATGAAAAGAAGGGGGGAAAGAGGCTTAAATTTAGATTCAGGCTTCTGCTGCCTATTACCCCAAAGGAGGCCTTGTACAGAGACAGTTGTGATGGTGTGCATTCTTATCAGATGACAATCCCTCTCTTGTCTTTCTGTTCAGAAAATAGAAGGCATCTCTTTCCCAAGTTTATCTGAAGGGGAGCCAGATGAGTCTTTTAGTCTCAGGGTCATGGGTTTGAGCCCCATGTTGGGCCAAAGATTCCAGCATTGTGGTGTATGTGTGTGTGTATTACATGACCTTTGGGGTCCCTTCCAACTTTAGAATTACTGTGTATGATTCTCGGCCAAATTCAGCCATGAAGTATACTGAGTGACCTCCGGCTGTCTCTCAGCCCAACCTACCTTACAGGGCTGTTGTGAGGATAAAAAGGAGAACAGGGAGAATCATGGATGCCACTTTGAGCAACTTGGGAGGAAAATGTAATAAATAAATGGATAATTTTAAGTGGGGGGGGGAGAACTTCAAGGAGAAGACCTGATAAGAGGTTTATAAAATGATTCACGGTGTGGAAGACACATTTTGCTTAGGGTATTAAAAAGCCTTTCGATATCTGAAAATGTTTAAATGTGTGGCATGACTTTATTACTTGCATCAATAAAAGAAAAAGGAAATAATAGAAATCCCCTTCCATCAAATTAAGCAAGGATTTGAAATGAATAATAATTCCAGTGATTCTGATTACATATGGTTTAATAGTGACTTTCCTTTTAGGAGGCTACTGGATTTATGTATCACTACTAACACCACTACTGCTTGTCTATCTGCTGTATGGGATGTGGTTTCCATTTTTTATATCACAGAGCTTTACTTTTTTCATAGGGAGTTGTTTCTTTTCTCTGTTTTTTAATATGTCTCTCCTTGGATATACAAAGCAAAGTGCAAACCAATAAAGATTTTTTTAAAAGTCTATAAGGACTGTCTGCTTCTTGGGAGGAAAGCAATGACAAACCTAGACAGCATCTTAAAAAGCAGAGACATCACCTTGCCTACAAAGGTCAGTATAGTTAAAGCTATGGTTTTCCCAGTAGTGAGAGCTGGACTATAAAGAAGGCTGATCGCCGAATAATTGATGCTTTTGAATTATGGTGCTGGAGGAGACTCTTGAGAGTCCCATGGACTGCAAGAAGATCAAACCTATCCATTCTGAAGGAAATCAGCCCTGAGTGCTCACTGGAAGGACAGATCGTGAAGCTGAGGCTCCAATACTTTGGCCACCTCATGAGAAGAGAAGACTCCCTGGAAAAGACCCTGATGTTGGGAAAGATGGAGGGCACTGGGAGAAGGGGACGACAGAGGACGAGATGATTGGACAGTGTTCTCGAAGCTACGAACATGAGTTTGACCAAACTGTGGGAGGCAGTGGAAGACAGGAGAGCCTGGCGTGCTCTGGTCCATGGGGTCACGAAGAGTCGGACACGACTAAATGACTAAACAACAACAACAAGGACTGTCTTTTTCAAAGATTGTTATTTCCTATTCTTAAAAAAAAACACGGAAATAAACATCAGATCTACTGCAACAGAGCCACTGCAAGTCAAGTGTAGACAATTCTTGGAGGGCCAATTGAATATATATAAGGGTCTGGTTATCTGAAGAAGTGTGCATGCACACGAAAGCTCATACCAAAATAAAAACTTAGTTGGTCTTTAAGGTGCTACTGAAGGAATTTTTTTATTTTGTCTGACTCAATGTAAGGCTGTTTCCTGTGCTTTTCTTCTTATACATGATGAAGTGGATTTACGGAGGGAACCTGAAAAGTGAGCATAAAACCAAGATGGCGGGTGGGTAGCTGTGTTCCGAACTTTCCTGGTCTTGCTGGGAACAAAGTGCACCAGGGTCACATGTTGTTTGTTGGCTTGTTATGTAGCCTGCTCTCCACACTGCAGCGGCAGAGAAGACATTATAGAAGACCTCTCCACACTGCAGCGGCAGAGAAGACATTATAGAAGACCCACCCAATATGTAAGAAGAGGAAACAGGCACTTAACAGGAGGAGGGATGAGACTTGCTCATTGGGTAGAAACAAGCTGGCTCTCCAAGACTTGCTTGTTCAAACAGTAAAGAGTATGTTTAGTGAAGTGTGTCTGCAAAATATTTATACCAAAATAGGAAAAGTGAGTTTGCAAAATAAATAGGAAAGCCAAGTCACCTGTCGTTGAAAGCCCATCCTGCAGTTTATCAGAGGATGCAGCCACACTACCAAAAGTCTTTTGCAGGGAGATCTGATGTTCCAATGGAGCAGGTTGCCGGGGGTGGGGGAAGGAAGGGGGCACTTTGGCCCTCCCCTTGTTGCTGAACTACAACTCCCATCAGCCCTAGCAAGCACCTCGTCATAGCTGCCAAGTTTTCCCTTTTCTCGCGAGGAAGCCTATTCAGCATAAGGGAAAATCCCTTTAAAAAAGGGATAACTTGGCAGCTATGCACCTCGTTCCCTCCCTTAGTTCTTTGTGGGCAATCAGTTTGAAACACAGACATAAGGGGAGGTGGACCCTGGATGAGAAACCTGCCAAACTTCGGACAAATAGGCCAGCAGCTATTGTGCCAGGTGATTTTAACCATGGTTAGTACAAAACTGACGAAGTCACATGTGAACCCATGGGAAGAACAACTCGGGTTGGTTCATTTCAACATCCCTGCCCCTAATCACAGCAATTGGAGTGGTATCGGAAAGTAATTTGCAGCGATTAAGAACGTCAGACCTTTCTCTAACTATGCAAGATCCCTCCTGCTCTCTGAGCTCTAAGCCAGGCATGGCCAAACTTGGCCCTCCAGATGTTTTGGGACTACAACTCCCACCATCCCTAGCTAACAGGACCAGTGGTCAGGGATGATGGGAATTGTAGTCCCAAAACATCTGGAGGGCCGAGTTCGGCCATGCCTGCTCTAAGCACTTCCTTGGCCAGCTGTGGTTTTGCTTCTTAAAGGGTCAAGGACAGCCATGCCTTTTTTAGTAAATTTAAAACCGTAGACCCACTCCAAAGTGCAGAAGTCCCTGATCTGCCTTGAGATGCCTTGCTAATGGCAAGGTCTGGCTTAGAAAAGCAAGAACCTTCTCTGAATCACCCCAATTCGCCTTTGTAATTTGGGGGGCGCACAGAGCTGATGGCACAGCCTCAGCTAATCCCAGATGCTCTGAGCTGCCTGTTACCTTTTGCAGCAAAGACATCACCTCACCCTCCTCCCTACCGCAGAAGGTTGGATGGCTAGATGACTCTTGGCGACCCTTCCATCTCTACGATTCTATGAATTAAGATATTTAGTGCTTTGGTTACAGCAGTTCGCTCAGGTGTTCCAAAAGGAGCAATCGCAATTCAAGAGTACACCTCGTCAGTGCCGTTGATTTGAATGCTACCAAGAAATCAAGAGACACATGCTGGACAAAGAAAGCAACGGCTGTCTCCAGCAAACAGCAAGATAAGATTTAAACCACACAAAAATCTAGGGGAAATCATCCAAAAAATAAAATTTAAAATACACGAGGCAATCATGTACTCCATTTTTATTCCCCCCGAGTACTTCATAATCTTGTTTTTATAGCTTTGTCAAACAACCAAGTTTCCAATGGATTTTTACCACCTCCAAAGCACTGTGGTGGCTCCAAATTGAATTCTTCTTGGAAACCCAGAGATTAAGATGAATCCAAAATACATCCACAGACTAATTTATGGTGGAACTGAACTGTTTTATTTCACATTTGAACAAGGCGAACCACAGGTGGGTTCTTACAGCATATAAAATCTTTTGGCTGCTTTGATTTCTGACATTGTGTTGTTATTTTTCTTTTCTTGTGTTGGATTATCTGGATTCTCCCTTTTCTCTGATGTGCTATATAATGGCTGCATGCCGTGGTGCGTCAGTTAAGAAGAGGGAGTGTTTCTTTTGTTTTATATTAGTCGTTCAACTTTTAAGAAGAAAAGCCATAAAAACAGTGCTTTTTTTCTGGGGGGGGCGCACCCCCCCCGAAACATTTTGTGAATCTTTGTACTTCTGTCCATTTACTGTATTTATTTTCCCCGATTTGAACTATAAAATGGTGATTTTCTTGAGGCAAAAGGAGAGTCTCCCCCTCAACATTTTTTAAGGAAAAAAAGCACGGCGTAAAAATATATTTAGTTTTGAATAAAACAAAGTAATGTGCTATGGTAAAAGGTTGATTTTTTTCCATGTTCACTTCTACACTTGATGGAAATGTGGACTTCCGTGGTGTTATGTCACTCTGACCATGGAGCCATTATGGCTTGTAGCTGCTGAAAGCCTTATCCCCCAGCAGACCTACTGGTTTGACCAGTTTCATAAATCCCACCATTGCAATCACAGAATCAGATGGTTTGTAGGGGCTCTGAAAGCTCATCCAACCCAATCTCTTCTGCCCACCACAGCTGAATTCACAAAAAGACATCAGTTCGCCCCTTTGTTTCTTCTACTGCAACAGACCGACATGCCTATCCTTCTTGAAATTCGTCCAAAGCAAAAACAGGAGAACTGTCGGGTGTGGAAGAACAGCTCGACCCATTCCTCTGCCTTTCCCAGCTCGCCCAGAGGTCTGTAAAACCAGCACAGGAAGTTACCCAACAGCGCAGAGATAAGCTGTAACTTTTGCAAACAACTGCAAATCCCAGCACTGCTAAAGGCAAATGGAGAAAGGGTAGGGTGGGGGGGGCAGAGATTGGCAACACACTGCCTGCCCAGCTTGCTTTCTTGGCCCAATATTCTACAGAAGGTCTGATGCTGCATTTCCCACCAGTTGCCACTTCTGAATGGTTTTCCAAAGCAGCTCCATATAACCCAATTAAAAGTAGCCGGAGCCTTATTTTAAAATGTAAATAGTCTCCAAGAAATGCCTGCCCCTCCCTCGTGATCTTACCCTTTCCCAAGCCCCTTGAAGCTAATGCAATCTGACCTGCTCTTTCGGACCCTCGAGACTTCAATGTGGGCCTTTGATCATTCTTGCAAAAGAACCGGTTCTCCATCCCATGGGCTTACTTGCTTCATCACTGCTGCCTGGACACAGTGACCTGGCAGAGACTTTTATAACCTGCACCCCAGGGTTCCTGAGCAACTCTTTGCTAAATGAGAGTGCAGGAGCCTTGCATTTAAGCAAGGTGGGGAGTCTCAGCCATCTAGGGGGAAGCTTGCCAAGTTCCTTGGAGAATGGTGTCAAGTGGGAGGAGAGGCTGAAAGCTGACAACCAGCACATTGTCCACTCGCTTACGGGACGTGTCACGATTTGAACTCGGGTCATTCAGCTGCAAGCCTGCTGGGGTGAAACTTGTCTCTTATAACCAGCACCCAATTTGGTTCAACTCAAATGCCTGTTTCTGGACTGTGCTACAGCAAATGTTATGCTGTGTCAGTGAGCAGAAACTGACCACTAGGGCACAAAAAGATGATAGACATATCTCTCAGGCTGGTTTAAAACAGCACATTATTTGCTTTCTATAGGAGGAGAATAGTTATTGCCAGACATTCAGTTTTAATCAACAGCAGGTTATTAGTCTCCCGAGGAAGTAGCTTGGAGTGGTTTGGCTTTCAAGGCAGACTTTGTACCCACCTCCCTAGAAAGCTCCTGGCTTGCAGCTCCGCTCAAGGAGGCTAACTGGAAATCTCAGTTTATTAGTTTGCATTTTAAGCACCAAGCACATTTTCAATGTTGACTCTCTGGAATAAGGCTTTTTTAAAAAAAAAAAAAAAACCCTGCAGTTAAGTGTTTCCAGATGTAGATTCATGTTCAGACTTTGAAGGAACACTGCAATCTTTGTCTAAGGCTGGGATGGAGTGCGGGGGAGAGACCAAAGATGAAAGCTTCTTCTTTTTTGAAATGAAGCATACTGAAAAATCAAACTACGCAGAGGCTACAAAAGCATGTGTAACTTCAGCAGAGGATCTCGTATGAAATATGTAGATATTCTGGACTTCAGGGCATGGGGAACCCCAGGCCTGCAGATTTCTCTGTCTGGCCCTCAGAATTATCTCCAGGAAACATCTCCTTCCCAAGGCCACAACGTCACTGGCGCCTGCTTCAACCCCCATGTTTTTGCCTTGCTGGAATGTGCTCTTTGTAGGAATGGATTTAGGCACTAGGAGAGGTTATATTGTTGTTATTTATCTCTCCTTGCTCACGTGAGATCGGCAGAATACCATACTTTTCAGCTTTAAACTTGGAAGCTAAGACAAGGGTTGGGTTCACCTTCTAGAAACAATAAACCAGGATGCTTTAAGGCAGACTGGATTTTCCCTGGCATTACCCCCCCACCCCTTAAAAACAACAATCACAAACACATTGTTTTGTGAAGAAGTAAAAGTAAGGCTTACTTACATGATCTAGGACTTGAAGCAGCCATTAGCAAGATGAGTTTATAACTACTATCTAAATTACAAAAGTACAAAATCTAAGTTCAAATGGTTTTGCACGAGAAAGCTAAAAAGATCCAAGCCCGCGTTTCCTTGCAAAGTGCATAATTCATACCTCTCCCCAAATCGAGTCGACACTTCAGGCCACAGAAAGCAGAAGCGACAGATTTGTGCCAAAGTGCATGTGCTGCAAAACACATTACTCAGGAATATGTTCCATAATTAAGGCCAACCCACCCACTGATTGCTAGCTAATCTTGACCCTGGGGTAAAAAATATATTCCTTTCCCAAATATAGATATTTTTTTTAAAAAAGCAGCAGCTCCAGGGGGATAAAAAATGAAGGTGGAATACACACCATTGCCAAAGAGACAGGATGTATGTTGCACACTATGATAGAGGGGTGTGTGTGTGTGTGTGTGTGATATCAAACTGAAGCACTTGCAGATAAACCAATCAGGAAGTGCACCAGAGAAGCTGATTGGCCACTGTTATTGATGGTGGCATAGACTTTTTGCTGCCCTTGCCTCCAACAAATAGAAAACCAGCCAATAATCTGGGAAACACCACAGTTCCTACTATCTTGCATACCTGGCTGCAGCTTGAATGCCCACTTCCACTTGCAAGTGCATTTATGCAAAGGTTGAAGCATGGCATAGAATAGAATCATAGAGTCGGAAGAGACCACAAGGGCCATCCAGTCCAACCCCCCTGCCGAGCAGGAAACACCATCAAAGCATTCTTGACACATGCCTGTCAAGCCTCTGCTTAAAGACCTCCAAAGAAGGAGACTCCACCACACTCCTTGGTAGCAAATTCCACTGCCGAACAGCTCTTACTGTCAGGAAGTTCTTCCTAATGTTTAGGTGGAATCTTCTTTCTTGTAGTTTGAATCCATTGCTCCGTGTCCGCTTCTCTGGAGCAGCAGAAAACAACCTTTCTCCCTCCTCTATATGACATCCTTTTATATATTTGAACATGGCTATCATATCACCCCTTAACCTTCTCTTCTCCAGGCTAAACATACCCAGCTCCCTAAGCTGTTCCTCATAAGGCATTGTTTCCAGGCCTTTGACCATTTTGGCTGCCCTCTTCTGGACACGTTCCAGCTTGTCAGTATCCTTCTTGAGAAAACCAGCCAATAATCTGGGAAACACCACAGTGGTCTTAAATTCCCACTATCTTGCATACCTGGCTGCAGCCTGAATGCCCACCTTCACTTGCAAGTGCATTTATGCAAAGGTTGAAGCATGGCATGGGGAAGAGTATGTTAGTTAGAAAGTTTTTCTACCTCCCTCATTAATATGAGAATTCAGGGCCATGCAGCGAAGCCAACTGTTGGGAGATTCGGGAGAAGTATTTTTTTTTTTTTACACAGCTCAAGGAATTGGCTTCCACAAGATGTAATGGTTGCTCCCAACTTGAGAATTAAGAGAAATTAATGGCTACTCGCCACAGTGCTTTGTTGTTCTGTCTCAAGGGTCAGAGGCCATTTGCCCTATGAGTACCAACTGGCAGCCGCCGCTGCCATGAACACAACAGCACTCCCCCAGAAACTGGCATTCATGGCTAGCCAAGATTGATAGCCATATTTTCCTCCATGAATTTTCCTCCCTTTTAAAGCCGCCCCAGTCGGCTTGTGGCAAAGTTCAGTTGGCCTTGAAGCAGGGATTAGAGGAATTCATGGAAGAGGAATGATGGGAGACATTGTTGTTGTTTTGTTATTGTTAATGCATTTTGTTGGGTGTTTTTTTTTAACTGTTAAACTCCCTGTGATCTTGAAATGTAAATTTAATAAATAATACTGGTTGCTGGAAACTGGAGGGAGAGGACTGTTGTCCTTAGGCCCTGCTTGTGGGCTTTCTACAGGGATCTATGGTTGGCCCCTGTGAGAACAGACAGGCCTTTGGCCTGATCTTGCAGCGCTATTCTTATGTTCATTTTCCAGCATCTTTTAAATTGGCTCTACCAACTTGGCAGCCATGTACACCAGTCACCAGCTCCGCTCTACTCCTTAACAAGCTCTTCGGGCACCTCGTACTGAGCAAAGCAGTTAATGCATCTGCTGCCCCATAATTTATTTTTATGAGTAGGGCTCATAATCGGTTGTTAACGATAAAGCCGGATATGATTTTTTTTCCTAGATCACTTTGGCAATCGAAGTAGGCCAGCTACTAAAGTTAATTCTTCCAAACAGAAATAGCAGGCTCAATCAGTACATCACCTCACACTTATTCTGCAATGAAATCCTTTTTATGTTCGCTGCAAAATAGTTTTATTGGGTTCAGTGGGGCTTTTTCATGATGAGGATTGCAGGCTCAGCTTAACTTAAGAGGGACAGCTGCTGCTGCTGCTCTACCATTCAAAAAACCTGTTAGTAATAACTTGATTAATTATCAGGAAATACGGCGTTTTACGATCAGATCCCAAATTTTTAAGGGCTAGAGATCACTTTGTTTTAAAACTTGTTATGCACCTTAATACATCGAGGCAACAAAAGTTGATTAAACAAACTTGTTAAAAACGACATGAAATAAACAGAAAGATGCTGAACGAAGGACCAGTTGCTTATTGCCAAGAAGTTCCTGCGTTCAGATGGAATCCCTAAGTATCATCTACCAATTGTAAAGTTCAGCTGCTGCCGATGGTAGCGCTAGCAGAGCAAAATGCACTCTCTACCCACAACCATGTGGTTATCCAACTTTTAATTGCGCTATTAAGTAATACCGTGAACTCTCAAGCCACTTTGCTACTGTGCTAAGGTCTTCACACCAATGTAATCTTGGACAATTACTACAATGCGGTAAGAATTTTCTTCCCAAAGTTGTGCTTTGATTATTATTTTTTGTTTATACCGTATATAATAAACTGGCTCTCTCTCTACCAATGACATTTTGGCATAAAACATTGCAGAAAGGAGCAACTGAGAATGCGAGCCAAAAAGGCCTTAGCTTGAAGCTCACCTCAGTCACCAAATCATTAGGTGGCCTTGCCCACAATTCTACTGTTCATAGAATGGAAATCTCCTCCCACAAAATACTTCCCCATCCTAGAGCCTAGTTTCCATACTGTGCTAGTACAGAGTACTGTCTCGGAGAGTGGTGAACTAGGAATTCAGTTTGGAATCCATCTAACATGATGAACTTGGTAGTCTTTGGAAATCCCTCCATGCCATCCTTTCCCAAATCTGCACTATGGAAATAACACAATGTATGTGTGGTTTGAATAGACTTTTTAAAATGTGCTAGATGGAACTAGCACAACTAGGCCATCCATGATATTGTTTGGAGGCCAATGCTCTGTCTAGCAAAAGTTGATATTTAATACAAGCTGTAGCTATTAAATGGAGAAAGAGAAAAATGTCACCATTCAAAATTTACCTTTGACCAAAGGAAAAATAAATAAATACAGGATCAATAAAAAAACCCACAATTACTGCATCTACCTGCACACTCGAATAAACCATACCGATAGGAAAAATTGTTGTTGTGATAGAGGTTCAAACAACTTTGTTTTCATTTATTTGTTTATTAGGAAATGAGTTTCAATGCATAAGTAGCTTATCAGAGCTGATGATGATTTCATAACGACGTTATTGCCAGAACTTCACAATAGAACTGCATAGTCTGGGTGGGTGGGTGAGTGTATGTTCTTAAGTTTTACTTTTATAGATAGAAAAAAAAATATGCATTGTCTTTTAGCAATTATGCTTTCATAAGGCTAGCATTCCAATGCAACAGTGTAAAATCTCATTTTCTGACATGTACAATAAAGATCACAGTTCTTCCAGAATAATGCACATCTTACACACCTCTAAACCAGCCTGAGATTGCAATTCCCACGTGGTAAAACTGTACCAATCTAGTTCAAACATCAGACACGATGCTGTTAAAAACCCATCATGTTATAAACGGAGTTAAACTTGTATAAGCAGACTGGCAGAACTTCCTCCCTCCCTCCGATGGCAGTATCCCCCCCCCAGCTCCCCATAATTATTGATGGGGGGGAGGGGGAGGAAGACTACCAACAGGAAGAAGCGGGAAAGGGAAGTCAGCTTTTGCTAGCCCTATTATGCATGCTTAACTTATTTGAAGGAATAATGATTCCACACTACTAGAGCAACAAAACCTTATAGGGGAAGGAATCAGATCTCTGCAGAAATGAAGGAGTTTCTATTAACCTGAGCCCAAATTCTTACCTGCAGCAAGAAGTCAAAGTAGGTCTGCATTTTAAAAAAAAAACCCACCATTGTGCATATTGTACATATTTATCAAAAAGAATCAACAGAATGAGACATTAGCCTCACATTGTGTTTTGTTTTTTAAATACAATATCTGCAGTTCAGTGAGACATCCTGCTTTATGGTACAGTGGTACCTCTACTTACGAATTTAATGCGTTCCGAACGCACATTTGTAAGTCGAAAAAATTTGTAAGTCGAATCCCATAGGAATGCATTGGGAGAAAAAATTCGTAAGTCGAAGCAACCCTATCTAAAAATTCGTAAGTAGAAAAAATCCTATCTAAACCGCATCCAAGATGGCGGACGGAGCTCCATTCGTAAGTAGAAACATTCATAAGTAGAGTTATTCGTAAGTAGAGGTACCACTGTATTCTTTAAAGCCTTCTCAGGAGTTAGGTGACACTTGTTTCTACCTCTTTCTGACATGGCACAGAGAGGGAGCAGCAAACCTCCTTCCAAAAATCTGAGGAAAAGTTTTGCTAATGGTTTATTGTTCCAGAAGGAACACATTCATCCTGGCCCCTAAGTTACTGGAGACTAAATAGTAATGCCCAATTTGCCCTGATTAACAAGGTGAGGTGTGATCTGCTTCAAGACCACAGAAGAAAACATTAACTACTTGTAGAAAAAAAGTGTACATAGCAGACCAAAACCAGCTTTGAAGCTTTGCATGTACAGAAGAGGCCTCAACTTTAGATTCCTCCTCACAAGATGGACAGCCTTCAGAGCACTTCCTTAATCATTTTCTTGTTATTCAAAATTTACAGTGTTGCACCAGAAATAAAGTCAATCAAAATGCAACTGGGCTTGTATATAGCTAAGCCAGTGTTTCTCAAACTTTCTGGACAACCCCCCCCCCCTTCTAAATCCCGACCTTTGAGTGCATACACACACCCCACAGCTAAGCAAATGCTATCTTTGCATACAGCTGCAACTGCTAAGCTCTCCTCCTTCCCCCTACTGTTGTCTGATTTCATGCCTCAGTCAGGTTTCTCTCTCCAGAAAAATCTGTCAGGTACCCACACAATTGATGTTCGGGTGCTTGTTAAAACTCTTTGGATTCACCAGGGCTTTTGGCACCATTTGAGATGTTTGGTGACATTGTTTATTAATTTTATTGGCTGTTTGGACTTTTTAGCTTAATATTCACAGTTTTGTTTATTAAAGCTAAAGGGACCCCTGACCGTTAAGTCCAGTCAAAGGTGACTCTGGGGTTGTGGCGCTCATCTCGCTTTACTGGCCGAGGGAGCCAGCGTTTGTCCGCAGACAGCTTCCGGGTCATGTGGCCAGCATGACTAAGCTGCTTCTGGCAAACCAGAGCAGCGCACAGAAACGCCGTTTACCTTCCTGCCTGAGCAGTACTTATTTATCTACTTGCACTGGCGTGCTTTTGAACTGCTAGGTTGGCAGGAGCAGGGACCGGGCAATGAGAGCTCACCCTGTCGTGGGGATTCGAACTACCAACCTTCTGATTGGCAAGCCCTAGACTCTGTGGTTTAGACCACAGCGCCACCCGCGTCCCTTTTATGTTTATTACGGCAGCTGTTTTTAAGTGTGACTGAAAGCTATTGGGGGGGGGGGAGAGAGTTGGAGATACAGTGGTACCTCTGTTTATGAACACAATTGGTTCCCGAAGTCTGTTCATAAACTGAAGCGAACTTTCCCATTGAAAGTAATGGTAAGTGGATTAATCCGTTCCAGATGGGTCCGCGGAGTACTCAACCTGAAGAGTACTTAACCCGAAGCATGGGTGTAATTGGTTCCGGAAGTCTGTTCATAAACTGAAGCGTTCATAAACTGAAGCGAATTTCCCCATTGAAAGTAATGGAAAGTGAATTAATCCGTTCCAGATGGGTCCACGGCGTTCGTAAACCGAAAATTCGTAAACAGAGGTGTTCATAAACCGAGGTTCCACTGTAACAGAGAAGTGGTGTGTGGGTATTTTCAATAAAATAAAATAGAAAAGGATTTTTGGTCGGGGCACTGGTCCATTTTTCGAGAACTAAACAAGGCAGTTCAAGATTCACACATGAAAGTTAGCCAGCCAGGAAAGGAGGCAGAGCAGTTGCTATGGTCAGAAGCATCCCTATGTTTCCAATCTCTCTGTAGCTTCCAGAGTTTGCATGACAGTTTTGGCAGCAGCTGAGATGCTAAAACCTGTTGCCTGGAAGAAGGTGTCTGTCTGTCACTCTGCATTCTGCAAGATCCTCCCCCCTCCATGAACTCTGCCCTCCCACCACCAGGGGGCCCTCTCCCCACAGTTTGTGAGCCACTGGGCTAAGCACAAGGAGGGTACTGCAGCACGTAAAATAGCAACAAATTCCTACACAAATTAAGTGCAATTATTTCCACTGAATGTGAATGACACTTTTAACATGTTTCTTGTAGTACAAAAAAACAAGTCCGTGATTTGAATTGTTTTGAAGGAATTCATACTAAACACACATTCACCAACAGAAAAAAAAAATCCAACAATTGTAGAATTTAACATAAATTGACAGAGCGTGAAAAAGCAGGAAAAGTACACTTGGGCACAATTTCATGCTGGTTACTTTTTTCCATTTTAATGTAAGCAGCTAGTTTTAGAGCAGTTCATAAATCAAAAGTTTGCATATTCAGTAATACAGACCCACACACAAACCCAACAGTTATAACATGCTTACATATAACATTAGTGAAAAGTACTTACATGTTCAGAGCAAAAAGAAATTCCACATTGGAAATCTGGCATTTGAAAGCACATTTGATACAATTAATGCAAAGTTGGATAATCCTAAATGGCTGGAAACCTCAAATTTGATGCTGGCTCCTATACATTTATGTGTTCTCCTCAGCCCTAGCCTAATGAGAGTTTTCCAAACTAACCCTTTTAAAGTGCTCTCTGGGAGTCTAAATAAACTCCTTTCAATAGCTTTCCGGTGTATATCGATCATCTGGTGTTGAAGTAGACAGACTTTGGACAATTCTGTATATTGAGACTACACTGCATTAAAAAAAGTATGAGTAACTGCTGCTGAATTATATACAATTGCATGATCTCTGGAATTGCATATTATACCCAAATAGCTTACGCTGAAGATACTTTGGTTCAATTGTTTTAGTTTGGATTATAAGCAGCAACATGTTCCTTCAACCTCTTTGGTAAAAAAAAAAAAATCTGGCCAGGTTCAGACACTTACAAGCAGCAATCCTTGTGAGCGACACAAGTTTTGCCATCCCAATATCTAAAATACAGTGGGCACTCGACATGTGAATCTTATCTATGCAGTGGCCTGATGCACGCTTTCTTTCCTCTCTGTTCTTCTCTGAAAGAAAAATTACACAAAATAGGATACCAGGCAAATAAGTTCCTATATGGATTACTTGTCTCACAGGTTACATTAAGGACATGGAAAGAAGATGGGTACATGGCCTTTCTATCACCATGCAAGGAAGGTTATAAGCGTCTGAACAAAAGCACACATTTAGGTGCATATAATACATTAGGAGTTGGTTAAAATGTGAACGGAAAATAAATTATGTCTTGTCAATATGTAGTATTTTAACAAGTGGATACTGAAATGTTAACTTAATGTACAGTGCAATCCTATATATGATCTCTCAAAAGTAAAACTCACCAAGTTCTGTTGGACTCCCAGGAAGGACAGTAGAGGATTGAAGCCTAGCCATCTACCATAAAAGATGTCTGGCACAGTATTTCAAAACCGTTTTTCAACCACTGATTCTGTAGCATCTATTCAATCCATTCCTTGCAAACTCATTAGTGCAAAAATAAAAATGCAATTGTTTTGCCAGGCGCTGAGGAAGGGTATAAATAATGCCCTTTACCACTGCCACACGTGGCCAATAGCGAACCAATTATATCCAGAAACATCACCTGATCTTAGGTCCACTTCAAAAATGACAAGCTATTATGTCAAACTTCAAATATAATGCACAATAACTTATGACTCTTTTATATAATAAAAGAAAGCAAAAAATAAAATTAAAATGAATTGCATTTCATTCCAAGATGCCCAAAAGCCTTTGAATGAATGCATCTTGTGAAGAATATATATTTAGCTTAAGAAATGTATGGACAAACACAAGTGTAACCTGTGTTTGTGTACATGAGATGATGTACACATTGTGTTTATACTATACTAGAAGGGTTTTCCATATATAATTGCCTTTTTGAAGTGGCCAGATACTGCAGACCCACTATTAGAAAGCTATAGGTATTCTATGGTTTTGCAATGAATACCAAAGGCCACTTCAAGCATTACATTGTTGTTTTTAAGATACCGTACACACCCTCAATAGAAGCACACATCAAAAAATGCAATGTGTGGGTGTAAAAAGCACACTCCATTCAGATCCACATTAGAGAGCTGGGATTTGCACCAGTTGTCAAGCATATCCCATGGAAAACCCACAATTGCCTCCATGCAACGTGTGAAATGGCCCCAAATGCTTGGAAACATCTGTATTTGGGTGTTCTAGAGAGAATTTAATTTATGCTTAAATTTGGTGACATGTCAAGTAATCATTCAATTGCACATTTGTGCAAGCTAAACTAAATGTAAGATAAAGCTTTTTTTAAAAAAAAATGGTTAGCTGCTACAAGAGAAGCTCTGCAAATATAAAAGAGCAAATATACAAGTATAACACTGAAAATACTGTACTTTATTAGCACAAAAAAGCTGTAACAAGGCACAGCAAGCGGAGGAAAAACACACATTGATAAATTGGTTAGTGTTGGCATACAAGTATAACTTTCTTGTATACGCAGCTTTGAAGTTTTCCTACCTCACAGTCACTGTCAACTGGTTAAGAACCTAGGGAGCACTAGTCATTGGTACAAGATACACAAGCAAAAAACAAGGGACTCTGTACTCCAACACAAATTTTAGTGCAAACACAACTAGGACAAAACAGGTTATGTTCTGTCCACAAAGGGGGGGGGGAGAGACCAGAAGCAAAAGAGCAAGTTTCAAAAGTTTTTTGCTCAAGGAGAACACAATCTACAGCTTACCAAAAGAAGGTGCTACACCATTTACAAATACAACAGTACCTATATGAAGCCTGAAACTTTACGTATGATGCGTTGAGTAGGGTGGAGGGAAAGCAGCAGAACAGAACATTATCTTTTCCTGGATCAGCTTTAAGTTATAACTAAGCTAGATGGCCATTAGTTTTTAGCAGACAGTTAAAAATACTGTTTTGAACCATTCAAAAAATCAGTTAATGCAAAGCTCCAATTACTACTGTCAGGTTTCTTGTAGTTGAGTCAAGTTCATCATCATGACTTACCAGCAGCAGTTGACTTAAACTGCAATCCTACACATGCTTATCTAGGAGTTTAGTCCCACTGAATTTAATGAATCTTGCTTCTGTGAAGGCTTGCAGTGTTAGGCAGAAGTTACTGAAACGCTGTGTTTACTAAACTTTACTTTAAAAGTTGATTTTAAACTAGGGCTGCAATGCTTAAGACAATCCATCTGATTAAGGTGACTCCGATTTACTGTATCACAGATTTTTAGAAAATGTGCAAGTTTTAAGTGCTTCTACAAACTGTGCAACATCTCAGAAGAGAAACTCATCCTTCTGAGTCATGTTGTAGGATTTATTTATTTATTTATTTGGGGGGGGGTTGCCAACCGGGTGCCTGAGAAGGCCTTCACTGGTGCCTCCAGGCTGCCCCTACCCACAACTCTTTCTTTCTTTCACAGGACTCTAGCCATTCTAGAAAGGAAGTTATGAAGCAGAAGGTGCAGGTGCTCTGAGCAACCGACGTGAAATGAACCAGCCCGGCTGCTCCCACCTGCCAGTGTTTTTAGTCAGTGAGTGTCAGAGCTGTGCCTGATAAATGAGTTGTTTGGACAGCAGGAAAAGGGTCCCAAAGAGGTGCAGTTTCCAGCTTCCCTTTAGCGCACTTTTCCTATTACTGTCCTGTTTCCTAGTCCTTGGTAAGTCTGCAGCTGCATATGCTTTGCTGCCTGCCAGCCATGTGGAGCAGCTGACAGGCTGCTACTTCAGAAGCTTTAAAAAATATGTTTGGAGTAGGGGAAGCAGCCCAGGAATTAATAGTTTTGCTGCCTGCTGGCCACGTGAAACAGTCTGCAGATAGTTACTTAATAAGCCTTCTGAAAATGTGGGGTGGGGGGAGGCAAGATGGCAAGCCTCCTATTGTTGCCATACTTGTTTGCTGCCTGCCAGCACGTGGACCAACCAGCTGCTTGAGAGAGGCCTCTGTTAAACTCAGAGGGTAAGGATATGGCAATCCTTTTTCTCTCTCCTACATGTCCTACAGCAAGGATTGTCCCAAAGTTTTTTGAAAGGGGGAGCCCAGTACAGAGACATCACAATGGTGGTGGTGATAATAATAATAATAATAATAATAATAATAATAATAATAATAATAATAATAATAATTCTAAGAATTTTCCTGGTTGTTTCCAAGTTGTTACATTCTTGAGGGGTGGGGTAATGCAGAGGCATCATTATTATCAACATCACCATCCTCACCACAGTATTCCTGATTGTTTCCAAGTTGTTTTTTGGGGAGGGAATCATTTCAGAGGCATCAATGTTATTATCACTTTTCCCTCCTGCCTGGCCCACATGGATTGCTCCCAGGTTGACTGGAGAGAGGCTGGCTTAGTGCAAAGGCAGAAAAATCATTATCATCATGTCCTCATACACCCCTAGTTTTGAGATGCTTGTAGATGAGTCAGCCTTAAAATAACATTACTCTGCAACAGTATTGTTCAACTACTACTCTGGTGAGTCCTTTCTGTATTTTTCTATTACATATTTTCTTCTCCAACAAGATAGGGAAAAAATACTTGTGAGTCCACATTATGTCTTTTTATCTCTGATTATGTGTGTGTGTGTATGTGTACATATATATGTATATATATGTGTACACACACACACACACACACACACACACACACACCTGAACCGATTTCCCCATATTTGAACTATTTTATGTTCCCGTTTCTTTTCTTTTCCTTCGCTTTTGAAGGTGGCAGCCGTGGTACCCTTGGCATCTTCTCAAAATTCAGAATGTGCCCCCAGATCCAAAAAAATTGGTGACCACTGCTATAAGAGATGCCTCTTTCAAGGTACCACAGTAGGCACATGTAGGCATCATTATAAAATAAATAAAGTATGTGTTTACTTTTTCTTGCATATGATTACTATTTTAGTGATATGTAAATTTATGCAAACTTAGTTGGCTGATTAATCTATTTGCACTCAAACAATCATACACTAAAGTATACTTAATTGAGATACAGCCCTTTTAAAAACCAAAGTTTGGTGCCTGGTAGAGGCATATAAGTGCTCACTAATGTACGTGATCAATTCTTAGAAGTGCTAGGTGACAGCAGTTTCCCTTGTCGCTCATGATTTTTCACTTTAGAATACAGTAGCTTTAATGTGAAAATTGTCATGGGAAAAAACTGAACTTTAAAATGTATTAAGAAAGCAACTACACAGGAACACAACTGCTGGTGTTCAAATGTTCAAAAATGAAAAAAGTCAGCAACTCAACTTTGTTGAAATTGAATGGAACTTAGAAAATACTCAATGGCTGCTTTACATAATAACTATAGGAATTGCGGGAGAAAATAGTGTATTTCAGAACTGAACAATTATAATCTGCAAGCCCGTGTTAAAAAATGTGTGAATTTGTGTTCAGCATATTGTTTCAAGAGATATTCACAACTAAGCTTGATTAATAGCAGGCAGCATCTGAACACACTCAAAAACACATTAAGCTTAAAGTACCATATTGCAAAAGAAGATGAAGAGGAAGCTGAACACTGATGTGCTAACCACAGGTATACTGTATTTGCACAAAAAAAAAAACCTATTTCTAGTGAGCTTACTGGGGACTCTGAACTCTGTTCACTTTGCCTTTATTGGTTCCCGCTCCAACCATCGCACTCGGACCTTTTGCTTATAGTGATATTCCTTTAGAAAGTCCTGCAACATTGATGGCAAAGGGAGACAATCAATCCCATCATACGAAGTGTACCTACAGATTACTGCCCGGCAGATATATTGCAAGCTGAAAGGGAAAGTTCTGTTTAGGGAGACTGTAAGCAAAGGTTCAAAAAACATGCAAGAACTAGGATCTTTGTAGTGTTCTAGAAGCCCTGTAACAGTGGACGAGTGAAACACGCAGGGGTCATGAGCATCAAAACTAAAGTTGTGGTTCCATTGTTCAATGCGTGCATGCAGAGACCGGTTGTAACGGCGGAAGCTCACAGAGAAGAGGTAGTCTTCTTGAGCAGAATCCCTGAGCAAAAAAGTGCCTTCGGGTTTTCCTTCCAGAAGTGCTTCTGCTTCGTAGCGGTCCATCACTCCCCAGTAACAAGGATTGCCAGTAATTTGCAGTAGGTCTGGGACAAGGCAGTGTATATAATCAATCTGAGTATGTACTTTCCAAGCTCCTTGTCTGCTGGTGTGGCTATGGCTCTCTCCAGATATCTGGCGCTGCTTTTGCCTACGCGACTGCAAGCAGAGAGTAGTCGTGTCTTCCTCCGGGTCGCAACTTCCCTGTGGCGTTGAACTACAGTCTCCAGTCAGCTCAGACATGCCAGGGGCCAACTTTGGTCCCAGTTTATATAGCGGGTTAACTTGCGCAGTAGCTTCAAAAGTATGTATCTGAGCATTGGGAGGAGGATCAACCCCTTCTTCAATACTGAGCCTTCGTCTTTCTCTGAGCCTGTCCTCTTCATCTTCTGTAGAAGCCACAGAAGGATCAAATGCATCAAAGAGAGTCGAGTGCGGGCTCACTGGGGCTGTGTGCTGCTTAATTAGATGCCATTTTTGAGCCAGATCTGACCCAGGAGGGAAAGGACATTTCTCTAGCATTAGTTCAGAGAGATGGATCTTTCTTTTGTTAGAAAAGAGAGGTTTGGATGGTTTGCAGTACGTTCTCATAGGAAAACACAAGCCAACAGTATCCTGAAGTCTTTGTCGCAGAGAGCGACTCCCAATGGTCCTGCTTGAGACACTGTCCGTGTCATGAACAGAGCTCACGCCATATCTTCTCTCTCTCCTTTGCAAGCGAGAACGGCCAAATCTTTTATCACTATCCAAAGAGCTCTGGGTTTTTGTAGAGCAGGAATGTTTCTTTTTCCCACCCCATGGTGCATGCCTTGAGTAGGAATCTCTTCGTGCAAGTCTAGCTCCTGTGGCAACACCCAAGTCACTCTCTCTCTCAATGCTTATTTCCACTATTTGTGGGATTTCTGCAGCACAGTTTTGATTTTTCCTTGCAGAGCTTTTCGAAGGGTTTAGACTCAGTTGTAAAGAAACATCTCTTAAAGGGCTGCTGGGTCGTTGCACAGCTGGATCAGGAGCAAACACACTTTTATCTCTAACAGAAGAACAATTAGAGTTTACATCTACATTTTCACTTCTGTTTCCACCTTCAGAGTTGAAGAGATTCTGGCATCTGTACTTGAAGCTGTTCCACATCTTCCCAACTTTACCCATGGATTAGGTTATCTAAATTTCAAACACAGGAAGACAATATTTTAGTCAAGTCACCTGCTGAATAAAGAAACTCAAAATGAGTTTCTGAACACTTATTAAGACAACTCATTAACAAAATGAGAAGCTAAGGGGGAAAGTTTTTATTTTTATCACTCCCCTTTATATACCCCAATGGAGCCCTCATGGTAGCTTACAATAAAACAAATTGTTTAAATACTCTACACCCAAAATATTTAGGATTTTCTATTTATAATGAACACTTCAGTTTTATGATATTCTATGTAATGGAGTGCAGAGGTTTCAGTTATAATTTTAGAAATAAGATAGGCTTTGGACAGGTGTATGTATAAGGTTGAAGCTGAGGAAGAAACATAAGTGTCACCCTTTCCTTATTAAAATATTCATTTCATAGGCCTTTTCTGCAAATAGAAATACTACAAAATGTAGCATAACATGCATGCTCATATAACCTCCATGGTGATACTATTCAGCTACTGTTCCCAATTAAACTGGGAATTCATATTCATTTAGATTTCCCATATTTAGAAGTTACAAAACAGGAGGAAGATTTTGGATCACCTGTGACTAGTACTTTTTAAAATTCAGCTTACTAGCTTTTTAGGTGTTCACTAACAGATAGTTTCATACTAATTACCACAAAAATTATGTTTTAAAAAATGAGAGTCTTTCTGCAACACTGGACTTTTGAGTAGAAAATATCAAAGCTAGGAGAATGCAATGGCAGAGCTAAAAACAACAGGATCCATAATATTCTTGAAAGTATTAGCAAACTCTGTGAAAAGATTCCTGTCAACCTGCAAGTACATTGAAGCAACAATTCTGAACGATGACCCACAAAGCAGTTGGTGAACTGAGGAGTTGGCTGATCATTTGAGCTGGCTGCTTGCTTCTCCCCCAGCTGCTGCTCAACATCAAAATACTACTAAATATACATCCCTTTTCTAAGATTAGTTTTCCAGGTAAGCAATTTTTGTAGTTGCCATTAAAATGATATAACATTGTAATACAGCAGATTTTGTTCTCGACCCAATACACCATCAGGTTGTCCCATGCTTAACACTGTTATTTGACAGATGCTCATCTAGTATCTGTTTATAGTCGCTTTATGCATTAGAGCAGTAGCGGGGAGCCTTCAGCCTAATTAGGCCCCAGCAGGCATCCTAATTTGGGACACAATCCTATTTTCCCCAAGTCACATCCATCAACCCCACATGACATCATATATGTAAAGATAAAGACACGGGTGGTGCAAAGGAACCACGGGGAACCTGAAAATGTGCCCCCAATTGCTCCTTGGCAAGCAAGGCTTGTATTTGGTACTTTTTAGATCTGGCATCAAATGCAAACCCCTTTTGGGTGGCATTGGTTCCACTCGGAAGCCCCCAATTAGAGCCATGTTGAAACGGGGACTTGAAATCAGTACTAATCGCAGGCTGATCACCAGTGACTTCATGTCCCACTGGGATTGGCTACACTCCGGGGTTCCCAATCAGAAACTCTTGAGTGCAGCCAAGCCTTGCCAAAAATGGAGCTTGAAGGACAGTGCTGATCAGCTGTAACTTCCAGGCACCGTTTCTATTGGCTGGGACATTCCTTTGCAAAGCTGCTTGAATGCAAGCTGCACTGCAAAGGTAAAATTGATCAGCTGATGCCTTGCCAGTCCTGGGATTCCTGCTCCCTGCCTTGCTGGACTTCTCCCACCCAGCCTGAGAGGGCGGGGCCCTGACTGACTCCAGTCACAAAAGCTGAGGCTGCTGAACAGACTCTTGGTTTGGGGTATTGCTTGGGGGCTTGTGTTACTGTTATGGGTATTTGATGTGTTTTATTTATGAATGACTTTTGTTGCGTTTGTGATTATGTAAATCTTTGCATGTTGTAAGCAGCCTTGAGCATCATTTTAACTATGGAAAGGCAGCATACAAAAAAAATGATGATGGCGGTGGAGGTGATGTCAGGGGATTCACAGGTGGGCAGCCCTGCCAACATGTCAAAGTGGTTTACAGAAGGTGGGGGGGCACAGGTTGGGACCCACGGAGAACAAATTAACTGGGGAGCCACATTGGATGGGCAAATGGCACAAACTTGCTGCTGCTTGACAGGGTTTTCGATCTACCACCATACTTGCTCTTAAAATGAAAACTAGAGCTGAGTGTTTCTAGTTTCTGCAACTGTAAATTGTGATCAACCTTCCATTAAGGTATTGGCTGAGCAGGCAGCTTCCCCCTAGCAACAGGGCCAATTTAAATAACAAAATTGTATACTTCAAAAATTGAATTAATAAACCACTCTCCCATGTTAAGTCTATGTATCAGTGCTTTTAAAAATGTCCAACTCTGCCTTTCAAAGGCCTTGTAAACAGCCAATGAGGCTACTCCAAGCGTGTTACCTTTCTTTTTACTATAATGAATGATATTCAATAGGCGTCATATTGGAACCGCTATCTGCCAGCAAGGCATAAAGCCCGTCTGGTCTGGGGAGATATAACCTGTAATGAACATATTTAACCAGTTTATTAAAATGTCTGTATACAGCTTAGCATCCTGGTTTAACAGGCTAATTGGACAATATATTTCCACTAGGTCAAGGTTTTAACTCAACTTTCAGTAGTACTGTTATTTTAGATTGATGCCTGGAATGCAGTGGAAGATCCCCTGAAAAAACTTCATTCAACAACTGGCTAGATGGGGATATAATTCATTGTAAAAATGTTTAAAGAATGCTCCTGTAATACCATCACCACCCAGTACTTTGTATCCTTTTAGTTTTTTTAAATAGTCATTTGCGCTTCCTCCAATTCAATAGATTTATTCAAAGACTGCATTTCTAACTGTAGCAAACGAAGTTTATTTTAATATTCATTGACAGCAAACAAAGACATTGACAGTGAACTGTATAAGTCCAAATAAGATGTCTTAAATAATTCACATTTGTCTTTTTCTTTGTATTGAAAAATGCCAAAATATTTGTGGAGCACTCTTCTATGGGCAACCTTTTTAAAAAATCTGATCGGCTTGCATTTTAAGAGTTTTTGTTTCCAAAGTCACAGTATTTTTGGTTTAGATATAGAATGTTAACCTCTACCCTAAAGGACTCTAGAGCTTTCACCTTTTCTCCACTTAGCTCCCAAAATTGGGAGCTTTACAAAAATTCTGTGAGGTAAGTCAATATTGTGAAACGCCCCTGCTCCCACTGTTTATGGGGAAAATAAGGCTGAGAACGTGCCTATGGCCACCTAGTAAGTTCATAGCAGAAGCAAAATTCAAGTATGAGTCTTGATTCAAGCTCAGTTTCTTTGCCACTACACTGGTAGTTCAGTAGTAGACCAATTCATTCATTATTCATTCATAATTTCAATTACTATTACAAACTCAGATATATAAGCAAATCGCTAAATGGCACCTTAAACACATATTATGTTTGCCACAATGGTATGTCTAGGCACCCTTTTTGCAGTGGCATTTTTAATTATTATTATTATTATTTTCTGTACTGCTTTCTATTTTAAAGAAAAAAATTCAAAGTGGTTTACAAATCATTAAACCATCAAATAAAACAATCCAGAATAAAACAAATGCAAACTGCAAGGAAAATATTTCAGATCCTTCTCTAAGTGGCATTTTGCTTTCCTCATATTTACCTACTTACGGTAATTTATACAGCTGCCCCATAGCAGAAGAACCCTAGAAACCAGTGTGATTTAGTGGTTAAAATAATAACATTTAATATAACCAAAATAAAAGTAACATAATGTCTAGTATCACTTATGTGAATGTAGTCAATAAATATCTGAACTGTGAAAATAAAGCACAACTTTCATTCGTCTCACTAAAGCACTTGCCCTGACCTCACAGCTGTGACTTTCACTAACATAACTGTGCATGTGGGACCTGCAATTAATGTTGCAGTGTGAAAGGTACCTTTGCAGGATTTTAATCAGTCATGTCATTTTCCAGAATCCTCCATTCAATCCCCACCCACACTGATTTTCCATTTTCCCTTCCTCCCCAGACACTCAGTATTGTGTTGCAAATGAACATACTCAGTCTTCACTGGATTTTCCTCCATGTCTTTCTCCCCCTATAGTTTTTTTTACTTCTGAAAAAACAAGATATGCTGATACCTTCCTTGTATGTGGATGCTGCTACACAAGGATTTACACTCAAAGAATAAATTCACTATTATATATCTTCTTCTTTGGCTCGTAGTCGAGTAAGATTGTCTTCCATGAACACGGTCTTAACAGTAAGTGACTGTGGAGGCCGATTCTGGATCCACACATCCTTCCACAGTGAGGACATTGGTTTCCGGGCAGGAGTTGATCATGGTGAGAGTTTGCCAAATGTGCCTTCTCTTAGCACATTTCGTCCTGAGTTCGAGCGTCTTCAAAATCCATGTCACCTTTGGTAAAGGCTGTTCTCCAACTGGAGCACTCGCAGACCAGTGTTTCCCAATTGTCTGTGTTTAGATTACACACACACACACACACACACACACACACACACATACACATATGGCCCCACATTTATTTATAAAAAAATTATATACCATTGTATCATAATAATATATCACAGTGGTTTGGAACAATATAAAAACACAAAGCCAAATAATAAAATCATTTTTAAAAAACAAAAAGAAATTGAAAACAAACATAAATGAACCATGGGGGGGGGGGAGGTGTGTTCTTAATTGCCTGCACAGGCATAGCAGAATATAAAAGTTTTCAGCAGGCTTTTAAAAGTTGGCACAGAATGTGCTTGCTGAATTTGCAGGAGGCACAGGGGCAGAGAGTGGGAAAAAGTTGTTTTCTTTAGCCACTCTCTTCAAGTACACCCTCTTATGCACACATTTATATAAGCGCGAACTCACACCCACACAAGGTAAGGGAAGAACTGCTCGCCACCTCCCTCCAATAAATCCCCTACATGGAGACAGGGATAATGGCCAGCACATATAAACCCTACAACATGCTATCCTTACCTGATAAAATTGGCCATGGCAGTACAGTGGTACCTCTACTTACGAATAACTCTACTTACGAATGTTTCTATTTACGAATAGAGCTCCGTCCGCCATCTTGGATGCGGTTTAGATAGGATTTTTTCTACTTACGAATTTTTAGATAGGGTTGCTTCGACTTACGAATTTTTTCTCCCAATGCATTCCTATGGGATTCGACTTACAATTTTTTTCTACTTACAAATGTGCATTCGGAATGCATTAAATTCGTAAGTAGAGGTAAAGGTAAAGGTAAAGGGACCCCTGACCATTAGGTCCAGTCGTGACCGACTCTGGGGTTGCACGCTCATCTCGCATTATTGGCCGAGGGAGCCAGCGTATAGCTTCCAGGTCATGTGGCCAGCATGACAAAGCCGCCTCTGGTAAACCAGAGCAGCACATGGAAACGCCGTTTACCTTCCCGCTGTAGCGGTTCCTATTTATCTACTTGCATTTTGACGTGCTTTCGAACTGCTAGGTTGGCAGGAGCTGGGACCAAGCAACAGGAGCTCACCCCGTCACAGGGATTCGAACCGCCGACCTTCTGATCAGCAAGCCCTAGGTCGTAAGTAGAGGTACCACTGTATAAATAAGGATATGTATCTTATCAGCCTGAATTGCATGGTGTCCCCAGCAATGACAGTTCTGATAACAGATGCAACCTGACTTCTGCTGTCCCACAAAGCATTGATGCTGCATGTTTATCAGAAAAGAAATTTAGACCAAATATTGGGAACTGCTGGCTTTAAAAAAAAAAAGAGGCAAGATTTTGGCCACTGAAAGTTTACAACTTTGTTTACTGTCAGTCAACAGGTGGCCATTTTTCTAAAATGATCAATGTTCTAGATGTGTGATCACCGAAATTACACCATTGCAGAGACTTAACAACAATTATATGAAGAATTAACAGGGAAAGAAAGGGCAACCAGCACAGGGTGAGGGGTGGAACTCTCTCAGTCAAGAATATTCTTACTTCAATAATTTAGCATAATTTTTTTTTAAGGAAAACAGTATTTTCCACACAGTCTACTGTGATCAGAGCTGTAAGCACCAATATGACAATGTTTTAATTCTTTGTCAGATACCATCTTTCAACAAAGTTCTTCACCTGTGGTGTAATTTCAGAAAATAATAAAACAATTATTTCTAGGACCTTTCCCAAAAAGCGATGTTTTTATTTCTATAAGGAAAGTTTTCCTTGAATTCCACTACTAAATAAAAACTGATTATCAGCCTGTATCTATTGGATGAGCTGCAATGATGCCACAGAAGCAAGAAATAGCTACAGCTCTTGTTTTGATCTATATAAGAATGAGAACTCAATAAATGCTATATGCACTCAAAGCAATGTTTCAGAATTCTATGCTTGGGGTTGAATTCTACCAACCAAGATAGAAACCTGACAACTGTGAATAGCCTTTTAGTGCCTATGTGACCTCTTCCCAAAAGCTATCAGGACAAATGTTGATAACAGAACTAGCAGAAACTATTTATTTATTTATCTAAAAGATTTAAAGCCAGACTCTTAACCCAAGACTTTTAATTCAGAAGATAGCTGACAAAATCACACTATCTTCAGTCTGCCCCCTCCCCCATGTGAAGGTTTTCTGCTTCCATGGAAGTGCATACACCTCAAGTTATATTCTGCTCTGGACAAGAAAGCTGTGCATGAGTCACTGAAATAATGTTTTTTGTACTGCTATATTTAAGTTTCCTAGCTTGTAATCTACTATGGTTAAAATAAAAAACAGGTGGGCAGTCAAGAGGGTCATTGAGCTTGCAAGCAAAGCATAGCAGAACTCTTGATGACCTCTTTATTGAGAGCAATAATTTGAGAGCAAATATGTTCTAGTTCACTCATCTACTACTTGACAATAAAGTGCAATCAGGCTGCAATCCTATGCATGCTTAACTGGGAGCAAGCCCCACTGAGAATAGTTGAACTGCTGAGAAACAAGAATAGGATTGCACTGCAAGAATGTTCATTTGAGTACTTTGTTAAAAAAAAAAAGCCCCCCAAATACCTATAGTGCATCCGCTAGCTTCATAACATACAATACACCAACTAGTTTAAAAACAAACAAAATGGTCACATCCACATCAGTAGAAAATGGAAACGCTTATAATCAAGGCAAAACAACAACATGAAATTTGCTCCAATTGCCTTAGGCAGCAGACTCACATTGTCTCCTAGTGCTGGGCAGGGGAGAAATCAAGGAGCTATCAATTAGCTACTGAAAAGGTCAACTACTTAAAACACACTGGCTTCATGACAGAGTATAGCTGGAAAGATACCATCTAAGATAACTTTCAAACCAATCTGAAAAATGGCAATGAGACTACAAAGTGATGAGCAGCCCCAAATTCATCTTAATGACTTATTTATTTTATAAGCAAAAAAGCAGCAAGAGGAGGTTGGAATCAGGAGCAGAGTATAGATGGGGAGGAGCTGTGAAGTTCTTTTTTACTTTTTACCCTTCTGGCTTCTGCCTCACTTTCAAGGAGGGAGAGGAAGGAATACAGACACCCCTAATATTTTTGCTCACAAGGAGAACAGGGGCTATTGGAGCTAATTCTGAGAAGAAAAGCACTTGCAATAGAAAGTATTAAACAGTCTTATCACCCTCAACTTTCAACATTCTGCATCTGCTTCTCCTCTCTCCCTCTCCCTCCCTCTCTCTCTCTAAAAGGGTTCCTTCACCCAATAGGTAAAGGACCCCTGGATGGTTAAGTCTAGTCATAGGCTCCCTTTGCAGGCTGAGGGAGCCAGCGTTCGTCCACAGACAGCTCTCCGGATTGATGACGAGTACCAGAGAGCACAGAAACGCTGTTTACCTTCCCACTGCAACGGTACCTATTTATCTACTTTAGGGTTGCCAGGCGTCCCCGATTCCCAGGGACAGTCCCCTGATTCACCAATCTATCCCCGGACAAAATCTGTCCCCATAATGTCCCCAGATTCTAATGAATGTCCCCTGGTCTATGCCCAGAGAGTGGCGGCGGTTACAGCGTTGGCAGCTTTGATAATGTTTGTATGTGCAAGGCAAACCCTAGGGAGCGAGCAGCACATGCCCAAACTCTGCTCGCTCCCCACCCCCTCGGCACTCTCAGCCTCCTGGAGCAGTTGATAGGCACTTGGACTGAACCTCGGCACGCCCAGCCAGCCTCCCCGCTCCTCCGACCTCGTGGTGGGCTGCGGGGCCTGTCAATCATGTCCCGAGCTCCCTTCTCCCCGGACTCCAACGGTGGCCCCCGAACATGTGCAGAGCCGCCTACGGCGCAGCCAAGCGCAGCAGAACTTGTTGGAGTGCCCCACCCCACCCTCTCAGGTAGCCTGGAAGATGGCAGGGTGAGAGGCACTGTCGCCGGTGCAGACGGCTGGGCTGCATTAGGCGAGCGGGAACATTTTCCCCCTCTCCTACCCTCCTGCTGCTGCTGCTGCTTCCACTTCTTTATTGCTGTTTCGGCGGGAACTAATGCCGGTGATGGCCTTGCCGTGAGGGCTGAGGGGAGATGTGGAGGGTGCCGGCAAACGGTTTATGACGCTCCTTCTCAAACGTTCGAATTTGAGAGGGGTGCGGATGCAAGGTAAGGATCGCTGATGGCGGTCATAAAGGCTGGATGCATTTATTGCCCGACCAAAGGAGACACCCTCCTCCTGCCTCCTCGCTTGTAAAAATAAATAAAAATACTCCGCCACATGTCTCTACCCCTCCCCGCACGTTCTCCATATTACATTTTTTTCTGCCTGAAGAGTCGGACAGAAAATAGGGGAGGTTCGTATTAAAATAGCTTTAGTTATCTATCCATTTGTATTCCTCATGTACCTTTTTCTGGGACGACCTGACTCTCTGTCCTCTCTCTACCCCCTCCCCCTTTTTGTTCTTTTGTTCCTTCCTTATTTCTTTCCTTCCTCCCTTCCTTTTCGGTGACGCTTTCAGGAATCCCAGAAAAGGGGGGGGGGGCAAAAACACACACATGCTCACAGATACACACACACTCTTCCCTCTGTTCCATCCATCCCCTCCTATTCTTGCTTTCCCTTCCCTCTCTCCCCCTCCCCACCGATAACCAAGGAACGTGGCTCTGGTTGCCATGGAAACTACATATGTTTACAAAATGCTGCTCCCTACTAATAATCTGGGTGCTACTGTCTTTTAACCCCTTGGCTGCTGCAAAAAAGTGTCCCCGGATTCATTGGAAAAAAATATGGTAACCATAATCTATTTGCACTGGTGTGCTTTCAAATTGCTAGGTTGGCAAAAGCTGGGACAGAGCAACAGGAGCTCACCACTGTCGCACAAATTCGAATGGCAGACCTTCTGATTGGCAAGCCCAAGCGGCTCAGTGGTTTAAGTGCCACCCGCATCCCTCCCAACAGAAATGCTCATCACATATAGCTTGCCTTAAGCTACTCATTTTATACTGTAATCCTATACCTAATTAATAGGGAGTAAGCCACAATTGGTTTACCTCCAAGTAGACACTCCTAAGATGGCTGGGTGGTCTTTTGGGAGGAGGGGTAAGAAAATTTTGAAGACTGAATGCCATTCAGTGCAGGTGTCAGTACCATTAAATTCAATGGGATTTAGTCTCAGGTAAGAGCATACCAACTGCAACTAGAGAGTACTTACTTAATGAGACGTGGGTAGCGCTGTGGGTTAAACCACAGGGCCTAGGACTTGCCGATCAGAAGGTCGGCGGTTCGAATCCCCATGATCCCTAGCTAACAGGACCAGTGGTCAGGGAAGATGGGAATTGTAGTCCAAAACATCTAGAGGGCCAAAGTTTGGGAATGCCTGATCTAATCCAACACAAAAATATGATAATAAAACATAACTTTAAAATAAGCAAATTATATCAAATAAAGTAATATTCAACAATCCATTAGAATAGTATAGAATATTAAATTTCAGCATATAAAAATTAAACAGAAATCCACTCTTAACAATTACAATAAATAATTTCTAAACTATAATTGAGCAAGGCAGGTGGAAAAGGCCTTGCCTGATGAATGGCTGGAAGTCCCTCCCCTTATGGTACTGTACTGGTTTATTGTACGTAAGAGCTTATCAAGTGGTATCTTGAATCATATTTTCTGCACTGCTACCCATCTTTGAGCAAAAAGAAATATGACATGAACATGATCCTGAATCTTCAAGCTCCAAGTAGTATAGGTGCCATGCCTTGAAAGGTTCTTGGAATCGTGCCACTAATTACAGCAAACAAGAAGCTCATTCTATCATACTTAGTGTATAGTGCAAACAAGAAGCTGATTCTATCATACTTAGTGTATAGAAAGAGATGCTGCACTTCTTAATATAATCGAACTAGAGCTATTTACCTTTTTTAAAGTTTCTTTTTAAACTATCAGACAAACATATATTTATTACTGATTTATTATTGTTTATATGGCTCCCTATAACAAAACTTTCTGGGCAGCTTGCAACAAAAATAATCACATGAAAATAAAAATCAATGCCCAGAATGCAGATAAGAAAGCTTTGCTAAGGAGCATTATGGAAATTTAAAACCAAGGGCGTCTATGCCCTTTCTCTGGAGGTTTCTAAGAGCAGACTGGGTTTAATCTGTTAAAGTATGGCTTAAACCTCCATTCTTGATGAACAGATGACTTAGAAAGATGGAGTTTTATATGGTTTCATTCAAATACTGAAGCTGCTGTTCCATTAAGTAGAGTAGTTTTCTTACCGTATGTAGCTAGAAATGGTTTAGTTTACTTGAACACTGGGACCAGTAACAGTACGCACTATTGTTAGTTAATTTCAATATATTTGAAAGTGCTGAGCAACTAAAATGAAAACCTTATATTAAAGCTGGATGTTTAAGTTTCATTTTTCCATTCCCTCAGTTTCCCTTCTATGATCTCATCCCCTCAGTCCCTTTACTTCTTTCCCCCCACCCTTTTTATTTCTTTTCAGCTTTTCACATTTGCTGCTTGAGCAGCTTTCTCGGTCATGCCAGAGCCAAAAATTTCTAAATTGCCCAAAGGTTATAGAGTGGTACAGCCTCTTTTGGGCATCGGCACATAAGATATATACGGTATTAAAAACTGCAGTGGACTTTGCACACCAGAATTCCAGGTTGACCCAAAATACAGCATTTGTCACTCTGAGTTTTAATCAAGGTAAACCTAATGGACCTAACTTAGTAATGTTCATTAATTTCAATGGTCTATTCTGAGCAAAACTTAAGTTGAATACTATCCTCCAGACTACTGCTGCAGTCACTAATTACTAAAATTAAAATGTATTCAATTCAAAATAAATCACTTTTTAAAGAACATACATTTTCTATTGTTGTTGTTTAGTCGTTTAGTCATGTCCGACTCTTCGTGACCCCATGGACCAGAGCACGCCAGGCACTCCTGTCTTCCACTGCCTCCCGCAGTTTGGTCAAACTCATGTTCGTAGCTTAGAGAACACTGTGCAACCATCTCGTCCTCTGTCGTCCCCTTCTCCTTGTGCCCTCAATCTTTCCCAACATCAGGGTCTTTTCCTGGGAGCCTTCTCTTCTCATGAGGTGAAGTATTGGAGCTTCAGCTTCAGGATCTGTCCTTCCAGTGAGCACTCAGGGCTGATTTCCTTAAGAATGGATAGGTTTGATCTTCTTGCAGTCCATGGGACTCTCAAGAGACTCCTCCAGCACCATAATTCAAAAGCATCAATCCTTCGGCGATCAGCCTTCTTTATGGTCCAGCTCTCACTTCCATACATCACTACAGGGAAAACTATAGCTTTAACTATACGGACCTTTGCTGGCAAAGTGATGTCTCTGCTTTTTAAGATGCTGTCTAGGTTTGTCATTGCTTTTCTCCCAAGAAGCAGGCGTCTTTTAATTTTGTGACTGCTGTCACCATCTGCAATGATCATGGAACCTAAGAAAGTAAAATCTCTCACTGCCTCCATTTCTTCCCCTTCTATTTGCCAGAATGTGATGGGACCAGTGGCCATGATGATCTTACTTTTTTTGATGTTGAGCTTCAGACCATATTTTGCGCTCTCCTCTTTCACCCTCATTAAAAGGTTCTTTAATTCCTCCTCACTTTCTGCCATTAAGGTTGTGTCATCAGCATATCTGAGGTTGGTGATATCAACATTTTTTTATAAGTGGCATTAGGCCTAGATTTAGGCTAATGTAATTTCTGCGTCACTGTAAAAAAAACCCTCCTGTTTTGCTTATTTTTCAACCGATTGGGCTTATTTTGGTATCAATATTTCAAAATAAGGTATAAAATGGTCTTCAAGTGCCACAGAAAAGGGTTACCAACCATTCAAAGTGAATTTTTGTCATTATATTCCAGGTAGGTTCGATAAGCCATAGCACACAAACTGCAACTAACACGTTTCATACTTTTGTTGTAGAATGGGCTAACCATGTACTTGTTATGTTTTAAAAATAAGGAGGTGGTTTTTGTGGTTATAAAATAAATTCATTTTGAAGTAATTTTCTTACAATTTTTATTTATTTATTTTTGTACAGGTTTAAGGTCTCTTTGAGCCTGAAATAACTCACACATTCATGAGAATCGTTAAAATTGTACCCTCTTATGTTACAATGTCATCTGATATATTTTAAAAATTAAGTTTTATTATTTAATAAAAACAAAATAAGTCTCAGAACCCTTGCTCATTTTATTGTATAAAACACTCCTGCAATGATATGGTCAAAGCTACACACACACACACACACACACTGGTACCTCTGGTTAAGAACTTAATTCGTCCCGAAGGTCTGTTATTAACCTGAAACTGTTCTTAACCTGAGGTACCACTTTAGCTAATGGGGCCTCCTGCTGCCGCCGCCATGCAATTTCTGTTCTCATCCTGAAGCAAAGTTCTTAACCAGAGGTATTATTTCTGGGTTAGCGGAGTCGGTAACATGAAGCGTCTGTAACCTGAAGTTTTTGTAACCTGAAATACCACTGTATATATATAAAAATTGGATTTACAATTTAATATTCAACCAAATAACACAATGTAACAGTTGTCATATAAACAAAAAAGAAGGGGAAAAAACCTCCCTCAACTTCCCCTTCTGGTTCTTTAAATATTTATTATTTCTGCTTAATTTATGTCTTATTTTTATGATCTTATACCTCAATATAATCACTGAATTACATTCCATATTATTATTTCTTGACTTTTAAACTTATTTTCTTACTTGTGTTTAATCAAACCCTGCTAGTGAGTCAATTTCTTTACAATATTTCTGTAGATACATCATAAACGGTTCCCAGTCTTTTTCTAAAGTCTTCATTATCATTCTATCTGAGTCTTCCCGTGAGTTTTGCCATTTCTGCATATTCTCTATATAAATCTTTATTGCGGTTCAAAGACCCATTGAACAATTTCAGAACAAAATACAATTGAGACAGCCAACCACACAAGAGAGAGAAACCGAGACGGTCATTTTGTTTTGCCTCAAACATGATGATATTTGATTCTTATAACTTCCGAAAGAAACTTTGCCACGGCCTGTGCAATATCATTAGACCTATCATCCAAAAGATATTCAATATGGACCAAAAAATATTAAAATATTATTTTGAGCTTATCTCATAGGTATCTACATATAAAAATTTTTTGAATAAAATCTGAGTTGTGAGAGCATATGGCACCAGGTGATTTCGCGTGGAATGACCCGGAAGAAAGAAATGTAACAACCAGCCCTAATGAATCCAGCTACTTGGGTTGTCCAACAGTCATTGGAAAACCAATGTCCCCACTGTGGAAGGACGTGTGGATCCAGAATTGGCCTCCACAGTCACTTACGGACCCATTGTTAAAACCGTGTTTATGGAAGACAATCTTACTCGGCTACGAGTGATCACCAAAGAAGGATAAGCTGCCTGCTTCGTATAGTTAAATGTATTACCAAGGCAGTCTAAATGTTTATTAGTTTTAAGCATCTTTTTAAAGGAAAAATAAGGAAAATACAATTTAAAGATGCAGGTTTGCCACGATGCACCTATTTAGGCATAACAATTTCAATGGCACTAACCACTAACCAAGCATGACTGGATGCCCCTCCCTTTATCCGGAATTTCGAGAATCCAAACTTCTGGTTATACAGTAGCGTAAGTCAAACCAAAAAGTATAAAACACTGTTTAAAATGCCAACAGAGGTCAACTAAACAAGCAGGACAAGTAATAGTGAAAGCTCGTTTTAAAAAGGTAGGAAAAGAGAAAGTTGCAAGGCCATTTCCAAAGCCAAAAAAGGGCATGGAGGAAAGAATCCAGAATAGGAATGAAAAAAGACAACACAGAGTGGTTTGAGGCTTTGCTTCATGGCAAGTGATAAAAATATGAGCATATATGGTGCCATGTTATCTGGCCCTGTAAAATAGGCATTTTGGTAAATTAACACAAAATCCTCATACCTGTTTTAGAGGAAAATGCTTTACTCAATGGAATTTGCTTCAAAGTGTGCACTGGTTTTGTGGCTTTAAACTATCAGCAGTTTACTTTTTAGAAGGCCTTACAGCTTGATCCAAGTGCAAAGTCAGAATGAGCATGAACAAAAATACTGGCCTTAGGACTTCAAAATTAACATTATGGTTTGGAAATTTATGCTGCGGCTCAAGAGGATAATGTGTGGTATATGTCCCTGCTCAATGAGTACAAATGTTTTAGAACCTAATATGAAATTGTTTTCTAAGCATCTGTCTTTAATAGGACTTTAACAGAATAGTCCTAGTCATATCTACTCAGAAGTAAGTCCTACTGAAATCCATGGGACTAACTCCCAGATAAATGGGGTTAGCACGTGCAGCCTAACTTTCTAGGAAGAAGCATGGTTAGGAGCCACAAAGTCGCACAGAATTTAAAGTAAAATGCAGAATAAATAGTTTAAGAGAAGCCTTCCTCAACACAGTGCCATTCAGATATTCTGAACTACAGTTTCCATCATCCCTGGCCATTGGCCACCCTGGCTGGAATTGAGCCTGGAACATTTGGAAGACACCACATTGGAGAAGGGTGATTTAGAGAACCAGCATTGATTCTGCTTCTTTTAAAATACACAGTCAACTTCTGACAAACTGAGGATCATGAAATATGACAATTCAGCAGTGAAGGACTTAGGAACGAGCAAAGTAGAAATGTAGCAAGTGCACCCAAGTCAGCTGTCGGTGCAACTTTTGCAACCCAAACGTCTGCCAATAACAAACTGCTGACCAAGATTACCAGGTAAATGTAAATCCCACACTGGCTTTAAGCACTATTATCAAAGTCTGTAACTACTCTCAGGATCACATTTTGTGTCCAATCAGTGGCTAGTGTGTTGGCTGTGGGTTCAAATCCCTTCTCAGCCATAAAGAGACATGAACTTAGCTTGCCACATACTGACAAAAGACATCAACATATCTAACCCAAAATGTTGTTACAAGGCTTAAAATATTAGGTAGGCTATAGAAACGATTTCCTGTAATAGCAAAGTTTCAATGTTACAGCTGAACTAAGCCTGAAACTTTCAGTCTGAATGTTTTGATGAGAACAGCCAAACACTAACAACCCATGTCCTTTAAGTTTCTATCCAGCTAGCAGAGTTAGGGTCTCTACCAAAAACTATTAACACAATAGTTTCAGTATTTGGAGTGAAAATCTGTTACATGACCATAAAAGGACAGCAGTGTAGACTTACTTGCCTGACCTCAATAAATTTAAATATAGTATATCAAGTGCCAAGCCACATCTCTTCCTCAGAATTACCTGGCCTTCTAGGAAATACTGTTTTTAATTCTGAAAGGAAAATAATCTGAAACACTTTGCATACAACTTGTCCAATGTTATATAAAACAAGTCAGTAATCTTAGCTCATGGCTGCAATGAATTCTCTACAATGTTTCTAGGACTAATTCAGTACTAGTCTCCAGCTAGATACATGCGGTAAACAGAGAGAACAAAGGGAAACAATGCGATTTCTACTGTGTTAAGTATTCATAAGGCTCCCAGCAACCTAGTTAATTTAGAGAATGCCCTGCTCTGTTCCCCTTTGGCAGCTTTAATGAAAAACCATGTCAATACTAAACTCTCACAAATTGAAAGATATTCACAGGAAGGTGATCTACAACAAATTTCACTATGACAGATCATTCCTCCTCTTCTTCAGGGGGTCTTCATTCAAGAATATGTAATGTCCTAAATTTATTGTGACACACTTGTGTATATAAAAAATTAAGGATATTAGAAGCGTTCCTCAAATCTACAGATTTGTCTGTAGAATCTACAGACAGTATTACTGTCTATGAACAACTTTCGTTTGCAATTTATGAAATTTTGTAAAACATTCCAGCACTCACATGAAGAATTTCTTGGCTGAAATCTTAGTGACTAAAAAGCTGGATGTGTTTTTGCACAAATAGGTATTTCCTCCAGGCACTTCCACATTGCTCTATTTCACTGCCCTACAGGTGACCCAGAATGAACAATTTATTTTGCATGGTAATCTGCAAGAAAAGCAATCATCATGCTCCTCATTAAGAGTTCAGGTTGTCTTGAGGTTAAAGCATTTCCTGGATATTTATATCCTAGAAATATCATGCATCATGTTCCCTCCTGATTATGCCTGTGAAGCCATCTTGTGTGAAAGAGACCTAAAACCAAAGTCAGTATTGTATGCATATACACTACAAAGATAAAATTGAACTAAGAAAGCAATTTTGCTTGACTAAGCACTGTGTCTTAAGGCAAAGGAACATATTTCCTGACAACATTTTTGCTTATTTCTTTCGAAGGCCAATGTACACTTAAATCCTAGAAAGTCACTGCTAAGTCAGCAGCAGACAATAGTCAGTGAGATGGACCAATGCTCTGATAGGCAGGTTCATGCATCCATATGCAAGTGTGTCACAATAAAATCAATGAACCTCCTTCCGAGTAAATATATTGGCTTATAAGGCTCTCAGCAATTGGGTCTAGATATCAGGCATAATTATATACTTAACTGGTTTCCAAACCCAAGGCTGCAATTCTATTTTTAGTTGTGTTGTGTTTTACATAATTATTTTATGTTTGCAATATTTTGTCATTTTAATGCATTCTGAAATACCTTGGAAGAAGGTCTATAAATAACAAAATTAACTGATTGATTAAATGGGGGGGGCGCGGCGGAGAGAACACACCTACTTTACAAGGTTTGTTTTTACTAAAAAAATAAGACTGATCCAATACACACACCTGGCAACATGACCAAAAGAATATAGCAGTACTTCAGACTGAACATTTATTTATGCTGCAAGTGCCATGGCATTTAGAAGTCATAATCAAACAGAAGAATTAGATTCTCCTATCACATAGTTAGTAAACTGGTTATAAATTTGTATTTCATCACACTTTAAGGCTCATGTTAAAGTAAGATTACATGCTAACTCACTTTAAAAGTAGTTCACATAATACTGGGTAGGGTTATTTATTTATTTCTGTTTTAATTTATATACCACCCTATACATGAAGGTCTCAGGGCAGTTTATAGAATAAAATCAAAATATAAAACCACAAAATATATAATCAAAATAAAAACAGCAACAACCCAGTAACTCCCCTACAAAAAACCACATTTTAAAAGGGCATAGTACAAAAAAAATGTATTAAGCATTAATATCGCAGTCTTTAATACAGCACCATGTACAGAGAACTTGAACAAAACAACTGTCATTCTCACGATACTACCCTACTCTGAGGTATGGTGTGCTATCAATCTTACAGATAATGGGACAGACTGAACAAAGTGACTTATCTAAGACTGCTTCTAGCAGGACAAATTTTGTACAGGCAGTACTATAATACAAACTGCATGTACTGGTGTGCAACAATCACAGACCCAAGCCATTGAAAATGGCTGCAGCCTCCCCATTCAAGTTCATACACATCCAGTTTGTTATATCTAATCACTGTGTACAAAAATATGCCTGCTATATGCACATCTCTCCCTACACCGAAGGGCTTAGGGGCACAAAATCCATCACATTTGAAGTCACCTTCAGTTTATCCATGGCTGAGAAGAATACAATAGAAGACCAACCCTGTCATGCACAAAACCACAATAGGGAGCAACTAGTAGATCTCAGTGTCAAAGCCCATGCTTTGTGTGTACAGTACTAAAGTGCTGGCTAAATAATCTCAGCAAACCTGGGAAAGGGACAAATTCTCCAAGCTGCTGCTAGACTGAATAAGAAATCGGGGCTTGACAGGGTAATAGTTTTAACCAGTATAAAGCAGCTTCTTACATTTGGATGGATTTTTCATTCCTTTGTACTATCTACTCATTACAACCATTTCTTACATACCCTACTTGATAACAAGATTCCATACTGAGTTATCAGTTGCAGTGATTTGTTAACTCATCTAATGCAGTATCTGAACAAGTCAATAAGGCTTGGGGTGATTTTCAGGAAAGAGTAGGCTACTATTAACGATGAAATGGGCACCTATCTACTGCAGGACCCACCCCTGGAAATAACCACAACCACCTCTGGGGAAAGCGTGCTTCCAGCTCTGAAGAAACTGGCTGGAGTACACTTGCCAATACAGTATTGAATTTCAAAGCAAGGAAAACCTGGACATTGATAGGAGAGCTCTAAGAAAATCCGACTAACGAGTCCTGCTTAAATCTTGACATGCATCTGACTGCAACTCACTCCCACACCCGACCGCGCAGATCAAGGCTTCAGAGGCCACAAAAATAACGGCCACCCCCACCTACCACCAATAAATATAATACAAAAACGGACTCGCCAGTCAGCAAAACGGAGGAAAGGATATTTGTGCAGTTCCGCCCACCCCACTGACATTATTTCAGCTTACGTCTTCCTCCAGCCCCTTCGAGGTCAAGACCAGAGGCAACCAGGCGGCAATTTCACTTTAAGCCCCCTCCTCACCTTTCAAACTTGCAAAATGAATGAATGAAAGGCGGCGTTCTACAGTACAGTGTAAAGTTTATCTTTCATGGCCACGGTACAGTCAGGAGCATTATGCCCCTTAAGCTGCAAAGCCTTTGCATTTTTTAATTTTGGGGGGTGGGGTGGCGGGGGGTGCTTTGCCCGCCTCCCTCCCGTCCCGTTAACATTTCCCTGCGGGGGCGGGAAGTGGCAGACCTGGCATGTCGCCCTCCTCCTAACGACGGGGCCTTCCTGAGGGGAACGGTGGGTTGTCGGGCCGGCCGGTCAGGCCTCCCCGCTCCCTCTTTTCCTCTCTCGGCGACCCCCCTACCTTCGCCCTCGGTCTAGTCCGCCCAGCCGGGCTCACCTACTAAGCGGCGGCTCAGGGCCGTTGGAGGCGGCCGCGGAGGCTGGCGGTGCTGGAAGGCCGGCGCATCTCTCTGCCTTCTCCTCAGCGCCGGGCTGGCTCTCTCCTGGGTCCCAGCATCACCCCGGAGCGCGCTCGGCCTGTCGCAGAGGCGGCGGCGGCAGCAGCGCGAAGCCCCCTCCCCTCCTGCGGCCTGCGAAACGGCTCTTGCCTCAGGCCCAGGCAGCCAGCGAGCGAACGAGCGACCCGAGAGACACGGTAGAGGAGGAGGATGGGGCGGGGGAGACGGGCGAAAGGGTGGAGTGACGGCGTCGAAGCCAATCGCAACGAAGGGGCAGCCTCGCGTCCTCCGGCCAACCGTTAAGCTCGGCTGAGGCGGGGAGCAGGCCTGGAGAGAAACGTAGCAACGCGGCCTTCTCGACATCCCCCCTGATTAGAAGCGAAGCAGCCAATCCCCGATCGTGGGAATAAGTAATATGCAAACCACGCCCACTCCTCCCTCCCTCCCTCCCCTTCTCTCTCTCTTAACCGCGCTCTTACCTCCCCCCAAGCAACAATATTGGCTGAGGGCAGATTGTCCGCGCAGCAGGACGGGTGTCGCTTCAGCGCCCATTTTGGAATGGGGCACGGCTGACAGGAAAGACCGTAGACGGCGATTTTATTTTATTTTTTAGGAAAAACTTCATGCACGGATCCCTATCCATGGTTATGAAGGAGTAAGCCTCGTAAATGAATTGTTTAGGAAACCTGAATGCGAAATACTGCGCTCTTGTACTACCCGGAAAGTCTTGCAGAAATAGTTGGCATGTCCCATGATGCTTTGCGACGGGGAAAGTGAAATGAAACGATTCCGGCGATAGTTTTCTGCGTTCTTGCCAGCGGGAAGACCGCGTTTTGTGGGAACGGGGTCTTGCTTTATTAAGGGCACGACTACGTGGTAAACGAGCAGTTACCGTGGGAAACTGCCATAATGCAGTGTTTTCCAAACTTGGGTCTCCGGCAGTTTTCGGACTACAACTCCCATCATCCCTCGCTAGCAGGACTAGTGGTCACGGATGATGGGAATTGTAGTCCCCAAAAAATCTGGAGACCCAAGTTCGGGAAACCCTGCAGAAACGACCCTCATTTTTAGGAGACACCCGCAAAAATCTACTTGGATAGTTGGCAAATGGGATGGATGACATTTCTTTGTAGGATTTCCCCAATTTTTGGAAGCCAGAGCGTGAGCCATGCCTTGTTCTAACATGAAATAGAAGTTTATTAACATGTAGTAAGAAAGCGGTGGTATCAATCCGTGCTCCTGGAAACAATTTTTTTAACAAGGACACTAAGGAAGCTAAGCACTTTTAATGAGGGATCCCTGAAAGAATAAGCGCCCCCCCCCGGCTACGTAAGAAGTGCTTGCAATGGCCCGTCTAGTATCCCTCTCTCCTCCATGAATTAGACAAATCCTTAAAGCCATCCAAATTGGTGGCCATCGCGGGTTCTGCTGGCAAGAGGGCCGGTCCTCGAAGGCCCTTTCTGGCAGCGGACGAAGCGCAGCTTCGGTGGGTGAATAAACAAGTATTGTTGCAATATTAAAATATGCATTAGAAATACACCGGCTGTAGGTTACATAGTAATAATGACCTGCTAGGATTACGGGGAAGCGATCGACGTTTTAATTCGCACTTTTGCTCTAAAGCAAGCTCCTCTACATTCGGCGGGTCTAACATCCACCTATCTGCGGACCGGGCCCATTGCAGGGAGGTGTCTTTACTTCCCTCCCACAATCCCACCCACGCGTCTCCTCGGACCTGCGCAGAGGGTCGCAGAGGCTAATTTGCATCGCCCAGGATTCCTTGCGCCCCCGTGAAGGTGAAAAACAATAGCAATGTTTCTCTGGAGATTTCTTTCACGCTTGCGAACAGCTGGGTCGTATTCTGGTTCTGTAGCCATGTTCGCAAAAGGAAGGTTTTTGATGTATGAATGGGACGCTGTGTCCTGTTTGGATGGGCTTTTATCCTTAATTTTTGGAGGCCCAATGGCGGGCCACCAATGATTGTAAAAAGTAGAGCAGAGCTTTCTAAATTCTGTGCTGTTACCAGTGTTCAAAAAGAATTCGTTTATTAAACTGAAGTACAGTAGTGTGAAATGATGCACATTTGAAACGAGTCATGTTTATGCTTAATAGATTCGGGTGTTGTTGCAGCCCTGATTACCTTCTTAAAAGTGCACAGCTCTTGAAAGTCTACGGGAATTTCATTCACCAAAAGTGCTGGTGGGGGCAGAGTTTACTCAGAAGTGCTTGCTTTTCGCTCAGGCGTTTCTCCTCTTGACTGCAGCTCTAAGGTCCTCCTCCCTCGCCAAGCCTCTTTTCCTCCTCCACTTCTGCTGTAGCTGCGGGGAGAGTCTCAGTGCTTATTTGCATAGCCCCATGATGCCGTGCACACGGGGAAGCAGGCTTCGAAGGTGCGAAAAATAGGAAAGACACCTATTTTTCTTCAAAAACGTTGTAAAGCATTTGTAAAAATTACGTAAAATAAAAATAAAAAATAAGTTGCATTACTGAAATAAATGCACTTTTCGACGATATTCTAATTTTCCGAGTTTCACCTGTATTTTGTTTTTGTTTTTTTATATTGTATTTTTATGTTGTGAACTGTATCTGAGTTCTGCAGATGAAGGGCACTATACAAATTTAATAAATAAAGTAAATAATTAGGTGGCTTGCTAAAGGCCGCCTCCCCCAAAAGGAATGCAGAAGTAAGTCTCACTCAGTTTTAATGGATTGGATAAAGGTAAAGGTAAAGGGACCCCTGACCATTAGGTCCAGTCGTGACCGACTCTGGGGTTGCACGCTCATCTCGCATTATTGGCCGAGGGAGCCGGCGTATAGCTTCCAGGTCATGTGGCCAGCATGACAAAGCCGCTTCTGGCAAACCAGACCAGCACATGGAAACGCCGTTTACCTTCCCGCTGTAGCGGTTCCTATTTATCTACTTGCATTTTGACGTGCTTTCGAACTGCTAGCTTGGCAGGAGCTGGGACCAAGCAACGGGAGCTCACCCCGTCACAGGGGTTGGATACTCACTAACAAATGTGTTTGGATTGCAACCTTGCTCATTTCAAGATACAGTGGTACCTCGGTTTATGAACACAATTGGTTCCGGAAGTCTGTTCATAAACTGAAGCGTTCATAAACTGAAGCGAACTTTCCCATTGAAAGTAATTGGAAAGTGGATTAATCTGTTCCAGACGGTCCGCGGAGTACTTAAACTGAAGCGTTCATAAACTGAAGCAAACTTTCCCATTGAAAGTAATGGAAAGTGGATTAATCCGTTCCAGACGGGTCCGCAGAGTACTCAACCTGAAGCGTATTTAACCCAAAGCATGAGTGTAATTGGTTCCGGAAATCTGTTCATAAACTGAAGCGTTCATAAACTGAAGCGAACTTTCCCATTGAAAGTAATGGAAAGTGAATCAATCCGTTCCAGATGGGTCCGCGGCGTTCGTAAACCGAAAATTCGTAAACCGAGGTGTTCATAAACCGAGGTTCCACTGTACTAGCTCCCCTTGCCAGAGCCCTTCGGTTTTTTCTTTCTTCTTTTTTTGCTATGAAATACGAAGCAATAATAGCACACGGTTTTAAATTACATTGCTGCTTTCAAGTCATGCTGTCTGATAAGACCGGGCATTTCAAGCTAATAAAGGTATTGGTGTTGATGTACCAGACCTTTATCAGCTATCTGGCTTCCAGCCATGCGGAATTCTTATTAAGAAACTGATACACAATGTCAACATAAAACTCTTGAGGGGGCTATCGGCAGGTTTTATTTATTTATCTGTTTCTAAAACCTAATGCCTCGCCCTCAACAATAATATGATCAGGATGGCTTGCAAGTCACAACAGAGTTTAAAATCACAGGAGCAACAGCATTGGCAAGCCATAAAACAATAACATTGCAGTTAAGCAGCATAAAACACCAGCAGAAAATAGAATTAAACCAGATTTTTTAAAAAACACAAGAACAAAACAAAACAAAACCTGAAAGGATCAGAGATTTGCTCCACCTTGCAATGGAAGGATGTAAAAACTTAGAGCTGGGCAAACCGGGGTGCCACCACTGAGAAGGCGCTCTATCAGGGGGCTGGTCCATTAGGGCAAATGAGGCACTGCCCCACTGACCTCTGTCTTCATCTGATCTCCACCTTCTTACTTACAACAAGTCTGCCGGGGGTGGCTGTCGGCTTCCCCCTCCTCAGCCTCAGCTTTGCCCTTTTTAGAACTCAACATGGAAAAGGCCAGGGACAAAAATCTGAATTCTTTGGCTTCCCTGCCATTGGCTCTGGCGCCACCTGCTGTTGGGCTCCCTGCCTCCTGCCCTGTCAGTTCCAATAGACACCAGCCACCACTGCCTCTCTTCGATAACCTCCAGCCAGATTTGCAGAGCCCTGGTGTCAGTTTTCTCTGTTCAGAAAAAAAGCACTTTCGGTTCGGGCAATGGAGAGCCACTGTCTCCACCCCTGTCCCAAATTAAGGTGGCCTTAGGTCTTTCTTTCCAGTCCTCTGTTTGAAGTCATCCTCTGTTTCAGTCGTAGCCAGCCAGGTGCCCTGCAGAAATTGGGCTCCAACTCCCATCAGCCCTAGCCAATATGGTTATGGTGAGGGGTGATGGGGGTTGTAGTGATGGGACGGCGACAGGTTGCCTACCCATTTAAAGGGCCGTCCATTGGCGTCTGATTTAAAAATAAGAAACAGCAATAAGGGGGAGCAGGAGAGGCTTTGAAGTCGCCCTTCATTATACACCTTAAGGCACCAGGCAAACACGTTCCTTTTTGACCAGGCCTCTGGTTGATTTGATTGACACCTATGCCCTTTTAAAATGTTTTTTTTGGGGGGGGCTATTGGGTTGTTGTTTTTATTTCTATTATGTCTTTTGTGGTTTTATATCTTGATTTTATTCTGTGAACCGCCCTGAGACCCCTCTGGTATAGGGCATACCTGCCAAGTTGCTGTCGGAGAAATAAGGGACCGGGCGTAAGTAGCAGACCGGAAGTAGCGCTGCCGCCATTTTGGAACTGGGCGGAGCATGCTCAGAAGTGACTTGATGCTGCTTTGCCCAGTTCCAAAATGGCCACCGCGCCAGAAGTCGCACTGCAGCCATCTTGGAACTGGGCGGAGCAGCATCAAAAGTCGCTTCTGAGCATGCTCCGCCCAGTTCCAAAATGGCCGCCGCGCCAGAATAAACCGGGGGGAAACAAAAAAATCAGTTTTTTCAGCTAGGAACAGCTGGAAAAATGGGGATTTCCCGGGGAATACGGGAGACTTGGCAGCTATGGTATAGGGTGGTATATAAATTCTAATAATAATAATAATAATAATAATAATAATAATAATAATAATGTTAAGCACATGGAGAGCATGTGAAATTTTGTGAAATTTAAACTGAGTTTAAAATGCATGCTGTGAGGGTAAAAGATCACCTGACCCCCCCATATGTGTCCACTCAATAGCTCTGATCTGCAGAACTGCTGCTGTGACGCATGATACTCGTTCCCCATTTGTAAGAAATCATTCAGCACTTGCACTTTTGGAACTCCCTGCCTATTGACACCAGGCAGGTGCCTTCACTGTACTCTTGTTGGCCCCTGCAAAAAAAAGTTTTTTTTCATTTAGGGAAGCCTATCGAACCCCTGGGATAGCTCGGTTGGTAGAGTATGAGACTCTTAATCTCAGGGTTGTGGGTTCCTACATTGGCAAAAAGATTCCTGCCTAGCCGGGGGTTGGACTAGATGAGCCTCGTGGTCCCTTCTAACTCTACAATTCTAGGATTCTGTGATCCAGATTTGTAGAATACGGATGAGTTTTTGTCTGGTTTTTAGCTTACTGTTGATTTTAATTCTTTTTGAAGGTTTTGAATAGTTGTTTTTAACTTATTCTTCTTCTTCTTTTTTTACAACAATCGTTTCCTTGTTCTATTGTTTTTGCAAACCTCCTCAAGCTTTTTACTTACAGTCAAGCTGTATATAAATATCAGTGGTTTTTTTATCTGGGGGAACGCAGGGGTACACATACCCCTAAACATTTTGTGAATCTAAGTTTGTCCTCATTGAGGGGCAGTATTTCAATCAGAGTAGGAAAATGAGAGTACTCCTAAACTTTTTTTTAGGGGGGGGGGAAGCACTGATAAATGTTACGAAATGTAGTAAAACGATGAGAGATGCTTTGCTCTCTCCAATCTTCAGCTCAAGGTGGTGATACAGTCATATAAGTGGTTGTTTTCGGTGGGTTTCTTTTAAAAAAAATATTGTTATTGAGTTAATTGATAATCCTAAAATATGGCAGATGTCCTGAAGCACAACTCAGTTTGGAAATGTGGGCCTGAAGCTCTCCAACCCCCTTGTTCTCAGACAAGATCTAAAATTAGAGCTTGATCCTGAAATGAATACAGTCGCTCTTCAATCAGCAGGCTGCAAATTGAACAATAAATTCTTGCCTCCTGTATTTCATGCCGAGTTAGCCTGAGGAGAGAGGGTGATTTACATCTCGCCATGTCTAAGGTCACAGGCCGGAGCAAAAACAGAAGCTGTTTTGTTCAGCCACAGGGATAGCCAACATGGGGCTCTCTGGGTGGACTACAACTCCCATCGCCTCCAACCAGCGGTCCTGCTGCTGAGGCATAAAAGGTTCTTTATATGTGATGGCAATGTAAAATCATTAAAAAGGCCTGGGATAAGACATATAAAGATCTCAAAGCAATGTGGAAAATGATCGTATCTGAAGAAGTGTGCATGCACACGAAAGCTCATACCAAAATAAAAACTTAGTTGGTCTTTAAGGTGCTGCTGGAAGGATTTTTTAAATTTTGTTTTGGAAAATGATTGTTAAAAGTTATGACATTGAGATGTACAGGACTTGTTGGACTTATTGAACAAAAGACTTTGTTCCTGTACGTAAAAGTGGACGCCAGGCCAAGACCAGCCAGTCCCTACAGAAGGAAGACGCCTCCGTTAAAGAATACGAAGAAGATTGGCAAACTAAACTACAGTATTGAACTATACAGGATAAACTAGTTAACACAGAACCCAAGACAGAAAGAGGACTTTGAATAATAAAAAAAGGGGTAAAGGTTTAATGCTCATCCTTCAAGCTTTGTGCATAGAATATTACGGTAGTATAACTTTAAAAACTCACTTGTATTAAGATGAAAAAGGTCTAAAAATGGATTATTAAAATTATAAGGTTATAAGGACGTGTGTGAACGAGCATTAAACAATGAAATCAAGAGGGGGAGGTCAAGCAAAAGTTACGTTGATTATGATTATTTTATTTTTGTTTATATATATATATATATAGTATATATATATATTGTGTGTATATATATATATATATATATATATATATATATATATATATATATATTGTTGTTTATGTTTATTTTTTATGTTATCTTTTTGGAAAATTAATAAATTGTTATATTTTAAAAATGACCTGTGCAGCCTGTTTGCCAGTGATTTAAGCTTCCTGCCTCCAGCAGACTGAATGGGCAAGAAGGAGGAAAAGTAAAAACAGAACCAGTGCTGGATTTAGGGCTCCACTCTCTTGGGGCCCCCCCAAAAAATAAAGGAAAAAGAACCCTGTACATTTCAAAAATATAAGATAAAAAACAAATAAAATAAAGCCTCCATACCTTCAGTAACTGAGGCCCTCATCAAACCTCAATCCGGCCTTGAGGCAGTCCATGACAACTACCTACTTTCTGGTCTTTAAAGTAAAGATCCGCTAACACTATCAGCATGCTAGCTAAGGCTGCTGTGTAAAACCCACAACCTCTTCCGTCAGTTTGCATTTCTTAGTACAGAAAGTATTGATCTGATGTGTAGAGATCTTTCCTATTCTACTTAATCCAAGAGGGTTGTGGAAGCTTCTCTGTGTGAAAGAAACAGGCATAAGGTTTGTGATGTTTGGGTTATACCTTCAGAGAAGCTGAGTACAGCTGGCTTAAACTGGTTCTGCTATCTCTTCTATCATGGTCCTGCGGACTATAAAAGTAGAGGCCAGAAGGAGCCTGTCTCTTTCTATCTCTTTTCCTTCCGGTCTTGTGTTCTGTACATAGTATGCTTAGTGTTAAGGTTTAGACTTATTATAAGTTTAAGTTAAGTCTGCTGCAACTGGATTTCTTATGGACAGTGCCAATCCTGAATGTATTGGATCTGTGACCATTATGCTCATTTGCCTTCAGTAGCAGTAAAGCTCTACTGGATGAAATATAATTGCCTCTGGTCTATTTTTGGGGAATACTGCAACATGTTTAAGTTTTTACTCTGCTAACTATACATGCTCCTGCCAACCTAGCAGTTTGAAAGCACGTCAAAGTGCAAGTACAGTCGTACCTCAGGTTACGAACACCTCAGGTTACGAACAACTCGGGTTATGAACTGCGCAAACCCGGAAGTATTTTCGGCCGCATGCACGTTCTGCGCGTGCGCGGTTTGCGCATGCGCAAAGCGTGAAAATAGCACTTTGCACATGCGCAAAATGGCGGTTCGGGTTACGAACTTTTCAGGTTACGAACTGCGACCCGGAACGGATCGTGTTCGTAACCCGAGGTACTACTTTAGATAAATAGGTACCGCTATAGCGGGAAGGTAAACGGCATTTCCGTGTGCTGCTCTGGTTCGCCAGAAGCGGCTTTGTCATGCTGGCCACATGACCCAGAAGCTGTACGCTGGCTCCCTCGGCAATTAACGCGAGATGAGCGCCGCAACCCCAGAGTCGGTTACGACTGGACCTAATGGTCAGGGGTCCCTTTACCTTTTTAAGTATACATTGGAATCTACTCTGGATCAATATTGAGTAGAATATACACGACATCTTCCCCTGACTCAAACCCTGACAGCAAACAGGACATCATCAGGACAGGACATGGACGTAGAGCCAGAAGACCAGGGCATAATAAAAGCAATGCTCTAGAATGATTGACGCTATTATACCCTACTCTGCATGTATGCATATTTCCTGAACCAATGGGGGAGGGTGACTGATTCAGCAAGTCATATGCTCAACCTCGCTGGTGTTGCTATGGCAACCCAGTGCACCTGGCATCCTTATCTCAGAACATCCAGACGTGGTGGGTGTGCTCCTCAAGACGTGAGCCCAAGCACAGCGTGATTTAACCCATTGTTCACATTACGCCAGTAGTGGAAGCAGAGCATAGCCATCGTGCCTAGTGGTCACTGGTCACCTCCACGTATTTGTACAACCTTCATTTAAAGCCATCCAAGTTGGTGGTCACCACTGCATGTTGGTGGAGTGGAACACATCCCATAGCTCATTTACTCGCTGTGTTCTTTTGCCTGTCACGAATCTTCCAATGCTCCATTTCTCTGGATGGCCCCCGAGTTTTTGTTCTGAGGTCAAAAGTCCACATGCCTCCCTGCACTCATGTATTATGTTGCCACAGTCTGCCTTGCAACCTGCTAAAAGTTGTTGAAATGCAGGCTCTGTCAATGCAAGTGCTCCTGGTAATCCCCAGGGAATCAGAAGCAGGCTTCCCCCAGCTGGCCAGGACAGGTGTCCCAGAAGCTCAGAGCTACACAGGGAAACCTGAGCAGGGGCTCAGGCTGGAGGCTGACGGGGTCAGGGAGCATATTTTGGGGATGCTTTTGGTTAGGACCATGTTAAGTGCCAAAGCGAAGAGGGCTTCCGTACAGGCAGCAGAGCAGCTTGCGGTTCGACTTGATGGGGAAGGACAAGAGGCTGCCTTATACAGTATTGACCTCGTCCAGGTCAGTATTGTCTGCTCTGCAGTGGCTGAGAGTAGCTTTCCAGGGATTTAGACAGAAGACCCCACTCCTTGCATGAAGCTCACTTGGTGTCCCCGGGCCAGTCACTCACCCTCAGCCCAACCTACCTCACAGGGTTATTGTGGTAATAAAATGGGGGTGGGGTGGGGGAGAGCTATAGCAACATAGGAAAATGCCTTATACCGAGTCAGACCAGTGACATATGCCTGATGCTGGAGCAGGTGGCTGAATGTGGCTGGTTGGAGAGAGAGAGAGAGAGAGAGAGAGAGAGAGAGAGAGAGAAGGAACAGAAAATACCTCTTTGCTTCTTCCCTCCCAGGAGAGGAGAGGAAATGACATCACACAGAGCCTTCTCTACCAATTATAGTGGCACCTTGGTTCCCGAACGGCTTGGCTCCTGAACAAATCATCTCCCAGACGTAATAAACCCGGAAGTTAGTATTCTGGTTTGCAAATATTTTGGGGAAGCCCAAAGTCCGTTTCAGCTGTTGACATTGTTTCCAGGGCCAATCAGCTAATCAGAAGCCACGCCTTAGTTTGCGAACATTTTGGAAGTCGAATGGACTTCCAGAATGGATTGAGTTTGGGAACCAAGGTACCACTGTATGTTGCTGTGACCTGAGTCTGCCTATCGGCAATACAGCTCTAGGGTCTTAACCCCACCACATGCTAACTAGCAAGAATATGCTTTGAGGTGCCTCCTGCCTCCACTGTTGTCTGCCCAAGTGCTAATGGCAAGGTAGCTGTGTGCCTTACTATTCAGAGAGCAGACCTCTGTCTGGAGAGCTGTACAGTCCAAGTCTGCTTGAAAGACAAAAACAAACAAACAAAAAAACCCTAAAAAAGAAGAGCAGGAAGGGCCTTGAAGTTGCTCGCTGGATGATCAAGCATACAGGTCTTCAGGCCACAGTTTCCCCCAGATATGTGTTGCATTTCAGTTTTAGGAATAGTTTCTAAATTTGTACATATATTTAGGAATTAGCATAAGAAAGCTAGAGAGTTCCAGAAAAAGATCTACTTCTGCTTCATTGACTACGCAAAAGCATTTGACTGCGTTGACCACAGCAAACTATGGCAAGTTCTTAAAGAAATAGGAGTGCCTCATCTGTCTCCTGAGAAATCTCTATGTGGGACAAGAAGCTACAGTTAGAGCTGGATATGGAATAACTGATTGGTTCAAAATTGGGAAAGGAGTACGACATGGCCACTGGTCCCATCACCTCCTGGCAAGTAGAAGGGGAAGAAATTGAGGCAGTGAGAGATTTTACTTTCTTGGGTTCCATGATCACTGCAGATGGTGACAGCCGTCATGAAATTAAAAGACGCCTGCTTCTTGGGAGAAAAGCAATGACAAACTTAGACAGCATCTTAAAAAGCAGAGACATCACCTTGCCGACAAAGGTCCGTATAGTTTCCCAGTAGTGATGTATGGAAGTGAGAGCTGGACCATAAAGAAGGCTGGTCGCCGAAGAATTGATGCTTTTGAACTATGGTGCTGGAGGAGACTCTTGAGAGTCCCATGGACTGCAAGAAGATCAAACCTATCCATTCTGAAGGAAATCAGCCCTGAGTGCTCACTGGAAGGACAGATCGTGAAGCTGAGGCTCCAATACTTTGGCCACCTCATGAGAAGAGAAGACTCCCAGGAAAAGACCCTGATGCTGGGAAAGATTGAGGGCACAAGGAGAAGGGGACGACAGAGGGGGAGATGGTTGGACAGTGTTCTCGAAGCTACGAACATGAGTTTGACCAAACTGCGGGAGACAGTGGAAGACAGGAGTGCCTGGCGTGCTCTGGTCCATGGGTCACGAAGAGTCGGACACAACTAAACGACTAAACAACAAATGTGCAATTTCCATGCAAATCTCTGCCCTCTTTTCTGGTGATGCACAAGTAGCTATTGTAAGCACTAGAAAACGCAGTCTATTCTCGCTTAGTTGGCAATAAAGCTCATGATCTGTATCATGTTGCCAAGCATTCAGAGCACTTCAGATCAACCCCACGTGGCTGCACCCACCCAGACAGGCACATGAAAAGAATGCACACTCACTGGAAGAATTCCCTGCAAATTAGTTTGTTCGTTAGATTGCATGGTGGTTGATGGGGAACCACCTCATGGTGTTGTATATTGTTTTCCTCCTTCAGTCCCCACCTCAACCCTGTGAGGTAGGTTAGTCTGAGAGGCAGTGACTGACCACAGGTGAGCTTTATGTGAAATGGGGATTTGTACCCTGGTCTCCCAGGTCCTAGGTCTAACCACTAGGTAAAAGTAAAAAGGTAAAAGACCCCTGGATGCTTATGTCCAGTCAAAGGCGACTAGGGGGTTGCAGCTCTCATCTCGCTTTCAGGCCGAGGGAGCCAGTGTTTTTCCACAGGCAGCTTTCCGGGTCATGTGGCCAGCATGACTAAACTGCTTCTGGTGCAAAGGGACACTGTGACAAGTGCCAGAGCGCACAGAAATGCCGTTTACCTTTCCGTCGCAGTGGTACCTATTTATTTACTTGCACTGGTATGCTTTCAAACTGCTAGGTTGGCAGAAGCTGGGAGAGAGCAATGGGAGCTCACACCGTCGCGGGGATTCGAACGTTGACCTTCCGATCACCAAGCCCAAGAGGCTCAGTGGTTTAGACCACAGCACCACCCCGCTCCCACCCCACTGGCTCTCTATAACTCTGCACCAGGAGAGAAGGACGTCGGAACTAGCAGGATCTGAACTTGCCCCTTGGGAGACTAGGTCTAAACACAGGATCCAGGACCATTGGGGCATCCTGACAAGTGGTGGAACTGACAGGAGCTGGATTCAAACCCACAGCTCTGGACTGAGACTGCAATCTTGATGCAGTACCACTCAGTTATCCTTTTAATGCCAGCCGAGTTGCCTATGGGTCAACTTCATTTGCCTTTGCAGTGTTCCTCTCATTAAATCCCAGCAAGCTTTCCCAGCTAAGTGCTGTTCTGTTTTAGAAGTAGCAATTGGATTGTAAGAGTTTAGTCAGACAGCACCTCTGAGTGTTTTGGGTCATGGCACTCCTTTCTCAAGAAGTTTACTCAAATTAAATATGCTTGCTCATTTCCTCTTCCCTTTCCAAAGAAAACGTTGAGAAGTTTGCCTTCGTGTTCCTGCAAAGGAGCCAACTTGGTTTTGAGGGACTGCAACTCATTAGCAAAGTTGACTGCATTTCTTTGAAAAGGAATTCTAGGCAGTCTTCATTCTAGAAAACAATTGACCCCTTTGTTTCTGTCCTCTTGACTGGGCCTCAAAGGACCCAGGAGTGCAAGGAAGTTCAGAGCAACTCAGTTTTGTTGCCACCCAATTTACGCTGCTGCAGTTCTGTTGGATCCAAGATTCAAAGGGAGCCATGACGAGATGGCACTCCTTCTGCCTTTGACTGGATTTCAAAACAAGCAGCACGCTTAGGGCTTGACGTTGGCAAGGTACGTTCAAATGTTGCAGAACATCTTTCGGTATCTGGCCAAGGAATTCTATCAGGGATTCTGCCACGCGTAACCCTCCTGCAACGTGGTGGCAAGGCTTTTGCACAACACGGCTTTTGGCCTTGTCCATACCTCGGCTTACCGTGATTCCGAACCACTTGTGCCTGATTTAATTCCCCATCAACCATTGCAGCATTCTCTTCTGACTATTGTTGCCCAATACTTCCTCCTCCTTAAATCCAGAGAGTCCCTATGCTTTGGAAATCCAAATAGGAGAGTGTCAGGGGACGACCGGGGGTCAGCGGAGAGCCCAGAAGATCGGGACAAGGGCTCTCTGATGAAGCCGGAGCCCCAGAGCCTAGTGTCCTGCAGCTTCCTCTGGAAGGTGGTACAGGGGTTCAGGAGGAGGTGCAGACCCTTGGGGATGCTGAGAGGACTAGCTGTCCAGAGAGAGGGCTGCAGGGGGCGGACGGAGGCATGCTCAAAGGGGAGGTTCCAGAAGACACAGCACCAGTCCCTCAGCTGAGCAGCTCTAGGGGGGAGCTAGAGAATGGGGGGAAAGAGGAGGGAACAACGGAGGGTGCCCAGGGGGCTGTGTTGGCGAAAGTCACGACAGGAGGTGCTTCCGGATTCTGAATCAGAATAGTACAATCATGCCTTTTGATGCTCTGTCTTGTATATATGTATATAATAAAACCCTGTAAAAACCAAGCACAGAATTTGGAGCCGCTTACTCGTGAGGAAGCAACTAACACCATTACAGAGAGCCACATCAATTGCAAAGGGAATCTGGATTTAGGGAGGAGAAAGCATGCAACGAACATCGAGTTTGTGGCTAGCAGTCTTATCCTCCATTAATCTTTCCAATCTTCTTTTAAAGCTATTTAAGGGCTTACCCACACTTTGCTGCTTTCCCCTGGGGAAAACTGCTCTTTAGCACTCAATCAGAGCCAACGGTAATTTGGGTCCCATCCCCCCCAATGATTGCCATCTGTCCCGATCTATTGCAGGTTTTCCTTTGGAAAGGAGTGGAGCTAGGGGACAACCACTCGGACCCATGCTTGGAAAGTGAGGGTCAAGCAGAAACCCGCTCAGATCCATGCTTTCTAGGTGTGGCACCAGCAGAGAGGGGGAAGAGTGCTAAGTCAGTGGGCATACTTGCCTCCTGCGGGAGCGAGCTCCATAATTTGACTATGCACTGCATGAAGAAGCACTTTCTTTTATCCCTCCTGAATCTTCCAACATTCGGCTTTGTTTTATTTCCATGAGTTCTAATGTTACGAGAGAAGGAGGAAAAAACCCCGAACGTCTAGTCTACAAAAACATATAAACCCCTGGCAGCAGAAAGCATAGTTTGCAACCAGCTCATTCTCCCACCTCCATTTAAGGCAATACAGTACCATACAAACAGCAACATAATCCCCCTCTCAAGTTGTTAAGGGGCTTTATATACTAACACCGAAACTTTAGATGTGTCCCGGCAGCATATTAGCAGCCAGGGCAAATCCATCAACAAAGGTGTTACTTGTAGCAGCCTAGTTGCTGCATTCTCCTCTAGCCGCAGGGTCTACACAGAGCACATTCCGTTGTCTGACAAAGTTCTTTCTTTTCTCTGCCCTGGTATTTCACACACCCCTGGTGCCCCTGTTTTCCAGGGGCAGTCTCAGAATTATAGAAGCCATCCCAGTTTCTGATTTGATTCCGGAGTGCCCATTTTCCTTTATCCTTCCCCTCCTCCTCGTCTCGCAAAAGAACCTAAAGTGGTGCATGGGTGTGTGTAGGTGCAAAGAGTCCTGTTTATACTGAAAATAAAAGGGAAGGAAATGGTGAAGCCGGCACAGGAAGCCCTTCCTATAATTTTGAAGGAAAATGTCACCAACTCACTTTCAATTCCTTAATTGCAATGCTTCAGCAGCCAGCCATTTTTTAGAAAACACATGACGTGTAAATGGAGTCTTACGCTGTCTACTGAGAAGCAAGTCCCACTGTATTCAATGGAGCTTACTCCCGAGTAACTAAGTAAAGACTGTGGAGCCTTACACTGCAATCCTAAGCACTTCTACTCAGAACTAAGTCCCACTAAGTTCAATAGGATTTCCTCTCTGGTATGTTCCTGATCATTCTCACAGTTTCCATTTCCCTGGCAAGGTTCAATTCTGTTTATCTGTGGAAGGTGTTGTACACAACCCCTTCCCTCACACATTTTTTTTCTTTGTAACAAACCAGTGAGGTAGGTTAGGCTGAGAGGGTTGCAATTGGCTCAAGGTGACAGATGTATATGTATATATGACTTCTATTGGATTCTAATGGTTTCAAACTACAAGAAAGAAGATTCCACCTAAACATTAGGAAGAACTTCCTGACAGTAAGAGCTGTTGGCAGTGGAATTTGCTGCCAAGGAGTGTGGTGGAGTCTCCTTCTTTGGAGGTCTTTAAGCAGAGGCTTGACAGGCATATGTCAAGAATGCTTTGATGGTGTTTCCTGCTCGGCAGGGGGTTGGCCTGGATGGCCCTTGTGGTCTCTCCCAACTCTATAATTCTGTGATTCTATTCTATGATTCTATTGTGTGCAGCGAGATCAAACGCGGGAGAATCTTTCTGATGCAGAATAGAATTCCCCTATTTGCATCGGGGAAAATGTTGGAGGGTGTGGAATTTCATCCGGTCTGCTTCAAAAGTGTCCCTGTGGGATTTAACCTCTAGAAAGGCTGCGTCATTGTGTGAGTGTGTCAGATACGGCTTAATACCAAATTCTGTCATCCACCATCTCCGTGCAGGATCCAGCATCTTTTCAACGGCACACCGTTTTCATATGAGCAGCTGTGAGGAGATGAGCCATCAGAGAGTTCTACGCACTATAATTTTATTTCGCCCACAAAATGAAGATAATGCCAACCCAAGCTTTGCCTCAGTCCCCAAACGATGCAACATCAGAAACACTTGCAAAAATGCTTTGCAAAAATGCCTACATTTTTGGCCCCTCCAGTCCCACCAAGTGAGAGTTCCTGACATCTGACTCCTCAAGCATTCATTCAAGAATAATAATAATAATAATAATAATAATAAATCTCTTCTATTTGCCTAAGGAAACAGGCATTGTTTACTGGCACAAGCATCAGCAAACAGTCTTCTTTCAGGGTCACAAAGAGGTAACATCAAGAGATTCTATAACCAGCTCATTTTGAGATCTGGGCGAGCACTTTGTAGCCCTGCAACGCTCAAATAGTTCTCCAAAGGCAATTAAATCAGTCCTTTGGAAGAGCTCCCTGTTTTCAAGTGCTGGCCTATAATAAGTGTACATAGTTAATCAGCTTGCATAGTGCGAACTTGTAAATATTCCGGGGAGATCCAAGCTGTGAATAAAAATAACCCGTTGGGATTTAAGCGAGACGACAAACAATGATCTGTTTATTTAGGGGCCAGAGTTTTGGTCTTGAGTCACCCGCTAGGCGTATCATGCTTACAAAAAACACATGGTCGATTTTAATACAAAGAGAGAGAGACTTTAGCAGAAACAACAGCTGCCCCCTGCCTGCCCCCCAACAGCCCAAAAGGCCTGTTCCAGTGATGCTTGAATTTAGGTTTCGTACATTTGGCAGGACCGAGTAGTAAAAGTTTTTCCTGGCCTGCACTGCACCCCTTGAGGCTGCAAGATCGAAAATGGATTCCTTGCACATACAAGACCGTTGTGACAAGGAGAATGGTTGAGTCCAGCCCTTTTGTGTGTATGTGTGCATTTTATTGTGGGAAAGTTTTGATTTCTTTCCTCTCCCCTCCCTGTTCCTTTCCCCTTATATGCCGTATTTATTTAAAAAATATATTGTAAGCCTGTCTCATTTTAATTCATTGCATGTAAGCCACTCTGGATGAGGAGCCGAGTACAATTGCTTCAAATAAACAGACACATCACTTTGAACTGCATCTGTAACCAGGGTTCGAAATTAATTTCCGGAAGCAAATTGCTTTTTCTGTGCTGCCTGAGCAGGAGCAATTGCCAGTAAGAAAAATAGGCTGGAATAGGCCAGTACATATGTGGACTGTCCCAGGATCAAGTAACTTCTTAAAGATCTCAAAGCTCTCAACCTAACTCAAGGTAGCCATCTGAACTTGGCAGATGTTTCATTGAAGAATCAATCAGAGTCAGTCCATCGTTTGAAAAATAAGACTTTAGAGCAACTAGATGTTCCGTTTTGGCTGACTGCAACCTTGGTTTAAAGAGCCATTTGCTGGCTAGCTTATCTATCTGAGTTTCTAACACTGTCTGTGATGCTCGCAGTTAGCTTCTCGGTCAGCAGATGACACTCTCCAGCCGTGGAAGGGAGGAAGCAGGGAAGTGGAAGGTGAGCCCATTTTGCTATTATTATTCTCATGTGAAAGAGGCAGGAGAAGGAGCTGCAAGGCAGGCAGTTTCTGGGCAAGGTGCTCAAGTGTGGCAGGAACCTAGGTCCTTCTAGATCAGTGATGGGCAACCTTTTGAGCTTGGTGTGTCAAAATTCACCAAAAAACCGAGCATAACTCGGGTGGTGTGTCACTTTGAGAAAAAAACCCATAATTTCACGATATTTATAGTTTAAATAACAAAAATGTATAAGTGTAATATATAACTGTATTTAATAAACCAAAAACTAATGATTTAACCTAACCAAACCAAAAACCCCTTATTTATCACAAAGTGCCCAGAGTTGTTGAGCTTTTTGCGGGGAGCTGCTGACCAAAGTATTGAAGCTTTTTGGGGGGGGGTTGCAAATGTTGCTTTGCTTTTTGGGGGGTGCCCCAAAGCTGCTGCGCTTTTTTGGGGGGGGGAGAGAACAGAAATAAATGACGAATAATACCTTCGCTGGAACTAACACGCAGCACCGAAATAGTCTGCCAAAGTGCCAAAAAAACCCAGCACAGAACGGGTTAAAAAATGAACGCTGTTACACCCAATCACCGTCTGCCAAAGCGCCAGAAAAACAGCACAGAAAGGGTTAAAAAAACCAATCTCTGGCTACCAGCAACAACAACAAAAAGGGATCCGGGTTTTAACAGTGGAGACAAGCTGTAGCGTGAGGAGGAGTGGGAGAACAAATGGGTGGGGAAAAAACAACAGCATGAATGGGCCGATGGGGCGCGTGCCAGCAGTGAGGGCTCTGTGTGTCACGTCTGACACGCGTGTCATAGGTTCGCCATCACTGTTCTAGATGTTGTTGGGCTCCAAAACCTGTCGGCCCAGACAGGATGGGTAAGGAGAGTGGTAGTCCAGGCAACACTTAGGAGAATCGCAGGCTCCCTCCCTCTGCTGGAAAACAATTTGTCCCCATTTTGTTTTTCCTTCTAAGGAAAGCCCACATATTTTCCACTGGCAGGTTTGCTCACATTGAGACAACTGTGTGGCAAAAGAGGGAGAGGGCCTAATCCTGTTCCTAATCTTAAAGAAGTCAGAGTATAGTCATACCTTGGATCCTGAATGCCGTGGAACTCAGACGTTTTGGCTCCCGAACACCACAAACCTGGAAGTGATTGTTCCGGTTTGCGAACGTTCTTTTGGAACCCGAATGTCTGACGGGGCTTCTGCGGTTTCTGATAGGCTGCAGGAGATTCCCACAGCCAATCAGAAGCTGCAATTTGGTTTTCGAACATTTTGGAAGTTTGATTTCCAAGGTATGACTGTATTACGGGAAAGCAAGCTTTTATTTCACCAGCACGTATAATGGGGGAAAGGAATGCCATGTTTCAGGCGATAGCCGTAATGCAACTTAAAATGCCAGCTTATGAAAGGATTCGTACCTTAGGAACAAGCGACTAATACACCTAAATAGTAATGATGAATAAGAATAATGACCCAAGTACAAATCCACATCTTTATTAATATTCGGGTGGCAGTCAACTAAGTTTTATGCAGAGTAAACCCATTGAAATAAATGGGCTGGACTTAGGCCTCATCTGCATTGTGCATTTAAAACACTGTTATGCCACTTTAAACAGTTGTGGTTCACCCCAAAGAATCCTGGAAACCATGGTTTGTTAAGGGTGCTGAGATTTATCCCCCTCACAAAGCTTGAATTCCCAGAGTGGTTGAACAATCAATCCCTCTTCCCAGGAACTTTGGGAACTGTAGTTCTAGGGGGGGGGGTAGGGGCCTCTCAATACTTCTCAGCACCCTTAACAAACTTCTTGAATAAAAATTCAGCAGCCATGAATACAAGAAAGAAAATGATTCAAGGAACTGCCAAGTCAAACCAATGACCCATTGCCTATTATTCAAATCCTGCTCTCAGTCTCATTTGGCTGCAGTTTTTCTTCCTCAGATAGTCTGAAAATAACCTCCACTCTTTGACAAAGTTCTCATCTTTTTGCTCTCTTATTTTCGCTGTCAACTTTGCCATGTCGGCATAGTCCAGGCATAGGCAAACCCGGCCCTCCAGATGTTTTGGGACTACAACTCCCATGATCCCTAGCTAGCAGGACTCCAGTGGTCAGGGATGATGGGAATTGTAGTCCCAAAACGTCTGGAGGGCCGACTTTCCCTATGCCTGGCATAGCCCGCTAACTTTAAAATCCATTCTTCCTGGATCTTGGGTTCCTGATATTCACTCGGTGGTTCTGCCTGGGAGGAGTGGCTAACTACCTGCCCAGGGGCCCAACCCAGCTCAACAGGCATTCCTTACCCCAGGCGCTGAGGGCTGAGCCGCTGCCTCCCAAAGAATCTGGAAGCCATTCCTGGGTGGTAAGGATTCAGCCAGCTGTTGTTCCTGGTTGCTGTCCAAGGTCCTGCACTCTCCTAAAGCGACAAATAGTTCTGTACCTGCTGCTTGCTGTATCTGTTTCCTGTTACAAATTGCCTTCAGGCATGTTCCCCAGATCCCAACCAGCGCCAGGAGTGCCAACTTGGCCCCGTGACCGGGGGTGCCTGGGGCTGTGGGTGCCATGCAGCATGCATGGCCTTGGCACCAAATGTTGTGGGTGCCCGGACCCTTCATGGGGAATTTTGTGGGTGCTTGGGCATCCAGGACCCCAGGGAGTTGGCACCTATATCCAGCACCCTGGCAGGAACAAGACTCCTAGGACTTCATATAGGTGTCAGGATGCTGTCAGCAGCTCCCGGCTGGTTGCCCAGGAATTATAGAGACAAGGGAAAGTTTCTTACAGTCCTTTTTTATTTCAATCTTTACAGAGAGAGGTTATAGAACCAAGACTCTTGGGTAATGGTGTTGTCCCAAGTGGAACTCTACACCCCATCTCTCCCACTTCCTCATTCATCATTCTCATCATCTCCTCTATGGGTGCTACTACATGCCCTCTATCCTTGAGCTCTTTGCTCTCCTACTTTTAAGGCTTGCCGGGTTCTGGGAGATGGAGGGTCTGGAATGCCTTCTAATGACATGTCAGCCAGGTGTTGCTCTGGCTCTCCCATGATTCCCCAACTTTCCCTTTCATCTGCCTCTGAGCTGTGACCTCCCGCAAACCCCTGTTGTAAATCTATACTGTCTTCCTCTTCCCTGGAAGGGTCAGGATGGGGAGGTGGTCTCCACCATTCCTCCTCTGACAATAGGCCAAGCATATATTGCAGAGCTTTACTTCTTCTGCCACTTGTGGTTCTGACATCTCATTTATTAACAAACGGATGAGTTCGGTTCTCATTCAAACACCTGGGAATTGATGGCGATGCAAGCCCTCTGTCCCACCTGCTAATCAGACCAGCTTTTGCCAACCTAAAAACCCTCTGCCAGCCTAGGCAGCCTTCCCAATCTGGTGTCTTCCACCTGTTGTGGGTTACAAGGCTCATCACCCCTGCTAGCTAGGGTTAATCCAAAACAAATGGGGAGGGCAGATCCAACCCTATGCTATTGGATTGCAGCCTAATAATAATAATAATAATAATAATAATAATAATAATAATAATAATAATTTATACCCCAAGACCAGGCTCAGGGCAGTTAACACTGAATATACCGTAAATACAGTAAAAACATTAAAAACAAAACAAACAAAACAGAAAAACAAAACAAATCAGTTGATTAAAATATAAGTTAGAATACAGTTTAAAATACATCTTAAAATGCAGCCTCATTTTAGTGGTAGCCTATAGATCAAAGCCATTATTATTATTATTATTATTATTATTAATTATTAATTATTAATTATTTATACTCCGCCCATCTGGCTCGGTTTCCCCAGCCACTCTGGGCGGCTTCCAACAGAAAAATAAAATACAATAATCTACTAAACATTAAAAAGCCTCCCTAAACAGGGCTGCCTTCAGATGTCCTCTAAAAATCTGGTAGTTGTTTTTCTCTTTGACATCTGATGGGAGAGCGTTCCACAGGGCGGGCGCCACTACTGAGAAGGCCCTCTGCCTAGTTCCCTGCAACTTGGCTTCTCGCAATGAGGGAATCACCAGAAGACCCTCAGCGCTGGACCTCAGTGTCCGGGTAGAACGATGGGGGTGGAGACGCTCCTTCAGGTATGCTGGACCGAGGCCATAAGGGGAGAAAACGTCAAATATTCACCGGGGCTAACTATCCATGCTGGTCCAATTTAAAACAGCATTCCAGTTTTCTGGCTTTTCCGTTTGTTACATTCCACTTCAATACCTTCTGGATGGAAACGGTACAGTTCACTGTAGTAATTTGCGTCCCATGTGACTTGCATTAAACGTGGCAGAGAAGTTCGGCCGAGAACATTTGACTCCATATGAGCAAGCTTTTCGTTGCTACCAAAGAGGCTCTTGCAACCATGCCACATAAATCACTCTGGATCCTAAGAGACTTTCCATCTGAGTATTTCCAAAGGGTTTAAAAATGAAAGAAGCGGAACTCTGTATGATAATCGGGGAATGTGTAGCCATCAGCTTATCAGAACAAGGAAAGTCTCGGGAGATTAAATGAATGGGCTTTGATGGAGGGTTGAGAGAAAGAGTGTCATGGGAAGACCGCATGATTCCTGCCCCTTCCATGCTTTCACAAGTATAAAATGTTGTTATGCTTCTTGGCGAACATACAGTGAGGGGGGGGGAAGTATTTGATCCCCTGCTAAATTTGCCCGTTTGCCCTCTGGTGAAGAAATGACCAGTCCATAATTTTAATGGTAGGTTTATTGTAGCTGTGAGAGGCAGAATAACATCAGGAAAACACCCCAGAAACTCAGAAGACAAAAGTCAGAGGTTGATGTGCATTCTAATGAGTGAAATGAGTATTTGATCCCCTATCAACCAGCCAGATGTCAGGCTACCTGGTATCTTCACTGTATGAAACGAGCTGAGATTAGAAGCACCTGCTGTAAAGGAGAGGGTCTTACCTGTAATCCCAGCTCCTTACAGTACCTGTACAAAAGACACCTGTCAACAGAAGCAATCAATTCAACAGATTCCAAAGTACAGTTAGCCACCATGACCAAGACCAAAGAGTTGTCCAAGGTTGTCAGGGACAAGATTGTAGACCTGCTGGACTGGGCTACAAGGCTATTGCCAAGCAGCTTGGTGAGAAGGTGACAACAGTTGGTGCAATAATTCGCAAATGGAAGAAAGACAAAATAACTGTTGACCTCCCTCGGTCTCTCGGTCTGGGGCTCCATGCAAGATCTCATCTCATGGGGTTGCAATGATCAGGAGAACGGTGATGAAGCAGCCCAGAACAATCACGGGGAGAACTCGTCGATGATCTCCGGGCAGTTGGGACCACAGTCACCATGAAAACAGTTGGTAACACACTACGCCGTGAAGGACTGAGATCTTGCAGAGCCCGCAAGGTCCCCTTGCTCAAGACAGCACATATACAGGCCCATCTTCAGTTTGCCAATGCACATATGAATGACCCAGAGGAGAACTGGGTGAAAGTGTTGTGGTCATATGAGACCAAAATCAACTCAACTCGCCGTGTTTGGAGGAGGAGGAATGCTGCCTACGACCCCAAGAACACCATCCCCAGTCAAACATGGAGGGGGACATATTTTGCTTTGGGGGTGTTTTCAGCTAAGTGGACAGGACACCTACGACCCCAAGAACACCATCCCCAGTCAAACATGGAGGGGGACATATTTTGCTTTGGGGGTGTTTTCAGCTAAGGGGACAGGACACCTTCACTGCATCGAAGGGACGATGGACGGGACCATGTATCGTCAAATCTTGGGTGAGCACCTCCTTCCCTCAGCCAGGGCATTGAAAATGGGCCGAGGATGGGTATTCCAGCATGACAATGACCCAAAACACACGGCCAAGGCAACAAAGGAGTGGCTCAAGAAGAAGCACGTTAAGGTCCTGGAGTGGCCTAGCCAGTTTCCAGACCTTAATCCCATCGAAAATCTGTGGAGGGAGATGAAGGTTCGAGTAGCTAGCTACAAATCAGTCTCGCTCGAAATCTTACTGACTTGGGAGAGGATCTGCAAAGAGGAGTGGGACAGAATATCTCCTGAGATGTGTGCAAACCTGGTGGCCATGTACAAGAAACGTCTGCCCTCTGTAATTGCCAACAAGGGTTTTGCCACCAAGTACTAAGTCATCTTTTGCAAAGGGATCACTCATTATAATGCACATCAATCTCTGACTTTTGTCTTCTGGGTTTCTGGGGTTTCCCCCCCCCCTGTTGCTATTCTGTCTCTCACAGCTACAATAAACCTACCATTAAAATTATGAACTGCTCATTTCTTTGTCAGGGGGCAAACGGGCAAATTGAGCAGGGGATCAAATACTTAATTCCCTCACTGTAAGTGCTATAAGAAAAGGGATTTCGAAAGGACTGAAAAGAGCCACATTAAATGGAACGACGCTTCTTGGATGCAACAGCATGTATCAGTGTATTTGCAACGGGGTTCCTGGAAATAGCTGTCACAAGATGCTCCCCTCTTCATCTTGGCATGTGGGACACCCGAACCTTTAACTGCTGTTGCTCAGTGAATTTGGCGTTAACAGATAAAATGTGTTGGCTATCCAAGAGCTGTGCACATTCCCCGCACCGCAGTTTTGCTGAGAGGGGACAGATACAACATTTTAGTAATGGTGGAGGTGATCTGATAATGCTGCCGCCGCCACCACCCTTTAAGCCAGGGTGTAGGATGTTTTTTTCAGCCTGATGCCATGGGCCGGCTGGATGCAGAGAAGTGGTAGGAGGCACCTGCTGGGGAACCCCCAAGGGGAGAAGGCTCAGAACCAGGAGATTGGTGGTGGGACGACAATGAGTGGTCAGAGGGAGAAGACTGGGGAGGAGGAGGAGATGTCAGAACCTGAAGAGGCAACAGGGTTTAGTGAGCAGGAAGAGAGGTTCAGACTCAGAGGCAAGAGAGGAGCGGAGCTAAGAGGCAGAGATGAGTAAGGATGCCACGGTAGCCACACCCCAGGACTTCCCCTGCATATCAAGACAGACTCTAGAGATCATCAGGGGGTTTGGGCTGGGTGTTCATCAGTATGCGGATGACACCCATCTCTCTTTTAAATCAGAACCAGTGAAGGCAGTGAATGTCCTGTGTGAGTGTCTGGAGGCGGTTGGAGGATGGATGGTGGCTAACAGATTGAGGTTGAATCCTGACAAGACAGAAGTACTGTTTTGGGGGGACAGGGGGCGGGCGGGTGTGGGGGACTCCGTGGTCCTGAATGGGATAACTGTAGCCTTGAAGGACCAGGTGCGCAGCCTGGGAGTCATTTTGGACTCACAGCTGTCCATGGAGGCACAGGTTAATTCTGTGTCCAGGGCGGCTGTCTACCAGCTCCATCTGGTACGCAGGCTGAGACCCTACCTGCCCGCAGACTGTCTCATCAGAGTGGTGCATGCTCTAGTTATCTCCCGCTTGGACTACTGCAATGCGCTCTATGTGGGGCTACCTTTGAAGGTGACCCGGAAACTGCAATTAATCCAGAATGCGGCAGCTAGACTGGTGACTGGGAGTGGCTGCCGAGACCACATAACACCGGTCCTAAGAGACCTACATTGGCTCTCAGTACGTTTCCGAGCACAATTCAAAGTGTTGGTGCTGACCTTTAAAGCCCTAAACGGCCTCGGTCCTATATACCCTTAAAGGAGCGTCTCCACCCCCATCGTTTAGCCCAGACACTGAGATCCAGCGCCGAGGGCCTTCTGGTGGTTCCCTCACTGCAAGAAGCAAAGCTACAGGGAACCAGGCAGAGGGCCTTCTTGGTAGTGGCTGTGGGATGGAACACTGGGGCAGACAAGTCACAACAGTTCCTAGAGTGTCCACTAACAGGAACTCACCTGGAGGGACACCTGACTACAGGTCAGTTCCTGTTCCTCCAGATATGCTGAAGAGATTAGGTGGGACAAAAGCCCTAGCCTGCAATCACTCGCTCTCTTAGCTACTTCCTCCTTCGATGAGGACACATCTCCAGAGAATCTCTAGTTAGCATGGTTCTCACTCTAGGCCTGCAGCCAAGAGTGAGACCAAATGGAGTCTTACTTTACTAAGTAGTCTCTAGATATATATATACTTGTAACTTTTCTAAGCAAGCCTGCCTTTCTGAGATTATGCTGTAACTCAGGATGAAACTGTAAGTAAACTCTATCTTATTTTATAAACACTGTGTTGTGTATTTCTTTTAAGAGGGACAAAGGGGACCTTTGCCAGGAAGTGTAATATTGAACTATAAAGTGTAATATTGTTATAGAGATTCTAGCGAATCTAACGCACATGCTTTGCTGCGCACAAAAGGGGAATGTCACTCTGCTGATATTGGAAGCTTGCTAACACAAGCTTGGATAGGATCTATCTAATAATATATCCTAATCCACATCCCTAACATTCCCATAGTGGCGCCCGCCCTGTGGAACACCCTTCCATTGGAGGTGAAGGAGATAAACAACTACCTGACATTTAGAAAACACCTAAAGGCAGCCCTGTTTAGGGAAGTTTTTAATCTGTGACATTTCAATGTATTTTAGTATTTGTTGGAAGCTGCCCAGAGTGGCGGGGAAAACCCAGCCAGATGGGCACGGTATAAATAATAATAAATAATAATAATGGCAGATGGAGTGGACGAGACCTATGGTGGGTCCAACGGTCAAGAAGACATTTTCTGCACATGCTATAGAGGGAAGTGAGGGGAAGATGGGGCTCGTCAACCTGGGAAGGTAGCCCATCTAGAGGAAGGAAAACTCTGATCCTAAACCTCCTAAATTCTGTCTTGCAGGATATCTTCAGGAGATATCTTCAGAAGAAGAAAAGGCTAAGGGGTAAACCCTACACAAATCTGGAGAGGAGTCCTATGACGGTTGGATGGTGCCTTGTACGCCTCCTTCTGGAAACTCCTGCAGCCAAACTGGCGCCAAATGTATTACTCTACTCTCCTTTGGACCACATCGGCAATGTATTGTTCTCTGGGCAGCCCAGAGCCTTCATACACACTGCCCAGGCTTGCACCCCAGAAAGGTCGTTTGGTTTGACTTCACCCCCTGAGGTGCGCTCCATTGTCTCTTGAGACAGATGGATGCCAACAACAGTTATTGTGTAAGAAGTATGTACAGTATACATAAATCTGATAATAACTTTTCTCCATCTATGTTCCTGGTTTATTCCGTGGATTCATTCTAGTTTTGCTGGAAGGCCCTCTCCAACTTTCCACCCATCAACATGCATTAAGGTTGATTCCAACTTAGTTTGGGCAGCTTGAGAATAGACCTCACGAGTGTGACATGGTCTGTTGGGTCTCTGAATGAAATCATTCATAAAACCATGACCATTTCATGCTTCTTTTCACCCCCATTTGCAATAAATGAGAGTGGCTTCAATGAGAAGGTTGCTTAAAGGCAACACGTTATTTGCCATTCTGTAACCAAGCCTTAAGTTCTCGTGAAAGTCTCTCTCATAGCTGCCAAGTTATCCCTTTTTAAAAGGGATTTTCCCTTATGCTGAATAGGCTTCCTCGCGAGAAAAGGGAAAACTTGGCAGCTATGGTCTCTCTCTATCTCTCTTTTTTTGGTAGAGGGTGTATGGTAGAGGAAATCTCAATTTCATAGCCTTTTCTCCATCAGTAGGAGTCTTTATGGGTAAAAATATCAGTAGGCTTGTGGTATGTCTTCTTGGTATTCTGTGGAAAGTTTTAGGACATGCCTACAGCAGGCCTACAGAACAAGAAATATAGCAAAGGCTACAAAAGTCTACAAAGTAGGGGCCAATGTTTAACTTATTCTGAATGACCAACTGAAACTCACTGGATTTGCTTGTTTGCCTCATTCCTGTTACCAGTATAGTTGAAGGGCACAGCTGAATCTGGGCACCAGAGCATGAATCTCCAAACTCTGGGTGTTTCCATACTAGGGAGTTTAATGTGGAATTGCCACTCTTCGTTCACTCACTTTTTAGAGAGCACCCACACAATGCCATCATCCAATCATTGTCAACCTGTATTTTAAGAAATTAGGTTTAAAAAAACAAAATAAAACACAAATAGTTGTGGAAATGTGGAGAACTGATTTGAAAGATGGTGAAAACAAGACGCAGATATAAACTGAAATCTGCTTAAAGACCTCCAAAGTCAGGAAGTTCTTCCTAATGTTTAGGTGGAATCTTCTTTCTTGTAGTTTGAGTCCATTGCTCCCTGTCCACTTCTCTGGAGCAGCAGAAAACAACCTTTCTCCCTCCTCTATATGACATCCTTTTATATATTTGAACATGGCTATCATATCACCCCTTAACCTTCTCTTCTCCAGGCTAAACATACCCAGCTCCCTAAGGCGTTCCTCATAAGACATCGTTTCCAGGCCTTTGGCAACCAAAATGGTCAAAGGCTTGGAAACGATGCTTTATGAGGAACGCCTTAGGGAGCTGGGTATGTTTAGCCTGGAGAAGAGAAGGTTAAGGGGTGATATGATATGAAGAACTTCCTGACAGTAAGAGCTGTTCGTCAGTGGAATTTGCTACCAAGGAGTGTGGTGGAGTCTCCTTCTTTGGAGGTCTTTAAGCCAGTGGTTCCCAACAGGTGGTCCACGGACCCCCAGGGGTCTGCGAGCTATGCCAGAGGGGTCCGCAAGATGCTATTAGAATAAAAAATATATTTAATATATTACGTATGATAACAGATTTTTTGTTTTGGCCGCTTCCTGCATGAGCAGAGTCTAGCGCAAAACTAGAATTAGATAGAGGCAGTAGTTCTGCTGTATGCTGTTAGGTGGCGCTTTACAAACACTACTGTTTTGCAAAGAGGCAGCGCACGCATTCTACTAACGCTCACCTCCCCAAGATGCTTTGCGCGCGTCGGCTTCATTTGTGCGCTACTGCGCAGGTACCCTGTCTTCTCCATTCCCCTCCCTCCTCCCTGGTGCGCGCTGCCTCTTTGCAAAACAGTAGTGTTTGTAAATAAAGCGTTGTTTTTCGCGGAAGCTACAGTTCGCGTAGTTAAAAATGGACCGTTGGTTAAAAATATAAAATGTAAAAAGACTCTTAATTTGGCTCTCACTTTTTAATTTTAGGATTAGGAATTAATGGGGGTCCTTGTCACAATAGCGGCTCAATGAGGGGTCCTCGAGAAAATTTTGTTGGGAACCCCTGCTTTAAGCAGAAGCTTGACAGGCATATGTCAAGAATGCTTTGATGGTGTTTCCTGCTCGGCAGGGGGTTGGACTGGATGGCTCTTGTGGTCTCTTCCAACTCTATGATTCTATGATTCTATGACAGATTTCCCCATCCCCAGTTTTCACTAAAACTATCCCAGAGGGATAGGGCCAGATGCACCTGTTGGGAGGGAGTTCCGCACATGAGGAGCCACCACCAAAAAGTCCGTTTCCTGGACACCCACATCATGTACCTCGTGCAGAGGAGGGACTAGCAATCGATGCCCTCAACTGAGCAGCCACATCTTGAGCAGCACTCTCATTATATACATGAACTATTGCTAGCTAAAACTAAGCAAGAATGCTTTTGATTTGGAGGCTGAAATGGCTCCCTTTCTGAAGTACCAAAGAGCTTTTTGTGCAATCCACTCACACAGACTATCACAGGGCAGGTGCTACATTATGAGGTATCATTGAAGAGCAGCAAAATGTCAATATAATAATAATAATAATAATAATAATAATAATAATAATAATAGTTTTATTACCACCACATATTGTGTGCCTCAGATACACACAAAGTGAAGCACATTTCAGTCTTACTGATTAAAAGAGAAATTCAAGAAAGTTGTGACCACTGTGCCTGAAGTCAATGGAAAGTGCTTATCTTTGGCATGCTATGCCGATAATCTGTTGCCAGGGCAGCAACTGAGTGACACACAATCTAATTTACGCACAGAAAGATGGGTTTAAGATGTGCTTTTCTGAGGCGTACATGTTACTAATTTTAAATATACACACAGTGTGCTGAAAAGCAAACTCAATTATGGTTCAGTTTCAGGCCACATCAGTCTGGGGAGATATGACAAGCCTCATCTTTTGATCAGCCTGCATCGTGCAATTTTGCAGAAGGCTCATGGATGTGGTCTAAGCAGGCCCGTGCTCACATGTTTAGTCAAAGGTAACACAAAGCAGTGTTTACCTCTTGAGAGTCCCATGGACTGCAAGAAGATCAAACCTATCCATTCTGAAGGAAATCAGCCCTGAGTGCTCACTGGAAGGACAGATCCTGAAGCTGAGGCTCCAATACTTTGGCCACCTCATGAGAAGAGAAGAATCCTTGGAAAAGACCCTGATGTTGGGAAAGATTGAAGGCACTAGGAGAAGGGGACGTCAGAGGACGAGATGGTTGGACAGTGTTCTCGAAGCCACCAACATGAGTCTGACCAAACTGCGGGAGGCAGTGGAAGACAGGAGTGCCTGGCGTGCTCGGTCCATGGGGTCACGAAGAGTCAGACACGACTAAACAACAACAACACAAAACAGAGCACCTCCACTGCATTTCAGGCCAAAAGGCATTCAACCTCCTGTGTCCCTTTGTTTGTGGATCATTGATGACACTTCATAGGATCATAGGAAGGTGTTGCGTTGGCAGAGTAGCTAAATCACAGCTAGGAAGCCAAATCTTCTGCAAAACTAACTCTTTTCTTGAAATTAAATCACTATTCAAACATTTGTTCAAAAGCTTTTACTTGAAGAACATATAGCTAAAGATGAAGCAAGTATTTACATTCACATGCTTGTCCAAGCATGGGCTTCTTTATTATTATTAATAATAATAATTGAAGATTATAGCTTCTTCCTTTGAACTGGAACTTAATTTGAATGTTCCCTTTTTAGGGAGTGGAGTGTCCTGCCATTTTAATGGATGTTCCGGTCAAGGATGCTTTTATGGGATTCCAGATTCCAGGATGTGCCACTGCAATTCGGAAAGCATGAAACACAGGGTGAATTCAGCATAGCTCAACACCAGGTTATTAAATCCTCTGGAGCACTTTTCATATAGTCTCAGACCACAAGAGTGTCAGCTGCTGCAATAGCTTTTTAAACGTATTGTTGTGAGTTTGCCTGTGTTTGCGGGGTAGGTCTGTAAGACACTTGGGTCCCTTCTAATTCCTAGGATCCTGGAAAATCCAATGGAGGATTCTCTTGGTGAGCTAGCTAGGCAACTCTTTGGTGAGTTAAAGGTCCTAAGTACCATAGCTGCCAAGTTTTCCCTTTTCTCGCGAGGAAGCCTATTCAGCATAAGGGAAAATCCCTTTAAAAAAGGGATAACTTGGCAGCTATGCTAAGTACTGTGGTTAGCATAACAAAAGAAGTTGCAAATGGGGGAGCCCCTCCCTCAACTAGCTGGTAGTTGTTGTTGTTTAGTCATGTCCGACTCTTCATGACCCCATGGACCATAGCACGCCAGGCACTCTTGTCTTCCACTGCCTCCCGCAGTTTGGTCAGACTCATGTTGGTAGCTTCGAGAACACTGTCCAACCATCTCGTCCTCTGTCGACCCCTTCTCCTTGTGCCCTCAATCTTTCCCAACACCAGGGTCTTTTCCAGGGAGTCTTCTCTTCCAGTATACCTGAAGGAGCGTCTCCACCCCCATCATTCTGCCCGGACACTGAGGTCCAGCGCCAAGGGCCTTCTGGCGGCTCCCTCGTTGCGAGAAGCCAAGTTACAGGGAACCAGGCAAAGGGCCTTCTCGATAGTGGCACCTGCTCTGTGGAATGCCCTCCCACCAGATGTCAAGGAGAAAAACAACTACCAGATTTTTAGAAGACATCTGAAGGCAGCCCTGTTTAGGGAACCTTTTAATGTTTAATAGATTATTATATTTTAATATTCTATTGGAAGCCGCCCAGAGTGGATGGGGAAACCCAGCCAGATGGGTGGGGTATAAATAATAAGTTGTTGTTGTTGTTGTTGTTGTTGTTGTTGTTGTTGTTGTTGTTAGGTGGCCAAAGTATTGGAGCCTCAGCTTCAGGATCTGTCCTTCCAGTGAGCACTGAGGGCTGATTTCCTTCAGAATGGATTGGTTTGATCTTCTTGCAGTCCATGGGACTCTCTCCTCCAGCTGGTAGTTAGAAGGACAATAATTGAGGGCAGTGGTGTGTGAGAGCTGGAAGCAGGCTTCAGGCAGAAGCCAGAAAACAAGAGCCCTCCTCTGCACATAGAATCATAGAGTTGGAAGAGACAACAAGGGCCATCTAGTCCAACCCCCTGCCAAGCAGGAAACACCATCAAAGCATTCCTGGCATATGGCTGTCAAGCCTCTGCTTAAAGACCTCCAAAGAAGGAGACTCCACCACACTCCTTGGCAGCAAATTCCCCTGTCGAACAGCTCTTACTGTCAGGAAGCTCTTACTGTCTTACATGTTCCAGTGCTGCTTCAGGGCCATCTTAAGCGCCCCTGGCGCCGTGGAGCGACGGATACCTCCGGTGCCCCCCCCACCCCATTTCCCAGCGCGGTGGGCGGGCGGGCGGGCGGGCGCAGCACAGCTGCCACAGGCGCTGCTGCGCGGCGCCGCGGCGGACGGGCAGGCACAGCGTGGTTGTGGAACCGGCGGACCGGGCAGGCGCAGCGGGGGTCTACCTAGAGCCGGCCCTGTCCAGCTTGTCAATATCCTTCTTAAATTGTGGTACCCAGAACTGGACACGGGGTTCCAGGTGTGTTCCAACCAAGGCAGAATAGAGCAGGAATGAGGAAGCGTGCATTCTCTGGCTGCTCTTTGGAATACAACTCCCAACATCCAATTACTAGGGGCTGATATCAACTTTGCTCCCCCAATAAAAGGTTTGAGTGTGTGTCCCCGCACTCCCGGCAGAGTTGATGGGCATTTCCATTCAAATAGTGTGTGTGCACCGCGTCTTGTGATCAATTATGTGGGGCTTACCTCCCCACCCACACATTTTATTCAAGTTGGCAACCCTGGCTGAGATTCCTGCATTGCAGGCGTTGGACTAGACGGCCCTTGGGGGGGGGGGGGACTTCCAGTTCTATGATTAGTGAGCTTTGGTCACGCTGGCTAGCACTGATGGGAGTTGGAGTCTAATAGAACTGGAGACCCGTAGGTTCGCAGTCTCTGCTTATGGGGCGAGGGAGTAGCTTAGTGATTGGGGAAGGTCCGTAGCTGAGCATCTGGAAAAGGCAGGACTGGGGGAAACGGAGGAAGGAATACTGTCATGGTGGCGGGGAGGGAAGCGGACCCGATTCCTGCATTGTAGGGGGCGAGGGTTGGACTAGATGAGCCTCGGTGCCCTTTCCAACTCTACCATTGTACGATCATATGCAAAGGCGGCGAGTTTGCTGTTGCTGTTGCGCGCATTAGCCGCGTGCAGCGTGCATAACACTCGTATCCCGAGCTTGTTTCCTGCGATTACAAGCGAGGAAGAGGAGGGACGGCAGGTGACAAAGGGCGCCTCAGTGCAGCTTGCCCAGCTGACAGTCCCAAGACGTCGCCTTCTGACAGAGAAGAGGAGGGCTGCCGTGGCAAAACGGCGCGATAAATACCAGATGGCCGGCGCGCAAGCAGCCCTGCACCAGGCGCAACCCTGAAGCCGCGGGCGAGCCGTCCATTCCACTTCTTTGTGCAAGGCGCGCCGCAGCTCAGCTCCGCAGCAAAGCAGCCCTCCTCTGGATCCCGCTGCCCTTCCATCTCTGCAAAAGGTGGGGACCCAAAGTCCCCTGCAGAAACCTCCGCTCCCAGCGTCGTCGGGGACCCTTAGAGCTCCCATTGGGCATGCACCAGTGCGCTGCCCTTGCAAACTCCGCCGCCGCCGCTTTGCCAGGCATTTTGGCGCAGCATTAGAAAATCTCCGTCGTAAATTCCCCCTCGAAGTCTCGACTGTGCCGTCGGTTGCGCCCCTGCGCTCCTCCTCCGAAGCGCGTCGCACTTGCTGCTCCATGGAGCGCCCGCGGCTGGAAGCTCAGTGCTACCGAAACGGGGACTGCCACCCCGGACGCCTCCTCGGGGGCTCGAGCGAGCTGGCGGCTGGAGGCGGCGGCAGCAACCCCTGCGAGATCCGGAGGCCGGCGGCAAAGCACCCGCGCCCGCCGTCGGACAAAGGCAGCCGGGCCCGGGAAGGCGAGGAGCGGGAAGAGAGGGATGGGCTGCCTGCCCTGGAGGTTGCGTACGCCACCATCCTGGAGAACCTGGGCGAGGACCCGGCCCGGGAAGGGCTGCTGCTCACGCCCCGTCGGGCCGCCAAGGCCATGCAGTTCCTCACCAAGGGCTACCGCGAAACCGTCGGAGGTGAGATGCCCACCCGCCTTTCTTTCTTTTCTCGTTTTGAAAAAAGCCGCCAATGGTCTGGTTGCACCTTAAAGGCTTCCTATAGTTATTAAGTCGTAAGGCTAAGCCTTCGTGGGCTAGATCAGCTGCGTAAAATAAGTACCTCTCCTCGTTTCATCTTTTGAAGACCTGCTAAAATCACTTCTGTTTCATAGGGGACTATTCAGAATACACCTTCCCACAATTTCTGATTTTAAAAATGCAGGCAATTAAAAATTCACCTTCCCATAATGTCTTTATTTTAAAGCTTTTTATGTTTTTACTGTATGGCTTTTGTTATTTTTTTATTTTGTTTACAATAAAATAATATTATTTTATTGTAAAAAAAATTGCACATTTTTATATTTTGTTTACAATAAAATAATATCATTTTATTGTAAAAAAATTGCACATTTTTATTATATAGCTTTGTTGTAAACCACTCTGGTGGTTGTTTTTTTAAAAAATTAATTGCGATATAAAAGACATTTTAATGAATGAAAAAATATTAATGTTAGATTTCTTACCCACCTTTTACCGTGAGGTGTTGGGGAAAATTACAGTCATTAAAAAAACAACAACACACACACAACAACAGTATTAAGATCAGTTAAAACAATTTAAAATCCAGGGAATAGGATGGGCCCTAAAAATATGCTGCTGGTATATTCATAAAATCATAGAATTGTAGCGTTGGAAGGGACCACGAGTGTCATCTAGTCCAACCCCCTGCAATGCAGGAATCTTTTGCTCAAAGTGTGGCTCGAACTCAAGACCCTGAAATTAAGAGTCTCACGCTCCGCCAACTGAGCTAAAGGCATTTTCTTTTCTATTGGCACTGAACAATCTGGTCATCACTTTATTAAGTATATCCAGTATTGTTCCTCCTCTTGGAAGACTGTGTCTGTGTGATCTCTTTCGCATGCCTTTCTTTCTATTAAAAAGTGGGTTTTCGCAATTAGTCAGCAGCAATTCTCATCCTGCCTCACCGTTGATTGTGCTTGGAGCTGTAGTGATATATATCTATATCTATATCCACATCTATATCTAATCTATCTATCGATCTTAGATTTTATACGTATATGAGAATAGGTAACCGTAAATTGTATAATAATTGTATAAATTGTATAAATTGTATAACCGTAAATTGTATAATAATAGGCCTGACCTGGAAATATTGAAATATCAGCAAGGCTGCAATGCTATACTGAACTGCTTGGGATGGATTTTACATATATACTGCTTGTCCTCAGCAAACTTGTGCCCAAATTGACTTAAAGCAAACATTCAGAGACATCGGAATAGAGAACACTTGGAAATACAAATATACAAAATACGGAACGTGTCAGTGAATTCACAAATAACAAAAATCCGCAATAAAAAAATTATAAACATGCACATTTTCTCCGCTGTAGCTGACACACTTTATATCTCTTTTTTCTTTACTGCCAACCCTTGAGGGACATAGCAAATACACATACTGTCACAGTGGCCGGAGTGGACTACTTCAGAGTAACGACGCTACGCAGCTCTGCATTTTATTCTTTTATTGGTGCTGCGTATTTACAGTGCTCAAGTCATTGCTATTTACACGGAGCGATGTTGTCAGTCTGTTTCAGAACCTCCTAATGGCTTTTGGCGCGTCTTTCTCCAACACAAAAGCTTTGGCAGACCCATCCTCTTGCCCCTCCTCTTCCTGCGTAATTCTGGAGTTGGAGGGATGGGTCTTCCCCCCTTGCTTGCCCCTTCCTGTCCCACCTGGGACCCTGGCTCCTCTACCTTGCCTGAGCCTCGGACACGACTTCCTGCTTCCCCACTGGAATCGGAACTCTCCCTGCTTTCCCCTTTGCTCGGGGACGGGCTTGAACTCAGGAGGGGAGGGACTTCGCGATATCCCCTGTCCCTCACATCCACCCCCCTCCCAAGCTCTCCTTCACCCCTCCCCAGGCCCCCCCCATGTGTCGGTGACGACTGGAAGCCTAAGAACTCAGTGCTCTCCGAGCCCGTTGGTGTGAATACCTCCCCCCAGTCCTGCGAGCCCCCCCCTTCCGCCTGGGCGGACGGGAATCCCAAAAAGTCCGTGGCGTCAGAGCTGGTGGGGGTAAAAACGTTCTGCCAATCTGCTCCTTCCTCTGACTGGGTGGATCTCGGTGACACCCATACCTCATCCTCTGGTTCCTCAAACTCCGCTTCCCAGCGCCATGGTGAGCTGCTCTCCCGTGCCTCCTCCTCCTCCCCCTCCCTTTCCATGTGCCAGGGCTTGGGTCTGTGGGGAAAGAGGGCGTGAAATTCTTCCACCAAGAATTCCTCCTGTATCTGAGTGGCTGGGACCCATTCATTCTGGGACGGTGGAGCATCCTCCCATGCCATGAGGTACTCCAGTCCCCCCACCCCCCACCTTGAATCCAGGATGGCCGTGGCCTCATTGAGTTGCTCCCTGCCTTCCCTCTCCCCCCCTCCCTCGGGGGTTTGTTCGCTGTCTCGGAGCCTGCTGCTTTCCCTGTACGGCGACAGCAGCGATCTATGAAACACTGGATGCACCCTCATGTCCTCTGGCAGTGCCAGCCTGTATGCCACCGGGTTTACCTGTTGCGTGACCGTGAAGGGGCCCAGCCTTTTGGGTGCCAGCTTTTTGCACCTCCCTCTGGTGGGAAGGCCCTCCGAGGACAACCACACCTTGTCCCCCACCCTGATGACCTCCCCTTGTCGCCTGTGGCGATCTGCCCCCTTTTTGTACGCTTCCTTGGCCCTCTCCAAGTGTTCTCTGAGCTGCTGGTGCACCGTCTCCAGTTCCTCTGCCCAATCCTCAGCCTGTGGGCCCTCCTCCTCCTCCTCCTCCCTCTCCCTCTCTGGGAAAGATCTGAGGTCGCGCCCGTAATTGGCCTTAAAGGGCGACACCCCTGTGGAGACGTGCACTGCATTGTTGTAGGCAAATTCTGCTAGTGGCAAGCGATCCACCCAGTCCGTTTGCCGCTGGCTGACGTAGCATCTCAGGTACTGCTGCAGAATGGCGTTGACCCTCTCCGCTTGTCCGTTGGTCTGCGGGTGTCTAGCCGTCGACAAGCTGACCTCCACCTGCAGGAGGTTCATGAGCCGCCGCCAGAACCTGGAAACAAATTGGCGGCCACGATCCGAAATAACCCTTAAAGGTAATCCATGCAGTCTGAAAATGTGATCAACAAACAGTTTGGCTGTCTCTTCTGCCGAGACTGCCCTGGCACACGGTATAAAGTGACACATTTTGGACATAAGGTCCACCACCACCAACACTGCAGTCTTACCCCTGGACGAAGGCAGATCTGTGATGAAGTCCATGGACACCACTTCCCACGGCCTGTGTGGTGTGGCTAAGGGCTCCAGCAACCCTGGTGGCGCTGCTCTGACCACCTTCGCCCGCTGGCAGGTGGTACAGCCCCTTACATAGTCTCGAACATCTTCCCGCACCCCTGGCCACCAGAAGTGTCTCATGACTAGGTGAGCGGTTTTGTCCCTTCCAAAATGCCCCGCTGTAGGGTTGTCGTGCATCTGCTTGAGGACCGTACGTCGAAGCTGGGTGGTGGGTAGGTACAGCGCACCCTTGTAGAAAAGCAGCCCTCTGCGTTCTGCAAAGTCTTTTGCCTGCTCCCTCCCCCCTCTCAGTTCTCTGAAGATGCGGTTGGCAAATTCATCCGCTGCCGTCAGTGCTGTGAGTTCTGCCTCGCTCACCACAGCTGCTCCGCAGGACCATGCCGACGGGGGGAAAATGTGCCTTGGGGCTGGTGGCGCCTCCTCCTCCATGTACTCTGGCTTGCGGGAGAGGGCATCCGCCCTGACATTCTGCTCCCCCGGGATGTAGTGGATGGAGAAGTTGAAGTTCGAGAAGAACTCTGCCCACCGTATCTGCCGCTGGTTGAGCACCCTGGCAGTTCTCCAGAACTCCAGGTTCTTGTGGTCTGTGCACACCTGGATGGGGTGCTTCGCGCCCACCAGGAAGTGTCGCCAGTGCTGGAACGCAGCGTAGATCGCAAGAAGTTCCCTATCAAACACTGTGTAGTTGCGTTCAGGCTGTGTCAGCTTCCTGGAGAAGAAGGCACAGGGTCTCCACTCCCTGTTGGCGTCCAGTTGCAACAAAATTGCGCCCACAGCTTTTTCAGAAGCATCAGTCTCAATGCGTAGGGGCGCGTCCTGCACCACATGGAACAGGTTTTGGTCTGAGGCGAACACTCTCTTGAGGCTTTCGAACGCTGCTTGCGCCTCTGGTGTCCACTTGAACTTCTGCTTGCCTCTCAGGCAGTCCGTGATGGGAGCCGTAACGCGAGAGAAGTTCTTGATGAACTTCCTGTAGAAGTTAGCGAAGCCTAGTAGGCGTTGGGCATCTTTGCGCGTCCTGGGGCTGTGCCAGTCCAGGATGGCCTGCACCTTGTCCTTGTCCATCGCCAGCCCCTTGTCTGACAGCTTGTAGCCCAGGAAGTCCACCTCTTTGGTGTGAAACTTGCACTTCTCCAGCTTCACATACAGGTGGTTCTCCTTCAGGCGTTGCAACACCTCTCTGACATCTTTCACATGCTGCACTGGGTCATTCGAGTAGATAAGGATGTCATCTAGGAAGACCAAGCATTTCCTGAAGAGGAGGGACCCCAGGACGTGGTGCATGAAGGCCTGGAAGCATGCTGAGCCCCCTTGCAAACCGAAGGGCATCACCAGATATTCAAAAGAGCCCAGAGGCGTGAACATCGTGGTTTTCCATTCATCTCCTTCCCGGATCCTGATCAAGTTGTACGCCCCCCTTAGGTCCAGCTTGGTGAAAATCTTGCCCCTGCGTGCCGCTGTCAGGAGATCATCCACTCTGGGCATGGGGAAAGCCACGGGCTCTGTCACCGAATTCAGCCGTCTAAAGTCCACCACAAGACGGCGCTGTTGCGTGTCTTTCTTGTCCACCCAGAAGACCGGGCTGCCCCCTGCTGCCTTGCTTTCCCTTATGAACCCCCGCTTGAGGTTCTTGTCGATGAAAGCGCGCAGATCCTCCAGCTCCTGGTCTGACATGGCGTACAGCTTGGCTGGGGGTATCGTCGCCCCTGGCACCAGGTTGATCTGGCAGTCAAAAGGCCTGTGCGGGGGTAGGTGGTCGGACTCCGCTTCGCTGAAGACCTCCTGCAGGTCCCAGTACGGCTTGGGTATTGCCTCACCCCCTTTGATATGCATGGTGGCCACCGTGGCTATCGGAGGCCCCTCCCCTGGTTGGTGCTGCATGCAATGTTCCAGACAAAAGTCTGACCCAAACGTGATGCACCTCTGGTGCCAACTGATGGAGGGGTCGTGGCGCGCCAGCCAGCTCATGCCCAAGACGATGGGGGGGTCTGAGATGGTGGTGACGTTGAACGCCAGTGTCTCTGAGTGCCTTCCCACCGTCATTCTCATGGGGGGGGTTTGATGTGTGATGGCCCCGCCCAGCAGCTCCCTGCCGTCAATGGTTGCTACGTGCAGAGGAAAATCCAACTGCAAAAGCTGGATTTGGTGCTCTTCTGCAAAGCTTCTCGAGAAGAAGTTGGCGGACGCCCCACTGTCAAGTAAGGCGAGGACCGTCAGGGGATAGCCATTTGGGAGCGTTAGCGTCACTTCTAGAACCACTCCTGCTCTGGGAGGGGTGGGCTGGCTCTGCACCTCTCTGTGCGGGTGGGCGGGCTGGGGCTGTTGTCTGCTGACTGTGCCTGGCTGCTGCCCCTTGTCTCCTGCAGCCAGGCTTTCCCGTTTCCCTGCTGTGGTGCTGCGTCAGTGGGGGAGGGCACCACCGTTCCCGCCTTTCCTTGCCACTCCCTGCGATGTGGGCAGTCTCTGACGAGATGCTGGGGTGAGTTGCAGAGAAAGCAATTCCCGCCCCTTCCCTCCTTGCGCCTTGGCGCCGCTGGGGTTTGAAAAGCCCGCGCGCGCGCGCTATCAATCTGCATGGGCTCCTGGTCCTGGCTGGCTCCAGGCGTGGCCTGAAAGGGTTGTTGAGGGAGTGGCTTCTCCTGCGACCGTGGGAACCAAGCCCGCTTTGCGCGCGTCGCTTGCTTGTCGTTCCACCGGGATTCCTGCCTCACCCCCACCGCCAGAGCTGCTTTGCTCAGCTGATCCATAGTACTGGGCTTTGGACCTCTCGAGAGTTCATCCTTCACCTCCTCTCTCAAACCCAAGTAAAACGCAGCTTGCATGGGAGGCGAATCCAAAACCCACCCCAGTCTGTGCACCAGCATGGTGAATTTCGCCCAATATGCGCGAACTGTCATATTTCCTTGGCGTAAATTATGCAGTTCCTCCTTAGTCTGGTCCAAATGACTATCGGACGAATACATCGTCCTCAAACCTTCTAGAAATTGTTGGACATTTTTCATGCAAGGATTCTTGGTTGCGATTAATGGTCTTAGCCACTCCCTGGCTGCTCCGGTGAGATGTTCCACAATAAACGCTACTCTGTGCTCATCATCGGGGAACTCATTCTGGTGCAGCTCAAGAGCATACACGATCTCAGTCTCAAAGCCCTGAAACTCCTTCGGGTCTCCATTGAACTTGCTTACAAGGGTCCCTGCTCTCCTTCCTGGCAGCACTTGGACTTGGGGAGCCCCTCCCGCCTTGTTTTTCTCTGCATCCAGCTTGTTTTGGAGGTCTACCGCCACCGCCCTTAAATGCTGCTCTTTTTCCTGGAGCTCTCTCACCTGTTCCGCAAGTTGTAGCCGGTCGTCCTGGACCTTCTTAGTCTCCTCTTTAGCTGCCTTCAATTCTCCCTGCGCCTGCAGCGACAGCTGTTGCAGTTCTAGCTGGGCTTGCTCAGCGATCTGCCGCCACTTCTCCGCCTCGGACACGCTCATCCCGGCAACTCCGAAGTAGCCCAAAAATGATTAGGAGGTTGCTGTCACAGTGGCCGGAGTGGACTACTTCAGAGTAACGACGCTACGCAGCTCTGCATTTTATTCTTTTATTGGTGCTGCGTATTTACAGTGCTCAAGTCATTGCTATTTACACGGAGCGATGTTGTCAGTCTGTTTCAGAACCTCCTAATGGCTTTTGGCGCGTCTTTCTCCAACACAAAAGCTTTGGCAGACCCATCCTCTTGCCCCTCCTCTTCCTGCGTAATTCTGGAGTTGGAGGGATGGGTCTTCCCCCCTTGCTTGCCCCTTCCTGTCCCACCTGGGACCCTGGCTCCTCTACCTTGCCTGAGCCTCGGACACGACTTCCTGCTTCCCCACTGGAATCGGAACTCTCCCTGCTTTCCCCTTTGCTCGGGGACGGGCTTGAACTCAGGAGGGGAGGGACTTCGCGATATCCCCTGTCCCTCACACATACTTTTGCCGTTTTCATTTCAGGGCCACATTAATCTCTGGCTATAACAATCAGCTCCTTGGTTCTTGCTGCCTGGAAGCAAGTTGATTAGCAATCCTCTTAGAGACTTCCGGTCTGCCGCGCCGGCTAAAGAAGACGCAGGGACTGCGAGCTCCGCAGTCCCCGGCATCGCGGAGGGGAGGGGGGAATTCCTCTTAAACCTTGTTCCAGGGTTACTGGATTATTCCTATAATGTAGCCATTCAGCACTATCTGGGAATTGAGGGTGTGTGTGTGTGTGTGTGTGTGTGTATGAATGAATAAGGTTTATAATCAGTAAGCGTTGGAAGTTTACTTGCATTTGTTTTACAGCCATGTGCAACTTTGAACACACAGACACGATTCTCATTTCAAGGGATAAGACTTGTTGTAGAATGTGGCTGAGGAACCTGAAGCGGGAGCCCTGATCCTACATGAGCATTGCTCACGCCCCATACTAGTAGTTCAGTGGGATTTGGGGTACTACTTTGACTAAAATAGCTCCCATCCCCAAAGCAGGACCCCAGAATCTGAAGTCAACATGCCAACTCCCAACTAAAAATGTGACACTGGCACTTAGCAGGTTACTTTAGGGACCATCTTTACCCATCCAAACCTGCCTGGGCACTAAAGGAGGCCTTCATTCTCACTGGAAATGTGATTGGCAGGTACTAGGAACAGGGCCTTTTCAGTGGTGGTGCCGCTGGACTAATGGAAGCCATTTCCTGGAGAAATCATCTTCTCCCACTTATTGACAGGTTTTCTTTGGGTGTCTTAAACTGTTTAATGCTCTTTCTAGTGCCGCTGATAGCTTTTAAATGCATTTTTAGATTCATTTGTACTGTTTTTAATATGTTGGTTTTCATTGTTTTGATGTTTGGGCCGCATTTGTGGAAATGTGGGATGAAAAGAAATCAAAAGAAGTGTTGACATATTTTTCTAGGGCCGCCTATCTAGTTTGACCTAAACATTCTTGGTCTGTTACTTGTGGGGTATTTAAAATGCAGTCAAACAAACAATTCATGTTCTGCTGCTAGATAGGCAGATAATAGGAGCTGAAGCTCACAGAATTTGCCCGTACGTTTGCTAGAAAGAACTCTGTGAGAGACACTCCCACTGTGCCCTGACAGAGGAAGAGCATAGATAGGTTTCCTCAACCTTGGCCCTCCAGATGTTTTTGGTCTACAACTCCCATGATCCCTAGCTAGCAGGAACAGTGGTCAGGGATGATGGGAATTGTAGTCTCAAAATATCTGGAGGGCTGAGGTTGAGGAAGCCTGATCTATGCCCTTCCTCTGTCGGACTGTGTGATTATTGTTTTAAGGGGGGGAAATGGGGAAAATACCAGAAGAATCCAGTCTGCCTTAAAGCATGCTGGATTCCTTAAACAAAAAGGCTAAAACTGGCCTATCTAAGTGTTAGGAAAACATTCTTTAAGAAACAGATAAAAGTTCCTGGAAACTTTAAAGAGTGTTCCAGAATTTATCTTTAGTGTGTAGGAGTGGCACTCTAGGCTTGATTGGTGTCAGCTGGAGGTGCAAATAAAGGGAGGAAGTTGCAGGCTGCAATTTCCGTACAAGGAAAACACACACACACACACACACACACGCACCTCCCGGAGGGGCGGGACACACGTTCCAGGGCCGTGGCGCGCTTCTCGGAGAGCCGCGGCACGCCTCCCGGGGGCATGGCGCGCCTCCGGGAGGGGTGGAGCATGGCGTGCCTCCCGGAGGGGCAAAGCACGCGTTCCAGGGGCGTGGTGCGCATTTTGGGGGCAGGGCGGGCGCCCGCGATGGCGCCCCTTGGACCCCACCGCTTGGGCCGGCCCGCCCCTACCGCCCCTACCTTCCTACGCCCCTGCACACACTGTCAGCACACGCTGACAACAAGGTTGGAAGTAAGACAATGTGTGCTGCTGATAACTGTGAGTTTTGCTGTGTCAGGATTGTTAATTACTGGACTGAGATTATACTGTGCTGGAGAGATAAAGAAAGAATGTAAATAGCTTGTATATAATAGTAACAGAAATGCTTGTGCAACCAGTCAAGCAATAAAGAAGCTCTTGTCTGTGAATTTGAGCATGACTCCTGTTCTTGTCCTCCGCCTCAGTAAGAAGTGGTTTTACCGAGGTGCCACCACACAAGCAGAAAAGCGCAGCGGAAGTGTGTGGGCGGTAACCTCTAATACTAAGCTCCCCCTTTTAAGCTGGCAAATGGTTGGCACCCTGCTGAACTCACAAACATGAGGAAAGAAGGATAATATCTAATAAATATATCCTCTCCTAGCATCTATCCACATCCCAACATTACTAATTATTCTTTATTCACGGCCGGAACTGGTAGATGGAACAAAGTGCACTTGCCTGCTGTTCCGTGAAAAGCTTCTGTTTTGTCTTTTCAGACATACTCAACGATGCAGTTTTCGATGAGGACCACGACGAGATGGTGATCGTGAAGGACATTGATATGTTTTCCCTCTGTGAACATCACTTGGTACCTTTCTTTGGCAAGGTACTGGTTACCCGACATGCTTTGAATAGAATATATTAGAATAGAATAATTTATTGGCCAAGTACCAAACATACTTGGAATTTTGCTTTGACTACATTTGTGGTCTCAACCAGTGTTGGCCCCCTGCTGGAGTGGCTGGGGAAACCCAGCCAGATGGGCGGGGTATAAATAATAAAAACCTTTGCCACTCTGCTGCGAATCAGAGACTGACCAACTTGTCCTGATCTGCACATTCCTGTCTTGGAAGATTCCAGTTGTGAATCCAGTATTAATCATTCTTCCCTCTCCGTTTGAATCTGCAGGTGCACATTGGATATTTACCGAGGAAGAAAGTGGTTGGCTTAAGCAAACTTGCAAGGTTCTTATTATTCAGCGTGCTTGTCCATTTTACGGAATTCACCGGTGCAATGCTGCTGTTGTAAGATGGCTTTGAAAGGGAATTAAGAGAAATTTGTGAAGGAGAGGTTGTGCCTGTGGCTCTTAGCCAGCATGGCCATACAGAACCTCCAGGTTCAGTAGCAGTGTGTCACTGAATAACACTTGCTGGAGAGCGATAATAAGAAATCATTGTCTTCAGACCATGCCTGCCCACTGTGGGGAAATGGGGTGTTGTACCCGATGGACCAATCTGCTATCTCTGTGGTGCAATGGGCCAGTGCGTCCAGCTGTTAACTGGCTGGTTGGTGGTTCGAGCCCACCCAGGGATGGCTGTGGGCAGGATCATAGCTGCCAAGTCTCCCGTTTTCCCCGGGAAACCCCCGTTTTTACTTACCTTTTCCCGGTGGCCCCCCGTATCACTTCGTCTCCCGTTTTTCTCCGTTATTTTCTCCTGCCGGCGGCCATTTTTTTTCTTTCTGATTTGCCCTTCTATGGGCACAAAATATGGCCCCCGGGGGCTTCAAAAGTCGCATCTACGCATGACTGGAAGTGCATAGATGTGACTTCCTGTGTCGGCGGCGGCCATTTTGGTGCCCATAGGTGGGTGGGGCGACACCGGAAGTTGTGTTGACGCACTTCCGGTCATGCGCAGAAGCTACTTTTGAAGCCGGCGGTGGCCATTTTTGGTGCCCATAGAAGGGCAAAGCGACACCGGAAGTTACGTCGACGCAACTTCCGGTGTCACACAGCTGCTGGTCCCGGATTCTGCAGTCCGGGACTTGGAAGGTAAGGGCAGGATTCCTGCAATGCAGGGGGTTGGACTACATGACCCTTGGGATACCTTCCAGCTCTGTGACCTTTTGTCTGATCCATCATGGCTCTTAGGTTTTGAAGCATGCTTCAGTGGGCATTTACGTGCATTTTGTGTGTGCGCACAAAATTAGAAGTTACATGCGATCTGGTATGTTAACACTGATAAGTGAAACGAAATTTAAAAAAAATTTCCTTTCAGTAGCACCTTAGAGACCAACTTAAGTTTGTCATTGGTATGAGCTTTCATGTGCATGCACATTTCTTCAGATACACTGAAACAGAAGTCACCAGGCCCTTATCTATAGTGAGAGGGTGGGGAGGGGTATTACTTAGAAGGGTGGCGGGAATGGGTGATTGACTGATAGGTGTGAAAACCCGTTGATGACTGTTAGCGACTGCAGTTGGTCTTACAGGAAAAAGCAAAGGGTGAGATGGCTAAAGATAGCTTTATCATGTATAATGAGATAAGAATCCAATGTCTTTATTCAGACCAGGTCTCTCCATGGTTTTAAGTTAGGTGATAAGTTGCAGTTCAGCAACTTCTCTTTCCAGTCTATTTCTGAAATTCTTTTGTAATAAGACAGCTACTTTGAGATCTTGTATAGAATGTCCTGGGAGATTGAAGTGTTCTCCTACTGGTTTCTCTGTCTTGTGATTCCTGATGTCAGATTTATGTCCATTTATCCTTTGGCGTAGGGTTATCACTGATAAGTGAGATAATTGGTTTATTGGCCATGTGTGTCTCCTAAACTGCTGAGCTCAGGACCAGACTTCCCAGAGGTATCTGAGAGCTGAACTTGACTTGATCAAGCAGAGCTTTCCTTAAGTTCCTATATTATTGTTCTGCATAATTCTGAGAACCCCAAATGTCAGTCTCCAGTTGGGAGAAGCTGTTGGTGGAAGGGTGCTGATGTGTTCTGACCCTTCCCCACTCCCAAGAAAAGGACAAGTCTTTATTTGAAAGCATGAGTACAGTCGTACCTTGGAAGTCGAATGGAATCCATTCCAGAAGTCCGTTCAACTCGTCCAAAACGTTTGAAAACTAAATTGCGGCTTCTGATTGGCTGCAGGAAGCTCCTGCAGCCAATCAGAAGCCCCCTTGGATGATCAGGTTCCAAAAGAACATTTGCAAACCGGAACAATCGCTTCCAGGTTTGCGGTGTTCCGGAGCCAAAATGTCCAAGTTCTAGGGCGTTCGTGATTCAAGGCAAGGTACTACTGTACTCCAAAGGTAAAACCTTGACCTCTGTAGCCTGAGAGTGAGTCTCTCTTCTTCCCGTTTTGCATTCCATTTGCTTGTCTGTTTTTTGACACCATGCCATTTATTTTCTCTCACCATTATCTTTTCTCCCTCCAGAATCGTTGAAATATTCAGCCGAAGGCTTCAAGGTTTGTATCCTTTCTGTAATATGGTGCAACTCTGCCTTCTTGCTAACGCCCCTATGTTCCTCCAATGCCACCCCTAGGATTCACTCTAGGGCAAGAGTGGCTAACCTGTGGCCATCTTGACCAGGGGTTCCCAAACTTGGGTCTTCAGCTGCTTTGGACTACACTTCCCATCATCCCTGACCACTGGTCCTGCTAGCCAGGGACAATGGGAGTTGCAGTCCAATAACAGCAGAAGACCCAAGTTTGGGAAACCCTGATCTAGACCTTCCTGAACTACAACTCCCAGACTGTTGGCCATACTAGCTGGGGCTTCTGGGAGTTGGTGTCTGACACCACCTGGAGGGGCAGAAGCTAGGCACCCCTCTTAGGGGCATGAATTCCCCCGAGTGTGCTGTGAGAAACAAAATTGCTTTAAGAATCCTGCGGGCCTCTGGATATTGTGGAATTCCAAATCCCATCAGCCTTATTATCCAGTATAACCAGTGGTAAGGGAGTTGTAACCCTACAACATCTGGAGGGCCACAGGTTCCCCATCCCCAATAACTGCCAGCAGGGCTGCTTTGCTCTCTGTTCCTCCAAGTGCCCCCCTCCATATCCGCTTCATACGGAGAGCTGGAGGGGAAAGGCAGTGGGAGGTCAGCACGGTGCACTGGTAGGAGCAGCAGAATGGGAAGATGGCAGCCCTGCAAGTCAAATCTTCCAAGACAGGAATGTACCGATCAGGACAAGTTGGTCAGTCTCTGATTCGCAGCAGAGCGGGCAAAGGTTTTTTATCTTCAAACTAGCTGGCCCGGCCACGCGTTGCTGTGGCTCATCCCTGTGCTTTCCCCCCACCCTGTCCTGACCCATGACCTATTCTGTCGCCTTCTCCCCCCAACACCCAGCCATGCGAGTCCCCACCTCCATTCAGCCTAGTTTGTAAAGGCAAGCTGAGGTGCTGTGGAGAAGAGGGAAGGTTTTCTAGCTGCAGTACCAGTGTAGCTGCCACTAGAGGGTGCTGTTTTGCAACCTCTTCTGACTTCTTTTCCCCAGCATGCACTTTTGGGTGAGTTGTGTGTTCTGAAACACGGGGTTTGGGTTTTTTTTTTTTTACCTTGCGCAGGTGTGACATCTGTCTACGGCAACGGTATATGCTTCCTCTCACAATAGTATGGGACGTTGTGTGCAAATTTGAACGCTATCGGTCAAGCGGCTTCAGAGAAAAGTGGAAACACACCCACATGCCCTTTTTACATTTTTATAGATATAGATGGGGGGGAGAGATAGCTAGAAAAGGTCTGTCACTGGGAACTCATGTTGAGTGCTGAAAGCAAATTCCGGGGCTGAGCAGCTACTCCTTAATTCTCCTTAATTGTTCTCCTTAATTCTAAGTCAGAGGGGAGCACTCAGGGGTGGAGGAAGGGGGTGGGGTGGGGGTGGTCTTCCCTGGGTGTCATCACTGGGGGGGGGGTGACATTCGGCGCGGTGTCTGCTTGCGACTCCCAAGCTGTGCCGCCTTGCTGATGGCCTTCCCCCTTTCCTCCTTCATTTTGACAGCTCAGGGGAGGCTTGGGAGTTGCGGGCAGGTGGCGCGCCATTGCCTCCCTCTCCCGGGAAGCTTCCTGGGGGGGTGGGAGCATCCCCAAGCTGTCAAAAGGAAGAGGAAAGGGAGGAAGTCTACTGGGAAAGCGGCGTGGCTCCCCCCTCGCCCAGGAAGCAGCCCGTTATGGGCAGTTCGCTCCACCTCCCTGGGCGGCTCACCCCCTGGGACACTCGCCATGGCCGCCGCTCCCCTGGGATGCTCACCCCGCCCCCATGGTCCTGCCCCGGGGTGCACAGCATGTGCACCGCTCCGGGTGGCGGAGCGGCTAGCTCCGCCTCTGGGAGCGCTAGTGAGTTTTGTCCTTTTCGCTCAATATTTCACACACACACACACATATACACACACAGACCCCGAATGTGAGGAGGGAGACAGTCTTTCCCCCCCCTTTGCCTGTGAAAGCCCCCTTCCCCCCACTTTAGCTGGAAATTCTCTTTTGAGAACCATTGGCTCGGACCAAATTGATTCAGAAGTCAGTAAGTTAATTTATTCCAAAGTTAGCAATTTATTAAGGAAAAGAATGTATCCAAAAGTTAACCAAAGCATATATCCGTAAAATAACAGTGAGCATGTACAGTATTTGAAGTTGCCAACCGATTAAAGAGCATAGCCTTTTCTTTCTTTCTCACAAAGCACCATTATTTTTCTAGTCCAGGAGCGACTTACCAAGCAGATTGCCCTGGCAATTACTGAAGCCCTGAAGCCTGTTGGAGTGGCTGTGGTCATTGAAGCATCGTAAGTTCAGTGTGCCCTGTCCAACTTGGAACTGTCGCATCACATACACCCTCATTGCATTTTCCCCATTTCCCTCTTTTGCTGGGGGCGGGTGAGTTTGCATATCATCACTATTAAAAAACCACACTATAAACAATTTAAGAAACCCAGCACGATCCTATACAGGTCAACTCAGGAAGTGCCATTGATCTCAGTACGGCTCACTCAAAGGTGAGCAATAGGATTACAATCTTGCTTAGTTTCACATTACTGTATACAAAACAGGTTGAATGACCACATATCATGGATGCTTTTCTTTCTTTTTCTTTTTCAATTTTTCTTTTTTTTCTTTTCTAATTTTACATTTGAAATCAAACATCTATTAAACCATACATTCATTTACTTTTCTCCCTTCCCTTCCAAGGTACATTTAATATAGCCATCATTCCTGTGTATTTTAAGTTGTTGTTGTTGTTGTTGTTGTTTAGTCGTTTAGTCGTGTCCGACTCTTTGTGACCCCATGGACCATAGCACGCCAGGCACTCCTGTCTTCCACTGCCTCCCGCAGTTTGGTCAAACTCATGTTGGTGGCTTTGAGAACACTGTCCAACCATCTCGTCCTCTGTCGTCCCCTTCTCCTAGTGCCCTCCATCTTTCCCAACATCAGGGTCTTTTCCAGGGAGTCTTCTCTTCTCATGAGGTGGCCAAAGTATTGGAGCCTCAGCTTCAGGATCTGTCCTTCCAGTGAGCACTCAGGGCTGATTTCCTTAAGGAACCCTCCAGATGTTTTGGACTACAACTCCCATCTTCCCTGACCACTGGTCCTGTTAGCTAGGGATCATGGGAGTTGTAGGCCAAAACATCTGGAGGGCCGCAGTTTGGGGGTGCCTGGACTAGATGAATCTTGGGATCCCTTCCAACTCTATGATTCTACACCAGAGAGGGGGCAAGGATCACCCAACCTGTTCATCTCCCCACTCCTGCATCCCCGCCTGAACTGCTATTGGTGAAGGGACCACTTGAGCATGTGCAGCAGCTGTCCCAATGGCACACACCTCAGCATAACTGCAAAGGGGAAGTGGTTTTTATTTTCAAATCGGGCGGAAGCTGCTTTGGGGGGAGGAAACACATCAAGCAGCTGTGTTTCTCGAGAAACTACAGGATAGGTAGGGATTGTGGCTGACGTCAGGTCTTAGCTGCCAAGTATCCCGTTTTTCGCGGGAAACTCACGGATTTTTGAATTCATTTCCCGCTGTTCTCCCGAATGGAGGAAAATCCTGGAAATCCCCAGGATTTCCTACCTGCAAGGGAGCCTCTAAAGCAAGTGTAAACAGTGTAAAATCTAAAGTGTGAAACAGTGTAAAATGTGTACATAGCCTTAACTGGACTGATTTCTGAGTAGATATTTATGGGATTGCATTGTAAAGTAGCTTGGGAGCCACTGTACGTCTGTGGGCAACATTTAAAAATTCATACACACCCCTGGATTGGTATAGCACCATGTGATTTTGCAGCTTATGTAACTCAGCATTTATTTATTTATTTTTACAAAAATATGTAGCAAGCTCTGAATTATTCTTTGCAATCTGACTGTTATTTTATTATGCGGTTCTTGACCTTCTGAGGTTGTCAGCTGCCTTGGACATCGTTCACCATGGAAAATAAACAACAATGGCATGCGTGTTAGCGATTCCTGCTGCCAATTTGATACTAAAAATGCCTCTTTGAATGTCCCCCGGCAGGCACATGTGCATGATCATGAGGGGAGTTCAGAAGATGAGCAGCAAAACCGTCACCAGCGCCATGCTTGGAGTCCTGCGGGAAGATCCCAAAACCAGGGAGGAATTTCTCGCCTTGATCAAGACTTAAACGACAGCAGCTTGCGGCTCTCTGTGGGTTTGGATCCCACACTCGAAACCGGTTGCCAAGACGTAATTGCCTTCTGTGAGCCAGAATCTGTGCCATAAAAGAAGAAGAATAAGAAGAAAAGGTGAAAGCAAAAAAAAAAAAAAGAGAGAGAGAAGAAAATAAATAACTGCATCACAGCTTTGTTCTCGCTTCTGGGTAACACCTTAGAGTGTTGTTAAACATTAGCTAGGCAGCACAAGCACCGAGCTCCCATTTCGCAGCAAAGAAATCGGGTACCCCTGATATGGCAGCACCTTGTGCCAAGGGCCTCTTTGCACCTTGCATCTTCTGCCCCTTTGAGAACAAAGCAAGAGATCCATCCTCTCTCGTGAGTTTTCATGCATCACAAGAGCCGCTCATCTAAGCACATAAAATGTGAATGCAAGACATGCTTATTTGCAAAGGTGTGTTGTGTAGGTGCACTTAGGATTGGCTGCAGATCCCTTTGTCAGCTGTACGCTCAGTGGAAGGTCCAGGTGGAGCCTGTTATTCTAGTGCAGGTTAGGGGAGCCTCAGGGCTAAATGTGGGCCCCTAGGTCTCATATTTCTGGTTCTAGAAAGCCTGCCAGGCCCCTTCCCCCAGGCCCCACTCCTTACTGGTCCGGCTTTGGGTCTTCCTTAGGTACTTTTGCCTTTGTGGCATGAGAGCCTCTCTCTCTCTCTCTCTCTCTCTCTCTCTCTCTCTCTCTCTCTCTCTCTCTCTCTCTCTCTCTCTCTCTCTCTCTCTCTCTCTCACACACACACACACACACACACACACACACACACACATTAAAAAAGCACAAGTACCAGTCCAAAAAAATAAATAAAATTGTTGGGACGCGGGTGGCGCTGTGGGTTAAACCACAGAGCCTAGGGCTTGCCAATTAGAAGGTTGGCGGTTCGAATCCCAGCGACGGGGTGAGCTCCCGTTGTTTGGTCCCAGCTCCTGCCAACCTAGCAGTTCGAAAGCACGTCAAAGTGCAAGTAGATAAATAAATAGATACAGCGGGAGGGTAAACGGCGTTTCCATGTGCTGCTCTGGTTTGCCAGAAGCGGCTTTGTCATGCTGGCCACATGACCTGGAAGCTTGTATGCCGGCTCCCTTGGCCAATAATGCGAGATGAGCGCCGCAACCCCTGAGTCGGACACGACTGGACCTAAGGGTCAGGGGTCCCTTTACATTTACCAGTCAAAATACACCTGCCTTACAAACTTTTACAGTATTGGTTTAATATTGACTGACTCATTTTGGCTTACTCTCAGGCAGGCATAGGCAAACTCGGCCCTCCAGATGTTTTGGGACTACAACTCCCATCATCCCTGACCACCGGTCCTGTTAGCTAGGGATGATGGGAGTTGTAGTCCCAAAACATCTGGAGAGCCGAGTTTGCCTATGCCTGCTCTAAGGGTTCCTGGGAATGATAGTTTGGTTAGGGTGCTGAGAATTATGTTAAAAGATAATGTGTCATTCCCCCCTGGGATTATCCGGGGAACATAAATTGCTGGTTAACTAGTTCAAGGTGGCAAACCTTTGCATGCTTGCTTCGGAGCCAGGGTTGTATCCTGCTAAGTCGTTGCATGGCTGGAATGATTTTTAGAAGCACAACAGATCCACCCTCCCTCTCTTCCCCTTGCAGCAGCCAAATCTGGCCTGGGGTTTCTGGGGGGGGGGGGACATTCTATTGCACTTGTGAAAGCCAAAGTTGTTCCTCTTGCACAATGACTTGGCTGAGTGTATTAGATTGCACTGCACGGGGGGGAAGAGGGGCAGCTGGCCCCTCCCCAATTAAGTAAAACAATAGAAATACTTAACTAATTGACCAATTACGTTGGTTCTGTTCCCCTCTAACAAGAGTCCTGCCCCCTGCCCACAGAAATACTGGCTATGCCCATGTTTGCACATGTGCAATGCAGATATGTCTGCAAAAGGCTATCCAGTGGGTGATACCATGTCAATTACTGTTGCCAATTTTCTAACTGGGATTTGTGCCTTGGCACACAAAAAAGGGGGATGAGGAATCTTGACTCTCACTAGACACAGCAGGATATTGGTTCTCTGGGCCACACTTTCAGAATAAAAATTTGCTTGTGACACACTAAATTATTTATATTGAATACATTGGAAAACAAAAAGAAACAGCTGCTAGCAGTGCTTGATTTATAACATAGAACACATTTTTTTTTTAAAAAAATGGTTCTATATTCTACTACGCTGAAATGTTTAAATGTTTGATTGTCCTTGAGACTTCCTACCAGGCTTGCCATTCTCTGCAGCCACACCGTTTGAGAACCGCTGTGGCAGGACTTCCTTCTGAGTAAAACATAAGGCATTGCACTGTTCTTGAAAGCTTGTTTTAAGTGGGGATTCTTTCCATCAGTTCTATTTAGCTAGATTTTTTGCTAAGTGTTTCCTGGCCCATTATGACCGTATTTGGGGGCTGTGGCTCTTTATATTATAAAAAGTATTGTCAACACAATCAAATCATCTTCAAAGTACTGTACAACAAAACTTGAGATGTGCCCTGTGATCTAGAGACTTGAGACAACACAGAAAGTGCTGGCATTTCCTGAAGAATATTCCTTTGTTATGTCATACATACTGTGTACTGTATACACACAGGAGTTTGCTTAAATCAGGCGTTCAAGAGGAAAACTGGGTTGCACTGATCTGTATGTTGCCCGTGGCTCTTTGTATAGGAACACATTGGGAACCTGCCCATTCACACGCCAGCAGCAGAAACTTTGAACTCTCTCGCAGTGTTAGGCTATCTCCTTTTCCTCTTAACTAACGGTTTGATTTTTATACTTAGTAAGAGAAAATAGCTGCGTAAAAGTGGTGCTAAAATGTACACTAACTGAAAAAGTTGTGTTACTACTAGATTTATTAAATGCTTTATAATGCAGTTATAGTTCGGCATTCCAACTCTGTTATTGTACTGAAAAGATTGAAGTTTTATTGTACCAAAAATATTAAAAATAGCCATATTACATGCTTCATATTTAGGCCTGCATATTGTACTGTATTTCCTTGTATTTTAGGATCTGCATTACCCTTAATGCCATGCAACAAAAGAATGAATGAATCTTAATAGTCGTGTTTTGTCCAAGTAATGTATGCTTTGGAGTCAGCTCTGGGCACAAATTAACCTAATCAGTGAAAAAATCCTTGAATCACCTTTGTAAGGAAGGGCAAAGTAACCGTGCGAAGAGCAAAGGAAAGGATGGCAAGCATCTCTGCACAATTTGGACAGAAAACCTACTAGCATTGCATGGGTACAAGCAGAGAGCCTGTGGCAGCCATTCTGTTTGGACCACTGGATGGAGCTACGGACTCACACAATTCACGAACTGCTTTACAATCACATTTAGCTTTCTTGGCCAGCATTTATTATTTTTTACAAACACATCATTTAAACTCCGGAACACTTCAATCCAGTGTTTAGGAATGTTGCCTTGCAGTTAATAAATTTTTAAAAATGTACAAACTGCTTCATCAATAAAATAACATAATGGAATAACCAGTGAAATCAGTAGACAGCAAGAACCAAAATTCAACCACCAAAAGCATAAGAAAATAAAGATAAATAAAGTCTTCAAAAGTAATAGGGAAGGGGGGGACATAGGAATCTCTGGTCATAAACCCCCACCACATAGTCTTGCCCAGATCAGCAGGGACAGGGATGATTTTATTGAGGGGCCCCAATGACTTTCTGAGACCACTAGCATGAATCCTGCTACAAAAAGTGCACTGACTATCATGCCCACCAGGCCTGCCAATTTCTCCTGCTAGGTGTTACAAGCCAGGAAGGGCAAAATTTGAGATAGCAAGTTGTTCAGATTGCACTTAGGCACCTTGTCCATGAAATAACTGATATTCATCCAAGTAACAGTTTTGATTCCAGGTTCCCTAATCAACATGGCATTCAGGTCAAAGTGCTTATTTTAAAAACATTTTACAAATAAGTTGCTGTTCCAGCTCCACAGAATAACTTTCACATGAGCTCTGAACCATGTTTGCATGGATCTGCTCCAAGTCTTCTGCCATCTGAGTTCTGTTGTTCCAGCCATTTCATCTCAAGCAGAAATTAAACCAGGAATTGAAATTCCAAGGATTATAAAAGCAGAAAGATAAAATAAATATATATGCAGGAGGTGTTAAGAACCTTGGAAAATAAAATATACTTGCCTGGCACAGAAAGTAGGCGCTAGGCAAGCTTTCCTGGTGACCGTATACCAGAGTTGGACTACTGAAAAGGCCCTCTCTTCAGCCACCACCTCTCTAACCTCAGAAGGTGGATGGCTCCCAGAGAATAGCCTCTGAAGCGAACTCCAAAGTATGGGCAGACAAGAGGGCAAGTGGTATGCCCTACTGCCACATCTAGCCAGACCAAGGTGTGTTTCCTCCTTCAGAATCAAATCATGGATCATTATTGCTTCTATTCTCTACAGCATGGCAACACCAATATGCAAGGGGTGTACTATTGAACAGATCAAAGAATAACACACTAAGAAACAAAAATAGCATACAAGAACACCCTAATTATACCACCTTCAACCAAGATTATATAGTAGCCACCTCTTTTTTTTAAGCACAACAATATGGAATCACTTTATATACCATTTTCCACCCATGCACGAGTAATGCCCCAACGCCAATTTTGAATCATGAAGTTAAAGGCTAATTTATGCTGGGTTTCTTCATTCGACTTCAAGCTTCACCCCAACAAAACCAGATTAAAGGAAATATACCAGGTTCTAAGAATGTTGGAGTCACCTAGCTGAATGAAGCCCACCAACCATGTATTTTAACCTATCAGCTTCTTGAGAACATTTTGTTTTTTCAGTTATAGGCAGGCAACAAAACTGGGAAGCTTACAGAGCTCCTGGTGGTTGGCTTGGTGGGTTCCATGTTGTGCAGCGTTTTATACATTTGCAAGCAAACCTACATTAAAAAAAATCATTTTATGCCAGTTTTATTTCATCAGTCCCTCTGCTGATAGACTTTCAATCTACAAATTCTTGTTATAGCAGTGGGGTGAAGAAAAAAGTTGATCTGCTGGCTTTTTAGAGTTTTTCCTCAAAACACATCAGTTTTCTTATTATAAATTTATACAGGTATGAATTGGACCATTTATCCAGGTTTACAATCAGCGCTAACAAAGTGCAACTAAAGGTCCATGCAAATTCTGACGGTGTCTGTCATCTTTTACATTTCCCCCCCCCCAACGTTGATAACTGTTTTGAAAGTAAAGCTGGTCAAGAAAAAGTTCGTAGTATATAATTAAACGGATGTTTGCTTGTAGTTTTTTGTATCCAACACTTTCTTTCCACACATTGCGCAGATGCCTATTAACGAGAAGAACAGCGAGAATGAAACATTTTCTTATAGTCCAAAAGTACAAAAACAACTGAACAAGAGAAGAATTGATGCCAAATGTCTCACCCTTTTTGTATGCACATCCCTGGCAGTAGTGGGAGCCTGGCTGATGAACTGAACTTTTGCAAATTCGGCATATTGCAAATTTGTTTTTACCATAAGGATCAAACCTAGGAAGAAGAAAAAAGTAACTGAATTGCCTATTCAGAGAAAGTTTTCCTACATACTTTCATACAGTTGGGAGCAGATAAGGATGGGGGAAGGAAGACAAGAGAGAAGACAGAATTGGCTGATAACAAAATCTTCAAAAGCAGCTTCCTCTTTATTCTGGCCTTTGGACACCTGAGATGTGTCTTTTCTGGGCCCACTCTATTTCTGTGACCCTAATTTGTTTTAACTGTTTTCATTCTGAATTTTAATTTCTGCAAGCTGCCCTAGGAACTGCATGTGAAGAGTGGGTAATGATGATGATGATAATTTAATACTTCAGTTACCTTGCCTTCTTTGATGTCAATGCCTTGTTTTCATTTAGTTTTCTCCCACCACTTTCTAAAAAGAACAAATAAGTTTATTGCTTTAAATACATAATTTGCAAAACTATTATAAATTAAAACCCGTGCTCACACAACCCTTATTTTCCAAGAATACAAAAAAGGGGGGTACAAGTGTGCAAGGTGCCCAGTTTTTCTATATTATGTACAATGTTCACAGAAATATGCTGCATTTATACAGATGATTCAAACAGAACATTTCACAAATTTTGTTCTGATTAGTACTTCAGTGTTCTTTGAATAACTGAACTAATTACATCAATTAAAGTTTCACAGATAGATTTTTTTAAAACTCCCAGGTCACTGGTACCAAACCCAGGATTCCTGTTGAGGTTTTCCAGGCAAACAAGGAGTTTTCCTACCCTTCTTTTGAGCCTGGAGATGGGATCTCTGCCACTGGAGTTGATAAATTAAAATGAGTGAATGGTTAATACCCAATGAATGAGAAAATTGATGGAAGTTCTAAAAAGAACTTTAAAGCATCATCCAAATTCTGTGCTACTGTAAAAAACTTTCAAGTCATAAGTAGGTCCCACTTGGCCACTTTTCTCCATTTCCTACTGCCTATACTGTGTAACTGCATTTCTCACCATCCCCTTCTCTCTCTTTCCTAAGCCTCACCACAAAACCAGTTGTCTCTCCCAAGCCCTACTGCTTATCTCAGTTGTAAGCACACTCTTGCACTGCTCTTGGCAGCCGTATGTGCCATCTCTCCTGGCCTAAAGAGCCAAAACAAGCAGTATATATTGAAAAGGAGTCTGCAGTGCTCACAGAGGTGTGGGGTGTGTGAGTGCACGAGGGTTAGGGTTGCCTCAAAATAACGGCTCTGTAGCAAGTTGCATATCTGGACTATAACATAAATGAGACAAACACTTGCATATAAGCATCTGAAATAAGATTGCAAAAAAGAATGCACCTTGAAGGCAATCTACCCACATTTCCAGGTTTGCCTACTAATAAATGTTGGAAAAAAATATCTACTGCAGTGATAAGACAGTATTTAGAAATACCTGTGGTGTTTCTTGCACCATCTTTCCATGTATCAGGCGTAATTACAGTACCAAGTTTTCTCTCACCTATGGAAAACAGAAATGCAAAGGCTGTGATATTCCAATCTATGTTTTGGAAGTCTTTTGAGAACACACCACATATTTCATTAGGCCCACCTTCAAATCAGTTCAACTATTTGAACATGGGTAATACAGTGTACAGTACTTCATTCTACTGTATTAATCCACCACTATTACAATTCCCTTTGAAAAGTAGACATCCATAGCTGATAAAACTCATGCAGGCCTACCAGGCTGAGTGGTCATCAACAACGAACATACAAAGGACCCTGCCAGATCCAACCAAAGGCATGCTTTTACTGAATAGAAGTTGGAGGTATATCTCACTATTTAGCCCCAAAATGTTTTGCTTCAGTGTGTGAATTGGCCCATCAACAGCCAATCCACTTGTGGTTCTGAAGCAGAGGGCCAAGCACAGACCCTTGCAGAGGGCCAAGCACAGACCCTTGCAGAGACATTATGGAGCCCTCCTACACGGAGAGGTAGGAGGCTGCTTGGAACAAGTTAAGTCTGGAAAAGTGATGCATACAGAGATGCAACAGTCACTCCCCTTCCCAGGGGCTACTTGAAGATGTATGTAATCTGAAGGTAGAAGGGGAGCTCCCAGGTCAGGGAACCCATGCTGTCAGGAGCCAGAGAGAAACCCCAATGCTCTATACCAGGCATCCCCAAACTTCGGCCCTCCAGATGTTTTGGACTACAATTCCCATCATCCCCAACCACTGGTCTTGTTAGCTAGGGATCATGGGAGTTTTAGGCCAAAACATCTGGAGGGCCGCAGTTTGGGGATGCCTGCTCTATACTATGTGACATTTCTGATTAAACGTCGCCCCCGTGACGTCACAGTCTCCGTTAACCGCCGCCCAACCGTTCCTTTAGCCCCCTCCCCGAACAAACTCACACTTCTCGCACACCATGGCGAACCACCCGCGACGAAGCCTGCGGAACAGAAGCGCCGTCCCCGTCAGCTGCCACCAAAACAAACCGAGTCGGGTCCTTTCAACTTCCGGCGGCCGCCTCAGCGTCGGCACTTCCTCTTCCGGGTTCAAGCGCCGCTCTCCCATTTCCTCCCTCCCGCTCGCACGCCTATTGGCTGAGATGGCTGAAAAGGGGGGCGGGCCGCTTGTTGTGACGCCACAGAGAACACGACGTGAGGCGCTTGGCGCTGCAGGTTGCGTCTTAAGAAGAGGATGGAGCCAGTTTCCTGGTGACGGAGGGCCGTCTTTGCGAAGCCCCGCCCATTGGCTCCTGGGGACGGACGGACAGGTAAGGTGGAGGCAGGTGACGACCCCCCACCCCAGCTCCTCTCCTCCGAAACCCAGTTCCCTGTCTCCGGGATTGTGGACGGCGACGAGCCCCCTTAGCCTCATCTACGCAGTCAGAGTTCCCTCCCTAGAGAACAGACGTGGGCGAGCTCAAGGCATGCAGGACCGGCTTTGCTTGCCTATCTGCTAGAATCGCAAGGGCTGCCAATGGGAAACACGGGATTTGGGAGCCGTGTCATGGGATGAAGCTGCATGCACAAGTACAGGTATGTCATGCACCCTGAGCCGCCACAGGTGCAGGATTCCGATTCTAAAAACCAGCCAGAGATGCAAAGCCAGCCAAGTAGGAGAGTCGTGTTTTGTTTTCTACGGACAACTTTTCTACGGCCATCAAAATTCAATTGTACGACTTGCCGATCTAACTGCAAATCACCCAGGGATCCGCCAGTAGGTTGCCATTAAGGTCGGCCCAGGCTTGCCCAAGAACACACCCAGTTATTTCCCTTTGGTTGTATGTGCAGGGAAGGGTGGAGTGAAGGAAGGAACTGCCAGGAAGGCTTGCTTGCGTCTCCTTGTTTGTTCCTCTGCCTTGTTGGAAAAACCTTGATAAGTGTCCAAAAGGAACCCCTGTTAGTGCAGGTGAGTCCTTGTAAGGGAAGTATTATGATTATGATTTATTGAATTTATATATTGCCCTAAACTCAGAGTTCTCTGGGCAGTTCACAGAACAAATTCAAAATATAAAGTCACAAAATTTATAATCAAAATAACAACAACCCCACTCCCCATTAGCACACTCAAAACACTCAATGCAAAGCCAGGGCATAATGATGCTTAACCCGTGCATACACATAGTGACTTGCATCCTCCTAAGAGCAAGCTCTGTGACTCTGCATCACAGACAAGTGGTTGTCTGCTCCGATCCTGCCCAACGCAAAGGCGCGTTGGAATTATTCCACCCCAAAGCATAGGGTGGTCAGAGATGGATTGAGTCACTGTTCTGACAGCTACTCTTTAGCAGGTGGATGTTTAGGGTCTGAGAAGCAGTAGTGACCAATCATTTCGAACCATTGTGATCTTTTTCATGTGAATCAGCTTAACTGGGACCACAGAGCCAATTTTCCTTTGTGGAGCCCGTAGCCCTCTGTGATTATTATTCTTCCTCATCCTGCATGTAGTTTCTCTTATTCTACCTAGCCCTTCCTTCACCTTGTATGGTTCTCATCTACTGTCGCTGCTACTGTCGCTATCTCCAGGACTCTTGTGTGAACCTAAATCTGAGCTAAAGGTGCCTTTAGGGGCAACCTTGATGAGATGCAAGATTTTCAGTGCCGTGTTTTATTGCAAAAAGAGAATTTCCGTTTGTTTGTACAAGAATAAAACTACCTTAATTTGCTTCTCAACAGGTGGAAATTGAAGACAGGACTAAAGGCACCATGAAAGAAACTGAAATAAAAAGACTCCTGTCTGCCAATGTTATATGTATATTCTCCATTATTGTAGCAACTGTCATTCCTTCTCTGTTTTTGGAAAACTTCTCAATCTTGGGAACACACCTGACCTGGTTATCCATCTGTTCAGCAAGTGTTGGCACTGTAAATATAGTCTTGTATTTCATTCTTAAACCAAATCCATCTAATAGAAGAACTTCACTTGCCCATAAGGTAAGTTTTAATCGTGGTAAAACGTAGTGTTTGGGGTGTCAGATAATAGTAACATTTGTACCTTTCACATCTTTTAAATATGCATCTCATACATTTTTTGTTGCAGTCCTTCAGACAGTCCTTAAGGTATGCCAGATGGGAGAATAGAGCTTTATTCCAGCTACCTGATAAGTTCATGGCTGAGATCAGATTTTGAACTGAGTACTTCTGGGGAATCTTTTTGGCTTTGCAGGCCTAAACACATGGGCCAAATTTGACAGATGGACAGACATCAGGTGATTGGGCACTTTGAAGTCCCAAAGTTAGGACTCTGACAAGGTTAGACAACACAAGGCTCTTTCCTTCGTGGTCCTTATCTCAGGTCTAGGACTGCAGTGATAATATTTGAGATTCTTTACTTTATAATGTCCCATGTTGAGTTCTTTGACTTTTCACTTATCAAAAAGGTTATAGATCAGGGGTTCCCAAACTACGGCCTGCAGGCCAGATGTGGCCCAAATGGCCTCCCAATCCGGCCCGCGACGCCCCCCGCCGCCCGCTGCCGCCGCCCGCTCTTACAGCACGCAGCGCGGCGGCGGCGCTTCCAGATCGAAAAAAACGCCGAAAATCGTTTGTGCGCATGCGTATGGGCCTCTCCCGACCCAGAAGAGGTCATTTCCGGTGCACTTCCGGGTCGGGGGGAGGCCCATACGCATGCGCACAAATGATTTTCGGCGATTTTTACGACCTGGAAGCGCGCCACCGCGCCAGTAAGTGTGTGTGCGCACGGGCGCGCACTCCCTCCGGCCCGCCGTGCGATCGGCATGGCGGGCACCGGCCCAAAGCCGGGTAAGTCTGGGGACCCCTGTTATAGATCTAAGGCAGACATAGGCAAACTCAGCCCTCCAGATGTTTTATGACTACAACTCCCATCATCCCTAGCTAACAGGACCAGTGGTCAGGGATGATGGGAATTGTAGTCCCAAAACAGCTGGAGGGCCGAGTTTGCCTATGTCTGATCTTAAGGCTAGGACCAATCTCAATCATTTTCATTCTCTCCTGTGTGGTTTTTGCTGATGTGTTTTCCATTTGACTTCACTGGCACATGCCTGTTTGCAAAACGAACAAAAGTAGTTGCTGTGCATCTTCATAGAATTCATAGAATCATACAGTTGGAACAGATCCCAAAGGGTCATCTAGTTCATAGAATCATAGAGTTGGAAGAGACCACAAGGGCCATCCAGTCCAACAATGCAGGAATCTTAACTAAAGCATCCATGGCAGATGGTTATCCAACCTCTGCTTAAAAAACCTCCAAGGAAGGAGAGTCCACAACCTCCCGAGGGAATCTGTAACACTGTTGAACAGCTTTTGCTGTTAGAAAGTTCTTCTTGGTGTTGAGTCGGCATCTCGTTTCATGTAGCTTGAATCCATTGGTTTGTGTCCTACCTTCCAGAGCAGGAGAACACAAGCTTGCCCCATCTTTCATGTGGCAGCCCTTTAGATATCTGAAGGTGACTCTCATGTCTCCTCTCAGTCTCCTCTTTTCCAGGTGAAACATGCCCAACTCTCTCAACTGTTCCTCATGAGGCTTGGTTTCCAGACCCTTGATAATCTTGGTCGCTCTCCTCTGAACATGTTTCAGCTTGTCGGTATCATTCTTAAATTGTGGTGCCCAGAAAGGGTTCTAATCTAACTAAGTTCTATTCAGGCAAGACCCACTGAAATTAATGGGCATGACTAACAGGACCTGTTGGGAGTTATTGAACCTAAGTTAGTCACACCCATTAATTTCAGTGGATCTAACCTAAGCAGAACTTGGCTGACTGCAGCCCGATGTCAATAACACTACAAGGCTTTTTTTTCTAACTATTTTAATCAGGCTTAAACACATGCAGCTGAAACAGCTGGATATTTTTTTACCTCTGCTTCTCCCTCCTCTTTTGTTGTGCCCTGTGTCAAATTTTAGATTGTAAGCTTCTTGAGGCAGGGACCTGTCCTCCCCTGCTTGTATAAAGTGCCATGTGTGCCATTGGCACTATATAAATAAAGTTTTTCTTTCTTACTCTCAAAGGTGGCAAGGTTTCTAAGATGCTGTGTATACTTCTTCATGTCTTGCATCCTATTTCATGGAATAATTGTTCTTTATGGAGCACCGCTGATAGAGTAAGTTGCTTTATATAAAGCACACACATCATAAATTACAACGCCAAATGTCCTGTACTGAGTCATTTGGACCCAGGTCTTCCCAAGTTTGCATGCTTTGTAGTAGACCCAGGCGTTTGCTTGGACTTTTGGAGTATTGTGTACAGGTCTGGTCACCTCTCCTTAAAAAGGATATTGTAGAGTTGGAAAGGTTCAGAAAAAGGCCAACAAAATGATTGAGGGGATGGAGCAGCTCCCCTAGGTGGAAAGGCTGCAGCATTTGGGACTTCTTAGTTTTGGAAATAGGCGAGTAAAAGGCGACGTTATATAGGTGTTCAAAATTATGCCTGGAGAGAGTGGATAAGAGGAAAGGTTCCCCGCCCCCCCTTTTTTTCATAACACTAAATCTTGTGGACACCCAGTGAAACGGAATGTTGGAAAATTCAGGACAGACGAGCAGAGGTACTTCAGACAGCACATAATTAAAGTATGGAATTTGGCCACCAGCTTGGAAGGCTTTAAAAAAGGATTAGACAAATGCATGGAGGACGAGGCCACCAGTGGCAACTAACCATAATGGCTATGTTCCATCTCCATTGGCAGAAGCAATATGCTTCTGAATACAGTGGTACCTCTACATACGAATAACTCTATTTACGAATGTTTCTACTTACGAATGGAGCTCCGTCCGCCAGCTTGGATGCGGTTTAGATAGGATTTTTTCTACTTACAAATTTTTAGATAGGATTGCTTCGACTTACAAATTTTTTCTCCCAATGCATTCCTATGGGATTCGACTTACAATTTTTTTCTACTTACGAATGTGCGTTCGGAACACATTAAATTAGTAAGTAGAGGTACCACTGTACCAGTTTCTGGAAACTGAAGGAGAGCAGAATACTCTTGTGCTGTGAGCCTCTCATTGACCACTTTGGGAACAGGATGCTGGACTAGGTGGATCCTTGGCCTGATCCAGCACGACTGTTCTTATGAGTGGGCGATGATGCCTCTTGCTTGTATGGATTAATGTGTGTGTGTGTTTGTGTATAAGTCTCCTGTGTAAAGGTAAGAGAAACATTTGTTACTCTATGTCTGCTTTTGGCTCTGGACCCACTCACTACTCACATATGGTCCCTGGAAGGTGGCCCATGATGGAATGTGATCCTCTGTCTATTATAGAACTTAGGGAAATTGAAATCCACATTGAAGTATCCTTTCTGTTGAGAGACCTTGGAAGAGAGCTTCACTGACCCATATGCTGTTGCCTCCCTTTTTTCCAGGTCAGTACTGGAGACCTTCCTATTTGCAGTTCTTCTGTCCACATTTACTACATTGCACTGCTTGTGTTTGCTGGGGCCAAACATTCACATGTGGCTCAGAGTGTTCAGTAAAAACGGGTAAGTTGCATGCAGTATCCTAATTTTACTACTTCCCTCCAATAGAGTTTATTAAAGCTTAAAAGAAGATATACAAAGATTAATATTAAATACAACATACCTTTTGTAACACATAAAGATTAAAAAAGCCAACCTAAGTAAAGAGAAAGGGGGGAAATAGGGCTTCTGATTCTTTGACTGTCAGCCATATAAAAAAGTATTCAAAACATTCACTCCAAGGTAACCCCCAACTTTTCTACTTTCTATAAAACAGTGTTTTCTTCAATCCTCAAACCCAGATATCGCAAGTTCACTTTCTTTTTCATGCAAAAATTCCATAATGGGTTTCCAGTTATTAATAAATATCAACAATGATTTTTCTCTAATTAAACATGCCAACTTCTCCATGTCAGCCAAGTCCATTAATTTCAGCAACCATTCCCCCATAGTAGGTAATGATAAATCTTTCCATCTTTGTACATATAAACATCTCACCACTGTAGTCATTTAATGAAATAATCTTCCATAATCCTTTTCTAATTGTATAACCATTGGTCCTGAAAGGAAAACTTCTGGCTTCAGTTGAAATCTTTTTAAAATATTCTGTATGATTTGTATACAATATTTCTTAGCTTTTTTTTATGTGTCCACCAAGTATGTTAAAATCTCTCTTCATATTCTTCACATTTCCAGCAAACATTTGGAATGCCTTTATATGTTCTGAAAATTTTTGCAGGACTTAAATACAGTACCAATGAGCAGTTTCCTAATTTTGCATTACCACGAGTGTACTTCTCTTATTTTTAGGAAACTCTACTAAATCCAATTAACTACTAAGATTAAAACAAGCTGAGTGTAGCTAACATCTCTTAAACACCCAATCATTATCCTCAAAGCAATTTCGTATGATTATAACCTTCTGAAGAAAGGACCACATGTGAACGGGTGGAAAAGGCACAGGAGATTATTCACCAAGGGTGGTCAGTTTAGTAAAAACAGTGTCTAAATTTATTAAAACGTCCATTGTTGGGTTTTTTTGTTTGGAAAACTGGAGAAATGTACATGTTAGTTTGAAAACTCATTGTGAGCAGGGATGGGGGCTGTCACAGTGGCCTGGGTGGGCTACTTCAGAGAAATGACTCCACACAGCTCTGCATTTTATTGTTTTATTGGTGCTGTGTATTTACAGTGCTAAAAGCAGTGCTATTTACAGAGATTAACACATCTTATCGGTCTTCTTCAGAACCTCCGAATGGAGGTTGGCGCGTTCTTCTCCAGCATAAAAGCTTGGGGAGACCCAGCCTCTTCCCCCGACGTTTCTTGCGCAATTCCGGAGTCGGTGGGATTGGCCTTCCCCCCTTGCTCCCCCCTTCCTGTCCCACCTTGGGCAGTGGCTCCGCTACCTTGCCTGAGCCTTGGACACCACTTCCTGCTTCTCCACTTGAGTCGGAACTCTCCCTGCTTTCCCCAGCGCTGGGAGATGGGCTGGATCTCAAGATGGGAGGGACCTCCCGATATCCCCTGTCCCTCACAGGGAGCTTGAAACATTTAAATAGAAATTCAAGGATTGGAATCAAACCAAAAAGTGTGATCAAGCTTGCTTTTTTCACAGTTTGCCTTGTTTCCTTTACATTCTTCAGTGTGTGTATTGACGTGGATAAAAGGAGTACTTGCGTCCCTGAAGGCTGAAATACGAAAGGGCTGTAATTCTTGCTAAAATTATTGCATCGTTTTGGAAAGCTAGACTTACTATTGAGCTGAATCAGGCAGAACGTCGCAGTCAGTGATCAGTGATATTTCTGATAGGAACCTGCCATATACCAAGTCAGACCAGTGATTCATCTAGCTCAGTACTGCCTTCACTGGCTGGCAGCAGCTCTCTGGGGTTTCAGACAAAAGTTTCTCCCAGCCCTGCCTTGAGATCCCAGGGATTGAACCTGGGACCATCTGCATACAAATTAGATGCTCTACCACTGAGCTACAGGCTTTCGTCCTTAGATGTGATCCACCGAGTCTGCTTCATTTTGTACCTGTGCTTATTCTATTGTTAATAGGGAGACGCACACATAGACATACCCTGTATAACTTTAGCATGGGATTTCAGTCTCTCTCTCTTATTTTTAAAGTGGCAAACAGCAACAAGAAAGCAGTTCTCACCCCTACCCCTAATGGCTTGACACTTTTGGTGAATGATTAGCTTTATTTTCTGGATGCTGTGTGCTCTTTAAGGTGTGTGGGGGGAAGTAAATTGATGCAGTCTGAAAAGTCTGTTGGGTCTGGTTATTGCCTGAATGGGCGGCTGCCTGGGAACCACATCTGTGCCACCTTGGGGTTCAAGATGGAAGTAATGCAGGCTACAAATGCAAGGAAATAACAGGTTATTATTTTGCTGAAGGATTCCATCTATTACATTTGAATAGGGTTTCAATATTGGCATGGAAAAGAGACTGGAAGAAATGTTTTTAGGAAAGATTGCAGACTGCTTTGGTCGCATGACTGATCAGGTGGAAAGAGGGGCTGAACACGAGCGTGCCGGGTTTTGCTGTTGATGTTCTTGTTGTTTTAAATTACACCCTGCTTAAATCCGCCCCATCAGACTTTCCAGTAGCTTAGGACAAAAAACACAATAAAAACCTGTCCTCAGACAATTTGAAATCCTATCTTGCAAACCTCTTTTATCTCTCCTCCCTGAGTTCTGAAGGCCTTTGCAAAACGGGGAAGTTTTCATGCTAAGGTGGAGGTATGTGTGTGTGGGGGGGGGATGCCTCCAGTGGGCCGGATCCTTATGTCCCCACACTGTGCGTGAGTCACATTTGACAGGTGAGCGGAGCCACCCACTTGCCAATTGCCTGATACCACAATGACATCAGGTGGCCGGCTTTGCAGGCAAAGGCACAACCCACAGGATGCTGACAATCAACTCACTGTTAGGCCTTACCAAGCCCTGGGGTGTAGCACTCTGCAAAATCTGATGAGAGGATGGAAGCCCAGGAGATTCCTTGGAATCTTGTTTTTATTATTTATGTTTGATATATGATTGTAAAAATTTTATCTGAAAAACCAAATAAATAATTTTTTTGAAAAAAGAAAAAGAAGGAAAGAAAATTTGCCCTAAGCAAATTTACATGGCATAATTTTCCAGAAAATGTTCCACTTCAGAATTTTTCAGGAAACTCCCATCACTGGCTGCTTAACCCACCCCCACCCCCTTGAAGTGCTTGCTTTGGATTGGAGGAAGGAATCATCTTTGTCTGCTCATACAGCTGCTGTGATAAAATCTGGAGGTTCCCTCCCTCCTTGCCCTGCCTGGCAGCTGCATTAGAGTGGTGGAAAAGTGTTGAGATATTCCCCTTGTCTCCCACCTCACACGTGGTTTGGTCCTGTCAAAATCACTGTTAATAAGTGCTTTTGTTAACAAGTCATCTGTCATCTCAAGAAACACTAGCAGAAGGCTCTTCTGTGACAGAAGGAGTGCAACAAATACTTTCTGATTTCTCATTCCCCCCCCCCCAACCCCAGCGTTGCTATGGCTCAGCTCTAACATTAGGCACCGCTTATGGAAAAAGAGTAGGGAGAACCGAAGATAATGGCAAATGGTGTCATTGTGTACTGTCGGTTTGGATTGAGTATATATGTTCAGTGACATATTATTCCACTTGAATCATCTCTACAGAATACATTTGCTAAAGTCCTCCTATAGAGGCAACAAATAGTTGTCCTTTTTATTTCACGCATCTTCAAGTAGTGACAATTAACATGTCTCCTGCTAAACAGGCGCTTGCTTTGTTCTGTTGGGGTCAGTGTCTACAGTAGTTTTAGAAGGCAGATGCAGAAATTGTGCTGTTGACCACAGTCTGGGTGTGTGTGTGTGTGTTGATGTTCTCGCACATGAAAAATTGTGGCTTGCTTCCAAGTATCGAGAGCAAAACACTGACATTCATGGACTTAAGATAGCCGTGTCTATTAAATTCAATGGGTCTGTAATCCAAGTATGATTTTAGTTGGATACAAGCACACGGTTTTTATCTGATTTAGCGTGGCTGGCGCTGTGGGTTAAACCACAGAGCCTAGAGCTTGCCGATCAGAAGGTCACTGTTCGAATCCCCACGACGGGGTGAGTACCTGCTCCTGCCAACCTAGCAGTTCAAAAGCACGTCAAAGTGCAAGTACAGTAGATAAATAGGTACCGCTCCAGCGGGAAGGTAAACGGCGTTTCCGTGCGCTGCTCTGGTTTGCCAGAAGCGACTTAGTCATGCTGGCCACATGACCTGGAAGCTGTACGCCGGCTCCCTTGGCCAATAGAGCAAGATGAGCGCCGCAATCCCAGAGTCGGTCACGACTGGACCTAATGGTCAGGGGTTCCTTTACCTTTACCGGTGATAAGCTTGGGCAGCATGGAGTGAGGAAAGGGTGGTGGTGGTGGAAGTAGATGGGCTGATTAGTCAATGACCCAAGTTTCTGTATCTGAGTACCTTTTGTCTCCTTACACTGATTTTTTTATATGTAGAATTCAGGTGCTACTGGGATAAGTCTTAAGGAAAGATAACACAAATGGTTGATGGAGAGAAACTGAGGTTTTTCTCATAGGAAGCTGCCTTATGCCATATGCCAAGTCATCTTTGGCCAGTCTAGCTTACTCTGCATACTCTGACTGGCAGTGGTTCTCCAGGGTTTCAGCAAGGAGTCTTTCCTAGCACTATCTAGAGATGCCAAAGATTGACCCTGCGATCTTCTGCTGTGCTCCGCAGCTGAGTTCTAACTCTTCAAATTCTTACTCTTTTGTGGGATGAGAAAGCAGAGGGGAAAACAACGGTGGTTGGGTATGTACTGGGTACCTGTGTTGTGGACTCAGACCCTACTGTTGTCTTAGGTGAGTTCCTTCCTTCCATCTGGTCCAGCTTTCTGCTTCCAACGTTAGCTATTCAAGCACTGACCAAAGGCGATCTCACTTCCCCTGTGGTTTGCCCAAGAGCACCTCCTGTTGAGAGGTACACTGCCTCTAAATCTGGAGCTTTCACTTCGCTATCATGGGGAACGTCCAGTCGGAAGGGACCCCTGAGGGTCCTCCCGTCCAACCCCCTGCAGTGCAGGATTGGCAGCCAAGAATGGGCAGAGCAGGTAGGAAGAGCTGCCTGCTATCGGGTTGGAGCTGAGAGAAGGTATTATGACAGGGATCCCCAAAGAAGATGTTGGATTACTGACTCCATCATTTGCCATGCTGGCTGATGGATGTTGCAGTCCAGTAGTGTCTGCAGGGCACCACATTGGCACAAGTATTATGGGGGGGGGGGTTTAGTAGTGTGGAAGGGACATTTTGCACACATACTCCATGTCATCGAAGTCGCCAGCTGTCCCAGGGAACTCAAACGTTTAAAAATAAACCCCCACCCTTTTTTTTTGCTGGGGGTGCATGGAGTGTGCGCAGAGAATGCTAAGAGTTTTCATTGTTTGGTGCAGTCATTCTAAGTGTATGTGCACACACACAAAGAGAATTATATATAAATAAGCCACATCCTGTGCTTTAAATAATTGCTCCTCACGGCTCCTGTCTCCTGTAGTTCTGTCTGCGAGGAGCAAGACGCCTTCAGCTCGCCACTCCTGGACTTTGCTTTGTGCTCTGACATCTCTGTATTGTAACCGGTGTCACTAAGCTAATGGCCAGCTGTCACAAGCCCAGAGCAGGGAAGAAATGCTGTGAATAGATTGTCAGGGCTAATGGAGGCAGGAGAGGAAACCTCTTTGGAAAACTGCTCAAGCATTGTTGGTGAAAATAGCAGCCTGCACGAAAAGCCCTTGCTTGTCTTACAGACAATTGGCAATTTTGTTACTGCTGCTATTTAAATCCTTCTTTGCCTTTCTCACCTCTTACCTACCTCCAACCCTAGCTGCTCGCTTTTTTTTGTTTTATAATTTTTGTTTTTTATTTTTATTTTTTAAAAGGAATACAGCAAAGAAAAAGCGCCGCTGCTCCAACCCCATTTAAAGAAATCCCCCCTTTCCCCACGGTGACCCAGGCGGCATGACTCAAAGCAATAAACGCTTACCTAGCAGGCAGTCTTATGGCAGGATCCACTAGGATGAGCGGTTTAGGAGGCAGTGGATCTCTGGCTCCACCTGCTGATTCCCAACTCATCCGGTGTTAAGTCCCCAACCCCGTCTTGGTCAAAGATAAGGCTGCAAAACTTGCTCATCCCGACTCAGCTGTGACTCAGCCGGCTTAGCTGAAGCTAGCTGAACCAAAGTTGACCATTGTTGATCATCAAATTCCCAACCCTTCGTCTCCCTCCCGTGCCTTTTAAAATCCCAGTAAGTCTCCCCTGTCCCAATTCAGCAATATTGTGTGAGAGGCTGTGCTAGGTGCTTGCCTTGCGTTTCCAAAGGGGCATTTAGTTGCATCGTTGATGCCAGGAGTGCTTGTGCAAACTAGACTGGGATCCTAAATCTGTAATATCTCTTGCTTCTCTTTGAGATGTATTTCTTTTTACATTTCTTCCTTTCTCTTTTTTTGTCCTTAGGGTCTTTTGTAGTATTCCTTTGCCTCCTTGTAAATTATGGTCTAGTTTGCAGTGAAGTGGTAAATCTGTGTCTGGGCTCTATCCCTCCAGACTGCAGGGGAGGACTTGCATGACTGGCTGCTCCTTGAGCCAGAGAGAGAGAGAGAGAGAGAGAGAGAGAGAGGAGTAGAGTGCTTGCCCTTGCTTCTCCTTGGCTTGGGGAATGGGCACAGCTCAGTAGCCGTGTCTGCTTTGCATGTAGATGGTCTTGGGTTCAATCCCTGGCATCTCCAGATAAGACTGGGAATGTCTGCACTCTGAAACCTTGGAGAGTTGTTCCCTCTCAGCCCAGACAGTACAGATCAGGGGTCTGACTCTGTATATGACAGCTTCCTAGGGCCAGCTCTTCTTCAACACGACTTTTTGGTTCCTGAAATTCATTCTGATTGTGCAGATAAAATATAACAGATAGAATTCTACAGGATGTGTTGCTGGTGTGTGAAAAAAGCTCAGATCCAACGATCTCCAGGTGGTGGGACGTCAGGCGCCACCCTGGCTCTTGGGCATCTTCACTTGGTCGCAAGCGACCGACAGACAGGTGCAAAATGCGCCTGGCAAATTTTGAATGCTGTTCCCAGGGAACTGGTGAGTTGCAGCTCTGTGAGGGGAATAGTTGTCTCCAAACAACCCTCGGCACCCTTAACAAGCTGCAACTTCCATAATTCTTTGGGAACAAAGCCACAGCTGTCTAAAGTGGCATCTTAGTGCTTTAAATGTATGGCGTAAATGTGGCCTTAGATGTGGTAGTTAGAATTTGGATGCATTACTGATTTCTACGGAGTCACATTTTGTGGTGTCTTTGCCGTTAAATCCTAAATGCCGTTAAATTCTCCCTCTTTGCTGCAGCCGACTTTCCCTAGTGTGCCAGGTGATTCACAATGACTTCAGGATTTCTTTCCTGAGTGGCAATTGCTAATTCAGAGGCTAAAACTTGGGGTGGGGAAATCTGTATATTTATTTTGTGTGTCTCCCCCCCCCCCCGCACTCCTACATTACCACCTGGAGTATCATCTGCTGTTTCTTTGCCCACACTCTGTGTTATGAAAGCTTTTTGCAGCTCCTCACAATCTGTTGCGGTTTTTTTAACCGTTGTGATTTGTTTCTGTGTCATCTGCACATTTAGCTGCCTTGACACTTTTTTGCAGCTCGGATCCTCAGACTGGTGTTGCTAGTTCTCTCCATTATAGAAACTGACCATATGTAACACACACACACAGAGAGAGAGAGAGAGAGAGAGAGAGAGAGAGAGAGAGAGAGAGAGAGAGAGAGAGAGAGAGGAGAGAGACAGAATGAACGAGAACGTGCTTTGGCCAGTTGTCTAGTCATGAAAAAAAGTGCATAAACCTAAGCAAGCAATAAGTATTTCGGGACCTGAGCTATAAATGCTGCAAGGCTTTTGCAGTGTACGTCTGACGTATAAAAAAATAACAATGGGGCATTTTGCTTAGGTTGCTTCTCTTTCTCTCTTCCTTGGCCAAAGTTGGTTGTTAGCTACCATGTCTAAGCAAAGCCTCTAATGGGATAAATTCAGCTGCAGACTAAGCAGGAGATATTCTCTTGCCGTCTGCGCAGAAGTGTTTGTTTATGCTGGAACTGATTTTGCAGGCGCCGCTGTACTCAAGGAATTTGAAATGTTATTCCAGCCTGGTGATTTGGGCTTATATTGTGTCTGCCGCGAATGCTTTTGAGCTAGGAGGAAAGTTGGATGTTCCCTCTTTCTGTGCATACAGCCTTGGTAATAATGTTGCAACCAGATGGCAAAGTGTCTGTAAACACTGAGCGCTGAAGGCTCCCATTCTGTGACAGCTAAGAGTCATTGTGGTTACTTTTATTTACTACTTTAAAATTGGTACAAGCTGGATTAAAGAGCCTCCTAAGGATATCTATCCCCCTGTGTTTTCAGACATAGGAACCTAGGAAGTTGCCTTATACCTAGTCAGACTATTGATCCATCTATCTCAATATCGTCTTCACTGGCTGTCAGAAGGTCTCCAGGGTTTTGGACATTTTCATCCCCAACCCGGAGATGCTCAGGATTGAGCCAGGCGACTTGTGCGTGCAGAGCTGATGCTCTGCTTCTGAGCTATGGCCCTCTCCCAAATTGGTATCTGCAGTCCACGGTTTATGGTGTTCCTAAGAGATGTGTCCAAAACATTGGCTGTCTAAAGTGGAGCTCATTCCCTATGTTACATTTCTGTATGCATACACATGTGCACTCATCTGTGAGTTATGTGCTTAAAAATAAAATGTCATTTCCTTCCCCTTTCTTGCAAAATGCCCATAGTTGGAAACAGCTATATTATTATTATTATTTTTAAAAAAACATGATTGAAAACAATATTATACCAAAATGGACAGGAGCAGTAAATAAAACCTCTGGAGCTGCAGTCAAGTGTCGGTCAGCAATCAAAGAAAAACTTAGTTGGTCTCTAAGGTGCTACTTTTTTTTGGTAAAGAAAAACAAATTAACTATTTATTCCAGGAACCAAAACAGTGCAGGCCTAGTGATCCCATCAACTCTTCCCAGTAGGTCTTGCTCCAACAAGGCAGTTGCGAGGACTGAAGTTCCCCATCTTCCCACTACTTCCTAAGACTCCTCCTCTCCAGGGTCTTTCCCAAGCAATCGCAAACTGCGCCTGCACACAACTGCCCTCTGCTCTGCCCTCTTCATTTCTCTGCGTGTTCTAGGAGACCAGGAAAGAAGGGAACTGGTCGCAGCAGCAGGGGGAGACTTCATGGCTTTTTCAGCAACCGGTCTCTCTGTCTTCTGGCCCTCCTCCTCTTCTGCCTCAGAGTCTGAACTGCCCTCTGCCACCGTCTCTTCCTGCTCACCAAACCCTGTTCCCTTTTCTGCTTCCGACACCTCCTCCTCCCAGTCCGCTCCTCCTCTCCCTCTGGCCACTCACGGTCATCCCACCACCAGTCTCCTGGCTCCGAGGCATCTTTCCCTGGGGGTTCCCTTGGGGGGGGGGTTCCCCCGGCTGGTGCCTCCCACCATTCCTCTGCATCCAAGCAAATCCATGACAGGAAGTGAGGGAGCTGGGGGGGGGGAATGATGAAGAACTGCAGAAACCATAGGCCAGCCAGAACCCAAAAGTTTTTAACCAGCAGGGAGGGGTCCAAACGGGGGCACGCAGTTCGATGGCTTGAGGGCCGCGACAGAGAAAGCTGTTTCATGGGTTCCCACCGTCCACACTTCAATGTGCAACGTGCAAAAGAGCCAACTGATTGAAGATAATCGTCAGGATGTTTCCGGGGGTGTGTGTGTGTGCTGGTCCATTTTTGCAAATGATCTGGCTTCAGGGTGCAAGGATAGAAGAGTGCGTTGCATTTCCATATGTTAGGCAGGGATGGAGAAACCTGTGGCTGTTGTTGGACTCTTAACTCCCATTGGCTCTGCTGGCTGAGCCTGATGGGAGGTGGAGTCCGCCAACATGTGGATGGTCACAGGTTCCTGCTGTCAAGCAAAGAGGCTGTCAGTTTAGAATGGGATGCCATTGCACGAGACACTATGCACCTTTCTCAGTTGTCTAGATAGCTGACAACTTGCAAACTTTCTCTCATCCCCCCCTCCCAATCCTGTGGTTACGTAAGCAGCTATTTTCTCAGTGGAGGTGGAAAGAAACCAAACCAATTTTAAGTAAAATCCAATTCCCGATGTAAGTAAACGTAAATCTCATCAGACATCAGTGTGGATAGACATCTGGGTCTAGCTCCAGGAAGTGGCAGTCCCTTGTGGTTCTTGCGCATAAGTCTCTATCAGGACTTGGGCTTCAACAATGCAAGGATCTTGATTTACATCTAATTAAATGTCAACCATTTGAATTAGATTTCCAGAATTCCTAAGCCAGGAGCCTTTGATACCCCGCTGAACTTAATTAAAAAGCTTGCACAGTGGGAGGAATGGCAGCATGTGAACAGTGAATCGCGAGGGTTCGGAAAAGCCCCTGGTGCCACACGGAGTCCCAGAAGGGTACCAATGCTGGTGAAATTTTATTATTACTTTGCTGAAAGGGGTGAGGCTTTGCCCCCTTTGCTTTGATCTGCAGTTTGCTTAGCCCACATCCCACGATGCAGAGTTGCCCCTGGGCTGTTTCAGCTGTGGGGCTTTCTGGACTCTAACCACCTGATGAGCTTTCTGTACTGGTTTGCAGGTGAGGCAGAGGCAAATGTGCTCAGCCAATATTTATGTATTTTAAAAACCTATATCCCGCTTTTCACCACCTGGGTCTCAAAGCGTACAACAGACCCTTCAAGCGTCCCTGTTTTCCAGGGACAGTTGCAGATTTACAGAAGCCGTCCCGGTTTCTGATTTGATTCCAGAATATCCCAGTTTTCCTTAGGACTTCCCTATTTTCATCAGGGAAATGTTGGAGGGTATGGAATTATGTGACCCCCTGAGCCAAGGAGATCAGTAACTATGCAACCTTTAGAAAACATCCGAAGGCAGCCCTTCCTATAGGAAGTTTTAAAAATGTTTTATTATGTTTTTATATGTGTTGGAAGCTGTTCAGAGCGACTGGGGCAACCCAGTCTGATGGGTGGCGTATAAATAATAAAATTACTTTTTATTATGGAATTGGACGTCCCTGTTTTCATCGGAGGAATGTTGGAGGGTATGCTTAACATTAGGCATATACAGTACAGTAGAGCCATACCTTGGAAGTCGAATGGAATCCGTACCAGAAGTACATTCGAGTTCTAAAACATTCGGAAACCAAAATGCAGCTTCTGATTGGCTGCAGGCAGCTCCTGCAGCCAATCGGAAGCCATGGAAGCCCCATCGGACGTTCAGCTTCCAAAATAATGTTTGAAAACTGGAATACTCAATTCCGGTTTTTGATCGTTCGGGAGCTGGAACGTTCGACTCCCAAGGCGTTCGGGAGCCGAGGTACAATTGCATACAAACTATTTTAAGCAGAAATTAAACATCAGATATTTAAACAAAGAACTTCAGTGGTAATATTAAAGCCACTGATCTCTGTAGGTATTAGCAATGTTGCAGTTACAACCCTCAGTAGCTATATAAATTAACATTAACCAAGTAAAATTGTAGGCAAAGCATATGTTCCAAATGCCTGTCAAAATGGCAGTGTTTTCATAAGCTGCTTTTAACGCAGTGAAGATGCAGCCTGATGGGCCTTGAGAAAGAGAGTGAAATCCAGTGTTGAGAGCACTGCTGAGAAGATAATCACTAAATGATTCCCCCCCTTGGGCAAAGGATCCTTTAAGAAGTTCTACTGTTGTTACTTTTATAATCAGGAAGACACAGTATTCTTAAGTTATGTAGGTTCCAGATGATCTCTGGCTTTAAAAGGAATTCACTTTAAACCCCATGGCTTGACATATGAGAGGGACCACTGGTAGTGTGTAAATCGATTGCATCTGTTATTATTATTTTTTAGTACGTACACCTGCAGTTTTGCAGCTTGACCCTGTGCATTGCACTTAGCTGGTGGCACCTGCTTCCTAGTAAACATGTACTAGGATAGCACGCTCTGATAGCTCAGCTGGTACAGCATAAGACTCTTTATCTCTGGGTCATATGTTCGCGCCCCACGTTGGGCAAACAGATTCCTGCATAGCGGGGGGTTGGACTACATCAGGGGTAGGCAACCTAAGGCCTGGGAGCCAGATCCGGCCCAACCGCCTTCTCAATCCGCCCTGCGGACAGTCCGGGAATCAGCATGTTTCTACATGAGTAGAATGTGTCCTTTTATTTAAAATGTATCTCTGGGGTGTTTGTGGGGCATAGGCATTCGTTCACTCCCCCCCCCCAAATATAGTCCACATGGTCTGAGGGATGGTGGACAGCTGAAAAAGGCTGCTGACCACTGGACTAGATGACCCATGGGACCCCTTCCATCTCTACAATTCTGCGATCCTATGTTTGGAATTGCAGCCTTGGTTAGACAGGTCCAGTGCTGCGAATCATAGGATTGAAGAGTTGGAAGGGACCCCATGGGTCATCTAGCCCAACCCCTTGCAATGCAGGAATCTCAACATGACGACGTTGGTTTGGGTCCTACCCTCCGGAGCAGAAGAAACCAGCAACAGGCCTTTAGATGTTTGAAGATGGCTCTCATATCTTCTCTCAGTTTCCTCTTCCCCAGGCTAATGCATGCATTCCCCCCCCCCAAAGTTACTGAGCTTTTTTTTTCATTTCTCCCCCAGGGCAATGTCCATCTGGGATAGCAGTCTACAGATTACCGCGATGTGCAGTGTGGTGGGGGCGTGGCTTGGAGCATTTCCTATTCCACTGGATTGGGATCGGCCGTGGCAGGTTGGTTTCTTCATCTTATATATGTGAATGAACGTTGGCCGATCAGACCAAGGTTCCTCTTAAGTCTTCTGTGCCGTTTCCAAGAGCGGCCGTACCCCTTTGAGAAACTTGGAAGCAGGGCATGAAGGTGGCAGCCTCCCCTGTTGCTATTCCTCAGGCCCCTGGTGTATTCTGTCCCTGAACCTGGAGATTTACCTATTTTGGAAAAATGGCCATTGATAGACTTATCCCCCAGGTTGCTTTGTTAATGGTCCAGGAATGTCATTGTTGGAGTTCAGTCCACGTCGCCTCTCAGCGCTGCTCCCTTGATGTCTCCGGGGGGGGGGGGGGAAGAGACACGTGCTTTTTCTGCCAGCTGAGAACGTGGCCTGCACTGCTGCAGCTTCCTCCCATTAAAAGCACTTAACAAGATGCATCTGGAGCGGGCTATTGGCGCCAAATTGATCTTCTGCATATGTGTGTGGTGTGGCCAAGCCCTGTGCCCGAAAAAAATACTTTGCAGTTTTTGAAAAAGCAGAGCCCTGGCAAGCTTTGCTGCTGGTGAGGAAAATGTGATGCTTGCAGGAAAGCTGTAAATGCAGCTGGCTGAGTGGCTACTGGCAATTGATGCCATTTCCAGAGTTGCATAACCCCTGCAGGTCAGTTCAAGAGCTTTCTGACTTTAAAACCAATCTAAAGCAGTTTAGATTTAGGGGGAATAGTCTGCGAAAATGGATGAACCTGTTCTCCCAACTCCAACCACAGGGAAGTAATTTCTCCTAGCCATATTGCAACTTAGATCTCTTAGTGGCATTAACACAGACTTTAAAATAAACCTGAGCTGATTCTAATTTCTCCCTTTCTATGAATACACAAATACAGTGTGCAAACAAAAATGTGCAGACACACCCACCCACCCACCCTTCCAAGTGTAAAGGGCACACACAAGTATCTTTAGAAAATTCCACAGTAGCTAGTAGAGAAGGATTGGGTTACTGCTTTCAAGTCTTTTAAAGAGGCCCAGGTCTAATTCTACACCCCAACACTCTTCACCCTTACTAGGATGGGGCCGTGTGCATCTAAATACAAAGCAAATTGGGAATCAGCTGATGGGCAGGAAGCAGGACCTGGAATGGACACTAAGCCTGGTCTGCAAGCAGAAGGGGTGGCAATCGGGTGGCACAGTCTGCACAGCGTTGGGGCTGAACTATGAGAAGCTTTTCCACTGCTGATGGACAGCTTCAAAGAGAAGTAGATGGGAGACTCCCTTAGGGATCTCGGAAATAGTCTCCAGAGAGCTAGTCCTGTTAGTCCATTGGAGCAAGGACAATTGCGATGGCTGCGTTCATCCTCCTCCCTACGTCTCCAAATACCAGCTGCTGACAGTCGCAAGTGGAGAAAGTGTTCTTGCACCCTGGTCCTGCTCGCAGGCTTCCCGCAAGCATGTGGTTCATCACTGAACTCAATTGGCCTTTGGTCTGATCCAGAAGGGCTCTTAGGAGTCTTGCGGCACTTGAAAGGCTTAGCAGTTTGGTGGCATAATCCTTTGGGCAGAATTGTAGAGTTGGAAGGGACCCCAAGGGCCATCTAGTCCAACCCCTTGCAATGCAGGGATCTCAACTAAAGCATCCATGGCAGATGGCTACCCAACCTCTGATTAAAAGCCTCCAAGGAAGAAGTCCACAACCTCCCGAGGGAGACGGTTCCACTGTCACAAACAGCTCTTACTGTCAGAAAGTTTTTCCTGGTGTTTAGTCGGAATCTCCCTTTCTCGTAACTTGAAGTCGTTGGTTTAAGACCACTGTGTGTACCTGACAAAGTGGGGTTTATTCCATGAAAGATTATGTCTCAATAAATAGGTTAGTCTTTGAGGTCCTGCAAAACTCTTTGCTGTTTTAGGAAATTGCATGGCACTTACATTTTCCTATAAGACCAGTTCTCTCTACCCCACCCCACCCAAGCTTTTGGAAGGGGCTGCGCTGGCTCCCAACATGTTTAATCGCCCCATATTCATCACTACCAAAACCAATTCTGGTTTCTTCCCCATGTGCAGTTGTGAAGTGGGCTCTGTCCACAAAATCATATTCCATAATAGCATTTCTTAGTCTTGAAGGCGCCACATCACTCTCTGCTGGTTTTGCTTCAGCAGACCCAACACGGCTCCCCCTTTGAGAGTTATTGCTTTGTTTTCTTTATTATCCTCTTTTACAGGGGAAATAGAAAGAATGTCTTCTTCTTTTTTACGATGCAAAAGCAGCTTGTAAATGGGCATTCATCTTGATATTGTGCTAGACCAGGGCGATGCAATAGATGGGGAGCCACTGGAGCGGAAATATTTTATTAGGAAAAGACATACTTGTATCAATGATGGACTTTCAGAACTCAAAAGAAAGCGGAAGTTTGCCTTCTTGGGAGATCTGAGGCTTCCCAAAAATATGTTGCCTGTGAATCAAGAGAGAAGAGTGAGGACATTTGGAGATGCCCCTAAATGGCTTGATTTGAGATGTAAGCAGTGCGAAACACAACAAGTGTTGTCATTCTGTGCCCAAATAACATAGGTCTGGAGGGCTTCCTTGTGAACTTGTGGCACTTCATGTTCCGGTTACAGGAAAAGGTTTAGGTTTGAATGGATTCATGCATTGTTTCCCTCTGCAACACGCCCCCAGGGGTTTTGCTCAATACAATGGCAAAGAGGGCACCAGGCGGTCCTCTCTGGGGAGACCATTCCAAGAGATGGGACGTTAGAAATTAACTGTGGTAGCTCACTGCTGTTCTCTGTTCTTCTTCCTTGCAAAATGTCATTTGCTTTCTGCTACGGTAATGTGGCCCTTGGCCCTTGGCCACCCATCCCAGTCAAAAGGATCTCACAAAGATGCTTGTCCAGCTTCATTTTTGAAATGCTTCCTTCCCAACAGTTGATGTCAGACTCCTCCTAACGACAAAGGGACACAGCAAAGGGATGGTATCTGCAATATATAAAATACTACTCCAAAATCCCACAAATCCCCTAGACACAATCAAAAGACAATGGGAAGACGACATAGGCTATGAGATTAACCCCACTCAATGGACCAGAATGCGGTCTAAACCCCTCTTTAAATCCATATCAGCAAAAAGGAAAGCACTCACTCTGAAAATCATCTACAGGTGGTACCTAACACCAAGAAAACTAGCGCTAATACGCCCAGGAACTTCACCAAAATGCTGGAGAGGGTGCACCTCAACAGGCACATATTTCCACATGTGGTGGGAGTGCCCCAAAATCCAACTATTCTGGACAACAACCATAAGAGAAATATGTAAAATAACCCAGCAAACATTAGAAATAACCCCAGAATTGGCCTTGCTAAACATCTTCCAAGACAATAATGCCCACCTGCATCACAAAGAACTCATAACCCACCTACTCTCAGCAACCAGAAACACCATAACCAGACACTGGAGAGACCTGTGAGAAGTAAGCACGGACCAATGGTACCAAACAGTATGGGAAACAGCCTTACTAGAAACATTAACCAATAAGTTGAAACTGACACGGGGACAAATAGAAGAAGACGGCTTCACCCCGGTATGGTTCCCCTTTGTCACATACACAGCCCAGCAAGACAATGACAAAAATCCACCAACAGCATACAAATCAATATGGCTAACCTGATCCAAAACACCCACCCACCCCCACTCACACACGAAACAAAGACCACCACAGCCAACCCACAAATGAACAACCATATCCTAGGCCAACCCCAACATCTCTCACCACCAAAGGAACACAAGCGAACAGCAGAGAACCTACACAAGCGACGCTGACAAAATCCCCCACACATACTAAGCAAAATAGAAACATCGTCTCCCGACCCCACCCTCCCCCCATCTACAGTGGTACCTCTACTTACGAATTTAATGCGTTCCGAACACACATTTGTAAGTTGAAAAAAATTGTAAGTCGAATCCCACAGGAATGCATTGGGAGAAAAAATTCGTAAGTAGAAGCAACCCTATCTAAAAATTCGTAAGTAGAAAAAATCCTATCTAACCCGCATCCAAGATGGCGGACGGAGCTCCATTCGTAAGTAGAAACATTCGTAAAGTAGAGTTATTCGTAAGTAGAGGTACCACTGTACCTCTCTTCCCCTTTTCTTTCCAAAGTCTCAACAAATGAAACTGATTTGTAAAAATGATATGAGAGACATTGCACATATCTTTGTAAACCAATAAAACCTTTAATTAAAAAAAAAAGTGGGGGGCAATAAAAGAGTTTGCCTGAAAGGCTACTGAAATCTCACATTATCCTCACCATTCCATCTCTGCAAGCATTGCAACTTGCCAGGTGGAATGATCCCCCCTCTACTCCCCCCCCCCCGCACACTGTTCTGGGTGTGTGTGTGTGTCTCCCACCAACACCCCAATTTCAGGGGGAGGTGCAAAAGCCCCATTGGACAAACAGAAGTCCTTATGCAAGACTCCCACTGATGTGACTGGTGAGTTGAATCCACCCTTACTTTTCACTTCCCCCTTTAGTGATTTGCTTGGGGGGTTTTCCTCAACACTTTTGAGGATTTTTTTTTCTTTTCCTTTCTTGCAACCAAGCAGTAAATTTCATGAAACAAAGAAAGATTTGTGTTAGTCAGGTAACTTCCCCGCGCCCACAAATCTGCACAAAACAGCCTGTTTCCTCAAACGTGGACATAGAAACTGCTGCCTTCAGCAAAATTTGGTTCCTGCAGAGGGGAGTATTTATAACACAATATGAGCTATGAAATTAAAGTGGGAATAAAATTAAATGGGGTGAAAATAGAAATAGTTAGGCCTCATAAATATGTGTCATGCTAAGTATCACTTAATGTGTTTTCCAAAAATAGATTGCTGTCTCGAATCCCTCCTTTATCTCCTGAAATAATGTTTGCGGTCTTTTAAAAAGACGTTGCTCTTTTAACTATATGAAATTTCTGTAAGGCCCGTGATTACAACTCAAAACCAAAACCTATCTACATCATCAGTGGCATTCCGCCCCCCCCCCCCCGCCCCTAAAATTACTTTCTTGGTAAACTCTTTTCCTCCTGTAATGAAGGCAGCTGTGGTTGACAGAGAATAGTTTGCTTGAGGCTACTTAGCAAGTTCATGGCAGATGCAAGATCTGAGCCCCAGACTTTTAGCCACTGTGCTACATCAACTCTTATTTCACAGACTTTCTAAGGCTTTCGTTTCAGAGCTGCCTCAAATGCAATTTTTTTGCTCACAAACAAATTGAGTACAAAATACATACATTGCACCGCCCAGAAATCCATGGCCAAAGGCTAGTTTTTTAAACCTACAAGATGCATGTGAACGGAAACCACTATTAAACACACTAAAAAGAGGTGGCCCTCTGTCAGGGATTCTTTAGCTGGGATTCCTGCATTGCAGGGGGTTGGACTAGATGACCCTTGAGGTTCCTTCTACAATTCTATGCTTCTGTGATTCGTATTTGCTGCTTGGACGAGTGAAACCAACCACCTGTTTCCTTGATCCTTGCCCACCCTGGATATTAAAAACGAGCCGGGAAGGGCTGGGCTCTGTGGGGTGGTGAATGGACCCAGCCAATATGGCCAACTATCACCCAGTCTCAAATCTTCCATTCTTGGGCAAGGTGATTGAGCAAGTGGTTGCTGAACAACTCCAGGCATGCCTGGAGGATGCAGACCATTTGAATTCCTTCCAATCGGGATTCAGGCCTCCTCATGTGACTGAAACTGCCTTGGTCGCGCTGGTCGATGATCTCTGGCGAGCTAGGGACAAAGGTGAAAGCTCTTTCCTAGTTCTGATGGATCTCTCAGCGGCCTTTGATACCATTGACCATGACATCCTTCTGGACCATCTATAGGGACTGGGAGCTTGGGGCACTGTTATACAGAGGCTCCGCTCCTTCCTCCTGGGCTGTGTCCAGAAAGTGGTGGTGGGGGGGGATGAGTGTTCAGACCCCATGGCTCTCACTTGTGGGGCGCCTCAGGGTTCCATCCTCTCCCCTATGCTTTTTAATGACTATATGAAGCCGCTGGGAGAGATAATCGGGAGGTTTGGACTGGGTATCCAACAGTATGCAGATGATACCCAGCTCTAGTAAAGGTAAAGGGACCCCTGACCATTTGGTCCAGTCGTGACCGACTCTGGGGTTGCGGCGCTCATCTCGCGTTATTGGCCGAGGGAGCCAGCGTACAGCTTCCAGGTCATGTGGCCAGCATGACAAAGCTGCTTCTGGCGAACCAGAGAAGCACACAGAAACGCCGTTTACCTTCCCGCTGTAGTGGTACCTATTTATCTACTTGCACTTTGACGTGCTTTCGAACTGCTAGGTTGGCAGGAGCAATGGGAGCTCACCCCATCGCGGGGATTTGAACTGCCAACCTTCTGATCGGCAAGCCCTAGGCTCTGTGGTTTAACCCACAGCGCCACCCGCGTCCCAGCTCTACCTCTCATTTAATTCAGAACCAGTGAAGGCCCTGTGTGAGTGTCTGGAGGCGGTTGGCAGATGGATGGCGGCTTACAGATTTAGGTTGAATCATGACAAGACAGAAGTACTGTTCTTGGGGGACCGGGGGGCGAGTGGGTGTGGGGGACTCCCTGGTCCTGAATGGGATAACTGTGTCTCTGAAGGACCAGGTGCACAGCCTGGGAGTCATTTTGGACTCTCAGCTGTCCATGGAGGTGCAGGTCAATTCTCTGTCCAGGGCAGCTGTCTACCAGCTCCATCTGGTACGCAGGCTGAAACCCTACCTGCCCATGGACTGTCTCACCAGAGTGGTGCATGCTCTAGTTATCTCCCACTTGGACTACTGCAATGCGCTATACGTGGGGCTACCTTTGGAGGTGACTCGGAAACTGCAATTAATCCAGAATGCGGCAGCTAGACTGGTGACTGACCATATAACACCAGTTGTAAAGGATCTTCACTAGCTCTCAGTACATTTCCAAGCACAATTCAAAGTGTTGGTGCTGACCTTTAAAGCCCTAAACAGCCTCAGCCCAGTATACCTGAAGGAGCGTCTCCACCCCCATCGCTCAGCCCGGACACTGAGGTCCTCCTCTGAGGGTCTTCTGCTGGTTCCCTCGCTGTGGGAAGTGAAGTTACAGTGAACCAGGCAGAGGGCCTTCTTGGTAGCGGTGTCCGCTGCTTCCATCAGATGTCAAAGAGATAAACAATTATCTGACTTTTAGAAGACATCTGAAGGCAGCCCTGTATAGGGAAGTTTTTAATGTTTAGGGAAGTTTTAAAGGATTGATGTTTTTATTACGTTTTTAGATATGTTGTAAGCCACCCAGAGTGGCTTGGGAAACCCAGCCAGATGGCCGGGGTATAAATAATAAAATATTATTATTATTATTATTATTATTATTATTATTATTATTATTAAAAATTTATTTCCACTGCGTCAGACCAACACAGCTATCTACCTGAATCTTTAAAAAACAGTGATAGCTCATGGTTGTATACCGGTCCATGTAAGCTTTTCTGGTTTAACGTTGCTTGGTGGTAAAGAAGAAGAGTCTCCTGTAGCAGGGAGCATGGGTCAATCTCGCAACCTGATACGGATGGGGCCAGATGTGTGGGGTTTTCCCACCTAAGCAGTGGTGGCACAATTGGTCGGAAAACTTCCTGTGGTTCTGATACTCATATGTGCTCAACACACCACAGGGAATCCGTGTATGAGCATGGATGAGACTGCAGTCCCAACCACATCATACACTTTAAAGCACTTTAACAGTCATGGCTTCCCCCAAAGAATCCTGGGAACTACAGTGGTGCCTCGCTAGACGAATGCCCTGTAAGACGAATTTTTCGCTTAACAAAGAGATTTTTCAAGCGGAGGGTGCCTCACAAGACGAATTTGTTTTGTGAAAAATTTGTCTAGCGAATTGCGGTTTCCCATAGGAATGCATTGAAATTCAATTAATGCGCTCCTATGGGCAAAAAATAAAATAAAATAATTCAATGCATTCCTATGGGATTCGCTAGACAAATTTTTCATTCTACGAATTGACTCGTGGAACGAATTAAATTCGTCAAGCGAGGCACCACTGTATGGGTTGTTAAAGGTGCTGAGAGTTGTTAGGAGAGCCTCTTGTAGAGCTACAATTCCCAGCAGCTTTAACAAACTACATATCCCAATATTTTTTGGGAGCGGGGTGCTGTGATTGTTTAAAGGGTATAAGCATGTTTTGAATGTACGGGGTGGCTGTAGCCAGAGAGAGGAATGGAGCCAAAGTTTGGGATTCATGGGTGAATGTTATAGGCATAGTTTGTGATAATTGAAACGGACAGAGCAATCCTGAGAAAATTTCTAATGGTACCACTTAGCTGGTGCCCGGGATCCGAAAAGCTACTTATAGGCAAACCCATGTTTGTGCCCCAACTGGGTTTAAATATATTTACGGTAGTTTTATCATTTAATTGTCTTCTCCCTATGCCACCTCTGAAGCTCGTATGGGAAATCCTGCTTCAAATCCATGTTGGGCATGCACACAGAATTTGTGTAGGTCTGTGGCTCCTGGCCATCCCATCACCCCCTGCTCAAAATAGTGCAAAACAAAAGAAAGCGGTAGTTTATGCCAAGGTTTATTTACTGAACAAGCTATGCCACTTTTTGTTTTGTTTTGTTTTTGGAACTGGTTTGTCAAAGAACATTCCTAAGCTTATCGCCCAAAGACCCGGCTCTGTTCCTATTACAATGCCTCTGGCATTTATAACTGAGCGAGATGTGGGTGAATGTAAAAATGATGACTGTAGCATATGAAAAGATGGGGGAGTTATTTTTATTTTTCTGGTTCGGAAAGCACTTTTTCCAGCAAGAGGGGCAAAAAAGAAAAAAAGCTATACCCTCTAGAAATCACCGCGGTAGCACTTGGCAGCTCCAGTTTTTGTTTTGAAGCGCACACAGATGAAATAGCAAGTATGCCCCAAGACAATTGATTCATAAAAGAGAAGCCATATAGACTCCAATTTTCCGAAAACCATCCTACACATTGCTAGTCTTCTGCTGCAGTCTTCACCATTCTGGTGGCCTCAAGAGGCTTTGGCCTACAACTCCCAGCAGCCTCAGCCAGTTCGTGCTTGCTGGGGCTGCTGGGAGTTGTAGGCCAAAAACTTCTAGAGGGCACTGGATTGGCGACAGCTGTTCCAGTGTATCGCTAAGCTCTTTGGACTAATGCACAGGTACAGGATTCCATCTATTAAGTCACGACCAAGAGAAGGCTGCAGGATCTAAAAACTGCTGCCTCTTCTTCCTTCAGCAAATTCCCTTTCCTTGCCTAATTGAGCATTAAACAAACTTAGCCAAGTGGGTTACGAATCCTAGTCAAGCAGGGGACTAGACCAGCCTTAGCCAATGTGCCAACATCTATCCCTTAAGCATAGATAGCAGATGGTGGAGAGGTAATGTATGAGCCCATGGCCTTAATCTGCCCTCTGAGTTGTGCTTATGAGATCAAAGCTGTTCTGTTTGTCCTGGCCTTTCCTGGTGGACAGATAGGAGTGATGATAACTACGAATGCACCAAACCAGCGCTCATATTAAAAGAAGGACACATGGTTAGGTTCAAATATACAGTCTCCCCCCACCTTGACCATTGCCCGATAAATGGCACTGGAAGATAACTCAATATTTCATAAAAACCAGCATATCAGTGCCCCGATTATCCTAATCACGATTAGTCAATTCCTGATTAAATTAAGTTTTATTTTGAATGAAAATGTCCAGTGGAGTTACAGCCTTTGTTACGCCACAGAACACAACATACTAGCGTTGAATATGCATTTGGCTTACGTAGAAGTCTCTTGCAAAAAAATATGCGGCACCATTGTTAACGCATGGGAGCAAACACATCTTTGGTTTGAAAAGCAATTGTGAGATAACCCATGAGCTTTTTCTGAAACCAGGGCTAGAAAAACGGAAGCAAGGTCAATAAAGAGTACCTAAGGCACCTCATGAAAAGATGATTGCTGTCATCTTCGCTACACTCCTAAAGACCTCCAAATAATGCTCCATTATACTAAACACGCAAGCCGAGGAATGTGATGCTTAAGTGCAGGAAGACCGCATTGCCGTCAATTCCGGGTAGCAAAAATAAAAGTTTTATTAACATGTCGCAAGGAAAATATTAATGGCTAGCAGAAGAAAAAATGCAGAAGTGGAAGCCACCAGCTCTTTCCTCTGCCTCCTCACCTCAAATACTTCCATCCTGGAGTTTGTGCAATGCAAGCTTGGGACAGAAGCGAAAAGCTAGAGAACGAAAGCCCATTTTCTCACATGCCTGGGTTGCACTTTGTTTGCTGTCCAGGAGATGGGAGAACGGAAAAAGCGAGGAGAACAAATCGTGCCTGTTGTAAAGATGAATGAAATGTAGCATATACTCATCTCAGAAAAACAGAATGCACAGTGAGGATGGTCTGTACCCAGAGTGCGCAATAAAACGGCAGAACCTGGACTGCAGCACAATATTTTGCTCCCTCGCCTCTCAACAAGTTGCGGCTTTTAAGTTAATAGAAGTTGGCCTTTTATGTTGTGATGGAGGCAATCAGGTTTCAAAAGTGGGGGAGTCTGTTATTTACTTCTTTCGCTCACTGCTGAAAATCAGCTTTCTGTTTTGCCGGAATATTCAAGTCAAGGTCAGAATGAATCATTGGCAGCAAGAACATTTTCTAACCTATTACTTAGAATAATTGCTCATTGCCCAGCTAGCTGCCTGTATGTTGGTGCTTGCAGCATTCCCTTGCAAGGCACCACTTTCCCACCACTCCAGAGTTCTTAAATGTTCATTCGAACGCCGTCCCTATGCATGGATTGGGATAGCCTCGCCCTGTGTCCCATTCCTGGGGTATCTGCTTAGGCATTGCTTGATACTAACACACAGTAGAGCCCGGCACATGAAGATGCTTTCTGTGTGGTCGCTGTATGCGCAGACACACTTGTGAGGAGCACGAGTCGTGCAGATCAGAGTGATGCCCACTGGGCTCTTCATGCAACGGCCCTGAATTGAATGTGACTCCAAGCACCTGACTGTCAGGGCAGGGAGCCAAGACAGTGCGCTTGTTTAGAATATTTGCATAGGGCTTCAGCATCATAGAACAAATGTTGGCCACTGTTGAACCACTGGGACAGTATCAGCATTTGGCATCAGTTCGCCATCAGCGCACACAACGATGCCATTATGTTTTAATCTACAGCGATGACTGCCCCGGCATAATAACTGCAAGGTTGGGGGGACACTGTTCACTACTGCATACAATTGTTCCTTTGATGCTTGCTTGGTCAGGGAATACATCAGTCTCGCACCCGGGATTATTTGTATTCCACACTTTTGCAGTGTGCGAGTGCAAATTTGGTTCCCTGGCAGAGATGTCATGATCTCGGGAGACTTTAGAAGTAGAAAGTTTGTAGTTTTCATGGTTGTGGAAGACTGCTGTGGTGACACAACCAAGTAGTGTGTCACTAGTTTGCAATCACAGGTGAAGAGCCTTTTTGCTAGGAGCTACAAAGAGTTTAAATGCATGGGGACATTTCAATGAGCCTATTTTTTTTTCCAGTTTTGCTCCTCTATATCTGTGCAGATATTTAAATCTTTGATTAGTTTGATCCTTTAAGAAGTCAAATTTTGAGCAGGGTTAGTTTACGCCAACCACTTTGGGGTTCTTAAACATTTGCACATACATTTATCTATTTTATTTACTTTGGGTTGGGTTCAGAGTTAGTTGATACGTAGAATGTGGGACTTAAGTCAGCCATGGCTTCACTTGAAATGCATCCATTTTTAAAGATGTTTTTTATTTTATTTTAAAAACCTCACTATTTAACTTGGCAACTAGCTGGCTTTTATGTTAATCTAATTTTTATGTAAGGCATTATAAAAACTGAAGCAGCAGGTAAAATATTAGAAGGGGGCCTCTCTCCTCTCACACCGGAGGGAATCCCTCATCTAAAATGCTGACTGCTGTGACTTGTAACATCACAGGACAGTAGCTACTTGTGAGTAAAAACTAGGACTACTTTGTAGTGCAGTTTGTCAATTTCTAACTAGTGGCATCTTCTTGGCCACTAGTTAGGATGCTGGGATTAGAATGGAACCTTGTCTGATTAATCAGACAGTTCCTATTTTGTTTTCAAAACCTGAATAACTTTGTTGGGCCCCATTCACCAACTTTCAGGTGCTTGCAGCCTTTTCAATCGAGAAAAGCACTTGTGGGGTGCAGGGGGGAGGGGGGAGTTAGCAAACCCCAAAGATGCCGGGAAGACAATGGTCTTCCTGGCAGGGAGGCAGAGGCCGGTTTTGCAGAGACTTCCTCCCCCAACTTTTAGCAACCTCTCAAGCAGAGCATGACAATTTGTCCTCAACCGAATCTTGCTTTCCTTGTGGTGTATGGCAGAGATGGTGTTAATTCAAGCTTGCAGATCTACTTTGGGGTCTTTCCCCTCTCCCTCTACTTCTAGAATCCCCAGGTGTCCACCAGCAAGCACCAAGTGAAGAAGCGTAGCTCAGAAATAGAGGTGAACAAAGAATTAAGGGCTCTATCTCAGCTTACGAATTTATTTCAAGGCCAGAACTTATCTCACAGCCCTTTCACAGTTATCCATTCCTAGGCTTTTCCCCATACCCTTCAGCAACCTAATTTGGCTGCAGAGTTGTTGCCCTTGTTAAACAATTGGGAGTCAGAAATCCTTGGTGATCTACTGGAAGCCACCCAGAGGTCTGCCAGTAGATCCCAATCTACTTTAAGTCTACTCCTGGTCTATGGTCTTCCTTGGTAATGCTTCGTTCAAATTGTGCTTTGTGGCTAAACGCTTTGTCACAGCTTTTCAGCAATGAAAATATGCCATGACTTTGGAGGGGGGGGAGCAGAAAGGAAGCAGTACAGGCTATATTAACAATCCACTATTACAGAAATAATAATAATAATAATAATAATAATAATAATAATAATAATAGCAAAGCAGGAGCACATCAGCAGCCCAGCCCCCAAAACTGGTGGGTTAAAATGTTCCATGTTAGTTCTGGGAATTATCAAGTGTCATCATCTGCAATAGCCAGAAAGCCTAGTTACATTTTAATGCACACATGTTTAAAAACTGTACAACATTTAGTGTTCACGTAATAGATGCGTGATGAACCGCTAACACTTTTGGCATTCTCTGAGAAAGCAGGTCAAGCTCTGCAATGGATCCTGTACCGCATTTTGGTTTCGTTGTTCGATTGCACGGGAAACTTGTGCTCCTAAAAGTACGTCGAGGGTCTGACCTCTTCCTTTCTCTCCTCTCTCCACGTGGCAATTCTTTCCCTTCAGGTGTGGCCCATTTCCTGTTCGCTCGGAGCGACCTTTGGCTACGTGGCCGGTCTCCTTATTGCACCTTTGTGGATATACTGGAACAGGAAGCAGCTTACGTACAAAAGCAGGTAGCTGGCGCAAAGAGAGAAGGCGTTTTTTGTTGCTGTGCTGATTCCTGGCGTCGTGACTGCGCGAAGACCACAGTCAAAGCAGAAGGCAATTGAAACACTTTTGGGGCATCGTCAGGCCTTCCTCCTCCTCCTCCTCCTCCTCACAGCACGTTTTGCTTGCTGTGGCAACATGATGATACGTCTGTCACTTGTCCTAAATTATGTTACCCCTGAGAGATTGTACTTTTCCTTCCAGCCTGAATAAAGTGTTTGTAACAGATGCTGCTTGCTCCTTCACTGAGTTGGGATTCCCCTCCCACACATTCTGGATTTTGCCCAATCAACTTCCCAATTGATCTCGGATCTGTGGATAGAGCGTTGTTGTTGTTGTTGTTTTAAGTGTATGTTTGCACGGTATTGGATATTTCACAGCATGTGCGGCCATCGCCCCGGCGGGTCTCACGTGATCAGGCAGCAATTAATGCACCTCGAGCCTATTCTTTTTTTCACCGTGTGTTTCTTTGGAGTTAAAATGGCTATGATAGCTTCATCGAAAACCGTCTTCAGTCCTTTCTGGGTTAAAGCCGAGCACTCCACGTAGCAGTAGGCTCCTATCTGTCAAGAAAACAAATGTCTTTAATAGCTGCACAGGCACGCAAAGACACATACCTCCCCCCCCCCCCAAAAAAAACCCAACTCCATTTGCCAGCTTGTGGGCGCCTTCGTTTTTATGGAACACATCAAGGTTTGTTTTGTCTTTGCCCTGTGAAAAACATCCTACTGTTTTTACCCTCCAGGAAAAGAGGTTACTCCTTCGCTTTGTCTTTTGGTGACAGATTTAGAATCCTTTTCATTAGGTGCAGTTTCTGAAGAAAACACATTAAGGCTGAACTCCTAAAGGGGGCAGGAGGAGGGGGAGGAAACAAAAGGAGGCCAGATCGCCACATCCAACACCCTGCTGGACTTGCATGGACAAAACAGGAAAAAGGGCAGAGCAGCACTTATAACGCCCCTTCGTCATTTTCTGGGATTTTTCTCCCTCTTCAACAATTTCCCTCCCATTGGAAAGCTCCACGGTTGGCATAGTCCCCCCCCCCCCCGGTTTGTCAGTGTGCCAGGGGGGCCTGGGAAGGGTTTGGATCATGTTCTGATACACTTCCCCACACCCCTAATTCAACCGCCGGCATGCCTCCAATTGGTCTCTATCAACATCGGAGCTCTGATGTAAGTAGCCTCAGCCTTGTATACCTGAAGGAGCGTCTCCACCCCCATCATTCAGCCTGGACGCTGAGCTCCAGCTCTGAGGGTCTTCTGGCAATTCCCTCACGGTGAGAACTGAGGTTACAGGGAAACAGGCAGAGGGCCTTCTCGGTAGTGGCGCCCGCCCTGTGGAACACCCTCCCGTCAGATGTCAAAGAGATAAGTAACTACTGTACCTTGGTTCCTGAACGGCTTAGTTGTCGAACAAATCGGCTCCCGGACGCCGCAAACCCGGAAGTAAGTGTTCTGGTTTGCGAACGTTTTTCGGAAGCCGACCGTCCAACGCGGCTTCCGCTTGAGCGCAGGAAGCTCCTGCAGCCAATCAGAAGCCGCGCCTTGGTTTTCAAACCGTTTTGGGAGTCGAATGGACTCTGGGAACGGATTAAGTTCGAGAACCAAGGTACCACTGTATACAACTTTTAGAAGACATCTGAAGGCAGCCCTGTAGAGAGAGGTTTTCAATGTTTTGGTATTTTATTATAGTTCTGTATTTGCTGGAAGCCGTCTAGAGTCAGTCAGATCAGTGGGTTATTATTATTATTATTATTATTATTATTATTATTATTATTATTATTTAGGACAAGGGCCATGGTGTTTTTCACAGCAGCTCTTCCACTCAGATCTTCTCCATGCTCAGAGAGGGACTTCCCCTGTCCCCTGGGATGGGACCTTAGGACTGTAAGACCCACGCAGTGATGTTTCTCTTAGTGTGTTTTATGGTGGCAATGTGATCTTGAAGCATTTTAGGAAGGCAGAGCAGGCAAAAGAAATCACAGAGGCAATTTTGTAGAGATTAAACTCTCCAGCAAAAATAAGCCGATAGACAAAAGTAGCCGTGGTAACCCGGCATCACCTTGACCAATATTTTAAGTAATATTCATTTTGGAATGCCCTAAAGGTAAGGCTAAACATTTTAAGTCTCAGTGGCTCGCTTCGTTAATGTGTTTTATTGCTTTCCGTTGTGAAGAGTTGTTTTCTAATTATTAGAAAAGTATTAAATGGGCCACCCTCATCAGGAATATTAAGGCTATGTTTTATTCATGAGCAAACCGGCTTCATTAACAGCTAATATTATGCTGTGCTCACTAATTCAGCTATCCCCGTATGCACCAAATACGGCAACCTCCGGTCACTGCTGTTTTCTGCAAAAAGGTTTTCCACTAAATAAGTCTGAAAAAAGGAATCGCACCATTTGACATTTTTGTTGATTTGAGAATTCACGCTCCATCCAGAATGAAGTTGAGCACTGGGGTCATCATGAAAATGCACTCTCTGCATTTTCATGCCCAAACCATTTGCTCTCCAGGATCAGGCTCTGCAAAAACAGAAAGCTTACAGCAGAAACTGACATGCTACAGCGCTGATTGGCTGGTGCCTGTGCTGTCAGGAACTCACCTCCCATTCTCAGATGCAATTTTTAAAATTGTTTCAGAAACAAGGCAACTTTTTTTAAAAAACAAAACAAAAAACAGGCACAATAATTTTCCTAGTTTTTCAATCATTGCCACATGACAAATGGAAATAATTGGTTGACAGGGCATCTATCTATCTGTCACTCGACTGGCAAAGGACAACTATCTGCAAGGGCTTTGGATAAGGCTACTGTATGACATTCCCCTATGGCATTGCGCTGAGAGGTTTGTTTCTGTACCCCATCTCAAAGTAAAATGCAAATTCCAAGTGTTATCAGTATTGACCAATGCTGTCATCTAATGCTATCTGGGTATGCACATTGCATTTGCAGAACTACAGTGGTACTGTACACAATTGGTTCCGGAAGTCTGTACTTAACCTGAAGCGAACTTTCCCATTGACGGCTTCACGGAGTACTCAACCTGAAGTGTACTTAACCCAAAGTATGAGTAATTGGTTCTGGAAGTCTGTACTTAACCTGAAGCGTACTTAACCTGAAGCGAACTTTCCCACTGAAAGTAATGGAAAGTGGATTAATCCGTTCCAGACAGGTCCGCAGAGTACTTAAACTGAAAGTACTCAAACCGAAGCGTACTTAAACCGAGGCATGACTGTACAGGGCCTTCTCAGTGATGGCACTTCCTAAATGAGGGCTGCCAGCCTCCCTCACAAATGGGGTTAAGAGAGCCGTGTCAGTTTGGAGGGCATTTGGGGAAAACAGAAAACAAGTTGTCTTCATGTCCTTATTCAGCTCTGTTTTGCTGCTGACGGTGTTGCTGTTTCCTTATGCTTTTATACGTGTTGTTTTTACATCGATGTTAAGCCACCTTGCAGATCCTTTTGGATGCAACAGCAATAATAAAATAAATGTTAAAGACTGATATATGACTGATTATATATATATATATATAGGGACCCAGGTGGCGCTGTGGTTAAACCACTGAGCCTAGGGCTTGCTGATCAGAAGGTTGGCGGTTCGAATCCCTATGACGGGGTGAGCTCCCGTTGCTTGGTCCCAGCTCCTGCCCACCTAGCAGTTCGAAAGCACGTCAAAATGCAAGTAGATAAATAGGAACCGCTACAGCGGGAAGGTAAACGGCGTTTCCATGTGCTGCTCTGGTTCTCCAGAAGCGGCTTTGTCATGCTGGCCACATGACCTGGAAGCTATACGCCGGCTCCCTCGGCCAATAATGCGAGATGAGCGCGCAACCCCAGAGTCGGTCACGACTGGACCTAATGGTCAGGGGTCCCTTTACCTTATATATATATATATATATATATGTGAGAGAGAAAGGGTGAAGAGAAGAGGGAAGGGGAGAATCCAGCACACAACAGAGGAGGAAGCTCCGGGCCAGATGCCTCCAAATCTCTAAATGGCCAGCTTACCTCTTTTGCCAATTTCTGTCCCTGCTCCATACAAATTGGTTTCTCCTTCATGTCATTCAGCCTCGCTAAAGTTTTGGGGTCATCACGGAGATCAATCTGTTAGGAAATAAATGCGCACACTTTCTTGCGTTCACTTCAGAATCCACTTCAGATATTTAAAAACAAAACAAACAAAAACCAGGCACATAGGATTGAATCCCAGGGAAACTAATGGAACTTTGAGTCAGTCATTACTAACTTCGCATTAATTTCTAGGTGTCCGAAGTGCAACTAACTTAAGGTTGGATCCAACCCATATTCTGAGAGTTCAATTGGCAAGATCTGAGAGCAAATCAGGGTTTTCTCTTCGTTGCGACAGCTATGCTATGTACTGAGTGGAAACGGGTGGAGAACATACCTTTTTGCAGGTGGAACTAGAAGTTGTAGTAATAATAATAATAGTGATATTTTTACATCCCACCCATCTGGCTGGGTTGCCCCAGCCACTCTGGGCAGCTTCCAACACATATGAAAACATAAGGGTTTCCTAAGCTCAGGACAGGGTCTGCTGCAGAGTGAAGACACCTAAGAAGGTCTGGATCTAAACATCTCTTTGATGGGACAATACCTGGGAACCCTATGCATTCAGATGGCAGAATTGGTGGGAGGAGAAGTGGGGGGTTAACTCCTTGGCTGTGTGTGTGTGTTTATACACGTGTGTGTGTGTGTGTGTGTGTGTGTGTGTGTGAAAGAGATCCCAGCCAGCTCCAAGTTCAGAAATAAGGAAGGAAAACACCTAGAGGTAGGGCCCTTAGCCATTTCTTCCCTGCATTGCTACTATTAAGAAAACATATTTTGGAAACGTGCATTTTCCATCCTATTGTGTCATTCCATCCTGACTCTAAAAGCAGTTTCACACTTCCCTTTTCAACACGGAAAATAATAAAAACAGTAAGACCTGCAATTCAGTTTCTTTTTCCAATCCTCTGCCGAAAAGAACTTTGTAAGGGCTGGAACATGCAGTGCTGCAGCGACCACTCAAGTACAGTGGTACCTCGGTTTATGAACACAATTGGTTCCGGAAGTCTGTTCATACACTGAAGCGTTCATAAACTGAAGCGAACTTTCCCATTGAAAGTAATGGAAAGTGGATTAATCCGTTCCAGATGGGTCTGCGGAGTACTTAAACTGAAGCGTTCATAAACTGAAGCATGGGTGTAATTGGTTCCGGAAGTCTGTTCATAAACTGAAGCGTTCATAAACTGAAGCGAACTTTCCCATTGAAAGTAATGGAAAATGAATTAATCCGTTCCAGATGGGTCCGCGGTGTTCATAAACCGAAAATTCATAAACCGAGTTGTTCATAAACCGAGGTTCCACTGTATATATATTGTAAATGCAAAGTGTCTCAGAAGAAGATAGATCTCTCCCCTCCCCCCAAAGGCAGGTCTTCCTTCCGTCTGATAGGCCAGCAGCCCAGAACTTATTCTGTCCACCTCACACAAGAGGCTTGGATTTCCCCCCTCCCCCAGCAACAACAAAGATTGGCCGATGACCACGAGGATCTTATTTCCATCTCTCGCAGGATGTGATACAGAGCCTTGCCTGAGTCACCCGCCTGCATCCCACAACTGCTGCTTTTATCACCCAGTGTTCAATACGCAGAGCACATCAAAGATGCGGATCTTTGCTTTCATCCTAAATTTTGGCATCGGTCTTAAGATTAGTTGGGGGCGTGGGAGGGTCTCATGTACAAAGGACGTTCATCAAGAGCATGGCTTGAAACACAATTTTGAATTCCTCCTCAGGGCTGTTTCTCCATTCCCTGGTTTCACTGTTGTGTACTCACACAAGGAATAGAGGACTATCTCTGTTTATATATACACACACCCCTCTAAAATGTGATTATTCTTGAATAACTCCCTGCTCTATTTGTTGCAGACTACCAATATACAGCAAAGAAAGTCCGTATACATGGCAGAAGCAATGAACTATGGTAATAGGTTTGTGTGTGTGTGCGCGCACACACATGCTATAAGTTGCTTGGAGACCTTTGGGCGACAAGCGGCTAATTAAGTGAAATCAAGGAATGAAATGGAACAAAGGGGCTGGGTCAAAGGGGGAGTGGCTTGAGCCAGGAGGTGGGAGGAGCCAGGCTGGAACAAAGGAATCCGCCTTTCTACTGAGTCAGACCATTGGTCCAGCCAGCTCAGAACTGTCCACGTTGCCTAGCAACTGCTCCCCAAGATTTCAGATGAGGATCTCTCTGGGTCCTACCTGGAGATGCCCAGGATTGAACCCAGGACCTTCTGCACTGTATGGGCAACCTATCCGGAAGATAAATTGTATTTCACGTTAGTCTCTCCATCCGAACTACTAAAATTAGATCTAGCCTCAGCCAAGAGAGTTGTTATCCAAAAGTTAGAGGAGATTGATCTCCAATATAATATTATAACGGGCAGTGGCACCTGCTCGCCGATAAATACTGGCTTAACACCACATCTGAAATTTCCATCATACTTGACCACCTTAAATGTCGCGGTGCATAGATGTGCCTTCATAAAGGCCAGATTCAATGCTTTTCCTGTGACAAAAGCTCTATAGAATCCTTGCATCATATAGTTTTTCATTGCCCACTACATTTAGCTGCCCGGTCCAGATTTCTGTCGCCCTTTATGGTGAATTATGGTTTGGATGATTTGGATTTTATTGAATTTGGTTGTTTTAATTGAATTAATTTTAATCTCAATTTTAATTTGTTTGCTCTTGAGAGACTCTTGAGAGTCCCATGCTCTTGAGAGACTCTTGAGAGTCCCATGGACTGCAAGAAGATCAAACCTATCCATTCTTAAGGAAATCAGCCCTGAGTGCTCCCTGGAAGGACAGATCGTGAAGCTGAGGCTCCAATACTTTGGCCACCTCATGAGAAGAGAAGAATCCTTGGAAAAGACCCTGATGTTGGGAAAGATTGAGGGCACTAGGAGAAGGGGACGACAGAGGACAAGATGGTTGGACAGTGTTCTCGAAGCTACGAACATGAGTTTGACCAAACTGCGGGAGGCAGTGCAAGACAGGAGTGCCTGGCGTGCTATGGTCCATGGGGTCACGAAGAGTCGGACACGACTAAACGACTAAACAACAACAACAATTTGTTTGCTGCTTTAAATTCATCATCAAATTGTTTTGTTAGTTGTATGATGAATGCTGTATTGTTACGTAGATATGGGCCTATGGCTGTAATAAACTTGAACTATGGAGTTAGTGAGGGACCCAGGTGGCGCTGTGGGCTAAACCACTGAGCCTAGGGCTTGCCGATCAGAAGGTCGGCGGTTCGAATCCCTGTGACGGGGTGAGCTCCTGTTGCTTGGTCCCAGCTCCTGCCAACCTAGCAGTTTGAAAGCACATCAAAATGCAAGTAGATAAAGAGGAACCGCTATAGCGGGAAGGTAAACGGTGTTTCCATGTGCTGCTCTGGTTTTCCAGAAGCGGCTTTGTCATGCTGGCCACATGACCTGGAAGCTATACGCCGGCTCCCTCGGCCAATAATGCGAGATGAGCGCGCAACCCCAGAGTCGGTCACGACTGGACCTAATGGTCAGGGGTCCCTTTATCTTTATCTTTTTATGGAGTTAGTGATCTGACATGGTTACCTGCCTGTTCCTTCCCCCTCCCTGTCTCTTGTTAAGTTCTTTGATGGCATGAATGATCAGCTGGGAGGAAGTGATAGTGCTAGGTACCTTCTTTGATGTTGGACATTGTTTTGAGAAAATGAGGCATTAGGAGGGGGTGGCTAATGAATGATCTGCATGTAGCCAGTCAGGCAAGCCACACAGGCTAGCCATCTATAAACCGGATGGTTGTGGGCAGAGTTTTTGAGAAGCTCGTGCACGGACTGATCAGCCGCAGGGCCGTGCAAACTGAGGCTACCTGGGAGAGGCACTTCGCCGCTTCTTGAGGGCTTCCAAGTGGCAGATTGAAGTGCCTGCTTGGTATGTTTAGAATAAAATCTTTCATCTTCTCACTCACTTGTGTTTTGTATTACTTCTGAATCTCATTTTAAAAGAAGCACCTTGCAAGACATTTGGCAAGACATGCACTCAAAGCAGATTGCTCTACCGCTGAGCCACAGCTGAACTGCGGAGGAGAAGGGATGCTATGAAGAAACATGGCGGAGGAGGGAATGTGAGCCAGGCTGACGGAGAAGCAGTGGAGAAGGGAAAGGGCCTTCTGGCACGAGCCTAGGGGTGTCAGTTCAGCCTAGGGAAGTGTGGGAACCACCACCCTGGACCAAACACTCTCCCAAGCTAAACCTGTTACCAGCCCTGCTTTGCCCTCTTCTTGAGTGTTTTTGCCTGGCTGGAACATGCCTGCAAACTCTGGTAATGCTCTGGTTTGCCTGGATGGACAATGGAGATGGGGGGCTGGTTCAGTGTGTGCAGAAGCGAGTCTTATGTACAAAGGCAACAGTCACAATCAGTGCTCTGCCCCACGTTTGCCTCTGGCCCTGCCCATCACACTGGCATGCGGCCCTTGAAAGGTTGCCCCCAAGGGAATGTGGGCCCTGGTCTGGAAAAGATTCAAGAGAGAGGGGTTTGGGCTGAGTATAGTAGAACAGGATGGGGGCGTTTTTCTGCATTCGTTTACATAAAACACAAAACATCCAGACCTTACCTGGGTTCCGACTAACAAATAGGGCACATTCGGCGCATATTCCTTCAATTCCGGCACCCACTCCTCCTTCACATTCTGAAAGGAAGCTGGATTCACCACCGAGAAGCAGATGAGGAAGACGTCAGTCATGGGGTACGACAGCGGCCTCAGGCGATCATAGTCTTCCTGATGACAGAAGGATGTTTTTAGAAATTTGCCATTTCTCCAACAGTACCTTATGTTTGGGCCTCAATAAACTAAACACACAAAATTTTACATGTTTCCTCCAAGCAGCTCAAGGCACTGTGTGTGTGTGTGTGGTGTGTGGTGTGTGTGGTGTGTGTGAACATATAGCAGGCATCCCCAAACTTCGGCCCTCCAGATGTTTTGGACTACAATTCCCATCATCCCTGACCACTGGTCCTGTTAGCTAGGGATCATGGGAGTTGTAGTCCCAAAACATCTGGAGGGACGCAGTTTGGGGATGCCTGACATATAGTAAGATGCTTTCTACTGAGTCAGACCACTGGCCCCTTTAGCTCAATACTGTCTACACTGACTGGCAGCTGCTCTTCAGGTTTTCAGCCAAGAGATCTCTCCCAGCCCTACCTGGAGTTGCCTGGGATTGAACCTGATGGGTTTATTACGCAGCTACAGCCATTTCACAAGGCTATGGAATTCTTTCCCCATTTTATCCCCCATTAAAGATTGAGCAGGCTGAAATACAGCAGTTCATTTAAGCGAGCTTTATGGCCCAGTGTGGGTCTTTAAACCTGTGCTTACCCAGCCCCACGCTGACACTTTTAACCATTATACCACACTGCCTCTCAGGCAGGTTTCTGGCTTTAACCTGTTCTACAGCTTTGCACTTGCTGCGTGTAGACAGAAGGGCTGCGATGGACCTGGCTATTTTGACACAAGACCTCCACCTTTTGCCGTCTTTATGTCTGGTAGAGAACAAAGCTGAGGAAGAACATGGTTCATGTTTCTTCCAAAATACAGTACTTTTTGAGGTCATCTACTAAATTACCTCAGTTTTACGGGATATTGTGATGGCCGATGATGGCTTAAAAAAATTAGTAGTGTTGGTTCATGAAGGTCACTGGCAATTAACAACTAGAGATGCAAACTTCATGTACAAGAGGCAGTAAACTTAACTTGTGACACACAGCACATGGTAATCCCTATTTCTGCATTCCTTAGTTCTTTCTACCCCCAGTCATTATACTGGCAAAAGCCAGAATAATGGGTGGAGAGCACGGGAAAATCTAAAAGTAACCACCCAACTACAAATTAGGTTTCTTAACAAAACACACAATCTTTAGATTGTTGTAAGACCGAAGACATTGGCTTATGAGAGAGCTAAGAGTGATTTGAGAGGGGCAGCGCCACCCGGGTATACAGATATCGTTCTTTTGTCCCTCTTTCACCTCTGAGCAAATAGGTTTGGCAGATTTTTTGTAAGAATACAAGAGCAAAACCTGTTTTATCAGGCCAGGCCCTCTCAGAGAGGCCTGCTCTGGCTCCAGCATTTGAAGCTCTTCACCAGAATACATAATAAAAACATGGCAATACACAAAAATGAAATAAATAAAATAAGTATGCAGCAGCAAAATCCATGCTAGGGATCATTAGGAGAGGAACTGAAAACACATCTGCCCAAATCATAATGTCATTGATACAAATCTGCAGTGCGAACGCATTTCGAGTACCATATACATTTCTGGTGGCAAGTAAGAGTTGACATGATAGAAGATTACAACATTATAGTGTAGATCCGGCTTCCTCAAACTCGGCCCTCCAGATGTTTTTGGCCTACAACTCCCATGATCCCTAGCTAGCAGGACCAGTGGTCAGGGATGATGGGAATTATAATCTCAAAACATCTGGAGGGCCGAGTTTGAGGAAGCCTGGTGTAGAGAAAGTGGATGGAGAGAAAAATTATCACTCTTTCCTAACACTGGAACTTTGGGGCATAATAATAATAATAATAATAATAATAATAATAATAATAATAATAATAATTTATTATTTATACCCTGCCCATCTGGCCGGGTCTTCCCAGCCACTCCGGGCGGCTTCCAACAGAAGAATAAAACACAATAATCTACTTAACATTAAAAGCCTCCCTGAATTAAAAGCCTTCAGATGTCTCCTAAAAGTCTGGTAGTTGTTTTTCTCTTTGACATCTGATGGGAGGGCGTTCCACAGGGCAGGCGCCACCACCGAGAAGGCCTTCTGCCTAGTTCCCTGCAACTTGGCTTCTCACAACGAGGGAACCGCCAGAAGGCCCTCGGTGCTGGACCTCAGAAGAAGCTGAATGTTGGCAGATTCAGGACAGATTTCTTAAAAAGTACTTCTTCATGCAACACATAGCCAAACTGTGGAACTCACTGATGCAGGATGCAGGGACAACTTAAGAAGAGGGTTAGACAAATTCATGGAGGAGAGGTCTATGGAGGGCTGCTAGCCACGATGGCTTTGCTCTGCCTCCACAATTGCAGGCAGCAATGTTTCTGAACACCAGTTGCTGGAAACAACAGGAGGGCAGAGTGGTCTTGTGCTCATGTTCTGCTCCCTGGTTTCCCACAGGCATCTCTGATCAGCCACTGTGAGAACAGGATGCTGGACTAGATGGGCCAGTAGGGCGAGCAGAATTTGTCAACGTTCAAATTCCCCAAATGAGGTGTTATGTATTAGTGTATATAGTTTTCCCTCAGGTCCTTGGCAGTTGTTTTAGGAGGGAACCTTGAATTATGTTTGATACATTGTTTGAGCCAGCCTCTATAAAAGCAGGCCAGCTCGGCAGTGCAGTTCAGTTCTGTTCTGGCTTCCGAATAAGGAGCTTCTTGAAGAATCGCTGTGTCGTCTACCCACTATTTAATATTGGCGACGAGGATGGGATGGATGGACATCAGAGCACAGCGAGATTCGGACGCTCACTGAGCGAAATCACTGAGCTGAAACACTGAGCAGCACCAATTCAGAGTTGACCATTCTGGCTAGAGCACTGTGTTCTGTCCATCACCCTCCACGTCGGCATCGGAATCATGGCTTCATTCGTGCCTCTACCGCCGTTTGCCCAGACCCACTATTTAATATGAGTGCTAAAAACTTGGAACATGACTTGGGAACTGAGAATATATTTTGGTCAAATTAATATAATTTAATATTGCTTGGTAAAATGTGTGTAACATTGCATGGAAATTGTTAAAAATGATTCCCAAGTGCTTGCAGCTATCTATTATTTAACACGACCCGACCTTTTCCAGAAGGTAAAATTAAAAATATTTGGTTTTCTGAATGCCGTTTATGTGCTTCCTCATCAAACATGATCTTACCAAGCTAAATGTTGTCTTGTTTTAAGGCCACTCACTGAACTTTTTTCTCTCTTTTTATATATACTTTATTCTCTCTCTCGAAACAATTTTGCATCATTTATCTCGATGCTGCTAATCAGAGAGAGGGGCAAGGGGTTATCTGAAGCCCGCACCCCCACCCCAAATCACTGAAAATCTTATCCCAATGCCCTTCTGACTTTTGAGATTTCAGCAAGGGCTGCCCACACCCTTTCTAGCAGATCAAGCAGATTAGGGAAGCTTTTAATGTTTAACAGACCATTGTATTTTAATATTTTGCTGGAAGCTGCACAGAGTGGCTGGGGTATAAATAAATAAATAAATAAATAAATAATAGAAACGTAGAATCGTAGAGTTGGAAGAGACCACAAGGGCCATCCAGTCCAACCCCCTGCTGAGCAGGAAACACCATCAAAGCATTCTTGACATATGCCTGTCAAGCCTCTGCTTAAAGACCTCCAAAGAAGGAGACTCCACCACACTCCTTGGTAGCAAATTCCACTGCCGAACAGCTCTTACTGTCAGGAAGTTCTTCCTAATGTTTAGGTGGAATCTTCTTTCTTGTAGTTTGAATCCATCGCTCCGTGTCCGCTTCTCTGGAGCAGCAGAAAACAACCTTTCTCCCTCTTCTATATGACATCCGTTTATATATTTGAACATGGCTATCATATCACCCCTTAACCTTCTCTTCTCCAGGCTAAACATACCCAGCTTCCTCATAAGGCATCGTTTCCAGGCCTTTGACCATTTTGGTTGCCCTCTTCTGGACACGTTCCAGCTTGTCAGTATCCTTCTTGAACTGTGGTGCCCAGAACTGGACACAGTACTCCAGGTGAGGTCTGACCAGAGCAGAATACAGTGGTACTATTACTTCCCTTGGTCTAGATGCTATACTCCTATTGATGCAGCCCAGAATTGTAATAATTACTACTACTACTACAAACACGGCAGTCTTTTTTTAAACCGGAAAGCCAATCTATTGAGAACACTGGATTTTGGAGCCGTCAGTTAATACCAGATTTCCTTGCATTGTCCGACCTCCTTCATAACCATAGTGTTCATGTTGCCTGGGGTGGAACACAAGTCAGGCTACACCAGGAATGGCCAACATGGTGTCCTCCATATGTTCACAGAATCATAGAGTTGGAAGGGACCCTGAGGTGTCATCTAGCCCAACCGCCTGCAATGCAGGAGTCTTCGGCCCAACGTGGAGCTCGAACCCACCACCCTGAGATTAAGAGTCTCATGCTCTACCGACTATTGGACTACAAATCCCATAATCCCTGACCATGCTGGCTGGGCTGTGGGGACTTGCAGTTCAGTAATATCTGGAGGTTAACCACGGGCTACCCTCCAACAGATAAATGCGCACAACTCCTCCGACACATTCAGGTTCTCAGGAGTTCAAACCAGGGCCTGATCCAGGAAGCAATCCCCAATAAAACCCCAACTGCATTTGCTCAGGCAGGCACGTGTACACACAGAGAGATCCATTCGACTGACTTTCTAGCTCGGAGGAGGAGGGAGTGGGCTTCTTGAGGCATGAAAAATATTCGAAGAACTTGAGTGGAATATGTTGAGCACACGGGGCGGAAGCAAAGGGGATGAAGTCATGTTTAAATCACCCACCCACGTAATCCTTTGGCTGGGAAACGGAGGGGTCCTGCTAGAGCAGGAGCCTTAGAAATAGGAGCGACAGCAAAAGCTCTCAAAAACAAGACACAGAAACAGCTTCAAACTCTGCCTTTCTGCACTGGCTGGAAAGGATGCAGGAGAGAGTGAGTGAGTGAGTGAGAGAGAGAGAGAGAGAGAGAGAAGCAGTTTGCACATGGCTTCACATCAGGTTGCAATTTCTGAAATATACGCACAAGGAATCACAGCCAGGAACAGCTACCAACCTGCTGCTCTCCAAATAATAATAATAATAATAATAATAATAATAATAATAATAATAATTTATTTATTAGACCTCGCCCATCTGGCTGGGTTTCCCCAGCCACTCTGGGCGGCTTCCAATGGAAAAATAAAACACAGTGATCTATTACAGCGTTTCTCAACCGCTGTTCCGCGGCACAGTACTGTGCCGCGGGACGCTGGTTGGTGTGCCGGGAGACGCTGGCGACGAGAAGGGCGATTTGCTGCCCTGTCACGTGACTGGCGGCCGCCATTAGGAGCGCTGACCCGCCGGAAAGGAAGCTGGCCGGGTCACGACGGGGGCGGGGCGAGCGCAGCTCTCAACAGCCACCACCGCGGCTGTTTGTCTCGCTCTCGCTCCTCTTGCTGGCGGCGCCCGGGAGTTTTTGGGTCGGCGCGGGAGTGAGCGGCCTCTTCGGCAAGGAGTTCTGCAGAAGGTGAGGTGCTCTTCTTGCTAGCCCAGGGGTCGGCAACCCGCGGCTCCGGAGCCGCATGTGGGAGCCTCAAAAGGGAGCCTCACCAAGAAGCCCCAGCCCACACAGACAGGGACCGATCGGAGGTCGGTCCGTCGTTTGTTCCCTTCCGCTGCAGAAACTCCGCCGCCGGGGCTGCGCGCACGGGGAGAAGGCGGCGAGTGGCTCCGCCAACGACATAATGCAGAACAGACCCACAAAGGAACCCCTCAACAGTCTTTTGCCATTAAACTCCAACTTTTACACCATGCACTTTTTGCACCCGTGTGTGTAATGATTACGTCTCCCCTCCAAACTAAACTAAATATAGGGCGGCACAGAGTTGGTGTGCCGCGGGATTTTTTTTCATAGAACAAGTGTGCCGTGGCCCAAAAAAGGTTGAGAAACACTGATCTATTAAACATTAAAAGCCTCCCTAAGCAGGGCTGCCTTCAGATGTCTTCTAAAAGTCTGGTAGTTGTTTTTCTCTTTGACATCTGGTGGGAGGGCGTTCCACAGGGCGGGCGCCACTACCGAGAAGGCCCTCTGTCTAGTTCCCTGCAACTTGGCTTCTCGCAATGAGGGAACCGCCAGAAGGCCCTCGGTGCTGGACCTCAGTATCCGGGCAGAACGATGGAGGTGGAGACGCTGCTTCAGGTATACTGGACCGAGGCCATTTAGGGCTTTAAAGGTCAGCACCAACACTTTGAACTGTGCTCGGAAACGTACTGGGAGCCAATGTAGATCTTTCAAGACCGGTGTTATGTGGTCTCGGCGGCCGCTCCCAGTCACCAGTCTAGCTGCCGCATTCTGGATTAGTTGTAGTTTCCGAGTCACCTTCAAAGGTAGCCCCACGTAGAGCGCATTGCAGTAGTCCAAGCGAGAGATAACTAGAGCATTGGACTACAACTCCCAGCAGCACAGCCGAGAGCTGTAGTCCCAAACAGGTGGGAACTACAGCATATCGGCGCCCTTCTGCTGTATAAACCTGACCCTCAGGTAAACACAATATAGCGTCATCTCTGGAGCTGTTCACGTTGATGCAAAGCTTGGATCCAGGCCATCGGAAGGCAAGAGCTAGCTGACTAGAAATTTTGTGACAAGCTTGTAACTGTGTGAAGAGTCTTTTAAAAATAAAATAAAAATGTCCAACCAGTGGGTTAGGCTCTGTGTCACTATGTGCCCTTCTGCAACCCTCCAGCAGCTGCAAAGTGTGTGTCAATAATGCTGGCTGAGAGATTGGAGGCTACAGACTGCTACCTTCCTCTACCTAGGCAAGACAAGAGCAGACTCTAGGCCAGTCTGCTGCAACCTGGTGCTTTGCTGGACTCAAGTCCCATCAGCCCCATCCGGGATGGTCAGGGATGATGGGAGTTGTAGTCCGGCAACATCAGTAAGGCCACAGAGTCCTCATCCGCGAGCTCCACTTCCCTCCGCTTGACCCTACTAAACAGAGCTGGAGCAAAGAACAAAGCAACCCTATGATTCTAGGATGCACAGTGACGACTTCCGCTTCGTTTTGCAAACAGGCGGGTGCCAGTGAAGTCAAATGGGACACACGCCAAAAGCCACACAGGAGAGAAAGGAGATTGTTGAGCTCTGCAGTGGCAACCTGAGAGGAGCTGAGGCTGGGAATTTGAGCCTCAGGGCTTAGAAGCGGGTCAGCTAGCTGTTTGGCACTTACGTAATGAACTTCTGTACCTATGTGAACTATCAAACAACAGGGAAACCAGGACGATTGCAGAGTTAAGAATGGACATTTTGCATCCTGCAAGGGATCCTCAGACAACCAGCCAGAGGAGCTCTTTCCGGTGGTCGACAGGCTAATGACTCCCACTAGGCGAAGCACCCCTAGAGCTCTCAAAAACCTGCTGTGACCAGCTGGGCTGCCCCTTTCCAGGACGACGTTGCTCAACTTCAGATAAACTTCAGTTCTGCGCCTGTTGCAGTTCCAACTGCAGTCTATTGTGAATCACGTTCAGTTTATGCAGCCTGGCAATGTGCACAAGGTGCTTGCAGCTTCCTACCCGACCGGGCTGAATTGATCCCTTCCCCTCTTCGCTTATGAAAATCTAAAAGAGGAGGGTTGACGGACCAGAGGGTGGTGAATGATGCTTCACTGCCGGAAGGGGTGGTCCCTGCAACCTTAAAGGAGATGGTTATATGGCTATTCCAAAAAAAGCAGACTCTGATCCCATTGGTTTGGACTATCTACCAGCCAGTAACAACACTCCTTTTTTAGGGAATGGCGTGGAAAAAATTCTGGTGTGCCAACAGCAGACCTAATACAGAAGACTCATTCCGGCCTGGGTTTAGGCCTGGTCATGGGTCTGATTCAGCCTTGGTTTTGTCAAGGGAAATTCCCAGCCAAAGGAATGCACATGGCAGAGTTCAACAACAACAACAACAACAACAACAACAACAACAACAACAACAACAACAACTTATTTAACAACAACAACAACAACAACAACAACAACAACAACTTATTTATACCCCGCCCATCTGGCTGGGTTTCCCCAGACACTCTGGGCGGCTTCCAACAAAGATTAAAAATACATTAAAACACCAGTCATTAAAAACTTCCCTAAACAGGGCTGCCTTCAGATGTCTTCTAAACATCAGATAGTTGTTTATCTCTTTTGACGTCTGATGGGAGGGCATTCCACAGGGCGGGCGCCACTACCGAGAAGGCCCTTTATTGTCAACAATAACACAGTTGCTTCTACAGCTGTAGATGCCTAGCATCTGGCAAGCTATTCCCAGGTCCGTGCCCTATGGAGCAACAGGGGACCCCTCCCCCTACACCAGTTGATGTACCTTCCCCTGAAAGGCTGCGCACATGAAACTGGAGACTAGGCCTCTCCTCATCCCTTTTCAATCCTCTCCTGGTTCTGGGAGACAGTGGTGCAAGAGAGGATGGGGAAGCAAGCAACCCTTCACTTGCCTGGTCCCCCTCTTCCTCCAGCTCTGAACCGTCCCCTGCCTCTGACTCTTGCCTCTTGGCTGGTGCAGGACCCCACAAACCCCTGTGACCCTCTCCTGAGCCAGACTCCAGCCCCACTCCCCCAGTGCACTCTCGTCCTGCCAGTCCCTGCCAGTTGCCTCAATGGAGGGCCTTTATTGAGAATGGGTCCGAGGGAGCGCAACCTTGCTTCTTCTTCTCGATCTCTCTGAGGGTTTTGAGACTGTTGTCCATGGGATCCTGCTGGACAGGCTCCATCAAATGGGTATCTTGGGGTGGCGCTGTGGTCTAAACCACTGAGCCGCTTGGGCTCGCCGATCAAAAGGTCAGCGGTTCGAATCCCTATGAGAGGTGAGCTCCCGTTGCTCTGTCCCAGCTCCTGCCAACCTAGCAGTTCGACAGCATGCCAGTGCAAGTAGATAGATAGGTACCTCTGCAGCGGGAAAGGAAACGGTGTTTCCATGCACTCTGGTTTCCGTCACGGTGTTCTGTTGCACCAGAAGCGGTTTAGTCCTGCTAGCCACATGGCTCGGAAAGCTGTCGGTTGCAGTCTTACCTACAGGACAAAGTCCCATGTTTTCAGCCCCCTGGTAGTGATAACAGGGCACTACTGTACCCTCAGTGCTATTTGACCTCTATATGAAGCCACTGGGAGTGGCCATGAGATTCGGGGCAAGTTACCATGAGCATGCTGATGACGCCCAGCTCTATTTCTTCACAGTATCTAAATCGGGAGGGACTGTGCTGGTCTTGGACCAGTGCCTGGTTGCAGTGATGGGCTGGGTGAAAAAATAAATAAATGGGCTCTGTTGGAGAATGGTTCTCATGCCTGAGAAACTGGCCTACTGAATCCAGCTTTTGTTTCTGGACGCCCAGATGGCTTCTGTCGCTAGGAGCACTTTTTTATCAGCTTCAGCTGGTACGGCAGCTGTGGCCATGGATGCACTAGTACAGCTTGACCACAGTACTCCAGATGGACGGGGTAGAAATATTATTATTACTAGTATCATGAAGCCCGTTAAAATAACGGGTGCTAGAGGAGACCTGTTGCTCTAGCAACCTCGGGGACACGCGCAGAGCTGATGAAGCGGTGGGTCTGCGCTCCAAGTCCCAACGGATAGAACTGATCCGATGGGGTGGGAGTTAGGAGAAGGCCTTGCTTTCTTTCCTCCTCCACCGAGGCCAGCAAGCGGCCCTACGAATTCCCTTCCCAGACCTCCTACTTCAGCCCGGCTCGAGCGCTGCAGCGGCCTGCCCGCCTCATTCTCTCTCCTGCCGGTGTCGCCTCTCCCGTCAGGGCCTACAAAGAAGCAGCAGCAGTGCCTGGCGAAGGGGAACAGGCGGTCCTCGTGCCCGCCTCGCCGCCTCAGTCTGGCTTGTCTCCCTGCCGGGCCGAATGAGCACCAAGCTCCCCTCTCCGAAGTGTCTGTGCGCTCCAAGTCCCAACGGCTGTCTATGGGGCACATGCGCAGTAGCGCAATCCCACGGACACACGGACTGGACACAGAGAAACTTGCATATTATTATATAGGATTATTATTAACTTCACTTCTGGATTGCTGCAATGCACTCTGTGTGGGGCTTCCCTTGCAGTTGGTCCGGAGTTCCCTGCAGTGACTAGAGAACGTTGCAGCACGGCTGCAGACAGGAGAGAGCTGGTTTCAGGAAATTGCACCCGTGTTCAAAGATCTGAACTGTCTTCCTATTTGCTGCTGGGTCAAATTTAAGGTTCTACTGTTGGTATAAAAGGTAAAGGACCCCTGACAGTTAAGTCCAGCTGCAGACGACTCTGGGGTTGCGGCACTCATCTCGCTTTACAGGCCGAGGGAGTCACCATTTGTCCGCAGTTTTTCCGGACCATGTGGCCGGCATGACTAAGCCGCTTCTGGCGCAACAAAACACCGAAACCAGAGCAGCGCACAGAAACGCCATTTACCTTCCTGCCGGAGCGATACCTATTTATCTACTTCCACTTTTTTGGGGGGGGGGTGCTTTTGAAATTCTAGCTTAGCAGGAGCTGGGACAGAGCAACGGGAGCTCACCCCGTCGCGGGGATTCAAACCGCCAACCTTCTGATCGGCAAGCCCAAGAGGCTCAGTGGTTTAGACCACAGCGCCACCCGCATGCCTAACTGTTGGTATAGAAAATTCTTAAATGCTTGGAACTAGCTTACCTGAGATGCCATTTTGCCCTATATGTATGTGCCTTTTTGACTGCTTTGTTCTGCAGAACTTGGACGCCCCCCCCCCCCAATTATATTTTAATAAGTTTCAACATTTTCAACATATACAATCAATACGCAACTACATGCTCTTATTTTTGTCAGCTTCCCACCCTGTTTTCTAGGGAGTTGCTGTTTCTCCCCTATTGCTGCACCCTAACTTCTATCTGTTAAATCAGGCACCCCCAAACTACAGATCAGACATCCCCAAACTGCAGCCCTCCAGATGTTTTGGCCTACAATTCCCATGGTCCCTAGCTAACAGAACCAGTGGTCAGGGAAGATGGGAATTGTAGTCCAAAACATCTGGAGGGCCAAAGTTTGGGGGTGCCTGCTCCAGATGCTTTGGGACTACAATTCCCACCATCCCTGACCACTGGTCCTGTTAGCTAGGGATGATGGGAGTTGTAGTCCCAAAACATCTGGAGGGCCGAGTTTGGGGCTGCCTGTGTTAAATCATACCCACAGTATTATAATCTAATTACTTCTGTTGTTCACAGCTCAAATCCTGTTCCCGAGTCCATCATACTGTAATATTTCTTTAAGTGGTCTGAAAAAGGCATCCATAGAACTTACACTTTTACAGGTGCCAAATACTGTAATGTATCTTCCAGATTTGCAAGCTGCGAATCTCTTTGTGTGGCAGCAAGTAAGCTGTGGAACTCCATGCCTATTGGCATTAGAGAAACATCTTCACTACATTGTTTTAGATGTCAGCTGAAGCCTTTATTTATTTATTATTAATAATAATAATAATAAATTATTTATACCCCACCCATCTGGCTAGGCTTCCCCAGCCACTCTGGGCAGCTCCCAACAGAATATTAAAAGCCCAATTAAACGTCAAACATTAAAAACTTCCCTAAACAGGGCGGCCTTCAGATGTCTTCTAAAAGTCAGATACATAGTTGTTTATTTCCTTGACATCTGATGGGAGGGCGTTCCACAGGGTGGGTGCCACCACCAAGAAGGCCCTACTCAGATATATAATTTACTTATGTATATTTGTGTTTTTCTTTCCAGTTGACTTCAAGTGTGTTTTATTTATAATTATTTCATGTACACTTTTAAAAAGCTTTGCTGAGCCTACCTGTGTTTTACTGATAATATAATGATCAATAAAACACAGATGAAATATTATGTACACTGCCTGGAGAGTTTTCTTATTAAGTGATCTGCAGACTTTTTTAAATAAAGTGCCTTTAATAGCATCCAAACGGGGATGGCAGATTGTCTTATTAGTATACTGGTCGGTTTCTTTCGTCCACATTTGCCTTTTAATTACGGGAGATCCATCCAGAAGTGTTTTATGTGCCTACTTTTAAAGGCTGCCTCCCAACTTCAAATGTCAGCTTGGAGAAAATACACATGGCGCTACAGGGGTTCAGCCAAGCTTGTGGCCATTCAACACACTGTGCAAATACCATTTAAACACACACACACACACACACACCCTACCGTGATTTTCTCAGATTATTCCTATGAGAAAAGGGCAACATCTCCCATTGAGAGCTGAGAAATGAGGTTCGTCCAACTATTCAGTGACTCATTTCATTTGGCTAAGGAAGATACTACAGATCCCCCCCCCACGCTTCAGCATCTGTTGAAACTGGGAGTAAAACGGCAAAACTTACACCCATCTCACACTTCAGTGTCTGCCGATAAAGCTGTAGAAACTAGAATCTTGAGTTTAATTCCTGATGTAATTGGATGGCCATCTGTCATGGATGATTTAGTTGAGATTCCTGCATTGCAGGGGGTTGGACTAGATGGCCTTTGGAGGTAACCACCCAACTCTAGGATTCTATTATTCTATGTGCATACTGAAAATTCAGGTTTGTGCAATTAAAGTACAGGGAAGCCTCGGTTTTCGAACGTAATCCGTTCCGGAAGTCAATTTGACTTCCGAAACGTTCGAAAACCGAGGATCAAAGGGCTCTCAGCAAGTTCCATTGAGAAAAATGGAGGAACGCGCCTCGGAAGCTGTTTGACTTTCAAGGCGTGTTCGAAAACAGAAGCATTCACTTCCGGGTTTTTGACGTCCGGCTTCTGAAACATCCGGCAGTTGAGATGTTTGAAAACCGAGAGGGGTTTTTTTGGGGGGGGTGTACATCATTTTTATTAAAATCCAATGACAACCGCATTTTATCAATATCAAACTACAAACCGAGGTTTGACTGTAATGTAAAGCACACCGTTGCCTGGAGCAACAAATGCACTTTAAAATAAAAATAAAATGATGGTGAAGAAATGCACCGAAATGTGCGGGATAAACAAACAGTTAACAGGAAGCCATACAAACACTCTGCAAGCAAATCAGGATGAATGCTCCTTGTCATATAACTTCACTGCGAACAAATCCAATATCAATTAAGACCGGACACAGTCTAACAGGCTCTGTGCAAGCAAATCGGGACGAATGCTCAGCAAACAGTTTGTCTGGAGGAGCCCCGGGGAGCTAAAAGTTGGGGCAAGGAAATGCAATTGAGATCACCAGAGATCAAACGCTCTGGAAGACCCACTCTGGGTTCTGTAATCGCCACATTGCGAACCATCTGTTGCTCTTTGCAGCTTATGGGCAGGAGTCCTAAGAGAAGGCTCTCAATCAGAACCATCTGTTTTTAGAAGAGGAACCAAAAATAGATATCGGTCAGAGCTGCCGAAGGAAGTCAACCTTCATGTTGCGAAGGGTAGCCATTAGCGCTGCTAAAAAGGGTATCTGGGTAGAGTTCATGTGAATTCGAGGTTGGCTGCTGGAGAAGGCTAGACTCCCAGTTACAGATCTACTTTATAATCTCTTTCCACAACAGCACTCGCTAATGAGAGCCTGCAAAACCCCCAGGCAAGACAAATTGCCCGCTGTAATCTCCACCCCCACCCTGAGTTGGAGTTTCAAAGTTATCTTTCAAGGTGCTGAGGAAAGATCCTGCCGTGGAGAGAGAGTGCGTATAATCTTCTGCATTTGAAAACCAAAATAGCACAGTGCTTCCAAGGCTGCTACATAAATAAAGGAAAAGTCAGAGGCTAAGGAAACCCTAAAAAAGGGAGCAAGACACACACGAGGCAGAGCTCTGGGAGCTAAAATAATAATAATGATGCCAACATTAAACAGATTCTAGGACAAGGGAAGCTGAATCCTGCTGCCATTATAAGTCACGCAAATTACCACCAATTCATTCTGCTTTTTAGCAAGGTGGGGGGGGGGGGGAGAAAGCAGTTTGCAAAATGTATTCTGCTTCTAAGGGGCAAGGAGTTGAGTCCAAGACTGAAAAAAGGGGTTTCCTAAACTTGGATCTCCAGCTGTTTCTGGACTATAGTTCCCATTATCCCTGACCACTGATCCTGCTAGACAAAAACAGCTGGAGCGAGTGGTGCCCATGCTGGAGAAACTGGAATTGCTGAACTGTTTACAACAGGGGCCAGCAAACCTTTTCAGCAGGGGGCCGGTCCACTGTCCCTCAGACCTTGTGGGGGCCGGACTATATTTTTTTGGGGAAATAATGTACGAATTCCTATGAGATAACCCAGAGATGCATTTTAAATAAAAGGACACATTCTACTCATGTAAAAACACGCTGATTCCCGGACTGTCCGCGGGCTGGATTGAGAAGGCGATTGGGCTGCATCTGGCCTTAGTTTATCTACCCATGGTTTACGAGATGGCATGGCTGTGTGTGCTGTGGCATGAAAGTACGGCAGGAATAAGTCCAGCCTACATGCCACTAAGGTACAGGAGAAGGCAATTTGGGCAGCAGTGGTAGTGAGTACATCTCCAAATGCGAAGCCACGTGTGGGACAAGGCCCTAGTGGAGACACATAAGGCAACGAACCTGTGGCTAGAAGACAGGAGCCACCAGCATAACCTGGTTTGGGAACGCTGTTATAGATTCTCTGATCCTCCATGAGGAGAGTCTGTATGTATGACAAAATACACCTTTAAAGCTCCATATGGCTGCCTGGAGAAGGAAGGGACTCTTGAGAATAAAGCAGCTGGCCTCCCCTGCTTTACGGCTTTCTCAGACACATGGCAGAAATCAAATGGACGGAGAGAATATTAATTCTATCTCTGAGTCAACGAACGCTGAGATGCTCTTTCCTAAGGCTGAAATTAGAGGGTGAGTGTGTGGATTTTCAGAGAGATTTTGACCAACGTACAGCCCCCCTTTTCTTTGGGGCTGCTGCAAGTGTGTCCACCTACTCAAGAAGTGTCGTTCTGACAAGATTTCGCTTGTCCTTGATGGCGTCATTATGTCAACTATGGGAACCTCACTGTTCGTTAACTTTGTTCGCCATTAGTGAGATGAGCACAGAAGGTAAAAGGTGAAAAAGGACCCCTGGACGGTTAAGTCCAGTCCAAGGCGACTATGGGGTTGCGGCGCTCATCTAGCTTTTCAGGTCGAGGGAGCCAGCATATGTCCACAGACAGCTTTCCAGGTCATGTGGCCAGCAGCTGACTCAACCGCTTCTGGCACAATGGGACACCATGACGAGTGCCTGAGCACATCTAGTTGGCGACACAGCATCCCTGCACCATCACATTGGGCTTTCAGCGGCACCTTTTGCAATGCCAAAATTTGGCGCCCGTCCCCACCTCTCCCCTTCTGTTCTAAGCCACTGTTGTGGCAGCCCCCGCAGCGCCCTTTCGGCTCGACGCCTAGTCCGGACGAACCGGTTGTGCTCCCTTAAATCCACCTCTGACATTCAGTCCATGGTCTTTGGTTGGCTGGGATCTCTCTAGTGAGGAAAAAGGTGTTCAAGCCTGGGACAGGGGGAGAGGAAATGGTAGAGCCACGGCAACTGTAGGGGAAACAACAGTCCCCAACAACTTAAAGACAAAACAAAAGGGAAATGGCATTTAAGGAAGTTTGGGAGGAAAATGTTACAGTAGTGCCTCGCAAGACGAATTTAATTCGTTCCGCGAGTCAATTTGTTTTGCGAAAAATTCATCTTGTGAATCGCGGTTTCCCATAGGAATGCATTGAAATTTCTTTTTTTGCCCTTAGGAACGCATTAATTAAATTTCAATGCATTCCTATGGGAAACCACAATTCGCAAGATGAATTTTTCGCAAAACGAATTCGTCTTGCGAGTCACCATCAGATCGCGAGGCACATTCGTCTTGCGAAAAATTCGTCTTGCAGGGCATTCGTCTTGCGAGGTACCGCTGTACTTGGAAGCGCTGTTTTTCAGTTTGAAAATCCCAAGCATATGCACATGCAATACTTAAAGTGCAAACTCAAAACGCCATCGGCAAGGCCAGACATACTTTAGCTCAAAGACTGCAGCAGAATTACTTTGACTTAATCAGAGAAGTACAAACACCTGCCCAATGGACAAAGAAGTGTCAGCAGCCCGTCTTCCCACACGAACTCATGTGGTGTAGGCCAGCTTTAGCAGAAGGCCTGGCAAGTGACTTCCCTTCAGGGAAGAGCTACTTCCCCAAGGCATGTGATTAACTGCAGATGCAGACTTCATGCCAACCGCCAAACGCGGGCTTGTCTGGAAAAATCCCTGGGTCTCACAGCTCAGACTCAGAATATGGGTAGAAGAAGCGGGAGAAAGTCCCCTGCCTCGGCTTGGCTTCAAGCCAGTGGAACCTTATGACGGAACAGCGGCTGAGAAGCAATCTAAAAATGTACAGGAAGCCTGCCCTGATGGTCAAAAGACAGGATTTCAACTTGCCTTGTGACCTTACAGATCACTTAACCTCAGAGGTTTGGATTTCCTTTCCGTTGCAGGACAAGCCATTTAAAGGCCTTGCACGTGAAATATGCTTTTAAAAACAGTATTATTATCAACAGCAACAGCAGCAGCAACCACCACCACCTCCAGATTTCTTCAAGTAAAGCTTCACAACGTCACATTATCTGCTCTTGTCTGTTATTTTTCATTATCTGTTAGGAGCATGGAGCTTCTAACACCTCAGGACATACTGCCTTTGCCCATCTGGTGCCCTGTAGATGTTGCTGGACTACAACTCCCATCAGCTCCCATGATGGGAGTCCTAGTCCAACACTATCTACAGGGCACCGGAATTGGCCAAGGCTGCTATAATAGACCTATCACTTTCTCTTCCCCATTATTAAAAACGGAAATATCAGTTTGTCCCTTGCTACTCATTGTGTACCGGTAAGACTTTAAAGGAAGAATGAAGTAAGGCTGGATATGACCCCAGAGAGCTGGCCCTGATCCATGCCCTCCTAAAGTGCTTCTGCCTGGCTGAGATGCAGCCTTGACTTGCGATGACGTCTCTTGCTTGCAGAGGTAGAAGACAGAGTGAGGTGTGCGTTTGTGAAATCTGACTTTTGTGTGGCTGGAATGTAGCCTGCTATAGAAAGCTAAGAGTCTCATCAATTACTCTGCCTACTTTTGGTTCTGTCTCCACCCACCTTTGCCTCTGGTCCCACCCACCGATCGTATGTGGCTCCCCAAAGGGGAATGAGACCCTGGGTCTACAATGCTAGCTCCAGCCCAGGCATCCCCAAACTTCGGCCCTCCAGATGTTTTGGACTACAATTTCCATCTTCCCCGACCACTGGTCCTGTTAGCTAGGGATCATGGGAGTTGTAGGCCAAAACATCTAGAGGGCCGCAGTTTGGGGATGCCTGCTCCAGCCCATTTCATTCTTGTCTGCAGGTCTACTCTACAAATGCCACAAAACCTCTTTTTTACTAAGGAAAGAACTGTGATGATAATAATAATAATAATAATAATAATAATAATAATAATAATAATAATTTATTGCTTATACCCCACCCATCTAACAGGGCTGCTGCAGCTACTCTGTGCAGCTTCCAACAAAATATTTTTTAAAATAACAAAACATCAAACATTAAAAACTTCCTGATACAGGGCTGCCTTCAAGTGTCTTCTAAAAGTCAGATGGTTGTTTAGCTCTATGACATCTGATGGGATGGTGTTCCACAGGGCGGGTGCCACTACTAAGAAGGCCCTCTGCCTGGTTCCCTGTAACCTCACTTCTTGCAGTGAGGGAACCACCAGAAGGCCCTCAGCGCTGGACCTCAGTGTCCGGGCTGAATGATAGGGGTGGAGACGCTCTTTCAGGTATACTGGTCCGAGGCCATTTAGGGCTTTAAAAGTCAGCACTGACACTTTGGATTGTGCTTGGAAATGTACTGGGAGCCAGTGAATATCCTTTAGGTGCGGTGTTATATGGTCCTGACAGCCACTTCCTGTCACCTGTCTAGCTGCCGCATTCTGGATTAGTTGTAGTTTCTGAGTCACCTCCAAAGGTAGCCACACAAAGAGCACACTGCAGCAGTCCAAGCGGGAGATAACCAGAGCATGTACCACTCTGGCGAGACAGTCCGCAGACAGGTAGGGTCTCAGCCTTCATACCTGGTAGACTCCTGCCCTGGATTGACCTGGGCCTCCATGCACAGCTGTGAGTCCAAAATGACCCCCAGGCTGTGAACCTGGTCCTTCAGGGGCACAGTTGCCCCATTCAGGACCAGGGAGACCCCCACCCCTGCCCCCCAGAAACAGCACTTCGGTTTTGTCAGCATTCAACCTCAATCCATTGTCTGCCATCCATCCTCCAACCGCCTCCAGACACTCACACAGGACATTCACCGCCTTCACAGGCTCAGATTTAACGGATAGGTAGAGCTGGGTATCATTTGCATATTGTTGAACACCCAGCCCAACACCACTGATGATCTCTCCCGGCGATGAACATCTCATGCTAAATCAGACCTATGGCTCATCTAAGCCCTGTACAGTGGTACCTTGGTTTATGAACACAATTGGTTCCAGAAGTCTGTTCATAAACTGAAGCGTTCATAAACTGAAGCGAACTTTCCCATTGAAAGTAATGGAAAGTGAATTAATCCGTTCCAGACGGTCCGCGGAGTAAGCGTTCATAAACTGAAGCAAACTTTCCCATTGAAAGTAATGGAAAGTGGATTAATCCGTTCCAGACGGGTCCGTGGAGTACTTAAACTGAAGCGTTCATAAACTGAAGCATGGGTGTAATTTGTTCTGGAAGTCTGTTCATAAACTGAAGCGTTCATAAACTGAAGCAAACTTTCCCATTGAAAGTAATGGAAAATGAATTAATCCGTTCCAGATGGGTCCGCGGCGTTCATAAACCGAAAATTCATAAACCGAGGTGTTCATAAACCGAGGTTCCACTGTATTATTCTCACTAGCAGCACATCTTGAAGGGTCTCGGACTTTTCTGTCTCCACCATCCGACTTCCTTTTTAACTGGAGATTCTGAAACTGGGAACCTGTGCCTCCAAAACATGAGTGGGGACCCTGTGGCCCTCCAGATGTTGTTGGACTCCAGTACCCAGGGGCGTAGGAAGATAGGGGCGGTGGGGGCGGGCCGCCCCGAGCGGCTTGATCCCAGGGGCACCATCACGGCTGCCCACCCCACCCCAAAACACGCGCCCCGCCCCATCAGACGGCACGAGGTGGCGTCACACTTGTGGGTAGCATGACAACCCTCGCTGGCCCGCCCCTCGCCTCTGGGAGAGCGTGCACCGCAGGGAGAGCGTGCACCGCAGCAGGAAGGGAGAGAGCACATCAGCCAAGGGAGCAAACCGGTCCCGGCAGCCGCCCGGCAAAAACCTCGCTAGGCACTGCAGGGCTTGCTCAGCCAACACGCTCTCTCCCTGGACGGAGGCGAGGGGTGTGCCAGCGAGGGACATCACGATGCTGCGGAGCGGCGCCCCACCCCGGGGGGTGCCTCCGCTTTGACACCCCGGGTGCCAAAGCGGCTAGCAACGCCCCTGCCAGTACCCATCAACCCCAACCATCATGGCCAATGGCCAGGAATGATCGGAGCTGTAGTTCAATACCTGAAGGACCGCAGGATCCCCATTAATGCTCTAAATACCACAGAGTATAACCCCCTGGAAGCTAAATAAAAAAATTCCTTCAGTAGCACCTTAAAGACCAACTAAGTTTTTATTTTGGTATGAGCTTTCATGTGCATGCACACTTAGTTGGTCTTTAAGGTGCTACTGAAGGAATTTTTTTATTTTGCTTCGACTCAGACCAACACAGCTACCCCCTGAAGCTGTCTGCGGACAAACACCGGCTCCCTCGGCCTATAGAGCAAGATGAGCGCGCAACCCCACCTTACGGTCAGGGGTACCTTTACCTTTTATAACCCCTCTCATAAGCACTCAATATGGTATCCCACTGGGTTTTGTATTTTTCCACAGAAGTCATATGTATCTCAGGTGGGCTTCCTGCTGTTGAGCTGCTGTTGTTTTGTTTCGTTTTTTTATAATTCTATGTTTGTTTATGCCACCACTCTCCAGAACAACATTTCCAAGACACACCAATGCCAGTTTTGTCCGACTTCTCCTCCTCTCTCTCTTTTTTAAAAAATGAGCTTGTGAGGGTCTGCCATCCCATATTGCTCCCCTGGAGTTCCTAATTAAGAACGCAGCCTCTTGCAATTTTACAGAAGGTCCTCCGTTCTTTTTCAGACATTTACATAATGTTCCAGCTGCTGAAACTGTGAAAGTTTTATAGCAAGCATGGCTCTAGAGAAAAGTTGTTGATGGCAAAACTGCAGTGTGTGCCATTAAAATCTAGACGGCTTAAAACCAACGCCATCATTGTTTTACTGCTTTTGAGTTTCTAGCCAAATGCCTCGTTCCACGTACATTAATTCTTTAAGCCATGTTCAAATATATGAAAGGATGTCATATGGAGGAGGGAGAAAGATTGTTTTCTGCGGCTCCAGAGAAGCGGACACGGAGCAATGGATTCAAACTTCAAGAAAGAAGATTCCACCTAAACATTAGGAAGAACTTCCTGACAGTAAGAGCTGTTCGGCAGTGGAATTTGCTACCAAGGAGTGTGGTGGAGTCTCCTTCTTTGGGGGTCTTTAAGCAGAGGCTTGACAGCCTTCTGTCAGGAATGCTTTGATGGTGTTTCCTGCTTGGCAGGGGGTTGGACTGGATGGCCCTTGTGGTCTCTTCCAACTCTATGATTCTATGATTTACTTTTTAAAAGATAAAACCTTATCAATCCAAATCATACCTTGTGACAGTTCAAGTCCACCTCTTTGCATGATAGAAGCTCCTATAGAGCAATTCTAATGATGCAAATTTCTGGTTACCCACACATTTTGGATAACCCTTCCTTCTCACCCCCAAGATATTCAGAAAAACTAGGTAGAACTTTTATATGGTGTAGATCGGTAGTAGAACATCTGTTTTGCATGGAGACGGTCTAGAATGAACCAGTCATCTGACTCGGTATAAGGCAGCTTCCACAGTTAAATCATTTAATTTGAGTAATTGACCCAATATGTGGCCGTGGCTACTCGCTTAGGCAACTTTAAAATGGAATCAAGGCAAATTTGTGGCAGAAACATTTATCTCTGGCTACTAGTGATGGTGGCAGGAGAGACAGATTTAGGGGAGCGCAACTAGTTTTCCCATACTGGGAGCCGAGATGAGAGAGGGTGCTGCAACAATCACTTCGAACGGGAGACGCCAAATTTTGGCATCACGCAAGGCGCCGCTGAAACTTGAAGGCCCAAAATCGGCCACTGGGGGCAAGTTCAGAGGCAGCCTGCCTCTGAATGCCAGCTGCTGGAAAAGACAGCCTGTGAGCTATTGCTCTCGTGTCCTGCTTATGGGCTTCCACAAGGCATCTGCTTGGCCGCTGTGGGAAATGGGGTCTTTTTCACCTAGCGCATAGTTACAACTGTGGAACTCACCCCTGCAGGAGGCAGCAATAGCCACCAACCTGGATGGCTTTGAATAAGGATTGGATAAATTTATGGAAGTGGCTACCAGCCACGGTGGAAGTTATGCTCTACCCTCACTGTTAGAGGCTTCTGTATGCCAGTTACTGGAAACCGCAGGAACCGAGAATGATATTGTGCTCGGTTTCTGCTTGTGGGTTTCCACCAGACATCTGGTTGGCCACTGGGAGAAATGATGCTGGACCACATGAGCCACTGGCCTGATCCTGCAGCCTCTTCTTATGTTATCCTCAGCGACCTGATCCAGCAGTGTTTCCTTTCCTTTCATTTTCTTATGAATTGTATATGGTGCCACACAGTGATGTGGATATACAGAAATGATGTACAGAAATACGAAAGAGGGTCATCACAGACTGCATACCCGATTCCTAAATATATTTTGGCCAGACTCTTTTGGGGCCTAGAGACATTTTCGATCAGAACATCTGCATTCAAAGCGTGAAGGCACAATATCAAGTTACTTTACTGCTTCGATACCACAGAAGATGAGTATCTAAGGAGGCTCTTAACCACGTCTACTAAGAAGTTCCACAGAACACCCAGGTAAATGGGTTAGGACTGCAGCCTTAGTCATGCTGGGAATGGAGTAGGGTTGGGTGATATCTGGTTTTCAACATCGCAATATATCACCAGCTTAAACATCGCGATATACTGATATTTCATGATATATGAAAAAAGGATGGACTGTAGAGGCATTGACCTGTAGAGGCTTCACGGTTTCTCCTGCATCGTGATTTTTTTGCATAGCACACACACATATGATTCACAATATATTGCCAGGTCAAAAATTATGAAACCAGTATCACAATATGGACTTCAAACCAGTTTTGGATGATATATCGCCCAGCCCCAGAATGGAGAGCTGAAATGAATAAGACATGACCTTAAGTCCCATGAGGATGTCTACTTTTAAGTAGAGGAAAGTCTGCATCCAGCCCACTAAGGCTAAAAGAATGCAAACCAACAAGCACTAGCAAACTGGCAACATTACAACTCCTCATGTTAGATCTGGATGCAAAAACTGTAGTTTGGGATTTCTTCTTGTTGTTTTCATTCTCCTCTGCAGACAAATTTGAAACAGAAACCTCCTCTTCTGCCTGCTGTGCTCCAAAACTATTCAGTCATTCCTTGCAAATGTTTTGACTCAAAGGAATGATTTCGGGATGGGAAGCCATGTGTCCCTGGGGCCATAATAAACACAATCAGACAAAATGCCTTCCCATAACATTAGATGATGCCATTATTCTCCAATCAGAGCCAGAGGCTCATGTTGCCCATTCACCAATGAGAAGCAAGGCAGAACTCAAAAGAGGACCCAGCCATTTGGAACTAAAAATAAAGTATCTCACAAGGCTGGTTGTTTTTCACCGGGTGATAGGAGTTGGGATCACGAAATCGACTGCTTGCAATTATTGATTTTTAAAATAATAGTAATAATAAACTGGGGGGCAAGCGGGTGGGAAGGGCGATCCATTCTCCAAAGGTCTGTGACAAAGGCAGTAAATGAGGCAGTTATTACAAGCTGCTGTATTGAGACACCTCAACATAAACGGCAGTCCTTGAATAATTCAGCGTGTGCAAGTAAGCATGAACAAAGCTCAAGCTTTGAAAAACACCATATGCCGATAACTTTTTATTTCCCCCTTTTTAAAAAGCAACCCACCCTGTTGCTTTGAAGCTGCTGGATCAGGCCCTTACCTGTCCTGCAGTGTCATATAGCCCAAGCAGATACTGCTTGCCACCGACTGTCACACTGACTGCAAAGAGAGAAAGAGAATATTAAGCAGGGGCCCCAGAGCAACACACACAAACACACACACACTCTCAAGCTCTCTCTTTCCTCTCTAGACCAAGGAGCAAACAAGTGGATTCAATTACTCTCCCAAACTTTTTTTTTTTTTAAAAAGCAGAGACATCTTAAATGGATAGGCAACTTTTTAAAATAGCAATGATCCCTTTTCTCTGTCCAAATATACACTTTCGAAGCACTTTTGTGATGGAGCAAAACAGAACTAGACTCCCCGTTAAAATGCTACTGCCCACAAAAAGGTGCCCTTGTTTGGGTGTGGGTGTGTGTATCTCAATACACACACAGGACTTCAAAGGCTAGTGAAAGGGTATTGGTCTCCCCCCCCCATTTAACCTCTGTCCCATTTGCTCCCCAACTTTCAGTTGCAGTCTATCAAGGTCCTACCGGGCATGGATTAAATCCTTGCTCCCGTCATAACGGCATTTCGTCCTTCCCCCCCTTCCACTCGTTCCATAACCAGACTCCTCCAATTGAGGGGGCGGGGAGAGGAGTGCGCTTTAGAGGAGTCATTTTGGGTTGCTCTCCTTTTGCAAAAAAAGGGGGAGCGTCGGGGATCCCCGGGATTGCAAACACGAGTCGTTCCCCCGCCGCCAAAGAAATAAAAATAAACGCAGCCTCTGCTTTAACTGGAAGGCAGGAGAAAAGAGGGGGAAAGGAATGGAGGGGGGATGGGAGAGCAGAATTAGGGAAAGGGAAAAGTTTTTGCTGAAGTTGCTAGGCTCTGTTGCCGCTGCTTCTGGGGTGCTGGAAGCTGGGGGCGGGGAAGAGGGTGGCGGGGACGGAGCGCCCTTACTCAGCACTTCCCGGCGAGACGCGCGTTTACCTGCGTAATGGTCAAAGACGGTGGGCACGTATTCCTCCGGGAAGGCGTCGTTGGCGTAGCTCATCAGCAGGCAAGTTTTGCCCACCGCCCCGTCGCCGACCACCACGCATTTCAGCATGACCGCCGCCGCCCCCGTCCCGTTGGCCATGATGATGAAGAGAAGGAGCTTCCCAAACCGATCGTCATTTTAGGAAGGAGGGGGAACACCCAGCGAGGGGGAAAAGAGACTCCCCCTTTCCAATAATAATAATGATGATAACGATAAAAGTGCGTTGAGCGGGGCGAAGAACGACGCCGTCGGTGGGGGTGGTGGAGCGCCGGAGAGATCACACGGCGCCGCGCAGCGAAGGGCGCCCGAGACGACCCTCGGGGTGGCGCATCGGTGCCAGACGAGGGGAGCGAGCAGTGGGCAAAGCGGGCGGGTTGGCTGGCAGCCGGGGAGCTTTCGCCGGGGAGCAGCTCAGCCACAAATCACGGGCGCTGGCATTTCTTCTCGGCTCGCCCTCCCTCCCCTGCGCCGCCTCGCCGTCGCCCTCCCCGCCGGTGCCAAACTTGGCTCGCAGGGTTTTTCCTCCTCCGGCGGGCACGATGATGACCGAGTGTCTCCGGCGGCGGCTGCCCGGCGGAAAGAGGAACTAGTTGGGCGCCGAGCGCGCACAATCCGCACCGCGGCGCTGCGCCCCGATGGCGGGAGCGAGGGGGGCTTCCTTCGCGCCGCGTAAAACAAAACGCGCAACGGCGAAACAGCAGCCGAGCCGCCCGCCTCCTTCGGCGGAGGGAAGGCCCGCTCTCCCCTTTCCCGGAGAGAGCAACTGCGAGCCCACTTTGACTTTCCGGAGCGGTCGGCTCTCTGCGCACACACCCCTCCCCCCCCCCGGCTGCAAACGCCACTTCTCCGAAAAATAAATAAATAAAGGGGAAATGAACAAGCCAGCCAGTCCGCCCGCCCGCCCGCCGTCCTATTGCTGCTGTTGCTGCTGCTGCTGCCGCCACCTCCGACTAGCTGGAGCGGAGAAAGGAGGAGCGATGCCGAATCGCTGCCGGAGAGCAGCTGAGGGTTCCTCTCCAAAGAGCCGACAGCGCCGAGAAGCGTCCACTGTTCCCCCCTCTCTCTCTTTGCAACGCGCTTTCCCCGGTTTGGAAGGCGACGGCGATGATGTAATCGAGAAATCCTCGGAACTTCCACGCAGCCTCCCCCAACCGGGCGCCCTCCTCCAGCTGCTGGGCACTTCAACTGCCAGCAGCCTCGGCCAGCTGTGCGAAGCAGCTGGAGGACAGCAAGTAAAGGCTGCCGCAATCTGTCCCGCTTTTGGCTGTGTTGTGTCTTCCACTTATTTTTATTTTTTTATTTTGCGCTGGCCGTTACAGAAACTGCTGGTGCCCCCCCCCCCCCAAAAATTTTTGGGCAGGTGTAGTATAAAAAAGGAATATATTTGGAAACATTATTATTATTATTATTATTATTATTATTATTATTATTATTATTTTATTAAAAACTCTCTTAAAGGTAAGTGGGAGAAGGCTGTCAGCTGTAGTGTAGGACTAGAAAAATCAAAATTTTAAACTGCCCCTCAATTTTCTTAAATTAAGATGACATTAGCTAAAGTATTAGATATATTTTCCAGCTTTTCAGACTGACTTTATTTATTTTTTATTTATTTTCTATGCCACCCTTCATCCAAAGATCACAGGGCACTTTTACAATATGAAAACACAAAAATACATACTGTAATGATAAATGAAAACAATAACCCTTATTTGTAATACCAGAATTAATAACTACACGCACGCACACACACACACACACACAAGCAACACACCTTGGCTGGTCTGACAAGTCAGTACAAATTGGTTAAGGAAGTTCTGGGCAAAACAATGAGGGATTCTCGTAAGAATCCATTAGATGAATCCGTGGAAAATGTGATCACATGCAGGTTGGAGTACAAGAGTCTGCTCAAAAACAAGAAAGCTGAATATACGAAAACCCAGTGGCAGGAATTGGGACTAGCAGTCATGGAGCAGAGGGATGACAAATTCTGGGAACTGGTGGCCCGGGGTTTAAATGAAGTGAGCTCATTGCAAGAAGCCTCAAATCCTGCCTCTGATTGGGTTAACGCCAGGCATAGCCAAACTTGACCCTCCAGCTGCTTTGGGACTACAACTCCCATCATCCCTAGCTAACAGGACCAGTGGTCAGGGACAATGGGAATTGTAGTCCCAAAACAGCTGGAGGGCAAAGTTTGGCCATGCCTGGGTTAAACATTTCTCCAATGTATTTTGTGGTCAGTTGGGGCAATCAAAATTAGAATCATAGAGTTGGAAGAGACCACAAGGGCCATCCAGTCCAACCCCCTGCCAAGCAGGAAACACCATCAAAGCATTCTTGACATATGGCTGTCAAGCCTCTGCTTAAAGACCTCCAAAGAAGGAGACTCCACCACACTTCTTGGCAGCAAATTCCACTGTCAAACAGCTCTTACTGTCAGGAAGTTCTTCCTAATGTTTAGGTGGAATCTTCTTTCTTGTAGTTTGAATCCATTGCTCCGTGTCCACTTCTCTGGAGCAGCAGAAAACAATCTTTCTCCCTCCTCCATATGACATCCTTTCATATATTTGAACATGGCTATCATATCACCCCTTAACCTTCTCTTCTCCAGGCTAAACATACCCAGCTCCCTAAGCCATTCCTCATAAGGCATCATTTCCAGGCCTTTGACCATTTTGGTTGCCCTCTTCTGGACACGTTCCAGCTTGTCAGTATCCTTCTTGAACTGTGGTGCCCAGAACTGGACACAGTACTCCAGGTGAGGTCTGACCAGAGCAGAATACAGTGGTACTATTACTTCCCTTGATCTAGACGCTATACTCCTATTGATGCAGCCCAGAATTGCATTGGCTATTTTAGCTGCTGCATCACACTGTTGACTCATGTCAAGTTTGTGGTCTACCAAGACTCCTAGATCCTTTTCACATGTACTGCTCTACTTCACTACTACACTACTTGCAGTGTGTAAGGATTTCTCAAATGGCATCTAGGAGAATGGCAACCTGTCTCCTGTAATGAAAGAAAAGTCCTTTATTTCTTGTATGGGGGTGGGGTGGGGGTGGGGCTCCTGGGCAATATGTGCTTCCACCTGAGCTCTATAAGGAATGCATAGAATGGTGAGTGCCTATCCTGGCTGGTTTATTTACCACCATAAACAACGCAGGCCAAATTCCCTCTGGATGGAAAATGAGTATTATTTTCCCAATTTGTAAGATAGGGTAGGATGGATCCACAAACCTATTGTCCAATTAGCTTGTTCGACATCTCCTCAAAGCTATATGCACAGTATCTCCTTCAAAAAATATCAGACTGGTTGCAAAGTAATAACCTTATTCATGAAGAACGATGTTATAATGTTCATATTTTAACCTTTCTCCATCTTCACCTTCCCAACAACCTTGCGAGGTAGGTTAGGCTGAAAGGCAGGCTGTGCAGAGATTCAAACCCTAGTCTTTACCACCTGGTTCTAGCATTCTTTCCACTATGCCTCCCCGATCCTTTTCTGTCATGTTTATATCCCAGCCATATTAACACATATTTGAAGCTTCTTTATATTGAGTCAGACCAGTATCTGCATCTAGGTCAGTATTATCTACACTGACTGGCAGCAGCACTACGGGGTTTCACACAGAATTGCATCCCAGCCCTACCGGGAAATGACAGGGATTTGACACAGGATCTAGTGGGGCTATCCCATGCCGAAATCCAGCATCGCCTGAGCTCTGAGTGCGGCTTTCTCTCAGTTGAAGTGCAGGGTGTTTGAGGACCGGGACATTTGTAGGGAAACCAAAATGCTTGTTTACAAAGCTATTGTATTACCAACCTTACTGTATGCTTGTGAAACGTGGACCACTTATAAACGCAGGGCCGGCTCTAGGTAGACCCCCGGTGGCGCAGGGCACCACGGCGCCGGCCCGCCAGGAGGGCGTCGCGAGCTGCACCCGCCCGGTCCGACAACCGCGCTGTGCCCGACCGCCCGCCCACCGCGCTGGGAAATGGGGTGGGGGTGGGGCGCCAAAGGGATCTGTCACTCCACGGCGCCAGGGGCGCTTAAGACGGCCCTGTATAAACGCCATCTCCAACTCCTCGGAAGATTCCCTCAATGGTGTCTCTGAAATTTTTTACACATCACCTGGGAAGACAGGCAAACTAATCCCAGTGTACTGGAAGAAGCAAAGATAACCAGTGTTGAAGCAATGATTCTTCAACATCAACTTCGTTGGACTGGTCATGTTGTGTGGATGCCTAGTTATCGTCTTCCAAAGCAACTACTCTATTCCGAACTTACTGTGTTTTATTTTTCTGTTGGAAGCCGCCCAGAGTGGCTGGGGAAACCCAGCCAGATGGGCGGGGTATAAATAAATTATTATTATTACTAGTATCATTAAGCCCGTTAAATAAACGGGCGCTAGAACATATGTGGTGAAACATTTGTAAGAACAGACTGGTTATAGTGCATAATAAAAAAGTGGACAACCATGCAGTTGATTTGTATTTTATTGTATTTATTTTTTTAGAATTGTTAAAGAAGAATAATTTGAAGAATTTCTTTTTCTTTTCTTTTTTTGATGTTATAAACCAAAACAATTTAGGTATGGTAAATGTTTCTTAAGTGCAAACCTTGTCAAACAATTGTAAATAAGCAAAATTAGTGGGTTTTTTTAATTTTTGATTTTGTGTTTTTGGTAGGTTATGTTGAATTTCTATAAAATTTCTTTATAGACAACATTCCTTGTGAATATTTTGTCACAGTTTTCCAACAGTTTGCCTTGGTTAGGACCTTCTATGACTTTCACCATGACATCATTAAAACTCCTTACTCTTGATAATGCAACATATAACTGACCATGGCTGAATACTGGTTCCGGCAAGTAAATTCCAACTTTTTCCAAGGTTTGCCCCTGAGATTTGTTAATTGTCATTGCAAAAGCTAATGTTACTGGAAATTGTCTTCTTCGTAAGATAAACGGTAAATCAGTTGTTGTTGGAGCCAAATCCATACGGGGAATAAAGACTATGTTTCCTTCCGCTGAACCTGTTATTACTTGAGCAATTATGATGTTTTTCTTAAGTTGTTTGACGATGAGACGGGTGCCGTTGCACAATCCTTTTTTAGTGTTTAGGTTTCTAAGGAGCATAATTATAGCGGCCTTTTTAAGGTTGAGTTTATGCTTAGGCATACCTGTTGGAGTTATTTCATTGAGGAACTCAATTGGATAGTTTTGAATATCTTCCTCACTTGAGTCATCAATTGAGTTTGAACTGAGGTATGTCACGGTCTCTCCTTCTAAAATGTTAAGTACCTCTTCATTTATGGAGTTTACATCACAGTTCTTTGGGCAAAGAATAGATTTTTTTGCTAAGTTAGGGACATCTGTAACAGGATTTTTGTCTCCAAAAAAGTTTTTTATAATATCTCCTGTGCATAAAATTTTGGAAGGTATTTCAATTACATCTTCAGGCAAACCGTCAATGTGTGGTGTATCACCACTGCCCACTTTGATCAGCCAATTGCTGAATTCAGTGTCTACTGAGCGTATATTCTTTTTAAGTTTAAGGACTTGGAAAATACTCCACAGACTATTATTCTTAACACAGGCCTCAACAATTTTTGTACGGTCACCGTGAGGTACTACGGGAAGTGTTTGCCTGAAATCTCCTCCAAGTAAGATTACTTTTCCTCCAAACGGTTTGTTGTTGTCCATTATTTCTTGGAGCAGTCTGCTAACCACTGCAAGAGCTACAGAGGGGGCCATAGTACATTCATCCCAAATTATTATTTTTGAATTTCGTAAACGTTCAGCATCAACAGAATTGAGTCGTATATTTGATGTTGTATTCTCAACTATAGGCACAGGTAACTTGAATTGGGAGTGGTATGTTCTTCCACCCTCAAGAAGATTGGCTGCTATACCTGTGGAGGCTACAGGTAGTGCAATATTTCCTTGTCCACGAAATGTGCTGAGCAGGGTCTTGTAAAGATATGTTTTACCACTACCTCCTGGGCCATCTATGAAAAAACAGTGGTTACTAAGGTTGTCATTTTCAGTTGCTTGCAATATTGTTTGTAAAGCTGTTTTTTGTTCTTTGTTTAATGTAATTGTCATTTCTTCTGCTTTTTGTTTTTTGAAAACTTGGTTGTAGTTATCAGTAAGTAAGTTTGAATTTGGTAGTATAGGTGGTAACCCAAAATCTTCACATTTTTTCCCATGGAGTTGTAGAATGTTACATATTTCCTGTAACGCGATATAACGGCATATTGTGCATTCATCGTTGTGATGGATATGTTTTTGAACGATATCTTCGGTGAGGTACTGTTCATATTTTACAAAAAGATCATTCATGTTCTGTAGGGAGGCAAATACACAAATGTACGCAAATAACTCTCTTAGTTGTTTTGGCATGCTGTATTGGATAGCATCTTCTAAAGTGTTCTCCCACACTTGATCATCATTGATGAGGCCTCTTTCTTTTGCAGCATCTTGGAAACTGGGATAGATATTTCCATTGACAGTTCTCAGATCTTCAAATGATATTGCACCGGGAACATGTAGCAATAGGAGACGCATGCAGTAGCGTTCTGGATCTGATGATAAATTGACAGAATACATTCGTCCAATGATTTTGTCTGCACCCCGCTGTCGTAATTTCCATGTATTGGTTTCAGAGTCAAATACATAGTGTATTGGAATGTCTGAATATAAAATTTTCCTTGCTTGCTCTTGCTCTTGATTTAATTTAAACCAAGCCGTCAATTGAGTATTTCTTGTTGAAGCTCTCTGGGCTGCTGTATTGATGTCATTCGGATTGAAAAATACAGATTGTTCATCAGGCAGATGCACTGCTAACCTATGGATGGTATGTGATTGGTAATGCATTTCAAACCCATTTAAACGCCATGCTGCTTCTGGAGCGCTGACATATCTGGAATCCATGAAGGTCTTAATTTCATCATGATTTAAAGTGCCTTGTTCTTGAATCACAACATTTGCACAATCATGACCTTTGTACACATATTTAAAAAGGTATTTGACACTTTTTATGGATGCGCAGACTTCAACATTAATGTGGCAATTGTAATTTAGGGCAAGATGTGGATTATATGGTACAACCCAATGGTTATCTATTGTCCTGCCATTCACAATTGAAGTTTGGTTTGTGTTTCGTCTTCTATATTTTGGATAACCATTTGTATTTGCTGATGTTTTTTCCTGGAATGGTTTTGGAAATTCCTTAGTGCATTTGTCATTTGACATACATGGTGAATTAGGGTTGAGTGGTCCGCATGGTCCATGGATCATATGTTTTGTAACAATTGCATGTAAGCGTGGAGTGTTGGTTATATTTGGAATTTCAGCAGATACTATTTTGTCTATCAGTTCTTCGGTTTTGGGTTTGCAGTCATCTTTAAGAATAAGTAGTATGTGAGCATGAGGTAAACCCCTCTTCTGAAATTCTATTACGTAGACCATTGCTTTTGGTACTCCAAAAATATGTTTTTTACAGAGATCTTCAATTAAAGCTTTCAGTTTTAGATGAAATACTCTTGCAACTAAATCAGGTCGAGCATCAGTAGTTTGGCCATGTTGTAGGTTTTCAACAATCTCTTGCCATTTGGGGTTGCACGTCATTGTGATGAAAAGATCAGGTTTGCCATATTTCCTAACAATTGCCATTGCATCTTGATAATTTTGGAGCATGTTTCTTGGGCTACCTGCAAATGAGGATGGTAATATGTATGTTTTTCCAGGAATCAGGCCTTTCTGATTGGATTCATTAATTAAGTGGTCCATCAATCCTGAGTATTTTTCAACTCTCAATTTTTGCTGATTTTGTCGTACATAGTTGAGTCTGTTGGATTCAGTTTTTACATATGCATCAACTATATACTGTTGTGTAAGGCGGCCAGCATTTAAGAAGGGGTTAAAGTTGTCTCTGATGGAAAGACGATACCCATAGTATTGCATTTGTGTAACTCGAATTCTAGGATTTCGTGTTTGATTTGTTAAATTTTGTAACGCTTGAGGTCTGTGTTGCAAAGGTATATCAATTCCCCAGCTTTGATCACCATAAGGGAAGAGTAATGGATAAACCATGGGTTCCAGATTGGGGTCAAGGACACTAATCCTTTGTGTTGTTCTTTTATTTATATCATCTGTACTTGCTTTGCAGTGTATTAGAAGATCTCTTTCTAGTGGTGGTTCGCCATCATCATTTTGAAAAATGAATGCAACCTCATTATGTTTTGGTGCATTATAGCGTCTTTGGTCATTTCTTCGATCTTGCACTATTGTCATGGTCACTTCCTTAATAATGTTTCCAGTTGTTGCAGCATCCTCCTCATATTCTTTTTCAACTTGGTACAACATTTTGCAGGCCTCTGCAAATGGATTTGTTTGAGCAATGAGTGTGCTTAGTTTTTTTATAATTTCTGGATTTATTCCAGTATTTGCGGAATTTTGCATTCTTTGCTCTGCTGCTTCAGAAGGATCTAAAATATATAATTGAGCAAACTGTCTGTTTTGTCCCTGTTCTGGGTGCAGTGTGCCTGCTCTGTGACAAATTGATCCGTGGATCCGGAAACAATATGGGCCATTGCCAGGTGGTGGAGTAATGTTTGCTCCCATGGAGGCAAATGCTAATGCACTATTTATAGATCTAATATTGTTGAAGAAATTTTTGCTGTAGTAATGTTGTCCAGTCATGAGCTGTTGGATTAATGGATTTGTACTGATTGAGGGAAGATTTACTTTTCCTTTTGAACAACATTGTGAAAATTTTCGATCAGAAGGTCTTTCAGCTTCAAAATGTTTAGCACTACAAAACTGGCATATCTGATCTAAATGTCCACACGTGTGTGTTTTAATGATGTCCTCATTGAAGTTTTCCAATTCATTCATAAGTGTCATTGTTAGTTTTGCAGGCCTTGAGTCTTGGTTTTGTATTGTTTCTCTCTCTATGTTTTTCCTTTGTCGTAATTCTCTTTTCCTCTGTGTTAATTGTTGTTTCCGTAATTGGCGTTCATCTGGAGGCAGATGTGTTAACCTTTCTCTTTCTAGTGTGGCATGTCGTTTACATTGTATTTTTCGTTCCTCTGGAGTTCTATTTGCTCTCCTTGCTTTTTGTCTTTCAGCATCTTGCTGTCGTTTTTGAATTTCTTTTTTAGCATTTCTATTTTTCTCTATATAAAATGTTTTGTTTTTTCTGCGAGTTAGTGTCTTTGCATCTTCATGTAAATGTCTTTTATCTGTTATACTGTCATTCTTGTTTGTGTTTTGTTTCTGATTTAGAGGTTGTCGGTCATTATGAGTTAAAGTTGCTCTTTTAGATCTTTTTCTTTCAGTGTCTTTCTTTTGATTTTTTACCTTTTCTTCAATTGATCTATTTACTCGTCTTTTTCTTTCCCTTTTGCTGTTTTGTTGACGTATTCTTAGTTGTTCATCTGGGGTTTGACTTGCTCTCTTAGCTCTGCGTCTTTCTGTGTTTTTATTTAGCTCATTTTCGTCTCCTTTTTTTGTTTTTTGTGCTGGTTTTTGTCTTTCACTTTCTGCTTTTTGTTGTCGTAAAGATTGTAGTTCTTCAGGAGTCAGATTTTCCCCTCTTTGTTTTACATTTAACATGCTTAGGGTGTATACCTCAGAGGAGTGCATAGTAGTGATATTTGTGCAGGTTGTTTTCAATTAAACTGACGCTTCACTTGGGTTTTTATAGGTTTTTCATATGACTGGTTTGATGTACACATATAGTATTTACCTAACACAGACTGACAGGACTTTGGATTTGGGACAGGCTTCCCCCCACAGCCCTTATAGGAAAGAGTTTTGAAGTGAATGAGTGGAATGGATCACTTAGTACTGCAGTTGTCGTAAAGATTTTAGTTCTTCAGGAGTCAGATTTTTTCTCTCTTTTTTTACATTTAACATGCCTAGGGTGTAGACTTCAGAGGAGTGCAGAGTACTGACCTTTGTGAGGCACAGTTTATTCAGATTAGCTTTTGGTCCACTCACAGTAAATGGGGACAATAAAAGTTTCAGAACAGGCTTGAGTTGCAACCAGATCCGTAATGAGTGTCAGTTTACCAACAGTCCCTTGCTTCAGAAACCAATACTGATCAGGAGATTTACATGTATTTCAGACGGAGAAAAGATTTCCCAATCTGTAAGTAGGTAGTGGTGGGGGAGGCAAGCAGAGCTGCTTTGAGAAAGTAAGGATATGTTAGGCAGATGGGTGGGTGTGGGGAGAGCTCGCACGTGTGCCGCTTGCTGCTGGTCGCCTAACAAAAGCAGCCTCCTTCTCCTCCCGTAAGGAAACGTTAGCAGAGGGGTGGGGGTGCGGAGAAGCGAAAAGAAGCAGCCTCCTTCTCCTCGTGTAAGGAGACGTTAGGCAGAGGGGTGGGGGTGAGGAGAGCGCCTGCGTGGAAACAGAGCGCGCGCTCGCACGGAAACGTTAGGCAGAGGGGTGGGGGTGAGGAGAGCTCGTGCTTTGAAGCGAGTGCGCCTGCGTGGAGACAGAGCGCGCGCTCGCACGGGGCTATCTTGCAGCCTCATCCTCCTCAAGCTGCTGTTTTGAAGCGTGTGCGCCTGCGTGGAGACAGAGCGCGCGCTCGCACGGGGCTATCTTGCAGCCTCATCCTCCTCAAGCTGCTGATTTGAAGCGTGTGCGCCTGCGTGGAGACAGAGCGCGCGCTCGCACGGGGCTATCTGGCAACCTGATCCTCCTCACGCTGCTGCTTTGAAGCATGTGCGCCTGCGTGGAGACAGAGCACGCGCTCGCACAGGGAGCTGCGGTTGGCGGCCTCAGGTAGGTCGGGAGGGGGGGGAGAGCGCGCGCGTCCAATCCCTGTGTCCCTGGTTGTCTCTCCGTCCAATCCCTGTGTCCCTGGGGGACATGCGCAGTGACCCAGGGACACACGGGACATCTGGACGCAGGGACAACATGGACATTATTATATAGGATTATTAAAATTAAAATTAAAATTGGAAAGTGTAATGCTGGTGGTCAACAAAAGTGGTTTAAAGACTCTCTCAAGGCAAATCTTTTAAAAATGTAGTATAAACACCAACAACTGGGAAACATTAGTCTGTGAGCTCCAGTTGGAGAACAGCCGTTACCAAAGGTGTCATGGGTTTTGAAGATGCTCAAACTCAGGACGAAAGGGAGAAATGCACTAAGAGGAAGGCACATTTGGCAAACTCTCACCATGATCAACTCCCGCCTGGAAATCTATGTCCCCACTGTGGAAGGACGTGTGGATCCAGAATTGGCCTCCACAGTCACTTACAGACTCACTTTTAAAACCATGTTTATGGAAGACAATCTTACTTGGCTACTAGTGATCGCTAAGGAAGAAGAAGAAGAATCCCATTTTATCTTCACAACGGCCCTAGAAGGTAGATTGGGCTAAAAAATTGTCACTGGGGCTGTGCCAAGGTCGCTCAGTTGGCTTCACAGCTGAGTAGGAGGATACGAAGCCAGGTCTCTCCAGTCCATGCGCAGCTCTGTCCACTGTGCTACTGTGATTCTCTGCAGCTATCCTGCATTAGCAGCATTCACAGGTGATGCATTCCAGGCTAAAAGACATTGGTGCGTCCGCCAATAGAGCTCCACCCTCAAAACATTTCTTTAGCATTTAAGTTCTAGTCCAATCCACATGTTTCATCACAGAAGTATTGGGAACAACCTTAGTCTAAGTGCTAAAATGGCTCCGGCGGTGCATCCAATACGATCTCATCGCAAATGTTTCCCAGATCACTTTTAAACCAAACTGCAGTTTCCCTTCCCAAGGAATGGGAGCTGGCAGATTAGAGACCACCATCAATCTCTCTGCTAATTGTGTGCTTGACTTGCTCCTGGAACCTTTCTTCCTTAGTCTGCAAGTTCTTCTCCCTATGGATTGCACGAAAACAAAACAATCCGTCATGGGAACAAAACACACCAGTTTGCTAATTTTAAATTTAAGGAGATGTTTCAAATGAAACTTTCCTCCCCTGCACCTCTACGCGCGCGCACACCCCCCCCCCACAATTTCTTGCATTTGGACTGGCAATTTCTATGTAGCTATTGGGCCCTTCCTACCACAAAGGTTGGTAGTCAACGCTAGTCCTACCGTTTCAGCTAATTAATGGATATGACTAAGTTTGTTGTTGTTTAGTCGTGTCCGACGCTTCGTGACCCCATGGACCAGAGCACACCAGGCACTCCTGTGTTCCACTGCCTCCCGCAGTTTGGTCAAACTCATGTTCGTAGCTTCAAGAACACTGTCCAACCATCTCGTCCTCTGTCGTCCCCTTCTCCTTGTGCCCTCAATCTTTCCCAACATCAGGGTCTTTTCCAGGGAGTCTTCTCTTCTCATGAGGTGGCCAAAGTATTGGAGCCTCAGCTTCAGGATCTGTCCTTCCAGTGAGCACTCAGGGCTGATTTCCTTCAGAATGGATAGGTTTGATCTTCTTGCAGTCCATGGGACTCTCAAGAGTCTCCTCCAGCACCATAATTCAAAAGTATCAATTTTTCCGCGATCAGCCTTCATTATGGTCCAGCTCTCACTTCCATACATCACTACTGGGAAAAGACTAAGTTAGGTTGATTTATTTCATTAGTTCTATTCTGAGTAGGACTTGGCTGAATACAACCCAGACTTCAATTGTTTTCTGTTACCATTTTGGATTGTTCTATTCAGTGGCCTTTGTCATTTTGCTGCCTTGTAATCTTGCTGTCTTCTCCACAGCCTTCTCTTCCTTCGTTTCTGAGGTGGCAGCTTACTCATCACCAAAAATATGGAAAACCCATCACTAAAAAGAATGATAAGAAGACACAAGAGCTGCATTAAATGTACATATTCTAATGCATAGATTATGATGCATGGGCTTGAACTGTGATCAAACAACAGCAGTAAGATTCTCCTATACAGTGCTTCCAAAGTGAATCTGGAATTAGGGATGGGGAGCTGAACCCAACCATTGGCATCTTTCTTCTTTACTCAAAAGCAGACGATCCATGTAACGGAGATAGCCAAACACAATCCCAGCTCTGAGATCTGATTCCCCCCAACCCACCCTATGGAAAACTCGTGTGCAGCATCCATTTGCACCCAACTCCCTTTCCTTGGGATCATGACCACTATGTTTAGAACTGAGATGCCACACAAGCTAATCTTTTTATTTTTATTATTATTAAATATTTTATTGGTTTACAAAAGTATGAGCAATCTCTCTCTCTCTCTTTTTTCCAAGTAACATTTTTACAGATCAGTTTCATTTGTTGAGAGACATTAGTGTTATATTAGGAAGAAAAGGGGGAAAGATGTGGAGGGGGGAAAGGTGAGTGGGAGTGGGGTCAGGTGGCAATGTTTCTGTTTTATTTAATATATGTGGGGGGGGGTTGTGTCAGCGTCACTTGTGCAGGTTCTCTGCTATTCACTTGTGTTCCTTTGGTGGTGAGAGAAGTTGGGGTTGGCAACAAATGGTTGTTCATTTGTGATTGGCTGTGCTGAGCTTTCACACATGAAAACAAGCAAATCTTTGAAAGAAAACTAGTACTATTGCACTTAGTATGCTTCTGAGATTATTGTTTACCTCTTTCCTTTCCTTTTTCTGCTTTTTGGCTATAATCGGTTTGGGTTGTAATTGTTGCTGCTGCTACTATTACACAAAGTCTCTATCCAGGTAATCTTTTTTATTTTATTTTAAGATTAACCAATGAAGATATTCTTTTGAGCTATCATGTATCATTTTGGGGTAGGAAGGCATCGCCTTAGCAGCATGGAATTAAAAGCTTTGAAACTCCCAAATAAAGAGACTGTTTGCAGAAAACTCATCCGCACTGTGTATCCGTTCCAAAGCCAAACAGCCCTGATTAAAGCCTGTTCACAAATCACTTTAATATCCATGATTACTAACCATAAAATTGTACCAATGAATTAATCAGTGCTTTCAGTTATATTTATTAACTAGCAAAATGCCCCAAAGGCAGCAACAGAGGATCTTGGCACCAGTATTATGCAAGAAGCAATGACAGTCAAAACAGAGGTTGGTTATGGTGTGTGTGTGTGTGTGTGTGTGTGTGTGTGTGTGTGTGTGTGATAGATTGAAGCACTATAAAGTCATGGTGGTGGGAGCAGCATTAATTTGTGGAAGCGCCATAGCTCAGTGGTAGAGAATCTGCCTTGTGTACAAAGGGTCCTAGGTTCAATCCCCAGCATCTCTTGCTTTGGCTGGGAGAAGGGATAGGGGAGCAATTCGATTCAGTTTGCATCTAAAGGCAAACCTACCAAATCCACAATTTATTTAACAATGTACAAACCTAACACCTCCATCCTTACAAATTTGCACTTTTTTGAATTTTGTGATGTGTTTCTCTTGCCGAGCAATATGTACTAATACACACACACACACAGTGGGACCTCGACTTACGAATTTAATCCCTTCCGAATGCACACTCGTAGGTCGAAAACTTCGTAAGTCAAGTTTCCCATAGGAAAAGCGGTTTCCCATAGGAATGCATTGGAAAAGGAAAAATTCGTAAGTCAAGGAAACGCATCTAAAAACTTGTAAGTCGAGGAAACCGCATCTAGCGAACGGGTTTTCTGTTTGGATGTCGGAAAAATCGTAAGCCCGCGGCCACTTTTTCCGCTCGTAAGTCGAAAACGTCGTAAGTCGAGGTCCCACTGTATCGGGGTTTGGAAGTGTGCACCTATGTGAAAATAACGAACACAGTTGCATTAAATCAGTGGAAAGTGCTTGCAAAAAATGGGTATATTTGCCAAAACTGCGTATAAAAATGTGTCTTGCTAAAAGGCTGATGAATTTTCATAAGGGTTTTTTTAAAAAGAAAAGCCTGCAAACTGCTGCCGAAATGAACACCATCTTGAGATCCTTGGAAGAAAGGTGGGATAGAAATGCAATAAATAAATAAATAAATAAATAAATAAATAAATAAATAATCATGTATATCATTGTTACGAATATGTGCATTTCTATGCACACTTTACCCTATAAAATGCACACATTACTTGTCTGGAAAGCTGCAGCTCAAAATCCAGAGAAATGCAAATTTCAAAGGATGGCTGTGCTTCAGTTCATGTATCATTTCAGAAAGTGTGAATTGGGTAGATTTGCCTTTTAATGCAGTCTGAACCAAATTGCTCCCCTATCCCTCCTGTAGTGGAACAGGGATGGGAATCACCACTTCTTTCACAGTAGTGACTATGATGTCATCTCCTGGGGCACAATCTGCCAATCCTCTACATGCCAAATGGCTTTTCTCAGAGGGAAAAACCCTCCAGATAAGCTAAGCAGAGGAAGAGGCAGGTTATATTAATACCAATTGCTAGGTGTTAAAACTATTAAATTTGTTTTGAGGGTGGGGGAATCCAAAATCCCTTTATTGTGATCCACCAAATTGTCACCAAATAGTGAGCAAGCTTTTGAGTTCGCCAGAACTCTCCAGCAGACTGGATGGTAAAGCAGGGAGGGGAGTCAGAACAGTCTCTTACCGCTTCTCCCATTGAAATCACTCCACTTGATCAAAAGCTTTCTGTAGACGGAATGATTCTTTGAGTTCACGGAAGGCAAAGTTTCTAGATTCAACCCTATTGTTTAATTAAATGCTAGGTTCACTAAACTTTATCCAATGAACCGAGCAATTGTCCTTAAAAACTGAACTTGAAATCAATAAGCTTAGGTGCAATTAAAGGTAAATGTACCCCTCATCGTTAGGTCCAGTCGCAGACGACTCTGGGATTGCGCACTCATCTCGCTCTATAGACTGAGGGAGCTGGCAATTGTCCGCAGACAACTTCCGGGTCATGTGGCCAGCAGGACTACCGGTAAGCTGCTTCTGGTGAAGCAGAGCAGCACACAGAAACGCCGTTTACCTTCCTGCCGGAGCAGTACCTATTTATCTACTTGCACTATAACGTGCTTTTGAACTGCTAGGTGGGCAGGAGGTGGGACCGAACAACGGGAGCTCACCCCGTCGCGGGGATTCGAACCACCGACCTTCTGATCGGCAAGCCCTAGGCTCTGTGGTTTAGACCACAGCGCCACCCGCATCCCTTAGGTGCATCCCTTTGTGCAAAATAGTGGCCTTTCACTAGGTTATTGTGGAAATACTTTCTACAGAGTTTACAAGATTACTGAACTGTGGTAGCAGACTCTCAACACGTGCCACAAAGGAACCTAGAAATCAGTGCACAATATATGGAGGAAAAATGCCTTGCATTTAAAATTCATTTTAAGAAGTGTATCTGCACCGGCCAGAACCTCCTATTAGCCTGGCATGAGCAAAAGATAATAAGAGATGATTGCATTGAGGATTATGAGCCTATTTTTAAGTTAAACTTTCTTGAGGTGACAAAAATTCACTAAGGGTGGAAAATTCTGGTTTCAAGGCTATAAGTCTCCAAAAATTAACATCTACGTCAAATAAAACTCAGTGGGATTAGTTTCTGAGTAAACTCACATAGGAGTAGCCTTTCATTTACTTCCCCCCTGTTTATATTCATTTGAAATATTTCATGCTGCTTTCCTGCAGCTCTGAAGCCTACAAGAATGAAACGATAATATTACTTGGGACATCTTACAACTTTCACTATATTTCCACTGGCTCTTGCTACCTTCATGCAAACTGGGAGGCAGAGAGAAGAGTACAAAGCATATATTGAGAATGAACTATATTCCAGAGGTAGCCAAAATGGTTCCATTCTATAAAAGGAGCTTGAGTGTTAAATCAATAAAGGAGAGTGATGCATGACAGAGAGTCAGGAAATGCCCAGTGTTTTCAAAAGGTGCATTGAAGAGAAGACAAGAACATTATTGAGGAAGGTGTCTTAGGTGAATTCAATGAGCGCAGGACTGCAATTGAATTAATAATAGCCCAAACACACAGGCAAAGCAAATGTGAGTTATTTAATTTGGAATTACTGTGTATTTAATGCCGGGATGTGTTTTTTAAAAAACTGCATCATTCTCAGGCCTCTTTCTTTAGGATTTTTGTGAGTGCAGAGTTACGAGGGGGGGCAAGGGGGGCCAAGGCACGGGAGGGGAGGGGCCACAAAGTTGGGAAGAGCGGCCAACTCAACTAAGAGCCACTGCTGTCGGCTAACCTTTTTTAATTTTTCAGAGGTACCAGAGGAGAGTGCAGGACTCCCTGCCTGCGCCATGGAGGTCCTAACCAAGCACAGGGTCCCCGCGGCGCTTTCCTGCCAAGAGCCCCAACCCAACCCACCCCACCCAAACTAAGCGCAGCCGATCACCTCATTTTGGCGTGCGTGCGAGGCGAGGCCAGCCCACCTGAAAAAAAGAAGCTCCCTCCGTGCCGTGTCTCTTCCTTCCAGGACCGAGGGAGTCCCGACGCGGAGCCAAAGTGCCGCCCAGCGGGAACTTGATCTGCTTGCCTGCCCCAGCCCCCCTCCTTCTCACCGCTCCGTGCGCCCAGCGTCACCGCAGTACCTTCGGCCCCACTCCGCTGCCCTTAGTGTCGCCTCCCTGAGTGGTGAAAGGTGAGGCTGCCTTCCCGCGGGGCGCACGGGCAGATGGCTGAGCCCTGGCGCCGGAGCAGAGGCGCGCCTGGGGCCACCTCCGCTGCGCCTCTCAGCGGGCGCAGCGGTGCCCCTGGTGGCCTGGCGCCCCACGCCACCGGACCCGGGCTTAGAGACGGCCCTGCCCTCCTCTCGCGCTGCGCGGTGGCTGACTGCAAGTTGCGCAGCCACTCCGCCACTGGGCTCCGCTACCGGGCTCTCCCATGCACAGCGGAGAGGTCTGGGCTGGCTTCTAGGGGGCAGCGCCCCCTGCCCTGCGGTGGGTACGCCTATGCCAGGAAACATTTACCCAACACTCTGCAGCCTCCCCGGCTGCCCACAATTCCTCATCTGGGTGGGAACTAATAGGAGGAGTCACCCAACAATGCTTCTTTGAACTACAGGCACCTAGGAAGGCTGCAGAGTGCAGACCACCAGCGTGATGATTTGCAGAGTGAAAGAAAGGAAAGGCACCCCTTGCCTCAAAAGTAAGGTAAGCGTGATAACAGGACTGCACTCCCTGCACCTCGAGGTTTTTCTCTCCCATTTCACAGTTTTTAAAGGCAATTTCTTTTCTCATTTATGGAGAATGGTGAGAGTGGGGGTGGGTGGGGATATGCAGGAGAAAAATTCAGCACAACACTAGATTCTATCAAATGTGGTGTACTCCAGTACTGTACAATGAAAACATGAAATACCTCGATCAATTTTTGTTGAGACTGAAGTTCCTTCAGATATCCGAGTCGTACGTTATTGTTTGGGACCCTTTACATCCATGCTAACTTCTTGACTTGGGCTCGATAGCATACAGCAGGTGCAGGCTCTTCAGAACAGGTGCTATGTGGTTCCACTTGGTAGAGACAGTCCAAGTTTCCGATTTCAAGGAAATGCACAGCCATGGGCAAGGTGACCCCAGGAGAGGCCCCTCCTTTGTCAGGAGTCCCTGGCGGACTCCGCAGGCTGCAGTGGCATCAATCAAAGCAGGACTGGGTGCCTGGATTTACCCACCCTTGAATTTCCCACGGTGCCCCACAGCAACAGTTGGCCAGGGGCATTGTGGGAAATCCAGCCTCCTCCTGGCACTGCTCAAAATGTTGAGCAAGAAAAAAAAATGGGGCAGGGAAAGTATCCCTGCACTGGGATGGCTATGTCAAATAATCTGGGTCCCCAAAAGTGGCAAGTATTTCTAGCCGCTCCTTTTGGGGTGAAATGGAAGATGACTGGAAAGATCAGGACAAAAGGATAAGAGATTTTCTGGCAGGGGTGATGATTACTGGACATGAGCTAATGTATCTCATCATCTCTGTCTTGGGTTGTTTTTAATTTGGTTTGTCACATGGTTTCACGGCGGCTGCTGCACTATGATATCAAAATATACTCTGAGGTCATGCTTGGTGGGATAAGCAAGCCCAGTGTGGAAGGCATTCTGCTGCAAGAGGAGAAGGGATGCGAAGGGCAGGGGAGCGTTGCCAGGATCTTACTTAACGGAATAAATGTTGGAGATAAAGTGGGGCTCTGTAGCCAGACAGTTTGCTTGGTTTAATGTCTGGTGTGCCATTCCTCTCTGCTATATGGAGCTGTAAATTATAATCATATTCTGCATTACATAATCCTACACAAAAGAGCAAAGGAGAAATTACATTTTATTATAAATGGAAACAACAGAAGCAGCACTTAACCACACCGTGTAGTGTTTTCAGTAGCACAGAACATAGGAACTTTGGAAACTGCCTTACAGTTCAATCCCTGGCATCTCCTGGTAGGTCTGGGAGTGTCTCCTGTCTGAAACCCCAGAAAGCTGCTGCCAGTCAGTGTAGACAGTACTGAGCTAGATGGACCAATGGTCTGACTGAGTATAAGCCAGCTACAAGTCCCAGGATTCAGAGAGAGAGGTGATTAAGTCGTGACATTATCCAGAGACGTCTCATGCCTGGCCCTCCCCATGGCATGTGGTGTGTTTTGTCCTTTTGCAAATCACAGCTGTGGGAGCCTGCACAGCCAGATCAGGACTGCAGCCCTGGGGGAGAGGGGTTTAAATCACGGGTCCCCAAACTAAGGCCCGGGGGCCAGATGCGGCCCAATAGCCTTCTAAATCCGGCCCACGGACGGTTCGGGAATCAGCGTGTTTTACATGAGTAGAATGTGTCCTTGTATTTAAAATGCATCTCTGGGTTATTTGTGGGGCATAGGAATTTGTTCATATTTTTTCCAAAATATAGTCCGGCCCCCCACACGATCTGAGGGACAGTGGACCGGCTGAAAAAGTTTGCTGACCCCTGGTTTAAATCCCCCCCATGACATCTTCCTGCTGAAAATCACCTGATAAATCTGGCCCCAATGAAGCAGCAGTTTTCAAGAAGTGGGCAGCACAATTGGGAAGAAGTCTCACTGTATTCAACCCCAGCTCAGCACTAAGAAAAAGGAGCTTGAAATTATTATGCAATATGGGAAGATAACCATGTGGGAAGGTTCAGCTGCCCACATCCTGTCAGGCCTGGCCCATGAGCAGCAGTCAGGGGACTGAGGAATGACAGTGCATTTCTAGCCATGTCTACTCAGAAGGAAGTCCATTTGAGTTCAGTGGGGCTTAAAGGTAAGGTAAAGGGCCCCCTGACCATTAGGTCCAGTCGCGGACGAATCTGGGGTTGCGGCGCTCATCTCGCTTTAGTAAGTGGGTTTAGATTTTCAACCTGCATCAGTATAAGTGGACAAGCCAGCATGGAAGAATAACATACCCTCTAACATTTCTCCAATGAAAATAGGGGCGTCCTTAATATTAATAATAATAATAATAATAATAATAATAATAATAATAATAAATTTTTATTTATACCCCGCCCTCCCCAGTCAAAAACCGGGCTCAGGGCGGCTGACACCAACAGAACCACAATAAAACATAAAAACAATTAATTAAAATACAGATTAAAATACAGTATTAAAATTTAAAGTGCAGCCTCATTTCAAGTAGGCCATAAGTGGCTGACACCAACAGAACCACAATAAAACATAAAAACAATTAGTTAAAATACAGATTAAAATACAGTATTAAAATTTAAAGTGCAGCCTCATTTCAAGTAGGCCATAAATCCAAGCCATGAGGGAGAAAAACACAGGGGTCAGGCTGAGTCTAACCCAAAGGCCAGGTGGAACAGCTCTGTCTTGCAGGCCCTGCGGAAAGATGACAAATCCCGCAGGGCCCTGGTCTCCTGGGAAAGAGCGTTCCACCAGGTTGGGGCCAGTACTGAAAAGGCCCTGGCTCTAGTAGAGGCCAATCTAGCCATCTTATGACTCGGGATCTCCAGAATATTATTGTTTGTGGACCTTAAGGTCCTCCGCGGGGCATACCAGGAGAGGCGGTCCCGTAGGTACGAGGGTCCCAAGTCACATAGGGCTTTAAAGGTCAAAACCAGCACCTTAAACCTGATCCTGTACTCCACCGGGAGCCAGTGCAGCTGGTAAAGCACTGGATGAATGTGATCCCACGGCCGGGACCCTGTAAGGAGCCTCGCCGCGGCATTCTGCACCCGCTGGAGTTTCTGGGTCAGCTTTAAGGGCAACCCTGCGTAGAGCGAGTTACAATAGTCAAGCCTGGAGGTGATCGTCGCATGGATCACTGTGGCCAGATCGGGGCGAGAGAGGTAAGGGACCAACTGCTTGATGCGGCGGAGATGGAAAAATGCCACCTTTGCTGTGGATGCAACCTGCGCCTCCATGGAAAGGGAGGCGTCAAAGGTTACACCCAAACTCTTGACAGAAGGCGCTGGTACCAATTGAGCCCCTGCAAAAGATGGGAGTTGGCCCCCCAACCCCATGTCGCCCCGACCTAGCCAGAGGACCTCTGTCTTCGAAGGATTTAACTTCAGTCGGCTCCCACGTAGCCATCCAGCCACAGCTTCCAAGCACCTGGTGAGTGTGTCCGGGGCCGAGGCAGGGCAGCCGTCCATCAACAGATAGATCTGGGTGTCATCAGCATATTGATGACAACCCAGCCCAAAACTCCGGACAATCTGGGCAAGGGGGCGCATAAAGATATTAAAAAGCATTGGGGAAAGGATTGCGCCTTGCGGGACTCCACACACCAAGGGGTGCCGCGGCGACAACTCCCTCCCTAGCGCCACTCTCTGTCCCCGACCTGAGATGAAGGAACGCAGCCATTGTTGGACTGTGCCCTGAATCCCCACGTCGGCAAGGCGGTGGTCTAAAAGGTCATGATCGACCATATCGAAGGCTGCTGACAGGTCTAAAAGAATCAGCAGTCCCGACCCACCTCGATCCAGCTGTCTACGGAGATCATCTGTTAAGGCTACCAGAGCTGTCTCGGTCCCATGACCAGGGCGAAAGCCGGACTGAAATGGATCTAGAGCCGATGTTTCATCCAGAAACCTACCAAGCTGTTCGGCAACCACTCTCTCAATTATCTTACCCAGGTACGGAAGATTCGAAACCGGGCGATAATTGGATAGATCTAAAGGATCTAGAGATGTTTTCTTTAAGAGTGGACGCACCACTGCCTCCTTCAACTCCTCTGGGAAAGTCCCTGTGCCCAGGGACAAGTTGATGATCTCACCCAGGGGGGCCCGTACCTCATCTGGACACGCTCTAATCAGCCAAGACGGGCACGGGTCCAGGGAGCAAGTGGTGGGCCTTCCAGCCCGGAGGAATCTGTCTACATCGGCAGGGAGTATCTGATCGAATTGGTGCAATACTGAACTCGAAGACAGTCGAGGGGCCTCCAGTTCCGTTATTGTATCCAAATTGGCAGGGAGGTCACGGCGGAGTGTCAAGACTTTCTCCGCAAAAAAGCTCGCAAATGCCTCACAGCTATGGGTCAAATTCGTATTTAAATTTGGCTGTTCCTCTAGGGTTGTTAAAGACCTGATTATTCTAAAAAGTTGTGCTGGGCGAGAGCTAGCGGATGCAATGGAAGCTGAGAAGTAGGACTTTTTTGCAGCTTTCACCGCCATCTCATAGGCTTTCATAAGTTTCCTGTAAGATGTTCTTGAGGCTCCGTCGTGAGCACGCCGCCATACTCGCTCTAGCCGTCTAAGGTCCCGCTTCATTTTCCGAAGCTCCTCGGTAAACCAAGGGGCCCGGTTTCGGCGGGGTCGCAGAGGGCGCTTAGGTGCGATCTCATCGATGGCCGCCAAGAGCCGGTTGTTCCAGTTCTCGACCAGCTCTTCTAATGAGCCGCCAGGGGGAGCAGGGTCCCGCAAGGCCTGACGGAATCCGTCAGGATCCATCAGCCTATGCGGGCAAGCCCAAATAGGCTCGCCACCCAAGCAGGGGAGGGGCGGGAAGTCAATCCTGGCTTTCAGAGCGTAGTGATCAGACCATGGCACTTCCACAGTTGGGGACATGATCACGTCTATACCCGCACCAAAGATCAAATCCAGCGTGTGGCCTGCTTGATGTGTGGGACCCAAAACAAACTGGGAGAGCCCTAGTGTCGCCATGGAAGACACCAGATCCGGAACCCGTGAGGAGGGGGTGGCATCTGCATGGACGTTGAAGTCCCCCAAAACCAGTAGGTTAGGGAACTCCAAGGCCCAGCCTGCCACCACCTCCAGCAGGTCCGACAGGGTGGCTGCTGGTGCGCTAGGTGGTCGGTACACCAGCCAGACAGCCAAGCCCCCCTTGGTGCCCCACACTAGGCCAACACATTCAATGCCGGTGATTGATGGTGATGGCAGAGCCCTGAAAGAGCAATCCTCCCGGATTAACAGCGCTACCCCTCCCCCCCGACCCACAGTCCGCGACTGGTGGAGGACGGAGAAGCCCGGGGGTGTTATTTCATGCAGGGCAACTACTTCGCCCTCACGCACCCAGGTCTCAGTCACGCAAGCCAGGTCGACCTCCAGTGAGATGAAAAAGTCTCTCATAGTGGCGGTTTTATTGCCTATAGACCTGGCATTGCACAACACCAGTGACGGAGGTGGGTAATCCCTGCTCGCCCTACCCTCGTCCCTCGGGATGGGGCGAAGATTGGAAGGGATTCGAGCATCACCACATCTCAAAACCCTTCGCCTGTAAAATCTACCCCCACCGCCATACCTCCCTCGCCCTTCCATGGTGGTGATCCCAAACCCCATGTTGGCCTCATCTATAAAGGACTGGTATCCCCTCACTAACCAGTCATCCCTGGGCCAGGTCTCTTGGGTCGGAGGGGTATAATGATGGAGTATGGAATCAGCTGGACAAACATCCCCACTAGGTATGGCCCATCCCGCAGCACCCCATGTAAGGAGGGCGGATAATAATAATAATACCACCCCATCCATCTGACTGGGTTGTGCCAGCTACTCTGAGTGGCTTCCAACATATATAATGGTCCTGAATGGGGTAACTGTGCCCCTGAAGGACCAGATCCGCAGCCTGGTAGTAATTTTGGACTCATAGACGTCCACGGAGGTTGCAGGTCAATTCTGTGTCCAGGGCAGCTGTTTACCAGCTCCATCTGGTACGTAGGCTGAGACCCTACCTGCCTGGTACATGCTCTAGTTATCTCTCGCTTGGACTACTGCAATGCGCTCTATGTGGGGCTACCTTTGAAGGTGACCTGGAAACTACAACTAATCCAGAATGCGGCAGCTAGACTGGTGACTGTGAGCGGCTGCTGAGACCACATAACACCGGTCTTTAAAGATCTACATTGGCTTCCAGTATGTTTCCAAGCCTTCTGGTGGTTCCCTCGTTGCGAGAAGCCAAGTTACAGGGAACCAGACAGAGCGCCTTCTTGGTAGTGGCGCCCACCCTGTGGAACGCCCTCCCACCAGATGTCAAAGATAAAAACATCTACCAGACTTTTAGAAGACATCTGAAGGCAGCCCTCTTCAGGGAAGCTTTTAATGTTTAACAGACTTTTGTATTTTAATATTTTGTTGGAAGCCACCTAGAGTGGCTGGGGAAACCCAGCAAGATGGGTGGGGTATTAGGGTGATGACTTTTTCATTTTCCCCCCTCAAAAATTATTTCCTGTAGCACAAATGGATGAACTTTTGCACAAATGGATGACTAAAATGAGGTATATTCCATTGAAATATTAAAAAGGGTTACGCATAAACCGTTTTTAATTTTTTTTGTATGCCGTTTTACCATTTCATAAAATTGTATTAACAATTCTATATATATTTCGTATCAAATTTGGACAAAACACCACGTTCCACAATGGGGAGTGTTCTTAGCAACATAGGGTATACAAATGTCACACCTGCGCAAGGTAAAAGCCCCTTTTTGGGACCTCAAAACTCAGCCAGCAGACCCTGCTGGACATGCTGGGAAAAGAACCTACAGGAGAGGTAGCAAAACATTGTCCTCTAGTGGCGTCTATACTGTTACTGCAGCTAAAAAAAGCTTCCTTGTGCGTTTGATGACCCTATATAATATTGTATATATGTGACTCTAAAGCTTGGGTTCAATTTTATATCTGCTTACAGTGACTTCAAAAATGGTCAAAAAACTGATAAATAAAATTTTTAAAATCATTTTGTGCATGAGGTTTTTTTAAAAATCAAATCTCTTTGAAAGTAAGATTTTATCTAATCTTTAATGAAAGCTCATCAAATTATGATACAGGGAAATGAGGTTGTAAAAAAGTCATCACTCTAGTGGGGTATAAATAATAAATTACCTCATAGAATCATAGAATCATAGAATCATAGAGTTGGAAGAGACCACAAGGGCCATCCAGTCCAACCCCCTGCCAAGCAGGAAACACCATCAAAGCATTCCTGACAGATGGCTGTCAAGCCTCTGCTTAAAGACCTCCAAAGAAGGAGACTCCACCACACTCCTTGGCACCCTCCACCACCCTCCTTGGTTTGAGGGTCACAGAACTCCGTACCCTCCGACATTTCTCCGATGAAAATAGGGACGTCCTTAAGTGGGACATTCCAGGGTCAAATCAGAAACCAGGACAGCTTCTGTAAATCCTGGAAAATAAGGACACCTGGAGGGCCTGGAAGAATCACACAAACATGACACAGCTCAGGAGCCCCATGTCACTCAAGTTCATAGCTCAGCCTCCTTATACTTCTTCCTGGAGTTTCCAATGGCCAGCCTAGGTGGGCAGAGTCAGTCCACAGTCTGAAAGTCCTTCACTTGCCACCTGTCATTCAGTTGCTCGACGTATGCAGAAGCTTCACATAAATACAGCAGCTCTTGGCATACCGCCCCCCTGCTTTTATGAAATAATGTGATAGACACATGAACAATAAATACAGCTGCTCCCATCAAGTCCAGTTTGGCTCTGTGTCTGGTAAGTTAGCTATTCCACCCTTGGGGCAATGACAGTTTGACTCATCATGAGTTAAACATGTATCTGTGTGTCCAGTTGTATTTCACTCCAGACTGCATTGAGTTTAAGCAAATTCCATTGGGTGTCTTTTCAGCTCCTTTTCAGTTCAACCTGAAATTTGGAATTGGGTTAGCTGACATAACAGTTATAATAATAATAATCAACCTTTATTGGCATCAAACAAACACGCAAACAAAACAATATCAGATTAATACTATCACTGTGGCAGACGCTGTGCTAAGAGAGAGAAGAGAGTATTGCGCTATCCGCTTTCACGACACTGGGGCTTCTAATAATTCAGACGACTGCAGAATATAACGACGAGAAAATAGCAAATGAAGATAATGAGCCACTGTTCTGGTGAGCACCTGGTCCTTCCCCAACAATAGGAATTGTAAGATTTCCCGCTCTGGTCCCCTACTGGGGATGCAGAGCCGGTCCAGGAATTGTTGACGAAGGTCGTCGTAAAGTTTGCAATGAAGAACCATATGTAGAAGGCTTTCCTCCTGGGGGTCATGACATGGACAGTTATGCCTGTTCCTGGACTGAAATAGTCTGACCTTGGCTGTCCATAGAGCATGGATACCCTCCTGTCTAGACTACTGCAAAGCACTATTGGTGGAGCTACCCTGGGAGCTGCAGTTGGTGCTTCTTCTTCTTTGGTGATCACTCGTAGCCGAGTAAGATTGTCTTCCATAAACACGATTTTAACAATGGGTCCGTAAGTGACTGTGGAGGCCAATTCTGGATCCACACGTCCTTCCACAGTGGGGACATTGGTTTCCAGGCAGGAGTTGATCAGGGGAAACCCAGCCAGATGGGTGGGGTATAACTAATAAATTATTATTATTATTATTATTATTATTATTATTATTATTATTATTGGGTGTGGATTTGCCAAGCGTGCCTTCCTCTTAGTACGTTTCTCCCTTGCATCCTGAGATCGAGTTTCTTCAAAGCCCGTGACACCTTTGGTAAAGGCAGTTCTCCAACTGGAGCGCTCGCAGGCCAGTGTTTCCCAGTTGTCAGTGTTTATACTACATTTTAAAAGATTTGCCTTGAGACCAGGGGCGTAGCGAGGCGGCGCGACACCTGGAGCGGCAAATTGCCAGGTGGGCGTGGCGTAACATGCGTCGTTACGTGGCAGGGTATCGCTGGCCCCCCCACACCTTCAAAGCCGCGTGCCTCGCTCCAGCTTTAAAAAAAATACAAAAGAAAGCTGCAGACGCACTGGCCAAGTGGGCCGGCACACCTACAGCTTTCTTTTGTATTTATCCATTTATTTATTTATTTATTTATTTATTTATTTATTTATTTATTTATTTATTTGCTGGAGCGAGGCGCGCAGCTTTGGAGGCTCTGGGGGCGGCGATACCCCGTTACGTAACACACATGCACAGCTGGGGCTGATGGGGATTGTAGTCCCCAACACCTGGAGGCCATCACGTAGGCTACCCCTGGCTTCTTAGCTCTATTCGAAGATTGCAACGTTGATAGAAGCATTAGCCCCTGCTTGCAACTGCAGATCAAGTGGCTATTATAAAAGGGATAGGAATATGGAGAGAAATGAGTCTCTAATGCAGGAGCAAAACCTTGAAACTCCTGATGCAGTTTTCTGAGGGTTGTGCTGGTGGTAATCTTGCTGTGAAATACGTCTTCACCACCAACCGACAACGAAAAGAGGGGGTTGGGGAAACCCTCTGTAACTATAACCATTGTAGGCTTTCCTGTCCTCCTATAATTTTGCAGTGTTCCTTACAGTCTTAGAATTTCCTGCATTAATTTGCACTTTGTTAGAAGGCGCGGAGGAAAGTGTTACGAGAGAAAAGGCTTTTTTTTGTCACTCACTGCAGTGCCTGCTTGTCACTTTGCTGCATGACTGCTGTTCTGAATTTTTTTAAAAAAAAAGTTAAGAAAGCACAGCACACAGAATGTTCTACATCCCCTTGTTTGTAACACAGACCTGCTTCTTCTTTTGATGCAAGCCACAATGATAATGAAGATTTGGTGGAACTGAAACCTCACAGGACCATCCTAAACATGTTTACTCAGAAGCAGGAATGGGCTAATATGTCCATTTTGGTTTCTTGTTTTCCAGTCCAGTTTTCCAGCCGAGTTCTTCACATTTCAACATCAGCTTGTGATTTTGTTTAAATTAAAAAAAAAACACCTCATGCAAATTAATCAGCATCTTAGTGTCAGATTCTCCTAATATAGACATCCTTGTCAGCAATTTCCCCTAATATAAAACATAGATGTGTGCTATTTTTTTAATAATAGATGCATTAATGCTCATGCTTTACCCTAGGATATCATTCTTGTACACGTATCTCGGCTGGAGAACTGCATTGCAATATTTGGAGAAATGCAATTTTTGCAGGATAGCAATGCTTTAGTTCATGTATTGTTTCATCAAGAAAGGAGAGAGAGAGAGAGAGAGAGAGAGAGAGAGAGAGAGAGAGAGAGAGAGAGAGAGAGAGAGAGAGAGAGAGAGATCCTCTATCATTTCCATTTCAGTGGAAACCATGTTTGCTAAGAGAACACTTTTGGAAATTATTTAACATTTGCAAAGTGGAATTTAGTGTTAAGGAACTGTGCCATGTATTTGTCTTCATTGCTTAAGTAATTTTTATGATGATCCCTAAGTCCTGAAAAGGCTCACAGGCTGAAATGGGTGTTGGGGGTGGGGAGAGACTTCTTTTTGCATGCTTGAATGTCATAAATGCACAGTTGTGCCCTAGTAATTGTAGCTCTGTTGGTGGCTTCTGCAGCTGCCATATGACCAGTATATGACCTCATAGTTCTGTTTTCTCTCTCCAAGTCCCATGCAGGGAGGAGTGCCGGGAAGGGAGGATTTAAGTGAGCAGAAAGAGGAATGATACAAGTTTGGAGACTTTGTGAACAGAGGGAAGAGTCGGTGGAAGAAGATTGGAAGAAATTTAAAGTTTATTTAAAAATAAATAAATGTAAGATTGGAAATAAAATTACTATAAGATCTGGAAGTATATGGAGGTTGCAGAGGAGGATTGGTCGAGAATTTACAGATATTAAAATTCTAATATGTGTTATAATGATATTGTTTAGTTAGCATTAGATATAAATGTCAAGGTAAAATTGCTTGGTATGTTAAGGAAGTAATAAGAGATCTTATTTGACAGTGAAGTTAAGCAGAGGAGGATATGTTTATATAACCTATAAATAAGATTGAAAACAAGATGTAGAAAGTACTAAAGATGATATACATCGTAACGCAGTTGGGAAGTACTGGAGGAAGTCAGCAATGTAATAATATATGATAGATAATTAGAGTCTTTTTCCTTTTTCTTCTTTTCTTTTTTATTGTTGTTGTTTTGGTTTTCTATATTCTTTTTTGTATGCTTGTATTGTATTCATTTTCAGGTGTTTTTTTTTCCTTTTTGTATTTTTAAGCTTATAAAATAAAATAAAATTTCACACACAAAAAAAAGTTTGGATGTTGCTACAAGTGGAAATGAAACCTTGGAAAGTGCCATAGCCTCCAACATTTCTCTGATGAAAATAAGGATGCCCCATTCCATAATGATAATTTTACTATTCATACCCCACACTTCTTATTGGGTTGCTCAAGAACTCTGGGCAGCTTCCAACATATATAGAAACATAATAAAACATGAAACATGAAAAAATACTTTCCTATACAGGAAAGTATTTTTTCATGTTTCTCTTGTAGGCCTACTATATATATATATATATATATATATACACACACACACACACACACGTCTCTCTTGTAGGCCTACAAGAGAGAGATTGTGGGGCTGAAACCATGCAGAGCTTCTGCCAGCCACTGTTGAAAATACTGACCTAGATGGGGACCAATGGTCTGATTCAGTATAAGGCAAATTCCTAAGCTCCTTAGTAAACACTCTTCTCCCTCGCCACAACTGTCTCTAGCAATTCTGCAAACGTATTTTTCAAGGCTTTTTTTTTTAATGACTTAAAAGGGAGAAGTGGAACTCCACCTGTCTGCACTCACAGTCCTTTAAAATAGGCCACACAGAGAGACAGAGACTCTCCCTTCCAGCATTCACCATTCAATAACATTTTCTCATTCATTCTTTGGTGAGACATGTGAGGCTTAATTGGGGCAGATAAATACAAAAAAATAGTTTGCCGAAGTTGCAGCGAGGTAAGGAAAAGTTGCTCACTCACAACTTGGAGACAAAGCATCACATTGTTTAACTTGCAGAGGAGGAGGAGGAGGAGAGGAGACCAGATAAATATGAAGTCAGTGGAGACGGTCAGCATGCCTCTGGTTACATCTCCTGACAAAGGGGCTTGTTGTCCTCCTAGCCGCCTGGTCTGTTGTGAATGAATAAGGCAACAACTCCATTTAAGACACAGACTGTCCGTTACACATACAGCTGGCTGCTTTGTGCCCGCAGATCACAATGGCAACGAGGGGAGGAGACTGGGATCAGAAAGAGGAAGCGCTGGTCATTGTTCCAAAAGGTATATGGAGTGGTGGCCAACTTTTTCAATGAGGAGGAGGAAACACATAGCCTGACAGCCAGTTGCACTCAGCTTTCAGACCACAGGAAAACCACCATACCCAATTTGAGGAACCATCATCAGATGTTCTTTTATCAGTGGCACCTTCCTGTGCTATCAAGCATACTCATGTGTGAGTTAAAGATAGTGGTGTGGCAAAACTAGGGAAGGGCTGGGGCTCAGTGACGGAGCATCTGTTTCCCATGTGGAAGGTCCCACATTCAATCCCTGACATCTCCACATAGGACTGGCAGAGAACTTTGCCTAGAAGCCTGGAGTGCCTCAACGGGCAGACAATACAGAACTGAATGGACCAATTGTGCTGACCTTTAAAGCCCTAAACGGCCTCGGTCCAGTATAACAGAAGGAGCGTCTCCACCCCCCTCGTTCTGCCCAGACACAGAGGTCCAGCGCTGAGGGCCTTCTGGCGGTTCCCTCACTGCGGGAAGAGAAGTTACAGGGAACCAGGTAGAGGGCCTTCTCAGTAGTGGCGCCCGCCCTGTGGAACACTCTCCCACCAGATGTCACTATTGTTTTTATTCATATACAATTTAAACTTACGCAGTTAATCGAAAAAGATTCCTTTAATCAAGTAACAGATTTTTTTTTGAAATGGTGAAAAGTTATAGTTTATGGTGGCAATCCAATAGGCCTGCTCATTTTTATCACTGGGATGATAGGTTGGGATGATAGAAAAGAGGGATAAGACAGAACACAAAACCTCCGCCACATAAATATTACGGTATTTTGCAGAGAAAGCCTACATGTTTGTATACCAACCTGGGACTCAGCTACATTAGTAAAAAAAGAAAACCAAAAGTTATAAATGTGTTAGAACACTGTGACACCAGATGGCGCTGTAGAGCTGAAATGGGAACTTTATGAAATTTTACATTGTGAGCTTTAAAAAGTTTTTTAAAAGCAATTTCAGAACATTTTTTTATAGCTGTGTAGATCCAGCCCAGCATTACAATGAGCACTATAAATGAGGCTTTTAAGCTAAAACCACTTTCTTTTGCCATTTGCTCAGCATTCAGAGTATGGAAATTAGGTTCTCTACTACTGAGCGATGAGCCAGTCGTAGCAACAGGCGGGCTGTGATGTCACAGTGAGGCATCTATGACATGTGGCAGGTTACAGAAGTGCATCATGGGACAGTGAGAGCCTAGTGAAACGAAAGGCTGCCTAGTGTGGTGTGCAGCCTTGTTATTCACACGCCTACTGCCTTGAGCTTCAATCGTTTATGGTAAGAATGGTTATTCCTCCATTATCCTCTGTCTTGCTCTTCCTTCAGGAAGCTCAGAGCTGTTTGGACAGGGCTCCGAAGGAGCCTTCTACCCAAGCACTGACCGCAATGAGAACTACTCACCTTTAATAAGAGGCCCGTCCACACTGGTGTTTTATTGTGGGTGGATTCTGCAACACGTTCTGGGCACAACACTAGTGGACTAGTGATGGATTTATCCTGCTTTAGTTTGTTCTACAATGCTTCCTCTGTGCTACCACATTATTGCTGTCTGCAGGTGCTCCAGTGCAATAAAAATGGGACAAAAATAAACCAGACCTCTTTCGGGTGTTTAAAAAAGAAAGCTATGATATTTCAGCAGGAAATTGTGGCATATGCACTGATTGGAAAATAAGTTGTGTCACCATTTTGACAGACACCCTCACTGAAGGTGAGCGCTAGGTAGTGTGACCAATATTATAGGACTGTTAATAGTTAAAGCCGCCACCAGCAGCCCATATTCACACAATAGAAGTCTATAATTAACTATTTTATGGTAGCGTCTGTGTTTACCAACAGCATTATAGTTCTGTGAAGCTTCCCAGTGTCCACTCACATCCCACCTTAGAGTTTCACAGTGTGAGGAGGCACCTCGGGAACAAAACTGTATGCCTGTGTAATACTTGATGGTTTCCCATGTGAGGCACAAAACTTAAAGACACACACTCTTTATAAAGAAAATTTTAAACAGCACTCTTTATCAAACCAAGTCTCTGGTAGATCTAGTATGGCGGTCACTGTTCTAACCAGCAACAGGCCCTTCTAGGATTTTTGTCTCTGCTGATTGACTATTGGTCCCAGAGCCCAAAGCGCCAGTCAGCCCAACAGGAAAGACGGCTCTGACTCAACGAGTGGGTTCAGCTCAGAAACTGTGAATCAGAATATAATGCAAGCTACGTTGAACATAAACCCCAATTCTGCAGTCATAGAGAGGACGTTCTGCTACTGGGATAAATTCTGCAAGTCAGGCGGCTGGCTGAAGCAGCGCAGGAGGAAGATTTCACTATGGAAGTGTAATGCGGGAATTACTGGTGCTTGCTTGCAAAGGAGAATGTTCAGCGAGCCTTTTGGTGACCTGCAGCAACATGACTGGAACTTCACATCTTTTCCTTTTGCTCTCTCCACAGCCTTCTGGGGGAAACAATCATTTCCTGTTACCTCACGACCAGTTCACCTTGTTCCTGTATTGCTTCGTCTTCATACACGTCATCTACATAGCGAAGGAACTGGTGTTCTTCTTCATTAAGAAGCACAAGATGTTTGCCATCGGTGTCATCCTCATCTGTGCCACTCTGGGCAGCTTCCAACAAATTAAAACACAGCAAGACATCAAACATTAAAAACTTCCCTATACAGGGCTGCCTTCAGATGTCTTCCAAAAGTCAGACAGCTGTTTATTTCCTTGACATCTGATGGTGCTCTAGGGCTTTGCGAATTAGCACAGGAACCTTGAAGCTTTCCTGCTAGCAAATTGGCAACCAGCACAGCTCTCTCTCTCTGCAGCAGAAATCACATTGCCAATAATCTGCTCCCATGAGGATTGTGACCACTGCATTCTGTACTAGGTGCAGCTTCCAGACGAAATAAAAGGGCAGCGCTTCGCAGAGTGTGTTCCAGTAATCAAGTGTTCTAAGAAGGGACCATACGTGAGTCCTGATGAACAGATACTTCTCTATGCAAAGAAAAGGACCCTGAATGGCCCAGGAACCCCAACTGCAGGGAGAAACATCTCTTCTCTTCCCTTCTCTTCTCACACTTGCTGAATGTGCAGCTGGGTCAAGGCCGTTTCCCCCACATGCCTCACAGACCTCCAGCCCTCATTGGTTGCAGATGTAGTGTCATGAGAAAAGGTGACTGCTGGATCTGTGTAATCATCAGCTCCCATCAAGAGGATGGGAGTTCAACTGGATTCCCAGAGCCAAGGAATCCTTGCCCCACATCCGTTGCCACTTACCATCCTTTTCCAATGCTTTTTCAAATCTTTAATTGGGGTTATCTGCACAGCAAACTCAATCTCAGTTTGCATCTCCTTGAACCCTACACTGCCTCCTTGGTAAGAATATTCAAACCCTTCCACATTGCTGGTGTGATCCAGATCTGCTTGAATCTCCTTGTCTGTTTGGTGCACAGATTCCGTCTCAAAGTTGGAGAAATCTGATGAGCAATGGGGTTCTCTGGATACTTCCTGTCAGTGGTGTAGCAAGGGGGGGCGTAGGGGGTGGGCCGCCCTGGGTGCCACTCTGGAGGGGGTGACACTTGCTGTCTGTGCTCCCGCGACTCCCAAGCCGAGTGGTGCTGCTCTAGTGCCATGTGGGGATGGTGCCGAGGTCCTGTGCTCGCAGTTTGCATCTCCTTGAACCCTACACTGCCTCCTTGGTAAGAATATTCAGACCATTGCACATTGCTGGTGTGATCCAGATCTGCTTGAATCTCCTTGTCTGTTTGGTGCACAGATTCCCTCTCAAAGTCGGAGAAACTGATGAGGAATGGGGTTTTCTGGATACTTCCTGTCAGTGGTGTAGCAACGGGGCAGTGGGGGCAGGTCCCTCCGGGACCCTGGAGGGGGTGACAGTTGGCACCGCCCCACGACTCCCAAGCCGAGCAGCACCGCTCCAGCGCTGTGCAGGGATGGTGCCGAGGTCCTGTGCTCGCGGCTACCGCTGCGACCCGAGGATCCCAGTGCTGTCCCGCGTGGCGCTGGAGCGCCGTTGCTCGGCTTGGGAGTTGTGGGGGTGTGCCAAGTGTCAACCTCTCCAGGGTCCCGGAGGGTCCCGGCACCATCCCCATGGAGTGGATTGCTGGCGGCACCGGTGCGCAGCACACATGTGTAGCCCGCATGCGTGCGTGGTGACGTCACATATGCGCGCTGCGTGGCGATTCCCCGCCCCTGGGTGCCGCTCCGGGTGCCAGAGCAGCTTCCTCTGCACCTGCTTCCTGCTATAAAACAAATGGGAATTTAGGGCAGTTTATGTCCATCATTACATCCATCAAAACTTATTTACACTGTTGAATTTATCTTAATGCTGCCTACGTTTAAAATAAAACACTATTTCCCTCCATATATTCAATAAACATTTTCAAATATTCTTTAAACATATGTTCTTCTTGTTCTCTTATTCTATATGTTAGGTCTGCAAACTGCGCTTGTTCCATCAGTTTAAGTTGCCATTCTTCTTTAGTTGGGACTTCGCTCGTTTCCCATTTTTGGGTTTACAAAACACGAGCCGCAGTAGTGGCATACATAAATAACATTTTAAAGCAGGTGCGTGTGTGCGCGCACACACGCACACACACACGCAAAGGCAACTTATGTTTATTTGTTTTGCCCATTACAATGCACAAAACAACAACAGCAACAAACGTCCATTTCTAATACAGAACCACCCAAAGTCAAGCAGATGCAATCAAAACCAGCAACAAAAATAAAAGGGGGAGAAAGGGAGTGGGAAGGACAGGGAATATGTTCCAGCAGGTTAAACTGATCTTTGAGGAGGAGAAAATGCATATATTGTTACCTGCCTGATTCAGATTTTTCCACTCAGGTCTTCCACAACGCCATCTTTCTCCCAATTTTGATACAGGGGGTTACACTATGAAAGTGAGTTTCTCATGTGAGTCAGGATCGAATGAGTGTTTCACAGTCAGCCTCCTCCAAACCTCCCTGACTGCCACTGTTTATGGCAGGGAGTGAGCCCCCTGAATATGCTTTGAACCCAGCATACACCAAACTGGCAAGGGAGGCACATGGGAAGACGTCAAAGAAGCCCACGCCATGGAATGAAGAGGCACAGGATTCTGTCAACCCAATGAGCTCAGCAAAAGGTAGGCCTTGTGGTAGGCATCCCGATCACGGCATGCAAAGCCCCCATACTCATTTCAGTTGGGAGATGCAACTACTTGAGGGGGAGAAGCAGAAGATAGGGAGTAAAGGTAAATATAAATGACACACACCCACCCCCCAGATGGTTAAGTCCACTCCAAGGTGACTGTGGGGTTGCGGCGCTCATCTCGCTTTCAGGCCGAGGGAGCCAGTGTTTGTCCGCAGACAGCTTTCCTGGTCATGTGGCCAGCATGACTCAACTGATTGTGGCGCAAAAGAACACCGTGATGGAAGCCAGAGCGCACGGAAACACCATTGACCTTCCTGCCACAGCAGTACCTATTTATTTACTTGCACTGGTGTGCTTTCGAACTGAAGCAGATGCTACAACATTTAATTTTGCAGGAATGACCCAGGAATGTGATAACATCACACACACACACACACACACACACACACACACACACAAAAGCATCTCAGTTAGGGGTGGAATGAATGGCTTCAAAAGGGACTTCCAGAGTATTTTGGGGTGGGATTCAATCACACAGTTTCAAGCTCACAACCCAGCCCAAATTAAAATCTCAGTGATTTCAGGAAGTGCTGGATTTACGTATAAGCTAAACAAGCTATAGTTTGGGCCCCACTCTCTTTGGGGCCCCCAAAAAATTTAAAGGAAGAAAACCGGGTGCTTTAGCTGAGATTCCTGCATTGCAGGGGGTTGGACTAGATGACCTTGAAAACATTTTGATCAGCTACTTAGGTAGTTTCAATTCAGATGGTGAAATATCGTATAATTTAAAAATATTGTATTTTTTTTAAAAAACACAAGGACTTAAAAATATGCAGAGCGAGCAAGAGGGGACACTTTAGAAGTATGTAAGATCATGCATGAAGAAAGTGGGGGGGGGAGAGAGAAGCGTTTCTCCCTCTTTCTCATAGCATTAGAATTGAAGGCTGAATGAAGCTTTCGGTATTACGCACTTTGACTTGGGGGTGTGGCGGGAGGGGGAAAGTTGCTGTTTGCTGCTCCACCTCTGCCAGAAGACACGTCTTGGGCTGAAAAGAGCCTCTCTGCAAATGTGCAGAAATCTGCGGCCTCCCCCCCCCCCCACCTTTGACAAAGCTTCGGAAAACAAAACTAGCAGCCAGCAGGAGCAGCTCTCTCTTCACAAACACACACACACACAGAGATACGCTTTTGTGAAGTTGAGGGTTCCCAGCGCAAGACTCGCCTCCGGGAGCCCCCGACCAGACTTGGCGCGGGAGAAAGAGAGGCGAGAGACGCGCCACGTGAGGCGCCCGCTGCTGCGGAGCCTCCTTTGGTACGTGCAGACTCGGCCTTCCGTTTCCTGAGGCCTCGGTCGCTCCTGCGGCTCGTACGTGATGCGGGGCAGCCGCTCCGCTGCGCATGAATTATGGACGGGCTCCGTGCGTCCCCGCTCACGAGGCGAGGAGACTTTCCACATGTACTGATAGTAATTCACATGTACTGTTACCCCTCCCCCCCCGTTTGATGATCATCCCCTCAATTCCTTCATTCAAGTCATTTATAAAGATGTTAATCGATGGGATGAAGGAATGCTCATCAAACCTGCAGAATGATGACACCAAACTGGGATGGATAGTCAATGCTGCAGAAGGCAGAGTCGGGATTCAAGATGCAGATTGGAGAGCAGTACATGTGAAAAGGATCTAGCGGTCTTGGTGGACCACAAGCTTAACGGGAGTCAGCAGTGTGATGTAGTACAGTAGTAGTAGTAGCAGCAGCAGCAGCAGCGGGGGGGGGGCGGGGAAGCTACCGGTACTTCTAGGTAGCATCAACAGAAGTATAGTCAGACCACACTTGGAATACTCCGACCACCGCCAGAGCAGGGAAACAGGGCCCGCCTGCCCCCAACTCTACTTCTGAATAAGAGATTGCTCTGCAGTCACTCCTCCTCCTCCTCCTCCTCCTCCTCCTCCTCCTCCTCCTCCTCCTCCTCCTCCTCCTCCTCCTCCTTCTCCTCCTTCTTCTTCTTCTTCTTCTTCTTCTTCTTCTTCTTCTTCTTCTTCTTCTTCTTCTTCTTCTTCTTCTTCTTTCTCTCTCTCTTTCTCTCTCTCTCACACACACACAATGCATACATCGCGCCTGCTGCTGCTGGAGAAATGAAGAACATGCCTACCAGGCTCTGTGTGGTGCGTGCTCCAGGGTTGCCAACTGATCAGGCAAAAGCCCCTGGCCTGCTGCTCCTCTGCCTATGAGGTTAAAGGTGAATGAGCCTTGGACGGTTAAGTCCAGTCAAAGGCAACTAGGGGGATGCGGCGCTCATCGCTTTCAGGCCGAGGGAGCCGGCGTTTGTCCACGGACAGTTTTCTGGGTCATGTGGGCAGCAGGACTAAACCGCTTCTGCCACAACGGGACACCGTGCGGAAACCAAAGCGCATGGAAATGCTGTTTACCTTCCCGCCTCAGTGGTACCTATTTATTTACTCACACTGGTGTGCTTTCAAACTGCTAGGTTGGCAGGAGCTGGGACAGAGCAACAGGAGCTCACCCATTGCGCAGATTAGAACCACCAACCTTACAATTGGCAAGCCAGGAGTCTCGGTGGTTTAGACCACAATGCCACCCGCATCCCTTTCCCCCTGTCTATGAACACAGGCTTGCACAACAAAAAGGGTGCAAAAGGGGCCTCTACGGCACCCCTCCTCCCCATGCAAGCGTCACAGCTGTGTCCTCATCTCTACATTCTGACTTGCAGAATCAGAGTTGCAGAAAATCCAGGCCTACCGCATCCCAAATAGATGGCTGTCCTATTGAGAATCAAGACTACTGCTATCTGCCTTGCCCTATCGTAGCTTCTGTCTTTGGAGGGGAGGTATCAGCAGCCGGGGGGGGACGGGGACGGGGACGACCTAGCTTTTGCAGAAGTACTAAAGCACTTTAGGGGGGAAACCTAAGAAGGTAAAATATCAATATAAAAACAACAGCTGAGTAAGGACTAAACATTCCAGTTGCCACAGACTTCTGAGTGTCTGTTGGGGTGGGGGAGTGGAAACCCAAGGAATGAAGCACCCTGCACACTCCAACATTTTGTTGCAGGTCTCGGGTGTTTAATAATGCTGCTTTAGGCTGCAGGGATGCCAGAATTCTCTGCTGTGTGAGATTTATGCTGGGCAACACAGTTTAGCATTCAGGAAGTCCCGTGCTGCTACTGTTGGCAAAACCTCTGTGTTTTCATAGGTGGAACAAGGAGATGTGCCCAAGGAGATGCTGCAGAGCTCAGGCTGCTGAAACAGCGGTGGGAGATGACCCAGCGAGTTCTTGGATGTGTCTCCATAAAACAGATTAATGGGTGAGAGACTCTGATTGGCTGCTCGGTTATATCAGGCTCTCTTATATACGGAAATCAGGCGAAATAATGTCTAGTTTCAGTCGGGGGGGGGGAAGGTCCCTACTGCCATAAGAGGTGATATAGGTTACCACATGGTTTCCTAAGCTTCTGGGTCACTGACAACTCCTTGAAGATACCTTTTGGGGTGTTCGTTCCTGAGCTGTGGAAGCCACGATGCACAACAGCACCTCGGAGCTTCCCCGCCCCCCGCCCATGATGCAAATGATGACTAGGATTGCCAGATTATGAATATGTCCTTGTCAATGTCCCTTCAATAGCGGTTTGCTCTAGCAATTGGCAGTGGGTCCCGCTTGGCGGTTTTCCCCCATGCTAAACATCGCTTGCTGAGGTCTGCGGATCAAATCAGGAACAGAAATGGCTTTGAGGTGTGTGGTTTGTCCTAGCCAGTTGGCCACCCTTCATGATGCTGATGTCGATTAGAGCACTTGGGTACCTGAGAATTTTTTTTTAAAATGCCACGTTGCTGCATGTGGCAGATGCTTTGAAAACAAAAACTAAGGCTGCAGTCCTATGCTCCATGCACAAGATTACGTTGCTCTCATAGAAAGGTGTATTACGGCTCACATGTGCAGTGGACAATGTTCTTGTGCATACATGCAACATCATAGAATTGTAGAGTTGGAAGGGACCACAAGAGTTATCTAGTCCTACCCCCTACAATGCAGGATTCCTTTGCCGAATGTGGGGCTTGAAGCCACAACCCTGAGATTTAAGAGTCTATCCAAGTGAGTTATCCTGACTATCTCAGTATCATTAAGCTTATATGTATGTGTGCTTTTCCAGATAATGTGCAAAGCAGCTCACAAGAGCAGTAAACAATATATAGGTACAACAGAAACATAGTCACAAATATACAATACTGTATCTTATAATAAGCATAATCTATCTAAACTTCAAATCTTAGTGACGCTGCAAACTTAGATGAACCTTGTAAACACTGCTTGTCTCTAAGGAAGACACTAGGGGTCCCCAGTAGACAAATCTTGCGATTCTCATAAGAACTACAATTCCCAAGGCTCTCTGGAGAAAAAGGGAACAATTGGTGGTGGTGTTATAAAGCGTAGCTAAGGCTAATGATTTATGGCTCTACTTTAGCTTCTCCTTCCATAGGAGTGAAAGAACTAAGCAGTGATAAATGTAAAGTCTTTTCTCTCTCGCCACTGTTGACACTGTTCTAAACAACTAGCAGTACTTCTCTGTATGCCATTGTAGCCACAAGAATTTAAGGCCAGGAATAAGTCTGCCACCATTTTCCCTGGCAGGGCTCTGGTGCCTTTAAAATCTAAATGAAATTCCGTGGGTGCAGCTTCAACAGACACAGCTTCCCCCTTGTGGGAAGGGATGGAGGGAGTTCACCAACAGCTATCTGTCAAGCCAGGATTGCCGTTGTATGCTCAAACCGTCTTGTCCCAGTGAGCAACCTGGCTGCTGAATTCATTTAGACTCTGAAGGATTGTCCAAAGGGGAACACTTGGCTGTGGAAGGAGCACAGGAAAAGGGCCAGATCCACTGTTTGCTTGGATCCACTTCACACATTACTGCAAAAACACCCATCTCTCTGTTTCTCTACCCATATAGGATATTTTTCTACCCACTTAAGCCTAGCCAAGGAACTGATCTTTGAAATAAGCCTATGTTTCCAAACATGACAATGCTATTAAGATGCTGGAGCCTCACCCCGCACAGGAAATAGAAAGGCCCTTTATTGCTGTTGTTGTGTATTGATTTAAAGGATTTTATATCTGTATTACTATTGTCTGTATTTGCATTAGGGTAAAGTAACTGCCTTTTGGTTCCAGAAGGTACAGCTACTATTGGTTCATTTAAGCTGCTGTATTTGGATCCTCTGTCTTATTGGTTTCCTTCAAAAGGCAACACTGTGATTGCCTGATATTGTCCCCTCCAAAATGTATCCCTTTCTAGCTAGTCCCCCGTCCCTATAAATGTAGCTTTCCTCCCCTCAGAGTCCAGTCTTGTTTGCTTTAATAAAGAGCTGTTACTAGAGAACTGTCTCCAGCATATTATGTCAAGAGAGCTGAAATCACGAACCCCACGTCACAACAGCTGTGTTACGTGTGAAACAGTCCTTTACTCTGCATCAGGGACTACGGTTTTCTGACAGATTGGCCTGTTCTCCAGAGTACCCTGAGGTAACTTTATCAATCATAGAATCATAGAATTGTAGAGTTGGAAGGGATCCCAAGGGTCATCTAGTCCAACCCCTTGCAACGCAGGAATCCCAGCTAAAGCATCCGTGGCAAATGGCCATCCAACATCTGCTTAAAAACCTCTGAAGAAAGTCTACATCCTCTCGATTGAGAATGTTCCACTGTCAAACAGCTCCTACTGTCAGAAAGTTTCCCCCCCCCATGTTTCAGCAGAATCTCCTTTCTTGTATCTTGAAGCCATCGAGTCCTAACCCCCAGGGCAGGAGAAAACAAGCTTGCTCCATTTCCCATTAACTCAGTTTCATCATTACCAGGCTAAACATACCAGCTCCTTCAACTGTTCCTCATAAGGCTTGGTTTCCAGACCCCCGATCACCTTGGCTGCCGCCCTCTGCACCTGTTCCACCATGTTAATATCCTTATTAAATTGTGGTGCCCAGTATTGGACGCAGGGGTGGTCAGACCAAGGCAGATGTCTATATCTACATGGTATTTCCATGACCTTAGCTCATGTTATCAGTTGCTAATGATCAGCAGTGGGAGACAGCGACTGTCTCCATGTTATGCTCCCAGAGGCATCTCCTTGGCCACAATGGGAAACAATATACCAAACTAGATATCCATTATCTTTCTGATCCAGCAGGGACCTCCTGACATTAATAAGACCAGCCTTCACTCTCCACAGTTTAGTCCAAAATAAAGATGTCAATGAAAAATTGGCTGTCTCTTGGGTTATTTTTATTTTGGAATGTGAATTCCAGGGGATCTCTTACTAGTTGGGCTGCCTTTTATGGCACAGAATAATATTTTGTGATGAAAGAACATCATATTGACTTTAAAGAACATAAGAACAGTAAATGCATACTTTATGAAACACCCGTTGATCCATGTAAATGACTGTTGGAAACACATAGGGCTACTCAATTCGTCTGTATACTATATCCTACAATTTTTCAACTTTAATTACATACATATATTAAAATGCTAACTGCTCCTGTGGGTCCTCTGTTGTGATGCCAAAATAAGAGGAGGCGGCTAACAATTTTAGCTATGTTGCAAATCTTCCATTGGCTAGTTTGACCTCATTTATAACCCGTCATTGCAGACCTCAATGCCTTCGCAACAACTGAACTCAACATGGACATGTTGGGTCACCTGCAGTTTGGCATCACATGCTTCTTTTGGCCCACAGCCAACATTTGTCCAGATTAGTTTCCCATCTAAAATGAGTCAGAAAAGGAAAAGATGCAGTGAGCCACTTTAGTTCTATTAACTATCCAGAGTATAACACAGTCCAGTTTCTTTTGTCTTCAACACAGATCAGGCGTCAACCAAAAGAACAGGGAATCCAGTTCAGGGTCAGCTGTGCAAAACCAGTCAGAGCCTTCAATTCCAAAACACCCGTTTTCAGTCTGTGTGCAGTCCCGACATAGCGAAGCATCTGCTCCAAAAGACAAATTTTCATGGTTAAACACATTACAAACTACTGCTCAAACTCACACTCTGCAATAATTTTCTCACAGCACAACATTTTACTGTTTGGGCTATTTGGTGACAAATTTGAAGAACCACCAGCCTACTGATAGCTCAGTTGGTTCGAACATGGTGCTGATAACATCAAGGTCACAGGTTCGATACCAAAACGGGACAGCTACGTAGTCCTGCATTGCAGGGGATTGGACTAGATCAGAGGTCAGCAAACTTTTTCAGCAGGGGGCCGGTCCACTGTCCCTCAGACCTTGTGGGGGGCCGGACTATATTTTGAAAAAAAAAATGAACAAATTCCTATGCCCACAAATAACCCAGAGATGCATTTTAAATAAAAGGACACATTTTACTCATGTATAAACATGCTGATTCCCAGACCGTCTGTGGGCCGGATTTAGAAGGCAATTGGGCCGCATCTGGCCCCCGGGCCTTAGTTTGGGGACCCTTGGACTAGATGATCCTCAGGGTCCCTCCCAATTCTACAATTCCATGATTCAATCCTTTATTATGACTGCTTCCTCTGCCCCACATTTATGATTGAGTTCTGTAGCTTCACAGTGATATGTATGCTTTTTCATTCCCCCTATTTCCAGTGTTTCAGAATAAATGTTTTTAAGCATCCAGAACAGCACCATCAGGCTTCAGGAATCACCCAAAGTACAGGAGGGGGGGGTCACATAATCATGCGACGAGAGGGATAAATACAAGAGAAGTATGGGGAGAGCTAAACTGTGGTGGGGTTCCAGCCCCACAAGGAACACACATGTTGGGTGGGGAGTGGAGGAAGAGGGGCAAGGGAAGTATTGTGGAGGAGCATGTGGCTGGCTGGAAGAAGCATTGAGCGGGAGTGCTCTACACTGCAGCATTTCCTTAAAGACCCCACATGTTTGATAAGATCATCTTCACTCCTCCTTATGTAGCCTGGTGTCTCCGTCTCTGATCTCCTGAAATCCACCACTGCAATATTCCAGGCATCCAGAATCCTGGACAATGGAGATTGGAGAGGCAACCTGGCTTTTTTAAACCCTCATAAATACAGTAAGAAGATATTTGGATTTTCTTTTGATGTTAGGACATATCGAAATTCCCCCCTCCTTTAAAAAGAAAGAAAGAAAAAGAACTGCTCTTATCTATTTTTTGACATGTAGATTCATTGCCAGCCAAATCCAACTGCCGCTGAAAGTTGCTTTCTGCATGTTACACTCGAGTGGAAACCCTTCTCTGATCCCTTGCCAGTGGACCTTACCTCCAGATGTGAGGAGGAGAAAGGCAGAGATTGCAAGGAGCAGGATCTGATTCTTCAGGGCCATCTTGGAATCAAAAGGGTTCTGTGGTCACAGCGCAGCTCAAGTCACACTGGCTTTCAGCAAACTGGAGAAGAGGCTACCTTTTATCCCCATGAAGATACATCTCAAAAAGAAACCAAGAGAACATCCTGTCCCCTGAAGAGGATCAAAGAGAATGCAGTGTGGTCCAATCAGCCCACTTCTGGACAAAATAAGAAGCTGTAATAGATACAACCCCACAATTATAAGTGTATTTATGTGTATATAATTTACTATGAATCCTATTTTTAAATTAATTTGAATGAGTTATAACATTTCATATTTGCTCCAGATCCTGATCCTACTAAAGTTTATAAATAATGCCCACACATAAGAACATTCTCCACTCCAACTCTATCTTGCAACTGAATGAAATTGGTAAACTTTGCCAATACCCAAGCGTTCAGGAAGAACCATAGAATCATAGAATCAGAGTTGGAAGAGACCACAAGGGTCATCCAGTCCAACCCCCTGCCAAGCAGGAAACACCATCAAAGCATTCTTGACATATGGCTGTCAAGCCTCTGCTTAAAGGCCTCCAAAGAAGGAGAGGGAGAGGGTTAGACTAGGCTGTAACCTCCTGATATATGATCTACGTATCTATTGACAAGATATCACGTGAGAACTGTGGATTTGGTCACCTGGCTGACAATATGTGATACCACTGTTGAAACATCTGCACTGAGTGCCCACCTACTACCAAACAAGATCATGTATTAGAATAATAGAAAGCCTATGTCTATTAAAGGAGCTTCATTCTTAGACAAGGGTCATCTGCTCCAACCTCCTGCAATGCAGGGACCTTTTTTTTTTTTTGCCCAGCCTGGGGCTTAATATTAATTAACAAAGCCCTGAACAACTGAGGTCCAAGGTTCCTTAGTGACCTGAACCCTTGTATCCCAGCTTGATCACTGAGACTATCTACAGGAGCATCGCTGGTCATTCCGTGAGTTTGCAAGTTACATTTGGAAGCAAGAAGAGACCTAGCCCTTAGTGTCATCGGCCCAGTCATGTGGAATACTTTGCAAATGGTCACTTGCTGGTCCAGTGTGTTTTTGCAGTTAAACTAGGACAAGTAGTTTGAGAGACAGAGAGATTTATACATCCCCAGATGACATGCTCTATGAAGAACTCTACTCCCAGATTTCCTTGTAGAAGTGCAGAGGAAGAGAAAGCAGAAAATACCATAACAATTAGGGACAGTAGATGCCTTTGCAATACAATTGTTACAGGGTGAGTCTTTTAAAAGAGTCCCCGTGGAACATGTGTACTCTCTATCCACGGGGTCTCTTTCAAAGGACTTACCCTGTACTACCGCTGTTCTCCTCTACCCATGTGCCTCTAATGTCTTTCCCAAATCTGTTGTGGAGGTTTGGTAGGGGGACGCAGAGCACATTGGGTAGTAGCACAGGAAAAGGAGAAAAGTGTTGTTGCACAGATGCAAATCCTTGCACCAGTGGGATAGTACTCAAAGATTTACTGAATTGTGACCTCTTCATGTATTATGCCTGTTTTGCGTATCCATTGCTACACACTGAATTTTGTGCACACGGCTGCATTGGATTAAAATAAATATTTGGATATGATAATTAAAATACTCCTTTCATTTTTCTCGGAAAACTATTTTTCTCTGTTTTGGGGCACATGGTTCTTTTGCCAGCCAGGTTAAGTTCCTGTAAAAGGAATCACTTAAGAATTGCATGTCACTCCTGAGTGCAAAATCTTTTTGACCCCTCTTCCCCCCTGGTGTGAGGAGGAGGAAGGTGCAGATGACAAAGAGCAGGATCTGATTCTTCAGGGTTAAGAATCAGGAAGATTCTGTGGGTTAATGTAGGTCACTTTGGCCTTCAGCAGACTGAAAGAGATGCCTCCTTTTATCTCCACGATGACACGTCTCAAAAAGAGCTAAACAGGATATGATGTTCCCTTAAGAGGATCAAACACAAAGTAGGGTGGGCCAAGCAGTGGCGGAGAAAGCCATTTGGGCGTCTGGGGTGGCGTGCCAAGGGTTGGGGTAAGCCGCCCATAGGGGCGTGCCTGCTGTAGGCCATGCCGGCTGGGGCTGATGGGAGCTGGAGTCCAACAACATCTGGAGGGCACCAAGTTGGCCATTCCTGCTTTAAGTGGAGTCATCAGGGACTGAGTCTGGGACTTCCTGTGTGGACAACCGGTGTTCTGCCACAGAGCTATCAACCCTCCCTCTCTGGAGCCCAAGCAGGACTGAACCCAAATATACCCAACAATATAGTAACAAAAAGATCGTCACTGGCAAGTCAAGCAATAGAATATATAGCTTTCATCAGATATTTGGAAATATATTTGTGGGGCCCTGAGTTTCCCAGGATGCCAATAAGGAATTCATCAACCAGAATAAAGATCACCGCTGGATTTAGGGTGGTCCGGGCTATTCCCCTGCACAGGGTGCTGAGCTGAGGTGGTGCAAAATTGAGAAGATCCAAAATTGAGAAGATCCATTTGGGGTCACCAAATTTTGGCCTCCCCCAGAGCGCCGTATTACCAAAGATTCCCGGAGTTCTCCCCTAGACAAGTAATGGTGAGATCACCCTGAAAGAGCACTTCTCAACCAGCAGCCATTTCTGATCTTCTCCTTCTCTTTGCAGCAACTGGTGTGTACTGGAAATGTACACATGAACACACACACACAACCCTCTATTGTGCATTCAGGATTATTTGTGCTTATGGTGGTATCTGGGCATTTATATGCAACCCCGCTTTCGGTACACTTTGTGCTGCCTGCAAAGGTTTCGGGACAGACGTACCACTTTGTTTCCAATCTGTGCATGCCGGTGACTTCCTGCAAAAACCCTTTTAACTTCCATAACAAACTTGTTCTGGGTTTTTATTGTTTTATTGTCTTGCTTCTGCTGTGCTATAGTTCTGGGTACCCCTCGATGCAGCAATAGTGCGAGAACTTTAGGGAAGCATCGCAGAACAACTCACAAAGCAGAATGATGTTGGCTGTTGTTTGTTTAGTCGTTTAGTTGTGTCCAACTCTTCGTGACCCCATGGACCATAACACGCCAGGCACTTCTGTCCTCCACTGCCTCCCACAGTTTGGTCAAACTCAAGTTCGTAGCTTCGAGAACACTGTCCAACCATCTCGTCCTCTGTCGTCCCCTTCTCCTAGTGCCCTCAATCTTTCCCAGCATCAGGGTCTTTTCCAGGGAGTCTTCTCTTCTCATGAGGTGGCCAAAGTATTGGAGCCTCAGCTTCAGGATCTGTCCTTCCAGTGAGCACTCAGGGCTGATTTCCTTAAGAATGGATAGATTTGATCTTCTTGCCGTCTATGAGACTCTCAAGAGTCTCCTCCAGCACCATAATTCAAAAGCATCAATTCTTCGCCAAATGATTTGTCTGTATAAATCCATAAAGAAGGCTGATCGCCGAAGAATTGATGCTTTTGAAAAGGCCCTGGCTCTAGTTGAGGCTAATCTGACTTCCTTAGGGCCCGGGACCTCTAGGGTGTTGCTATTTATGGACCTTAATAATTGAGGAATTATTGTATTTTAATATTTTGCTGGAATCTGCCCAGAGTGGATGGGGAAACCCAGCCAGATGAGGAGGGTATAAATAAATAATTATAATTACAATTGTTGTTGTTGTTGCAGTTTGCATACGGTCTTATGCATGCACACAACTGGCACGCTGCAAATATGGAAGGTATGAGGCCTGCACATGATGCTTATGCATGCTTCCATTTGCATACTCAGGCGCTGTGTGCATATAGGGGACCTTAAAAGCATGGAGGTCAGAAGCAGGGCCAGCATGGATCCTCCCAACTTCCCCAACTACCTTCTCTCGTGCTCATGGGTGGGTTCGGTGCCCGACATCTGCACAGGGCAAATGCAGTACCCCATCAGGGGCACAAGAGGGCAGACTTTGACAGCTTTGGTGCTAGCAATGCCCTCCGCAGGATCCTCACATTTCACAGCCGGAGGAGTTCTGTGCCTTTAACAAGCTTGCAAAGGCAGAAAATCAACAGGTGAAGCTTTCCCCAATCTTGCCTCTCCTTGTTGGGAAGTGCGGGCAGGCGGGGAAAATCAGCTGTCTCTTGTGCAGCAGTAAAGGCACAGGGTTTATGGGAAAGGCAGAAATGCCGCTTCCCACAACTGGATGATAGAACAACAAAGTGTCAGGAATCAGCTAAATCCCGAGCAGACAATCAAGATTTACCTGCATTCCTAAGAATAGCAAGTCCTAACAATGCCAATAATCATGGTTCAAATCACATTTATTTATATACGGACCTTTACTGCAAGTACTCCACCCACGACGGGTCCACAGCAGATGCAATATAACAACTCAGTTCATTACGAAATTAAGCAAGTCATCAATAAATTAAAAACTTGGCATCTTTGCATCGTTGCTACACATCGCCTTATAATCCTCACATTGATGCTGTTCCGTAAGTCACTCTTATATTATCCCCATATTACGGATGAGGAGACTGAGGCTCAGGGAACAATGTCTCACCTAAGGCCAGCTGGTGAGTTCATTGCAGAAGTGAGATTTGAACAAAAGCCCCTCCAGCTCATTCTCTTAGCCAGTTGGGCAGTTTTAGACTCCAGTCTTAATGGCCTGACTGGGGGGGGGGGAGGCTATTTAGATGGCTGAGTGGATGGATGCTGAGTGGGACCCCAGAGGTCTATGCAGTTCCTCTGCTCTTAGCCAATGCACAATATTGGCTCTTAAAGATCTTAGGCTGACAAGCAGGTAAACAATGCATCAACTCAAGGATGCTGCTTTCTCTTTCTTTCTTTCTTTCTTTCTTTCTTTCTTTCTTTCTTTCTTTCTTTCTTTCTTTCTTTCTTTCGGTGCATTTCCCCACAAATAAATGCCATGCAACTTACCTTTGCATCCTGGCCCTGTCCAGCTAACCCTGGAGGCAGCGTTTAAAATCCAGCAGTTCCCTTTTTCCCTCCGCAGTCTTGGAAGTGGAGCATTAACTCAGCTCCTCGGCGCCACAAATCATCCAACTGCTTTCCCCCTTCCCCTTGCTCTTAAGAGAGTTGCTGCTGCCTCTAGCTTGTAAGGGGTGGAGTTTCTTGAGAGATATGCAATGCTCGTGTCAGAGATGCATTTGCAAGCAGCTTTCTTCCTGGGATGATCACCGTCAAGTCAGGGGGGGATTAATTTATTTATCGACCTGATCTTGCTTTGCTGGAGCTATGTAGGTCACAGAGCAGCGATGTGGGGTTTTCCTGCTCACCCATTCACCCCCATTTCTTTTATCAGGGTAATTATCATTACCCAGAAGAAAATGAATCTGTTTAAAGAAAGAGTAGTCCTAAAATGGTGTGTTTCTGTAATACTTTTCCATCTGTGTATGAGAAACCCTAGCCTTACAAGACAGTCTTATTCATGGCCTGAAACCACACTGTCGCTCAATCTGCTGTTCACCAGATCTCTAGACCTCAATATCCTGAATACTGTAATACATACAGTATATTATCGTCTGCATGTGCTTGTTACTAGCAGAGAGCCATAGCTCAGAGGAATACCCCCTCTTTTGCATGCAGAAGGTCCCTGGTACAATCTCCAACATCTCAACAAATGGCTTGGAGAGACCCATGTCTGGGTTTGGGCAAAACCACTCAATTTTGGCTCACTTTCTCGTTTTCTCTTTCCCCCCACCTTAGGTTCAGTTCTACACCTTTCCACATCCATTTGTGATTGTGTGTGTGTTTTTTTAAAGCATCCTTTTGAAAATTTACCAGCATTTTAGTGCAAATGGCTCCCGAGTTCCAAGTCACAAACCGTTTCGCAAAGTGTGAAGTAGGTAGATTTGCCTTTAAATTGTGACCTGAATTGAATCGCTCCAGGCTTCCCTGTCTGTCTAAAACCAGACAGTGTAGACAATTCTGAGATAGATGAACAATGGTCTGACAAAGGTGTAAAACAGTTTCCCGTGTTCCTACTGTTGCCTGTGTCCTTCTGTATAACGGAGAAATTGTGGGAACCATTCTATTTTTCCAGGGGGAGGGGAGAAAATTGTCAACAGTTTCTTAAGGATGGGTCTCACAATTAGCAGCGGCAATGGCACAGCTTCCTTCTCCTCCCCCCACCACCCAAGCAGCAGCAGCAACTGCGTTTACAGACTCACCACAATTTGGAGTCCTCTAAAGTGCCCGAGACCTGGTGTTATTTTAGGATGTTCTGGGAGGTAAGGAGGTTTACGGCTGCCACAAATAAATTGTGGAGAATATTCAGACAGAATTCTGTGAAGTAGTCTTCTTTTGGCAGACAGCGGGGGGATTGCTGAGAAAAGGAAATCTCTCAGAAATCCCCCCTCCCAAAGTCTTTGGAGAAATATTGGCTCAGCTCCATCGTGAGCCAATTGCTACATAAGATCAACAAACCAAAAGCCTGGTTCTTACAGTGCCCAAGCAGATGCCTGTGGGAAGCCTACAAGCAAGACATGAATATATTAGGCCTCAGTTGTTACTGTCATACTGCTTCCAAGAGTTGGCCATACTGGCCAAATCATCCATGAATTTAATCATCTTTTAAAGTTGTTGATATGGATGGCCATCACTATCTCTTGTGGGAGCAAATTCCACAGTTTAATGATGCCCTGTGTGAATAAGTGCTTAATTTTGTTGATTCTGAAGCTTCCAAAATTCAGCTTCATTGGATGGCCCTGAGTTCTTGTATTGTGAATGGGGAAGAAAATATTCTCCCTATCCTGCTTCTCTACACCGTGTATCTTTTTTATCAGTGCTTTGAATGAACTAGTTCAGTTAAACAAAATTCACCGGGCATCCTTATTTTCCCATTCTGCTAGATCTGACTTGATGGGGGATAAATTCAGTTCAAAGGTCGAATCTATCAATTCTGCGCTTTCTGCAACAATATGAGAACAGAAACCCAACCCTTCTTTGAAATTCGCACATATCTGAATTTCGTAATGCACTTCTCTGAAGAAAATCTTGTCCCTATCCGCCTTCTCTACACTGTGCGTCTTTTTATCAGTGCGTTCAATGAACTAGTTCAAAAATCTCAAAAATGACACCAGAAGGTAGTTCCTATAATAGCTGAATGCACTAAAGGTGAATAAAGTTCACTTTGGGGTAGAAGCTTGAACAATTGCTAGTTCATCTTCATGTCCATTCTCACAGAACCCAGGCACCCAGCAGGAGGCCTGGAATCTTAGCTTTCAATTAAAAGAAGGAAATGAATTGGGCATCTATCAACAAAGTTAGAAAGCAAAATATGGAGGCAACATTCTAAAGCTTATTAGGCACTGATGGAGGCACCGCCGTTGCTAAGGTCACTTAATTGCTTTTGCTAAATGATTAGAAGGAAGGAATGTGAGGCATTTCCTGTGTTTTCCCTGCTGAAGGGATTAACTGTCTCTCAACAGGTGCAGTTTGCCATGAGAACGATATGTACAAGAAAAAGCAAGTGATGTCTCATGGCTTTAACAGCTATGCGGCTGGAACAAAGTAAGTATTTTCTAGAATGGAAATCCAATTATGGGAATGCTTTACCTATCATAGAATCGTAGAGTTGGAAGGGACCTCAAGGGTCACTAGTCCATCCCCCTGCAATGCAGGAATATGTTGATATTCTGCCTGCCAGGCATATAACTGGAGTGTCTTGTGTCTCCCCCTGCCCAGCCCTTTACAAACATGTCCAGGGCCCTGCTTCCTCTACCCCCCTTTTCAAAGGAAAAAATGTGCAAATATAATCAGTTTTGTTTTTTGTTTAATTCTAGGCCAATTTATTAACATCAATAACTGTGACAGGCTCAGGTGGTATGGTTGCAATGGATGAGCCTATAACTGAATAGGAAAGGAAAACAACAACACTCAGGAGCAACATTTGACAGAGAGAACTACCAGTGCAATTAGACAGCCAAGCCAAATGTTGCATTCAGCGCATGTGTTTGAAAAGGGGGAAATTCTAAAGAGGAGGGAAGGAAAGGCGATAGAACGGAGATACATAAACATCAGGGAGGTGCTTGCCTTCTTTATTATCTGCTGTCTAGAGTCTGCTGCTGTTTCATGATTAGACTCTCCTACTTCTGTAATCCAGTAAAATCTTCTTGAAAATGAAACACAGCAAAATAACAAAGCAGAATATGTCGTGTTTCATAATAAAATAGAAAGCCAGCTCCCTGGCTGTGTAAATAAAGTGGATAAAGATGAAGCAGAAAAAAAATAGAGCATACTCGTTCTGGGGTTGAAGGAGTTCGTGGAGCTGTTGTCCAATCTGTGGGAGGGGGGGGACAGGGGGAGAGAAAAAAAGGTGTCTGTTAACAAAACGCTCCCTATGATCAGCTACCCAAACAGCCTGCAATACCATAAACACGTTCCCATTGAACCCAGAGGGCCTTGCATCTTCCTAGACATTGTAAATGTACTCAACTTATTGGATTGATGGTGCCTGGAGTCCCACAACTTCCATGGTACCCATCATAGAGTAGACACAGGCTGTGGGGCTGAATGTGATGTGTGGATGCAAAAGAACCTAAGAAGAGTCCTGCTGAAGGTCCGTCTACTCCAGCACCGCCGTTTCCCGTAGCGGCCAATCAAATGCCTCCATGAAGTCTATAAGCAACAGCCCTTTTTAGAAGCTGGAGCAAGGAGTTGTCTACTAGGGATGGCTAGTTCTATCAACATTTTTAGGTTATTTTTAAATATTTTCTTATTCCACTAGCCATTTGGAAGTTTGTGGGGTTGTTGTTGTTGTTGTTGTTTAGTCGTTTAGTCGTGTGCGACTCTTCGTGACCCCATGGACCAGAGCACGCCAGGCACTCCTGTCTTGCACTGCCTCCCGCAATTTGGTCAAACTCATGTTCGTAGCTTCGACTGGGTTAAATAAATTTCCAGCTGCTTCTGCTGTTTATGTTGCGATTTTGCGAGTGGTTTGAAACAGATCTCTGCTTGAGTATAAGGGATCTGATGGTCCTCAAGGTACCTTGGTCCCATGATGATGATGATGATTATACCTCCCATCTGATGATGATGATGCCTCCCATCAGACTGGGTTGCCCTATCCACTCTGGGCAGCTTCCAACAAATTAAAACACAGCAAGACATCAAACATTAAAAACTTCCCTATACAGGGCTGCCTTCAGATGTCTTCCAAAAGTCAGACAACACTTAACTCTGCAGGGATGACCCAGGAATGTGATAACATCACAAAAAAAGCATCTCAGGTAGGGGTGGAATGAATGGCTTGAAAAGGCACTTCCGGACAATTTTGGGGTGGGATTCAATCACACAGTTTCAAGCTGCACAATTAAAGCTAGGGGGTGAGAGAAGGGAACCTTAAACAACCCAGCCCAAATTAAACACTTTTAAAATCTTAGTGATTTCAGTCATTGCCGGATTTACATATAAGCTAAACAAGCTATAGCTTAGGGCCCCACTCTCATGTTGTGAACGGGATCGATTCCGGTGTCCTGTTCACAACATGAAAATGCCGCAACATGAAGCGCTGCATCTGCGCACGCGCGTGACGCAATGTGGCACTTCTGCGCATGCGCGCAGATTACTGACGCACCGAACCCGTCAGTAACCTGGTCTGGGATTTCCGGGTTCGGCGCGTCCGTAACCTGAAAAGACGCAACATGAAGCGAACGTATCATGAGGTATGACTGTAGTGCCGATCCCTCAGCTTCCTGCTCACGTCCTGTAACTTTTTTATATATAGCGCAAGCGTTCTGGTTTATTTCTTTCTTGCTTTTGTCATGCTGTAGTCCCTCCAGACTCAAGTGGCAGCACTGTGGGAACATCAGAGAACAAACTAGAGCAGGATAAAACCCACCACTTGGGAGCTGCCATTGTGTCAGTAGCAATCCACCTGCAGTAAAGAACCCTTCTGGAGGAGGCTGTATTTGTCAAAGGACGTGATTTGCATTTTACAGGCCTCCCCACAAGAGCAGGTAAGAGGCGAGCCAGAGTGAATGGGTCTCTGCATACAAGAGGGCTAGAAAAAGGCTTGCGATCCGGCATTACCACAACCTCCCTTCTTACCTCCCGGTATCCCCTTTACCTCCTTGGGTGGCGCCTGCTGCTGGCGCAGCTGCTCCATCTTCTCCTCATGCTGCCGCTGCCTCTCGTTCTCTTCGTGTTCGTATTTGAGCCTCGTCAGCTCAAACTCAATCCTCCTCTTCTCCAGCTCAGTCTCAATGGCTAACTCCAACCTGCTGCTCGACCACTCCGACTCTGCTCCTCTCACCACAATGCGGGGCACCTGCTCCTTGGCTCCTTGGCCGTCCTTCTCCTCTCTGTGCTCATCCTTCTCCTCTTTGGCAACCGCGTCTAATGGAAGAGGACTGCTGGTGGCTTCTAGCTGCCTTCTGGTCTCTGATGGTGTCCGTTGGTCTCCATTAGCAAGCGTATCAGTCACAATAGTGGGGATAGCTGGGGATCCTGAACTGTTGGCATCCTGAAACAGATTGCGGGTGGGGAAGGGAGAAGTCACACCTGCATTTCTGAGAAGACATCATCCATAAATATCATACCAGGGGGTGGGAAAGTTAAGGAAAAAAATTCAACTGGTTTGTCCAGGGATGGCTAGTTCTATCAGCGTTTTTAGGTTATTTTTAAAGCTTTTCTTATACCAACAGCCGTTTGGAAGTTTGTGAGGTTGGACCGGGTTAAATAAATTTCCAGCTGCTTCTGCTGTTTATGTTGCGATTTCGCGAGTGGTTTGAAACAGATCTCTGCTTGTGTATAAGGGATCACATGGCCCTTAAGGTACCTTTGTCTTATTATTATTATTATTATTATTATTATTATTATTATTATTATTATTATTTATTATACTACCTCCCATCTGATGATGATGATGCCTCCCATCTGACCCTATCCACTCTGGGCAGCTTCCAACAAATTCATAGCAAGACATTAAACATTAAAAACTTCCCTATACAGGGCTGCCTTCAGATGTCTTCCAAAAGTCAGACAGCTGTTTATTTCCTTGACATCTGATGGTGCTCTAGGGCTTTGTGAATTAACACAGGAACTTTGAAGCTTTCCCAGTAGCAAATTGGCAACCAGCACAGCTCTCTCTCTGCAGCAGAAATCACATTGCCAATAAATCTGCTCCCGTGAGGATTGTGACCACTGCATCCTGTACTAGGTGCAGCTTCCAGGCGAAATATAAGGGCAGCTTCACAGAGTGTGTTCCAGTAATCAAGTGTTATAAGAAGGGACCTTACGTGAGTCCTGATGAACAGATACTTCTCTATGAAATGAAAATGACCCCAGGAACCCCAACTGCAAGGAGAAACATCTCTTCTCTTCCCTTCTCTTCTCACACTTTGCTGAATGTGCAGCTGGGTCAAGGCCGTTTCCCCCACATGCCTCACAGCCCTCCAGACCTCATTGGTTGCAGATGTAGTGTCATGAGAAAAAGTGACCGCTGGATCTGTGTAATCGTCACCTCCCATCAAGAGGATGGGAGTTTAACTGGATTCCCAGAGTCAAGGAATCCCTGCCGTTGCCACTTACCATCCTTTCCTGATGCTTTTTCAAATCTTTAATTGGGGTTATCTGCACAGCAAACTCAATCTCGGTTTGCATCTCCTTGAACCCTACACTGCCTCCTTGGTAAGAATATTCAGACCCTTCCACATTGCTGGTGCGATCCAGATCTGCTTGAATCTCCTTGTCTGTTTGGTGCACAGATTCCGTCTCAAAGTTGGAGAAATCTGATGAGCAATGGGGTTCTCTGGATACTTCCTGTTATAAAACAGTTGGGGATTTAGGGCAGTTTATGTTTGTTTGTTTGTTTTCTATAATTTTGATTAAATTTTCTGTTTTACATGTTGGAATATTCATTTAAACAACCTTAAAATATCAATGACTTCCCTTCTCTTTTCATGGTTCATTTTGCATAACATTAATCCTTGTATATTTTATATAAACCAAACCATTCAATATTCCATTATTACATCCATCAAAACTTACAGTGTTGAATTCATCTTAATGCTGCCCACGTTTCCAAAAAAACACAATTTCCCTCCATATATTCAATAAACATCTTCCAATCTTCGTTAAACATATGTTCTTCTTGTTCTCTTATTCTATATGTTAGGTCTGCAAACTGCGCTTGTTCCATCAGTTTAAGTTGCCATTCTTCTTTAGTTGGGACTTCGCTCGTTTCCCATTTTGGGGCTTACGAAACGCAAACTGCAGTAGTGGCATACATAAATAACCTTTTAAAGCAGGTGATTTTTATTTGTTTTGCCCATTGTTACCTTCCTGATTCAGAGTTTGCCACTCAGCTGTTCTACAACGCCATCTTTCCCCCAATTTTGATACAGGGTTACACTATAAAGTGAGTCAGGATTGAATGAGTGTTTCACAGTTAGCCTCCTCCAAACCTCCCTGACTGCCACTGTTGATGGCAGGGAATATGCGCCACTCAGCATACTATAGCTCTCTATCACTTAAAAGGTATTGACTTGGGAACGTCTCCACCCCCATCGTTCAGCCCAGACACTGAGGTCCAGCTCCAAGGGCCTTCTTACTGTGAGAAGTGAAGTTACAGGGAACCAGGAAGAGGGCCTTCTCGGTAGTGGCACCTTCTCTGTGGAATGCCCTTCCACCAGATGTCAAGGAAATAAAGAGCTACACAACTTTTGGAAGACATCCAGAGGCAGCCCTGTATCCAAAAGCTTTTTTAATTTTGACATTTGCTGTGTTTTTATTTTGTTGGAAGCTGCCCAGAGTATTACTAGATCATGCCCTAAGTTCCTTCTCACCTGCCTTGAGCCCATCTCAGGTTTGCAAGTAAACATGATATTAGGAGTGGGCTACATTTTCCCCATTAAGGGCCACATCCCCTAAGGATAAATCTGTCAGGAGTCATAGGAGGAGAGTGGATGCAGCCTTGTCTTGTCCTCTCTGCCCAGAGGGCTGATGGGATATGAGCAGATTGCTCCTCCCAGAAGTCTGGATGGATCCCTTGCAAAGCTGGGAGATGTCTGTATCTTGCCCCCCCCTTACAACAGTGCTATTTTTCTGGAAAAAGAGTTGCCAGAACTTACCATGAACACCTCCCTTGTTCTCTTATAATGTCTATGGCACCCACCTGAGTTCCGACTGAAAATAAGCCCTGCTCCTTAGCATTACCTCCAAGATTTAGGCTTCACAAATGCAATCTGTCTAAATACATGCTTCCCTCCCAAAGAATCCCGAGAACTAATTCGTTAACGGTGTTGGGAGATGTAGCTCTGTGAGGGGGGGAACTACAGTTCCCATGATTCTTTGTGGTGGGGACCTTTAAATGTATGGCATGTGCTCAGCCTTAGAATCACTAGGGCAGATATGGGGGACCTTTGGCCCTCCAGATGTTGTTGAACTACTGCTCCCATCAGCCCTGACCAAGCATGACCAAGGGGTGATGGGAGTTGTAGTTCAACAGCATCTGGAGGGCCAAAGGTCCCTCACACGATCTTTACGCATCCTGAAACAGAAAGAACTTACTGGGATTTCTTACCATAGCAGATTTTGTACTGGGAAGCAGACACACACTGCTCAAATACTAGCCACAAGCTCTTTCCTAAACTGCCACAGTGATGTCAGAAAGTTCCGCACTGGGATGATGTCATAATTTTCCAGTTACCACAACAGTTAAGGCAAGTGTTGCTAAGAAGCCTTTGTGGATTGTCTGTTTTATTTTAAAAGAGTACTGGTAACATCATAAGTGGCCATATAGATAGATGGCCCAAGAAGGATGTATTCTGCTGCTCCTCCCACAGCACACACTGTAATCACAACATTTGTTTATTGATCTTATTCGACACTTTTAAAAAATGATAATAACTGAATCGACTTACAGGAAAAACCCCTCATACATTAAAACTAACACAAAACTAAAAGAGGGTGAAAGCCCCAATGTTTTATTCAAGTTGGCATCCTTGGAGAGGAGTGAGGTGACTGTCTCAGGCGAACGTTGCTGGGGGGCAGGGAGAGTTATCAAGGGGTCAGTGGCCCCAGTTGTAGATGCCACCTGGAGTGCCCTGTGCCTCCTAAGCGAGCCTGCTACCCTCAGGTGGAGCGAAGGTCACTGCTCTGGTGCTGATTCAGTGGCCAGTCTTGTTGCCTTCTGAACATGAAATGGCAGCGTCACCTTGTAGCCCACCTCAGCCAGGTACATTTCTTGGGTTAGACCTTATTCTGATGATCACCTGAGTGTTGCCCCGCCTGTGCAGGTGGGGTGGGAAGATTGGCATTGCTTATTCCACCACTCCTCCCCTTTGATTTGCTCACTGTTTTTCTTTCCAACGTATCTTCTCAGTATCTGCAAGTATCTGTCAGGCTGCTGCAGCCACATGCCTTCCAAAGCCACTATCGTGGAATCTGAGGGAGAGGAGAACACAGTCTTTCATTTCGTACATGCACACAAAAACTCATACCAATAACAAACTTAGTTGGTCTCTAAGGTGCTACTGGAAGGATTTTTTTTATTTTATTTCATTTCCTTATTTGCTGACATTTTATTTCCCTTCCCCCAGTAGAAAACTGCACTTCTTTGCAAAATAATACTCAGTGTGCCTGGTTATGGAAAGGGTTCGTGCTTCTGTGGATACACGCCTAATTGAAAAAACATTTTTAAATAACGCTCTGCAACCATAAATATTCCACTGAATTTACATACTGCGTTAATTGCAACGTATTACATTACCGTTGTTTCCAAAATTCAACACTAATCTGGTTTGAAAACAGTCACAAGAAGTGGGAGTAAGGACCTTGGATCTGAGCATCAACACTGGACACAGACTGGGCAGGAATACAGGTCTTTACCACTATACTGAGGTGGGTTGCATTTCGATTTAAATTAAAGTGATTGTTTCTGAATCGGCATCTGCTTGTTTATTTAGTATATCACACTCTTCCTTCCAAAGGACCACAGGATGACAACTAATGAGTGAAAAAAACAATTAAAAAAATCATAAAAACAATTCCAATGCAGGTGAAGATTAGAAAAGATATCAACTTCAATGACTTAATAAAAGAGGAAGGTCCTCAGTAGATCTACAAAATGCAAATTTATTCAATTGTGTAACCCTCTTGTGTCCCCCCCCTTTCTCTAGTGTGTGACTGACCACCCTAACTTTGTGGTCGCTATTCAGCCCATTCCACATGAGAGCTGTACCATGGCAGTTATGAATGAAACTTTGCTGCAGTAGCTAGGAATGCAACATCCAAGTTCAAAGGCAGTTTATACTTCTGATTAACAGATGCTGGATGCAAGCAAAAAAGGGAGTGGCTTCCTTCAACGAGGAGCTTCCCAGCATCATGATCTGACTGACTGCCACAGCAGATAGAAAGATTTTCCAGCTGACCAGAAATAAAAGTAGCAGGGCAGGGGATACACTCAGCCTGACTTTGTCCGGTGCAGAGACAAAGAGAAGTCTGACCTACAAAAATCTGCAAGTGAAGAAGCAGAGAAGAATGGTAACTTGGGAGCTTTTCCTGATCACACTGCTCTTAAAAAGGCACAGGTTGAAGTGCTAGACGACAAGAGGGCAACCCAGACTAACTTGGCAAAGTGTTCTGAGCTTGTGTGGCTGCTCACATCTTGATGTTGAAAAGGTCACCTCGCTTTGCATCAGGTTTCCAACAGAGGGTCTCAGGATCCGCTAAAGAACTTAGGTTTGCTGCTTCATGTGGAATGAGACCATTGGTCTCCTCTAGCCCAGCAGTCTGGGACTGACAGCAGCTCCCCGGGGTCTCAGGAAGGGATTTTCTCCATGGCCTTTTAAGCAAGAGATGCACTAGGGATTCAGCCTGGGGGCTTTTATGGGCCTGGGAGAGAAAATCAATTTAGTTCAAAGACGAATCAACCTAATTCACACTTCTTGAACCAAAACCTGAACCAAAACAAACCCTTCCAAATGCTCGCCTCTCTGAGTTTTGCAGTTCGGTTCTACAGTCAAGTAATGTGTGCAAAACAGCAAATGCTAGGACAAAGTGTACATAAAAATGCACAAAATTTACATCAAAATATTATATTAAGGGAAATGGCTTGCAAAAAATGTGTACAGGGAGGCCTGCTTGGTATCATCACTATTTCTTTTCAAGTGCCGAGCAAAAATGTTCATATACACCCATATCTTTAGATCTTAATTTTCTGGTTATCTTTTAGCAGGCTTGGATTTGTTTTGCGTGTGCGTTTGTAAATGGCTTTCAGTTTCACTTTTGAGGGAGAAACATAATAATTATAATGCACACAAAATTGCATTTCACCCTCAAATGCCAACAAATTTTCACAAGAGATTTTTTTAAAAAAAGAATTAGCAAACTAATATGAAAATGTAGAATTTACAAATTATTATATGTGTTAATGCGAATTGAAGTTAATTATTGTAGCTGGGGTATAAGGGATTTTATCAAAAAATGGATTGTATTTGGTTTGAGCAACAGTCTGGAGGCAGAATTAAAGGGAATAAGACCTTCAAGTACAGCACGTGGGAAGCCACCCAAAAGTTATAATTGGCTATGTAATTGATTTGTATTTGAACTGGTATTGCTATTTGGCAGGCATAGGCAACCTTGGCTCTCCAGATGTTTTGGAACTACAACTCCCATGATCCCTAACTAACAGGGCCAGTGGTCAGGGATCATGGGAGTTGTATTTCCATAACATCTGGAGAGCCAAGGTTGTCCATGCCTGCTATTTGGTGTTAATATAATATGGTGCATATTGGGTTTTTGTAATTGGAAAATTAATTTTAAAATATGTAATAAAAATAAAAAGGAAATGTGGAGAACTGGCCCTAAGACTGGGGGGAAATGAGAAACTGAAATTGACCGGATTCTCCCACGTGCTCTACAAATGAGCAGCTCGATGAACCCAGGCCAAATTCTTAGCAGCTGGATGTGTTTCTTGCCAGAGTCGCTTGGGAGGGTGAGGAAGAATCCGAGTGCGGAATCTTGTGACATCATCACGGCAGTTGGCCTGGAATGTGGATTTGCATGGCCTGGTTTTGCAAAGAGGGGCAGCTGGTGTCCGATTGAGGGGAAATTTGTATCTCTGCATGTGCCGTGGTTAAGATTCTTGCCTCCCTGAGCCGAATTTCGCCATGGTAAGATCCGTCACTCTGATTCCTTTGTCTTTTATTTTTATTTCATTCATATTGCACCTTTCTTCCCAAGCATCATACAATTATTTTTGTCTCCCTCCTGCATTTTATTCTCACAACAACCCTGTGTAATAGGCTGAGAAGTAGGGGCTGGCCCAAGCCCAGCCCAGTGATTTGAACCTGGGTCTCTCGCTCGCAAAGTGGGCTTAAGGACCAGTCAACAGGGTTGCTGAGACGATCCTTTTTTTAAAAAAAAAAGGGTAGGTTGGGGAGCAATGGATACCACCTTAAGCTTCATGCAGGAAAGGTGGGATATTAGCATTATAAATAAATAAATGTGCAATGAAAAGCAGAGTATTTTATCTAAATGCACCCTAGAAACACATTCAAGAATGCTGATGCAGTTTGTTTGTTTGAACAATTTATACAGCCATCTTCAAATATTGAAAGGGCTGCCACATGGAAGATGGAGCAAGCTTGTTTTCTCCTGCTCTGGAGAGTGGGACCCAAATTAGTGGCTTCAAGTTACAAGAAAGGAGATTCCGACTAAACATCAGCAAGAACTTTCTGAGAGTTAAGAGCTGCTTGACAATGGGGACAGACTCCCTCAGAAGGTTGTGGACTCTCCTTCCTTGCAGGTTTTTAGGCAAAGGTTGGAGGGCCACCTGTCATGGATGCTCTAGCTGAGATTCCTGCATTGCAGCGGGATTGGATTAGAAGTCAATTGGCCTCCTCTCTTCCTATCTTCTCCTTCATTGTGCTGAGGAGTGCTGCACTGAGGAGAAATGGTGGAAGCCACCCCCTCCCCCTGCTCCTGAATCTTCCCAGGAGCAGAAGACAATATAGATTTGAAACAGTGGTTTGCAGTGGGGCATAGTTCAGAAGGCAGAAGCTGGGAAATACTGGATGGGGAACAACAGCTAGGAGAAGAAACACTGGAAGAGAGAGGGTTAACAGATTCACAGTCATTGGACAGCATTTATCGACTCTTCTCAAGGTCAAGAAGAGCTCAGGAAGTCTCAGAACAGAAAGTGCAGAGGGTACAAGCTCAGATTACAAGACATAGAAGTTACGATGATTAATAGGGATGGAGGGGGTGTAAGCTTTAATTGCAAGCACCGCCACTCTGGGTAGACACTTTCTTTTGTCCTTTGCTGTGTTTATTAAAGAAACTGGTAAGAATTCCCTTTTGTTTGATCTGCTCATTTATGGCCACAGGGGAGGAAGCCAATTCCCAAAAGCCTGACACTCATGCATTAAAACCAGTTGAATTTTTTCCTTAACTTTCCCGCCCCCTGATGTGATCTTTGTGGATGATGTCTTCTCAGAAATGCATGTGTGACTTCTCCCTTCCCCACCCGCAATCTGTTTCAGGATGCCAAAGAGGAGAAGGATGAGCACAGAGAGGACAAGGGTGGCCAAGGAGCCAAGGAGCAGGAGCCCCGCGATGTGGTGAGCAGAGCAGAGTCGGAGTGGTCAAGCAGCAGGTTGGACTTAGCCAACGAGACTGAGCTGGAGAAGAGGAGGATGGAGTTTGAGCTGACGAGGCTCAAATACAAACATGAAGAGAACGAGAGGCAGAGGCAGCATGAGGAGAAGATGGAGCAGCTGCGCCAGCAGCAGGAGCCACCCAAGAAGGTAAAGGGGATACTGGGAGGTAAGATGGGAGGTTGTGGTAATACAACCTTTTTCTAGCCCTCTTGTATGCAGAGACCCTTCTCTTACCTGCTCTTGTGGGGAGGGCTGTAAAATGCAAATCATATCCTTTGACCAATACAGGCTCCTCCAGACAGGTGCTTTATTGCAGGTGGATTCCACAACATGTTACTGACACAATGGCAGCTCCCAAGTGGTGGGTTTTTATCCTGCTCTAGTTTGTTCTCTGATGTTCCCAAGTGCTGCCACTTTATTTCAGTCTGGAGGGACTACAGCATGACAAAAGCCAGACGGAAATAAACCAGAATGCTTGCGCTATATTAAAAAAAGTTACGATACTACTGCTGCTGCTAGTACTACTACTAATTTTTTTATTTATACCCATCTGACTGGGTTGCCCCAGCCACTCTGGGCAGCTTCCAACATTATAAAAACACAGCAAATGTCAAACATAGAAAAGCTTTCGGATACAGGGTTGCCTCCGGATGTCTTCCAAAAGTTGTGTAGCTCTTTATTTCCTTGACATCTGGTGGAAGGGCGTTCCACAGAGAAGGTGCCACTACCGAGAAGGCCCTCTGCCTGGTTCCCTGTAACTTCACTTCTCGCAGTGAGAAGGCCCTCGGAGCTGGACCTCAGTACCTGGGCTGAATGATGGGGGTGGAAACGTTCCTAAATCAATACCTTTTAAGAGAGAGAGAGAGAGCTATAGCTATGTCAATCAATGAGTGGGAGAATTAGGTGCCTCCTTAACTCTCTCACTGAAATCAGGGTCGGATTTAGGTTTGATGAGGCCCTAGGCTACTGAAGGTAATGGGGCCCTTTATATGTCCAGCTGTTCTTTGTCAACAACAAATTATCACTGTTTTTTTGTGTGTGTTGAATATATGCTATATGCTATAGTCATTTACACATAACAAATTATTTTATCAAAGTATTTGTTGAACTTACCTTATATTTTGGAAATGTACGTTCAGGTTTTTTCCTTTAAATTTTGTTGGGGCCCCCAAGAGTGTGGGACCCTAAGGTATAGCTTGTTTAGCTTATACATAAATCCAGCACTGACTGAAATCACTGAGATTTTAAAAAATGTTTATTTTGGGCTGGGTTGTTTAAGGTTCCCTCCTCTAGCTTTAATTGTGCAGCTTGAAACTGTGTGATTGAATCCCACCCCAAAATAGTCCGGAAGTGCATTTTCAAGCCATTCATTCCACCCCTACCTGAGATGCTTTTGTGTGTGATGTTATCACATTCCTGGGTCATCCCTGCAGAGTTAAGTGCTGCCTGACTTTTGGAAGACATCTGAAGGCAGCCCTGTATAGGGAAGTTTTTAATGTTTGATGTCTTGCTGTGTTTTAATTTGTTGGAAGCTGCCCAGAGTGGATAGGGCAACCCAGTCTGATGGGAGACATCATCATCATCATCATCATCATCATCATCAGATGGGAGGTATAATAATAATAATAATAATAATAATAATAATAATAATAATAATAATGGGACCAAGATACCTTAAGGGCCATGTGATCCCTTATACTCAAGCAGAGATCTGTTTCAAACCACTCATGAACTCGCGACATAAACAGCAGAAACAGCTGGAAATTATGTGGGGGACCTTTGGCCTCCCAGATGTTGTTGAACTACTGCTCCCATCAGTTGCCAGAACTTACCATGAACACCTCCCTTCTCTTATAATGTCTATGGCACCCACCTGAGTTCCTTAGCATTACCTCCAAGATTTAGGTTCCACAAATGCAATCTGTCAACATACATGCTTACTCCCAAAGAATCCTGAGAACTGTAATTCATTAACGGTGCTGGGAGATGTAGCTCTGTGAGGGGGAAAACTACAGTTCCCCTGATTCTTTGTGGTGGGAACCTTTAAATGTATGGCAGGTGCTCAGCCTTAGAAACACTAGGGCAGATGTGGGGGACCTTTGGCCCTCCAGATGTTGTTGGACTACAGCTCCCATCAGCCCCGACCAAGCATGACCAAGGGGTGATGGGAGTTGTAGTTCAAAGGCTCCTCACACGCTCTTTACGCATCCTGAAACAGAAAGAACTTACTGGGATTTCTTACCATAGTGGATTTTGTACTGGGAATCAGACACACACTGCTCAAATACCAGCCACAAGCTCTTTCCTAAACTGCCACAGTGATGTCAGAAAGTTCCGCACTGGGATGATGTCATAATTTTCCAGTTACCACAACAGTTAAGGCAAGTGTTGCTAAGAGGCCTTTGTGGATTGTCTGTAGGCCTATATGTGTCACATATAGGCCTGCTATATATTTTATTTTAAAACGTACTGGTAACATCATAAGTGGCCATATAGATAGATGGCACAAGAAGGATGTATTCTGCTCCTCCTCCCACAGCACACACTGTAATCACGTTTGTTCATTGATCTTATTGGACACTTTAAAAAAAATGAAAATAACTGAAATCGACTTACAGGAAAACCCCCTCATACATTAAAACTAACACAAAACTAAAAGAGGGTGAAAGCCCCAATGTTTTATTCAAGTTGGCATCCTTGGGGAGGAGTGAGGTGGCTGCCTCAGGCGAACGTTGCTGGGGGGCAGGGAGAGTTAGCAAGGGGTTAGTGGCCCCAGTTGTAGATGCCACCTGGAGTGCCCTGTGCCCCCTAAGCAAGCCTGCTACCCTCAGGTGGAGCAAAGGTCACTGCTCTGGTGCTGATTCAGTGGCCAGTCTTGTTGCCTTCTGAACATGAAATTGGAAGCGGCACCTTGTAGCCCACCTCAGCCAGGTAAATGTCTTGGGTTAGACCTTATTCTGATGATCACCTGAGTGTTGCCCCGCCTGTGCAGGTGGGGTGGGAAGGTTGGCATTGCTTATTCTGCCACTCCTCCCCTTCGATTTGCTCACTGTTTTTCTTTCCAACGTAATCTCAGTATCTGCAAGTATCTGTCAGGCTGCTGCAGCCACATGCCTTCCCTCCTCTCATCCCCTAGCTTTAATTTTGCAGCTTGAATCTGCGTGATTGAATCCACCCACAAGAAGTCTGGAAGTTCCTTTTGAAGCCATTCATTCCACCCCTGAGATGCTTTTTTTGTGATGTTATCACATTCCTGGGTCATCCCTGCAGAGTTACCGTGTTTTCCCGTAAATAGGAAAAGACCCTGATGTTGGGAAAGATTGAGGGCACCAGGAGAAGGGGACGACAGAGGACGAGATGGTTGGACAGTGTTCTCGAAGCTACGAACATAAGTTTGACCAAACTGCGGGAGGCAGTGGAAGACAGGAGTGCCTGGCATGCTATGGTCCATGGGGTCACGAAGAGTCGGACACGACTAAATGACTAAACAACAACAAGGAGTCTTATATTTATATTTATTTTTTTCAAATAATATTTATTGATTTTCAAACATTTCAAAATCACAAAAGCCAAAACAAAAAAATAAAAATAAAATAAAATAAAACATAGACAAAAAAGAAAAAAAAGAAAAAACATATCCATTCTTACATTAACTTGACATTGTGGACTTCCTTGATTCCCCCCACACTGGGTCCATTTTTAAATCTAAAGTAAGCAATTTTCATTTATCATCTTAAATCATTGTAACACAATTTTTCCAGTATCTCACAACCAATTCTAATCTACCAAAAAAATAAAATAAATCAACTATCCTCAACCTAAAATTCATTAATCCAAATCTGAATTTATTTTCCCATCCATCTCTATTTCTTCCCTTAGCCTCACAATTTATACCCCCCAAAATTTCCATACATTCAAATATTATTTCTTCTATCATAATAACCTTTAACCACTTATATCTAATTCTACCCCCCTTCCCCTGGACTCCGGATCTCCCAGATGCATCAGCCAGCTCCATAAATTGTTCCAGTTTCAGACCATCTGAATCAATCAAAAATAACCCATTGCTACTCCTCACCCCATCCCAACTCTTTCGCCACCACTCTCCCTTCTTTGTCCCTTGCTGCCCCCCAATTCTCTAACTGTAGCACAGTACCATCCAGCTATGTTTCCACTTTTCAGCCCTATCTCAATGTTTATTCCACTTAAGCTCTGGCCCCAGTATGGATCCTGCCCTCCCTCTCTCCATGCTGGTTCTTCTCTGAGGACTCCTTGAATCGAACATGAGTCTTGTTCCCCCTCTCCCACTGGGGGAACAATTGTCATATTTATTTTTCCTCAAGAAGACACACTATGGCTTATTTTCACTGGATGTCTTATTTTTATTACATGTCCAGCCTCGCCTCTTCCTTGGCGCCCTCCAGAACTGTGCCTGTCACTATGTCTTATTTTCGGGGTATGGCTTATATTGCGCAAATGCTTAGAAATCCTGCTATGGCTTATTTTATGGGTATGTCTTATTTTCAGGGGAACAGGGTAAGTGCTGCCTGACTTTTGGAAGACATCTGAAGGCAGCCCTGTATAGGGAAGTTTTTAATGTTTGATGTCTTGCTGTGTTTTAATTTGTTGGAGGCTGCCCAGAGTGGATAGGGTAACCCAGCCTGATGTGAGGCATCATCATCATCAGATGGGAGGAATAATAATAATAATAATAATAATAATAATAATAATAATGGGACCAAGGTAGCTTCAGGGGCGTCTTAACCATTGGGAGTGGTGGCGCGGCGAACCAGGGTGCCAAGCTGTGGGAGGGTGCCATGAGAAGAGTCCGGGGAGGGGAGCAGGGAGGTAAGCAAGGCAGGTAAGCAAGGCTTGGTGCCTTCGCGCCTCCAGTGCCCGTCTGGAGGCGCTAGGACCCTGTTGCGCTCTGCAGCGCCAGGGTCATCCCTCATTCCAGCACTGCGTTTCATTGGTAGAGCTCTAAATTATCCTGAACTGGATAATTTACGGTGACAGTAATTTCCTATTCTTATCTGCTTCTCCCCCTTGATTTTAATCTTCCTTGCCTTGTCTAAGCGGCGATTTATTGTTCTTAAACCTTTGTTTGGTCTTTACAGTATTTTATTTTAGCTGCCTGCCGGTTAGATGCGTTTTAGGGTTAAAATAGAAATTTTTACCGCTCACACGCCGTTCCGGGTTCCGAGGCTTCTTGCTGGGAGGTGCTTATATCCTTGCGTCTGGGATTCTCTGCTCTCCTGCTGTTCAGCCAAAGAACGCTGAGAATCCCGCCTAACGCCGCTGGAAAGCTTCAGCTGTGGGTCACCCCCAGCCTTTCTTGGGGGTGTGCAGCCCTCGCTTACCCCAAAATAACCTCCTCAAGCAAACGATCCTGCACGGAGCTCTTGTGGAGCGCGTCCGTGCCGGGGACGGTAAAACCAGAAGTTTTTGAGGAGCTTTTTATTTGGAGGGGGCGTAATTTGGGATAACCAGGTGGTTGCCTACGTGGGGAACAGCGGAAGATAGGGTTGCCAGACTCAACAGAGGACAGTACTTCTGTGCCTTTAATTGCCCTGCTCTCTTTTGAGTCTGGAAACCTTAAAGAGAAACCAGCAGACCCTTTGCTTGGAAATTAAACAAAGGGTCTGCTGGTTTCTCTTTAAGGTTTCCAGACTCCAAAGAGAGCAGGGCAATTAAAGGCACAGAAGTCCTGTCCTCTATTGAGTCTGGCAACCCGAGCGGTGGGATGGGGGGATTTCTGGGGGATAGGATGCAAGAAGCGTGGAGAGAAAGTGGGGAAAGAAGATATGGGGAAAAGAGGGAGGCGGATTCAGAGAGATGGGGCAGTTTTTAAAATGAGTCTTGCCTGGATCGGGCCAGAAGATCCGTCTAGCCGAGGATCCTATTTCCAGGAGTGAGCTTCCTCTGGAAAGGCTCTCCAGCAGGGCCTGAAAGAAACGGCTGCTTGTTCTCTGTACCTGGCCTTCAAAGGTAGACTGTCCCTGAGTGTGGAGGCTCAGTGTGACTCTTGTAGCTGCTGTCTACAGGAGAATGTGGCTGTGAGCTTGGGGGGGGGGGTGCTGGAGGGATCTCTGAACCACGGCGCTGGATAGGCTTAAGACAGCCCTGGATAGGCTTAAGGGCCATCGGATCCCTGATACTCAAGCAGAGATCTGTTTCAAACCACTTGCGAAATTGCAAGATAAACAGCAGAAGCAGCTGGAAATTTATTTAACCCGTCCAACCTCACAAGCTTCCAAATGGCTAGTGGAATAAGAAAAGCTTTAAAAATAGCCTAAAAATGCTGATAGAACTAGCCATCCCTAGTAGACAACTCCTTGCTCCAGCTTCTAAAAAGGGCTGTTGCTTATAGGCTTCATGGAGGCATTTGATTGGCCGCTAAAGGGAAACGGCGGTGCTGGAGTAGATGGACCTTCAGCAGGACTCTTCTTTGGTTCTTTTGCATCCACACATCACATTCAGCCCCACAGCCTGTGCCTACTCTATGGTGGGTACCATGGAAGTTGTGGGACTCCAGGCCCCATCAATCCAATAAGTTGAGTACATTTACAATGTCTAGGAAGAGGCCTCTGGGTTCAATGGGAACGTGTTTATGGTATTGCAGGCTGTTTGGGTAGCTGATCATAGGGAGCGTTTTGTTAACAGACACCTTTTTTTCTCTCCCCATGTCCCCCACCCCACCCCCCAGATTGGACAACAGCTCCACGAATTCCTTCATCCCAAGAACCAGTATGCCCTATTTTTTTTCTGCGTCATCTTTATCCACTTTATTTGCACAGCCATGGAGCTGGCTTTCTATTTTATTATGAAACACGACATACTCTGCTTTGCCATTTTGCTGTGTTTCATTTTCAAGAAGATTTTACTGGATTACAGAAGTTGGAGAAGCTGATCACGAAACAGCAGCAGACTGTTGAGGGCAGAGGAAAAAAGAGGGCAAGCAGCTCCCTAATGTTTATGTATCTCCATTCTATCGCCTTTCCTTCCCTCCTCTTTAGAATTTCCCCCTTTTCAATTAAACAAAAAACAAAACTGATTCTATTTGCACAATTTTTTCTTTGAAAAGGGGAGTATAGGAAGTAGGACCCCTGGAAATGTTTGTAACAGGCTGGACAGGGAGAGACTCAAGACAGTCCAGAAATACATCCGGCAGGCAGAATATCGACAGATTCCTGCATTGCAGGTGGAAGGACCAGATGACCCTTGAGGTCCCTTCCAACTCTAGGATTCTATGATAGGTAAAGCATTCCCATAATTGAATTTCCATACTAGAAAATACTTACTTTGTGCCAGCCACATAGCTGTTAAAGGCATGAGACATCACTTGGTTTTTCTTGTACATATAGTTCTCATGGCAAGCTGCTCCTGTTGAGAGACAGTTAATCCTTTCAGCAGGGAAAATACAGGAAATGCCTCACATTCCTTCCTTTTAATCGTTTTGAAAAAGTGATTAAGAGGCATTCTTTTTTTAAAAAAAAAATCTCAGGTACCCAAGTGCTCAAATCTACATCAGCATCATGAAGGGGGGGCCAACTAGCTAGGAAAAACTGCACACCTCAAAGCCATTTCTGTTCCCGATTTGATCCGCAGACCTCAGCAAGCGATGCTTAGCATGGGGGGAAACCGCAGACCTAAGCGGATCAAATCGGGGAAGCTCCGAGGTGTTGTTGTTGTGCATCATGGCTTCCACGGCACAGGAACAAACACCCCAAAAGGTATCTTCACAAATGCACTCATCAAGGAGTTGTCTGTGACCCAGAAGCTTAGGAAACCATGTGGTAAGCTATATCACCTCTTACTGCAATCTTCATCTTGAATCCCGACTTTGCCTTCTGCAGCATTGACTATCCATCCCAGTGTGGTGTCATCTGCAGATTTGATGAGCATTCCTTCATCCCATCAATTAACATCTTTATACTGTACTGTAAATGACTTGAATGAAGGAATTGAGGGGATGCTCATCAAACTGGGGGGGGGGGTTTAACAGTACATGTGAATTACTAGCAGACAGTACATGTGGGAAGTCTCCGCGCCTCGTGTGCGGGGAAGCACGGAGCCCGTCCATAATTCATGCGCGGCAGCCCCGCCTGAGCGGCTGCCCCGCATCACGTACGAGCCGCAGGAGCGACCGAGGCCTCAGGAAGCGGAAGGCCGAGTCTGCACGTACCAAAGGAGGCTCCGCAGCAGCAGCAGCAGCAGCCCGGGCGAGCGGACGGGCGCCTCACGTAGCACGTCTCGCGTCTCTCGCCTCTCTTTCTCCCGCGCCAAGTCTGGTCGGGGGCTCCCGGAGGCGAGTCTTGCGCTGGGAACCCTCAACTTCACAAAAGCATATCTCTGTGTGTGTGTTTGTGAAGAGAGAGCTGCTCCTGCTGGCTGCTAGTTTTGTTTTCCGAAGCTTTGTCAAAGGGGGGGGGGGCGCAGATTTCTGCACATTTGCAGAGAGGCTCTTTTCAGCCCAAGTCAAAGTTCGTAATACCGAAAGCTTCATTCAGCCTTCAATTCTAATGCTATGAGAAAGAGGGAGAAACGCTTCTCTCCCCCCCCCGCTTTCTTCATGCATGATCTTACATAGCTACAGTGACCCTCTTGCTCGCTCTGCATATTTTTAAGTCCTTGTATTTTTTTAAAAAATACAATATTTTTAAATTATAGGATATTTCACCATCTGAATTGAAACTACCAAAGTAGCTGATCAAAATGTTTTCAATTCATAGAATCACAGAATCTTCAGAGTTGGAAGGGACCCCAAGGGTCATCTAGTCCAACCCCCTGCAATACAGGAATCTCAGCTAAAGCATCCATGACAGATGGCCAGCCAACCTCTGTTTAAATACCTCCAAGGAAGGAGAGCCCACCACCTCTCATGGGAGTCTGCTCCACTGCTCTTACTGTCAGAATGTTTTTCCAAATGTTTAGTCGGAATCTCCTTTCTTGCAACTTGAAGCCATTAGTTTGAGTCCTACCCTCCAGAGCAGGGGAAAACAAGCTCCCTCCTCCAAATGACAGCCCTTAATATATTTCAAGATGGCTATCATATCTCCTCTCAGTCTCCTCTTTTCCAGGCTAAACATAGCCAGATGTAATCAGTTTTCATCCAAGAGGCCCACAGATAACTTTCCAATACCGCCTTTTACATGAAATTGGACTCAGACCCCACACAAGCATACAAAAAAGAACTGAACAAAATTGTCAAGGAGCTACCCCTACACATCCAAGAACAGATCCTCACAAACACACCAGCGGAACCTCGACCAGGAACTTTCTATCTTTTACCTAAAATACACAAACCAGGAAATCCAGGACGCCCCATCATCTCAGGTATTGGCACCATCACAGTGGGTGTTTCCGGCTATATGGACTCTGTTCTGAAACCATATGCTATCAGTGCTCCCAGCTACGTACGTGACACCACAGATTTTCTGAGGAAAATACAATCTTTGAACAATCTTCCTAACAATACTATACTAGCCACTATGGATGTGGAATCTCTATACACCAACATCCCACACAATGATGGTTTACAAGCCATAAGGAACACCATTTCAAATAAAACCACAGCGGACTTTGCTACCAAACTCTGCCACTTTGTCCTTACCCACAACCATTTCAAATTTGGTGATGACCTGTTCCTCTAGATCAGCGGCACAGCCATGGGCACCCGCATGCCCCCACAGTATGCCAACATCTTCATGGCAGATTTAGAACAACGTTTCCTAGACTCCTACCCACTCAAACCTCTCTTGTACCTACGATACATTGACGATATTTTTAATATCTGGACACATGGACAACAGACCCTGGAAACCTTCCACCAGACATTCAATGACTTTCACCCCACCATCAACCTAACAATGAACCAATCTATGCAAGAAATACATTTTTTGGACACTACTATAAAAATACAGGATGGACGTATAGACACCACCTTATACAGAAAACCAACTGACCGACAAACATATCTACATGCTTCTAGCTACCATACCAAACATACCAAACAATCCATCGTATACAGCCAGGCCCTATGTTACAATCGCATCTGTTCCAACTCTACAGACAGAGAATCTCACCTAAGAGATCTACAGCAAACCTTTTTAGAACTAAAATATCCACCTGATGAAGTTAAACAACAGATCAACAGAGCCAGACTGATACCTAGAGAGAACCTGCTACAAGACAGACCCAAAAAAAGAAAATAACAGAACACCACTAGTCATCACATACAGCTCCCAAATTAAAACAGTACAACACATCATCAGAGATCTACAGCCTCTCCTGGACAATGACATCTCCCTTTCTCAAGCTCTGGGAGGAAGACCTTTCATTGCCTACAGACAGCCACCCAATCTTAAACAACTCCTCACCCACAATAATACAACCACCAGACTTAACATGGGCACTGGTACCAGAGCCTGCAATAAACCCAGATGCCAACTTTGCTGCCACATACACCCGGACAACATCATTACTGGCCCCAACAACATCCAACATACCATCTCAGGACTATTTAATTGCTCATCTTCTAACATTGTGTATGCCATCAAATGCCAACAGTGCCCTTCAGCTCTCTATATTGGACAAACAGGCCAAACCCTACGCCAAAGGATAAATGGACATAAATCTGACATCAGGAACCATAAGACAGAGAAACCAGTAGGAGAACACTTCAATCTCCCAGGACATTCTATACAAGATCTCAAAGCAGCTGTTTTATTACAGAGAAATTTCAGGAACAGACTGGAAAGAGAAGTTGCTGAATTGGAACTCATTACCAAGCTTAAAACCATGGAACCACCTGGGATGAATAAAGACATCGGATTCTTATCTCACTATGCATGATCAAGCTTTCTTTAGCGCCTCAGCCCTTGCTTCCCCCCCCCCGGACTAATTGCAGTCATCAGCAGTCGTTAACAGCCATCTACAGGTTTACCACTCCCATCAGCCCATCACCCATTCCCCCCCACCCCCCACCCTCTGTATATATATAAGGGCCTGACACTTCTGTTTCAAGTGTATCTGAAGAAGTGTGCTTGCACACGAAAGCTCATACCAAAATAAAAACTTAGTTGGTCTTTAAGGTGCTACTGAAGGATTTTTTTTCTATTTTACATGTACTGCTAGTAATTCACATGTACTGCTACCCCGCTCTCCCGCCAAGTCATTTATAAAGATGTTAATTGATGGGATGAAGGAATGCTCATCAAATCTGCAGATGACACCAAACTGGGATGGGTAGCCAATGCTGCAGAAGGCAGAGTCGGGATTCAAGATGCAGATTGAAGAGCTGGGCCCAAACTAACAAAATGAGTTTCAATAGTGATGAATCTCAGGTTTTACACTTAGGCAGGAGGAACCAGCTGCAGAAATATAAAACTGGGAACACCTGGATTGCTAGTAATATGTGTGAAAAGGATCTAGGAGTTTCGGTAGACCACAAGCTTAACAAGAGCCCACAGTGTGATACAGCGGCAAAAAAGCTAAGGCTATTCTAGGCTGCATCAACTTCTTTCTTTGGGGCCAGAGAAAGATTGACAGAACTGGGGTTTTTTGTTTGTTTTTTGCAGTGCATGGGGTGGGTTTGCATTTTGTGCATGTGTTGTGGGTATTGGCAACAGGGCTGCAAAGAGGAAGGTTGCATTAAATAAAGTCTGTGAAAATGCTGGTTCTGGGTGCATTGCCGGGGCCCTGTGAGCCATACATGCCAAAGACTCTTACTTCCAGAATATTTTAATGGCACATATGAGGATGACACCAATGGCAAACATCTCGTGCTTCTTAATGAAGAAGAGCACCAGTTCCTTTGCTATGTAGATGACGTGTATGAAGATGAAGCAATACAGGAACAAGGTGAACTGGTCATGAGGTAACAGGAAATGATGGCTTCCCCCAGAAGGCTGTGGAAAGAGCAAAAGGAAAAGATGTGAAGTTCCAGTCGTGTTGCTGCAGGTCACCAAAAGGCTCGCTGAACATTCTCTTTCTCCTTTGCAAGCAAGCACCAGTAATTCCCGCATTACACTTCCATAGTGAAATCTTCCTCCTGCGCTGCTTCAGCCAGCCGCCTGACTTGCAGAATTTATCCCAGTAAAGATTGAGGGCACAAGGAGAAGGGGACGACAGAGGACGAGATGGTTGGACAGTGTTCTCGAAGCTACGAACATGAGTTTGACCAAACTGTGGGAGGCAGTGGAAGACAGGAGTGCCTGGCGTGCTCTGCTCCATGGGGTCACGAAGAGTCGGACACGACTAAACAACTAAACAACAACAGTCCACTACTGTTGTGCCCAGAACGTGTTGCAGAATCCACCCACAATAAAACACCAGTGTGGGTGGGCCTCTTATTAAAGGTGAGTAGCTCTCATTGCGGTCAGTGCTTGGGTAGAAGGCTCCTTCAGAGCCCTGTCCAAACAGCTCTGAGCTTCCTGAAGGAAGAGCAAGACAGAGGATAATGGAGGAATAACCATTCTTACCATAAGCGATCGAAGCTCAAGGCAGTAGGTGTGTGAATAACAAGGCTGCACACCACACTAGGCAGCCTTTTGTTTCACTAGGCTCTCACTGTCCCATGATGCACTTCTGTAACCTGCCACATGTCATAGATGCCTCACTGTGACATCACAGCCCGCCTGCTGCTACCACTGGCTCATCGCTCAGTAGTAGAGAACCTAATTTCCATACTCTGAATGCCGAGCAAATGGCAAAAGGAAGTGGGTTTTTAGCTCAAAGGCCTCATTTATAGTGCCTATTGCAATGCTGGGCTGCATCTACACAGCTATAAAAAATGTTCTGAAATTGCTTTAAAAAAACTTTTTAAAGCTCACAATGTAAAATTTCATAAAGTTCCCATTTCAGCTCTACAGCGCCATCTGGTGTCACAGTGTTCTAACACATTTATAACTTTGGGTTTTCTTTTTTTACTAATGTAGCTGAGTCCCAGGTTGGTATATAAACATGTAGGCTTCATCTGCAAAATACCGTAATATTTATGTGGCGGAGGTTTTGTGTTCTGTCTTATCCCTCTTTTCTATCATCCCAACCTATCATCCCAGTGATAAAAATGAGCAGGCCTATTGGATTGCCACCATAAACTATAACTTTTCACCATTTCAAAAAATAAAATAAAAATCTGTTACCTGATTAAAGGAATCTTTTTCGATTAACTGCATAGGTTTTAACTGTATATGAATAAAAACAATAGTTCTAGCGCAGCATGTACTTCTCTCCCCCTCCCCGTCCTAGCCCACAGGATGATGCATGCGTTCAGTTGTTTTATATTTATTTAAAGCATTTTAATCTTGCTTGTCGGAAAAGAAAAGCTCCCAGAATACCTCCCAGATGTCTGCGATAAGGCGGTTTCTGCCCTCAGACTTTCGTGAGCCCCTCCATTTTATGCTCAGGTAATATATACTGTATGTATAAATAATTCCATATATCCTAAAGACATGTAACCATGGGAAGCTGCCTTTTAATACTACTACTACTAATAATAATAATAATAATAATAATAATAATAATAATAATTTATTTGTACCCCGCCCATCGGGCTGGGTTTCCCCAGCCACTCTGGGCGGCTTCCAACAAAATATTAAAATACAATAATTCATCAAATATTAAAAGCTTCCCTAAACAGGACTGCCTTCAGATGTCTTCTAAAAGTCAGATTGTTGTTTATCTCTTTCACATCTGGTGGGAGAGTGTTCCACAGGGCGGGCGCCACTACTGAGAAGGCCCTCTACCTGGTTCCCTGTAACTTCTCTTCCCGCAGTGAGGGAACCGCCAGAAGGCCCTCGGCGCTGGACCTCTGTGTCTGGGCAGAACGAGGGGGGTGGAGACGCTCCTTCTGGTATACTGGACCGAGGCTGTTTAGGGCTTTAAAGGTCAGCACAATTGGTCCATTCAGTTCTGTATTGTCTGCCCGTTGAGGCACTCCAGGCTTCTAGGCAAAGTTCTCTGCCAGTCCTATGTGGAGATGTCAGGGATTGAATGTGGGACCTTCCACATGGGAAACAGATGCTCCGTCACTGAGCCCCAGCCCTTCCCTAGTTTTGCCACACCACTATCTTTAACTCACACATGAGTATGCTTGATAGCACAGGAAGGTGCCTCTGAAAAAACAACATCTGATGATGGTTCCTCAGATTGGTTACGGTTGTTTTCCTATGGTCTGAAAGCTGTGCGCAACTGGCTGTCGGGCTATGTGTTTCCTCCTCCTCATTGAAAAAGTTGGCCACCACTCCATATATCTTTTGGAACAATGACCAGCGCTTCCTCTTTCTGATCCCAGTCTCCTCCCCTCCTTGCCTTTGTGATCTGCGGGCACAAAGCAGCCAGCTGTATGTGTAACGGACAGTCTGTGTCTTAAATTGAGTTGTTGCCTTATTCATTCACAACAGACCAGGCGGCTAGGAGGACAACAAGCCCCTTTGTCAGGAGATGTAGCCAGAGGCATGCTGACCGTCTCCACTGACTTCATATTTATCTGGTCTCCTCTCCTCCTCCTCTGCGAGTTAAACAATGTGATGCTTTGTCTCCAAGTTGTGAGCGAGCAACTTTTCCTTCCCTCGCTGCAACTTCAGCGAACTATTTATTTGTATTTATCTGCCCCAATTAAGCCGCACATGTCTCACCAAAGAATGAATGAGAAAATGTTATTGAATGGTGAATGCTGGAAGGGAGAGTCTCTGTCTCTCTGTGCGGCCTGTTTTAAAGGACTGTGAGTGCAGACAGGTGGAGTTCCACTTCTCCTTTCTAAGTCAGTAAAAAAAAAGAGCCTTGAAAAATACGTTTGCAGAATTGCTAGAGACAGTTGTGGAGAGGGAGAAGAGTGTTTACTAAGGAGCTTAGGAATTTGCCTTATACTGAATCAGACCTTTGGTCCCCATCTAGGTCAGTATTTTCAACACTGGCTGGCAGCAGCTCTGCTTGGTTTCTAGCCCCACAATCTCTCTCTCTCTCTCTCTCTCTGTCTGTGTGTGTGTGTTATATGAACATATTTAATTCTTACTAACTCCACCCAAGTTTCACCTCCCATTTTCTTAAACCTTTTTTTATATACGGTATATAAAAGAAGTTTCCTAAAAGCAACAACAAACCCCTCTCCAACAGCCTTTATGTGTCCCAACTGCGTAAAAGGCAAAAAGAACTCCGTCATCTCAGCAGAAGAACACAATTAGTCGATCCACAGTTGAACCACAAGCTCTGCCTTGCAGCTTTTCGAAGCCTGAAACTTCAACATCCAGCTGCATTCGGAAATTGCATGCATGCGCTTGCAAAAGACATGGGCTACTTTTTGCATACAGTATTTACAAGGGACCCAAACTTCCTGCATTACTTTTATTTTCTTGCTTGAGGAGGAGCTGGGCGACATCTGGAAGTGGTGTATATGACCTTTGGGTTGAGTTTAGCTGAAATCTGCTGGGCAAAATTGGAATGGGGGAGCACCTTTTTACTTGATCAACATGTTGGGAACAGATTAATCTAACAGTGTGATTAACTAAACTGGAGCCCAAAGTACATATTGTTTACAAATGAGAAGGGGTAGGATATGAACAGGCTGTGACTTCAATCCCCTATATACTTACCTGGGATGGGAGTAAGCCCTATTGAATATGGTGGGATTTCATTTCCATGTAGGCATGTGCTGTGAAATAAATGGCAACCTGATTTCTCCATTATGCCAGGGATAGAGAGCCTAAATTCAAAGTGCTGGTTTTGATTGATAAAGCCATACGTGGCTGACGATTGCAGTACTTCAAGGACCACGTCTCCTGACATGAACTGACCCAGCGCCTGTGATAATACTCTGAGGCCCTTCTTTGTGGGCTCACTCGATGGGAGGTTCAGAAGGTGACAGCACAGGAACAGGCCTTTTCCGCAGTGGCCCCCCACTTGTGGAATGCTCTCCCCAAGGAGGTACACCTGGCACCATCTTCATCTAGTTAGGCAAACACTTCTCTCTGTACCCCAAGCTTCTGGTTCTTATTTTATAGCTCTATAGCGTACAGGAGGGCGGTTCAAAAAGTATATACATGGTGCTTAGAGAATAACTTGCACCTAAATATTAGCAAGACAAAGGAGATGGTGTTGGACTTGCAGAGGAAGAGAGGGGAACTAGCCCCGTTGTATATTGGGGGGGGGGGGTTGTGTGGAGAGAGTCTCTTCCTTCAAATTCCTGGGAGTTTACCTTAGTGAAGACCTCACTTGGAAAAACAATATAACTCAGGTGGTTAGGAAGGCCCAACAGAGACTTCATTTTCTCAGGGTCTTGCGAAAGAACAGTGTTAAACAACAATTGATGATCTCCTTCAACCCGTCCACATTAGAAAGTGTCCTCTCATATTGTATCACAGTGTGGTACGTTGGCTTGACAGCCACGTACAGAAAGTCTTTACAGAGGGTGGTGAACACAGCACATGATATCATGGGATGTCCCCTGAGCCCGCTAGATGACATCACAAGGGATCATTGCCTTAGGAGAGCGAAAAAAATTCTCAGGCACGATTCACACGCCGGCCAGCACCTCTTTAATCTTCTACCCTCGGCCAGGAGATATAGAAGTATAATCAGTTGTACCAACAGGCTAAAAACCAGCCGTGGGCTGTTAGGCTGCTGAATGGAAAATAATATAGTGCAACTGACTTCTGGGGTTGGTGTGTTGTGCGACAAGCACACAGAGTGCAATGTGATTGAGTGTTTGTGGGGTGGGGGAGGCTTGGTTAATTTCATTGTACACAGGTTGTACATTAACAATAAAGGTTTTAATATTATCTATTGCTATATTCTTAGACTTCTATTTTTGCTTGCGGTTGGTTTTTAATGCAAGTCGTTTTGGTCGCTGTGTGAGAAAAACGACTAACAAATAAAAATAAAAATAACCACCCTTCAGATGTTGTTGGACCACAACTCCCATCATCCCTCTGAACATGGGAAATGCTGGCTGGGGCTGATGGGAGTTGGAGCCAAACAACATCTGGAGGGCCAAAGGCTCCCCATCACTGGATTATGACACCTGACCCAGACGAGCTCAAATAATAGTCATACAGTCCGGCAGAGCCTGTATTACTTCTTCAGCACAGCTGTGGTACTATGTACATGCCAAAAGCCCCTGTAGACTCTCCGTTAAACTCCCAGAGGTCAAGCTTGAGCTGGGAGATGAACCAGGATTGGAATCTAATGGTCTAACACTTCTATCTTCTCAGGGCTGCCCTAGGAGAAATGCCAAGCCTGGGAGGAAATGCTTTTGGCACCTCTGTTCCCTGCCTCCCATGGCCAGTTTTACCGTGTTGCCAAGTGGTATGGCTTGCTCAGGACAGCAAAAACCTAGTGTCCTGTTGTTCTCAGGGTTCCCTAGAGATGTTCATGAAAAGGACCCCAAGCAGGCATGCTGAGTTGGGCCCAACATTGGAGGGTCTGTCGCGCATGCATGATGTCACATGTGCGACGCCCTGGTCCCCCCATTGGGCCATGCCTGCCAGGATGTGTGGGTGCCTGCCAAGATGCTGTGGCAATCGCGGCGGGGGGCACAGAAGGCATGCCAGCACATGCCTAGGGGTAGTGGGGGATGACAGCACTCTCAATATTGGAGGGGGGGGTCATCCCTCTGCCATGAAATATTGAGGGGGCAGAAGCCTTTCCTGCCCCCTATAGCCAGTGCCCCTGACCCAAAGTTAGCTCTCAGTAATTTTGTTCTAGCTAACAGCAGGCAATACACTCAGCAAACATCAAGTCATCAAGCTCTCTCTTCTGTGTGGCCCTTGGCACAAGCGCCCAACTCGCCTACCCATAAAACCAGACCCGTATTTGCTATGCAAGTACTGGAACATGGGTGGCACTGTGGGTTAAACCACTGAGCCTAGGGCTTGCCGATCAGAAGGTCAGCAGTTCGAATCCCTGTGACGGGGTGAGCTCCTGTTGCTCAGTCCCAGCTCCTGCCAACCTAGCAATTCGAAAGCATGTCAAAGTGCAAGTAGATAAATAGGTACCGCTACAGCGTTTCCATGTGCTGCTCTGGTTCTCCAGAAGGTAAACGGCGTTTCCGTGTGCTGCTCTGGTTCTCCAGAAGCGGCTTTGTCATGCTGGCCACATGACCTGGAAGCTGTACGCCGGCTCCCACGGCCAATAACGCAAGTTGAGTCGGTCATGACTGGACCTAATGGTCAGGGGTCCCTTTACCTTTACCTTTAAGTACTGTCAACCACCAGCGATTGTGTTCCAGGTCATTGTGCACATCGCTGGAGCAGACATAAGTCTACCTACCCCACTCTGTTCTGCCCCTGCCCCCATTCCGCCCTCCTCTGGGTCCAAAAATGGCATGCACATGTACGGTTGCTCATCCTTTGAGCTCGTGCAAAATGGTCATTCCCTGTACACATCTCATGGAGGAAAACACAAGGCAGAGAGTCTAGCATGTTTTAATCAAAGTATAATATACTACAGGCAATGCAAAGCAGAGGTTCAAAGTTATAAGGGAGAGACATTCTGTGTGTATTCGCTGATAGCCCAGCCTATGGAAGGAAGGAAGGAAGCCAATAGACAGGGCACACGTTCCTCATTCAGACTGTGGAAGAAAGAAAAAGAATTGCATGAACAGGATTCGGAAGACAGGGAGTCAAACCTGGTCCCTTTCAAATTTCCATCCAAGGGTGAAACCCACCAGTGCCCAAGCTCAGTGACCAGCAGTGAAATAGCAACAAGCCTGGAAACATTCAGGAGCACCAGTGGAATGTCACCCATAAATGATGACTCCTGTGCTGGCAAGATCACAGGTATCTGATGGTACATTTGATGTTTTAACATAGGGCCCTGCAGCAGGGGTAGGAACCCTGGGTTCTTCCAAATGTCGCCGGACTACCCCTGAAAATTGTAAACTTGGAAAGTAGTACCATCAAACTGCCTCCAACACTCTTAACCACATTATCACATCTTCCCATTTTCTCTCATTTTTGGTGTGTGTGTGGGATCATAGTTAATTTTTTAAATCAGTACTATATGCCACCCTTTGCCGATAAGGTCTGAGGGCAGCGGGCATCTATATCAATATAAAAGCAATGCCATAAAATACAGGTCAGATTATAGTAAAAACAGTTCTGTAACTCTAAGATACCAGAGGAAAAGGCTGCGTTAACAAGAGACCCATCCATGTATCTTTTTTTAAATTGCACAGTTGTGATGATTTGTGCTCCTGATGCTATTGGGATGGTCAATACCATTTGTGCCTACAAAATATTCCAAGTGGTCGCATTGGTTCATTCCCGATTAGTGCCGATCCCTCGGTTTCCTGCTCACATCCCGTAACTTTTTTATATAGCGCAAGCGTTCTGGTTTATTTCCGTCTGGCTTTTGCCATGCTGTAGTCCTTCCAGACTGAAATAAAGTGGCAGCACTGTGGGAACATCAGAGAACAAACTGGAGCAGGATAAAACCCACCACTTGGGAGCTGCCATTGTGTCAGTAACATGTTGTGGAATCCACCTGCAATAAAGCACCCGTCTGGAGGAGCCTGTATTGGTCATAGGATGTTATTTGCATTTTACAGTCATCCCCACCAGAGCAGGTAAGAGGCAAGCCAGAGTGAAAGGGTCTCTGCATACAAGAAGGCTAGAAAAAGGCTTGCGATCCGGTATTACCAAAACCTCCCTTCTTACCTCCCGGTATCCCCTTTACCTCCTTGAGTGGCGCCTGCTGCTGGCGCAGCTGTGCCATCTTCTCCTCATGCTGCCTCTGCCTCTCATTCTCTTCGTGTTCGTATTTGAGCCTCGTCAGCTCAAACTCCATCCTCCTCTTCTCCAGCTCAGTCTCGATAGCTAAGTCTAACCTGCTGCTTGACCACACCGGCTCTGCTCCGCTCACCACAATGCGGGGTACCTGCAGACCCAGGTGCTCAGTCACCTCGTCGGTCTTCTGTTCCGGTGGCACTTGCGGCCTTTCTGCCTCCAGGATCTTCTCCAGTGGCTGTTCAGCCTTTGGGCCTTCCTGTTGCCCACTAGGCTCAGAGTGGGACTTCTTTTCAGTCACCTCTGGCAAGTAGACTTCCATGGCCAGCTGCAGCTCTATCCTCATCTTCCCCACCTCACCAAAGGTCTCAGAAAACGACTCGGCTGCGGCTTCTGCCTTGCTCCCCGTCGCCTTTGGGCCCACCACTCGGATATTTCCTTGCCGCAGGCGCAGCTTCTCCATGGTTTCCTCGTGCTGCCGCTGCTTCTCCTTGTCCTCGTACATTTTCCGCTCGTGCTGCCGCTGCCGCTCATTCTCCTCAGAGATTTGCTTCAGCTTGGCCAGCTCAAATTCCATGCGCATCTTCTCTAGCTCAATTTCCGTGATGGGGTCCAACTTGCTCCCGAGCTGCTCCTCGTCCCCTTGGCCAGGGGTTCTGTATGGCAAGTGCTGGCGTATGTTCTCCATCTTCTCCTCGTGTTGCCGCTGCTTGTCATTCTCCTCGTGCTGGCGCTTCAGAAGGGTCAGCTCAAAGTCTAAGCGCATCTTCTCCATTTCGCTGTCGGCTCCCTGGGTCTGCTTGGCGTTCTTCCGCTCCTGCTCCTTGGCTCCTTGGCCGTCCTTCTCCTCTCTGTGCTCATCCTTCTCCTCTTTGGCAACCGCGTCTAACGGCAGAGGGCTGCTGGCAGCTTCTAGCTGCCTTCTGGTCTCTAACGTTGTTCGTTGGTCTCCGTTAGCGAGTGTGTCAGTCACAATAGTGGAGATAGCTGGGGATCCTGAACCGTTGGCATCCTGAAACAGATTGCGGGTGGGGAAGGGAGAAGTCACACATGCATTTGTGAGAAGACATCATCCACAAAGATCACATCAGGGGGCGGGAAATTTAAGGAAAAAATTCAACTGGTTTTAATGCACTAGTGTCAGGCTTTGGGGAATCAGCTTCCTCCCCTGTGGCCATAAATGAGCAGATCAAACAAAAGGGAATTCTTACCAGTTTCTTTAATAAACACAGCAAAGGACAAAAGAAAGTGTCTACCCAGAGTGGTGGTGCTCTCAATTAAAACTTACACCCCCTCCATCCCTATTAATCATCGTAACTTCTATGTCTTGTAATCTGAGCTTGTACCCTCTGCGCTTTCTGTTCTGAGACTTCCTGAGCTCTTCTTGACCTTGAGAAGAGTGGATAAATGCTGTCCAATGACTGTGAATCTGTTAACCCTCTCTCTCCAAGTGTTTCTTTTCCTACCTGTTCCCCATCCAGTATTTCCCAGCTTCTGCCTTCTGAACTATGCCCCACTGCAAACCACTGTTTCAAATCTATACTGTCTTCCCGCTCCTGGAAAGATTCAGGAGCAGGGGGAGGGGGTTGCTCCCACCATTCCTTCTCAGTGCAGAGCTCCTCAGCACAGTCCGTGACAGCGAGGCCAAAATGGCTGTGTTGCACAAAAGGGCACAGCAACCTGGAGCAGGCCTCTTAGTTTGGCTGCCCCTGTTCTGTGGAACAGCATCCCAGTCCAAATATGAAGGCACCCACTATTCTTCACTTTCCCAAATGCTCCAACTTTTTCTGAACAAAATCTGGGACACCCACACCCACCATGATGCACCCCCCCCCCGGCCACCTCTCACTGCTCACACTACTTGCCCTCACCCTCCCAGCACTCGTCGCTTGCTTGCACCACTCACCCTCTCTCTAGATCCGGCATCCCCAAACTTCGGCCCTCCAGATGTTTTGGACTACAATTCCCAGATTCTCCCCGACCACTGGTCCTGTTAGCTAGGAATCATGGGAGTTATAGGCCAAAACATCTGGAGGGCCGCAGTTTGGGGATGCCTGATCTAGATGCTCTTGCCGGGCGGTCTGGCATTCAGCAGAGTCATGCCAGATCACTGGACTGGAAGGCTCTTTGGCGTGACCCTGCTGACAATCACTGGAGTGTGTGTCTCTTTGACCAAAAAACAGGACATTCTGGGATTGAAAGAAGAAGCCTAGATTGGCTTTTGGATACAGGATGTCCCACTAAAAATGGGACAGTGGGCTTTTCAGAAACAATGGAAGACATTTTTATTCTAACAAGCTTTCACAGCTGAATGGATGGAACTCTGCCATGGGTGTCTACTTCATACTGAAAGACATACATTGCAGTACGTTTCCAAGCATAAGTCTAAGTGTTGGTGCTGACCTTTAAAGCCCTAAATGGCCTCAGTTCTGTATACCTGAAGAAGTGTCTCCATCCCCATCATTCTGCCCGGACCCTGAAGTCCAGCTCTGAGGGCCTTCTGGCGGTTCCCTCACTGCGAGAAGTGAAGTTACCGGGAACCAGGCAGAGGGCCTTCTCGGTAGTGGCGCCTGCCCTGTGGAATGCCCGTGTGGTGTAGTGGTTAAGAGCGGTAGACTCGTAATCTGGGGAACCAGGTTCGCGTCTCTGCTCCTCCACATGCAGCTGCTGGGTGACCTTGGGCTAGTCACACTGGTCTGAAGTCTCTCAGCTCCACCCACCTCACAGAGTGTTTGTTGTGGGGGAGGAAGGGAAAGGAGATTGTGAGCCGCTTTGAGACTCCTTCGGGGAGTGATAAAGTGGGATATCAAATCCAAACTCTTCTTCTTCTCTTCTTCCCATCAAATGTCAAGGAAATAAACTACTATTTGACTTTTAGAAGATATCTGAATACAGACCCGTATAGGGAAGGTTTAATGTTTTATTACCTTTTTCGATACATTGGAAGCCACCCAGAGTGGCTAGGGCAAGTTAGTCAGATGAGTGGGGTACAGATATTTTTTATTACTATTAACCTTTATCTGCTGTTATTGTTATTTTGTTTTCAGCTGTCCCCCCCTCCCCCCTGTATTGTATTTTGCACATTACCTTGAGACGTACCAAAACTTTGTTGTTGGCATCCATCTGCCTCAAGAAGGATGTGAAAGTGTGTCAGAATAGTGAAATGGCATGGGAAGTTTAGATGGCAAGGGAAGATGAGGCAAATTCAGGGAGAATAAGCTAACAATGGCAAGATGGTTATGAGTCACGATAGCGATATGCTATCTGTAAGGTCTATCCGGAGACGGCTGTTGACCTCATATCCTGCTTGCAAGCCTTCCAGAGGCTTATGGTTGACCACTATAGGAAACAGGATGCTAGCTTAGCTAGGCCTTTGGTCTGATCCAGCAGAGTTCTTATTTTCTTAGCTTAGGTGGGTATGTTTTTGGTCAAATGAAGGACAAGATAGGAAGAGAAGGGGGATGGGGAGGAGGAGGAGGAAGCACAGGAGAAGATAAGGGGATTGCATATCAACAGAGTCAAAAGTCACCAAATGTCAATAAGATCAAGAAACAAGAGGAGGCCAATTGACTTCTAATCCAATCCCGCTGCAATGCAGGAATCTCAGCTAGAGCATCCATGACAGGTGGCCATCCAACCTCTGCCTAACAACCTGCAAGGAAGGAGAGTCCACAACCTCCTGAGGGAGTCTGTCCCACTGTCAAGCAGCTCTTAACTCTCAGAAAGTTCTTGCTGATGTTTAGTCGGAATCTCCTTTCTTGTAACTTGAAGCCACTAATTTGGGTCCCACCCTCCAGAGCAGGAGAAAACAAGCTTGCTCCATCTTCCATGTGGCAGCCCTTTCAATATTTGAAGATGGTTGTATAAAATGTTCAAACAAACAAACAAACAAACAAACAAACAAACTACATCAGCATTCTTGAATGTGTTTCTAGGGTGCATTTAGATAAAATACTCTGCTTTTCATTTCACATTTATTTATTTATAATGCTAATATCCCACCTTTCCTGCATGAAGCTTAAGGTGGTATCCATTGCTCCCCAACCTACCCTTTTTTTTAAAAAAAAGGATCGTCTCAGCAACCCTGTTGAATGGTCCTTAAGCCCACTTTGCGAGCGAGAGACCCAGGTTCAAATCACTGGGCTGGGCTTGGGCCAGCCGCTAGTTCTCAGCCTATTACACAGGGTTGTTGTGAGAATAAAATGCAGGAGGGGGACAAAAATAATTGTATGATGCTTGGGAAGAAAGGTGCGATATAAATGAAATAAAAATAAAAGACAAAGGAATCAGAGTGACGGATCTTACCATGGCGAAATTGGGCTCAGGGAGGCAAGAATCTTAACCACGGCACATGCAGAGATACAAATTTTCCCTCAATCGGACACCAGCTGCCCCTCTTTGCAAAACCAGGCCATGCAAATCCACATTCCAGGCCAACTGCCGTGATGATGTCACAAGATTCCGCACTCGGATTCTTCCTCACCCTCCCAAGCGACTCTGGCAAGAAACACATCCAGCTGCTAAGAATTTGGCCTGGGGTTCATTGAGCTGCTCATTCGCAGAGCACGTGGAAGAATCCGGTCAATTTCAGTTTCTCTCAGTTTCTCATCCCCCCCCCCAATCTTAGGGCCAGTTCTCCACATTTCCTTTTTATTTTTATTACATGTTTTAAAATTAATTTTCAATTACAAAAACCCAATATGCACCATACTATATTAACACCAAATAGCAGGCATAGACAACCTTGGCTCTCCAGATGTTTTGGAACTACAACTCCCATGTTCCCTGACCACTGGCCCTGTTAGCTAGGGATCATGGGAGTTGTAGTTCCAGAACATCTGGAGAGCCAAGGTTGCCTATGCCTGCCAAATAGCAATACCAATTCAAATACAAATCAGTTACATAGCCAATTATAAATTTTGGGTGGCTTCCCACGTGCTGTACTTCAAGGTCTTATTCCCTTTAATTCTGCCTCCAGACTGTTGCTCAAACCAAATACAATCCATCCTTGATTTAAAAAAAGTCTTATACCCCTGCTACAATAATTAACTTCAATTCACATTAACACGTATAATAATTTCTAAATTCCACATTTCCATGTCAGTTTGCAAATTCTTTTTTTAAAAAAAATCTCTTGTGAAAATTTGTTGGCATTTGAGAGTGAAATGCACACAATATGCAATTTTGTGCGCATTATAATTATTATGTTTTCCCCCTCAAAAGTGAAACTGAAAGCCATTTACAAAGGCACACGCAAAACAAATCCAAGCCTGCTAAAAGATAACCAGTAAATTAAGATCTAAAGATATGGGTGTATATGAACATTTTTGCTCAGCACTTGAAATGAAATAGTGATGATACCAAGCAGGCCTCCCTGTACACATTTTTTGCAAGCCATTTCCCTTAATATAATATTTTGTTGTAAATTTTCCCGAATATGTGCATTTTTATGTACACTTTGTCCTAGCATTTGCTGTTTTGCACACATTACTTGACTGTAGAACCGAACTGCAAAACTCAGAGAGGCAAGCATTTGGAAGGGTTTGTTTTGGTTCAGGTCTGGGTTCAAGAAGTGTGAATTGGGTCGATTTGTCTTTGAATGAGAACTAAATTGATTTTCTCTCCCAGGCCCATAAAAGCCCCCAGGCTGAATCCCTAGTGCATCTCTTGCTTAAAAGGCCATGGAGAAAATCCCTTCCTGAGACAATGGGGAGCTGCTGTCAGTCTCATACTGCTGGGCTAGAGGAGACCAATGGTCTCATTCCACATGAAGCAGCAAACCTAAGTTCTTTAGCGGATCCTGAGACCCTCTGTTGGAAACCTGATGCAAAGCAAGGTGAGCTTTTCAACATCAGGATGTGAGCAGCCACACAAGCTCAGAACACTTTGCCAAGTTAGTCTGGGTTGCCCTCTTGTCTTCTAGCACTTCAACCTGTGCCTTTTTAAGAGCAGTGTGATCAGCAAAAGCTCCCAAGTTACCATTCTTCTCTGCTTGAGAAGCTTTACTTGCAGATTTTTGTAGGTCAGACTTCTCTTGGTCTCTGCACGGGACAAATTCAGGCTGAGTGTATCCCCTTCCCTGCTACTTCTATTTCTGGTCAGCTGGAAAATCTATCTGAAGTGGCAGCCAGATCATGATGCTGGAAATCTCCTCGTTGAAGGAAGCCACTCCCTTTTTTGCTTGCAACCAGCATCTGTTGATCAGAAGTATAAACTGCCTTTGAACATGGATGTTCCATTCCTAGCTACTGCAGCAAAGTTTCATTCATAACTGCCATGGTACAGCTCTCATGTGGAATGGGCTGAATAGCGACCACAAAGTTACTGTGGTCAGTCACACACTAGAGAAAGGGGGGGGACACACAAGAGGGTCACACATTTGCATAAAATTTGCATTTTGTAGATCTACTGAGGACCTTCCTCTTTCATCAAGTCTTTGAAGTTGATATCTTTTCTAGTCTTCACCTGCATTGGAATTGTTTTTATGATTTTTTAAATTGTTTTTTTCACTCATTGGTTGTCATCCTGGGGTCCTTTGGAAGGAAGAGTGTGATATACTAAATAAACAAGCAGATGCCGATTCAGAAACAATCACTTTAATTTAAATCGAAATACAACCCATCTCAGTATAGTGGTTGTTGTTTAGTCGTTTAGTCGTGTCCGACTCTTCGTGACCCCATGGACCATAGCACGCCAGGCACTCCTGTCTTCCACTGCCTCCCTCAGTTTGGTCAAACTCATGTTCGTAGCTTCGAGAACACTGTCCAGTATAGTGGTAAAGACCTGTATTCCTGCTCAGTCTGTGTCCAGTGTTGATGCTCAGCGCCGAGGTCCTTACTCCCGCTTCTTGTGGCTGTTTTCAAACCAGATTAGTGTTGAATTTTGGAAACAACGGTAATGTAATACGTTACAATTAGCCCAGCATGTAAATTTAGTGGAATATTTATGGTTGCAGAGCGTTATTTAAAAATGTGTTTTCAATTAGGCGTGTATCCACAGAAGCATGAACCCTTTCCGTAACCAGGCACCCTGAGAATTATTTTGCAAGGAAGTGCAGTTTTCTACTGGGGGAAGGGAAGGGAAATAAAACATCAGCAAATAAGGAAATGAAATAAAATAAAATGAATTCCTTCCAGTAGCACCTTAGAGACCAACTAAGTTTGTTATTGGTATGAGTTTTTGTGTGCATGTACGAAATGAAAGACAGTGTTCACCTCTCCCTCAGATGCCACAATAGTGGCTTTGGAAGGCATGTTGCTGCAGCAGCCAGACAGATACTTGCAGATACTGAGAAGATACGTTGGAAAGAAAAACAGTGAGCAAATCGAAGGGGAGGAGTGGTGGAATAAGCAATGCCAACCTTCCCACCCCACCTGCACAGGCGGGGCAACACTCAGGTGATCATCAGAACAAGGTCTAACCCAAGACATGTACCTGGCTGAGGTGGGCTACAAGGTGACGCTGCCATTTCATGTTCAGAAGGCAACAAGACTGGCCACTGAATCAGCACCAGAGCAGTGACCTTCGCTCCACCTGAGGCTTGTTTAGGGGGCACAGGGCACTCCAGGTGGCATCTACAACTGGGGCCACTGACCCCTTGATAACTCTCCCTGCCCTCCAGCAACGTTCGCCTGAGGCAGCCACCTCACTCCTCCCCAAGGATGCCAACTTGAATAAAACATTGGGGCTTTCACCCTCTTTTAGTTTTGTGTTAGTTTTAATGTATGTGGCGTTTTTTTCTGTAAGTCGCTTTGAGTTACTTTTCATTTTTAAAAAGTGTCCAATAAGATCAATAAACAAACATTGTGATTACAGTGTGTTCTGTGGGAGGAGGAGCAGAATACATCCTTCTTGAGCCATCTATCTATATGGCCACTTATGATGTTACCAGTACTCTTTTAAAATAAAACAGACAATCCCCAAAGGCCTCTTAGCAACACTTGCCTTAACTGTTGTGGTAACTGGAAAATTATGACATCATCCCAGTGCGGAACTTTCTGACATCACTGTGGCAGTTTAGGAAAGAGCTTGTGGCTGGTATTTGAGCAGTGTGTGTCTGCTTCCCAGTACAAAATCCGCTATGGTAAGAAATCCCAGTAAGTTCTCTCTGTTTCAGGATGCGTAAAGATCGTGTGAAGAACCTTTGGCCCTCCAGGTGCTGTTGAACTACAACTCCCATCACCCCTTGGTCATGCTTGGTCGGGGCTGATGGGAGCTGTAGTTCAACAACATTTGGCGGACCAAAAGTCCCCCCACATCTGCCCTAGTGTTTCTAAGGTTGAGCACGTGCCATACATTTAAAGGTCCCCACCACAAAGAATCAGGGGAACTGTAGTTTCCCCCCTCACAGAGCTACATCTCCCAGCACCGTTAACGAATTACAGTTCTCAGGATTCTTTGGGAGTAAGCATGTATGTAGACAGATTGCATTTGTGGAGCCTAAATCTTGGAGGTAATGCTAAGGAACTCAGGTGGGTGCCATAGACATTATAAGAGAAGAAGGGAGGTGTTCATGGTAAGTTCTGGCAACTCTTTTTCTAGAAAAATAGCACTGTTTTAGGGGGGGGGAGATACAGGCATCTCCCTGCTTTGCAAGGGATCCATCCAGACTTCTGGGAGGAGCAATCTGCTCATATCCCATCAGCCCTCTGGGCAGAGAGGACAAGACAAGGTTGCATCCACTCTCCTCCTATGACTCCTGACAGATTTATCCTTAGGGGATGTGGCCCTTAATGGGGAAAATGTAGCCCACGCCTAATATCATGTTTACTTGCAAACCTGAGATGGGCTCAAGGCAGGTGAGATGGAACTTAGGGCATGATCTAGTAATACTACTACTACTGCTAGTACTACTACTACTACTAATTTTATTCTTTATACCCATCTGACTGGGTTGCCCCAGCCACTCTGGGCAGCTTCCATCATAATAAAAGCACAGCAAATGTTAAACATAAAAAAGCTTTCGGATACAGGACTGCCTCCAGATGTCTTCCAAAAGTTGTGTAGCTCTTTATTTCCTTGACATCTGGTGGAAGGGCGTTCCACAGAGAAGGTGCCACTACCGAGAAGGCCCTCTGCCTGGTTCCCTGTAACTTCACTTCTCGCAGTGAGAAGGCCCTCGGAGCTGGACCTCAGTATCTGGGCTGAACGATGGGGGTGGAGACATTCCCAAGTCAATACCTTTTAAGAGAGAGAGAGAGAGAGAGAGAGAGAGAGAGAGAGAGAGAGAGAGAGAGAGAGAGCGCTATGTCAATCAATTACTGGGAAAATTAGGTGCCTCCTTAACTCTCACTGAAATCAGGGTTGGATTTAGGATTGATGAGGCCCTAGGCTACTGAAGGTAATGGGGCCCTTTATGTGTCCAGCTGTTCTTTGCCAACAACAAATTGTCGCTGTTTTGTGTGTGTTGAAAATATGCTATATGCTATAGGTATCTAAAGCCATTTGCACATAACAAATTATTTTATCAAAGTATTTGTTGAACTTACCTTATATTTTGGAAATGTACATCCACGTTTTTTCCTTTAAATTTTTTTGGGGTCCCCAAGAGAGTTGGACCCCAAGCTATAGCTTGTTTAGCTTATCCATAAATCCAGCACTAGCTTATCCATAAATCCAGCACTGCCTGAAACCACTGAGATTTTTAAAAGTGTTTAATTTGGGCTGGGTTGTTTAAGGTTCCCTCCTCTAGCTTTAATTGTGCAGCTTGAAACTGTGTGATTGAATCCCACCCCAAAATAGTCGGAAGTGCCTTTTCAAGCCATTCATTCCACCCCTGATGCTTTTTTTTTTTTTTGGTGATGTTATCACATTCCTGGGTCATTCCTGCAAAGTTAAGGGCTGTAGCATCTGCTTCAGTTTGAAAGCACGCCAGTGCAAGTAAATAAATAGGTACCGCTGCTGCAGGAATGTCAAAGGCGTTTCCATGCCCTCTGGCTTCTGCGCCAGAATCGGTTGAGTCATGCTGGCCACATGACCCAGAAAGCTGTCTGCGGACAAACGCTGGCTCCCTCGGCCTGAAAGAGAGATGAGCGCCGCAACCCCATAGTCTCCTTTGAGTGGACTTAACCATACGGAGGGGGGGGTCATTTATATTTACCTTTACTCCCTATCTTCTGCTTCACCCCCTCAAGTAGTTGCATCTCCCAACTTAAATGAGTATGGGGGCTTTGCGTGGCGTGATCTTCCCATGTGTCTCCCTTGCCAGGTTGGCGCATGCTGGGTTCAAAGCATATTCAGGGGGCTCACTCCCTGCCATAAACAGTGGCAGTCAGGGAGGTTTGGAGGAGGCTGACTGTGAAACACTCATTCGATCCTGACTCACATGAGAAACTCATAGAATCATAGAATCATAGAGTTGGAAGAGACCACAAGGGCCATCCAGTCCAACCCCCTGCCAAGCAGGAAACACCATCAAAGCATTCTTGACATATGCCTGTCAAGCCTCTGCTTAAAGACCTCCAAAGAAGGAGAGACCACCACACTCCTTGGTAGCAAATTCCACTGCCGAACAGCTCTTACTGTCAGGAAGTTCTCCCTAATGTTTAGGTGGAATCTTCTTTCTTGAAGTTTGAATCCATTGCTCCGTGTCCGCTTCTCTGGAGCAGCAGAAAACAATCATTTGGTGAGCAGAAAACTCACTTTATAGTGTAACCCAATGTATCAAAATTGGGGGGAAGATGGCGTTGTGGAAGACCTGAGTGGCAAACTCTGAATCAGGCAGGTAACAATGGACAATACAAATTAAAACCAGTTGTCTTTGTGTCTGTGCTCGCATGTGTGCGCCTACACATACACACACCTGCTTTAAAAGTTTATTTATGTATGCCACTACTGCGGTTCTTGTTTCGTTCGCCCAAAAATGGGAAACGAGCGAAGTCCCAACTGAAGAAGAATGGCAACTTAAACTGATGGAACATGTGCAGTTTGCAGACCTAACATATAGAATAAGCGAACAAGAAGAACATATGTTTAACGAAGAATGAAAAATGTTTATTGAATATATGGAGGGAAATTGTGTTTATTTGAAAACGTGGGCAGCATTGAGATAAATTCAACACTGTAATTAAGTTTTGATGGATGTAATAATGGAATAATGAATGGTTTGGTTTATATCTATATATATATATATATAAATGTTCCCACTGCGTGCGCGGATGTCCCACCCTTGCACTGTAGCTGCTGAACCGAATTGCACCAAATTAGGACAAAGCATACCTTTCCCATCAGGGAGGGATCTAGCATAAAAAATTATCAAAAAACCACACCTTTCATACCTAAAATAATGATTCAACACAAAAAAGTGGCGCCCAAATTATACATCACCAGCAGAAGCTCTGAAGACTCCAGAAGCATCCAATAGAAAGGCAGATCTCCAAGGGCGGGGCCAAATCGTTACGTCATCAACAACTGCCAAAACGGCCGTTCCACCTCCAAAGCCAAAGCCCAAAGCCTCTCCCGGTGGCTGCATTAATAAACGCCTGGTAGCATTAGGCAGTCGTCCATCATTTCCCCTAACACGCACTTGGGGGCACGGTGAGGGGTTTTTGCTTTTTAATTTAGTGGGCATTGTGTCACATGCGAGGCTGCGGCCCCTTTTAACCTAGGCTTTATACTATGACTGATATTATAGGCTTTATAGATAGGCTTTATACTATGACTGATTGGAAGCCTCTGCGTCTTTTAAAAAAAAACACAACCATGCACTTTCTCTCCACAGTATAAATCCTTGGATATTTGCAGTGGCCAATTCCCCCCCCCCCCCCGATTTACAATCCCCTACCTTCCCCTCGACACTTCCTGGGTTTTTTATGGAACCGAGCAGCTCGGGCGCTTCGGAACACGCCTTCTGTTGCTACGGGGCTGTAGGGCTTCGCTATTTGAGCCCCCCCCGGTTGGGATTTTAAAAGTAGTTCTCTGGGTCCCAGGGTGCATCATCACCCCCGATCCTTTTCTTTGCCCAAACAGACCTCTCCCCCCTAGCTTTGGGCTTTGCCCAAACGGACCTCTCCCCACCTTCCTCAACACCAAATACTCCTCAATTATACCCACAATAAAAACCATAAAAATAAAAAGTTACAAACAACACATTAAAAAAACAAAATACATCCCATCCTACATTCCAAAAATTTACACCAAAAATAAAAGAGCAAAAAACAGCCACCCACACCAAAATGATACACTACACGCCAAAATAAATGACAACCCCAACTAGAGAAATAAAACATCGCAAACAGCACAATAAAGAAAAAACCAACACCACATCCTACATTCAAATCACCTACTGCAAAATTAGAAAATCCAAATACCAAAAAACCCCACAAAACACACAACAAAGCCCAAATCATACAATACCCACCAAAATAAATGACAACCCCAAAAATAAAATACAGTAAAACAATAATAACATCTGCTTCTCATGTTCTTATTTCAAATTTTTAAAATCTAAATATATAAAAATGTTCATGATGAGTGCGCAGGGGCCAATGTATGGAGATACAGGGGGGAGGGGACAACACTCCCTGGGGACAACAGAGGGCTCAGACAAAAGTAAATACTGGGAAATAGAACCCAGAAACTGACAGTTCCTTCTCCAAGGGTGGGGGCCAATGTAGGAAGATACGGGGGAGGGGCCAACACTCCCCAGGGACAACAGAAGGCTCAGAAAGGGGGTGGGGGAGGAGGGGGCAGGATAAGTCATGTGTCCGGACAGAGTGGGGGGAATCACAGGAAAGAACCACAGCAACGCGTGGCTGGGCCAGCTAGTAAAATATACAGGGATTTATGTTATGCAAAATGAACCATGGAAAGAGAAGAAGGGAAGTCATTGATATTTTAAGGTTGTTTCAATGAATATTCCAAAATGTGAAACAGAAAATTTAATCAAAATTATAGAAAACAAACAAACAAACAAACAACCATAAACTGCCCTGAATCCCCAACTGTTTTATAACAGGAAGTATCCAGAGAACCCCATTGCTCATCAGATTTCTCCAACTTTGAGACGGAATCTGTGCACCAAAGAGACAAGGAGATTCAAGCAGATCTGGATCGCACCAGCAATGTGGAAGGGTCTGAATATTCTTACCAAGGAGGCAGTGTAGGGTTCAAGGAGATGCAAACTGAGATTGAGTTTGCTGTGCAGATAACCCCAATTAAAGATTTGAAAAAGCATCGGGAAAGGATGGTAAGTGGCAACGGATGTGGGGCAAGGATTCCTTGGCTCTGGGAATCCAGTTGAACTCCCATCCTTTTGATGGGAGATGACGGTTACACAGATCCAGCGGTCACTACATCTGCAACCAATGAGGGCTGGAGGTCTGTGAGGCATGTGGGGGGAAACGGCCTTGACCCAGCTGCACATTCAGCAAAGTGTGAGAAGAGAAGGGAAGAGAAGAGATGTTTCTGCTTGCAGTTGGGGTTCCTCGGGCCATTTTCTTAACATAGAGAAGTATCTGTTCATCAGGACTCACGTAAGAACACACTCTGTGCGGAGCTGCCCTTATATTTCATCTGGAAGCTGCAACGAGTACAGAATGCAGTGGTCACAATCCTCATGGGAGCAGATTATTGGCAATGTGATTTCTGCTGCAGAGAGAGAGCTGTGCTGGTTGCCAATTTGCTACCAGGAAAGCTTCAAGATTCCTGTGTTAATTCGCAAAGCCCTAGAGCACCATCAGATGTCAAGGAAATAAGCAGCTGTCTGACTTTTGGAAGACATCTGAAGGCAGCCCTGTATAGGGAAGTTTTTAATGTTTGATGTCTTGCTATGAATTTGTTGGAAGCTGCCCAGAGTGGATAGGGTCAGATGGGAGGCATCATCATAATCAGATGGGAGGTATAGTAATAATAATAATAATAATAATAATAATAATAATAATAATAATAATAATAATGGGACCAAGGTACCTTAAGGGCCATACACAACCCTTATACACAATGATAGAGCATGGTATCTATAGTACGGTAGGTGCCAATGCTAAGGCTGATATCCCTCAAGAGTTTAAGAAGAGCCCAGCTGAAGGACCAGCCACTCTAGCACCAGCGCTTGCCATAGCAGCTAATCAAATGCCTCCATCAAATTCTGGAACATGCCCATGGCCCATGTAGTCCATCATCCTGCTCTCATGGTAGCCAAATGGCTTCTCCATCTGACCCTTTCCTGCGGTTTTGTGGTATTTTCTGCACTGTGAATTGCCGTTATATTTGTGGATTATGGTTTAGTAATTATTTATTCTAATCAATAAGGGGAGTGTGGATTTGCATGGCCTGGTTTTGCAAAGCGGGGCAGCTGGTGTCCGATTGAGGGGAAATTTGTATCTCTGCATGTGCCGTGGTTAAGATTCTTTCCCCCCTGGGCTCCATTTCGCCATGGTAAGATCCAGGTGGCGCTGTGGGCTAAACCACTGAGCCTAGGGCTTGCTGATCAGAAGGTTGGCGGTTCGAATCCCTGTGACGGGGTGAGCTCCTGTTGCTTGGTTCCAGCTCCTGCCAACCTAGCAGTTTGAAAGCACGTCAAAATGCAAGTAGATAAATAGGAACCGCTACAGCGGGAAGGTAAACGGCGTTTCCATGTGCTGCTCTGGTTCGCCAGAAGCGGCTTTGTCATGCTGGCCACATGACCTGGAAGCTATACGCCGGCTCCCTCGGCCAATAATGCTAGATGAGCGTGCAACCCCAGAGTCGGTCACGACTGGACCTAATGGTCAGGGGTCCCTTTACCTTTACCTTAAGATCCGTCACTCTCATTTCTTTGTCTTTTATTTTTATTTCATTTACATCGCACCTTTCTTCCCAGGCATCATACAATTATTTTTGTCTCCCTCCTGCATTTAATTCTCACAACAACCCTGTGTAATAGGCTGAGAACTAGCGGCTGGCCCAAGCCCAGCCCAGTGATTTGAACCTGGGTCTCTCACTCGCAAAGTGGGCTTAAGGGCCAGTCACTTTCTGTCAGCTTAACCTACGCCACAGGGTTGCTGAGACAATTTTTTTAAAAAAGGATAGGTTGGGGAGCAATGGATACCACCTTAAGCTTCATGCAGGAAAGGTGGGATATCAGCATTATAAATAAATAAATGTGCAATGAAAAGCAGAGTATTTTATCTAAATGCACCCTACAAAAACATTCAAGAATGCTGATGCAGTTTGTTTGTTTGTTTGTTTGAACAATTTATACAACCATCTTCAAATATTGAAAGGGCTGTCACATGGAAGATGGAGCAAGCTTGTTTTCTCCTGCTCTGGAGGGTGGGACCCGAATTACAGTAGTGGCTTCAAGTTACAAGAAAGGAGATTCCGACTAAACATCAGCAAGAACTTTCTGAGAGTTAAGAGCTGCTCAACAGTGGGACAGACTCCCTCAGGAGGTTGTGGACTCTCCTTCCTTGCAGGTTCTTAGGCAGAGGTTGGATGGCCATCTGTCATGGATGCTCTAGCTGAGATTCCTGCATTGCAGCGGGATTGGATTAGAAGTCAATTGGCCTCCTCTTGTTTCTTGATCTTATTGACATTTGGTGACTTTTGACTCTGTTGATATGCAATCCCCTTATCTTCTTCTGCACTTCCGCCTCTTCCTCCCCATCCCCCTTCTCTTCCTATCTTGTCCTTCATTTGACCAAAAATATACCCACCTAAGCTAAGAAAATAAGAACTCTGCTGGATCAGACCAAAGGCCTAGCTAAGCTAGCATCCTGTTTCCTACTGTGGGTCAACCATAAGCCTCTGGAAGGCTTGCAAGCAGGATATGAGGTCAACAGCCGTCTCCGGATAGACCTTACAGATAGCATATCGCTATCGTGACTCATAACCATCTAGCCATTGATAGCTTATTCTCCATGAATTGGCCTCATCTTCCCATGCCATCTAAACTTCCCATCCCATTTTACTATTCTGACACACCTTCACATCCTTCTCGAGGCAGATGGATACCAACAACAAAGTTTTGGTACGTCTCAAGGTAATGTGCAAAATACAATACAGCGGGGAGGGGGGGACAGACAGCTGAAAACAACATAAAAATAACAGCAGATAAAATTTAATAATAACAAAATATTTGTACCCCACCCATCAAAGTTGCCCTAGCTACTCTGGGTGGCTTCCAATGTATCGAAAAAGGTAATAAAACATTAAAAAAACCTTCCCTTTACAGGGCTGTCTTCAGATATCTTCTAAAAGTCAAATAGTAGTTTATTTCCTTGACATTTGATGGGAGGACATTCCACAGGGCAGGCGCCACTACCAAGGCCCTCCGCCTGGTTCCCTGTAACTTCACTTCTCGCAGTGAGGGAACCGCCAGAAGGCACTCAGAGCTGGACTTCAGGGTCCGGGCAGAACGATGGGAGTGGAGACGCTCCTTCAGGTATACGGGACTGAGGCCATTTGGGGCTTTAAAGGTCAGCACAACACTTATGCTTGGAAACGTACTGGGAGCCAATGTACGTCATTCAGTATGAAGTAGACACCCATGGCAGAGTTCCATCCATTCAGCTGTGAAAGCTTGTTAGAAGAAAAATGTCTTCCATTGTTTCTTGAAAGCCCACTGTCCCACATCCGGTATCCAAAAGCCAATCCAGGCTTCTGTTTCAATCCCAGAATGTCCTGTTTTTCGGTCAAAGAGACACTCACTCTGGCGATTGTCAGCAGAGTCGTGCCAAAGCCCCTTCCAGTCCAGTGATCTGGCATGACTCTGCTGAATGCCAGAGCGCCAGGCAAGAGCATCTAGATCAGGCATCCCCAAACTGCGGCCCTCCAGATGTTTTGGCCTATAACTCCCATGATTCCTAGCTAACAGGACCAGTGGTCGGCGAATCTGGGAATTGTAGTCCAGAACATCTGGAGGGCCGAAGTTTGGGGGTGCCTGATCTAGAGCGAGGGTGAGTGGTGCAAGCAAGCGACGAGTGCTGGGAAGGTGAGGACAAGTAGTGTGAGCAGTGAGAGGTGGCGGGGGGGCAGCATGGTGCGTGTGGGTGTCCCGGATTTTGTTCAGAAAAAGTTGGAGCATTTGGGAAAGTGAAGAATAGTGGGTGCCTTCATATTTGGACTGGGATGCTGTTCCACAGAACAGGGGCAGCCAAACTAAGAGGCCTGCACCAAGTTGCTACGGAGTGGGGCCCTTATGTGCAACACAGCCATTTTGGCCTCGCTGTCACACACTGTACTGAGGAGCTCTGCACTGAGGAGGAATGGTGGGAGCCACCCCCTCCCCCTGCTCCTGAATCTTACCAGGAGTGGGAAGACAGTATAGATTTGAAACAGTGGTTTGCAGTGGGGCATAGTTCAGAAGGCAGAAGCTGGGAAATACTGGATGGGGAACAGCTAGGAGAGGAACACTGGAAGAGAGAGGGTTAACAGATTCACAGTCATTGGACAGCATTTATCCACTCTTCTCAAGGTCAAGAAGAGCTCAGGAAGTCTCAGAACAGAAAGTGCAGAGGGTACAAACTCAGATTACAAGACGTAAGAGTTACGTAGATTAATAGGGATGGAGGGGGTGTAAGCTTTAATTGCGAGCACCGCCACTCTGAGTAGACACTTTCTTTTGTCCTTTGCTGTGTTTATTAAAGAAACTGGTAAAAATTCCCTTTTGTTTGACCTGCTCATTTATGGCCACAGGGGAGGAAGCCGATTCCCCAAAGCCTGACACTCATGCATTAAAACCAGTTGAATTTTTTCCTTAACTTTCCCGCCCCCTAATGTGATCTTTGTCGATGATGTCTTCTCAGAAATGCATGTGTGACTTCTCCCTTCCCCACCCGCAATCTGTTTCAGGATGCCAACGGTTCAGGATCCCCAGCTATCCCCGCTATTGTGACTGATACGCTTGCTAATGGAGACCAACAAACACCGTTAGGGACCAGAAGGCAGCTAGAAGCCACCAGCAGCCCTCTGCCATTAGACGCGGTTGCCAAAGAGGAGAAGGATGAGCACAGAGAGGATAAGGATGGCCAAGGAGCCAAAGAGCAGGAGCAGGTGCCCCGAATTGTGGTGAGCGGAGGAGGAGAGTCGGAGTGGTCAAGCAGCAGGTTGAACTTAGCCAACGAGACTGAGCTGGAGAAGAGGAGGATGGAGTTTGAGCTGACGAGGCTCAAATACGAGCACGAAGAGAACGAGAGGCAGCGGCAGCATGAGGAGAAGATGGAGCAGCTGCGCCAGCAGCAGGCGCCACCCAAGAAGGTAAAGGGGATACCGGGAGGTAAGAAGGGAGGTTGTGGTAATACCGGATCGCAAGCCTTTTTCTAGCCCTCTTGTATTCAGAGACCTTTCACTCTGGCTCGCCTCTTACCTGCTCTTGTGGGGAGGACTGTAAAATGCAAATCACGTCCTTTGACAAATACAGCCTCCTCCAGACGGGTGCTTTATTGCAGGTGGATTCCACAATATGTTACTGACACAATGGCAGCTCCCAAGTGGTGGGTTTTTATCCTGCTCTAGTTTGTTCTCTGGTGTTCCCACAGTGCTGCCACTTTATTTCAGTCTGGAGGGACTACAGCATGACAAAAGCCAAACGGAACTAAACCAGAACGCTTGCGCTATATAAAAAAGTTACGGGACGTGAGCAGGAAGCTGAGGGATCGGCACTACAGTCATACCTCATGATATGTCCGCTTCATGTTGCGTCTTTTCAGGTTACGGACGCGCCGAACCCGGAAATCCCAGACTGGGTTACTTCCGGGTTCGATGCGTCTGTAACCTGCACGCATGCACAGAAGCACCGCATTGAGCCACGCGTGTGCGCAGGAGCCCCGCTTCATGTTGCGGCCTTTTCATGTTGCCAGAATGGATCCCGTTTGCAACATGAGGTACCACTGTAATCGGAAATGAACCAATGCGACCACTTGGAAGTTTTCGTAGGCACAAATGGTATTGAAAGCAGGGTCTGTGTGACCATCCCAATAGCATCATGAGCACAAATAATCACAAATGTGGAATAAAAAAGGACATCTGGATAGGTCTCTAGTTAACACAGCCTTTTTAACTCAGTGTTTAATTTGGGCTGGGTTGTTTAAGGTTCCCTCCTCTCACCCCCTAGCTTTAATCGTGCAGCTTGAAGCTGTGATTGAATCCCACCCAAAAATAGTCCGGAAGTCCCTTTTGAAGCCATTCATTCCACCCCTACCTGAGATGCTTTTTTGTGATGTTGTCACATTCCTGGGTCATCCCTGCAGAGTTAGGTGCTGTCTGACTTTTGGAAGACATCTGAAGGCAGCCCTGTATAGGGAAGTTTTTAATGTTTGATGTCTTGCTGTGTTTTAATTTGTTGGAAGCTGCCCAGAGTGGATAGGGTAACCGAGTCTGATGGGAAGCATCATCATCATCAGATGGGAGGAACAACAACAACAACAACAATAATAATAATAATAATAATAATAATAATAATAATAATCGGACCAAGGTACCTTGAGGGCCATGTGATCCCTTATACACAAGCGGAGATCTGTTTCAAACCACTTGCGAAATTGCAAGATAAACAGCAGAAGCAGCTGGAAATTTATTTAACCCGTCCAACCTCACAAGCTTCCAAATGGCTGGTGGAGTAAGAAAAGCTTTAAAAATAACCTAAAGATGCTGATAGAACTAGCCATCCCTAGTAGACAACTCCTTGCTCCAGCTTCTAAAAAGGGCTGTTGCTTATAGGCTTCATGGAGGCATTTGATTCGCCGCTAAAGGGAAACGGCGGTGCTGGAGTAGACGGACCTTCAGCAGGACTCTTCTTTGGTTCTTTTGCATCCACACATCACATTCAGCCCCACAGCCTGTGCCTACCCTATGGTGGGTACCATGGAAATTGTGGGACTCCAGGCCCCATCAATCCAATAACATCTGGAGGGCCTTGTTTCCCCCACTCCCGATATAAATCAATGGAATTTAAGCTGAGCCCATTTACAAGGTCTATGAAGATGCGAGGCTCCCTGGGTTCAATGGGAATGTGTTTATTGTATTGCAGGCTGTTTGGGTAGCTGGTCATAGGGAGTGTTTTGTTAACAGACACCTCTTTTTCCTCCCCCCCCCACCCCTGTTTCTCCCCCCCCCTCCCACAGATTGGACAACAGCTCCACGAACTCCTTCAGCCCCAGAACGAGTATGCCTTATTTTTTTTCTGCTTCATCTTTATCCACTTTATTTACACAGCCAGGGAGCTGGCTTTCTATTTTATTATGAAACACGACATATTCTGCTTTGCCATTTTGATGTGTTTCGTTTTCAAGAAGATTTTACTGGATTACATAAGTGGGAGAAACTAATCACGAAACAGCAGCAGACTCTAGACAGCAGAGAAAAAAAGAGGACAAGGAACTTCCTGGTGTTTATGTATCTCTGTTCTATCGACTTTCCTTCCCTCCTCTTTAGAATTTCCCCCTTTTAGAATTTTAGAATTTCCCCCTTTTCAAACGCATGCGATGATTACAAGATTTGGCTTGGCTGTCTTAAGTGCACTGGTAGTTCTCTCTATCAAATGCCCCTGCTGAGTGTTGTTGTTGTTGTGTTGAGTGTTGTTGTGTTGTTGTTGTTGTTGCTGTATTCCTTTCCTATTCAGTTATAGGCTCATCCATTGCAGCCATCCCACCTGAGCCTGTCACAGTTATTAAAATTAATAAATTGGCCTAGTATTTTTTTTAAAAAAAACCTTATTCTATTTGCACATTTTTATGTATCTCCATTCAATCACCTTTCCTTCCCTCCTCTTTAGAATTTCCCCCTTTTCAATTAAACAAAAAAACAAAACTGATTTTATTTGCACAATTTTTTCTTTGAAAAGGGGGGTATAGGAAGCAGGGCCCTGGAAATGTTTGAAAAGGGCTGGGTAAGGGGAGACACAAGACACTCCAGTAATATGCCTGGCAGGCAGAATATCAACAGATTCCTGCATTGCAGGGGATGGACTAGATGACCCTTGAGGTCCCTTCCAACTCTACGATTCTATGATAGGTAAAACATTCCCAGAATTGAATTTCCATACTAGAAAATACTTACTTTGTGCAAGCCGCATAGCTGTTCAGGCCATGAGACATCACTTGCTTTTTCTTGTACATATAGTTCTCATGGCAAGCTGCTCCTGTTGAGAGACAGTTAATCCCTTTAGCAGGGAAAACACAGGAAATGCCTCACATTCCTTCCTTCTAATCGTTTAGCAAAAGCTATTAAGTGACCTTAGCAATGGCGGTGCCTCCATCACTGCCTAATAAGCTTTAGAATGTTGCCTCCACATTTTGCTTTCTAACTTTGTTGATAGATGTCCAATTCACTTCCTTCTTTTAATTGAAGGCTAAGAGTCCAGGCCTCCTGCTGGCTGGCTGGGTAGGTGAGAATGGACATGAAGATGAACTAGCAATTGTTCAAGCTTCTACCCCAAAGTGAACTTTATTCACCTTTAGTGTATTCAGCTATTATAGGAACTACTTTCTGGTGTCATACAGATATTTTTCAACTAGTTTAGTGAATTTTTCATCATTTTATCAAAGCACTGATAAAAAGATGTAGAGAAGCAGGATAGGGAGAAGGTTTTCTTCTCCAATCACAATACAAGAATGGTTCCCACAATTTCTCCGTATACAGAAATGGTATACAGAAACAGGCAACAGTAGGAACACGGGGAGCTGTCTTACACCTTTGTCAAACCATTGTTCATCTATCTCAGAATTGTCTACACTGTCCGGTTTTAGACGAATAGGGAAGGCTGGAGGGATTTAATTCAGGTCACAATTTAAAGGCAAATCTACCTACTTCACACTTTGCGAAACAGTTTGTGACTTGAAACTCGGGAGACATTTGCACTAAAATGCTGGTAAATTTTCAAAAGGATGCTTTTAAAAAACCACACACAATTGATGTGGAAAGGTGTAGAACTGAACCTAAGGTGGGCGAAATGAGAAAGTGAGAAAGTGAGCTGAAATTGAGTGCTTTTGCCCAAACCCAGACATGGGTCTCTCCTAGCCATTTGTTGAGATGTTGGAGATCGTACCAGGGACCTTCTGCATGCAAAGGAGGGGGTATTCCTCTGATCTATGACTCTGTGCAAGTAACAAGCAACAGTTTGGTTTCTGGCCATGAATAAGACTGTCATGTAAGGCTAGGGTTTCTCATACACAGATGGAAAAGTATTACAGAAGCACACCATTTTAGGACTAATCTTTCTTTAAACAGATTCCTTTTCTTCTGGGTAATGATAATTACCCTGTTAAAAGAAATGGGGGTGAATGGGTGAGCAGGAAAACCCCACGTAGCTGCTCTGTGACCTACATAGCTCCAGTAAAGCAAGATCAGGTCGATAAATTAATTAATCCCCCCCTGACTTGAAGATGGTCATCCCAGGAAGAAGGCTGCTTGCAAATGCATCTCTGACGCGAGCATCGCTTATCTGTCAAGAAACTCCACCCCTTACAAGCTAGAGGCAGCAGCAACTCTCTTAAGAGCAACGGGAAGGGGGAAAGCAGTTGGATGATTTGTGGCGCCGAGGAGCTGAGTTAATGCTCCACTTCCAAGACTGCGGAGGGAAAAAGGGAACTGCTGGATTTTAAACGCTGCCTCCAGGATTAGCTGGACAGGGCCAGGATGCAAAGGTAAGTTGCATGGCATTTATTTGTGGGGAAATGCACCGAAAGAAAGGAAAGAAAGAAAGAAAGAAAGAAAGAAAGAAAGAAAGAAAGAAAGAAAGAAAGAAAGAAAGAAAGAAAGAAAGAAAGAAGGAGAGAGAAAGAAAGAGAAAGCAGCATCCTTGAGTTGGTGCATTGTTTACCTGCTTGTCAGCCTAAGATCTTTAAGAGCCAATATTGTGCATTGGCTAAGAGCAGAGGAACTGCATAGACCTCTGGGGTCCCACGCAGCAGACTGAGTCTCAGGGCTTCCAGTTGTGCAGATTTATTTTATTTTATTTGTATATTTTATTTGTATATCACCCTCCATACACAGATCTCAAGGCAGCTCCCAATATAGAAATTCGAGTTACCACATTTTGCAGAAAGTAATGTAATATACATTACCATCTAAATAGCCTCCCCCCCCCCTGGTCAGGCCATTAAGACTGGAGTCTAAAACTGCCCAACTGGCTAAGAGAATGAGCTGGAGGGTCTTTTGTTCAAATCTCACTTCTGCAATGAACTCACCAGCTGGCCTTAGGTGAGACATTGTTCCCTGAGCCTCAGTCTCCCCATCCGTAATATGGGGATAATATAAGAGTGACTTACGGAACAGCGTCAATGTGAGGATTATAAGGCGGATGTATAGCAACGATGCAAAGATGCCAAGTTTTTAATTCATTGATGACTTGCTTAATTTCTTAATGAACTGAGTTGTTATATTGCATCTGTTGTGGACCCGTCGTGGGTGGAATGCTTGCAGTAAAGGTCCGTATATAAATAAATGTGACTTGAACCATGATTATTGTCATTGTTAGGACTTGCTATTCTTAGGAATGCAGGTAAACCTAGATTGTCTACTCGGGATTTAGCTGATTCCTGACACTTTTTTATTCTATCATCCAGTTGTGGGAAGCGGCATTTCTGCCTTTCCCATAAACCCTCTGCCTTTACAGCTGCACAAGAGACAGCGGATTTTCCCCGCCTGCCTCCCAACAAGGAGAGGCAAGATTGGGGAAAGCTTCACCTGTTGATTTTCTGCCTCTGCAAGCTTGTTAAAGGCACAGAACTCCTCCGGCTGTGAAATGTGAGGATCCTGCAGAGGGCATTGCTAGCACCAAAGCTGTCAAAGTCTGCCCTCTTGTGCCCCTGATGGGGTACTGCATTTGCCCTGTGCAGATGTCGGGCACCGAACCCACCCATGAGCATGCGAGAGGGTAGTTGGGGAAGTTGGGAGGATCCATGCTTTTAAGGTCCCCTGAGTATGTAAATGGAAGCATGCAAAAGCTTCCATTAATTAAAAGCTCCAAGGAAGGAGAGTCCACAACCTCACAAGAGAGACCATTCCACTGTCAAACAGCTCTTTCTGTCAGCTCTTACTTTTTTTCTGTTAATTTGACTAATATCCAAATGCTGCTGCTTAAGAAACATTAGTTCGTCTTGATTAAATATTACAGTCAGTTTCTGTCTTTGGGGGGGGGGGGGAACGGAACATCTTAAGGTACATACCCTTGCAGATATTTACATTGTGCAGCATGAAGCGACTGGAAGCATAAGAACTGACTCCTTTTGGAAGTAAAGACTTGTCCAGGCCCATAAAAAAATATTGTTCAAAGTTTACTTGCAGAACTCTTCAAAAACAAAACAGAAACATCAAAGATACATCAAAAACATCCATATGATATCTTGTGCTGTCCAGCACAGGCTCAGCATCTTACAAAATATGAAATAATCCAGTGACAGAAAAGTATACTGAAAAGTGTGGAAGAAAGGAAGGAATAACAAAGAGAGCCCACAAGGAATCCGGGGTGAATGCTCGGTGCTGTAAAACCAACCCTCAACAAAATCAGAGCAAATGCTCAATAAATACCAGACACGATCATATTTCCAGGTATGTTTGGTGCAAACAAATCAGGATGGTGCTCAATGAGTAGATCATATGGAGGAGCCTCTAGAGCAGGCATCCCCAAACTGCGGCCCTCCAGATGTTTTGGCCTACAACTCCCATGATCCCTAGCTAAGAGTACCAGTGGTCAGGGATGATGGGAATTGTAGTCCAAAACATCTGGAGGGCCGATGTTTGGGGATGCCTACTCTACAGCAAGCACAGGCAACCTTCAGCCCTCCAGATAGATGTTTTGGCCTACAACTCCCATGATCCCTAGCTAAGAGTACCAGTGGTCAGGGATGATGGGAATTGTAGTCCAAAACATCTGGAGGGTCGATGTTTGGGGATGCCTGCTCTAGAGCAAGCACAGGCAACCTTAGGCCCTCCAGATGTTTTGGCCTACAACTCCCATGATCCCTAGCTAACAGGACCAGTGGTCAGGGATGGTGGGAATTGTAGTCCAAAACATCTGGAAGGCCAAAGGTTGTCTTATGCCTGTTCTAGAGCAGGGATGTCCACAACCAGTCGACCGTGATCGACAGGTCGATCCCTGGGTGATATTGGTTGATCGCGGTCGAATGCTAGCTCATTTATGTTCTCTTGGGTAGATTAGCTGTGAAATAAATGTGTCTGTCCCCTCACTGTTTCCTTCAGTCACGCAGGATTGCTAAAATGGAAGACGGTTTTAGTGCTGCCCGGCTTTCGTTTCAGTGAGCGATTTTCATCTTTTAAAAAAATCACCTCTGCCTCGGGTCCCCCCCCCCCCAAAGCTCCACCTGAACCCCTAAAAGCTCAACAACTGTGACCTGAACCCCTAAGAAAGGTCAACAACTTTGCACTGCCATTGAGAAGTCTGAACTCCTCCCACAAAAAAATGGGTAGATCACTGCCATTCCCACCCCCCACCCCACCCCCGGGAGTAGATTGCAGTCTCTTGGGAGCTGGACGTCCCTGCTCTAGAGTATAGGCTGTTTTCCAATAGAGGTGTTTGAGCAGGTCTCTACTCCCTCACTGTTAATCTTCATAAATTAAGGACTCCTCCAGAGTGGTGGGTTTTGTGTATGCATCTTCTAACACGCCATTGACACAATGATAGCGCATCAGTGATGGATTTATAGTGACGCATCATTGGGCGAAGAATTGATGCTTTTGAATTATGGTGCTGGAGGAGACTCTTGAGAGTCCCATGGACTGCAAGAAGATCAAATCTATTCATTCCTAAGGAAATCAGCCCTAAGTGCCTACTGGAAGGACAGATCCTGAAGCTGTGGCTCCAATACTTTGGCCACCTCATGAAAAGAGAAGACTCCCTGGAAAAGACGCAGATGTTGGGAAAGATTGAGGGCACATTCTGCTTTGTGAGTTGTTCTGCGATGCTTCCCTAAAGTTCTTGCACTATTGCTGCATGGAGGGGCACCCAGAACTATAGCACAGCAGAAGCAGGACAAGAAAACAATAAAAACCCAGAACAAGTTTGGTATGGAAGTTAAAAGGGTTTTTGCAGAAAGTCACAGGCATGCACAGATTGGAAACAAAGTGGTACGTCTGTCCCGAAACCTTTGCAAGCAGGCACAAAGTGTACCGAAAGCGGGGTTGCATACAAATGCCCAGATACCATCATAAGCAGAAATAATCTTGAATGCACACTAGAGGGTTGTGTGTGTGTTCATGTGTACATTTCCAGTACACACCTGTTGCTGCAAAGAGAAGGAGAAGATCAGAAATGGTTGCTGGTTGAGAAGTGCTCTTTCAGGGTGATCTCACCATTACTTGTCTAGGGGAGAACTTCGGGAATCTTTGGTAATACGGCGCTCTGTGCGAGGCCAAAATTTGGTGACCCCAAATGCATCTTCTCAGTTTTGGATCTTCTCAGTTTTGCACCACCTCACGCAGCTGTGATCTTTATTCTGGTTGATGAATTCCTTATTGGTATCCTGGGAAACTCAGGGCCCCACAAATATATTTGAAAATATCTGATGAAAGCTATATATTCTATTGCTTGACTTGCCAGTGGCAATCTTTTTGTTACTATATTGTTGGGGGTATTTGGGTTCAGTCCTGCTTGGGCTCCAGAGAGGGAGGGTTGTTAGCTCTGTGGCAGAACACCGGTTGTCCACACAGGAAGTCCCAGACTCAGTCCCTGATGACTCCACTTAAAGCAGGAATGGCCAACTTGGTGCCCTCCAGATGTTGTTGGACTCCAACTCCCATCAGCCCCAGCCGGCATGGCCTACAGTCAGGGATGAAGGGAGTTGTTGTCCAACAACTTCAGGAAGGCACCAAGTTGGCTACGCTTGTGTTGGAGCAGGATTTCCCAAACTTGGGTCTCCAGCTGTTTTTGAACTACAGTTCCCATCACCCTTGACTACTTGTCCTGCTAGCTAGGGATGATGGGAATTGTAGGAGCTAGAGTGGGTGATGCTCTGACTCAGTATAAGTTTCCTATGTTCCCAGGAGGGAATGAAATCTTACATTCAGTTACCCTGCAGCAAATTGCATAAAAATAAATAAATCGCCATGAAAATTCACCTGCCTTTTAATGTGAATTTCTTCTGATAAAGACATTTCGTATGCAGTTTTGCTAATGCAGTATACACATGTTTACAAGCAATTTCCCCAAATATAATGGTTTTTTGGGTACATTATTCTCACTAACCTGTTAATTTTCATGCACACCTTCCCGAAATATATACATTTTTTGTAAACATGGTTTGTTTGGAGAAGTGCATTGCAAAATTCAGATATGTGCAAATTTCAAAGACGGGTTGGGTTTCTGTTCTCATATTGTTGCAGAAAGCGCAGAATTGATAGATTCGACCTTTGAACTGAATTTATCTCCCATCAAGTCAGATCTAGCAGAATGGGAAAATAAGGATGCCCAGTCCTTTAATGTCCCTTTTGTGCTAGACCAGTAATGTCTACGTTGACTGGCAGCGGTTATCCAGGGTTCTCTCTCTCTCTCAGCCCAACCTGGAGGTGCCAGAGATTGGACATGAGACCTTGTTGAATATGGGGCAGGTGCTCTGCTAGTGAGCTACAGCAATTTTCCAATCCTTGCTCAGAATAATATTGCAACATCATTTGATGCACACAAGTAATTTTAATCCTCTACCTTACATGGTGCCTTCCAGCTGTTTTGACCTGCAGCACCAGAGATCATGGCCAATGGTCAGGGATAATGGGAGTCGTAGTTATGCAGCATCTGAAGGGTACCATATTGACTACCTGTGCCTTAGCATCCTGGATAGCTCAGTTGGTTAGAGCATGGTGCTGATATTGCCAAGGTTGCAGGTTCGATCCCCGTAAGGGACAGTTGCATATTCCTGCATTGCAGGGGCTTGGATGAGACGATTCTCAAACTCCCTTCCAACTCTTTTATACTATGAGAAGCAGACGGGACTTGGGATGGCCAGAGACCGATGAGCACCCAGTTCACCACAAGGTGGCAGTCTTCCCCAGCAAAAGTTAATCCGCAGTCCTTTCAGCTGCCTGATCCATGTTCATCATAACCTTTATCTTTAATTTAGAACAAGGCCTACCGCCTGTTGTCTTGGCAAATATTTGTATTAGCACACTTGCAAAGGCTTGCAAAAGCAAATCTTCTTTTTCAAGAAAAGGTTATGTAGATGCCCGAAACATCTAGGGAGTCATGTTATTGATAAATAATACAGAATCGCCAGTCAGTGTGGCCGGGACTGTCAGGAATTGGCTGGACAGTGAGGAGTGGGAGAAGGGGAGCTGGAGATTGATTTGGGAGAACAGATCAGACATCGGAAGGGGGGAGTGCTGTAATAGCAAGGAGGCAAGAGGAAGAGTCAGGAGAAGGTGCAGGATTGGAAAGTGAAGAAGAGGTGCAGGAGGTGTAGAGTCAAGGGCTTCGACACCTCCTGCTGCCCCCACCTCTCCTGCTCCACTGTCTGCCTGGACCAGGAGAGGGCTGAAGTGGGAAGAGCGGAAACAGGTTTCATGCAGGCATGGTCTTCGTCTGATTGTGCGCTGTTCAGATGGGGGAGATACATAAGCTGAGGTTGGGGGCGGGGCCTCTGTTGCGGCAACTGCCTCATCAGGTGCACACCTAGGAGTAGTTAAGAGATGTAGGACTGATGGACATGCCCCATGTGAAATGTGGGCTCTGCCACAGCGTTATGATATGAACCAACCAACCTGTTAGGTATACGTAGGAAGTTGCCTTATACTTAGTCAGATCCGTGGTCCATCTAGCTTGCTACTGTCTACACTGGCTTTTTCTGGCTTCGGAGCACCGCTGGGCAGTTGGCTGGGTGGCGAAGCGCTCTTGCTCCCAGCTCGATTTGGGTCGTGGGGAGTTCAGCGGTTTCCCCAGTTGACACACCGGGTGTCCCTGGTTCCCCCTCGGCAGTGGCAGTGGCAGCGGCAGTCTCAGCAGCCCGGAGCCAGCCTGGTAGCGCAGTTGGCTCTGGCTGACTTCAGGAGCTGCTCACTGCTGTGGCGCCCGCCATTTTGCCTTGCCAGAAGTTCCCATATGATGTGTCTTTGTGCCATTGAACCAATCACGCAACATTCATTCTCTACTAATAAATCTACAACACTTAAAATATAGATCCGCGGACATTAAATGAAATCCGGGGACATTCCCGGGTGGATTTTGTCCGGGGTCAGATTTGTAAATCCAGGGACTGTCCCCGGGAAATGGGGACGTCTGGTAACCATAGAGAAAGCCCCACTGAAATGAGAGGCTCTTTCTTGTGTGTAAGCATGCCTGGGAATGGGCTGCACGAGAGCAAAGCTGCATTTTGGCTTACTCTTCCAAGTTCCATATATATAGATTGCTGTTGTCAAGAGAGTAAAATAAAATGACTAAGATCTGCCTCCTCCTTTTGCAATTTTCCATCAATTGCCTGAATAACTAGCTTTTGTCACAGGTTTCCAAACTTGTTTTGTTGCCTGAGCAGATGAATGAAAAGGGCAGTTTTCTTCCCATTGCATTCTCAGAAAGAAATCAAAATCCATCTTAAAATGATACCTTTGGGAGAAATGTGTGTGACTTCTTTCTTTCTTTCTTTCTTTCTTTCTTTCTTTCTTTCTTTCTTTCTTTCTTTCTTTCTTTCTTTCTTTCTTTCTTTCTTTCTCTCTCTCTCTCTCTCTCTCTCTCTCTCTCTCTCTCTCTCTCTCTCTCTCTCTTCCGATTTAATGTTGTTGTTGTTGTTTAGTCGTTCAGTCGTGTCCGACGCTTCGTGACCGATTTAATAAGGTTCTTATAAGCACAATTTCATAGAATCGCAGAATCATAGAATTGTAGAGTTGGAAGGGACCACTAGGGTCATCTAGTCCAACCCCCTGCAATGCAGGAATCTTTAACCCAACGTGGGGCTTGAACCCAGGCCCTGGGAGTGATAGTCAAGAAGGTTGTTATAATTACTGGCTTGATCTGATAAGAGCTGCCTCCAAATCAGATTATCATATTGATGTAGTAAAGAAAGGGGTAGGGTTTCAGTTGTTGAGAAATAATGTATGATCTACTGTATTTCAGGTTGTTGTGACATTTTTTTGTAAGTGAAATTTATATTTTTCTTCTTTGCATTTGTTGTAAGTCACCTTGAGACCCTTGTGGTATAAGGTGATGTGTAAACACCAATTGAGATCATTTTACACTTTTTGGCCCTTGCGAAAATCATTCCTGTTTAGACAAGCCTAACCAGATGCCAAATTGAGTAATTTTAATCTGTTTTAGTACTTTAGCTTTTGTTTACTTTAAAGTAGGATTGCATTTCTTTATTTTTTCTGTTTTATCTTTTGTAAACGGAGGTCTTCTTTTACAATCAAGCGGCGTGCAATTTTATGAAATAAATAAGAATTCTTAAGAGGTTTGAAGAGAGTTGCTTGCAGACTTTTAATTTTATCTCATTACTTTTGCTTTTTGTTTTTTAAAAAAAATGCATATCCCAGCTCCTGCCAACCTAGCAGTTCGAAAGCACATCAAAGTGCAAGTAGATTAAATAGGTACCACTACAGCGGGAAGGTAAACGGCGTTTCCGTGTGCTGCTCTGGTTCGCCAGAAGCGGCTTTGTCATGCTGGCCACATGACCTGGAAGCTGTAGGCCGGCTCCCTCGGCCAATAACGCGAGATGAGTCGGTCACAACTGAGCCTGATGGTCAGGGGTCTCTTTACCTTTATTCATTTTAAAGGTAAAGGTAAAGGGACCCCTGACCATTAGGCCCAGTCGTGATCGACTCTGGGGTTGCGCACTCATCTCGCATTATTGGCCAAGGGAGCCGGCGTATAGCTTCCAGGTCATGTGGCCAGCATGGCAAAGCCACTTCCGGTGAACCAGAGCGGCACACGGAAACGCCGTTTACCTTCCCACTGTAGTGGTTCCTATTTATCTACTTGCATTTTGATGTGCTTTCGAACTGCTAGGTTGGCAGGAGCTGGGACCAAGCAACGGGAGCTCACCCCGACCTTCTAATCAGCAAGCCCTAGGCTCAGTGGTTTAACCCACAGCGCCACCTGGGTCATTTTAAAAAGTATCAAATCCGATTACAATTAACATATCCACATGCAATTAAAAACCATGTGTAACATTTTAAAATCTGAGAACATCTAAAGTTCACAAATTTCATCAGGATCTTCAAAAATGACACATGAAGCCGCCATTGTTTTTCCCACGAGAATCTTTCGTTTTGCGGTTGCTTGGGGAAGTTGCTTCAGCAACTTAAGACGAAGTGGTGGGTTTTCTTTCTTTTTGATTATTATTATTTAGAAAGAAGACTCAACCACCGGTGAAACCAACATCTAGCTTAAGCGTGCTAGAGAGTGTCAACTTCATCTGGTCTCGTGATGACCAACAGGAAACCTACATGAACCATATTATTCAGGTGAAAGATAGGTCACACTGAAACCACAACCTTCTGTGGTTTTGCATTCTCATATATGTCTGGCAACATCTTATACTGGGGTTGGTGGGTGGAGTCTGGTTAAACGACTTCACACTGAACTTTTGAGCTTCAGATCTCGGAAGTTGACATGACAATTGTTTTGCATCTTGCATAACATTTGGGCTAACCTTTGATGTGGGAAAATGGGCAAGCTTTTATGAAAAAGCACATTTTCAGCATCTTGGTCGATTGTGAGTGCCACAGCTTTGAAACCCTCTTTTCCTGCAGCTCAGAGGTGGGGCAGGAAACCAGATTCTGTTTGCATTTAAAGGAGGAATCTACCAAATTCACACTTTCTGAAGCAAAATGTGTGCCTGGGAGCCAGCTCTCCTTCAGAGTTCACACTTCATTAAATCTGTGGTGTAACTGTCCAATCAAGCAACATTTAGAAAAATGCACTTATTGGGGGAAAGTGGCTTGCAAACGTATGTGCATTAGTCCAAACCGCATACACAAATGTGTTTGTTGGGAGACATTCACCCTAAAATGCTGGTGGATTTTCACGAGGGTTTTAAAAACTGAAATCCTCAAATTGCTGCTAAAATGTGGAGAGCCGAATTTGAGATGAGAAAAATAGGCATCTGAGAGAACTGGAACGGACTGATCCTTTCATTGCTACTCAGAACACAAGAAAGAATTCCGTTAAGTCTGCATTTAAAAAAAACAACTGATACACCAGGCCAACATGAATCAAAATGAAACTGTACATTGGATTTTGCACTTCTTCAATTTTTGTGATATGGTTCTTATCTATATCTATCTATCTATCTATCTATCTATCTATCTATCTATCTATCTATCTATCTATCTATCTATCTAAGCTATTTATCTATCTCTCTATCTAATCTAATTTGTCTGTCTAATTTATTGCTTGAGTGGCATATGAAAGATGAACAGGTGAAATCTGTAATGATTGATTGGGCTAAAGATGTGGGGCACAACATTATGTTGGAGGATTGGGAGAGGTTGTGGAAAAAAGGTATTAAGTTTACAGCATGTAATACTCTGAGAGAAAATATGATGAAAATGATGTACAGATGGTATTTAACACCGGTTAAGTTAGCAAAAATAAATGCTGGAAATGTAAAGAGGTGGAAGGAACCTTTTACTACTCGTGGTGGAAACTTTTACCACAAGGAACCTTTCACCCCAAAGTAAAAGACTTCTGGGAAAAGATTTATAATGAATTGAAAAAGGTGTTGAAAAACACATTTATTAAGAAACCAGAAGCCTTTTTACTTGGTATAGTAGGGGAAGAAATTCCCAAAAACAATGTTACTTTTTTTATATGTCACAACAGCAGCGAGAATAGATAGCCAAGAACTGGAAGATACAAGAATTACCAACTGTGGAAGAATGGCAAATGAAGATGATGGACTTTATGGAACTTGCTGAACTGTCCAGGACAGTGTTTCTCAACCACTGTTCCGCGGCACACTAGTGTGCCGCAAGATGTTGCCTGGTGTGCCGTGGGAGAATTACTTTATATATAGTCAATATAGGCACAGAGTTAATTTTTTTAACATTTTCTAATGGTGGTGTGCCTCGTGATTTTTTTCATGAAACAAGTGTGCCTTTGCCCCAAAAAGGTTGAGAAAGACTGGTCCAGGAGACTGCGTGACCAGGGAGAAGAGACGGTGGAAGAAGATTGGAAGAAATTCAAAATTAATTTTTAAAAAATTGCAATATTTGATAACCTGGAAAATTTTTGGAAGTTGTTATAGGCTGTAGGTGTAAAAATAGTGGTTAGTATTTAGGAATTTATATATTAATGAAATTTAGATATTGAGAGAAAATTAGGTAAGGATAAGAAAAATAATGTGGTTAAAATTATGATTTAAAAATGGCTAAAGTTGATATAAAATGAAGCTCAGATAGGGGGGATTTGAGGAAGTCACCTCAAATGTTAAAGAAATAAGATTTATATGTGTGAAAATGTTTGTATCTTTTGTATCTTTTTTGTCTTTTGTCTTTTTGTTTTTATGTGGTATTTTTGTCATTGTATTGTTGTGTAACGTTTTATCTGTTTGTTGTATGTTATTAGTATAAAATGAATAATTTTTTTTTTAAAAAAAAGCATGTTGGCGTGTGTGTGTTAAGAAATCAGGGACTGATGTAAACTCAAGAATTGTTATTCGGAATAACTTGAAGATGTAAACAAAGTATCAGCTATGGTTCTCCACCTGTAATATGGGATTAATAACGGTAACTCGTTCTATAGTTTTTGGAAGGATTACTGAGACACTGGAGGAATCTAGACACATATAAAAAACGCTGTGAACACACTTTCTAAAAATAATTATAATATAAAAATATATATTGAATTTGCCATAAACTCACAATCTCCATCTAGTGTCACATTTGCAGAATGCACTTAAAACGCACTGAAAACATTCTATTTGCAGCTGAATAGTTGAGTCCCCAGTGTGCGATTTGCATTGAGTTTTTAGCAGGGGGCAGGGAGTGCTACAAATTCTAATCTGGGAAAGGGCCATCATGGATTAAGGATAATCTCCCTTTTCCTTTGTTTTAAAAATGCTGCGCTTGGCAATCGGTTTGTAAAAACCTGCTACAACAAATCAGGGCTCGCCAACCTCAGAAGCATCAACGTTTTCGGCCCCCGCCTCCAGCTCCCCTCCGGAGTCGTGCATTATTAGCTCTGAAATTGAGCGCAGCCATACGTTCTGTTGCCTCTTGTCATTTTCCTGGCTCTGCAGGGGAAGCGACAGCAGGAAGGAGCTGCACACCTGCACAGTCTTTTTTAGTCCGTCCAAACCATTTACACTCTTTATGGGAGTTATTTGCCTGGCAGGCCTCTCCTGAGCACCATCTGAGGTGAGCTACTCGGATCGAGAGTAACTCAATTAGGTGGCAACTCTTTGGGCAGTACTCCAGTGACTCAGTCATCTGGGCACTTAGCTGTAATGCACCCATTTGTGTTGACAGGCGGAGTCCCCCAAACCCCAGGCGACCCCTGAGCGGAATAATGACTCAAGGGATTATTCTGAGTCTGAGTCTAGATCTAGGGAAGTAATAGTACCAGTGTATTCTGCTCTGGTCAGACTTCACCTGGAGTACTGTGTCCAGTTCTGGGCACCACAGTTCAAGAAGGATACTGACAAGCTGGAACGTGTCCAGAAGAGGGCAACCAAAATGGTCAAAGGCCTGGAAATGATGCCTTATGAAGAACGGCTTAGGGAGCTGGGTATGTTTAGCTTGGAGAAGAGAAGGTTAAGGGGTGATATGATAGCCATGTTCAAATATATAAAAGGATGTCATATGGAGGAGGGAGAAAGATTTCTGCTCCTCCAGAAAAGCGGAAACGGAGCAATGGATTCAAACTTCAAGAAAGAAGATTCCACCTAAACATTAGGAAGAACTTCCTGACAGTAAGAGCTGTTTGGCAGTGGAATTTGCTGCCAAGGAGTGTAGTGGAGTCTCCTTCTTTGGAGGTCTTTAAGCAGAGGCTTGACAGGCATATGTCAAGAATGCTTTGATGGTGTTTCCTGCTCGGCAGGGGGTTGGACTGGATGGCCCTTGTGGTCTCTTCCAACTCTATGATTCTATGATTCTATGACAACTTGCTATGGGATTAAAATTGGCCACAGCTTTATTAAGATTCTGATGTAGGGAGACCTTGGTTCAGGCGTTGGGCGTTTATCCTTCCCAGTCCCCAGCTGGGAGACTTCAGGGTTATCCAGAATGTGTGGGGATTGGGCTGGCTCTGGAGAACATATGTTCAAGCAGAGAGCCCACCCCCCCCCCCGTTCACCACCGTTGGAGGGGAGAGCAATGACAACCTCTCGGCATATGGCCCTCAAGCACCCTTTAACGGGGAACCCTGGTATCACTGCCGCAAAGGGGGGCGTGGGTCACTGCTTCACGCCCCCCCCCCATTTAGGAAGATAGGCTAAAGGATTCTGCCCAAGGCCTAAAACCGCCAAAGTTGTGACGTTTTGCTACGGGAAAGGCGAAACCTGCCAATGCAGGAAAATTCCTTTCCGGCCCTTCAACAGCGGCCTTGACCTTGACGTAGCAGCGCCTGCGTACCCGTGGAGAAGGGGTTAACCTGCAAAAGAAGACTTAATTGAGGGAGTGGAGGGTGGGAAAAGCTCTTGAGCCGACTGCCGCTTCCCAGATAAGCTACACCTTCTGTTGTGTGGGCAGGGCGGTCCCTCCCCTTACCTGCCCAGTCTCCTGGCAACGCCTCCCCAGGCTGGATTGGGCGGTTGACTGAGGTAGGCGGAGACCCCAGGTATCCTGCCTGGGGAGGATGAAGTAGGGGCGTAGCCAGGATGAAAATCAGGGGGGGCAAGGGGCGGGGAGCAAGGGGCGGGGCCAAGGGGCGGGGGCGGGGCCACATCGGAGCAGCCCGAAATCGGGCTGCTCCGACTACCTCCTCCCCCTCCGCGATAGGAAGGGACGAGGGGGAGCCAGGATCAGCCCGAAATCGGGCTGCTCCGACTCCCTCCTCCCCCTCCACGATCGGAAGGGACGAGGGGGAGCCAGGATCAGCCCGAAATCGGGCTGCTCCGACTCCCTCCTCCCCCTCCGCGATAGGAAGGGACGAGGGGGAGCCAGGATCAGCCCGAAATCGGGCTGCTCCGACTCCCTCCTCCCCCTCCGCGATAGGAAGGGACGAGGGGGAGCCAGGATCAGCCCGAAATCGGGCTGCTCCGATCCCCTCCTCCCCCTCTGCAATCGCTGGGGCAGGTGGAGGGAAAGCCCCAGAGCCGCGCAAAGCGGTTGCCTGGCTTTCCCTCCGCCCGCCCCACAGCCAGTCGGCTAGAAGGGACGTCTCCCTTCTCCCTTGCTGGCTGTGGGGTGGAGGGAGGGAAAGCCAGCCAAACGCTTTGCGCGGCTCTGGTGCTTTCCCGCCGCCCGCCCCACAGCCAGCCAGGGAGAAGGGAGACGGCACCGGGCGGGCAGTGGGGCAGGCTGGCCAGTGGCCCTGCTTCTAGGGGGGGCAATTGCCCCCTCCTGCCCCCCCTGCCTACGCCCATGGGATGAAGCCAGTCCTGAACTACCAGGAGCCGCACTGGGATCCAGGAGGCTGCGCACGACCACGCAAAAGTCACCTGCCATTTGATGTGGGGAGCGGTCATTGCATGCTGAGCAGGCCGGTTCGGGGCCTAGCTAGCAGTTCCAGTCCAGGGGTAGGGAACCATTTTCAGCAGCCTGCTGTAGGCAGGGGGTCACATGCCTGTGGCGGGTGGGGCCAGAAGCAAAAGTGGGACACACACACACACACACACACACACACACACACACACACACACACCCCTGGCACCAGAGAGCTATTGTCATCCAGACTTTACAGCTATCTGAGGAATTTAGCCCGAGGGCTGCTAGCACTTGCGTAAGATTGCTGTGGCTTCCCTCTTCTGAGCCAAGACTCCTGAGCCACTTGAGCAATTCATTAAAGGCAGACGTAAATCGCTTCTGCCCCTCCCACTCTGGCCTGGTAAACCTCAAGGAAACATTAATAGTTGGTTTTGTGTCAAGAGGAGGGCCCCTACAAAATCCTGGTGCATAAGAGCTTTCTTCTGAGTTGTAGTTTATTTATTTGATTATTCATACCGCCTTCAAGGTGGACCCAGGTGGCGCTGTGGGTTAAACCACTGAGCCTAGGGCTTGCTGATCAGAAGGTCGGCGGTTCGAATCCCTGTGACGGGGTGAGCTCCCGTTGCTTGGTCCCAGCTCCTGCCAACCTAGCAGTTCGAAAGCACGTCAAAATGCAAGTAGATAAATAGGAACCGCTATAGCGGGAAGGTAAACAGTGTTTCCGTGTGCTGCTCTGGTTTGCCAGAAGCGGCTTTGTCATGCTGGCCACATGACCTGGAAGCTATACGCCGGCTCCCTCGGCCAATAATGCGAGATGAGCGTGCAACCCCAGAGTCGGTCACGACTGGACCTAATGGTCAGGGGTCCCTTTACCTTACCGCCTTCAAAATTTGGTGTTCATCACTCCGGGCCTATTGCTAAGGGCTTCCCCCAAGCCTCTGGTTGGCCACTGTGAGAACATAGCGCTGGACTGGAAGGGCTCCTCTTACTTTCTGATTTGCAGCACAGGTATTATTAAAATTGCTTTAATGCTCTCTTGAGTACATACCCTCCAAGTGTTCCCAAGCTTGCTAATGGAGACTGTTGTGCCTTCAATCAACTTGTCAGTTTGCCCTTAGGATCATCCCTTTGCTAACAGAAAGCTCACCTGTAGCTGAACTGCTCTCTCAGTACATCATCAAAACAAAACACACACACACACACACACACACACACACAGGCATTTGCTGGCAGCTTAATTAGCTGCACATCACACCTGAAGCAAAATGACAATTTCAGTGTCGCTGATGTATTAATTCTACCTGTATGTAACACCAGAAGTGCCTTGTTGGGCAATTGTGCCAAAAACTTCCCTCTCACGTTATTCACATTTCTTTTCTTTTATATTATTTTTTTCACTGAAAACTTTTAATAAAACGGAAATATTTGATTATGGAAGTGGAGGTTTTACGCTTTGTTTCAAGCAGAGGGAGTAAGCAATGGACATTAATGGGGCCGGCCCAGGAAATTTGGGGCAGATCTACAAAAAGGTAAAGGTAAAAGTAAAGAACCCCTGGACGGTTAAGTCCAGTCAAAGGCAACTATGGGGTTGCAGTGCTCATCTCACTTTTCAGGCCAAGGTAGCCGGCGTTTGTCCACAGACACCTTTTGGGGTCATGAGGCCAGCATGACTAAACCGCTTCTGGCACAACAGGACACCATGACAGAAACCAGAGTGCACAGAAATGCCATTTACCTTCCCGCTGCAGTGGTACCTATTTATCTACTTGCACTGGCGTGCTTTCAAATTGCTAGGATGGCAGGAGCTGGGACAGAGCAAGGGGTGCTCACCCCGTTGCAGGGATTCGAACTGCTGACCTTCTGATCGGCAAGCCCAAGAGGCTCAGTGGTTTAGACCATAGTGCCCCCCGTGTCCCACCTACAGCATACATGGAAAGCACATCTAACACACGTTTAAAGCACATGCGTAATCAGTGGGGCCTGTCTTGGCCCTTCTCTTCTCTTGCCACGTCAATCCGGACATCTTTCGCTCCACCTCCCTCGTTTTATCCCACCTAAGAGTGGCTGCAATGGACTGCAAGAAGATCAAACCTATCCATTCTTAAGGAAATCAGCCCTAAGCACTCACTGGAAGGACAGATCCTGAAGCTGAGGCTCCAATACTTTGGCCACCTCATGAGAAGAGAAGACTCCCTGGAAAATACACTGATGTTGGGAAAGATGGAGGGCACTGGGAGAAGGGGACGACAGAGGACGAGATGGTTGGACAGTGTTCTCGAAGCTACCAACATGAGTCTGACCAAACTGCGGGAGGCAGTGGAAGACTGGCGTGCTCTGGTCCATGGGGTCACGAAGAGTCGGACATGACTAAACGACAACAAAGAGTGGCTGCAAACCAATCTACAGTTAGATTCTCGCGAATTATGCTTAGCCTTCCAGGCTGCAGGAGATACGGCAATGCTGACGTTGGGGCGCTCACTCTGTGTGTGTCTTTTAGGTGCACAGTACCCGCCAACAGCCATCCGCCGGGCTCCCCAGTTGCCATCTCTCGCCCAATCCCATGACCTTCTTGCCATCGCTGCCTTCCTGCCCATCTGCCCTGCCCATCTGGCCACGTTGTGTTGCAAATAATGGCACGGCAGTGTTCGGCGCCAGCTGTGCGGCTCCACGGCGCCCAATTCCCTCAGCTGCGTGCAGGACGTGGTGCCTGCTGAGGTCACCGTCATGTGAGGCCGCTGGCCTTGCAGCTGTACGGAAGAGGCCACGCTGCCCTTCGTGACTCCGGGAGATGTGTGCCTGTTGTTGGATCCTTGCAACAATGCAAGAGGGGTTAAGGGCGCTTGCAGCAACACTGGGGCCATTCATGCCATCAAACTGAAGATTGTCGGAGCAGTAGGGGGGAAATGCCCAAGTCAGAGGCGAGTTCTGGACATGCTGCAATGGCAACTGGGCACAAAAACACATACACACCAATGGAGACACATTTGGTGTAGCCCTGATTGAGCCTGGATTTGAACAGCCTTTAGCACCTGCGCCTCCAGGAAAAATATGGCCCGTACTCCTTTTCCCATCCGGATATTTCAGTGATGGGAAACCTCTCTTTCAGTTGACTTTCTCCCTCTTAAACTCCCAGGAAGCTTTTATTCGGGGAGACCATGAAGGGCAAGTTTCTGACCAGCAGCATGATTTTATGTATGTCTACTCAAGCTAACTAGTTCAAGGGGGCTTAATTGTTTGTCGTATTGTACCATTTGCATTTAAATGTTTGTCACTTAGAGGCATTTTGCATTAGGCAAGGCATAGATTATCAGTAAAAGCAGTAAAGCTAGTAAGAGTTAATGTCAATCCTATTACTTTGCCAGTCATGGGACTGCAAAAACCTGCCCCTTTTAATTTTGTTTTCCTTCCCTCTGGAAGAGCAACTAAATGTGTTCTGGCCGTACCGAAGCAAGTTGCAGCCTCCGCTGTGAAACTACAAACAGAAGAACTCCACGCTACAGCATTCTATTACAGACCCAACTTGTCCTTTTTTAAATAAACAACAACAACAAACAACTGGAAATGCTGGAAATTTGTAACGGGAGTTGTTCAGCGTAGCCATCGCTAGAGAAACATGCCATTTCCTTTTCTCTTGCATGAATTCACTTTGATGGTTGGAGTCTCTGTTCCCGTATTGGAAAGATGACAGTTCAATGACCTTCTTCGAAAGTTAACCTGGTGAAAAGGGAGAGCACCTTTTCACAGCGTGGCTTTGGAGAGGCACGCTATGCTATTGTTCTCTCATTAGTCACACATCTTTTTTGCGGTTAGTAATTAGTTAGCTCTTTGCTGAGAGCTGTTTGCCGAGAGCTCTTTGCCGAGAGCTGAACTCTTTGCTTTGTACCAGGTCGGCTTCCAACATTAAGCAATATTTATGTGCGGTCTGCTCTTTAATGCATCCATTCATCACATTTATATACTCCGGCCTGGCAAAGTGAGGTTTGTGCAACAGCCACAGTACTGGCAAAGGACCCAAGAAAACTCCCACTTTGCAGCCAAGTAATTTGCAGATAGCGGGAAATTATTCTTGGTTTGCATACTCTACCTATTCTGGTTTAGGTAGGTTGTCTGTAGACTCAGCTAGACTGGTAAAGAAAAAGCGGTTAATATGTGTTGTGTAAGCGATATAACATTGTGCCACCAGATAGCGATGTGGAGTCCCCCTTTTCTCTACCAGCTTTCCCTGTTTAAATTTACAATGCTTTAAACTGAAACGCTTCTTTGATGTGTCTAGATCAGGGGTCAGCAAACTTTTTCAGCAGGGGGCCAATCCACTGACCCTCAGACCTTGTGGGGGGCCGGACTATATTTTGAAAAAAATATATGAACGAATTCCTATGCCCCACAAATAACCCAGAGATGCATTTTAAATAAAAGGACACATTCTACTCATGTAAAAACATGCTGATTCCCGGACCATCCGTGGGCCGGATTTAGAAGGCGATTGCGCTGCATCTGGCCCCCGGGCCTTAGTTTGGGGACCCCGGGTCTAGATCCAGCCCATGTGTCCTGTTGTACAGAGGAAAGTCCTACATTTGAGGGACATTGGATGACTCAGGACAGACAAAAACCTTGGGATAGCTCATTGGTAGAGCATGAGTCCCTTAATCTCAGGGCCGTCAGTTCGAGCCCAACGTTGGGCAAAAAAATACCCCTACATTGCAGGGGGTTGGGCTAGATGATTCTCGTGGTCCCTTCCAACTCTATGATTCTATAAAAAGCACTTCATCACACAACACATAGATAAATTGTGGGATTCACTCCTGCAAGATGTAGCAACAGCGCACCAACTTGGGTGGTTTTAAAAAGAAGATTAGATGAATTCTTGCAGGAGAAACCTATTGATATCTATTAGCCACAATGCCTGTGTTCTACCTCATAGAATCATAGAATCATAGAATTGGAAGAGACCACAAGGACCATCCAGTCCAACCCCCTGCCAAGCAGGAAACACCATCAAAGCATTCTTGACATATGCCTGCCAAGCCTCTGCTTAAAGACCTCCAAAGAAGGAGACTCCACCACACTCCTTGGTAGCAAATACCACTGCCGAACAGCTCTTACTGTCAGGAATTTCTTGAAGAAAGTTTATCTTCTTTCTGACCTCAACTGTCAGAGGCAAAAAAATAATAATAAAAAATCCTTCCAGTAGCACCTTAGAGACCAACTAAGTTTGTCATTGGTATGAGCTTTCGTGTGCATGCACACTTCTTCAGATATCTGTCGGAGGCAGTAAGTCTCTGAGAAACAGTTGCTGGGAATTGCAGAAAGGGAAAGTTCTGATCTGCAAGTTTTCCATCGTCATCTGTTTGGCTTCTTTTAGTACAGGATGCTAAACCAGGTGAACCTTTGCTCGGATCCAGCAGGGCTCTTCATATGATAGTTCTCTGTTTGAAGGTGTCCTCTGCTTGAATAATAATAATAATAATAATAATTTATTTTTACCCCACCCATCTGGCTGGGTTTCCCCAGCCACTCTGGGCAGCTCCCAACAGAATATTAAAAACACGATAAGACAGCAGCCATTAAATACTTCGCTAAACAGGACTGCCTTCAGATGTCTTCTAAAGGTCAGATAGTTGCTTATTTCCTTGACATCTGATGGGAGGTCGTCCCACAGGGTGGGCGCCACTACCGAGAAGGCCCTCTGCCTGGTTCCCTGTAACCTCACTTCTCGCAGGGAGGGAACCGCCAGAAGGCCCCCGGAGCTGGACCTCAGTGTCTGGGCTGAACGATGGGGGATGGAGATGCTCCTTCAGGTACACTGGGCCAAGGTTGTTGAAGGGTTGCCTGTTCAAGTCCGGTTTCAAGAGCCCTAAAAAGGGGCAGGCAGAAGAGACAGGAGGGAGCTGACCTATGAGCCGCCCTCTTGTGATCAGGAGCCCTGAAAAACATTATGCAGAGGAAGAATCACACACCCTCCAACATTCCTCGGATGAAAACAGGGACATATTCTACATCCGTGTCGTTGTCCCGCTAGACTCAGCGGCCAAAAGAAGCAAACCAGAGCCAGGCAACTGCAATGGCTGCTCTTCAGCTCCCACGACCCCCAGCAGCGGCCTTGTGGATAGCCCCTGCCCCCTTTGTTCCCCCACCCACCACTTTCTTTATGAGAAACCGACTGACTGAGGAGCAGGGATATGGTGAAAAACTTTATTAGGGGCATTCAAGTGTCCAGGATATTGTTTTCATAAAAACAGGTAGTGGCGCCATATTTAGGTGTTTTTTTGGGGGGGGGGCATAAAGGAGTGGAAGGCATAGATCTAAGAAATGTGTTAGAGGGGCACACAGATCTGAACTTCCACACACTGAAACACTGCACTGGAACTGGAAATTCAGGACTCTGTGTGAAAAAGTGAGAAGTTAAGGGTTATTGTGACAATCCCGGCATTTTCAGGGCAGTTGGACGGTATGGAATCATGTATGTTTCTGTGAATCGAAAGGTCTCGGTTCCTTACAGCAAGCCAACAGAAATGGGAGCAGCTTTTAAGCAAAACCAAGAGCTTCTAAATGCCATATATTTCCATGGTGCACACGTAGTTCTCTCTCATTCAGATCTATGGGCCCTTGGAGTACTTAACTTTGGCTCGATGGCATCCACATTCCTTTTCATTTGTGGAAATCTTGGCTGAAGGGTTTGAGATGTGCTGCCTGGTGTTAATAATTATCCCATTTGCAAACCTGTCCCCCTTTCCCCCTCCTTCCCCGCTGCCGTATATGATCCCAAATGCCACTTTTAGAAACGTTCGCCGCAATAATGGATTGCTGCGTCAGCTTGCTTGGCACTCTGGCCTTAATGCCTCATCATCGCGTTTGCAAATATAATCTCGTAGGGGTAACAAATATAGGGTTTCCTGCCCCATCACTGCACTCTAAAGTCTGGGAGAAAGAGCTTGCGATTCTGTTCTCCTGTAACTAAAATCTAAGCGAAGGCCATTCAAAAATCCAGGATGGGGGAGCAGTTTAGAAGGAAACAATGGGGTTTCTTCATAGCAGATCTCATTAGGCTGATTAAATAGTTGGGAAAGCGAAGCGTGAAAAATGAAACATGACTGTTACGGCGGCTTGGGCGCATCAAGCTTTTCAGCCACGGACGTTGCCCTAACAGCAATTTGCGTGTTTAGACCTTTAAACCTCCCCCTTAAATAAATTCACACAAGACTTGAATTTTTGGTTTGGTTTTTGGCAGAATTTAGGCCACAACTTTATTGATTACAGCAAGTGAGTGGTTGCATGGGCTCTGGTTCGACTAGCTCCCTGCATCATTGCGGGTAGCGCTGACCCAGAGCTCCATCATAGGTCAGCCTAGGGTGAACACCTGGAATGGCAGAAAGCCGGGTCCATCACCCAGATGTCCCCCTGGACTCAGGCACGGGCACAACCCCCTCACAGGGTTGGCCAAACGGAATACCTTTCACAACAAAACTTGCGGCTCCCCCAAGCCTGCTAATATATCCCTGCTATTCATTTTGAGATATTTATATACTTCCCGTCATGCAAAACAAATGCAGGCGGAGTGAAGCAGATTGCCAAGACCCTGGTCCTGCCCAAAGCTTGACTCCTGTATCAGGAAAGACCTTCACGAGCAACGGCACTCACACCCTGATCATCAGAGAAAGAGGGAAGGATAGGACAAGTGTGGCACAAGGTGATGCACAAATCTGAACACAGCTCACCAGGCGCACATGATGGCACTCAGTCTCAAAAACCCTTCTGGGTTTGGGGTGCCAACTTTGGAGCACTGTGATATATCTGGCAGGCCACAAAACATGGCAGGCAGGTGATGTTTGGCATCATGTGTGGCAAAATTGTCCAGGTCAGCTAGGACTGGCACCACAGTTACCTGGGTGCCCCGCCTGTCGCTCTTGACAAGTCCTGTGTGGGAAATGGCACTTTTCAATAAAAGGGGCTTTATTCTGTTGCTCTGAAGGGCTTCCTCAGCTGCAAATGTTGCTTTGTTTGTCAAAGACGCGCACGAGTTTGACGTGGCCCCCCCCAATCCCCAAATTGGGCACGAGCCAGTTGGAAGTGTGCTTCCCATGTTGCTTTGCAGCAGGAGGTCCCTCACAGCCAGCAGCGTCTCTTGTGAAAGAGAAGGGGGAAACAAGGCACAGAGGAGAGGTGAATAGTGTTCTGTGAGTCTGCCCCCCTGCCCCCACCAAGAATCAGAAACTCCTGCAGGCGTGGGCTGATGTCACAATACTCGTATACAGACACAGAAGGGAGGCAGAAGGCAGCTGTGGGGAGAAGCGGAAGGAAAGCGGGAGAGAAAGATGGTTACTTTCCTGCTTTGGAAGTTATTTTCTTTCTTCCAGAAGGAAGTGTGCAACGTGTAGAAAAGGGGGGAAATGTGCAATCAGGAGAATGCAATCCTTTTGGATGCGCAGCTGTCCATGGAGGCGCAGGTTAATTCTGTTTCCAGGACGAATTTCTACCAGCTCCATCTGGTACGCCGGCTGAGACCCTACCTGCCTGCGCACTGTAATGCCAGAGTGGTATATGCGCTGGTTATCTCCTGCTTGGAATACTGCAATGCACTCTAATCCAGAATGCGGCAGCTAGGCTGATGACTGGGAGTGGCTGCCAGGACCATATAACTAACACTGGTCCCAAATAATCTACACTGGGTCCCAGCACGTTTCCGAGCACAATTCAAAGTGTTGGTGTTGACCTTTAAAGCCCTAAACGGCCTCGGCCCAGTATGGAGCGTCTCCACCCCCATCGTTCTGCCCAGACACTGAGGTCCAGTGCCGAGGGCCTTCTGGCGGTTCCCTCACCACTAGAAGCCAAGTTACAGGGAACCAGGCAGAGGACCTTCTCAGTAGTGGCACCCGCCCTTCAGATGCCAAGGAAATATAGAACTACAGTATATGACTTTTGGAAGACATTTGAAGGTAGCCCTTACAGGGAAGTTTTTAAATGTTTGAGGTTTCATTGTATTTTTATATTTTGCTGGGTGTCACCCAGAAAGGCAGGAGCAACCCAGTTTATATGATGGATGGCATATAAATAATAAAGTCATTATTGGTTATTATTATTATTATTATTGGACATGTTGTTGTTGTTGTTGTTATCAGCATCATTGGACTTCAGCACTGCATGGTCTCAGCAAAACAGAAGGAGATGCAAGGGGAGGCAGCCGGCTGCGTTCCTTTTCCTCTGGACAGGAGATCACCTGCTTGGCCGCCATCTTCCCAGATGCTGCAGAAGTCAGCCAGAGAGTGCAATTCTGGGCTGCATCATTGCAATTCTGGAATTGCATTGCATCAATGCAATTCTGGGCTGCATCAATAGGAGTATAACATCTAGATCAAGGGAAATAATAGTACCACTGTATTCTGCTCTGGTCAGACCTCACCTGGAGTACTGTGTCCAGTTCTGGGCACCACAGTTTAAGAAGGATACTGACAAGCTGGAACGTGTCCAAAATGGTCAAAGGCCTGGAAACGATGCCTTATGAGGAACGGCTTAGGGAGCTGGGTATGTTTAGCCTGGAGAAGAGAAGGTTAAGGGGTGATATGATAGCCATGTTCAAATTTATAAAAGGATGTCATATAGAGGAGGGAGAAAGGTTGTTTTCTGCTGCTCCAGAAAAGCAGACACGGAGCAATGGATTCAAACTACAAGAAAGAAGATTCCACCTAAGCATTAGGGAGAACTTCCTGACAGTAAGAGCTGTTCAGCAGTGGAATTTGCTACCAAGGAGTGTGGTGGAGTCTCCTTCTTTGGAGGTCTTTAAGCAGAGGCTTGACAGGCATATGTCAAGAATGCTTTGATAGTGTTTCCTGCTTGGCAGGGGGTTGGACTGGATGGCCCTTGTGGTCTCTTCCAACTCTATGATTCTATGAGTGCTCTTAGAAAAATATACATGAAATCCAAAAGATACACATAATTTGATTGTTATTATTATTGTTTATTTAACAAATGCTTTTCTAGCTTTTTTTTCTGCACAAATCCACTAACATGCAGCTCTAAGCTGAGTGTGTATGGCACATATTGGTCTCTTGCAGATGAAAACATGTTGCAAAACTTGCCAAACACAACCCCCCCTTTAATAGAGGCCTAAACTTGTGGCCCTTGTAAGCTTGGGGGCCTGACCCAAATGACCCTCCTGGCTCAGCCCCACTGACTGGTCCCTCCCAGCCAAATGCTTTGCAGATTTGAAAGGTGTTATATCAAAGTTACAGTGATAATGAAAATCCTTCACGATTTGCAATTATGGTAGCTTTCAGGCATGGGGCCACCCTCCCTGGTTTCATGCATTTAACGATCAATGAAACTATTTTATTTTCTATCAATAATTTAATAAATACTTTTGCTTTACAATGATACATTCAAGTGACATTTTTTCTTTCTTTTGGTTCCCCCCCCCCACTCGCTTTTTTTGGGCGGAAGCAAGAGTCACGAGACATTTCAGGATCAGTATACTTTAATATGGTATCAGTGTCAAAATACATTTCCTTATCAAGTTAAAAGTTCCCATACAGTTACAAGATTATAAATAAGAAATTCAACAATAGAGAGAGAGCATGAAATAATTACGACAATAATTACGGTTAATATTTTAAGCACAGATTTTCTTTTACCCTACCCCCACCTCCCCACCCCCACAGTGTGTTTTTAGTAAATGGTTAGGGTACAACATCTTAATGCTGAAACTACAAACAGAGATTAAAAATATAATAGCAATATTTAAGTGTGATTAACCCTTCAAGCACACAAATCATCACCACATTAAAGACCTGCTTTGCTGCAGCCACAGGCTTCAGACCACTTACTCCAGAACTGCTACTGAACGTGAATGGGATTACTTTAAAGCAAACTGCTCAAGGTTGGCAGCCTGGTGGTGACGCTCGTGATTTATGCTTCTTTCTGGGGCTTAGCTACCTTTCTTTTCTTAAGACAGTTCAGGCCACCAGCCAGTCAGTTAAACACAGCAAAGAGCCAATTCACACATCTCCTAGAAGCAAACTCCGATCTGCTACTGACTGTATTACACTCGACCAGAAGATGCAGCCATTGAGTGCGATTTGATGATATATGTGCCAGCTATATTCTCAGGTGCTTTATATTGGCTGAATCATGTCCTTAAAAAAAAAAAAACCAAAACCAAAACCAAAAACCTAAAGTCCTTTAAATATCGTGGGCCGTACTATTTTGCTTTTTAAAAAATGTACTTCAGATAGAAAAGTGCTCCCGAGCTTTGTGCAATGTAGCACAGGTGGAATATTAAGTCGGCACAAGGCATGCGCGAGTAGAGATTTTTGACTGTACCAGTGGGATTTCTCTCACTGATACCACTCTCCCAGGTGGCAGCGGGACAGAGCGCAGAGGAAGAATGCAAGGAGAGCTTCTTGGGAGGAGCTGTTCCACCAGATCCGCCACTGAAGACTACAAAAGCCCCAAGGGAACTAACCTTCTCTGAAAGTTGTTCTGTAACCCAGCAGAGAAGATCAGGCCGGAAGGGATTCCAAAATGCAATCTTTAAAGAAGTTTGGATTTTCTTTCCTCCCTGGGGATACATGTGGTGTGTGTGTGTGTGTGTGTGTGTGTGTGTGTGTGCTGTTTTGCAGGATGGATCCCTGAGCAGTCTCGATTCCGGAGTGTATTTGCTCACAAATCTTTCCCTAAATAATGGCTTTCACAGCTACATTACCTTGGAGCAGCCATCCCCAACCTTCGGCCCTCCTGATGTTTTGGACTACATTTCCCTTCATCCCTGACCACTGGTCCTGTTAGCTAGGGATCATGGGAGCTGTAGGCCAAAACATCTGGAGGGCCGCAGGTTGGGGGTGCCTGCCTTGGGAGGATCCTCAAAAAATCAGGCACAATTCATTTAAGAGTAGTCAAGCACATTCCCCTCCGTTTATTTTCAACAAGAAAGGTTAACACCCTCTCAGTGAAATCACTTTGAATGGGAAGTGCTTCATTTTGACCGGATCGTGAACATTACGTCAAAGCTGGACCTTCAGTGGGATGCGGCACCTCCAAAGGAGTGAGCGAAAATTATTGGGCTTGGTGGACAAAGCCCGTGCCAAAACTTTACAATTCCTTATGGGTTCTGTGCACCTCCAGTGACATCCATGTCCACTTCAGTGCTGTGGAGATATCCCCCAAGGGATGTGTGTTCAGACCTTCCCTCTTCAGCAAAGATAATGGGGAAGGCCAGCTTTGCAAGGGCTTCATATACACAGCATTACACAACATACAGCACTCCGACACAGCTCTATAGAAGTCAAGGTTTGCAATCCAGAGCGGGAGCTGTTGCAACAGCAATAACATTGCTGTTATTGTTGCAATGGACTAAGACTCTGAATAGTGCCTTTAATGATGGAGGCCGTGTATTCGCCATACATTCAAACCGCATGGCTTCTTCCCCCAAAGAAGCTACTGTAGTTTAAGGGTTCTGGGAATGGTAGCTTTGTGAGGGGTAAATGACGGTTCCCGGGATTCTTTAGGGAGATCCTCGTGCTTTAAATGTACAGTGAAGCCCACCCTAAGAATATTAGTTGTGCTCAAGTCCTGTGGCACCTGTTTAGCTGCATTTTGAGTCCTATTGATTACAGCGGGCCTTAGTTAATAAGTAACTTTCTCTGAAGTGGAACTATGTTCAGGAGGAGACATAAATGGCTCTTGTTTGTAAGGGAATCCACAGGCTCTTATAAATCTATGCTGATTTGCCCCAGGTACATTTATCTGGGTAAATAAAGCATAACGCCTAATATCACCATTATTTCCTGTTGCCCTGAATTTGCCCCTTAGCCCTTCCAACCTGGCCTTTCTCACCGAAGCTCGGAAGCTTTAATAAATATTTTTTAAAACCTGCACTCCACAGTTCCTTGAGCTTCTGTTATTGCTGGATTGAATATATGAGTGTGCCTGTTTGCCCAGCAAAGGCAACGGGTCTTGCAGAGACTGCTTCTATTTTAAACAAATTCCTGAGCACCAACATTGGTTTGTGTTTGTTTTTGTTTAATAGCATTTCTGAAAAGTTCAGATTGCCTACAGAAAAAAATCATTTGCACTTGAAAGGCTATCAACAATTAAAAAGTAAACTAAAAAAGTAAACTAAAAAGACAACAAACACCTTCCTACTCAGTCGCTCCAGAGCCTAAAAACATTGATTTCCCCCAGTGTAACAAGTAGGCAAGCAAATATATATTTAGTTTACTTTTTTCAGCAAAACTTCAGTAGTGCACAAAAAGAATGTGGCTAACTAGCCGGAGGTGGGGGGGGGGTGAACGCCAACCCCCAACTTAGCTGGGAATCAGCAGTTTTAGTAACAGCCTTTGGACAAATCCTGCAACATCAGCGACAGCGTAAGAAAACTCTACCAGATCTAAGTAAAAACGGTTCCCGAGAAGAAACTCACGGCTCTGCATCAATGTCTAAACAGGTATAACAAAAGTACCAATATATGATAAACATTTAACCCAGAGAAAAAGGATCAGTCAGTTACACTTTGTGTAAAAATATATATATATGGAGAATTAATACACACAGATGGGTTGAATTCCTTCCCCGCCCCACGTATTTCAAATTGTGCAGCAACATTCTCTGCCTTCTCTCAGTTGTCCCCAACTCAAATTCCTCACTTAGCCAGGCTGGTTCCTGAGGAGGGTGGCACTGATCTAAAGGAGATGGCAGCTGGCTGTCTTGGGATTCTTTCGCAGTACCGTGCTCTGAATCTAAGACGCCAAGCCACGCCACCCCGCTTGTTTAATTAAGGAAACGTTGAGTTTATCCTGGGAGTTGGGTAAGGTCTGCTAGGAAAGGCACCTCGATGTTGCTAAACAAAACAAAACAAAAAACAAAACCCCATTGGCAGTTATTTGCCTGATAACTTTGGCTCTTCCATATGCGAAAAAAGAAAAAACGACCAATCCTCAAATCCAAGCCAACACAAGACAGGCGGCTACACTGCATGATCTGAGAGGTGCAGACTAAGATCACTTTGCAATGCCACAGAGGGCGCTCAGCCACAAGGCTCCCTCTTGCTTCATTATCCAGTCTACTACTTGGATTAGCCCTGCCTTGGATTAGCCCTGTATGGCTAGGTTAGTCCTGCCTCGGACAAAAACACAGCCCCAAGTTTTAGATTTCTGACCTAAATTGTAAGGGGAAAGGCTGTAATTTGCAACTTGACAAGGACCAACAAACACGAAAGCTGCCGTTGGGTGTGTTAAGAATGATGGGTGTTTCATCGCTAGCTTGTTAAAAGGCCGTAATCTGTGATTATTATTATTTTTCCATGTTAGAAAATGCAGAGGAAAAACTAGGGGTAGGGCAACAAGTGCATTTCATCAGATTTGTTTATTTCACTTATCTTTGGCAATAAAATAAAATAAACCTTTGCAGTCAACGGAGCCAAAGTATTACATAGAGGCGCGAGCGAGCACACCGCAGCTTCTTCTTCTTCTTTTATTAGCGTGAATAATGAGGAAGTTTCAGAACACATAAATTACACAGCGGTGGGGAATCATATAATATAAATTTCCTAAGGAACGTCTTATCGAAACAGAAGGGGGTTGGAAATACAGTAGATGCCTACTTCTTTTTAATGCAGAATAAGAAAAGTGAGTAACTTCACAGAAAGGCCACTATTTGGTGATGTGGACAAGTTCGATAGTTAAGTAAAATCTTGTAAAAGTGTAATCAGTATTAGAAATTGTCTACTTGCAAAAATAGATTTAAAAACTGCAGCTGGTTTGTTTGTTTTGGACAGTATAGGCCAGGGAATGCTGCAAGGCTGCTTCAGGTCGCCTGATCGAGAGCTCGGAGCAAATCGCTGCCTTGAAGGAGCGTCGAACTCCCGAGAACTGGGACGTTAACCTCACAGTCATATCGGGTCAGTTCCGGCAACAAATAAGGTTCCAAGGATGAGCCGAGCAGGCGACTTGTCACTCCTGAAATGAGAAGATTTAGATGTTGAGCGGCCTTCTTTTATTTATTTCGGTTCAGGCTTAAGATTTCTGCCTGGAAAGGACAGTGCACAAGAAGAAAACACAAATACGTCCCCTTACAATAACAATATATGCACACATATTTTAATGAGAAAATTGCAAGGGTCCAACAATAACAACAGATCAGCTTGAGCAGGACAAACAAAAATAAGGCAACAGAACCAAGCAGACTTGTCTAAACTACAGTGCAGGGCTGGGGCTGGGCACTCATATTGAAGGCATTTCGATAGTCTCTGCTGAGTCATGAAAGGCGAACAGGGAAGGAACCAAATGGCCACCAGAGAAAGAAAAACACAGAGAGGTCCACAGTCTCTGAGCACTGCAGGGTCCACCTATATACCATGTCAATTATGCGTCTGGAGCAGGCCTGCTTGGCTTCATTTATCTATTTACTGTAAAGCTATTGTTTCCCCAGTAGTGATGTATGGAAGTGAGAGCTGGACCATAAAGAAGGCTGATCGCCGAATAATGGATGCTTTTGAATTATGGTGCTTGGAGGAGACTCTTGAGAGTCCCATGGACTGCAAGAAGATCAAACCTATCCATTCTGAAGGAAATCAGCCCCGAGTGCTCACTGGAAGGACAGATCGTGAAGCTGAGGCTCCAATACTTTGGCCACCTCATGAGAAGAGAAGACTCCCTGGAAAAGACCCTGATGTTGGGAAAGATTGAGGGCACTAGGAGAAGGGGACGACAGAGGACGAGATGGTTGGACAGTGTTCTTGAAGCTACGAACATGAGTCTGACCAAACTGCGGGAGGCAGTGGAAGACAGGAATGCCTGGCGTGCTATGGTCCATGGGGTCACGAAGAGTTGGACACGACTAAACAACCAAGCAACAACATTGGGGGGGCAGGGTCTGATCCAGATCAGGGCCAGGCAAGTCTTAGGTGAGCTCCTGCCTGCAACCACTGCTCTCCCCCCCCCCCCCGGCCTGTTAGAAAACAGTCCCTCCAAGTTTGTGTTATGGTTTGAGGCGGAACTCACCTGACATCCTATGACCTTGTGGCACACTGAAGTCCTGATAAGGGGGGCAGTAAAAGTGTGGGGAGAAGGCAGCTTTGGGGATGTTGGCAGAGTTTCTCAAAGAGGGTGGCGGATGCCGTGGCTGGAGTTGCTGCTGCCCCATATTCATAGGGGGCTGGCCTGGTCCTCTTTGCGGGTTGCAAAGGAACTCATCTGCAAATGAAAAGCAAAAAACGGGGCTTCAAAGAGGATGTCCGCTTTTAGAAACACAATTCCGAACACAATATTTCCCCCCACGTTTGTCCAAGAGTCAAGAGAGCAGGCTGACACTGGCGTGAGCCAATGTGGAATTGTGGAATATTGCACATCAATATTAATGTTGAAACAAAATTAAAAATACCCCTTCCAGTAGCACCTTAGAGACCAACTAAGTTTGTCATTGGTATGAGCTTTTGTGTGCATGCACACTTCTGCAGATATTAATGTTGTGATTGTTGTAACCCAAACGGTACCTTAGGGCGTGTAATGAATTGTAATAATAATGATGATTATTTTTTTTATTAAAATGTTCTTATAGTGCTATTCCATAGAAGATTTCAAAGTGGCTTACCACAAAAATACGTACAGCCATACAGTGAAAACATATAAAATAAGTTTTTTTAAAAAAACCATACATCAATTAACCGTTGTGGACAGATGTGTTCTTAACTGCCTGCATAGCCTGGTGGAATATAAGAGTTTTCAGCAGCCATTTTCAAGTTAAAACAAAAGGCACCTGCTACCTCTATTGGCAGAGAGTTCCACAGGGCTGGGCCAATGATATTCAAAGCTCTGTTTTTTGTTGTTATCAAGTGAGCCCTGCCAACATGGGGAATGATGAAGGATGCTCCTGCAGATGATCTCAGTGCTCAAGCTGGAATATAAGGATTTAGGCGATTCCTGAGCAAAGCCATGCAATGAAATGTTTTGTAGGGGAACAGTTAGGGCCAGAGGCACCAGCTACTGAGGGTGATTTGGGGGCTGACATCACACACATGACCATCACGCCTCCTTCCTTTAAGCTGGGCAGAAGCTTCCTGGGCTTTTGGAAGGAGGTGGCAGGCTTCTGAAAGGATGGTGGAGCCCTCCTTCCCCGTGAGGTTTGGGAAAGTGGCCGGAGGGCTCTTGGACCCACCAGAGCATTGTTTCCCCCTCCCTAAACCGGGCAGAACCCCCCTGGGCTTTGGGAAGCAGGTGCCTGTCAGGGACTGGGCAGAAGAGGAATGGTGGAGACCGCCTTCTCAGCCTGAACCATCCAGAGAAGACGAAGACAGTATAGATTTACAACAGGGGTTTGCGGAAGATCACAGCTCAGAGGCAGATGAGGGGCGGGGGGGGGGGGAGTTGGGAAATAATAGGAGAGAAGGAAGAAGAGGAGGCAGCTGGCTGACATGTTATCACTAGAAAGCATTCCAGACCCCGCCCCTCTCCCAGAAGCTGGTGAGCACTGAAAGTAGGAGAGCAAAAGAGACAGATGGCCCTAAGTGGGAACCGTGAAATGGGTGGTGCTGTTGACAGATGAGGAAGTAAGAGAGAAGGTGTGTGTGTGTGTGTGTGTGTGTGTGTGTGTGTGTGTGTGTGTGTAGATTTACTCAGAGCAACACCATTACCCCAAGAGGCTGCATTTCTAAGCCTCTCTCTGTGAATATCAAATAAACAACATTGGTAAGAACCTTCCTTATCTTACCCATTCCTGGCAACCTACCGTGGGGGCTTGGATCCTCTGACTCCTGACAGCGCCAGAGAAACATTTAGGGAACTAGCCTAGCCCCCTAATGCACGCCACTGTCCCTGAAGTACCCTGCACCTAAGTTTTCCAGGGCTTTGTAAATTCATACAAGGACCTTCAACCTGACTCGGTAGTCGAGGGGCAGCCGGTGCGGCTGTTTCAACAATGGTGCCACATGTTCCCAGCTAGATGATGCAATGCACCCTTGATGGCTAGCAGCTGAACATCTGAACCTGTGACACTAAGCGTTGCATATGAATGAACCACCACTGTAGATTGATGTATACAGCATAGGAACATAGGAAGCTGTGGTCCATCTAGTTCAGTACTGTTGACCCTGATTGGCAGCGGGTCTCCAGGGTTTCTGACGGGGGGGGGGGCATTCTCAGCTCTACCTGGATATACTGAGAGGTGGAGCCCAGGACCTCCTGCATTCAAAGCAGGTGCTCTGAAGCTGGGCTGCAGCCCTTCCCCAAAGAACTGCCATATAATCTCATGCAGTTGCATCTATGGAAGTATGATGGTGGCTCACATTCACTCATGCAAGGTGCCACTTGAGGCTGCAAGTCATGCTATACTTGTGAGCTTCCCAGAGGTCTGGCCACCCTGGGAAAACAGAACGCTGGCAAAGATGGACCATTTGCCCATCTGGTCCCGCAAGGATCTTCATAAGGAGCTTGAAGTTAGTGCAGAACACAGACAGTGAGCATAAGACGTGGAAAAAATGAAATATAAAGGCAGGGACTGGATCTCCAGGACAAGTTTTGTGTTTTGTCACCAGCTGCCCAACAGTGACATAGTGGACCCCATGTGACTCCATTTAGTTATATCTAATTACCTTTCTTTCTTTTTTAAAAGGGTCTTACCATTAAGGACACTTGTGCTGAGCGACTTCTTCTCTGTAAGTAATGCACAATTTTCACCTCTGAGGATTTTCATCCTTTTCCACATTAAGTGTGTTGGGTTAATGCCAGATGTTTCTCCTTGTATCTATAGATGGGGGGGGGAGGGGAAAGAGAAGGTATAAGCCTGACGAGAAAAGAATTATTGCTTAAAAAACCTCATTTTTTGTTTTAAGGCCATAGAAGGGAACTTAGGAAATTGTCTTACACCAAGTTGTTAGCATGCCGCCAGTGTTTTATATCACTGTTGGGGAGCTATTTTTGTTGTTGTTTATTTTTTCCAGTATGCTGTATGGAATACTAATGTGTTATACGACCGACACACACACACACACACACACACACGAAAGTCGCTTGGAGACCCTTTGGGTGACAAGCAACTACCAGTAGCTCATGACTGACCACACTGATTAAGCATCTCCAGGGAGCAATCTGGATTCCTGGAAATGTTGGGGATTGAACCCAGGACTTCCACATGCTAAGCAAATGCTCTACCACTGAGCTATGGCCCTTTCTCAAAAAAAAGAAGGAGCCTTTGCAAAGGACAGATTACCCCACTCAGGTGTTGAAAGGCTTGCTCTTCATAGTCCAGCTGCCTCTTCAGCTTCAAACTGTTGGCAAGAGCAATCCGCGCAGGGTTTACATCCATGCCCCGCTGCCCAAGGCACTCCAGCGACCTATCAAGACAAAGCCATTGTTTTGTTAAGCATTTGATAAACACTGGAGAGCTAAGCTTCAAACCAGAACAGTGAGACTTGTTGACCTGCAGAGGCCTCTTGATCCTAACTTAAGGTTGCTGTTGGATTCTTGGGGAAAGACTTGGGGTGTCCTTCTTGAGCAAGGACGTGGATGGTGGTTCTCCAGCTGCTGATGGACTGCCAACATCACTGGCCACTGTCCCTGCTGACAGCCATCCAACAACCTCTGGAGGACCACAAATGCCTGTCCCTGGGAGACAACTCAGTGACTGTGGAGAACAGCTGTAGCATACACAACCGATGAGTTCAATACCAACCCACCTAGTTTATTCAAGCTGCAATATTCTTTCTGCTTCAACAGCAACCTGTCCTCCCCAACAGGAAGAATGCTTTAGGTGGGAGTGAAGGATGCAGATTGACCATGGAGACTTATTTAATCGTTTTTGTGTATCACAGATACCACGGACAGTATCTGTTGCCAAAGCACTGCTCGCCCTTTGTGCTGTAGTAGACAATTCACAATGCCTTGCTGAGAGCAGAGGCATGAGGTCAACAGAAGCAGTCTGTTTTTCCTTACGGATTGTCACGTCAGGCTAAGGTGGCGTGTGTGGCAGTGTGAGAATGGCATCATCCCACACCACTATGACAACATTTGAAAGGCTGGAATGTCATAGATGAGGTCACTGGCCTAGGTATGGTTTGAAGAGGCAAGGCGGGTTTGCTGAAGCTAAACACGTCTGGCCCAGTCAGCGATTGGATGAAAGGGAACTGCGTAGACCCTCCCACCCCAAGTTTATTTATTTGTGACATTTATATATCACCGTTATCTTGATCTCAAGGTGGTGTGCATGGTTCTCCTCCTCCCCATTTCATCTTCACAACAACCCTGAGAGGTAGGCTAGGCTAAGAGATGGTGACAGGCCCAAGGTCACCCAGTGAGCTTCATGGCTGAGCGGGGATTCGAACCCTGCTCTCCCAGGTCCTAGTCCAACATTCTAACCATTGTGCCACACTGGCTCTTCCACGATGGAAAGATATGTGGGAAGCAAATGTAATGAATCTGGAGTGTGGAGCCCTCCAATAGGATCTTCTCCCTCCCTTCCTGGATGAACAGCTATTGGGCGGGAGGACTTTACGTGACTGGCCCCACCCACGCGATTCTGTCCTATCAAATGTTGCTGCAGCAGTACTGGGTTATGTCAGCAGCTAAACTGCTGCAATTAACATGTGAAAGATCCCCAGCTGGCTGCAATCTTTTTTTTAAAGACCCTTAGGCCAAGGCTGGGACCTGTGGCCCTGCAGACCTGTGAAGGGACTAAAACTCCCATTAACTACTGGCTATGCTGCCTAAGGGTAAGGGACGCGGGTGACACTGTGGTGCTGATCAGAAGGTCGGCGGTTCGAATCCATAGCTGCCAAGTTATCCCTTTTTTTAAGGGATTTTGCCTTATGCTGAATAGGCTTCCTCGCGAGAAAAGGGAAAACTTGGCAGCTATGTTCGAATCCCCACGACGGGGTGAGCTCCCGTTGCTCAGTCCCAGCTCCTGCCAACCTAGCAGTTTGAAAGCACCTCAAAGTGCAAGTAGATAAATAGGTACCGCTACAGCGGGAAGGTAAACGGCGTTTCCGTGCGCTGCTCTGGTTCGCCAGAAGCAGCTTTGTCATACTGACCAAATGACCTGGAAGCTGCACGCCGGCTCCCTTGGCCAATAATGCGAGATGAGCGCCGCAACCCCAGAGTCGCTCATGACTGGACCTAATGGTCAGGGGTCCCTTTACTTATGCTGCCTAAGGCTGATGGGAGCTGCAGTCCTGCAACATTTGGAGAACCACCAGTTCCTTAGCCCATGCCTACGGTTTATTATTATTATTATTATTATTATTATTATTATTATTATTATTTTATTTAAATCAGCCGTACTATAATCACATGGTTTTAAATTATGAGAACCTCTCTAAGAAGACACTCTGACCTCTTCCCGACCCTTTGAAAAGCAGAACTTTTCTGGCAACCTTTGGTTTTTGTTTTTTCTTCCTGGGACAATTAACTTCCCCTTGAGGTTTCTACTTAAAAGTATATTGCAGTCGGCGTTCCTCCTTTTCGTTTCCACCACTTGGCCTCTGGGCTGAAAACGGAAAGCCTAGTCGCTGTTTCGCCTTATTCTGAACGTGGTCGCCTATTACCGTTAAAAGCCGTTAACGGTTTAAGGCTCCGTTTAGGGAAACCCATTAGGGACACACTTTCAAAAAGTTCCAAAGTCCAAATGGAACCAAGCGAAGGCTGGCCAGGGCTTTCAGAAATGGCTGAACGGATGTCCTAGTGGCTTGTTTTTGGCTACTGGCAGGTGGGGGGGAGGTTTCCCAAGACTGTTCACCCCACACACATTTTAAGGTTTTGATTTAATTCACACTCTCTCTTGGGATTGTCTATGAGGAGCTGGTTTCTGGCAACAAAGGACTCAGTTCTCCACCCTACCTAAATCCACACACTCTTTCCTCCGAGTTACCTTTTCTTATAGAAGTTCATATCAGGCAGGTGCAGCGGTGGCCCCGATGGAGAGCTAGCTATGGATCCTGAACACTTATTGACCGCTGCTCTCTGTTTCGTAGGGGCGTATTGTAAGGGTGGGTCAGGGGGCCACTGTGTGTTGGGTCTCCCACCCATTGAAGACAGAGGAGTGCTGGCTTGGGCATAGTAGGGCAGCAAAGAGGACGGCTGGCTTCCGCCGTTCAAGAAGGGTGGTGGCAGAGTCCCCTGGCCTGTGTTGACGCTTTTGTTAGACACCGGCTGGCAGTATTTCTCCGGGAAGAACTGGTCCTGCGAGGGAGGAGCAAGGGGCTGGAAGAGGTTGCTCATGTTGTTCAAGCTCTGCTGAGTGAGCTGGGCGCTTTCGGAGAGGGGCCGCTCCTCTTGACAGATCGGGCTGAGTTGGAAATCTTCTCCATCCATCGGAATGTAAGGAGCCAAAGTTTCAAGGTCCAGCTCGTTGAAATCAGTCTGCACGGAGAGAAGGGACCAGGGAAGACACCGTGATTGCAACAATAGGAAAGAAAAACGATCCTGGAAGAAACGTTTCTCCTTCTCTTTCCTAGAACAATCTCTAACGCTGTCATGCTGCCTCTTCTCAACTTGATGATTTCCAGATGTTGGCTGAATCCAACTCCCATCAGCCTCAGCCAACATGGTGAGGCATGCTGGGAGTTGTAGTCCAAAACATCAGGAAGGAACCACCTGGAGAAGGCTACTCCCAGGTATATGAGCAGGAAAGTAGGAAGCTGCCATATTATACAGAGTCAGACCATTGGTTCCTCTAGCTCAGTAATGTCTACAAACTGATAGGAAGCAGTTGTCCAGGATTTCAGGCAGGAGTCTCATCTAGTCCTGCCTGGAGATGGTGGGGATTGAGGCTGCTCTGCTTCTGAGCTACAGTCTTTCCCCAAATGCAGGCATAGGCAAACTCCGAGCCTCCAGATGTTTGGGACTACAATTCCCATCATCCCTGACCACTGGTCCTGTTAGCTAGGGATTATGGGAATTGTAGTCCCAAACATTTGGAGGGCCGGAGTTTGCCTATGCCTGTTGAAATGTGATGTAACAAAAAAAATAAAAAGATAGCCTTAATTGAGGATTCCGAGCTCACCCCCCCCCAAACCGGTTGGTTCAAAATGGTGCTGGTTTCCTTCACATCTTGCTTTATCTATTAATACACAGTCCCTGCGCTCTGTTCTCTTGCAATGCTGGTGGCCCAAAGGAGTAAGCATTAGCCGCCAAAGAGATGTGTGTGCTACACATTGATGACGATGTTACGTTTTCCAGTTGGCTTCTCTTACCTGTGAGTTGCACTGATTCTTGGCATCCGTGTCCAAGGCAAAAAGTTTCTCAATCATCTCGATCTTCAGGTCTTCGTCTAAGGAAGTGTAATAGTCTCCGGGGCTGCTTGGCTGCAGAGTGAAAAAGACAGGGCAGACTATCAGAGCTCTGCAAATAACCACCTGCCTCGTCATAGGAATTTCACCCAGGGAAGCTTTACCAAAAGCAAATCTTTGATTTCTCGCTGGCCACAAACGACTGCCAGGTATATGTAGGCAGTTGGGCAAGTAGATATTTTTACAAGGCCCGCTTGTCAAAAAAAGCAGCACCTGCCTGCTCGCACTAGGGGTGCATGGGTTCCCCTATATTCATTTGGAAAGGGATTTGGGGATTTCAGTGTGTTCTGTGGAATATGGGCAAAGCCCTCATGTATACACAAACAAAGCCCTTTGATCCAAGGCGCCTGAAGAGAGTTTGAAGCTGTGTGCACCCCTCTCTCCTTCTGGGCCTTCTCCTTGGTGGTATTCAGTGCACAGCATCACTTTCCTGATGGAGATGTTAAGGACCTAAGAAGAGTCCAATGGCCTGTCAAGTCCAGCCTCCTGTTCCCACAGTGGCCAACCAGATATCCGTGGGGAAACCCACAAGCAAGACCTGAGCACAAGACCCCTCTCCCCTCCTGCAGTTTCCACCAATGCAATGGCCACCGACTTCGATGGCTTTCAAAGTGAATTGGACAAATATATGGAGGAGAAGGAGATCATTGACTACTAGCCAGGACGGTTGTGCTCTGCCTCCATGGTTAAGAGGCAGCATGCTTCTGAATACCAGTTGCTGGAAACCACAGGAGGGGAGAGTGCTCTTGCGCTCGGATCATGCATTTGGGTTTGCCACTGGCATCTGATCGGCCATAGTGAGAACAGGATCCTGCACTAGTTGGATCTTGCCAAGTAAATCTCTACTGTCATCATCATTTGCTGTTGGTTTTGGCTACAGGAGAAGAATGCAGCTACTCTTCTGGAAATAATCTCTCCTTTTTAAAAAAAACAAAGAAACAACAAAACTGGTATTGTAGCCGCTGTTGGTGCTCATGAAAGAACCACACATGCCCCGATGCACAACATGCATTCTCGCCGCAGCCCTGCGCCTGAAAACAACAAGGTCATCGCTCAGTGCAAAGGGCTTCCTTACAGTGGAACAGCTGCTGTTGCTGCTGGCGCTGGGGGTGCTGCTGCCAGGTGCAACCTGGGGCAGCGTAAAGCTTGGCACACTCAGCTTCTCAGCCTGCGGAGCCTGAGCCTTCGCTTCCGGAGGCCACTGCTTGTTTGGGGTCATCACAGCTTTGTTGTAGGAAGAGATTTCCTCAAACTTTTGCGTCCCTGAAATGTAAAGATATGCAAGGTCAACTCATCTGCGCAGCCTGCAAGCCCCAAAGACATCGTTTTAGGGGAAAGAACAAGGTGCACGAGCCTGAAATCATCTGACGTGATGGTCCTCCACACATGTTGAAGGACAGTACAGCTAAGTCTTGGTTTAGTATAAATAGGTGTTAAGCCTGATCTGATCGTCATTCATGCTTCTCTGAGGTCAACGCTATGCAAACAAGGGACTTTCTCATACTGGTGTCTATAATTCTTCATTGACGGTGGCTGCTCACATTACTCCCCTCCCCCTACCCGCCGATGTGGGATATTTCCTATATCTGATCACCACAGTGTGTTTTATCTAAATGAATTACACACATCACAGGCTTGTGAATTTCAGCTCTTCGGAAATTCAGAGGGTCTGCCTGCTGCAGAGGTGATTTTTTTTGTGCATGGCAGAAAAGGAAGTGGGTGCATAAGGCATTGAATTTGAAAGACCACATGTAGTTAACTAGGGACATCTGTGCCCATGCAATAGTATATTCATGCAGTCATGTCCACAAATGACTTTGGCTCATAACATAAGCCTCCAATCTGGAGTCTGCTTGGTCGTTTGTAGGTTTGCCTTTGAAGAAACCGAATGGCAAAGGTGCCAAGGCTCGATTCCTCATGGTTTGATTTTAATTTGTTTTCATTAACTCCGGTTAGAACAAACCACAGTTCCTCACGCTCGTTTGCAACATGGAACTGCAGTTTGATATAAAATGAAAACAGGAGAGGAGGAAAGGGGAGCACACACAAAGTCCCAAGGCTCCCAACAGCTTGTTTGTTGGAGTCCAACAACATTTGCAGGGTATCAAGTTGGGGAATGCTAATATTGACCATAATCTAAATCCATTTTCTTAGCCTACAAAACTACAGCCAAGTGTGCTTCTTTGTATTAGTTTAAATAAGTACCATATAGAGCTGACCTGAGCATCTAAAATATTTGCTTACTGTAACAATTTATGAGATGTATCCATCTCCCAATAACCTACTGGTTAACTATTGTGCAAAACAGAAAAAAGGTGGTTTATCTCCCCAGAACATTACTAACCAAAGTCAAGAGAAATAATAGCATCGCCAGGTGTTGGTGCCAGCTGTGCAAGTTCTTCAGGTTCTTCTTTCAGCTTGGTGAACAAGAAACCACTCTTTTCTGCCACGGGGACTCCGTTATCAAACATAGGATTCATTGCCATCATGTGCGGCTTAAAGAGCGATTCTGTCTGATCCATGGAGAACACGATATCATTGTTCTCTATTTCACTAACAAGAACAAAATCAGGTGGTTTAGAATAGTTTGTACTCCGATGAAGAATGTCCACATGCAACCAGTTCAGTTAATTAAAGCGAAAATTCAATTTTACCAAGCAGGCACCTGGATTTAGATGCTTAACCTCTGACAACACACTTTGCTCTGACTGCCACGTAGTTGGCTGTGTGCCTACCTATCAGTGGAAATGGACAGTTTTAAGGGGGCGAAAGGAACAACCTTTGTTGCAAAGACCAGATTCCCACAGGGATGCTACCAACAGGACCATAATGCACATTGTGAGTTGAGAGGGGCCTCCTTCTTCTTGGGCAAGCAGAGTTTGAGGTCTGAGGTCGGGAACTAGCAGTTGAACATCCTGTGTGAAGTTTGACCTATGTTAAACAGCTCAGGACTGCAATACCTCAAGGGCTGCCTCTCTCCATATGAACCAACCTGGACCCTGCTATCATCTTCCGAGAACCTTCTTTGTGTGCCTCCTCCATGAGAGGTCTGGAGGGTGGCAACACAAGACAGGGTTTTATCTGCAGTGGGTCCCTGTTTGTAGAATGCTCTCCCTAGGAAGGCTTGCCTGCCACCTTCATTATACACCTTTAGGTGCCAGGCAAAGGCATTCCTCTTCAACCAGCCCTTTGGTTGATGAACAGTCTACGGCCTTTTAAATGTGTTTGTGGGAGGCAGGGGGCTATTGGTTTGTTTTTCTTCTTATTTTCACTATGTGTTTTGTGTTTTTGATAATGTAATTTTATGTTGTGAACCGCCCTGAGATCTACAAATAAAGGGTGATATACAGATATAATGATGATGATGATGATAATAATAATAATAATAATAATAATAATAATAATAGTAATAATAATAGTCTTAGAACAAGGATGGGGAACTTCCAGGTGTTGCTGGATGCCAACTCCCATAGTAAAAAGGTCAAGGACCCCTGGACAGTTAAATCCAGCCAGAGGCAACTATGGGGTTGCGGCGCTCATCTCACTTTCAGGCCGAGGGAGCCGGCGTTTGTCCACAGACAGCTTTCCGGATCATGTGGCCAGCATGACTAAACCACTTCTGGTGCAACGGGACATCATGACGGAAACCAGAGTGCAGGGAAACGCCATTTACCGCCCCAAAGCAGCAGTACCTATTTATCTACTTGCACTTTTTTGGGGAGTGCTTTCGAAGTGCTAGGTTGGCAGGAGCTAGGACAGAGCAATGGGAGCTCATCCCGTCGCGGGGATTTGAACTGCTTACCTTGGGCAAGCCCAAGAGGCTCAGTAGTTTAGACCACAGTGCCACCCACATCCCTAATAATAATAATAATAATAATACTCCTAGAACAAGGATGGGGACCTTCCAGGTGTTGCTGGATGCCAACTCCCCTGAGCCCCAGCCAACCTGACCAAGGGCTGGGGACGAGGGGAGTTGTAACCAGCACATCTGGAGGGCCTGCGGTTCCTCAACCCTACTTTAGGATTCCGGCGGATTTACCTGAGAACGTAGTTGACACAGATGATGCACTGAGGTTGCAAGTTGCGTGTATTGTAGATGACTGTTCCTTGGGTCTCTAGCCACACGTACCCACCATGCTTGGCTAGCATGCGGTACTGCCCAGTGACCACTTGACCTTTTGCACACACTTGGGGGAGGGGGAGAAGGGAGGAAACAAATAGGAGTGACCAAGTTAAAATATTGCCAGGTGCAGCAATGCATTAACATGACTTCACAAAAAGAGATCTCACAGCCCTCTCACTTAAAACTACAAAAATATGTGCCGCAATAGGTCTGTTGGTCTTAGAGAGTATCTCGTGTTTTGCTCTTGCTGCAACAGCCCAAGATAGCTGTCGCAATACCATTTCCTACTCATTTTCAAATCCAAGTAGGGCTTTCCGCGTCCTGTGATTTTGTGAGCATGCCACAAAAATACACACAGGAATACTGTGTGCAGGTGTGAGATTCCTGATGACCTGTGATTTCTTTGGGTGTTGCTGTTTTTTTTAAAAAAAAATAAAAGCAAATTTTCTCCCATATGGCTGACAAGCACTACTTAGAACATGCAAGGGCAATGCCTGCTGAACCAGTGAGGGGTTGGTTCTCAAAATGAGGATGGTGTTTCTGTGGCCTATAGCTCTCATTGTCAGAAAGTTTCTCCAGATGTTTAAGTCAGAATCTCTTTTCTTGTAACTTGGAAGTCATGAACTCTTTTCAAGGAAAAATCCACACTCCTTGCTCCATCCACTTTTGCCTCTGGTTCTAACCCCAATCAGCATGTGACCCTTGGAAAATTCTCCAGAACAGAATATGGCCCCTGGATTGAAAATGGATTCCCACCATACCTGCCAAGTCTCTCGTGGAGAAATCCGGGATCGGCAGCCGCGCGACAGTGGAAGTTGCGTAGATGCAACTTCCGGTGTCGCTTTGCCCATCTATGGGCACCAAAAATGGCCAGCGCTGGCGCCGAAAGTCACGTCTACGCATGCCCAGAAGTGCGTAGATGCAACTTCCGGTGTTGCTTTCCCCATCTATGGGCACCAGAAAATGGCCGGTCCCGGCGCCGGAAGTCACGTCTCTGCATGTCCGGAAGTGCATAGACGCAACTTCCGGTGCTGTCGCTGGCCATTTTCGGTGCCCAGAGATGGTCAAAGTGACACCAGAAGTTGCGCCTACGCACTTCCGGACATGCAGAGACACGACTTCCGGCGCCGGCCATTTTCTGGTGCCCATAGATGGGCAAAGCAGCACCAGAAAAATGGCCACCAACATGGGGCCAAAACAGTAAGGAAAAACAGGGGTTTCCCGGAAAATACGGGGTACTTGGCAGCTATGATTCCCACCCCTGGTTTAGACTGTAGGAGCTGCTAACTTTGGCTGCTCCTATTATCTTTTCCTGTGTGGCTGCTCACAGCAACACTTTCAAAGTGCTATGAAGCCACTGGAGGTGACGTCTGAGACGCAGGCTTTGCTTGCCTTAACTGCTGCATTAAGGACGTTCAAAGGGGACAACGCAGCAGCCAGAATGTCTGGAGGGCTGGTGGGCATTAGGAAAGAAGGCATCACCTCCACCCACCCACCACGGGCTGCCATCTGCCACTGCAACTGATTTATATCATTCTAATTGCCTTAACTATACATTGCTTTAATTGCTGTTCGCTGTAAACCGCCTTGGGAGCTGTTAGGGTTGAAAAAGCCGGGTCTATTTTTTTAAAAAAAAGCCCTTGATGCTTTGTAGGAAGATTAAATGTCTGTGCTATCTAAATTGCAATGACTCCCTCCCAGCTCCCAGTCTCTCGACGAAGCATCATTTAGGGTGCAAAGGGGTTGTTTGATTTGAAACACCCAGCCCCAGCTTGTATTTAGACTGCCTTGAAAAGTAGGGTTGCCATATTTCAAAAAGTGAAAATCCGGACAAAGTTTCTGAGCTATTTTTTAGGAGATTCGCCAAAAGAAATCAACATTTCCAACATGGATTGCCACACCCCCAGATTTTCCTGCACATTTTAACCAATTTTCAGAAATTCCACCCAGGCGCTCTTTCCAACGGGCGAATGCTGGATATGTCTGGGAAATTTCGGACGTGCGGAAGCCCTATTATAAGAATCTTTAACATGAAATCTTTGGCTTCTGGTACCATCGTATGAAATGGTGGGTTAGGATTCTGGTTGAGGGCTACTCCACATCAGAGCAAAATGTGGCCTGTCTCCCCATTAACATAGAGGCATCCACATGGCATTCTCGCCATCCCAGTGTTGTCCAGACCTTCTACCCTTCAAATGCAGGGTCTTTTGATCCTCTGAATGTGCAATACAGAAAAGATTTTTAAAACCCTGCATTTAAAGGGGGGAGAGCTCCACATTTTTCTCCGGTGTGGACAAGCCCTGAGAGACAGTGACAGAACCAAACGGGCTGCCTATGATGCAGAAACGGCCATTTTTGGTATACAGTATGAGTCATCTACAAAGTGCTTTTGTATTTTACTCCACCTCCCTCTTCCTCGTCAGCAAAGGTTTTGCATTAAAAATCACCCTGCTTTTAATTTACTTTAAATACTACCTTTTGATTACCAGATTACTTGTGTGGCATGCGTGTGTGAGGAATATCAAAAGGTTTTGTCCAAAGATCGTTTTAGAAAATTGTGTTCTGCAGTGTCTGCGAAACATTATTACATAGGGGCCTCCTAATAATCAACTTGCAATGAAGAGTCCTAATGAGAGTTGCCTGTTACATTATCAAAAAGCTTGTTACTGCTTTCATCATTTAAAAAAATAAAATAAAATCACATTATGTTCTGTTACAACAAAGAGTAGCTTGTACTCTTCATTTAAAGTCGTGTGTGTGTGTGTGTGTGTGTGTCCATGTCCAGCAGCTATTTGAGTCTGCTGTATTACTCTTAGACTTATAAGTCGCTTGCTACCTAAAAGGTCTCTAAGCAAATAATAATAATAATAATAATAATAATAATAATAATAATAATAATAATAAATTTATATCCCGCCCATCTGGCTGGATTTCCCCAGCCACTCTGGGCGGCTTCCAGCAAAAGATTAAAAATACATTAAAACATCAAATATTAAAAGCTTCCCTAAAGAGGGCTGCCTTCAGATGCCTTCTAAAAGTCAGATAGTTGTTTATTTCTTTGACATCTGGTAGGAGGGCATTCCACAGGGTGGGTGCCACTACTGAGAAGGCCCTCTGTCTGTACTTACATTTGTACTGTGGTATACATTATACCGTGGGGCGGGGGAGAACATTTTCATATAGGATGTTAACATTTTAATGCAACATACAAAAAAGCCACCCAGTGTATCACCCAGTAACAACCCTAGAAAGCTTTCACAAAACTGTAGATTTAGAAGGAACACCCCCCACCGGCTCATCTATTCCAAACCCCCACAATGCAGGAATCACAGCTAAAGCATCCAAGACAGATGGCCATCCAACCTCTGCTTAAAAACCTCCAAGCCAGGAGAGTCCACAGCCTCCCGAGCGAGACCGTTCCACTGTCAAATGGCACTTACTGTCAAATGGCTCTTCCTGATGTTTAGTCGGAAGCTCCATTCTTGTAACTTAAAGCCATTGGTTTGAGTTCTACTCTCCAGAGCAGGAGAAAACAAGCTTGCTCCACAGCCCTTTAGATATTTGAAGATGGCTATCATATCTCCTCTCATCTCCTCTTTTCCAGGCTAAACACACCCAACTCCCTCGAATGTTCCTTATAAGGCTTGGTTTCCAGACCCTTTATATCTTGGCCACCCTCCTCTGCACACCTTACAGCTTGTCCATATCCTTCTTATATTGTGGTGCCCAGAACTGGACACAGGTGTGGTCTCACCGAGGCAGAATAGAGGGGTATTATTACTTCCCTTGACCTGGACACTATACTGACATACATTACATTGTCAATTCCCTTATTCCATCCTATTCATTTCAATGAGAATCCAATGCAATGCAGATGAGGCAGGGAAACGAAATCAATTGTGTATCGATTGCAGATCATATTCAATGGGTTCATCTCTGCATGGACATGGGACAAATAAGTGAATGTTGGCATTTTCCGCTCCTATTTGCATTTTTGTTTCCAGCATCCCTAGTTGTCCCCCAGCATCAGGGGCCAGCATCATTAGGCACTTGCTGAGGATCACATGCTAGTAGGGGCCCATTGTCAATCCCTGGAGCCTCTTGCCCCAGTTCCTCCTCCTTGCCTCTTCACCTGTCTTCTCTGACAAGAAAGCAGAGCAGCAAGAAAAAGGAACAGAGACTTCCACATGCCTGAAAGTAAGTCCCCACATTTAATTATAATTTGGAGGCTTTATTTGTCAATGGATTTCCTTCCTTTGCCCTTCACTTAAAGAAACATCCATGTTTTAGTATTGCAGGACCTGAACTTTGGAACTCCCTGCTTATTGACATCAGGCATGCAACTTCACCGTGCCCTTTTCAGTGCCTGTTTTAAACAGTTTTGTTTAGGCAAGTCCATCCAGGCTTTTTTAGCAACTGTTGATCCCCACCATCTTTTGAATATTTTAAGGTTTTTAAATGCTTTATTTAAATTGCTTCAATATTATTATTATTTTAGGAACAAAGCAGCATATATGTTTTGTTAAATGCACAAAATAAATAAAAGATGCTGTTATTTTGAACAGTTTAAAGACTACAAAGAAACACATTGGTTAAACAGTTTACTAAAGATTTTCAACTGGCCCTGCATTGAGATGAATGGCAAGATTCAGTGGGAACAGGAACAGATCCAAATCATTCTAAAATATTAATGATGGAATATAATTAATCTCTTGGTATAGTTCTGCAGCGCACTCTCAGGGCACGTTATGCAACAAAACAAAGACTTTGTTGCCTTTTCTCTCTCTCTCTTCCCTGCTCCATAGGTTGCAGGGTGTGATCTATGCCAACTCTGCCGAATTAAACCCATTATCGCCTCTGATGACTACCAATTAAGTCTCTTGGAGTGTATAGAATTTTTTATATTTGAAGCCAAGAACGCAAACAACGCTGTAGCTTATTTCAGAACAATGCCATTACCCCATCGCAAGACAATAATACAGGACTGCAAACTTGAAGCAAGCTCTAACTTGGCAGAGGGCTGTGTAGTTTATGGGCAATGTAAATATTTTCATTAATTTGTACACTTTCCCCCCTCATCCTTGTGAACAATCATTTTATTATTTCCCCATTGATGGAGGATTATAGTCTTTCTATGGGGTATAGCAATAATAATATGAACAGCTTGCATTTTATGTTTAGGATTGAATTTCCATTGTTTTTAGAGTTTCTGTGCTAGTTACCAGCTTGTCCATGGACATACAATGTTGGCCTCAAACAAATCTCTCTCTCTCTCTCTCTCTCTCTCTCTCTCTCTCTCTCTCTCTCTCTCTGCATTGATTTCCCACCTGTAAAGTACTTCAAGAGCCACTTTGTAAGGGTGGTGGAGAGAAAACGATTTTTAAACATACTACACATAAAAGGTTTAAAGGTTGCAGATCTTCAGACATTTACCTGGGACTGAATCCCATTGAACTTGGCGAATTGTACATAATGGTAAACTCAATAATAGAAAAAAAATCTGCTCGTACAAGGATGTACCCTTGGTAATATCACCTTTGATATTTGAAACACCTTTGTGTTTGCATGCATGTGTCTTTCCCTCTTGCTGTTAGCTACTATAGCAGCCAACCACATACCCTGGAGAAGCCCACAAGGAGGGGGCAAGGGAAATAGTCTTCTATTCCTATTGTCCCCTCCCATCAATTAGCATTTAGTGGCCTTTGTAGATTCCGTATAGCCATAATGGTTAATAGCAACTGATGGACCTTTCATTCTTGAACTTGTCTAATATCCCTCTTCAAATCCATCTAAACTACTTTGGATTATTTTATTGGATGCATAGTTTCACACGAGGCAAGAGACCTTCCCCATTGTCCTTCCCCCGTCCCCATGACAACTATTTCCAGACTTCTGTACCTGCCACCCACCTCTCCTGGTATGCCCCGCGGAGGACCTTAAGGTCCACAAACAACAATATTCTGGAGATCCCGAGCCATAAGGTGCCCAGATTGGCCTCAACTAGGGCCAGGGCCTTTTCAGGATTGGCCCCAACTTGGTGGAATGCTCTCTCACAGGAGACCAGGGCCTTGCGGGATTTGTCATCTTTCCGCAGGGCCTGCAAGACAGAGCTGTTCCGCCTGGCCTTTGGGTTGGATTCAGCCTGACCCCTGTGTTTTCCTCCCTCATGGTTTGGATTTATGGACTACTTAAAATGAGGCTGCATTTTAAATTTTAATATTGTATTTTAATCTGTATTTTAATTAATCGTTTTCTTTTCTTTTATGACTTATTGTAATTTTATTGGTTTTAGCCGCCCTGAGCCCAGTTTTGACTAGGGAGGGCAGGGTATAAAAATTTATTATTATTATTATTATTATTATTATTATTATTATTATTATTATTAAACCTCAGTCTCTCTACACCAGGGGTCACCAGCCTAAGGCCACGGAGGTCGCTTGACCGGCCCCCAAACCGAGCCACCCGCTCGTGCACTGCGCTAAACCGGCGCAACGTGGCAAGGGGACTCGCTTCTGCAGTGCCGAAAATTGCATCTGCGCAGGCGCAGGTGCTGAAAATCGCAGGTGGGCGTGTGATCCAGCCCACGGAGGGATCTCTGCGGGACCGATCTGGCCCAGGCAAGATAAACCTTGCTGACCCCTTCTCTACACTCTTCCCTCTTTCCCACTCCTTGCAAACAATGCCAAACTATTAGAAAAACCTGGACCCTAATAGCAAAATTGCAAAGAAAAAAAAGAGCAAGGCACATTTGGAAAACAATCTATTCATTTATTCTGATCATAATTAGCAGTAGCTCAAAGAATTTAAATCCCCTTTGAAGGGAAAAAGTTTACTCAGAATTCGCTTATAGAAATTGCTCCTTCCTTGGAGTTGTGCTGTCTTAGCTAGATGGCACTGCTTTGCTGTAATGAGGAACATGAGCCTGTGGACATTCCTTTAAATCCATTGCCCTTTGGAGTAACGGTAAAGGTAAAGGGACCCCTGATGATTAGGTTCAGTCGTGACCGACTCTGGGGTTGCACACTCATCTCGCATTATTGGCCGAGGGAGCCAGCATATAGCTTCCAGGTCATGTGGCCAGCATGACAAAGCCGCTTCTGGCGAACCAGAGCAGCACATGGAAACGCCGTTTACCTTCCCGCTGTAGCGGTTCCTATTTATCTACTTGCATTTTGACGTGCTTTCGAACTGCTAGGTTGGCAGGAGCTGGGACCGAGCAACAGGAGCTCACCCCGTCACAGGGATTCGAACCGCCGACCTTCTGATCAGCAAGCCCTAGGCTCAGTGGTTTAGCCCACAGCGCCACCTGGGTCCCTGCCCTTTGGAGTAGGAACTGTATGTTGTGTTTACAGGGTGAGGAGCCTCCATTCATATGTGAGAGCACATTCCAGCCTCTTCTCCACCAGCAGATGATCCCACAGCAGTTACCAGGGCCATGTGGGATAGGAACAGAGGCCAGCTCAAAAACAGCATGTCAGATTCCCCCAAAAGGAAACTCTAGATCAGGGGTCAGCAACCTTTTTCAGCTGTGAGCCAGTCCACCGTCCCTCAGACCATGTGGTGGGCCGGATTACATTTTGAAAAAAAAGAACGAATTCCTATGCCCCACAAATAACCCAGAAATGCATTTTAAATAAAAGCACATACTCTACTCATGTAAAAACACTAGGCAGGCCCCACAAATAACCCAGAAATGCATTTTAAATACAGTGGTCCCTCGACTTACGAACTTAATCCGTTCCAAATGCACATTCGTAGGTTGAAAGGTTCATAAGTCGAAAAGCGATTTCCCATAGGAAAAAAAAATTATTCAGAAAAATCCGTAAGTTGAGGAAACCGCATTTAAAATTCGTAAGTCGAGGAAATTGCATTTAAAACCAGCAACGGTTTCCGTTCGGATGCAGAAAAATTCGTAAGCGTGCGGCCGTTTTCCCCGTTCGTAAATCTTCGGATGTCGAGTAATTCGTAAGTCGAGGGGCCACTGTAAAAGGACACATTCTACTCATGGAAAAACCCGCTGATTCCCAGACCGTCCGTGGGCCGGACTGAGAAGGCGATTGGGCCGCATCCGGCCCACAGGCATTAGGTTGCCCACCCCTGCTCTAGATTGAAGAGACTTATGCATGTTCCTGGGAATACTGGTAGATAATCCCCACAAGAAATGTTCCTCAGGCTTTTCACAGGAACTATGTGCCACTCCTGAGATTTAAAGGAAAACAACCTTGCAAACATGGGGTCTTCTCCTTTGCTCATATCAAAACGAAAGGACTAGGCTATTAGGGGAATGTAAACTTTGGTAACTTGGGAAGTGGAACTGGAGAAGATATCCTATTGTTTGAGGCTAAAGTACGAAACTCTTAAGGTGAGAGTTGCTGGACATTACTCGAATGAAGGAAAATCTGCAACAGAAATACAATCTATGGTAATTCTAGAAGAACTGCAGGCTAAGGCTCAAAAATAGTTAGGCTAACTCTGCACTCCTTCCCCAATGCTGTGCAAGTTGTGATAAAGAGAATTCATGTTCCAGGAATACCCAGAATAGTCTGGCTTTCTTCATGTGAACACTTCAAGAGTTACAGATTTCGTTTCTTGCTGGAGATGGGGAGGATAATTAGAACAGATGAGTGAAAAAAGCTGACTTAGAATTCCTTTTCCAAGAGATGTCATGTAGCCACCACACTAGATCTTTTGTAGAAAACAGCTAAGTCCTGACTATTCTCTGCCAAGCTTACCAAAACCGGCTTGTTCTTTAGCGTTAAGTTGTTAGAGAAGAAAATGACTGCATGGAATCAGAACATGGGCTCCCTGGCATTGGGCCATTCTGCAGGGTGACAATACATAGCTACAAAGCGATTAAATCTATTTTTAGGCATTGTGCAGCATGTTACGGTGGCAAACAATAGAAAAGGAACTAAGGGGGCAAACAGGGGGTAAGAAACAGGAGTGAAATTAGACCGGCGCTTGCTGTAAAATTCTCTCCTACAACTTTGTCTCAGTTTGTGAGATTTGTAAGTGAATGTGTGTATACTGTACATTCAATTTACTTGTTGCTCTGAATATGGAAGTGTAATGGCAGGAAGGCAATAAGAGGATCTCTGCTGATTAGGGTGTGTTACACCAAGTATTTTAATATGGCCACATGCAATGTTGGCAATCCTGACCTCACTGAGAACTGGAGCTGCCAGTGCTTTATGGGGCCTCATGAAAATCCCAGAGTCCTCCCATCTAGCCATTCTTTGCAGGGGTCTCCATCACTTTCCTCCACACCTGTCAATAAAAGGTGGCTTCAAGATCCGACAGGCTGCCTGCCACCCACAGCTGAATTCACAGGAACACAGGAAGCTGTCTTATACTGAGCCCATGAGTTCATTTAATTCAGTGGCTGCTGCTCTCCTGGCTTCAGAAAAGAGCTTCTCCTGGTGGAGACACCAGGGACCAAACTCAGAACCTTTTGCATCGAAACATACCCTCTGTCACTGAGCTACAGCCTTTTCCCAGTTCTTCACCTGCCTTCCTCTCTCACCTGTTTCCTGACCCTTTCTTGCTACTCTATGCTTCTTTGGCTGGGAAGGAGCTCCAAATTCTAAAGGAACCCCAGGAAGGGAAAGTACCTTTCGGCTGCTACTTGCTAGCATTTATTATTGATTGCACCTCATTCTTTATCTAAAGGGCTTAAGGTAGCACACACAAGGTATTTCCTGAGCCAGCAGAAGGAAACAAACAGCAAAAAAGAAAACCCTTTGTGGACGATCGATTGCAGCATACTTTTGTGTGTGAACCACGACCTACTTCATCAGACGCATAAATTGCTATCCTCGAGTGCATGCATGTGAGAATACCTACATGACCAAATGAATTAACATATCCTTAGTAATTAAATTGCCGTTCAAGTATAGCATCTTGCCCTGTGGATTGGCTCCTCACACAAACTTCTCCCAGTGCAACAACATGCCACCACCAACTAAGGAATCTTTTGCAGTGGTGCAGAGACTGTCGGTTTGCATTCCACAGTACAGAAAGTATTGATCTCATGTGTAGAGATCTTTCCTATTCTAATTAATCCAAGAGGGTTCTGGAAGCTTGTCTGTGCGAAAGAAACAAGCAGAAGGTTCGTGATGTTTGGGCTATTCCTTCAGAGAAACTGAGTACAGCTGGTTCTGTTATCTTTTTCTGTCAAGGTCATGCTGTCTATAATAGTTAGGCCAGAAGCACTTGGTTTGCACTCTCTGTCTCTCTTTCTGTCTAGTGAAGTGTTCTGTATCTTAACACCTTAGTCTTATTATAAGTTATTACAAGTTTAAGTTAAGTCTGCTGCAACTGGATTTCTTATGGGCAGTGCCAATCCTGAATGTGTTGGATTTCTGACCGTTATGCTCATTTGCCTTCAGTAGCAGTAAAGCTCTGCTTTATGAAATATAATTGCCTCTGGTCTATTTTGGGGGAATCCTGCAACGTGTTTTAGTTTTTACTCTGCTAACTGTATGTTGGAATCTGCTCCGCATCAATATGAGTAGAGTTCATGACACAGACTAGGGTGGCCACGTGTCCTACTTGACAGTCCTCTGTTTGAAGGGCTGTCTGGTTTAAAGGTAAAGAACTGTAAGGAGGGAGAGTTGTGAAGAGAAAATGGTGGCTTGACGTTTCCCATCAATTTAGCAGCAAACCTCGACAGCAGGCCCACAGGTCACCTCATCATCTCAGTCTTCCCCACAATGGCGAGATGCACCGTACTTCCATTTAAATGATGATTTAAAATTATTTCCAATTCTGCATCTACAGATATAAATTTAGCATATGCAGATTTTATGCAAACTACTGTCCTCCTTTGCATTCTTTTTCGTTAAAGCATAAGCGCCCACCCTTGAAGAGAGAAGCCCTGGGTCTGTGGCTAAGGTCTCTACCCCTTAACCATGATCTGCAGCCCAAGTTTGTCCTTAGCACCAATTATTTGTGTTGCCCACTGAATAAATAAACGTACAACTCATGCTCCTGCAAAACAAATGCAACCTCACATCTTTGCAATGTGCTCAATAACACACATTCCTAAGAGAAAATGCAGATTTGGAATGAGACTCACAGTTCTGATGACTTTTGGTCATATTCTCAGAGTCCAGTGCATGGTAGAATTCATAGGCAGAACGGCCCAGCAGCTCCTCGGGATGGTATCCAACTAATTCAGTGATCCTTCATGAAACAAACAAACAAACAAACAAACAAACAAACAAACATTTTCATTAGATATTTGGTTCCGAACATTTTTCATTTAGTAGTGTGCCTTCCCAAATTAAAGAAAATCTGAGCCTTCAAGTTTTTATTGGTATTGCCCTGAAGAAGTGTACTTCAGCTTCACAGGGACAAATAAACCTTCTTTCACGCAGCTTTGTGATTTCATCTTTCTCTCCCTTTTATGCCTTGATTTAGCATCGGCTAGCTTCTTACATTCCTACTGAGTGGTGCATTTGGCTGTGACAAGATAGCTCTAAAAGTAGTTGTTTTGGCAATTGCTGCTCTAAAGCATAATATTAAGAACATACCAGAGCAGCATCCTCTGCTGTAGAGTTTTCTCTCACTGCATCAGAGGCAAATCCACAATATGGACATATCTAGATAGGATTTCTACCTGGGCTGAGCATCTCTTTAAATATCTGGTCCACCTCTCTCCACTTTCTGTTTTGCTGGATTTGCAGGTGCTTTTACATTTGTCTAAGCATATCTGTCCAAGGTTTTAATGTAACTACCTCTACTAAAGTACACAGTTTCAGTTAAGTCCCCATTAACTATTGCACTAAAATAAATAAACATGCATGTGTAGTGAATGCCAGATGACTGCAGCATCAAATGCTGACCTGTGTGTGTGTGTGAATGAGGCATCACCATACACCACAAAGCATAACTTTTATGCTTTCCCCATAGATCCAGATATCAGGTTTTGAATAATACAAACACACGCAGGTATAAAATGGCCAAAATTCTACTACACGTTTTGTATAAGACAGATGCTTCTCAGTAGAGTTTAATAATCATTTGTCAATATTTACAAGCTGAGCTTAGCAGCAGGAACACAAAATGCCCGAAGCGCCAGAGTAGTGCCACACAATGACGACATCAGTGCGTAGCTTTGTATTTGATCAGCAAATGATATGTCCAATTCCAAGCAGTTACTTGCTAGCAAATCATGCCTTAAGATCTAAGGGAGGCTGGTCTCCAGTCACAGGTAAGGAATCAGGAATCCCTGTTTAGAGAGCTAACCTGCTGAGGTTAGCCCTGGCACCATGTGACAGCTGCATCATTCTAAACCACGGTTAGCTTTAACCAGAGTTTGCAAACTTTGGCAAGCCTGCTAAGCTAGCATTTTGCGCACACATAATGAAACAGCAGAATGAGCTTGAAAAAGATAAGGAAGAGAGGAATTTGCAAACAAGGATAGAAGGAACACATAGTTCACAGAATGGTTGTAACTTTTTAACCATGGTTAAGGCACCAGGAAATGTTGTATCTCTACTGTGCTATCCGCAACCCATGATTCTGAATGATTTCTGTTGATAGAGCAGATTGAAATGGAGCGGGGAGGGAACCAATTAACTTTTGACTCTTGCTCCTCTTTGGACTTCCATCATTTCTTTAGTTTTTGACTCTCTAAATTGGAATTTATAGTTAGGGGTTAGCTCGTTGCTTTTGGTATTTCCTTTACTAAAGCGGATATTAAACAAACAAATGCTAGGCAAGATGTTAAATGATGGCTTTCCCCCAGCTGCTGTACTTATGCAATAATGTTTCGTAGCATAAATTCTGCAAAGATTTTCACACAGTGGCTCCATTCCTCGCATCAGCAATGTGCAAACAAGTACCAGGTTACAAATAAATGCCACTGTGAAGATCTGGCTTCGAAAACTTCAGTTGTGTACAGAGGTAATTAGAGAAAAGACTCTATTGTAGCATGTATACTGTATCAAAATGATTGATGTACATTGCTATTAAAATTCAAAGCCCTCCCCCCCCCCTTTGTTCCTCCTCCACTTTTCAGGATGTCCTTGCTATATTTTGTACAGTTTTTGTTGTTGTTTCATTTTCACATTTTGTCTAGTTTTGATCCTATCGAAGTCAAGAGTCCATATCCTAGCTATCTGTAGAACGAAACTGGAGGACGTATTTAAGAACAACGGCAGAATGAAAAGGCTACACCATGCCCCCACCTTCTGAACTACTTTGCTCCCAGTCGACGCTAACCTTACAAAGCCAGGAAATACAACCTCAGAACAAGCACACAGCCTCGTCTGCCTGCAAGCACGTAATTGCCATTATCACTAATGATGGTAACACTGTATTCTCACAAGGATCCTGACTTCTGCGAAGGCTCTTTTACCCCACACACATTTCACGCAGGTTGTTGTTGTTGTTGTTGTTGTTTTAAACGACACGGAGCACGCTGGAACGTGCGTCAGCAAAAAGAAAAAGAAATCAGACTCCCGTCTATCAGAAGAGCCCCCAAATGCGTTGTAATGCATTACATTATCTGAGAGCACATCTCGGGGGCTAACATCTGTGATGACGGAAGACTGAAACAGAACACAGATCTCCTTCCCAGCTTAAACTAGGAGGGCAGCACCATAGCTCAATGGTAGAGAATAAGCTTTGCATGTAGAAGGTCCCAGGTCCAATCTTTGGTCTCTCCGTGCAAGGCTGAGAGGGTCTCCTGTTTGAAACCACAGAGAGTGTGTAAGCCAACATTCCCAAGCCAGGTGTTCTCAAGATATTTAGGTCCTCAACTCCCACCATCCCTGACCCTTGGCCATGTTGGCTGGGGCTGATGGGAGATGGAGTCCAGAACTTCTGGAGGGTACCTGGTTCAGGAAAGCTGGTGTAGGCAGCATTGAGCTAGATATGTCTAGCTCAGCATAAGCCTGTTCGCCATGAGTGGGAGACAGGAGGAAGTCCCAAACCCTGTCTTCATTAACTGCTTTTGTCCCCACAGTCTAGGGGAGGGATAGTACCTCTGGTGGGGGACTCGTTGTGCTCCTTCTGGGCCTCGCTCAGCTATCACCTGTGGCTCCTAGAAGCTGTCAGCATCATAGCTGCCAAGTCTCCTGTTTTCCCCGGGAAACCCCCATTTTTCCAGCTGTCCCCAGCCGAAAAAAACGGAATTTTTTTTTGTTTTTCCCAGTTTATTCTGGCACGGCGGCCATTTTGGAACTGGGCAGAGCATGCTCAGAAGTGACTTTTGATGCTGCTCTGCCCAGTTCCAAAATGGCTGCAGTGCGACTTCTGGTGCAGCAGCCATTTTGGTCACTTCTGAGCATGCTCCGCCCAGTTCCAAAATGGCTGCCGCGCTACTTCCGGTATGCTAATTTCTGTCCGGTCCCTTATTTTTCAGAGAGGAACTTGGCAGGGAACGGCCTCAACTGGCTGGCTAAACGAGGGGAAGGTGACTGATGGGTCTTGAGGAACTTCCCTCATCTGAAGCAATGGGAGAAAACCCCCACATTGGCACCAACGAAAAGATTGTATTCTATTTATTTAAATGATTTAATTAAGCAGCTTATAGGTGCAGACTTTTTCTTTGGATAAATACGATGGTATTTGGAATGAGTTTACACATAATATATTAGGTTACTGGCGATTTTATCGGAATTAGGATAATAACAAAATACAGTATATTAATGCATGGTAATGTAACAGTATTTCTTTTCTTTTTCCATTCTCACTTTCTTTTTTACTCACTCTATTTATAAATGAAATTCTCTTAATAAAATAATAAATGATTTCTATAAGACTTAGCTACAATCATCCCTAAGTGGTGTACAAGAAATACAAAGCAGAAAAGGTAAAAAGTGGTTAGAGCTATAAAATCAGTCTGCATCAGGGGTGTACTATATTGGTAAACCCATTCTAGAATGACTAGAATAGTAGTTGCTGATGATGATGTACTAACCAAGCAGTAGGTGGCTAGGCTAGGTAAAGGGACCCCTGACCGTTAGGTCCAGTCACAGACGACTCTGGGGTTGCGGCGCTCATCTCTCTTTACTGGCCGAGGGAGCCGGTGTACAGCTTCCGGGTCATGTGGCCAGCATGACTAAGCCGCTTCTGGTGAACCAGAGCAGCGCACGGAAACACCGTTTACCTTCCTGCCAGAGTGGTACCTATTTATCTACTTGGACTTTGATGTGCTTTCGAACTGCTAGGTGGGCAGGAGCACGGACCGAGCAACGGGAGCTCACCCCGTCATGGGGACTCGAACCGCCAGCCTTCTGATTGGCAGGCCCTAGGTTCTGTGGTTTAACCCACCAGCCCCACCCGCATCCCGGTGGCTAAGATAACTGCATCCTAAAGTACTGGAATAACTGCACCGATTTTGAGATTTTGAACAGGAAAGTGTCAAGGCGGAATGCTGAACTTCCTTCATTTTTCTCTGCAACTTAAATACAGCATTAAGCACTTACTACTGACTGCCCCTGCCATGCTGAACCAGCGCAGTTTCAATCCATTACTTTTCTTTCAATCTGTGCCCAACTTCCTCAATGCAACATTAACCTCAAAAAGTTCACACCCCAGAATTACCTCTTGTGGTACATGTGTCCTGAGAAAATGTCATGTTCTGCTGGATCAGATGTAATCTTGGATTACAAGGTCTCATGCATTAGGGAAAGAGGTGTTCTGTTGCCTTTTCACTGGGGCCTACTAAGAGGTAGGCACGCAGCACGGCAAACAGCTATTTAGATGCTAAATGTCAAGGGAACAGTGTTTATTCTGTTAAAACAGCAGGTAATGAGGAAAACAGGGAAATTCGAAACCTGACCTATATGAGATTGAAATATTATCCAGGGATTAAGGTTTTTAAAACAGCTACTTTTGAAAACTGGATAAACCATCCATATGCCCACAAACTTTTAGCAGAACTACCTTAATTACACACAGGACTCTGCCAATTTTTGTAGAGCGGTGAAATATACTCGGAGTCGAGAGTGAATTTCATGCTCTTTATTCAGCTCATAGTCATCAAGGAGAAGAAGAGAAGAATCGCTCTTTTCCCAAAACCATCTGCTTATATACATTATTTACACAATGGGCCTTGCGTGATTGGCTACTTCAGGGCTACAACTGTGGGCCAATCAGGTTGTGGATTGACTTCTGCCTGCAGCCTGATTGGCTGCTCCTACAGGCCAATCAGGTTGCGGATTCACTTCCACCTGGAGTTGGATTGGGTAGCTCATGCTGATCAATCAGACTGCTGATTCTGAATCCTATTGTTCTAGGATTCAGCTCAGTACATAACAAGCGGAATATGCATTTGGTTCTTTTTCCTCCACTCCCGAAACCTGTATTCATGAAATGAGTTTTATTTTCGGCTTTCTGAGCTGCCGGCAACACTCTGCAGAAAGCACCTCGTGGGTAGCTTTCAGGGCATCCTGCTTGTTTCCAAACCTGTAGTACGTTCAGAATAAAAAAAAACCAAACCCTTAATGCACGCAGACTGCCGGCATGGAAATTGCATTAGCCAATTGCAGATGGCACCAAGCACCAGATGCGATGCTAAATGGCCGGCCAGTGTCATGTCACTCCCTTTGCCCAAGTCCCTTTCAAGTGGCACGCGTGTCAGGCATAGATAAGACCAGAAATTATGCATTGAGGTCCATATGTTTTTAGCATTGCAGCACGTTAGACATTTTGTCCAGAAGCCTCTCTGTTTATACAGTGGGGCCTCGACTTACGAATTTAATACGTTCCGAATGCACACTCGTAGGTCGAAAACCTTGTAAAGTCAAGTTTCCCATAGGAAAAGCGGTTTCCCATAGGAATGCATTGGAAACGGAAAAATTCGTAAGCCGAGGAAACCGCATCTAAAAATTTGTAAGTCGAGGAAACTGCATCTAGCCACGAACGGGTTTTCCATTCGGATGTCGAAAAAATCGTAAGCGCGCGGCCACTTTTTTCGCTTGTAAGTCAAAAACGTCGGATGTCGAGGAGCTCGTAAATCAAGGTCCCACGGTATTTGGTTTTGCAATGGAACTATACGTGGCAGTAAACACGGGACTGCCATCAAAAATGGCAGCTCGGCATCAAGTTTACCCCCTCTTTCTGTATACCTTCAAAATGTACATGTGTGCAGGCATCACCTAACTCTGCCAAACTGTATGCTAAATATGGGCTGCCTAGTCTAGGAACAAGCGAGTCTGTCAACTCTGGAGAAGTGCATTGCAGAATTTGGAGATGTGTGAATTTCAAAGGATGACTATACTTCGGTTTGTGTATTGTTCCGGAAAGTGAGCATTAAGTAGCTTCACCTTTAAATGTGGACAGAATCAAATTTACTTATTTATTTCATGTTTTTTCATAAAAAAATATACCACCGCTTGGTTGTAAAGAAAACCTCAAAGTTGGTTTACGGAAGGATAAAACGAGAAAAATCAAAGAAAAATCCACAACCCTGCTTTAAGACATGCAAAAGTTAAGATGCGAAAGTAGATTTAAAATTACCTCTAATGGCCTGGGCAGGTTTATATCATCAAGAATGTCTTTAGCAGGTGCCAGAAAGAATGCAGAGATGACACCTGCTCGGTTTCAATCGGCAGAGAGTTCCAAAGTGCAGGCGCTGCCACCCTATATGATCAGATATTTACAATTGCAGAATGGGTATTATGTGGCACCTGTAGCTGTGCCAATTCCACTGATCTACGAACTCATGTTCGTAGCTTCGAGAACACTGTCCAACCATCTCGTCCTCTGAAGGGGACGACAGAGGACCAGATGGTTGGACAGTGTTCTCGAAGCTAGGAACATGAGTTTGACCAAACTGCGGGAGGCAGTGGAAGACAGGAGTGCCTGGCGTGCTCTGGTCCATGGGGTCACGAAGAGTCGGACATGACTAAACGACTAAACAACAACAACAAATGGTCAAGTGGGCACAAGTACCGGTAGGAATTTCTCTGCCACCCCAATGTAGTCTAATAACCCACCTCTTGCAGAAGTTGAAAGATTTGGTGCAGCAGAGGATGGGGAAGATTTATATCTGAGACTGTGGATGCCACACTTTACGCAATACAGTCGTACCTTGAATGCCTTGCGGGTCGAATGGTTTGGCTCCCAAACGCCGCAAACCCGGAAGTGAGTGTTCCGGTTTGCGGACATTCTTTAGAACCCGAATGTCCGACACGGCTTCCGATTGGCTGCAAGAGCTTGGAAGTCGAACGGACTTCCGGAACAGATTCCATTTGACTTCCGAGGTTCCACTGTACTGGGCTATATGGGTTAAAGGTAAAGGTAAAGGGGCCCCTGACCATTAGGTCCAGTCGTGACCAACTCTGGGGTTGCGCGCTCATCTCGCATTATTGGCCGAGGGAGCCGGCGTAGAGCTTCCAGGTCATGTGGCCAGCATGACAAAGCTGCTTCTGGAGAACCAGAGCAGCACATGGAAACACCGTTTACCTTCCCGCTGTAGCGGTTCCTATTTATCTACTTGCATTTTGACATGCTTTCAAACTGCTAGGTTGGCAGGAGCTGGGACCAAGCAACGGGAGCTCACCCCGTCACAGGGATTCGAACCGCCGACCTTCTGATCAGCAAGCCCTAGGCTCAGTGGTTTAACCACAGCACCACCTGGGTCCCTGGGCTATATGGGTTAGCTAAGGATAAAGCCACTGATATGTCCCTATGAAAGAAACCGAAACACTGGTTTAAAGCTCTCTCTCACACAATACCTGACATTTCCAGTTCCAGGGCCTGCATAAGACATTATGCTGCATGAGGCCAAAGCTAGTTCTCCAACCTACCCCTACCGCATACCACATAAAGAAACAAATTAGACCTACTGTTCAAGCAGACAGCATCTTCTGCTGTGTCTGAAGTAGGGATGTCTGAAAATTTCAGTGGGAATGGAAAAGGAAGTGGAAATTGCTGCAGTTTGTGTGTTCACCTGTGGCCAGGAATGGAATTACCAGAAATTAGCAGCTGCTGGAAACCACAGGGAGGAAGAGCAGTCTTGTCCTCAGGACCCACTTCTGGGTTTCCCACAGGTATCCAGTTGGCCACTGTGAGAACAGGATACTGGACTAGATGGGCCTGATCCAGCAGGGGGCCTTCTTATGTCCTTATGGAAATTGATCGTGTGGACATGATTGGTATTTGTTCACATCGCTGTTGTGGTGTTGTTTCTTTAAAAAGTTCACAAGTGATGTGCAACTAATGACCTTTTTTACATTGTTTTGCATACATAGTTATGTAAGATATGTGCAAGTTCAGCTTGCATTCAGTAGCAGGCAGTGAGATGAATAATTGGTATTTGGTGGAAACGGAACTGCAGTGGAAGGGAAACGGTGCTGATTGTGACAAACGCAGGCCAGAATGGAAATCACTGCTTTCTTACATCCCTGAGCAGCAGGCTAGTTTATGCATGAAGGTCAGGCCCCCAAGACACACACAATTCTCCCAACATCTTGCTGATGCCCCATACCATCTGTTGCTGGAGATGACTTCCTCGCTCTCCTTAATGGTACCCCTGTCCTGTTAACTTATAAAAAAGTAACAGAATTGAACCCACATCTCACAAACACACAGGAACGTGAACTTAGTTCTGAAGATGGCCCCAGTTCAAACAAATAGTGGAATGAAACAGTTGGTTTTTTTTTTTACAAATAGTGGAATTAAATAACCGGTTGATGTTTTTAATGTGGTTTTAGCCACCGTTCCTGCAGGAACTTGTTGCCTTTTTCTAACAACATCTATATTTCAAAAAGGCGCGTAGCTGCTAATTAGAGAGAGAAAGTCGTGTTAGATGTGTTAGGCAACCTGTGATCCTTCAAGCAATGGACTAATATATAGGTAAGCAACAAACAAGCATAACATGGCCTGAAATCCGAAATCTGATATAGTTTTCCCTTGGGAAAGCTTTCCCCCTTGAATGACACCAACTCATGGGTGAGTTGCCACATGGTGTGGGGAGCGTCACAGCAGCTAATCTGTTGCATGCTGCCCTTTCTGTATATACCAGCGGTCGAGAACCTAATTAAGTCTGCCAGGGCCACCCATTTAGTGGGCCAAGTCATGCCCTCCTGTCCTGTGTCTGATACCATACAGTCATACTTCATGCTGCGTCCGCTTCAGGATGCGTCTTCCGGGTTTCGCTGCATGTGCATGTGCAGAATCATTCTGCGCACTTTGCGCATGTGCAGAAGCACTCTATTGTGCTTCGTGCATGCTCAGAAACACTCTATCATGCTTCGCACGTGCGCAGAAGCACCGCTCTGGTTGCGGACTTTTCAGGGTGCAAATGGCACCCTGGAATGGATCGTGTCCGCAACCAGAGGTACCCCTGTGCTGTATATACAAAGCCCTCTGCACAACGCTTTGCAAGCCCCGGCAATCGGTCAATCATCAGGGTTTTCACAGTGCTATGCACATGCTTTGCAAGCTCAGACTGTTTGGTGTTTGTCTGGCACATATAGTCAACAATGTATACTAATAGCAAGCTCATTCTCAGATTGCAAATCCTTATCTGGGCGAAACGGCAGCACCCATGCGGAAGGGGGAACCCCCCCCCGGCTTGTGGGAACCCCACGGTTTGCAGAGGTACAAGAAATCAGGGGTCTTAAAAGTTGCCAGCAGGAGCACCTACTGGGGAAGGACCATAGCTCAGCCCTTTGTATGCAGAAGGTCCCAGGTTCAATCGTTGGCATCTCCAGTTATGGCTGGAAAAGTCTGAAACCCTAGAGGGATATAATTGGTCAGTATGACAAATGCTGTGCTTAGAGGGACAAACGGTCTGATTCTGATTCCTATGATGATCTGCCTTAGTTTGGCTCTCACTAAGGAGCGTCACCACCCCCATCGTTCTGCCCGCACACTGAGGTCCAGTGTCGAGGGCCTTCTGGCGGTTCCCTCGTTGCGAGAAGCCAAGTTGCAGGGAACCAGGCAGCGGGCCTTCTTGGTAGCGGCGCCCGCCCTGTGGAACGCCCTCCCATCAGGTGCCAAAGAGAAAAACAGCTACCAGATTTTTAGAAAACATCTGAAGGCAGCCCTGATTAATGTTTAATCAATTACTGTATTTTATTTTATTTTTCTGTTGGAAGTCGCCCAGAGTGGCTGGGGAAACCTAGCCAGATGGGCAGGGTATAAACAATATTACCGTATTATTATTATTAATCCAAAACCAGAAAAATAACATTGTGGACCTGTCTAGTATTTGCTTTTAAAGTTGGATTCAACATCGACTTCAGTTTAAATGCCTGATGAAAGTTACTTACTAACTGTTGCATTCCAAATGCTTCCAGTATTTCTCACTTCCATGGTGAGAAATGTCTGGGGTTTTGCCAACAGAACCAAGAAGTGTGTGTTTTGAGTATCACTCTCTGCCTTTTTTGGGCAAATTCCCCCTAAAAAAATGCTCAACAGCTTCTTGAAATACGGCAACCCTACATCGCAGGTTAAGGGGAAGGATTATTTCTGCTTTAATGAGGAAGTGCTGGTCAGCTGCAGAGTTCATTAATCTAGAAGGATTTATTAATTTTATTTGCAGCAGAAGCAGTTTTAGTGCTGTGTTTGAAAATGGGGCATCCTGGCTTATGGGAAGGGGACGCGGGTGGCGCTGTGGGTTAAACCACTGAGCCTAGGGCTTGCCGATCAGAAGGTTGGCGGTTCGAATCCCCACAAAGGGGTGAGCTCCCGTTGCTCGGTCCCAGCTCCTGCCCACCCAGCAGTTCGAAAGCACGTCAAAGTGCAAGTAGATAAATAGGTACCACTACAGCGGGAAGGTAAACGGTGTTTCCGTGCGCTGCTCTGGTTCGCCAGAAGTGGCTTTGTCATGCTGGCCACATGACCTGGAAGCTGTACGCCGGCTCCCTCGGCCAATAATGCGAGATGAGCGCCGCAACCCCAGAGTGGGTCACGACTGGACCTAATGGTCTGGGGTCCCTTTACCTAGCTTATGGAAAAGCAAGTGGAAAAAACCTGAGCATTGGACAATGGCAACGAAAGCATATTTCCCAGCACTGCCTAACAAACCACGAGGCTTTCGGGACAAATATCCATTGCTGACGCTGTTTAATAAAGGGACTTTGAGGATTTTGCATTACTGCCTGTTCTTCGTCACCTCTTCCTGATCTGGGAGTGCCTGCCAGGGCATTTCCGCAGGAGGAAAACACTTATCTGGCTGGCCCACATCCTTTTCCCTCTTGGTGCCCATTCAGATTGTACGTGCTGCTCTTTTCACCTCTTGCTGCCAGGCTGCAACCCTAAGCAAGCTTACCAGAACTGCCCCGCTGGATTTAGGGGGTTCTGCTTCAGTTTAGGATGAAGGCTTGTTTGCCCCCTCGCGTTTCCTCCAAAGAGCCCATTTTATCCTCATCAACCACCCTCCCTGTGAGGACAGTGGCTGGAAAAGGTTCAGGAAAAGGGGGCCCCCAAAAACAATCAAGTGGGTGGAGCAACACCCCTGAAGAGGAAAGGCTGCAGAGTTTGGGACTTTTGAGTTGCCATGACAGATGTTCATAAAATTAGTAAAACGATGAAACTTGTTCCCACTTGGATGGCTTTAAAAGGAAATTGGACAAATCCCATGGAGAAGAGAGCTGTTATGTACTGAGCTGAATCCTAGAACAATAGGATTCAGAAACAGCGGGAGCTACCCAATCCAACTCCAGGTGGAAGTGAATCCGCAACCTGATTGGCCTGCTGGAGCAGCCAATCAGGCGGCGGGCAGAAGTGAATCTGCTACCTGATTGGCCTGTAGGAGCAGCCAATCAGGCTGCAGGCAGAAGTCAATCCACAATATAATTGGCCCACAGGTGTAGCCCTGAAGTAGCCAATCACGCAAGGCCCATTGTGTAAATAATGTATATAAGCAGATGGTTTTGGGAAAAGAGCCATTCTTCTTCTCCTCTTCTCCTTGATGACTATGAGCTGAATAAAGAGCATGAAATTCACTCTCGACTCCGAGTACATTTCACTGGCGACGAGGATGGGATCCTGCTGAGCTGACCGCCACCACGCACTGCACCGCAGCACCGCCACCTGCTGCACCGCTGCATCGCACCGTGCATCCAGGCTTCAGCTCCAGGACCCAAGGAACCCAGAATGGCAACCGACAGCAGCTTCTCGCCATTCAAACCAGCATCAGGAGACTGGGAAGGGTACGCTGCCCGTTTCAACTTCCTCCTGCAAGCGAAAGAAGTCACCAACGATGCCATGAAGAGGGCGACATTCTTCAGCGTCTGTGGAGAGGAGACGTTTGAAATCGCCCGGGCTCTCCTTGCACCTAGAGATGTCGCTACCGTCTCGTACAAAACAATAATGGAACGGCTGAAGGAGCACTTCTCACCACAGCCCTCGGTGGTAGCTTGCCGAAATGCCTTCTACGCAAAGCGGCAAGCCCCGGGGGAAACCATAACTGGGTTTGTGACCTCCCTCCGCCAAGCCGCCCGGCTATGCAACTTCTCAGAGTTGGAGAACATGCTTCGTGACCGCCTCGTCGGTGGCCTGAGGGACGAGATGTTGCAACGACGCCTCTACGCCAAAAAAGACCTCACGTTCCAGATTGCTCTGGAGGAAGCCCTGGCAACCGAAGCCGCCGAGAGGTCAACGCAAGAGGCACGACCGGCCCCGCCATCCCAACCGAGGGTCTACCACGAAGACCTCACCGACGAATCCGAATCTGACAGGGAGGAAGTACACCGAGTACAGCGGCGCACTCAAGCAGCACACACACCACAGCAGCCTCGACGAGAAGGAGGGAACTGTGCAAGCTGCGGGGAGAACCACGAGAGGAGGACCTGTCGTTTCCGCAACGCAGAGTGCAGGCAGTGCAGAAAATTGGGACACATCGCCCGGGTGTGTCGGGCTCGACTCACCCGTCGACAAGCATCAGATGACCGACCCAGGAGCCCCAGGTCACACGGCACCATGCACCAAGGCAACTCGACGGAGATCACGGACTACCAGGTATTCCAGTTGCCCCATCCCAGCACAGAGAAAATTTATATAGAGGTACAGATAGAGGGAGCCCCATGCCGCATGGAGCTGGACACGGGTTCAACTCTATCCATAATCTCGGCCCGAACATTAAGGGAACTGTGCCCTAATGGGGGTCCCAAACTAAGGCCGGCCCCATTCACCCTCCGGGACTTCCAGAAACGTAAGGTCCCTACAATGGGGGTGGGGACCTTCAGGGTGCAATATCGAGGGCGAAAGCAACAATTGGACTTGCTGGTAGTTAAGGGCCCCTACGTTAGCTTACTGGGACTGGCATGGTTTGGACCTCTGGGGCTAGCCGTTACCGGGGTGAACCGCACTAGCTTACAAGTGGACGTGGACGCCATATGCAAAGAGTTTCCAGGGGTTTTCGATGGGGCATTGGGACGATATACAGGACCCCCCATTGCCCTACAGCTAGACCCCGCTGTACGACCCATCAGGCACAAGGCCCGCCGGGTCCCGTTCGCCCTGAAACCCCGCATAGACGAGGAATTGGACCGACTCGTGGAGCAAGGAGTGCTGGAGCCGGTGCCCAACGCCCCCTGGGAAACTCCAATTGTCACACCCGTCAAGCCTAACGGTTCGGTCCGCATCTGTGCAGACTACAAATGCACCATAAACAAGGCTCTCACGGCCCATGCATACCCAGTGCCAGTGGTCAGCCATGTCCTCGCCACCCTGGCTGGGTCAAAAATCTTTGGCAAACTGGACTTGGCCCAAGCGTATCAACAGTTGCCTGTGGACGAAGCCACAGCAGAGGCTCAGACGATTGTGACGCACAGAGGGGCATTCAGAGTAAAGCGGCTGCAATTTGGCGTTAGCGTGGCACCAGGCATATTCCAGAATCTAATGGACTCTCTCCTTAAAGGGATTCCTGGCGTCACCCCCTTCTTCGATGATGTACTGATCGCCGGGCCCACACCAGAGGAATTTGAGGACCGCCTCCGCTCCGTCCTGCACCGTTTCCAGACGGCGGGCCTCAAGGTGAAGCGGGAAAAGTGTTTACTGGGAGTGCCGCAGGTGGACTTTCTGGGATTTAAGGTGGACGCAGAAGGGGTCCATCCAACCGGTGACAAGGTACGGGCCATTTGTGAGGCCCCAGCGCCCAAGAGCAAGCCCGAACTTCAGTCATTCTTGGGACTATTGAACTTTTACCATGCCTTTCTTCCGCATAAGGCAGCGGTAGCGGAGCCCCTACACAGACTCCTAGATAAAAGGGCCCCTTGGGTGTGGGGCCAGCGACAAAGGGCCGCATTCCAGGCAGTCAAGGACTTGCTCGTCTCGAACTCGGTCTTGGCACACTTCGACGAGAGGCTGCCAGTGGTGCTGGCATGCGACGCCTCTCCCTATGGCATCGGCGCTGTCCTGGGACACCAACTCCCGGATGGAAGAGAGGTGCCGGTGGCATACTTCTCCCAGACGCTTGCTGCAGCCGAACGAAACTACTCACAGATTGACAAGGAGGGTCTGGCAATCGTGAAGGGCGTAAAAAAATTCCATGATTTCTTGTACGGGCGGCCCTTTACCATAGTGACTGACCACAAGCCGTTGCTTGGCCTGTTTGCCCCCGAGAAGCAGACCCCCCAAGTGTTGTCTCCACGTGTCCTCAGGTGGTCAATTTTCCTTGCCGGCTACCAGTATGCACTAATCCACCGCCCTGGGAAGGCGATGGGCCACGCAGACGCCCTCAGCAGGCTACCACTACCAGAAACAGGCCCCGACCCAGCGCCTGCGCAAGAGGTTATGACCCTGGAGCTGCTTCCCGACCGACCCATTCAGGCACAAGAAGTTGCGCACCATTCCACAAAAGATAGGGTCATCTCCCGGGTCCTGGACTGGGTGTGGCGAGGATGGCCCAGCAGCAGCCCCGGGCCAGAATTCGCTGGCTACACAAACCGCAAACATGAACTGTCGGCCCACAAGGGGTGCCTGTTATGGGGAAGCAGGGTTGTTGTTCCCCAGCCCCTCCGCAAAAGGGTCCTCACAGCCCTACACGAGACACACCCAGGGGTAGTGAGGATGAAGGCCCTTGCCAGGAGTTATGTGTGGTGGCCGGGGATTGACAGAGAGATAGAGGCCTGGGTCCAACACTGCCAGACCTGCCAAGAATCCCGCCCAGATCCCCCAAGGGCCCCAGTCCAGCCCTGGGAGTCCGCCCGACATCCATGGTCACGCTTGCACGTGGACTTCGCTGGACCCTTCCAGGGAAAAACATTCTTCATAGTGGTGGATTCCTACACCAAATGGCTGGAGGTCGCACTGGTACCGTCCACTTCTACGGCGGCAGCCATCCGGGTACTACGTAAGCTTTTTGCAACCCACGGGCTCCCTGACACCCTCGTCTCGGACAATGGAACCGCATTCACGTCAGAGGAGTTCCAGACCTTCACAGCGCAGAACGCCATCCGCCACATCCGCTCAGCACCATTCCACCCTGCCACCAATGGCCAAGCGGAGCGCATGGTGCGGACCACCAAGGACAGCCTCCGCCGCATGACACAAGGGGACTGGGAATACCGCCTTGCTGCATTTCTTCTAGCACAGCACAGCACCCCAAGCACAACGACGGGCCGGAGCCCAGCTGAACTACTAATGGGCCGGCGCCTTGCAACTAGACTGGACCGACTTCACCCCGACAGAGCTCAGGATGAGGTAGTGGTGGGGAAAGGCAGGAACCCCCGGACATTTGTGGCCCAGGACGCAGTGTACGCAAAGAATTTTGGGGCAGGCCCAGCATGGGTACCCGCCACAGTCACCAAGGTGACCGGTCCCGTGTCGTACGAGGTACTAACGGAAGGGGGGCAATGTTGGCGCCGCCACTGCGACCAGCTACGGCGACGATTCCCAGGAGGAACCCGGGAGGAGAGCGGGACAGAGGGGTCCCAAGGGGACAGCAGGGCAGTGAGGCCTGTAGAGCGAGAGGGGTGGGCAGGGGAAGCAGAAGCAGAAGCAGTAGGCACAGAGGGGCGCCCCGAGGCTGGAAGGACACCGGAACCAGAGCCACAACCTAGTGGTTCAGTGGCGCCAGACCAGACAGCCCCGGCACAGCCAGCAGCCTCGGAACACGAGCCAGAACCAGAACCCCTGACCAAGGAACACCCCAGGCCACAACGCACACGGAGGCGGCCAGCAGACCTTGGGGACTACGAATGCAACTTCCCGGGCAGGACTGGAACTTAGAGGGGAGGGGTGTTATGTACTGAGCTGAATCCTAGAACAATAGGATTCAGAAACAGCGGGAGCTACCCAATCCAACTCCAGGTGGAAGTGAATCCGCAACCTGATTGGCCTGCTGGAGCAGCCAATCAGGCGACGGGCAGAAGTGAATCTGCTACCTGATTGGCCTGTAGGAGCAGCCAATCAGGCTGCAGGCAGAAGTCAATCCACAATATAATTGGCCCACAGGTGTAGCCCTGAAGTAGCCAATCACGCAAGGCCCATTGTGTAAATAATGTATATAAGCAGATGGTTTTGGGAAAAGAGCCATTCTTCTTCTCCTCTTCTCCTTGATGACTATGAGCTGAATAAAGAGCATGAAATTCACTCTCGACTCCGAGTACATTTCAAGAGCTATTGATGTCTACTAGCCCAAATGGCTCTGCCCTGCTTCCGCAGTCAGAGGCAGAAAAGCTTCTGAATACCAGTTGCTGGAAGCCACAGGAGGGGAGTGGGCTCCTGTGTTCGAATCCTGATGTTGGTTTCCCACAGGCATCTGGGTAGACATCGTGGGAACAGGATGCTGGACAAGATGGGCCCCTGGCCCAATGCAGCAGCCTCTTCTTGTCATAGAATTGTATAATTCAAGAAGACCACAAAGGTCACCTAGCCCCCTGCAATGCTAGGGGAAATCTTCTGCATAACATGGGGCCCAAAACCCACGACCCTGTGATGAAGTCTCACGCTCTACCGACTGAGCTTCTTATGCCAACTAAGGTTGAGATATGTGAGCTGAGAGGGTTAATAGCTCAGCAATCGTCCTGCCGCGGGGCCCTGTGACGTGCCCATGTAAAGAGGAAGTACCTGTGTGTACTGTTGTATTTTTTCTGTTACATGAGAACGTTGTATGTGTTTATTGGTTCTGTTCGTGTCGCAGCTTCCAGCCGAGATGGAGATGAACTCACCAGGCTGAGCTGCCCTAAGCAATAAATCAGGCATCCCCAAACTGCGGCCCTCCAGATGTTTTGGCCTACAACTCCCATGATCCCTAGCTAACAGGACCAGTGGCCGGGGAAGATGGGAATTGTAGTCCAAAACATCTGGAGGGCCTAAGTTTGGGGATGCCTGCAATAAATCTTCTTTGTTTTAACGAACCAAGGAGTGAGTTATTTCACAGGCACAGAAAGTCGGATAAAGCTTTCACTGCTACGGAATGTGATCTGAACTTGGGAGGAAAAGTTTCTGGGTTTTAGAAACAGAGGCTTGACATTGGTGACGGAACGTACTGGGCGAGTATTTTTGCAATGTCTGCTACGCAGCTAGAATTGTTCGTAGGCAGATAGATTTCTCTGCTATCTTTCTCAATCACAAAGCTGCGTTATCGATAATTAGCCAATTACGGACTATTATCTCAATACCTAAAGGACTGCTTCTTTCCCTGTGAACCCTCCCGGATCCTGAGATCATCATCTGAGGCCCTTCTTCGTGTGTCTCCTCGTCAAGAAGTTTGGAGGGGGGCACCATGAGAAGAGGTCTTCTCTGCAGTGGCTCCCCGTCTGTGGAATGCTCTCCCCAGGGAAGTTTGTCAGGCCTTTGGCTGATCCGATTTATATTTTTAAAATGTGTTTTTTTATAAAAAAAATATATGTGTGTTTTTGTTTATTGGGTTGTTGTTTTTATTTTTATTAGGTATTTTGTGGTTTTATATCTTGATTTTATTCTGTGAACCGCCCTGAGACCTCCGGGTATAGGGCGGTAAATAAATAAATAAATAAATAAATAAATAAATAAATAAATAATTAATAGAGAGATGACGATTCCAACACCACCCAGGCTACATTCAGACAACCCTTACCTGATAATTTTCCAGATTAATTTAGAATCAGTGGCATTCTGTGACATGCTCATAAGATTAGGACTGCAGCTCCCTTTTACCATATTGTAAGCATCCTCAGGGCCAGGCCAGGGCATTCTGCTGCTTGGCTGAGACAAAGCAGCAAATGACTCACCTCACGGAGCCCTCTCGCTCAAAAGTACATAGCACACAAAGCTACCGTAGTTGATTTATTTTGGTACCTGAGGCAGAAAGTCCCACAGGCGTCTGTTTCCCTCTGAGGCAGTAAAAAGACAATTTGAAATTAAATAACTCTTTGCTGCCCTTTCATGATGTCCCAGATTTGCTGCCTGAGCTGGCCACTTCACTCTGCCTAATGATAGGACAGGCCCTGACCATTCTATGTCTATGAAAAAAAACTGTGTGTGTGTGTGTGTTTTGTGCAGACTTGCATTGCTTTATTCCCACATCCAACACAGATTCAGGGCATATTTTTTAAGCAACGGGATATTTACTATGCCAAATCCTAAAGCATATTCTGATCCCCATCACAAGTCACCTTTGTTTGTCATAAGAGCATTAATTTAAATCTTTCTTACAACCGCTCAGCTTTCTTTTTTTCCCTCTCATGGTGGGTTCAGGGCATTGCTGAATGTTGGGCTCTTTATTTCCAGGCCTTACAAAATATTCTCACGGAAGCTGAACTCCTGCAAATGTTTAAACTCAGACAGCACATGAACAGACCCATTGTCTTTCCTGGGTTGATCTCAAAAAGAATGCTCAAGGGCCCGTGTTGGTTTTTTAGGCCCTGTCTTAAATTATATAAATAAATCCCATGATGCAACAGGAAAGCCTGACATGGCATTGCTGGGAGTACTGGAATGGCAAGAGAAACAAAAGGATTGCAAGGAAAGGATTAGCGCCAAGACGGATGCTTTAGATCAGGCCTGCCGCAACTTGTGAGCACGGCTTGCTGAATTTTACACAGTAGCCTACAAAAAGCTTTCGACATGTTGAATTGGTTAGTCTTTCAAATGCCGCAAGAGACTTCCTTTTGTTAAAAAAAGACTAGAAGTCATTGCCAAGGCAAGTTACGATACATGAATTGGCCAGATGCATTTGACTTGGGTATCTCACAACTTGCACAGTCTTGCTTCAGCCTAGCCCAGCCTTAGCCAATCGGATTCCTTCCACATATTTTGGACTACAATTCCCATCAGCCGCAGGCAGCGCAACCATTTTGGGAGTAGGTAATAAGTCTGTGCTGGCTGTGGGTGATGGGAGACTTTGAATTCCCAGCAGCCAGCTTAAAATGTTTAGCAGATATATCTATACAGAAGTGAGGATATGTTTAAATTCTTTTGCATCAGTCTCCTTTTTTTATTTTATTTGCCATGGGTTTTTTCAATCCTGGTGGTACCATTCTCCCTATCGAGCGATATGTCTCCTTTGGGGTTTGCCTAAGTAATTGCGTTTTGCTCTGGTGTCTAAGAATATTCTTTAAATAAGGTTGCCTCTCAATTTATCATGCTGGAGAGGCATTACGAGCAAATAGCTGGTCTTTTTACCTGTCATCACAGTAGGTGAATTTCATGTCCATGCTGTGACGGCTCAAGAACGTCTTGCTGTCCAGTGGGATGTCAGTATTGGAAGGGTGTTGAATGGGTTCACACATTAATATCAGGCAAGACAAGAGAGGCTCTTTGTAGCCACAGAGAGCATGAGGAGGGCATGTATTATAGACCTTAAGTTGTCCAGTGCAGTGCAGAACCTGAAATATAAAGAAACTATTTGTATTAATACAAGGGTTTTTTTTTGTTTTTTGTTTAAAAAACCAAAGCAACTTGAGTAAATCAAATCTTTCAAAAAACATAAGTAAAAAAAAAGGTACCTTCCATGTGGCCGATTTGAGATTCACAGTTCTGCCTCTGTTGGTAACAGTGCATTTCATTCTCATGAAGAAGTCCCGCTCCATGGTCACCTCTTTATTCTTTTTCCCAAAGCCTGGACCTGAGAAAAATGTGGACAAGATTCTCTTTTAAGGCTTGTCTGGCAGCTTCTGTTGCTTTAGTAACCAGCCAGCAAAGTTATTTCGGAAGGACCAGAGTAGGAACATTCCAAAACCGCTGTGATCAACTAGCTACACACTTTGAGGATGAAGTTAATTGATTCTGGAATGACCTTGGCAGTTCCAGATGAAGTAAAAAGGTAAAGGGACCCCTGACCATTAGGTCCAGTCGTGACCGACTCGGGTTGTGGCGCTCATCTCGCATTACTGGCCGAGGGAGCCGGCGTACAGCTTCCAGTTCATGTGGCCAGCATGACTAAGCCGCTTCTGGCGAACCAGAGCAGCACACGGAAACACCGTTTACCTTCCCGCTGTAGCAGTACTTGCACTTTGACGTGCTTTCGAACTGCTGGGTTGGCAGGAGCTGGGACCGAGCAACGGGAGCTCACCCCTTCGTGGGGATTCGAACCGCCGACCTTCTGCTTGGCAAGCCCTAGGCTCTGTGGTTTAACCCACAGCGCCACCCGTGTCCCATCCAGATGACGTACCTAATACCAAATCACTGATGTGGTGTGAGATAAATAGGTACCACTATGGCAGGAAGGTAAACGGCGTTTCCATGTGCTGCTCTGGTTTCGGTGTTCCATTGCGCCAGCAGCGGCTTAGTCATGCTGGCCACATGACCCAGAAAAAACTGTCTGCAGAGCAGACAAACACTGACTCCCTTGGCATCTTTTATTCCTTCTTACTGTTACCTTTAAATGTTTTTTAATTCCTTTTAGCTGTTTTCCTTGGCAATTTTAACAATCCTTGAAAACCACTTACAGGTATATAAATTTTGCTAAATAAATATGCTAATCCCTGTGTAAAAACTATCCCTCTTTGTTCTGGGCATGTTGACCATCCAGTCTGGTGAAGCCATCTTCATCAGTGCCCCTCACTTAATCTGAGAACAGTTTGGGTGGGTTCACAGAACAATGTGATTCCTATGAAGATTGCAGTTTATCACAGGATAAGCTGCTCATTTCATCACATGATGCAGTGATGGGGAAGAAAGCTCAGAAGCGCAAGAGAGATAAACACTTTGTCCACAGGTTAACAGATTGATCCCCCCTGTTATCTGTTGTTTCGATTACTCTACAAAGTTTCTGCGTGGCTGACTGAGAAACCAGGTGATTATCATCTCCCCAGAACAGTTCTCTGCTTGGCATTGCTGCACTGAAGGTTAACTGGTGGCATTCTAAAGCAGCGATGGGAAAACATATGGACTCCTATCTACCCCAGCCAACATGGCCAATAGCCATGGATTATCAGAACTGAAGTCAAGCAGTAGATGGAGTGCCACAAACTTCCCATCCCTGTTTTAAGGCAGCCTTTAGCACCTCTGCTCATGCTGGCTGGGGTGGAGGTGAGTTGTAGTCTAAAACAGGGGTGGCCAACTCCCAAGAGACTGTGATCTACTCACAGAGTTAAAAACTGGGAGTGATCTACCCCCTTTTGGGGGGTTCAGGTAAAGCTGTTGAGTTTTTTTAAAGGAAGGGAAGCCCTGTTTTTTGGGGTTTAGGTCAAACTTGTTGAGCTTCTTTTAGGAGGGAGGAAGGCCCATTTTTGTTTAGGGCTTCAGGTCATAGTTGTTCAGCTTTTTTTAGGGAGGAGGAAAATTTTGGGTGAGCTTTTTTTAGGGTGCCAGTGATCTAGCAGTGATCTACCACAGACACCCAGTGATCTACCGGTAGATCACAGTCTACCTGTTGGATGTGCCTGGTCTAAAACATCTACAGGGCAGTAGGTGGGGGAAAGCTGTTCAAAGCAATTATTGCTCCATGTATCCTAACACACTTCAGCCATTGCTTAGGCCTCAGGATGTGTCTTGGGTGAGATCTGGAACAGACAGTGGAGTAAAATGCTCCAGCTGTCAGCTCTGCTCACTGCAGGCAGAAGCCAACACCTTAACAAGGTACGCCCTGCGTTTATCCAGATACAGAATCCCCAAGACCAGGCATCCCCAAACTTTGGCCCTCCAGATGTTTTGGCCTACAACTCCCATGATCTCTAGCTAACAGGACCAGTGGTCGGGGAAGATGGGAATTGTAGTCCAAAACATCTGGAGGGCCAAAGTTTGGGGATGCCTGCCCAAGACCCTATAAAACAGATCCTGTTGGACAAGTGAAATGTATTTCCTGGCATAGTGGCTACCATCTCCTTGTGCTAGAGGGAATTAGGGAGTGACCATATCAACTCAAATCCCCCTCCTAGTTTCTCCTAGAGATAATGCCCTAGTGCCAAATAACAGTTGGCATTAGCTTACACTTTCTAAAAAGAAAATACTTCCCTGGTTACAATAAATTCCCCAGGAGAAGCAGCCATTGTATTTGGTCTTGAGTTTGGAGGTTCAAACAGGCTAAGTGCTTGGGGAGACACACAAATCTTTCTATTATTCATTAATACTTTTAGTTAATTACCATAAAGCCCTCAAAACGTCTCAAGACGACTTATAGCAGAAGAGAGATGAGTTGCTCATATTAAAAACGACTTTAAAAACATAAATGAAACACTAAAAATTATAAAAGATGGCCCATCTCCCAAAATCAAGCCCCCTTCCCACCTCTCCAACAACATTAAAATGATCACCACAATCAGCTGGCTGAAATATCACAAAACAGCAAAAAAAGAAAATTAACAATAAAATACCCAGGAGATGAAGAAGAAGGTCACCCAGCAGCTGCATGTGGAGGAGCAGGGACGTGAACCTGGTTCCCCAGATTATGAGTCTACCACTCTTAACCACTACACCACACTGTCTCTCAAGTCTTCTTGGGGAGACTACTCCATAAATGATGCACAAAGCACACTGCAATAGCGTTGTTGCATTTTTTAAAAAATATATTATTTACCATTTTTCAAACTCAGGTTTTCTCGAATTTCCTCATGATCACAGGGGTGAGTGAAGTCAAAAATGCTGTGTCCGGTCAGCTCCACCTGTTTGACCATCAAGACAAACAGATTTAAAAAATGGGGTTGTGAAAATGAATTTACGCTGGGAACATATTTTGTATCCCCCTCATTCCCAAAATGCACCACATGACAAGAAACTTCGAGAAGTGTTTTACAGAGATGTTTTAGATAGCAGCTGACTATTCATTGTAAATTCACAGTCTAGCCGTTTTTGTGCTTGTATTGTTTATTATGTATTTAGATTTCCTTCCCACTCTTGTTCTATGGCCTGATGGTAATGACAGCAATAATCTTTTATCATTTTATCATTAGCGATATTTATTTAAAGCATCTGCAAATCACTTAATTGGTGTTTTTTTAAAATTAAATAAAATAAAATTTAAAAGTAACCATGGAGCTGCAACCTCCAAACTGGTGATGGGCATTAACAATGCTGGCAGTATCATCTGCTGGGCAGGCGAGTATACCAATCTGTATATTCCATGTTTCACTCGTGTATTGCACTGTTGCACATTTAAATCTCCTCACTGGGTCCCTCTGATCTTAACCCTGGCCTCTTCAGGGCTAAACACCCTTGCAGCCACTCCAATCCCATAATAGCAAAGGCACAATCATTCTCTTCCTTAGAGTACTTGCAGGAAGCTTTTGTTAAGTCACATTGAACAAACTAGCTCTACCAAGTAGAGAAAGAAGCAGAAGTTATATTATACTATGAACCACCCTATGATCCTCAGCTGAAGGGCACTATATAAGCTTAATAAATAATCATCACAATATCATCCAACTTGCTACGCGAGAGGTGTAGAAAACAGCTTACCTGTGTCAAGCCCATATACTTGCTGATGTTCTCCGACAAAAAGATCATGTCTCCATCCTGTGTGATGACAGTGATAAATCCCTCCAAAGCTTTCAGGTACAAGTTGTCCATCTGCTGATCAGGCTCTATTTTACTCTCATTGTCACCACAGACTGCACAAAGGAATGGGGAGCGAAGGGGGAGGAGAAGCAGAACCAAAATGAAGAGACAAAATAAATGAATAAATCAGAAATGATGCTTAGCAGTATGCTAGCAAATCCCAACCAAAATCCATATCTGATATAAAGTTCATGGCTTTGCTTTTACTGGATATCTATACAGTTTAGCAGCATTAGAAAAAAATGTACAATAATTATAATATCGTGGCAGTTCAGGCAACAAAGCTACAATCTTGCACACATTTATTTGGCATTCGGAACCCATAAAGTTGCCTTATATTGAGTCCAACTATTACCCCATGTAGTGCTGTATAGTCTACACACTGGCTGACAACAATTTCACAGAATTGTAGAGTTGGAAGGGGACCCGAGGGTCATCTATCCCAACCCCCTGCAATGCAGGGATCTCAGCTAAAGCACCCACAGCATATGGCCACCCAACCTCTGCTTAAAAACCTCCAAGCCAGGAGAGTCCATAACCTCCCGAGGGAGACTGTTCCACTGTCAAACAGCTTTTACTGTCAAAAAGGTTCTTCCTGATATTTAGTCAGAAACTCCTTTCTTGAAACTTGAAGGCATTGGTTCGAGTCCTACCCTCCAGAGCAGGAGAAAACAAGCTTGCTCCATTTTCCATGTGACACAGCCCTTCAGATATTAGAGGGTGGCTATCATATCTCCTCTCAGTCTTCTCTTTTCCAGGCTAAACATACCCAGCTTCTTCAACTGTTCCTCATAAGGCTTGGCTTTCAGACCCTTGATCATCTTGGTTGCCCTCCTCTGCACACGTTCCATCTTGTCAATATCCTTCTTAAATTGTGGTGCCCAGAACTGGATGCAGTAATCCAAGTGTGGTCTGACCAAGGCAGAATAGAGTGGTACTGTTACTTCCCTTGACCTGGACGCTATACTTCTGTTGATGCAGCCTAGAGGAGCATTAGCTCTCTTTTTTTGCTGCTGCTGCATCACACTGTGGACTCATGTTAAGTTTGCGTTCCACTAAGACCTCTAGATCCTCTTCACGAGGAAGCCAGGTGTTCCCCCATCTTATATTTGTGCATCTGGTTCTTCCTGCCTAAGTGCAGAACCCTACAATTGCCCCTATGGAAATTTGTTAGTTTGGGCCCAGTTCTCCAATCTGTTAAGGTCATCATGAATCCCGATTCTGTCTTCAGCGGCATTAGCTTCCCTTCCCAGTTTGGTGACATCTGCAAATTTCAGCAGGGCTTTCAGAGGAAAGTCTTTACCAGTCCTTCCTAGATATCCCAGGAACTGAACATGGGACCCTTTGCCACTTACCTACTACGGTATAACAGCCCTTCCTCACTGAACTCAGTTGGGACCTACCGGTGCTTCCCATAAAGAAACAGAAAAAATGCTGGAGTTATAGAAATTGGCCATCATCCCAATCTTACTAGGAAATGCATGTAGAACCAGGCATATCTACACATACATCCTTAGCTAAATAAGGAACTCCATGCAGATGCAGCCACTGCTTGATCTAACTATTGGAGCTGCACATGCTTCGTTAGGAAATCCACAATTAGCATTAATAGGGGAGGAAGAAAGGGGTGCGGCCACATTTCCCTTACAACAAAACCCTCCCAAACAGCTATCTGACCAGGGTTGGATATGAGCAGTCATTCTGCCTGCTTCTATACAATAACATAAAAATAAAGAAATAAGATGCTTATGAGAGGCTCACAAGTAGGTCATGAGTGCCTGAGATGGAGGCTTTAAGTGATGTTCCATCTCCGATGCAGTAATGCTTCTGAGTATCAGCTGCCAAAAACCGCAGGAGGGATGGAAGAGGGCTGCTGCACTCAGGTCCTGCTGGCAAGCTTCTCATGGGCATCTGCTTGGCTACTATGAGAGCAGGATGCTGGGATAGATGGGCCACTGGCCTGATCTTCTCATGTTCTTGTGTGATCCCAAGCAAATGGTATACAGAGGCTGGTACTGTCTCTGATGCTGAAGGTAATATACGCATCGTGACGATTAGCAACTGGTAGCCTTATTGTGCATGAATTTGCCTAACCCTCTTTTAAAGCCATCCAGGTTGGCGACCAAAGCCTGGACAGCAGACTCAACAGGTAGGCTGATCACTTGCTCACAGTCTTTTCCACTATGGCAAAATGGACCCTTTCTAAATTTCCATATGAATTAAAATATGCACATTTCATGCAAAATGGTGTCCTCGGCTGTCCTCTTTTTTTTGGTGTTGAGTATCTGCTTTGGTTGGACAATGTTCTGGAAGCTACAAACATGAGTTTGACCAAACTGCGGGAGGCAGTGCAAGACAGGAGTGCCTGGCGTGTTATGGTCCATGGGGTCACGAAGAGTCGGACACGACTCAACAACTAAACAACAACAACATCTGCTTTGGGGACGAGCATGTTAAGTAGCTACCTTTGTTTACTGTAACAGGCAGTTCCACAGTTCAACCATCAAGAACCTCCAATTTGATGATTCCTACCAAGTGGCTGCAAGCCACTGAGTTAGGCTGGTTTTTGCTTTCCAATGATAATTTTGTTTTGCAGTTGTATTTTTATTTATTTATTCATTGAAACGCTGGGTCCTACCTACTGTTAAATGTCTCCTGACTCTTAACACTCAATGAGAACTATTCGCCATGGATGGGAAGAGATTCCTTTCACTAGGTAATGTTGGAACGAATTGAGGTTGTGATTTAAGAGAGCCACATTTAGCAAGGGCCCAGCAGGTCTTTTGATTTGTGTTTAGGGAACAGCAGCCTTTGTGTGCAATGCAGCCATCTGATTTTGAAGTGAGGTGGGAGGGGGTGGGGAGACAAAAAGGTTGTGTTGGGTGTGTCCAGGACTTTGAAGAACCAAAAGTACCTCTCTCTGGATTGTGGTCAATCTGTCTATGCCTAGCAGCCTTTTCTGATGCAACCAAAGCGTTGAGAAAGTAATTGGACTGTCAGCACACTCTTGGGGCTGGTAAAGGTAGAACAGCATCCGCCAACCTGGTACCTTCCATGAAGCTCATGGGAGTTGTGGTCCAAAACATCTGGAGGACACTCAGTTGGTGAAGGCGGATGTAAAATATAAAAACAGCTCTTCCCATTGATAGTGCAACATAATCACTTTCACAATATGTTCTGCCTCCAGTGACAGAGGCCGTATGCCTCTCTGAATACCATTTGGTGGGAATCACAAGTGGAGAAAATGTTCTTGGACTCAGGCTTGCTTGTTGGTCATAGAATCATAGAGTTGGAAGAGACCACAAGGGCCATCCAGTCCAACCCCCAGCCAAGCAGGAAACACCATCAAAGCATTCCTGACAGATGGCTGTCAAGCCTCTGCTTAAAGACCTCCAAAGAATGAGACTCCACCACACTCCTTGGCAGCAAATTCCACTCTCGAACAGCTCTTACTGTCAAGAAGTTCTTCCTAATGTTTAGGTGGAATCTTCTTTCTTGTAGTTTGAATCCATTGCTCCGTGTCCGCTTCTCTGGAGCAGCAGAAAACAACCTTTCTCCCTCCTCTATATGGCATCCTTTAATATATTTGAACATGGCTGTCATATCACCCCTTAACCTTCTCTTCTCCAGGCTAAACATACCCAGCTCCCTAAGCCGTTCCTCATAAGGCATTGTTTCCAGGCCTTTGACCATTTTGGTTGCCCTCCTCTGGACACGTTCCAGCTTGTCAGTATCCTTCTTGAACTGTGGTTCCCAGAACTGGACACAGTACTCCAGGTGAGGTCTGACCAGAGTAGAATACAGTGGTGCTATTACTTCCCTTGATCTAGATGCTATACTGTTTCCCTGTTTAGGGAAGCTTTTAATGTTTGATGGATTTCTGTATTTTAGAATTTCTGTTTTTTTGGAAGCCGCCCAGAGTGGCTGGGGGAACCCGGCCAGATGGGCGGGGTATAAATAATAAATTATTATTATTATTATTATTATACTCCTATTAATGCAGCCCAGAATTGCATTGGCTTTTTTAGTTGCTGCATCACACTGTTGACTCATGTCAAGTTTGTGGTCTACCAGGACTCCTAGATCCCATCCTGTATTTGTGCCTTTCATTATTTTTGCCCAAGTGTAGTACTTTACATTTCTCCTTGTTAAAATTCATCTTGTTTGCTTTGGCCCAGTTGTCTAATCTATTAAGGTCATTTTGAAGTGTGATTCTGTCCTCTGGGGTATTAGCCACCCCTCCTAATTTGGTGTCATCTGCAAACTTGGTCAGGATGCCCTCAAGCCATTGTGAGAACATATTACTAGATCACATGGACATTTCAATCTGATCTAGTTGGGCCTGTTTTATGTTCCTAACCAGAAAACTATATGTTGTAGTTAACTGGGGCTCTGAACCAGGATTTCAATATGTGGTTGGCAGTCCTGGTTCGTACAGAAGGTACAAACCAAGGTTTGTTGGAATTATATGTAACAGTAAACAGTGTTTTGCAACTATCACCCCTCGGTGGTAGGGATTGGGGAGCTCCTTTCAGTTTTAATGACAAATTTGCAGTAAGAAAAACCTCCCAAATTTGTACTTCTTGAAACAACACACAAATACACGTTTCCATTTGTAATTCACACATCTCCGAATTTTGAAATGCAGTTCTCAAACAAAAGAATATGTGAACAAACATGCATATATTAGTGGAAAGTCTACATAGAACCATTTGTATTGGTGAAAATAATGTACAAAAATGCATTATGTTCTGGGAAATGGTTTGCCAAAATGTGTATATTAAGGAAAATAGCATGTCGCATATAAAAATGCCTATATCAGGGGAAATACACACAACAATGCTGACAAATGTTCATGAGGACTTTTTAAAATAATTGCAAACTGTTGGAGAAATGGACTGGAAAAGAAGAAACTTACAAAAGCCACATTTTCCAGATTCAGCCATCACTACCTGTTCGTAGCAGAAAAGGAGTTTACACTGGTGCATGGGCCACAACTGATGACTGCTCTAGAATAAGGTATCTGCTGCTAAAGTCAATAGGAAAGATACATGTATTGTTCTGCTACTTTTAAGACAGCCAGTGTTTAGCCAAAACAAACTCTTTACAGAGCAAAGGTCACATAACACAGCAAGTTGCATGATAAGTATAACCTTTCCACTACTCTAGGTCCCAACCCTGTTTAGACTTGTAGTCTGAAAGCAATGCAGGTCAAATGCAAGAAGCCTATTCAAATCCTTTTGTTCTGTTTACTTTTGATATAGATTTGCTCAGAAAAGCTCTTCAGCCAGGGACTCAAGTAAAGATTGCTGGTGTGATGGGCCTCAGTTGCATCAGACATGTGCTGAAGCAACTGCCCTGTACCATAGCTTGGTACTGCTCCTAAACGCTGCTAGCTTAATAATAATAATAATAATAATAATAATAATAATAATAATAATAATATATTATTTATACCCCACCCATCTGGCTGGGTTTCCCCAGCCACTCTGGGCGGCTCCCAACCAAATATTTAAAACACAATACAGCATTAAACATTAAAAACTTCCCTAAACAGGGCTGCCTTCAGATGTCTTTTAAAAGTAAGATAATTGCTTATTTCCTTGTTACAGGTAGGTAGCCGTGTTGGTCTGAGTCGAAGCAAAATAAAAAAATTCCTTCAGTAGCACCTTAAAGACCAACTAAGTTTATATTTTGGTATGAGCTTTCGTGTATCTTTGGTATGAGCTTTCATGTATCTTCAGTGTATCTGAAGAAGTGTGCATGCACACGAAAGCTCATACCAAAATATAAACTTAGTTGGTCTTTAAGGTGCTACTGAAGGAATTTTTTTGCTTATTTCCTTGACATCTGATGGGAGGGCATTCCACAGGGCAGGCACCACTACCGAGAAGGCCCTCTGCCTGGTTCCCTGTAACCTCACTTCTCGCAGCGAGGGAACCACCAGAAGGCCCTCGGTGCTGGACCTCAGTGTCTGGGCAGAACAATGGGGGTGGAGATGCTCCTTCAGGTATACTGGACCGAGGCCGTTTAGGGCTTTAATCGTCAGCACCAACACTTTGAATTGTGCTCGGAAACGTACTGGGAGCCAATGCAAGTCTCTTAGGACCAGTGTTATATGGTCTCGGCAGCCACTCCCAGTCACCAGTCTAGCTGCCGCATTCTGGATTAATTGCAGTTTCTGAGTCACCTTCAAAGGTAGCCCCACATAGAGCGCATTGCAGTAGTCCAAGCGGGAGATTTCAGCCCATGTAACAGATGGAGCTGGTAGACAGCTGCCCTGGACACAGAATTGACCTGCGCCTCCATGGACAGCTGCGAGTCCAAAATGACTCCCAGGCCGCACACCTGCTCCTTCAGGGGCACAGTTACCCCATTCAGGACCAGGGAGTCTTCCACACCAGCTCGCCCCCTGTGCCCAAGAACAATACTTCTGTCTTGTCAGGATTCAACCTCAATCCGTTAGCCGCCATCCATCCTCCAACTGCCTCCAGACATTCACACAGGACCTTCACTGCCCTCACTTCCGATTTAAAAGAGAGGTAGAGCTGGGTATCATCCGTTTTAATGGAGTGTTGGCCTGGAACCTTTGTGGAAAGACTATAGCTCTGTGGTGGAGCATGCAGAAGGTCCCATGTTGAAGCCCCAGCATGTCCAGGTAGGACTAAGAAAGGCTGCTCTCTGAAACCTTAAAAAGCTGCTTGCTCTCTGTCACTGTGGACCAGTGTGGGGAAGACTGTGGCCCTCCAGATATTGTTGGACTGAAACTTCCATCAGTCCCAGACAGCATGGTCAATAGTTTAGGGTGTTGGAAGTCCAGCAACATCTGGAAGGCCACAAGTTCCTTACCCATGGTGCTTCTAAAATTGAGCTACATAGATAGACCAATGGTGTCAAACATGCACACCTGGATGTGTTGTCCTTGGATAACCTAAAGCTAGCTTTCCATACTTCTGAGCATTTGGTCCTCGCATCACTGAATGGAAAAAGCGAGTGAACAACTCCAATTATGAAAATGCCTCGTTTGTCCTTTTGCTAACTCCAACAGCGTATATGTCAAAATTTGCTACAAAATGTAATTAGCAAATTATCTGGGCACAGTGCAAGTCAATCATAATTGCTTTAAGAGGCTGACTGTAGCAAAGCTGGACGGGTGGTTGAGCTGTTTCATTTTCTGCTGGGGTTTACTAAAGTTCATTACAATGGCTCCAACAGCCACTCTGAAATTCACTATATGCTTCTTGACACTCTCAAAGAACTCTACTAGGTTAAGTGAGACTGAGCCTGCTCTTGCAGAAGCTATGCTGGTTCTGCTTCAGCAAGGCTTGTTCTTCTACACGCTTGGCTATGTTATCTTTAACAATGCTTTCCACCAGTTTTCCAGAGACAGCTAACTAGTCTACAATTTCCAGCATCCATCCCTGGATCCCTCTTTCAAAATAGATGTTACACTGGCCATTTCCCAGTCTTCAGTAGCTGGAAACCACGGGAGGGGAGAGCACACTTGTTCTTCACTTGAGGGTTTCCCAATGGCCACTGCGAGAACAGGATGCTGGATTAGATGGGTCATTGGCCTGATCCAGCAGGCTATTCTTATGTTCACCCACCGCTTCCAGTTTATGGGGCTGAACCACCATAAAATCTGCTTCGTCCCTTCAATTCCAACAGCAATAAGCCAAAGGCTTTAATTTGATCGAAGCTTTTCTTTTGGAGAAAATTCAAGCAACTTTGTCTGCCTTAAAGGGCTATAGTTGTTGTTGTTTTTCTATTTTAATACCATCATTATAATTATTTGTTAGTTAACTTGGACTTTGGGAAGGAGGCGTGAGGCTCTGGCAGGGTCCTGGAGCTCTCCCACTTCCTTTCCAAGCTGAGAAAGCGCTAGTAGGATTTGGGAAGGAGATGGGAGCTCTCTAGGACCATGTCAGAACCCTTACAACCCTTCCCCTAGTGCCTTGCTTACCTGGCTTAGGGAAATGTTGCAGAGGGCTGCCAAACAATGCCTCAAGGGCTGCATGCAGCCCGCAGGCTGTGTGTTCGACCATCCTGTTCTAGACTTTACCTCGAACCTTGGTTTAGTTGCCTTCAAAAACTATAGTTTTGCTAACAGAAAACAATTAAGAGGAAGGGCCATAGCTGACTGCATTACAGGGGGTTGGACCAGATGGGTTCCTTCCAACTCTACAGCTCTATGATTCTGTGACTGGTGGAGAACGTGCAGGTCCCAAGTGCAATCTCCAACATCGCCAGGTAAGCCTGGGAGAGATTCTTGCTTGAAACCCTGGAGAGATGTTGACAGTCAGTCAGCACCAACAATACTAAGCCAGGTGGGCCATTGACCTGGCTCAGTATAGCAGCTTCTGATGCCTTGTACCTTATCAGTTACGTAGAGTAAGTGAAAAGTGCAAAAAACAACAACCCCAAACCCCAAACACGAATCATTGCCCAATTTGACATTGTCCCTTTACAGCAAATGCCTAGCATAATTTTCAAAGAAAATATGCCTTTTGTGCTAAAAATATCTTTTGTAAACAAGCTTTGATTGATTCCCACTGTCAGGATGTGCATAGCTCCAGAGGGCCAGAACACATTTCCGCAGATGCTTGCTCACTTCCTTCCATCCAGCTTCTTGGAATGTAGCGGAGAGCTAAAAAAAAAAACCACCAGGCTTTCTTTTTGCAAGAATGAACAGCTCAGGTATGATCCAGATCCAAAACTCCACAATCCAACGTGGAGAAGCACCAACATGCTTTTGTATACATGTTATTTTGTGACACTTCAAAATAGAAAGATTCCTGCTTACAGAGCAGCAGGACTTATAACTGGTATTTATTATAATATCTATAGGCCACTCTTTCACAAAAACGTCGTAAACATAATATTGTCTTTGCGCTACAACAGCCCTGGCTAATGTTGTTGTTGTTTAGTTGTGTCTGACCCTTCGTGACCCCATGGACCAGAGCACGCCAGGCACTCCTGTCTTCCACTGCCTCCCGCAGTTTGGTCAAACTCATGTTCGAGAACAGTGTCCAACCATCTCGTCCTCTGTCGTCCCCTTCTCCTAGTGACCTCAATCTTTCCCAACATCAGGGTCTTTTCCAAGGATTCTTCTCTTCTCATGAGGTGGCCAAAGTATTGGAGCCTCAGCTCATGCCCCGAAGTAAATGGATTGTAGATTTCATCTTAGAGCACAAACCACTGATAGCAGTAGTATAAATGCAATTGAAGCGGGGATGACTAACTGGATGATACTGGGCTGCAACTTTCATCATTGCTCCCTACTGACCATGTTGACTTGAGAATCTGACAACATCTGAAGGGCCACAGAACAGCCACACCTGAATTAAAGCAACAATCCTTGACATGTTTACCTGCAATAAATCCCAATGAGCAGGGAGACTTATTTCCACACAGCATAGTAAGTCACTGCACACTGACTTAACACCACTTGTTTTGACCACGCTGAAGTTCTGAATGGCATAAGGGCCTGAGAAGCTGCCTCAGTCCATCAAGCTCAGGAATGTTTTCTCTGATTGGCAGGAGATTTCCAGGGCTTCAGGCAGTTGCATTCCCCAGTCCAACCTGGAGACACCAAGGACTGATCCCTGGTACTCTGCCACTACGGTCCACCCCCAAATTGCAAGTGCACCAGAGTTTGGTCCAAATTTTGATCAAAACTGGTAAACTATAGCTAATCTGATTACCAACTCTCCCATGGGGTGGGGGTAACACACAAGGGAGCGGCACACCCAATCACTCCTCACATTAATATTTTGATAGCCTTGGGCTATCCTTGAAATATTTAGCTTGATCCTTATATTGGGCGCAATCTTGTGGGGTGCATATTATAAATTACAAACATGTCCATTTTGCCGCCGCCACCCCGAATGCTTATGTTTCTTAAACCACACAGGAAAATTGTTTTTCACACACATCTCCCTTGTTCCTTACCTGCTTTCTGCCTCTGGTAAGGATCTTTTCTCAAAACAAGCTCAGGCCATCTCCCTGACTGCCTTCCCTTTTCTGAAAGAACTTCCTGTCTGTTTCCTAGTCTTTCCTATTACTTTTACTGTCTGTAGCCACAGAAATAACCCACCAGTTTCCTCCACCTGCTCAAGAAAATATGAAAGAAAAGAAATAGGTGGGGGGAGGAGGGGGAAAGAAACTAAGCTAAGACTAAAAAAAGAATGGTCTACTAAGAATGGTCTCCAGGAAAAACTGTCTCAACATAGCCTTTGTTTGTCTAGTCCAAGCTGCAAAGGGTGGCATTCTGTGGGCCTTGCTCTATACTTTCTAAAGTTAACTGCCTGACTCAGACTAAACATTGGCCATGTTCACATGTAACAGAAACCCACAGTCACAGGTTATCCCGAAGCCATGGTTTGCTGCTGGCTAGCTGATCCTGACTTGCCAAGCGAGTAACAAACCACAAAACCTGGTTGAGACGCAATGTGAAGCCGAGGTTGTCAGAGGAGGAGCAAAATAGGAGCAGCTGGGGAGCCTGCACCAACACACTGCCCATTCACTTTGAAACACGAAAAGCCAAGAAGTGTTGCTTAGAATTAATTGTGAACTGCCTCTCTGGTTTCCCTTACAAACCACAGCTTGCAATCAGGAGCGAGCCTTGGGGAACATACAGTTCCTCTCCAGTGCAGATTTTGTTCCTCTTGCCAAGAAGAAGAAGAAGAAGAAGAAGAAGAAGAAGAAGAAGAAGAAGAAGAAGAAGAAGAAGAAGAAGAAGAAGAAGAAGAAGAAGAAGAGGAGGAGGAGGAGGAGGAGGAGGAGTTTGGACTTGATATCCCGCTTTATCACTACGCTAAGGAGTCTCAAAGCGGCTAACATTCTCCTTTCCCTTCCTCTTCCACAACAAACACTCTGTGAGGTGGGTGGGGCTGAGAGACTTCAAAGAAGTGTGACTAGCCCAAGGTCACTCAGCAGCTGAATGTGAAGGAGTGGAGACGCGAACCAGATTACGAGTCTACCGTTCTTAACCACTACACCACACTGGCTCTTAAGAATGTAAGAAGATCCTGCTGGATCTTCTGTTGCCCAAGCCTCTCCGTCTGGCCTTCAGAACTCTTTCCAGGCCACAGAGGTAAAAAGTTAACATTGACATTTGTTGCTCGGCATGTGTGGTTGCCACATCTGGAGGACATACCATTTTCCATTCTAACCAAATCTAAGATGAGACAGGATGGCTCACTCATGCTTCCTTTCACCCTGCTAGATTAGAATATCAGGTGTCATTCTGACTTCAACACGTGCTGGATGTTTTATTCCTTGGGTCAATTGCTAGCCTGTCATCATTCCCCACCCAACCAAGCAGAGCACCTATGCCAGAAGAGGCTAGCCTTTAGGCCCCAGATGTTGTTGGACTGCAACTCCCATCATTCCTAACCACTGGGCATGCTGTCTGGAGCTGATGGGTGCTGGAGTCCAACAGCATCTATTTTTATTCAAGTGGTTTACAAAAGGCAAACTAAAATATTCACTAAAAGCATCGATGAAAGCAAACATTAAAAACAAGTTACATAAAAATAATAAAAATATAAAATAAAACCAGTAATTTAAAAACAAATACGCTTACTAAAATCACATGTTACCATCACAGTCTAATGTTGCATACCTGGGTAGGTTTGCCGAAATGAGTAAGTTTTTAGCAGGTGCCGAAAACAATACAGCAACAATGCCTTCTTAATATTAGAATCATAGAATCATAGACCTGGAAGGGACCACAAGGGTCATCTAGTCCAAGCAATGCAGGAATCTTTTTGCCCAGCATGGGGCTTGAACCTATGGCACTAACATTTAGAGTCTCGTGCTCATCAACTGAGCTATCTGTTAAGATGGGCAGGGAGTTCCAAATTTGGGTGTTGCCACACTAAGGGATCGAATGCTTGCAATCTAGAGGGCCCCCAGCCTATGCCTTCATTCACATGGCAGGGAGAAATTTTGAGCCATTCCCACAGCAACACACTGGGTAAATTTCTGTGTGTTGAATTTCTGTTGATTACTGAGCGTCATTCTACCATTCAAGGTGATAAAAACAAAAACAGAAACCCTCCCAAGTACACCGTGAAGAAAATAGGAACAATATTCTACAGCTATTGTTCCCGTTAGCTTCCTGAAATACTAATCTCAGCCGAGCCGGCAGACTACGAGGCCTAATGCTTCCTTCCCAGCATTCTTGCACAGAGCTGCCTACTGTGAAAAATCAAAAGGAAACATGTTACTAACTAAAGAAGGAACCAGAATAAAAGAACGCTTGGTATGTTGCACTCTTTTGAACTCCGAGACATGAGACCAGCATTTCCTATTATGAAATGATTAAAAAAAGAACAGATTCAGACCTTCAAGTGGCTTCAGTGGGGTACACATAGGATAGAAAACTCATTCTAAAAGTAGCACAGGTTCATTCTAAATACTCATTTTCCCTCTTCTCCTCTTTGGCAAGCTGAAATACAGGCGGGGAGTGGCAGGGGTGCCAACCTGAATAAAATATTGTGAGGGCCCAAATAAGCCCCACCCCACATAATCAATCACACGGTGCAGTGCAGACACACCATTTGAATGGGAATGCCCATCAACTTCGTGGGGGCCCAGCCTCCTCAAATATTTTATTGCGGGAGTCGAAGCCCCCACAGTCCCTAGGAGTTGGCTCCTATGTGGGGTGGGACTTCAGGAGGCTCAGTTACCAACTTTTCTCAAATGAAGAAGTGATGTGACATAACTTGTTTTGAAAATGTTTGATTTGAATTGAATAATGAACTCCTCGTATACCAAATTTGCCAAGGGTTGCTTTTTGTTGGTAGAATAATATAACCCTGCCTCCCCCACTCTGCCCAAGCAAATATGTATATAAGTTTGGCATGGTTGTACTTCTAAGAGTCCAAATGTTTGCTTCAACAAAACAAAACAATAAACTTGAAGTCTTTGTCTGTTTGTTTTAAATAAAAAAATGTTAACTTAAATCAGCAAGGTGGGTGTAGGAAGGAATGAGACTAAACAGGAAGGAGAGAGCTTGAAACAAGATAAAGCTGGACTTTGTATATTTTGACTATTTGTATATTTGCTGCTTTGGAAGGGTAGGATACTTCTCAGGCTGATGAGTAGGGATAATCAAATCTGTCAATTTCAGTTTCTGCCTTATTTTTCATTTTTCCACTCTTAACGCCACTTCTTCACATCAGTTTGCAATTTTTTAAAAAATCCTCATGAAAACTGAGCAGCAAAATTCTCATATTCACACAGGTGTGTGCAATCTTGTCTAATGTACACATTTTTTTACACTTTTTGCTTTATTATTATTCTTTATCAAATTTCCATACCACCCTTTATCTGAGGATCACAAGACACTTTGCAATATAAAAACACAAAAATACATAACGTAGGAACAAACAAAAAAACAATACCAAACGGACACAGTTTAAAAGCAAAGCATATTTCCCCCCGATATAATGCCTTTTTGTATGGGGTTTTCACTAACATATGCAATTTCCTGCACACCTTACCACAGTATATGCACATTTTTGCACACATTACATGGCTAGAGAACTGCACTGCAACATTCAGAGAAATGTGAATTGGCCGTGTTTCAATTTTAATATTGTTTCAGAAAGTATGAACTAGGGAGGCTTACCTTTACATGAGAACTCTGTTGAGAATTCCTACCCGTCTCTGTTGGTCAGATATCATTTGGCAGATTTTATCTGGACTGCTTAAGCCAGTGTTTCTCAAACCTTTTGAACTCAAGAGCTATGGAGACATCTCCTATCTTTTTAGAATGTGATGCTCAAGATCACGCCAGGCGCTTTGACCTCCCATTGGTTCTCTTGCAACCCTCCCACAATGTGTTCTACATCAGTAGCTTGGGTGACAAATTTTCATAAGTAGGACCTGCAAAAAATGTTGCACTGTGGCATATCTAGGATTCCAGCCAGCCATGTCTTTTTCTAAAATACTACATTTCAGAGAGGAGAGAGAGAGAGAGAGAGAGAAGAGAGAGAGAGAGAGGAGGAGGAGGAGGAGGAGGAGGAGGAGGAGGGAGGAGGAAAAGTTTTTGCAGTAAGTACTGATCCACACTCTGAGAATGCATTTGTGATTAATATATAGGACAGGGGTCTATAGACATAAAGGCCAATGCACAATGCTGTGTCCTGATCTACACATCTGTTACCCATACATGTGGTTTTGAAGAATAAGGATCACATCTAGGCCATAGCTGCCAAGTCTCCCGTTTTCCCTGGGAAATCCCCATTTTTCAGCTGTTCCTAGCTGAAAAATCGGATTTTTTTTGTTTTTTCCCGGTTTATTCTGGCGCGGCGGCCATTTTGGAACTGGGCGGAGCATGCTCAGAAGCGACTTTTGATGCTGCTCTGCCCCAGTTCCAAAATGGCTGCAGTGCGACTTCTGGCGCGGCGGCCATTTTGGAACTGGGCAAAGCAGCATCAAAAGTCACTTCTGAGCATGCTCCGCCCAGTTCCAAAATGGTGGCAGCGCTACTTCCGGTCTGCTATTTCCAGCCCGGTCCCTTATTTCTCTGACAGCAACTTGGCAGGTATGATCTAGGCACACCACAGCCATAGGAAGTAGGAACCTATTCAAAACATGACATCCAACTTTTGGATGTGTCAGGTTTGCTAGGAGAGAATGCTAGGGTGTTAGGAAAAGGCTGCTGCACTGCTGATTCCCCATGTCCCATAGATAGGTAATTAAATAGGGGGCTTCAGTTCAAAAATGGAGAGACACACATCACACTTGATTGGACACCACATACACTAATCAATGTAGTAATGTTTTTCTGCGTCTCTGGGTTCTGTTCTGTTCTCCGGGGCCCTCACAACTTTTAACAAGACCTACAGCTCCAGAAAACCAATAACAACGAAGTAAGCAGTAAGCAACAGTCAAATACTGGCTTTGAGAGAAATGCATATTACAGAAGTGAGTGGAATCCAATTAGCACCCTTGCTCTCACATAGCAGAAGCGTCTACTCTCACAGCTCCCTGGGCTCCCCCAAAATCTGTTCCAGAGGGTTGGGGGAGGTGAGTTGCAGGAAGGAAGGGGAACTGGCAAAAATTGCTTCCCTCCCCATTCTGCTGGCAGAAGCCTCTGCTGGATCCAAAGCTCTTCCATCAGCATGGGAGGTGTCATTGGATGAAAACCCTTAAAGCAGGAGGGGGCAGTCCAAAAGGTTATGCACACCTGCCGTAAGAAGTAAAACAGCTACAGCCCTGGGATAATAATCTCCACCGACTTAATGCACAATACACAGTCATTTGTTCTGTTCACTGCCAGGGAACCTTTCCCGAATACCTGGATGTCCTTACTGATAAAATTACGAATTACAGACTGGAGCTATCCAACTAGCTATGTAACTCTGGGAGGGGAAAATCAACAGACAGACCAAACTTAGCAAAGGACAAACTTTGAAAGAGGACGCACACTCCAGAACAGGAAACAATGCAGCCTTGGTTTGTTATTGTTTTAATCCAAACTGTCTTAATTTCCTCCCTGCTCAATGCATTAAACCACTTAGCCCAAAGGGTGACGCAACCCTCCGATTTGAAATAACATCTGCCTACGATCCTATTTTTAACTAAATGAAAGGGGCATTGATTCCAAAGTATGGAGGCTAACTTTTATTATTAATCTTATTTTTTTAAAAAAAAAAAACCTAATTCACACAACTCATTATTTCTGGAAATATTTTTTGGGGGGAGGGGGGAGGCAGGCGGCAAATGGAGCATACAGAAGTCACACCATGCTTGACGTGGGACTGGCAATCTGGCAGTGTCATAGATTTTTAACCCAGCCGGTGTTGAATGATGCAATGAATATGTATTTTCCCCTCTGGCAGCTGTCTATAGTGTTGGTGACTCCTGCCATGCAGAGTCGGAAGGGAACACAAGGGTCATGGAGACCAAATCCCTACGGCGCAGAAATTTTCTGCCCAAGATGGGACTTGAACCCACAATCCCGAGATTAAGCATCTCATCAAAGCCTTACATTAGGATTTCTATGCTAGATGTGGATTGCCAGGCGGCCATGAGGGCAGAAGAACCTGCCTAATCAATCTTGGTAGTCCATCTAGCTACAGTGACCAGCAGCCACACTCCAGACAGGCCTTCAGACAGGATTCCCCCCCCCCCAGTCCTACCAGAAGACACAATGGCTAGAACCTGGGATCTTCTGCATGTAGAACATGGGCTGTGGCAATGGACTGTGGATCCTTACCCGGGATCTAGCTTTCCACTGCATGGTGCGTGACAAGTGGCTCTGTTGACAGCATGTTACTTGCCCACAGAAACACCATCATGGAAACCTCTAATTAAACACTCTGCATAATGAGATTCACATGCGTAACCAAACAAACACTCTCTCTGACCAACTTCCATTTAGCATGGCTCCCCTGCGCTGAGCAACGTGGGTGGTTTTCCGCCTGAATCTCTTTCATGCATTAAGGCAGCCAGACTAGATTTTATTGGGCAGGGAATCTAGGCCATATCACAAATCTACTCTCTGTTGCAAGCGGCGCTAATCAAGCCATTCAGTCTGTTTCCGGTCTATGCATACTGTATTCATAAATCTGTTCCCTCTCGTTTCCGCATTAATTTGTGCAGGATTATTTTAGTTTTTAAAAAAGAAACATTTTAAAAAACATTTAAATATGCATTTTTTTTCTTTCAAAATATGCAGAAGTTTCAATCCCCAGCATCTTGAGGTAGAGCTGGGAAAGAATTCTGCCTGAAATTCCAGAGAGTTGCTGCCAGTCAAGTTAAAAAAAAACTGAGCTCAATGGACCAATGGTTTGATTCTGCATATGGCAGCGCCCGGTGTTAAAATGCACATTTCTAAACTTACTGTATTATATCTCAGAAAACACATTTAATGTTAAATTTCAAAATGCACATTTTAAAATGCACCTCGATACAGGTTTTGGACCAGGAAAGGCATTGCAAAATTTGGAGGAGTGAGAAATCGGAAAGTTGACTATGTTTCGATCTGCATATTAGTCAAAAGAGGTGTAGATGAGGTCCTTTCATACAGATTTCTCCAGAATCCCATTCATCAGACACCTCTGTTAGCATTCTCTTTTGTTGGGCAGGCTTCTGCTGGTATAGAAGTATGCAAGCTTTTGAATTATACAAGGGCTCTTGGGCAGAATGGAAATATAAGATCATTTTCAACTGTGCAGATGGCAAAGATATAAAGAAATGAAACACTTCTGGCACTTCGAGATGGCCGACTAATCTCCAAAGGTGTTTTTCCTGCCTTCACACAAACTAGACACAGCAGAGGTTTGCAGACTATAGAAATGACCAGCAATGAGCTACAGATACTTAGAGACAGAATGGCCTTCATATGCTATCCTGTTTAAGCGAAGACCTTCTAAAAGCAGTTATGCAACCCTCTTTTCCACACTGGATTGAGATATGCTTGTCCCAGCATGGAAATCTTTTGTGATTTACCATCTCTGGCATTTTAATTAGATTAAAAATTCCTCAAGCTTGAAAATCTTTTAATTGGTTTTAATTAACATTGGTCCAGGTTTATTTTTAGATGTAGGCCTTGCCTTTGTGAAGCAATGCTGATTTTTGTGTATGTGCATGCGTCTTATTTGTCTTTTGTTTGTTACTTGGGCAAAGCATTTATTTTATGTATGGAGCACCAGTATAGACTTTCCCTTCCTCCACAGCAACTCGGCAGGACTGAGGAACAAATTGGGTATGAATTTAAACAAATTCCTAGGCTTGGAATTGCCATCTTAAAAAAAAGAAACAAAAACAAAACAGCAACCAGCACCAAAAAGTAGTTGCAGGTGGATAAAATGTATGGGGGAATGGATCCTTCCACCCAATGTTTTCCTTCTGAAAAATCTCCCAAAGTAATTTGCCCTTGAACAGGGCCAGCCCAAGACATTCTGCTGCTTTACCACTATAAAGGTCCAGTCGTGACCCACTCTGGGGTTGCGGAGCTCATCTCGCGTTATTGGTCAAGGGAGCCGGCGTACAGCTTCCGGGTCATGTGGCCAGCATGACTAAGCCGCTTATGGCGAACCAGAGCAGCACACGGAAATGCCGTTTCCCTTCCCGCTGGAGTGGTACCTATTTATCTACCTGCACTTTGACGTGCTTTCGAACTGCTAGGTTGGCAGGAGCTGGGACCAAGCAACGGGAGCTCACCCTGTTGCGGGGATTCGAACCGCCGACCTTCTGATCATCAAGTCCTAGGCTCTGTGGTTTAGACCACAGCACTACCCGTGTCCACTTGACCACTATACCAGTGTTTCTCAACCAGTGTGCCTCCAGATGTTTTGGGACTACAACTCCCATCATCCCTAGCTAGCAAGACCAGTGGTCAGGAATGATGGGAGTTGTAGTCCCAAAACATCTGGAGGCACACTGGTTGAGAAACACTGCACTATACCACTGAACAATACTGAAAGGTCCTGGGAACTGGGGCCCGTGCTCCCCAAATGGGAAGTTAGATGGGCCTGAGACAAGGTGCTGGGTTGCCAGTTGCCACTTGACAACTCACCACCAGGCATAGACACCTCTGCTTTTACAAAGCTTACCCGAAGACAATAGTTTGTGTGTCCGCAAGAAACTGATTGCGAGGCGCATTATCGATGCTTTGTCCAGGTGTGAGCTGATGTTGTGAGGCAAAGGGAGTTCGTGGGCCAGCTCATAGAAGACTTCCGTCTCCTTGCTCCTCCTGCACCTTGCGGCATCCCTCGACTTCTCCTTCCTCCTTTCAGAACTGCTCCTGCGATGACAGAGAAAAGACAAAAGGAGAAAGGGAAAATAATTGTACCAACTATAAAAAGCTATTGAGAAGTAATCATTTATACTCCGGCAGTACAAATACAAGGGCCTTCTGGAATGGGGACAATGTTCTGGTTCTTATTGAGTTCACATTGGTTTCTTCTAAATTAGCTGTTGTGTTTGTTTTATCCCTCATAATCTCACATCCTCTGGGCAATGCACCATTATTCAGTTCAAAACCATTTAATCTTAAGAAAATCAATCAACCGTGGTAATCGAAACCCACAAAAGCAAGAAAACTGAACAAAGAACATATTGCCAGTCACAACTAACCCCACTGAGTGCTAAAAACGATATTGCATCACATAAAAGCAGGCAAGTGACATCAGTATTGATGTAAATGATCGGTGTTTTCTGATGGCACCGTGATCTGAAGTAGGAATTAAATACAGTGGTACCTTGGGTTACAAACTTAATTCATTCCAGAGGTCCGTTCTTAACCCAAAACCGTTCTTAACCTGAGGCGTGTTTTCGCTAATAGGGCCTCCCGTTGCTTCTGCTGCTACTGCCGCACGATTTCAGTTCTCATCCTGGGACAAAGTTCACAACCCGAGGTACTACTTCCGGGTTAGCGGAGTTTGTAACCCAAAGCATTTGTAACCTGAGGTACCACTGTACAAAGAATGGGACCAGCAACAAAATGTGTCCTTGCCTCCAAGCAGGTCTGCTCCTGCTAGTATCCTTGCCTGCTTACGAGTCAGCCATACCTTCCTCCAGTGTATCATAAGCTGTACGGCGTTCAAGGAGGCCATTCTGCTCCCCACTCAAGCCCAGTTATCCAGCTTTACTTTCTTTTCAGCATCCTATGGCTTCTGAGCAAGCTCAATCAACTTTGTTGTTTTTTCTACCCCCTGCCCTTTTATTTATATAGATAGCATTTGTGCAAACATGGGGTTTCCCCCAAGCATGCAAATATCTCATTTCTCAATGGCCCCATCTGGGCCTCATTTAAGTTGCTGCTCACCACCTGTGCCCACTATTTAAGGGAGTGGCGCATAACTCGTAATTTCAGCCTGTGGTCTCCTTAGGTCATGCCTCTGTTTTCCTGTTAAGAAACAAGGAGCGGCAATCACTTTATACAACACAGGCCCAGCAGCACAGGTGTGCTGACCTGAGGGCACATCAATGAAGGAGATGAACTACTGGGTATTCTGTTTTAGGCTGCAATCCTGTGCATGCTTACTTGGGATCAGGTCTCAGAGAACTCAGTGGAACACATATTTTTTTGGTACTGAATAACTTCACTAGCTCCCAGTTCATCTCTGAGCATTCAGCTCAGGTTGTTGGTGCTTCCCTATAAAGCCCTATACGCAGTGGTACCTTGGTTTACGAACTTAATCCGTTCCGGAAGTCCGTTCTTAAACTGAAACACATTTTCCCTAATGAGGCCTCCCCTGCCGGTGTTCTTTCACCATTTGGATTCCGTTCTTAGACCGAGGTAAAGTTCACAAACTGGGACACTACTTCTGGTTTTGCGGAGTTCGTAAACCGAATAGTTCGTAAACAGGGCTGTTCTTAAACTGAGGTAAAGGTAAAGGACCCCTGACCGTTAGGTCCAGTTGCGGGTGACTCTGGGGTTGCGGCGCTAATCTCGCTTTACTGGCCAAGGGAGCCAGTGTACAGCTTCCGGGTCATGTGGCCAGCATGACTAAGCCGCTTCTGGCGAACCAGAGCAGCACACGGAAATGCCATTTACCTTCCCGCCAGAGCGGTACCTATTTATCTACTTGTGCTTTGACGTGCTTTCGAACTGCTAGGTTGGCAGGAGCATGGACCGAGCAACGGGAGCTCACCCCGTCGCGGGGATTCGAACTGCCGACTTTCTGATCGGCAAGCCCTAGGCTCTGTGGTTTAGACCACAGTGCCACCCACCACCCGAGGTACCACTGTACAGCTTTGCTGAGCTGACCCAAGAAACTTTAATACCTGAGGCAAGGACAAGATACACACAGAGAGAGAGAATATATGGAAGCCAACTGGACTTGTAGCTGAATTTTACTGCCACACTGGGTTATAATGATGGGTCATCATCCTCTACCACACCTGAGGGCAGCAGACTATTATTTTTATTTATTTCTATCCCGTCTTTCTCCCAAGTTGGGTTTCAAGGCGTTCGTATTCAAGAAATGGAAAACTATATTTAAGACTTCCTCATTTGATTGCTTCCCCTGGAAAAGGAGGAAGAGCAAAGGCTGGTTCATAACTCAGCTTATTATGCTGACATAAGATAGTCCAAAATCTCCCATTAGTTTCTAGAGTCCTCTTGGTTTTTTATATAGTAACACTTGGATCCCCCCCCCCTGCCATGACACTGGGGAAAATATTCCTATGCACATGCAAGCGGTCCACATCGCATTGTATCTGTGCTGCACAGCATTTTTTTAAAATCAAAAACATTTTGAAAGATTTGTTCTTTTTCAAAGGTAAATGTGCAGGAGACATCCAAGCCCAACTAAGTCTCTACCTGAGCCTTTGGGAATACCACAGGCTAAAGAGATAAATTTTGTGCAGAACCAGCCAACTGAATCGCAAAAGCTTCATCATAAAGAAATACACTTGTGGCGTATAATCACATGCAAGGCCCCTCCCAAACTAATTTCTCCAACAAAGGTACTTGTTAGGCAACCTCAGCAATGTCTTAAATAGCCTTAGATGCTTAAGATTACAGACACAATAGCCCCACTAAGTAGCGTTTAGAAGGTTCCCCACCCCACCCCAACATCTACAGCAAAAGGGACACTTCTACGATACCGATTGCTGGTCACCCGCTATTATTACCAGCTATTTTGATTTTATTGTTTTTTTGATGTTTTTTTGAAACCAAGATCATGGCCACTGGTCCCATCACCTCCTGGCAAATAGAAGGGGAAGAAATGGAGGCAGTGAGAGATTTTACTTTCTTGGGCTCCTTGATCACTGCAGATGGTGACAGCAGTCATGAAATTAAAAGACGCCTGCTTCTTGGGAGAAAAGCAATGACAAACCTAGACAGCATCTTTGAAAGCCGAGACATCACCTTGCCGATAAAGGTCCGTCTAGTTCAAGTTATGGTTTTCTCAGTAGTGATGTATGGAAGTGAGAGCTGGACCATAAAGAAGGCGGATCGCTGAAGAATTTATGCTTTTGAATTATGGTGCTGGAGGAGACTCTTGAGAGTCCCATGGACTGCAAGAAGATCAAACCTATCCATTCTGAAGGAAATCAGCCCTGAGTCCTCACTGGAAGGACAGATCGTGAAGCTGAGGCTCCAATACTTTGGCCACCTCATGAGAAGAGAAGACTCCCTAGAAAAGACCCTGATGTTGGGAAAGATTGAGTGCACAAAGAGAAGAGGACGACAGAGGATGAGATGGTTGGACGATAAAATGCCACTAAATCGTTTGTCATTTAATTTATGATCATTGCATTCTTTACTGTCAGATGACAGGGGGATGAGATCCGTTTGTGAGGTGCTTTTTTCCTGCCTCGTAGTACAAAGCTTAACAGCCAAAAACAGGGTTAAGGCTTAACTCTGGCTTTGGTTGTCAGGTGCCAAAATAACTTTCCTGGCTTTGAGCACTGCTATGAACCTTGACTTGAGGCAGACAGTACATTTGCTGCTCTGATCAGCCAGGGAAAATGCCTTCGGCTGTGTCCTGTTAGCTCTTGAGGAACCAACCAGCTCAGCTCTTACAGAAACCTCAGTGAAAGGAGATTGTCCTGTCATACCACTGTTGTGCACTCTGTGTGTGTGTGTGCGTGCGCGCACACACACACGCGTGTGCAGTCATTAGTTCCCGCATCTCAAAGGTTAGGGACTCATGGGTAATTAAGCTGTCAGAAATAAATACTGCTGTCAAAAGGCTTGCTATCACAGCTTCAAATGCCAACTTGCAGAACAAGAACAGTACTTTTAAATGTTACCAGGAGATGAAAGAACATATACCCGGCTTTCTGGATGGGACGCATGGAAACTTCAAACTGCTGACCAAACTGACCGGATAACTTTAGGGTATTTAAAAGGGGCAATTAAATAATGCTGCTACGTTTCCTTCTCCTTGCTGAGTATGATGCAATGTTTACTACCGCTTTACATAAATGGCGTGCCCACAGCATCAAAAACAACCTTCATGTAACACGGAATCCAATGAGCTCCAAAAGTAATCCACTCATTGGATGCATCCAGAGTTACTTCCTTTGAGCAGTAGAATTATTCCGTGGATAATGTCTGGAGTGAGCTAACAGCATAGCCCTGCACCTTTAGAAACCGCTCAATGGTCAACCCAGTGGCGGAGCTTCATGGGGGGGGGAGGCGGAGAGCAGACGGGGTGGGGTTGGCGCGCGTCCCGGGGGCGTGGCACCTGTCCTGGGGGTGTGCCATGGGTGGGGAGACAGCCGCGATGGCACCTCACCAGGATTGTGCTGCCGGGGGCGGTGCGCTCCCCCCGCACTCCTCTTCCTCCACCAGTGGGTCAATCCAGTCTTTAAAAAAAGACCAACAGGGCTGGCCCTACCATTAGGCACAGAGGGAGGTAGCAGCCTCAGGTGGCAAATACTGGAGGCAACGGTGGCAGCCCTACAGCTGTTCTTCCTAAGCAAACACACCCACACCCCTCCACCACGATACACAGCATGCTCTGACTGTGTCACTGCAGCATACTGGGACACAGAGGGGGAAACTTTTGTGTGCACCTTTCAAATGTACTATGTGAAGAGACCTTTAGAGATGAGACACTTGGATTCTTCCTATGCTGGACAACTGGGTTCCTCCCCATCGACACCCTCCCGATTTTTCAAACAAAACAATTGATGCAATTCAACCATTTTCTTCCAGTAGCCACTTTTAAGGATGGTTTGCAATGCCTAAACAGTTCCACTACTACCGGTTGTTGTCGGAAGCATGAATCTGCTCAACCACATCAAAAGTATGCTTGCCAAAACTCACTCTCAGCTATTTATATTATTGCTTTTCACATCTTTTGCATTTATCATATCTCTAATAAAATGTGGGCCAAGATCACACTAGAGTGATAATAATAATAATACCCAACGCTGGAGCCCCAATTATTCATTTTGTGTTTGGCGAGTCTCGAGATCCTAATCTGAGAGAGAGAGAGAGAGAGAGAGAGAGAGAGAGAGAGAGAGAGAGAGAGAGAGAGAGAGAGAGGAGTCTTTCATTGTGGCAATCAGTCATTTATTTGCTTATCTGCAGGTTTGCAAAAGCATCGTTGGCCAGAAGCTAAAGAAGCACTGCTAAGATCTGCCTGCAGATAAGTCAACTATTTACACAATCTTTTAAAAAGTGCATACCAAAAGCTGAGTTTATCTCTTTGGCAAAGGGTAAAATAATGATGGTCAAAGTGCAGGGCAAAGATTTTCTGAGCTGCAAAGTTTTAACAAGCAGCTATCAGCCACTATTAGGGGGCAATGCGTTTTACAGCCTTTGTATGCTTACTCAAAAGTAGAAGTGGGTCACCGGGTGGGACAGAGCCACTGTGCTAGCTTCCCTAAGATGGGCTGCTCCCACTTGACAGGAGGAAAAGGGGCATGACAGCAGGGAGGTTGGTGTGCTGCAAATGCAGGAGCAGCAGATTGGCATGCCCCTCCCTCTTTCCCTCCAGGAAACATTGCCTCCAAGATCAAAAGCACCATGCCTCTGACAGCACTTGACGCGAAATAGCAGGAGAGGGCTATGACCTGCTTGCAGGTTTTCCATAGGCATCTAGTTGGCCACTGTGAGAACAGGGTGGGCCTTGGATCGTGGCCAGCAGGGGTCTTCTTGTTATGCTCATTCGACACAAGCAACACCTCCAGTTTCAAAAACCCTCCCCAAGGTGTGTTGATCAATATCATACCAAAGCAACATTGACAAGATATACATTCCATCCAGCACAAGGAACAACTGTTACCCTGGGATCCTTGGGGAGGAAGGGGAGGATATTATTATTATTATTATTATTATTATTATTATTATTATTATTATTATTAAAAAATTCCTTCCAGTAGCACCTTAGAGACCAACTAAGTTTGTCATTGGTATGAGCTTTCATGTGCATGCACACTTCTTCAGATGCATGTACACGAAAGCTCATACCAGTGACAAACTTGCCGTAGCTGGTCTCTCTTCTTCTTCTTCTTCTTTGGCGATCACTCGTAGCCAAGTAAGATTGTCTTCCATAAACACGATTTCAACAATGGGTCCGTAAGTGATTGTGGAGGCCATGACTGTGGTCTCTAAGGTGCTACTGGAAGGATTTTTTTAATTTTCTTTCGACTATGGCAGATCAACATGGCTACCTACGTGTAACTAGAATAATAATAATAATAATGACAACTACTACTATCGGTACTACTTTCTGCAGTAGCAGCAATCATGAGCACCAACCACAATTTGCTCCCATACAGAAAAAAGTATCCAATGCACCAAAACCGGTTCAGATTCAACCCTAGGGAAATCATGACAACCTATGGCAGTGGCAAATTTCAGCCAGCCCCTTCAGCTCTGCAATGGAACATCTGCTGTTCCTGCTTTGTGCTTGGAAATGATGGGTTATTCTTGTTACTGGGCAAACTACCCTGGAGCAATGGCCTTTAGCTCTTTGGGTCTACCAAGGAACGCCTTCAATCCAGTGGAAGCAATTCCCAAGCAGATCAGATCTTTAGCTATGGTGGTTGGGACTAGCCAGGTTTTTTGCCCCAGATGAAGTCTCTAGAGGGGTTTCACTGAGGCTTCCAAGCTCTCTCTCTCTCTCTCTCTCTCTCTCTCTCTCTCTCTCTCTCTCTCTCTGTGTGTGTGTGTGTGTGTGTGTGTGTGTGTGTGTGTGTGTGCAGGTGAAATGAAGTCTAGTTTTGCCCCTGTCTCATGTATTGGGAATTAATGTATTGAGTATACGATTTGATCTTTTTAAAAAGGGCAATACAAAAAGGCAACTAGACCCTTCACAAAAACGCAAGCATTGCCTGATGCTATGGAAAATACTATAAACCAAGCAATGATTAATAGGTCTCATATTTTGAATCAAGTTGTACTACGCACATGGCCAATATTTATCTCACCTGAGTAATGATTGGGAAATTTATTTGTCTTAGTCCAAAACAGGAAGTGGTTAAGCAATTTAATGCCCCTTTAACTGATAGCGATGCATTTCTTTTAAAACGTTTAAAGTGCTATATTTCAATTGTAGTTTGTTTCTAGCCATTAGAGAATGTTACACCCTGTTTTACTTTTTATGCATTCTGGAGGGTACTCTGCACATGAAAAAGCAAGGGAGATGAATTTTTCTGTTTATTTTGAAAATTCAGTGACACACACACAAAATGGACATTCTGAATGAATATGTTTGCTTTACTGCAGAGTGAGTGGAAAGTTCAGCATTTGTTTGGAACAACTTCCCCCCTGTTAACCCAGTTTTTCCTTCTTTGGGGGATGCCTGAGGAACCACGAGGCCCATGCAAAGGTATATTGCGGCCCACCAAACCTGTTCCCATTCATGCAGAGCCAGTTTGAATTCCCATTGCAAATCTCAAAGCAAAATTCTCAAGGTGACACAGCAACTCACATAGCAGAAAGAGCTTTCTATAAGCATGGATGTATGAAAGAAGGCCAAGACATGGCCACACTTGGAAAGCTGTGCACAGTTCTGGCAGCAGCGTCACAGAAAGGATATCATATTACTGGGAAAGATGCAGAAAAGGGCAACCAAAATGACTAAGTAGCTGAAGCAGTTCCCCCATGAGAAAATGTTGCAACATTTAGGAATTCTAAGATTAGAGCAGTGTATCCCAAACTTGGGTCTCCAGCTGTTTTTGAACTACAATTCCCATCATCCCTGACCACTGGACCTAGGGATGATGGGAGTTGTAGTCCAAAAAGAGTTTGAGAAACACTGGATTAGAGGGGGGGAAGGGGAGACATGATAGGCCTTCATAAAATGGAGGAAAAGGATTGAGGAAAATCCTTCTCCCTTTCTCATTATGCTAGAAGCTGGAGTCATCCAAAGAAGCTGAACGGTGGGAGATTTCGGATAGAGAAAAGAAAGTACTTCTTGCAATGCATAGTAAAAGCTGTAGAGTTTTCCATCACAAGATGTGGATGGCTTTAAAGGGGGATTAGACAAATTCATTGAGGATAAGGCGGTCAATGGCTACTAATCATGATGGATCTAGGATCAGGGGCTCAACTGGTGGTGGTGATTGTCCTCATGTACTGCTGGTGGACTTTGCGGGGGTTCGAACCGCCGACCTTCTGATCGGTAAGCCCAAGTGGCTCAGTGGTTTAGACCACAGCGCCACCTGCATCCCATGGTCCAGAACAGTGACTTGAAAAGCTGGAGGACTTATTAAGAACAGGAAATGCCAAACAGGCCTTCAGGTCCTGGTCTAATAAAAAGCATCATGGGGTGGCTGGGTGAATAGCTAAAACCAGGGATTTTCTAAGCAGGAACTCAGCGGAACGGAGTTCCCTTATCTTTCAAAAATCAAATAAGTATTTTTTTCATCTGGGGACCCTGGAATAGACATACACCCAATGCCAGAGCCAAAAATCAACTTATACCTGTAATCAATAAAGTTGTGGCCATTTCTAATCCATGTCATTGTCTGCTTGAGTTTTTTAATCACATCTTGCATTTAGCCGTGGCCCGGGGAGTGTGTGGCCCTGCGACTGGGCCCACAATAAACCAACAAACTTTGTGGTGAGTTCCCCCACCTTTTTCCAGAAAAAAAAAGCACAGACAAGCTTTCATTCCCAAATGGGTCCTCCATATTCTTGGTGTGGGGTTCACCTTTCCTTTCTAGAACTGACCTGGCATATCAACCAGTACTGCCTCCCCGTTCTCTCACTTCCTCCACACAGCCAACAGCAGAATCCCAATATGCCCTGTGATGGAAGAAGGAGTGGGGGACATTTGTACAAGGGCTGGGAGCCCCAAAATGCTGGCTCCCCACAGAGCTCAGATTTCCTTTTCAGTGGGCCTGCCCAGCTTCAGTTACCATCAATGACTTTCAAGGACTTGGCAATGCCAACCATTTCATTTGTTTTCTGGAAATACCTTCAAGGGCTCATCAGCATCTTTGAAATACGTTGGTGTCCATTCTTTAGACAACTGGATTTTCCCTTTCCAGACACTGATATTGCAATATTTAGTCTCCAAGTAAAAGAGATGAGATATTATGAGATATATTAACTCTGGTTCATCATTAGATTCCATCCCCCCCCCATGCATCCACATAATATACATTTGCAATAGTCACCCAGTTCCATGAAGCACCACCCCTTCACTCAGCATTCCCTCATTCATATTTCAATCATGAAACAGAAGACTTAACATAGATACTATCAGAGGAGTCTCCTCCCCCATGATCTGATTTGAATGCCAACTACTGGCACTTGCCCAATAGCAGAACATGTGCTCTGATTAGTGTACCATGCAAATGTAGGTGCTCAGTTTTGTCTGGAGGCTGCCATGCACTGGGGAAAAGATAGGGCAATTTATCTCTCACTGCTTATTTGCTGAATTTCAAGTTACTTTTATTCATATGTTCCGTAAAATATCTGCCCAAAGACAATCTATATTGAAGGGCTTCTGTATTAAAGGAAATTTGTCCCATATTCCAAACCGTTGACTTCACAAGAAAAGTAACCAGCTGTAAGCACAAGGTAGCCTCAAGACTCTCTGCAAAGTGTGCTGCGTCCATGCGCACAGCTGAACAGTTCTCAAAAGGCCAAGCAGAAAAGTAACACTTTTTGTACCAACTTAACTGTTTGCGTTTTGAGATAATGTGTGAATCATACTACAGCTGCTACAGAAAACAGTAGGTTAAATACAAAGTTTATAACTTAACAAGTAGAAACATAGCCTCTAAGAAGGCTTTTCTCGTGAAACTGATAACCCTAGAAAGGGACTTTTCTGCAGTGGCTCCCCATTTGTGGGATTGCTCTCCACTAGGAGGCTCGCCTGGCACTTTCATTATGCATCCTTAGGCACCAGGCGAAAATGTTTCTCTAGAACCACTGGCTCATTCACATTCTATGGCCTTTTAAATGTGTTTGTGGGGGAGTGTTATTGGTTTGTTTTTGTTTCGTTGTGTATGACGGGCAGTTTCGTTGGATGACGGGCAGTAATTTATTCAAATGTAATTAATAATAGGAATAGGAATAGCTTGATATTTGAATGTGGAACCTTTCCCCAGGCTCCCAACCCAATTTCATCCTCAACGTCGCATGCCGTTTTGGTACTAGGCTATCCTTCCTGCTTCAAAGAATCAATTAAGATTTTCTTCTCAGTTTATTAGTATCCATCCCACCCCTACATATAGGACTTGGAATATTCTCCCATCTGTAGTTAGGCACACACACGCTTGTCTTTACTTGCATTTTCCTAGCATTTAAATATTATAACCCCCCCCCTGCCCCCTTCCAGTCTGTATTCTGGTTGTGCCTGCAAAAACCTCTGTCCATGTCTTTATAGTCTCAGTTGAGGCCTGAAACCGTTATTCTCGTGTAAGAGGGCAAGTTTAAATTTGTCCTTTAATAATCAGCTTACAAATAACTTCTGCCTGTTTATTATTAGAAGCTAGAGTACAGTTGCTACGGTATGTTGACAACTGCATATCTGTCACCCTCTTCTCAGGTTGTTTTGACAGGCACTTTTTATCTCTAGGAAGACATTTGGGTTTCTTAAAAATAAAAACAAAGAAAGCAACACATATCAGCGCTCTGCTTTTATGTTAGTTGGAAAAAGAAAAAAAGCTAGGGTGGAAACCACAGACACAAATACACACACACGGGCATATGTTTTGCAAAAGAAGAAGAAAGAGAAAGAAATAAGAGACAGTGAACTTTGGATATTACTGAATTTCTGACTGGTTGGAGAGTGAGGGAGGTTTAATACAGTGACAGCGTTCACATCTTACTGCAAACCAGTCTTTGGCAAGATCAAAATTGTAGTTGAAAACACAGTTAAAACCTACCAACCAATTAAAAACAAACATTCATAAAAACCATCACTATGTGGAAAAAACAAACAAAGACCATGACATCGACCATGTTTTTTGGTATTGCTTGTGGTCCTTACATTCTTAAGGGAGCCCCTTACAAGCCAAATTGTGTGGGAAGAGAAGGGCCGCTTTTGCCACTCCTGCAACATCAGTTATTTATTTTATTTTGATATCCTTACATGCCACTTTTCTATATATATTATATTCAAAGCAACTAACAGCTTGGTTGAAAGGGCACCATGAAACATAAGCAATCAAAAATGCCTCAATTAAGATACGGGACACATAATACTAATCAGTATCATAAAATCGATGAAACAGCCCAGCAACCATAAATAAATCAAAGGCCACGTTGGTGCAAATGAGTCTTAAGTGCTAAGTGCAAGGAGAGAAGGAGCCTATTTGGCTCCCCACTTTAATCCCTGGGAACGCCAGATAGAATCCAGGTAGGCCCAGGACATTTTGCTACCTGAAGCACAGGAAGGTGCCTGCCCTCCCCGCTCAAATTCTGCATACAAAAGCTAACCAGACTTCATATCCTCCAGTGTACTTGAGGTCACCAGACTAGCTTAGGGAATGCAAAGCAGGCCACATGCCACTCACAAGCTCTGCCCTCTTGCCAACACATCTCCACCGCTGCCTGATCCCCCAGGCATCTGAAGTAGCCACCTCACTTGGCAGGCCCTACATGGGGCGAGGAAAGGCTTCTGAAGAGACATGGTCAATATATTGCGTGGACGATACTGAGCTGGACAGGTGGGCTCATGGCTTGACTGCACATGGCAGATTTCTATGTTCCTGGAGGATCTTCTCGGAGAATGTTGCTGAATAATTTGGATGCCACCATAGAAAAGTGGTGGCCTACTTTATCTCCGACACAGAGGGAGGGCCTCTGAACCCAGACTTAAGGTCCAGGCAAGGAGGAGCCTGCCCTTACTTTATTGATTTTATCCATAGGAGTGGGAGGAAGCAGCCAGGTTCACGCAGGGACACTGCTGGGAGAGGTGCCAAGCATGCCTTGCAGATAGCATCCACTGGATTCCTCTGCAGCAATATTGCTTGTGCAATATCCTAATAAGTGATATACCTCGGGGTATGTAAGTGCATCATGAAGTAATGCATGGGGTGGGGGTGGGGGGACAGGAGCTGGGAAAGCAGCGAGAGGAAGCTATTCTCCAACTTCTTCCTCAGCTGACCACAACAAAATGCAACATTAACTGGCCTTGACATTTGGGGTCTGGCATTTGCAGGAGTGCAGCTGCCAGGCTTAGCAAGCTCAAAACAACCCCTGGGAGGACAAATGGGATTTTCACGGTTCACACACATACAGCTGCTATTAAATAGAGGGTTTCCCCTCTTTTAACGTTCCGTCCCACTTAAATAAAGGAGTTAAGTTCTTTTTTCTTTTAACTATGTTTTTATATATGTAAGCCAAGCATAGGCAAACTTGGCCATCCATATGTTTGGGGGGCTACAATTCCCATCATCCCTGACCACTGGTCCTGTTAGCTAGGGATCATGGGAGTTGTAGTCCCAAAATATCTGGAGGGCCGCAGTTTGCCTATGCCTGCTGTACGCCGCCTAGAGAGGCTGGGGAAACCCAGCCAGATGAGTCGGGTATAAATAATAAAATTACTATTACTATTATAACAGATGAGTTAAAAAAAATTCCTTCAGTAGCAACTTAAAGACCAACTAAGTTTTTATTTTGGTATGAGCTTTCGTGTGCATGCACACTTCTTCAGATACACTGAAGCAGAAGTCCCCAGGCACTTATGTAGGGAAAGGGTGGGGAGGGGGTATCACCCAGAAGGGTGGTGGAAATGGGTGATTGACTGACTGATAGCTGTTGACGATTGTAAACGACTGCAAATGGTCTTGCAGGAAAAAGCAAGGGTTGAGATCGCTGAAGATCATGTTATGATGTATAATGAGATAAGAATCCCATGTCTCTGTTCAAACCAGGTCCCTCCATGGTTTTGAGCTTGGTGATAAGTTGCAATTCAGCAACTTCTCTTTCCAGTCTATTTCTTAAATTCTTTTGTAGTAAGACAGCTACTTTGAGATCTTCTATAGAATGTCCTGGGAGATTGAAGTGTTCTCCTACTGGTTTCTCTGTCTTGTGATTCCTGATGTCAGATTTATGTCCATTTATCCTTTGGCGTAGGGTTTGGCCTGTTTGTCCAATATAGAGAGCTGAAGGGCACTGTTGGCATTTGATGGCATACACAATGTTAGAGGATGAGCAATTAAATAGTCCTGAGATGGTATGTTGGATGTTGTTGGGGCCAGTAACAGTAACAGTAACAGATGAGTGTACTGGTTACAGGTAGGTAGCCGTGTTGGTCTGGATCGAAGTAAAATAAAAAAATTCCTTCAGTAGCACCTTAAAGACCAACTAAGTTTTTATTTTGGTATGAGCTTTCGTGTGCATGCACACTTCTTCAGATGAGTGTACTGTATTGACAAAACTGGAGCGGGGTGGGAGGGGGCAGAACCCACAGAGTAAGGTCACACCCACAACATATATTTAATGCACATGGTCGTCCCCCCAAAGCATCCTGAGAACCACAGTCTTCCCCCTCACAGAGCTATAATTCCCAGCACACTTGATAAACTATAACTCCCAGGGGGGAGTCACATACTTTAAATGTGTGTTAAATATACAGTGTAGATGTGACCTAAATTCTTTTTGAAGTAAAGCACCCCTTCCCCCTCCCCCACTGTCACAACAGAAAAACAAAACAAGCAAACCTGTTTAGGTTAAGGGGTGATATGATAGCCATGTTCAAATATATAAAAGGATGTCATATAGAAGAGGGTGAAAGGTTGTTTTCTGCTGTTCCAGAGAAGCGGACACGGAGCAATGGATTCAAGCTACAAGAAAGAAGATTCAACCTAAACCAGGCACCCCCAAAATTTGGCCCTCCAGATGTTTTGGACTACAATTCCCATCTTCCCTGACCACTGGTCCTGTTAGCTAGGGATCATGGGAGTTGTAGACCAAAACATCTGGAGGGCCACAGTTTGGGGATGCCTGACCTAAACATTAGGAAGAACTTCCTGACAGTAAGAGCTGTTCGACAGTGGAATTTGCTGCCAAGGAGTGTGGTGGAGTCTCCTTCTTTGGAGGTCTTTAAGCGGAGGCTTGACAGCCATCTGTCAGGAATGCTTTGATGGTGTTTCCTGCTTGGCAGGGGGTTGGACTGGATGGCCCTCGTGGTCTCTTCCAACTCTATGATTCTATGATTGTATGCTCTCTGCATGCCCCAAGTTGGACTTCATAATGCTTTAATTACGACATCATTTCAGACGGGGCCGCACCGACAATGCACAATCTCGATGGAAAATATATTATAACAAAAGGCTAAGAATAGACCAGAAATACAGGAAGTTTGCTCTGGGATTTTAAAACAAACAAACACAAGGCAACGTTTTATGGTACCAAACATACTGGAAAAATGGCTTCGAATTAGTGGGGGAAAGGTTACCCAAAGAGAGAGGGCAAGGGAGAGAAGAGAAAGCTACGAGCACTCAGAGAAGATTATCCGTTTCAACTGCTAAATGGCAACCTCTGTTGTGTATTTATACTACTCATAGTCTGCAAATCACTTTTAATTGGAGATAATTTGTCTTTTTATTTCATTATCGAGCACAGCAGACAAAAGGGACAACAAATTTACTTTACAGCTGCTCCAGCACTTGCTGTCCATTAACACGGACAAATGAAGCCCAATTAAAGCTTTCAAGTCACATTTCCAGAATATATTGTTCCAAATGTTCTCTGCTTGAACGACACATGGTCACACAACTGGATGCATGCAGGTTTCAGGAAATCTGTGTATTTTAAATAACACTGTATAGACTGCATGCGTGTGTGCATGGACACATGTTTGCGCATGCTTCATCCAACAGCAAGGACCATTTATGTGATGGGACTGCTCAAAAGCTTGTTTTCCAAAACAATCACACCTCTTTCGAAAAACAGTGACTCCTCTGGGACATAGATACCCTGGCCCCCACTCCCCATACCTTGCTAAACTTCTAGGTTTGACTACTGCAATGTGTTGCAGGTGGGGGTGCCCTTGAAGACTAGTTTGGAAACAGCAGCTAGTCCGAAACATTGTGACTAGGCTACATAATGGCAACTGAGGCTCATGTCCAAACCCTGATTCAGTGGTTCACGGAATCAAGGAGAGTTTGGGTCATGCTCACAGATTCTTGTCCTGCCTGTGACATTTCCATCACCTGACCCCACAGTTTCCCTTGTGTTGGAGGGGGAAGGAAGGAGAAGCTTGGACCTCGTTCTACCTGCGCAATCACACAGGGAGCCTGCTTTCTACCTTCCCAATCTATGTGTGCAAGGCTGCCAGAAGCAGACTGAACTGGGAAGAGATACTTCAGTACTGGCAACTGAGAGCAGCAGGCAAGTTATGGGGATGCAAGGAATGTGCCATACAAAGTTTTGGGCAACATAATTAGATGGAGAAACTGCTGTCCCTGCTGGCCCCTCCTGCCTTTGCCGCCTGAGGCAGTTGCCCTGAACTTTATAAAAGTTGACTGTATTATTTTCAGGTCACGACTGACTTACAATGTATATTTAAGATTAGAAAGTTAGTCTTGTCCATTAATTTCAATGGGTCTACTCCCGAGTATTTACTCAGGGTAGATTAACTGAAATTAATGGACAAGAATAGCTTTCTTAGTTGGATAACCAATGTTCTGAATTTCCTCTTTGAAGCTGTCTTTGTTAACCATACATACTGAAAGTGTTCATTATCTGGCATGCACTGCTGCAGAGAACTGAAATATAATTTCAACTCTACTCTATAATGGTCCTGTTTATTAGAAGTCCATGAATAAATATTTCAACCTGGCACCTGAAGCATTGCTCCTGACTGTTGTTTCTTAAAAATAATAATCAAAGTTTAAAAATCACAATTCAGCCAAAAGTAAGCAAAACTAAGTCCCACTGATCTCTCTCTCTCTCTCTCTTTTGCAATAATTTTTATTAAGTTTTCCATTTCTATGTTCATTACATTATATTCATTACATTTATCATGGCTTTAAATTCTTAAATTTCCAATCAAATAGATAGAAAAGTCCCACTGATCCCATGGAAATCAATAGGGCTTCGAAGTGTTTAGGCACATGAAAATAGCCGAGAGACTTGGCAGACCGCTTGATGATTTTTTTGGCCTGGTGTAGGAATTGTATTGCAGTGTGTTAGATGCTGCATGATTTTCCACTGTCTTTCTCTTGCTTCTTTTATTTCTTATATTGTATCTTATAGTATTACAATGTGAATACCATGGAATCCAATAGAATTCAAATTGTAAGTGTTCTTCACACACACACACCACAAGCCACCTGAATAAAGTTCATGGACCATTATTGTCCTAAAAGATTATCATTAAAAAAAAAGTTTTTGTGACAAATCTCCTTAAAGAGAAACAGACCTGTTCTTTAAATAACAGATCTTAAGCTTTTGCACTAAAAAGGTTTGATTTTAAATCCTCTTCTGCAAAATTCATTACAAAGCCTAGGTAAAGGTAAAGGTAGCCCTGACCGTGAGGTCCAGTCACGGACAACTATGGGGTTGCGGCGCTCATCTCGCTCTTTAGGCTGAGGAAGCCGGTGTTTGTCCACAGACAGCTTCCAGGTCATGTGGCCAGCATGACTAAACCGCTTCTGGCGAACCAGAGCAGCGCACGGAAACGCCGTTTACCTTCCCACCGGAGCGGTACCTATTTATCTACTTGCACTTTGACGTGCTTTCGAACTGCCCAGGAGCTGGGACCCAACAACGGGAGCTCACCCCGCCGTGGGGATTTGAACTGCCAACCTTCTGATTGGCAAGCCCTAGGCTCAGTGGTTTAGAACACAGCGCCACCCGCGTCCCCTTACAAAACCTACTTACACTGAATTTTTGAAGCAGGGATGAGACTATCAATGGATACTAGTCACGATGGTGATACGCTAGTTCTAGAATTAGAGGCAGCATACCAATAGAGCAACAGCAGGAATCATAGAGTTGGAAGAGACCACAAGGGCCATCCAGTCCAAGCCCCTGCCAAGCAGAAAAACACCATCAAAGCATTCCTGACAGATGGAGGATAGGAGGAGGCTATTGCCTTATGTCCCGTCCTTGTGGGCTTCTTATAGGCAAGTGGTCAACCACCATGAGAAATGGGTTAATTATGATCCATCAAGCCACTTCCTACGCTCTTAAGTGATAAAAAGAAAACCAGTACTGCATCTGCATGGAGGGATTCTTCCACTGCATCCAAATCCCCTCCAGCATATTGGATAAGGGTTTAGATAAGGGTGCCGGATTGCTCAGCAAGCCTGGACCCAACCCTGCTATCTTTCAGATTAAAAAACCCGAGCCTAAACAAAAAGGAAAGGAAATATTTTAGCCAGCCTTGCAGCAGTAGTGTCTAAATCGGTCTTCTAAGAGAGCTCTCTCTCCTTCCTGCCCATTTTTTTTATCCATCAAGGAGTTCAAATGTCAAAGCTTTCCCAAAGACTCATGATGCACATGTTGTCCATTTAGAGCTCCCAGAGTTTAGCTGCACAGAACAGAATGAACCTTCTTCCAATCTGGCAGAGCCCATGGGAGTTGTCTGAGTTCACGATAACTGCAGAGGGGATAGAAAAGCAGGGCAGGATAACCTCAGAAGAAGCATATGAACGCGAACGTGTTTACATGAGCTTCCACGGTCACAAAAGGGAGATATTTCCACTGGATCTAGTTGGACACAATCAGGACCAGCATCAAGCCATCTTGGCAACTGACGCAAACCAAAAAATGGCATCTCTCCCAGCCAGGGAAGATGGGGTAAGTGAAGATCTACATCAGTAACAAGGGTGGAAGGAGACCTATTCAACATAAGTGCTATTCAACATAGGTCAAGTGCCATACACAGCCCAGTTTGTATGTCACCACATATTTATTTATTTGATTTGATTTGATTTGATTTATATCCCTCCCTTCTCCAGCCCTGTCCCAACAAGCTGAGAAAAGGAGGCAACACGTCGACCGGTTCTTGGGCAAAATATAACTGTTTTAATCTGTAGTTAACCATAAACCAGACAGTGATCCAGGGTACTCATCTGTTTCGGTTAATACTTCTTCAGTTTTATAACTAAAATAAATCAAATAAATATAAGTCAATAATCATGTCATACATACTATTAAATCATACATTATAATCTGGTCAATAGCTGGCATGGACACGAATCTATACAGTCCATATTATATTATATTGACTTATATTTATTTGATTTATTTTAGTTATAAAACTGAAGAAGCATTAACCTGGATCACTGTCTGGTTTATGGTTAACTACAGATTAAAACAGTTATATTTTGCCCAAGAACTGGTCAACGTGTTGCCTCCTTTGCTCAGCATTTTGACTTTAATTTGCAACACAGGGGTTGTTTTATCAGCACTGTCCCAACAAGCGGCAGATAAAGCAATGATTTTTTTAAAAAAACAACCTAACCTAAAACAGTTTGAAAACAGATCTCAAGGTTGCCATGAACGGTGCCTTTCAGACACCAAATGCCTGCGTAAACAGGAGAGTGGTGTTTTCTTTAACTTCTGAAATTCAACAATGAGGGAAACAGACACGTATTACTAGGGAGGGCATTCCACAAATGGGGAGCCACCAATGAAAAAGCCCTGTCGTGGGTCAATGCTAACCAGGTAGCCCCTAGCGGTGGCACCAACAACAAGGCCTCATCTTCCTATCTTGGGATCCAAGATGGCTGGTACTAGTTGATTTTGCACTTCCACAGAAAAGGCTATCTAATGTGGTACTGCTGTGTCATCAAACTTCAGCTTCCTGAAGGACCCTGAGTGAGAAGCAGGGAAGGTAAGATCTCCCAGGGTGAGAGAGACTGGGAGAGACTGGAAGAAAAGTTCCCAGGTGAGAGAGCTGGCGGGGGGGGGGTGTCCCACCACTTTCTTCAGGTTAAAAGCTACCTTCAAGAGAGAACTCTGTCTTCTTTTCTCTTTCTTTCTCTGTTTTTGTTTACATTTTGTTGTTTAGTCGTTTAGTCGTGTCCAACTCTTCGTGACCCCATGGACCAGAGCACGCCAAGCACTCCTGCCTTCCACTGCCTCCCGCAGTTTGGTCAAACTCATGTTTGTAGCTTCGAGAACACTGTCCAACCATCTCGTCCTCTGTCATCCCCTTCTCCTAGTGCCCTCAATCTTTCCCAACATCAGGGTCTTTCCCAAGGATTCTTCTCTTCTCACGAGGTGGCCAAAGTATTGGAGCCTCAGCTTCATGATCTGTCTTTCCAGTGAGCACTCAGGGCTGATTTCCTTCAGAATGGATAGATTTGATCTTCTTGCAGTCCATGGGACTCTCAAGAGTCTCCTCCAGCACCAGAATTCAAAAGCATCAATTCTTCGGCGATCAGCCTTCTTTATGGTCCAGCTCTCACTTCCATACATCACTACTGGGAAAACCATAGCTTTAAGTATACGGACCTTTGTAGGCAAGGTGATGTCTCTGCTTTTTAAGATGTTTACATTAAGTTTCTTTTATCTTGTTGTATTATGAAAAAGCTTAAATAAAATCTTACGGAGTGGGGAACAATTCAGCTTCCTGAGAAACTCAAATTTTAATTTTAAAAGGCAAGTGCAGGATCCTTCTCCCATGCAGGGCCGTCTTGAGCAGATCGCGCACCCTGGTGCTGAGGGGCGGAGATCGCTCCACCGCCTGCCCCACCCTTGCAGGGCGCAATTGGTTTCCGCGCGGCTTTGCCGGCGCCCAGCTTACCAGCCCCCCGCCATGGTGCACTGCGCCACCGGGGGTCTATGTAGAGCCGGCCCTGCTCCCATGAGATAGCAACATCCAGCCATTCCCTCCTTCCTTAGTCCCCATATATGAGCTGCGCCAAAAAGAAACACAGGGTGCCTCCAGACTGTCACTGTTTTGTGGGAGGGATTCAGGCACATACCGGATGTTTTGCTTTGTGCAATTAAAGTAGATTGAAGCACCCTGCCTGCCTCGTGCAACAAATCCACTTAAGAAAAGCCACAGACCCTTTTCAGTTAGGAAAGTGACAGGGAAAGGCATTGAAAGGTGTGGGGTGAACAAACGATTAATGGAAAGACACACCACAAGCAAATCAGGATGAATGCTCATTGTCCTGTAACTGTGGCGTAAACAAATTGGAGCTTCTCTATAACTATGTAAATAGCAAGTCCCAGTGATCTCAGTGGAACTATCTTTTGTGTAAAGATACATTACTACCAAGTTGTAGATGTGTGCAGGATTGCTTGCCCACCAGCATAATCCAGTCAAATTTAAGCTCACAAACTCTACTGATCTCAATAGGAGAAAGAGGTAAACACACATCTCTTTCCAGACAGGAATTCCAGACAGATCTCTAATCTTGCTCCCCGGATTGCTCCATTTAATTATTCTTACACTTGATGCTGGCTGGTTTTGGTGGAAGAATTAATTAAGCCGAGTTTGCTTAGCATTTTGCAGATCGAGAACAAGATCAATTAGTGCTATATTGTTAAGCATGAAAAGCATTACCTGCCCAGTTTTCCAGTTTGTCAAGATGTGATTTGCCATTGGCAATTCTTAAATCACGCCAAAAGGGCCAAAGAATGTACGGCGTTTGGATACAGGAGGAAGCAACTGTGTTGGACTCGGTTTCTCGAGGGGAGAAATGGAGCTCAGGCTTATAAATCCTTTTGAAGAGAGGTTCTGTTGGAATGCATCAGCAAGTGCAATTTTTTTTGAGAAAGTGATTACTGCTTGCTCAACTTCAGACAGTGGCCCATTTCATAACGCTAAGCCAAATTACGGTTTAGCAGGGACAAGCAACTGTGCCAGGTACCCAGAGCAAAAACTGTGGCTGCTTCACTCCTCCCCTGCTCCGGCAGTGCTACGTGGTTATAAACGATGATTTCACTTAATGTTGAGTGTAAAAGCTTATGGTTTGCCTCCATCCTATCAAACATGAGCTGACTATTGCACAGCTGAGGTAATCAAAAGTCACACTTCTCTGAAAGTCCTTAATTCCTATTCAAGTCATTTTAATGAATTGTTTTTGTTTAGTCATTTAGTCATGTCTGACTCTTCATGACCCCATGGCCCAGAGCATGCCAAGCACTCCTGTCTTCCACTGCCTCCCGCAGTTTGGTCAAACTTATGTTCGTAGCTTCGAGAACACTGTCCAACCATCTTGTCCTCTGTCATCCCCTTCTCCTTGTGCCCTCAATCTTTCCCAGCATCAGAGTCTTTTCCAGGGAGTCTTCTCTTCTCAGCTTCAGGATCTGTCCTTCCAGTGAGCACTCAGGGCTGATTTTCTTAAGAATGGATAGGTTTGATCTTCTTGCAGTCCATGGGACTCTCAAGAGTCTCCTCCAGCACCATAATTTAAAAGCATCAATTCTTCGGCAATCAACCTTTATGATCCAGCTCTCACTTCCATACATCACTACTGGGAAAACCATAGCTTTAACTATATGGACCTTCGTCGGTAAGGTGATGTCTCTGCTTTTTAAGATGCTGTCTAGGTTTGTCATTGCTTTTCTCCCAAGAAGCAGGCGTCTTTTAATTTCGTGACTGCTGTCACCATCTGCAGTGATCACAGAACCCAAGAAAGTAAAATCTCTCACTGCCTCCATTTCTTCCCCTTCTATTTGCCAGGAGATGACGGGACCAGTGGCCATGATCTTGGATTTTTTGATGTTGAGCTTCAGACCATATTTTGTGCTCTCCTCTTTCACCCTCATTAAAAGGTTATTTAATTCCTCCTCACTTTCTGCCATCAAGGTTGTGTCATCAGCATATCTGAGGTTGTTGACATTTCTTCCGGCAATCTTAATTCCGGTTTGGGATTCATCTAGTCCAGCCTTTCGCTTGATGAATTCTGCATATAAGTTAAATAAGCAAGGAGACAATATACAGCCTTGTCGTACTCCTTTTCCAATTTTGAACCAATCAGTTATTCCATATCCAGTTCTAACTGTAGCTTCTTGTCCCACATAGATTTTTTAATGAGTAATTCTTTGCATAGCAGTTATAGCATCCCAGAGGATTTAGAGCTTCTTTTCTCATTCATTTGTAAGGCCTTGTGGAGTAGGCTGCTATTATAAGGCAAGATTTCGACAGGGATTGGAGTTCCAACTTTAATCCTAATGGTCTGGTTCCTCTGAAATACCTCCCAATCTCTTCTCTATGCTTCCCCCCTCCCTTTCAGGGCTGTTTCAGATGTTAGTTTTCCCCCAACTCTGGTGACGAAACGCAGAAGAGTTTCTGCAGCACAGATCATATCATCAGACAACCTGATACAAGGGGTACACATACCCCTAAACATTTTTGAATCCTTTTGTCCATTTACTGTATTTATTTTCCCCAATTTGAACTATAAAATGGTGATTTTCTTAGAATCATAGAATCGTAGAGTTGGAAGAGACCACAAGGGCCATCCAGTCCAACCCCCTGCCAAGCAGGAAACACCATCAAAGCATTCCTGACATATGCCTGTCAAGCCTCTGCTTAAAGACCTCCAAAGAAGGAGACTCCACCACACTCCTTGGTAGCAAATTCCACTGCCAAACAGCTCTTACTGTCAGGAAGTTCTTCCTAATGTTTAGGTGGAATCTTCTTTCTTGTAGTTTGAATCCATTGCTCCGTGTCTGCTTCTATGGAGCAGCAGAAAACAACCTTTCTCCCTCCTCTATATGACATCCTTTTATATATTTGAACATGGCTATCATATCACCCCTTAACCTTCTCTTCTCCAGGCTAAACATACCCAGCTCCCTAAGCCGTTCCTTCTTGAGTCAAAATGAGAGTACCCCTAAACATTTTTTTAAAGGAAAAAAAAAGCACCGGGTATATGTGTCACTAATGTGACACACTATGTGATAGTAAATCACATAAGCAGTACACCCCAAAAGCGCTCAGGTGATAGATTTTTCTCCTGCTTGCAAACCTGGCTCTGTTGTGTCCAGAGTCCCTCAAAGGGCCAAAGGAGCTGAACGTTAATTGTGGAAATGCCGTTATCATGCACATTTTTTTTTGCAACGCAAATAACAACCAAGTTGTTGCCACTGCTGAAAAGGCACCTGGAAGAAGGTTTAAAGCACAGAACGAAGCATGCAGGGTGGTACGTTTGGCTTATGATGACAACGACACACGCAATCCTCAATAAGCTGTTGGGCAACAAGAACTGTCGTGCATGACAGACAACTCTCTCACAACCAAGCGCCATATCAGCCTGGAATGTGGATGTCACAGGCTCAGACGGGACATTCAGTTTCTTAGCCATCATGCACATTGATGGCGAAAGTGTGACTTATGTACATTAACTTGAGATGGACAAGTAGCCTTGGTACCTGCAGTAGTAGAGAATGGGATGCCCAGATTTCAGAAGTCAGGTCTCAAGTCAGACCTGACCCCTTTTTGTATATAGAACAGGGGTCAGCAAACTTTTTCAGCAGGGGGCCAGTCCACTGTCCCTCAGACCAGGTGGGGGGTGGGGGAATGAACGATTCCTATGCCCCACAAATAACCCAGAGATGCCTTTTCAATAAAAGCAGACATTCTACTCATGTAAAAACACGCTGCTTCCCGGACCATCCGCGGGCCAGATTTAGAAGGCGATTGGGCCGGATCTGGCCCCTGGGCCTTAGTTTGCCTACCCGTGTTAAGAATATCAACCCTTAATTCAATCTGTTTGATTCATGTGCCATGCTTCCGTTTTAAAGATCATATTTTAAAAAGCGCAAACTTCAGCTTGAAAATAAAATTAATCCCAGTCCTCACTGGAAAAAGAAGAAGAAAGAAAGCCCCCGGATGTTAAGTAGTGCTATTCATGCACTGGATCAAACAAACAAACAGAAAAGACTCTTATGGCACCACACATCTTACATTTAGAGCACACCCCAGGCTTCTCCTGGAAAAATCCTGGGAACTGTAGTTTTGGGAATTGTAGCTCTGTGGGGGGTAAACTGCAATTCCCAGGAATCTTTGGGGGAAGTAATGAGCTTTAAATGCATGGTGTATAAGCAGCCATACAAATTTATTCTGGCATAATCTTTCGGGGATTAAAGTCAACTTCGTCAGACGTACGAGCTTGAGATCAAGGTGAATGCATGTTTTCTGTGCAGGGTTAAATTAGCTTCATGGATGAACAGCAAGGCATCACTTACTAACCTTTATTCTGCTCCCTTTCTGTATACTTTGACCTTTCAATGCCTTTTTTTGCGTGCCAGGCTTAATTAGGTCACCCTGTATGGAAGTAAGCAAACACAAATCTCAGCCCTACCCCTGCCTACCCAGGCTGTACAGTTTTCCCCATCCATCTTAACAATTCTATGATTGTATGATCCCCACGTCCTATCCTGAGATGATGACGCTTTTAGGTGGCATATCTTATCTCTGCAATCCTTCCTGTATGAGAGAGATGGAATCAAAGTTGTGGTAAGCAAATGTGTCTCGCTGCAATTAGAAAAAAGGACGATTATGCTTACGCGTGGGAAAGAGCTCCCAGCAGACATAAAGATGAAGCATCTCAAATCAAATAAGGTTGCAGAGCTTCAGTTAATCACGGGCCTGAGTGCTATTTCGCTTGGAATGGGGGAGAAATCGGATTCAATTCCTATCAATAATAGGTGATTCCTGATGGCTCTGCTGCAAACATTGCTACAGCCCACTGGCTCTGCTCCAGAAGTTCAACTTCAACAGCTGGGTAGGGCTGATTTGATTTCCCCAACTTTGTTCCCAATATAGATCTCCACTTTCCCCTTCTTCCCTGAAAGCGAGGCACCATTTGGGGTTCACCTACGGTGCCCAAATGTCTGGCCCTGACCTCTGAAGCACATTTCCATCAATGCTGTTTCACACTCTCCAGTCATACAGATCATGGACCTAAACCTCAATGAATCCTGGCTTAAAATTTAGTGCGTGGGCTGGACAGGGAACCTTCTAGGATTTTCACACATTTTGCTTTTGAAAGTTACACTGAAGATGAAACAAGAACTTCAGCAGTGAGCATAGAAGCCAACTCCTAGGGACCAAGGGGTCTTCAGCCTCCTCAATAAAATATTTGAGGGGGCTGAGCCTCCCCCAAGTTGATGGGCATTGCCATTCAAACGGTGTGGATGCATTGCGTCATGTGATCGAATATGTGGGACAGGGCCTATCTGACACACACCCCATTTTATTCAAGTTGGCACCCCTGGCAGTGAGAGGATACCAGCATACAGAGCAGAAAGCTTCCAGCATTCAGCAATCGACTCTCTTTTATCTCTGAGCACAGGCACCTTTAGAGATAGAGTTATCTGCCCTAAGCATGCTTCTGGCAGGCAGAAGTATCTCTGCACCACAAGAACAGCTAAGTGCCGTAAACAAGGAGCTCCCACCGAGATGTTGCTCAAGCGCTTCTTTCTCTGCTGAGATCAGACGGCTTCGCTAGCTGGAACAGGCGTAAAATGTGCAGCAGTGCAGTTACATAAGTTAGGAGAAGGGTGTTTCCTCATGTTGGAAAGCAGATTACTTTGTGTGGCCACATGCTAATCTAAATACAGATCACATGTGAGTCAGAAACAAAACGAAACAAAACCCAAACACTCACAAACCCGATGCCGGATTGCAAGCCTGAATATTCTATCCAAGCTTTAAAAACATATTTGTACAGAAAGGGGGAGACAAAGAGGTCTATACAGTACATATCTATATATGTATAGATGCAAATCTAGAATTTATTCGATCGTTTGGGAGCCGATTTGCTCAGGAGCCAAGGCGTTCAGCTTCCTAGGTACAACTGTACAGTATTTGTTTAGAGAACGTATGAGCCACTCTTCAGCATAGGATCCCAGTTTAAAGCAAGCAAGCAAGCAAGCAAGCAAACAAACAAACAAACAAACAAACAACAGCAATGCACTCCATTATATGCTTTGGGAAAGTGCTTGCTTATTTGTATTTGCACACCTCTTAAGATATTGTCACCAACTTTTGTGTGATTGTTCCTGAGATCAATCTGGTCTAAACCACAGAGCCTAGGGCTTGCCGATCAGAAGGTTGGTGGTTCGAATCCCCGCGACGGAGTGAGCTCCCATTGTTCGGTCCCAGCTCCTGCCAACCTAGCAATTCGAAAGCACGCCAAAGTGCAAGTAGATAAATAGGTACTGCTACGGTGGGAAGGTAAACGCCGTTTCCGTGCACTGCTCTGGTTCGCCAGAAGCGGCTTAGTCATGTTGGCCACATGACCCAGAAGCTGTCTGTGGACAAACACCAGCTCCCTCGGCCTATAGAGTGAGATGAGCGCCACAACCCCAGAGTCATCCGCGACTGGACCTAACGGTCAGAGGTACCTTTACCTAAGATATTGTCACCAAATTTTGCGCGATTGTTCCTGAGATCAAGGAGGAGGTTTGGCTGCAACAGGCTGCCACTTCGGAACAGAACCTCTAGTTTCTACCTATACAGCTTAGGTGCCCAAAGCCAATTGTTTACATTTGAGTAGTGCTATATTAGATTTCATAACGATCCAAGCCCTTATTTGCACCACAGCCTCTTCATCCATAGTTCTTCCAAGCTGGCTCTTTCTCAGGCTGGGAACCAGGAACTTTGTGATTTAATGAGCCTAAGAGGTGTGTTTGTGTGGGGAAGACAGAAAATAATGCTTCGTTGGTATTTTTTTAAACATACAGGCCATCTTTTTATCCGTCAAAGCAGGTTTACAGAAACCATAAAAACCAAGCCACCATCGTTAAATCAATAGAAACACAGCAAAAACAAAACTTAATTTCGTGCTTATTTGCTTGGCAACAAACCACACTGAATTTGCTTACTTTTGAGGAAGAAGGTAGATGCTATAAATCTAAGTTAAAGGTAAAGGTAAAGGGACCCCTGACCATTAGGTCCAGTTGTGACCGACTCTGGGGTTGCACGCTCATCTCGCATTATTGGCCGAGGGAGCTGGCGTATAGCTTCCAGGTCATGTGGCCAGCATGACAAAGCCGCTTCTGGCGAACCAGAGCAGCACACGGAAACACTGTTTACCTTCCCGCTGTAGCGGTTCCTATTTATCTACTTGCACTTTGACGTGCTTTCGAACTGCTAGGTTGGCAGGAGCTGGGACCAAGCAACGGGAGCTCACCCCGTCACAGGGATTCGAACCACCGACCTTCTGATCAGCAAGCCCTAGGCTCAGTGGTTTAACCACAGCGCCACCTGGGTCCCCCCAATCTAATCTAAGTTACCCTTTAAATATAAGAAAACCAAATCAATCCTGATTTTAGTTAACTCGAAATATAAATCAAAAATAAATCTAATGAACAAAATAAAAGTCGGAAGTTTCAGGACAGATAAAAGAAAGTACCTCATTGCGATGCACTTAGTTAAACTGTGGCATTTGTTCCCCTAGGAGGTAGTGATGGTCACTAACTTTGATGGCGTTAAGAGGATTAGACAAATTCACAGAGGAGAGTGCTATCAATGGCTATTAACCATGATGACTATGCTCCTCCACCACAGTTGGAGGCAGCCAGGGTTAGAAATTCAGATATATACAAGTTAGGGACCAAATGGCTCCTTAAACCAGGGTTACCGTTGTCAAATCGGACTGCCTAGACCTATTTTTCAATATGACTTTTTGGTTCCTTAAATTCATTCTGATTGTGCAGATAAAATATAATGGATAGAATTCTACAGGATGTGTTGCTAGTGTTTGAAAACCATCAAGATCCAGTGATGCCCAGGCATGTACCTCCAGATGGTGGAGACCTCAGGTGACATCCTGGCACCTGGGCATCTTCACTTGGTCGCAAGTCGATGATAGCCAGGGGCAAAATGGGCCTGGTGAATTTCGAACCCTGGAGGCAACAATGCTTCTGAAGACCAGTTGCTGGAAACCACAGGAGAGAAGAAAGCTCTTGTGTTCGAAAACCAATTGCAGGCTTCCCAAAGGCACCTGGTTGGCCACTGTGAGAAAAGGATGCTGGGCTAATGGACCGTTGGCTTGACTCAGTGGGCTCTTCTTCTACTCTTATGGTGGAATGCTTCACTTGGGAGAGAATGACTGGCTAGTCTGTTTTGCTGCTTGTCTAAAAGCACTGCTGGATTTCAACACGTGAGAGCAAAATACAGTGGTACCTCACCTGTCGAACGTAATCTGTTCCAGAAGACCGCTCGATTTCCGAAATGTTTGACAACCGAGGCGCAATGGGCAGTCAGCAAATTAATTCAATTGAGAAAATTGAGAAATGCGCCTCGGAAGCCGGTCAACTTCTGAGGCGCATTTGAAAACGGAAGCATTCACTTCCGGATCTTCGGCATTAAAAAACCGAAACATTTGGCTTCCGAGACGCTCGAAAACCGAGGTACCACTGTATTTGCTTAGCTATGTATGTGCCAAGGACATAACTATAGCAAAACAGAATTAAAGCCATCTAAGTCTTGTCTACCAAATACCTTTTTCTGGTTGATTCAGCCTTGGGCTTGAATGCACCCTTCTACGGCCCAAAGCACATCCTACGCATTTCCCAACTTCTGACTCAGAGCTTCAAACTGCAGCCATCAGCACGAGCCATGCCACTGGCAAGGCAGTCTCCCCAAGTGACCCTCAGGTAAGCACCTCAGGTAAGGACACGCGCTTGGGCCAAAGTTTGCAACACCACCACGCCTCTGAAATGTATGACGTTGGGAGAGCGGAGCTGGACCTAACGCACACAGCTATAACCAGCAGCAAGGAAACATTATGCAAGACCACAGGAAGTCAGAGGAGACAGTATTCTGCGCAGGCCTGGCAAGGAGCCTGTGTGAACTCCCAGCTAACAAGCAGACCTCGGTTGCTGGCGCCAAACCAACCAGAAAACATTCCTGGTGCTGCTGAGGAAAACGCTACACATGTTTTTGCCAGTGGGCTGTACTCCAGAACGTTGCGTACCTGACGGAAATCAGATTAAACTCAGGTCTCCCTCCCTCTCTTTGCCAACATCTCTTTCTTTTTTTGCGTGGGTGGTTGGGAGGGACAAGAGAGAGGGTGGGTGCTCATTCGGTATTTGTTAGAAAGGACAACAACTGCTCCACCAACTAATTGTTTCTTCTCCAGCCCTTAGCTATCGTAAGTGCCAGAGCAAAAACATTCTTTCTTTGCAGTAGATTCCCACTTTCCCTGTGACTTTGCCTTCTGCTGTCCCAAAACTTCACCCAAAGCGAACCCAGCTAGTGTGTTAGCTTCCTCGACACCACCTTGCAGAAATAACACCATTTGAGACAGTGCTGAAAACGTGTCCCCTTGAGCAAATACATAATCTTTCAGAGGTTTACTGGTCTGCTACAAGCTTTTCTGGGATGACCGCATCCAGAAGGGAGGAAGGGGGAAGGCGGTATCCCACTTCCCAAGTTGGAATGCTTCTGCATCCCATTTTCACAGACAGTATAATCACACCACTTTTTATTCTTTCAGGTCAGTGGTTTGGAGTCCAAAAGATATTGCTCCTGGACTAGACGTGGCTCCATTGATCCACCCAGGATATTAGTAAGAGCAGTTGTCGTAACCTTGTTAGTCACTTGTTACCTAAATGGTCTCCAAGCAACTTCCATTTAAAAACACCTAAATACATTATACCAGGGGTGCCCAAACTTTTTTCAAAGAGGGCCAGATTTGATGATGTGAGCATCAGGGCCGACCAAGTTTTTTAGGATTGAAGTTGTTGAGCTTTTTTTTCTATTTTACCCTAATGTTGTTGAGCTATTTTTAGGATTGAAGTTTCTGAGCTTTTTAAAGGGTTTTACCCCAGGACATATGCTGCCACGGGGGCCGGATTAAATCGAAACGGCCCCCAAAACAGACTTTGGACATGCCTGCATTATACCATGGCAGGGGGTGGGGTGGGGAGGGAAATAGTGATTGATAGATTTTGATTAATTTTTTTTAAGTCCCATTTCCAAATAACTCAAAATATTTACAGGTGATTGACTAGATAGGCCCTGGTCTTACGAAGCAGGGCCTTTCTTATGTTCTTAATTCCATTCAAGTACTGTTATTGTTGGTGGGTGTCAAGATACTATTTAGACATTTTAATAAGCCTCTGTCCAGAAGCTTTGCCTCTGGTTCCATATAAAATGGGTAGGACTGCTGTTTTACACACCAGAAAAAGGAAGTTTTTATTGAAATCAGTGCAGCCTACTTCTATGTAAATCTAACCAGCAGTTGGATTTGGGCTGCAAGTCTTAGACCAAATCTTTCCTAGGAGTAAGCCCACTGGCATTCAGCGTGATATATTTCTGAGTAGAGGTGTGTAGGATTGTACGATGAATTAGCAGCACGCTCCCAAAAATGATACAATTTGTTTCAGGGCTATTTTACTTGATAAAGAGGTGCCGGAACTCACTATGAATGCCTCCCCTGTTCTCTTATAATGGCAATGGCGCCCATCAGAGAGGTGCCAGAACTGTGTTTTGGCTCAAAAAAGAAAGAAAAAAGCCCTGGCTTCATCAGAGCTAACTTTAACTGTGTCAGAATATTTTTAAAAGCAACAACAGAGACTTCGGGCTAGAGCTGAGACACAAGAAAGAGAGGGGTTTCCTCTGAGGCAAGCATGGGACTTCTAGTACCAACATTTTAACTCTGCATGTGTGGCTATAGCATGGTCACTCTGCCTTCAGGTTCTTGCGAATGATTTTGTTGGCTGTTGATAAATCTCCCTCTTCTCCCACTGAATATGAACTGCTGATTAATATGGGTCCAGTGTTGGTGTTAACTGTATTAGGCATTATTAATTGGTCTACTTTATGCTTTTTTTGTTTTATGCTTATTTAAACTTTCGATGTGCTTTAAAATTAAACGTTATGGGATAGTTCAGCAATGCTATATTGCAATGCCTTGCCGTCGTTATGCTTTATTGCTCTTTTTTATTATTAACATGTGTTGTTGCATTACTTTATTATCTGAGAGCCACTCTGAGAACAATGTGTTTATGGGGAATGTGGTGACGATGATTATAACTGGGCAATCAGCTCATGGCTGAACTGAGAATTAAACTTGCTTCTCTCCAGTGATCCTGTTGACTCCCATTTCTTACGAAAGAGACAATTACTGGTGTGGTGTTTGGAATTACAATCTTCCACACATTCACAGTGCACTTCAAATTACTTTCCAAACAAATTTTAAAAATCCAGTATGTGATGGAATAGGAGACGAGGTTGTTCATAGTACAGTATACTGTTGTCATAGCAGTCTGGACTCACCAAATCTGCATTGAGCAGATTTAAAATACTAACTAATGTTGGGCCATGAAAGCATATTCTGACATACTACTTTCTCCATGGAACACACGTTTACAACCATTTTTGCGGGGAGGGAAAATTAAGCTAACAATATAGACACAAAGAAAAGCAAAGGTGCAACAGATACAACTCCTGTTAATGCTGATCTAAGGATAATCAGCATTGTAGTCAACGTATCAAGAAAACCTCAAACATCTCCAAATTCAAAATGCTGTATCTAAAAACTCTGTTGCCATGATTTTACTCTCAAACATCCCATTACCAGTGATTCCCTTGTTATTGACAACTTGGTGAAAGATGCTGTAGGATTCCTTGGCCTTGGGGAAACCATCTTAGAACGGCCAGTAGCATTATAAATCAGTTACCAACAGTAAATTGGTATTTCCATCAGTAAAAGGTTATTATCACAAGCAACATGGAAGGTCGCTTGAAAGGCTGATATATAACAGAGAGTTTTTTTGTTATTAGAACAAGATGTTTCAGTTCCTCTTAAAATAAATTTTATGGCACGGTAATAAAAAGGGAGGTGTGTGTTATTAGACAAGGAGTGTTATTATTATTCAAGAATTTTCTATTCTATTCGGACTCAGTTCAGGAGTCAATGACCTGCTTTGAGGCATATGAACACATAATGTTTAAAGTCTAAAGGCACGTGAGGTGTCAACCTTCCTGAACTTTTGGGTTTGGTCAGTGCTTAGGTCAGAAACATTCTGTAAAACCCATATACCAATGGAAACCAGTTGGGATATATAACTCTTCACTACCACCCTAAATTATACTGCTTAATTAAGCATAGTTTGGGATAACCAGAAATGGACTTTTGTGTGATCTCCATTCAGTTCTGCTACACAAAACAAATTCCTGGGCTCAGAATTCTTTAAATCTAAGTTTATGCCTTCTGTATGAGCATCCAGTTAGTGGATTTCAGAATTCTAGTAAAGAAAAATAAAATGGCTCTTTCAAGCCTAATGTCTGTCTATTTCTCCAATATAGAGCTAGGGTAGTTCAGAAAGGCTGGGAAGGGGGGGTACGTCCATTGTCTGTGCCCAACTGCCTGAACATGTGTACATATGCTCATGCACAGACCTATGTTTTAAAGAAGACTTTTCAAATGTCAGGTAGGTCGTCTGAGTTTTCATTGTGCTTCCCAGTGGCATGCAACATGGACTTGGGTTATCAACAAGGAACTTACAGCGTGGAATTCCATACATGGTATCCGATGAGCAGCAATTGTGTTTGCAAATAATTCTAGTAGAGCCCTGCCTTGCAAACACAAGGTGTTGCAATGTGGGTCTAGCTCTGGTTTCAAATTCCTACTCAGCCGTGAAGTTCACTGAGCAACTTTTGGCCAGTCGCTCACTCTTTCTCTCTCTCCCCTCTAACCTACCTCGCAAGATTGCTTTAAGTATGATAGTGGGGATAAAAGCCATTCTTGGTAACATATATATATATATATATATATATATATATATATATATATATACACATGCAGTAATTGATTTAAAACAAACAAACAAAACTCAAGATGAATATGAACGGGGCAGGGTGCTGCAAGCATAAAATTATAGCCTGTCTCCTAGGTGTTACTTAAAAAATAAAAGTATCTTCATGAAATCCTTGTATAAATGTTAGGATTTTCTTTGATCTAAGCTGAAGCAAAGAACAACAAAGACATTCCAAGTTAGTCCAGCAAGATGGCCCATCCTCCCAACCAAAAATCCCAGTAATTTGCATCAACATAAAGAACTTTGAAGAATACAAGGTAATACCGTATTGGCTCGAATATAAGCCACACTCCCCCCCCCCATTCCGCCCATGCAGAATATAAGTGTGGCCGCCAAAGGAAGGGGGAACGCCACCGGCAAAGTTGTGTGGCTCCCCCCCCCCCCGCAGGAAGCAGCCCGGGTTTTTTTTCCCCCCTTCAATTTTAAAGGTGCGGCTTATTTGCAGGTGCTTCTTATATTCAGGCCAATACGGTACTGCCTAAAAATCTGTTTGGTTACAATCACGACATCAGCTGTAAAATATCTATTTGGGAAAGTTTTCATGACTTTTACACTATTCGTCTCTGTCACTGCCCTCCCTCCACCCAAATCTCTGGTTAAGTGAGAGTTAATCCAAGATGGAACCGCACATGTTAGAATAGTCTTGTGGTTCCATTTAAAGCCAGATAAGCCACCCAGATGGCGCTGTGGTTAAACCACTGAGCCTAGGGCTTGCTGATCAGAAGGTCGGCGGTTCGAATCCCTGTGACGGGGTGAGCTCCCGTTGCTTGGTCCCAGCTCCTGCCAACCTAGCAGTTCGAAAGCATGTCAAAATGCAAGTAGATAAATAGGAACCGCTACAGCGGGAAGGTAAACGGCGTTTCCGTGTGCTGCTCTGGTTTGCCAGAAGCGGCTTTGTCATGCTGGCCACATGACCTGGAAGCTATACGCCGGCTCCCTCGGCCAATAATGCGAGATGAGCGCGCAACCCCAGAGTCGGTCACGACTGGACCTAATGGTCAGGGGTCCCTTTACCTTTACCTTTTAAGCAATTCATATTCATTCAATCCAGTTTTTGTTAAGTCTTCAGAAGGTGTGTCAATCCACTCAGCAACCAATGAAACTGTCATAGTACCATGTTGGATTCCTCCCGCAGATTTCTGCCTGATTTGCATACATTTCAATAGCGAAACTTGAATTTTTTAATCACTAACAATTTAATTTTCTTTGCAGAATAGCCCTCCAGATGTTGTTGGACCCCAGATCTCATAGCCCCCATCCAGCATAGCCAATGGTCAGGGAATATGGGTGCTGTAATCCAAAAACATCTGGGAGGGTCACGGATTCCCCATCCTTTATATACAGTGGTACCTCAGTTTATGAACACATTTGGTTCCGGAAGTCTGTTCATAAACTGAAGCGTTCATAAACTGAAAAGTAATGGAAAGTGGATTAATCCGTTCCAGACGGGTCCGCGGAGTACTCAACCTGAAGCGTACTTAACCCGAAGCTTGGGTGTAATTGGTTCCGGAGGTCTGTTCATAAACTGAAGCGTTCATCAACTGAAGCGAACTTTCCCATTGAAAGTAATGGGAAGTGGATTAATCCGTTCCAGAGGGGTCCGCGGCATTCGTAAACCAAAAATTTGTAAACCGAGGTGCTCATAAACCGAGGTTCCACTGTAGATGGATAGGACACGAATATATTTCAGTACACATGAGCAACTGGTGTTTTTTCTTTGGAGTGGTTGCTTGGGTAAGCCACCTTGGGGGAAATAATTGTGCTTGTTTTGGAAACAATGCCAATCCACCCCCCACCCCCCAATAAAAGGGCTGCTGAAACTCACCTTAGTGCACAAGTGCCAAGATGCATTCAGAATGTCAATGTGATTAAATCAGCAAGAGTTGCCACTCACAGAAGCAACTTCTGCTGTTAAGTACAACTCTCATCAACTGAATCAAGATATCGTTTTACCTACTTTGTCCGCCGCATTTGGCAGATCCAGCATGACAACAACAAACTATGTCCATTATCTACCACAACTATAGATCTGTCAACCGCAAGATGCATTAATTGCACATTAATCCCTCGAAGTTTACCTAGCCAATTGTTTCCAATGGCATTCAATCTCTATATAGATGCTATAGCATAAAGGTCACATTCAGATCTGACGTAAAACCCATTAAAAATTGCATGCTGCTCAGGAGGCACAGCTTACCTATGGAGACACGATGGGGTGGGGTGGCAGGAAAGGTTAACACAGAGGATTGCCAGATAATGTACGCCTCACACTTTTACCACACCTTTCCAGTAATTATAAGCCATTGCCATTACTAATAATTGGTAGTAATCAGCCCAAAATGGGGGTTTGGGTTATATAACGATAGCCGGGACAAGAGAAGTCTATCCAAAGAAGGCCGTCAAATCTAAACCAAGGCAAAGTTGTAGGACCGGAAACTAAAACCCAATACAGCTTTCATTTCTCCTTCATTAAAGAAGATGGAGGCTTTCAATAAAGATTCATCAATTTTAGAGGGACTATTTTATACCAAAGATGAAAAGATGGGTTTGCTATTACCTCACAGAAGGGCCTGATTTAGATGTAACTACAGTATCACAGTTTTATATCATAGGAAACAAGTATTTAAGAAACCCAGATTACCTTCACCAAAACGATGTGTGTGAGGGAAAGAGAGACAGAGAAGGGCGAGGAAGGAGCATGTGGGGGCACAGGGCTCATTTTCAGCCTAAAACTGGTTTAAAAAATGGAAAGCCTGAACCAGGCAATGTACCACTGAGGTTTTACAAGTACAAGGAATGAGAGGGTGAAGAGTCACTTGACGAGCCAAAGCTTTTCTTGATCTCCCAGAGAAAATGGCTGGCGCAGAGTCATCTCTCACAAAAGTGACAACCAGAGCATTCACTGAAGGAGGATGTAGCCATGTGGGCTGAACACTACTCTTCTGTTACGTGAAGACATTACTGTCAACAAATAAATAAATTTACACACACACACATAGGAACAGCTTCGTCAGCACAGCAGGATTTTGTGCTGCCATTTTGGTTATTTAGAGAAGGCTCTGAGAAGGGTCTCTTTGTGGTTAGCAACTGCATGGGAAACGAAAGTTTACAACGCACCAGTATTAAATTTCCACCCAGTCTTCTGCTTATTTCTCTCCCCCCCCCCCTTCAGGTTTGTACATGCCCACATAAAGAGGAAAGCTGCTGTTGTGCTTATTTCTAGCACACTTAATGCTTCCCATTATGCAACAGCTCAGGGCAACACTGAGGCACAATAGAAAGGATTATTTGAATTCAGACATCACTGTTTATTAGTGACAGCAAAAACACTCTTGCAAAGACTTTAGATAGCTAATAATAACAAATAAAGATAAAGGCTCCTGTAGCATAACAATTAAAATGCTGAAATATGAACTGGAACCTATTAATACAGCCAAACCAAGAAAGCCCATCCTAACATTCTTTTTTTAAAAAAAAAAAAAAAAAAACCTAATTAAAACACACAAACTTTCATAAAGTATTTAGCGCTACATTTGTAAGCAGCCTCTTGCTTACTCACCCATGGTAGGTTAGGGTCACTTCCAAGTTGCAAGTCAAGGCTATGTTTTTTTGTCCCTAAACGTAGAGTTAGTTGGCTCACTTGTTTGTTAGTTTCTTTGAGGTATTTCCACGCCACCTTTTGCATACAAACACGTGAAGGGGCATTACAGTTAAATAATAAATTAAATGTGATAGGCGTGTAGCAAAGCTTATTTTGAAAAATGGTTGTCCAAACAATATACAGTGGTACCTCGACTTCCAAAGGCAATCCGTTCTGCGGCGCTCTTCGGAACTCGAAACCTTCGGAAGTCGAAGCGTCCATTTTGCGCTTGCGCAGAACGCACACGCGGTGAAAATACTTCCGGGTTAGCGGACTTCGGAAGTCGAAACCATAGTTTCCATAAGCATATACTTGTTCACACAACCAGCTTTGTCCATAAGTATTTAAAACGTATTGGCCCATGGGAGGGCATGACAATGACTGACAAGCAAATTTCCTGCACATGCCTGTAACACCGGGTGGCTAGCATGGCTCAGAAAAGCAACTGAACTGAAGAGAGAGAGACTATATGCGCCAAAGTTGAGTGAGCAAGCCATTGAACCACAATGCTGAATGAAGGCATGTACCTACCTGGTACTTCCGAGCTCCCAGCCTCTGGCATTCTGTGATCTATATTAAGCACTAAGTGTGTTTCAAAACAGTGGAGGAGGCTGGACTAGAAAATATTACAGGTCTGCCTAGTCTCCCAAGCTTACAAGTGCATTTAGAAGACGGTAAAATCTTAATTGCAGTGGTAGGAGATCAATCATATAAGGTAGGGGCAGTGGAAGGCACCCAGGTGTGTTCAACTGGCTTGCGTTAAAATACCGCAAACACCAGTGTTGTTAGTTAATTGTTCTTCCAGCCCAACCTTCAACAAATGGTCCCAGGGGAGTTACAAAAGGACCACAATTAAAAATATTAAAATCACCTGGGAAGTTTACCTTAAAATGTCAGTAAGAAGAACCTCAGGATAAATACATTCGGAACAAACACTGATTAATATGTCAAACTCTGATCTAGAATCCCCCAGAAAGAAAAGTTTCAGGAAGAATAAAAAGGGTTTTGTTCCATGCCTAAAAGCATAACAGAATAAGTGTCAGTAGAGATGCAAGAACACAATTTCCATTCTGACCAGTATTGGTTTCAATCAGGACTTTTCTTTTGCACTTTGGTTTCTGCCAAATACTACGTTATTTGACTTACTATCCGCTATTCAACATAAGTTATGTAAATTATTTGTGTACTGTGTTCATTTCGGTGTAAAGGAAATGTAAAAACAATGCTACAAAGTCATTTATTATTAATTGTTTGCCGTTTTTAAACAACAACTACATGAATGAATACCGATTGTGTTATCTTGGCTGATTACCATTTCTGACCACAGATGAACATGCAAACTTGCAACTGCTTCCATTTCCTTTTCTGTTTTCTTCAGAATTCTCTTGACATCCCAAAGTGCCAGGCAGGCATCTCTGGTGGAAAAGCTCCACAAACTACGGCCAAAACCATTATCTCTCTTACCATAACCTGCCTCACCTCTAGTGGCAGAGGCACCTAAAGAGAACCAGCATCTGGGCAGACAGACATGGAGATGTTTGTCTGTTAGATACCTGGACCCCAAGCTGTTTAGGGTCTTAAAGATCAGCGTGTGGGAACTGGGCTTGGAAATGAACTGGCGGCTATCACAAGTTCTTGTAATACTTAAAGGCAACCAGTGCAGCACACAACCCAAAGCACAACAATGAACAACATTGCGCAATTTGAAAAATCTCTCAATTAAAAATGCATGTGCTAAAACAACTTGAAATCACAATATAATTGCATCAGAAAATTGTACTCTAAAAGTTTTCTTTAAAAAAAACAAACAAACACCAAAACCCCACAGGAAAAATGAGCCCATAATTGAAGATGAAAGACTTTCCAATACCGTCTCCTAAAAATTAGCATAGTTTCAGCATTGCTTCACATAGATAATATGTTGGTGTATTTTCATTTTATATGGATCTCCCATGAGTAAGTAATATCCAAAGCACGGACCAACTTTCCATCTGGCGGGGCCAGCCCTATCATTAGGCAGAGTGAAGCAACCACCTCAGGTGACAGATTTTGGGGGGTGGGGTAGGGAAGCAGCCCCCCTGGCCATTTCCTGTGAGCCTCTTAGTCATTTCCCTCTGTTGGAGATCAGAGTTGCATATGCCACACAGACTGCACCCCCTAAACCACAGGGACCCCTCAGTTCCACTAAGGTGCAATGGAGGATGCTACCCATTGCCAGAGTTGAAGGAAGGCTCAGCGGCCAGTCCTTGCAGCTCCTGCACATAGAACTGTGGCAGCACCATTCTGTACTTTGCCTCAGGCATCAAAAGGGCTTGGGGCCTGCCATTGGCATTTTGAGAAGTGGCCATACAAATTTCACGCTCTCCCTGCAGACTCATAATACCTGGGCGCTATGGGATCGTTGGACTTTGAATTTTTCAACCATGCTTTTAATTAATGTATGTGAAATGTGTTGGTAGACGTTTATATAGCCAAGCTGAGTTTTGTAATATTCCATACTGACAATGATAAATCAGATTACATAGATAGATAAAATGCATCATACACTGTTTATGGCATCAACGGACATATTTGTTATGCTCTCTTTAGTTTTTCGTTATCCATCTCCCTGCCCTGCCTTTTTGCTGCTGTTTGTCTACTGTTTGTCTACTGTTACAGTCACTATGTCCACCAACTGTATTTTAGCATCTTCCATGCCACCAAAGTGAGAGAGAAGATTATAATGCTGTGCAAATCAAAGCATATTAATGATTAGCTGTGACATGGCAAATAGAAACTTCTTTATTTGTATTTTCCAAAGTTAAAGAAAGCTATGTTTTGAGTTTGTATTGAGGGCTTTGCATCTTTTTAAGCCAACATAAACAAAACAAAATAGTATTTTCAGTGCACCTCCAGGATCTTAAAAATACTGTGAAAAAGAATGGGATGGATAGCATCAAGGGTTTTTTTTGGCTTTTTTACATGGAGGGTAATCTAATTGTGAATACACATGGTTAGGAGATTTGTTGATAATGTTATCTGGAGGTTCAAGGATCAGCCTGTGATTTTCCATACAAAACAAGAGCGAAAATAAGCAGCATGGTATTTAAAATTAAAAGCCCAGTGAACATGTGCCACTTACTGCTACCATTATGTACGTCTAACCTAATCAGCGGCCAAATCAAATGCAAGCCATCTTGCTTAACTGTGACAAAATTGCATTTACGGAAACTACTTCAGAACCTCTTAAAAAATATGACCTTCAGACTTCCTTTTATCTCAGGCAGCAAATGTTTGTCTAGACGCCAAGTGCACAAACTGTACATTCTAGAACACTTAAAAATGAAGTACTATTGGGTCCTTCTATGTGACAATCCTCGTGTTCATTCAACTAGATGGCCTTTTGCTGTCGCAAAAACCGAACTGGCTGATTTGGAGCTTGCGTGTAGGCAAAGACTTTGTGCTCTTAATGAGAACAGGTGTAACCCTGGGCTGGATTAATCACGATGTTAGGTAAGCTCCTCCACAGCAACATTTCCATTCCAAACTGGGGCTCCGGCTGCAGCACAAACAAGCAAGACTTTCCCAATACTTATCTTTCCATGGGTCACTTTTGAAATACCCTGCAGCTCAGAACACTGCAGCTGCTCTCACCTCTCCAGAGGAGCAGTGGGCCGGATCCCAACACCATGCAACTCCACCCGCTCTTCTTATAAACCTCAGCTGGATCCGCTCCAGATTCTGTTATACTAAAATTACTGGAAAACGGTGAGGTCACAGCCACACCATACATTTAAAGCAATCTTATACCACTTTAATGTTTAAAGAACCTTAAGAACTGTAGCTTGGTAAGAGCAATGACCTCACAGCGTCACAGACCTACAGTTCCCAGCCATAGCTGCCAAGTCTCCCGTTTTTCGCGGGAAACTCCCGGATTTTAATCCGTTTCCTGCTGTTCTCCCGAATGGAAAAAAAATCCTGGAAATCCCCCGGATTTCCTACCTGCCAGGGAGGCTCCATTTTGGGTGCTGGCGCCGCCCGATTTCCGGTGCCCAGACATGGGTAGCGCGGCACCGGAAGTCGCTTCTATGCATGTCCGGACATGCGTAGAAGCAACTTCCGGTGCCATGCCGCTGCTGATCCCGCATTTTTCAGCAGGAGACTTGGCAGCTATATTCCCAGCACCCTTACCAAGCTACAGTTCCCAGGATTCTCCATGACAGTTAACAAGTGCGTAAGAGTGCTTTAAATGTGTGGTGCGGCGGATGTGACCCAAGTTGCAAGCTAACCATTACAACACCTCTCAACTATTGCCAATCTCCAGAGGAGAGGTGCCGGTCCTTCTGCCCCTTCTCCTTACCTGTTGCTGCACTTCCCAAACTCCCCTGGCCTCGATTCCAGGAACCTGTTCTGCTCCCTGTAACACGCAAGGAGAAGCCCATTTAGTCCTGCCCTGTGCACCCCCCACCCTCCCAATATCTCAAGTTGCTTAAGTACTCTTTCTATAAAGTACCAATTGGAGAACAGCCTTTACCAAAGGTGTCATGGGCTTTGAAGACACTCGAACTCAGGACAAAAGGGAGAAGCGAGCTAAGAGGAAGACACGTTTGGCAAACGCTCACCACGACTAACTCCCACCCAGAAACCTCTGTCCCCACTGTGGAAGGACGTGTGGATCCAGAATTGTCCTCCACGGTCACTTACGGACCTACTATTAAAACTGTGTTTATGGAAGACAATCTTACTCGGCTACGAGTGATCGTCAAAGAAGAAGAAGATAACGTACCAGTCTTTAAAGGCAGGGTGCATACCCTCCAACATTTCTTCGATGAAAATAGGGATGTCCCATTCCATAATGAGTTTTACTATTTATACCCCACACATCTTACTGGGTTGCCCCAGCCACTCTGGGCAGCTTCCAACATATATAAAAACAATTAAACATTAAACATTAAAAAAACACACACACACCAGGATTGCCTTCAGACAGTTCGGGTAACTCCATACCCTCCAGCATATCTCCAAGGAAAATAGGGACATCCTAAGGAAAAGTGGGACATTCCGGGATCAAATCAGAAACCAGGACGACTTCTCTAAATCAGGGATGTGCCTGGAAAATAGGGACACTTGGTGGGCGTGGGGAAGAAGTGCATTCAAGCAAGTGCCATTGCCCTGCACTGGTTTCATACTGGCAATAAGTCTGTATGTTTTAAGCAATGGCTTCTTCCAATCTACTAGCGAGCACAAGCCATGCCCAGTTCTGAAATCTGTCTCACCCTATGGCCATATTGCAGGGCGTGGGTGGAACTTGGCAGAGGAAGTGGGTGGGATTAAAACGGACACTGGGGTGTGTGGAAATAAAGTAACACCCAGCTCCATCAAAGTTACCAATTATACCCAACAAGCTTCTGGAGCAGAATATACCATATAGCCGTGCTTCTTTTTCCTGCTCACAGGCAGTAGCAACAATAGATCATTTGCTCATGTGGGCTAGGTACCGTACAAGCAGCTGTAGCGAAGAGATATTCTGCTTACAAGTGACTACTTGCAAGCAAATAATAAGCCACCAGTGAAGTCAGATCATGCACCCTGTTTGTGTCTGTGATGCAAGCAGCACATTTAAAGCACGTTGCTTTGAAACCTGCAAACCGGGTGCCAGGAACTGTAGCTCTGTGAGGGGGAACCTACAGTTCCCAGGGTTCTTTGGGGGGAAAGTTGTGACTGTTAAAAGTGGAATAAATGTGGGGAGGAAATATTTCAATCAATGGTTTGCTCCAGCAGCTAGCAGCTAACATGAAAATTGAATGCAGGGATGAGGGATCTGTGCCCACCCCCCACATGCTGCTAAGCTACACCTCCCACCAATGGCTCTGCTGGCTGTGGGGGGGATGAAGGTTGGAATCCGACAACATCAAGAGGACCAGAGATTTCCCTCCCCAGTTTACTTGCTAGGAAGGAATTTCTAAGCAACTTTTAGTAGCTCCATCGACAGGCCCATGAGCATGCCTGCTCTGGAATACCTTAAGCTACACCCACATGATTCATTTGTCAGCTCGGTTACTCAATTTTGGGATGGAAAGATAACCTCCTGGAATCCAAGCTTCCCACTGAAACAATGCAAAGCTCCCTGTCGCTAGTCTAACTGCCACATTCTGGATTAGCTGTAGTTTCCGAGTCACTGTCAAAGGTAGCCCCACGTAGAGCGCATTGCCGTCGTCCATGCAAGACAGCCTCAACAGCCACATCCCCAGGCAGAAGCCACAGCTGTGTCGATCCATTATTGTATACTGGCTGATCTCCTACTTTCTGAGCCATGTTCAAGGTATTGGTATTAATTTCCAAAGCCCTGGAGAACTTGGGTCCAAGGGAACCCAAAACCCTTATATCCCAGCTCTGTCACAGAGATCATCTGCTGGGATGTCATTGGTTGCCCCCTGCGCTGCAAGTCTCACGATAACAAGAAGAAATAGAGTTTTAGTGGTATCACTGAACCTTCTGTTTCGACCTTCAAATGCTGGCTGAAAACCTTTCTGTGCCACCAGGCTTATGCCAGCAATTAAGAACACATCTCTCCATAAATAGTTAGTTAGTTGATGGGCTCTGATTTTAAATTTGCATGTGTTTTTATTACATAGAGTTATTATTGTAAACCTCTGTGATGATTTATTTTTTTAAGATTTAGAGGAATCTAAGTATTATATATATATATATGTATATATGTATATATGTATATACACACATACATACATACAGGCACACACAACAAAGAGCGGCAGTTTCCGACCTAATACTCAATTATTAGGGTCAATAGGACCACAATGCTATGCATGGTTTCCAAGGAGTAAGCTCAAGCTCCACAGAACTCACTGCATAAATAAACTGTAAAATATACTGAGCTTTAAACAAAAGATCTCTTGGGGTGGGGTGGGGGACAACAACAACCCTTTGTAATTGTGTCCATATATTGAAAATCCATTAAAAAAAGATTGCCACCCAGCTGAAATGCAACCTTGAGCTTTTAACAAGAAATGAAAACCATCTTGCAAAGAAGTGTTAGAATTTTAAATTGCTATCCTGAAGAAGGAACCCTATCAAAGAAAAGAAAGTACCTAGCCTCTGAATATTTCCCTCATTCTCTTTCCTCTATGCTACTATGTCACGGAAAAATTTGAAAGGATGAACTCTGCTACCGAGCTACAGCCCTTCCTCAAATGATTGGCTCCTCTTGTCAAAATAAAGATATAAGAGACAGAGTGGGGGCATATGCATATGCTGCATATGCAAATGAACTCAATCCCAGAATCATCAGAACTTCGGGGGCGGAAGACAGCTTGGACCAGCCCCAAAAGACAGTCTACTGTTTCTAAAGTCATCATCAAATTCCAACTGGGGGGTGGGGGGTGGAGAGAAGGGAACTAGGAGGGACTAAAAGATGTCAAGGTCCATGTCCTATGTCCTATAAAGATGGAGGCAACTCTTTGAGCGTTCTCCTCTTCCTTTTTGTAGGCTGAGCACGACGAGGACAGTTTGCCAAACTAGAGCAGCCACTGGCCTGATGCAGCAGCGCTAGTCTCATGTTCTTCTCATGAGGTTGGATTCTGTAGTGCTGACTTGTCCCCTGCCCCAAGGAGCTTCACACACAAATTTTGGCAAACAACAATGGAAGAAAGATGGGGGCTGGGAGAGAGAGAACATGTATCAACTGCGTGTTCTTAGGCAGAAGTTCTGCTGGACTCCAGCTCCCAGCAGCCCCAGCGGACATTGCCAATGCTCAGGGGTTATTTTCTTCTTATTTACAACCGTATTTCTGTACCGTTACTTCATACCATACAAAACCAGGGCCATTTGCAATGCTGAAACACAAATCACCATTTAAACAGTCAGTGCAAATAAAGATGCAGATATTTAGATTCGGATGCCTATGGTGTGTATGCTGCAGTCTTTAATTTTTGTTATTTTTTCCCCTGGATCTTTTTTCAATAATGAAACACAGAACCAAATAAACAGCACAAGCCTGGTCGGTCGATACAATTTGTCCACATAAAATAAAAGCGTCACGACCAGCCAGTACAATGCAAAATATCAAATGATGAAATCAAATATCAAATGGGCCGTGGTTTTGATAGCATTCCCTTGCTCTTTTGGCATGAAAAGCTCCTCCCATTTTGAATGACAGTCAGGGGATGTTACTGCCTGGTATAAAAACCATACTGTTCACTTTAGACTCAGGCACAGTTATAGCAGGAAACACACTTAAACAGAACCATGCTTAAACAGAAGCATATCATAAAAAGCGTTCTCTCTCTCTCTCTCTCTCTCTCTCTCTCTCTCTCTCATTTCTCTCTCTCTAGCACATATCAGGTGGGCTCCATTGCCATTATAAGAGAACAAGGGAAGCGTTCATGGTGAGTTCCAGCACCTCTTCTTCTAGAAAAATAGCACTTGTGTGTGTGTGTGTGTGTTTTGCTGAAACTGCAGATACCAAATACACCTGTACATAAATGTAAATACGAATTTAGTTACCCATGTGTGGCAAGTTTTACAAGGAGGCAAGAAATATATAAAGGAAAATTATATATATATATATAAAGCTATAAAGCCCTGCATGCAAACAAACATAGGTGGTGGTTTTGTTTTGTTTATAATTGGAAGAGGCTATTTCTACTTCCAGGTTACTGATGTGGCAAGAGTGGCTGACATTCTCCACGCGCAGGAAGGAAGTGGGGGAAAGTGGGTTAGTGCCCTTTTTCGTATTTATTGGCTAAGCTGCTTGGCCTGGTTTTTTGTTTCAAACTGAATAGCTGTATTTCTGCTCAGATCAAATATTATTCTCTCACTATGAACTGGAAAAAAAACATCCCCAAACTTTCTAATTCAACTGAACTTTTACGGAGGCCAATTAAAACTAGGGTGCGCAGAATCAGTCATGTTCTCCAAATAAAATGAAATAGAAACTTGACAGATCCCACATTCTTGTGATCGCAAGAAGAGCCCAAGAGCAGAGTGCCTTTCCCAAAGATGAGGCATAAAAAAATTCAATAAAAGCAAACATTGTTACCATCGGCCTTTACAATGGAACACAATCGTCAATGTTTGTTGTGTCAAGTGAGGAGGATAAAGGCTACTTTCATGCCATCCTAATTTCTACAAATTTAAAACTAATCTCAGTGCTTTAAGCCAATTTTATTGTATGTTTTTCAGGGCCCCGCCCTGCCAGGCCAAGTGGGAAAAACCCTGAAGGGCAGAGAGAGCAGGTCTTCCAGAACTCAGAGCCAAGATGGTCTCTTTGTGCCTCCAGGTTTTAGGGCAAATCATCCTGCTTCATTTCCAATCAATGCCTGGCCCTGTATCTTCCTGCTGAAATTTGATAACTTTTCATACCACCAATGACCCAGAGGTGTGTGGGTGGGTTTAGCCCCACTTTTGTTCTTGTTGTTGTTTTATAGACTGCGTTTAAGCCAAAAATGACTTCTAAGTGGTTTACGACTATAAAATCAAATACCTTATTAAAATACACAATAACAAGACCACTGGAGCATTGAAACATCCTTAATTAAAACATACCATTGAACAGTTAATTAAAACGTGTAACCATTAAAACAGTTATGTATGTATGTATATATATATATATATATATATATATATATATATATATATATAAGCTGCCAAGTTTTCCCTTTTCTCACGAGGAAGCCTATTCAGCATAAGGGAATTTCCCTTAAAAAAAGGGATAACTTGGCAGCTATGATATATATAAATAGTTAAAACAACAAAATCAGAAGTTCAATGTGCTTTCCCAAACAGGTGTGTCTTCAGGAGCTGGCAGAATGCCGATACTGATGGGAGGTATCTCATATTTCAGAAAGCTATAGTAGAAGTGCCCTTCTACACAGCAGTAATGCAAAAACACTAGGGCAGCATTGCAGAACACCTAATAAAGTTTAACAATTTGTGGACGGTACAGTACAGCGTAAATCCACTAGTAATGCACTATTATTGTTTCATTGATAATATTGCAGACTTCACGGGGGGAGGGGGAGCACCAGTCTTATTCTGGGTAGAAGGAGCATCTGAACAGGCCCACAATAGGACTTCTTGGGCTAAGACTAACACTAGCAATGTTATATTTGGGCAGAGTGAAAACATGGAGATCCTCCAGCAGAGAGCAATCAACTCAAATGAACTTTCTCTATCAATAAATATCCTCCGCCCTCAGCTGAACAGCTTCCAACCCCTTACTTTAATTATTTGTTCAGCTTATATAGTGATCTTTCTACAGAAATCCCAGATAGGTTAACATAATAAAACAAACATAAATCTGTTCAACAGGTAAGTTTAAAATTTTAGAGCAGCCTTTACCAACCTGGTGCCCTGCAAATGCTTTGGAATACAACTCCCATCAGGACCATTGGAGATGTAGTCCAGCTCTAACTCTAACATCAAGAGGCCACCAGGCTAGTGAAGATTGCTAGTATACAGGATATCCAGTATATAGAAGGCAATGCTACAAAACAGTCTAATTCAGCAGTAACAGCTTTGTAGCTGTTTAATTTTTATATTGATTAGCCATTCAACCTTAAAGATATCTGCATTTTTATTATATATTATTATTATTATTATTATTATTATTATTATTATTATCATTATTATAAACAGTCCTGGCAGTTTATGATATGGTGCTACAGTAATACCTATATTACAGATAAATATACATAACATAAGTAATCCCTGAGGCCTTGTGATGCTCACTAGGGCTGATTTTAGTTGGGAGTCTGACAACATCTGGTTATCCACCCCTGTGTTTAAAGCAGGGTTGGTGTATGTCCTGAATCTCCCAGAGGCCATACTTAGATTCACAAAATGTGTAGGGGCATGCGTACCCCCGTGCCCACCTACCCCCCAAAAGCACTGGGCATATATATCAATAAACTCAAAATAAATAGAGCTGAAGCTGCAATCCTATGCGTACGTACTTAGCAGCAAGTCCCACTGCACTCAGTTTGCACAGGATTTCAGTGCAAGCTTTAGGATCGCCAAAAGAAGCAGCTGTCATTGCTGTGACTGCAGAATCTGACTCACTGCTACAGAACCTTATATTCCATTTCACTAACACAAACACTCCTTCCCGTCGGCTTGTTTTCCAAATGAACGTTTTCATGGCGTACAGAAAAAGAGTGCTGTTTACATTCTTTGGGGAAGAAAAGGCAAAAACACTCCGGCCAAAATCTGTAACGCTACGTGATGCAGATTAAATGTTTGCTCCGAGTAGACAAAACCAGAAGAGCTACTTGGCCTTGCAAACTCCGCCAGCAACAGAAACGACAAAACGGTTAATTGCTTCTGGAGCACACGAGAACCCTGAGTGAAAAACCAAGACCTTTCAAGAATTTGAGCTAAAAATGTTCTCGGGACACTGCGCCTAAAAAGAAAACAGGAAATCTGTCCCAACAAGATCTGGACATCTGGACATATTAGTCTGGGACATTGCAACCGGCAACACTGAGAATTGTACCCATGGGGCTGTGGAACTCCCTCCCAAGGGAAATCAAGTAGCCCACCCTTCTCCCTTGCGTTCAGGAAACTTGCAAGGCTTATTTATTTATTTATTTATTTATTTATCCATCCATCCATCCAGACATTCGGCTGATGGTTTTACAAAGTTTTGTTTGTTTGTTTGTTTGTTTGTTCTCCTGTGTTTAATTACTATCTGCAGCCCATTCTAATGTTGCTCTGAATATTGCAATTCGTGTAACCTTGTAGTTGTGTAACACCACGGGTTCCCTTGGGAGAGGAAGGGCGGCTTATAAATTTGGAACGAAAAAAATAAATGTTTGCGCTCAGTGGGATTCCCAGTTTGCTGTATCAGCAGCACAGATGAAGGTGAGAAGGATGAGATTCTTGGCGAGCAGAAATTTAAACATCCACTCCCGGCAATGCCGTCTCCCTCGCTCCCCGCGCCTCCACTGCTCCCATGATACAACTGAGCACCAGCAAAGAGGGCGAGCACGGTTTGTGTATGGAGGTTTGTGTTCTATATGTAGTTCAGGTATGTGTAACCACGTACACAGAGTGGCAAAGTGGTGTGTATTGCCATCTTGGTCATGCCCACATTTGCATTGGCCACATTCACCTTTGGCATGAGGCCCTCAAAGGGTTGGGTCTTAGTGAATGTGGCCTTTGATTGGGGGTGGGGAGTCCCATACCCAATATAAAGGGTTGCAGACACAGGCTATGTGCACACTACACATGCAAAACACATTTAGAGCACATTGTTTTCCGCCAAAGAATCGTGGGAACTGTAGTTTACTCCCTCAGACAGATCTAATTCCCAGCACCCTTAAACTACAGGTCCCAGAATACTTTGTGGGAAAAGCCACTCATTTAAAGGGTGCTTTAAATATATGATGATTACCCAGTCATTGTGTTATTCAGCCTTAAGTTTTCATTTGCCTTTCAGTACTAGTCACTCTACATAGTAGAACATTTTATTACACAACACCAAAGCAAAGAACATGCTTTCTAGCTTCCAAATATGCCCCAGAACAGACACAGCAGCCCCACACCATCTGCAAGACATCTACTAACTTCTCCTTCTAGTTCACAAGTTAGCCTTTAACTTTTCCGAATTTTGATCTGGCAGTCTAAAGCTACAGAGTGTGCCTTTCCTTCTGTGCTTATTACGACACCCTAAAATTCTAAAAGAAGAAGAATAAGAACAACTTTGCTAACCTGATACAGGAGTCCTATAGACCCCAGTTAAGTCATAGTTTAAAAGAACAGGATATGACACACTCAAATTTAATGCAAGCATATTAAATTGTTCTAAGAGCAGTTGTTCATATTCCAGCTACAACTATTGGAGTGGGTGTGTTATACAGAGTCTGAAGTGATCCCTGTTTTTGAGTCATATTCCACAGATGATTTCCCCACACAGAGCCGTAGCTAGGTGATCTTACGCCCCTGGCAGCACCATCCAGATTGCGCCCCCAAGCCGCAGGCAAATTAGCTCTTCTTTCTGCCTCTCCTCCAACCCTCCCTTCCACCCATTCAATTCGCCCTCTATTTAAAACCATTTCTTACGAGGAAATAATCACTATTCATATTTATGGACGTATTATTAGCCGATTTTGCGCACCCCTGGCCGGGGCCCACCTCACCACCACCCCTAAGCTACGGCCCTGTCCCCACAAATATTATTCATGCACCTTTTCTTCAATAACCACTGCAAAAATACTTCTGGGAATATAATTTATTCCTCTTCTTGCTCTTTTTGAAGAGAAGGTACTGGTTAACACACCCTTGCCTTGACTATATCAGCTTAGCTGTTGGGTTGTTAAATGAGAGCTTTTCACCATGCTGGACACCAGGGGTTCATTTTTCCTCCCCGGCACACTTTTAATGAATGCAGCAAACGCACGCACACCACAAGAGCGGACGGCTGAACGCCATGGACATTCAAGTACTTTATTGTTCACGAAAGCTGAGTTGGCATCAGAGGAGAAAAGTTTTACATGCATAGCTGCCAAGTTATCCCTTTTTTAAGGGATTTTCCATTATGCTGAATAGGCTTCCTCGCGAGAAAAGGGAAAACTTGGCAGCTATGTTTACATGTATCAGTACATGCACCCAAAGGCAACAGGGGTTAAATATTCAATAAATAGGAAATATTCCAAAGGGACATGACCTTTACATTACATATCCTTGCTCATTTGAAGCTATCTGCTCTGCTCTGCCAAAACAACAGATAGAGCTACGCCAACAATGCCAAGATCTTATACATATACCTTATACAGGCCAAAGGGGGCTTTATGGTAGGTTTGCTCTGGGAATCTTCACACATATCTATATTTCCTTCACACACACACACACACACCCTCCATGAAAAGCTACCAAGTTTCTAAAAGGTGCCACACAAGAAAACACAAAGCTTTAGTGTGTACCCAGATCTCCACCCAAACTGTGGCCCCTTCTCTTCCATGCACACATTTCTTGACTATAATAAAAGAGAATGGAATGACGACTGTTCAGTTATAATCGCAGAACTGTAGACTTGGAAGGGACCACAAGGGTCATTGAATCCAAGCCCCTGCAATGCAGGAATCTTTTGCCCAATGTGGGGCTCAAACCCACCACCCTGAGATTAAGAGTCTCATGCTCTACCGACTGTGCTGGTTTGGAGTCACTATGCATCTCACAAGCTCTCTTTATGGCAAATTGGAAGTTTCTACCAACAGAAGTCCGCCCAATTAAAAAAAAAGATACAAACTTAACCCTCTTTGAATGTCTTAAGATAACAGACCATACAAGAGAAACACACATAAGATGTGAAGTTCTAGGTTGCAAATATGGAAACATATATATTTTTAAGACAACAAACTACCCGTGCTCCAAGTTTGATCCTTTCAGCAAAACCTGGACATGATCCAGCCAGTGTTAAAACACTTTTAAATCCAGTTGAAGTCAGTAAAACACACTAAGTTTGAGTTGATTTTTGCTATACCCCAAATTTATATTTTCAGGGATTGGAACCAAGGGGTAACTTAAACACATAATGTGTAGCACCTCATGTGCATAGAAAACTTCCCCAGTAAAACCACCAGGCTTCAAAGTGCTTCGCACCCTGAAACTCCTAATAATTAAAATGAAGACACATTATATCAAACTAAGACTACTCAGGAGTAAGATCCACTAAATTCAATGCGAACCAAGGCTGGGTGTCACATTAACACATCACACCTTTGTAGCCTATGTTGAATAAAATAATATCCTGAACATTCCCTGGTTGAACCCTCTGGTGTAACAGACATTAAGAGACTAAACTGGGAAGCTGGAAGCCTCCAGTTCAAATCTGCCTCTGCCATGAATACACTAGGTCAGTGTTTCCCAACCTTGTGCCTCCAGATGTTTTGGGACTACAACTCCCATCATCCCTAGCTAGCAAGACCAGTGGTCAGGAATGATGGGAATTGTAGTCCGAAAACAGCTGGAGGCACAAGGTTGGGAAACACTGCACTAGGTGACTCTGCATTCTCAACCATGGGTGTAGCGAAGATGGGAGGCAGAGACCTGCCCCCTTGAATCAATAAATAATAATAAAAAAGCTAACAGAGGTTCTGCGCCCCCCCCAAAAAAAAAACAAAAATCCTGGCTACGTTCCATGTTCTCAACTGAAATATGTTTAACAACAGGTGTATTGTAAGGATCATTGAGAATGTACAGTATGAGAAACATTTTGCACAATCAGAAAAGTGTGGTACAAATCTGAAGTATTAAAATTGTCAATTCCTGAAGCATTGAAAGGTGAAGGGGGAGGAAACGACCCCTTTCAACTTCACCTCTGATGGTGGCTAAAAATGTGTTGAAAGGGAAACCACATAGAGGATGCGGCTGAAAAAGGGAGAAGCATCTTCGTCGACACAGGCTGGCTGCGTTAAAGAACCCGCCTTTGCACAATCGGCAAAGCTAGTAATGGGGGAAGATGGCGTAATAAAAGCAGCCGCGGAGCTGATCTGAGGAGGAATGGACGGAGCAGGGGGGCGGGAGGGGCAGAGGTGGCGGTTGTGCAATCCAAATTCACCCTTTAACCTCCCGGGAAGCTGCCGGACCTTCCCAGCAGCACCAGCCTCCAAAAGGGGATCCACTTGACTTAAACTGCCTTGCACTGGTGAGTCTCCGGACGGCTGCCTTCAGCCTGTCCCAGACGCTGGGAGGGTCTTCAAAACTTCGGGGAGGAGTGTGTGTTGCTCTCCACCGAACCGATCGCCCCCAGAAATTTCCTTGCGCCGCCGGCGAATGCTCATTTCAATCCGGTGTCACTCCACACATGATCTCCAGCTTTTGGAGAGACGGTGCTGGAAAGCCAGCGCTCCGCAAACTGGCGCAGTTCAAAAGTTTATGTGAACGCAATCTCTCTCCTCTCCTCCACGCCCCACAAAAAAAAAAAACACTTCTTTGAATCCTACTCAGCTATTGACGAATTGCAACCGAAGTTTCCAGCGAGCTGTTATACGCGCTAAGACGCGCGTGGTGGCGATCCGTGGTGGCACCAGGGAAGGACTTGGGGGCGCAGAAGCCCAGGCCCCCAGTCCACAGGAGGGGCAGGACGCAGCCCCAAACTCAAAAGGGATGGCTTACCGCCCAGGGAAGCCAACGGGATGCCTCCGACCCAGATTTTGTGGACTCCCAACTCCATTCAGCACCCCACACACACAGTCAGCATGGCCAAGAATTAAGGGAGGTGAGGGGTTGTCCAAAACATCTGGAGGGCGCCACGTTGGCTACCCTTGGTGAAGTAATGCTGATGACCCCCCTAAAGAAGGCTCACCCGCGTAAAGAAAGACCATTAAGTCCAGGGGCTAAAATTACCTAACTGTACTCCTGCAGTTTTCTGACGGCGCATTTCTCCCTAGCCTACGCTGGCTGAAAATCAGCTGTGCATTTAGTATTTTCGGGGAAAGGAGTGTGAAGTGTTGCATCTGGAGTGGCGGCTCCTTAGTGCAAATTGTCGTTATTCCTGCCTCTGGAAAAATAAATAGACCACGGGACGCAGAATGGGAGTCACTCCGTTTACTTTGTAGAGGATTCGACTCAATTCTTTTCTCGCGTAATAGCTCCCAGACGCGCGACAAGAGCGAACACCGACAAAACATGCTAAAGTCCCATGTTGTCATTATGCAGACAGATGCACCCCGGGTTACATTTTAACTGGCTGTCTAAAGGCCCACGGAATGGGAATAAGGGGGAGCGATCTTCGGATGCCCCCTTCTCGGTTCTAGAGGTTCTAGAGTTACAGTAGTTCAACTGGTAAAGAGTGGAGCAGGATGCCAAAGCCGTTGGATTTTAGTAGCGTGAGAAGAGATCGTTTTCGGACCTCTCTTTTTAAGGTTGATAATCGCTTTCCGCCCCCTAAGAGTAGTTCTGTCTCCAAAAGACACTGGCACACACAGACACGCACATTTCACAAAGTGCAGATCTGCGACGGTTCCTTAGCTTTGGCGAACAGCTTTCTTGGGTAAATTTGGGAGCATCCTACCGTATAAGCCTCAGTCCAAGGAAGAAGAGGAGGGAAAGGAGGGAAACTAGCCCCAAAGCTGGAAGTTGAACCTTCCAAAAGTACACAGATCTGGGAACGACAAAGCTGTCACAGATCCCGAAGCAAAGCCAAGAAGAAGTAACATTATTTCTTTCGCGCCGCAATTCCAGTGAATAGCTTCAGTCATTCCCAAGGCATCGGGACGAGATCCTGCCAAAATTCAGCGCGTCCATGTCCCGCGGATTTCAAGGGCAGAGTTAAGAAGCAGGGGCTAAGCCTTTTCGCCCTTTGAAATCGTCGGGAACTTAACCAAACGTGTTTTAAAATATATTATTATGAGTATTACAATCCAGCCTAAGAAAAGCTCTCGGAGGTCCTGTAGATTTCAGGGCAGACGAACACGTGTTTAATGAACTCATGAGAAACATGGGTTTTTTTAAATAAACAAAAACAAAAAACAAAGGGATGTAAAACTGCTCAGCTTAGTCTGGATTGTACCCAACATTAAAAACATAAGACAAAAGTGTGCAAACATCAACAAGCGAATCGCACAAGTGTGTGTGTGTATATATCATAGCAGCCAACTCCTAGGGGGCGAGGTCCCTTCGACCCTCCAATAAAATATTTGAGGGGGCCGGCCCCCAAAAATTGATAGGCATTGCTATTCAAATGGTGTGCATATACCGCGTCAAGTGATCGATTATGCAGGGCGAGGCTTGCCCAATATTTTATTCAAGTTGGCACCCCTGTTGTGTATACACACTATATATATATACACACACACACACACACACACACAAAAAAATACGGTATATATACCGGTATATACACACAAAGGTGTGTGTGTGTGTGTGTGTGTGTGTGTGTGTGTGTGTGTGTGTGTGGAGCAGTGCCAACTTGAATAAAATATTGGGGGGCCCAAGTAAGCCCCACCCCGCATAATCGCTTAGAAGTCGCAACACCCACCCACCATCTAAATGGCAATGCGCATCAACGTGGGACCCCACCATGCAACCCCAAAAATAATTTCAAGGGGCCACCCTTCGTGAGCTATATGCCCATTATATCAAGATCAACACTGAGGCCTTCCCGTCCAACAAGCAGAACGACGATGATACAATATTGACAAGTTGTTGCTGTTATGACCTGATACGGCAGGACAGACCTCAGCCGGAGAAGCGCCACTTTGGAGCTGAGAGGACTTTTTCCTAAAAGGGTTTCTTTCGGCGCCGGATCGGGGGTGGGGGTGCCCTGCCGCCCAGGTGCGCCCTCGGCGCCTTTCCTCTTACCTCTTCTTCTCCTTCTCCGCTGTCATCGTGGAAGCGGCGACTCCGCTGTTCTGCGCGGCGTCCGGGTACACGGGCTCCCTCGTGGGCGCGCCCGACCCAGGCAGGTAGGCGGCCTGGCTTGGGTGGGTGGGAAGGTCCCCGGAGGCCTTTGGATAGGTGCAAGTGTCGTGCAGGGCTGCGCTGGCGGGCTCCCTCTTTCGGCCGCGCAGGTTCCCTGGTGGCGGCGAAGGGCTCGGCGCGCGCTCCTCGTGGCGAGCGGGTCCGGCGGCGGCGCTGCTTTCGAGGCTGCTGCGATCCCGGGGCCGAGCCGCCCCTGAGCTGACCATACAGTCTCAGGACACTGCCGAGGATTGTACAGTCGGCTCAGGGGAGAGACGAGGCGGGGCGGGCACTTAGCTCCGCTTCTTGCCGGCCGCTCGGAGGGGGATCGACGTGAAGAGGCAGCTGCGCGCGCGGGGCTCCCTTTAAGACGCGCAACCTGGGCCGGCGCTCCGAGAGGGGCAGGCGCGAGGCGCTCCTCAGCCAGCCGACGGCTCCCGGCTCCAGCTGGAGCGGCCGACGGAGCGCCGGCCAATGGGCGGGCGAGGCGCGCGCCGAGGGGCCCGCCTCCTCCTCCCCCGCCTCCCTCCCCGCCCGTCGAGCAAGTTTCTCCGACTTGTTGAGAGGAAGGAGGGCGGCGGGCCAGCCGGAGGGACGCGCGGTCAGAGAGAGCGAGAAAGGGGCATCGCCACAGGCGGCCTTCCGGGCACTCGAGCCTCGGCCCCGGGACCTGTTTGCCTACTAGGGAGCTGAGAGGGTTCGGTGACGCACGGGGAGGAGGAGGACAGGCGAGGAGGCAGGCAGGACACGGAACAGCTCCAGGGAGCCGTCAAGAAGCTGCCAGGGCGAGTCTCGCGCGCCAGGGCCGGTTTCATTCAGGCCCTTACCATTAACTCCCGGGGGCAGGGGTGCCAACTAGAATAAAATATCGAGGGCGGGGGAGGGAGCAGGCATGCCCCGCCCCGCATCGTCGATCACATGACATGGCACACGCACACAAAATTTGGGAATTATTCTCAACTTTGTGGGGAGGGGGTAGCCCCCTGAAAGATTTGATGGAGGGAGCTCGACGCCTAGGAGTTGGCTTCTATGCCTAGGGGCCAAGGTCCCTTCAGGCCCCCTCTGAAATATTTGAAGGGGGCCAGCGCTCCCTCCAATTGATAGAAATTGCCATTCAAATTGAATGGGTATTGCAGTTCAAATGATGTGCGTGTGCCACATCACGTGATCACAGGGTGAGGCTTATCTTGTGTGTGTCCCCCCATATTTTATTCAAGTTGGGACCCCAGACCTTTTTTTAATTATTTAATAATTTATTTAATAATTTATTTAATAATTTGTTTTATTTAATACTTGCCCTTCACCCCAAGGTCCCCTGCAGGGTGTCACTTGTGCTGAGAATCACAAGTGCGACCGCACTGACGTCCTGTTCGCAGGCTTCCCGTGGACACCAGGTTGGCTACTGGCAGAACAGGATGCTGGGCTAGATGGGGTATTGGCCTGGTGCAGCAAAGATCTTAATGAATGAGAGCCCAGCAGACCCAAACTTATTGAAGGTGGGGGAAGCCTCCTCCACTGGAGGGATGGCTGCCGAACCTCAATGGTGGTTGGTCAAGAGTCAGTGGCTATAGGCACCCCTGAGGCCCTGGAGGTTCAACAGCTGTTTAGTGGTACACCAATTTTGGACACACCCTGTGAAGAGTGGTTCTCCATTGGGAGCCAGTGCCATCATGGGTTGAGCATAGACTAGGACAGTGGTTCTCAAAGGGTGTGGCATGCCACACTGGCCTTGCAGAAAAGCATGGCAAGTGTGGCAGGAAGATTCAAAGACAATATTATAATTTGGGAATGACTCATGTAGGTGCATTGTTTTATACTTTCTAGGTGTCCCGTGATCATATTATAAAGTAGTTGTGTTCTGTGTTATAAATCAAGCACAGCTAGGAGTTGTTTCTTTTTTTTTTCTATTGGTGTTTCTTGTCAATTAAAAATTTGGTGTGGCTCGAGCAAATATATATCCTGCCCTCCAAACAGAGCCCAGGGCAGCAAACAACAAGTAAGTACGGTATAAAACAATTCCAGATGCAGGCCAGGAAATATATTGGCTGAAAAGGTTTGTTGAAAGAGGAAGGAGTTCAGTGGGCACCGAAAAGACAACGGGTGAATTTCCAAGGGGCAGGTACTGCAACACTAAAGGCCCAATTCCTACATTGTACAGACTGGACCTCCTGATAAGAGATTATCTACTATGGAAAACCAGAGCCTGGGAGTTCTCCACAATGTAGTGCAGCCACAGAGAAGGCCCTCTTACACTTTGTGTGTTGTTTTTCATAAAGTGCCATGAGACTATGATTGAAGGGTGATATAAGATGATAAAGTTAGTATTTTCCTCCATTGGCTGTGCTTTTAAGTCATAGCTGCCAAGTTTTCCCTTTTCTCGTGAGGAAGCCTATTCAGCATAATGGAAAATCCCTTTAAAAATGGGATAACTTGGCAGCTATGTTTTAAGTCCTCGCTAGGTGCCTCACAGGCTTTTGGGTGCATGCTTTAATAAGCAGATAACATTCCACCTCTGGCACAAAACTCACCGGGTGACCTTGGTCCAGTCACTTTTTCTGGAACGAACCTACCTCGCAAGGTTTAGTATTTATTTACTTAAATCTTTTCTACCCCACTCTGCAGCTAAAAAGGTTCCCGGCTTACTGATCAGTTTAAATCAACAACAACAACAAAGCTTGCAGTCTAAGGGATGGGGAAGGAAAAGCAAACTCAGGCGCTGCTTCTTAAAGTTACAGAGTGATCTTGAAGATAAAAGGAGGCGGCCCTGCATGCTGCCCTGAGCTCCTTGGAGAAGGGCAGGATAACATACTGGTAATCCCTGACCTGCAAATGGCAGGCTGGAGTTGAGAGCCAGCCTGCACATTGTGCAATGTGCAGCGATAGAACTCTGAACGGTGCCTCTCCGAGCAAAGCTGGTGACTGGGAAAAAAGCTTGCTGCATGCAGCAAACTGGCACGCCATGCATGCACATGCATGGAAACAATGCATAATGTACAAAAAATAGTCAAGAGTCCCTACCGAATGGCATCCTGATTGATTGACCAGCCAAATAATTTTGGTTGGACGGCCTTTGTGCAAACAGTGTTCAGTATACCACGAAGCCAGGAAAGCTGTGTCGATGGCCACTTGCACTTTGTTTCCTTGGGCTGTCATTCGTCATTGCCAAGAGCAGGAGTGAGGACTGCTTGGCCCTTTGCCCTGCAGCAATCGAGGGTGTGGACAAACCTGGCAACATAGCACAGCTCCTCCTCCTGGTCACCTGCTGGAACAGCAGGCATCTAGCAGGGACATCAAACAGCTGGCAGGGCTAAAGGTCACTGCCTACCCTCCATGATTCCATCATACTTGCTGCAGGGACCAGGAAGGAGCATTGGAAGCTGTTTTATACTACTGAGTCAGACCACTGCTCCATCCAGCTCAGTAATGCCTACACTGATTGGCAGAAGCTCCCCAGGAGCCTGGGGTCTCTTCCAGCCCTACCGAGATATGCCCGGGAATGACCTGCAAACTTCTGCATGCATTGCAGCTCTTAACACTGAGCTGCGCCCCAAAAATCTATAATATTACATAATAGTACTTATTCTGTTAACTGCCCTGGGATCTTCAGATGAATGGGGATATACAGTTATTAATGATGATGGTGTCACTGGCTGTAATAGGGCTGCTATTTATTTATTTATTTATTTATTTATTTATTTATTGGTTGCATGTCAATGAAAGATTATGGCGTAATAATTATATTAGGTTGCAATCCTACTAATTCCACCTACCCAGGGGGAAGCCCCATCGAATTAAGTGGGGCTTCTTAGTAGGCATGGCTAGGATCACGCTGCAAATTAGTCCGTGCCTCCGTTGGTTCTGCTGTCACAAACCAACATGGCTCCATCTCTGGCAGTAGTTAGTTAATAACCAGTAGTACTTGTAGTAGTAAATAATTTAGTAGTAGTAGTAGCAAATGAAAGTGGAAAATATCAGTAAGCAGGCTTTGCGACATCCTGAGGGGAACTAGTTTTCCACCTCCCTCTTGCTTATGACTCTCCGTCGTCCTTCCCAGCCTTATTTATTACTTTATTACTTATTCTTCAGTTATCTCCCTTGTTATCTTATTGTTCCATTGCTAGGAAGAGAAAGAGTCTGAGGCATCTTGAAAAGGTACCTATTCCTTGCTCTTTCACTAAAAGTCAAATACGACAGCGACTGCTATCTGGTATACACTTACCTGGGAGCATCCGTCAATAGAACTGCCCACTAAGTCTCTCTTACGAATGCCTGGAAAGGCAATTGCACCTGTGCAAAGCATTATCAACTGCGGTGCATTCCCTGTTGAGTGGTGCCAGTTGATTTTTTTTTATCAATTCTATCCTACACCCTTCCACCATCATTCTTACTATGTGTGTGTGTATTTTTAAAAATTATCTTAGTAGAGCTTCCTACTTGCTTTCAGTGTATTTAAAAGATGCAAAAATATTGGGAGCTTCCACTTTTATCAGACTACAGTGAAGCATAGTGCAGTAATAAAGGACCACGATTTATGAATGTGGGTGAGGCAGGTGTGAGAAAGAAGGGGAACATCATAGGTGCCAAGTTCTCCCTTTTTTTAAGGGAAATTCCCTTATGCTGAATAGGCTTTCTTGTGAGAAAAGGGAAAACTTGGCAGCTATGGAACATCTCTCCCGCCCCGCCCCCCCAACCAAACTGGAAAGAATGGCTCCCTATTCACTGGCCTTTTCCAGCACGACAGTTTCCTGAGCGGTGCAATTTGCTAACCACCCATGATTTTGCTAATCAAGGTGTGTCTCCTCTTTCAACTCAGTCGTTTTCCCCCTTCCCATTATTGTTCTCCATCTTGGGATTTCCACATTTTTAGTTGAAATTTCAGTGCCTTTGGCAAGGCATTGCTCTTCAAGTAGCTGAAGGCTACGGCAGGCACCTGCTAGTCCTGTTTGGTTGGAAAGAAATGAGTGTTAAAACACCAGCTTGCATCTTGCTGCTCTATCTCCCAACACATAGCTCTGTTATTTGTGTGCGTAAGTGCTTCCCCTTTCCTCCCCCTGTTGAGTGCCTGATGTCTGTTTCCATTTATTGATATGCAAAACTACACACACACACACACACACACACACACCTGTCGTACCTAGTGCCATCTTACTTCTGGTTAGGACATCCAAGATCTCTGGGTTTCTCTGTCATAGCTGTGGGAGATTTCAGGAGGTCCATGCATAATGCACCCCTTTTGCAAAGCACGTTCCACCCTCAGAATAAAAATGGTTCCTAAAATATGTAGGGCCCCTTTGGCAGGAATTTAAGACAGGGCCTTTTTGGTGATAGTGCCCTAATTATGGAATTCCTTTCCTGTAGAGTTCTTATTGCCTCCTCCATTGACATTATTCCACCAACAGACATATGTGCTTATCTGGGCCTTTGGGGAAAGGTTATTAGCACTGGCAACTTGTTGTTTATTAATTAATTTGTTTGTTTTAACAAAGTCTATATTCTGCTTCATTGTAAATAAAACCTCTAAGCAGTTTACTAAAAAAACCACACACCTTAAAATACACGTTGGCATTGTCAATTAATATAAAAGTTTGTAACAAGTTTTTTAAAACTGAAACATGAATAAGCTCATAGTTCAGAGAACTCCAATGAAAACAGAAATGGGAAATTGGTTATGATCACTTACTTGTTCCCTGAACGGAATGAAAATAATATCCGTAGCTGCTGCTTTCAGTCCACAAATGATACACAATTGTCGCCATTGTGTTTCTTTTGCATTGAAACGAACTGGGTGGAATAATGTAATGGCAACACAATGGACATAAGCTACATAATCATGTAAGTGATAAAAATAAAAGTTTCGTTGATAAGTCAGTGCAGTGAAAATCAGGATTCTCCCTGTTAAATAGAGACAGTCAGAGCAGACGTTTACCAGTTGTATACTCTGCTTTTCTGTCCGTAGAGAGTCAAACATGCCTGCAAGGCAACAATCTAATTGCATAGTAATAGAATCTAAACAAAGGTAATCTGCAAATATTAACCAGGCTCTGTGTGTGTTAGGGCCCCAAAATTTAGCCAGCAGATGATAGAAGAACATAGCAAGATCAAAGAACCAGGTCACTCATTCCCTAGATTAACAGAACTTTAGGTTCTTCACTGATCTGAGCTTTTCTATATCTGATTCCAGGATAAACACTTGACTTCGCAAATCAGGCAAGTGAAAGATTTCAGACAGGCTAAATGAAAGGCTCACAGTTAAAATCCAGACAGGCCAGGCCTGCCTGCCTATATACTGAGCCCGAGAGGTCTTTCTCTGCATGCGAGGGCTTTCGTGCCTCTTCCTTTCCAAACTTTAGACAGTAAGATAATTTGTACTCTGTCAAATGCAATAGCACTGCTGCAGCAAATTGATTTCAATGCACTGAATTGAAGGGGGTTGGATTACATGACCAGAGTCCTCTCCAACTCTGCAATTCTAAGATTCTGTTTTATAACAATTCTATTCTTGTTGTTGTTGTTTAGTCGTTGTGTCCGACTCTTCGTGACCCCATGGACCAGAGCATGCCAGGCACTCCTGTCTTGCACTGCCTCCCGCAGTTTGGTCAAACTCATGTTTGTAGCTTCGAGAACACTGTCCAACCATCTCGTCCTCTGTCGTCCCCTTCTCCTAGTGCCCTCCAACTTTCCCAACATCAAGGTCTTTTCCAAGGATTCTTCTCTTCTCATGAGGTGGCCAAAGTATTGGAGCCTCAGCTTCACGATCTGTCCTTCCAGTGAGCACTCAGGGCTGATTTCCTTCAGAATGGATAGGTTTGATCTTCTTGCAGTCCATGGGACTCTCAAGAGTCTCCTCCAGCACCATAATTCAAAAGCATCAATTCTTCGGCGATCAGCCTTCTTTATGGTCCAGCTCTCACTTCCATACATCACTACTGGGAAAACCATAGCTTTAACTATATGGACCTTTGTAGGCAAGGTGATGTCTCTGCTTTTTAAGATGCTGTCTAGGTTTGTCATTGCTTTTCTCCCAAGAAGCAGGCGTCTTTTAATTTCGTGACTGCTGTCACCATCTGCAGTGATCAAGGAGCCCAAGAAAGTAAAATCTCTCACTGCCTCCATTTCTTCCCCTTCTATTTGCCAGGAGGTGATGGGCCCAGTGGCCATGATCTTGGTTTTTTTGATGTTGAGCTTCAGACCACATTTTGCGCTCTCCTCTTTCACCTTCATTAAAAGGTTCTTTAGTTCCTCCTCACTTTCTGCCATCAAGGTTGTGTCATCTGCATATCTGAGGTTGTTGATATTTCTTCCGGCAATTCTATTCTTATTTCCCCTCAAAATGTGGTATACCAGCCCTGCCATGCTTGGCTCATTCCCCTGAGTGTGGCTCTGGACTTTCCCCCCAAAGTTATGGACCATGACACCCCCAAGTTAGAGTCAAAAATCCATGTGGTATCAGCACTTAAATATGGCAGGTATTGACCCAGAAAACACCCAGATCTCTAGCCTATTCCTGTAAGCAGCAGGAGCATCCCTTGAACAGGACAGGAGGGCAAAGTTTTGCCTCTGGAACATGTTTCAGCTGGTCTGGCCTGGAGAGCGCAAGATTTGCAGGTGGCGAGTAAACAGATAAGATGACAAAGGAAATGAAAAGAGACAAGGAGTTAGGCATCACATGAGAGTGTCTCATTCCTGTGGTTTATAAAGTGTTGGGAGTCTAACTTGACGAAGGCTAGGTTTATTAAATGTGTACGTTGCTTCCCATGGGAAAAAGCCCCTTGTTGTTGGCATCCCTCTGTCTCGAGAGACAATGGAGTGCACCTCCAGGGTGAAGCCAAACCGCTGCGTGAGCAGCAATAAAGTGACCTTCCTGGGGCACAACCCTGGGCAGTGTGTATGGAGGTCCTGGGCTGCCTAGACAACAAGTCGCCGTCGTCCCCCATCTCTGCCTTGCTGAAGCGGTCTATAGGAAAGCAGAGCAATACGTTTGGCACCAGTTTGGCTGCAGGAGTTGCTGGAAGGAGGCGTACAAGGCATCACCCAACTGCCTTAGGAACTCCACTCCAGATTTTTGTTAGGGTTCACTCCTTAGCCTTTTCTCCTGAAGATATCCCACAAGGCAGCGGAGGTTTGGGATCAGAGTTTTCCTTCTGGACGGGCTACCCTCCCAGGTTGATAAGCCCATCTCTCCCTCTCTTCCCTCTACACCACATACAGAAAACGTCTTATTGACCATTGCACGCTCTATTGGTCTCGTCTGCTCAATCCGCCAGAGCCCGTCTTCGCATGCAGAGGAAGTCCCTAACTCACCGAGGGTTTGAGACCCATTGGCTATTCTCACCTGGTTTAGCCAGGTAACTGAAGCCATTCCCAATGTGTGGCCGCTGTCACATGCTGACAACTTCAAGGAGCCACAAATGTGTGCTGAGTGAGAGCACAATACAACCGGGGACGACGACGACGGGACAATACAACAATAAAATATTGGTATTATTAAAAACAAATGTAATGTTACTATAACATATTGCTAGGGCTGCCAAAATACCTGGTGGGGCAGAACAAAAATGTCTTTGCCTGGCAGCAAAAACGATGACAAGGTTGGGCCTCCCTGGGGAGAGCACCCCATAAAGGGGGAGCTGCTGCAGAAAAGACCCTGCTCATTCATTGCAGCCCGCCAGACTTTCCTCAGGCATGGCAGACAGAAAAGGGCCTCAGATGATGATCTCAGGATCGGGGCAGGTTCATTTGCAGAAGGTATAGGGGTTTGAAGCACCATAAGGCTTTCAAGGGCAAAAGAATGGTGCTTGATGGTTTTATTCTGTGGAGGGAAAGCAATGAGCTGGCAGTGCTTCCTAGCGAGTGCTTCCAGAATGAGTCCTCCTACCTCAGATTGGCACCATGTTTGGCACAGCCAGCTCACCACTTTCCATTTCCAGTTAGGACTTCAGAGCAGAAGTCCAGGGCCCCACTCAGCAGAATGAGCAAAGCAGCCCCCAAACGCAGCTGGGCTGGCTTACTGCAATCTGAAGTCGGTGAAGTCAGTCACCTACACATTGTAGGTGCCCTTTAGGCTGTTAAGTCCCGGGTCTAAGATTGCCTCCCTGTACGATTCCTGAGGCCCACAGAGACCTGTGTTCACACAGCGCCTGAGGCAACTCATTCCCTTCTAAGCCAGCAGAAGCTTGGGGTGGTTCTTCTTTCTTAAAAAATCAGGTTTAGCAAACAGGTTTTTGTTTGTTTGTTTTGCTCTAGTGTAGCAGGAATGTAGGAACAGTTGTAAAAAATAATAATGAAATGGCGAAGTCAAGGAAGCAGAGAAACATTCACTGTGTGCTTCACAACACATGACCCTCTAAACTCAGGGTCTAAAAAGACTTTGCTGTGTCCCTGCACTCTAGTGCAGAGTTGGGAAACCCTTTTTCATCCTGAGGGCCGCATTCCTTTCTGAGGGCCACAGTAGTGGGCGTGGCCTGGGGTGAAAGTGGGTGGAGCAATGGATGCAAATGCTAACTTTGTACAGTAGGCTAGCTTCCGCACCCCTCTCTATTCTCCATCCTGACAAGCCTGTTAGGAGGAAATGACAGCTCCCATGATTCTTTGGGGAAAGACACGTGCTTTCAATGGGCATCAGTTGTGTTTTCAATGTCTGGTGTGGATCTGCCTCTCTACCAGAGTTCAAGCACACAGTCCAGCCAGGTAAAAGTGCTTGGAGGGTGAAGCAACGTGAGTGAGGAGTGTGGCTTGGGGAGAGGTCCAAAAGCCAGACAGAGGCACCTGGTATTTGCCCCCCAGCTCTGAACTTCACCACTCTTCCTCTAGTCGTGTATAGCCCCTGTCAGGCTTCGGGTGGCAGTAAATAAGCAGATCAACTGAGTGTTATTGTCAGATAAGTTATTTAATAATTACAACCAGAGACAAAGGAATGCATATCTCTCAAAAAATGGTGTTGCTCCCAGTAAAGGTTTACCCCCTCCATCCCCATTAATCTAAATCACTCCTCTGTCAGGTAATCTGAGCCTGTTGCCATTGCGCTTTCTGTTCTATCACTTTCCAAGCCCATCAAATCTTAGACAAGGGTCAGGAATGCTGTCCAAGGACTCTGAATCTGCCAGCTTTCTGCCTCTTGACGTTTCCTCTTCTAGTATTCCCAGCTTTCCCCCTCTGGACTATGCCCTTCTGCAAACCACTGTTCTAAATCAATACTGTCCTCCTGCTCTAGGAAAGGTTCAGAAAGGGGGGGGGTGTAGTCCCACCATTCCTCCTTAGTCCAGTCCCTGAATTTCCCAGCCGTAGCCAGAATACAGCAGTTGGAAATTGGTAAAATGTCTGGGCAAATCAGGACATATGGCAGAAGTCTTTTTTTGGGGGGGGGGATTTTGCAAATAAAAAATAAAAAAATAAATCTCAACCAGATGGGCCATTGGCCTGATCCAGCATCCTGTTCTTATGTTCCTATGCTTCCATGTGCACTCCATTCCCCAGTTTAACCCCCTTTGTGTCCACTCAGACCTACATTTGCAGGACATTTTTTTTTATCAAAGTGACCCCCAAAAGTAAAACTCTCTCCCCAGCAGCGCATATAGCTGTACCCCGTTGTCACATGAGGAGCAGTAATAAATTGCCATACACTCTAGCAAGCGCTAAAATAGTGGCAGTCGCCGCCAACTAGGAAGAGACCCATGTTGAAACAATGCAAATATTACTAAAATGTGGTCTGTTCTCTCTCCTTGACAACAGTGTGCGAGAAAACATGTTGTGTTCTGGTCTGCAATTCCTAACCTGTTTTTACTGGAGTAGGCAGGCTTGAATTTAGCCCTATTTGTTGACTGCTATCTGGGAAAGTATGAGTGCCCAGGATTCTTGTAGGTATCCCTTACATCCCTTATATCCCTTACAAAAGGAGGGATATCTGAGCGCAAAGGGAAGTATATATGAGAATATCCTTGCTCATGGCAACACAGCAAACTGACTTGTAGCTAATCTGACCAATTTGCCCACCTTGCTCAGAATCGTCTGTACCAGTCATAGCTGCCAAGTTTTCCTTTTTCTCGCGAGGAAGCCTATTCAGCATAAGGGAAAATCCCTTTTAAAAAGGGATAACTTGGCAGCTATGGTACCAGTAGTTCTCAAACTTTTTCCTCTGGGCCACACTTTCAGAATCAAAATTTGCTTGTGCCACACCAGATTTTTTTATGATAAGAAATAAGTTGGAAAACAAAAAGAAGTAACTCCCAGCAGTGCTTGATTTATAACATACAAAACAACTGCTTTATAATATGACCATGGAACATCCAGAAAGTATAAAACGGCTACATAAGAACACGAATTATTCCCAAAATATCATTCTAAACGAGCCTCTGGCATACAGGTATGTACCTTACGTATATGTATGTATACAAACTCAGTGAGAAGTGTGAGCTTGCTTTTGCCAAGTAATCTAATTTACATTGGGCCTACAAACTCTCGTCTCATCAACACAAAGAAGCCTTTCTCTTTTCTGATCTTTCCTCTTTGTCAGAGTTGAAAGTCCCTGTTCACAACAATATGTCACGGAGAACTGTAGAATAGCCAGTGGTTTTGAAGAGAAGCATGGATACTGTTTCTGGTTGTATATCCATTTAAATATATATATATATATGTTGATACTATACTATACTATACTATACTATTTTGAATTATGGTGCTGGAGGAGACTCTTGAGAGTCCCATGGACTGCAAGAAGATCAAACCTATCAATTCTTAAGGAAATCAGCCCTGAGTGCTCACTGGAAGGACAGATCGTGAAGCTGAGGCTCCAATACTTTGGCCACCTCATGAGAAGAGAAGACTCCCCTGGAAAAGACCCTGATGTTGGGAAAGATGGAGGGCACAAGGAGAAGGGGACGACAGAGGATGAGATGGTTGGACAGTGTTCTCGAAGCTACCAACATGAGTTTGACCAAACTGCGGGAGGCAGTGGAAGACAGGAGTGCCTGGCGTGCTATGGTCCATAGGGTCACGAAGAGTCAGACACGACTAAACGACTAAACAACAACATACTACGTATATTATACAATACTATAACAAAATGTTTAAATGTTTCTTTGATTGTCCTTAAGTCTTCCTGCTGCACCTGCCATCCTCTTCTGCCACACCAGGAGAAAACCACTGATTTGGACTGGCTGACAGCGGCTCTCCAGGGTTTCAGGCAGGATACATTTCTAGTCCCACCTGTAGATTCCAGGGATTGAACCCGGGACCTTCTGCAGGACACCAGCAGCCCCGACACCTATTGAAGCATCCTGAGAAACAAGTTATTGAAAATCCTTAACTGTTAACCACTTGCGTTGCTGCAAAGGTAGAGAGACTCCAAGGGTGGAGAAGCAGGGGTCAGCAAACTTTTTCAGCAGGGGGCCTGTCCACTGTCCCTCAGACCTTGTGGGGGGCCGGACTATATTTTGAAAAAAAGAAGAACAAAGTCCTATGCCCCACAAATAACCCAGAGATGCATTTTAAATAAAAGCACACATTGTACTCATGTAAAAATACCAGGCAGGCCCCACAAATAACCCAGAGATGCATTTTAAATAAAAGGACACATTCTACTCATGTAAAAACATGCTGATTCCCGGACCGTCCGCGGGCTGGATTTAGAAGGCAGTTGGGCCAGATCCAGCCACTGGGCCATAGTTTGCCTACCCATGGTGGAGAGGATAGGGGAGACCCTTCCGCTCAGACTCATTGCGGAAAATTGTCAGGCTTCAGGGAATCAGCTACCTCCCCCTGTGGCAGTAGATAAGCAGAACCAAGGGAAAGGAGTCTTCTTACCAGTTAGAAACTTTAATGATCACAGTGAGAGAACAAAGAACCCATCTCCTAGAACGGCGGTGCTCCCAGTTAAGGATTCCACCCCTTCTGTCCCTATTAATCCACGTCACTTCTACGTCTTGTAATCTACAGAGCTTGTACCCTCTGTGCTTTCTGTTCTGCCACTTTCTGAGCTCTTCTTGACCTTCGGGGGAGCGGGGAATGCTTTCCAGAGACAGTGAATCTGTTAACCCCCTCTCTTCCAGTGTTTCTTCTCCTAGCTGTTCCCCATCCAGTATTTCCCAGCTTCTGCCTTCTGAACTATGTCCCTCTGCAAACTACTGTTCCAAATCTATACTGCTCAGATTCAGGATCTGGATCAGGGGGAGGGGGAGGCTCCTACCATTCCTCCTCAGCACGTTCCCTGACAAAAATGTGTGCCTCTTTTACGCATTTGGTCTTTATGTGTCCTTAACTGCAGACACTTGAACGGGGCAGGGGGAATGCCTGCAAAAAAATTGCTAGTGTGCAGGGGGCCTGATCCGGGTGGGGATGTGAAAGGATGGATTTTAACCCTTGAAACAAACCAGACCTCTTTTATGCAATGCGAATGAAAGGTGTTGCGGATGTGTGTGGCCACATTGACCAGGACCACACCAAGGGGCAAAGGGTTAAAAGCCCCCTTACCTGACACACTAGGGTCCCGGTTGCTGAGCCTGTGCTGACTTTGTGTGTGTCTGTGTGTGAACTGCTGTTCTCAAAGGCAAACCTGTGCAGCTAAAATCAGGAAATCAGAAGGAAAAAATGAAAGGCAGGCCACAGAAAGGATGGTGTTTGAAACGCACCTCTTCCTTGCACAACTATCCATAGCAGATTACACAGATTACTCTGCATCAGCATGCACCTCATGGGCGTACCCAGCAAGGGGCAGGGGGGCAGTTGCCCCCCCTAGAAGCAAATTTTTTTTTACCGTATTTTACGGACCATATCCCGCACTTTTCCCCTCCAAAAACTGAAGGGGAAAAGTCGCTCCGGGTTATGGAGCGAAGGCACGGCAGCGGGTCCCTCGAGCAAAAGCACGGGTGGCAGTGGGATCCCTCGACCGAAAGGATGCCTCTGCCGCCAGAGCCATGGTTCCCAACGGTGGGGGAGGGAGGAGCAGCCCGAAATCGGGCTATTTTCGCCCCCTCGCGGCTGCAGCCAGCGACAGGAACGTGGGAGGAGCAGCCTGAGCTGGGGACGGATGGATGGGAGCTCCATCCTTCCTTCCCCCCTTCCTTCCTTTCTTCCTTTCTCTCTCTCTCCCCCTCCCTTCTCTCTCTCTCTCTCCTTCCTTCCTTCCTTCCTTCTCTCTCTCCCCTCCCTCCCTCCTTCCCTCTCTCTTCCCCTCTCTTGCCCCCCCCCTAGTTTTGATCCTGGGTACGCCCCTGATGCACCTTATTAAAAAAAAACCCAGACCGCTCATATGGATTGTTGTTTTTAAAAACAACCAGAGATCTGCAAATAAAAAGAGTTTCCAGGTTCCACGCATTGCAATCTTTTACACATCTACTCAGAAGCAGAGGATTGCAGCCACTCTTCCCAGCCCCTGAGAGCTTTGTTTTTCAAAGTTTCTCCGCACACCCTTGAGGATGCAATCTCGGGTTCTTACATAATCACAGGACTGAAGAAGAAGTTCTGACAAGAAATATCAGAGACCGTGTGACTTATGACCTTGTGGCTGCAGATGGCAAGATGAAAAATAACATGATTTTTATGTTTCTTGGTCTGAGTTTTGCAGAAGTACTTTGGATGTGCGTGTCATTTAAACAAATGTATATATATGGAGGCAACTGACCAAAAAAATTGCTACCGTGTCATTTTTACAGCTGCTTTTTTTTTTTTTACAGAGTGTTGACTGGTGAAATCTATTGTAGTTACACTGAAACGAATTATCAGAATATTATTGTTATGATTATTATTAGTAGTAGTAGTAGTAGTAGTACCCCGCTAATCTGACTGGGTTGCCCCAGCCACTCTGGGTGGCTTCCAACATGTATAAAAACATTTAAAAATTACACATTAAAAGCAGGCCCGGATTTAGGTTTGATGAGGCCCTAAGCTACTGAAGGTAATGGGGCCCTTTATATGTCCAGCTGTCAACAACAAATTGTTGCAGTTTTTTGTGTTGAATATATGCTATATGGTAATTTATGGACCTAAAGTCATTTGCATATAACACAATATGTATTTTATCAAAGTAATTGTTGAACTGAAATACAATTAAGAAGAAGTATATTAATAGTGAAATATGGTCAGGGCCCATTACTTACATCATAGGAGCCTACAGAACACAAAACACTGTTGCTGTATGTAGGTTTTATTTTATTTGTTTTTTATCTTATATTTTGGAAATGTACATCCAGGTTTTTTCTTTAATTTTTTTGGGGGAACCCCAAGAGAGTGGGGCCCTAAGCTATAGCTTGTTTAGCTTATACGTAAATCCGGCACTGGTTAAAAGGCTTCCCTATAAGGGCTGCCTTCAGATGTCTTCTAAAGGTTGTATAGTTACTCATCTCCATGACATCTGATGGGAGGGCATTCCACGGGGTGGGTGCCACTACCAAGAAGCCCCTCTGCCTGGTTCCCTGTAGATTCACTTCTTGCAGTGAGGGAACCGTCAGAATTGCTCTCAGTTAATTATCATCTATTTCTAGAGCACTATCTATATCAGGGGTTCCCAGACTATGGCCCGCGGGCCAGATGCGGCCCAACTGGCCTCCCAATCCGGCCCGCGACGACCCCTGCCTCCCGCTGTCGCTGCCCGCTCTTGCGGCGCGCTGCGCAGCGGTGCGCTGCGCGAGGGCGCACTTCCAGATCTGAAAAAACGCCAGAAATCGCTTCTGCGCATGCATATGGGCCTCTCCCGACCCAGAAGAGGTCATTTCCGGTGCACTTCCGGGTTGGGGGAGGTGCACTTCTGGGTCGGGGGAGGCCCATACGCATGCGCATAAACAATTTTCGGCCATTTTTCCGGCCTGGAAGCACGTCACCGCGCCAGTAAATGGGTGTGCGCATGCGCACTGGCACGCACTCCCCCACCCTCCGGCCCACTGCGCGCACACTCCCCCACCCTCCGGCCCGCCGCACGATCGGCGCGGCGGGCACCGGCCCAAAGGTGGGTAAGTCTGGGGACCCCTGATCTATATTATAGAGCACTATATCTCTTTATAGAGCACTATCATACGGCAATGTACAGCAAGAGGAAGGTCTCTGCCCAAAGGAACAATGCACAGCCTACATTTTGACAATTTAACCCACTGGTGCAAAGTCCAGTCTCCGTATTGACCCTTCTGAAAACGTTTTTCAGCCAGTGCAGCTTTTCCTTACCCCCCTTCCATCCCCCCAAAAAAGTTTCATGTACTCACATTAAATGTTTCTTTGTCCCTTAAAGTGCTTCCTAAACACTGACAACTAGGTATAGCATATTATTCTCACCTTGGGGAAACAATTCAGCTCAGGGGCAGAATTCCACAAAAGCTCCAGGGTTCAGCCCCCAGGTATGGCCAGGAATGATCCCGGTCTGAAATCCTGACGAGCTGCCGCCTGCCAATCACTGTAGACAATGCTGCACAAGATGAGTCAATGGCCTGACTCAGAATATGTCATCTCCTGGTGTTTCAGGTTCATTCCAAAGCCTTGCAGCAATTGCCCCCAAAAGGCCCATCCTAATCTCTTTCGACAAAAGGACTCTGACAAGGCTGGCCCAAGTCATTTTGCACCTCCAAGTCAAGGTGGGTCACACCCAAGGCCAGTCGAGTTATTTGAGCCAGAAAAAGCTATGAAAGCTGCCCCAGAGGCGGACTTTGGTAATACAGTATGGTGCCCAACCTATTATTTCCACGATAATTATTTTTGGCACAGTTGCTTTTCTTTGGATCTTCTCAGTAGGTACCCTTATAAACATAGGGATATGGAGAGAGAGAGGTAATGATAGATGATAGATAGATAGATAGATGATAGATAGATAGATAGATGATAGATAGATAGATAGATAGATAGATAGATAGATAGATAGATAGATAGAGTGGTACCTCGACTTCCGAATGCCTCGACTTCTGAAGGTTTCGACTTACAAAGTCAGCAAACCCGGAAGTATCTTCGCCACACGCGCGTTCTGCGCCTGCGCATGCGCAAAATGGATGCTTTGGCATCCGAAGGTTTTGACTTACGAAGAGCACCGTGGAACGGATCGCCTTCGTAAGTCGAGGTACTACTGTAGATAGATAGATGATATATAGATAGATGATCAATAGATAGATGGGATAGCTCAGTCAGTAGAGCAGCAGACCCTTAATTTTAGAGTCATGGGTTCAAAACATTAGGGGGAAAGATTCCTGCATTGCAGGGGTTTGGACTAGAACAGGCATAGTCAACCTTGGCCTCCCAGATGTTTTGGAACTACAACTCCCATGATCCCTGACCACTGGCCCTGTTAGCTAGGGACCATGGGAGTTGTAGTTCCAAAACATCTGGAGAGCCAAGGTTGCCTATGCCTGGACTAGAATCTCATGTTCTACTGACTGAGCTAAGTTATCATCTAGTTTGGCCTTTCCAGTGCTGGAGAATGATTCTCTGAGCAACTGTGAATTTATTTATTTACGTACAGCGTTAATTTGCCAAAGAGGGTTCTCAGAACGACTTCTAGCAATCAGTTCCAAAGATGGTCCCTGCCTTCAGGCTCGCTGTCTAAAAAGGGTGCTTGCGAAACATACATGCACACCCAAACATGGAAGCCTTGTACCACCTTAAATGATAAGATGTCAGTAGGGACTAGAGCCAGCTTTCTCAGATGCATCTGACGAACTGGGCTTGAGTTCACAATAGTTTAAATCTGCCCATCCTTTAAGGTGCCAAGAGACTCTCGCCTTTGCTGTAGCAGGTTAAAAGCAGCCCTCCCTCCGGTGTTTGAGGACTGCATTTCCAGAAGGTAACAAAGGATATAGGCTAGGTTTGGAATAGAGGCAAAAAATTCCCCACAGCTACTGGAGGCTAAGTCGCATGCTGCCTTATACCGTAAGCTGGTTTGCACCAAACTGAAACTGGAAGCAGTAATCAAAGTCCAAAGGTGAAGATGAACTCCAGCTTTCAAGTAGCAAATCGTTTCAGGAATGCTTTTGTAGAAGGAACACAGGAAACTGCCTTGCACCAGTTCGGGCTGTTTGTCCCTCTAACCTAGTATTGTCTGCCCTCCACTAGACAGGTTTGTGTCCTTCTTGAGAGAAGCTCTGCAGGGTCTCAAGGCCAAACTAGGCAGAAGCATGGAAGTGCAAAGGTTTGGTTTTGCCTTGTTTGCTTGGTTTAAAAAACAGAAAGGGGGAGGGGTGCCCTTGTGTTGGCAATGTTCACTTCTTCCTAGGGATGGGGAAATATGTCCATTTTGCTTTCTCTCATTTTTCCAAATCTTAAGAACGGCTTTCCACATTAGCACATCAGTTTGTGATTCTTTTAGAAAAGGCCTCCTGAAACTGAACCAGAATTTTAATATGCACATTTTTGCACACCCATTTCCCCTAGCTTCTGTATGTTATTTTCACTGATACAGTCGTACTTTGGTTTTCGAACAGCTTAGTTCTTGAACGTTTTGGCTCATGAACGCCACAAACCTGGAAGTGAGTGTTCCGGTTTGGGAACTATTTTTGGAAGACGAACGTCTGACGGGGCTTCTGATTGGCTGCAGGCGCTTCCTGCACAACTATATATGCCTTTCGAGTCAGACCTTGCTCTAAACTACTGCATAATATACATATATTGTACACACTTTTTTAAAAAATTGGTGAACAGCACCACAAAATTCAGAAAAGTCTCAAAGGGTAGCTGAATTTTGTATTGTGCGTTGTTTCAGGGTACAAGAATAGGGAAGTTTATGTTAGAATTGCAAACCAGCCCAAATTTATTTCCCATCCCTAGCTGTGGGTCTCACTTGAGAGCCAGTGTGGTGTAATGGTTAAGAGTGGTAGACACTCACCTCACAGAGTGTTTGTTGTGGGAGAGGAAGGGAAAGGAGAATGTTAGCCACTTTGAGACTCCTTCAGGTAGTGATAAAGCGGGATATCAAATCCAAACTCTTCTTCTTCTTCTTGATACCCATAATCCTTATTTAACAGCTACGTCTACCTTCAGCAAGCAATGGTTTGCACATGACAAGCCACAAGAATGCTGATGCATAAGCAGAGCCCTGACAACCGTTCATCTATTGCAGCATCCTGTTCTCACAGTGGCCAACCAGATGCCATCAGAAAGCTCACAAGCCAAACCTGAGCGTAACAACAAATCTCCCTCCTTGTGATTCCTAGCAACTGGTGCTCAGATTATGGAGAAACTGGCCATGGTGGGCAGGTATCCCTGCAAATCCCTTTCTTTTTGCTGTGCAGGGCTCCTTTAGCGGCCTTCATGGAAAACGCTGGCAGAGTGCCGCGAAATCGCTGAGAGATACAAAACGATCCACTTACGTTAACCAAACCAAGGGGAAAAGGTGTTAAGAAACTGGCAAGGGTGAGAGTTTATCATCTGGACACAAATAAAAAGCTTCCAGGAGGTGTCCTATCAGCAAGTGATATCAGCAAACAATCACAGAGGGCAAACATTTCCATGAGCAGGCAGCAAGTATTACCAGTGACTGTGCTCTGATGTAAGGCTTGTCTTCTCTCGTGAAGTTTGGTTTATATAAGAATGCAGAATGCAACAGAATCCAGTTAACAAGGTATCCGTGATGGTGAGGTTGCGGCCACTTTTAAAAACGTTTCGTTTTCCAATATTTGCTGTTTTTAGTTCTGGCACCTCTCATGTGGGCGGCATTGCCACCATAAGAGATTTAAATGTGAACCGAATCCCCCACCATCCCTACCTGCTGATCAATTGCAACAGAGGAACCCGAGTTCTAGTACTAAGAGAAAAAGAGAGAGGGAAAACGTGCCCTGTCTCTGGTCTAATATAATCTACAGAGATGATTCTGCAGAGATTCTTCAGGTAGAGCTTTTTTCTAGTTCTGATAATTGGACTGAATCTGCATCCCTCTGCATGCAGCTGAGATTCTCAGAGATTCTTCAGGATGATCCCCCTCCCCACCCCCAAGCTCTGCTTCCCAGAGATGCCAGAGACTGAACCGGGGATATTCTACTAGTAAGACATACGCTCTCTGATTGAGTTACAGCTGTTGTTAGAGTGGTTGCGTTCATTGCACTGCAGTTTGCCTAATGCCCCAGTGACTTGGCATCCCCGCTATTTATATGGAGACAAGAATCCAGGTCTCCCCTCTCTAAGATGCTATTTGGTTTGTGCCTGGAAAAAACAACAACTATGCCTGCAGCGTCCAAAGCTCTTCTACACATCAGACAGCCTGGACATTGCTTTGTTTAATTGCCCTCATTCCCATCCTTTGCAGGTCCAAAGTCTAGACCACCTACGTCACAGCTGGCAGATAGAGTCTCTGAATGCACTAACTGGTATAAAAGGATTAGGAAAAAGATACCGAAAGTTAATGCATCTCTATCTCCGGGTGTCTTCTTCCTAGGGGCAATCAAAAGCTATCGAGCAAAGACCAAGGTGCTGATGCAATATATAAGCTCATTGCACTGGGACTAAGGCAAGCCCCATTGAAGTTATGTACTGTATGCTGCCTTTATATATGAGATTAACCCTACAAAGAGGTACCAGAAGTAAATTCGAGTGGACTGGTGTAGGGGCTCAGGGGCTCAGCAGCACCCTCTGGTGTTGACACCTACACATTGAGTAGGGCTGCCCATCCCTCCCAGTTCCTTCTTCTGTTGCACTCAGCTACAGTCTGCTGCAAGTTGCCCTCCAAGTTATGCTTCCCCATGTCCCAAAGCAGCTCTACACCAGGGCATTGTGGGGGATTTTAAATGGTGCATGGCTCAAAGCTTCCCGTCTCAGATCATTGCACTGCTGCCACTGCCGGAGGAAACGCCCCATAGGGGTGTTGATGCCGGGGAGGCCCATCAGTCACCACTGTTCCAGAACATGGAGCTGTTCCCGATCACAAAAGGGTGACATAATCACCATTTGTTGGGAACTGGGGTCTCTAGTGTCGTCCAGACAAACTGCTTTTATTCAGCATTCATCCTGATTTGTTTGCAGAAAGCTTATGCAGCGGTTAGACTATATCCAGCCTTTACTGAGCATTCATTATGATTTCTATAAAGGTAAAGGTAAAGGGTCCCCTGACCATCAGGTCCAGTTGTGTCCGACTCTGGGGTTGCGGCGCTCATCTCGCTCTATAGGCCGAGGGAGCCAGCGTTTGTACGCAGACAGCTTCCGGGTCATGTGGCCAGCATGACAAAGCTGCTTCTGGCGAACCAGAGCAGCGCACGGAAACACTGTTTACCTTCCCGCCGGAGCGGTCCCTATTTATCTACCGTGTTTCTCATATTATAAGACATGTCTTATATTTATTTTTTCCTCAAAAAAACACACTATGGCTTATTTTCAAGGGATGTCTTATTTTTTTCCTCCTCCTCCTGCCGCGGCCGGCATTGCTGCTGCGCCTATCACTATGTCTTATTTTCGGGGTATGGCTTATATTCCTTGAATGCTTAAAAATCCTGCTATGGCTTATTTTATGGGTATGTCTTAAAATATGAGAAACAGGGTACTTGCACTTTGATGTGCTTTCGAACTGCTAGGTGGGCAGGAGCTGGGACCGAGCAACAGGAGCTCACCCCATTGCAGGGATTCGAACCGCTGACCTTCTGATCAGCAAGCCCTAGACTCTGTGGTTTAACCCACAGCGCCACCTGATTTGTTTACAAGACAGTAATTGAGCAAAGGGTAGCCATTCTGAGCCACTTGAGCCGTTTGCACGTCTTCTCATTAAGGATGAATTAACCCCACTCTTTTTGATGTATTTCCCCATCATTTGTTGTACTAGGGCAGGATAGCATTATAATCTGGAATGCACTTGAATCCCTCCTGCAACATACAGGCAAGCCTTGAGGCACACTCAGGACACAATGCTGAAGGCTGTCCAGGGCCCATTTCATTATTTTCTTATTTTTGATGCTCCAATGAGTACCGAAGGCCATCTGGGTCTGGGCAGTGCTTCTATTTTCACACAGCTCCCCTAGTGGCTGCTCACAGACCCTACCACCCAGTGCTCATGGGAGTGCACAGAGCTGGCAGCCTGAGCAGCTAACAGCGGCATACCTGCCAAGTTGCTGTCAGAGAAATAAGGGACCGGGCCGGAAATAGCAGACCGGAAGTAGTGCTGCCGCCATTTTGGAACTGGGCGGAGCATGCTCAGAAGCGACTTTTGATGCTGCTTTGCCCAGTTCCAAAATGGCCGCCACGCCAGAAGTCGCACTGCAGCCATTTTGGAACTGGGCAGAGCAGCATCAAAAGTCGCTTCTGAGCATGCTCCTCCCAGTTCCAAAATGGCCGCCACGCCAGCATAAACCGGGGAAAAACAAAAAAAAATCCGTTTTTTCAGCTAGGAACAGCTGGAAAAACGGGGATTTCCCGGGGAAAACGGGAGACTTGGCAGCTATGAACAGCGGCTGTGTCCCCCCATAGTCTAGGCATGTGGTACCCAAGGCCAGCCAAGTTATTTTGCTGCCTGAGGCAGAAAAGCCCACAAGTGCCCTCCCTGGCACTAAAAGTTAAATAACTGGCAAATTGCTGCTCTTTCATGACACCCAAAAATGGTCACCCGAGGTGGCTGCTTCATTCTGCCTAATGATAGCACTGGGTGCTGGTGCTGGTGCTGCTACCTGGTAAGCCCACCAGGGGCCCCCACTGACATAGGAGGGGGCCACCACCACTCAGCCTGGCCCTGGCCCTAAGGCCTGGTCAACACATGCAGCAGCATGTTAGAGCTGACTGTACCACTACAGACTGCAAGTAGGGGGGGGTGCCACTTTGGAATGCTCCCATCCCTGCTGCATCAAGTGAAAGACAAACTAAAACCCTAGCATATCATAGAAACCTGCTCTGTACCTTAATTCATATGCAGGGAGATCCCACCCCCAGTGGCGTCGCAACGGGGTGTGTGCGGGGCGGTGCGTACCCAGTGGCACGTCTCCGGGGTGACAAGGTGGCGCACCACCATGGCGGCATGAGCATGCCGCCGCAGCCGCATGTAGAGGATCCTCAGTTCGTGGCTGCTAGGTTGGCAAAGCAGGAGCCGCTTACAGCGAGTCGGGGGCCCCTCTCCCAGCCTCCCTCCCACCCTGGCTCACCGTAAGAGGCTCCTTGCTTTGCCACTTTACAGCGAGCCGGGGAGGAAGGGAGGGGGACAGACAGGAGCCATGGCTCCCAAGAGGGCGCAGCTTTGCCAGCACCCCAGCAAGGCAGCAACGGGGGAGGGGACGACAAAAAAATTCTGCACCGGGTACCACCTGGGCTTGCTACGCCTCTGCCCCCCCACCCCCACCCCCCACAATAAGGAAGCATTGAAAGTGTGATTTCCCCACCTGAAATTAGAACCTGCTGCCTCGGGTTGCAGAACCACCCTCTTCCACGGCATGTCTGTATACATAAATACATACTCTGGAGGTGCACTGTGAGAGCCAATGCTCCATTCTCCCCAGTGCTTGACACATTCTTGGCACGGAATAAACATTAAACGCAGATCCTAGTAAAAGTTAAACCTTTTATTGGATGAACTTCTGCCGGTGACATGCTCGCGTTCCTCTTTCCTCAAGCTGGAACAATAAAAGGTCTCGCTTTCGCAAGGCGCAATCTATTCCCCTGCCTGCACGTTGGGGGGGGGGGCAAGGGGTGGAGGTGTTCAACCTGCAAACAGAATTCCCCTTTCCCTTGCCAGCACTGCAGTGCAGTTGGCAGCTCATGACAAGCCAGAGAAATGCTGTGCATGAAAGCCAGGAAAGAGGTGGAACACTGAAAACTTAGAGGTAAGGCACAGAACCTCCATTTTAAGGCATAAAAAAGAAGGTAAAGGATCCCTGGACGGTTAAGTCCAGTCAAATGTGATTTTGGGGTTGTGGCGCTCATCTCGCTTTTAGGCCAAGGGAGCCGGCGTTTGTCCACAGACAGCTTTCCGGGTCATGTGGCCAGCAGGACTAAACCGCTTCTGGCACAACGGAACACTGTGACAGAAACCAGAGCGCACGGAAATGCCGTTTCCCTTCCCGCCACAGTGGTACCTATTTATCTACTTGCACTGGTGTGCTTTTGAACTGCTAGGTTGGCAGCAGCTTGGACAGAGCAACGGGGCCTCACTCTGTCATGGGGATTCGAACTGCCAACCTTCTGACAGGCAAACACAAGAGGCTCAGTGGTTTAGACCACAGCACCACCTGCGCCCCTTTAAGGCATACTGTGCCTCTGGGTTGGGGGAATCCCAAGTTGAGAGAGGGCTGTTAGTGCTCAGGTCCTGTTCATTGACATCCCAGATGTGGTTGACCTCTGTGCGAAAAGGTGGGCTGGTCTAGGTGGGACATGAGTCCAACGCAACAGTGCAGTTCTTAGGACAAAGCAACATACTGTTGCACAACAGCCCAATCTCAGAGCTGCACAAGATGCCAGAGGTTTCAGCCAGGGTTCGTGTTTCCTTTTGGAATATGCCACAGTGGAGGCTGCAGTGTCTTTAGGATATATGGTTTATTTACACGCATATACAACCCTAGCCTATGCTGGAGGGCTTCATAGCATTAGCGCCCAAAAGGCACTTGTTCCTCCATAACCACAGCCCTAGATTCAAACAGAAACCAAACATCGCTCTGACTCTCTCTCTCCTACTTCTCGCTTGCAACTCATGACATAGCAACAAAATGGCCTGGCTCAATTTCCATGCAGAGTTTTCATTCTGATGTCTTGATTTCATCTGCACCAGCTTTGTTGGTGTTGACAGAGCCTATACAGTACTGTTGTAGCGGCCTTCTTTGCAAGTTGTTTGGTGTAAAACCTTGCAGAGGCCTAGGACGATGTTATTGCCTTTGCCTCAGGCTCAGCGGAACCGTTAAAGCTGGGAGGACAGGGGGGTAGAGGAACCTGCTGAGCCTGCCTAGCTTGCCAAAGTTGTTGTGGGCTGTGCAGGCCTAACCACTTGAGAACTATTTGAAAAATGTAACTAGAGGCTCCCCTTGGGTTCCCGGAGCCTCCTTGCCTACAGAGATATCTGCTCTCTTTTTCTTCCTCCCTTCTCGTTCCCACTTCCCTTATTCTTGATATACGTGGCCTAGATCAGGCACCCCCAAACCTCGGCCCTCCAGATGTTTTGGACTACAGTTCCCATCATCCCTGACCACTGGTCTTGTTAGCTAGGGATCATGGGAGCTGTAAGCCAAAACATCTGGAGGGCCGCAGTTTGGGGATGCCTGACCTAGATTATGCCTACCACCAAATGAAGTGGCAGTGCTGATTTCAGCTTTACAGATGGCAGGTTTTCAACTCCTTGCTCGTATAAAAATCTCCCTTCAAGTATGCGTGACATCACAGACTATCAACCAATCAGAGTGAAGCCCGGGCTTCTATTTCAAAGTCCCACAACTATTCCACACACACCCTACCCTGGAAAAGGAGAGGATACATTTGGGTTTGATGCTGCAAGGGCACTCCCGAAGGAGTTTCCCTGCTTTTAAAAATGTTACATCTCTCTTTGGTGTTGGGTGACCATAAGTCAGTGGTTCTCAAAGGGTGTGTCGCACCGCACTGGTGTGGCAGGAAAGGAGGATAGCAAATGTGGCAGGAAGATTTAAGGACAATTAAAATAAAACATTTAAACATTTCAGTGCAGTATAGTATAAAGGTAAAGGTAAAGGGGCCCCTGACCATCAGGTCCAGTCGTGTCCGACTCTGGGGTTGCGGCGCTCATCTTGCTCTATAGGCCGAGGGAGCCAGTGTTTGTCCGCAGACAACTTCCGGGTCATGTGGCCAGCATGACTAAGCCGCTTCTGGCGAACCAGAGCAGCGCACGGAAACGCTGTTTACCTTCCCGCCGGAGCGGTACCTATTTATCTACTTGCACTTTGATGTGCTTTCGAACTGCTAGGTGGGCAGGAGCTGGGACCGAGCAACGGGAGCTCACCCCATTGCACGGATTCGAACCTTCTGATCAGCAAGCCCTAGACTCTGTGGTTTAACCCACAGCGCCACCTGGGTCCCGCAGCATAGTATAGCATCAGTATATATGGACACCGAAAACAGTATCCACGAGGGCACAGAGAGACAAGGGCACCCAAGGTATAAATGACTTATCAGACTGTGAAAAGCTGGTATCACCAGGTCAAGTTAATCAATTTTTTTGAATTAAATAATTTCAACTGAATTTTGAATAAATGTGCAACTCATTGTAATTTTTTTGAATTTCATTGTGTTGTTGTATTCCTTATTGGGTCATGCAGACTGCTGTTCTGAATAACGCTTTTTATAAGGGGAGGGGGCACTGGGGATGTTTATGGACCCAAAGGAGCCAAAAAAGTTTCAGAATCAGTGTTGTAATGTGACAAATAAACAGATCTCTTCATCGCCTTTTATTGCAACCATTATCCTTACTTCAAAATTTGGCACTAGCCTGGACATACGACAACACACATACACACACCTGCCTATGCACTCATACAATATTACTTGATAGATTAAGAAATAACTTGTTCATCTTTCGAAACAAGAACCCCACTTTATATTTTCTGATATTTTGCAACTTCAGCTTACTACCTTAACCCCATATCAAGCCATAACGTCACTCTCTGTTGATGCAGGAATGATCGCAGCAGGTTTTGGCAAAGCTGGAACTGAGGACATCCCTTCACCCATAACTTTGAAAGAATACCGAATTACGCTTAGCATGAAAGGAGCTGTATAAAATGAAAACATATCATTATCGTTATGCCATTACTATCATTATGGAGACTATCAAATGCACTTTGGGGAATATAATTAGCATGGTATGTTATAGAGGACTGCCGCCGGCAATGATTTTGCTGCAGTTATGTTAGCGCTTCAGATATTAAACTCTCTTTCAAGAGCTAATATTACTCAGTAAGCAAAGTTGTTAGCTTGGGGCGGGGCGGAAACTGATGGAAAGATTCTCAGCATCATTAACACGGCCTGAGAGCGGGGGGTGGGGGGTGCAGAGTCCCCCTGACAAATTACTTGGCGCAGCATCCCAAGCTTCAGGGCTGAATGAAGCATTCTGGGGAAAATGCAGAGCTGGAAACCCAAGGTCACTCACTGCTTCTCATTTGAAAAAGCTGTGAAGGAGCAGGGGGGATAAATTCACAGAGCTTACATTGGTGCATTTAGGCATAAGGTAAAGGTAAAGGGACCCCTGACCATTAGGTCCAGTCGTGACCGACTCTGGGCTTGCGGCGCTCATCTCGCGTTATTGGCCGAGGGAGCCGGACTACAGCTTCCAGGTCATGTGGCCAGCATGACAAAGCCGCTTCTGGCGAGCCATAGGTGGGCTTAACTATCTCAGAACAGATCGTACCATAGCTGCCAAGTACCCCGTATTTCCCGGGAAACCCCCGTTTTTCCTTACTGTTTCCTTGCAGTCTCCCGTTTCACCTCCTCTCCCGTTAATCTCCCTTATTTTGGCTCCTGTTGGCGGCCATTTTTCACTTTGCCCATCGATGGGCACAAAAAATGGCCGGCGCTGGCACTGGACGTTGCGTCTATGCACTTCCGGACATGCGTAGACGCAACTTCCGGCGCCGGCCATTTTCGGTGCCCATAGATGGGCAAAGCAACACCGGAAGTTGCGTCTACGCGGCTGCCGATCCCGGATTTCTCCACGAGAGACTTGGCAGGTATGCATCGTACCCTGAAAGAGAGGCAAATCTATGCCAGCCCTGAAGCTAGGTTAGTTTCCCCCCTTTCTCATTAGAACTAAGAAGAAGGATATTTCCAAAATATAAAAAAGGTTTAAATAAAAGATTAAAAGCTACCACAGCTACACCTTCTGCTCTTGCCAGCTCAAGCCTGACTGGGATTCGGAAACCACCCCACCCCGCACCTAACCATGGGATTTATATTATTATTATTATTATTATTATTATTATTAGCATACCACCCTTTGACAGATCTCAGGGCGTATCGCAACATAAAACTGCAATATAGAAAACAGAAAATACATAATAAAAATAAGATCAAAAACTAACCAATAATCCCCCTCCCTCAACACATTTAAAGGGCATCAGATGTCAATCAGCCAAAGCATCGCACACTGATGTTGTTGCTGCTGCTGCTGCTACCACTGATTTATCAATCACCTTCTAAACCATTCTCTTAATGTGATTATACATACGATAATTAAAAACTGTTAAAAACACAAATACAACAAAGATGTTCAAATAGGGTCGCCATATTTCAAGAAATATGGTTGTTGATGTTTTTTTTAACTATTTTTAAAAAAGGAAAATCAAACCAACACTTCTAATATGCCATATGCTCAGATTTCCCCAGACGTTTCCCCCATTTTTTAAAAAATTCCGCCCTGATGCCATTCATGGTAATGACTCATTTATCTAGGTAGGAGAGCCTGTTAAGGGCTATGGGTTTTGTTGTTGTTAAGATTATGCACACAGTTGCTGTCACAGATGTCGCCTTAGAAGGATTCCTTTCGAGAGAGAATGCTTCTTTTAAGGTAGTGATTTCTACCACTAGTACATTATGACATTATAAATATTAACATGTCTCACCGTCTCCCTTGAAAAGGAGCAGCGGCAATCCTGCTGCCCAATTAAATGTGCTGCCTTGATATTTATATTTATTTATTTACCAAAATGATTTTTGCATCACCTTACCTTGGCAGTTAGGTCAAAGCTGTTCACACCACAATAATATCCAGCAAAATCCAATAAGGATTGGTAAAGTAACATCACAGGAGCTAAGCCCTTACTAATGGTCAGGGGTTGTCTAATTCCAGCCAATTAACAGTTTCTGAATTGATTAAATGTTGATTAAACTTGTGGTAGGGATTCCATTCTCTTCAGCAGTTTGCCCTTTACTTGGTGATGTAGTGGATGAATAATTTCAGGTAAGGCTGACGCCTGTGGAATGAAGGCCCATCTCTTTGGCAAATTAACATTGCGTGCAACGCTTTGAAGCTGAGAAGGACTATATTTGTATTATATATAGAAACGATGCCAATTACGAACATGAAAAGAAGACTCAAAACCGTAGGAAGTAGAAGCCAAACTTTCTTCTCCTCGTTTGATGTTTTACCAAAAGGACCCTCAAGGTTGTACCAGCAAAAAGGTGCTCAAAAACAACAACAACATTTTATTAGCACGTAGCCTGAAGACACAGATAGGTGGAGTCAGGGAGTAGTGAAATCAGCATATATCACTGAGGGAAAGACATGGCTTTTCATCTCTATACCATCCTGCAAAACAGATATTCATGCATCCAGTAACTGAGAATCGACTAGATTGGTAAAGAAGAATTGATTTATATGCGTTGCATATGCAATATAAAAAAATTCCTTCCAGTAGCACCTTAGAGACCAACTAAGTTTATCATTGGTATGAGCTTTTGTGTGCATGCACACTTCTTGCACATGAAAGCTCATACCAATGACAAACTTAGTTGGTCTCTAAGGTGCTACTGGAAGGAATTTTTTTATTTTGTTCCGACTACGGCAGACCAACACGGCTACCTACCTGTAACTAGCATATGCAATATAACATTGTGTAACCAGATGGCGCTGTGGAGTCCTGTTTTTCTCTACCCGTTTTCTCTGTTTAAATTTGCAATGTGTTTAACTGAAACGCTTCCTTGATGTGTCTAGATCCAGCCTAGGCATCGCTGAGAGCCTCCTTAGGAAACCAGAAGCTTTGTAGCTTGCAAGTGCTCCTGAATCTGTTTCCAAAGGAAACTAGTTCCAGGCACCTAGTACCGCCTGCAAAAAATTGTTTGGCGGATTGACGGACGACAGAGCAGGCATCAACAGTGGGCCCTCCCAAGGTGCCCTGGTCACAACCCAAGAACACCAAGTGTTGGCCCTGGCCCTTTTGCCACTGCTCTCTCATGCCTTCAGCAACCAGCAGGAAGGAGAAGTTTCAGGAGCCTGCAGGGATTGGCAACAGGTTGTCAGCTGGGATGGGGGCCTTGACCAACCCCTGGCAATACAATCCTGACCCCTGGCTTGGGGTGTCACAAGCGACTGAATTTCCGCGAGCAAAACCAGGCTGAGATGCCTTGCACCAACATGAAGATTGGGGAGGGTTGCCAACCATTTCCCCAGTCCCTGGCCCTGCACCTCTAACATTTCATCTGCATTCTGCAGACGTAGAATTGGAAGGGACCATGAGGGTCATCTAGTCCAACCCCTTGCATTGCAGGAATCTTTTGCCCAACATGGGGTATGAACCTATGATCCTGAGATTAAGAGTCTCATGGTCTACCAGTTGAGCTGTCCTGAGGGGTTCATGAGAAGCTTTCTGCAAATCCGACTGCTGTTCAAGAAGCAGGGGCATGCTAACAGAGTTCAATGACCCATTTTTCTCCCTGCTGCTGCTGCTGCTTCCCTTAATCACACATTTACTCTCTGGAAAGCATAGCATTCCAAAGAGAGGCGTGTTCTGTCCACAAAGCCTCTTTTACAAGGGTGTTCATGGGTTCATGCAGAAATCCAAGGCCCCTGCTGCTTCTTTTTTCCAGGAACGTGGGCACAAGGCGCCCCAAGGTGTTCAACAGAGCCTTCATTCTTCTCCCCCTTCCTCCTAGGCACACCTGCATGTTGTGCAGAATAGAAGGAGTGGGATCTGCAACAAAATGTTGCAGTGCACCCTCCTCTTTAGAGTTGCAGCCAGCCAGCCAGCCAGCCAGCCAGCCCCTCCCCCAAGGCATTCCATTTCATTGTCCCAATGACCCCACCCAGTTCTGTGATTTCCAGCTGACACTCAGCGTTCCATGGCTACTGAGCATGCTCAGTCATCATTAGAACGTTGGTTGTCCAATTGGATGCTTGTAGTTCTGTACTCCGTGGTGTTTCCTCGACCTCAAGCATGCTGCTAACTCCCTTTGGTTTCCCAGTGGCCTTTGCTTCATCTCCATTCCGGTTGGCGACAAGTCGCCACCTGTGCTTGCTATTAAGAGATGTGCTGTGGACACTTCCCATATCGCCAGCCAACCACCCTCAGTGACTTGAGATCTAGATCCTCATTAGAGCTCCCTGCAAGGGTGCTTAACTTCTCCCGTTGAGCTTTAGGAGTTGCACCCAGGGTAGTGTGTTTTGCTCTGAACCCTTAAACAACAGAAGAGTTCCTTATTTGTGAGTTCATTATTTGGGCACAGAGTGGAGCACAGGCAATTAATTGCATGAGTAGGGATACACTTCAGGGTGTGTCAGTGGTAGCTGTGTCTATGATGGGCCAGCGCCAGAGGAGGAAAAAACTTAAACACGTAGCAGAGTTTCCAAAAAACAGACCAGAGGCCACTGTACTTGATCCAGCAGAGCTTTCCTTTCTACTAAAGGCAAATGAGCATAAATGGTCACAAATCCAATATAGTGGTACCTCGGGTTAAGTACTTAATTGGTTCCAGAAATACGTACTTAACCTGAAGCGAACTTTCCCATTGAAAGTAATGGAAAGTGGATTAATCCGTTCCAGGCGATGAAAAACACCCCCTAAAACAGCAATTTAACGAATTTTACTGTCTAACGAGACCATTGATCCATAAAATGAAGGCAATAATAAATGTACTGTAAAGGTAAAGGTAAAGGGGCCCCTGACCATCAGGTCCAGTCGTGTCCGACTCTGGGGTTGCGGCGCTCATCTCACGTTATTGGCCGAGGGAGCCAGCGTTTGTCCGCAGACAGCTTCCGGGTCATGTGGCCAGCATGACAAAGCTGCTTCTGGCAAACCAGAGCAGCACACAGAAACGCCATTTACCTTCCCGCCAGACCGGTCCCTATTTATCTACTTGCACTTTGATGTGCTTTCGAACTGCTAGGTGGGCAGGAGCTGGGACCGAGCAACGGGAGCTCACCCCGTTGCAGGGATTCGAACCGCCGACCTTCTGATCAGCAAGCCCTAGACTCTGTGGTTTAACCCACAGCGCCATAAAATAAATAAGACAGTATTGTAGATGAAAAAATTAACATTTAGCGTATTTTTTTTCTTATGTGCACTGATGATAGTCAGTTTGGATGGGGGCTTTTCTGCAGTCACACAATCAACCAGTAGCTGAACTGGGTTCCACACAGTCACAAAAACAAGTCACAGAAACGAAGTCACAAGCCACAGTCAGAAGTCAGTCCCATAAAATTAAGAACAAGTCACAGTTAAAAAAACCAAAAAAGCCCCACAAACCAAAATGCAAAAAAATACAGTGGTACCTTGGGTTAAGTAATTAATTGGTTCTGGGGTGCCATTTGCACCCCAAAAAGTATTTAATCCGAGTGGCGATAGCGCTTGTGCACAAAACGCCGATAGAGCACTTCTGCGCATGTGCGCGGCGGAACCCAAAAGTAAACACTTCTGGGTCCGCGGAGTACTTAAACTGAAAATACTGTACTCAAACTGACGCATACTTAAACCAACGTATGACTGTACATTCAGGATTGGCACAGTCCATTAAATAAATTCAGTTCCAGCGCTTACAATAAAACCTACAAAACTTATAATAAGACTAAACCTTAACACTAAGCATACAGAACCAAAACACTAGAACAAAGAAAGTTATTATACTCAGTATGACCTTGAGAAAAAGAACAACAAAACCAGTTTAAAACAGCTGTACTCGGCTTCCCAGAGAAATAACCCAAACATCAACAACCTTCTTGCTGTTTCTCTCCCATAGAAATAAACCTTCTTTCAAACAGAGAACCTTCTTGAACCTCCTTGTATTAATTAGAAGAGTAAAGATCTCTACACATCAGATCAATGCTTTCTGTACTAAGAAATGCAAACTGACGGTCTAATGCAGGCATCCCCAAACTGCGGCCCTCCAGATGTTTTGGCCTTCAACTCCCATGATTCCTAGCTAACAGGACCAGTGGTCAGGGATGATGGGAATTGTAGTCCAAAACATCTGGAGGGCCGAAGTTTGGAGGTGCCTGGTCTAATGTGATGGAATCTGCCTGATATAAATGAGAGGCATGGCAGCTCCTGCTCTCCTGGTCTTCATAGGATCATAGAGTTGGAATGGACCACGAGGGTCATCTAGTCGAACCCCCTGTAAGACAGGAATATTTTTGCCCAACGCGGGACTCGAACACACAACCCTGAGATTCAAAGTTTTGTGCTCTACTGACTGAGCTATCCCAGATGGCTTGTTGCCTATCAGTGAAGAATATATCATTACCCAAATGCTATCAATTCGTTAATCTAAGGAGCCTCATTTTGCGGAGACCGAGGAAGACGTCAGACTGTTGTGTAAGCTGTCTGCTGGTAGCTGTCAAAGGGTTTAACCTAGCCGAGAGAGAGTAAGAGATAGAGAGAGAGATTTGCAGTGCTGATTCGGAGTGCAAAAAGTTGCCCCATTACCTGCAATGTACAGAAATTCCTATAGACCTATCACCCCACCCCGAGCCTGCTTGTTTGGAAAAAAAAATCTGAGAAATTACACTGGATCTGCCCTTGAGGCGACAGGTGAGGAGTTCCAAAAGCTGTCTGATGGTGAAAGATGGGCATAATTATAATGATTACTTTAATACATGCTGTACTTAACAGTGTCAGCCTTAGCAGAGAAGGCAGGCTGATTTGTAGATAAATGGACAGGGGAGGTCTGGGAGATCACAAGATAGACATGCCTGTGGACCAGCAGTGGAACTTCCCAAGATGAGGCTCGGCACTAACAACACTTGCTATTCATATGTGTTGCAAATGGGGGAAATCCCAGAAAAGTAACTGTGATCACCTGTGATAATTTAACCCGGCCAGATGGGCGGGGTATAAATAATAAATTATTATTATTATTATTATTAACGCACAAATAACAGGGTTGTGGGTTCAAGTCCCACATTGGGAGACAGAATCTTGCATTGAAGGGGGCTGGATAACATGACCCAGATGGTCCCTTCCAACTCTGTAATTCTGGGATCAGTTGCAAGTGCTCAAATGAAACTCCCTTCAATGAAACATTGTTCTTTCTTATTTCATTGCCAGCAAATGTGACTGCCCTCCTCCATACACACACTGTAAGTCTGTAAGTGACTATGGAGGCCAATTCTGGATCCACACGTCCTTCCACAGTGGGGACATAGATTTCCGGGCGGGAGGTGATCATGGTGAGAGTTTGCCAAACATGCCTTTCTCTTAGCATGTTTCTCCTTTGTGTCCTGAGTTTGAGCGTCTTCAAAGCCCATGACACCTTTGGGAAAGGCTGTTCTCCAACTGGAGCGCTCGCAGGCCAATGTTTCCCAGTTGTTGGTGTTTATACTACATTTTTTTAAAATATTTGCCTTGAGAGAGTTTTCAAATCTCTTTTGTTGACCCTGCCCCCGTGGGTGGCTCACCTTGTCCCCGCTACTCCAGGTGCCAGAGCAGCTAGCTATGCCCCTGAACAGTGGTCAGTCAAAACTAGAAGGTGAAATTTCTGGTCCCCTCCTGTGGCTGGAGGAACATGGTGGAGGGGGAGGGAGTCTGCAAGTCTTGGGTGTGTGTGTGTGTGTACGCGTCACCATAAAACATCGTTTATTGCATGGCAAAGAGAAAGCACAGGGCCACAACCTCATTTTTTAAAGCCACGATTCCTTGGCAGTTGCCTCTGTTGAGTCAGTACGTTTAATCATAGTTCCCTATATTTATTCAATCTACTGCTGTTTAGAGGGTTGCTGTAATAATTCCCAGTTACGTGATTTGCTGCTCTCTATATTACAATTACTCAGGAAGGTCTTCTATCCAGAGTTACTGAGTTCACAACGATGGGGTAGTGAAATATACTCGGAGTCGAGAGTGAATTTCATGCTCTTTATTCAGCTCATAGTCATCAAGGAGGAGAAGAGAAGACGAATACTCTTTTCCCAAAACCATCTGCTTATATACATTATTTACACAATGGGCCTTGCGTGATTGGCTACTTCAGGGCTACACCTGTGGGCCAATTATATTGTGGATTGACTTCTGCCTGCAGCCTGATTGGCTGCTCCTACAGGCCAATCAGGTAGCAGATTCACTTCTGCCAGCCGCCTGATTGGCTGCTCCAGCAGGCCAATCCGGTTGCGGATTCACTTCCACCTGGAGTTGGATTGGGTAGCTCCCGCTGCCGGGGCTGTCTGGTCTGGCGCCACTGAACCACTAGGTTGTAGCTCTGGTTCCGGTGTCCTTCCAGCCTCGGGGCGCCCCTCTGTGCCTACTGCTTCTGCTTCCCCTGCCCACCCCTCTCGCTCTACAGGCCTCACTGCCCTGCTGTCCCCTTGGGACCCCTCTGTCCCGCTCTCCTCCCGGGTTCCTCCTGGGAATCGTCGCCGTAGCTGGTCGCAGTGGCGGCGCCAACATTGCCCCCCTTCCGTTAGTACCTCGTACGACACGGGACCGGTCACCTTGGTGACTGTGGCGGGTACCCATGCTGGGCCTGCCCCAAAATTCTTTGCATACACTGGGTCCTGGGCCACAAATGTCCGGGGGTTCCTGCCTTTCCCCACCACTACCTCATCCTGAGCTCTGTCGGGGTGAAGTCGGTCCAGTCTAGTTGCAAGGCGCCGGCCCATTAGTAATTCAGCTGGGCTCCGGCCCGTCGTTGTGCTTGGGGTGCTGTGCTGTGCTAGAAGAAATGCAGCAAGGCGGTATTCCCAGTCCCCTTGTGTCATGCGGCGGAGGCTGTCCTTGGTGGTCCGCACCATGCGCTCCGCTTGGCCATTGGTGGCAGGGTGGAATGGTGCTGAGCGGATGTGGCGGATGGCGTTCTGCGTTGTGAAGGTCTGGAACTCCTCTGACGTGAATGCGGTTCCATTGTCCGAGACGAGGGTGTCAGGGAGCCCGTGGGTCGCAAACAGCTTACGTAGTACCCGGATGGCTGCCGCCGTAGAAGTGGATGGTACCAGTGCGACCTCCAGCCATTTGGTGTAGGAATCCACCACTATGAAGAATGTTTTTCCCTGGAAGGGGCCAGCGAAGTCCACGTGCAAGCGTGACCATGGATGTCGGGCGGACTCCCAGGGCTGGACTGGGGCCCTTGGGGGATCCGGGCGGGATTCTTGGCAGGTCTGGCAGTGTTGGACCCAGGCCTCTATCTCTCTGTCAATCCCCGGCCACCACACATAACTCCTGGCAAGGGCCTTCATCCTCACTACCCCTGGGTGTGTCTCGTGTAGGGCTGTGAGGACCCTTTTGCGGAGGGGCTGGGGAACAACAACCCTGCTTCCCCATAACAGGCACCCCTTGTGGGCCGACAGTTCATGTTTGCGGTTTGTGTAGCCAGCGAATTCTGGCCCGGGGCTGCTGCTGGGCCATCCTCGCCACACCCAGTCCAGGACCCGGGAGATGACCCTATCTTTTGTGGAATGGTGCGCAACTTCTTGTGCCTGAATGGGTCGGTCGGGAAGCAGCTCCAGGGTCATAACCTCTTGCGCAGGCGCTGGGTCGGGGCCTGTTTCTGGTAGTGGTAGCCTGCTGAGGGCGTCTGCGTGGCCCATCGCCTTCCCAGGGCGGTGGATTAGTGCATACTGGTAGCCGGCAAGGAAAATTGACCACCTGAGGACACGTGGAGACAACACTTGGGGGGGTCTGCTTCTCAGGGGCAAACAGGCCAAGCAACGGCTTGTGGTCAGTCACTATGGTAAAGGGCCGCCCGTACAAGAAATCATGGAATTTTTTTACGCCCTTCACGATTGCCAGACCCTCCTTGTCAATCTGTGAGTAGTTTCGTTCGGCTGCAGCAAGCGTCTGGGAGAAGTATGCCACCGGCACCTCTCTTCCATCCGGGAGTTGGTGTCCCAGGACAGCGCCGATGCCATAGGGAGAGGCGTCGCATGCCAGCACCACTGGCAGCCTCTCGTCGAAGTGTGCTAAGACCGAGTTCGAGACGAGCAAGTCCTTGACTGCCTGGAATGCGGCCCTTTGTCGCTGGCCCCACACCCAAGGGGCCCTTTTATCTAGGAGTCTGTGTAGGGGCTCCGCTACCGCTGCCTTATGGGGAAGGAAGGCATGGTAAAAGTTCAATAGTCCCAAGAATGACTGAAGTTCGGGCTTGCTCTTGGGCGCTGGGGCCTCACAAATGGCCCGTACCTTGTCACCGGTTGGATGGACCCCTTCTGCGTCCACCTTAAATCCCAGAAAGTCCACCTGTGGCACTCCCAGTAAACACTTTTCCCGCTTCACCTTGAGGCCCGCCGTCTGGAAACGGTGCAGGACGGAGCGGAGGCGGTCCTCAAATTCCTCTGGTGTGGGCCCGGCGATCAGTACATCATCGAAGAAGGGGGTGACGCCAGGAATCCCTTTAAGGAGAGAGTCCATTAGATTCTGGAATATGCCTGGTGCCACGCTAACGCCAAATTGCAGCCGCTTTACTCTGAATGCCCCTCTGTGCGTCACAATCGTCTGAGCCTCTGCTGTGGCTTCGTCCACAGGCAACTGTTGATACGCTTGGGCCAAGTCCAGTTTGCCAAAGATTTTTGACCCAGCCAGGGTGGCGAGGACATGGCTGACCACTGGCACTGGGTATGCATGGGCCGTGAGAGCCTTGTTTATGGTGCATTTGTAGTCTGCACAGATGCGGACCGAACCGTTAGGCTTGACGGGTGTGACAATTGGAGTTTCCCAGGGGGCGTTGGGCACCGGCTCCAGCACTCCTTGCTCCACGAGCCGGTCCAATTCCTCGTCTATGCGGGGTTTCAGGGCGAACGGGACCCGGCGGGCCTTGTGCCTGATGGGTCGTACAGCGGGGTCTAGCTGTAGGGCAATGGGGGGTCCTGTATATCGTCCCAATGCCCCATCGAAAACCCCTGGAAACTCTTTGCATATGGCGTCCACGTCCACTTGTAAGCTAGTGCGGTTCACCCCGGTAACGGCTAGCCCCAGAGGTCCAAACCATGCCAGTCCAAGTAAGCTAACGTAGGGGCCCTTAACTATCAGCAAGTCCAATTGTTGCTTTCGCCCTCGATATTGCACCCTGAAGGTCCCCACCCCCATAGTAGGGACCTTACGTTTCTGGAAGTCCCGGAGGGTGAATGGGGCCGGCCTTAGTTTGGGACCCCCATTAGGGCACAGTTCCCTTAATGTTCGGGCCGAGATTATGGATAGAGTTGAACCCGTGTCCAGCTCCATGCGGCATGGGGCTCCCTCCATCTGTACCTCTATATAAATTTTCTCTGTGCTGGGATGGGGCAACTGGAATACCTGGTAGTCCGTGATCTCTGTTGAGTTGCCTTGGTGCATGGTGCCGTGTGACCTGGGGCTCCTGGGTCGGTCATCTGATGCTTGTCGACGGGTGAGTCGAGCCCGACACACCCGGGCGATGTGTCCCAATTTTCTGCACTGCCTGCACTCTGCGTTGCGGAAACGACAGGTCCTCCTCTCGTGGTTCTCCCCGCAGCTTGCACAGTTCCCTCCTTCTCGTCGAGGCTGCTGTGGTGTGTGTGCTGCTTGAGTGCGCCGCTGTACTCGGTGTACTTCCTCCCTGTCAGATTCGGATTCGTCGGTGAGGTCTTCGTGGTAGACCCTCGGTTGGGATGGCGGGGCCGGTCGTGCCTCTTGCGTTGACCTCTCGGCGGCTTCGGTTGCCAGGGCTTCCTCCAGAGCAATCTGGAACGTGAGGTCTTTTTTGGCGTAGAGGCGTCGTTGCAACATCTCGTCCCTCAGGCCACCGACGAGGCGGTCACGAAGCATGTTCTCCAATTCTGAGAAGTTGCATAACCGGGCGGCTTGGCGGAGGGAGGTCACAAACCCAGTTATGGTTTCCCCCGGGGCTTGCCGCTTTGCGTAGAAGGCATTTCGGCAAGCTACCACTGAGGGCTGTGGCGAGAAGTGCTCCTTCAGCCGTTCCATTATTGTTTTGTAAGAGACGGTAGCGACATCTCTAGGTGCAAGGAGAGCCCGGGCGATTTCAAACGTCTCCTCTCCACAGACGCTGAAGAATGTCGCCCTCTTCATGGCATCGTTGGTGACTTCTTTCGCTTGCAGGAGGAAGTTGAAACGGGCGGCGTACCCTTCCCAGTCTCCTGATGCTGGTTTGAATGGCGAGAAGCTGCTGTTGGTTGCCATTCTGGGTTCCTTGGGTCCTGGAGCTGAAGCCTGGATGCACAGTGCGATGCAGCGGTGCAGCAGGTGGCGGTGCTGCGGTGCAGTGCGTGGTGGCGGTCAGCTCAGCAGGATCCCACCTTCGTCGCCAGTGAAATATACTCGGAGTCGAGAGTGAATTTCATGCTCTTTATTCAGCTCATAGTCATCAAGGAGGAGAAGAGAAGACGAATACTCTTTTCCCAAAACCATCTGCTTATATACATTATTTACACAATGGGCCTTGCGTGATTGGCTACTTCAGGGCTACACCTGTGGGCCAATTATATTGTGGATTGACTTCTGCCTGCAGCCTGATTGGCTGCTCCTACAGGCCAATCAGGTAGCAGATTCACTTCTGCCAGCCGCCTGATTGGCTGCTCCAGCAGGCCAATCCGGTTGCGGATTCACTTCCACCTGGAGTTGGATTGGGTAGCTCCCGCTGATTCTGAATCCTATTGTTCTAGGATTCAGCTCAGTACATAACAGGTAGAGTGGCTTTAGCGTTTCACAGCGATCTGGTATGGGGGAGAACGCCTGGCCATTATCAGCAACCATTTACCAGAACGTTTAAGTATGTGTATACCCATTTTCCTCTTCTGCAAAGGAGCTCAGCACTGCCAGGGGCCGAATAGTTCTGATAATCCAATAGTGCTGCAGGAATCAGAGCAGTCAGGTTTCAGCCTAACCTACTTCACAGGGTTGTTGTGGGGATTAAATGTGATGGGGGGCATGTGGGAGACCTTGAGCTTCTCGGAGAAAAAGGGGGGATATAAATACAATAAATAACATACCGGTAATTTTGTTTTATTTATTTTTTTGTGATACAAAACAAACAAATAAACAAGGAAAAGTACCTATAGCATCTCCACTTTCAGTTCACAGAGACTTTTTCACAGTTCGTTTACATTCGGTGTGAGACACTATTGACCTAGACAAAAGAGAGGGGGGAAGAGAGGCAGGCAGAGAGTTGGGGGAATGAAGCTCTTTTCATTCTGTCACATAGTATTTATGGGAGTCTCATGCCAGCATCTCGTGGGCAGGTCCTTTATTTATACAGAGGTACCTCGGTTTACAAACACAATTGGTTCCGGAAGTCTGTACTTAACCTGAAGCATACTTAACCTGAAGCGAACTTTCCCATTCAAAGTAAGTGGATTAATCCGTTCCAGACAGGTCCGCGGAGTACTTAAATTGAAAATACTCAAACCGAGGCGTACTTAAACCGAGGTATGACTGTATAGTTATTTGTTTTTACTGGCATTGTGAGAGATTGGGCGGTCTAGGGTTTTCAGTATGGTTTGTTTGTCTGTATGCATGATGGTGGGAGGGGCAGTTGTTGTGTCAGGTTAGCCATTTTGATTTGTATGCTGTTTGTGTGTGGGGGGTAGGTCAATGTCCTGTTGTGCTGTGTATGTGATAAGCCTCTACCAAAGGCGTCGTGGACATTGAAGAAGCACGAACTCAGGACGAAAGGGAGAAACGAGCTAAGAGGAAGGCACATTTGGCAAACCCTCACCGTGATTAACTCCCACCCGGAAACCTATGTCCCCACTGTGGAAGGGTGTCCAGATCCAGAATTGGCCTCCACAGTCACTTACGGACTCAAGACCACAACATTCATGGAAGACAATCTTACTCGGCTATGAGAGGAGGAGGAGGAGGAGGAGGAGGAGGAGGAGGAGGAGGAGGAGGAGGAGGAGGAAGAGGCATCCTCTTTTGCTTGTCCCCATGCTAGTTTAAGTTTGTTGGTTAACTTTTCTAGTAGGGCAGTTTACCACACACAATGATACCAGTGGTCTATGCTCATTCCTGATAGGTCCTTCCAGTGTCTAGTTACGATATGTCTAGCTGCTGAGAGAAAATGACTTATGAGTTTCTTGTCATGTGCATGTCCTGTAAGATGTTTTATAGGATGAAAGACCTGCTTTGGGGCAGAGTGTTGAAGGACATTGCCGTGTGGAGCAGCTAGCAAGGTCATTTACACACACACACCCAAGTGGAAAAATTTGTACATGCTAATGAAAGCTGTATGTGGTGATTTATGGGTCCATCTGCACGTTTAGCACATCTCACCACCATGTGGGAGACTGACTGGTTGACCAGTGTTCCAGCTCATTCCACTCTCCAGGCACTGCTGGCAGTTGATAGGCAACTTCAAGGTCTCTTCTGCTCTCCCTTAGGGTCTGTTATCTTTAGATTGAACTTGGACCAGACAGCCCTTCAAGCAGAGGACTCCTTCAAATATAGAGCTATGGTCTGCCAGCGCTTCAGATACCAGCTGTCATCTGTAAAGCTGGACACATAGTCACTCAGTCTAGGGCATGTATCTGTGGTGGGCTTGCTAGAGTGAGGGTGCCCCAGCAGATGCCTGAGGGTGCTGATGCTAGGCCTGATAACCTGTGATCGCCTGTAACAGAAAGTTGCCTGGAATGAGGAACACTTACAGATCTGGGAGCTCTCAGGCAGCAACACAAGACCGAACCTCTGGTGTCATCTGATTCGTAGGACCAGGGAGGCTCTAGTTTCTGATTTTCTGGGAAAGTTTCTCAGTCAGACTTGTCAGGGATAGATTTCCACCCTCATCCAAAGACCCCTTTTCTCAAAGTGCCCCCGAAAGACTCCTTTTAACATTTTCACCTCAATTGTCTCCCTCTTCAAACCATTGCAGCTTTGATTGTAAGCCGAGCCGTTTCTTACAATGAAGAGGGGAACCTCAACATGACAACGGGGAGCAAGCCGGACCTAGCAGCAAAGAAAGTCTCTTTGTACAGGTTTATTATCTGCTAAGAAATAAAGGTAATCTTCCCATCAAAGAATGTTAATCTTTTTAAACGTTAACATTTCCACCACCGCCCCTTAGTCCAAATATGTCTGCTCTCTCCTGTTTTAAGAGTTCAGAGATAACCGACCCGTCTTCGAATCTGTCTTTCCTCTTGAACAAATGGCAGATTGTCTCAGGAATGGAAGGAGAGAAGACTCAGGCGTTTTCTTCTTCTGGAGACGCAGCCTGTTATTGATGCTCGATCTCCCAGCCAATCTGGCTTCCCAGCCCAGTTAGGCAGCCTCAGAGACGCCTTCTCCTCAAAGCATTCCATCCTGCATTCCTTGCGAAGCGAGGAGACTCTCTCCAAGGTTCAAAAGCCTTGAGGGGAATGGAAGGCAGCGGGCCCTGCTGGGTGCTTGGCTGTCTTCTAGCCACCATTTTATTGCCCTCCCCTCTCAGAAACTGGAAGGGATGCCTGGAGCTGCTGGGGTCCGAACCTGAGAACTTATGCAGGCAAAGCAGGTGCTCCACCAATGATCTACAGCCCTTCCTCAATTAATTCATTCCCAAAGTGGGTGTTAAGGGTGGGCTGCAACTATAACGAGACATTAGAAAATGGCTGCAAATTACTGCATTGGTGCAAATGTTGCTGCTGTTGTTGTTGTTTTTGTTGTTATTTACTGAATTTATATACCGCCCTATACCCGGGGATCTCAGGGTGGTTCACAGAATAAAATCAAGATATAAAACCACAAAATACATAATAAAAAAACAACAACAACCCAATAGCCCCAGCCCCAGCCCCCCAAACAAAAATCATTTTAAAAGGGCATAGGATGTAAATCAGATCAACCAAAGGCCTGGTTAAAATGGAATGTTTTTGCTTGGCACCTAAAGGCGCCAGGCGAACCTCCCTGGGGAGAGCATTCCGCAGACGGGGAGCCACTGCAGAGAAGGCCCTGTTCTCACGTTGCCACCATCTGGACCTCTTGAGGAGGAGGCACACAAAGGAGGGCCTCAGAAGATGATCTCAGGGTCTGGGTAGGTTCATGTGGAAAGAGGTGGTCCTTGAGGTATTGCGGCCTGGAGCCGTTTAAGGCTTTATAGGTCAAAACCAGCACTTTGAATTGGGCCCAGAAACTAATTGGTAGCCAGTGCAGTAGGGGAGAGTGATCTTGCAAGTCCCATCAGCGGAAGCCTTGGGCAAGTACTTCTGCTTGTACAATGGTGCTTTCCTCCTCTACTACCCCTGTGTGCCCCCCAAATTCATACCATCCAACATTTCTCCAATGAAAATAGGAATGTCCTATTCCATTATTGTTATTCCCCACCCATCTGACTGGGATCCCCCAGCCACTCTGGGCAGCTTCCAATACACAGTGGTACCTCAGTTTACAAACTTAATCCATTCCGGAAGTCTGTTCTTAAACAAAAACCATTCTTAAACCAAGGCGTGCTTTCCCTAATGAGGCCTCCCGCTGCCAGTCCACCATTCAGATTCTGTTCTTAGAACGTGATAAAGTTCTCAAACCGGGACACTATTTCTGGTTTTGCGGAGTTTGTAAACCGAATCGTTCTTAAACCGGACGGTTCTTAAACCGATGTACCACTGTATATAAAATCATAATAAAACATTGAACATTAAAAAAACAACTTCCCTATACAGGACTGCCTTCAGATGTCTTCTAAAGGTTGGGTAGTTTACTTGTCTCCTTGGCTCGGGGGTTGCATAACTCCATCCGCTCCAACATTTCTACAATGAATATAGAGACGTCCTAAGGAAAAGCGGGACATTCCGGGATCAAATCCGAAACCAGGATGGCTCCTGTAAATCAGGGACTGTCCAAGGGAAATAGGGACACTGCAAATTGACACTGAAGAGAGGATGATTGTCGGGGGAAAGAGAGGAGGGATTGTTCCATTTTGCAAACTGAAATGTTTCCACTACGATCATAAGAACGTGGCATTGAATTCCTCCCAAAATTATTGAAAAATACCTGAACACCTGTGTGCACCTTGCATTTTTAATAATCATAGAATCATATAATCATAGAGTTGGAAGAGACCACAAGGGCCATCCAGTCCAACCCCCTGCCAAGCAGGAAACACCATCAAAGCATTCTTGACATATGCCTGTCAAGCCTCTGCTTAAAGACCTCCAAAGAAGGAGACTCCACCACACTCCTTGGTAGCAAATTCCACTGCCGAACAGCTCTTACTGTCAGGAAGTTCTTCCTAATGTTTAGGTGGAATCTTCTTTCTTGAAGTTTGAATCCATTGCTCCGTGTCCGCTTCTCTGGAGCAGCAGAAAACAATCTTTCTCCCTCCTCCATATGACATCCTTTCATATATTTGAACATGGCTATCATATCCCCCCTTAACCTTCTCTTCTCCAGGCTAAACATACCCAGCTCCCTAAGCCGTTCCTCATAAGGCATCGTTTCCAGGCCTTTGACCATTTTGGTTGCCCTCTTCTGGACACGTTCCAGCTTGTCAGTATCCTTCTTGAACTGTGGTGCCCAGAACTGGACACAGTACTCCGGGTGAGGTCTGACCAGAGCAGAATACAGTGGTACTATTACTTCCCTAGTTCTAGATGCTATACTCCTATTGATGCAGCCCAGAATTGCATTGGCTTTTTAGCTGCTGCATCACACTGTTGACTCATGTCAAGTTTGTGGTCTACCAAGGCTCCTAGATCCTTTCCACATGTACTGCTCTCAAGCCAGGTGTTCCCCATCCCGTATTCGTGCCTTTCATTTTTTTTTGCCCAAATCCATTTTAAGGGTACATACACTGGTCTTCTAGATGACTGAGAGCATTCATCATATCCTACTCTAAGTACAGTGGTACCTCAGGTTACAGACCCTTCAGGTTACAGACTCGGCTAACCCAGAAATAGTACCTTGGGTTAAGAACTTTGCTTCAGAATGAGAACAGAAATCACGCAGTGGCAGTGGGAGGCCCCATTAGCTAAAGTGGTACCTCAGGTTAAGAACAGTTTCAGGTTTAGGACGGCCCTCTGGAACGAATTAAGTTCTTAACCCAAGGTGCCACTGTAGTGTCATAGGCCTCAGCCAGCCAGAAGTGGACTTTGAAGCTACTATTCTATGGCACTTCATGCTGCAGCGGATAGTTTGCCAAGCCACTAATTAAGTTATTAACTTTGAGGCTGGACGAATTCCACCAAATTCAGTCACTTTGAGGCTGGCTGCACAAATGACAGTCTCAGCTCGGGAGCGTTCCCACAAATCACCAAGCAATCAATTAATCATCAATCACAGAGTGAATAAGTGGTTTGGGAAGTTCTCTGCGACGTTGAGATTAGCTAGGGAGGTGGTCAAATGAAAATCTGCAGATCAATATCGTGCACATTAATTTCAGATCTTTCACATAAGCAGCACCGAGTACATATGAGGTGCAAATAAATAACATAATTAAATTCAAAATCCACAGTTGGGAAATGCCTATATTTGGACCAACCAAAATGTCATAAGCTACTGAGTGAGGTTTTGAATTCTCCAGAACCATTCATCAGGCTGGGTATGACACAAACCGGGGAAATAAAGAACAAAAATGTTGGCTGGTTCATGTTGCCATTGCCATAGGCTCTGTGTTTAATGAACCCGAGCAAGGCTGATGGCTGACTTAGCACCCAGCTTGATGCAACCTCCTAGAATTCTACTTCTTCTGAAGGACTGCTACTTTGCCCAAAGCTGCTCTGCACATGCTCAGAGACATTGCTTCCAGAGCTAAGGTTTTGTAATCAAACTTAGCATTGCTGAGTGCAGCCTCTAATACAGGCTTCCTCAAACTCGGCCATCCAGATGTTTTTGGCCTACAAATCCCATGATCCCTAGCTAGCAGGGATGATGGAAATTGTAGTCTCAAAACATCTGGAGGGCCGAGTTTGAGGAAGCCTGCTCTAATAAATTCCTGGAGGTTGCAGCTTTGCAGGTATGTGCTGGGAAAATAGAAAGGGAACAGTAGTGGCAGGAGAAGTCAGCGGAACTGATTTATATTATCGCTACCAGCCTCATACCTGGGCATTGCTGGGGAATTCAAAGAAACCAAAACAAAAAATTGCCCAGTTTTGAAATTACCCGTAGTGATTGAAATCAGCACAGCTTTGAAAGGTTCGGCCTGCCATTTTAATTCAAAACTGTGTTCAGTTTTTTCCAAACAAAGAAGAAAACCTGGTCCTGGATCTCAGGAGCGATACTGTAAAAAATTTGGCTAACGTATCTGTTGTGTAGTGGGTCTTCAGTGATTTCAGCTCAGTGCAAATAAGAAAAGGAGGCAAGGATCTGGTACAACATCTCTTTACTTCAAAGAACAAGTAAGAGCCAGAACACAGGGAATGGGGAAAACTGGGACTTATATAGTAAGAGAGAACTAGCAGGGAAAAGATACATTTTGGCGGGAACCAATGGCAAGGATTCCCTCCAGTGTAAACCAATCCAGCAGCGGATCCAGATCCTGCACTCTGAACCAGCAAATGATATATGTTCCCGCTGGAGCTTATGCATTCAAATAAACTCTGCAATACAACACAATAAACTCTATATATTATATTACAATACATACTTGGCTGTGCTATTACTTTAATACACAACAGTATCTTAAGAGGTTTCCAAATGTGTGCCTGCTGGCTTGCAGGCTCTTTACAGCTTTCGGAGCACGCGTTGGAAACGGAAACCGCGGCTCTCCGAGACCTTCTCATTAGCAATCGTAGATGTCTGGGTCTGCAGTCATGTTTGGAAGAGCCCTCCTTTCATTTCAGGACGCCAAGAGGACTGATCAACAGTCACGACAGCTATGGGCAAAGTCCCAAGTATTTGATGTTGGGGCTTCTTTCTTTCTTCGTTCCTTTTCTCCTGCTTGGAAAGATCCCCTTTGAAACCATTTCAAAGATTCAGTTGGTGTTTCGTCACTGGGCATCTGTGACAGAACATGACGGGCTGAATCAGTAGCTTCTTTCACTAACTGCAGGCCCCTCTGTAGCAGCGGCACAAAAGTCGATGGAATCCTACATTGTGCTTGGAAGCTGGCTTTCAAAGCCAACGGAGGGAGCCAAAGTGGCAGCTTCGTACACCCCTATTAGCATCTCGATCAAGGCTCCCTTTTTAATCTCCAAAGTGGTACGTTCCGAGGGTACATACCCTGAAATGAGGCTCTGTATTAACTTGCTAGGTCACCTGGCTTGGGGAATCTGCTTCCCTTAATTCCACCGCTCCTTTGGGGGGATGCCGAACTGTTTCTGTGTGCTGAAAACGCTTTGCGAAATTAATCATGAATGACTTTGCTGTCCCAAGAGACCCATGTACAGTATTCATCTTCTCTTTCCCCTTGATGCACTCAGTGGCTGGGATTTTACACACAGGTCACGATAACTCAGGATATTGTATCTGTGCTCCTCAAATTGGGACTGTTAGCGGGTGGGCTGACTGGAGTCACGAACCCTTTTGAATCTTGTGGCTCCCTGTAGCGGAAGTTCACAGTTTCATCCGGATCTGCCATGAGAGACGGCGAAGTATTTTCGTCATCTCTCTTTGAATGAAACGTCCAACGAGGGCTGGACTTCTCTCTAGGCAACGCTGCTCCTTGTGCAGCTGACAGGGACTTTCCCTTTACTGCACAGAGCAGGCTGGAAAAAGCAAAGAGGCTTGAGCATGCTGTGTCAAACCAACAGCCCATTTCGTCATATAATTGTAAGAGCTGGACGGTACCCCGAGGGTCATCTAGTCCAACCCCCTGCAATGCAGGAATCTCAGTTAAAGCATCCATGACTGACGCCCACCCGACCTCCGCTTAAAAACCTCCAAAGGAGAGTCCACCACCTCCCGGAGGAGTCTGTTCCACTGTCAAACAGCTCTTACCGTCAGAAAGTTCTTCCTGATGTTTACTTGGAATCTCCTTTCTTGTAACTTGAAGCCATTGGTCTGGGTCCTACCCTCAGGAACAGCAGAAAACAAGCTCGCTCCATTTTCCTCTTTTCCCGTGTGACACACTTACAGGTGAAACTCGGAAAATTAGAATATGGTTGAAAAGTGCATTTATTTCAGTAACGCAACTTACTATTTTTTCTTTTTCTTTTAATTTTCACAAATGCTTTCTTTTGGAAATTCCACAGTAATAAAACAAATAGTTACAATAATACAAAAATAAATGTTGCTATTACATTTCATCAATTACATTCCATTTATAATTGACCCGCCTAATGACAAATAATTACAATTACAACAAACAAAGGCTTGGCATATCTTGCTTTGCATGTCATGCATCTTTCTCATATATTGGTTTCACCTTTTAAGTTGCGTTACTGAAATAAATGCATTTTTCAACCATATTCTAATTTTCCGAGTTTCACCTGTACAGTATGATATACTTTACTGGCCAGCCAAAGACCTCTGTGAGGTTGTTTTGCCAGCTGGACAGGAAAAGAAACCGCCACCACCACCACCCCATATCTGGATTGTCTCTCTCCATATGAACCAACCTGAGGCCCTTCTTCATGTGCCTCCTCCACAAGAGGTCTAGACGGCCTTTTCTGTGATGGATCCCTGTTTGTGGACTGCTCTTCCCATAGGGAGGCTCACCAGGCACCTTCATTATACAGTATATCTGTTTTTGTGCTTTTATATTGTAAACCACCCTGTGTTCCTCAGATGAAGGGTGGCATAGACATTTAATAATAATATATTGGTACCTCGGTTTAAGTACACAATTGGTTCCGGAAGTCTGTACTTAACCTGAAGCGAGCTTTCCCATTGAAAGTAATGGAAAGTGGATTAATCCATTCCAGACAGTCCGCAGAGTACTTAAACTGAAGCATACTTAACCTGAAGCGAGCTTTCCCATTGAAAGTAATGGAAAGTGGATTAATCCGTTCCAGACGGGTCCACGGAGTACTTAAACTGAAGCGTACTTAACCTGAAGCGAACTTTCCCATTGAAAGTAATGGAAAGTGGATTAAGCCGTCCCAGACGGATCTGTGGAGTAATTGGTTCTGGAAGTCCGTACTTAAACTGAAGCGTACTTAACCTGAAGCGAACTTTCCCATTGAAAGTAATGGAAAGTGGATTAATCCGTCCCAGATGGATCTGTGGAGTAATTGGTTCTGGAAGTCCGTACTTAAACTGAAGCGTACTTAACCTGAAGCGAACTTTCCCATTGAAAGTAATGGAAAGTGGATTAATCCGTTCCAGACGGGTTCGCGGAGTACTTAAACTGAAAGTACTCAAACTGAAGCGTACTTAAACCGAGGTATGACTGTAATAATAATAATAATAATAATAATAATAATAATAATAATAATACTGTTGCAAACGATTAAGTGGGGCCTAGGTGACAGGTGTGCATGCTAAATACACAAATCCTTACAAATAAAATAGGGTAACTGTCTGATGTAAAAGTTTAATAGATGTAAGGCTGGGTTGCCTTGGGAAAGATAAAGCGGCTAACAAATTTAACAGCAGCAGCAACAGCAGCAAGACCATTAAGTTGTGTACTAGTTGTGTACTCATCTCAGAGCTAATGCCTCCAGCAGCCACCAGATCAGAAGCCTGAGGATTTTTGCCAGGTCAGAGATTGCTGTTTTGGAAACAACAGGCAATTTTGTGGCTGCCTGAACTCATTCCCGATGGCCAAAATTAAGTATTGGGAAATCAGTGATTGCACAACGCGTCTCTTGAAAGAGCTGTCATTTTGATGGCCTCAGATGAAACCCTGCAGGCGCTTTCTGTTAATAAGTAGTTCCTGGGGCTGCAATGGATCATCTCTTACCATCAGTTATGTAGGGTTGGCTAAGAGGATCTGATGCCCATTTGTGTTCCGCTGCAGCACCACAGCTCCCCCCCCCCTTTTAAAAGTGATGAAGTGCATGACTCACTGTTATCACAATAAATATGGGGTTATAGAGTGGCTTCTCTCACATGCTGGGGCTGGCAAGTGAGTAATGCTGGGGAAATCCCTTCCAAAGTAAGTTCCAGGCATGGAGCTTCGCCTCCTTCATCCAAAAGGCAGGGCTGGGGATGTGGCTGCATGCCAGACTTGAGCTGAACTGAAATTTCCCAAAGGACGTTTCCTGAGGAAAATTCTGCCCCCTGCCCCAGCATACAAGAAGGCCACTTCAAAGAATTCTCTCCAGATGTTCTCCATCATATTTTGTTGGGGTGGGGGGGGTGCCATTCCCTTTCCCACCTGCAATGCCCCGGAACAAAGTTAGGCTGCATCCGCACCATCAATTTAAAGCCCAATTATACCACTTTAAACAGTCATGGCGTCCCTGCAAAGCATCCTGGGAGCTGTCATTTGCCGAGGGTACTGAGAGTTGTTAGTAGGCCCCTATTACCCTCACCAGAGTTCCCTGGGAAGAGGGTTTGACAGTTAAACCACTCTGGGATAAGAATGGTATAAGAATGCTTTAAATCTATAACGTAGATGGGGACTTGGTCCCAGCACATTGTGGAGGATGCAAAATGGTTGGCTGAGCTGTGCCAAGACAGTTGCTGCAATGACACCCAACCCCTCTCACCTCCACAAAATAATAATAATAATAATAATAATAATAATAATAATAATGAGAAAAGGAAGAAACTCTGCTGCTGCTATTGCTAAAGACTTTCTTCGCCACCTGGAGAGATTTGATGAAATGGTCCCTTGCTGCCCCAAATTGACCTGCCCAATAACAGCATGCAGAATTTTGAGAGACTATTTGTCCACAAAGCTCTGGGTCCAGCCTAATGTGGATTGCTTCAAAGCTTGTTCTGTCAGGGCCGGGCCTGTCCTTAGGCAGGGTGAGAGAGTATATCGCCTGAGTATTTGCTTTGGGAAGGCAAGTAAGAGGTCAGTTGTATCTTTCTGAAGGACATGGGATCAGATCAAGGCTTGCACCATAGCTGCCAAGTTCCGGCCTGAGAAATAAGGGACTGGACCGGAAGTAGCAGACCAGAAGTAGCGCTGCCGCCATTTTGGAACTGGGCAAAGCAGCATCAAAAGTCGCTTCTGAGCATGCTCCGCCCAGTTCCAAAATGGCCGCCGCGCCGGAATAAACCGGGGGGAAACAAAAAAAATCGTTTTTTCGGCTGGGGACAGCTGGAAAAACGGGGGTTTCCCGGGGAATACGGGAGACTTGGCAGCTATGGCTTGCACAGTGCTCAGTGCTGGTGAGACCCACACTCCTTAACTTGCCCAGAAGTGCCAATGCATATAAATTAGCAAGTGCAATCCCCACGCCCCCCAAATTTGTGCCATGGGCTTGTGCCCCAAGTCCTTTAAGTACCTAGCAATGCCTCTTCAGGGAGAAGTTTTCTGCCTTGGCGCATTCAAGCATGTAAACCAAGATGTCTCAAGGAGATTGATATTGACCCGTGGGGTTGATGGGATTCTGTAGGGCATGATTAAAGAGCTGGGCCAGGGTTGGACAAAAAATGATTAATAAATGTTGATAATGTGTTGGTATTTCTTGACTTTATTTCATTTACATTCCTAAGAATTTGGTTCAGGGTTGATGCCAACCCAACAAAGGGTCAAACGTTCGGAGAAATCTGACGTAAATCATCTCCATCTCTCACCAGTTTGAAGTGGTAATATCTGGGAGAAGCAATGCCACTTAATTTAGAACATTGAGCCACTATTGCTGCCACCTGCTTGCTTGCCAGAAAGACCCAATGAGCAGTGGCAGTTCCTCCCCCCCCCACCCACTGTTGTTTGCTTGCTCATCCCCTCTGGACCAGAGTATGAGGCAGATGAACAAGCTGTTTGCAGTCCATGCTGAAAGTCAAGAGGGTTCTCACCTGTGGTTCTGCTGCTCAGGACTGGGGCCACTCATGCTGATCCTTGATGCTAGTCTTGCTGAAGAATATGGTCAGGTTGCTCACCACAACAAGACAGTTTGAGCATATAACACCAAGCCTGGCCCGACTGCACGGGCTGCCATTCAGTTTCTGGGTCCAATTCAAAGAACTGGCGCTGACCGAGAAAGCCTTACATGGTTCAGGACCTTAGGACTGTCTCTCTCCGTACAAACCAACCCACACCTTATGCTAGTCTTCTAAGGTCCATCTCTGGGTCCTCTCTCCCCAAGAGGCTCGGAGGGTGACAACACAAGGGCGGGCCTTTTCTGTGGTGGCTCCCTGACTGTAGAATGCTCTCCCCAGAGAGGCTTCCCTGGTGCCATCATTAGTGTCAGGGGCCCACCACCAGGGGTCAGCAGAGAGCCCAGCTGAGTGGTGCCAGGGAAGACCCCAGCGAGATGGTGCAGGAGGAGAGGGATGCTGCCGGCTCAGAGCAGCCACAGGAGGCGTTGGGAGCATCAGAGTGCAATGTTGCGGAAGGGGAGGTTTCTGGGGAGAAGCAACTGAGCAGCTCAGGAGGGGAGGGGAAAGTGGTCCCTCCATCCCCCCCCAGTTATGCGGGGGGGGGGGGAGAGCACCGGGAGCAGAGGAGGAGATTTAGGGTGCCAAGGTTGCTTTGCTGGAGAAAGTCCTGCCGAGCAGCACTTCCGGATTCTGACTCGGACTGAACAGTCATGGACTCTTTAGCTCTGTCTTGTACATATGTATATAATAAAACTTTGTGAAAACCAGCCACGGCGTTTGGAGCTTCTTACTCGTGCGAAGCACCCAGGAGCCTTGATAATTAGGCACCAGGGAAAAACATCCATTTTTACCCAGGCCTTTGGCCATTAAAAATCTATGGCCTGTTAAAGCTGTGCGGGGGGGTGGGGGTGGGGTTTGGCGGTGCTTTTTTTTTTTTTTACTTTTATGCCATTTGTTATTAATGCATTTTTTATCACAGATGTGCCATGAAATGTGTTATTATTGTTGTACACAACCCTGGGATTTTTTAAAAAATAAATAAAGGGAGGTATATAAGCTGAATAAAATAAATAAATAATAATAATCATGTCCATGGATGGTTTGGGATGTAGCCATATGGAATTTTCTGTCTTTAAAAGAGCGGTTGGGGGAGTTTGTGACCTTTGAGATGTTGCCGGACTCCCAATTCCTATCATCCCTGGACAATGGCCATGCCACCTGGGACTGGTGGGAGTCCAGCAACAACTCAAGGGTCGCAGTTTCTCCAGCCTGCCTTTGAAAGATCTCATCATAGCTGCGTGTTTCCTCAGATGCTGAGGAGGCAATGGCCGGGGAGAATTTGTGGTGTGATAACGTCACACTCCCAAGGTCTCTCATTCTTCCACTTCCAGCTTCTAGTTGCTTAAGGAAGAACTTTTATGGCCGGGCTTAATTTTTGCCTTGAAATTGCATGGTTCCAAGGAGAATGCCTGGAATCTCTTGTTTACAGGCAAGGAGCAGAAGGTCAGGGTATTTATTATTCACTGGGTGAATAATACTATTGCTGCTCTCTGTATACTCCAGAATTATCACTTACCCAGCTGTTAATCCTCTCTGCTTCCAAAATCAGTTTCTCGTTTGTGTGCGCAGAGTAAACGTTAGCTAGCTTGCAGCTTTTAGCATTAAGTAAATTACCCCCCCCCCCACACACGGATGCTGTAATTTCGCATAAAGACACACACACACACACACACACACACACACAAAACCAAACACCCCCAATGAATCCTCTTCCAAATGATAAGATGCTTTTGGCCTTAAAACTCAGCAGTTAAGAATCTAATTGCTGCAATGCCTTCCAGGTCACTTCCTTCAACTGGTGGGTTGGAAACTCGCTGGTGTTTCACAGCCTGATCCAAGGTCGCTTGCCACAATCGCACCGCCATCAAACATAGGATAAAAGATTAAAAAAGGGGTCACCGAAAGCATGTTTGGGTTTAAAAGTACATCCTGGGTCTGGAAAGTTTGAGACTTCCTTTTCTAGGCAAATGGAGCTAGTTTGGACAATGCCCCTTTTCAAGGGTATGCAGAATTTAGATCAATTTGCTCCTTTGAACACCAACCAGAAATGCACAAAAATATGTAAGGATTTCAGTGGCTGTTGGGACTATGTGCTCTGGGGTCCATTTTAACACATTCAGGTGAGCTCTGTGCATTTCAAAATGGCGTATTATGAAATTCAAAAACAGGCAGATCTAACCCATGATTCTCTTTCCAGTTATGCTGCTTTAAAGATGCATTTTATTTTCGACTTCCTTTAGAAATGTTTTCTTTTGAAATATATTAGGGCTGCCATACGTCCATAATTTCTCAGACATAGCCGGGATTCGTCCACCAAAAATGGCATCTGGGTGGAATTTTCGAAAAGTGGCAAAATGTCCGGGCAGCCTATATTGGAAATGTTGATCTGTTGGGGAAACTTCGGGGTGTTTTTGTTTTGTTTTTTTGAGATTTTGCCAAAAGAAGAAAGCTCAACAATTTTTCTGTCCGGATTTTCACTTTTTGAAATATGGCAACCCTAAATACACACACACACACACACACGTATGTTAAATGTGCATTCTGTACTTGCAATCTTTAAAATAATACTTTAGTTTCTTGTTAACTATGTTGCTTTTTAATTTTTTTTTACTTTTTAAATGATTTTTTAATTCATTATGTTGCTCAGAATGTATACTTTATACTTTACTTTCTTCTCTAATGTTTTATTCTGGATTGTTTTTACTACCGTGTTTCTCTGAAAATAAGACACCGTCTTATATTTATTTTTCCTCAAAAAACACTCTATGGCTTATTTTCAGGGGATGTCTTATTTTTTTCCCCTCCATCTGCATTGCTGCAGCGCCTATCACTATGTCTTATTTTCAGGGTATGGCTTATACAGTGGTGCCTGGCTAGACAAAATTAAGTCTTTTCTTATAGCGAAAAATTCGTCTAGCGAATCCCATAGGAATGCATTGAATTTTTTTTGGCCCATAGGAACGCATTAATTGAATTTCAATGCATTCCTATGGGAAACTGCGATTCGCTAGACGAATTTTTCGTAAAACGCATTCGTCTAGCGAGGTAACCTCCGCTCGAAAAATACTTTCGTTTAGCGAAAATTTCGTTAAGCAGGGCATTCGTTAAGCGAGGCACCACTGTATTCCTTGAATGCTTAAAAATCCTGCTATGGCTTATTTTATGACTACGTCTTAAAATAGGAGAAACAGGGTATAAACCACTCTGAGATTTCCCCCCCCCATCCTTAAAAATATAAAGCAGTATAGTTCAGGCAACTCCTGCAGCCAAGTTCATGGCAAATGTATTGCTCTGCTTTCCTTTGGACTACATCAGCGTGGCCAAGAGGGAGGTCTTGTTGCCTGGGCAGCCCAGGACCTCCATACATATTGCCCAGGCTTGCAACCAAGGCAGGTCACTTTGATGCTGCTAACACAGCAGTTGGACTTCACCCCCAGAGGTGCACTCCATTGTCTCTCAACACAGATGGATGCCAACAAAATATAAATGAGTAGTAATAATAATAATAATAATAATAATAATAATAATAATAATGCTGACATGTAATGTATATACTATCCTCTATCTCCATAATAACCTCTTCGTTCATTTGAAAAGACTTGTGAGAGATGCGAAATAAGATTTTAACATCCTTGATTTATTAGGTTCTGAAACAATACACATTCACATCCTTTTGAATACAGTACATTTGGCACAGCAACAATGACTACAATGAAATAACCCTAACGAATGGCAAGAGATTCAAATTACAACCGTAGGAAAAAAATTCTGTACAAAGAAAGCCTCACAATAAAAAAATACCTCCCTGCTCCTCTAAAACGGAATACATTTCATATTTCCCCCCCAGAACTATTCTGGACATAATTTCAAAAGAAGTCTGTTTTTTGTTTTTAATTTTTAAAAAAGCTTTATTGGAGAGATAGCATTATTTTAATAATATGGAATTCCCTCCCGCCCACATGCACACTAAACGGTGTCTCTAAAAATAGAGATAGAGAAAAATATCCTGATTTATTTATTTTTTCAAATTTTTGTTTGCCATGGCATTTTGCACACATTTTGCACACATTTGAACAAAAAAAAGAGGGGTGGTGGAAAAGAAGCTTTACAGAAGAGGAAGAAATGTAACAGTGTGTTCATTTTAAATAAGTTCAAAGTTAACAGACAAAAACCTGCTAGTGTAAACCAAACTACTTGAATTGAATTCCTGCGTTGCAGAGGGTTGGACTAGATGACCCTTGGGTGTCCCTTCCAACTCTACAATGCTATGATTCTATGTATTCACTTGAAACTGACTCGAAGGCAGCATTCCCTGCACACAGCCAGGCTACTTAAACCCCACAAGCCTTCAATGCAGTTGTAGCCTTGCAAAACAACCTGGCGGCTTTAGAGGCTGATGCACCCACTATCAGAAGGTGCATTGAGACAGCGCAACCGGGTTCAAGTGAGAATTGCCATGCAGATGGAGGCCTGTATCACCCCAAATGCATTGGCAAACACCCACTGAATGAAGGGCATTTAATACCTGCACGGACCTCTCTTGCTGGGATGAGGCAGGCAGAGCACTCCCAAGATTGTAGCCGCAGTTTCTGCCTGTGTGAAGCTATTTGCTTTTCTGTTCAGCATCTTGAAGAAAGAAATGCAGGTGTTGGTTGGGGCTTCCTCCCCCTACCCCCTTCAAAAGGGACGAATGGCGGTTTGTGATTTTTCACACCAGGAACGAGGGAATCACACACTCCACAATTTTGCTTACGGGAAGCTTTGTGCAATGCCCGACTCCCTTTAAAAAGGTGTTGCTAATCCCCCGTTTTGTATAAAGGCCTCTCGTTCCAAACAAGCAGTATAGTGCGCTGTACTATAGTTTTCTCATTCTAGCCAGTCTTATGGGCAGCCTCTGGAGGCCACTTGCCCTACCTCCAAAGCCTCTGTTTGGTTCGCCTAAGGAAAAGACAACTCTAGCATTGTCAAAGTTCACGCTTTGGCTGGCCAAAGCTTAGCACGTGGCAGAAATACACAGGGCAGAAATATCACCACGCAGAAAATGAATGGGCAGTTCTACATGATCCCCCACCCCCACCCCAAATGAACATAAAATTAATGAGATGATATGACCTTTGTGACATCTCTGTGCTTCCACTCCGTGAGCTGGAGGGGTGGGGGGGGTCCTTTTTATTCCTGCCCCCTCCCCGTCCTGCTCCAGCCCTTAAGTTTTTTTGTGAAGATAAATTAAATTATTCTTAGAGGTTTGTTCCGTTACCACATCGGTAAGCTAGACAACACATGACCACGTAACTTGATTTAGCATATTTAATCATTTGAAACCATCAATATATATGTGTGTATATATATATAAATATACATTTATATTTATTTATATATAAACATACATATAAAACACTACACCTGAGTTTAAATACGAAAACAAACAAAAAGGAAAAAAACCACAGTGGAAAGGAATATAGCAATTGCTATGAACAGCCAGGTGCAAAACCGACGCTAACCTACCCTGCCTGTTTCAGAAGAATCCCCGGGACCAACTTTTCTCAGGCTATGTGTGCAGCGGGGGAGAATCCTTTTGTGCGGCTCCAGCCCACGATGTCACCAGTGATGCCTGCCGCTGCAGGAGCCCATGTCGAGCCTCCTCTTCAGGCCAGCTGCCCTGGCTCAAACTTGGGGCATGTGTGCTGTTTTCACTGGCTCTCCGGTGGGCCCCCTCCTCCGCCGATGGACTTACTTAGTGGCCTGAGCAGTGTGACGGGGTGGGGGTGGGGGGCTGAATGTGGCCGCCGTTTTCATTTCCCACAATGCCCTGGAGCGAAGCCCCATTATCAGGCGTATTGTGGGAAGTGAACGTGGCAGCTCAAGGCACTAAGCCATACTTTTTTTTTTTTAAAGAGAAAATAACAATGTAGGGGCCACTGCAGATGTCAGCAGTGGGCCCTGTCAGTTGCTCAAATATGACTGGTGCGAACATTATCGCTTTCCACAGGCGTGGGGTTCTTGTCACGTGGTCCAGAGCTCCTTGTGTTATTTGAGCGGGAGAGGGAAGGAGTCTCCACATGCCACAGAGACAGTACGAGAAAGTGGCCTGCGGAAGCCTGTGCTTCTGTCAATCATGGCCCTTCCCTTCCTCCCCACCCCCACCCCACCCCCACCTCTATCATTCCATATAGAGTTTAACTATACAGGAGATTTAGTACAGGTATACATATAGGTATACATCTTTCTTTCTTTTAATAATAGAAAACAAACAAATAAAGGGGGGGGAATCATCTGGGACAGTAACTCGAACCAATACACATACAGAGTATTGCACATGGACATATTCATAATTATTCTTTCATAGGCTAACTTTGTTTTTTGTGGGGTTTTTTTTTTTAATAATATGCCTGAACATGCAGCAGTTGATACCTCTATATTCATTGAATTCCACAGGCCTTGCAGTAAACACCTATATACAAAATCCTCATCTGTACAAAAGGCAAGAGAGAGAGAGAAAGAGAAGGAAAAACAATAAAGGAAAAAAGCTTCTTTGAGTGCCACTCTGCCAGTCACAAGTATATATAAATTCTGCAATTGGAAAATCCAAGTGCAACAAATAAAATTGGATTCCCTTAACTGCTCAATCAGTGTGTGTGTATGTACATAATATATATATATATATATATAGTATACACACCACTCAATGATACACGTACACACACGCACAACACAGGGTACTCCCAAAAATATAAGTACATAACACTGTCAGCAAATCTACAGGCGGTAACTTCACATTTGTTAATGTACTGTCCACATGAGTTACCTTATTTATTTTTTCAACGACTGCACAAGAAAATCCATTTACAACTCTTAGCAATGTCAGTTTCTGAATCTTGATCTTCAGTCTCTTGATACACATTTCACATAATGAATGGCTTTGCCTGGCTTTGTATTCTTCCTGTATAGCACAGTTTTTATACCAGATTATTTTTTTCTTCTTCTAAATATCAAAAACACACACAAAAGAACAGTAGCACTATTGGTCATGACCCAGCTGGACCCATAGTACAGTAGTACAGTATCATGTTATCCTTAATCCTTCCTCCTTCCTGTTTCTGCCCAGCCCTTAGCCAGGACCAGAAGCCCCACAATGCCTTGGGGCCAAACGAAATGCGCTGCCAAATGCGTCTTTGCATGCAGCACACCTTCTTATTTTTAAATGCAACCAGCAGCTGTTGGAGGGGCCAATAATTACTGAGGTCACAGATGGGGCTTAACCCTTTCTCTCCCTACTTGGAGTCCTGATGAAAACAGCTCCTCTGAAGTTGCTGTTTGCATTGGGAGGAAATGCAGCTGCTGGGTGCATTTATTTTTTCGAGTGCATGCGAAATGCAAAGACGTTTAGCTAGTTTGACCCTCAGCCACTACCTACTATGAGATGCTCATATGTATCGGCGATGCTAGCTCAAAGCAGCCCTCAAAGCAGCATTTGAACAGACAGCTCTAGCAACCTCTGCACATAGCCCTGAGGAGGGGAGGGCTTCTGCATCGACACATGGGCTTGTGGTGGGCTGCTCCTGGCTCAAGGCCAGCAGAGAAGGGACGGAGAGGGAAAAGGCTATGCACAAAGAACCATGCCCATTTTTCTTCCTTTGTAAAAGCCTGCAAAAGTAACACGCTGCTGTTAAAAGTAAAAGTAGAGTGGGGCATCACCCAGATTCAAAACAATGATTCCTTTTTAAAAAAACATCTTTCTTAAAATCCCCTTCACACCTGTCATTGCATCAATGACATGAATGATTCAGGTACCAGTTTCTAAAATAGTTTTCCTACAGAAGTAGTACACATCGGAGAAGCGGTAAGATTTGCAGAAAACCTATACTGCTTTATTAAAGCAGTTACAGGGTTTTTGGTTTTTTTGGATAATTTGCCCACTCTTTAGCCCTTTAACACCTGTCTATGAAGCATCTAAGTTTTGATTTTATGATTTAATAAAACATTTGTTTATTTGTTATTTGTTATTGTGTTTTTTTTTTAAAAAAACATTGTTTCGTATCTTGGGGTGGGGTGGGGTAGCAATTTTCCTGATACAATCTTCAAGACTTTCCATGGCAACTTTACCTGACCATTCTTATCAGTCCTTCAGTCAGGCAGTTTTTTTTTTTTTTTTACTTTGCAGAGAAGTGCGTCTTTGGGTGGTATTTATTTCAAGATCCATGGCAAAATATCTGTGTCTCATTCACTTATGGCTTTGTGGTAAGGCTTGGCAAGCAGCTCAAGGGTACAACCAGCAGAGAGGAGGAGGTAAAGGGAGATTTCACCCTTGCAAAAACCCTGCATTAGAGGGCCAAAAATGTTGCCGGGGACAGATTTCTGGAAGCACCTCGTAAGGAGCCGGATACAAGCCTGCCTTTTTCATGCAATCGTGCGCATGCTTAATTGGAGATAAACCCCACTGTGTGCAACAGGGTTTACTCCTAGGTTGAGCACACACTAAGAATCTTAGTACAGCTGTGGGAATTATGTAGCAACCATGCACATTATAGCCCCTTCATCCCTTACTGCACTGCTGGCCTCTGTTCTCAACAGCATTAACAAAGGAGCGGGGAAACCTCTGTCCAGGCTCCTTCACTGAGCTCAAGCTGGTAGTACTGTGGGCCGTAGATGCCCTTAGCACGCAATGAATGGCCTGGTTCTATCGAACTAGGGAGCCCAAAGCAGCAGAACTTTGAAGAGAAAGAAAGGGCATTGCCTTCTGCTTAGAATGCAACTCCTAAGCCTAAAAAGCAGAGGGTGTCCCACCAACCTCAGCCAGGCCCCCCCCCAACCTACAGGTGAAACTCGGAAAATTAGAATATCGTCGAAAAGTGCATTTATTTCAGTAACGCAACTTAAAAGGTGAAACCAATATATTAGATAGATGCATGACATGCAAAGCAAGATATGTCAAGCCTTTATTTGTTGTAATTGTAATGATTTGTCGTTAAGCGGGTCAATTATAAATGGAATGTAATTGATGAAATGTAATAGCAATGTTTGTTTTTGTATTATTGTAAGTATTTGTTTTATTACTGTGGGATTTCCAAAAGAAAGCATTTGTAAAAATTAAAAGAAAAAGAAAAAACAGTAAGTTGCATTACTGAAATAAATGCACTTTTCGACGATATTCTAATTTTCCGAGTTTCACCTGTACCTGTCTTCTTAACACACAAGGTGGCACTTGTCTGCCAGCTCCCCCTCTCCTTAGTCTCAGTGTTACCTTTGTAGAACTTGGCAGGGAGGAGGGGTGGGGGCAAAAGTATACTTGGTTGCCTCTGCCCATCACTGGCTGTGGCTCCACCTACTGCTGTCTGCGCTTTCCTGACTTCCGCCCACCAGCCACGGTTGAGCTTAAGAGGATCAAAGCTTGGAGATGAAATCTAGTTCCATGGGTCCCTCGCCCACAGCCAGTTCAGAACTGCAGTGACCTGAAGGTCTCTTTTCATTAAAAAGAAACGGAAGGGTATTTTTGCGAAAGGTGAATGGCTGATCTTTGAGCTGTCTGTCCGTATTTGAGGAATCGGCTTCCGACAGCTATGTTTTTGGGCACCGTGCTGCCATAGCAAATCCGATGGACCGATTCACATTCAGTTCAGGAAAGTCAACACAAGGCGACTTTATCTCCACCTATTGGTTTGGTTTGGATAGCTCAGCCGGGACAGCACGAGACCCTTAATCTCAGGGTCACGGGTTCAAGCCCCACCTTGGGCAAAAGATTGCAGGGGGTTGACCTAGGTGGTCCTCGTGGTCCCTTCCAACTCTACAATTCTATGATAGTTCCATAGGGGCCAGAAAGCAAATCTTAGTGTTCGTTTAGTACACTTGATAGGTGCGTGTGCCAGTGTGCGATGGGACAGTCATTTACCATGTCTTGGAAAACTGTTAGAAGGGGTGGAGAACCTCGTGCCTAGAAGTCAAACACAGCCCTCAAAGATTCTATTTGGCTCTCAGAAATCTCCTCATGTTAGTGGGAAGGGGAACCCTTCTAGTGACTTTTTTTAAAATCTCAAAAATGGCAGAATGAATTAGTTCTGCCAGGATAGCTCAGTCGGTAGAGCACAAGACTCTCAAGGTCATGGGTGTGAGCCCCACGTTGGGTGAAAGATTCCTGCACTGCAGGGGGTTGGACTAGATGACCCTCATGGTCCCCTTCCAACTCTACAATTCCATGATTTTATGAAGGTGCTAGATGAGGATGGGGGTAGGGAGAACAACAGAAAAGATCCCAAATTGAGGGGAGGGGGGAAAGCAGCAGCAAGAAACAACAGCAATGTGTTACCTTCACGAACTTCTGGCACAAAATATTTTGTGTTCCTTTGTGAGACGGAAATCGTGAGTGCCTCCAGCTCAAGGACGAAAGGAAAATAACAATAAATAGATAGACATAGTATAAAGTAAGGGTTATGGGCTCAAGGTCAGAGAAGTAGCTCTTGACTGGGTAGCGGGAAAACCCCTCTTGCAGTGTCAGTGAACTGGTGGCCCCAAATGGCGCAGCGGGGACTTCTTATGGCAGCAGCTCTTCCCCAAAATATGAGAAGCCTTTAAATTCTTCTTGGTTGATCTGCTTTATAATTGTCTCGTCCACTGCTGTTAATACTGGGTCTTCTCGTGTAAAGTCTTGATCAAAGTTATTTACATCCCTTTTGGTTTTCTGAGGAAGAAAAGCAAAAAATAAAAAAGGGGAGAGGAGATAAAGATGAGGAGTTCTTTCGTACCAAAAGCCCCAAACACAGAAAACCCAGGGTTTTTTTGGGGGGGGGGGAAGTGGGGTGAGGAAGGAAGCGGGGGTGAGGATGTTTTCGCTTGTTTGGCTTCTGAGATAAGCCAACAGATCCCTGAAATTACCATATGTGCATATATAAAACCACCAGGGGATAATGAAGATGACCAGACGAAATCACAGAAGCAAAGAATGGGTTTGGAGTAGGCCGGCTGGCCTCTTACAGGGAAATATCAAGAGCGATGACAACAGCAGATAGCTACAATTACGATATTATGCAGCAGCGGTTGCCGCTGTATATTTAGGCGGGCAGCTATGTTGTGATAAGTAAAGCATGAATTCAAATGTATCTTGCCTGCAAATGGCGTCACAGGATGAGACCACATATTGGGCATGAACAAGGAGGCAGGGGGAGCGGAACCCCAGAGCCTCCTTCTGAAGCCAAATGTTGGAAAACTCAGGACAGGCAGGCAGAAGGAAGGAATTCTTCACCCAGCTAAACCATGGAAGTTTTTAGCACACGATGCGTGGAGGGGGGCACCAACTTGGGGGGGCTTTAAAAGGGGATTAGGCAGCTTCACTGAGGATAAAGCTAATGATGGCTTCTGCTCATGTGCTGGACCCAGAAGCTGAACTTAGGGCAGAATGCTGCCGCACGATTGCTGACAGGAGAGAGAGCCGGCGCTGGTTGCCTGCTTGTGTTCTTGTTAGTATACAAACCCGTAACAGCTTGGGACTGGTTTACCTGTGAGAGCCCCTTGCCCCATAGAGCCTCACTTATCTGCTTCAATCTATGGAGCTGACAGGATTTTAGGTGCTGCATAATAATAATAATAATAATAATAATAATAATAATAATAATAATATATTTATACCCCGCCCATCTGGCCGGGTTCCCCCAGCCACTCTGGGCGGCTTCCAACAAAACATTAAAATACAGAAATCAAACATTAAAAGCTTCCTTAAACAGGGCTGCCTTGAGATGCCTTCTAAAGGTCTGGTAATTGTTGTTTTCTTTGACCTCTGGTGGGAGGGCATTCCACAGGGTGGGTGCCACTACCGAGAAGGCCCTCTGCCTGGTTCCCTGTAACTTGGCTTCTCGTAGTGAGGGAACCACCAGAAGGCCCTCGGTGCTGGACCTCAGTGTCCAGGCAGAATGATGGGGGTGGAGACGCTCCTTCAGGTATATTGGACCGAGGCCATTTAGGGCTTTAAAGGTCAACACCAACACTTTGAATTGTGCTCGGAAACGTACTGTGAGCCAATAATAGTCCACATTTATAAGAAACTGATCTTTTAGCATGGCAGCTACCACACTTGGGATCCATCTGCTTATTGACCCCGAGCAGGTGCCTTCACTATCCATACACGTAGAAGCTGTCGTGTGTTTTAATCTGGCTTTAATTTATCGTTGATTTTCATTCATATTTTTTATCATTTTAAATACTGGTTTTTAACAGGTTTTTTTAACTGAAAGTTTGTTTTATTCTTTTTGAAAAACACTTATGAGGTTTTATTACGAGTATGTAAAACACTTACGGGGTTCCCTCACTGCGAAAAGCGAAATTACAGGGAACCAGGCAGAGGGCCTTCTCGGCAGTGGCACCCACCCTGTGGAATGCCCTCCCACCAGAGGCCAAAGAAAACAACAATTACCAGACCTGTGGAACGCCCTCCCGTCGGATGTCAAGGAGATAAACTACACAACTTTTAGAGGACATCTGAAGGCAGCCCTGCATTGGGAAGTTTTTAAATGTCTGACATTTTATCATGTTTTTATACGCGTTGGAAGCCACCCAGAGTGGCTGGGGCAATCCGTTAAGATGTGTGGGGTATAAATAATGCTGTGAAATAGATAAATAACTCCCCAGTATTAGAGGCAACAGGCCTCTTGAAGACTGGTGAATGAGGACCACAAGCTGGAGAGGGACTATTGACTTCATGCCCTGTTTTTAGGGGATTCCTACAGGTATCATGTCTGCCACTGCGAGAAGAGGATGCTAGACCAGGTAGGCCTCAGGTCTGACCCAGCAGGGTTCTGGTTATGTTTTTGGAGTGTGGCTCCTATTCTCTACAATGAGGGTGACATTCTGACAAGCTGAATCTCACGAAACTGCCCTGAGATCTTTTGATGAAGGGTGGTGTATAAATCTAATGAATAAAAGTAAACAAATAAAACGCTTGGCCTTCTAATGTCCCCAAGGTGCTCCTGGGCAGTGGCTTCACCCAGCAATCACTTCTGCACTTCTGCAAATGGCTGGCTTGATGACTTCCATTGTGGTCGCTGCTAGACTTAACACTTCAGTCAGATCAGCACCAGCCATGGAGACGGGAGCCAGCAGGATGTTGCTTCAAAACCATACAACAGGCCAGCCATCTGTGAAATGCCTCCTGGCAAAGCCTTCCTTTCCTGGCAAAGACTCCCCACACCTCGCTTGTCTGTCTTGACTTGGTAAGGATACACAATGGCTACACACACACCATCCCATCAGAAAGCAAATTCCCTGTTACATTGCCATTGCTTGCAATGGAGCCCCATGGCCTCTTTGGCCACTGGGAACAATTTAAAATGGAAAGGAATGGGAGGGAAGGGAGCGTTGAGTGTTTTTCATACCAGTCTCACCCACCCTACCTATCTCTCCTTCCTAGTTTTACCATACCCTCCAACTCCCGGATTGAAAAATCTGGGATCAGTGGCGGCGTGGCACCGGAAGTTGCTTCTACGCATGTCCAGACATACGTAGAAGCGACTTCCGGTGCCAGGCTGCCTGTGTCTGCATGTCTGGGCACCAGAAATCGCTTCTGTCCAGACATGCGCAGACAGCTGCCGGGACATGGCCACCGGCAGCAGCTTTACGGGATATTTACGGGATATAATCAATTTGGGATAACAGCGGGAAACGGTAACAAAATACGGGGGTTTTCCGCGAAAAATGGGAGACTTGGCAGCTATGAGTTTTACCCTGCCAAAGCTTTGGATGTGCATTTGCTGACCAAGGTTCCTGATTTGCTAGGATCCCTTTCCTGGGTACCTTTAAAAAAACTTGTTGTGAACCTAACGCATCCCCCCCCCCAATGAAAAAAACCCTACATATTTTGCCAAAAAAAAATAGCAATTGCCTTATTTTGTTCTTAGTGGCGTTTGGGGATACACATATTTTCCTGTCCTATTTAGACAAGCAATGGGAGTATTTTGCAAGCTTGCATGGGTTTGATAACACTAGCATGAAATGACAAGAGCTTGTGACAACGGGTGTAAATATTGCTGCTTTTGCATCCTTCTAACATCAGTGGCATCCAGTGGTTACTGGGAATGAAATAGGGGGTGTCATCCAATTAAAGTCTCAGGAGTAGGAATGGGGAAGGTGAGGCCCTATAGATGTTGCCGGACTACAACTTCCAACATTCCTGATAGTGGCTGATAGTCCCACAATGTCTAGAGGTCACAGGCTGCCCATCCGTGCGGGATTTGATGAAGCAGAGAAATGCAGTTCTAGGGCTGGAATGAATTTGTGTGCAATGAACTTCCAAGTGAATTCCTCCAAATGAAATTTCTTTGCAGTTTTGGGATTATACACCCTGGTCACCGGTAGAGCACATGTGTGAGTTTGTCTCTCTGCATGAAACTTAGAAGTCCGTAGGGAAGGTGTGTGAATCACTCAACATCTCCTGTACATGCTGAGGGTTTTGTAAAAACTGCGCTACGAACTTTTAAACTGGCCTCCTGCTCTTATACCTTTTCACAGCAGCTTTCTCAGCTGTCATAAAGAGGAGGCAATGCCTCCTCTCCATGCTGCGCTAAGCTACTGTTGCTTCTGCAGATCAAGCTGCTGTTCGTGGAGCAGACCAGGATTGACTCTGGTCAATTCAATGCCAGCACAAAGTCAGAATGTCCTCCGCCATGGAGCATAGATTCATTAGCTAACTGTTACCTGCTACTGCTGCAGCACCTGTTAGAAGAGAAAAGAGGACTCCGCTGCCTCTTAGTGGCTGAAAAGAAACTGTAATACATGGGAAGAGTTTGAAGAATGCTCTTGCAGTGGAAGGAATTCAGTTCGCTTCCACTCTAGCCGCATCATTTGTGCACTCCTTTATTGGGGAGAACCCAGATGAAGTCGCTCTGCCTTTCTCTGCTGTTCCGCAGTCTTTCTAAAGACTAAATGCCAGTTGCTGAATGCCACTGCAGCATCCACCTCTTCGGTTTGGTCCAACCAAGACCTGCAGCAGCTCCTGGCTGGAGCAGCAGCTGGTGACGTAGGTAACTGGTGCAGGCCTGCCTCTCTACAGAGCTTGCCTTGCATTTTTCCTGGATGTTTCTCTTTCCCTGCAAAACAGCTAATTGTCCTATTACTTTTCAAAAAGCTTGCTGTTGTGTGTTTGACTTTGTTGCTGTTGTTCTGCTAAACTACGAGTCCACCAAGAAAATAATAATAACAACTCCATAGTCACACCTCTGCATTTAGCAATGCAGGCCTACCTGAAGCAGCAGGAAGAGGCACAGCCTAACTTCCAAAGATGGCCCTCCAAGCCTCTCTGCCTGGCCCTATGGACTCTCCCCAGGCCACACCCCTCACCGACCCTGGTTTGTATCCTCCTTGCATGATTTTGCCTGGCTGGAATGTGTCCTTGATCCCTGACAATGCCTTTTGCTTGCCTGTATAGAGGGTAGATCGCCGAAGAATTGATGCTTTTGAATTATGGTGCTGGAGGAGACTCTTGAGAGTCCCGTGGACTGCAAGAAGATCAAACCTATCCATTCTGAAGGAAATCAGCCCTGAGTGCTCACTGGAAGGACAGATCCTGAAGCTGAGGCTCCAATACTTTGGCCACCTCATGAGAAGAAAAGACTCCCTGGAAAAGACCCTGATGCTGGGAAAGATTGAGGACACAAGGAGAAGGGGACGATAGAGGATGAGATGGTTGGACAGTGTTCTCGAAGCTACGAACATGAGTCTGACCAAACTGCGGGAGGCAGTGGAAGACAGGAGTGTCTGGTGTGCTGTGGTCCATGGGGTCATGAAGAGTCGGACACGACTAAACAACAACAACAACATAGAGGGTAGAAGGGGGATTAATTACTCCGCCTACTTTTGTCTCTGGCCCCACCCACCACTAGCTTGTGGTATCTGGAAGGGATGGGGCCCTCAGGATGAAAAGGGTCTCCCCACCCTTGCTTTATATTAATCCTCCTTTGCAAACACCTCTCCTGCAAAGCGGTCTGCACCATCTCTCCGCAGTTCCCAGCAACTGCCTTTCAGCACCAACTGGCCAAGTCTGGGTTGCTTTTGGACCCTGCCTATGTAGAAGCCACCATGATACTATCAGCCATGCTGAGACCTTTTCCTCCCTCCTCCCACCTAGGATCAGACCTCAATACATCCTTATTTTTTACTTTATTTGAGAAGAGCAGGTGGGTGGGAAAACCAGAGGCAATAGGCAAAGGAGAAAATCGAAAGGCATGGCGTGAAGGTGGAGGTCAGAGATAAAATGATACAGTGAAGGTGGAAGTGAGGTTGAGAGAGGAGGAGGAGGAGGAGGAGGAGGTTGAGAGGCAGAGGGAGGGACAAAGGGATGTGGGGAACAGGATGGAGTGGGAAAGAGCTTTACTTAGGAGGAAGTAGTAGTAGTCTGGATTTGATATCCCGCTTTATCACTACCCGAAGGAGTCTCAAAGCGGCTAACATTCTCCTTTCCCTTCCTCCCCCACAACAAACACTCTGTGAGGTGAGTGAAGCTGAGAGACTTCAGAGAAGTGTGAATTTGCACCTCTTCTAATTCTAGCAAGCAAGCCATTTTCCTTAATGTAATGCGCTGGGTGTGTCATCTGCACTCATATAGATGCGCAGTTGCAGGCACACCTTCTTCTCCCATACGCATTTCTGCACACTTTTAAAATTTTATTTGGACAACAGCATCACAAAGTTTGGCTCATTTCTGGAAGAGTTAACGAGTTAGGCCTGCATTGAAATGCAATGCAAACTCGATTCCCCACCCCACACCCCACCCCAGTATCCGGAGGATACAGCTACACGGGTTTGCACATGACAAACAGCAGATTAGTCATGATGACTTGCCTGCCATGCTCACAAGCTCAAATTCTAGGCATTTATTTATTACATTTAAGCCCCACATTTCTTCAGATGGGCACCATCCATCCTTCCCTTCACCTCAGGAAGCAAAACAATTTGGGCTGGCTCTGCAGCGAAAATTAAACTTGGGGGCGTGAACAAAAGTTAATTTTTCAAAGAACCAAATGCACAACTTAGGGCCAAAATATCTGTGAATGCATTTACTTCCTCTGTTTTGGGCCTTAGCGATTGCCTTCCTAAATGCAGAACTGAGAACACTTGACCGCCCTTCCTTATCCTTCTCATGAAAGCGATCTGTTTTCAAGCCCTTTGTTGGGGCCCATCTGCTGAGCACAGCAAACAGGTCCAGCAGCATTTCTACTCCTTCTTAGCATTACTGTCTTAAGATTCCAGCCTTATAGGTGGTGCCTAGGTCATGGATAGGGGTGTTTTTTAAAGGCACGGCACCCCACAGCCAACTTTTTTCTCAGAGACTGTACGATGGCAAGCTGCAGAAGATGCAAAGCGCACTGGATGCTGAATGCCACAAATAACATCAGCAGAGTGTGGTCTTGTTTCAGAACATCCTTTCTTATTACACATTGTCTGCCACCAAAATTTCCAGTGCTGGTCTCCTGCAGCAAAAACAGCAGCAGCGGACATTCTGAAATGGCACCTCAAAATGGAGGCTCCAGTAGGAAACAGCTGATCAAGAAATTCAACTGTATCGCTTGCGGCCTGAATCACGATATTGTGTATTTATCCCACTGCATGTGCTAATCAGCTTCCCAATGCCAGGAGGTTTTGTTATCATCAACACTGCTCTATTAGGAACAAAGGAAACTCCAGGGTTTCAAATGGGTTGATTAACTGTCACAGAAACAAATATGCATAGGTTTTAGGCCTCTACATAACCATTACACTCTGCGTGTTTGGATTTTATTTCCCCCCTGACCTCACTCTTCACAATTCCCACCCCACTACACCCCACTGCCTGGGTAACAGTTCATGTGTCTGATGAAGTGGGCTTCATCAGTTTGCAACATCATAAATTTGCTGGGATTGTAGCCTGCTAAGTGAGACTCGGAGTAGACCTACTGAAATCAGCCTGTTGATTTTTAAGGAGTCATGTAGAGGATTGATTGCACGATAAGATTACGGAGGTAAGGGGAAAAAATGTTGCAAACTTTGTCAACATATTCTCTGGCCACAACAATGGTAGGATAGGAGTGGTGGCACTTGGCAAAAATCCCAGTTAAGGGAACATCCTCCTTCTTTAAAAAGGGTGGAGAGAAGGAACACCAGGGTGCTACAATTAAAACTAAATAAACACATCACTGTGCTTTGGAAATGAACATAAACAGTAATAATTATCCACCTGTGGCATTGGATGGCAGGAGCATACCCTCCAACTCCCAGTAAGAAAAATCCGGGATCAGCAGCGGCGTGGCACCGGAAGTCGCTTTTACGCATGTCCAGATGTGTAGAAGCAACTTCCGGCGCCAGCGCTGCCCAATTTCCGGTGCCCAGAGTGGCACCCGAAATTGGTTCTGCGCATGTCCAGACATGCGCAGAAGGAGCCTCCCTAGCAGGTAGGAAATCCGGGGCATTTACGGTATTTTTCTCTATTCAGGATAACAGACATGGGCAGAGTGGCACCCGAAATCGGTTCTGCGCATGTCCAGACATGCGCAGAAGGAACCTCCCTGGCAGGTAGGAAATCCGGGGGATTTACGGTATTTTTCTCTATTCAGGATAACAGCGGGAAATGGGTTTAAATATGGGGGTTTCCCGCGAAAAATGGGAGACTTGGCAGCTATGGGCAGGAGGTGTCCCCCCCCCCCCCCTAAATTCAAAAAGGATTTAAAAAAATGTAATTGGCCATGACCCCAAATCCATGTAATATAGGAACTCTGGTAATATGAACATATGGACTGTCCTCCAGACCTTCTCCATCAATAAAGGAAATGCTTCCTACGCATGCATGTACTGCCTGCTGAGCATGAAACTTCTTCGCAAAAGAGAATGGAGAAGACTAAATGTGAATGGAGCTCCAAGTAAGATCGGGAGCCCTCCTCCCCTGCATTTGCAGGTTTCTGATAACCTGCTCCTATTGCTCGGGGTGGGTTGCTTGGCCCCAGAATGATTCATTGTCCTTGAATACTGAAATCCCTTGAGGACAGTGTGTGTGTGTGCGTGTGTGCTTGCTGGTGCTCAATCAGGCCTTGATTCTCTACCATTCTGTTTTCCCCACTCACACCAGTTCCTCTGTGCCCCTGCTTCCGTCTGCTCTCGAGCCAAACCCTCGTGGTTGCCAACAACGTAGAGAAGCACATGATAGCAGCTGGAGCAAAACAGGCCCACCTGGCTTTCCCTTCTCTCCACTGTTAAGTAGATGCTAGAAAACATAAGCTATAGGCAAGTTCTATCATCCCTTTCCAATACACTGATCGGGACTGTTAACCCAACTGTGAGAAGGGACTTGGAGGTGTCAAGAGTCCTTAAGGGTGCGAAGGGAGGCAGGGGAGTCAATGAAAGAGTGTTTTCCAATGGTACGTGGGCCAAACTCCACTGCCCAAAGTTGATTTGAGCAGAATAACATTCCATGCAGACGCATGCACTACAGCCCCCTTGCGCCCCCCTCTGCTAAATGCCACTTGCCATGCACTGGGATGACTGAATGGAAATATATTATGAGACTGGAGAGGGACACCTTGCGTTTGCATATATTAGGCCTAGAAACAAACCTACCTGGGCATTTTCCCCACACTGTAGGCCTTACCTTAAAGAGGGACATTCACACTGAAGCAAACTTGGAAAGAGAGAACATTCACACAAAAATAAATTTACTCGGCCAGTAATTTCTGGTGTTCCCATTACTATTACTGTGCAGGACACTGCATTTTAAACAGGGACTTATTTATTTGCCAAACTGCAAAGTCATAATCCTGTACCTAGGATAGGTTCAGTAAGAAAGTGCATATGCAACATTATGACTTTTTTTAAAGCAGCGGAATAGGAAAAAGCCCTAGATAAAAATGCACAAATATTTGGGTTCCGTAGTTACAAGTTTTATTTTGTTGTCTTTTTAAAGAAAGCAAACACCAACATGGGAAATTTCCCTGGACCGTATCCAAATAAGCTATGCTCAGACTAAAACTCACTGGAGTTGATAGACCTAGGTGAGTCATGTTCATAGTTTTCAGTGGGTTTACTCTGAGCAGGGCTAGTATTGGATGCAAACCCACAGGTTTATTTATGTCTGAAATATTGCCTCCAGAAAGAAAGTCCCTCTTTAAGGATTCCAGCCACATTTCTTTGCAACCCGCTCTCTGCTGCAACATTTATTATTATAACCAACTGCCGATTTTTCTGCAGCAATCCACTGACCCATATTTATTATTATTAAATTTATGCAAGTGGGGCTGGCAACAAAACGTTGCAGTGTGGAGCTGCTTCTGCTTAGGGTTCCAGCCACTCCATTCCATTCCATTCCATTCCGCCTCCCTCCGGGTTTTCTGGCTCCTCCCTCTCAACAGTCAGTCAGCATTCCATGGCCACTGAGCATGCTCAGTTCCTTACTGGCCTGTTTTGGGCTCATCTTCTTAAGACTTTTTTTGTACTTCTAGAAAACCTGGGATTCTCCCAAGCCTGCTGATACCTTCTGAGGGGAGGTGGTGCTGGTTACATAAGCAATGGCGCTCATGGCCTGAACACCAGAAATTATGCCGCCTCATCTACCAAATGAGCTTGTACATTTGATATTTTTTTTTCATCTGCAAACAGAGGAACTGCTCACTCCAGTGCAGACTACTGGAAATCGTTACGTTTCACCCAGATTTCACGTATTTTTATGCATGCAGAAATGGACCTGGATAGTTTTCCAAGGCACCAGTAAAGATCTTGTGGAAAAATTAGTGACTATTTCCTCACTATAGAAGAAACCTTTTTGTACATTGGCTGCTGGCACTCAGCAGGAATGCGGACTGTCTATTTTTTTTGGGGGGGGGTATATTTTCCTAGTGATGGGGTTATTCAAATGGAAACTTTTGCTGCAGCACTATATTGAAAAATCTAACAAATCGCTGGCATCCTTAAGATAAGACTTAACAAAGAGCAAGAAAGCTACGAGGATGGATTTGAAGGAAATATAGCAACTTGGAAGAGGCAGGACTATGACAGCTGTTATTTCATCCAGGCAAGAGAGAAGGAGAAAAGGCAATTTTAGCATTGGAATGGGGCAGTCTGAAAAGTAGAAGGTTAGCAACCCACCTCGAAATGTCAATCACCTCTTTTAATAATATGCTAACAGCTCAGATCAGGTCCAATTGGCTTAGATCAAAATGCAGCCCATTGCCCACAGCTGACAGAATACCTTTTAAAAATGGACTTCGTGGTTTTACTGCCTCCCTCGGACTGTACAGATGTGGGTGGGTGGGTTGTCAAGCACTTAAGAGGTATCAGTTGGCAGTTGGTGGGGATGCATCCCATGGTAGCTTAGTTTTTTTTAATTTTAACAGAAAGATTATTGCTCCAAATCCAGAAAAAGTTAGCTGCGCTTAAGCCCCATTGAAATCAGAAGGGCAGATTAGTTGTTACTAATTTATATGTGCCCAATTAATTTCAGTGGGGAGTTAATATAATGACTAACTTTCTTTTGGATTTGAGCCACTGTCTGCTGAGATGTGTACACACACACACACACTCACACACACACACCCATGCCATATTTACTCGAATGTACATTAGATTTTATTGCAAGCTTGAAAAGCACCACTGGCATAGCAAATACTTTTTTGGTTTCTAGGGTTTTGAAAATTGAGGCGCACATTAGATTCAATGGTGCATTAGATTCGCGTAAATACACTATTGCGTTGCGCCTTACCATGTACAGTATGTGGCTTCAGAAACTGAGCTCCACTACGTACATACATCTCTGTGTGGGATCTCCCTGCCTCAATGTTTAGTCCCTAAATGTGAAGAATGATTGAGGGCGCCAGTGATCCCGTATACATTGCAGGTAAATGTGTCGGTAAAAACGTCTGAACTGAGATGGACCTCAGTTAGCCAAACAGGAAGACAAGACAAGACAAGAAGGAGGCATCTTCACATCAATAGGCCTGACTGGGCCATGTGGTACAGGTGTTCATACTCTTTGCACACACACTTTATGCTACTTGGCACATCCCCACTCCTAGCTCCTGCATACAGAAGCTTGGGAGCTAGAACAGGGAGTTGAACAGTACACAATCCCTTTGAAGCCTTTTAGGTCAGGTTTGCTTGCTGTTCCAAGCAAGTAGTCAACAGGCCACCTTTGTTGCTCCACTCTCACCTGAGCAAGGGGCAAGGTCTGCGGGCCAATTCACATGTCACATTTTGTGCATGGTAAAGAAGGGAAGGGTACCCAAAGAGCCGCTCCCACTCTTACTATGTTGAGTGTCAAAGAATCATACAGAAATGGTATCAGGTCCCATGGTATTTACTAACAGCATTAACCAACCCATGGTTGCTTTTTTCTTTATTTATTTTTAAAAAAGATTTCTTATTGTACAGAAACACCCGTGCTGTCGCTTTTTTCAAGTTGCATTTTCTACAATTCAGTTTCATTTGTTGTGAGGCATTAGTGTTACATACAATGTTAGGCGAGGAAGAAAAGAGGGGGAGAGGGGGGGAAAGGTGAGTGTGGTGGGGCTGGGTGGCTATGTTTGTGGTCTTCTACTTAGTGTATGTGTGGGGTTTTTGTGTCAGCGTTACTTGTATGACTTCTCTTACTATTTGCTTGTTGTGTTTCCTTGGTGGTGAGAGAGGTTGGGGTTGGTTTTCTTTGGGTAGCTGTAGTGAGATTTGTTTTTGTATGTGAGCAGGGTGTGTGCTTGCGTATTTCTGAATCAGGTTAGCCAGATTGATTTGTATGCTTTTGGTGGATTCTTGTTGTTGTCTTGTTGGGCTGTGATGATTATTATGTGATAAAAAGGGAGCCATACTGGGGTGAAGGCGTCTTCTTCTCTTTGTCCCTGTGTCAGTTTCTGTTTATTGGTTAGTTTTTCTAATAAGGCTGTTTCCTATACTATTTGGTACCATTGGTCCATGCTTACTTCTCACAGGTCTCTCCAGTGTCTAGTTATGGTGTTTCTGGCTGCTGAGAGTAGGTTATGAGTTCTTTATGATGTGAGTTGGCATTATTAGATTGGAAGATGTTTAGAATCATAGAATCATAAAGTTGGAGGAGACCACAAGGGCCATCCAGTCCAACTCCCTGCCAAGCAGGAAACACCATCAAAGCATTCCTGACAGATGGCTGTCAAGTCTCTGCTTAAAGACCTCCAAAGAAGGAGACTCCACCACACTCCTTGGCAGCAAATTCCACTGCCGAACAGCTCTTACTGTCAGGAAGTTCTTCCTAATGTTTACGTGGAATCTTCTTTCTTGTAGTTTGAATCCATTGCTCTGTGTCCGCTTCTCTGGAGCAGCAGAAAACAACCTTTCTCCCTCCTCTATATGGCATCCTTTTATATATTTGAATATGGCTATCATATCACTCCTTAACCTTCTCTTCTCCAGGCTAAACATACCCAGCTCCCTAAGCTGTTCCTCATAAAGTATCGTTTCCAGGCCTTTGACCATTTTGGTTGCCCTCCTTTGGACACGTTCAGTAGGGCTAACTCTGGGGCGACCTCTAATACTTGCTTAGTTATTTTGCATATTTCTTGTATGATTGCTGCCCAGAAGAGTTGGGTTTTGGGACATTCCCACTACATGTGGAGGTATGTTGAATCAACCCATGTTAAGCACTCGTATGTCTACTTGGCCTCAATGGAAAGCTGGAACAATGGGAATCATACAACACTGATTCTGAGCAAGTAGCATTGGCTGCCATTATGTTACCGGCCCAATTCAAGATGCTAACGTATAAACCCTAAATGACCTGCGCAATTCTTCTGGCCTGCATAGTGTCCAGTGTGTTAGCCTTACTGAAAGTGAAGGATGAAGAAATGGAACCTGCTCACGCAGCATAGGATTACACTGCTACTCCACGGATTAGCTTTAAGGATTCTCTCTCTCTCTCTCTTTTTACTCAATCTGGTTCCCTAGAACTGGTCTTAATCCCCTCCCTGTAGAATACAATGTCACTCCCAAGACTTGAACGGCTCCCAAGTCTGCAAATCATGCACAGCTATCTTGTCTGAATAAGTAACGGCAGGGAATGGCTTTCAATGGGACCCAGAAACTGGCCAGAGGCCAGCTGACAACATACCTTTTCACACATGGAAAAGCCTTGTTAACTCTTTAAATATGATATCCAGAGCAGTGGTTGTGTTGTAGGGAGACTGAAATGGAGCCAGAAAGACAGAGAGCAAGAGAGCTCATAGACTGCAAGGACCCCAGCAGGTGTACAATGTATTCCATGTTCCCCGTGGGGTACATTTCAGTGGAGATCAGGCCAACCCATGTCAGAGCTGGAAAAGATGCCTCCTTGCAATGTAGCCCTTTGCTTTCTTCTATAGGACTGAATAACAGCATATATATATATATATATATATATATATATATATATATATATGAATTATTATTAAGTAATTGGGAACAAGTCCCACCCTGATTTGGCAAGCCTTCTCCTAGTTCCCAATTAATTTGCCCCTTCCAAGCTGCCTTGCCAATTGCAGCTTATTTAGGAATGAATGGAAGCCACTGAGAACTGGGTCTGCGCCTAATTAAATTCTAACCTGATTTTTGGTCACCCTAGATCAGGGTTTCCTAAACTTGGGGCTCCAGCTGTTTTTGGACTACAACTCCCATCATCCCTAGCTAGCAGGGCCGGTGATGAGGGGAACTGTAGTCCAAAAACAGCTGGAGACCCAAGTTTGGGAAACCTTGCCCTAGAACAACATTTTGCTACTGACAGCTTTGGCACTTATTATTTCTGATTCCTCCTTCCGGCCAGCCACTCCTGGTCAAAGGTGAACCATAGCCACTCCTGCCTCTGGCCACTGCCTACAGGTCAACTTTGATAATGGCCTACGTGCTTTGGGGTCATGGGCTAGCCCAGACATCCCCTACCTGCGGCCCTCCAGATGTTTTGGCCTACAACTCCCATGATCCCTAGCTAACAGGATCAGTGGTCAGGGATGATGGGAGTTGTAGTCCAAAACATCTGGAGGGCCGAAGGTTGTGGATGCCTGGGCTAGCCTCACTCCCTCCCCAGCCATTTTGTCGTTTTTCTTTGGTGTCAAAATGTTCCACCCTGGACAAAAGCCCTTCCTTGTATGCTATCTCATGGAGATGCTCAGTGGAAGATTCAGTGAGATGCATAAATGACCCGGGCCTACATTTAGAATGCATACCCAGTGGAGACAGGGAACTATCAAAAGTTATATTCTCCAACAGAGAGGCAGCCACTCCTGACTGCATTCCAGCTCAGCCGCAAAAGAGATGCATGGCACATCCAAGTCTGTGTAACCCTTTTCTCCTCCCCTGGCAGGGCTGGAGTCAGTGCTATGACTTAAGTATTGTTATTAATAATAATAATGAGGAATTGTGCAAGAGGGAAAATAAAAGAATGCATGGATAGTAGCCAGGGAATGACGTGCCTCATCTGACGCTTGCATAGGAAAAAATAGGGAACAATTGCAGGGAAATGAAAGTGAGTTCACTTGGAGCTCTGAGTTTAGCTCCTGCTCCCCACCCCCGAAAGTTTTTCATGAAGTTGGGGGGCCAGTGTGCATGAGAAAAGAACAGAATGAGCAGAGGTGCTCACAGTTAAATGGCATCAGCATTCAGTACTTGGACAAATAAAATAAACGGTTCAGAATTCAAACTGGGTGTAAAAAAATAAAAGGAAAGAACTTAGTATAATTTTGGGGGGTGGGGCTTCATAGCTGCATTTATCTTAGCCTGTTTTGTATATTATGTACTGACTTTGTATAAAGATTTTACTGTGTACTACTTAGATGCATCAGCTTGAAGCAATAAATAAAGTAGCAGGTAAATAAATAAGTGATATGCATTGCTCTAGTCTCTCATCACTCAACACTACGTGATTCTCATCTGAAGGTAAAAATGCTTCCCATTGTGTGAAACTGGGCGATATGCAAAAGAGATGAATCTGGGTGACTTAGTCACCCAAGTTATCTCTTGATATTGCTCCACATTTGATGATCATGCATGTATCAGCTCCCTATTTGGAAGATTTTTTTTTAAAAAAAAGACAATATTGGGCATGCACTCAGTTGCCAAGGGTATTTAAAGGACCATATATTAATGCTCTCAGCCTCAGCATAGCAACAGAATGGGTGGCAGGCTTTACTGCATTACAGAGTCTACCAAGGTCTCCAGGGGAAGACGGCTCAAGCACCAGGTGGCAAAAAAATTAATCCTCCGAGGTCCCGTTTTCAAGGCATTAGAAGCTAGCTGATTAGTTGAGCCACTCCATCATATATCCAGAAAATTGCAACGCACTGAGGGAAGCCTGAAGTTTTCCAAGGCTTGTTTTTTTGAAGAAGGGACATGGTGCAAAAACATCCCCCTGAGGAATACTGGGACACAGAGTCAAAACACGAGACTCAACACAGGCAGAACCTACTGCCATCAAGGATTAAACTTCCAGACAGTGCATACATTTTCAGCGTCCAAATTGAAAAAAAATATAAAAAAAGAAAAAGAAAAAAGAAAATTTGTTCAGGGAGGAAAGAAATAATAATTTCTTCTGTTTTGTGTAGAGATGTTTGCTTTAAAACATTCTTAAATATTCTCGCAGTGGAAATCCCATATGTATGCCTACTCAAATGGATGATCATAACGAAGTCTTCTTAGGCTTCTTTTACATTCATCTTTATTTATATATACTTGTTCAGATTAATGCTCGGTCAGTACATGGCGACCTTTGCTGTGCTTTCAGTGATGATATTATAAGCGGCAGTGGGAAATGATGGCCGATCACTTCAAAACCAAGAACAATGATTTTAGATTGTTAGGCTATCAAGTGAGGCAAATTATAACCCAGGTGATTTAATCTGTGGACTCACTTTAGAAGAGTTTGGATTTGATACCCCGCTTTATGACTACTCTAAGGAGTCTCAAAGCAGCTAACAATCTCCTTTTCCCTTCCTCCCCCACAACAAACACTCTGTGAGGTGAGTGAGGCTGAGAGACTTCAGAGAAGTGTGACTAGCCCAAGGTCACCCAGCAGCTGCATGTGGAGGAGCAGGGAATCGAACCCGGTTCACCAGATTACGAGTCCACCGCTCTTAACCACTACACCACACTGGCTTTAAAATAATTGATTCTGTTAGTTCTTGTGTCTGTAAGAAATACATCACGACCATTTTCACATTCAGCATATGATAAGCGAACCTGAGACTTACCTTGGAAGAAACCAACCACCTTAGCATGGTTGCTACCTGGGCTTTCTACTCTACTGCAGCATTGCAGTGCAATTCTATACATTTCTACTCTGAAGTATGGCCCACTGAGTTTAATGGGACCTACTTCCAGGTAAATCTGTATAGGATTAGAGTCTTGCAATTATAAAGGACACCAATAAACTTTGATATATTTTCAACCAAGGTCTCTTGCACAGTCAAAGCACTACTTACAATCCGAGGCTTGAAGGGCGGCTTGATTTTCCTTTGCTCTAGAAGAACCCAGTCAATCTCCTTAAAGAAAGGGTGTTGCTTAATCGCATCTTCGCCGTTCTGAGATGCCACACAGCCAAGTCGCTTATTTGGATTTTTTGTCATGAACTAGAGGAGAAACAAAAGGTACCAAACATTTGTTGCAGAGTGGGAAGTTGCACCGATAAAGCAACAAAGAGCAACAAGTTCTTGGATAGCTCAGTTGGTTAGAGTGTGGGGCTGACAACACCAGGGCTGCAGGTTTGATCCCTGTAAGGGACAGCTGCATATTCCTGCATTGCAGGGGGTTGGACTAGATGATCCTGAGGGTCCATTCCTACTCTATGATTCTTTCTTTCTGAGTCAAGGGGTCAAGAAAGCAGAGAAGGCCCACAAAAATATTCAGTCTGAGCTGCTCTTTCTGCTGCCTCAATCAGAAACCACCACATCCTTTTACTCCCTGTTGGGTACCAACGAAGGGTAGGCTAGCAGGAGACCTCTTTCAAATAAGTCTCCATCATACATAATAAGACCACTGAAGACACTACCTGGCAATGGACCAAATCCCAGCTATCAGATTAGTGTACCTGTTTTCAAGCACCCATTTGTTGCATGCACATGTTGAATTTTAAGGTCTAAAAGTTTAATGCCTGAAGCCGTGAAAAGAAAGATGTATGGCCGAGAATAAGCTACTTTGTTGTAGCACTGAAAATAAGCCACCTTCCCCTTCTGTCTGGCAAAACTTCTATGTAACTTGCTGCGGCATGGTGCTTTGCATGTAGAAGGTCCCAGGTTTAATACCCCAAAATTCATCCCTCTGGTTAAGGAGCTGAGCTCTCCAGGCAGATTGTAAGGTCCTCATTTTAGGAACACAGGAAACAGCTTTTTACCAAATCGGGCCACTGGCTCATCTAACTCAGGGCAAGACTTATCATCATCATCATTGGCCATCAACTGATACATAAATAAGCTAGTCCCTGTCTATTCTGATTGGCAGCAGCTTTCAAAGGTTTCAGGTGGATATATTGATCTCAGCTGTACTGTGTGGGATCCTTTATCCCAGGCATGGGGAATCTGACTCTACAGATGTTGTTAGACTACAAATCCCATCATTCCTGACATTGGCCATGCTGGCTGGGGCTGAGGGGAGTTGGAGCCAAACACCCATCTGGAGAGCCAGAGGTTCCCCATCCTGTTCAACCAGAGATTCTGGGGTTTGAGCCTGGGATATTCTGCATGCAATAGATATAAAGCTATGGCTTCACCTTCCTCATATTATTCTCATTTTGAAGGGAAGCAAGCCTAAGCCTTAGGAAAAAACAAAAACAAAAATGGTTTTGAATTCCCAGAAGTCACAAGATATTTAAACATTTTTAAAAATAACTTCAGGGCTGTGTGCACTGTCAAGAAGCCTCTGCAGCAAAATGGGATTTCTGCCAACAAGGATTTTAGTTTGGGTTTGGAGAAATTAAATTCCAGGTTCTCATAGTTTTTGATTTCAAAGCATCTGGGGTTGCTGAGATTATAAAACGTTTCTGGAAAATAGAAATAAACTGCACAGAAAATCAGCTGAATAGAAAGCAAAGCCCATTCTGCAAAAGCTGCTAAAAGAAATGCTTTTCAATGACTTAATAAGACTCTGATTTACAGTGCCTGACGAACAAAACGCATGTCTAACAGTACAATGCGAGGAAACAAAGCGTTCCAAAGCTAATCCCTTGCTAATTTTCGGCAGTCAAGTACATAGACGCCCCTTCATTTCCTCTGTTCCTGCTCCTCTGTTAACTGCATGCTGTTAAAGTACAAGATGAAGAACACAAGTTTCAAACACAAAGCTAAGCCTAAACCTTTTTTTCCCCCTGGGATGTGGGGTGGGGAGAGCTAAATGCAAAAGGCCAGAATCCTTCATATGTGCTGTGCAAGATGTAACTCTACCAACCCATGCTTTTTGTTCTGGGTTTCACTTAGCACATCCTGTTAGTGGGAGCCCTGTGCAAGGACTTCCACTTGTGCAAAAGGAATTTCTCTCATTTCCTCCCACGACTACAGCGCCCCCTGAAACTGGTTCAGTGGGTGGGGAGAAGAGACGGCACTGCTCCATCCGACAAGCAAAAATGCTTGTGCAGAGAGAATGTTAGTACTGTAATAGCGTAAAAGTGAATGCCACCCATAGGATGGGGTTTTTCCAGACCCCCATAAAATCAGGGGGAGTTAGGGATACTTCAAATGGTTACAGCCCCTTATTGAGGTCATCCAAGGTTCCTCGGGGGGGACACGGACGGGACAGCATTCTATGCAACAAGCATAATGTTTGCCAATAGTTTGGCATGCATGTGAAGTTTTTATGCCAGTCATTGGGTGGATAGAAGGGTCTTTGGTGGGCTCCACGTGGGGAGCTGAAACTTCTCTTTGAAGCAGCGTTGCTTCATTTTTGGCCAAAATTTGCCTGCATTTCTTGCCACAACTTTTTTTTAATTAAAGAAATGGGTTAGCAGCTTTGTGGCCTAAGGCATGGCATCCAAGGTTGTTAGCATTCTAGGTCAAGATGCCCAAGTACTTGGAGCAGAAGCGATGAGAAGCAGGGAGGACAGTAGGGTAGAAGAAGCAGCTGAACAGCTGAGACAGAAGCAAAGGGAAAGGTTGGGGTTCTAGAGACCCCCAGGACTAGGGTGCCTGGGGTTCCTTCCTTCCTAGAACCCAGTGTGTGCTGGTAATATTCACTTTCTAGATTAAAATGCCTGCACTTTTTCTGATGAGCAGCCACAGTAGGGATTTTGTGTCTGACCTACAGGGCTCCTTGTAGGAACCTGTTGGTACTCAACACTCAGAATGAATGATAGACCTGGCTAAGCTATTTGGTGGAGAAACAGTAGTTTAAAGGTAAAGGTAAAGGGACTCCTGACCATTAGGTCCAGCCGTGTATGACTCTGGGGTTGCGGCGCTCATCTCGCGTTATTGGCCGAGGGAGCCGGCGTACAGCTTCCGGGTCATGTGGCCAGCATGACTAAGCCACTTCTGGTGAACCAGAGCAGCACACGGAAACGCCGTTTACCTTCCCGCCGTAGCGGTACCTATTTATCTACTTGCACTGCGTGCTTTCGAAATGCTAGATTGGCAGGAGCTGGGACCGAACAACGGGAGTTCACCCCGTCACAGGGATTCGAACCACCAACCTTCTGATCAGCAAGCCCTAGGCTGTGTGGTTTAACCCACAGCGCCACCCGGGTCCCTAATTGTATAATAGCTATCTTTAATTGTGTCAGGAAGCTCTCAATGTCTGGTGCATCTTGTGTTGGTTATATTCCGTTGGAAGCTACCCAGAGTGACTGGGGCAACCCAGTCAGATAGATGGGATTCAACAAATTTTATTCTTATTCTTGAATTGGTTTGTTGCTTCTGGTTTAACTTTGCACTTTTATCTTGAATTTTTATCTTGCAAACCACCCTGAGATCTTTTGATGAAGGGTGGTATATAATAATAATAGTAATAGTAATAAAAATAATGTTATTACCTTTAAATTAAATGAATTTTGCACAGAGGATACACAATCCTATGCAGGCTTACTTGGGAGTTAAGTCCCACCGAAATCAACAGGCCCTATTTCCAAGTCAATGTGGCTAGGATCCATATGCCAGTGACGCGTTCCAGTGTTTTGGATCAGGGCCCAAAGCAAACCTGCAGGCTGAGTTTCTTTAATTACATAACCCTTCCCCTACCGTAAGGCCATTTAGTCTGCTTGCGTTTTCCTTTTCCCTGAAACATGATTCTCAAGTGCATGCATTGATGCAGCACACAGAACACAAAGAACACAAACATTTTGTCCCTTTCCCACAAGAAGCGTAATTCATTCCAGACCCCCTTATACGGACAGTAGCACTCTGAACTGCAGTTGAACTCCCAGTGGTGGCTGCTCTTAAATTGCTGTAGTGAAAAGGGAGGGGGAGCATAGCTGCCAAGTTTTCCCTTTTCTCGCGAGGAAGCCTATTCAGCATAAGGGAAAATCCCTTTAAAAAAGGGATAACTTGGCAGCTATGAGGGGGAGTCAAATTTAATAAGGAAGAGCAGGAGAGAGAGAGAGAGAGAGAGAGAGAGAGAAAGGGACAGTCTCTTACAGCTTTCAAAATGCTAACAGCTTCTTTGCTAAGCCACACTGGATATAGCACATCATCATGCAGGATGGATTCAAAGAGGTCGTCTTCATTGTCAGCTTCGAAGGGGGGTTGGCCAGCCATCATTTCGTACATAAGGACACCCAGCGCCCACCAATCGACCGAGGGACCGTATTCCAATTCCTGAAGAATCTGTTATGGAAATTGGGAAAGAAAGAAATAAATGCGTTGAGAGCCTGAGAGAAGCATGCTGCCCCTTAGAACAACTGTGAAGTCCAAGGCCCATTGGGAACACGACATATGCCATACATTATCTTTTCAACAAAAGCAATACTCTATTTGTGCACATGTATAACAAGGAGCCTTGGGCTTGAACACTAGCAGGTAAAAGGAGCTTTGTCAGTGGCATCGCACAGTATTTCAAAGGTGTGGGACCCAGCCCCATGACAACATTTGCATAATATTGGCACATGCTAATTTATATGTATATATGCCTCTGCCCAGCTGAAGATGGTGAGTGACTGGGGCTCACCAACAACTGTGCATTGCTTACAGGGAGGCTGGGTGCGGTGCAAAGTTTAAAACAAACACTTTTTTAAGTTTTAAAAAATGGAGAGAGATGGATGCTCTCCTAGGGAGGCTTGCCTTGCACCAACTTTTATCTATTTTTAGGCACCAGGCAAAACCTTTCCTTTTTCACCCAGGGTTTTAGCCCTTAATTTGAAGGGTTTCAAGAACTTGTGGCCTCTTTTAATGGGGCACAATCTATAATAAGAACAATGTAGGGTAATTGGGGCCTGGCACAGCCTCCAAGAATGCCCTTGAGATTCCACCTCCTGCTCTTTACACGGTGTGATCAAGCTTATCTCGTTTTCCACATTCCCCACCCATCCCAAAGTAGCAGGATGAAGTTATATTCCATGGCACTTGATAACATACCTGCCAAGTTCCGGCCTGAGAAATAAGGGACTGGACCGGAAGTAGCGCTGCCGCCATTTTGGAACTGGGCGGAACATGCTCAGAAGCGACTTTTGATGCTGCTCCGCCCTGTTCCAAAATGGCCACCGCACCAGAAGTCGCGCTGCAGCCATTTTGGAACTGGGCAAAGCAGCATCAAAAGTCGCTTCTGAGCATGCTCCGCCCAGTTCCAAAATGGCCCCCGCGCCAGAATAAACCGGGGGGAAACAAAAAAAATCCGTTTTTTTCGGCTGGGGACAGCTGGAAAAACGGGGGTTTCCTGGGGAATACGGGAGACTTGGCAGCTATGCTTGATAAGGAAAAGAGTTAAACGATGGAATTACAGTTTACAAGCATTCTGTTCCTAGTATAATAGAAAATTCAATTTGTTTCTTTTTCCTTTATATTTTAAATAAAAAAAGAGAGCATATATTACATTCTTTGAGGTGGCTTATCCACGTGGCGCAACTGACCAGTTATCTCCATGTGGTCAATCTCTGGCTCATGCGTGCCAATGCAACACAGAGATATTCCTGCGTCAGCTAGAAGTCAACATGTACCTGGGATTGTAGTGGTGCCTACAACCCCAGTTGCTCTGACAACGTGCCGCAGAAATCATTGGAAAGGCTGCAATCCCATCATGGCTGATGGCAAGGGTAACCCCAGGTTTCTGTGAGACTGTCCTCCCAGTCACCAAAATGCAGAACCCCCCTGAATGGTTGCATGGAGGGAACTGGGCAAACTGATCCTTTGTGCTCAAGCCAGCATTATGGAAGACACTTCCCCAGACTTTTAGACATGAACTGCGATACCTCTGGAGCTATGTAGTCCGGCGTTCCACAAAAGGTAGTAGTCGTTACTCCATTCAAGATCCCTTCCTTACACATCCCAAAGTCAGCCAGTTTGCAGTGACCTTCTGCATCCAGAAGAATATTGTCCAGTTTCAGGTCCCTTGAATAATAAAGAAGCAGGAGGGTCATTCTGTCATGAAATTCTACTCAGAGCAGATTCCAATGTAAAGTTAGCAGAGTAAAAACTTTAACACGTTGCAGGATTCCCAAAAATAGACCAGAGGCAATTATATTTCATCCAGCAGAGCTTTACTGCTTGTTGTTGTTTAGCAGTCACGAAATTAAAAGACGCCTGCTTCTTGGGAGAAAAGCAATGACAAACCTAGACAGCATCTTAAAAAGCAGAGACATCACCTTGCCGACAAAGGTCCGTATAGTTAAAGCTATGGTTTTCCCAGTAGTGATGTATGGAAGTGAGAGCTGGACCATAAAGAAGGCTGATCGCCGAAGAATTGATGCTTTTGAATTCTGGTGCTGGAGGAGACTCTTGAGAGTCCCATGGACTGCAAGAAGATCAAACCTATCCATTCTGAAGGAAATCAGCCCTGAGTGCTCACTGGAAGGACAGATCGTGAAGCTGAGGCTCCAATACTTTGGCCACCTCATGAGAAGAGAAGAATCCTTGGAAAAGACCCTGATGTTGGGAAAGATGGAGGGCACTAGGAGAAGGGGACGACAGAGGACGAGATGGTTGGACAGTGTTCTCGAAGCTATGAACATGAGTTTGACCAAACTGTGGGAGGCAGTGCAAGACAGGAGTGCCTGGCGTGCTATGGACCATGGGGTCACGAAGAGTCGGACACGACTAAACGACTAAACAACAACACACTGTAAATAAATAGCACAATAAACATCTTTAAAGACACAGAGAAGCTTCCACAACCCTCTTGGATTAATTAGAATAGGAAAGATCTCTTCACATCAGATCAATACTAAGAAATGCAAACTGACATATTCCACCTTAGTAGAAGTCAAGTTTCTTTCATTGTTTAGAAAACTCAGGATAGTTTATTCTCATTTGTTTAGATCATGAGTGGGGAATCACCTTCAGCAGTTCATGGGTCACTTCTGGGCAAACTCCAAGAGTTTGGCACACTGGCACCACGCTAAACGGAGCCCAATTCTCAAGTGAGCAATGTAATCAGGGTAAATTGGGACTCTGCTTATGACAATGTCCTTGCAAAAAAAACCCCTAAAGGATCCTTATCACCTCTGGAAAAAACCCTACCCTGTCCCTCAATCCCATGTTAATTTGAGTGAAAAGGGAAAAAAAAATCTGTTAACACCTTGCAGGGTTAGACTTTAATGAGGTATGGGGTTAGGAGCAGAGCTTATTGGAACCTGCTCAAAAGGAACAGCCAACTTTCTCACTAACTGACTCTCTTAGTAAACAACTGCTGGGCTGAGGAACACATCCATCTTCCCTTTTACTGGTTTCACTTTACTAATGCCAATCTGCCTTTAAATCAGATCTTTCTCAAAGATACAATGCTGGGTAATTTAGAGGACAACTATTAAATCTCAGTGTTTTTTTTTTTGTGGTCTTAGCTTGGAGACCAAAAGAGGGGTCAGCCCAAAACTAGGGAAGGCGAATTCTATTCACAATGTATTAACCCATGAAAACAAACAGCTTGACCAGGAAAACTCCTGGCTTGTGAGAACGAAACAGTGATGTATTAGGCTGTATTTCTTCAAAACTAGTTTGCTAATGTCTTGCATCTGGAGGATTCAGTCAATTTAAATGACTGAGTGCTGTACATTTTCTTTTTGGGGTGGGTTGGGGCAGGGAAAGAACAGAATGAGCTAGGCCTCAAATACCTATCACCACATAAACGATGTGCAAGCAGGGCTGAGGAGAGGTCTATACAGTAACCTTGATATTGGTTGGCAGTGAGAAACCGTTTCTGGCAGGGAACTGTTCTGCCAAGTGTAAGTGAGCCAAAAATGGGCGCAGATTGATGCCCTCTCTCACATGCACACTTTCTCTCACACAGAAACAGGCATTCACACACATTGATGTGTGTGGTTTGGACAACCTTTTTCCTGGCCTCCTAAACTGTGGCTTATGGAACCGGGAATGTGCGTTAGGATAGGCCAATTTTAGATCTCCCAGTTTCTCTTCTTTCCAATCATAAATATGGTCCTCCACACTTTTGCGGCGATTAAAAACATATATCAGCCATTTAGTGTGAATTTCTTCTAATAAACACATTTTTATATGCAGTTTGACTAATGTCCATATTTTTGCAACCAATTTTTCAACCAATGTAATGCATTTTTTCATATTTTCAACAATACATTCAATTACATTGTTTCATATGCCCAGCTTCTTCCAATATTGCACAGATTTCTTTATATATATGTGTGTGTGTGTGTGTGTGTGAAACTGCAATATTGATGCATCTACAATTTTTGGTAATGTATTATTTTATTTTTAAGATTTGTGCCTGAACTCTCCATTCAAGTTTTCAGAGTGGCTTACAAAAAAAAAATGTTAAAAACAAAACAAAACCCAAATAATACAAATTATATGAATCCAATTTTTCTACCAAATGCATGGGATCCTGTCATGTGGGATGACTTCTTGGTGGATTTCTAATCCAATTGCATTTCTAGATTTCAAGTCAGTCTGCTTTGTACCAAATTATTCCTTTGGTAGCTCCTCTGTCCCAGCAAGCCTGCTGAGTTTAAAACCGTGTAAGATTCCTTTCTCCAAGCTTTGCCCTTAAAAGAAAGAATGCCACTTGTCCTTTTTTACTAACCAGAAAAATATTATGACGGTAAACTGTTATGCAATTTTTATAAAACAGATAAAATAAACACTTTAGAATAGAGGCAGTGAGGTGTAAATTAAAGCTTTTTTACTATGCATGGTCTTAATCCGTCCATGCAAAACCGCTAGCAAGCTTTACCTGGAAAAAAAAGCCGCATGTTGAAAGATGCTGAAAGGATGGTATGGCACTCTTACATTTTAGTCAGATGAAGAATTATGGTTGAATGCTTGAAAAATGAGGTCATCGTGTCCTCAGAGGCCAAGTTTATCTATAGACATATTGTTGTTGAGTTTTGCATTCGTATCAATTGACAAGGTGAATTTGACTTATCAAATAGCACATTGCTTATTTTGTTCAGGTGCTTTCAAGTTCAGGTATGGATAAAATGCCAGGTTAGCGTGTCTTGCAAATGAATTGAAGACTAATGAAACTGGTTTCCAGGAGCGAGATTATGGAGACTGGAGTATCCAGTTCCTTTGCCCACGTTTGCCTTTCCCCCACTCACACTGGAAAAAGAAGTATTGAAATACTTATCCCACATCTTATTCAATTACTCTAAAAAACACACAAGATATAACATGGTCAGTAATTTTAAGAATAGATGGCACTGTACATGTGTGAAACATAGGTGTTCTTATTTAATAAAGAGGATCTATACTGGCTCCCAGTAAGTTTCCAAGCATAAGCGCAAGTGCTGGTGCTGACCTTTAAAGCCCTAAATAGCCCCAGTCTTGTATACTTGGAAGAAGCGTCTCCACCGCCATCGTTCTGCCTGGACACTGAGGTCCAGCTCCAAGGGTCTTCTAGCGGTTCCCTCACTGCGAAAAGTGAAGTTACTCAGTATTCATGCCCACCCTCCCACCAGATGACAAACTGATAAACAACCATATGTCTTTTAGAAGACATCTGAAGTTTTTAATGTTTGGTGTTTTTTTTTGTTTTTTTTTATATTTTGCTGGCTGCTGCCCGGAGTGGGTGGGGCAACCCGGTCAGATGGGTGGCAAACAAACAAACAAACAAAAATAATAAACAGAGGAGGGGTACCAAACTGAAACCCATCTGGATCTAGGAATTATTTATTAATCATTTAGGAATTAGGCCCTCCATCGCAACTGCATTGGTGCAGATTCAAGAGAATTAATGCTATGTGATGCAACTTGAGGGAGTTTCACTGAAACTGGCCACAAGCTCCATTTAGACACACAGTACATACTCAGCTGAAAAGTTACTGTGCTACTGGAAAACTTTCATGAGCAGGTTGGTTGCTCTTCCCAGTATTTTCAAACCATGTCAGAGCACTCAGGTCGAACCTTCTCAGCTCACAGTGATGCTGATGCTAGGTGGATCTACCCAACCCACATTTTCCCAGATTTGATTTTACCACGTGAATCTGCTTTTCTTAAGTCCAGTTTAGCACTTGTAAGTGATGGGACTTCCAAGGAACTTCTTCAGAAAAATATTTGTGGTTAGGTAATTGTGATGAGATAATTGGGACTGCTTTTTTTGTCTGAAACGCAGAAATGCTCCAGGATTTTGGCAAGGTGGTCCAATTTTCACGACCGACAGAAATAAAACAAGAAGATTGCTCGTCGTTGATCATCTTGCCAGACCTGAAGAGGACTTCATGGGCAGCATATATCTAAAACATCACACAAATATTATAACCTACTGCACACACATTGCTCAAGATATTTAAGAAATATTGTAAGGGTGACTGCACAGGGATGTTGCAGAGCCAGGGCACCGACCGCTTAGGGAGGAAGCTGAAAGGGCATCACTCCTTCCGGTGCAGGAAGTAAGGAGAGCGCCGCAATGCAGGTCAAGGGGCCGCCGTTTTGGGGTGCCGAGACTAGTTTGCTGGCGTAGGAACAGACGTACGCCATTGCCGGATTCTGATTCGGGATGAGAGGTCATGTTTTAAGCTGTCTCTGGTGCTGGAGGAGACTCTTGAGAGTCCCATGGCCTGCAAGAAGATCAAACCTATCCATTCTGAAGGAAATCAGCCCTGAGTGCTCACTGGAAGGACAGATCGTGAAGCTGAGGCTCCAATACTTTGGCCACCTCATGAGAAGAGAAGACTCCCCGGAAAAGACCCTGATATTGGGAAAGATGGAGGGCACAAGGAGAAGAGGACGACAGAGAACGAGATGGTTGGACAGTGTTCTCGAAGCTACGAACATGAGTTTGACCAAACTGCGGGAGGCAGTGGAAGACAGGAGTGCCTGGCGTGCTCTGGTCCATGGGGTCACGAAGAGTCAGACACGACTAAACGACTAAACAACAACACACTGTAAATAAATAGCACAATAAACATCTTTGAAGACAAACTGGACTCAGGCGGAGTTACTCTAGAGTAGCCACGACGATTGACAAATATCAAATGGAATTCTACTTAGGGGTAACCTTAGGGGTGGGTTGATAGGAATTAACTAATGCCACCTTCTCAAACCACCCTTCCATGAAGTACTGGACCCACTACAAAAGAGTGGCTTACAGCCCACCATAAGAGTCACATAGTAGAAGGTATCAGAAGTTGCTAAGAGGCCCATCAGAACTGATAGGGTTACACTCCCCCTGTGTCTAGTTCCTGCTTCAGATTATATATCAAGGTCCCCAAGAGAGCAACATCCCTGTGTGACAGCGCCAGCCAGCCAGCCAATCCTTTCCCCCATGTTTGAAAATTCCAAGCACACAAGGTTAGAGGTGGGTCAAGTCCCACAAATTAAAAATTCCCAGCGTTTGGTAGGTATCTGTTGGTATTCTGTGAATATCCCAGAGGAAGACAGGATTAACTTTTCTTTTCTTTTTGAAGGATAGATTTCTCAGCTGTGTTCTCAAGGGTGTACTTGAAGGGGAGAAGCAAGTAGCTTTTAGCTGTACAACATCCCTCCATCCTCAACAAGTTTCCATTGCAGAAGGATAGACTTTAGGAGGACTCTGTAATGGGAAGTCTTTCCACAGGCAAATTCATACAGATTGCTGTTCTATAACAACAGGTTTTTGTATTATTTATGGAATTTATGTATGTGTGAAATGATATATCAAGTATGTTTACCTACTTAAGCTTTCTTTCTTATCATTTAAAGCAGCTGCAGGGGGGTCTCTGGCATTTACTAGGTGCTGGGAGACAAGGTTTGCAGAACCCACACCATTCTCTCAATCTAAATGCCCCACACAAGTTGCTAATATTACCAGTTTGGGGAAATGCAAGTAGCTGTAGTTTTTCTTCCTGTGCAGCTAAAAGCAGCAGTGTGAGTGTGGGGAAGGACACTGACTGGAAAAAAGAATAATAGATGGAAAGCATTAAAGACCCTTCCACCACTGATGCTGCTCTGGTCAAAATTGGGGCCTTCTGCCACTAGTTTAACACTCTCCCCCCCCCCCCAAACGGGGAGATCTGGAGATCTTCGCAGAGAATAGAGGGACAAAAGCATTTTACTACATCCTCATTGCAACAAGGTCACCATCCCAATGTGTGGTAACAGAAATGCTTAGCAATGGCTCAAAAACAGCTACTGATGCCCACCAATTGTAGTCTAGAACAGAGTAGAGGACAACATCACATGGAAACCAATGTTCTGAAAGGAAGTCTCTCTTCTTGCAGCCAGTCTCACCTATGGTCTTTCTTAGTGACTAGTTTCCAAGGAGGTTACTTTGAAAGTAGGTGCTGGGAGCCCAATACCACTACTAATTACTACTACTACTACTACTACTACTACTACTACTACTTATTACCTACCCTCCAGCCTAAGTTCCAATGGTGGATGGCAACATTAAAAACCATTTTAAAACTTGCAATTGTGGAGGGGGTTATTATTTTCATTTTGTACTCTGTAGTTTTAGACTGTACTTTTATGCTGTGAACTGCCTTAGATTTTCAGATGAAGGGCAGTACAGTATGCTGTTGCTGTTGTTGTTGTTGTTGGTGGTGGTGGTGATGATGATATGCAATCACAAAATATAGGATGGGTTCTGAAAATATAGACCTCAGGAGTCAAAGGCCATTGCTCTCTCCAAACTCCATTTTTTTCTGGACTGGCAACTCAGGCCAATCCTCTCAGGAGGTTAGATTTGAGAGTGTCAACTGATGACTTCTGAATGGTAAGAATAGCTAACAGAACCAGTGGTCAGGGATGATGGGAGCTGTAGTCCCAAAACATACGGAGGGCTGAGTTTGCCTATGCCTGCCCTAATATATGTGTTTTTGTAAAGAGGGCCACTTTGTCAGCAGCTGAGAAATTAGCTACTTTTGTCTCCCCCTCTCCTTAAACATTTCCAACCCCGCAGCTCAGCAGGCAAACTCATACCTAAAAACTTATTCCTGTGTTTCCTTATTTCCTCTTCCCTCCCAATCCACTCTCCTTTTGTGCTGTGTCTTTTTAGATGGCAAGCCTCAGGGCAGGCTCTGCCCCTTGTCTGCATTGATCTGCGAACTGCTCTGGGAGCTTCTCCTTTTTTGGGGGCTCAAGAGCAGGATATAATTTCCGTAACTGAATAAATGAATAACATCTATATGTTCCAACCCAGCGAGATAGTACAAGCTTGTGTGGTTGCCCCACCCCCACCCAGCCCTTTTTAGTAAAGTGGAACAACTAAAGAATCTAAAATAATTAACTTTTTAAACAGAAGATAAATGCTGTTTCCATACTTCCTCTCTGCGGCATTAGTTTGCTGTTGTTATCTGACAGAAAGCCTTGGTCCCCTTCCTACAAACTCTGCAGGAAAACGGCTGCCCCTTCAGGAATGTAAACTTGGCATGCTTTTCGGCTGGTTTCTGACTGTCTCTCTTTCTCATGGTAACAAAAGGCCTACCCCACTATCCCACTGCTAAGGTCAAGGCTCTGCTTACATTGTACAGGTGACCATTCATGAAGAGAACTTCTTCACGTTCTTCCAGTGAAATTATTTTCACCTTTCCAATAAGCCTTTAGCTCAGTAGGGGCTAAGTTCTGTGAGCTGGGAAAACCCTAGTTCAAATTCCACCTAGGATAGTTCAGATGTACAGTGGTACCTCGACTTACGAAGGCTTCGACTTCCGAAGAATTCGACTTCCGAAGTCGAAGCCTCCGGAAGGCCCCCCGGCGTGCGCGCCCGGAGTGCGCGTTCTGTGCATGCGCAGAAGTGCGAAATCGCGCTTCGTGCATGAGCTGTAGCGGCGCTTCGACATCCGAAGACTTCGACTTGCGAAGACGACCGCGGAACGGATCGTCTTCGTAAGTCGAGGTACCACTGTAGTGGCCAAACCATGGTTTAGTCAACATGTCTGAATTCCCCATCCCTTATGTTTTCAGCATTGATCATGATTATAGTCCTGGGTGGGGAGCCTTTTTTCATGATCTGCCTCACAGGCCAAATTTCACAGATGGGGGCGTGGCTTCTACCCACCTGTCAATCACTAGACATCACAAATGATGTCAAATAATTTGGTGCTCTGGAGTTTCTTGGAGGGCTTCCACTGTGGCTGCCCCCTTTCTGTGGAACAGCATTCCTGTCAAAATACAACAGGTGCCCACTATCCTTATTTCCAAGAAAACAATTGAAGACACTTTTTTCCCAAGAAGCATTTTCCAGCTGAAAGAAAAGGTATTTGCTGTAGATGTTGATTTTTTAAACTATCTTTAGTAATTTCTTTGTTCAGTTTTAAAAGCCATTTTAACTGTTTTGTGATATGTATGCAAATCTTCAGTTTTACTTTCTCTGCAACTCAAAGAGAAGCCGTACATCTAAACAGTGTCAGTATTTGCCTAGCTCCTTCTAACGTTGGAATAGGTTGTGCAGGAGACGCATATGTAAAAGGAGATTCCTGAACCAAGAAGTAAATAATGATTAGTCACTGGTGCAAGTGTAATGCTGAACGGTGATTAACTTTGGAAACGAATTTGCAAGGAGAGGAGGAGGAGGAGGAGGGAGAGAATAGAGCGTGAGAGTCTGCAAGGCACTCCCAATTTTTCTAATGTGGTTTAGAAACTGGGAAATGTTCTGCCTGCCTTAGACCTCAATCATGCTATGCTGGATACCAATAGAGAGTATTCAACTCATGCCTTCTGCAGCCGGGCAGAGTCTTAGGGAGCTAACAAAAAACAAAACAAAAGGAGAGCGCTACAGGCAACGCGAGAAAGCAATGGGTGGTACACTGCGACAGGATGGGCTTTGATATAACAATGTATCTTTTTATGAAAATATTTATGTGAACCGAGAATGCGACTTTTGTTTTCATCGTGGGGATCAGATAAGGCCAGTCTCGCATTTGATTTTGTGTTTTAACTAAGAAGAATGCAAGACCTGAGACGGTGCCAGCCAAAAGATGACACGAACTCAGAGGTGGAGCCCTTTTGCCAAGGCCACAAATGAACCGACCCTTTAAACTGTGGGGAAAATGAGGATAAAACTGGACACCTAAGGTCAGCAACACCACAGTCGCATAGAAAAGACCAGTGTGGCTTGTGGCAAGGGATGGGCAGATCTGTCAGTTCCTTCGTTATTCCATCTTATGTCCAGTTCTTCACATTTGGGTACTCACGAAAATTCGCCAGCATTTTTGTGTGAATTTCTTGTACTGTATACATATGTACTTTCCCCCTAATATATATGCAATTTCCTCTGCAGCAATGCATTTCTGTATGCAGTTTTCACAAATGCATGCATTTTCATGGACATTTTCCTACAGCATATGCATTGCTTAGCTGGAGAACACCATTGCAGAATTTGGAGAGCTGAGGTTTCCAAAGGATGGCTGAGGACTGGTTCATGTATTGTATTGTATTGTGTTTTGTGTGTGTGTGTGTGTGTGCGCGCGCGCGCAAATTAAGTAGGTTTGCATTTAAATGCATAATGAATAGAAATGACCCCCGGATCCCTACATCTGACCTAGCAAGCCAAGTAAAACCCATTGCCCCTACTAGGTGCTCGATAGGCCTGCTGTATTTGAGTGAGATGCCATACATAGAATCACAGAATTGTAAGGGGGGGGGAGAGACGCCAGGGGTCACTTACACTACCCCATGCAATGCAGGAATCACAGCTGAAGAATCCATGATATGGTTGGTGGGCTGTCAAGAGTTGGCTGGTGGGCTGTCTCAGGAGACCCAATCATGCAACCTCCCCTCCACATTACATTTGGTCTTTAGGTCAAAATCACGCCTACAGCTTGGGGCTAGGTATACCTATACTGTATTGCCTTATCTCACATGTGCCCACTTGACCGCCTCAATTGGTGTAAACGACACGGCTACTGGTGCCACATAATACCTGTTCCACATTTGTAAGAACTTGATCATTTTGTGCGGCAGCGCCTACATTTTGGAGCTCCCTGCCTGCTATAACAGCCTACTTTTGTGTATTTCTTGTTTTTATATTATGATTTTATCCTGTGAACTCTGCCCTGAGACCTGCGGGTATAAGGTGGTATATAAATTTAATAAATAAATAAAATAAAGAAACAATCTAACTTTAGCATGTTTTAAAGTGATTCACCCACCCCATTTTTTAATTTTTTTTAACGGTTTCATCTTTTGTAAATCGCATTGAGGTTTTTTGATTTTCTTTTTTTTAAAAAACAAAACTATCAAGCGGTGTATAATTTTTTAATGAAAAAATAAATAAAAGAAATGAAAGAAATGAGCTGGTGGGACAATACAGGCTGCAGTCTACACTGTGAGAAGGGAGGGAGGCAAGCAAACCAGTTAAACCAGACCTCTGCTTCTTGTTACCCCCTGCCAACCTCCCAACCACTTCCACTAAACAGTTCAGTCAGTATAGCCCGAGACTTTTAATCTCAGGGTTATGGGTTTGGGGCCCACATGGAGCAAAAGATTCCTGCATTGCAGAGGGTTGGACCAAATGACCCTTCCAACTCTACAATTTTATGATTTGAAACTTTAATTGGCCTAGCCAGCTCTCTGTAAAGCTTCAGACTAGGGATGGATGAATCTATCAGTTTTGAATTATGTAAATTTCTTGTTTTACAGGTCTTAAAATCCAGTTCCCATTTCCACATCAGTTAGAGGTTTATTTTTTGATTTTTTAAAAGCCCACATACCCCCCACACACTTTTGCTAGCAATTCATGGAGGAAAAGCCTATCAACAGCGGCAAGTTATGATCGCTACGCCCTGTCCCCACAGTTGGAAGCAGTTATGCTTCTGAGTACCATAGAATCATAGAGTTGGAAGAGACCACAAGGGCCATCCAGTCCAACCCCCTGCCAAGCAGGAAACACCACCAAAGCATTCCTGACAGATGGCCGTCAAGCCTCCGCTTAAAGACCTCCAAAGGAGGAGACTCCACCACACTCCTTGGCAGCAAGTTCCACTGCCGAACAGCTCTTACTGTCAGGAAGTTCTTCCTAATGTTTAGGTGGAATCTTCTTTCTTGTAGTTTGAATCCATTGCTCCGTGTCCGCTTCTCTGGAGCAGCAGAAAACAACCTTTCTCCCTCCTCTATATGGCATCCTTTTATATATTTGAACATGGCTATCATATCACCCCTTAACCTTCTCTTCTCCAGGCTAAACATACGCAGCTCCCTAAGCCATTCCTCATAAGGCATCGTTACCAGTTTCTGGAAACTCAAGGAGATGGGAGGGCTCTTGTGCTCGGGTTTCCCACAGGCATTTGGTTGGCCATTGTGAGAACAGGATACTAGACTAGATGGACCACTGGACTGATGCAGCAGGCTCTTCTTACGCTTTTATTTTCCCTAATGTACACTTCCCCCCTCCCCTTGGGATGGTAGAGCCCAAGACATTATGTGGGCCACTCAATTGGTAACATGGAGCCCAAGAACTGCCAAAATAGTTATCTGTATCACAACATTAAATTGTAATCTTGAGGGACAAACTATACATGGTACCATTTTTATTTTCGCCTCCCATCAGATGTCAAATGGGTAACTACACAATGTTCCCAAGACATCTGAAGGCAGCCCTGTATCAGGAAGTATAAAATGTTTGATGTTTTATTATGTTTTTATATGTGCTGGCAGCCACCCAGAGTGGCTGGGGAAACCCAGCTAGATGGGCGAGGTATAAATAATAATACTAATAATACTAATAATAATAATAAATTAAGATTGGCCAGGAGGAGGCTGGAATCCTAAATGGAGGTCTGATTTGGGATATGGATGTGTGCTTAACCCCTTATTTTCCTGCTCAAAATCGCCACTCCCCAACAGCTTTTCTCTACTCAGGAGAAAAGCTATAGAATAGAATAGAATAATAATTTATTGGCCAAGTACTAACTTACTTGGAATTTTGTTTCGGCTACATTGCAGGTAAAAGTACTTAATACAAAGTGAGCAGGACACTATTTCAAGATCACCAGCGGAGTGACTTCAGAACAGTTTGAGGTGGTTGTTGGTGCCTCTGGCGCTGACTGAATGGCACTAGTTGATAATGCTTGACTTTTGAACCTGCTATAAAACTGATTCAGGTCACTTGCCAATTTTTTGACACTCTGTCGCAGAAGAAGATGTCCTCTTATATTCAGTAATGTTCTGTAAATCTTTGTTGTTTAGTCGTTTAGTCGTGTCCGGCTCTTCGTGACCCCATGGACCAGAGAACGCCAGGCACTCCTGTCTTCCACTGCCTCCCGCAGTTTGGTCAAACTCATGTTGGTAGCTTCGAGAACACTGTCCAACCATATCGTCCTCTGTTGTCCCCTTCTCCTTGTGCCCTCCATCTTTCCCAACATCAGGGTCTTTTCCAGGGAGTCTTCTCTTCTCATGAGGTGGCCAAAGTATTGGAGCCTCAGCTTCACGATCTGGGACTCCAATAGGTGTTTTTCATTAGAAAAGAATAAGTTGGTGGAACGTTACAGATGACTGCGAGGAGCATGTCACTTGGGTTTGAAAATCCTCTCTCTTAGCCATGTGCAGTGCAGATTATTGCGTGCTTATGAACACGCACCCCCACGCCTGCTTCTGCTTCAGGCATTCCAGCACTCACCACTCTGCTCATGGGTGTATCTGCAGCAAACCCCTTTGCTATGTAAAGTGTGAATTGTGCTTTGTGGACTCAACCCTTCAAGTACTTCATGGAACAAGCGTGAACCTGCGGCCAACTTCCCTCATTGCAGCCCATTCCATATATGCCTGCCAAGATTTATCTGAAGTTGTGAAAAGCTGCCAATTTTTGTATGTTGCTTTTTTTCTTTAAGGAGAGGAAGGGTGAAACGACAAGATAAAGCCCTCAATAAACACAGAGATAGTAGGTAAAGTTTTCTCAAGTGGCTCCCCGTTTCTAATAATAAATATTTATCCCCGGAAAAGCGTTCTTCGTGGCATAGCGAAAGATTAGCAACTCGGCCTTTGCTATTGTTCGGGTGGTGAGCCGAGGCGGTAAGATGTGAAATTCAAGTTGCCTGCAAAAAGAGGTGTTTCCCGTTAGCGGCCGAGCCCTTGCCCTCCTAGTGAAGAGAAAAGGGCATCATGTACAAAGCATCGCAAAAAAACGATTATCCCCATATCTGTCAGGCTGGAGACAACTAGGACAAACAAACTCAGGAAGTGGCAGGGAGTTCAGAAATGAGAGGAAATCCATGGCAGAAGGGGGGAAACTGAAGAGATTGCGCTGATCCGAGAACCAAAGTCAACTCTGAGCCACTGCGTGCCAAGCTTTTAAAAGAAGCATCGCTTGTCTTATAATACAAAACTGGCACCCGCAGCTGGCGATGGCTGCAGAGACGATTCAGATGTTAACATTCGGAATGATAAACAGCCTCCCCTCCCCCTCCCCCTGCATCCCCCCCAAAGAGAAAGAAAAAAAGTTCTGTGTAAGCAAGCAGAAACAAAAAGCCAATCCGGTTGCTAAGAGACATTGGCCCTCAGCCAAAATCAAAGCAAGAGCCTTAAGAATTCTTTATTCCAGACCCACAAAGAAAGTACCTGTAGATGACGCCATGTTGGTGGAGAAACATGAGTGCCGATGTGACCTCTGCTGCGTAGAAGCGGGAGCGGGGCTCGTCAAACTTGCGCGAGCGCTGGATCTGAAACATCAGGTCTCCTCCATTGACATATTCCATGACGAAAAAGAGGCGGTCCTGAAATTCACGAAAATAGTGCTATTTAGCCGATTTCTTCCAGTCGCACAAAGACCCAGCTGTACGTACGTGGCACATTAGGAAACGAGGATTTGCATCCAGAAACTAAATAAAGGAAAAACCTGCACGTTTTAAGCAAGTTGAATGTATGAGTTTAGCTAACGAGCAACAGCAAATCACAGGACCCCAAAAAAGTACTTGGGAAAACGATGGGTATTTCTTTAGAATTGCTGCATTTATCCAATTTACCAGGTGTACAATTTAGCAAGAACTTTTGCTGAAGCCTCCCGAAATCACATGGTGTTTCCTTCCACCACTGAAAGTAATCTGTGGGATGGAGAGAGGAGTCTGGAACCAGGGAGTCTCCAGAAGAGGCAGCTGCTAGTCTGTGCTGCCCTCAGGCCCCACCAGAGGGGTGGTACTGCAAATTATAAATAAGCAACAATCAGATGACAAAAGGGGCAAACCAATAGGATTCCAACTGGTCCTTTAAAGCCTCAGATATTTGCCTGGTTTCTTATTCAACCATGAAGCTCAATGGGTGACCTTGGACATGAAAAAGCTCTGGCCAAAGAATACGCTCGTTTTAAAAACGACTCTGTTTTCTATGCATTTGGAGTCTAAGAAAAGAACTCTTAGAGCAGGGGTCAGCAAACTTTTTCAGCAGGAGGCTGGACCACTGTCCCTCAGACCTTGGGGGGGTGGCGGACGGACTATATTTTGAAAAAAATATATGAATGAACAGATTCCTGTGCCACACAAATTATCCAGAGATGCATTTTAAATAAAAGCACACATTCTAATGTAAAAACATGCTGATTCCCGGACCGTCCGTGGGCTGGATTTAGAAGGCAATTGGGCCCCCAGGCCTTAGTCTGCCTACCCATGTCTTAGACATCGTTCTGCCCGGACACTGAGGTCCAGCACCGAGGGCCTTCTGGCGGTTCCCTCGCTACGAGAAGCCAAGTTACAGGGAACCAGGCAGATGGCCTTCTCGGTAGTGGCACCCACCCTGTGGAATGCCCTCCCACCAGAGGTCAAAGAGAACAACAATTACCAGACCTTTAGAAGGCATCTTAAGGCAGCCCTGTTTAGGGAAGCTTTTAATGTTTGATGGATTTCTGTATTTTAATATTTTGTTGGAAGCCGCCCAGAGTGGCTGGGGGAACCCGGCCAGATGGGCGGGGTATAAATAAATAAATATATTATTATTATTATTATTATTATTATTATTATTATTATTATTATTAGAGGCAGTTGTGGAAGAACCCTTGAAGTCCAAGGATTAAAAGCACGAATGATCGCTAGTTGCAGGACTGAAGTCCAGGGGTGCAGCCGGGAGCCCTGAGCATGCAGGGGCTTCCCACCCTCGCTCAGGAGAGGAGGGAATTGCTCTGTGCATTCATGTGCATTTTCCTTGGACTACAGAATTAGAGCCACAAGGTTATGGCCTAAGAGCGCTCAGCAGAAGTAAACAGGACTTCCCTTGTGGGCGGGAGAGTTCCGGACAGTGAGCACATCAGAGCCCCCCCACCAACTGGATCAGGGCCAGTGTCAAGATATCTGGGAAGAATGCTGAGGAGGAGGTTGGGATGAATATAGCCAGCTAGCAGATAAGTGGAGCCTAAGGCATGGGAGCATATAGGCCATGGTTGATAATGAGACAATTTTATAATGGACTAGCAAGGCCTACTGCCAGAGATTTGGATAACTATTTAAAACCAGCATGGAAAAAAAATCAGGCTTTCCGGGCAGACACACTTTTCCTCTTCTGCCCATTTTCTATACGTTTGCTCTCGCCTCTGCTCCTCTCAGCATCCCAACCTTCGTCTTCCCCTTGCGTCATACCTGCCAAGTTGCTGTCAGAGAAATAAGGGACCGGGCCGGAAATAGCAGACCGGAAGTAGCGCTGCCACCATTTTGGAACTGGGCGGAGCATGCTCAGAAGCGACTTTTGATGCTGCTTTGCCCAGTTCCAAAATGGCTGCAGCGCAACTTCTGGTGCGGCGGCCATTTTGGAACAGGGCAGAGCAGCATCAAATGTCGCTTCTGAGCATGCTCCGCCCAGTTCCAAAATGGCCGCCGTGCCAGAATAAATCGGGGAAAAACAAAAAAATCCGTTTTTTCAGCTAGGAACAGCTGGAAAAACGGGGATTTCCCGGGGAAAACGGGAGACTTGGCAGCTATGCCCTTGCGTCCATGAGTTGGCGGTCTTATTACACCTCTGGCTGCTCTTTTCCTAGTCCTCTTGACTCCTCCTTCCCTAGTCCCTATAGGCCAGCCTTGCCCATCAGTAGGATATTAGCAGCTCAGCCAAAGGCAGCCCTAGAATCTACACCTCTTTGATGTCAGGGCAGTTCAGCCAATCACTATCACTACAGACCACGCCTGTACTACTTGTGATCCAGCAAGCTGAATGCAACTCCTCAGAGGCTCAGTATTAACCCTCCGGCTTCTGCTGTCTGCCTGGCACTGAAGAAACAGTCGCAAACCCAGGGTGGTTGTCAAGCACCTCTGGGCCACAAAACAAGGCTGAGAGGCTCACAGTAAAGGCCAGATTCGGCTTGGTAGCAGCAGCAACAGACAGGTTTCCCAGGCCATTTCTAGCCCAAACTTTTTTGTCTCCTTGACTTTGAAATAGCCGGTTGTAATGTGACAGTAAAAAAAAAAGGAAAACAGTTTTTCGGTTTTTTTTTTTTAAAAATAATAATAATTACTTTTCAGGGTGCATTGGCTTTACAGAGAACATTTTCTTGTTCTCATTTCAGACTTGCCAAAAGGGGGATTAATCTGCAATTATTTTGTTTGTGAACTTTCCTCTTATCGTGGGTTATGCAATTCAGGAGTTCCCAGGACTGCTTTACGGTACGGTGTTCAAAAATAACCACAATTTTGAACTTAAATGATACTGGGATGTATGTTATGGGGAGATCTTCATCAATACAGTACACAAATGAAATATGTCACATCCAAGCGATCACACAAACAAACATGGTTAAGTCATCTGCAGACAAACAGGGTAGAAAGACACAGTTGGCTCAGTAGCTCAGTGCTATGTACACTGACTGACTAGCAGTGGCTCTCCAGGGCTTCGAGCAGGGTACATTCTCAGCCCTGCCTGGAGATGTCATGGATTCAACCTTCTGCATGCAAAGCAGATGATCTACATCTGAGCTGTGGCTCTTCCCCAGCCACACCTGCTGGCCTCATTCCCACCATCCTGTGTCCATCAGAACATGAGCAGGCCAGGCACATACACTCTGCAGCACAGAGGTTCTAGCCCAGGCATCCCCAAACTGTGGCCCTCCAGATGTTTTGGACTACAATTCCCATCACCCCTGACCACTGGTCCTGTTAGCTAGGGATCATGGGAGTTGTAGGCCAAAACATCTGGAGGGCCACAGTTTGGGGGTGCCTGTTCTAGCCTATTTTCATAACTTCGATTTAAATATCCCCAAATTAAAACAAGTATGCACATTGGGGGGGGGGTAAACTTATAATAACCAATATTATGTTAATTTTTATGATGAACAACTTAGTTTCATTATTTTTTTCTATTACAGCTATGGATTGTAGGAAAGTTGTACCCAGTACCCATTTCCCCCCACAATATCAAAAAAATGTAAAATTTTCGTTACAAGGAATAAAAAAACACCATAAACTTCATTCTTTGTCAAGAAAGAGCATGTTTTTGCAATAATTTTCAACATCAAAAACTTTGGATTCCATCATACCCATATGCTGAAAATTGAGGTTTTCCACCAAAAAAGTGTGTGTGTGTGTGGCATTTATAAAACCTTTTGAGTGCTGGTGTAATTTTCCCTGAAATCCTCATCCTCTTATTGAGCTCTGTGTAAAATTTCAAAGAGATATGATCATTGGTTATGGAGAAAAATAAAATAAAATGTACATGTGCCAAAGGTCTCAAGAGGGACAGACGATGCAGATTTCATGAAAATTTGAAGTACTATAAAATTAAAACCGTTTGAGATAGAGGGAAAAAATTTAAGGGGTTTCTTTCAACCATAAGGGAAGGGTGTACACCAAGTTTCATCAAAATCTGAGGTGGTGGGTTACGAAACCCTTGTTTTTTGCATTGTTTTGATGTGGAATAATGACTCGATAATGTGATCTCCCAATGCCCCCCCCAATATACCAGTTTTGCAGCCCCTCACATTCGGAGTCTACATGCAATGTGTATTACTTATATGACCATCAGTGCACAAGTTCCGATCGGCATGAAAGTGGGAGGAAAGGATAGGAGACGCCATTTTGTGCATTCACTTCTATGCTGTTTAATAATCCACACAGGGATACTGCAAACCATTTTTGGTCAATGGTTGTGCTTTGGCTCAGTGAGGCACCGAGCTGCTCAACTAACAGCAGAATCCAACCCTTCCCATATGTATCAAGTTGTCTGCCAAGGGACGCCGGGGATTCCCCACAGGGTTCGGGCGCAGCCCTTTGACTTTGCATAATGCCAAGCCGTGACTGAGAACAGGGGAGTCTGTCCATGCTCGCATGGTGCGATCTGGAAGATCTATTCCGCATAGGGCCCAGATGTACAGTGACTGATACTCTGAGTGCAAGTAGCCTGCATGCACCACTGTGGGAAAGAGACGATCCACTAAATTTCACCACATGAGAGGTAATGGGCCTCCCCTTGCAAACAAAGCCTATATATTCCCTCAACAGTTCTTAGAATCATAGCATTGCAGAGCTGGAAGGGACCATGAGGGTCATCTAGTCCAACAGCCCTGAAATGCAGGAACCTTTTACCCAACTTGGGGCTCGAACCCACGACCCTGAGATTAAGAGTCTCCCGCTATCCTCCGAATGAGCTACCGTATTGCACATGGGGAGTTAAACGGTCTCTATCAGGCTCGATGGGGAATCTCCTTTGTGGATGCATTGTCCCTTCTTGAAAGCCTCAGTGGTTGTGGCCTCCTTACAGATCTGCTAGGGATTGAGGAGAAATTCACTCAGTCTGCATCTTAAAGTGAACTGGCCAAATTCTCTAGTCTTGCAATTATACGTGAATTAGAATGCAGCTGTAAATTAATTGAATTACACACTTCTCTGAATTCACCAGACAGTTTCATCTGGGATGGAGGGTGTGTGTTTGTGGAGTACACAAAATGCACATTTTATGGGAAGTTACGTTAAAAATGCATATTAAGGAAAATGTATTAAAAGCATACAACGCACTGAAAACTGTACTTTAAGGGGAGAATGCATACAAAATGCATCCCGTAGGGGAAAGTGCATGTCACTTAAAAGTGATTCCCTCTTCTTCTTCTTTTAACCCACAAGAAATGGGATTGCAAAACTGATTGCCCCTAGCATGACCACCTCCTCACCCATGAGAAAAGCGTGGAGCACATTATCATTGCTTCCAGGACTCGCTAAATGTAAACCACCAAGAATGGAGATGGGCACTCCTAAGGAGAATTTATGAGTGATGACCAACCGCTTCCTGCAAGGAGGAATAAATATTCGTGCCAATTGGTTTCGCTTTTCCCCAAGCCTGTCCACTAACCCTTCTCTGTTTACACACGCAGAGATACCATCAGCGGGGGAATGAAACTTCACATAAATAGCAGACAAAAAGGTAATGTCTTTAATGCATTGTTTTCAGCCTGAGAAACCTTCACTGCCTGTCTGCATAAAGAATATCCTTCCTTTCCCCGCCTCCCCCTGAATTCTAACAGAACCTAAGCTGCCCTTCCTTTTGTTTATTTGTTTTTCCACTTTTTAATTTAATAACGCTGCATTAGATTACGGTTGTGACGAAAAACACACTTAGCAGCGAGCAAGAGGGCATGTGCAGGGGTAGCTAGAAAGCCAAGCGACAATCTCGCCCCGCTCTCAAGTAAGTTTCTGAGAGCTGGGCGGCCTGTCAGCCAGGTGAAGACAGCTTGATTGGCTGATACACCATGGAGCAGGAATAAATCACGCAATGTGTTTCCCACTTTCAAATCTGAGACGTGTGTCCGTGCTGTGCATCAGGCAAGCAACATTGTCACCGCCGGCCCCCGACGCGAAGAACTACCCTGGCCCACAGTTCAAAAACCCCGAACCAGGAAAGGCATCATGTACACACCCCTCCATAACTAGAATTCACAAGCAGATAAGACTTATCAGCGTTCTCCAAGTGGCATTTTTCCCTTGTTTAATGTTTCTCATATAAATGGGTGTGAAGAAATCTTTCCCGATGCCAACAAGTCCTTAAAACTTGAGTTCACTGTGTCAATAGATCTCCACCCCCCCCCCTGGAAACCATTCCGGTAAGTTGCAGTATTTCTTCAAAGGCTAAAGCATATCACAATTGTTTAGGAAACAGAAGCATTTCTGAACTCTTGAGAATGAAAGACCCAGGCAGCTGAAGCCTTTACACTGCCTACTGAATACCACCCCAGGTGAAGGCTGGGCTGAATATCCTGCCCCACTTTTGTAGGACTGTTCATCCGTTGAGAAAAGGGGGGGGGTCCATCAGCATTTAAAGTTGTGGCGGCTGGATATTTCTCTCTCAATTTCTTTTTAAAGCCTTTCTGCAAAGTGGGACTTAACTTCAAGTGGAATGGATCTCTGGAGAGTGTACTCTTAAGAACTTCAGAGAGCATAGTCTTATCTCTGGTCTTGAAAGATCTACATTGGCTCCCAGTACGTTTCTGAGCACAATTCAAAGTGTTGGTGCTGACCTTTAAAGCCCTAAACAGCCTTGGTCCAGTATACCTGAAGGAGCGTCTCCACCCCCATCGTTCTGCCCGGACACTGAGGTCCAGTAACGATAACCTTCTGGCGGTTCCCTCGCTGTGAGAAGCCAAGTTACAGGGAACCAGGCAGAGGGCCTTCTTGGTAGTGGCACCTGCCCTGTGGAATGCCCTCCCATCAGAGGTCAAAGAGAAAAACATCTACCAGACTTTTAGAAGACATCTGAAGGCAGCCCTGTTTAGGGAAGCTTTTAATATTTAACAGACCATTGTATTTTAATATTTTGTTGGAAGCCGCCCAGAGTGGCTGGGGGAACCCGGCCAGATGAGCGGGGTATAAATAATAAATTATTATTATTATTATTATTATTATTATTATTATTATTATTATTATTATTATATCTTTAAAGGTGAGGTGGACAAGGGTTTTCTTTACTTTCTTTTCTTACTTCTTTGTGCAGCATCTTTGCTGCTGTTAGTTGCTGGTGGCATTCCTGGGAGAGAACGCCCCAATGGGACTGAGCCTATGTCACGATACAGAGCATTTCGAAGGGGCGTTCACATGGACTAAAGATAATGGCCATGGTTCTCCCTCTTCTTTTATCCTTACAACAACCCTGTGAGGTAGGTTTGGCTCTGTGTGTGCAGCTGGCCGAGGTCACCCAGTGAGCTTCACAGCTGAGCGGGGATTCAAAGCAGCGTCTTCCCAACTATAGTCCAATCCTAACATAGGAACATACGATGTGTCAGACCATTGGTCTACCTCTGCATTGCCTACCCTGGCTGGCAGCTGCTCTCCAGGAATTCAGGCAGGGAGTCTCTCCCAACCCTAACCAGAGTTTCCAGGGATTGAACCTGAGACCTTCTGCTTGCAAGGCAGACAATCTACCACTGAACTATGGCCCTTGGCTTCTAACCACTACACCAGGGATAGCCAACATGGCAGCCTCCAGATGTTACTGGACTACAGCTCCGAACCAGCATGGCCAATGTTCAGGGGAAAGGAGGACCGTAGTCTAGGAACATCACATTGGCAACCCCTGCCTCACACCGTGCTGGCAATACTTCGCATGTACCTACCAGGCAAGCCATCAAGCCATCAATGCAGTTGCTCAGCAGAAAAGTAAGTGTGGCCAAGCAGTCAGAGCACCCCAGCCTGTACCTTAGTAGCAAAGGCAGTGGAGCCAAGCCTTGGTCAGAAGTGGGAAGAACCTTATTGGGTCCTCCACACACCTCATAGAATCATAGAGTTGGAAGAGACCACAAGGGCCATCCAGTCCAGCCCCCTCCAAGCAGGAAACACCATCAAAGCATTCCTGACAGATGGCTGTCAAGCCTCCACTTAAAGACCTCCAAAGAAGGAGACTCCACCACACTCCTTGGTAGCAAGTTCCACTGTCGAACAGCTCTTACTGTCAGGACGTTCTTCCTAATGTTTAGGTGGAATCTTCTTTCTTGTAGTTTGAATTCATTGCTCCGTGTCCGCTTCTCTGGAGCAGCAGAAAACAACCCTTCACCCTCCTCTATATGACATCCTTTGATATATTTGAACATGCCTATAATATCACCCCATAACCTTCTCTTCTCCAGGCTAAACATACCCAGCTCCCTAAGCCGTTCCTCAAAAGGCATTGTTTCCAGGCCTTTGACCATTTTGGTTGCCCTCCTCTGGACACGTTCCAGCTTGTCAGTATCCTTCTTGAACTGTGGTGCTCAGAACTGGACACAGTATTCCAGGTGAGGTCTGACCAGAGCAGAATACAATTACTTCCCTTGAAGTAACCTGACCCCTGCTGAGCTGTAACTGCAATTCCACCATCTGGCCATGTGTGGTGGTGGCGCTGAAGTACAACGATCCAGCTGTTTCTTCCTTTGGCAAGCAATCACAGGGGATAAGGCACCCAGCTCAGATGGCCAAAGTCCCCATTGGAAAAGTTGGTGTCAGGACCGACTAATATGCTTCTACGTTTCCAAAACACGGAATTTTGCTAAATGAATGCCACCGTCAAAAGGGAGATTTACTATAGCCAAACAAATACATTGTGCCCTTGGCATGCCTTGCAAGAAGCAATTTGATTCAAGATTATGGGGTTGGGGGTGGTATGAAATTCTTTCCCAGCCGGCATAAAAAACTGTGATTACTTAACTCTATTTAAACAGGATGCTCAAGCAGTTTGTTTAAAATTACTGAAAACTGCAGTGACTATCCCACCCATTAGGGCTTGAATAAACACTTCCTGCTTCTGATTGAAATTGCACAGACACACTCGACTTAGTACACAATATTAAATGCATACTAGAGAAAGAGCTGAACAACAACAGCGCTGATGTTCCAGACTGCTTCGTCTCCATCTTGGGAGAAGACCATCAATGAAGACTACGCGGAGATGCACAAATGGCAAAAAAATGGAGAAAAATGCAATGAAATTGCTAATCAGGTTTACATACACAGACATTCCATTGAAGTGATACACAACGCTCACTGTATTTCCGTAAGCTATGCTCTGAAAATTCACTCAGAATTCACATATTACCACTATTATCCCCACATGGCAGATGAGGGTAGGCAGAACTGAATGCAAGTTAAGTTGTGTTGAGAAGGAGTTGCCCAGAGTGGCTGGGGAACCCCGTCAGATGGGTAGGGTATATGATGATGATGATGCTTTCCTAAGGATTCAGCTGCATGTGGCCAGTTTTAAGGGATGTTGCTTAAAGCTCTGAACCCTTTATTCCAGCTGTACTTTCCCACATGAGTGGAAGAGGAGGAGAACTGAATGCTCTAGTCTGGCGGTACTGAAATCTTATTTAAAGCTGGGAATTACTTCTGGTCATGGAGATCCACTGAGAGAGAGAGAGAGAGAGAGAGAGAGAGAGAGAGAGAGAGAGAGAGAGAGAGAAATGGATAAAAAAACAACTGAGGGAAACATCTAGTACAGACATCCCCAAACTGTGGCCCTCCAGATGTTTTGGCCTACAACTCCCATGATCCCTAGCTAACAGGACCAGAGGTCGGGGAAGATGGGAATTGTAGTCCAAAACATCCGGAGGGCTGAAGTTTGGAGGTGCCTGATCTAGATGGAAGAGGATCCAACTCACCACTAGCCCAAACACACACACTCAACACTCCTTATAGGTAATCAGTAGTAGATTGGATTCTGCATATAGATTTGTCGTTGTACAGTGGAACCTCGGTTTATGAACACCTCGGTTTACGAATTTTCGGTTTACAAACTCCGCGGACCCGTCTGGAACGGATTAATCCACTTTCCATTACTTTCAATTACTTTCAATGGGAAAGTTTGCTTCAGTTTATGAACAGACTTCCGGAACCAATTACACCCATGCTTCGGGTTAAGTACGCTTCAGGCTGAGTACTCCGCGGACCCGTCTGGAACGGATTAATCTACTTACCATTACTTTCAATGGGAAAGTTCACTTCAGTTTATGAACGCTTCAGTTTATGAACAGACTTCCGGAACCAATTGTGTTCATAAACTGAGGTACCACTGTATTGGAGTGAAGGAGTGGTGGGTGGTGAAAGGGTTAAGTACACTTACTACTTCTCTACTACAACTCTCCCTCCCCAGTGCTGCTTTTCTCGAGTGACAGGCTTATGCTAGGGGTTGTGGCTTCTCATACACACGTGTAGTTCTAGGCCCTGTGAACAAAACTGTCAGTGTGCAGATACTCGCTAGCAAAAGCAGGAAACGAACCCCCCGCTCCTGAGCACGTGAAGTGTTTCAGCAAAGTTCCCATGTACTTATATGAGAAGGTCAGCCAGTGACAACAGTAGGCTCCAGCTTCACAGCACAGCAAGAGACTTCTAAAAGCCCTGTGATCATCTTGAATGGAAAATGTACAAAAAAATTCTGTTGGGTCGCAAACTCTTGCCCCGGGTCTAAGAAAGAGCTTATTTGCACAATTAATTTGGACACAGTGTTCCGAATAGCATGAAATCCGTTCAATTTCCATAAAGCCAGATTTCTTTGTAACTGGTCAGATAAATCCCGCTGGGATGGGAAGATAGCAGGAAAGAAATGGTTGGAATGTACTAAGGCGGAAATCTCATGCAAGTCGCCCTACTCGTGAGTAATAAGCAAGGCAGCGGTGGGCAACCCACAGCCTTTGGTTTAAATTTCATAGAAGATAAAAGGGGGGGAGGTGGCATAGAGAGATAAAAGTGGGTATATCCACTGACTTTCGGCTTTGGACACACCCACTTTGGTTTCGACTCCACCCACCACAGATTCTGGCTTCTGCTACCACCAGTATGCAGCCTTACCCCAAGGGAATGCAGCCCTTAATAGGGAGGCAGGGGGAAATGGCACCCCGAAGTAGGGTTTTGCAGACTGTAGCCAAGAAGCCTAATGATTTCCTGCTCATGAATTTGTTAAGGCTGCAACATCACTGTGTCTTAGTGCTGGGGAAAACTGCACCTGCTTTTCTAACAGTTACTAATGACATGAAGCTTATTTAGGAAAAATTATTATCGTATAATAGATTTAAATATCCTTATACCTCTGCCCAGATCTCAAAAAATTATTGCTTTTATTTATTTTTTCTATTTTTTAAAAAAATACTTTTTATGCTATTTCATCTACTTCATTTCTCTCTTTTTAAAAAAGTTTAGCAAGGCCATTGTGCACTCTTCTTAGTCTTGGTCAGGCATCTCCAAACTGCGGCCCTCCAGATGTTTTGGCCTACAAACTCCCATGATCCCTAGCTAACAGGACCAGTGGTCGGGGAAGATGGGAATTGTAGTCCAAAACATCTGGAGGGCCGAAGTTTGGGGGTGCCTGGTCTTGGTGGTTCAGTAGCTTTTGCTGGCTTTATTATTAATTTAATTTCTATACCGTCCTTCATCCAAAGATCACAGGGCGGCTTGCAATACAAAAGCACAAAAATACATACCTTAATAACAAACAATAAAGACTCTAGAAGCTGGAGACCGGGACTGTCGGCTCAGTTAGGACGCTTCCAACACATTCAGATATTTCAGCTCTGCAGTGGAATCTTCCCATTTAGTCTAACTGTTAGGGTGCCAGCAAGTAGGCACACTGAAGAGCAGCAGACAGGGTCTGCTTCCTCTGTGGGGGCTTGCCTCTGTGGGGGCTTGTCAGAGGGGGCTAGCCACCACTCTTCCTCGTCTGTCTCAACCCTGACATCAACTTTTTAATGTAGATGTTGTTTAATTATCTTATTTTCTTTCTTTTAAAAAAACCAGCCAGTCAACCAACCATTTTTAAAATGTTGTACTTCCTATTATCTGCTTTGGGAATGGAAAGAAGAGAACTTGGGATATAGATTCCAACCAATGTTCCTCGCGTCGTACCCACAAGGCATATACAGTTAGTTGGACCTCCAAGAAAATGAACAGCTCCTATTCATTGCCAGCAAGCCAGCCACTCCCTTTTGCAGTGCATTGAGCATGCCAAGCCCTCATTGGACTGTTTGCTTCTCTCTCCCCGCAACAAACTATTGTACTTGGGTTCCCCCAAGTCTGCTGATACATCCTCTCCTGTACACAGACGGGGAACAAATCCACTATTAGCAGATAGAATCCCTACATATTTAGGGAACGGAACTTGACAAACAGATACCATTTTTGGCGGCACATCTCCATGTTTCTTATGATGTGTGTTTCTTTGGACAGAGGCCAAGGGCTTTAAAATTAGCTTAAACCCAGCCCTCGCTTTACACACCAGTTTTTGAGGTTTCGTAAAGCTTAACTCTTGGGTTTGTCGTGGCACGGAAAAAAGACTGTGGAAGAGCTGCCACCCTGTTAGGAATCCTCATAAAAAAGAAAGATGCTTCTGAAAGGAATCTACAGAATGTATTTTTCTCCTTTTAAAGATAAACTGAGAAAGGAATGCATACGCTTATGGATATTGTTAAGAAGCTACTTAACACAGGTTGCGAAAGTGACATAAACAGTGCCGTTTTCCCAAATCAGGCGACGATCTGCCCCCCACCCCCACCCCAGATGCTTGCCAAACCACAGATGCGTGAGGCAGGCGGGAAACAAACCAAGCTTTGGAGATAACTTGTGGTTTTTTGAACAAAACATGCTTAAAACAAACCGTGGCTCTGTATTATGTGCAAATGTAGCAAACTTAGATGCAGTTGAAAGAGAAGCTGAACTTTCCTCTAGCAACTACATGAGACTCTCTGGGAAGCCTGGCATTAGAACAATTTTCTCCTGGCAGAAAAGAAGCCCATTGCATTCATTTCATGCAGCGTATAGTAAGTCTAAGTGCTGATTAGGATCAAGTAACTTTAAAAACCATTATGATTCAGTTCCCTAAGTAATTGGGCTGAGAGGGCCCTTCAAGATGGACTTAATAAAGCAAGATTTACACTCTGAATATCTCCACAATACTCAGACTCATTCTCCCAGCCGGAAGTCTCATTCAAGCTCAATGGAATTCATTGGTGCCCCCCTCCCCCAATTGCCTTCTGCACATAGGAAAAAAATAAACTAGAAATCAATTCACACAACCTCAAATGCCTCTTAGACAACTGGTTCCGTTTGCTTGTCAGGTGGGCTTGTTAAGGGCCAAGCCAAAGAAAACATGTCTCTACGGTATGTCTGTGCCGAGCAAGAATAAAACAATAAAAAATTATTTCAGCTGCTACAGCTCAGGAAGTAAAACAAAAACACTACATGGAAGCAAAAAGGCGGGGAAAATCCTGGCTTTCAGACTCCTTGTTCTCTTTTGAACCTTATTGTCCAGCTCTTAAAATAGGCACCAGGCTGAATTGAAGTTATGTCAATTCTTTAAAAACAAACAAGCCCCCAAGCCAGACCTGGTTCAGTTTTTCATCTAAACCCAACCTGCAGTTCACCGAGCCAGATACAGCCATGCCACAAATTGTACCTACCAAGAAACAGCTACGGTCAGCTTCATATAGAAAGCAAGTGAGATCTGCAGTGTATGTTCAGTGCCATGCAGGAGTGCTCCCATGCAACAGCAGTGGGGAACCTCATGCTTGGGAGCCGAGTGCGGCATTCCAAGTCTCTCTGTCCAGACCTCAGGCCTCTTCCCCACTCCATACCCCTGGCCCTGCAAGATGCAACTATCACTGGCCCCGCTCCACGCCACCCTGTCTGCAGGACCGTATTCTTGAACTGTGATGATGTCTCTTGTTTGTCTGTAAGAAGGGTGTGTATGTGTGGGAGGGCGTGTGTGTCAGAAAACTCTGACTTTCGTATGCTTGGAATGCAGTGTGCTACATAAAAATAAGATTCTGTACTTGTTGCTCTCTCTGTTTTTGCCCCCGGCCTCACTCTCGACTGCCATGTGGCCCCCAAAAGGTTCCCCATGAGAGAATGTGGCCCTTGAAGTGGAAAAAGGCTCCCCCCCTGCTATACAAGCCAGACAGCCATGCCCCTCTCTAGGAAACTCCGTTCCATGGCCTCCACTCTGATTCTTTGTTCTTCTTCCCAAGTGACACTCAATGTCCTGTGACTGCTGAGCATCTCAGTCCTGACTCCCTGTGCATGCCGACACGGAAAATGATGCCAGTTTCTCATTCCACTGCAACCTGCTATGTCTAAGGACTCATCCACACTTATCTTTTGCCCCTTTGCCCTTTCTAGGCACAGGTCCACCTTTAACCCACCATGTCTGAGTGCTCCCCTCCCCCCCCGCCGTTTTTTGCTCTGGCATTTTCACCACGGAAAACCGCTCTTTAATGTTGATTCGGAACAAATGGCAAATTGGGTTTTCTGCTGTTTGCACCGATTCAGTGGTAAAGAGCGGGTTTTCAAGGGGAAAGTACCGGGGCAAAAATAGTGCTTGGACACGGAGCTTTAAAGTGAGGACCTGTGCCTAAAAACAGGGCCTGGATGAGCCCTGAGAAACAGAAAGCGGGAGAGGTGATGCAGATAGGGAGAGGTTCAGTTCTCAGTGGATGTTGTCAGCAGAGGCAAGGTGCAGGTTTAACCCCAACACCAATGGCATCTCTTTATACCCTCTAACATTTCTCATGAAAACAGGGAAGTCCTATTCCAAAATAATATTCAAAATTGTATTATTTATACCCCGCCCATCTGACTGGGTTGCCCCAGCCACTCTGGGCAGCTTCCAACATATATAAAAACATTAAAAATAATAATACCTTTATTGTTAATGTACAACCTGTGTACAATGAAATTAACCAAGCCTCCCCCACCCCACAAACACTCAATCTCATTGCACTCTGTGTGCTTGTCGCACAACACACCAACCCCGAAAGTCAGTTGCACTATATTATTTTCTGTTCAGCAGCCTAACAACCCACAGATAGAAACTGTTTTTTAGCCTGTTGGTACAACTGATTATACTTCTATATCTCCTGCCCGAGGGTAGAAGATTAAAGAGGTGCTGGCTAGGGTGTGAATCGTCCCTGAGAATTTTTCTCGCTCTCCTAAGGCAACGATCCCTTGCGATGCCATCTAGCGGGCTCAGGGGACATCCCATGATATCATGTGCTGTGTTCACCACCCTCTGTAAAGACTTTCTGTTCATGACTGTCAAGCCAACGTACCACACTGTGATACAATTAAAATAAAAACTTCCCTATATAGGGTTGCCTTCAGATGTCTTCTAAAGGTTGTACAGTTACTTATCTCCTTGGCAAGGGAGGGGTGTGTGCATAACTCCATACCCTCTGATGGAAATGGGGACGTCCTACCATACCCTTCAACATTTCTACGATGAAAATGGGGACGTCCTAATGAAAAGCGGGACATTGTGGGATCAAATCAGAAACCGGGATGGCTTCTGCAAATCCAGGACTGTCCCTGGGAAATAGGGACACTTGGAGGGTCTGATCTCTTTACTGTTCCCTTTAGGAATGGGTGGCAACCATTCACATATATGGGAGAAAACGAATTGCTGAAACTTGGGGCATTGGCAATGTTCGTGCCAAAGCCCTTTGTTCCTCTGTGTGTGTGTGTGTGTGTGTGTGTGTGTGTGTGTGTGTGTGTGTGGATTCAGAGTGCAATTGCAAGTCCCACCCTTCCATCAGTTGCTTATCAAATTTTCTTGTAGCAAACAAGAAAATATTTTCTTGTAGCAAACAAGAAAATATTATGGAATGAACTTTTTCTCTTCCAAGGAAATTTGGAAGTTAAACATTATGGAAATGTAGGTTGGCTTGACTGAATAAATATTTACCACCCCCGACCCCCTGAGAAAGAAATTTGTTCCTTCCAAATATTTAATCCACACAAGGAAATCAGCAGGGCTCTATGCCAATTTATAGAGGTATTATTATTATTATTATTATTATTATTATTAGTAGTAGTAGTAGTAGTATAAATGATGATGATGTCTCTTCTCTAAGGAAGCTGGCCATTTTTAGTCTCTGCTGTGCTACAGTGGTTTTACCTTTGAGTCATACACTGTAGAACATTTGTGTGCATTTTTTCCTTGTTGGTTTAAGGAGATTAATCTAGCATACAAAATGACAGTGTGTTGCAACAAAGCTTTAGGCATGTTGAGAACTTGTTAAACTGTAACTCTGGAAATGATGCCAAATCCATGACTGAGAAAGGCAGGGTTGAGTTCAGCTGAAATCACCGGAGCTGTTCCTGTTTATGCCACTGCTAGCTGGCGAGCTTGGGACAGATCTGAACATTGCATAAACCCACAAATCAACAGAGGCTTCGCCATGTTTATAATTATTAGCCCGCAGCTCTGTTTTTTTTGTTTCATTCTTCCATCAAATTTCTCCATAATTCCACACTGAAACACCATGCGGAGGAAGTGAGGGCAGAGCTGCACAAGCCATGCGGAATTGATAATAGAAACCAGTTTTCGCCAATCTGGTGGGAGTTGTAATCCAAAATGTTTGGAGGGCACCAGGGAAGGCTGATGGAGACCATTGTGAGTGGGTGCATGCACACGAAAGCTCATACCTATGACAAACTTAGTTGGTCTCTAAGGTGCTACTGGAAGGATTTTTTATTTATTTATTTAAAATTTAGTGGGGCATGGCAGTATATTGATATTTTAAAAGTCAGTTCCGTAACGCAACAAGTACCGCAGTGACAGGAAACATTGGAAATCGGGACAGGAAAGCTAGCATTATAATCAGTAAAACTAATGGCGCAAAATTGCACGTCTGGATGTAGCCAACGGCAGCTTTACAGAACTAACTCACAGGACTGCTGTGAAGATGACACTTAACTTGCAAGAGAAACAATCAACAATCTTAACTGTTTCTCTGCAGAAAAGGGGAATTAAAAGTCTAGGGTTGCAACAGTCACTTAGGTTTCATGGTTGTCTGCCCCTCTAAACAAAAACAAAGGTGGCCTTTAAAAAAATATCAATTATTCTGGCACAGTCCTGAATGTGCAGCCTTAAAAGCATTTCTTGGAATACCTAGGGACATATTACAAAGGCGGCGCCAGTGTAGGAAGGCACAGTTAACCTTGACAAGAAGGAAAAGGGGGTATTTCAACAATAAGCATTTTCCTTTTTATTAGCAGCTGGCTTCTTGAACTTCACTTAAGCAGAGGAAGCGTCATGCAGCTGGGCTACTGCTGTTACAAAGAGTGCTCCCCCCCCAAAAAAATCTTTTTAAAATAATGTTAGCATAAAGGATAGCAGTAGGAAGATGTACAACACTCCCACAAACATTTCTTTTGTAAGCCTGCATTCTTCACTTATCTTAAGGGCTGTAGCTGCTGGGTCTTTCTCTCTCCTAAACTGAAAGTCTAGCAGCGAACAGCAAAAAGAAAGAAAGAAAGAAAGAGAGAAAGAGAGAACATACAAAGAAAAGAGAAGTTTTGCTCCTTCTCTCATTGGTGGACCTGAGACCACCAATGAAGCCAAGGTTTGGGAGAGAGAAAAGAAAGTGCTGCTTCACATAAAGGTAAAGGGGCCCCTGACCATCAGGTCCAGTCGTGTCCGACTCTGGGGTTGCGGCGCTTATCTCGCTCTGTAGGCCGAGGGAGCCGGCGTTTGTCCACAGACAGCTTCCGGGTCATGGGGCCAGCATGACAAAGCTGCTTCTGGCGAACCAGAGCAGCGCATGGAAACACCGTTTACCTTCCCGCCGGAGCGGTCCCTATTTATCTACTTGCACTTTGGTGTGCTTTCAAAATGCTAGGTGGGCAGGAGCTGGGACTGAGCAACGGGAGCTCACCCCGTTGCAGGGATTCGAACTGCCGACCTTCTGATCAGCAAGCCCTAAACCCACAGCGCCACCTGGGTCCCATAGAACATGATATTATGTTCACATAGGACATAATAAAGGTATGGAATTCACCCCACAGTACTAATGGCCACCAGCTTACACGGCTTTAAAAAAGGACTCAACAAATGTATGGGAGATTTGGCTATCAACAGTTAATAACCACCCTGTTCATGTTCCACTTCCATTTTTGCAAGCAGTGAGCCTCTGAATAGCAGTTGCTGGAGGGAGTGATGGTGCCTTCCGGTTCTCCTTGCAGGTTTCCCAAAATCATCTGGTTGGCCACTGTGATGACAGGATACTGGATTAGAGAAGCATTTGGCCTGATCTAGCAGGGTTCGTATTATGTTCTTCGGATGTTTACCAACCTCAGAAGCTATGGGAAGCGGCTCAGATTGACTGGGGCAACCCAGTCAGATGGGTGGGGTACAAACAAACAAACAACAACAACGCCTCACTCAGGGCTGGTGCTCTCAAAGGGCAACGAGGCAGCCGCTTAGGGTGCAGACCTCAGAGGGGCACATTTCTGACCTTTGAGGGGCACAGTTCTATACAGATTAGTTTTGTGGTAGCTCATAATTTTTTCATAATATTTCACTTTTATTTTGTATTTCAAAGGATGTTGTCATTTTTGAAGTAATTCATACATTAGAATTTTTTTAATGTATGTATGAAATAGATAGACCACAGAGTTGATTGGAGGAGTGTGTGTCATTAATTGGAGAATTGTATCACAAGAGAAAAAAATATCTAGAATACACTCTATCAACCACACCTCACTACAGTAATATCTCTCTTTGTGTAAATCTGTGTCTATGCGTGTGTACGGAATACATGATGGTGAGGAAGAGTTATTTTCCTGTCCGGGCGTTCACTCATATAATAGCATTTTAGTCTCTAAATCTAAAAGTCTGCAGGAATAAACTAATGCAACTGCTGACTAATGCCGTTAGAATATTTTAACCATGCAATTTCACCTTGCCTGGGTGGGGGAATGTTAAACCAAGCTTGGGTGTGCTATTCTGACTTTCAAGCAAATCTCGGCCAATTCTTTAAATCAAAGGTGTAAAGGGATTAAGCTTGCAAGCCTACACACAACCTGTTTTTTTTAAAAAAGCATTATGCTCTTTAACCTGCCTACATCAAAAAGGCAAGCAAGAAGTCAGAATGCCTCAATCAGCAAAAAGCCATCGTGGCTGTAACGCTTGTTCATGCAACATAAACTGTACTTCAAGGAAGCTCAGCTTGGGAAATGGAGGTATCTGTAACAGTTGGCGAACGGCTCCTACGACATAAATAGGTTAATAATAATAATAATAATAATAATAATAATAATATATTATTTGTACCCCGCCCATCTGGCTGGGTTTCCCCAGCCACTCTGGGTGGCTTCCAATCAAATATTTAAAACACAATACAGCACTAAACATTAAAAACTCCCCTAAACAGGGCTGCCTTCAGATGTCTTTTAAAAGTAGGATAGTTGCTTATTTTCTTGACATCTGATGGGAGGGCGTTCCACAGGGCAGGCACCACTACAGAGAAGGCCCTCTGTTTGGTTCCCTGTAACCTCACTTCTCGCAACGAGGGAACCGCCAGAAGGCCCTCGGCGCTGGATCTCAGTGTCCGGGCTAAACGATGGGGGTGGAGACGCTCCTTCAGGTATACAGGACCGAGGCCGTTTAGGGCTTTAAAGGTCAGCACTAGCACTTTGAATTGTGCTCAAAAACATATTGGGAGCCAATGCAGGTCTCTCAGGACCTGTGTTATATGGGCCCAGCGGCCACTCCCAGTCACCAGTCTAGCTGCCTAGATGTATGTTCGCATACATAGGTTTTTGTGACAGGGCAGGCTGTGATTTATGAACTCATTTTCTATACCATCCTGCTTTGATGGAAAAACTGTTTCATGTGTTCCCACTCTTCTATTTTCATAAGTCTAGAAAGCCCTGCTCTCCATTCATATCAAGGAGGACCTTTAAGTTGTTAGCAAGTGTTTTGCACAGACGCCTACAACTGAGTACACTGATTGTTCTCCATCACTAGAGAGGGAGAAGAAATTCAATTTAGTTTGCATTTAAAGGTGAACCTACCTAAATTCCTGAAACAATGTGTTGACGCGGCCAGCCTGTGAAATTCAAACTGTTCCAAATTTTGCAATATAATTATCCATCCAAGTAATGGATACAAAAATGCATGTGAAAGGTAAGGTATGCTTAAAAATATGTATATTCATGAAAATAACATCTTCATCATTAATACACAAATATCATAAACATGTATATTATTATACAAATGTGGACTATGTTGGGGAACACTGGGTGTAAATTTAAGGCTTGCTGAGGCTCACTCCCATAGCACTAAATTGCTGTTTAGAATGATGGGCAAAAAGATCCACTGAGCAATTGCATTACATTGCTGCAAGGACTAAAGACTCTCACACTGTTTGTAGGTTTCCCTACTTTCCATTGGTTGTGCATTGACACTGTCCTCTTTCTGATGGTGATCAATGTTTCATCGCCTTTTCTACAATGCAAGCACCTCGAAAAAAGAACTGTAATTTTAAGTTGTGAACCATCCTGAGATCTGCAGATGAAAGGCAGTATATGAATTTAATGATGATGATGAGGATGAAGAAGAAACTGTGTTACTTTGAATTAAATCATTCAGTTTTATTCAATGATATGATTCCTGAAAGGAGGAATGCAGTAGACATACTTTAAAAAAATATTGCATCATGATAGTGAGATTCTCAACACAGGAAACGCAACTCTAGGAGAAGAATTCAGGGACAACCATACAGAACTAACATAAGTAAGAATCTAGTGCATGTTAATTACTGGAAATCAGCAACCTCTGTTGACATCAGTGTAAGGAAATGAACTCCGAATTCGTAGAAAATGTAGCACAAACAGAAGAGAAAGTACAACTTGTAAATAGAACATGCTATCTATGGGTTTTTCGGGGGTAAAAGAGAGCTTTGGCTGAATATTGGTGTATTTATTTTGAATGATTGCCCACCAATTCTTAACTAGGCTACCTACTGGCGAGGGTGTGTTGGTGGAAGTCTAACTGCAGTGACGCCCTTAGTTCAAAAGTGCAGAGACCTGAATGGCAAAGAGTTGCTGAAAGCTTCAAGGTTCAAACTGTTCAGAAAAACAGAATTTCTGTGTGGTGAGGGGGGATTTTACTACTACTACTACTATTTCAAAACCAGGGCTGGAAGCTGGTTACCGAAAAGTTAAATATAACATGGCTAAACTTCATTGAGATTTTTTCAATAATTTAATTTCCTGCTCCAAGGGGCCAACTGATTTTTAGGGAGAGAAGCAGCAGGCTGTTTGCATATCTCTAGAAAGGAAGCGGAAATTTGGCGGGGATGCGGGAGGAGAATGAAGGAATCAATGTGGCGCTTCCAATCTGCTAAGCATCAACAGACTGCAGAACAATGAGTGAAAAGCAACAAATCCTATACTGTATAACGAAATGACAGCCATGCCTATGCCATTCAAATCTTACATGTTTGCTGCAGGAACACACCACCCTGTCCTGATGTGATAATGAGGAGGTCTTCTATGTCTACTAGATCAACATTTCATGCACTTAAGAATGAATTTGGCCCTCAGATGTCTAGAACAGCAAGGTCCTGTACTCTGATGTCCTATTTGTCAGGGAAATGAGGTCATTTTAGGTCTGAATGTTCTCAGAGTATTTTTTTTTTTTACCAAATCCAGTTCTCAAATTAGATTTTTCAAACTGAAATCCTCTTTCTCCTTGTTTGATATTTCCCATGTGCCTGGACTGGACTGCAATATGTTTTTCTTGCAATGTGAATTCAGACTACGGGATGTTCCAACAAGTTTAGAAGGAGTTATATAACTCATCTCTCTCTTCTAGGGGTTTTAAAATTAGAATTAAAACGTTACGGCAGAGGTCCTAGAACAGATTGAGATTGATCTCTTGTGTTAAAAAAAATAAAATAAGCAAGGTCTTGAAAAGTATATGTCCTGAGTTAGGGTATCATTGCCTTGTCTTTACCCAAAAAATCCAAGGAACTAACGTTAACTGCTTTGGTTTGCTGTGGAGATTTCTTTTCAGTTCAGTTAGAGATCACTGCCCAACTTTCACAAAGGACCTGAGGGCAAGAGAAAAGCTGTTTAATGAGTTTAATCCTTTAGTGTTGGTAAACCTCATGACAAATAGAAGCTAAATTTTCGGTGCAGTTCTAAACTTGTTGATGGGTGGTAGTCAACTAAAGTTTACCCAGAGTAATGCACACACCTACGCTCTATTAATTTCAGTGAGTCAACTCTTACTACCCATTGTGGAGTATAAGGAGGGTACAGGTTCCCTGCTTCTGTTCTGGAGGCTCCTCCTGGTACTCTTTAGTCTTTTGAATTTCAAAATTATACTTTTGAAAGAATAATAATTTTTGGGAAATGACTATAGTTTCTTCACTCGAAGGTAGTGAATGTCTGAACCGGGCCAGAAAGAGAGGGGAAGTCCTGAAGAAGATGTCTTTAGAACTATAGGAAGCCATGCGGGATCACATTCATCCAGTGCTTTACCAGCTGCACTGGCTCCCGGTGGAATACAGGATCAGGTTTAAGGTGCTGGTTTTGACCTTTAAAGCCCTATGCGGCTTGGGACCCTCATACCTACGGGACCGCCTCTCCTGGTATGCCCCGCGGAGGACAAACAACAATACTCTGGAGATCCCAAGCCATAAGGTGGCTAGATTGGCCTCTACTAGGGCCAGGGCCTTTTCAGTATTGGCCCCAACTTGGTGGAACGCTCTTTCACAGGAGACCAGGGCCCTGCGGGATTTGTCATCTTTCCGCAGGGCCTGCAACACAGAGCTGTTCCGCCTGGCCTTTGGGTTGGACTTAGTCTGACCCCTGTGTTTTCCTCCCTCATGGCTTGGATTTATGGACTACTTAAAATCAGGCTGCATTTTAAATTTTAATACTGTATTTTAATCTGTATTTTAATTAATTGCTTTTTATGTTTTACTGTAATTTTATTGGTGTGAGCCGCCTGAGCCCGGTTTTGACTGGGGAGGGCGGGGTATAAATAAAAATTATTTATTTATTTATTTATTTATTATTATTATTATTATTATTATTATTATTATTATTATTATGCTCTGGATATGATGTAAAAGCAAAAAGAATCACGCTTGCTATATGCAGGCGGAGACAAAGGAAAGCGTCTTCTCTCAAGATCAAATGGAAACGTCTCTTGAAACAGCCATTCAGAACTTTCTCATAAGGTTTGACTTCTAGCATTTAGAAGCCAGAGTAATTTTGGATTGGTGGGGAAGGAGTGATACTACCATAATGGGCCTGATTGCAGGCGGAGATTAAACAGCGTACAGGGGGGAGGTTCAAAAAGTATCTCCATGGTGCTTAGAGAATAACTTTCACCTAAATATTAGTAAGACAAAGGAGATGGTGTTGGACTTCCGGTGGAAGAGAGGGGAACCTGCCCTGTTGTATATCCGGGGGGGGGGGGCTGTGTGGAGAGAGTCTCCTCTTTTAAATTTCTGGGAGTTTACCTTAGTGAGGAACTCACTTGGAAAATCAACATAACTCAGGTGGTCAGAAAGGCCCAACAGAGACTCAATTTCTGCAGGGTCTTGCGAAAGAATAATGTTAAACAACAACTGATGAACTCCTTTTACCGGTCCACAATAAAAAAAAGTGTCCTCTCATATTGTATATGAGATATAATTGTATCACAGTGTGGTACGTTGGCTGGACAGCCGCCGAGAGAAAGTCTCTACAGAGGGTGGTGAACACAGCACATGATATCATGGGCTGTCCCTTGAGTCCGATAGACAACATCACAAGGGATCGTTGCCTTAGGAGAGCGAGAACAATTCTTAGGTATGACTCACACCCCGGCCATCACCTCTTTAATCTTCTACCCTCGGGCAGGAGATATAGAAGTATAATCAGCCGTACCAACAGGCTAAAAAATAGCCTCCATCCGTGGGCTGTTAGGCTGTTGAACGGAAAATAACATTGCGAAATTGACTTGTGAGGTGGTTTGTTGTTCAGTAAGAGATTAAGTGGGTGGTGGGGGAGGCTTGTTTAATTTCATTGTACACAGGTTGTACAATGACAATAAAGGTATTATTATTATCAAGTATGGGTGTGGAGTTGGTCTGTCTTTTAACATTTTATTTGCACCACACAGTCTCAATGGAAATGCTCCTACCTCCGAAAGCTGGCTGCTCTTGTTGGTAGAGAAGCGGTCACTGGAAACCATTGAAGTGTGCAATTTTCTTCATGATTCGTGCAGGAGAGCAAGGCTTCAGGATCCCCCTCACTATAGCCAAGATTCTGACTGAAGCAGACTCCTCATGTGGAGGTGTTCTAAGCATCTATTTCACTGTGTGCATACTGCCTATTGGTGCACAGCCTAAATGCATGATTGCAGCAAAGATGGCGGCTGAAATTGTAGGCCAGGACTAGCCCACAAGGCCTGGTGACCCTCCTCACATGAGTGTTTGTGAACTCTCAAAGAGTGTAGGTAGCAAGTTCTAATTTGTTGCTGAAGAGTGCCCATTAAGAACAGAACAACAACAACAACAACAACAACAACAACAACAACAACAACAACAACAATAATAGAATGCACATGGAATTTTCTCCCTTCCTTTCCCTGCACTAGTACTGTGAATATACAAATATATAGCAGTGGCTGAGGCCTTAATATGGTTGCAGCATTTTCTCATTCTTGTTTCACAGCAACCCTTTCAATACACAGAGGTGGCAGAAGGCTGTATCACTGTATCTAAGTAGCTCGTCCACTTCTCCTCCATAAAACAGAGTGCTACGGCTGCAGTCCTTAAGTCAGCAACACAACAGATTTATATTAAACAGAGCTGTCTACAAAGATGCGGCCTGTCCGTGCTCAGATAGTTTATGGTGCAAGTGGAGCAAAAACTGACAAAAGGCAAAGACCCAAGAAAGGGGTGCTTCAGAGCACACAGAGAACTGTGCGGGAGGAGAGGGTCAACCAGAAAGGAAACCAAAGATAAGCGCAATATATATTTGACATGAAATAGGCCTCTGTGTATTTTCTGAGGAATCATTATATCTGAGAGGAGCCACGACTGCTTTGCCTATGTAAACAAAAGTTCCGCAGAGCAGCTAACCAGTTCATAAATTAGCCCGTTGCAGCTACACACAGGACATGCCTAGATCAGTCTATCTGCTCTCACACATGGAGATCTCAAAGCAGGTGGTGTTAAAACTCTGCCGAGGATACTGGTTGGGATTCCCTATATCCCAAGAGCCTGGAGCATTCACTATAAACCTTTAAAGCCCTGTGGCAGAAGCAAGGAGGGAAGATGGAAAAGATAATCCATAAGCTTCATGTCTGCTCAGAATTTAGCATAGCTATCGGCTACCTCCAAGATTAAGAGGCAGCGTGTCTCCGAGAAGCAATTCCCAGGGCCATTGCACATGTCCCACTTATATGGTCTGATCCACAGTGCTTTTCCTATTATGAGAGCCCCACCCCATAGTCGCCTTTGACTGGATTTAACCATCCAGGGGTTCTTTACCTTTACCACCCACCCCCTTGCACCCCAAAATAATGTATTTCTATATGGTTTTCTGGCTCTATTTGCAGTTTCGTTTTCAGTACAGCTCTTGGGGCAAGGTATTTTATGCTCTGGGTCTTGCTTTAATCCTCACACCCCACCCACTTCTGTTTCCCTGAAGTCTTGCCCTTGTGCACCGGGCATGGTCCCTCCCTAACAATCTTGTGCTTAGTGAAAAGGTCTGAAGTACTATATTTAACTGAACGTCCCCTTCAAACGTTTGTACATGAAAGCGGAAGGGGTGTGTACCTCTGGCAACACAGCTAATGGCCCGAACTTTTAGCAAAGCGGGTATCTTGGTTACTTGTAAGCAAATGAGTAGGTAACCGACAGAAAAGGTGTTGTTGTTTTGGACAAAAAGGAAGAAGGGGGGGGGATACTAACCCTTCCATTGTATGGAGATAAGATCTAGGAAAAACTTTTTGTTTTGTTTTGTTCTTTCTAGTGCTTTATTCAAATTTATTTCTTTATTCAAATATAACATCCTTTCTACTAAGACACAGTGTTCTCTCTCCTGTCTGGGAAACAGTTTGACTTTTTAACGCCACTTGCCTTTCGTGTTACTTTAAATAACAAAAACAGAACCGGCAAATCCTTGCGTATCCCTCGACTCCTCCAAGCAGATGCTTCCATACTTGCCCCCAAGAATGTAAACAAGCTTAGAAGCGCCGCAAGGCTAATGGAGAAAACATGAGCTTTCCTTGGGCCAGACCAGCAACGGCTCCAATTTGCTATCGTGCTTGTAGGTGGGGGCCCAGTTAACTAGGCAAGTCTGCAAAGTCAGTGGGCGCTGCTTCATTGTGGCACAAGGCGAGACTGCCCCACCAACCCTGCCCTGCCCTGAGCCAGTCTCCCACCTGCCTATATTCCTACTTGCAACCGGTTCAGAGGGTGGTACCAGCTCCACTCCTTCTCGACCTCAGTGTTGCCTTTGAGGAACTCGGCAGAGAGAAGAAAGGGCACACAAACAGAATGCATTGGCTCTGCTTGGCTTTAGTCCTGGTTCTGCCTAATACTGGCTCTGGCTTCCCACAATGTTTGGGCTCCCGGCTTTCCATTCTACCAATGGGCACCAGCCACCACTGTGTAATGCTCAGCAGTGACCCTTCTACAATGACAGCTTCTACAAGTGTGGTGTCCGTGGAGCACCCAGATACGCACACTGCCTGGTCTGCCCCCCGCCCCCAAGCTAGCCTGCTGCACTCAGGAGTGATGGGAATTCTTTGGCCAGGCTCCACTGATGAAACCACCACCAATGCGGCAAATTTCTACACATCAGCATACTTTACTAGGAACTGGGTGACTAAAGCTCCCAACCAACCAAACTAGCACCTCAAAAACTCATTCTAGCGTGATTGTGAACATGGGGCCATGCGTGCGCACACACAGGTTTTTTGTCATGCTGTTAATCCCAAACAGTCTTTTGCGCGTGAACTGTAAAAATTGTATTTGTTTGACTGTGCTCTAGTGGCTGATCTGAAATCTTAAGAGTAAAGATTGATTGTTTTGAACACCTATCTCTAATAATAATAATAATAATAATAATTACCCCGCCCATCTGGCTGGGTTTCCAACAGAAAAATGAAATAAAATAATCTATTAAACATTAAAAGCCTCCCTAAACAGGGCTGCCTTCAGATGTCTTCTAAAAGTCTGGTAGTTGTTTTTCTCTTTGACATCTGGTGGGAGGGCGTTCCACAGGGTGGGTGCCACTACCGAGAAGGCCCTCTGCCTGGTTCCCTGCAACTTGGCTTCTCGCAATGAGGGAACCGCCAGAAGGCCCTCGGTACTGGACCTCAGTGTCCGGGCAGAATGATGGGGGTGGAGACGCTCCTTCAGGTGCTGTGTAACTCAAAAACACATACAGTCTTGTGGCTCAGTTTGTAGAGTGTGAGACTCTTAATCTTAGGGTGATGGGTTTGAGACCCATGTTGGGCAAAATAATCATGCATTGTTGGGGGCTGGACTAGATGACCCTTGCGGTCCTTTCCAACCCTACTATTCTATGATTCTATTACTGTTCCAATATAAGTTACTGCTTTATTTGGGAAGGGATGAGGTATTCGGTGGCTCTGCAAAAACAAACAAAAACAGCTTGTACTCAACATAATTGATCATGCCAGTAAGTTAACAGTGATGTGCCATGTGTGTATGAATTCCACAATGCTTAGTTTGTTGAATTCTAGTCTGTTAATGTAGTTAATATTGTTTTGTGGAATTTTTAGATGTTTTGTTAATAGTGTTTTATAGAATGCGGTTGTTTCACTGGTGATTTGTTAATTATTCTGTATGATTTATGTTGTATCTGTGATGTTCTATTAAGTTATTGATATTTATCGTTTGTGAGCTGCTTTGTGATTTGTGTGAGTGAAAAGCAGCATAGAAATATAGTAATAATGTGGTTTATTCTGTCCCTTCAGAAGACACTATAGGTGCATTAGGTATATGTCCCTGTGCCAGATTGTGCACTGAGAGTTTCGCTGTAAGGATTATCACTGCAAATAAGACGGGCTGGCAAAAGAAAGGGGAATGCACTTGGATTTGAGGTTTCTTGCAAGCCTTTTTTGGGGGAAAAACTGTATTATCATTGTAAATAGAGTTACAAGGGGAACGGAAAACAATACACAGATATAGTGTTACTCACATGGTTGAGTTCCCCTATTAGCCTTGGGGATATATGGATTACACCACTGTGTTTTCCCCCCTATATTTAACAATACGTTAACCTAAACAATAAGGATGGCAATTAATCTCCTTGGGCACATCACCAGAAACAATTCTTTTTCTGCTTTTCCCACAGATGGATCATTTCAGGTTGGGCGTTTTTGCAGAAATTCAGTGGTTTTGCTTAATGAAATCTTCCCAAGTTCAGATCCTTAAGTAAAGCTCAAGGCCAAACCTAGTTTAGGAATCTCATACAAGCATCACTTGCCAGTTCCTCCAGCCCTGTTCTGAGTAATTTATGAAATGCATCCCAACCTCACAACACAACACTAAGTATTTAGCTGTAATACCAATGAATAAATATTTCTGTCCCTTGCAAAGTGCAGGAGTGGGAATTGACACTCATGGTTAAACAAACCAAACCAAACCAAACCAAACCAAACCAAACCAAACCAAACCAAACCAAACCAAACCACCCCAGGGTAGACATAGGCTGATTGCAAAGACAAATGGGGTGGCTTCACCTCAGTCCCAGAGCTTAAGTGTAAATGTAATGTTAAACAGCACAACAAGACAGTGTTAATCAAATCGCCAAGACTGCCATCTCTACACCCAGATCTGCTTTGCCAAGACCAACGCCTGCTGCTTCTGGCATATAGGGTGCTGGAGGAGACACTTGAGAGTCCCATGGACTGCAAGAAGATCAAACCTATCCATTCTTAAGGAAATCAGCCCTGAGTGCTCACTGGAAGGACAGATCGTGAAGCTGAGGCGCCTTAATCCTACACTATAATCACAAAGAAAGGGTTTTGTTCAGGACTTAGCCTAAATGGTGATCAAATGACCGGTCTGGCGAAATCTGTGCGATTTGCAATGGATTACATCATCAAGGGATTACCTTTCATAGATTGTTTTCAAACTGGGAAGGTTGGCAATAGAACAAAATTACTACTTTAGAAGTGGTGGTGGTGGAAGTAAAAGTTCAATGCCCCAAACTATTCAGTGGAAACTTTGGGTCTGAACTGATTGAATGAAGAAGCTTGATTGTGTGTGTGTGTGTGTGTGTGTGTGTGTGTGTGTGTGTTGTTTTTGTTTGTTACTATGTTATGCATCTTTGTGTTTTATACTGTAAACCAACCTGTGATGAAGGGTGGAATAGAAAGTTGACAAGCCAAACCAAACCAAACCAACCCAAACCAATGATAAGTGAACACAGGGTTTGGATCACAGAAATAGGGAGATAACAATTCTTTGCATATATTATTATTAATTATTATTATTATTATTATTACCGGTATTATTATTATTATTCAAGGGGTGCTGAAGAAAGGTAGGGAAAAGAGACATTCAGCTCTGACACTCCCAATCTCTAGGAGTATCAATCATCTGTATAAGTCCATAATTTATGTTGCATAACATATCATTACACCAGGATTCACTCAGAATCAAACAGATTATAACAGAAAGTTAGATGTGGTATGTGCAATCAAATCTGTTTTCTTTAAAAAAAAAAAGGCAGTTATCATCCCCGTCACTCATCCAATGATTGATCTGATGAGCAGGGTGGAATTATTTTGCATTCTACTTAGGAGGCTAGGCTCCACCCACTCCAGCACTGTGCCTACATTAAATTGGATTTGTTTTTACTTCTGCTGCTGCCAAGAGTAAGGGGAGGGATAAAAATTACTTGGGGAGTCAGGCCAGTCCCACTTGGACATAGCACTTATTTTTATGTATGGCATCAACATCAGTCTAGCTTTAAAAGAACCTATGGAGAATGAGTTCAGATTGCTCATTGACATCTTGAGTTCTCCGCCACTCTGCCTTAATGATCAGATGCCTATGATTGCTGTGTATTTTCTGGGGGAAATAAATCCAGTTAACGCTGCTGAGGGGCTGCTGAGAACAATGGAGCTTCAGTGAGCTAACGGGGCTTTAATAATTTTCCAAGGACAGCTCGGAATGACAGTGCAGCATATCAGCAAGTCTCTCTCTCTCTCTCTCTCTCTCTCTCTCTCTCTCTCTCTCTCTCTCTCTCAAAATCAGGTCAGTAATCTGGACACAACGGGGGCTTCTGTCTGTAGGACAATAGGAACGTTCAACATTTACTCAACTTTGCCATACTGCTTAGGAAAAGTCCCCAAACTCCTGAGCTACCACAACTTCATTTGCAGGGCTGTTCTGTTTGCTTTCTGAAAGGCACAAACTCATAAAACTTCACAGTGTGGTGGTCCAATGTCTTTCATTCTTTAATTATTACAGGCAGGCAGGCTTTTTTATTTTTTAGAAAGCCAATTCATCAAGCTCCCAGCCATGACACCCGTCTTTCCAGAAATTAGGCCAACACAGGCAGCAAAAAGAAGCCCCCGTGAACCCTAACCCAAAACTGTTTTGACAAGCTGCCTGAAAATATACAGGGAGGCAGCCTGTTCCACATCCAGGGCCGGTGCACCCATGAGGCAAGGTGAGATGACCGCCTCAAGCAGCAGGATCCACAGAGGCGGCAGATCCCACCTCCAAGAAATGCATTGCTGCACTCACTAATTGGAAAACGAGTAAAGTACCATCTAAAGAAGAATGGATTAATAAATTGAGTGAGTACCTCTTGATGGCAAGATTGACAGCAGCAGTAAGAAACCAGTCCAAACAAAAATTAAGAAATGAGTGGAAAAGTTATGATGATTACATGAAAAAACATTGTTCGAAAGAGGACATGCTAACATGCGTTGAGTAGGAGATATGAAGAGAAATATAAAATAAGCAGAGTTTGATTTGGTATTATTAGTATTATTGTAGAGTCTCAAAGTAAATAAATGCACGAGTGAATATAAGAGTGGAAATGGAAGTCGGGAAAATGTGGAGGGAAGCAGGGAGGGGAAAGGGGGGGAAGAGGGGGAGGAAATGTTGTTCTGTTTTGGTATATTTATTTATATGCTCAGTTTTGTTTTTGGATATTCTTATAATTTCTATTAAGTTTTGTAATCTTTCTTTATTGGTTTTTTTTGTTAAAATTTTGTAATGCTTTTAAAGATTTAAAAGAAAGAAAGAAAGAAAGAAAGAAAGAAAGAAAGAAAGAAAGAAAGAAATGCATTGCTGCTGCCATGGTGGCAGTGGTGTGCTCCCTGGAAGCTGAATTTACTACCTGCTTGTAAGGCTCCACCCCCCACCCCCACCCCCTGCATGCCACCTCTATAGTGGTTTATGGTGCTGCTGGTTTCCTCCTCCTCCCCCCCCCCACTACACACCCAGGGAGGAAATAGTGGGGGCTGCCCTCTTGGATCTCCTGGGCTCTGCATCCGCCTAGCATGAGCACACATCATCTTAGCAAAGAGAAAAGTGAGACAGAGGAGAAATATATTTCTATAGCAATATGAAATCTGAAATTTGGTACACGCTAGAAAAAAAATTGAACGGGAGGATTTTCTTTTTTTACACGCAAGTCAAAACTCAGAACACTATGTTTATCTCCAGCACAGAACAAGCAAAACCAAACACAAGACATACCATTAGTCAAGAAAACTCCGATATGCTAAAGAGGAGGGTTCGAGGAAAGGAGACAGAAATTTGTACAACCAAGCTATAGAGCGTACTGACGAAGGAGATTGTAGTGGCAAAACGGACCTATGATTCGGACTCAATTCTCAAACATGTCTCGGCTACTCTTTGGATGAATTTACAGAACATTTCTGAATATAAGAGAACGTCTTCTTTTATTGAATATAAGAGAACATATTCTTCTGCTCCGGAGAGTCAAAAATTGGCAAACGACCTGAATCAGTTTTATAGCAAAGTCAAGCATTTATCAAGTAGAGCAATTCACTCGGCGCCAGAGGCACCAACAACCACCTCAACCTGTTCTGAAGTCACTACAGGGACAGAAGGCAAAAGCTCCAGGCGCAGTCGGAGTGGCTCCTCTTTGCTTGAAATAGTGTTCTGCACACTCCGATCCTCACACAAATATTTAAGAGATATTTTGTATAAAGTACGTTTACATTGCAAAATTAGCCAAAGCCAATTCCAAATATGTAAGTACTTGGCAAATAAATTACTATTCTATTCTATTCTATTCTATTCTATTCTATTCTATTCTACTCTACTCTTGAATTTCCTCTGCGAATTAGCCTTAGGTGAATTTCCAGTAGCAACAAGAAACGCTAGTTGAAATTGCTAGTTTTATAAGGATTATAATGGCACCAGCATGTCAAGCGTTGTATGCACTGAGGGAAAGATGCACGGCTCCTCATTGCCATGCTTCATTCAGTATTTTATCATATTTTGTATATTAGGAAAAGTTTGGTGGGTATTTTTAAATCAAAGTGTATTTGCGGGTCTAATTAGATATCTCACTCACACACACACACAAAAACCACACCAAAAACCGCTTTCATACCAACATCTGGCAATCACAAATGGCCTCCACTGGGGTGCAGAATATGAAATATGACCCTCGCAAACTTCTAACATGACACGCAGCAGTAATATTGGACAATGTAAATGTACCTTAAGTAGATTACACTCATCCAGCAGAATATGCACAACAGGTTTAGCTGCTTAGCAACCTACACAGAAGACGATCAGCTAAAATGAATTACAAACCATTGATTAGGCCCAGACAAATATAAGACTGACCAGCCACAGTCAGGTTAATTGGCACTCTAAATCACAAATGGCACATTTTGCCCCTCAAGCCACCATTATGAGAGAAATTTAGACTGCTGTCCACAAATCAGCTACTGGAAAGTTGCCAGGGCATATTTTGTCAATGGGATCTGCAAAGGACAACTCCAGAGACATTTCTTCTTTTTCTTTTGCTCAATAAAAGCAAGGGAAATTAAACAACTCTTTTATCGTGATTGTGGAAGAGACTGATACACATATTCGTCTTTCCTCTTTTTTTTTCCTTTAAAAAAAAGAGAACCTGCCAAGTTTGTAGTACGGAATGGTACCTACGTGGTGTGGTCATGCTAGGCATCAGCACACAGGCCAGATGATGGGGGCACCAGCATCCTGGCCAAGTCCACAAGCACTGGATGTGCCTTGGGCGCCCAGCTGGCCAGCAAGGAGCTATAAGCTGTCATTTAAAATTTCCCAGAATGCCTCAGAGCATCCAATGTTGCATCGTTCTAGGGATGGACAACCCATGGGGCTTCCGGACATTGTTGGACTCCAGCTTCCACAAGTCCCCAGAGTGCATGGCCAAATGGTCAGGGATGCCGCTTCCTACCTGACAGACAATAAAATTTTAGGACTGCTGAAAGTGACTCGAGAGAGGCCAACACACACCTGTTCCTCTAGTCCCACTGTTCCCTCTATTCAAACAGGTTTGGCTGGTTTTCAGTTTGGCTGGTTGTTTTATAAGTCGAAACAAAGTGAAAAAATTCCTTCCAGTAGCACCTTAGAGACCAACTACGTAAGTTTGTTATTGGTATGAGCTTTCGTGTGCATGCACACTTCTTCAGATACCAATACCAATAACAAACTTAGTTGGTCACTAAGGTGCTACTGGAAGGAATTTTAATATTTATTTTGTTTCGACTATGGCAGACCAACATGGCTACCTACCTGTAACTTGCTTTATAAGTGTTCTGGTTTTCTGGGGGGTTTTGTGTGTGTGTTTTTTTAAGATGGTGCATGATGTTATTGTAACCTGCCCTGGGACCTTGTAGTGAAATGTGTGGTGTGAGAAATCTTATAAACAAGCTAAGAGCTGCTATACCGTATGTCAAGGCATACATAATACATGCAAATACGCACTTTGCCACCGAGAGACATCTTATCTGTATTGGAATTGGAATAGTTATCACATGTGAAATCGTTTTAGGTTGTTTTTACATATGGAGTTATTTCTTCATTGTTGATGCCTTTTCTGTGAAATTGCTTTGAGGTATTTTATGGGAAGAGACTCATAAATGGGTTCAAATAAATAAACAAATGCCTGCTATGTAAAAGCAACAAGATCTGCCTGTGTTTGTCCTTTTGAATAGTTTAAAAGATAATTCAAAACTGATTACAATGCAGCTCCTACTGCATGTATGAAGTTACGTAACCACCTCATTTCTTTCAGAGAGATAGAACCAAAGTAATGGGGTTTTGGGTGCCTCCCCCCCCCCCCGTTTGGTTTTTCCCTTTTTCGGTTTTTCCCTTTCTTTTTGTATCTTCAGTGCCACCTTCTGGCACTTTAAAATCAACACATATATTTTAAAAGTCCTTTTAAAAAACCCCAACACTGTTCATTACAATGGAGGTTGCACAAGAAAATTGGTTGCTGGACTACATAATCATTGACTTTAAAAAAAACATCTATTTGGCAAAGCAGCATTATAGTTTTTTGTTTTGGTTTATAAAGCATGCTCAACATAATGTAAAATGAAGGAAACAAATCCCGTTTAAATGTTCACATACAGAAAAGAGAGTGCAGCTTCCCACAAAAAGACAGCATCTTGGCACCAATGACCAGAATGTTCGGAATGAATGAATCAGTTCATCCACTGAATTCAAGCTATAAGAAAGGAGATTCCAACTAAAAATACAGAAGAATTTTCTGGTGGTAAGAGCTGTTCGACAGTGGAACGGATTCCCTCAGAAAGTGGCGGGCTCTCCTTCTTTGGAAGTTTTTAAGCAGAGGTTGGATGGCCATCTATCATGGATGCTTTAGTTGAGATTCCTGCCTTTCAACTCTACAGTTCTGTGATGCTACGATTTATAACCCCCTGCACTTCCACATTTGTTCATTCATAAATCTGTTCTATCCCATTCGCACATTAATCTGTGATTTTCTTAACCTAAGTATTCACAATGAAAAATGCTAGGAAGATACTTCTGTAAAACGTGTTTTGCCTCAAAACATGGATTATCCAATCGCCCAAGCATCCTACTATAAGGTATTTCAAGAGAATATGCATTCCACCAAGACCGCATTCTCAAATAATCAGCCTCCCCTTCAAAGGTCTACCTCCAAAGGTAGCTAGATTACAATTTCCTTCATCCCTGACCGTTGGCCATGCTTGCTGTGGCTGATGGGAGTTGGAGTCAAGCAAAGCATCTGTGAGGTTCCCAATCACTGGTTTAAGTGAAGGAAATACCTAACTGTTCCCTGCAAAATTTTACATGGTTGAATTTCTCTTCCCACCCCCAGCAAAAAATTTTTTATAATTCATCATAATCCAACAAAACGTAGTCATGACTAAGTCACCATTAAATCACTGGGGTTTCAAGCTAGTCACAATTAAATCTTATTTTGTTGTTCTCAATTGGATTTAGCAGAAGATATCTGGATTGCCCCCAACATTTTAAATCTTCCTTCCTGCCATTTAAATGGAATATTATTTAAATATTTGAGAGCACAGAGCTCTAGAGAAGGACGAATCTGGCTAATTCTACTTCATGTCTCTTTCAAATGTTGAAACAAATTAAAAAAAAATTCCCTCCAGCAGCACCTTAAAGACCAACTAAGTTTTTTATTTTGGTATGAGCTTTCGTGTGCATGCACACTTCTTCAGATACACTGAAATGGAAGTCCCCAGACGCTTATATGTAGAGAAAGGGTGGGGAGGGGTGGTGGAAATGGGTGATAGCTGTTGACGACTATAAACGACTGCAAATGGTCTTGCATGAAAATATCATTAGCCATAATTCCATTCTAGTTTCACATCCCTCTCATATGCCATATTAGAGTACATATTTAAATCTGTTCAATTCTCCCAAAAATATATATTTAAACGTGTATTTTGATATATTTAAACTGCCAAGAAATACACTGCAAGCTGAGAAATCCAATGGATAGCTGTTCCGGCCCACCCATTAGTGGTGTAGATCAGGTCATTTTGCAGAGAAATCCACAGAGATCAAATTCCTCAAGCATCCCTATAAAAGCGCTTCTTAATCATCTTTCATCTGACATAAACAGGATCCAGTTGCTCCAATTTGTTTTCATATGCTGTTCGGTTTAAACTATTTGGTTTTTTTCCTCCCCTGAACAAAGCATCCCATTTCAAAGGTATTGCCCTCTGAGATGCAAACATTCTATTCTTTCTTTTATCTAACCGTTCACAGGATGACTTTGCTAGGTACAAATTCATTCTGTTGCAGCCAAGAAGGGGTTCTGGCTTACAGTGCTATGTGTTTCGGCTGCACCTTTCATGAGCTGACTGACACACAGGCCAGGTTCTGCGGAGGTTTGGTTCCTCAAGTCTGGGGATATAAATTTATAGAACCTACCTTGGTCTGGAAGCAGCAGTAGAGCTGTGTTAAGTAAGGATGCTTCCGTGCTAACGCCAGAATCCGTTTTTCTGTCATTGTACAGTCGACGTCATCATCTTGTAGGATGACATCTTTCTTTAAGACTTTCACGGCGTATACTTCATCTTTGCCTTTTAGCTCGGCTAGCATGACCTACAACAAAGAGGCAACTGCACTTTTACACTGGCAAAGAGCAAGTAGTTCACATGCTAAACTAGCTAAAAAAAGAGATATTAAATGGAAGTTATGCGCTAGTGGAAGTCAGCACAACAATTCCCGTTAACGCAATGGGAATCCCTGCTCCCCGCAAATCAGCTCCAGAGAGTTGGGGGAGCTCCCAGAATATCGTGTGAGGAAAAGAGATGGGCGATCATTCCATGTGGCAAGGAAAAATGCTTCCGCTGACGAAATGATCTCTTTAGTGCTACTCTGAATAAAAACTCACTGAATGGAGAGAGACACACAGCAGACAATCTTGATGCAAAATGCCTTTCCCCACAGCATCTGAAAGACCACTTCCTTCCCTACAGAGCTTCTCAAACATTAAGGCAACCATTTTGGTAGCTCCACCACCCTCAGAGATTGGGAAGGCAATCTCTGCGGCCACCCCTAAGGGTTGGAATTTCCTCCCCACAGAGGTGCGTTGGGCTTCTTCACTGTTCAGCTTTAGAAGAATGCTGCAGACACCCTTCTTTACCCCCGAAATGCGTCTGTTCATGGTCCACCCAATATTCCTGTGGCTGCAATTTGTCTTAACTGCTTTTAATTCTAAATTGTAGATGGTTGTCACCCACCCTGGGACCTGCTGGTGGAGAAAAGGCAGGGAATAAGATAATAATTTCAAGCGGGCAAGTGGAGAACTCCAGTATTCCTAGTTTTTAGATTTTCCTATAAAAGGATTGTTCCTCTCTTTAGTGGTGTGTGTAAGGTGTGTGTGTGCGTGGGTGTAGCAAAGGGGGCAATGGGGGCTGTCCGCCCCGGGTGCCACCCTAGAGGGGGGTGACATTTGGGGTGCCACTCGTGCGGCAGCCTATACGGCCGCTGTGCATGAGCAGCAGCCTATAAGGCTGCCACGCGCCAGCGGCACCCCATACGGACTGCACATGTGTGGCATCCCGCATGCGCGCAGTTCCTACAGGCTTACGGCGCTGGCGGCCTTACGGGCTGCCACTCGTGCACGGTGGCCATATAGGCCGCTACGCAAGTGGCACCCTTTTACGGGCTGCCGCTCTCACACGGCAGCCTATATGCAGTGCACATACGCAGTGTTGCTACGTAGTGACACATGCGCCGTACGTAGCGGTGCTGCGCATGCACGCCACATGCAATGGCGTGCATGTGCAGGGTGCCGGAGCAGCTTCCGACACTGCTGTGTGTGTGTGTGTGATCCAGAGCCTCCAAAAAGCCAGTCTCCAGTGCCATAATAAGTATGGTTCCTCAGGCGGCTAGGCAGACTAGGCCGCACGGAGGAGAGATACACACTAGCCCACAGTTCCAGCCTGAAATGCTACCCAGGCCTCTCTGTCTGGCCCTCAGGACACTCCCCAAGCAACAGCCTCCTCCCCAAGCCACACCTCTCACTATCCCTGCTTTGGACCCTCCTGGAGTTGCTTTTGCCTGGTTGGAATGCAGTCACTTACTTTTACCCTGATTCTAATTTTCAATCTGTATTTCAATCAATTGTTTGATTGTGTTTTAATGTATTTGACATTTGATTCTAGCCGCCCTGAGCCTGGTCTTGCCCAGGGAGGGCAGGGTATAAATAAATACAAAAATTTACTTACTTACTTAAGCAATGCACCTTGCTTTCCTGAACTGATGACAGAGAGGGATGTGTGCAGAAACAAAGCTAAAATCCACCTTGCTTGCCTTGCCCAAATTAGCTTTGAGTCTTGCCCACCACTGGCGTGTGGGCTCTGAAGGCTTGCCTAAAAGAAAGCGCAGCCTTTGGGCTTGAAAACGTTCCCCAAGCCTGATCTACATGCTTGCAGCAAGAATCAGCAGTGCAACATGTGGATCTGTATTTTTCAGACATAAATGAAATCCAGATTCTCAATGCACTTGCTTCTTGTAGTTTTTGCCCCAGCGAATTTTTTTTTTTAGTGTGCCTCGCTTGGGCTTTAGAATTGCACCCATCCTGGCTCTGTTGTCACTTCTAATTCCAGACTGTTTCCACGTAATGCTGCTGAGCGAGGGGCCGCAACCCACCTAGAGCCGAATGGGATTCAACGCTGCCACTTTAAAGTCACCTCTGCAACTCCTCCTTATGGCGGAACAGCAGGAGTCCGAGCAAACACAGCCTAACATTTACATGCCTTGTTGAGTCTGCATGGCTGGCAAGTTGAAAAAGCAAATGATCTGACTTGCAAAATCAGGGCATGCAGAGCGGGAATCACCTTCAGGGAGAATAAATGTCAGCCTCCCTATGGAGTGCTTTTTCAGTCAAGTGCCTCAACAGAGGACACCAACCGCAGCTTAGCATTTCAATTGGCAGGCACACTTTCAACTTAACAAATAATTCAGCACTGACTTCTTTTTAAATAAAAAAAAAACTACCCAACTTAAAAAAAAGAGACACTTGTTCAGTGCCACAGAGAAAATACATTTCTATGTCATTTTTCAGGGCATGATTGGTACCAGTTCTTTTCTAAATTACTCCAAGAACCACCAATGGAAGTAAAGCAGCCCAAGAAACTATCACATGTTGCAGCAGCACCCAGCTAAGCAGAGATTTAAACCTTAGCCTTCTGCATCTAAATCCCCTGTGTTATCCACTGATGTTCTTGAACTACAACTCCCTCAATCACTGGCCATTAACCATGCTGACCAAGATTGATAGGAATGATAGCTCAAGAATATCCAGATCCTCTGGACTACGCAGCTGTTCCCCCGCATTGTGCTGATATACATGAGAATCCACAGCGTCAAGCAGCATGAGACATGGCTTGACAGGACTGCCGGTGCAAGCAAGTTTAAGGGGCCAGTGCATGGACCCAAAAGGTACTGTGCAAGAGATTCTGTGCCAGATAACCGAGGTGGCGAGAGCCAGTGAGGTGTAGTGGTCAGAGTTTAGGGAAGTTGTTTTTTAAAAAATGTTTGGTGGTTTTATTGTGCTTTTAATTCTGCTGGGAGCTGCCCAGCCAGATCGGTGGGGTATGTAAGCTAGTAAGATATTTGTCTGCAGCAATTTATTATACTTTCTTTTTATTTGATGTCTGAATTGCCAAGGTACCACAAAGCACGGAAGGAGTCCCTGCTTCAACTTGTGCAACCGCAGGGAGATGCTGCGTTGCCTCTCACAGGGACCAAATCCCTCTGAGGCGCCCCATTTCAACTCAGAAGTTAGGATTCTTCCGGAATCCAGTCCACACCCTTGCATATTACACCTACTTTGCAAGATCCAAACTGGCTACCCATATGGTAAAGGTAAAGGGACCCCTGACCATTAGGTCCAGTCGTGACCGACTCTGGGGTTGCGGCGCTCATCTCACGTTATTGGTCAAGGGAGCCGGCGTACAGCTTCCAGGTCATGTGGCCAGCATGACTAAGCTCTGGCGAACCAGAGCAGCGCATGGAAATGCCGTTTACCTTCCTGCCAGAGCAATACCTATTTATCTACTTGCACTTTGACGTGCTTTCGAACTGCTGAACTGGGACCAAGCAAAGGGAGCTCACCCCATGGCGGGGATTTGAACCGCCGATCTTCTGATCAGCAAGCTCTAGGCTCTGTGGTTTAACCCACAGCGCCACCCACGTCCCATGTATGTATGTACGTATTATAATAATAATAATAATAATAATAATAATAATCCAGATCCCTGACATAGCCATAATGTGGGTGATCTGGAAATTTACAGGGTGATCCAGACTGGCCCTCTTTCAAATCAGGCCATGGAACAGACTTACTTATAAACCTCCAAGCCTCAATGCATGACTTAATTGATGCACGGCGTGATATATAGTCTTTTAAATTTGCTGAAGCCCTACTGGCATAGATTTGGTAATCCCTATGACCACCGGAGGAGGGTGTGCGTGAATGCAAACAGCAGGCGCAGAGGCTGCTTTGGGAACTGCCTAACATACCACAGATATGCCATATGTGCATAGGAACATCCTCAACCTTGCTTCTTCCTACCAGTACTGCATGCTGCTGTTTTTAATGCGCACAGTGGAAACAAGCAGCAATCAAGGACTGCTCACCTTCCCGAAGCTGCCTTTCCCTAACACTTTGATGAAGTTAAACTCTTCGAGGCCCATGCGCTTCGTCTGTGTTTTGACCTCTCCGTTTTCACCGTTCTCCCCGGGCGTGTTAAGCTGGCCGTCAGTCGAGGTTGCTGCTCCTCCCCTGTGCTCTTCGCCTCGGTTGTCAAATGACAATGCTTTCCTAATGTTATTTTCAAGCTCTTTGATTTCTGTGAAGGTTTAAAACGATAGCAGCGGACAGATATTTTAGTACGCACACACATGGAAGAGCTAAGCTTCAGCAATACCAAGATCCTGATTGCTTCACGCATGCATCATCATCATCATCATCATCATCATCATCAAAAAAGTTATACTGCCTTATACCAGTAGATATCAGGCAGGTACACAGCATAAAACCACAATATATATAAAAAAGAAAATACATACGAAAAAAAGAAAGAAATGGCCTAGTAGCACCTTAGAGACCAACTAAGTTTGTTCTGGCTTTCGTGTGCATGCACACTTCTTCAGATACATGTGATGTATGATTGCACACAAAAGCTTATACCCAGAACAAACTTAGTTGGTCTCGAAGAAGAAGAAGAAGAAGAAGAAGAGGAAGAGGAGGAGGAGGAGGAGGAGTTTGGATTTGATATCCTGCTTTATCACTAACCGAAGGAGTCTCAAAGCAGCTAACAATCTCCTTTCCCTTCCTCCCCCACAACAAACACTCTGTGAGGTGGGTGAGGCTGAGAGACTTCAGAGAAGTGTGACTAGCCCAAGGTCACCCAGCAGCTGCATGTGGAGGAGCGGGGACTCGAACCAGATGACGAGTCTACCGCTCTTAACCACTACACCACACTAGCTGTGCTACTGGACAATTTTTAATTTATTTATTTATTTATTTATTTATTTATTTCGTCTGCGTCAGACCAACACGGCAACCTACCTGAATCTAGAAAATGCATAATAAAAACAACAACAACCACCATCCAATAATCTCCCCTTCCACACACATTTTAAAAAGGGCATCAGATGTCAATATTTTTAGGTATGTATACACATACATACATGTGTGTGTGTGGATAGATAGATAGATAGATAGATAGATAGATAGATAGATAGATAGATAAACTGACAGGGACACAGGACGATGCTCTACATTAACCAGACCATTGGTCCACCTAGGTAAGTATTTACCCTAGGTAAGTGGTGGCTCTGCAGGATTTCAGACAGGGCTCTCTCCTAGCCCTATGCAGGGATTCCAGGGACTGAACCTGGGACCTTCTGCATGCAAATAAAATGCTCCACCACTAAACTGCAGCCCTTCGCAGATAGACAGAAAGATTGTACTTTGTGTATGGAAAGCTCCTCAACATCTCCAGTTAATGTTCCACTGCTGGGAATGGCCCCAGAGACATTGGAAAGCAGCTGCAAGTCACAGGAGCAGTCGATATGGTGTCTGCTAGAGGTGTCCTATTTTGTACTACAACTCCCATAATCTCTGCCCAGTGACCATGTTGGCTGAGGCTGATGGGAGTCGGAGTCCACCAACATCTGGAGGGCACCATTTTTGCTACCTCTGCAGAAGACAGCATCTCACTAGATGGTCCCCAAAAAGCCTCCAGCAGCTTCTCCTGAATCTTCAGGGCTAGTAGGTCATTTTGCTCTACTGAGCAGGAAAGACAGTGCAAGGCACATGGCAATTCCATCTGTGTGATATGGCCATGTTATGACACCATTTCTTCCATAATCTATTCGTTGTTAAATCTGAGCTGTTGGGGCCACATTATTTACAAGGCTGCAGTTCAGTGAGACCCGCCCCCCCACAAAAAATTCAAAATATTTATAAATATAAAAATAAAAGGCGGCAAACCTTGATCACATGGGGAAGTTGGTGCTGACTTTGATCTGTCATCATCTCCTGGTGAGGATCCAGGAACTGGCGGTTGAGATTCTGCACCTGGGACAAGCTAGGAATAGACAAGAGAAATGAGGTGCTTAACCATCGCAAAGGTGTTCTTCTGACATGGCATTTATGAGAGTACAAAGACGCAGCTCCAAATAGCAACGCTTCTGCACACAAAGAGGCAGGCAACTGAAAAACCTCCTTGAATTGTTATCTGCTTTACAGATTGACAAGCATAGCAGCTCATTTTTTAAAAGAGAGGAAAAACCTGCATTTATTGCATTGAAATCTTAACTTGTTTGAAGAAGTTCACGGTAAATGCTGCTAGGCTTACCAAATACACAGAAAGACCACACATAGAAACTCTTTAAAAACAACAACCCATAACTTCTGAAACAAGGTATTCTTGACACAAGTTCTACAGCAGGCATCCCCAAACTTCGGCCCTCCAGATGTTTTGGGCTACAATTCCCATCATCCCTGACCACTGGTCCTCTTAGCTAGGGATCATGGGAGTTGTAGGCCAAAACATCTGGAGAGCCGCAGTTTGGGGATGCCTGTTCTATAGTGTCATGTCAGAATGAAAGGCCATAATTCACTGAGCACCATTCCAACACCAGCTTAATTAAATCTGTACAGGAGATTTAGTGGATTTCAACCACATTTTGCTCGCCAAAAGATGCAAGATGCTTGACTTCATGATGATCCTTGCATACCTGCCAAGTTGCTGTCGGAGAAATAAGGGACTGGGCGGAAGTAGCAGACCGGAAATAGTGCTGCCGCCATTTTGGGACTGGGCGGAGCATGCTCAGAAGTGACTTTTGATGCTGCTTTGCCCAGTTCCAAAATGGCTGCCGCGCCAGAATAAACCGGGGAAAAACAAAAAAATCCGTTTTTTCAGCTAGGAACAGCTGGAAAAACGAGGATTTCCCGGGGAATACGGGAGACTTGGCAGCTATGGATCCTTGCCAAATGCAGCCTTTCTAAATTCTCCATTTTTTTAATCAGGGGAATGATCTTGAAGAGGGACAGGGAACCTGTGACCCTCCACATGTTGTTGTGCTCCAACTGCTATAAGTCCCAGCCAGCTGAGCCAATGGTCAGGAATTGTGGGAGTTGTAGTCCAAAATCGTCTGGAGGACCAGAGGTTCCCCATTCCAGGTCTGATGGCATGTGATGCTGTGGATCCTAAGAATGTCTGGTCAAATAAGTTGCCTAGACAGATGATCACCTGGAAAGTATATATGTAAGTCTCTTCAGACGAATATAAGTACAATAAGCTGATAGACTGTGGCAAAGCAGACAATTACGAACATGCGATTTATGGTCATGCCACCACCACACATTTCAAACACCTCCCAAGACCACACCACACTTTTAAAGCACAGCCATACCACTTTAATAGCAATGGCTTCCCCCAAAGAATCCTGGGAACTGTGACTTGTTAATGGTGGTGTGAACTGTAGCTATGTGTGGAGTCTCCTAATAACTCTCAGCATCCTTAAGCAACTACAATTCCCAGGATTCTTTGGGGGAGGAGCCATAATTGTTGCAAGTGGTATAATAGTGCTTTAAACATATTGGGTAGAGGTGACTGATGTAGACGTCAAGAGCACATAGATCCACCATCTTCCTATATACAAGTGTCTAATAATAATAATAATAGTTACAGGTACCGTAGGTAGCCGTGTTGGTCTGCCGTAGTCGAAACAAAATAAAAAAATTCCTTCCAGTAGTACCTTAGAGACCAACTAAGTTTGTCATTGGTATGAGCTTTCGTGTGCATGCAGGTATCTGAAGAAGTGTGCATGCACACAAAAGCTCATACCAATGACAAACTTAGTTAGTCTCTAGAGTGCTACTGGAAATGATGATGATGATGATGATGATGATAATAATAATAATAATAATAATAATAATAATAATAATAATAATAATACGGTAATAATAATTGCTATACTGCCCTTCATTCGAGGATCACAGGGCAGTTTACAATATAAAAACACAAAAATACATAATATAATAACCACTGCTTTTCTTCTCGAAAGAAAGGTGCCAGTACTCACCATGAAGTTGTTATAGTAAGTGCTACACTTTTAACCAGTGCTTTTCTTCTAGAAAAACACAGTGTCGGTACGGCATACCCTCGAGTACCCCCAGAAGAAAGCACTGATCGTAACAAAAACAAACAAACAATACACTCCCACGGACAATTTAAAAGGCCATAGATTGTGTAATTAGCCAAAAGTCTGGGAGAAGAGGAATGTTTTTGCCTGGTGCCTAAAGGATGTGTAACAAATGCGCCAGGCGAGCCTCCCTGGGGAGAGCATTCCACAAACAGGGAGCCACCACGGAAAAGGGCTGTTCACATGTTGTCACCCTCTGAACCTCAGGTAATGATTGCAGGGTCCAGGTTAGTTCATATGGGGAAATCTACGTGCTGCTACGTACCTGGCAGGCTGGCACAATATACCCTGTGAGGTATTCACCTAGCTTTTGCACTGCTATTAATTAGAATGACTAACTTAGGTTTCTTAATGTCAATTGGGTCTATTAGGTAGGTGACTTAGGTGACTACAACCCCCTGGAACAGCATCTTTCCATGCCAGGGACAAGACCAGGACCCAGCAACCCCCAGTGGAAAATGGGCAAAATGCATAATCACTGATAAATTGGGGGCTCTCCAAGGACTACTGTGGGCAGTTAACAGATTGCAGGAGATAAAGGCAGGAATCCTGTCCATATATACTTGGGAGGGCTCTGTGGGGCTTCCTTCTGCACAGACATATCCAGGATTGCACTGATGTTATGTGCAACTCTTGGCATAAAGAGGTCCAAGGGATGGTTTGCGGTGTATTTATTTTTTTACCCAGCGCAGAAGGGATCAGCTTCTGTGACGTGGCTTTGCAGAGCATCTGCTGAATTCAATTCTCTTTTGGGAGAATGTTATTTCAGTGCGTTTCCATTTGTCATCACTGTAATATCGCGGGGGGTGGAGAGGAACATCTGGCAAGACAATGATCTCACGCCAGTTTTTCAACCAGATAAGAATATTTATGTTCACATGTGTTCTCACAAGGGGACTTCAAAGTAGTAGCTTTGATGTTTACATGGCTTTCTGACAAGAACGATTCCTTCTGACAATTGGAAAATAATAAAGCCTTTTTTGACTTCATCACTACTGAGGTCAAAGCAGTCTAAGTTCTTCCAGGGCTTCTTCCAGCTCACTTGGTTTGCGTACTCCAAAGAGCACAAGTTTAGCAGTGGCGATGCCATTATTTTGTCCAACTGCTTTTGATCTTCTCCATATGGGAACCTAGGAAGTTGCCTTATACTAAGCTAAACCACTGGCCCAACTAGCTCAATGCTATCCATACCAACTGCCAACAGCCCTCTGCGATATCAGGCAAGGTTCTCATCCAGCCCTACCTGTTGTTGAACTGAAGTTGAGAACTTCAGCATGCAGAGCTTTGGAATATGTTGTCAGCAATATACTGTTGACACACAACTCTACTTCTCCACTACATCTGCAGGTGTGCTGGACCATTGTCTTGCCTCAGTAAGGGACTGGATGAGAACCAACAAACTGAAGCTCAATCCAGATAAGGCTTAGGCCAGGCATCTCCAAACTTCGGCCCTCCAGATGTTTTGGACTACAATTCCCAACTTCTCTGGCCACTGGTCCTGTTAGCTAGGGATCATGGGAGTTGTAGGCCAAAACATCTGGAGGGCCGCAGTTTGGGGATGCCTCGCTTAGGCACTGTTAGTGGGTGGTTTCCTAGAGTGGATGAGTGGGGGGGGGTTGCCTTTTCTTGATAGGATAACACTCCCACTGAGGATTGGGTACACAGCTTGGGGGTACCCAATGGATCCACTGCTGTCGCTTGAAGCTCAGGTGGTCTTGGTGGTGCCTTCCATCAGCTTTGGCTGGTGGCCCAGCTGCATACCTATCTGGACCAGGGCTTCTGTTGTCTATGCTCTGGTAAACTTCTAGGTTAGATTATGCAATGTGTTATGCGTGGGGCTGCCTCTGAAGACGATTTGGAAACTTCAGCCGGTGCAGAATTTGGTGGCCAGGTTGCTCACCAGGGCAAGACAGTTTGAGCATATGACACTGACCCTGGCCTTAGTTTCCGGGACCATTTACATGTGCTGGATTAGACACAGAAAGACTTAAATGGCCCGGGACCGCAATATATTTTAAGGACTGGCTCTCACCATATGAATCGACCAAGACCCTATAATCAGAATCTCATAAAAATCCCTTGGCCAACTCAAAAGTAAGCTAAATGCAACAACAACAACAAAAACTCATTAAATTTTTTACTCCCCTTGATCGTTTTCATATGCAATTACTTTTCTCACTAATTGACAGAGGATGGTTACAAAAAATGGAGAAGAAAACGCTCCGCGTAGCACTAGTCATGAGTTCACATGCAAGAAGGATTACCTTCTTCCTCCTTTGTCCACTATTAGTGATCTTATCTGGAGTGACACCCAGGTCGGCGAGTACTTTAGCTATGCCCCTAGCATCCACTCCGCAGTTGGGGGCCACATTTGTTTCACAGCGTCTATGTACATTCATCTTGCAAACTGCAATTCAAAACAGGCGGGGAAAGGAAGAGAAAACCCAAGTCGGATTAGATCAATTTTTTGATACGTCAACATCAACACCTGTCTTTACCATGTGGAAATCAGGGTGCTGACGTGCAGCAACCTTCCCTGAAACGAGAAAAATTATTTCAATGGGGGAAACGCTGAGCTGGATCCGTGACTGATCGTTTCATATCCTGGGACACGAGAATTGCCTTCTTAAGATTAGGCCAAGGTATATCTAGGCCAGCAGTATGTTCCCAACAGCAGTCAGCTAGTGATGCCTGTGAGAGCTTGCTCGCTCAGGTCTCTCCTTCAAAGCTGACAGAAAAGATGTGATTAGTGATCTGTGAAGGGACAGGCAACCATCTTGTCTGTGAATGATCATAGGATCATAGAGTTGGAAGAGACCACAAGGGCCATCCAGTCCAACCCCCTGCCAAGCAGGAAACACCATCAAAGCATTCTTGACATATGCCTGTCAAGCCTCTGCTTAAAGACCTCCAAAGAAGGAGACTCCACCACACTCCTTGGTAGCAAATTCCACTGCCGAACAGCTCTTAGTGTCAGAAAGTTCTTCCTAATGTTTTTGGGGAATCTTCTTTGTAGTTTGAATCCATTGCTCCGTGTCCGCTTCTCTGGAGCAGCAGAAAACAACCTTTCTCCCTCCTCTATATGACATCCTTTTATATATTGGAACATGGCTATCATATCACCCCTTAACCTTCTCTTCTCCAGGCTCTTCTCCATGATAAAGCAGCACAGGACGAAGCACCGTCTAGGAGGCAAGAGACAGTGGTGCACAACCCAAATCACTCTGAGGGCCACTTTTTCCATTTTTATTAACCCTAAAAGGCCACCTCACATTCTTTCCCTCAAAGAAGTACGAGCACTGTACTTTCTCAAAGGCTGCTGGGAATTGTAACTCTGAGAGGGGTAAACTGCAGTGTCCAGAACTGTCTGAGGGAGAGAAGGTGTTTTGTTGCCATTATATTTCCAGCAGATTCTGATAACCCACTTTGTCTCCAAGTGCCTCACAGTTCACTCTCCCGTGTCCCTGCGAAACAACACAGGCCGCTCTGAAATCTTGGCCGATCTATCCCTCCCTTTTCAGCTCTACTCCATAACGCCTTCTGTTCTCATCATTCTCTCCATCTCTGTCCGCATCTCTCACATCTCTCAATCCAGCCTTTTCATAAACCACTTATAACTCAGCTTGCTACTGAAAAGCCGGGGTTTTTTTTGGGGGGGGGTGCGCAATGAGCAACGGCAAAGGCAGAGGAGGATCCAATCAGCCATCAGGCCTTTCATTGTACAGACCCAAGCTAAGGCCGTCAATCATAAACGAATATACATGCTCCCCCTGCTAAATACACCATTGATTTCTGGCTGCAAATGTATCAAAGGAAGCAGCAAATAACTGGGCCGCTTAACATTGAGACTCCTCATTTGCTGACAGACGGTTGGAGTCTTTTACCTTATGTGCAAGTGCCCTCTTGTGGAGGGAAAAAAAAGCTCAAGAAAGTGTACAAAAATATAAGCCTAACTCAATGCTGCAGACTTTTAGAGATAAAAATTCAAACACGCCCCCCCCCCCCCAAGAAGAACAATAATTCACTGCACTTGTGCATGTGTCCAGAGGAGGGCAACCAAAATGATCAAAGGCCTGGAAACGATGCCTTATGAGGAACGGCTTAGGGAGCTGGGTATGTTTAGCCTGGAGAAGAGAAGGTTAAGGGGTGATACGATAGCCATGTTCAAATATATTAAATGATGCCATATAGAGGAGGGAGAAAGGTTGTTTTCTGCTGCTCCAGAGAAGCGGACACGGAGCAATGGATTCAAACTACAAGAAAGAAGATTCCACCTAAACATTAGGAAGAACTTCCTGACAGTAAGAGCTGTAGGGCAGTGGAATTTGCTGCCAAGAAGTGTGGTGGAGTCTCCTTCTTTGGAGGTCTTTAAGCAGAGGCTTGACAGGCATATGTCAGGAATGCTTTGATAGTGTTTCCTGCTTGGCAGGGGGTTGGACTGGATGGCCCTTGTGGTCTCTTCCAACTCTATGATTCTATGATTCATAGGGATTTGAACCTGGGTCCGTTGTTGGCTGTTCAAGGGTCTAGTCGCTTCACCACACTGATGCCATTCAATGATCATTCTAACAGAGGGTTGAAGGATCTGCGACACTCCAGACATTGTTGGGCTACAGCTCCCATAATCCCTTATCATGAGCTATACTAGGAAGGGCTGATATGAGTTGGGAGCCCAACAACACAAGACATGGTAAAAGTAAAGGTAAAGGGACCCCTGACCATTAGGTCCAGTCGTGACCAACTCTGGGGTTGCGGGGCTCATCTCGCTTTATTGGCCGAGGGAGCCGGCGTACAGCTTCTGGGTCATGTGGCCAGCATGACAAAGCCGCTTATGGTGAACCAGAGCAGCACACGGAAATGCCGTTTACCTTCCCGCTGTAGTGGTACCTATTTATCTACTTGCACTTTGATGTGCTTTCGAACTTGGACGTGCTTTGCCGTGCTTTCGAACTGCTAGGTTGGCAGGAGCTGGGACCAAGCAATGGGAGCTCACCCCGTCGCACGGTAGCCATGGTAGCCATCTTCAAATATCTAAAGGGCTGTCACACAGAAGATGAAGCAAGCTCATTTATCCTATCGTTCTCCAGAGGATAGGATTCGAACTGATGATTCAAGTTACAGGAGAGGAGGATTTGACTAAACACCAGGAAGAACTTTCCGAAGGTAAGAGGCATTCGACAGTGGAACGGTCTCCCTCAGAAGGTGGTGGACTCCCCTTCATTGCAGGTTTTTAAGCCGAGGTTGGATCTGTCATGGATACTTAAGTTGAGATTCTTGCATTGCAGGGGGCTGGACTCGATGACCCGTGGGGTCCCTTTCCAAGGCTAGTATTCTATGATTCTATTAATTTATTGGGGCAAGGGGCAGAGGCTCCCCAACCCTGTCCTTTCATTCCCACTGCTACTGGAATGAGAATTAAATCACTCAAGGAAACTTTTGTAAAAGTCCAAAGTCCATATTAGAGCTATAGGTTTACTAGGCCAACCAAAACTTCATAAAATAGTGTGCAAATGTTTGAGTTCTCTAGACTAGATGTTACAACACAACTCAAGGGGGATTGGGGGTGGGAATAAAAAAGCTGCTGGTGTTAGTCAAGGTGTACTTGGCTGCATCTGGTAAGCTTTTAAGCTGGGGGTGTGGGAAATGAACTTTCAGGTGCTTGCCGTTTTCATGTTGTATCCCAAACTCCAGAGAAGAAGAAAAAACACATAACAGCTGAACCTCCGTCTCCACAAATCCCACAACCAGATGCTACCCGTTCCTGATAAGAGGCAGGTGGGAGACGATCCACCATAAAATTTATGATGAAGTGTTCTGGGGAACTTGGATGCTTGCAAAAAAAAAAAAAGATGATATTTTTGTTGGCCTAACAAAGTCCTAATATGGGCACTTTAAAAAAATTTTCTTATAGGACAATCTTTTCCAAAAGTTGACATTCCTATCTATCTCCCACCACCGCTGTGTTTCAGAAACATTGCCTTAGTAGGATGCTCCTTGAATACCTTATGTTGCAAGATCAAACCAAAAACAAGGGAAAGCAATACCCCTCTGGTTTCAGAAACAGGTCCTAATAACAGCAGCTTCAGAGCTTACTTTGAGTTCTGTGACCACCCACAGTAGGACAAACCCTGCGTGTTCCTAAAACACCATAAATTAAAAGGTTAAAAAAGGCTCCAAGTAATCCAATTAAGTGAACATAAGGAGACAGGGAGGCATCTCTACAAATCTGCCAAGAATTGAATAAGCCAACAGGGTTGGCAGCAGCTGTTGCCAACCAACTCCATTTATCCTGTTCTCTCTTTCTGAATTATTCTGGGCTGTTTTTGTTCTGCTTGCTGCAGGCATGCAAGTGTGTACATTTTTTAAAATGGGGGGCTTTAACTCAGATGCAGACATGTTTTGATTTCCTCCACTTAAGGTTGCTATTGCAGATAAATTGCTCCCGGTGCGAAAATGAGATGGCAAAAGTATGAGAAGCTAACCCCTCAAGGAATAAATGTGTGAGTTCATATGAAAAAAATAATAATCCAGAGTTCTGGCTACCCCACTCTCTGTGAAATGTAATGGGGGAATCCAGGAATTTCTATGGTAATTTTAAATCAATTTATTTTTTGTACAAATCTTTATACACCTCATACTAAAAGACTACCAAAGTACATTAAGGAGTACAGTATAAGTAAAGCACTTAGGGTAGGTTACAGTGTTGTTTGATGAGCATTTTGGGGAAAGTTTCGACTTTTCTTGGTTTCTGTTTATTTTATCTGTTCCTATTTGATCCTGTTAAAGTCACTTTATGAGATTTTTTTAAATGCGTGTGTATAAAGTGACTAACAGACATAAATGATAACATACAAGAGAATGCAAAATTCATGAAATATAGGCATCCAAATAAATTTCCACAACAAGTACAGTCATACCTCAGGTTAAGTACGCTTCAGGTTGAGTACTTTCAAGTTAAGTACTCCGCGGACCCGTCTGGAACGGATTAATCCACTTTCCATTACTTTCAATGGGAAAGTTTGCTTCAGGTTAAGTACGCTTCAGGTTAAGTACGGACTTCCAGAAGCAATTAAGTACTTAACCTGAGGCACCACTGAAATAAAACAGCTGAGTTGCATAATAGGCAAAACCGGCTTCGTTTCATCATTTGCTTTATTATGAAGCACAAGCGCAAAGGAGGAAGCACAACCTACCTTTGCATTGTAAACCTTGTCTCAGAAGACCCCAGAGCAACGAACCACAGTGGTCACAGAAGGTGGGCACTTTGTAATTGTGAATGCTGAACTTGTGAGGCATGTTGACACTGAAGCGCTGGGAGCCCACCTGGCAGAAAATCACAAGAACACACAAAAACACCACTCTGGTACGTCTACTCTTTTCCAGTGAAGGCCTTGTAAAGTACTTCTACATTTTCCATACGTGACAAGAGCGAACTCAATTCCCCGAGTGCCAATCCCTGCACACGCAAAATGGTGGACTTCTGTGGGCCTAGCTGTTAGCCAGAAAGTTGGTGGTTCGAGCCCACCCAGGGACATGGCAGGGGGTTGGACTAGATAACCTTTGCGGTTCTTTCCAACTCTTCAATTCTTTGATTCTGTGAATCAAGGATACTGCGATGGGAGTAAACTGTACCTTTTACGGGAGGGTTAACTGCGCAGCGATAGAGAGTACGCTCTTCATGAGGAAAATCCCAGACTATTGAATATTTTTGGTCCCCAGTGAAGAGGACAAGGCAGCAGACAAGGAGAAAGAGCTCTGCCTGAACTCCTGGAGAGCTGCTGCTGGTCAGAGTAGACAGTATTGGGCTAGGTGGACCAGCAGTCTGAGACTGTATTAGGCAGTTTCCTATGCATGCTGCAGAAGAATATCAGCAGGACAGAGTGGTTCGGGTCAGCTTGCCAATGTCAGTGAGGACCCTCTGGTCATCTTTCAAGGAACATTGGGATCCTACCGAATGCCGTTTGCAAATCAGCATCAACATTGTCCCTAAATGAATCGCTTGTGCTACGTAAATAATCTTCTGGTTGTTTTTAAAAAGTTCCACTTGCAGATGGAGATACATGGCATATTCCCACCCACAAGCAGCCCTTCTTATCGCTGGCTTCTATCCAGGAGTTCTTTAAAACAATAAGAGCACCAATTCAGAAATGCTTGAAAACTTCCTGTAGTCTGGAGCCAGAGAATGTAAATCTACACAGGAACTCCCATATCCCCGCTGGCATAGAAGGATGGCACAAGTTGGTAGATTACCATCTGGCACAAAGAGGTCATGTCTTTAAAAGGCACAAACACTGGTGGGGTGGGGTGGGGGTGGGGGAGCAGAAGATGATACTGCAATGGCTCTCTGAAATAAAACTGAGATATGCAAGTGGGCAAAAAGAGGTGGGGGTGGGGGAGAAAAAGATTGTGCACATTGTCAGCTCTAGATTCACCTGGCCAATTCAAAATCGGAAATGCGAACTGCTTCAGATGAGAACCTGTGCAAAGGACCCTCGCAGAACCACAGGTGGCAGAGGACACAGACATATCACAAACGCTGAAATGGGATTCAGCTGCCAGTCTGGTTGGCTTCCATATGTGGAGTGGCAATGGGGCGGCCATCTTGTCTTTTGCCTCAGGCGGCAGAATTTCCTGAGCAGGCTCTGAAGACAGGGCCACTGCTCTGGGTGGCCAGTATCCAGTTCCATTCTGAGAATCCAGAGTTGGCCCTCTTTTAAAAACAAACAGTGACAATAGTTCCCAGGGAAATTGTGCACAGCGGTTCTCAGTCATGCAGAAAAGTAAATGGCGAACCAAAGAGAGACTAGAAGGGTGCAGTCGGGATCCATCTCCTGCTCCCTCTCTTTTAACAAACAGGGGAGGTGACAGTGACTTGGCCTGACTTTATATATATGAAAAAAAAATCTACAAAAAAATCCCTTTTATCTAGAGCATTTCTTCTATAAATATTTACCTCATCGTGGGCTTCCTGCTTCTTCAACCCAGCGCATTTCGTTATTATAAGCTCATGGCATCGCTTATGGACTACGCAAGTGCAAACTGTAAACAAGAGAAACGGTATCACATTTGAGTTTTCACAAAGGCAGTTTTATTATTTTGTCCAGATGGGATGGTGAGGTAACTGAAAATGAAAAAGGGGGGGTAGGATTCTGGAGGGTTGCTTCCCATTTCTACCCACCAGTCCCAGAGGATCTGAAAAACCTAAGCATTACACTTCTTAACTGAAGAGGGTTATGGTACCTGAACTGAATTGGGACAGAGTTGGGACAGGGGCTGCATCCCACAAGGTTCTCTTCTTCGCATCTAGTGGAACTTCCCCTCCTTCTCCTCCCCACTTCTGCCTCTGAAATCTCTTCCGGGTTTTCCCCTACCAACTCTTTGGAGATGACTGGGGACATTGGGGAAGGGGAATTTGCTGGGGGATGAAAGGGACGGCAACTTCTGCTGCGCAAGCAGAGGTCCTTGCCCAAACGGGAAAACTCTGCTGAATTCAACCCACTGCATGTTGTTCCAATGCTGCTGGCACACAAAAGAGATCCTGCAAATTCACAACACAAAGCACTCGTTTTTGATCTTGAAGGCCCTAAACAGCTTGGGGCCTGCACTTGTGTCAACTTGCCTGCACCACATCCCCAGTGTTCCTGTGCCTGCCACTGATGTCCATTAAACTGATGGCTATGAGAGGAGGGCCTTTTCAGTAGTGGCCCCACACTTGTGAAACTCTTTTCTCATTGAGGTTTGTATAGCCCCATGCCTATTCACCTATAAGCAAGCATTAAGGACCAATTTCTTTTACATTCAGGTAGGTACCATACCTAAAAAAAATTGTCCAGTAGCCCCTTAGAGACCAACTAAGTTTGTTCTGGGTATAAGGTTTCAAGTGCATGCACACATCTTCAGATATCTGAAGAGTATCTGAAGAAGTGTGCATGCACATGAAAGCTTGTACCCAGAACAAACTTAGTTGGTCTCTATGCTACTGGACAATTTTTCAATTTCTTTTAAGTTGCTTTTGCATAATCAGGGACTCTTTATTCATTTAAATGATATAACTCTGAGTTGAATGTTATTTGTTTGTTTGGTCCTGCTGTCTTTTATATTGCTTTATGGCGACTGATCACTGATCCTGTTCCAAGGACCGATGAATGGCAAAGATACTAGCTCCTTATAAATTATACCACAGATCTTATATTTGTATGTCAAATTTTCCTTACCTTGACATTGGTACCCTTGCTTTCCTATTACTCCCCTGGAGATGAAAAAAAACACACAGAGCACGAATTAGGAATCGGGAATGGACGTATATTTTCACATCGCAACATTGACATGGTCAAGAGCCACAGCCAGTGACCAGGGATGAATGCACTGGCTGCAACCCAATTTATTTAAGGAGATTCATCTCTTGGCTCTACAGATGGAATTCTTCCCTTTGTTTCCCCCTCCGTCATTTTTGGAAATGTCACCAAGCTATACTTTGCCAAAAAAATCCCATGCCAAAAATGAAAAGAGATAGTTCTTAAGGCTCCTTAGGAACCGATTCCTCCGCCACCCTGACACTCTCTCTTTCTCTCTCTCTTACATGAAAGAAAGTATTGTGTGTTATCTGCACAACCACACATGCTTCAAAGCACTAAAAGGTCTTGCAGATCTTGGCCAAGAGCATCTGAGTCCTTAATGCAGGCTAATCTTGTGCCTTCCAGATGTTGCTGGACTCCAATTCCCATCACCCCCAGCTGGCATGGACAACCGTTGGGGATTATATAGGAGCTGAAATTCAGCAGCATCTGTGGACCACAGGTTAGCCAGCCCTGCTGAAATGGTTGCAACTGAGAAGAAGAAAGCTTGAAAGGCTTCTTCCTCTATTTTAGTCCTGCAAAGATCAGAGACACTGCGGCTGAGGAGCTTTCCCCTGCCACAAGAGACATTATTGATAGATGTAGGGCCAGCTGAACATTACCTTCTGCAGTTTTAGTGTTTCAGATCTGGGGGGGGAAACCCTCTCTCTACCATGATGCAACCACACACACATTGATATGATTCAGACAACCAGCCTTCTCATTGCTATCTGGGGAAGGGCAAAATTCGGTGTACTTGACCAATCGCTCGTCTGAACGAGTCAACAACTTAAAAATCTTACAGCCCATTCCTACGCATGCCTACGTGGAAGAAAATCCTATTACACTCAATAGGGATTACTCCGAAGAAGGTGTGCGGAAAGAGTGCAAAGAGTTTGGTTCTATATTATCAAATAGCTGCAGCAACCACAACAATAGCCACCTTCTTTTCAACGAAAAGAATGGATTTACAGTAACTGAAGCAACCCACATGCTATCATGCAACACAACAAGCTAGCCCAAAGGTGGAGAACGGAATCTGGTGGGTGAGCTGGATCCTTACCACCCCCCACCTGTACCCATAGGCCATTTTGAGTCGTAACTAGGGTCAAACACCTGTCAATTACCTGGCATGGCACTGATGCCAATTGCCCCAAAGTTATTTTTTGCTTTACTAAAAACTATTGAATCCAAAGGAAGGTTTGTGTTCATAGCAAGCCCTGCTTGGGGGCTTGATGTCAGTGCCAAGCCCGCCAGTACTTCCTGTAGGGACACAGGTGGCACTGTCAATCTAAACCACTGAGCCTCTTGAGCTTCCTGATCATAAGGTCGGCGGTTCGAATCCCCGTGATGGGGTGAGCTCCCGTTGCTCTGTCCCAGCTCCGGCCAACCTAGCAGTTTGAAAGCACACCAGTGCAAGTAGATAAGCAGGTACCGTTGCGGTGGGAAGGTAAACAGCGTTTCCGTGCGCTCTGGCTTCCACCACGGTGTCCTGTTGCGGCAGTAGCGGTTTAGTTATGGTGGCCACATGACCTGGAAAGCGGTCTGTGGACGAACACCGGCTCCCTTGGAAATGAGTTAGCCAGAAAGTTCCCCCAAGCTAGCCGATGAGCGGTAATGACACTTCATAAAATACTTACCATATAAAGTCTCGGCAGTGTGAACAATATGTTGGTTGTCTAAGGTAGGTGGCCATAAATTTGTGCCCGTTAACCTGGTGGACCCTGCGTCGCACTGCCCCCTGGCGCTTCCTGGGCCGCATCCGCTCTCTAAACACTCGTTCCTCATTGTCTTTGGGTGCTGGAGGGAACAAAAGAGAGAGGAAGGGAATGAACACCTCAGATATGAAAGCTGGTAAGAGAATAAAGAGAATGCACAGGGGCAGTTTGATTTCCACATTGCACCGTGGCTGCAAACCACCACAATTCTCCCCCCCACCCCGAGTCATTTTTTTTTATTAAAAAAAATTAAATTTGAAAAGCTTTACATGTATATTTCAGATTCCAAATTCGTTATACATTTCTCTTTAAACTTTGACTTCCTGCATTTCCCTCCATGCTGTTCTTAATCCCATCCCCTTTCTAATACTGCATTCTAATAAACATTTCACCTAAGACATTTTCTTCTATTTCATATATTACCAATCTTCTACCGCTGCTCATATTTCAAATCTTGTTTGCAATTTCATCCAATTATTCCCCCCCCCCCAATATTCCAAAAAAGAGGGGGGGGATTTCCATTCTTCCATGTATACTTTTTCACTGTTAGTTTCGCCAGCTCCACGTTTGCCCATTAGCTTTAAAATTCATTCTTCTTTCGTTGGTGTTTTCTTTCCAGATCTGCGTCAAGCCACCCCAACGTTTTGCCTGGTTCATCATATTTGGCTGGCGTATTTATTTTATTTATTAAATTTCTACACCGCTTTTCATACAAGGATCATTGCACGGTTTACAGTATATGAGGTGAGAACTGTCCCACCTCCCCAAAGTTTCCTGCTTGGCAGGGGGTTGGACTGGATGGCCCTTGTGGTCTCTTCCAACTCTATGATTCTATGATTCTAAGTTTATCTCTGGCCCAAACTACGGATGCTTCTGGAATGCCATGGTTATCTAGTTCCAGCAAGTGGCAAGATCACAGCCGTTGGGGGGGGGGCGCTACTGGTGTGCCACCTGCTCCTCAGACACTGTTCCTAAACCAGAAGGGGACAAAGGTGGCTTCTTTCCCTAGTGGATCAAGCCTAGATTCCAGCTCTGTGCCCCACTGTTCACTTCCAGCAGCCAGCAGAAATTGGCTGCAAGTAACTGGCACTGTGGTCTAAACCACAGAGCCTAGGGCTTGCCAATCAGAAGGTTGCCGGTTCGAATCCGTGCAACGGGGTGAGCTCCTGTTGCTCGGTCTCTGCTCCTGCCCACCTAGCAGTTCGAAAGCACGTCAAAGTGCAAGTAGATAAATAGGTACCGCTCCGGTGGGAAGGTAAACGGAGTTTCCGTGCGCTGCTCTGGTTCGCCAGAAGCGACTTAGTCATGCTGGCCACATGACCCGGAAGCTGTCTGCGGACAAACGCTGACTCCCTCGGGCAGTAAAGCAAGATGAGCGCCACAACCCCAGTCGTCCGCGACCATACCTGCCAAGTCCTGGACTGCAAAATCCGGGATCGGCAACCGCGTGACACCGGAAGTTGTGTAGACGCAACTTCTGGTGTCGCTTTGCCCATCTATGAGCACTGAAAATGGCCGGTGCCGGAAGTCGCGTCTACACACTTCCGGACATGCGTAGATGCGATGCCCGGCGCCGGCTCAGCCATTTTCGGTGCCCATAGATGGGCAAAGCAGCAAAAACCAAAATGGCCGCTGGCAGGAGCAGAATAAGGGAGAATAACGGGAGAGGAACCGATACGGGGGACCGCCGGAAAACGGTACGAAAAAACGGGGTTTCCCGGGGGAAACGGGGTACTTGGCAGCTATGTCCGTGACTGGACTTAACGGTCAGGGGTCCCTTTACCTTTAACTAAATCTCATTATGCCTCGTTTCTTAATGAAATTGCAGGGGTTTTTTTAATGCAAATTGAAGCAGTTTGGAGTGTCAGCACACTGTCTGCATCAGATACAAATTGATTCTCAAGGCGAGGAAAAGAGCGGTTCCATCGGAGTATTTAATTTCAATCACCAAACATTCAGCGTATTTTCTCAAGGAGCAAGCAGGACGATATATACAAGGGCCAGTGATGATCCCATTTGTTTTCTTTCTTTTCGCACTGTTTTTCCTTCTGCCGTTTCCCCCGAAAACTGGGATGCTGTGGTCTCTTCCTTGTTCTTTAGCTATTGTGCTAAACCAAACGCTGCAGGGGGACCGCAACAGGCAGAGAGATCACACACACACAACTTTCGGCTTCCAGCTGAGACGCTGCCATCAAAGGGAAGCCACGCAGTCCGTGTGCTGAGGCTTCCAGCTGCGTTACATTGCACTGAGTGAGGCACACTCAGTGTCCACCCACATCCTTTTTGGCTTGGGAGGTTAGGGGAGAAGCAGGGGAGGGAGGATATGAACCAACCACTGTCAATATCAGGGGGACATCCAAGAGGAAAAGGCCAGAGGCTTTGTATCCTGATACACTCACTGGGTTGTGAAGCAACATCTGATAACGGTGGCACGGACCTTAATGAATTCAACTTTCTGGGGAACTAATAGGGATTTATTTTTATTCTTATTATTATACCATATGCTCCTGATATCTGATTTAGAAATCAACGAAATAAATAAATAACCAAACTCTGATTCAATTGCTTGGAAACTCAATAAGGCTGCTCTTTTTGGCCTACAAGTGCACTGCTGTGGGGCCTAAAAAGATCTTGTTTTCTGCAGCTGCACAGCATCAAGGGCTCATGGAAAAATACAAGCAGGACTTTACGTTACCTAGCCACTGTATTTTTTTTATTTAAAAAATCAAATATGTAGTTTAGCGTTTAAGTAATATTATTAATATTATTAATACTAATAGCCTCAACTCCACAGAGTTGTTGTTGTTGTTGTTGTTGTTGTTGTTCCACATTTTTCTTTATAAATTCAAAGGGCTTGCAAAATTACTAGAACATGTGAGAAACAATGAATACAACAATAAAGAGAAATTCATTTGGACAGAGTCCAACCGCTAATGTCTCCTCCCTTATCTCGTCCTCAATATCCTGTACATGCCTAATCCTGCAAAGGGCCAAGTCCATTTCTGCAAGCCTGCTCACACATCCCAAGCATGCTGATCCTAGCCCAGCCCAGCAGGATCCTTGCCCAGAATTGTTCCAGGCATGTCTCATTCATATCAACACGCGTGCGCACACACACACACACACACACAAAACATGATTCTGACTCATGCAGCATTTGTTTCCATTACAGAGAAATTTACGGGCAATTGCTTTATACCAGACATTTGGCAGAACCCTTTCCTGCAAACATAATCCCTAAGGGATGGTTCTTCAGTTAGTTTCTCCTACATACGAGTTGTTGGGGTCTTGCTTGGTCCCTCCAGGTGAGCATTCCTTTATGTGTGTATTCTGCAACATGTCATTGGTTTAATAATAGTGCATCAGTGGGGGGAAACCCAGCCAGATGGGTGGGGTATTAATAATAATAATTATTATTATTATTTTAAGTAAATAAATAAATAAATATTTATACCCTGCCTGTCAGAGGCCCTGGTATGGCTACTCTAGAGTAACGACTCCAGCATGGTCTTTTAAGGCTTTTATTAAGTGCTGATTATTTACAGTGTTCAGAGCAATGAAAATGCATCCTTAAGGTGAGGTGTCAGAACTCCCGAATGGCGATTGGCGCGTTTTCTTCCAGCACCACAACTTTGGCAGACCCAACCTCTTCCCCCTACGTTTGCGTCGCAATTCGGGAGTTGGGGGGATTGGCCTCCCCCCCGTGCGTCCAACTTCCTGTCCCACCTGAGGCATGGGCTCCACAACCCTGCCTGAGCCTCGGACACCACTTCCTGACTCTCCGCTGGAGGCAGAGCTCTCCTTACTCTCTCCAGCGCTTGGTGATGGGCTGGAACTTAAGATGGGAGGGACTTCCCTGTATCCCTCGTCCCTCACATCCACCCCCCTCCCAGGCTCCTCTCTCCCCCTCCCTAGTGGCTCTCTGCTTGCTGGGGACGAGTGAAATCCCAAGAAGTCAGTGGCATCCGAGCCTGTGGGTGTGAAAATTTCCCCCCAATCCTGCGATCTCTCTCCTTCCCCCTGAGAAGACGGAAATCCCAAGAAGTCAGTGGCATCAGAGCTGGTGGGAGTAAAAATGTTCTGCCAGTCCTCTCCTGCCTCTGACGTCGTCGACCTCGGTGAAACCCACACCTCTTCTTCCGTGTCCTCAAATTCCGCTTCCCATCTCCATGGGGAGCTGCTGCCTGCTATCCCTTCCTCCTGCTCCTCCCCCTCTCCCTCCCTTTCCATGTGCCAGGGCTTGGGCCTGTGGGGGAACAGGGCGTGGAACTCTTCCACTAAAAATTCCTCAGGTACTTCCGTGGCCGGTATCCACTCATTGTGGGATGGCGGAGTATCCTCCCATGCTATTAGGTACTCCAGCCCTCTCACCCCTCTCCTTGAGTCTAAAATCTCAGTTGCCTCATTGAGCTGTCGGGCGTTTCCCGTCTCCCCCCCTCCCTCTGGAGGTTGATCGCTGTCCCTGAACCTGGTACTTTCCCTGTACGGCGACAGCAGTGATCTATGAAACACTGGGTGCACTCTCATGTCCTCCGGCAGTGCTAGCCTGAAGGCTACCGGGTTGACCTGTTGCGTGACCGTGAAGGGGCCCAGCCTCCTGGGTGCTAACTTTTTGCATCGCCCCCTGGTGGGAAGACCTTCCGAGGATAACCAAACCTTGTCCCCCACCCTGATGACCTCTCCCGACCGCCTGTGGCGATCTGCCCCCTTCTTGTACGCTTCCTTGGCCCTCTCCAAGTGTTCTCTGAGCTGCTGGTGCACCGTCTCCAGGTCCTCTGCCCAATCCTCTGCCTGTGGGCCCTCTTCCTCCTCCTCCCCCTCCCTCTCCGGGAAAGATCTGAGGTCGCGCCCGTAGTTGGCCTTAAAGGGCGACACCCCTGTGGAGACGTGCACCGCATTGTTGTAGGCAAATTCTGCTAGTGGCAGGCGATCCACCCAGTCCGTTTGCCTCTGGCTGACGTAACATCTCAGGTACTGCTGCAGAATGGCGTTGACTCGCTCCGCCTGTCCATTTGTCTGCGGGTGCCGAGCCGTCGACAAGCTGACCTCCACCTGCAGGAGGTTCATTAGCCGTCGCCAGAACCTGGAAACAAATTGGCGGCCACGATCCGAAATAACTCTTAAAGGCAATCCATGCAGTCGGAATACGTGGTCCACAAACAGTTTGGCCGTCTCTTCTGCCGAGACCGCCCTGGCACACGGTATAAAGTGGCACATTTTGGACATGAGGTCCACCACCACCAACACTGCGGTCTTGCCCCTGGACGACGGCAGGTCTGTGATGAAGTCCATGGACACTACTTCCCACGGCCTGTGCGGTGTGGCTAATGGCTCCAGCAAACCTGCTGGTGGCGCTCTGACCACCTTTGCTCGCTGGCAGGTGTCACATCCCCTGACATAATCCCGAACATCCTCCCGCACCCCTGGCCACCAGAAGTGTCTCATGACTAGGTGAGTGGTTTTGTCCCTTCCGAAATGACCCGCCGTTGGGTTGTCGTGCATCTGCTTGAGAACCTTACCTCTCAGCTGTTTGGTTGGGAGGTACAGGGCTCCCCTGTAAAAAAGCAAACCCCTCCTTTCCTCAAAGTCTTTGGCCTGCTCCCTCCCCCCTCTCAGGTCTCTGAAGATGCGGGTGGCAAATTCATCCGCTGCCGTCAGTGCTGTGAGTTCTGCCTCGCTCACCACTGCTGCACCGCATGACCATGCAGATGGGGGGAAAACGTGCCTGGGTGCTGGTGGCAACTCCTCCTCCATATACTCTGGCTTGCGGGAGAGGGCATCCGCCCTGACGTTCTGCTCCCCCGGGATGTAGTGGATGGAGAAGTTGAAGTTCGAGAAGAACTCTGCCCACCGTATCTGCCGCTGGTTGAGCACCCTGGCCGTTCTCCAGAACTCCAGGTTCTTGTGGTCTGTGCACACCTGGATGGGGTGCTTGGCGCCCACCAGGAAGTGTCGCCAGTGCTGGAACGCAGCGTGGATCGCGAGAAGTTCCCTATCAAACACTGTGTAGTTGCGTTCAGGCTGGGTCAGCTTCCTGGAGAAGAAGGCACAGGGTCTCCACTCTCTGTTGGCGTCCAGTTGCAACAGAATCGCTCCCACAGCTTTATCAGAAGCATCTGTCTCCAGGCGTAGGGGCGCATCCTGCACCACGTGGAACAGGTGCTGGTCTGAAGCGAATACCCTCTTGAGGCTTTCGAACGCTGCTTGTGCCTCTGGTGTCCACCTGAACTTCTGCTTGCCTCTCAGGCAGTCGGTGATGGGAGCCGTGACACGAGAGAAGTTCTTGATGAACTTCCTGTAGAAGTTAGCGAAGCCTAGTAGGCGTTGGGCATCTTTGCGCGTCCTGGGGCTGTGCCAGTCCAGGATGGTCTGCACCTTGTCCTTGTCCATCGCCAGCCCCTTGTCTGACAGCTTGTAGCCCAGGAAGTCCACCTCCTTGGTGTGAAACTTGCACTTCTCCAGCTTCACATACAGGTGGTTGTCCTTCAGGCGCTGCAACACCTCCCTGACATCCTTCACATGCTGCACTGGGTCATTGGAATAGATAAGGATGTCATCCAGAAAGACCAAGCAGTTCTTGAAGAGGAGGGACCCCAGGACGTGGTGCATGAAGGCCTGGAAGCAGGCTGAGCCCCCTTGCAACCCGAAGGGCATCACCAGATATTCAAAAGAGCCCAGAGGCGTGAACATCGTGGTTTTCCATTCATCGCCCTCCCGGATCCTGATCAAGTTGTACGCCCCTCTTAGGTCTAGCTTGGTGAAAATCTTGCCCCTGCGTGCCGCTGTCAGAAGATCATCCACTCTGGGCATGGGGAAAGCCACTGGCTCTGTCACTGAATTCAGCCGTCTAAAATCCACCACCAGACGGCGCTGTTGCGTGTCTTTCTTGTCCACCCAGAAGACCGGGCTGCCCCCTGCTGCCTTGCTTTCTCTGATGAACCCCCGCTTGAGGTTCTTGTCGATGAAAGCGCGCAGATCCTCCAGTTCCTGGTCTGACATGGCGTACAGCTTGGCTGGGGGTATAGTTGCCCCTGGCACCAGGTTGATCTGGCAGTCAAAAGGCCTGTGTGGAGGTAGGTGGTCGGACTCCGCTTCGCTGAAGACCTCCTGCAGGTCCCAGTACGGCTTGGGTATCGCCTCACCCCCTTTGACGTGCATGGTGGCCACCGTGGCTATCGGAGGCCCCTCCCCTGGTTGGTGCTGCATGCAATGTTCCAGACAAAAGTCCGACCCAAACGTGATGCATCTCTGGTGCCAACTTATGGAGGGGTCGTGGCGCGCCAGCCAGCTCATTCCCAAAACGATGGGGGGGTCTGAGATGGTCGTGACGTTGAAAGCCAGTGTCTCTGAGTGCCTTCCCACTGTCATTCTCATGGGGGGGGTTTGATGAGTGATGGCCCCTCCCAGCAACTCTCTGCCATCAATGGTGGCCACATGCAGGGGAAAATCCAGCTGCAGAAGCTGGATCTGGTGCTCTTCTGCAAAGTTTCTCGAGAAGAAGTTGGCTGAGGCACCACTGTCAATTAAGGCGAGGACTGTCAGGGGATAGCCATTTGGGAGCGTCAGCGTGACTTCTAGAACCACTCCTGCTCTGGGAGGGGTGGGCTGGCTCTGCTCCTCTCTGTGCGGGTGGGCGGGCTGGGGCTGTTCACTGCTGACTGTGCCTGGCTGCTGCCCCTTGTCTCCTGCAGCCAGGCTGTCTCGTTTCCCTGCTGTGGTGCTACGTCAGTGGGGGGAGGTACAACCGTTCCCGCCTTTCCTTGCCACTCTCTGCGATGAGGGCAGTCTCTGACGCGATGCCGGGGTGAGTTGCAGAGAAAGCAATTCCCGCCTCTTCCCTCCTTGCGTCTTGGCGCCGCCGGGGTTTGAAAAGCCCGCGCGCGCGCTCCCCCGATCTCCATCGGTTCTGGCTCTGGGCTTGGTCTGGGCGGGTCTGGGGGCGGTCCCTGGGGTGGGGTTTGGTGATGTGGTCTGTCCTGAGAGCGTGGGAACCAAGGCTTTGCTGCGCGCGTCGCTTGTTTGTCATACCATCTGGATTCCTGTCTCACCCCCACCGCTAGCGCCGCTTTGCTGAGCTGATCCATAGTCTGCGGTCTAGGACCTCTTGCCAGCTCATCCTTAACGTCTGCATGCAAACCCAGGTAGAAGGCTGATTTCACTGGCTCACTGTTCAGATCCCACCCCAGTTTGTGCACCAGCATGGTGAATTTCGCCCAGTAGTCCCTAACTGTCGATTTTCCTTGTGTTAAGTCATGAAGCTCCTGTTTAGTGGCCTCCATTTCACTGTCGCTAGCGTACATTAATTTTAAAGCTTCTAGAAATAAAGTTGCGTTCTTCATGCAAGGATTTTTTTGCGCGATGAGCGGTCTTACCCATTCCCGGGCGGCCCCCGTCAAATGCTCTATGATAAAGTAGACTCTGTGCGCGTCATCTGGGAATTCTGCTGCATGCAATTCCAGCGCATAATTTATTTCTGTCTCGAATCCGAGGTACTCCCTCGGGTCTCCGCTGAACTTGGTGACTAGGCTCTGTCCCCTTCTCACTTGGACTAGCTGCGGCTGGGGTGCCCCCCCACCCCTAGCGGCTTTCTCCTCTTCCAACTTTTTCTGCAGGTCTAATACCATCACCCTTAGCTGTTTCTCAGTCTCCTCTTTTGTCCTCACCTGGTCCACCAGCTTGTTCAGCTCCTCCTGCGCCCCTCGCGCCTCCTCCTGAGCGGCATGCAATTGCTGCTGTGCGTGCGCTGTGAGGTTCTGTAGCTCCTGCTTCGCTGCTTCGGCCTCCAGCCTCCAATGCTCAGCCTCTTGAGCGCTCATTGCTGCACTCCAAAGTAGCCAAAAAAAGATTCGGGAGTTGCTGTCAGAGGCCCTGGTATGGCTACTCTAGAGTAACGACTCCAGCATGGTCTTTTAAGGCTTTTATTAAGTGCTGATTATTTACAGTGTTCAGAGCAATGAAAATGCATCCTTAAGGTGAGGTGTCAGAACTCCCGAATGGCGATTGGCGCGTTTTCTTCCAGCACCACAACTTTGGCAGACCCAACCTCTTCCCCCTACGTTTGCGTCGCAATTCGGGAGTTGGGGGGATTGGCCTCCCCCCCGTGCGTCCAACTTCCTGTCCCACCTGAGGCATGGGCTCCACAACCCTGCCTGAGCCTCGGACACCACTTCCTGACTCTCCGCTGGAGGCAGAGCTCTCCTTACTCTCTCCAGCGCTTGGTGATGGGCTGGAACTTAAGATGGGAGGGACTTCCCTGTATCCCTCGTCCCTCACACTGCCCATCTGGCTGGGCTTCCCCAGCCACTCTAGATGGCTTCCAACAAAATATTAAAATACAGTAAACCATCAAACATTAAAAGCTTCCCTAAACAGGGCTGCCTTCAGATGTCTTCTAAAGGTCTGGTAATTGTTGTTCTCTTTGACATCTGATGGGAGGGCGTTCCACAGGGCGGGTGCCACTACCGAGAAGGCCCTCTGCCTGGTTCCCTGTAATTTGGCTCCTCGCAGAGAGGGAACCGCCAGAGGCCCTCGGCACTGGACCTCAGTGTCCGGGCAGAACGATGGGGTGGAGAGGCTCCTTCAGATATACTGGACCGACGCCGTGATAGATGATATATAGATAGACAGATATAGATAACAGATAGATTTTAAAAACTGCAGCCCACTTTGAAGTGCTAACTCAGTGCTAGAGCACATGAGGACTCCAAGTTCAGTTTCCAGCAACCCCTTGTTGGAAAATTAATCCCAACTTTTCCTGTTTGGAGCTCCAGCTGGAACGCATGGTTCTCCCCATTTCATCCTCACAACAACCCTGTGAGGTGGGCTAGGTGACTGGTCCAAAGTCACTCTGTGTGGCTGAGCAAAAGGACTAAGAACCCAGGTCTCCCAGGTCCAACAGTCCAAGCAGTCTAAGCATTGTGCCACACAAGCTTCCTGGGACCCGGGAGGGTTGAAGCCGGTCTTGGATAATATTGAGATAGATGGGTGAGATCAAAGGGTGAGTAGTTGGAGCTAGCTTCAAAATGTTCACATAAATTATGATCCCCTCCATCTGCACTCCCAGGGTTTTTAAAAGTCAGCTTTGGAAATACGTGTGGTGTCGTTTTTATATTAAATAATCTCAGAAATGCACATTCCTATATATTTTTCTCCCAACTTCAGCTTCCTGGAACTCTAAAATAGTCCCTTTTAGAACAGCAAAACCAATCAAGCAATGAGAAATCATTACTTAACTTAATTTATTGCACATGCCCAATGGAATTTAGGAAGAAATTTAGTGACAAGGTTTGATCCAGCAGAGAAGTGCCAAAATGCATTAGCTGAAATCTAGATAAACCAGCTAAGCACAAATGAGGGGATTTAAAACGAGAAGTTTAGCCAGCTAATTATCAGTCGCCAAAGCATGGGGGGGGGGGGGAGAGCTTTGCTTGGAGACTGCAGATAAAATGCGTTGAAGGTTCCCCACCCCCTTCATGTGCGCATGTTAAGCCGAATTCTGGCCTTTCCAGTGTGAAAACATGAGTTTTCGGCTTTCTGCCTTAATTTTAATAGAGAGGTTCATAAAGGACGGGGTCAATGAATATACAATACAAGCAAATTTCTAGGGAACAACAACTCATTTCTAGCTGCCTAACAGTTCAAAGACTGGGAGAAATGAAAATATATCTCACGTACGTAGGGAATTCATGTACATTCTACATTTACACATAAGGAATGGTGCTGGCCAATCAAGCACTTAGAAGTTCCATTTGTACCAAAGGGCAGGGTGGATTTGATTTAAATCATGATTTAAATCACAACTTAAATCACTAGTCAGTAAGACTTGATTTAAATCTCTCTCTTTTTTTACAGAAAGACTCATTCTTGCTGGTGTAATCTTAATATTTACTACCAGATGAAGGTTTCATTTTTGGAATAATAAATTTTTAGAGTGGTTTTTACAGTTATATTAAAAATTACTGATTTGGTTATACTATTAGAAATACAAAGACAGGTAATTATGAAATTATTGTTTATATTTGGACAACTTTTCTGCTGTACTTTATTGGAAGGAGAAACATAATCATTTCCTTAATAACAATTTAAACAATTTCTTTAAGTAAAACAATAACATTAAAGCATATTTATCCATGTTTGTTAACTGATGTGGTTAAACGGTTATTATTATTATTATTATTTTAAAAACTTAGACTGAGTTTTAGCACACATGAAAAACTTAAAACAAATCCTTATTTCCTGATGAATAGCCTTTGGACTATAACTTGAACAGAAAACTATCTTTAGAAAGATTTTTCCAACAAAAGTATTTTATTTTAAAAATCTGATTTAGATTTTTAAAAATCCGATTTAATTTTTTTAAAAAAACATTTTTTAAATTAAAAAAACCATTGATTTTTATCCACCCTGCCAAAGGGAGAGGTTTGATCAAGTGCTCAAAATCTCTCCCATTCAAAGCAATGGGAGTTGCAGATGCCAGGTTTGGGTTGGATTGCACCCTAAGTGTAAAGCTACCAACACAAAAGTAATGGATGCTCGACAACCTGTGTTTCAGCCCGTGCTCTTTGTGAGTACGCTAACAGGATCTAAGCCATTCTGTGTGAAACAAATGCGCAACCATCCAAGGAGGGACACAGGATTTGGAGTCTTTGATTATTAGACTTTACCCAGTATCCTATAAAAGATGGAACAATGTTCCAGAACATCTACAAAATCCTACTGTCAGGCAGTAGATAGGAGATGTGGAGAATGAACTGAGACAGGAATAACTACCGTAGCATCTCTGAAGAAGAGATGAGAATGAGGATTGTGTGTTGAAAGTAAAATGAGCATTATCAGGAAGCAGGCTGGGCAACGGGATTATTAAATAGGTAAAGGTAAAGGTAAAGGGACCCCTGACCATTAGGTCCAGTCGTGTACGACTCTGGGGTTGCGGCACTCATCTCGCGTTATTGGCCGAGGGAGCCGGCGTACAGCTTCCAGGTCATGTGGCCAGCATGACTAAGCCGCTTCTGGCAAACCAGAGCAGCACATGGAAACGCCGTTTATCTTCCCACTGTAGCGGTTCCTATTTATCTACTTGTATTTTGATGTGCTTTCGAACTGCTAGGTTGGCAGGAGCTGGGACCAAGCAATGGGAGCTCACCCCGTCACAGGGATTCGAACCGCCGACCTTCTGATCAGCAAGCCCTAGGCTCAGTGATTTAACCCACAGCGCCACCTGGGTCCCATTAAATAGGTACTAATATTTAAATGCTACAGTTGGAGAATATGAAATAGGACTAACATGGTAAAAGCCTATCAATGTCCAAAAAACTACGTTGCCCCCCAACGGTTCAGATCAGGCAGTTTTTCACACTTTTTTTAAAAAAGTGTTGCTAAAAATGTGTTCCTAACTCTACTTATGCAAACGAATGAGCCTCATGGGCACACACAGAAAAAAAATCACGATTATTTATAGCTAACTATTCATACTGGAATTAAATTGTACAATTGTTAGTTCAGGCCCACATGAGTGATTCATCTCCCTCCAGGTCAGCAATCGAAATTATTCTTGCACACCACTGGGGGTCACTCTAGCCTGGCAATTAAAACAGTATCAAATGTTTTTCTTTTTAATTATTAAGGTAAGGAGACCTTAAAAGCCAATTTCCAAACAGCATTCACCGAGGGTTGACTTTTGCACAAAGTATGTGAAAGCTCTGTGGAGGAATCAATCAAAGGTACGTGGGAGAAAAGTTACTTTGAACCTTTCTTCAAATAGTATACTGTACTTGTCAAGAGCAACATTTGTTTATTTACTGGATTTGTATGGCTGTTCATCAATGTATGTTCTCACAGAATAAAGAATAAGATAAAATAATTCAATGCTTAAAATGCAAAAAAGCATTAAAAGTTCCTTTCTGGTAGAGGAAAAATAAAATATATATTGTACTGGTTTGTGCATCCATGGCTATTGCTAGAATATTTTTTTAAAGTACACACACACCTTTCCACAAAGAAGCTAATACAGTATTCTATTTCAACATTTTGTTACGGCAAATAGATTGTCACCGACTTGTGGCAAGTTGCCAACATTAGAAAGCTGAGATGCAATAGAAAGTAATGGTGGCTGTGCTCAGGGACAGTGATGTTTTCGAATACCAGTTTCTGCAAACCACAGGAGGGGGGAGTGTTCTTGTGACGGTTTCTCACAGCGTCTGGGTGGCCCCCGTGAAAACTGGATGCCAGAACTAGATGGACCATGGGCCTGATCCAACAGGCCTCTCTCATGCCACCTTTTTATGAAAGTTTTACTAACAGAAACAATTCACCAAAATGTTGCCTTGACTAGGTCCCACGGAAAGCAAAGAAATGAGATGAATGCCCTGTTGGAATTGCTGGCCCCTCTCTTCTGGCACTGCATCTGAAGTTCGACCTAAATATACAGACCTCAGTCATTACCGAATCTCAGAATACTGTGTTATTGACATATAAATGGTGGCCTGGTTCAGATGCAATGGCAAAAGCACATGAGCTGGACACCTTCCTCTTCCTCTATCCTTCGCGCACAAAACTTCTCTGGCTGTGGTTTGCATCAAGCCACAGGTTCCTGTTTTGTCCAAATGCTGGAAACTGCTTTGTGCACACAATTGTTAGTTATCAAACTAGGATCAAAATGCAGTTTGATAAGCAATTATGATCTGTACAACCACAATTTCCATATTCATCTTCAGTTTTATTTGGCCGGGGGGGGGGGGTTATGAAGAAGCGCAAGCCGTGGAACTTGAGCAAGAACACAGAGAAGGTACATATTTCCATCCATGAAATGCTGGAGGGGATACAACCACATTGTTCCACTGAAGTGTACATTAATGGCACAGCATTGTTGCAACGCATATACATGGGCATTAGCAGTGGACCACAATGCTTTGGGCAGAGCCCCCTGGTGATGCCTGCCATGAGCCCCTCCAAAGAGTGGTCCCAAATGGGGAGCTGGTAGCCTCTGTTTAAATTTCCCACAATGCCCTGGTGCAACACTACATGGAGGACATTGTGGGAAACTGAATGGCAAACCCCACATTTTGCAGTAGGGGTTGCCAAGCATTGGCACTCAATGTGTGACTTGGGCCTGAGTTCATTACCCTTTAATTCACTGAGATGCTCCATTGGTTTCTACAAACACCAGTATGGCACACCCCAATAAAGAAGGAACTTTTTTTTTTTTGCGTTTTCTATTCTGTGCTAGATCAGGCAGCAAGATCATCATTTCTACTCAGAAGTAGCAGGCATTTTAAAAACCTGCACCCCTGCTTATACAAAAAGTTCAGTGGAAAACAATTAGAGCTAGCGACTAGTCAGAACAATAAAACAAAAACAATCCATTGGGTAACCTGTGGTTCTCCAAATGTAACTGGACAACAATTTTGACAGTCCCTGACTACTGTCAAAATATATGGAACAATATATGGATTCCCCATCCCTGCCTCTGGCCAAGCATTTGAACTGAAAAGGTCTTAGTTAGTCCCTGGAAAAGAATCATCAAGGAAGTCTTGACATGTCTCCTTAGACAAAGGATTACACAGCCATGTTCTGCTCCTTGTAGTAAATACATGAGAAGTCTTTGATCCAGCAGTCTCTTCCTGCTACCTAGCTGATAAAAGGCGATAAGCATAATGGGATTTAATTGGGGACATCTCCTTTCCGGATTCCCTGGAGAGCCTTGAACTGGGGTGTATTAGTATCCCTTCAATTTGCTCTTTAAAAATTTAATAATAATAATAATAATAATAATAATAATAATAATAATAAACTTTACACAGAGCCTGCAAACTATAAAGGACTGTGTCTGGTTGGCCGGAGCCGAAAGACACCTTAGAAATTAAATCAATTAGAGAAACTCATGGGATGGTCAACCACTCCTGCCCTGTCCCTGCTTCGATCTTGAGTTGCATTCCCCAGCCTGGTCTCCTCCATATCTTTGTTGGACTACAACTTGGACCTGTCCCAGCCAGCATGGCCAATGGTCAGTGCTGGCTGGGGCCAATGGAAGTTGTAGTCCAACAACATCTGAAGGGTACAGCTAGGTTGGGGAAGGCTGCTCTGCTTTTTGTACCTGTTAAAAGTATAATTGGCCTGTGTGTCCTTTCTCTCAATCTTGATTCCAGCTGGGAATCATCATCAGCATCTACCTGATGGTGCCGATAAGGACTTGAGCTCACACGGTTGTCAATAAGATGCTTTTTCTCCCCCCCCCCTTTTTCTTTTCTTACTGTGTGTTTAACTCTATACTTCACTTTCCACAACTCCCACCTGAAACCTTGAAAAACAGTTATTTCTCCCAGGATCAATTTTGTCCTTTTATGGTTTGTCAAACATTGATTTCTGCCTTTGTTTTGCTCCTTGCCTTGGTTTTGAAAGCACTGCAGCTGTCACCAAAATAGACATGGCTGTTTTTTTGCCACACAGGAACAGCATCATCCGCAGATCTCATTGCAACCAGATATATACCAGTGTGAAAATGAGGTCCACTCTGCAGTGTGCAGGTCTGGATCCATGTCTCAGGCAGCTCCAAGGGCTGGAGCATAGCTGCCAAGTTATCCCCTTTTTAAAGGGATTTCCCCTTATGCTGAATAGGCTTCCTCGCGAGAAAAGGGAAAACTTGGCAGCTATGGGCTGGAGTCAGACGCAGGTCAGTACAAAAGATGCAGAGTTCCATCCCGTCGTCAGTGAAGTTAACCATTTATTCAAGGAAACGGCATACAACTCAGCAACACTTCCCAGCAGGTCTTGCCCCTATGGAGCAATTGCCAGTACTGAAGGATGCCTGCCTTCAACCCTTTCTAAGGCCCCTCCTGTCCCGAATGTTTCCCAAGCAGTCTCAAACTGCCCACCTCTGACCTCTGTTCTGCCCTCCTCCTTATCCTGCACATTCTTGGAGACTAGCAGGGAGGGGAGCTTGTCGCAGCAGGAGAGGGAGACTCCCCGGATTCTTCAGAAATCTCTTTAGCAGTCTCTCAGTCCCCGTCCTCTGTTTCAGCCTCGGTGTCTGAACTGCTCCCTGTCACAGGTTCCTCCCGCTCACTAAACCCTGTTGCCCCTTCAGCATCGAGTCCTTCCTCCAATCCTCTTCCTCTGATTTTCCTTTGGTGTCCCACCACCAATCCCCTGGCTCTGATTCTTCCTCCCTTGGGGGTTCCCCAGCTGGTGCCTCCCACCATTCCTCTTTGTCTAGCCAGTCCCTAACATCTGAACAGGCTGTCCTTAGGGACCCCTGACGCAGATCAGACGGCCCTAGCACTAGCCGCTCATGGAGCCCTGTGGCGGTGGCATTGCTGTAGCCGCCAACCTCCTCCTCCTCCTCCTTGTGCTCATGTCGGCTTACCTGTGGCAGCAGTGCCTTAATGGACTGGGAAGCCACACGGCTGCTTGGCTCATTGCAGCACAGCCGGATGTGTGAAGGCATAGGAGCACAGCCAGCCTCCATCTTGGGTTTGTTTGGATCCCTGGCCCTGGGGAGGGAGCCACTGGATATGCCAGCCACTGGGTAAGCCAGAGGCAAGGAATTAGCCCACTAGGGCATGCCAGGGTGTGAGGTTACCAACAAATGCCCCAGGATGCCAATTGCTGGCAATACAAATATCACTTCCTTCTTAAGTATGCTGCCAAAATGAAGCAGATTCAAGACCCAATGGTTGCAATGGGCCCGGATCTTAACTGCATAAAGCCTGCTATCTGTGACAACCATCAAGATAAGGGGGAGGGTATTCTAGAGTTCAGAATCCAAACACGCAGCTTGCTTCTCTAGCTACTATGGCGTTCCTGAGCTGGCAAAGAGAAGGCAGACATAAGTCACACCCTCCAACATTTATCCAATGAAAATACGGACATCCTATTCCACAACAACAACAACAACAACAACAACAACAACAACCTTATTTATTATTTATACCCCGCCCATCTGACTGAGTTGTCCCAGCCACTCTGGGAGGCTTCCAACATATACAAAGACATAATACAACATTAAACATTTAAAGACCCATCCCTATACAGGGCTATACAGCAGTGTAACAATCAGACCCTCTTCACAGGGAGCTCTGGGGTTTGTAGTTCTGTGAGGGGAACAGGGGTCTCCTAACTACTTTCAGCACCCTTAACAAACTACAGTACGTTTCCGAGCACAATTCAAAGTCTTGCTGCTGACCTTTGAAGGCTTAAATGGCCTCAGCTGAATATACCTTAAGGAGCGTCTCCACCCCCATCTCTCAGCCCGGACGCTGAGCTCCTCCTCCGAGGGTCTTCTGGCGGTTCCCTCACTGCAAGAAGCGAAGTTACAGGGAACCAGGCAGAGGGCCTTCTCAGTAGTGGCACCCTCCCTGTGGAACGCCCTCCCTACACAACTTTTAGAAGACATCTGAAGGCAGCCCTGTATCGGGAAGTTTTTAATGTTTGATGTTTTGCTGTGTTTTAATATATGCTGTAAGCTGCCCAGAATGGCTGGGGAAACCCAACCAGATGGGCAGGGAATAATAATAATAATAATAATAATAATAATAATAATAATAATAAGACAAATAATTTTGTGAGTTATTATTATTATTATTATTATTATTATTATTATTACTACTACTCACAAAATTATTTGGGGGAAGCCATGACAATTTAAAGTGCAATCATAGTGCTTTAAATGCATGGTGTGGATGTGGCCTAATCCAACTATTGCTTGGCACACAAGTGCCTTCCTTCTTTTGCATGGCATCTAGTCACTCTTAGTACCATTCAGAAAACTGTGAAGGCAGCAACTGGATCAGGCAGGGCATAGTAATCCCCCTCTCCTTTCCTTCCATTTCACAGCCCTTTAGTTCAGTACATTGCTACAAGTCGCCGCAGCCAATGGATCCTCCATTAACCAAGACTCGCTCCAGCATTTCGGCTGTTTAATGCAGAGGAATTTAAATGTACATGATGATCAGTGTCAGAGGTGAACTCTGACTACGAAGATAAACTTACAGTAATTTGTTTTTAAGGGGAGCAAAATGAATCAAGTATCAAAGTATTCTCAGTGCCACGTCGAAATCAATGAAGCTTTAAAAGCTCAGCCAAGCTCTTTGAGAAGACTAAACCGCCAGTCCCAGTGGTTGAATCCGCGCTATAGCGGGAATTAAACAGGCTTTGGAGAATGTGAGTAAAAAAACTTCTGATCTCACGGGCACTAAATGTTTAGTAATACAACGACAGAAGCTTAGCTGCTGCTGCTGTTCTTTAACATGTGTTATGCTCCCAATAGGGCTCAGTCCTGCTCGGCTCCCTAAGGAGTCGGCAGCTGGCAGACCCTGGGCCAAATCTGCCTCCCACAAGCAGGTGCCAACTGGTATCCATCTGGCTGCCACCTCAAAGGCACAGGGGAAATGTAGGAATGGCAGCTGTGGGAAAGGGAATTGCTGACCATAGAATCTTAAGAGTTGGAAGGGACCCCAAGAGCAATCTAGTCCAACCCCCCTGCAATGCAGGAATCTCAGTTAAAGCATCCCTGACAGATGGCCATCCAACTTCTGCTTAAGAACCTCCAGGGAAGGCGAGGCCACCACTTCCTGAGGCAGTCTGTTCCACTGTCTTAACAGCTTTTATTGTCATAAAGTTCTTCCTGATGTTTAGTCAGAATCTCCATTCTTGTAGCCATTGGTTCGAGTTGTACCCTCCAGAGCAGGAGAAAACAAGCTTGCTCCATCTTCTAACAATAATTAAATAAAAGCTGTCACTTATGCAGGGTTTTAGACTTTACATACATTATCTCTTTATTCATTGGATAGCCTGAGAACATTAAAAAAAAGAGCTGTGCTGGATCAGACCAGAATGACTTCTAGAAATATGTTTGTTTGTTTATTCGTTTTGAATCCGTTTATGACTCACTTGCAGTAAAATATCCCGAAGCGGTTTCACAGTGAAACATCAACAATAAGAAAAATTATAAACGATTCCATTAAAAAAAACCCCCAACACAATTCTATATATATATAAACAATTAAATGCAACAGCAATTCTAAATGAGGTATAAATACAGACTGAGAAATATCTCCTTAGCAACTTTTATTTTATCAGGAGACGTTTGGATGGCTCGGCCTCGAGGGGCAAAGTACACAAAACTCAAAGCTACCGTTCCACTCGGGTGTGTGTGAATGTTTTCTTTTCTTTCGCAGGAGGGAGATGAGAAGCAGGAGGAGGCAGAACCCAGTCTTTAAGTCCTGGGTGTTGCCTAGCAGACTGTGTAAAGTCTAGTTGTTTAAGGGAGTTCCCCAGGGGGATGTTGGACTGTATTGCATTAAACATCCAGCTTTGGAATTATGTAAGAATCTTCCAGTGCCAAAAGTTTACATAGTTGATAAGCAGCACTTGGGGACCTGAGATGTGGAATTCTATGTGGTGGGTGGGTGTTTTTTTTAAAAAAGTAAGCTGAAATGACTCTACTTAAAGAACAGTACAGAAGGAGCTTGCCGAGGGAGGGCAAACTTTGCAAAATGAATGCATACTTTCCAGTTGAATCTCTATAGATCACATTTGTATGTTATGCAACCCCCAAGCTGTGCGTAGAGGGGGTTGTTGGTTTTGTTTGCTACTACAGTATGTTATGTATTTTTGTGTGTTTTTATATATTGCAAACCTCCCTATTATCCTCAAATAAGAGCAGTATAGAAATTTAATTAATAAAAATAATTCTAGATTCAGGTAGGTTTGAGAGCAGTGCATGTGAAAAGGATCTAGGAGTCTTGGTAGACCACAAACTTGCCATGAGTCAGAAGTGTGATGAAGCAGCTAAAAAAGCCAATGCAATTCTGGGCTGCATTGATAGCAGTATAGCATCTAGATCAAGGGAAGTAATAGTACCACTGTATTCTGCTCTGGTCAGACCTCACCTGGAATACTGTGTCCAGTTCTGGGCACCACAGTTCAAGAAGGATACTGACAAGCTGGAACGTGTCCAGAAGAGGGCAACCAAAATGGTCAAAGGCCTGGAAACGATGCCTTATGAGGAATGGCTTAGGGAGCTGGGTATGTTAAGTGGCGATATGATAACCATGTTCAAATATATAAAAGGATGTCATATAGAGGAGGGAGAAAGGTTGTTTTCTGCTGCTCCAGAGAAGCGGACACGGAGCAATGGATCCAAACTACAAGAAAGAAGATTCCACCTAAACATTAGGAAGAACTTCCTGACAGTAAGAGCTGTTCGGCAGTGGAATTTGCTGCCAAGGAGTGTGGAGGAGTCTCCTTTGGAGGTCTTTAAGCAGAGGCTTGACAGGCATGTGTTAATAATGCTTTGATGGTGTTTCCTGCTTGGCAGGGGGTTGGACTGGATGGCCCTTGTGGTCTCTTCCAACTCTATGATTCTATTATTCTACTTCCCGGCTTTTTGTTTGTTCTGGATATAAGCTTTCGTGTGCATGCACACTTCTTCAGATACACTGAAACAGAAGTCACCAGACCCTTATATATAGTGGGAGGGTGCGGTGGGTTTTTTCTCAGGAGGGTAGTAGGAGATGGGTGATTAACTCAATGGGTATGGTAAATCTGGTGACTTCTGTTTCAGTGTATCTGAAGAAGTGTGCATGCACACGAAAGCTTATACCTAGAACAAACTTAGTTGGTCTCTAAGGTGCTACTGGACAATTCTTATATTATTATAATAAAAATAATGCTATTTTTAAAGGCATGAAATGGTAAACCACCGTACCACTTATTTCTGCCAATCATATATGCATAGAAGTTGGTGTTTCCTGCTAACGCCACCATGGCTGCAAGGAGATAGTGCCCTTTATGGAGCAAGGGGTAGAAAGGGACATTGAAGTGTGGCAGCCACGGCCCTGTGGAACTCCTTGCCAATAGAAGTCCAGCGGGAATCATCCCTGTTTTCTTTTTAGACATCTTTTAAGAACTGCACTGTTCATTTGGAATGTGTATTTGTTCCGTAGCTCTCAGGGTGGGGTTTTTTGTTTTTGTTTTTTTACCAAACAACCTTCAATGATGTTTTCACGTTGATGTCATTGTAGTGTTAAGTTTTTATGTTGTACATCGCCGCGTTGTGTTTTTTAAAAAATGTAAGCCCGATTTAGAAGTAATTAAATAATAAGTAAAAAAAAATTTGCTCCCTGCTGCGGAAGACATTCTGTCAAAGAGTATCTGAAGCTTGTGGCGTGTTCAACCAAATTGTTTCCTGCAATTGCTTTTGGGTTTCTGAGGGAAATACTGTTCTGAGGGAAATTGTCAGAAGTTGCTAAAAGCTCAATTCTAACCCTGTCAGGAGTAAGTCCTACTCAATTTCGTGACTGCTGTCACCATCTGCAGTGATCATGGAACCCAAGAAAGTAAAATCTCCCACTGCCTCCATTTCTTCCCCTTCTATTTGCCAGGGGGTGATGGGACCAGTGGCCATGATCTTAGTTTTTTTGATGTTGAGCTTCAGACCATATTTTGCGCTCTCCTCTTTCACTTATTGCCCTGCAGGAAGGCAAATGAAGAGGGAATTTTGGTATAATTTGTCCTATGTCTACCTGCCTCCCACGCCCTGCCTACATGACTGCATGGGGGTCTTGGCAGACCACAAGCTTAACATGAGTCCACAGTGTGATGCAGCAGCAAAAAAAGCTAATGCTATTCCTGGCAGCATCAACAGAAGTATAGTGTCCGGATCAAGGGAAGTCATAGTACCACTCTATTCTGCCTTGGTCAGACCACACCTGCAATACTGTGTCCAATTCCGGGCACCACAATTTAAGGAGGATGTTGACAAGTTGGAATGTGTGCAGAGGAGGGCAACCAAGATGATCAAGGGTCTGTAAACTAAGCCTTATGAGGAATGGTTGAGGGAACTGGGTTTGTTTAGCCTGTAAAAGAGGAGACTGAAAGGAGATACAACAGCCACCTGCAATTTCCAAATAAAAAACAACAAGGCACTCACTATTATGACACTCATGTTACTTCTACATTTTGTACAATCACTTTCAGCTATGGTTCCCATATAGCACAACGACTTAATGCTGGGAAGAGCTGGAAAAGTTAAAATTATGGGTAAGGAACATTTCTTCACAGGGAGGAACTGCATTGTTGGAACTGGCCAAAGATGGCAACCATAAACCTCTCACACACCCTTAGGCAATTCTTGTGCACCTGAATACCATAGCCCTCCACCCTCAATCAGCACTGGATTGTGGGTACCTGAGTAGAGCAATTCCAAGTTGGAATCTACTGCTGGGGATGAAAAGTCAGCCACTGGTTCCTAACTACTCTCTAAGGCAGTGATGGCCAAACTTGGCCCTCCAGCTGTTTTGGGACTACAATTCCCATCATCCCTGACCACTGGTCCTGTTAGCTAGCGATGATGGGAGTTGTACAGTACTCCCAAGACAACTAGAGCAACACTGCTCTAAAGGAAGCCAATGCAAAGATTTAAGCAGGCAGACTAGGAAACTCACAGGTCATTGCGATAAAATAGGAACCTTACTGTCACTGCTTTCTGTGGTCTCCTTTCTTGTGCATAAAGTGTTTTTGCTGCAGCTGATTCATATTCAGTTAGTTCTTTAGGCCCCTGTACCACTGAAACTTTTACATAACTCAATGAAAAGAAAACCAAATCTAACTGGACCTCCTAACCAAGAGAAGAAGCTATTCTATTTTTAATCTTTCATGAGTAAAATGACTAAACAACCATAACCGGCATCCATCACAAATACCTAGTTACAGATGGGGGTGCCTACTTCCATCCCATAATGTTGATAATTCCACCCCACACAGAGATGTGGAAACGTTCAATGATCAATAAACCTCAGGGTGGGGAGGAAGTGGTGTTATAGCCCACCTTGAACCACCGAGAGAGGATGGCATAAAATTCTAAAAAGCAAGAGCAAAGGTCATCTTTCACAGGAAATCAGCAAAAAGAGACCTTGGTGAAAGGCATGCCATATAAAATCTTCCTGGGTAGGAAAAAAGTGTATAAACTTTCCATGAACTGCAAACATGTGCCATCCACCAACATGTGGTTCCTGCAAAATTCCAGCCCTATAGACAAAAATGGATATACATACATTCTCTCTTTCTCTTCATGGGATCATCTTTTTTTCAAAAAGCATGAACCACATGAGAGGGAAAAAGGCCAAACGTTATTCCTTGGCTCTAACCAGTAGTTTGAAGAGATGACAGAGCTTATATTAAATATAAGCTTCTGGAGACAGAAGAATGTTATGTGGTTGACTTTAAGACCATGACAGTACTGTAGGTTTATAATAGGACCACAATTCTGATGTTTTCCACAGCCACTGAAACACCAAAGAAACCCCACAATTGACAAACCATTGCAAATAAATAAATAAATCCTCTGTTCTTACGGTACCTTTATAAAACAAGAAAAACCAAACACTTCAGCTCATGTTCTGTTTCCAAGTTTCCCTATTTTCCAGGGACAGTCCCAGATTTACAGGAGCCGTCCCGGTTTCTGATTTGATCCCGGAATGTCCCGCTTCTCCTTTGTTTAGTCGTTTAGTCGTGTCCGACTCTTCGTGACCCTATGGACCATAGCACGCCAGGCACTCCTGTCTTGCACTGCCTCCCGCAGTTTGGTCAAACTCATGTTCGTAGCTTCCAGAACACTGTCCAACCATCTCGCCCTCTGTCGTCCCCTTTTCCTTGTGCCCTCCATCTTTCCCAACATCAGGGTCTTTTCCAGGGAGTCTTCTCTTCTCATGAGGTGGCCAAGGTATTGGAGCCTCAGCTTCACAATCTGTCCTTCCAGTGAGCGCTCAGGCCTGATTTCCTTCAGAATGGATAGGTTTGATCTTCTTGCAGTCCGTGGGACTCTCAAGAGTCTCCTCCAGCACCATAATTCAAAAGCATCCATTCTTCGGCGATCAGTCTTCTTTATGGTCCAGCTTCTCCTTAGGATGCCCCAACTTTCATCAGAGAAATGTTGGAGGGTACGGAACTGGGTGTCCCTATTTTCACTGGAGAAATGTTGGAGGGTATGTCCATCAGCTAAGCTTATATAACTTTATAGTTAAACCTTCCAGCGTTGAACTGTGGAATTCACGCCCACTGATGCCAACCACTCACGGAGAAGTCTATCAACAGCTAATAGCGACAAGGGCTGTGTTCAACCTCCACTGGGAGATGAAGTACACCTCTGAATACCAATTTTACTTGGTATTCCCACAGGCATCTGCTTGGCCACTCTGAGCACAGGACGATGGCCTACATGGGCCTTTGGCCTGATTAAGCAGGGCTTCCTTATGTTCTTAACCTGGACAACAAAGTGTCACCAACAAGGGCTGGCCCTGGGACCACAAACTTGACATGAGTCAACAGTGTGATGCAGCAGCTAAAAAAGCCAATGCAATTCTGGGCTGCATCAATAGGAGTATAGCATCTTCTAGATCAAGGGAAGTAATAGTACCACTGTATTCCGCTCTGGTCAGACCTCACCTGGAGTACTGTGTCCAGTTCTGGGCACCACAGTTCAAGAAGGATACTGACAACCTGGAACGTGTCCAGAAGAGGGCAACCAAAATGGTCAAAGGACTGGAAACGATGCCTTATGAGGAACGGCTTAGGGAGCTGAGTATGTTTAGCCTGGAGAAGAGAAGGCTAAGGGGTGATATGATAGCCATGTTCAAATATATAAAAGGATGTCATATAGAGGAGGGAGAAAGGTTGTTTTCTGCTGCTCCAGAGAAGCGGACACGGAGCAATGGATTCAAACTACAAGAAAGAAGATTCCAACTAAACATTAGGAAGAACTTCCTGACAGTAAGAGCTGTTCGACAGTGGAACTTGCTGCCATGGAGTGTGGTGGAGTCTCCTTCTTTGGAGGTCTTTAAGCAGAGGCTTGACAGCCATCTGTCAGGAATGCTTTGATGGTGTTTCCTGCTTGGCAGGGGGTTGGACTGGATGGTCCTTGTGGTCTCTTCCAACTCTATGATTCTATGATTTTACCATAAAACAGAGTAAGGCAGCCACTTCAGGTGGCAGATGCTGGGGAAAAGGGACACACCAGCACCGCAACACCCCCATGGACCCATAAGCTAGCCTGCCTTGCATTCTGTAAGCTAGCCTGTTGCCCCCTGATGCCCCAGTCACATTTTCAGTCTTGAAGGAAGATTCTACCGCAAGTCCACTCGGATGCTGTGTGTGGAATGGGAAGCAGCCATCTTGCCCTTGCCCTCAGTCAGCAAAAGGCCTTGGGGCTGCCCTGTCATCAAAATCAGATAGTTGTTGGGTTTTTTATTTTTTAAAAAATGTAACCAGGAGGGGCCAGGATGCCGAGTCAGGAATGGTCAAAAGTTGGCCTACTTTAATCCGTCGGTGGCACTTGCACTCAACTCCTCATTAATATTTTAAAGGAGTTTTAACATTTCATGTGGTTTGTATTGCTGCTGCTGTGTTTTTGGAAACGACCCTGGTTCTGGGTATTTAATCATTTTTGCCGCTCCGACACATTTGGATCTTGTTGTCACGTCCAAGATTACACCAGGGGGTTGTGTAACATCTTGGAGAGGGTTGAGTGGAGTTATGCACCCCGTAGAATATATTTATTGGGGGGGTTATTAGGGTATCTCTATCACCAGGGGTTCTGGACTGAGGGAAATATGGCATTGAGGGATTGTCAGGCCAGGAGAAGAGAAGACTGCGGGCTCTTCTGGAAGATTCCTCAGTTATCAAAACCAGGGTTGGGGTGGGCATTTCGTTTAAACTAGTTCTCCCATCTAGCGGTACTGTTAATGAACACAACAAAGAACTATCATCCACAATTTAAACTTGGATAAATAGGGCTGACCATTCCCTCTGATTACAACTAGACATGTCAGTTGCGAAGGAGCTCCTCGACTGATCCTGGCATTTCCCTTAAGCTAGTAAGATATTTGCCTGCAGCAATTTATTATACTTTCTTTTTATTTGATGTCTGAATTGCCAAGGCACCACAAAGCACGCCAGGAGTCCCTGCTTCAACTTGTGCAACCGCAGGGAGATGCTGTGTTGCCTCTCACAGGGACCAAATCCCTCTGAGGTGCCCCATTTCAACTCAGAAGTTAGGATTCTTCCGGAATCCAGTCCACACCCTTACGTATTACACCTACTTTGCAAGATCCGAACTGGCTACCCATATGGTAAAGGTAAAGGGACCCCTGACCATTAGGTCCAGTTGCGGACGACTCTGGAGTTGTGGCGCTCATCTTCGCTTTATTGGCCAAGGGAGCCGGCGTACAGCTTCCGGGTCATGTGGCTGGCATGACTAAGCTGCTTCTGGCAAACCAGAGCAGTGCACGGAAACGCCATTTACCTTCCCGCCGGAGCGGTACCTATTTATCTACTTGCACTCTGACGTGCTTTCAAACTGCTAGGTTGGCAGGAGCAGGGACCGAGCAATGGGAGCTCACTCCGTCGTGGGGATTCGAACCGCCGACCTTCTGATTGGCAAGCCCTATGCTCTGTGGACTATTTATGAAGCCCCGAATGGTATATGAAGAAATTAATGGTAATAAAAAGGTTTAAAATGGGGAAAGCACTAAATGGCTCAAGCTGTTAGAGCATATTTCCCTATATTAGCAGACCTGGGTACTGAAATTTACGAGACAGCTCTCTGTTTGTCCTGCTTGGGCAGATGGCTTGCTGTGGGATGTTATGGGGTAGGGCCTTCTCTGCAGTGGCACCCTGACTGTCAAATTATTTCCATCTTCAAGCCAGGATAGTCTACTTTATCAGGCTTCTCACGTCAAGTCATAACGTATCTGTTTGCCCAGACACTGGGTGGAATTGTTTAGACTGCCCAAGTCCTAGGAGCACTTTTCTTTTTTTCTGGGGGTACTCAAAGGTACCCAGTACTGGCACCTCTTTTTTCCCCTAGAAGAAAAGCACTGGCTAGGAGTAGATTGTGCCTGCAGTCTATTCTGTATATTTGCCTTTCACATGAAGGGCAGTTTGGAAGTTCAGTCAAATGAATGAATAGTAGAGTAACTCTGGGCCGTATGAGGTCACTAGGTGCAGCCATTACTTTGTTTTCCCACAATGCCCCAGAGCGATGCTACACTTGGAACATTGTGGGGAAAGTGCTGTGCTGAAAAACAAGATTAGGGCTGGGCGGTATCTGGTTTTCAACATCATGCTATATCACCAGCTAAACATTGTGATATACCGATATATCACGATGTCTGAAATAAGGATGGAACTCTGTTGTCAGGCTTCAAGGGAATCGGCTTCCTCCTCCCGCGGCAGTAGATAAGCAGAACCAAGGAAAATGAGTCTTCTTACCAATTAGAAACTTTAATCATCACAGCGAGAGAACAAAGAACGTATCTCCTAGAAATGGCGGCGCTCCCACTTAAGGACCCCCCTCCCTATTAATCTATGTCACTCCTACATTTCGTAATCTGATCTTGGAGCCTCCGTGTTTTCTGTTCTGACACTTTCTGAGCTCTTCGGGACTTTGGGAAGGGGTGTGTGTGGATACTATCCAGAGACTATGAATCTGTTAACTCTCTCTCTCATCTAGTGTTTCTTCTGCTAGCTGTTCCCCATCCAGTATTTCCCAGGTTCTGACGTCTGAACTATGCCCCTCGGCAAACCACTGCTCCAAATCTATACTGTCCTCCTGCTCCTGGGAAGATTCAGGATCAGGAGGCGGGGGTGTCTCCCGCCATTCCTCCTCAGGGCAGCCCTCCTCGGCACAGTCCCTGGCATATGTAGAGGCGAACAGTAGGGCTGGTTTTCAACATCATGATATATCACCCGCTAAACATTGCAATATACAGATGTATCATAATGTCTGAAATAAGGATAGATCTATGTAGAGGCATCCATTCTGAAGGAAATCAGCCTCCATTCTGAAGGAAAGCAGCCCTGAGTGCTCACTGGAAGGACAGATCCTGAAGCTGAGGCTCCAATACTTTGGCCACCTCATGAGAAAAGAATCCTTGGAAAAGACCCTGATGTTGGGAAAGATTGAGGGCACTAGGAGAAGGGGACGACAGAGGACAAGATGGTTGGACAGTGTTCTCGAAGCTACGAACATGAGTTTGACCAAACTGCAGGAGGCAGTGGAAGACAGGAGTGCCTGGCGTGCTATGGTCCATGGGGTCACGAAGAGTCGGACATGACTAAACGACTAAACAACAACAACAAACATATAGAGGCATTGGCTGGCTTCACGGTTTTTCCCACATTGTGATTTTTTTGCATCTCTCTCTCTCTCACCCACCCACCCACCCCATGATTGCAATATATTGCCAGGTCAAAAATTATGAAAACAGTATCAGGATATGGACTTAAAGCTGGTTTTGGAAGATAAAACTGGTTTTTGAAGGATCCTAGCTCAGGGGTAGGACCCAGGTGGCGCTGTGGTTAAACCACTGAGCCTAGGGCTTGCTGATCAGAAGGTCGGCGGTTCGAATCCCTGTGACGGGGTGAGCTCCCGTTGCTTGGTCCCAGCTCCTGCCAACTTAGCAGTTCGAAAGCACGTCAAAATGCAAGTAGATAAATAGGAACCGCTACAGCGGGAAGGTAAACGGCGTTTCCGTGTGCTGCTCTGGTTTGCCAGAAGCGGCTTTGTCATGCTGGCCACATGACCTGGAAGCTCTACGCCGGCTCCCTCGGCCAATAATGCGAGATGAGCGCGCAACCCCAGAGTCGGTCACGACTGGACCTAATGGTCAGGGGTCCCTTTACCTTTACCTAGCTCAGGGGTAGAGCATCTGCTTTGTAAGCAGAAGGTCACAGGTTCGATCCATGGCACCTCCGATTAGGGATGGGAGAAACCCTTGCCCGAAACTCAGAAGATCCACAGCCAGTGAGCAAGCTAGATGGAACAATGGCCTGTCTCGGTATAAGACAGCTTCCTATGTCCCTGGCAACAGTGTGCCCTGCCAAGGCCCCGGAGGAAGGATGCCACAGGTTGAGGCTGGCCTTGCCACCAGGGAACAAAAGGCAGAATGTAAATATTGTAATAAGCAAGACAATAACATTAATAAGTGCCCTGAAACACAACTAGCTGGCTGCGCCTGCCAAAAAGTGGCATTTTCGAGTGGTGAGGCAGGATGACATGCAGCACACTCTTATTCTAAGCTTTCATACATTCATTAGCACACACAGATGAAAGATAAACGAAAGGCAGCCTGTTGATTATATTTTATTTGCAGCAAGTAACTTGTGGAGCGCATGCAAAGCCATAATGGAATAGATCAAAATAAAATCCAAGCTTGCCAAAGGGAACCGGAGCCAACGCGTTTGCGAACGTCCCATATTTAAATTAATTTCGTAAGAGGGAACAAAAAAGGAGGTCTCAATCTAAACACCATAAAGTAATACAGCCGCTAAATGTGCTGCTAAGCAACAGAAGTCCAGGCAGGATTAGTTAGCATCAGTTCTGCCATTAGAAAGCTATTTCCGTTGGAAACCAAGAGGAAAGAAAGCAATCACCATTTCTTATCCTTCGCGCCTCTCAGACAAAAGGAATCAAACTGAATGTACTGTCAAACATGGCCAGCTCAGGCAAAGAGGCTGCCTGAATTCCTTAAATGGCTTCATAAAGCAAAATAAAGAGAAAGGAAATGACAGGGTCGTGGTGCTCTAGATACTATTGCTGTAAAATAATATCTAGATTAGTCACTGTGGGTGTCCTTGTGCCAGTGCTGCTGCTTCTTAATTATTATTATTATTATTATTAATTATTATTATTATTATTATTACTACTACTACTTTGTGTGATATTTTATTTCAGGCTGAAATACAGCAATTGCCTTCTTGGACCATGTCATGGAAGCAACCATAGAGGAATAGTGGCCCCAATCTAGACAGAGCCACATGCAACAGAAGGTAGCCCAAGATGACATTTGATGGACACAGTTTCCCATCTGAACTGCAATGCAACTGGAAACTCAACTTGATTTTGTAGTGTGATACCAGTCACCTTCTACCTGAATGAACAGAGCAATGCAAATATGTGTTGGGAGGACGATGCTCATTCCCCATCTAGCACGGGGTTCAGGATGAAGAAAGGGAATCGGTGCAGCGAAAGCCTGCTTGGTTGAAACGAGGAGATAACAGCCTGCAGACTGCAATTCAGATTTGCCACCAGAAGCCATTTTTTAGACAGAATATAAACATTATAAAGACTGGAAGACTCAGAAAGAGACCTGAGAATGATGGCTGTTTAGCGGTGGAACTTTTTCTCCCTACAAACTATCCAAAATTCATCCATGTATTCTGCCAATAGGCCTTGGAGCACCTCCACATACTCATAAAGTAAAGGTAAAGGGACCCCTGACCATTAGGTCCAGTCGTGACCGACTCTGGGTTTGCGCGCTCATCTCGCATTATTGGCCAAGGGAGCCGGCGTACAGCTTCCAGGTCATGTGGCCAGCATGACAAAGCCGCTTCTGGCAAACCAGAGCAGCATACGGAAACGCCGTTTACCTTCCCGCTGTAGCGGTTCCTGTTTATCTACTTGCATTTTGACGTGCTTTCGAACTGCTAGGTTGGCAGGAGCTGGGACCAAGCAACGGGAGCTCACCCCGTCACAGGGATTCAAACCGCCGACCATCTGATCAGCAAGCCCTAGGCTCAGTGGTTTAACCACAGCGCCACCTGGGTCCCATCCACATACTCATATAAAGCATCAAATGCATCTTTTCTTTTGCAAACGTGCACAGCCTATAAGATATGCACCTGTCACATGCATTTTTATATACTGCACTCATAAAACACTTCAGGTGTGTGCAAAAAAAAAAAAAGGACGGTATATTAATGAGAAAAGCAGTCCTTGAGTGGGAACGTACAAAACAATGTAATTATCCCAACCTAATGTCACCTCCCCCCTGCTCTTTCTTTTTGTGCTGTGGGTCCTTTCCCCCCTTCCAGGGTCGCCATCATTGTGTTCAAATGCAAAGGTTCTGCCACCACCGACCCCCCCGTGTCAGCTATATGATTTTCCACTTAACATTTCCCCCGGTGTTTTCATTAAAGCACAATTAGTGCGGCTCTTTCTGCTTAACACCAACAGCAGCACCTTTCCATTTATATAACCCCTTATCATAGGAGAGCATCTTAGCAATTGTGCCAGCATCACCGCTCACGTCAGCACCATTCTCAGAATAGCATTTATTAGCTAAATGAATGCTGGGGAGCCAGCGATTGGAATACACACATTGCTGTGTTTATGTAATCCATACTAACAGAGTGGCTATTGTTTCTCCGGGTGTCGTGTGAGGAAGCAGGGATGCTCCAGATTAGGCTGAGTACCGTATTTGCTTTTCGTGGAATTGTGGGGCTGGAAAACACACCGCCGAGTCCAACCATGAACTGAATCATAGAATTGTAGAGTTGGAAGGGAGCCTAAGGATCATCTAGTCCAACCCTCTGCAATGCAGCATCTCCACCCCCATCGCTCTGCCCGGACACTGAGGTCCAGTACCGAGGGCCTTCTGACGGTTCCCTCGTTGCGAGAAGCCAAGTTGCAGGGAACCAGGCAGAGGGCCTTCTCGGTGGTGGCGCCTGCCCTGTGGAACGCCCTCCCATCAGATGTCAAAGAGAAAAACAGCTACCAGATTTTTATAAGACATCTGAAGGCAGCCCTGTTTAGGGAGGCTTTTAATCTTTAATAGATTATGTTATTTCATTTTTCTGTTGGAAGCCGCCCAGAGTGGCTGGGGAAACCCAGCCAGATGGGCGGGGTATAAATAATAAATTATTATTATTATTATTATTATTATTATTATTATTATTAAAGCATACATGACAGATGGCCATCCAACCTCTGCTTAAAAACCCCCAAGGAAGGAGAGTCCACAAGCTCCCGAGGGAGACCGTTCCACTGAAGGAGAAGGGCATTCTTGCAGCTATGCCCTCACATCAACAAGCACAGTCGAGACCACAGGATAGCACAAGCAGGGCCCAGCAACTACATAGGTGCATAGTAACCCACTGAGATAGGTCATTGGTCCATCTAGCTCAGTATTGTCTGCACTGACTGGCAGCAGCTCTCCAGAGTTTAAAGCAGGGGATATACCCAGCTCCACCAGGAGATGCTGGGGAGGGAACATGAGACCTTCTGCACACAAAGCAGATGTTCTGCCACTGAGTTACGATCCTTGCCACAGCAAGCGAATGATCCAAGGTAGAACAGGGCCACAGCCAGTATGGGCTAAACTTCAATCCAGATCTGGAAGGTGTGCTTGTCAGGTCATGGTCCCCTATATCAAGGCCTGCAGCTGACCAGGAGAAGGCAGAAGAAGAAGACCCGATTCCTGAGATTCTCAGTAGGCCTGGGTAATCCAGAGGCTTCCTAAGCCCACAACGTGCAAGGGCTGATGTTACACTTCAGTACGGACTTCTGCGCCTGAAATGCATATCTATTACTGCATCATTGTGTTGTCTGCAGTGGCCAAGCAGATGCCACAAGCAAAATAGCCCTCTCTTGCTACGGTGCCCCAGCAACTTGTATTCAGAAGCACGTTGCCTCAACAGGGAAACTCAACGTTGTTCGGCTACCTGTGTGAGAAACTGCTTCCTTTAATTTCCCTTAATTGTAACCATTTGGCTTCATTGGACTCAAAGCTCTAGTGTTATAAGAGAAGATAGACAGGGATTATGGGACGCGGGTGGCGCTGTGGTCTAAACCACAGAGCCTAGGGCTTGCCGATCAGAAGGTCAGCAGTTCAAATCCCCGTGATGGGGTGAGCTCCCATTGCTCGGTCCCAGCTCCTGCCAACCTAGCAGTTCGAAAGCACGTCAAGTGCAAGTAGATAAATAGGTACCGCTCCAGCAGGAAGGTAAACAGCTTTTCCATGCGTTGCTCTGGTTCGCCAGAAGCAGCTTAGTCATGCTGGCCACATGACCTGGAAGCTGTACGCCGGCTCCCTCGGCCAATAACGCGAGTTGAGCGCTGCAACCCCAGAGTCGTCCACGACTGGACCTAATGTTCAGGGGTCCCTTTACCTTTACCTTTAATCCATTTTCTGAAGGGCACTATGTGGACTATGCATGTTTGTGATGCTTGCCAAACCCCTTTTTAATTAAGTAGGCTTCGTCTGGTTTGCCATTTCTGCCTCATTTTTCCTGACGCTCACATTTTCTGTTCTGGCTTGTTCTGCCTCCTGTGGTTCTGCTTGCTCCTTGGTCTCGACATCTGGCACCTGGTTTGCTCGAAATTGCTGCCCGCGGGCTAGTCCTGACACTTTTACACACCTCAGATTCGTGCCAGCCAATCTTGCACGGGAAAAGGATTGCTTGTTTTCCATTGACACCTTGAAATATAAAACAGCCGAGCCAAGTGATTCTGTTGGGAGCATGTAGGTTCACCTAAAGCATGACTTGTTCCCATCTCAATGCTGAGGGATAATCCACATGCATAATCCCACACCCACCAACTTCAAAATAAACTTGCTTAACCACGAGGGAGAACGTTGACTCTTGCATTTATTCAGCAAATTGTAAAATCAAATTGTATTTATAAACATTACAAACCTCCCGAGTCAGAATGCGGGCAAACCAAAACAGCTTGTGCTGATTTCCAAACATAATTCTGAGTTTTATTGGTCGAGGGATAATCCCCTTTCCTAAGAATGCTCAATGGAAAGTTTTATGCAGTGGTGAATGTCTCGTTGACCTAGACATGAACATTTAGAACATCAACAACAGCAACTTTTTAAAAGTCATAATGCTTCCCAGAGTGAGCAATCTGTGACTTGCTACTGCCTTTTCCCAGCATCTGATTTTTTAAATAAGTTGCCCATTTTAATGTGGTATATGACACATTATCTTTCCAGCTAATGTTCTGATGAGAATGATGATGCAATGTACAGACTATTATACTGCCAACCCCAGTACACAAAATCTTCTTCATTGGAAGAAACTGGCAACCCTGAGGTTGGCAGAAATCCCTGCTCTGGACCATCTTGGGAAGCAGATGCTGGGTGAACCTCTCCTGCAGAGATCAAAATAGATGGACAACTCTTATGGTGAATGCTTTCTCCATCACTCATTTCTGGTAATGTCTCCCAGCTGACATCTTTAGTGGACTTTCGTCCAAAAATTCATTCCTCTAATGGTATCATCCGCCATACTTGTCTCAGAGGTAACCATGGGTACACCAGTGAAGTACCAGCATACCAGAGTCCACTGCTAATATCCAGGGCACTATACCTTCAACCGGAAATGCATCATCTCCACCTAAACATTAGGAAGAACTTCCTGACAGTAAGAGCTGTTCGGCAGTGGAATTTGCTACCAAGGAGTGTGGTGGAGTCTCCTTCTTTGGAGGTCTTTAAGCAGAGGCTTGACAGACTTATGTCAAGAATGCTTTGAATGTTAAGAATGCTTTAACTGGAAATGCATCATCTCCAATGTGGTGGAGCCAAGATTGAATTCTTCCCTCTGGCAGTACTTCAGCCATAACTAAGATGCTAGGTAAAGGTAAAGGGACCCCTGACCATTAGGTCCAGTCGTGACCGACTCTGGGGTTGCGGCGCTCATCTCGCGTTATTGGCCGAGGGAGCTGGCGTACAGCTTCCAGGTCATGTGGCCAGCATGACTAAGCCGCTTCTGGCAAACCAGAGCAGCACACGGAAACGCCGTTTACCTTCCCGCCGTAGCGGTACCTATTTATCTACTTGCACTTTGACATGCTTTCGAATTGCTGGGTTGGCAAGAGCTGGGACCGAGCAACGGGAGCTCACCCTGTCGTGGGGATTCGAACCACCGGCCTTCTGATCGGCAAGCCCTAGGCTCTGTGGTTTAACTCACAGCACCACCCGCGTCCCCAAGTAAGATGCTAGTCGGTCCTAAATTAAGATTGGGCTACTTGATTGTTGGCCTTCACCAGGCATCCATCTCCACTGTCCAGGGTCCTGATGCCTGCTGTGTCATTTCAGTTTCCCAATGTGACCATTGTATTTCTCCCTGCGGTATAACTTCTATTCAACTTTAAGCCCTCCCTCTGCTAGAGCTCCACATACTCCTTTCACCACTATGCCCATCTGAGTATCCATCACAGGCCCTGGACTTGAACAGGAGAACCTTGGCCAAACAACAGCGAAGACTTGCCACTATTCTGCACCACTAATGCCTAGAGGGTAATCAAAATATGTCTATAAAAGCATCGTTTCTTAGCCTCCAGATGGAAGCTGGGTGGAGGGACGGAAGAGTCTACAGTCATTACTGTTAGCTTGGCCGGCCTCCTGTTCACATTTCAGGAGCCCTGTCTATATGGGGCGGCCAAAACTGGTATATTGCTTTGGAATCCACTTTCTTTGTTCTTAACTCAAGTTTGCTGTTGTCACGGTCCGGTCGGCGGGCGTCAGGACCAGAGGCATGATGGTGATGAAGAAGCAGGGTCGAGGAACAAGGCAGCGGCGAAGGTCCACGGGGCACAAAGCAAGGCGAAGGCGAAGCAAGGGTCCAAGGAGCAAGGAGCAAGGCGAAGGATCCAGGAACAAGAAGCAAGTCCAAGGAGCAGGAGGCCAGATGCAACCAGGCAAGGATAGCGTTGCTGTGGCAAAGAGCTGAAGGGAAATGCTGGGCTTTTATCCCTCCCAGCTCCTGCCCCCAGGTGCAGTGAAATCTCAAGTGGCCTCACCTGGGTGACTACTCCTTGCCTCTCCAACACAAGCTGAGGACTTCACCTGGGTGGCCACGCCTTGCTTCTCCAGGACAAGCTGAGGCATGCCCCAGTCCTGCAAAGCACTACAGGCCCCAGAGCCTGACTCCTGCCCATACTCCTGACAGCTGTCATCATTCACAATACCAGTAAAGAAAAATTATCCTCCATTATTCTGTCCAGTTGCCAGCCTGAAATTTAACTGTCACTTTGTTGTGTGTCAGTTATGTGCACCAATATGATCTGTTGTTATGAATTCAATTGATTCAACTGTATACCTACTTTGGGGGCACCCTGTATTAAATGGGGAGTTACAGGTAGGTAGCCGTGTTGGTCTGACGTAGTCGAAACAAAATAAAAAAATTCCTTCCAGCAGCACCTTCGAGACCAACTAAGTTTGTCATTGGTATGAGCTTTCGTGTGCACGCACACGAAAGCTCATACCAATGACAAACTTGGTTGGTCTCGAAGGTGCTGCTGGAAGGAATTTTTTTATTAAATAGGGAGGTTTACTGAATCTGCCACTGCCAGATTCTGATGTTCTGCATTATGGAATATGCTGAACAGATTAGAACCCATAAGGCTTCAAGGAATATGGGTTGCTTTCAAAGTTAGCACTATGTGAATCTGGAGGAGTTGCTGGTAATGTGCATCAGGTGAAGATATTCCTACCTCAGCTCTGGTAAGGATGAGGAGGGAGGTAGTGGCAGAAGAGGGAGCAGACTGAGCGGAGGAGGTGTCAGAAACTGAAGAGGCAACAGGATTTAGTGAGCAAGAAAAGGCTGGGGCAGAGAGCAGTCTAGGCTCAGAGGCAGAAGCAGAGTGGGGTCAAGAGGCAGAGGGGAGGCAGGCTGCTGAAGCAGCCAGGGAATCTCCCCTCTCCTGCTTTGACCTACTCTCTTCCCTGCTGGTCTCCCAGGACATGCAGAGGAATGAAGAGGGTAGAGCAAAGAGAGACAAGAGGAAGGAGCCTTAGGCTGCTGTCAGGATGCTGTCAGCAGCTGCCGGCTGGTTGCCCAGGAAAGTATAAAGACAAGGAAAAGTTTCTTACAATCCTTTTTTATTTCAAACTTTACAGAGAGAGCCTACAGAACCCAGCCTCTTGGATAATGGAGTTGCCCCAAGTGAATCTCCACCCTCCCGTCTCTCCCACTTCCTCATTCGTCATCATCATCACCTCCTCTACGAGTGCTGCTACATGCCCTCTGCCTTCAAGCTCTTTGCTCTCCTACTTTCAATGCTCACCTGGTTCTGGGAGTTGGTGGGTCTGGAATGCTTTCTAGTGACAACATGCCAACCAGCTGCTGCTCCGGCTCTGCCTGCTCCACTTCTCCCATTATTTCCTAGCTTTCCCCCTCATCTCCCCCTGAGCTGTGACCTCCCACAAACCCTTGTTGTAAATCTATCCTGTCTTCCTCCTCCACCTGCCTGGAAGGGTCAGGATGGGGAGGCGGTCTCAGAGCATCACCTAGATGGCAGAGGAGCAGCATGATGCTTAAAGCATTTAGAAATCAACCTTCTCTACCAAACGGCACAGCAGAAGGCCAGGTGAGATGGACCACACTCTTCTTGCATCCAATATACCATGGGCTTCCTATTTGAAGATTTCACAGCATTTTCATTGCATGCAGAAAGGACTTGTGGGAAGGGCTGGAGTTCAGTGATAGAGCATCTGCTCGGCATATAGAACATCCCAGGGTCAATCCCCAGAATTTCCAGGGGGAAAGTCCTGTCTGGGTGTGCTGCCAGTCAATGTAGACATTACTAAGCTAGATGGACCAATGGTCTGATTCAGTATAGGGGAGTTTTTTATGTTCCTCTGTTGATGCTCTCTAGAGGAAACCCCTGACTTGATTAGTACTCCTACTACCACCATTCCTTCTCCTCTGCCCAGCCCCTGACATCTGCTGGGGAAGGACCCAGGGGAAGAGGTGGGAAGACCTTCAGTCCTTGCAACTGCCTCCTTGGGGCAGGACCTACTGGGAAGAGTTGCTGCGATCACTAGGCCCGCACCGTTTTGGTTCCTCTGAATAAAGAGTTAGCTTCACTGGCACTGGGTGCTTTACTGCTGACCTGCCCCTGACTCCGACTCCTGACATGCATACAGCAAGGTGCAAATGTGACTGGGAGAAACATAGCCTATGTCTGGTATAGAAAGCCAGTATGGTGCATCGGTTAGAGTGCTGGGCTAGGACCTGGGAGACCAGGGTTGAAATACCCAAAACAACACACCAAGCTGGCAGAATGCCCATCGCAAGAAATTGGAAGAGTGAAACGGTACCCAAAAGGGAGGGTTGGGTCGAAAAATTGATAAGTTATCAAAATTTGTTATTTGCTGTTAGTAGTTTTTTTAAATATTTTTGTATGTGTTTATATATGTGTATGTGGGTGTTAATTTTTTATTCTATGTATATTATTAATAAAATAAAGTTTATAATTTTTAAAAAAATTAAAAAAAACAACACACAAAGCTCACTAGGTGACCATTGTTGTGAGGATAATACGGATCGGGGGAGAACCCTGTTAAAAGTGGGATATGCATGTGACAATAAATAAGACAAACAATATAACATGAAGTACTTGGGGAAGCTCATTTTCTGAAACAACATTGCACTGCTTTTTCCAGCCCAGCTCAGGTGGGAAATACTGAACTCCCAGTTGGATGCCATAGGCAGAAGGTAGATTCCAAGCTGTGAAGGGCTTTTGTAGAAGTCTCCCTTTATACAATGTATGCACTCATGGTTTGAGACTCTTCCACCACATACACATGCATCGAAATTATGTAGGATATTCGAGATTACTGTTTAGAGGGGAAGCCCTTCACAGCGCCGCTCACTTCACTGTCGCTTCATGAGAGCTGAACAAAAGCAGCCAATTTCGTTGGAACCATTAATAGAAAACGCTGCTTTTGCCATTTCCACCAAGAACATTACCAGCGTGCGATATTCCCACCTCCATACATTTGAGCTCTTAATAGGGTTTCCATAGTAACAGCAGCTGGATGAGAAATCAACTCTCAAAGCAATTCTCAAAAACAAGGGGAAAGTTGATCTTGTGGTGGCTGCAAAGGCAGAAGAAGCGAAATCTATGAAGCAGAAGGGGCAGCAACCAGGCGGCCTAGGAGGAAGCTCCACTGGACATAAATGGCTCTGCTCCAAGCACAATTGGTTGCGACTAAAGCTACTGCAATGCTATACTCAATGGGACTTACTTCTGAGTCAATGTGCTTAGAATGGTGCTGCAGTATCTCTCTCAAGTCCACATGTTCTTTTATATGGAGGCAGCGTTTGAAATTAGCCAGGTGCTAGGCGCATTTTGCGAAAGGCAACCAGCCTTTTGCGAGGAAGTGGAGATGTCTGGTCGCCAGGTTTGGCGCTCAACATCTCCTTCGGGCTGGCTGGCATGGCTGCAATGCCGCACCAGTCAGCTGCCCTGCAGGGTGGCGTGGAACCCAAAGGCACACCTCTTTTGGTGCTGCGCTGCCCCATGAATCAGCTGATTTGTGCAGCAGCACAGCACCAAAAGACGGGTGTGTCTTTTGGTGCCCCACAGACCATCTGCTTTATAATTGGGTAAAAAATAAATAAATGTGCCTAGACATATTGTTTGTGGCGCAATCGTAACCTCGATTTAAGTTGCCACCTGGCTCCTAGATTTTATATCTTAGTTTCTAACACTGTATGGAGGACATGTCAAAATGCAGCTCAGAGCATCACCTAGATGGCAGAGGAGCAGCATGATGCTTAAAGCATTTAGAAATCAACCTTCTCTACCAAACGGCACAGCAGAAGGCCAGGTGAGATGGACCACACTCTTCTTGCATCCAATATACTATGGGCTTCCTATTTGAAGATTTCACAGCATTTTCATTGCATGCAGAAAGGACTTGTGGGAAGGGCCGGAGTTCAGTGATAGAGCATCTGCTCGGCATATAGAACACCCCAGGGTCAATCCCCAGAATTTCCAGGGGGAAAGTCCTGTCTGGGTTTGCTGCCAGTCAGTGTAGACATTACTAAGCTAGATGGACCAATGGTCTGATTCAGTATAGGGGAGTTTTTTTGTGTTCCTCTGTTGATGCTCTCTAGAGGAAACCCCTGACTTGATTAGTACTCCTACTACAAGTAAGGTGTTAAGGAGAGACAGGCCAGCCAGCTAATCATCCTGGGTTAGCTTGGATATAAGTGGATATATAGTCAAAATGGTTTTCTAAGAATCAGATTTCCAGTTGAAATCTCCTTTGTTGGTCCTCTGATATAGACCAAGCCTGACAAGGAAGTGGATGCAGTGATGATATTAATACCAGGGACTCTTTTTTTTAAAAAAAGGGGAAAAGCTCGCCAGACAGCAATCTGCAAAAAAGCAGAGATGGCTGAAAAACAGCTTTTGCAGATGGAAACTAAATCCCCTGGGAAGCAGAGAATCTATGAACACATCATTAATTTATTGCTGTAATTCAAATACAAGTCGCCAATTCTTTGCTCTCCATTAGAAAGAGCGAGCTTCCATCTTTCTCATCTTCACACAGTAGTGAAAATGTATTAATGCCATATATTCTTTCCATTTGCAATTTCGTTCTCTTCTAAAGATTGGCGGCTGCTGTGAATGATGCTCCCCTCTTGGCTCCTGTGCTTGGAGAAGCAAGGACTAACGGGGCCTGTACACTGCAGATAAACCTCTCATGCAGGAATTTTTTCCCAGGCGGAACTCAGGACACCATTGCCATTCTAAGAGAGCAAGGGAGGAGTTCATGGCACCTCTTTTTCCAGCACTGCTCTCATGTATGAGAAAGAGGCAGAATGTGCTGCTGCAGCTCGTGTTATGGGGATTTATATGGGGGTCTTCCACCAAAGACAAATGAGAAAAATGTAACTATTGGGCCCTGGATTCTTTTGTACAGTGTGGTCATGATACAGACTTGGAAGATGTACACAAACACCAAGGGAGTCTTGTCATCTATAGCAGGAAATCAAAGACTATATGACAGAGCAAGAGGCACAAAATGGAGAGTGCTCCCCCCCCCCCAAAAAAGGGCCTCTTCTTGCATGCTCTGCTGAAAGTGAGCAATAGGAGCAGTAAAGGTAAAGGGACCCCTGACCATTACGTTCAGTCATGACCGATTCTGGGGTTGCAGCGCTCATCTCGCATTATTGGCCGAGGAAGCCGGCATACAGCTTCCAGGTCATGTGGCCAGCACGACAAAGCCGCTTCTGGCAAACCAGAGCAGCGCACGGAAACGCCGTTTACCTTCCCGCTTGGAGCGGTACCTATTTATCTACATACTTGCACTTTGACATGCTTTCGAACTGCTAGGTTGGCAGGAGCAGGGACCGAGCAACGGCAGCTCACCCCGTCGCGGGGATTCGAACCACCAATCTTCTGGTCAGCAAGCCCCTAGGCTCTGTGGTTGAACCCAGTGTTTCTCAACCTTTTTTGGGCCACAGCACACTTGTTCCGTGAAAAAAATCACGAGGCACACCACCATTAAAAAGGTTACAAAATTTAACTCTGTGCCGCCCTATATTATAATTATGACTGTAAGAAACACTTGCCAAATATTGCTTACTGGTGGGTTAGTGTTGTGTATTGGCGGCCGCCAGGCTCGTTTGCACTGAGCTTTGGGAAAGAGGAGGAGAAATATTGCTTTCTGGCGGGTCAGTGCTGTGTATTGGCGGCCGCCAGGCACGTGACAATGCAAATCGCCCTTCTCGTTGCCGCACGTCGCGGCACACCAGCCAGCGTCTCGCGGCACACTAGTGTGCCATGGAACAGCGGTTGAGAAACGCTGGTTTAACCCACAGTGCCACCTGCGTCCCCAACAGGAGCAGTATAAGCCCCTTATTTCCAGCAAGCAATCCCATTGAAGAGTAAGTGTGGGGAAGTAGTTAGAGTGTTGGACCAGGGAGAACCAAGCTTCTAATCCCCAAGAAGTTCACCATGTGACCTTGGACCAGTCGCTGTCTCTCAGCCAACCTACCTCACAGGGCTGTGGTGAGGATAGGATGTGGAGCGGAAGAACCATGTATGTTCCCTTAGAATCATAGAACTGCAGAGTCGGAAGGGACCACCATGAGATATTAATTAATTAATTAATTGTTGTTGTTGTTGTTGTTATTATTATTATTATTATTATTATTATTATTATTAGCAACAACAGGGCTTTCTAGGTGATTCCTGGCTTGTGTACAGGTGTTATTGTCCACCCTCTTGTTGTTGTTTTTTGAGATGGAGAAAGCAGGAAACCCAGGTTTCTGAGTAATCATGCCGCTCAGCAGCAAAGCAGGATTGAAGAAGCCCACATTCGCCACTTCTGAGAGGCTTATTTCCAGTTGGCTTGGAAATTACATGAACGACTTTGCATCAATAGCATCTAGATCAAGGGAAGTAATAGTACCACTGTATTCTGCTCTGGTCAGACCTCACTTGGAGTACTGTGTCCAGTTCTGGGCACCACAGTTCAAGAAGGATACTGACAAGCTGGAACATGTCCAGAAGAGGGCAACCAAAATGGTCAAAGGCCTGGAAATGATGCCTTATGAGGAACGGCTTAGGGAGCTGGGTATGTTTAGCCTGGAGAAGAGAAGGCTAAGGGGTGATATGATAGCCATGTTCCAATATATAAAAGGATGTCATATAGAGGAGGGAGAAAGGTTGTTTTCTGCTGCTCCAGAGAAGCGGACACGGAGCAATGGATTCAAACTACAAGAAAGAAGATTCCACCTAAACATTAGGAAGAACTTCCTGACAGTAAGAGCTGTTTGGCAGTGGAATTTGCTACCAAGGAGTGTGGTGGACTCTCCTTCTTTGGAGGTCTTTAAGCAGAGGTTTGACAGGCATATGTCAAGAATGCTTTGATGGTGTTTCCTGCTTGGCAGGGGGTTGGACTGGATAGCCCTCGTGGTCTCTTCCAACTCTATGATTCTAAGATTCTACTTCCCGGTTTTTTCCTACACTGGTTGCGTGGAGTTCACCATCTTCAGCTATAATATGCACCTGCATCTCTTCTTCAGGTTTACTCTCTTTAAAAATATGTATATGCTGCCTTTTAGGCCATAGCACTCATAGAAAGAAGAGCCTTTAAAAATGATAGCAATGGAAGCATTTAGTCTTTCGACTCAGTGGCGTTAACAGCATTGTTACAGAAAGACAGACTGGAAGCAAGGCATCGTCAAGGCATGTGTGTCAATGCCCGCACTGAAGGGGCCATGAACAGATCCAAGAAAGTGAATTCTACAACTGTGGGGCCATCACCAAGGAAGACCTGTCTCTTGGGCTCACAAACCTGACTTAACTTACTGGTGGGGGCTCAAGGAAGGCCTCTGCAGCTGATTCAGATAAATGGGGGTGTTCATAAGAGTGAAGAGCAGGTGAGGGTCCCTGCAGACTAGAGGCAGGCAAATATTGTCCCCGTTGTTAATTGGGGAGGGGGGGAGGTAACTACCAACCTGTGAGCTTGACATCGATACCAGGAAAGGTCCTAGAACAGATAATTCAACAGCCGGTTTGTGAGCACTTTGAAAAGGATGCTGTGATTACAAAGAGCCAGCATGGGTTTCTCAAAAACAAGTCATGTCAGACCAATCTGTTTGACAGTGGAATGAACTCACTCAGAACGTGATGGGCTCTCCTTCCTTGGAGGTTTTTACGCAGAGGTTGGATGGCCATCTGTCACGGGCGCTTTGCTTAAGATACCTGCATTGCAGGGGGTTGGACTAGATGATCCTCAAGGTCCCTTCCAACTCTACCATTCTGTGGTCCTTTGGCTAACTAGCCCCAAACCACTATGACCTTAAAGGTTAACACCAGCATTTTGAACTGTGTCTGGAAGCGTACCTGTAACACACACACACACACACACACACACACACACACACACACACACACACACAATCAAGCAATGTATATCCATTTTATGAAATAAAAAACAATTCCAAAATAAAGGCCGTCCAACACAGAATGCATGGCAGTGGTCAAGTTTGGATGCAACTAGCTGCATGGGTTACTGTAGTCAGGCCTGACCTTTAATTATAATATTCCATTATTTGTTTAATGGATTTCTAAGGGTGGCCACCCTCCCGTTTTCTGATCCTTCCACTTGGAATATGCCACGATCTAAACCTTACTTTGGCTTGCTTTGCCCTCTTCCTCTTCCCAACTGTTTTGTGTTGGCTGGTCTTTCAAAAGAAGGGTCAGATTCATGAAGATGGTTCAATTTATTGGCAGGTACAATATCACAATGGGATGCACTCGGCTCTTTGTAATATTGACTGTGCCATTTCTATAGCAACTGTTGGGTTCGTCACAAACCCCTTGCTGTGAGTTTTCTGGCGTTTACTGCTTTTTTTTAAAAAAAGCAATTGACAGCAACCTAACTTAATGAAACCGTGGTATGATTAAAGCCATCACCAACCTTCCAACCAGCTCATCACCACCCAGACAATTCTGAAGCTCTGAAAAAAAACCTGCTCTGTTATCCTGCATTTCCAGTATATTTATATCTCAGTAGTCCGCCGTTAAATTTAGTTCGAGTCGGGGCACTGACAGGCTGAGATGCTCACAAAGGCTAGACCAAGCTATTTTTGTCATATGCGACTGGCAAAGCAGCCAGATTTTTGAGGCAGCATTGCATCTCAGCATCTAAGACACGCATGCCCTCTGCCCTTGTCCATACATATGCATACATGCTGCACTCTTCAGAAGTAAATTTGGTTTAGCTTATACTCCCTCTCCACATTTGCAATACCCTTGCTTGCTAAGAGAAGTATCTGCAACCCCGAACAAAAATAAATCATCTGCATAAGCAGCATATTGTAGATAGGTAAAGGTAAAGGGACCCGTGACCATTAGGTCCAGTCGTGACCGACTCTGGGATTGCGGCGCTCATCTCGTGTTATTGGCCGAGGGAGCCGGCATGCAGCTTCCAGGTCATGTGGCCAGCATGACAAAGCCGCTTCTGGCAAACCAGAGCAGCACACGGAAATGCCGCTTACCTTCCCGCCGGAGCGGTACCTATTTATCTACTTGCACTTTGACTGGTTTCGAACTGCTAGGTTGGCAGGAGCTGGGACAGAGCAACGGGAGCTCACCCCATCACAGGGATTCAAACCGCCGACCTTCTGATCGGCAAGCCCTAGGCTCAGTGATTTAACCCACAGCGCCACCTGCGTAATATTGTAGATATTATACCCTAATCTCCACTTAATGATGTAAGATACAGCCAGGGATTCTATTTCACTGAAGGGGTCTGTGGGTTTGTATTTATAGTGGTGCCTTGGTTCTCAAACTGAATCCTTTCCGGAAGTCCGTTCCAAAACCAAAGCGTTCCAAAACCAAGGCACACTTTTCCATAGAAAGTAATGCAAAATGGATTAATCCGTTCCAGACTTTTAAAAACAACCCCTAAAACAACAATTTAACATTTATTTTATTATCTAACAAGACCATTGACCCATGAAATGAAAGCAATAAACAATGTACTGCAGTCACACAATCAGTCAATCAGTAGCTGAACTGGGTTCTACACAGTCACAAAAACAAAACGAAAAAGAGCCGCAAAAACAAAAACCCAAAATAAAAAGCAAAAACAGACAAGAGCTCAGCGTAACACTCAAAACGGAAGTGTGGCACTCAAATCAGAAGCGTAACACTCAAAAAGGAGCACGTCCGGCTTCCGAAAATAGTTCGCAAACTGGAACACTTACTTCCAGGTTTACAGTGTTTGGGTTCCAAGCTGTTTGAGTACCAAGGCATTGGAGAACCAAGGTACCAATGTATAAGAACTAAGAGCCATTAAAGGATTGGCATGGTTTCTCACCTTGTGGTGACATTTCTCTATAGAAAGCTATTGTCATATACATACCCAGGCAATGTAGCCAGCAAGATAAAATACAGTGGTACCTCGGTTTACAAACATAATTGGTTCCGGAAATCTGTACTTAACCTGAAGCATACTTAACCTGAAGCGAACTTTCCCATTGAAAGTAATGGAAAGTGGATTAATCCGTTCCAGACGGCTCTGCAGAGTACTCAACCTGAAGCGTACTTAACCCGAGGTATGAGTGTAATTGGTTCAGGAAGTCCGTACTTAACCTGAAGCATACTTAACCTGAAGCAAACTTTCCCTTTGAAAGTGATGGAAAGTGGATTAATCTGTTCCACACGGGTCCGCGGAGTACTTAAACTGAAAATACTCAAACCAAGGTGTACTTAAACCGAGGTATGACTGTAATGGAAATGACAAGAGTGAGCTGTATTACTTTTGCTCCATGTGTATGGGATGCCGTTTTTGGCACGTTCTTCATAATAAGACATACCACCGTTGCTCTCAGAGGTTCGAGGCCACTTTGCTTCCTGGCATGCTAATTCTCTTCTTGCAGGGAACTTTCTGGGGAAGTGTTCAAAATTACTATGATCCCTAGCAGCAGGCTGAAGGGGTTGGCTGTTCTACGACTTCATCAGCCCCATTCCCAAGTTCTTCAGGTAAGATGCCCTCAGCTGGCCACTTCCTAGTCTCTCTTTCTCTCCCTCCCTCCCCCCCCCCACCTTCACTCATTCATTCTATCTCTGTCTCTGGGCAGGCAGCAGCTGTTTCTCCTCCTTGCTAATGCCACTCATTTGGGGTCTCTCTTTCTATCTCTCGGGGCGAGCAGGGGAGGAGAAATGTCAAGTTAATCAGCGGCAGGAGAGCCTCGTTGCCGAGGTATTAGCACTGGCAGGCAATGTCAGCTCCAAGTTTCCTTTTTATCCTTTGTATTGATTTTATTATTACGTTGGTATACAGCGGGGGAAAATGAATACTGAACAAAAAAGGAAAACAAGGCAAAGTGAGATGGTGAAAGGAAGAGGGGATAAAGCTGATTGGAATTAAACTGTTACAAAGGTTGAATGCCACCCACACTCTCTGCCAAGCGGTGGCAAGAGCCCAGGGGGTTCCCAGTCACTCACGCAGGGTCTGCCCTCCTTTGGACATGGCGGAGACTGCCGTAGCTTTAAGAAATATGGTTTATTCACCTATTTACACCTTCAGTCTGCATGGGAGGGAGTCCAGATCTTACAGCATGGTCCTTTAAAGAAGGGCTTGTCCCCCACTGCAGTGGTGTCCAAGGCATCTCTCCCAGCCAGCCTGCAGCCAACCTGCCCAAGATGGACCCCAGTCTTTCTTGTCCCCTCCTTCTTCCCAGAATGCCGTGCTAAAAGCTCTCTTTTCCTGTCACCTCACACCCAGTTACCCTGGCAGCCTTCCAAACCCCCAGTCTCTGTTCACACCAGAGGGCAAGGGGAGGCGGGATGGAGGGAGGAGAGTTCTGTTGCATTGCCAATGGCTCTCCATGGCCCTGTATTGTTTCTTAATGGCCCTAGCTTGGCCAGGTCGTTTTGCATAGGTTAGCTCAGGAATTCCTCTGCAGCTTTTATTTCTCCCTTCATGCCATTTATTACTTTCTATGGTTTAGGGGAGGGGACGCGGGTGGCGCTGTGGGTTAAACCACAGAGCCTAGGGCTTGCCGATCACAATGTCGGCGGTTTGAATCCCTGTGACGGGGTGAGCTCCCGTTGCTCGGTCCCAGCTCCTGCCAACCTAGCAGTTCGAAAGCATGTCAAAGTGCAAGTAGATAAATAGGTACCGCTACAGCGGGAAGGTAAATAGCGTTTCTGTGTGCTGCTCTGGTTCACCAGAAGCAGCTTGGTCATGCTGGCCACATGACCTAGAAGCTGTACGCTGGCTCCCTCGGCCAATAACGCGAGATGAGCACCGCAATCCCAGAGTCAGTCACGACTGGACCTAATGGTCAGGGGTCCCTTTACCTTTACCTTATGGTTTAGGGGAGGGAGTTCCCCCTCCCAAAAAAAAATCTTTAAGAATACATTTTGATAGAGAATTGAATTAAATTAACTGGCATACAGAGCCATATTGCCTCCAATAGCAGAGGTAGTAGCCATTGAGAGCCTTATTCCTTTAATGAAACGGAATTCTATATAATTTCAAATGGCTCCAGCCCTGTTGGCGGGAGCGTAAAGGGAGGGTGTTCCACAGGGTGGGCACCACTACCATGAAGGCCCTCTGCCTGGTTCCCTGTAACCTCACTTCTTGCAGTGAGGGAACCACCAGAAGGCCCTCGGCGCTGGACCTCAGTGTCCGGGCAGAACGATAAGAGTGGAGACGCTCCCTCAGGTATACTGGACCGAGGCCGCTTAGGGCTTTAAAGGTCAGCACCAACACTTTGAATTGTGCTCAGAAACATACTGGGAATCAATGCAGGTCTTTCAAGACCGGTGTTATGTGGTCTCGGCAGCCGTTCCCAGTCACCAGTCTAGCTGCCGCATTCTGGATAAGTTGTGGTTTCCGGGTCACCTCCAAAGCTAGCCCCTCAAAAAAGAAAGGGGAATGTTGTGGTGTCAAAGACTGTTAGAGACACACAGAGCCAAGCATCTTCAGAAGAAACTGTGGAAGACAGACAACTTTCTTCATCTCCATCTCTCTCACCAGCCCAGGAGAAATGCAACAAAACCAGAATGCAGATTGCATAAGTTCCCTCCCACTCTTTCCCAGCCTTGCATGAAAATTTTCCTTCCGTGAGCTAACCATGGTGTAGTATTACAGCTGCTCTAATGTTGATCATAGCCATGGTTAGCTTCACTGGTGGATGAGAACTAGGGTGATAACTTGGCCATAGGTGATAACTCTACATGAACGAGTGCTGCAGGGAATAGCATAAGGTGTTGTTGTTTTTTAGTGGGGATTGGTAGATTCCTAGATTAAATTTGTGTTTAGCCTCATAAGTGTTAGGCTGTCGGCGATGTGTCATGGGAGCAATAACCTATTGGCAGGGAAAAGGGTTCTTAGACTAGATTGGCAGGAAAAAGGGTTCTTAGACTAGATGGCCCTTATTCTCTTCCAGAAAGCCCATATTTTGTGAATGCTTTAGTTTGATTAGATAGATAATTAGATGGAGGGATATATTCCTTTCATGCCATAATGGATTCCTTCCATTACATAATTTGATGGACAGAATGCAGATTTCCTTCTACTGCACATTTCTGTTAAGGAAGGGGAGGGGAGACCAAAAATTCATTTGGGAATGAAAGTAAAGGCACCCCTGAACATTAGGTCCAGTTGCGGATGACTCTGGGGTTGCGGCGCTCATCTCGCTCTATAGGTTGAGGGAGCCGGCGTTTGTCCACAGACAGCTTCCGGGTCATGTGGCCAGCATGACTAAGCCGCTTCTGGCGAACCAGAGCAGTGCACAGAAACACCGTTTACCTTCCTGCCAGACTGGTACCTATTTATCTACTTCCACTTTGACCTGCTTTCAAGCTGCTAGGTGGGCAGGAGCTAGGACTGAGCAACGGGAGCTCACCCCATCGTGGGGATTCGAACCGCCGACCTTCCGATCGGCAAGCCCTAGGATCTGTGCTTTAGACCACAGCCCCACCCGTGTCCAAAAATTCATTTAGGAATGAACAGGCCTCTAAAAGTATAAATCAAATGATTATTGAGTCCTGATATTCAGTTAGGTATTACAGTAAATGGGTGGGGTGTTTGGATGCGGGGAACACTTGTGGATAGAACAAATGTGAACCCTTTTCTTTGTGCATTATATCCAGCTTCTTGAAAGCTAATGGATGCTCTAATCCAGCATGATAATGGACCTTTTAAAACTGTAATGGAACTGTTGAAAGAATCACATCAAAGTATCACCAGGGCAGGGATGAATGGGTTTATAAAGGAATTTCAAGTCATTCTACACTCATATGAAAAATGGTTTCTGGAACAGGAAAGAAAATGGAAAAGACTCTTATAATCCCATTTCTCAGAGGGTAGGATTCATAAAGCAAATATAATCCCAGTCTTTTATGCATCTTATTTTACATTTTATTTCAAGTTTCAAAAGACAGCAAGTGACACATTCAGTGCATCAAGTCCAGGTAAGAAAAATAGAAAACTATTTTTAAAACGTAGTGAATAAACAGATTAGATTGGTTGAAGAGAGTGCTTTATTTTGCAGTCAATAAACGATTTCTGACTTCAAGCTTCGCCTGACTTCTTCTTTTTAATCTGATTTAAACAGTTGGCTTTTGTCATCATGCCATATTCATTCAGACTGCCATTTAGATGTGAAAAATAATTTCTCTCTGATGCTTTGCAATATACACACATATATTTTAGCAAAGGTCATCAAGAATGGCAAAGGGTTCGAATTTAAATTCACCTGGGTAATAATTCTGATTGTGTCTCTTCTTTCCCCCAGAACCGCTTAGCATACTTACAGCATCTTGGAAAATCTACTACCCTCCTTTTTCTTACCAAGCCAGTAAGGATCAGCCACTTAATGGAAAGTTAGTCATAATTTTGGCATTGAGGTGCTGGTACTTTTCTATAAACAGCAGAGAAATCTGGTCGAGGGCCTAAAATTATTTATAAGCAAATTATATTTAGATGAGTATTTTGGTCTTTGGAAAACAGATATTACCATCATGAGGGGTTTTGGGTTTTTTTTTTGCTGGATATGCTTAAGACGGCCCTGCTTCTCCCTCTGACCACTCATTGTCGTCCCACCACCAATCCCTGAGCTCTGGCCCTTCTTCTCTTGGTGGTTCCCCAGCTGGTTCCTCCCATCATTCCTCTGTGTGCAACCAGCCCATGACAAGCATTTTGTAAAAAGCAGGATAGAAAACTTTAATAAACAATAATTAAAAAAAACAGCATACTATAAGGGCAGAAGGACTGATAAAATGGCACATCCCTGGAACCTAAAAGTGCCAGTATTTCCTGTTGCTCTAGTTTGGCACTCTAGCTGTGGAGTCAGATGCTGCACAGTATTTATTACGGCAGCTGCCTCAGTGTATTTAATACCAGTCAAGCCCTCGGTATGTGCAGTGATTTCTGCAAATGGTTCTACTGTGTCTCGCCACATCTCCTGATGCTTTAATTTGATTACAGAAGCCATCAGCAGCCATCCTGACTGTATCGAAATGAATCCCAATTCCCCGACGACCATCTAAGAGCCATCAGCTTGTCAATAAATATAAAGAGTCTGAAGCCCTGTATTGATTGCTGCTGCCTCTAATGGACTCATTACGCCAGAGTTCATTGCAACCTCTGCGATTCTACACAAAAGGTTTGCCCAGACCCACATGCAAATGCAACAGTTTTAAAGTCCGTGGGAAGGAGGGGGGGGGGGTGAGGAAGAAGTTCCCTTATACAGTTGTACCTTGGAAGTCGAACAGAATCCGTTCCGGAAGTCTGTTCGACTTCCAAAACATTCGGAAACCGAAGTGTGGCTGCTGATTGGCTGCAGGAAGCTCGTGCAGCCAATCGGAAGCCCCGCCGGACATTCGGCTTCCAAAACCAGTTTGCAAACTGGAACAGTCATTTCTGGGTTTGCGACGTTCGGGAGCCAAAACGTTCAAGGACTAAGCTGTTTGAAAACCAAGGTACGACTGTACCAAGTTACAGTGTGCCATCTCCAATGACTTGGGCCAAGAGGCTTTTCCATGGCCCCTATGCTGATATTTTTAACTGCATATGCCAAGATTCGAACCTGGGATCATTGCCATGCAAAGCCAATGTGCAGCCCAACCACCAAGCTACCTGGTGCAAACACGCGGGAAGTCGGCTTGGGGCTCCCAAATTAGTAAGCCATGCAGTGAAGAGATGGAAGATTTCCAAGATTTGTATAGAAAAAACCTGGTTGTAATTACTACATTTTTTAAAAGTAGTAATGAAGCATTCAGCCCTTTTATCCTCAAATTAGCCCTGTGAGGTAGCCAAGATTATGCCTAACCCAGCATCACACAGTGAGTTTTCTGCCCGGGATAGAATTCTTGCCTGAGATGGAAAATGGACCTGGGTCTCCCTGGACTAAGTCTAGCTAAGTAGTTATAATTGTACTCACATGCAACAAGCAGCTAAGCATCAGAAACGGGAAGCAAAGAAGTATTTGGGGGTTACCACCTACCCTCGGTGTTGTGCAAGCCCATATATATATTAAATGTTCTGTTTTACTGTTAGAATATTCATTTAAACAACCTTAAAATATCAATAACTTCCCTTCTTCTCTTTCCACGGTCCAGTCTGCATAGCATAAATCCCTGTATATTTTATATCAACTAAACCATTCAGTATTCCATTATTACTTCCATCAAAACTTATTTACAATGTTCAATTTACCTTAATGCTGCCAACGTTTTCAAGTGTACACAATTCCCCCCCCCCCCCGGTATATTCAATAAACATTTTCCAATCTTCTTTAAACACATGTTCTTCTTTTTCTTCTTCTTCTTCTGTAAATTAGATACGCAAGCTGCCATTCTTGGGACCTCGCTCGTTTTCTATTTGGGGGCTAACAAAACACGGGCCGCCGTAGGTTATATATAAATAACCCTTTTTTGTGCATGCCCTCCTAACCAGTTACTCATATAACTTGGAGAAAAGGGCCCGGAGAGTGCCATTTATTGGTTTGTTCTTAATTTTATTATGTATTTTGTTGTATTTATATTGTAATTTTATGTTGTGGACCACCCTGAGACCTAAAGATGAAAGGGAATGCAGCAACTCAAAAAGCCAATGCAATTCTGGGCTGCATCAATAGGAGTATAGCATCTAGATAAAGGGAAGTAATAGTACCACTGTATTCTGCTCTGGTCAGACCTCACCTGGAATACTGTGTCCAGTTCTGGGCACCACAGTTCAAGAAGGATACAGACAAGCTGGAACGTGTCCAGAGGAGGGCAACCAAAATGGTCAAAGGCCTGGAAACGATGCCTTATGAGGAACGGCTTAGGGAGCTGGGTATGTTTAGCCTGGAGAAGAGAAAGTTAAGGGGTGATATGATAGCCATGTTCAAATATATAAAAGGATGTCATATAGAGGAGGGTGAAAGATTGTTTTCTGCTGCTCCAGAGAAGCGGACACGGAGCAATGGATTCAAGCTACAAGAAAGAAGATTCCACCTAAACATTAGGAAGAACTTCCTGACAGTAAGAGCTGTTCGACAGTGGAATTTGCTACCAAGGAGTGTGGTGGAGTCTCCTTCTTTGGAGGTCTTTAAGCAGAGGCTTGACAGGCATATGTCAAGAATGCTTTGGTGGTGTTTCCTGCTTGGCAGGGGGTTGGACTGGATGGCCCTTGTGGTCTCTTCCAACTCTATGATTCTATGATTCTAATTGCATCAGCAATAACCTTTTATTTGAAGCATTGCACCCCAATTCCAGGGTGGCTTAAGAAGATCAGTAATAAGCAATTTAAAGCACCAGCACCCCATAGCATGCCCTGACCCTCTCCTCCTCTCTTCAGTGTGCCCTTCCAGCAAACCCATTGCTCAGCACAGGACTAGAATCAGCACAAAGCTTTTGGTTGTTACCAAGCAGCAGGCGAAGGAATTAATATTAACTCATCCCTACTAATGTCCATCATTGCAAAGCAGCCTTGCTGCCTTAGCCCGCCGTGAGAGCAGTCAGCCGGGATCACCGTGGCTATGCTGTTATTTTGCACTCAACACAGCCAGCACTTAACCCAAAGTGTGGTTTTTGTTATGTAATGTCTTTAAATGTCACAGAGCTGGAGCAAACATAAAAAATATACATATAATGTACTCCCTTTGTTACAGAAATGTGATGAAACACAAGGGTGGGGTGGGGGGGGAGAAAGAGAATGTATGCCACATTTACTGCTACCACCACCACCTAAGGAATGCTCCTTTTAAAAAAAGAAAACAACTTTTTTTAAAAAAAAAAAAAACACGGCGGAAGAAAAAACACCATTATTTATTTAAGGTCCCAGAGCGGATGCATTAGTAGACAAAAATCACTTCCTCACAACTGTAAGTTGTTTTAAGCTGTCTTTAACACTGTGTTTTAATGTTGTAACACACCCTGGGGGTGAAGGGCAGGCAATAAATTATTATTATTATTATTATTATTAAAAAAAAACCCAACTCATAGCATGATGAACAACCAACCAAGCATTTTCAAAGTATTAAGTAAAAACTGTGCCTAAGCATGCCTTCGGAATATATGCTGAGCTGGAGCCGGACAGACATCTAAAAAGCACAAAGTTCCAATATATGGGGGCCACTGCAAAAAAGGCCTTGCGTTCTGTGGCCACCCCAGGGTGCTTTTACTAGGCATAACAGCACTAAAGAGGCAGGTGCGAGTGGGAGCACAAGCTAAACCTTGACAAGCATGGCACTCCAATCCTCTTGGCAGAGGCTGGCCAAATTAAGAGCAGACCCACACTGCACATTTAAAGCACATCCCACGCACATTAAAATAACACAGGACCAGTGTTTGAAATTCGCCAGATGCATTTTGCACCTGGCTATCGGCCACTTGCAACCAAGTGAAGATGCCTAGTGCCAGGATGGCACCAGACGTCTCCGCCATGCGGAGGTGCAGGACTGGGTATCCTTGGATCCTACCTGTTTTCACACACTAACAACACACCCTGTAGAATTCTGCGGTATTTTATCTGCAGAATCAAAACAAATTTCAGGAAGCAAAAGGTTGTATTGAAAAAAAACATCTTTTGAGCCGCCTGGCCCCCAAATGGCAACTAGGGCATTATGTTTTGGTGACTTTAACCTTGGTTTAAGGCGTCAACATTTGGTGCCTAGCTTATACACCAGAGTTTCTAACACTGCACAGAGCTCTCCCCCCCCTCCGGGATAGGATCTTGGGAACTTTAGCTTCCGAGCTGCTATTGACAAACTACAGCTGCCAAGATTCTCCGCGCTTTAAACATATGGTGTGGATTCGCCCAAAATGGTCTTTCGTTCTCTTCCTACGGTGAGGTTTTGTAAGGATGTCATAGAGCAGTGTTTGCTCCCTTTTAGTCCTATGATCTGCCACGAAAACACATAAAAGCAAAGAAGAAGAAGAAGAAGAAGAAGAAGAAGAAGAAGAAGAAGAAGAAGAAGAAGAAGAAGAAGAAGAAGAAGAAGAAGAAGAAGAAGAAATCTCAAATTGTAAAATGAATGAGGAAAACATGGCTGGGCACATGCGCTCAAAATAACACCATTCAGCTCACTAAACAGATACTTTTCTCAGCATGCAGCGCATCAACTGCAAGGAACGGTCGAGTTTAGAGTGTTTTGTGACCTGCATGAGACCATGCTTTGATTTTCCGAATGCATTTGCCAATAATAATGATAATAGACGCCCCAAATCCATTTGCAGGAGGAGAGAGAGAGAAATGCAAAAACCGTTGGAAATAGCTGTCCTAAGAACTGTGAAATGCATCTCCTTCTGAATGTGACACTGAAATGGCCCCTACACAGATTGGCTTCAAAAACAACAACAACAACTACAACACTTTGGGAAGCTGCTGAAGATGCAGCTGTGAAAACCTGTGAAAAAGGCGCACACACTAAACACCACACAGGATCCTTTAAAATGACACCAAGCCTCCTAGCTAAGTGCCAGGTGCTGTGAGCAAAATCCTTCAGGATTAGAAAAAGGAACGTTTTGGTGCTCCAGGAAGAGTGGGCTCACTGGCACAGAAGCTCGGCAAAAATATTTCTTTCCAAATTGGGCACACAATAAAACGGCAGGAAAACCGAAACCTGCCCCGCCGCACCCACCAGCCACTTTTGTAAACAAGCCAACTGCATAAACTATAGCTTGAAATTGACTTGTTCCAAACGCACAGCGGTTAAGATTAACCACAGTTTGTCAGGTTTGGAAGACAGGACACAAACCACTGTTGACCCTCCCAAACTCTTCCTCACAACTGAGCCACGGGAAGAGGGGGAAGGTGGTGAGGACCTGGGGAGAGGTGATTGTGACATCCAAACACAGTACGATAAAGAAAACGGAGGGAAGTTTGGTAAAGGGTTATACACATTCAACTTACCCAGGTGGCGCTGTGGGCTAAACCACTGAGCCTAGGGCTTGCTGACCAGAAGGTCGGCGGTTCGAATCCCTGTGACGGGGTGAGCTCCCGTTGCTCAGTCCCAGCTCCTGCCAACCTAGCAGTTCGAAAGCACATCAAAGTGCAAGTAGATAAATAGGAACCATTATAGCGGGAAGGTAAACGGCGTTTCCATGTGCTGCTCTGGTTTGCCAGAAGCGGCTTTGTCATGCTGGCCACATGACCTGGAAGCTATACGCCGGCTCCCTCGGCCAATAATGCGAGATGAGCGCGCAACCCCAGAGTCGGTCACGACTGGACCTAATGGTCAGGGGTCCCTTCACCTTTACCTTTATACACATTCAACTTACACAGGGGTTACGTTCTAAGAATAGAGCATAAAGCCAAAACCGCGTAGAGTCAGAACTCGTTAGGTTCAACGGAGGGTGGGATTGCCAAAGTCTTTTTTCCCCAGACGACTACCCCCTTTCTGCCCCTTCTTAATTTTTTTTTTAAAAAAATTTTTGGGGGGGGGCAAGTGTGTCAAGCTGAATGTGTAGAAGTTAAATGTGCATATGTTTCAGGGCCAGATTTAGGTTTGACGAGGCCCTAAGCTATTGAAGGTAATGGGGCCCTTTATATGTCCAGCTGCCCTTTGTCAACAACAAATTGTTGCTGTTTTTCATGTTAAATATATGCTATATGGTAATTTATGGACCTAATAGGTATCTAACCAGTGATATATTTAGGAACAGGCTAGCAGGTGGGGCCCATTACTTACATCATAGGAGCCTACACAACACAAAACACTGTTGCTGTATGTAGGCTTTATTTTATTTGTTTTCTATCTTATATTTTGGAAACGTACATCCAGTGTTTTCTTCCTTAATTTTTTTTGGGGGGGGGGTGGCCAAGAGAGTGGGGTCCTAAGCTATAGCTTGTTTAGCTTATACGTAAATCCGGCACTGGTAAGTTGCAAGTCACTTGTTTTATTATGATTATATTTATTTCTATCCCACCATTTTTCAGTTCAGTTTATAGGACGTAAAACAGGCAGACCCAGAACACTGTAATGACACACGTTCAAGGAGAAATCAGCTGCAATTTGCAAAATATCTTTAAAAGGAGATGGGTCTCTGAGCAAATGTGAAAACGGGGTGGGGTGGGGGTAGGAATCCAAAGGCATTTAGTGCTTAATTCAGAAAACCCCACCCATTAGATCCACAGGATCAAGTGTTAAATTTCCTTTGGCCCTCCCCTTGCCACCAATCATAGAACTCATAGAACTCTATGATTCTATGATATTTATGCTGGCAGTATTAACAAAGCTGTTTGGGGCTTTGCAGTGAATCCTTTGGAATCTGAATGGCTCCTATCAGCAGGTTGTGCAGCGGCAATCCAAAGTATTCTGAGTCCTCACCAGCGTGGTTACAAAGAGACTTTGGGTGCAGGCTTCTTTTCATGTTTTGAGAAGAAGAAGAAGAAGAAGAAGAAGAAGAAGAAGAAGAAGAAGAAGAAGAAGAAGAAGAAGAAGAAGAAGAAGAAGAAGAAGAAGAAGAAGAAGAAGAAGACTCGCCAAGTGAGTTTGCTTCTCTGCTATCAACTAAAACTAAAGAAATACCCTGAACTCAAAGGACTTTATAATTTGGAGAGCAGGCTGTGCTAATCTATGGTGGAATCCATGCATTGCAAACTGTACTGACATCACGGCAGAACTCAAATGCCAGAGCCAGCTTTCCATGCCCGAGGCCAATGCTCAACTGCCTATCACCCAGTCCGTTAGTCGCTGCCATAACAGCAATATAGGGGGAAAATTCAGACTCTCCATTACACCGTAAGCGTGGGTATCAAACTGCTGCAGTGACAAAGGTCTGGAAAATTACTTGGAGCAATTTTATGCTCCCCACACACCCCTTCCCGGTTTTAGGGTTGTTTTTTCAAATGAAGCAAACCCATTAAGACAGTTAATCAATTACATCTCAAAATACAGGCTCTGTATGGTTAATGAGTAATTTGGGGGACAGACAGGGTAAATGGCTACGCGTTGTCAGAACCTTTTTTTTTTTTTGCATGTGCAAAAAGTCTGCAGATCATCACATTTAAAGCCTGATTGGGTGGCTCAGCAAAACGTAGCAAGAATAAACAGTATTATTTAGCCCGTAGTGAGAACTAGGGTTGCCAGACTCAATAGTGGACAGGACTTCTGTGCCTTTCATTGCCCCGCTCTCTTTTGAGCCTGGAAACCTTAAAGAGAAACCAGTAGACCCTTTGCTTGGAAATTAAACAAAGGGTCTGCTGGTTTCTCCTTAAGGTTTCCAGACTCAAAAGAGAGCAGGGCAATTAAAGGCACAGAAGTCCTGTCCTCTATTGAGTCCGGCAACCCTAGTGAGAACGCTTGAGAGCACCCAAAGCGTTTTCACATGTGGTGTCTCGGTAATCCTTACACCAGCTCTCGAGAAGGGATGTCAGAATTATAATCCGCACATTGTGGATGGGCCTGGCTCAGTAGGTTCTGGTGATATCCTGCTTTCCAGGACTCAGTCTGTGGCCCAGACAGATCACTAGTGGCCATAGCTGCCAAGTTATCCCTTTTTTAAGGGAAATTCCCTTATGCTGAATAGGCTTCCTCATGAGAAAAGGGAAAACTTGGCAGCTATGCTAGCGGCTCTGTTCTATCCCCCTGCTCCAAAATTCCTGAGCACTTGATGGCTTCGACTTTGAAGGCACCTATGCATGCATATGCCAAGAGTACAAGGGAGGAAAGGCTGGAAGTTCTGTAAGACAGGGTGGTGTACACACAACATTTAAACCCAATGGGACTTACTCCCAGCCTAGCACACACAAATGTATTATGTATATCCCTGCCTGTAAAGCTGAACTCAAATAAGTGAACGCAAACATTGTCGTGGCCAAAATGGGGCCACTGAGAAAGAGTGGGGAGATTTGGCCATCCTGGGGAAGTACATAAATACTCAAGGAGGGAAATACAAAAACAGTCAAGGAGGGAACTAAGAGGGCACCCCACAAGTAACGCAATAAGGACTGAGCATGCTCAACCACCACTGAATACTAGCTGACTGCTTTATTTACTTATTTTAAACACATATTCTCCCTTGCCCAAAAGGGCGTGTGCATATCTGTGATGAGACCTGTTCTCCAGTTTGGGAAAGTTTCTTCCCTTGTGAAAAGGACTTCGGTTTTTCTTCCTCATTTGCAGGGCACTTTTTAAGTTCAGGAGCGCAGGGCTGCTCTTAGCCTCTTCTTGCAAAAGATAGCACGTGTTTTTTCTTTCCAAACAACACTTTCCCAGCACTCTGCAGCCACCCCAGCTGCCTGTGTTCCATCACCTGAAAAAGCATCATGGGAGGAGTTAACCCTGTGACATCTTCCCTTGAGCTTTGAAGCTATCAAGCACCTAAAATTGGTTCTCTTGCGGATTCTGTTTTTAAGGGAAGTCCTTCTTTTAACCTTTCAAATAAATGTTTCTGCGGAGTTCTCTAAAAGGAAAAAAGACTTCACTATATGGATTTTGTCCCTGAGCAGTGAGTAGCGTAAACAACATCATTAACTGCCCATACATATACTCATTTCAAATTCCATCATGAAATCTGCACTCTGGCCTTTTCTGCCCTGAATTGAAGTAAGCCACGAACCCTTCGGGGACAAGGTGTCATTGTTTCTCTTTCTCCTAACAGTAATCCCTGAGGGTAAAGACAAGCAGTTAAAAGCAGAAAAGTGAAATTTCAGGGATGGGGGACTGGTGACCTGCCAGATATTAACGCTGACCACTAGGACTGATGGGGGTTGGAGTAGGGTTGCCAGGACAGAACTTCTGTGCCTTTAATTGCCCTGCTCTCTTTTGAGTCTGGAAACCTTAAAGAGAAACCAGCAGACCCTTTGCTTGGAAATTAAACAAAGGGTCTGCTGGTTTCTCTTTAAGGTTTCCAGACTCAAAAGAGAGCGGGGCAATTAAAGGCACAGAAGTCCTGTCCTCTATTGAGTCTGGCAACCCTAGGTTGGAGTCAAGTAGCAGCTAGAGAACCACATGTTTCCTGTTCCGGGGCTAATACAGAGATGGGTGAATACTGTTGGTTTCTCTCGGATTCTCCTTTTTCTAGCCTTAAGTTGAGTTTTCCATGTTTCTATACCAGTTCATTATTATTTATTTATTTTAAGTCCTCATCAGCATTTTAGTGCAAATTTACCCATGTATGCATGGAATTTTTCCTAATATACACATTGCTGCAACATCCCCTTGTATATTTGTTTGTGTGTGTGTGTGTGTGTGTGTGTGTGTGTGTGTGTGTGTGTGTGTGTATATATATATATATATATATATATATATACACACACATACACATTTTATGCACTTTACCCTAGTGCATGTATTTTTGTACACATTACTCGGCTAGAGAACTGCACTGCAAAATACGGAGGAGCGTGGATTTCAAAGGGTGGCTGTGTTCTTGTGGGTTTTCCTTTAAATGTACTGTACGCTGAATTGGATTCTTCCATCCCACCCCTAGCAACAAGCTATATTATACTGATCCACTTTCCCTATATTCTATCTTGCCTTGTAAGTTTTATAAATGTAAATCAGGATTTCTCACAAGGCAAGTTGGTGCGATAATAGATGGGAAGGTGAGCTGGCCTGGCAGGTCTCCAAATGCATTCAGGGGTAAAATTACTTAGCAGCAGTACTTGAGTTCCGATGTGACCTTCTGTTTGTCTGACAGGATATCGCACCTATAAAAACAGCCCACCTCTTTATCGCAGCTACAGAACACTTCTGTCTGGGGAGGTTTTTGAGTTGTTGGAAGGCGACTGTGATGAAAAACAGGGAGAGAAGGGAGTGGATTCAGAATCTCTCACCCTAATTCTAAAACATGGCTTAAAAACACACACACTGTATTTAAAAAAGGAGGCTTTGGGATGCAAGGAAATGTTGCTTTGCATTTCTTTTCCCTACAAAGACCAGCATTTTTAATAGGCACTAGGTTTTGCAGTAAATAATCCTTGTTATCCATGTATTTAATGAGTTTGCCTTAAACCACTGATATACTGACTTTCTGCCTGTTAAAAGACTTCCAACATGGCTGATACAATAGCAGAAAGTTATTAGCATGTAATAAAAAGGTCAGGAGTGCTTTTTCACTGATTTGTCTGGCATGTGAACCATGGCAATATTGGGATCACTAGGCCACAGAAGTCCATGCATTGCTAACCTTGAGACCAAATTGCTGCCATGTTTTCTATGTGGGGCTACTCTTGACCCTGGCCTGGAAACTCTGGTTAGTGCAGAATACAGCTTCTAGTTTACTGATGGGCAAGATCAGGGGTGGTCAACCTTTTTATACCTACCGCCCACTAATGCATCTTTCTTGATGGTAAAATTTCCTTACCGCCCACCAGTGCTCGATGGAAGGAGAATTCAGCTTGTGCCGTAGAACCCCCTACCACCCACCTAGAATCCTGAAACAGCCACAGGTTGACAAGATGATGCAGTGGCTATCTATCTGTTATCAGGCCAGGGTCAAGGGTCAACAATAGGAAAGGGCAAAGATTCATGGGACTGAAAGAGCCAAGGGTCTATTCTGTCAAGGCGTCCAAGAGAGGAGAGGAAGAAAGAGAGCCAATGGGCCGTGGGATTCTGAAGGCTAGGCCCATCAACAGGCGAGAGTGGGAAAGGATGGACCTATCAAGGATGCTGATGACAAGACAGGCTCTGAAGCAGAGCAGAAGGCTATCGTCCTTATTCAAGGTTCAATGGGAAGGGTGATCCTCAGCTACTGCATGCTGTTATCTAGCGTGCAAATAAATTCTTTCCTTCTATTTACAAAGCTGCTTCGGCGGAGAACGTTTGGTCACCAGCCACTCTTCCAGGCTGTGGAGAGGGAATTAATTGTTTTTCTTACTGAATACACATTCAAAGAAATAAAATTTGCAGAAAAAGAAATTTCCCCATACACAGCGGATGTTTAGGAAAACGTTCTCCGGTGCAAAGGGAGAACCCCTTGTGTATAAAGGGGTTGTCACAATGGTGTGGCGTGGGTAGGGCCACAGGGGAGGTTGCCCGGAGTGCAAAATTCGAAGGGATGCAAAAGTTCAGGGGGGGGGGAAAGTAGTAATAATAATTTTTAAATAGTGTGCCCTCCCCCAACGTTCCCATAGGCAGAGTGAGGAGCAGATTTTGGTAGTGGTTGCTAGGGAACCTTCTGCACAAAACATACCGACGCCCAACCAATGCCCTGTCCCACTCTTCGCCGCGCTCGACATTCACATGGCGATGCAGCTGCAACTCGAATAGGTCACCAAGCTATTCCGGCCTATCAGTGGGCAGTGCTAAGGATACTTGCCTTGCCCCGGGTGCTGCTAACTCATGCTACACCACTGATTATGAGAGCTTTTTTGTGGAGTGGGGTGGTCATTCAGGGAGGGCCCAGTGGATACAGATTCCAGCATGCTGCACTTAAAATTAAGGGCTTTGCACACACCTGTGACATATCAGCATCCCCTTCCAAAGAAAGAATTGTTGCTGCTTCTAGAATTCCTTCAATATCCACACTTGCCAGAGGAGTAACCAGGTCTGCTGTTTATGCTGTAATAGACTAAGTCCTACAGCGTGTGTGTGTGTGTGTGTGTGTAAAGGGACCCCTGACCATTAGGTCCAGTCATGACCGACTCTGGGGTTGCATGCTCATCTCGCATTATTGGCCGAGGGAGCCGGCGTGTAGCTTCCAGGTCATGTGGCCAGCATGACAAAGCCGCTTCTGGCAAACCAGAGCAGCACATGGAAACGCCGTTTACCTTCCCGCTGTAGCGGATCCTATTTATCTACTTGCATTTTGACGTGCTTTCGAACTGCTAGGTTGGCAGGAGCTGGGACCAAGCAACGGGAACTCACCCCGTCACAGGGATTCGAACCGCCAACCTTCTGATCACAGCAAGGGTTTACAATTTTTTACTAGTCAAAATTGCAGTTGCTGGCTCACAGCCCCACTTATCCATCTTCATCTGGGCAAGCCCCACCTGCCTTTCCTAAAGAGAAGCTTGTTGGAGAGGAGAGCATGCTGGGCTGAGAACTTTCTGCCAGTGGTACTCAAGACTTGCCCTTCTCAAAGGGTGGATGGATGGGGAGAATGGCCAGTGAGATGCCTTTGTGCAGCAGCATCTAAAACACACTCATGGTACTTGCTCCGGAGCAGAAAATACCTGGGGGGGGGGGCTAGAGGGGAAGGAGTTTACCTGTTTGGCCCTATGGGGGACAAAGCGCCCCAAACACCTTAGCTCTTCAATGTTAGCCTTAGCCAAACAATCCACAGGCATCATTCCCAACTGTGGAGGTGGGAATCTCTATATACTTCTGGGAGGAAATCTGCCCATCTCTGCAGCTTCAAAGCAAGGAGAGGCTGGTCAGTTGCCATGCTTGCTAGACGGCAGTGCCAATTATTGAAGTGTGTGCATGTTTATCGTGGCGTAAGCTTTCCTGAGCCACAGATCCCACTTTATCAGAGGAGCTGCGTTACCACTGGATCTATCACCTCTGGTCCCTGACAGGCAGCCCTCAAAAAGAAGAGGTTTTCCACCACTGGGGAACTCAAAGTAGCCAGGCTGGGAAAGATTCCTGCCAGAGTCCCTACATAAAAGCGAGTTTCCGTCAAGCTCATTTTAGTTTACCAAGTGGACTCATTATATGATTTGTCTCAGCGATTCAAAATAAATCATACTTGCTTGGCATTGCAATCGATATGTTTCCATCTATAAAACAGGAAACAGAAGCCCACAAGCTATCCATCCGATGGATTCCTGCTGCAAGTAGACCTTGGCCATTAAAAGGTAACGGTAAGAAATTGGAGCAGCCAAGGTCTTGGTTCTTGTTGCAATTACTCTTGAGTTCTGTCATTGTCTCCCGTAGCAAAGGGAAGTGGGGACGGATAAGAAAATGGAAACCACCTGTGTTTTATTGCAATATTGCATGGGTACTATATTGCCCTGAACCTTATTTTTCTTCGTTAAGCTGGAGGCCTGCAAGTAATCATAGCGCACTAATTCATTCCAGATTTTGCAAACAAAGGCTGCTCTCTGCCACGGCTGAATGGAAAATAATAACGAAGGCGGCCAAAAGCCTTTTAAAGGCTTACCTGTGCTAAGACTTTTTAAGTGTTAGAGTTATCTGTCGTTACGGGTTAAATTGTTTTAATTGTTATTGGAATCTAATAAAATGGTCCAAAAACCACAAAGCAACACTTGGGCTGGAGGAGAATCCATCACATGAGCAAAAGAAGCTACATTTCTGAGACAATTCCACTGCAAGAAATATATGTATTGTGTTTATTTCCTACATTTGTAGCCCACCCTTTTTCCTTCAAGGAGCTCAAGGCAATATATGTGGCTCTCCCCTTGCCCACCTCCATTTTATCACCCCCTACAACCTTGCGAGGTAGGCTAGGCAGAGAGGTAATGACTGGCCCAAGGTCACCCAGTGAGATTGCAGCTGACTTGGGCATCTGAGCCCTGAATTCACTTGCCCTAGTCCCAAATTCTAACCACGACACCATCACCCTCCAAACGCATCAATGAACAGAACATTGACCACCAACTACCACCGAAAAGAAGTTACACAAAAAGGGACTCCACATGGACCCCTCCTGATGGACGCAATACCACACTAGATCTGTACATCGAATGCTTCCGCCACAGAATCCAAACGGATGTGACCAGAAAACACCATCGCTTATACAACAAAATCTAAACCATGCTGAAAGGAGAGCCATAGAAAATCTCAGGAACAACCCAGACATTATAATTAAAGAGGCAGACAAGGGTGGAGCTGTCGTCATCATGAACAAAACTGATTACATCCAGGAGGCCCACAGACAACTTTCCAATACTGCCTTTTACATGAAATTGGACTCAGACCCCACACAAGCATACAAAAAAGAACTGAACAAGATTATTAAGGAGCTACCCCTACACATCCAAGAACAGATCCTCACAAACACACCAGCGGAACCTCGGCCAGGAACTTTCTATCTTCTACCCAAAATACACAAACCAGGAAACCCAGGACGCCCCATCATCTCAGGTATTGGCACCATTACAGTGGGTGTTTCCGGCTATATGGACTCTGTTCTGAAACCATATGCTATCAGTGCTCCCAGCTACGTACGTGACACCACAGATTTTCTGAGGAAAATACAATATTTGAACAATCTTCCTAACAATACTATACTAGCCACTATGGATGTGGAATCTCTATATACCAACATCCCACACAATGATGGTTTACAAGCCATAAGGAACACCATTTCAGATAAAACCACAGCGGACTTTGCTACCAAACTCTGCCACTTTGTCCTTACCCACAACCACTTCAAATTTGGTGATGACCTGTTCCTCCAGATCAGCGGCACAGCCATGGGCACCCGCATGGCCCCACAGTATGCCAACATCTTCATGGCAGATTTAGAACAACGTTTCCTTAACTCCTACCCACTCAAACCTCTCCTGTACCTGCGATACATTGATGATATTTTTATTATCTGGACACATGGACAACAGACCCTGGAAACCTTCCACCAGACATTCAATGACTTTCACCCCACCATCAACCTAACAATGAACCAATCTATGCAAGAAATACATTTTTTGGACACTACTATAAAAATACAGGATGGACATATAGACACCACCTTATACAGAAAACCAACTGACCGACAAACATATCTACATGCTTCTAGCTACCATCCCAAACATACCAAACAATCCATCGTATACAGCCAGGCCTTACGTTACAACCGCATCTGTTCCAACTCTACAGACAGAGAATCTCACCTAAGAGATCTACAGCAAACCTTTTTAGAACTAAAATATCCACCTGATGAAGTTAAACAACAGATCAACAGAGCCAGACAGATACCTAGAGAGAACCTGCTGCAAGACAGACCCAAAAAAGAAAATAACAGAACACCACTAGTCATCACATACAGCTCCCAAGCTAAAACAGTACAACGCATCATCAGAGATCTACAGCCTCTCCTGGACAATGACAGCTCCCTTTCTCAAGCTCTGGGAGGAAGACCTTTCATTGCCTACAGACAGCCACCCAATCTTAAACAACTCCTCACCCACAATAATACAACCACCAGACTTAACATGGACACTGGTACCAGAGCCTGCAATAAACCCAGATGCCAACTTTGCTGCCACATACACCCAGACAACACCATTACTGGCCCCAACAACATCCAACATACCATCTCAGGACTATTTAATTGCTCATCCTCTAACATTGTGTATGCCATCAAATGCCAACAGTGCCCTTCAGCTCTCTATATTGGACAAACAGGCCAAACCCTACGCCAAAGGATAAATGGACATAAATCTGACATCAGGAACCAGAAGACAGAAAAACCAGTAGGAGAACACTTCAATCTCCCAGGACATTCTATACAAGATCTCAAAGTAGCTGTCTTACTACAAAAGAATTTCAGAAATAGACTGGAAAGAGAAGTTGCTGAATTGCAACTTATCACCAAGCTCAAAACCATGGAGGGACCTGGTTTGAACAGAGATATCGGATTCTTATCTCATTATACATGATAAGCGATCTTCAGCCATCTCAACCCTTGCTTTTTCATGCAAAACCATTTGCAGTCGTTTGCGGTCATCAACAGCTATCAGTCAGTCAATCACCCATTTCCACCACCCTTCTGAGTGATCCCCCCTCCCCATCCCCACCCCTCCCCACCCCTTCTCTACATAAGTGCCTGGAAACTTCCATTTCACTGTATCTGAAGAAGTGTGCATGCACACGAAAGCTCATACCAAAATAAAAACTTAGTTGGTCTTTAAGGTGCTACTGAAGGAATTTTTTTTATTTTACCATAAAGTATATTATTGCTCCTGAGCCATCGCAGAAATTGATCTGCCAAAAAGAAGAACTTTACACACAGTTACTAGACCCCAGCAAAGCTTTTTTCTGAATAAATATGTATCAGATTATGCTGCAATTTTTAAAAGCATAACCATAACAGCAAGCCTAGACAGAAACAAAATTTGGTTACCTATACAGGTTTTTAAAGATCTACAAAAAAAATTGTCAGTGTTTTAATGATGGTGGCTTTACGCATATTTGTTTTGAGATGTTCTATGGGCTTTTAGATTTTTTATTTTTGTTTTTTAAATTTATACATTTCGTTAGTTTTACAATCAATTTAACACTTCCAAATTTTGACTTCCTTCTCCCTCTTTCTGCGGTTCCTTAAATTAATTTCTTTTTGTCTTCTGCATATCCAAGTTCATTTAACTTGCTCATTTATTTATCTACCGCAAATATATACTCTTATAAAACTGCAGGTTATTACATTAATCCTGCCAATTTTTTATCTGTTTGCCATTTATCTGTAAATATTCAATAAACCATTTCCATTCTTTTATAAAACGTCTGGTATCTTGATTTCTTATTCTTCCGGTAAGTTTCATCATTTCTGCATACTCCTTAAGTTTTTGTATCCATTCTTCTTTTTCTGGAACTTCTGCTTCTATCCACTTTTGGGCAAGTAACATTCTTGCTTTTATATTTTTTTAAAACTGTTTTTATATGTGTGCAATTGTTTTTAATTAGTTTTACACCTTTCTTATTTTATGGCCATTTTATTTGTTTTATCATTGTATATCTTGTTGCTTCAACCTGCTCTGGGACTTTACGGTGAGCAAGAAATTGACTAAGATAAATAATAAGCTGATTTTTATTTTTTATTTTTTAAAACTGCTTTTCAAGGGACATGTTAATAGCATCTGTAGGTAGGGCTGGGAGAGACCCCTGCCTGAAGCCCTTGAGAGCCACTGCCAGTCAGAGTAGACAATATTGAGCTAGATGGACAAATGGTCTGGCTCAGGCATAGGCAAACTCGGCCCTCCAGATGTTTTGGGACTACAACTCCCATCATCCCTGACCACTGGTCCTGTTAGCTAGGGATGGTGGGAGTTGTAGTTCCAGAACATCTGGAGGGCCGAGTTTGCCTATGCCTGGTCTGACTCATTGCCTAGTATACTGATGGGCAACTTGGTCTAATTCAGGCATCCCCGAACTTCGGCCCTCCAGATGTTTTGGACTACAATTCCCATCTTCCCCGACCACTGGTCCTGTTAGCTAGGGATCCTGGGAGTTGTAGGCCAAAACATCTGGAGGGTCACAGTTTGGGGATGCCTGGTCTAATTTCTCCCCCCACCCCCAATAACTAGAATCAGAGAATTGTAGGTGGCCTCAAGCGTCATCTAGCCCAATCCCCTGTAATGCAACTTGTCCTGCTCACTGCAAAACTAATTTTGGTCGGGTTTTGAGCGTTCCAGTCAAATACTTGAAAAATCTTCAATTAGCTCTCCTGCTTAAGAATCCTCCACCGCTGAAGAGCAGGCCTCGGTCCAGTATACCTGAAGGAGCGTCTCCACCTCCATCATTCTGCCCGGACACTGAGGTCCAGCACTGAGGGCCTTCTGGCGGTTCCCTCGTTGCGAGAAGCCAAGTTGCAGGGAACTAGGCAGAGGGCCTTCTCGGTGGTGGCGCCTGCCCTGTGGAATGCCCTCCCAACAGATGTCAAAGAGGAAAGCAACTACCAGACTTTTAGAAGACATCTGAAGGCAGCCCTGTTCAGGGAGGCTTTTAATGTTTAATAGATTATTTTATTTCATTTTTCTGTTGGAAGCCGCCCAGAGTGGCTGGGGGAACCCAGCCAGATGGGCGGGGTATAAATAATAAATTATGGTGGTGGTGGTGGTGGTGGTGGTGGTGGTGGTGGTGGTGATGGTGATGAGATGGCAGCATGGACAGTATAATAGCCCAAATTTTAGAGTTTCATGATGTGTACAACTTGATTAAATAACCAAAATTAAAATATATATTTCCATTTTAAGGAATTGAATCAAGTCCAGCTCAAAATGGGCATAGCAGAAAAAGAGACAGTCTTCATGAGAGCACAAAAGAGCTCTCTCTCACTTTCTTTCTTTCTTTCTTTCTTTCTTTCTTTCTTTCTTTCTTTCTTTCTTTCTTTCTTTCTCTCTCTCTCTCTCTCTCTCTCTCTCTCTCTCTCTCTGTGTGTGTGTGTGTGTGTGTGTGTGTGTGTCAATTATTCACTTGCCTCAAAAGGACTCAGAAAGGAGTTGGGGGGGGGGGAGTTTGCATTTGAAGTCTACCCCTTTAAAAAGAAAACCAACACCACATCCTTACTAAAACCAATGCATTCTGCCACTAGGGGATGCCGTGATTTTTGCGGCAGCTGTTATTTCCAAAATCCCCCTTCCAACACTGCATCCAGGGCATTTGGTGGGAAGGAAAATATAGATAGGAGAAGCGTTGTCCCTCAGTGGCAACATTAAAAAAATAAAAGGACAAGGAAGTCGGTGCTGCTGCATCTGCTAAGATAATTCCTTCCCAACAGCACAGACACCATTTAATGGGCGCTAGTTTCACACTCCCGTTGCAACTGGAGAAATGGCACCGCAAATTTCAATTTACAAAACAGGCTTGAAAGCACTTAAAAGTTATGACAGAAGAGAAATGCAGGCACATGTTTCTCTCCCATCGCAACTCTGTGTTGTGCTTTCAAGCTCACGTATTTTAACGGTAGAGTTGATAAGTGCTTGCTTAAATCTCTCCCATCAGAAAAAGAGTGGACTTTTAAAAAAATGCTTAACTTTCGACTGGCTGATCCCCTAACATCCTTGTCAAATCCGCTTGTTTATGATCACTCACCTACAGGAGTGTGTTTTTGTATTTTTAACTGGTAGTGTTATGCCTCTGCATTCTTTTTGCACTTCTGTCTTTTTTCACCTTCCCTCCAGATGTGTCTGAATTAAATTAAACCACCCAGTGTTTGCACAACTCCTGCTTTTCATGGTACAGAAATAAGAAATAAAATGAGTTTTGTTTCATTTGTTTGCGAGAAGCAGTGCCCAGCTAAAGACGCAGATGAGGCCAAGATCCAGGCTATTTCCTTGCAGGGAAAACAACCAATACTTTATTCAGGGCCCTCCTGGCCAGAGAACACAGCCCTGCCTCCATTCTCTGACTGAAAGAAAAAGTTCCCTGCAATACCTCTGCCTCCCTGAGCCTTGTAGAAATCAAAGGCTACAAAATGAGGGCCCTTCAACTAGCCTGCCAGCACTTCCAGGGAGGTGATCCACACTTCAGGCTGGGTCAACCTACACAAAGTTTCAATTGGCTCTAGCTCCCTGCAGAGACAACTCCTGCAGGACCTCTCTGAGCTGTCCAAGGTTCTGAATGCTCCCTGCTTGACCTGCCCTCTGCCTGCTTCCCATGGGAGCCTCAAGCACCAATAGGACAGTAAGTCCACCACAACTGGTTTTGAAATACCATGTATTCGGGCATATAAGATGACTGGGTGTATAAGATGACCCCCAACTTTTCCAGTTAAAATATAGAGTTTGGGATATACGACCCGGCGTATAAGACTTTTGAGAAGATTTCCCTGGGTTAAAAAGTAGTCTTATATGCAGGAATATACAGTATTTGCTTTCTGGGCACTCATTTCTTCCATACCACCTAACATTCATACCAATTCACACTCCCATGTCAATCAGAAACTTTAGTAAGTGGAACACAACCAAAAGAACAAACAACTCAGAAATGAAGATGATCGAATCCTTCGCTATGGAAGGATCAATGGATGTTTGGAAAGAGATGGTATGGATTAGGTAAAAATGTAATCCAAGGCCAGACCTTCCAGGCTGCAACTCAGATAAGCAGAAAACAAGGCCAGAGGGAGATTTTTTTTTCTGTGGAGAGCTGGTATAAACAGGATTAGATGGTCTACTTGGGAACAACCAATCAATCCACAATAATAAAGGGTTGACAGGTCAACCGTAATAAAATGAAAGCAGTTGGGACAGAACAACTTGTGTCTGTATAAAATACACACAAACCCATAAAGAACTTCTGGAACACACACTTACAAATGTGATACTGAACAACTGATGACAGTGAACTGTGTCCTCATTTGACTCTCTTGGCCCTACTTGGTCCCCATTTGGCTTATAATAGTACCATTATTTTATGACTTTGGTCAGACCCCACCTGGAGTACTGGGTCAAGTTCTGGGCACCACAATTTAGGAACAATATTGACAAGCTGGAACATGTGAAGACGATGGTGACCAAGATGATCAAGAGCTTGTTTTCTCCTGCTCTGGAGGGTAGGACTTGAACCGATGGCTTCAACTTACAAGAAAGGTGATTCTGTCTAACCACCAGGAAGAAATTTCTGACAGCAAGAGCTGTTCAACGGTGGACAGACTCCCATGAGAGGTGGTGGACTCTCCTTCCTTGGAGATTTTTAAGCAGAGGCTGGATGATCTAGTTAAGATTCTTGCATTGCTGTCCATTTGACTAGATGACCCTCAGGGTCCCTTCCAACCCTATAATTCTAATGACTCTGTGAAATAATCCTTTCTGGAATGCACCGTAACTACATGGTAGAAAGTGCATGTGTTGAAATGCTCTTCCATGTAATGAAATCTATCTCTAGGTATGGAAAAAGCAAGCATATCAGGGAGACGGTTAGTCAACATGGCACTTTCCAATTACAGCTCTCATCAGCTCCAACCACCACAATCAATTTTCAGGGATGATGGGAGTTGTAGTCCACAGGACTTGGAGGCTATCGCACATTGGCTATCCCAAGAGATTGGCTTGTTGCACTGTGTGCTAGCTAGGCAGGCAAATCTGTAATAGATATTTGCATCTTAGATTCAAATTTTGATATCTGGATATATTACTCTGCTACATTTTCAGACTCAAAGAATCCTAGCGCTGAGCTCAGATGGGGAAATCTGATTAATTTTTTGTGGGTCATGAGTGGAAATGGCAATGGCTACTGGAGAGGGGCCAGAGAAATAGCCTGATGAGAATACAGACAGATGGAGCCATTCATACATCTATACCTCCAGGCTGCCTAAGTCAAAGGCAGCTGGCCAGTTTATAACAGTATTCAGATCACGGAAAGTCTCATTTGGTGCCAGCAAAATTATTGTGGAGCCTACCAAGAAGGTTACAGTCACTGAAAAAAATGCACATTGAAATTTATATACAGACACACACTGACAACTGCATAAATATATTGCATTATGAGGGACCATTTCTCATATCAGGGAGGAAAGAAGGTCCCAATTGTAACCTCTGGAAACTCCAGGTAAAAGAAGAAGAAAGAGGGAGGGGAGAGATCAGGTAACAGGTGGTGAGAAAGAGCTGTATTTGGAGAGTCACTGCCAGTCAGAATAGACCATACTGAGCTAAATGAACACAGAGTCTGGCATGGCTTAAGGCGGCCTCCATGTTTCTATTCCAGAAAAGAATAGGAAGGTTGTGATGTGCAAGCTGTATCCATATATGCTTTGGTTACATTACATTACATACTGTAGGTGGGTGCACATGATCCATAGCTGCCAAGTCTCCCGTTTTCCCCGGGAGACCCCTGTTTCTCCAGCTGTCCCCAGCCGAAAAAACATATTTTTTTGTTTTTTCCCGGTTTATTCTGGTGCGGCAGCCATTTTGGAACTGGGCACAGCAGCATCAAAAGTCGCTTCTGAGCATGCTCCGCCCAATTCCAAAATGGCCACCACGCTACTTCCAGTATGCTACTTTCGGTCCGGTCCCTTATTTTTCAGAGAGGAACTTGGCAGGTATGACATGATCGCAAAAGCTGGACCCACTACACAACCACACTTGGGGGCTATTTCTAGCATTGCCCATGTTTGTATCAGCCTAGTGCAAATTATCATTTTGTTCTGATCGCAGAAACATGTGGGTAACATCACTCTTAACACTACAGATTCCCCCCTCCCTTTTCCATTGTCTTGATGAGAAATTTTATACCACAAGTTTGCTTCTCCCACAGTCTCCCAGAACCAGAAGAGGTATGAAGAGGGGGGAGGAAAGACTGCCGGTGGAGTCTCAGATTGCTTGGGAAGGGCCCAGGAGAAGAGGAAGTTTAGGCAGCTGGGGTGGGGACCTTCAGTTCCATAACTGCCTAATAGGGGCAAGATCTACTGGGAAGTATTGCTGTGTGTGCTCAGCAGTCCTGGCACTACAGAGCAGCCTCATTTCTTCCAATAAAGCGTTACCATATTTACTCAAATGCAATGTGCACCTTTTCTGGCCAAATCACGACGTGAAAATTAGGGTGCGCGTTAGCTACGATGGCACATTAGATTTGAGTAAATACAGTAACTTCACTTGGAAACCAAAAGATTTCCATGTGATGCTTCTGGTGACACATACGTACCCCACCTACACGCATGAGCTGTGATATTTTGCTGAAGCTTAATCTTCCCACTCCTGTGCCGAAATCCAAACCTGCATTTTCAGTTAAGTGCAGGCAACCAGACAAACATAATTAATCACCTTGCCTTGATGCAAAAAAGACTTTGTGGTTCGAGGAGACATGGCAAAAGGAAATATGGAGAAGGAGGATGCAACTGTGAATCATTCTCTAGCCTTTCGACCAAACATGGAAGAACATTATGGTGCCCCCCCCAAACAAAAGGAATGAGTCACCTGCTGGTGTAAAGTTTGCATCAAGTGCACTTTTCCAGGGAAACAGACAAGCAGGGTTGTAGCTGCAAAAGCTACTTACGAATTATTAGAGTGTTGCCGTGCACAGCATGAACTTGTAGTCAGAGGCAAACCCTTTCCTAAAGGAGGTCTAGAGGAGGTAAGAACTTTGAGAAAAGCCACTTTTATTGGGTTTTCTAAACAAATAATAAATGATACAAATAAATAGACCCAAGTCTTCTCTCATCATTTGTATATCACAAAGAATCTCTCTATATATATAAATGTAGAAGGTCCGTGTTTGTTAGGCCGCTATGTTCTCCGAAACCGCTTGCCCGATCGCGTTCAAATTTGGCCACAGCGTCACATGGGGATATCCGAGTGTTTCCATGCGCTTAGATTGGCCACATGTCACACCTGTGCCACAAAAACCAGGTAAAACCCACTAGTTTGGAAACCTGAACTCAGAGGGCCAGGAAAGCTGGCGAATAGAAGGCAGAAGAGGTTACAGCACAGCGCCCTCTAGCGACGGCTATACTGGTACTACAGCTAGAAAACCTTGGCCCTCTATCGGAGGCTACACTGGTACTGCAGCTACTAGGCCAAATGGAGGCTCACCTTTACAGACTAGGCCGAATGGAGGTGGGGACTTGCCTGGGTGTGGGTTGGGGGCAGGAGGGGATGGGATAGGTCATGGATCAGGACAGGGTGGGGGGGAATCACAGGTATGAGCCACAGCAACGCGTGGCCTGGCCAGCTAGTAGCAAAATAAGTTTGCAGTGATATCTACAGCATATGGTTCATTGTTAGAGGTCAATGTATAAGTTCTTGGTTCATGAACTGGTTTAAACAAATACAGAAACAAAGGGAAACAGGACAGAACAGAGTTAACAGATAACATTCAACAGTGCACAGCTAAACGCCTAATCAGGAGCCCTTGGGGCTGTGCTTAGATTACGTATGAGTAATAGTCTTTTCCCCTCTTATGTTCCCAATGAAACAATATAAGGTGTTTGTATATTGATGGATGTGGGAGGTGAGGTTCAAAGCAAAGATAATAATTAATGTTTAAATTTACATTTATATCAACCAGATTGAGCCAAATGCTGATGAGGGGGGATTGTTTTCTGGGATACTGGCATATGCTATGAAATTAAACCAGTCATCTTTCTTGATCTGTCCATGTGTCAACTGCAGTTTATTTGTTAATCTCTCATGGAGGGCTGTTTCCCACACCGTTTTGAACCAATGGTCCATCTTTGTGCCAGAAATGTCTTCCCAGTGCCTGGTTATGTTGCGTCTCACCTCTTGTATTAATTATGTATTATGTAAATCCAGATTGTTGTCTTGGAAATTTATTTTAATAAAGATAATTCTGGTTTGATTTCCAATTGTTGTTGTTTTATTAATTTATTGGAACATCACATCCCAGAAAGGCTGGATTTTTGTACAGTCATGTCAGCAACTGGTTAGGCACTCATCAGGAGCGGCGGCTGGATGCTGATGAGAATAACAAGCTTGCCTCCATCATCCATGTGACATAGCAATATCAGAGAACATCTTCAGTCAAGATGCATGTCGTTATATGAATCTGCCTTACTTTATTTTCTTATATACTAATTAAATTTATATCCCGCCCACCACCCACCCCCACAGAGTGAAAGGTGGCAAACAGCAACTGAGGAAACAATAGGAAACATATTTAAAATAAAAAAATTCCTTCAGTAGCACCTTAAAGACCAACTAAGTTTTTATTTTGGTATGAGCTTTCGTGTGCATGCACACTTCTTCAGATACACTGGAAACGGAAGTGTCAGACCCTTATATATATACAGAGGGTGGTGGGGGTTGGTGGGAATGGGTGATGGGCTGATGGGAGTGGTAAACCTGTGGATGGCTGTTAACGGCTGCTGATGGCTGCAATTAGTCCTGGGGGGGGGGGACAAGGGCTGAGGCGCTAAAGGAAGCTTGATCATGCTTCCGTTTCCAGTGTATCTGAAGAAGTGTGCATGCACACGAAAGCTCATACCAAAATAAAAACTTAGTTGGTCTTTAAGGTGCTACTGAAGGATTTTTTTTTTATTTTGCTTCGACTCAGACCAACACGGCTACCAACCTGTAACTATATTTAAAATAATTCAAATACAAATGCAGAGGGGGAAAGATCTCGGCTTAAACAGCTTGCTTTAAGAGGAAGGCTTTCAGTAGATGCCTGCCTTGTATCCAGGGGGAGGGAATTCCAAAGGACTCAGAGTAGACCTGTTGCAAATAATAGACTTAAACTTAGTCATGACCTTTAATTTCAATGTGTCTGCTCCAATTTAGTTAGGACCATTAATTTCAATGTGTCTACTGCAAGGAGGACCAAGCGGGGTCTGTTTCATACACAAAGGGCATTGCTCTAAGAGCAGAAGAGGGGGGAAAGAGCCTGTGGACGCGCTCTTTTCTAGAAATAATGCTTACCAAAGAGAAAAGGGCTGCTTACTATGGAAAAATCAATGTGGTCTTGGGCAGCCGCCAACGTCCAAAGCAGCCAAAAGAAGAAGGAATGCCGTGCTGCTAAAAGACTATCGTCTTCCATCAAAGAGAGGAGAAAAGAGAAATGCTTTCTCCTCCAAACTGCTGACTCAGTGATAACCGGAGTTGAAGATTATGAAGCAGGCCGTTCGGGGCCCAGCCAACGCCAGCAGGGCGCACATACACACAGGGAGGGAAAACAGCTTCCACAACGAGACGGTTGAGATGAAATAGGACCAGGAGGCTAACACCGGGGCTCAGAGGCAGCAAAAGGAGGGACAGCCTTGCCAAAACAGATAATGGAACCCTTGGAACGGTTTCCTACACTCCTGTTTTCTCGTTCCTGCTTTCTTGATAGATCGGCCACTTCAGCATGCCAAGGTAGTAAACAGTGAGGACGTCTGTGCATCAGCTAGCTACCTTCGGAACTGTTTTAGTTTTCGCCATTTGCCATCGTGATCAAGGGAGGATGTGGCAAGCACCCAGAGATGTCAGGAGAGGGCTTTATAAGGTGTTCCAAAGGCAAGTGCACACTATTAATCATCCATATAGTAGCTGCATACAAAATACCCCCCCCCTCTCTTAAAAAAAACCTCCTCTACTTCACAACCAGGCTCTGTCATTATTCTTTTTCGCCTTTTTTTAACAGATTGGAAGCAGATGTCGACGGGGGCTTTTTTCCTCAGGCCACACAGATAATTGCTAGCTAAACAAACCTCGGAATCCAGGTTTACCAGCTCAGCTCAGTTTCCCACTCAAGGACTAGGAGTCTTACTAGATCTAATAAGCCCTGCTCTGTTTTCTTTTCAAATTCTTTTAATTAATAAATGAATACTGCATGGCCGGCTCTACCGTTAGGCAGAGTGAGTCAGCCGCCGCAGATGGTCTAGTAAGACTCCGCAGATGGCAGGTGCTGTGAGACAAGGGGAGGGCGTAGCTGTTTGGGAGACACCATGCTGCTTTGCAGCCACAAAGTTAGCTGCTTTGTGATTCGACACACTGCTTTGTGCTCAATGTGATAAAAAGCGGTATATAGAAGCTTCCAGTAAAAGAACTCAATCTTTCACCTCCACACACATCATTGTATATTAAAAAAATTCCTTCAGTAGCACCTTAAAGACCAACTAAGTTTATATTTTGGTATGAGCTTTCGTGTGCATGCACACTTCTTCAGATACTGTGTATCTGAAGAAGTGTGCATGCACACGAAAGCTCATACCAAAATATAAACTTAGTTGGTCTTTAAGGTGCTACTGAAGGAATTTTTTTATTTTGCTTCGACTCAGACCAACACGGCTACCTACCTGTAACTAGAATCATTGTATATTGTCATTTAATAACAGAATATAAAATGCACCAAGAGGGACCCAGGTGGCGCTGTGGTTAAACCACTGAGCCTAGGGCTTGCTGATCAGAAGGTCAGCGGTTCGAATCCCTGTGACGGGGTGAGCTCCCGTTGCTTGGTCCCAGCTCCTGCCCACCTAGCAGTTCGAAAGCACGTCAAAATGCAAATAGATAAATAGGAACTGCTACAGCGGGAAGGTAAACGGCGTTTCCATGTGCTGCTCTGGTTTGCCAGAACAGCTTTGTCATGCTGGCCACATGACCTGGAAGCTATACGCCGGCTCCCTCGGCCAATAATGCGAGATGAGCGCGCAACCCCAGAGTCGGTCACGACTGGACCTAATGGTCAGGGGTCCCCTTTACCTTATAAAATGCACCAAGCAGGACAAAAGTGGTGGGGGGGGGGGAGAGAAACGAGGAACAACTGGTATTCTTTTTGCTGTCCACATGCAGAAGAATATGGATACTGTCATTTGTTATATTTTTTGGCAACCCTACATTTCAAAGAAGAGGTGGCAAGAATACACAGAGGAATTATACCAGAAAGATATGGAGGTCTCGTACACCCCAGGTAGTGTGGTTGCTGACCTTGAGCCAGACATCTTGGAGAGTGAAGTCAAATGGGCCTTAGAAAGCACTGCTAATAACAAAGCCAGTGGAAGTGATGATATTCCAGCTGAACTATTTAAAATTTTAAAAGATGATGCTGTTAAGGTGCTACACCCAATATGCCAGCAAGTTTGGAAAACTCAGCAATGGCCAGAGGATTGGAGAAGATCAGTCTACATCCCAATTCCAAAGAAGGGCAGTGCCAAAGAATGCTCCAACTACCGCACAATTGCGCTCATTTCACACGCTAGCAAGGTTATGCTTAAAATTCTACAAGGCAGGCTTAGGCAGTATGTGGACCGAGAACTCCCAGAAGTGCAAGCTGGATTTCGAAAGGGCAGAGGAACCAGAGACCAGATAGCAAACATGCGCTGGCTTATGGAGAAAGCTAGAGAGTTCCAGAAAAATGTCTACTTCTGCTTCATTGACTATGCAAAAGCCTTTGACTGTGTCGACCACAGCAAACTATGGCAAGTTCTTAAAGAAATGGGAGTGCCTGATCACCTCATCTGTCTCCTGAGAAATCTCTATGTGGGACAAGAAGCTACAGTTAGAACTGGATATGGAACAACTGATTGGTTCAAAATTGGGAAAGGAGTACGACAAGGTTGTATATTGTCTCCCTGCTTATTTAACTTATATGCAGAATTCATCATGCGAAAGGCTGGACTAGATGAATCCCAAGCAGGAATTAAGATTGCCGGAAGAAATATCAACAACCTCAGATATGCAGATGACACAACCTTGATGGCAGAAAGTGAGGAGGAATTAAAGAACCTTTTAATGAGGGTGAAAGAGGAGCGCAAAATATGGTCTGAAGCTCAACATCAAAAAAACCAAGATCATGGCCACTGGTCCCATCACCTCCTGGCAAATAGAAGGGGAAGAAATGGAGGCAGTGAGAGATTTTATTTTCTTGGGCTCCTTGATCACTGCAGATGGTGACAGCAGTCACGAAATTAAAAGACGCCTGCTTCTTGGGAGAAAAGCAATGACAAACCTAGACAGCATCTTAAAAAGCAGAGACATCACCTTGCCGACAAAGGTCCGTATAGTTAAAGCTATGGTTTTCCCAGTAGTGATGTATGGAAGTGAGAGCTGGACCATAAAGAAGGCTGATCGCCGAAGAATTGATGCTTTTGAATTATGGTGCTGGAGGAGACTCTTGAGAGTCCCATGGACTGCTAGAAGATCAAACCTATCCATTCTTAAGGAAATCAGCCCTGAGTGCTCCCTGGAAGGACAGATCGTGAAGCTGAGGCTCCAATACTTTGGCCACCTCATGAGAAGAGAAGAATCATTGGAAAAGACCCTGATGTTGGGAAAGATGGAGGGCACAAGGAGAAGGGGACGACAGAGGACAAGATGGTTGGACAGTGTTCTCGAAGCTACGAACATGAGTTTGACCAAACTACGGGAGGCAGTGCAAGACAGGAGTGCCTGGCGTGCTATGGTCCATGGGGTCACGAAGAGTCGGACACGACTAAACGACTAAACGACAACAATATTTCAAATGGATGCCAAGGTAGCATATAGAAAACAAATTCAATACCTTGCTACGCAAATACAGTTATCACAATACACAAAGCGCAACAGGCCGAATAATAATAACTGTGAACATTTTATTGGTTATTTCCTAACGTAAAGGTCTAGCCCAGTATGCGAAACATATACTGTTCATATATACGGTATATAACCTGTGAAAATACATTTCTTCTTTTCTTATCTTTTCTTATTGTTTCTTCTTGTGAGTCCCTGCATAACACAATCCTTAGGCTTTCTTTTTCTAGCATATACAGCAGGCATATTAGGTAACCTTGGCTTTCCAGATGCTTTGGAACTACAACTCCCATGATCCCTGACCACTGGCCCTGTTAGCTAGGGATCATGGGAGTTGTAGTTCCAAAACATCTGGAGAGCCAAGGTTGCCTATGCCTGATATACAGCAACCGATAAAATATCACACATGTATTTAAATATGCACTCGCGACAAACAGGCTGGATCTACGCACGCCCCTGCTGTTGCAGGTACCTAACCTCCACACAAATTAAGTTCTTTCCAATTGCAACAGAAAGAAAACCACGGCTTGTTTAGGTTCACATATTGTGGAACACGCTGTCTCCTTGGGAACACCAGTAGTCCCAACCTTAATGCGTTTTAGCCATATGGCGAAGGTCCACTTGTTGTATAGAGACTTTGAGTGACACTCTGATTTATTTTATACCTGGATCTCCCTTTAATTACCTTTAATGGATGCCCCACCATTCTCCCAGTGCAGGAGCCAAACAGGTATAACTAAAACCAGTAGATCAAGAAGAAGCAGGTGGAAACAGGTGGAGGCAGTGGCACACCAACCATCACCAACAAAAATGTAGGTTCATCACAGGATTCAGCGCAATAAAATCATTCCACACGTAACGTTCATTGGAATCAGAATATTTTAATTACCTTCAGGAAAGTAAAGACTCACAGATAAAAGCAACTGGGCATGCACGCAAGCTGGCAAAGTGTGGCTGACTCATGCCAACCATGCAGGCACAGAAAGTATAAATTAACTTGTAATCGATTGGTTTGGATTAATGACAAAAATCCTAAACTTCATCATCTCAAAGCCAGAACTCAGAATACATTTGAGAATGACACACCTTCTAATTGCAACATTAGATTTTTGAATTTCCACAGCATCACCACTTTAAAAGAGCATGTGGTTGTCGCAAATATTTGTCTGACACAGGTACACACAGGTACACATCACGGAGAGCTCCTGGTTTTCTCAAGCTCCCTGTGGCACATATACCTAGAGACTCTTATCTTTGGAGGAAAGAGTCCTGAATCATGTGTCCAATAATGTACTATAAATCTGCTATTAACGGCAGAAGATGATAAAAACCCAACAGTCTTACCTTCACCTGATGAGCCTGAAAGATCGATGATTACAAACACTCTTCCTTCTGGTTCCAAATCAATCTGCAGTTGGAAAAAGCAAATATTTATTATTAGAATTCCGCTGTGTTCTTTTCCTTGGGTGTGTTTGTTTGTTTATTACTAAACGTCATCTTGCAAATCCTTGTACCGCATACTCAATGGAAGCCAGTGGTTTCAAGGACTTGAGAAAGTCCGTCAGGTGTGCCATCTCAATCCAGCCTCAGATTTAAGTAGGAAGGATCCTCATAAACATTTGTTTACACTTCTGGATTTCAACCTCACCGGGTCCCCTTTCTTAATTACCTGACGACAAGTAAGAGCAACACTTTATCTGATTCTTGAATTCACAACTCTGCATATTCCAAATGTTTGGGATAGGTAAACACATGTGGGGGGGGATATAAATTATCGAGTGAACAATATCTTCAAACATCCTTCCCCGATCTCATGCCTTCCAGATGGTTTGGACTCCAACTCCCATAATCTCCAGCCAACATAGCCAATGATCAAGGATGCTGGAAGTTGTTGTCTAAAACATCTGGAGGGCACTAAGCAGGGGAAGGCTGTAGAGAAGCAATTAAAATGTAACAGATGTTTACAGCCTTCAGAGTATCGTCGGCTTGGGAACACTGGCTCCCAAAAGAATTTATGAAAACTCTTGAGAGTGCCTTCATGTGTTGGAAACAGCAAAATGTGGATGTACAAGCAATTCATGCATCCACTTGTCAAGTTTTTGGGATAATACGCATAATGAACAACGATCTGCGCCTGCACTTGGAACCTCTGCAGCTTTTCGCTCAGGGAGGCAAGCAAGTTTCCCCTCAGAAGTGTGATCCCAGCAGTAACAACGGCAGCTAGGATTCTTTATTGCTCAGAAGTGGAAGAAATTCTCACCAAAGAAGAACGGATGAGCAAGCTAATGGACTATGCAGAACTGGCAAAATTGACAACAAAATTGAGAGAATCTAAAGATGAGTGTTTTATGGAAGAATGGATGCCTTTTCCAGACCACTTAAAGAAATATGATATACAGTGGTGCCTCGCTAGACGAATTTAATTCATTCCACGTCTAGTGAATCCCATAGGAATGCATTGAATTTTTTTTATTATTTGCCCATAGGAACGCATTAATTGAATGTCAATGCATTCCTATAGGAAACCGCGATTCGCTAGACAAATTTTTCATAAAACGAATTTGTCTAGCGAGGCAACCTCCGCTCGAAAAATCCTTCCGTTAAGCGAAAAATTCGTCTTACAGGGCGTTCGTCTAGCGAGGCACCACTGTAGTATGATGAACTCACAAGCAGGATTTGAGCTAGGAGCAACAGAATTAATTACAGTGGTACCTTGGTTCTTAAACGCCTTGGTACTCAAACAACTTGGAACCCAAACACTGCAAACCTGGAAGTAAGTGTTCCAGTTTGTGAACTTTTTTCGGAAGCTGAACATACTCCAATTTGAGTGTAACACTGACAATTTGAGTGCCACACTTCTATTTTGAATGCCACACTTCCGTTTTAAGTGTTAAACTGGCGGTTTGAGTATTACCCTGAGGTCTGTCTGTTTTTGCTATTTATTTTGTGTTTCTGTTTTTGCGGCTCTTTTTGTGACTGTGTGGAACCCAGTTCAGCTACTGATTGATTGTGTGACTGCAGTACATTGTTTATTGCTTTCATTTTATGGATCAATGGTGTCGTTAAGACAGTAAAATTCATGTTAAATTGCTTCTTCAGGGGTTGTTTTTAAAAGTCTGGAACGGATTAATCCAGTTTGCATTACTTTCTATGGGAAAGCACGCCTTGATTTTGGAACGCTTTGGTTTTGGAACGGACTTGCGGAATGGATGAAGTTTGAGAACCGAGGTACCACTGTAGATTTAACAAATAGAAGACAGCGTGCAGCAGGAGGGGGGGGGGACAACAACTTCATGGAAAAAAGGGGTAGGAAATCAACAAAATAAGAGGGGGAGGGAATTAAATGTGAACTGGATTGTGCATATTACAATTGTTGAAACTTAATTAAGAATATCATTGAAAAAAAGAAGTGTGATCCCAGGAGAGTGAAAGGCAGCAGCCTCCTTATGCCACTCCTTGCCATGTGTGAAGATGAGATGTGCTCAAGCTACAGAGATTCTCCGGACGTTCCACAAGGTGGAGCAGCCAAGAACAGGCCATCTCCTGAGTGTCCTTGTCGGCCTCGAGTTGGCACAAAGGGGGCAATTTCCAAATGCTATTCTCGATTGACCTTCGAAATTGCGAGGGAACCTGGGGGAGGAGCTGATCTTTTACACATGCGGTGGCTATATTTCAGGATGTTAACACAATACATATTTAGTACAACACATATTTGGCACCAATGCACAGGGCATGCGGTGCAGAGCCAAGGTCTGAAAAGAACGACTTAGTTCCTGTAATTACTGTCTTTTATAGCAGGGCAGTCCCAGGCTTGTGTGAGCGACTTTGGCATTTCGTCTGTTTGTTTGTTTGTAACTAGAACCCAAAGTTCCACCCACCAGGTGCAAAATAGCAGGACAGGGGACAAAACCTATTACAGTGGTAGCTCGACTTACGAACGTCTCAACAACCGAATTTTTTGACTTACGAATGGGGCTAATGGCCACGCACTTATGAATGTCCCGACATCCGGAAAAAAACCGTGGCGGTTTTAGATAGGGATTTTTCGACTTACGGATTTTTAGATAGGGTTGCTTTGACTTACGAATTTTTCCGTTTTCAATGCATTCCTATGGGAAATCGTGTTTCCAATGGCGTTTTTCGACTTACGGATTTTTCGACTTACGGAGGTGCCTTCGGAACGGATTAAATTCGTAAGTTGAGGCACCACTGTACTTACTGCAGGGTTATGGAAGCCTTGAGACCTCCCTAGGATGTTGGACTCAAACTCCCATCAGCCCCAGCATGGCTAGCAATGAAAGCAGATGTAGTTCAGCAAAATCTGAGAGGACACTGTTTCCTTCATCCCTGACCTATTGAATTCCATGATGCACCTACTCGCGAGTTACAACAAATAATGCATATTTATAATTGCTGATATTAAACAACTGTGCAACCACACTGGCACTGGCAACCTTAATAATAATAATAATAATAATAATAATAATAATAATAATAATAATAATTTATTACTTATTCCCCATCCATCTGGCTGGGTTTCCGCAGCCACTCTATGCGGCTTCCAACAAGAGATTAAAAATACATTAAAACATCAGTCATTAAAAACTTCCCTAAACAGGGAAGCGGGTGGAGCTGTGGGTTAAACCACTGAGCCTAGGGCTCGCCAATCAGAAGGTCAGCGGTTTGAATCCCTGTGACGGAGTGAACTCCTGTTGCTTGGTCCCTGCTCCTGCCAACCTAGCAGTTCAAAAGCACGTCAAAGTGCAAGTAGATAAATAGGTACCACTCTGGCAGGAAGGTAAACGGCGTTTCTGTGCGCTGCTCTGGTTCACCAGAAGCAGCTTAGTCATGCTGGTCACAAGACCCAGAAGCTGTTGCCGGCTCCCTCGGCCAGTAAAGTGAGATGAGTGTCGCAACCCCAGTCATCAGCGACTGGACCTAATGGTCAGGGGTCCCTTTACCTTTAAACAGGGCTGCCTTCAGATGTCTTCTGAACGTCAAATAGTTGTTTATATTTTTGAAATCTGATGGGATGGCATTCCACAGGGCGGGCACCACTACCAAGAAGGCCCTCCGCCTGGTTCCCTGTAACTTCACTTCTCGCAGTGAGGGAACCCCCAGAAGGCCATCAGCGCTGGACCTCAGTGTCCGGGCAGAAGGATGGGGGTGGAGACGCTCCTTCAGGTATACTGGACTGTGGCCGTTAAGGGCTATAAAGGTCAGTACCAACACTTTGAATTATGCTTGGAAACGTACTGGGAGCCAATGTAGGTCTTTCAAGACCGGTGGTTATGTGGTCTCGGCGGCACGTTCCCAGTCACCATTTAAGGCAGTGTTATCTCACTTTTGACAGCCATGGCTTCCTGCAAAGAATCCTGTGGGTTGCAGTATGTTAAGGGTGCTGAGAGTTGCCAGGTGGTCTCTATTTCCATTAAAAAAACAAAAAACTACATTGGGATTGACTGCTAAACCACCTGGGAAATTCTGTTTGTAAGACCAGAAGAAGACCCTGGTGCATCTGGCCCACTAGTTCAGCATCCTGTTCTCACACTGGCCAATCAGATGCCTGTGGGAAATCCTCAAGCAGGATTTGAGCACAAGAGCACTCTCCCCTCTCATGGTTTCCGGCAACTGGTGTTCAGAAGCATTGCTGAGCACAGCCATCATGGCTAACAGCCACTGAGCCGTCTCCTCCATCTGTCTAATCCTCTTTTCCTATGACCCTACGCATGCTCAGTTGGAAGGATGCCCCACTGACCTTAATAGGGCTTACTCTGAAGTAATGTAGGCAGCATTGCAGCCTGCACCAAATAAAGCACGCTGCCCTTGCAGAAGCAAAACCACGTTGACCGTGACCAATACTCAGTGTTAATTCTGCCAACTGTGTCCACGGCAGGACAGAGATGGGAACGCAGCATTCAAACCAAGTCCCTCTGAATCCACACAGGATCTGCTACAAGGAAAAGAGAATCCAAGACCACACTAAAATGCTTTACATAAGCATCGCGTTCATCCACAATCATAATGACTACTGTGCGCCAATAATTAAAGGAAGTGATCTCTCTCTCTCTCTTCTCTCTCTCTCTCTCTCTCTCTCTCTCTCTCTCTCACACACACACACAGTTGAGCATCAATGCCCCGCAAACTGCACTTTGGTCATTAGTTCTGACAAGTGGCGTTTACTTTTTAATTATTTACGATAACGTTTCGGTAATGCGAGAACTCTCCGGATCCTGCCAGGATTACATCATTGCTGGGAAGTGGAAGAAGAACTGCCCTTTTAGGGAATGTGCTAGAGTATTAATGCTATATTAACATCTTGGTAGATCTTCCTATTTATTTATTCTCCCTTTTAAGAGTGGCCGGAGTGGCTTTCGATCAAAGCGGCTTGCATCTGGACCTCGCCATCTCAGAAAAGTGGGAAATGCAGATAATTATCGGATTGTGTTTCATAAAGAAAGTGTGGGGTGGGGGGAGTAGGGGTGGGGTGGAGAGAGAGAGAGAGAGAGAGAGAGAGAGAGAGAGAGAGAGAGAATGTTAAGGACTGGAGGGAATTTTCTGCCCAGGAAAGACACGCACTGTCAAATGTGGAGCTATGTCTCCGGTCTAAGCCCCGCTGAATTTTAACCTGCAAACAAAGCTGACTTGATCCATTGATATGAAAACGCATGAAATTAAAACCTCACAGATTATCCCACTAACTACAAAGAGTGTGCAGGGTATAAGTGGCGAGAGAATTAAAAACGATTTGTGCATATGAGCAGGAAAGAGTTGCGAACTTTTTTTTTTTTAAAAAAAGTGACAGTTGTGCTGGTGAGGACTCCCAATGAAATTCAGCAAAATATCAGCATTTCCTGTGGGATCAAGACAGGCACTGATAATGTCAAAATGTTCCCCGCCCCCTTTGTAAACATTTTAAGTGCAGTCTATTAGAAGATCAGAGAGCAGCGTGCGAGGTAGATGTTTTGAAGCTAAGAGATGATGGCTGCCTTTGAACCATGTCAGTAATATTCTGCAGATGGCCCCCTAAAATAAAAGGAACCCATATTCTTCGTTGTCCCGGCTTATGCCATTCGCACACCACGTTCACTTTCAATCCTTTCTGTAATTTCAAATCCCTTACATAGTGCCAACCTAACCTTTGCATTGCAGGAACATTATATATAAAGTTGGGCCAGAACCGCATCACAAATGTAAAGCACTTCCAATATACTGTACATGCCGTTCTATAATTCCTGGGAACTGTAGTGTTTCCTCCTCACAGTCCTGCAATTTCCAGTACCCTTAACAAACTACGGCTCCCAGGATTCGTTGAGTGAAGTCGCATGCTTTAAATGTGTGTCAGGTGTAGAGCTTTGGGGAAGTTTTTAGTGTTTGACGTTGTACTGTATTTTTGCTCCCCCACGCCTCAAAACTCACCCTCAGCTGCTTTTTACACACACACACCCCGATCGTATTAGATTGGTATTACCTCACAGACACAGCCCTAGAAAACTGAGCTTTGAGCTTTTGATCGCATTTTGCTCAAAATAAAGGGGGGGAGGGGAACCCAGCTGCACCCAATATTTTTAAATTTACATACAACTTCTGGTCTGGATTGTTTTATACCTCTAAAATGCACCCTTTTAAAGGGAAAGATCTGAGGTTAAAACCATGGTGCTTAAAAGCAAACGGGAGATAAATATTCTGCTTGGGAGATTTCAGAAGCTACCACAGAGAATTCTGACAGAGCCATTCAAGAGACATTGAAGTTTTGAAACTGGGGACATAAAATTTTCATATTATGCTTCGTCAGAGGCAGGAGGGCAAGATTAATTGTCGCACTGATGTGAGGGTTTCCGTTTTGTCACGACACAACGTGGTGACATTTTGATACGGCTTGCCGAAATGTAATCCTCCTCGTTCCCCTCGTTGCCAAAACACTCCGCTAACATTTGTCACCTCCAAAGTGCTTGCATGAGTAATACACAAGGCCATAATTCAAGAAGGAAGCTGAAAACTTAGGAAGCCCCAAAAGCAATTGACCTGTAAAATTTGCCCTCCTGCCTCAGAAAAAAAACAACAACCCGCCCACGTCAAGGCATTTCCACATGACTCTTGACAACTTCATTCGTTTGCTTTGCAGAGCAGATATCAAACCCCCAGTGGCCAGAAGGCTCATTTGTACTACAAATGCCTTCTCATGGTTTTATTAATAATGGAGACAGCAAACATAATGGCATGAGGCTGTAAAAATAAAAATAAAAAGCTTTACTGAAACCACGCGGAACCCCCATGGTCTTTTTCTTTTACGAAAGCCAATCACTGGGACATAGGAATCTGCCTTGCACTGGGTGAAATAATTGGTCCATCTAGCTCAATACTGTCTACACTGACCGGCAGTGGATTTCCAGTAGGGTTGCCAGACTCAATAGAGGACAGGACTTCTGTGCCTTTCATTGCCCTGCTCTCTTTTGAGCCTGGAAACCTTAAAGAGAAACCAGCAGACCCTTTGTTTAATTTCCAAGCAAAGGGTCTGCTGGTTTCTCTTTAAAGTTTCCAGACTCAAAAGAGAGCAGGGCAATTAAAGGCACAGAAGTCCTGTCCTCTATTGAGTCTGGCAACCCTATTTTCCAGGGTTCCAGGCAGGAGTCTCTCCCAGCCCTACCTGGAGATGCTGGGAATTGAACCTGCAACCTTCTGCAAGGCTAGTATCCATGGCTACTAGCCATCGTGGCTCTGCTGCGCCGCCACAGTTAGAAGCAGCAATGCTTCTGAATCCCGGTTGCTGGAAAGCACAGGAGAGGGTGGCTCTTGTGCTTGAGTCCTGCTTGTGGGGCTTCCCACAGGCATCTGGCTGGCAACCGTGAGAACAGGGTGCTGGACTAGATGGGCCAATGGCTGGATTCAGCGGGCTGTTCTTGTGTTGTTATTGTTGCTTCAATCTAGCCAGTGGAAAACAACTTGCAGACAGAATAATCACAACATTCTGCAATCAATTGATTTGTTAAAGCCTGCGACATTAAAAGCCAATGTTCCCAAATTATGGGCCATGTGAATTCAGGACACCATTAATACGGCAAAATGACCAGCGAACAGCTATTGGAAATCATTTGCAAAGCACACAGACAGAGAATAACCTTATTTATCTGCATAACGTCCGTGGGAAGACAGAGGATGCCCAGCCAAAATCGTTTTTTTTTTTGGATGTACAGGAATTATTTTTTTGCTTAGGTTACATAATACAAACTCAGTGTGAAATAGCTGGGAATTTTTCAGTAAGTTTAGATCTAACTGTGTCTTCTGATGTTTCCGGTGATGCAATTCCTCTTTTTGGCCAAGTCAGACGTGGTCACTCTATGCCACATTGATCGTCGTGGCACCCGCTTGGTACCTGTAAAGCACCGTTACACTGTTTTAACAGCCCTGGCTCCCCACACATATAATCCTAGGAACTCTCAAGGCAAATCTTAAAACAAACAAACCAACAACATCTGGGAAACACTGGCCTGTGAGCGCTCCAACTGGAGAAGAGCAAAGGTGTCATGGGCTTTGAAGATGCTCAAACTGAGGACGAAAGGGAGAAACAAGCTGAGAGCTAAGAGCTGCTAGGCAAACCCTCACCGTGATCAACTCCCGCCTCAAAACCAATGTCCCCACAGTGGAAGGGCGTGTAGATCCAGAATTGGCCTCCACAGTCACTTACAGACTCACTGTTAAGACTGTGCTCATGGAAGATAATCTTACTCGACTATGAGTGGTCGCCGAAGAAGAAAGTAGAAGGCTGCTGGGGACTATAGCTCCGTGAGGCGTCTCCTAACAACTCACAGCACCCTACAGTTCCCAGGATTTTGGGGGGGGAAGCCATGACCGTGGAAGTGGTATATGAGTCTTCTTTTTTGGTGATCACTTGTAGCCGAGTCAGATTGTCTTCAATAAACACGGTTTTAACAATGAGTCCATAAGTGACTGCGGAGGCCAATTCTGGATCTGCACGTCCTTCCACAGTGGGGACATTGGTTCCCAGGCGGGAGCTGATCACAGTGTGGAGTTGCCAAGCGTGCCTTCCTCTTAGCATGTTTCTCCCTTGCGTTCTGAGTTCGAGTGTCTTCAAAGTCCATTGCACCTTTGGTAAAGGCTGTTCTCCAACTGGAGCGCTCGCAGGCCAGTGTTTCCCAGTTGTCAGTGTTTATACTACATTTTTTTTAGATTTGCCTTGAGCACAGATGTGATGTACAGCAGAATGGAACTCACGCTGTGACTCTTCCCTCATCTGTGCACCATCCTCCTTTCTTAAAAGAGTGGGACAATGGCGAAATGGAAAGGAGACACAGTTTCAAGCTGCTCCAATGAGGTTTCAGCTCCAACCTTACTGCTGTGGTATCCTAAGGAGTCACACCGCAGCAGCTCCAACTCCATGGCATTGAGAGCAGAAAGGGTCCTGAAGTTACATCAGGCTCAAGGAAAAATGAGCCAAGGAAAAAGAAACCCGTGTTGGATGTCAGAAGGCTTTGCGATATGAGCTCCAGCATCCCTACAAGTTCACATAATAAAACCCCTGTCCACAACTGACATTCACTGGCACACTTCTTGGCAGTTTCGGCAGAGAGACAGCAAGTTCGCTGGACATGGAAACAATTACTCAGAGGAGGCTGAACTACTTTTAACCCCAAACACATGGATCATTTCCCCTGGCCAGAGGAAACTGGAACATTCTTGGAGAAAGCACCAGGATGGTGGCCTTGGTCCGTATTGGATCTATGAATAAGTTCGGGATAATATTTTAATTTCCAAGGCTTTTGTTACGGGGCCTTCTCAACAGAAATGCAACATGTGAATCAACTTTGATCTGATCCCTCTTTTTTCATACATTATGTTTCCATTATCTTGAATTACCTTGATTATGATAGGGGGGGGGATCAAGTTATTGTGCCTGCTTGCTTGCAAACATTGCCTGCTTTAGCCTTCTTTCACGATGAAAAAAACTTCTTGACATTACATTTCTGCTCTCCTCCCACCCTAACAATAAAGGTAAAGGACCCCTGACAGTTAAGTCCAGTCGCAAACGACTCTGGGGTTGCGGCGCTCATGTTGCTTTACTGGCCGAGGGAGCCGGCGTTTGTCCGCAGACTGTTTTTCCAGGTCATGTGGCCAGCATGACTAAGCCGCTTCTGGCGAAACCAGAGCAGCACACGGAAATGCCGTTTACTTTCCCGCCAGAGCGGCACCTATTTATCTACTTGCGCTTTGACGTGCTTTCGAACTGCTGGGTGGGCAGGAGCTGGGACCGAGCAAAGGGAGCTCACCCCGTCGCGGGGACTCAAAACGCCAACCTTCCGATCGGCAAGCCCTAGGCTCAGTGGTTTAGACCACAGCACCACCCGCGTCCCTAACAATAGGGCCTTGCAAGTTATTTCTTTATTTTAGAGCATTTGTACCCAGCTGTTCAGGCAAAACGGCTCCTAGAGTGTTTAACATCCAGTCAATTAAAACAAGGCATTCCCTGCCCAGCGGCTTAAAACCTAAAAACAAACAGCCATGATGTGCAAAGGAATAAAGGGACAGTGGGGAGACAAAACTGATGCCTTCCTTTTGAAGAATCGTGGTGATTATACGTACAGTCTTTTGGGGTGATGAATTGAGAGCATTAAATGAGTTGAAGCCTATGGAGCAGAGAGATCCTAAGCGATAACAGGGTGGTTTAATCAGGAACGAGCTCCTCTCCTCTCATATGCAGTTTCCATTCTGTTTATGCATTATCACAAAATCCATAGTTTGTTGCAATGTCGAAAACTGGCAAACTACAGTTTGAGCCTGCTCTCCAAACCAGAATTGGAAATCCATGATTCTGTGGGCTTTGGATTATGCCCACCCATAACTTACATGTATCCGCTGCCCGTCCCCTACAAGGTAAAGGGGCCCCTGACCATCGGGTCCAGTCGTGTCCGACTCTGGGGTTGCAGCGCTCATCTCGCTCTATAGGCCAAGGGAGCCGGCGTTTGTCCGCAGACAGCTTCCGGGTCATGTGGCCAGCATGACAAAGCTGCTTCTGGCGAACCAGAGCAGCACACGGAAACGCCGTTTACCTTCCCGCCGGAGCGGTTCCTATTTATCTACTTGCACTTTGAGGTGCTTTCGAACTGCTAGGTTGGCAGGAGCTGGGACCGAACAACGGGAGCTCACCCCGTTGCAGGGATTCGAACCGCTGACCTTCCGATCAGCAAGCCCTAGACTCTGTAGTTTAACCCACAGCGCCACCTGGGTCCCTTACCATGGAGCAAATAGCAATGGGGATAGGATTCAGATCAGGATTAACAATACTGGGGCTTTAACCTTGCCTCCTGAATTGCCCCACTGCCCTGATTGAAACCCACAACCACCGCCAGTGGGAGATCAAGATGCAGGTCTGCCAAGCATCACATCTTGTTTGAACCAGAGTAGTTTGCGCAAGCCTGATTATCATTAAGAACGTGTTCATCAAGAACAGAGGCATGCAGGGACTTCTCTGCCAACTCTGCAGCTCACAAAAACCCAAAGCTCAGCCTCTGTTCATCAAGAACAGAGTTCTCTGTTCATCAAGAACAGAGGCATGCAGGGACTTCTCTGCCAACTCTGCAGCTCACAAAACCCAAAGCTCAGCCTTCCAACCTTTTCCCCTTGCTTTTGTCAACATGCAAGGAGGCTCCTAATCTGCTTCTTATCTGGTACTTGAGAGCCAGCCAAGGAAGGAAAGTAGACTGTGGTCAATCTTCTGTATGAATACAATCATTTGGAAGTTCCTTCATAATGCACTCCCTTCCACTTCCATCCATTAATATAATGAGAAATGATGGAATGTGCAGAAAGAGATTATGTATTATTGATATTCATAACCAGAGCCAACTTGCCTTCAGGATTTTAACTGCTCTGTTGGGTTAACACAACACTCAGAAAAGGGAAAGAAACATCAGCTGGGATGGCAGAGTTGGAGGTGAAACCATTTCCTGCATTTGAACTGCAAAAAGAAAGAACAATAAAGAAAGCCAAAGCGATTCAAGGAGGCCATTTTCCATATTCTCCAAAAGTTGCTTTAAAATGCATACCTTGTCGTGTTCACCTCACGTGCAACTGGAGCTACATGGACGCAAGCAGTATTCCATGTGCAGCTATGCGTATCTTTGGCATCAGGGTAAAGGAAAGATACTGGGAAGGCAGTGCGGTGCAATGGCTAGAGGGTCAGCCTAGGGCCTGGGAGACCGGGGTTCAAATCCCCACTCAGACAGGAAGCTCGCCAACCTTGGGACAGTCAACCCACTTCACAGGGTTGTTATGGGGATTAAAGAAAGAAGGGAAGAAGCTCTTTGGGGGAAAAAGGTGTAGTATAAATACAATGAAAATGATAATCAAAAAACAATTTCACTTAAGTAAGAAGTGGCTAAAATACAGAATCAAACCCAGTTAAAATACAAGGAGGGGTGCAGAAGCTTCAAAAAGGTAGTGTATACAGAATTTCTCTTTATGTTTATGGAAGCGGAAGCAAGATGTTTACTCCTCACCATCTCTCCCGCTCTCCATGCCCTTTGACATACAACAGGGCTTAAAGAGAAATGCAGGCTTTTAAGTGCACTCAAAGCAGGCTTTTAAGTCCGCTCTAAAATAAATATTAATAATATTAAAATAAATACCGAGATGATACACAAAGCAGTGACAGAACGCAGCTTTGCAGGGAGTGTTTAAACAATGTGCCCTCCCTTTCAAATACTTCTTTGGGCTCCTGTCGTCCCCCCCCCCAAGTATTTAACAATTGATTTGCATGCTTATGAAATAAACAGTAACTTTTGGTCGGTGCAAATATCAACACTCGGAGAATGAAAAGCAAACTGTAAAGCTAGATTTGTTCCTGGGATTTCCCTTCTTCTCCGCAGCACAGAGTGGTTGATTCTGGTTCCTGGTGAGGCAGAATCACGGAATAGTGGAGTTGGAAGGAAACTCCAAAGGTCATCTAGTCCAGCCCCCTGCAATGCATGAATCACAGCTGAAGAATCCCTGACAGATGGCTATCCAACCTCTGCTTAAAAACATCCCACCTTAAAGGTGTTGGGGCAGATGTTGCTGTCTGAAGTATCTGGAGAAATTAGTAGGTTTTTTTTTAAAAAAAGAAGCACAACAGCCCTTCAATATTGATTGACGGAATCTGTGTGGAGAGGGTAACAACATTTAGATTTCTAAGCACTGAGCTACAGGAGGATCTGTCCTGGAATGTTAATACAAGGGGGCTTGTGAAGAAGGCACAGCAGAGACTGTACTTATTGAGAATTCTAAGGAAAAACCCACAAAAGCTGCTGCTTGCCTTCTATCACTGTGCCATACAGAGCGTGCTCACGTATGGTTTGTGTGTGTGGTACGGAAGCTGTACTTCTCAGGATAGAGCAGGAGATATAGAACAATGCAGGCAAGAACGAGCCATCTCAAGAACAGTTTCTTCTCTAGAGCGATTTTGGCCTTAAATGGAAAGTCTGGACTTTGAAGTTATCTTATTTTACTTGCATCGTATTGCATTTTTTAAATTAGTGTTTTATAGTAATTTTGGATTATGTGGAATATCTGAGCCTTATCTGAGTGGATGTGGTAACCGAGTAATTTCGTTGCTCCCGCAAGGGGACAATGACAATAAAGATTATCTTATCTTATCTTATCATATCATCTTATCTTATTATTATTTATTATTTAATAAATTTATGTACCACCCTTCATCAAAAGATCTCAGGGCAGTTCACAGAAATAAAATACAAGATACACAGGTAAGTAATTGAAACAAAAACAACAAAATAATAACTCCCTCAGGCCTTGTGTGCCTAGTGTGGCAAAGTAAAAAAGGACAGAAGGAATGAATTTTGTACTAAGTCAGCTTAAGTATACATTTAGCCCAGTAATGCCTACTCTGACTGGCAGCTGCTCTCCAGTGACTACCACTTCCCCCCGCAGCTCTGCTACCTTCTTTCCAGAATGCTCAGGCATCAGTTGAGGGCCACAAAAGGACCCCACTGACCACAGACCCCCTTGATCCATAGAATCATAGAATCATAGAGTTGGAAGAGACCACAAGGGCCATCCAGTCCAACCCCCTGTCAAGCAGGAAACACCATCAAAGCATTCCTGACATATGCCTGTCAAGCCTCTGCTTAAAGACCTCCAAAGAAGGAGACTTCACCACACTCCTTGGTAGCAAATTCCACTGCCGAACAGCTCTTACTGTCAGGAAGTTCTTCCTAATGTTTAGGATCCATTCCTCCTCTTCGTCATTGCAACCTGCTTGCTTCTTTTCCTGCCTTTCCTTCAGGCCCATAGCGTGTTGGCTGGGAGAAGGAGGACCAGCGGATGCCATACTGTGCTTGCTCATTAGCTTTCTTGCCACCAAGCAAGCAGGTGGCCATGATGAGGAAGAAGTGGAGCAGCAGCAGCAGCTTGCAATAATAGCAGCGAGGCGGCAGACTCCCTGAGGGAGGGAAGAACATGGAGCACAATCTGAACACGAGTCAGCAGCGTGATGCAGCAGCAGGAAAAGCTAATGCTCTTCTTCTAGGGCTGCATCATCAGCCGATGTATAGCATCCAGATCAAGGGAAGTCCTATTGCTAGTTGACCTGTTCTGCCTTGGTCAAACCACACCTGGAATACTGTGTCCAGTTCTTGACACCACAGTTTAAGGAGGATGTTGACCAACTGGAGCGTGTGCAGAAGAGGGCGACCAAGATGACCAAGGTTCCGGGAGCCAAGCCATATGAGGAACGGTTGAAGCCTGAAAGGTGCTGTGACACCCACCTTCAGATATCTCAAGGGCTGTCACATGGAAGACGGAGCATGTTTGTTTTCTGCTGTTCCAAAGGGTAGGATCTGAACCAATGATTCAAGTTACAGGAAAGGAGGTACTGAGTAAACGTTAGAAATAACTTTCTGGTGGTAAGAACTATCAAACAGTAGAACAGACTACCTTGGCAGACTCTCCTTCATTGGAGCTTTTCAAACAGAGGCCGGATGGCCACCTGCCAGGTATCCTGTAGCTGTGATTCTTGTTCTGCAGATGACCCTTGGAGTCCCTTCCATCCCTACAGTTGCTTGAGTCTATGCCTTGCCCAATGGCCCTCCAAACCATGGAGCCGACACTGACTTTTTATTTCTTTAACCTGGAGGTGGCAGGCTTGAACCTGCAACCAAAGCACACATTCTTCTGCTGAGCTATGGACCTTCCCTGAGAAGGGCAATTGGCCATGTGTAAGAACAGGAGATGTGGGTGGCGCTGTGGTCTAAACCACTGAGCCTAGGGCTTGCCGATTGGAAGGTCGGCGGTTCAAATCCCCGCGACGGGGTGAGCTCCTGTTGCTCGGTCCCTGCTCCTGCCAACCTAGCACATCAAAGTGCAAGTAGATAAATAGGTACCACTCTGGCAGGAAGGTAAACGGAGTTTCCGTGCGCTGCTCTGGTTTCACCAGAAGCGGCTTAGTCATGGTGACCACATGACCTGGGAAAACTGTCTGCAGACAAACGCCGGCTCCCTCAGCCAGTAAAACGAGATGAGCGCTGCAACCCCAAAGTCGTTTGCAACTGGACTTAACTGTCAGGAGTCCTTTACCTTTACCTTTTTAAGAACAGGAGGCAATGGGGAAACTGCAAGCGGGGCGAGCCTAACATAATGCATTTTTCTATGTTTTCTTCATTATTATATGCATTTCTATGCACGCTTTACCCAGTTATATGCATTTAGCAAGTCAGGAGGCTGTATTAGTTGATAGGAACCACTAGTGTGGAAAATATTGTTGCACTCAGGCCCTGCTTTTGGGCTTCCCTGGTTGGTCACTGTGAGAATGGGATGCTACGACTAGATGAACGGTCTAGCATGTTCTTCTTGGGCTCTAGAGGAGCTGCTGCACCCAGATCCAGCTTGTGGACTTCCAAACATACCTGGCTGTGAGAAGGGCGATGGACTCAAGCCTATTGCTGGCTTTGTTGCTGCTGCTCCTCTGCCTAACTATTGCTACTAGACGCGGTCAATGAGCAAGAAATGGCGGCTACTCCTCCCACCACTGGGGAGCTGATATTTGCATCCACATCCCAGGTGAAGATGGTAAAGGGGAAGAGCAGGTCCAGGGGTCTCTCATCATCGGATTCCCTGCTGGGATGTGGGCCATCATCAGTTGCCCTACTTTGCCACGCGTTGGCATCAAACCTGCTCAAGCCATTTAGGGCTGGCTCTACAAGACACCAACCACGCAATGCCGTGCATATTTATTTGGAACGAAGTCCCGCTGTGTTCACTCAGGCTTACCATAAGGCAATTGTACGGCTCAAAACAGGTTTGCGAACAGGTTCTCCTCTTGTTCAGTAAGAGCCATTGCCAAGAAACCGGGCGCGGAAGGTTTTAGAAAACAAGTTATTATTCTCTTTTAAGGCTTCAAGATGCCATCGGATGCGAGCAGATTAGGAATTTTGGAGGGCTTGTCTGCCAGACAGGAGGAAAAGCAGAACACCAAGGGGGGGGGGGGAGTTCAGTTGTTCAGACATTTGCTGTTGGAAAAATGGAAATATTGGTGAAATGCTTCCAAACTCCTGCAGCACAAAGGTCTGGACACATGGGGGTTCCTCCCTGCAGAAGATTAAAATGACTGTTTTTAAAAGTGAGTATATTGTTCCCGCTTGAATGAAATAAATGTACTTTTGTTCCTATAGTACACACACCCAAACACCACCGAAGAATAGTACAGAGAGTGACTTGATAAATGCTGGGAGATGCGTCTGAGGATCACTTCATTGTTTGCTTTATTTATACAGCTTTCCTCTCCCTCTGAAGATGGTGTGCCTCTGTTTATTTTAGAAGATTAGAAAGGGATTAATGAAGCCAATTCTCTTCACAAAATGGCCATCTCCGCCGAAGGCTGCAAATTACTTATGATTCATGCTGGCTTCCTCTCCACTTCCTTAGCCACAACGAAACCAAGGCAATCCCAATTTCAGGCACAAAAAGAGATCCGTCCTTACCTGTATTTAAGGACAGGGCGGAAAAAGACTACTCTCCCCTGGCAGACACCACGTAACACCATGTAAACAAAACAACTGGTGGGGGGAAACAGACTGAAGGCCAGGCCGTGTCACAGGAAACAGGTCAACAGCAGGCCAACAATCTCTACCGGAAAAAAATGAGCTTGAGAGGGATGCAATACAGAACAATCCAGAGTCTCTGGCTACAAACCTATTTTGTTTTAATTGTACATCTTCTGCCTCTGCTGCAACAAAACATATCTTCCCCGCATCGGTTTCTACGGCCCCGGCAGGCTCACTGCAACCTTCCAACAGCTTGACCTCAATCCCAAAGGGACACTCCTCCATCGTCTCCCCAGATAGACAGGTGCCAACAACAAGAACGTAAGAGCAGCCTGCAGGATCAGGCCAATGGGTTCAGCATCCTGATCTCAGATGCCTATGGGAAACCCGCAAGCTGGCCCCTCGCAGGCCCAGGCTGTGCATTCCTTCTCCCTCCTCTGCTCAAGTGAGCTAGCAATAAGAGAGACCAAACAGCTGAATGGGATCAAATCAGACCACAACTTCTGCCACAACAGCAGCAAGAATATTATTGGCAAAGTATTGGAAGAATGAAGAATTACCAACTGTGGATAAATGGCAGAAGAAATTGATAGAATATATGGAACTATCTGAATTGACGGGGAGACTTCGGGATCGGAGTGAAGAAACAGCGGAAGAAGACTGGAAGAAATTTAAAACTTATTTGAAAAATAGGCGTATAATAGATTGAATTAAAGGGAGTGAGGGAGGTACAAAGAGGTTGTAGATAATACAAAGGTTTGAAAATAAGTATCGTTAGAAGATAAGGACATATTAATTAAGAAGCAAGATATAGATTGAGTTTTTAAAGGATAAGATATAATAGATATAGTAATAAGGCAATATTGAAGTAATATTTAGAGTTTATATAAGATTTAGAACTTACTAAATATGAAATGTAAAGAAGCGCAGCAGGAGGTGGAAGAGGAAGTCAATAGATTAGAAATAAGGGTTATAAGCAAGAATTTTTGTTTTTGTATTTTTTGTATTTTTTGTATTTCTTGTATTTCTTGTATTCTGTGTGTTTTGTATCTTTGTATGTTTGAAAATTCTTAATAAATACATTTTAAAAAAAACAAAAACAAATCAGACCACAACTTCATTCACTACAGATGAAGTGGTTTGGCATAGGCATTCGGTAAGCATTTCAATTTCCGGGCTGCCAACGCGGCAACAGGGATTCCTATGACTTCAAATAGGGGGATCCCCACAGGGATCGCTGCTTCTAGGAGCACTGAGGCCCGAATTCCCACCCCCCACCCCCCCAAAAAATCTGGGCAAATGGGCAACTCCGTCATGGATCCCTTTAACAGGATACCCTATTTCTGGAGGGGAAGTTGAGGGTACAACACCCCCCCCCATTCCGATTGAGACTACGGTTACCCAATGCCTAAACTGCCAAAGTTGTGACCATTGCTACAAGGCAGGCAAAACCTCCAGGTCATAGCCAATTCGCCTGGTAGGCAAATTCTTACCCGGCCCCGCAAACACGGCGACCACCGCAGGCCAATTCAATGAGTAAATGCAAAAATACCAGAGTGGGTGGGTTGAACCTACGAAGAAGAGCTGGGTGTCGGGGGCTGGCCCCAGGCTGATTTAAATCCCCCAGGAGAGGACCTGAGGGAAGCCTGTTTGCTCCCTCATGCCCACCCCCGGGGAGCCCGACCCTCCGTGCCAGCAGGAATACAAGCTGGGAGCTTGAGCTGAAGCTCGCGTTTTGGATGGGATCAGCTCCCCACAACCAGCCCTGCATCATCATTGGGGGGGGGGGAGGCTCTGGCCATCCCACAAAGCCACCGCACCCCTGAAAGGGGGTAACACTGGCTCTACAAGACACCAACCGTGCAATGCCCCAAGCTTCCAGATGTACTCAGAATTCTTATTGCCTCCAACCATGAAAGCAGAGCATAGCTATCACAGACCCTCCAAGTGTCCCTATTTTCCAGTGACAGTCTCGGTTTACAGAAGCCGCCCTGGTTTCTGATTTGATCCCGGGATGTCCCGCGTTTCCTTAGAATGTCCGTATTTTCACTGGGGAAATGTTGGAGGGAATGGAGTTTTCCAACACCCCGGAAACGAGATTTCAAACGATGCTCTCATTATCAGGGCTGAATATCAAAAACAAGAGATTTAAAATGAGAGAGAGAGAGATATGATGTTATCCAGATGGGCATGTGTTTAACTGAGTTCAAGTGAAAGGCTTTTAAAAACCAAGGACTATGAAGGTTTAAAAACAGGGGCACTGTACCGGTAATTAGTTTAATCCACAGAATGAGAGGCTGGATGGCCATCTGTCATGTATGAGCTAGTTGATATTCCTGCTTTGGGGGCAGGGTTGGACTAGATGACCCCCAGGGTACCTTATAATAAAATTATAATAATAATAATAATTTATTATTTGTACCCCAGTCCCCGCCCATCCAGCTGGGTTTCCCCAGCCACTCTGGGCAGCTTCCAACAAAGATTAAAATACATTAAAATGTCACACATTAAAAACTTCCCTAAACAGGCTGCCTTCAGATGTTTTCTAAATGTCAGGTAGTTGTTTATCATCTGATGGGAGGGCATTCCACGGGGTAGGCACCACTACCAAGAAGGCGCTCTGCCTGGTTCCCTGTAGCTTTGCTTCTCGCAGTGAGGGAACCCCCAGAAGGCCCTCGGCGCTGGACCTCAGTGTCTGGACAGAACGATGGGGGTGGAGACGCTCCTTCAGGTATACTGGGCTGAGGCCATTTATACCTTCAGGTATACTGGGCTGAGGAGATACAGAGAATGTTGGCTGCAATTCCAGATGTCTTCCAGCAATGAATGGATGAGGAGGAGGAGGGGCCCATAACACTTTTTATTATCATTTTGTCCAGCTCTAAGACAATTTCCTCTCAACTAGTTCAACCCCAGAAACTGCTTTCAAATACCAATTCTCTTGCAGCTATCAATCCTCCTTACGAAAAAGGATCTTCTAGTTTCCACTAACACCTTCCCCAGACATAATTAATCCCCCCGCTACAGGGATATATATATATATATATATATATATATATATATATATATATATATATATATACATTTTCACGTGGCTGTGTGTGGCCTCGTTCACCCCAATAACAGACGAGCTAGTAAACCTGTCTGTGGGCTCTGTCCCATCAGACTGTGGGCGATGAGCTATTTCATTCCTCCTCTGCACAAAAGAAAATTACCCCCCCCCCCACTGCATACCTAAAACCTAGCTGTCACGGGAGGCTGTGATGGGCACCAACATGGGAAGCCTTAAAAGAGGATTGGGCAAATTCATGGAGGAAAACACCTTAGCTGCCAAGTATCCCGTTGTTTTGCGGGAAACCCCCGGATTGTAATCCATTTCCCACTGTTCTCCCAAATGGAGAAAAATCGCGGAGATCCCCTGGATTTCCTACCTGCCAGGGAACCTCCATTTTGGGTGCCGCTCTTCCCATGCGTAGAAGCGACTTCCGGTGCCGCTCTGCCCGATTTCCGGTGCCCACACATGGGAAGAGCGGCCCCAGAAGTTGCTTCTATGCAACTTCTGGTGCCGCGCCGCTGCTGATCCCGCATTTTTCAGCAGGAGACTTGGCAGGTACGGAGAACACTGACAGTGGCTATGTGTCATGATGGCTATGCTCTGCCTCCACAGTTGGGAGACAGCAATGCTTCTGAATGCCAGTTGCTGGAAACCGCAGGAGAGACCCCGCCCATCTGTCTGGGTTTCCCCAGCAACTCTGGGCAGCTCCCAACAGAACATGATAAAACATGAAACATTAAAAACGTCCCTAAACAGAGCTGCCTTCAGATATCTTCTAAAGTCAGAAAGGTGTTCATTTCCTTGAGATCTAACAACAACAACAACAACAACAATTTATTATTTATACCCCGCCCATCTGGCTGGGTTTCCCCAGCCACTCTGGGCGGCTTCCAACCGAATATTAAAAACACTACAGCATCTGATGGGAGGGTGCCACTACCGAGAAGGCCCTCTGCGTTCGCCCCTGTACGGTAACTTCGCTTCTCAGTGAGGGAACCGCCAGAAGGCCCTTGGCGCTGGATCTCATGGCTGAAAGATGGGGTGGAGACGCTCCTTCAGGTATACTGGGCCAAGGCCATTTAAGGCTTTAAAGGTCAGCACCAACACTTTGAATTGTGCCTGGAAACGTACTCGGAGCCAATGTAGGTCTTTCAGGACCAGCATTACATGGTCTCGGTGGTCACTCCCAGTCACCAGTCTGGCTGCCGCATTCTGGAGAGGGCTCTTGAGCCCATGTCCTGCTTGTGGATCTGGGTGGCCACTGTATGAACAGGATGCTAGATTAGATGAGTCACTGGCCTGATCCAGCAGGCTCTTCTTATCTTCTTATATCTTTCCCAGACCGTCCAATGGGCTTCATCAATAGGAGTATAGCATCTAGATCAGGCACCCCCAAACTTCGGCCCTCCAGATATTTTGTGCTACAATTCCCATCTTCCCCGACCACTGGTCCTGTTAGCTAGGGATCATGGGAGTTGTAGGCCAAAACATCTGGAGGGCCGCAATTTTGGGATTCCTGGTCCAATGCACAGGATTCCTAAGAACGGATCGGCTCAAATAACTACAGTAGCCTCCACAAACATCAGCAGTCACCTTGCCGTTTCCCCAGCATCCGTGTCTGCTTGATTAACACGCAGCCCTTCATAAATGTTCTCCCCAGCATGACTTTCACATTTCCCCCATTTTTTTTTTTTTTGCTAGGGCATTCATTCTCTAATAAAGTACCCTTGGCAGGTTGTTAGGTGAGACTCCAAAATGTACTTAATTACAGCTGCTCTGTGAAGCGTTGCACTTTCAATGGGCTTCTAAAGGTTGATTATAAAGAGGAGAGGCAGCGGAGGAGGACAGAGTCTTTTAGAAAAGCAGGAGAAAAACAAGAACCCATTAACTGGCTGAACTGCAGGACTCGCCCCTCAGCTTTCCAGCAAGGATGCATTTGTTTCCTGCATCCCATGCCTGGGTTTGCAGTAGGGTTGCCAGACTCAATAGAGGACAGGACTTCTGTGCCTTTGATTGCCCTGCTCTCTTTTGAGCCTGGAAACCTTAAAGAGAAACCAGCAGACCCTTTGCTTGGAAATTAAACAAAGGGTCTGCTGGTTTCTCTTTAAGGTTTCCAGACTCAAAAGAGAGCAGGGCAATTAAAGGCACAGAAGTCCTGCCCTCTATTGAGTCTGGCAACCCTAGTTTGCAGCCAGATTAAAATGTAACTAGGAAAGGAGGGCCACACGTATATTTAGACCCACAGCCAGGGCGGATAAAAACCAATGGTTTTTTTATTGTTTAAAAAAAAACGTGTTTTTTTAATTTAAATCAGATTTTTTTATTATTTAAATTGGATTTTTTAAAATAAAATGCTTTTGGAGAAAAAAATCTTTCTAAAGATAGTTTTCTATTTAAGTTACATTATAGTCCAAAGGCTATTCATCAGGAAATAAGGATTTGTTTTAAGTTTTTCATGTGTGCTGAAACTCAGTCTAAGTTGTTGTTGTTGTTGTTGTTGTTGTTGTTTTAAATGTTTAACCACATCGGTTAACAAACAAAAGGCTTCTCTGCCTTTTGGCTAAGATCAAGTGTAGTAGCTATTGTTTTAGTTAAATAAATTGTTTAAATTGTTATTAAGGAAATGATTATTTTTCTCCTTCCAATAAAGTACAGCAGAAAAGGTGTCCAAATATAAACAGTATAAACTTATTAACCCTCACAATAATTTCATAATTATCTGTCTATGTATTTCTAATAGTATAATTTTTGTTATAACTGTAAAAACTACTCTGAAAATTTATTAATCCAAAAATGAAACCTTCATCTGGTTGAAAATATTTAGATTATACCAGCAAGAATGAGTCTTTCTGTTAAAAAAGAAGAAGATTTAAATCAAGTCTTACTGCAAATAGGACACCTGACTGGTTGCTGTTGACCCAATGATCTGATCTAGGCATTGCCTTTTCTTATGTTCTTACTGGATGGGCAGAAGTACGAGCCAGGGGGGAAACAAACTCGCAAACTCGCTTCTTGTGTACCAGATTTGAAAATCCAAAAACGAAAGCTCTGAAATTCAGATCAACGTCTCAAAAGCCCACCCAGTGGAGAACATTCACTGTTTCCCTCTTCCTACATTTTAGATTTCAAATCCCTTATGGACTGTTTCTCTCTTGTGTTATTCTGTAAACAGGCATGGTCCTTGGCGGAATGAGAATTAAATGTGAAATGGAAAGGGTGGGGCTTTAAATGTGGTAATAAAACTGACACCAGTAACAGCATCATAGAAACTACAACCATTAGCACCATTTCAGTCAAAATCAGTCCCAGGTTTGAGAGAGCCTTGGGTGAAGTGCCTCTACTAGGGTCGCCCTTAGCTTAACAGGCATAAGAACATAAAAAGCTCTGCTGGATCAGGCCAAAGGACTTGCTTGAAGCTTTCCTGCAAGGGGGGGGGGGGCTTAGCAACTGAATCGCAAGCTCATCCAAATCCATTAGAAGAAGAGAAGAAGAAGAGTTTGGATTTGATATCCCGCTTTATTACTACCCCAAGGAGTCTCAAAGCGGCTAACATTCTCCTTTCCCTTCCTCCCCCACAACAAACACTCTGCAGGTTTTTCTTTTAAAGGCATTGACCAAGAGAGCTGGGGAAGATGTAAAGGAAGCCTTTCTTCCCCAAGAGCAAGTTAGAAGGGTGTTAAGCAACCATTTTCTTCATATCACAAAGGACACTTCCAGGCAGTTGCTATTTTCGGGCGGAATTCAATCTCGTACCAGCAAATTCAGGTGGTGCAATTAAATCTGATACGAAGCTCTTGCCTAACAACCTGCTCTTCTGCAGATGTTTCTGCAGAAAGTAAGGAAAACACACTGGTAAAGATTGTCAGTGGTTTTGACACCATTAAAGTTTTGATTATTCAAAACAGCGGTTTTCTGGTGTGCTGCAAAGATCGACATGATTCAGACTCACACATGACCTTACTTACTGTCAGAGCAACAGCCCCCTGCTTGAAAAAAAAGTTTGCAGGGGAACTTTATAGATTTCCATGATGCCTCCTGTATAACTCTCGAGCGTGAGTTTTGGACCAGTTCCATTTATGATTCAGGATGCTCCTTGTGGCCGTCCTCAATACACATCATTCTAAGCTTTCCCCCAGGAGCTTGTAGAGTTTCCCTTTCAGCCTTGGCTCCAACTGCACCCACAGCAAACATCCTGCTTCTCTCTGAACCCATTCAACTCATTGAGGACGTTCTCTTCCCCCAACTCTTAATTACGAAAGGATTCTCCACTCCAGGTCCCGCCCTCCCCAAGAGCCTCTCTAAAACATACAAATTTTATTCCTCTCCAAATGCGAAACCTTAGAAGCCATTAGTAGATGTTTAGAGGCCTGCAGACATTATTCGTTATCCTAGGATAACAAACCCTGAACTCATTTCAACCTCTCTCTCTTTTTGTTTAATATATTCGAAGGGGGGTCAATCAAAGGTTGAAGAAGAAGAAATAAACTTTGGAGCAATCAGCCTCTCTTTGCCTCACCTCTACGGCTGGATTCTTCTTTTTCTTCTTTTTTACACATTGAGTGGAATCTTCACATGATCAGGGTTCTAAGGAGAAGATTCTGCACTGCAGTGGTTATAATTGCTAAGGCAACAGCAAGAGGAGCAGTGACGGCTGGGTGTCTGTTTGCATGGAGAGTGTTGAACGTACAGCCTCACATCGCTTTAATCAAACTTAGCCTCTCCTCAATGAATACCATGTGAAGAGAGCCTAAGAGATCCAATCTTGCTGGGAATAGCTTTGGCTTTGCTTTCTGGAGCCACGTCCAACCTGCGCAACATTAGTGACTGATTTTTGGAGGGCGGAACCTTAAGAACATCAGAGGAACTTGGTTGGATCAGGCAAAGGCCCATTTAGTCCAACATTCAAATTACAGTAGATGATAGATAGATAGATAGATAGATAGATAGATAGATGATAGATAGATAGATAGATAGATAGAAGGTCCATGTTTGTACGGACACACTTTTCTCCAAAATCACTTGCCTGACCAGCCTCAAATTTGGCCACAACATCAGATGCGCATGTGGGAGTGTCTCTATACACTTACATTGGCCAGATGACACACCTAGGACAGGTAGAAACCGGGATTTATGTTAAAAAAATTGCGCCCTCCAGTGGACATCCAACAAACACAGGTCAAACATTCTCCCACAATCCCTCATGCCCCGGAGACCACGCCTCCAGCAGGGTTTACATACTAGCTCAGCTTTAAAGCCTACAGACTAGGCCTCGGCTCTACTTTACAGACTAGGCCTCGGCTCCACTTTACATCCTACAGACTAGGCCTTCGCTCTACTTCACAGACTAGGCCTCGGCTCCACTTTACAGCCTACAGACTAGCCCTCGGCTCTACTTTACAGACTACCCCGAGTGGAGCCCTGGGTGGGGGGTTGGGAGAGGAGGGGCCCAAATAGGTCATGGGCTGACCCAGGGTGGGGGGAGTCACAGGGTTAGGGGAGGGGAATGGGATACCTCATGGGTTGCTACAGGATGGGAGTAATCACAGGGATGAGACACAACAACGGGGTGGGTGGAAAAATCACATAGTCCGGGGAGGAAGGACACATCCTCCCCCTTTCCTGGGAAACAAGGACCCTGAGTCAGGCACAGCAACGCGTGCCGGGGCCAGCTAGTACATAATAAAACAAAAAACAAAAACAACCCAATAGCCCCCCCCCCACCATTTTAAAAGGGCACTGGATGTTCATGACTGTATGTAAAAAAGAATGAGTTAATTACAGCAACGGCGGGGAGACTAGCAAAATGGAAAGTTATATAGACTGTTCCTTCAAGTTCCATCTTGCTACCTCTGTCTGCGCAGTGGGAGCAAGACTGGAAGAGGAGAGTCACACTCCTCCCACCCAGAGAAAAATGTTAAATCTTACAGTAGCTAATTGGGAGATGTTTAAATGCAATTACGCCTTAACTCTGTTTCACAAAATATAAATTAAATGGGGAAATATATGCAGATAGATTCATTGTGAATGCTTGAGCGAACACTTTGCTCAGAACCTTTTTCTGACAGCCCCTACATTTTACGTATATGAACGTGGGTTATTAATGTTGCAAAAACAATTAAACGGAGGTCACACATTTGGGACACGTGTACAGTTCTGATGACCTCCTTTTCTAACATATCATGAGATGGAAAAGTTTCTTCCCAAGGGTCTGGGCCATGCTCCGGGTGTAACTGAGGGCAAAGCTATGCAGGTAGGGGTCTGGCTTTCACCAGCACCATCTGTTTTATTTTATTTTGGGGGGGGGAATGCACAGACCTGGCAAGTGCATCTGAGAAAGGGCAAAACTTGACCTTCATCCCAGGCACTGCTACCTTCAGCATCTGGACCACAAAACAAGAGTGTCTCCAAGTTGCCCTTTTCGTCCCCTCATCAACATGAATGACCTCCAATGGGATAAACCAGGAGAAACAGATTACTGCATTTAGAGGCAAAGACTCCCGGAAGTGGGGGCTCCGACTCCCACCAGCAGGAATTCCACAGGAAGGTGCAAAGTGGAGCGTGGTCCAATTTCCCACATGCATCACCCATCCAAATGATGCACATTTCCCAACGATATACCAAAAGTGCTGCATAAATCCTAAGTTGTTGTTAAGTATCATTCTACATAGAAACACACCAGCCTTGTCATTAATGTGATGTGAAGTGACAGCGGGGTCTAGCTGTAGGGCAATGGGGGGTCCTGTATATCGTCCCAATGCCCCATCGAAAACCCCTGGAAACTCTTTGCATATGGCGTCCACGTCCACTTGTAAGCTAGTGCGGTTCACCCCGGTAACGGCTAGCCCCAGAGGTCCAAACCATGCCAGTCCCAGTAAGCTAACGTAGGGGCCCTTAACTACCAGCAAGTCCAATTGTTGCTTTCGCCCTCGATATTGCACCCTGAAGGTCCCCACCCCCATTGTAGGGACCTTACGTTTCTGGAAGTCCCGGAGGGTGAATGGGGCCGGCCTTAGTTTGGGACCCCCATTAGGGCACAGTTCCCTTAATGTTCGGGCCGAGATTATGGATAGAGTTGAACCTGTGTCCAGCTCCATGCGGCATGGGGCTCCCTCTATCTGTACCTCTATATAAATTTTCTCTGTGCTGGGATGGGGCAACTGGAATACCTGGTAGTCCGTGATCTCCGTCGAGTTGCCTTGGTGCATGGTGCCGTGTGACCTGGGGCTCCTGGGTCGGTCATCTGATGCTTGTCGACGGGTGAGTCGAGCCCGACACACCCGGGTGATGTGTCCCAATTTTCTGCACTGCCTGCACTCTGCGTTGCGGAAACGACAGGTCCTCCTCTCGTGGTTCTCCCCGCAGCTTGCACAGTTCCCTCCTTCTCGTCGAGGCTGCTGTGGTGTGTGTGCTGCTTGAGTGCGCCGCTGTACTCGGTGTACTTCCTCCCTGTCAGATTCGGATTCGTCGGTGAGGTCTTCGTGGTAGACCCTCGGTTGGGATGGCGGGGCCGGTCGTGCCTCTTGCGTTGACCTCTCGGCGGCTTCGGTTGCCAGGGCTTCCTCCAGAGCAATCTGGAACGTGAGGTCTTTTTTGGCGTAGAGGCGTCGTTGCAACATCTCGTCCCTCAGGCCACCGACGAGGCGGTCACGAAGCATGTTCTCCAACTCTGAGAAGTTGCATAACCGGGCGGCTTGGCGGAGGGAGGTCACAAACCCAGTTATGGTTTCCCCCGGGGCTTGCCGCTTTGCGTAGAAGGCATTTCGGCAAGCTACCACCGAGGGCTGTGGTGAAAAGTGCTCCTTCAGCCGTTCCATTATTGTTTTGTAAGAGACGGTAGCGACATCTCTAGGTGCAAGGAGAGCCCGGGCGATTTCAAACGTCTCCTCTCCACAGACGCTGAAGAATGTCGCCCTCTTCATGGCATCGTTGGTGACTTCTTTCGCTTGCAGGAGGAAGTTGAAACGGGCGGCGTACCCTTCCCAGTCTCCTGATGCTGGTTTGAATGGTGAGAAGCTGCTGTCGGTTGCCATTCTGGGTTCCTTGGGTCCTGGAGCTGAAGCCTGGATGCACGGTGCGATGCAGCGGTGCAGCAGGTGGCGGTGCTGCGGTGCAGTGCGTGGTGGCAGTCAGCTCAGCAGGATCCCACCTTCGTCGCCAGTGAAATATACTCGGAGTCGAGAGTGAATTTCATGCTCTTTATTCAGCTCATATTCATCAAGGAGAAGAAGAGAAGACGAATGGCTCTTTTCCCAAAACCATCTGCTTATATACATTATTTACACAATGGGCCTTGCGTGATTGGCTACTTCAGGGCTACACCTGTGGGCCAATTATATTGTGGATTGACTTCTGCCTGCAGCCTGATTGGCCGCTCCTACAGGCCAATCAGGTAGCAGATTCACTTCTGCCAGCCGCCTGATTGGCTGCTCCAGCAGGCCAATCAGGTTGCGGATTCACTTCCACCTGGAGTTGGATTGGGTAGCTCCCACTGATTCTGAATCCTATTGTTCTAGGATTCAGCTCAGTACATAACACCAACCCAAATAGGCAGATCCCAGAGATGAAACTGTTTCTTCTCTGCCTCCTTATTTTCTTTTTGGACAAATACAGTCAAAGAGTTAAAGGTTCATCCATTCCTACTCAACCCACAGGGCAAAAATATGCCTATTGAAGAAGTTATCTCCTTCTCCAGGAGCAGTTCACCTTGTTCCCATGCTTGAAAGCACTATATAAATGTTAAGCACTGGTATTATTATGGGGTGGTTTTTGCTGTTTGCATTGACTTGAACAGAAGAAGAAGAGCTGGCTCATTCATTCATTCATCTTCTTCCCCTCTGTTCCCCTCACTCTCTGACAATGGTTTCTTTTTGCACCACTGGTGTTATGTCACAAAGGGTTTTTGTGTCAGTGTGTATATTGTGAGGAAGAAGAAGGTTCCTAATAAACAACTCTATACAAGTGGCGGCAAAGCCACAACAGTAGAAGCATTGATCAGCATGGAAATATCCCACAATCATATGCATGTCTACTCAAAAATAAATCCCACTACATTCAAAGTGACTTATCCTTTAAAGCATTTAAAGGATTGCAGCCTCAGCTGTGTTCCTTTGATTTTGTCATTTGACTGCCATGATGGCTTTCTTACCAGGGGTAATTGGAAGACTGGTACTGCAAGTATAAACCCAGCTTCGTAAAAAGAAAAGAAAATTAATACTCAAATGGTAGCACCTGGGATCACAGGTGGTTTCCTGCAAGTTGGTATGTTTATGTAGTCTTCCAAAAACCAAAGAACTCTTTAGTGCAACATGGCATACAAACAGTATTTCCACTGGCTTCATGTTCAAATCAACAAAAAACAAAGACACCGTCACAAAACAGGGGAAAACTTTTAAGAAACTAATATTCAAATTATATCTAGCTTTCATAAAGTTGGAAGACTGCTTTTCCCAGTGCGTTTCCGAGCTCAATTCAAAGTGATGATGCTGACCTTTAAAGCCCTAAATGGCCCTGGCCCAGATGATGCTGACCTTTAAAGCCCTAAAGAGCCCCCATCATTCAGCCCGGATGCTGAGGTCCTCCTCTGAGGGTCTTCTGCTGGTTCCCTCACTGCGCGAAGCGATGTTACAGGGAACCAGGCACAGGGCCTTCTCGGTAGTGGCGCCCACCCTGTGGAACGCCCTCCCATCAGATGTCAAGGAAATAAACAACTATCTGACTTTTAGAAAACATCTGAAGGCAGTCCTGTTTAGGGAAGTTTTTAAGGTTTGATGTATTATCGTGTTTTTACTATTCTGCTGGGAGCCACCTAGAGTGGCTGGGGAAACCCAGCCAGATGGGCGGGCTATAAATAATAAAAAAATATTACCATTATTATTTCCTCAAAGCAGACATATTCAGCTCCCTTCTGCTATTTCAGCCAGTCTCCAAATTTCCACTAGCAAGTGGCAGCATGGGGATGTCACAGTAAACCATGGAGATGGCTTACCATGAACATGCAGAAGCCTCCTGCTTTGATGCTCTCCTAGCAAGAACAACAAACCACAGTCCCTGCCTTAGTATCAATCCGGAGATCATGGCTTGTTTTCCTCTGCACAAATGAGCAACGTGTAGCCAGTGTTTGGCTTACCAGTCATGGTTGGTTTGAAGGAAACAAACCACAATTCCAAGTTCAAATGTAATAGGAATATAGCAAGCTGCCTTGTTCATGAGTCGGACCCCTGCATTGTCTACATCAGGTGTGTGCTACTGAGCTAGAACTCCCATCATCCTCGGCCACTGGCCATGCTTTCTGGGGCTGATGGGAGTTGTAGTTCAGCAATACCTGCTGGGCCAAAGGTTCCCCACACCTGGTCCCCATTGCCTGGCTTTCCAGGGTTTCAAACAGTTATCTTCTCTCTTCTAGCCCTACCTAGAGATGGAACCAGCCTTCTGCATGCACAGCAGATGCTATATCACTGAGCTATGGGTCTTTTCCCAGGGGCTTGTGGTTTGTTGTTTCCCCTCTCTCTGGGGCACTAGGAAAGAAGCAGAGCAGGAGGCTTCCCCACATTCAGGATAAACTGCTAATTATGGGCTTTCCTGTGACATGTGAACTGGTACATTGTTGCAATGAAGGAACAAGAGAATCACACAATTGCCTTTGTGCTTTCTTGCTGCAGTTCGTAAATTCCAGATTAGAAAGAACACGGCAAATTAAACCATAGGATCCAAATCTCCAAGCAAATCCAAATGTGGGCTGAAGTGGAGAGAATGATCTGTACACACACACACACCAATTTTCTCCTTTGAACAGTTTCACCAGATATGCAAAAGGTCAGCTTTGGTTCATACTCATTTTCAATTTCCACTTCTATAAATCTTACTCAGAAAAGATAAGGTCTCTGATACCGTATCTAGAAGGGAATTTTATAAAATATTCAAATATAGGGATAAAATCTCCCCCTCTCTCTTTGACACACACACAGTATTTTCAAATGCACTAATTTCCTGGAACCACCAACAGTATTAAAACTACTTTTCAAGCAGGAACAAGTGTACACAGCCTAATCATTAAATTGCCAGTGTAGAGGAACAATTGTAGCTCAGTTAAACTCTAAACAATTGGAGACTGAACTGTTTTATTTTGAAAGAGGTGATCTTATCCCAGTGTCTTTTTCACACACACACACAAAAAAAATTGGGGTAAACATTTTACTAAATATATTAGATTGAAAACACAATTATTCTATGAAGAATTGCTGTGCCAAATATAGAGGCTTAATTAAACAATTCAAGTGGGAAACAAGAGGGTGATTCATCCTGTTTTAAGTGGAAATCTCTACATAGTGGTAATCTATTGAGCGGCTGCTCCTTGCTCCCTCCTGAAAAAGCAGTGTGTGTGCGTCTCGTTCTACCTCTTACACTGAACTGTTCCCACTCATACCATTATGTTGTTATCTTCTTTAAACGCAAGAATGTACTGCACATTCACCCACTCATTATTAGAGCAGGAAGAAAATCACCTTTCCATTCTGCATTTCCTCCCCTGCTCCATTTGGAATTGAGTTCAAATGGTAGATTTCATTCCCCCTACCCCATTTCTTTCCTTTTTTAATTCAACATTTTCCTTCCTCCTCAGATCTCTATGCATGCCGGAAAACCCCCAACTCATTTTCTTCATTGCATTTCTGTATCCCACCTTTTCTCAAAGGAGCTCAAGGTGGCCTACAAAATTCTCCCCATTCCCGTTCTATCATCACAACAACCCTGTGAGGTAAGGGTAGGTTGGGAGTGAATTGTTGGCCCAAGGTCACCCAGTGAGCTTCAAGACTGAGTGGGGGATTTGAACAGTCCGACACTCTAACCACTAGACTCTAACCATTCTAACCACTGGCTGCGTTCATGGGAACAAAGGAAGGTACCTTAAGCCAAGTCAGACTATACTAAACCAGGATTTCCCAAACTCGAGTCTCCAGCTGTTTTTGCACTACAACTCCCATCATCCCTAGCTAGCAGGACCAGTGGTCAAGGATGATGAGAACTGTAGTCCAAAAACAGCTGGAGATCCAAGTTTGGGAAACCCCAGCGCAGACAACCTCCAGCCTTCCAGATGTTACTGAACCCTGGCCCTTGGCTATACCAGACGGGGCTTCTCAGAGCTGCAGCTGTGCAACATCTGGAGAGCTAAATGTTTCCCACCCTGGTCTAAAGTGAGAACAAGAGCAGGGGAGAAAAGGGTTAAATTCCCCTCTATGCCTGCAGTAATCCAACTCACACAAACACAATTTGATGCTTCACCTTTTTTTTTTATTGCACCTTAGATGCAAAGATGTGTTTAAAATCATCTATACTTTTGGTGCTCAGTCACGTGCAAAACTGCAGCATTTATAATTGCCGTCTTTTTAGTTCTGGTATGGCTTCTCAGCCATTACAAGCCGCCCCAAAGGCACAAATTCAATACGTACAACAATAAACTCTTAATCTCAAGGTCGTGGGATCGAGGCCCACATTGGGCAAAATATTCTCGCATCGCAGGGGGTTGGACTAGATGACCCTCGTAGTCCCTTCCGACTCTACAATTCTATGATTCTAGGCACCGAGATCTAAAAAGGTGCCAAGCACTAGTCAAAAGAACAGGAGAGCGGGGTGGGCATTAACTTCCATCATGTAAGTGATTCGCCAGGAGAAACATTCTCACAGAGGGCAGAAGAGCAACAGCCAAAACAAAACAAAAACTTGGCAACCCTACAGTTAACTGCCATATCTATTTCCAGCATAGGAGTTCTTTTGTTTATGGGAAGAGGCTCCCTACCTTCAGCAGCAGCAGGAATTCAACAGGCAAAGCTCTCCCTAGTATGGACATGAAGGGGAGAACATCACCTGTTGGATTTCTGCTCATCAACACAGCTGTTTAAAGACAAAGAAGCAGTAACAGAAAAGAAGTTGGCATCCCCTCACATGCACAAGCCTTTGGTCATTCATAGAATCATAGAGTTAGAAGAGACCACAAGGGCCATCCAGTCCAACCCCCTGCCAAGCAGGAAACACCATCAAAGCATTCCTGACAGATGGCTGTCAAGCCTCCGCTTAAAGACCTCCAAAGAAGGAGACTCCACCACACTCCTTGGCAGCAAATTCCACTGTCGAACAGCTCTTACTGTCAGGAAGTTCTTCCTAATGTTTAGGTGGAATCTTTTTCTTGTAGCTTGAATCCATTGCTTCCCGCGCAGGAAGATTAGGAATGTGCCCTCATTAAGTGTCAGCCCACTGGTCCATTGAGCTCAGTCTTGTCTACACTGACTGGCAGCAGCTCTCCACAGTTTCAGGTAGATAAATCTTTCCCAGCCCTAGCTGGAGGAGCTGAGGATTGAACCCGGGACTTTCTGCATGCAAGACAGATATCCTACCACTGAGCTACGGCTCCTGAACCTTTCATACCGTACACATGCTGGAGAGAGCATTCCAGCAGGTGTTGCTTGCATGACAAGGTGAAAGCCTTGTACTCTTCTTCACAACTACAACAGCTGCAGGATCCTTGTCCTCGTTTGCCCTCTGGCAGCGATGACATCACAGGTTTGGAGCTCTTTTTTCCACAGTCTGCGCTAGATGCAGAGCAAGGGCACTGCAATTGCTAGGTGCACCCAAGACGGCCATGTTTTTATTGGCCCTGTTCCCATGCCTTTAACAGCACCCTGATGCACCCACGCGTAAAGTTTTTCTTGGCATGGAGATCTGCAGCGATGGGTTGGGAGCTCACATATTAATCGCATGTGTGCCTCAGGTTGCTGTTTGTAAAAGGGCAGGAGTTGTTGGAGAATTCTGCAGTAGGGAAGGGAAACTACCAATGTCACCAAGGGTCTGGAAACTAGACCTTATGAGGAAAGGTCAAAGGAGCTGGGTATGCTTAGCCTGGAAAAGAGGAGACTGAGAGGATATGGTAACGGTAAAGGTAAAGGGACCCCTGACCATTAGGTCCAGTCGTGACCGACTCTGGGGTTGCGCGCTCATCTCACATTATTGGCCAAGGGAGCCGGCGTATAGCTTCCAGGTCATGTGGCCAGCATGACAAAGCCGCTTCTGGCAAACCAGAGCAGCACATGGAAATGCCGTTTACCTTCCCGCCGTAGCGGTTCCTATTTATCTACTTGCATTTTGGCGTGCTTTCGAACTGCTAGGTTGGCAGGAGCTGGGACCAAGCAACGGGCGTTCACCCCGTCACAGGGATTCGAACCGCTGACCTTCTGATCAGCAAGCCCTAGGCTCAGTGGTTTAACCCACAGCGCCACCTGGGTCCCATATCCTGAGAGGATATGGTAGCCACCTTCAAATCTCTCAAGGGCTGTCACATGGAAGAGGGAAAAGGCTTGTTTTCTCCTGCTCCGGAGGGTAGGACTCAAACCAATGGCTTCAAGAAAGGAGATTCCTAGTAAACATCAGAAACCTTGGAGGTTTCTAAGCAGAGCTTGGGTGGTCATTCGTCAGGGATGCTTTAGCTGAGATTCCTGCATTGCAGGGGGTTGGACTAGATGACCCTTGAGGTGCCTTTCAACTCTACAATTCTATGATTCCGTCATACAAAATGTCACAGGTTTTCAGCAGGAAGTTATGGGACAGGCACCTTTTGAAAAATGAAGCGGCGTGACCGCCCCAAACTTTTTACAATATTGAAAGTGGGATTGCATTTGACTGCACGAATAGCATCACAGAAACAAATCATCATGAATTAGTATCGGGGGGGGGGGTGTCTGGAGGGGACGACGACACATCAGTCAGAATTTTTTCATTAGTGCCAGGCAGTCTATTTTAGTAGCTCATGCAAAGTTGTCCAATCTTAGGGAAAATAATAATAGGGAATCTAGCCCACAGCATGCAAAAAGCTGGCTCTTGAAACCCACCAGCAACATTTATGCCAGAAGAGAGAACATCTTTAGGCCTTCAGCTCCCACAACATATTGTATAGCTCAACTCCATCGTAGGAATAATTCCTCTAATTGCCAGAATCCACAAATCTGCACCATAACCCCTTCCTTTTTCTACATGGTAAGCTTCATACAGGCCAAGTAATATTAGATCCAAGTTATGTATATTTTTTGCTCACTGTTTATCTGTCCTCTTGCTGACTTGCCCAAGGCACCCCTTGGAGAATGACTGGGAGCCTCGCAATGCATTTGCAGTCCTTGTCAGACTCTGTTCTGGGGAAGCGAGGATCACGCTGCAGGCCAGGCAAGTGCGTGTCAAAGAATCTGAATAAACAGTCCCAGAGAGTGCCTCTTCCAGGGCAGAAGAATTTTGGATAGTTTATACAGCCCAATCAATCAAATAGTACTTTTGTTTTATCTCAGAGCACACGGCTTCAGGCTTCAGGTAAGGGCTTGCGTATTTTAACCCTGTATCACAAACAAACTCCCTGTGCATAGAGTGGGGTGGGAGGAAATAGCACGACAAAAAAAAAAAAATGAGAATACGGGCTCTGTTTACAGTTCAACATTATATTATGGGAAATGAAGTGAGAACAAGTTTTCTGCAACCTATGCCTGTGGCCAGTCCGAGGCTATTTTACTTCACTCCTTGTATATGAGGCTCAGACAAACTCTTCACTTAAAACGCAAGCCAACCTAACTAGCTGGAATATGAGTAACTTCCAAATAATTAGTCCCGGCATCTCCAGGTATGGTTGGGAGAGACACCTGTCTGAATTCCTGGAGTGCTGTTACTAGTTGTTGTATACCAGTGTTTCACAAACTTGGGTCTCCAGCTGTTTTTGGACTATAACTCCCACCATTTCTAGCTAGCAAGACCAGCGGTCAAGGATGAAGGGAATTGTACAGTACACTGAAAACAGCTAGAGACTCAAGTTTGGGAAGCCCTGGTATAGACATTGCTGAGCTAGGTGGAGCAATGGTCCAACTCGGACTAAGGCAATTTCCCACGTTCCAATGTGCTGTGTCCCAAGACTTTTTCACATTAGTTGATAAACGCTTACCAGCTGTAGAAAATAGTACATAAAATTGGTTTGGATAATAGAGAGTAATGAATCCAGAGCCTTGAATTTACAGAGTCACAGGTATGTCCCTGTTTTTATTTTGGTATGAGCTTTCATTTGCATGCACACTTCGTCAGATACACTGAAACAGAATCTACCAGACCCTTATGTATATTCAGAGGGTGGGGGGAATGGGGGGGAATGGATGATGGGCTGATGGGAGTGGTAAACCTGTAGATGGCTGTTAACGACTGCTGATGACTGCAATTGGGGAAAAAGCAAGGGCTGAGGCGCTAAAGAAAGCTTGATCATGCATAACGAGATAAGAATCCAATGTCTTTGTTCATCCCAGGTGGCTCCATGGTTTTAAGCTTGGTAATGAGTTCCAATTCAGAATGAGAATCCAATTGGAACTCATTACCAAGCTTAAAACCATGGAGCCACCTGGGATGAACAAAGACATTGGATTCTTATCTCGTTATGCATGATCAAGCTTTCTTTAGCGCCCCAGCCCTTGCTTTTTCCCCGCAGGACCAATTGCAGTCATCAGCAGTCGTTAACAGCCATCTACAGGTTTACCACTCCCATCAGCCCATCACCCATTCCCCACCCCACCCCCACCCTCTGAATATACATAAGGATCTGGCGGATTCTGTTTCAGTGTATCTGACGAAGTGTGCATGCACACGAAAGCTCATACCAATATAAAAACTTAGTTGGTCTTTAAGGTGCTACTGAATGAATTTTTTTTATTTTGCTCCGACTCAGACCAACACGGCTACCTACCTGTAACTAGGTATGTCCCTGTGTTAAGGGAGAGTTGGCTGAATCACACCCTGCTTCAGTTCAGCTTCAGCTGCACAGACTCCAAGGGTTTTTATCTTCCCATGGACACAAGGACTTCCATTCCTCCTTCTCTCCCTGTGTGCTGCTGAAATTTTCTCCAGAAGGTTGGGGAGAACCCCCAGAAAAGGATTTGGGGGCAAATGGGAGAGAGGAGAGGGAGGGTATAGCTCAATTGGTAGAGCATAAGTTTTGTTGTGCCTACAGAAGTTCTCGTACAAATGAGAAGACTTCACTTGGATAACACCCCACATGAACCTGGGTACCGCCACTCTCCCACAGACAGCCAAATTAGTGATGAAGCTGCGAATAGCCCTTGGATATGATGCTATACCAAGCTGATCGCCGAAGAATTGATGCTTTTGAATTATGGTGCTGGAGGAGACTCTTGAGAGTCCCATGGACTGCAAGAAGATCAAACCTATCCATTCTGAAGGAAATCAGCCCTGAGTGCTCCCTGGAAGGACAGATCGTGAAGCTGAGGCTACAATACTTTGGCCACCTCATGAGAAGAGAAGAATCCTTGGAAAAGACCCTGATGTTGGGAAAGATTGAGGGCACAAGAAGAAGGGGACAACAGGGGACGAGATGGCTGGACAGTGTTCTCGAAGCTACGAACATGAGTTTGACCAAACTGCGGGAGGCAGTGCAAGACAGGAGTGCCTGGCGTGCTCTGGTCCATGGGGTCACGAAGAGTCGGACACGACTAAACGACTAAACAACAACAATGATGCTATACCATATCCATATTACCAAAATAATGTATTTGCTAATAACTTAGTCCTTAACAGCCGCAGTTTCCCAGCGTTTTGAAGCGTGGGCGAACATGCAAAACACCCTTAGTGCGTGTTTTTGGCTAATTGAATGGATTTTCCTTCTTATGATGGGACAACACACAAAAGTGGATTTTTACATGGTAAGCGGAAACCTGGTTCATTGATTCACACCTAAGCAGGTTAAAAAAATGGGGATTTTGCTAAGTTATAACTAAGACGGCGAGGGGGAGATCAATTTCCTCCAAGCTGCTTTTCCTCTGAGCTGAAGGACGAAGAAAGAATTTGTAACCATTATGAGTCCGGGATCCTTATCCATAAAGAGCTATTATCGGTAGAACACAAGGTTTTCACCAGATAACTCCTGTTCGGTTTCCTCGCTCTCCAGGACGATGTGTACTGCAGCATGCCCAAACACTGACATTATTATGCAGCACATTTTCTTGCCAAGCCAGTAACATGCAGCATGACAACATCAGGACAGAAGGAACTCAACACAGTCCTGACATTTTTCACCATTTTACCATCAATTTCTGCCTTATGATTCCTGGACATTTACTTCGGATGAAGACAGATCTAACACCCATGAGAGCCGTGAAGCAAGTTTGGACATTCTCTCTGCTTTTTAATTCACAGGTGTCTCTCCTCCTCCTCCAGAAAACCAGTTATGAACCAACTGTGCACAGCCTTGGCTTCCCAGGGCAGATTTGTGCAAGGGGTCCAGACTCAATGATATCCCAGCAACATCTTTTGGTTCATGCAGGGATATATCATTGAAGAACAAACGTGTCCATGTTCAACTCTGAGCCAGAAGTTGGCACCATGGCTTCGTTTAGTCTGGGGTGCTCTTGGCTGTTTGGTATACCCATTGCGAAAAGTGCATTAATTGTCTTGTGTCTTAATGCTAAAAAGGTAAAGGGACCCCTGACCATCAGGTCCAGTCGTGACCGACTCTGGGGTTGCACGCTCATCTCGCATTATTGGCCGAGGGAGCCGGAGTACAGCTTCCAGGTCATGTGGCCAGCATGACAAAGCCGCTTCTGGCAAACCAGAGCAGCACATGGAAACGCCGTTTACCTTCCCGCTGTAGCGGTTCCTATTTATCTACTTGCATTTTGACGTGCTTTCGAACTGCTAGGTTGGCAGGAGCTGGGACCAAGCAACGGGAGCTCACCCCGTCACAGGGATTCGAACCGCCGACCTTCTGATCAGCAAGCCCTAGGCTCAGTGGTTTAACCACAGCACCACCTGGGTCCCTTGTCTTAATGCTACATCTGCTTTAATCTGCTTTAACATCCTGCTTTAACATCCTAAGCACCAGAAAGCAGAAAGAAACAATCTCTGCACAGAAACCTCAAGGCCACCAGATTTACAACAAACGATGTTTGAGGGTTAGGCCTGCTTAGAAATTCACAAAACAGATTTGACAAGATCGATCCAGATTGGAAAGAAGACTGAGAGCAGCTCAGTTGCTGCCAACAATAATTTCAGATGACGTGAACACCATGCAAAGGATGGGTTTGAACCTATATATATATCAGGCCCGTACAATATGTCTTCCAGCCTATCAGTCACAAAATGTCATACAACCAGGAATCTCTGAACTTCCTGGTTTTGCTGTAGGCTCAGGGCTGCAGAAATCAACGGGCTGTCAATCAACCACAAGGCAGGCCACTATAAATGGTTGTGGTGGATCGCTTATTGTACAAGCCTCATCTACATCCAAGGGCTCTGTGGATCAAATCTTACAGAACACAACTAATTAATTAAAGTAGAGTCAAAGGATATATTCCAGTGGGCAAGCTAAACTGAGCCATACTCTATGAAGCTGAAAACAAGCACCAGGCACACATTCTCTCTTTTCTCACCGCACATCAAATACAGGAATTCAATCCCGATCTTTTAGTCGTATTATTGCTGCTAATGTTTCATAGAATCATAGAGTTGTAAGAGACCACAAGGGCCATCCAGTCCAACCCCCTGCCCCCCTGTTTAGATTACTGTTGCTTTTATACTTGTTAAGTCGCTTTGCACATCTCCTTTGTAGACGGTGAGAGCAGATTCTATAGCTATAGCTATGAATAGTTCCCCAAAATTAATCCTAGTCCTGATCAGCAAGCCCTAGGCCCTGTGTTTTAACCCACAGAGCCACCTGGGATCCCGGTAGTGATAAAGTAGAATATCAAATCCTAACTCTTCTTGTCTCTAAGGTGCTACTGGAAGGAAAATTTTTCCCTTCTCTTCTTTTTCTCTTCCCTGTTCTTGCTTCCGTTTGTACTCTCACTCAGAAGTGTATTATTGCTGCACTGGCTCCCGGTGGAGTACAGGATCAGATTTAAGGTGCTGGTTTTGACCTTTAAAGCCCTATGCGGCTTGGGACCCTCGTACCTACGGGACCGCCTCTCCTGGTATGCCCCGCGGAGGACCTTAAGGTCCACAAACAACAATATTCTAGAGATCCCGAGCCATAAGGTGGCTAGATTGGCCTCTACTAGGGCCAGGGCCTTTTCAGTATTGGCCCCAACTTGGTGGAACGCTCTTTCACAGGAGACCAGGGCCCTGCGGGATTTGTCATCTTTCCGCAGGGCATGCAAGAGAGAGCTGTTCCGCCTGGCCTTTGGACTTAGTCTGACCCCTGTGTTTTCCTCCCTCATGGCTTGGATTTATGGACTACTTTAAATCAGGCTGCATTTTAAATTTTAATACTGTATTTTAATCTGTATTTTAATCAATTGCTTTTTATGTTTTATTGTAATTTTATTGGCGTGAGCCGCCCTGAGCCCGGTTTTGACTGGGGAGGGCGGGGTATAAATAAAATTATTGTTGTTGTTGTTGTTGTTGTTGTTGTTGTTATTGTTATTATTATAGGAGCTGCTTCCCCCCGCCCCATCATTAATTCCCATGCCACTGGGGAGTGTGTGTGAATACTCCAGCAACATTAGGGTCCGGCAATGACATGGGTCTTTCTCATCTGATCAGCACACCACCAGGAAACAAAAGACAACCATGTGCTTAGCCCTTCTCTGCTTAGTGGGTGTAATTTTAAAGACTCGTTTGAGAGTAGCATCCTGCAAAGGTTAGCTTTACACAGCTTTGCATGGAAAACATCAGAAATCACAAAAAGGAGGCTTGTGGAAAGGAATTCTGTTCCCTGAGTAAGCAACTCTTAAGCCTGAAGCACTTTCTAGTTTGGATTCCAAGCACAACACGCCACACACCCCAGCATAAGAGAATGTAAAGGTAAAGGGCCCCCTGACCATTAGGTCCAGTCATGACCGACTCTGGGGTTGCGCGCTCATCTCGCGTTATTGGCCGAGGGAGCCGGCGTATAGCTTCCAGGTCATGTGGCCAGCATGACAAAGCCGCTTCTGGCAAACCAGAGCAGCACATGGAAACACCGTTTTCCTTCCCGCTGTAGCGGTCCCTATTTATCTACTTGCACTTTGATGTGCTTTCGAACTGCTAGGTGGGCAGGAGCTGGGACTGAGCTACGGGAGCTCACCCCGTCACAGGGATTCGAACCGCCGACCTTCTGATCAGCAAGCCCTAGGCTCAGTGGTTTAACCACAGCGCCACCTGGGTCCCATAAGAGAATGTAGCACAAGCTTTATTTGGCTTTATCAGAAGCTCCATCAGCTAATACCAGAAACCTGGACTGAGGCTTCCAAGAGCTTACAGGAAGTCGCAAGGAAGTGCTAAACAAGGTGTGGTGTCCATCAACAATTCCCATAATATCAAATGCTCTTGCATTAACAGATTGTGTTCTGCTGCATTCATGCAAATCCCCACCAAATTCTGACATAGGCTTCAAGAGATCTTTAAAAAAATGCATAGTAAAACATACACACACACACACACACACACACACACACACACACACACACACATCATTGGGTCTTAGCATGGAATATTACAGAAGAATTAACTGCTATAGCTGAACCCAGCAAGAGTGAATCTCCCGATACAAAAGACATCCTGATACCCAGCTTCCTTCCATTGTATTTCAGGGAAATAAAACATCCATACTGAGCAGCCATTTGGCAACATAGGATATTTTAAACAATTACTCCAAGCTTTGAAAAGTTGTGCTGCCCTAGCGTTAGGCATGGAAAAATAAATGATCTACACATGTACAAAGGCAAACGGAGGTGGTAGCAAGGAAGAGCCTTAAATAGAGACTCCTCTGATGGAATCAGGATCAATATGGGTTTTCCTCCCCACCCCACCCCCATGCAGTTTTAGATGTGAAACTCTCCAGATGGCACTTATTTCCACGTCAAAGAGAAATGCAGGAGAACAAACAATACTATTATCATTTCATAACTTGAAAATGTTATCCTCTTGTGAATGCTCTCGTCTTCCTCAAAGTCTCTGCTTCTGAAAACTATACTCTGCAGTTTGTGCTCATGCGAACCATTATCGTGCCAGTGGAAATAAATAGGCTTTTTTCATGGTTTCAGATTAGCGAGAAACGAGAGACGTTATGGGCCAAGGCTTTATGCTGCATATACAATCCAATCTCCAAGCAGAATTTAGTGCCTTTCCATAAACGAGGAATTTCAAGGATACGGTGGGGAACGTTTTTATCCTATTCATGAGATTATTAACAGTTGTATATCTTAAAGAGTTGCTGGTGTTGTACTTCTCGCAAGGATTGGTTGATTTGAAATGATATACTGATTGGACCTTGTATTTAACCTTGTAAGTAACTGTTGCATTTCATCAATCTTTGAGAATTGTGAGCTTCAGTAGTCTTTTTAAGCTTTTACACATGAACCTTAGTTGAGTAATTTAAACATTTCTGTACAATGTTTTAAAGAAATGTATATTTATGGTGCATCATATAAATTTATACAATTTTATTACTTAAGAAAGAATCCGCCCCCTGAGGAAACCATTCCTGTGAAACGGGGAAGAAGCTAGCCGCCCGTCGGAAGAGATAAGAACGCATGGGAAGAGATAAGAACGCATGATACATCGTAGCACTTTATTATCGGACTTGATTATCGGATTTGATTATTGCACTTTATACTGGACTTTTAGGGACCCAGGTGGCACTGTGGTTAAACCACTGAGCCTAGGGCTTGCTGATCAGAAGGTCGGCGGTTCGAATCCCTGTGACGGGGTGAGCTCCCGTTGCTCGGTCCCAGCTCCTGCCAACCTAGCAGTTCGAAAGCACGTCAAAATGCAAGTAGATAAATAGGAACCGCTACAGCGGGAAGGTAAACAGCGTTTCCATGTGCTGCTCTGGTTTGCCAGAAGCGTCTTTGTCATGCTGGCCACATGACCTGGAAGCTATACGCCGGCTCCCTCGGCCAATAATGTGAGATGAGCGCGCAACCCCAGAGTCGGTCACGACTGGACCTAATGGTCAGGGGTCCCTTTACCTTTTACTGGACTTTTAAGACTTCGAGCATGAGATTTTGCACACATTTTTGAATCTCTTTGTATATGTGAAGGTTGTTGGTGCATATACATTTAAATATTTGCACTTCACGGTTGTTTACCCTTTCATTGTTTTGCATATACAACCCGGCAGCAATACCCTACTCAGCTGGTTTTCAACATAAAGCCCTTAAAGGATGGAGGGCTTGTGGCCCTTAAGATGTTGGTGGGAGTTGCCCAGTGCTTTTTTTCTTAAAAAAATGTTTAGGGGTACTCTAAGAAAAGGGGGAATTCAAGAAAATAAATACTGTACAGTAAATGGACAAACGTACAAAGATTCACAAAATGTCTAGGGGTTTGCGAACCCCTGCGTACCCCCAGGAAAAAAGCACTGGAGTTGCCCATCCGCCCTGGTCAGCATGGCCAATGCCCAGGGACCAAGGAACGGGTTCTCCAGCTGTCCCTTAATGACTTGGGACCAGGTGAAAATGAGGGGTTATCTGTCTCCACACTTGCATGCCTGTACATTAAGATCTGCACCAGAAGCCTTCCTTTAAGTTCAACCACCATCTGGGATATGGCCGGCGGCTGCAGGGCTAAAGGTTTCTTCCATGGCAGTGGTTGTAGACCGCTCTCATAACCACATAAGAACATAAGAAAACCCTGCTAGATCAGGACAATGGAGTATCAGCATCCTGTTCTCACAGTGGCCAACCAGATGCCTGTGTGGAATTCCCAAGCAGGACCCAAGCACAAGAGCACTCTCTCCTCCTGTGGCCTCTAGCAACTGGTACTGTTTTCGGAACCATTGCTGCCTCCAACATGGGCAGCAGAGCATGGCCTTTGATGGCCCTCTCCTCCTTGAATCTGTCCAATCCTCTTTTGAAACCACCTAGGTTGGTGGCCATCTCATTGTCTCCTGTGGGAACAAGTTCCACTCCCTAGAGAGGACTGCCAAGCACCTACTTAGCTCTGCCAGTTTTGGGTGAATACATTCTCTCTCTCTCTCTCTCTCTCTCTCTCTCTCTCTCTCTCTCTCTCTCTCTCTCTCTCTCTCTCTCTGACCTTTTGATTCAATTTTACCTGATGGTTTTAGTTCACTTTGATCACGACTCGGTCACGGAGAGGACGAAAGCCCACAGGAGAGGGAGACAGGAATTAGGATTACGACATGTTTCATCAAAGAAAAGCCATTGTTAACTTTTGTTAAAGATTGGAAACCTCCAAAGATTGGTAACCTCGTTTTTGCGTGAAAAACGACATCCAGATTTGATGGTTGAAGATAATGTTTGTTTCTAGAAAGTGGCTTTGTTATGGTGGATTGGACAAAGTGAATATTGTTTTTATATAGCGGACAGATGAAGAATCGGAAGTTATTTACTTTCTGAATCTTATTATCATTCTCTTTTAACCTCTATTGTATTCTTTTTTTATTTCTTCCGCTTTCCTTCCCTATTTCTGAATCTTACTATTATTCTCTTTTAACCTCTATTCTATTTTTTTTTATTTCCTTCATTTTCCTTCCCTATTTCCCCCCCCCCCCCAATTTTCTGTTTTTTATTGTATCTATAAACCTTAATTTTAAAAAATGTAAGAAATTTGGATGAGGAGCAGAGGAAGTTTGGGGTGGAGGTGCTCACTATGCGATGAAATGATGGGGTTCCATGTTTAATTGCACACATTACTGGGAACCACATACTATGCAGCAACTTCCCCAGCACCATTCTTAAGAGATCTTTTAAAAATAAAATAAAAACCTTACTGGCAAAGCAGCTGCTGAGTGCAGAGGCTGACCTTTCTGTAACATTTAAAAGGGGGTGAGCCGAAAGAAAAACCACCTTCCCAGCTCGGTCCAATGAAGAAGTGGGGTGCAGCTGCTCCAACCAATTTTGTTTGGGCGGGGGGTGTAGAAAGGTTCAATAGGTTCATTTTCAATAGGTTCTGTATTCATTTGAACGGGTTTCGAAATTTTGTAAGGCACCGTGAACGTGCTATTGAAAGGCAGGGCATGAAGCTTTATAATAACTCAAAATAAATACAATGAAAACATCCTATGCGTACTTCAATGAGAAGTCTCATTGAAATCAGTGGAACTTTATAAATATTTTGTAGTTGCACTTTGCTTTTCAGCCAGCACTGGTTCCCAGAGCAACATTCAATTAAAACCAACACAAAGGCACCATATATAGTTACGGATGATTTCGGTATACGTTGCGGGGGAGAGAAGCCTCTTCTTGCCTCTGGTAATTGGTGATGCAAGTCCGGGATCCCCTCGCAGAGTTTGGCAGAAGGAAGTGCAGGTGGATTCATCGAGTGACTAATGGAGAAGTCGACAACCCACAGCAACAGCTCATCCACTGATTTGCAGAGTTTTCTGGTTGCTTCGAAGCCAACGTGCAAAGAACAGTGAATCCGTTACATTTAAAAAAATTGGGAGGGGAATACTCTGCAATTTCATGACATAGCTTGCATTTTCCTTTAAGTGGTTTGCTTTTCCAGCTGGTACAGATTGCTTCTTCGCATCGCAATAAACCATGGTTTACTGTGACATGCACGAGCGGCAACGAGCCTTGGGTTTGCGAATCCAGCTCCTCCCTCATGGCTGAGAGGAAGACTCTAGAAATGCTACTTCCAATGTACTGTGGAAGACACAAAAAGATATCGGGCAGCAGATCAGAAAAAAACAAAGTGTTTCAAAGGGAGAAAGAAGTTGTGCTACAGCTAATTTTGAGCTCCACCCTGAAGAAACACTGGTACAACTTTTCATCACACTGTAGAAATCTGGTGTCATGGGTTTTTGAAGATGCTCAAACTCAGGATGAAAGGGAGAAACGTGCTAAGAGGAAGGCCCGTTTGGCAAACCCTCGCCATGATCAGTTCCTGTCTGGAAACCTATGCCCCCACTGTGGAATCAGAATTGGCCTCCACAGTCACTTACGGACTCGCTGTTAAGACCGTGTTCATAGAAGACAATCTTACTTGGCTACGAGTGATAGCCAAAGAAGAAGACTCCCAAGTCACATTCAGGTTTATTGTTCAAGCCAGTGGCTTAGCCCACACACAAATGCACGCCAATTCACAAGAGAAAACAGCAGTTCAAGGGAAAGCAAATCTGATTACCATGGCAACATTAACCACCTTAAACCAGGGAATGTCTTAAAATGCGGGGGGTGGAATTGAACTAAAAAGCACCAGTATGGTGACGGTGAGCTTGCCAGAGACACCCTGTTGACCCCTGTTGAAAGCAGGATATTGGATTAGATATGGGATTAGATTTCAGTCTGAGGACCACACTCCCTTGGGCAATCTTCTGCGGGGGCGCAGCTTAAGAAATCTGGAGGGCCCAGCCAAGTGGAGATGTCAGTTGCCAGCCTGGCACCCAGAAATCTCCACGTGGTCACAACTGGACTCACACCAGTAGCAAGACATGCCTGGCGCCTGGGGAATTTCTAACACTGACATGGGCTTTGGAAGCCGGGCGGGTGAACCGTGTGTTGTTGGAGCTCTCTTTCTACACACTTTGCCCCTTTGCGCCAGCAATGCGCAAAAGGCCTTGCTAATGCTCTCCATCCCCTCGACAACTTCTGTGCGCTGGTTTCTGCAGATCCAGCTGCCATTCAAAGCACAGAAGTGGAACATTTGATTGAAAGCCAACGATTTGCTGTTCTGAGCCACCTCTTCAATGTAGCAGCATCGGGAGGCATGTTCTGTGTTAGCTAAAACTCTCGTTTCTTTATGTACGGAACTTCCCATTAGATTGAAACACGCTGAGCCCGTTTCATTGCATGAATAGCAACTTTCTCCAATGGCACCTGCTTTAAGTTCTTTGCTTTATTCCCCTAGACGGAAACCGTACAGAGAGGCACGCAGTTTTGGAACTCATCCCTAGACAACCGTTATTTGTGATGCTCCCAGCCCTCCCCCAAGTCCCCGGCGATAACTTAAGGAGAGGAACAATGGGGATCGGCCTTTTTTCTTTGTGTCATGGTTGGGAGACCCTCAGAAGATACAGAAGATACAAAAGCCATTATTTGTCATTGGCTGCAAAGAGGTTTTGGTGGGGCCAGGTTCCTTGCCTTCTCCAGTGCTCCTTACACCGATACAACTTGCAATTGTGAGCAAACACACGCGCGCACACACCCCTCCTTCACTGGATTAGGGTCACTGTAGCCCACAACCAAAATAATCAACCCCAGTGTAGCTGCACGAATTCTTCCTGCCTACACGATTTAATTCCAAACCACATGCTACACCCTGAATAGCAGAACCACTCCTCTAGACATCCACGAGCTTCTCCGTGGAGACATTATAGCTTTTGAAAAGATTACTGCCTGCCTGTCGCAATCGTGAGAAACTGAATGCCAACAGATTCAGCTAAACTAGTGTGCAATGCTGGCTTTGCAAAAACTTGCGTAAATAAGCACATAAAAGTATGTGAGATGTCAGCATGGAGAACTAACAATGCAACTGGAAGCAATGCTTAAAATATATGTGGACTGGGAGAGGATATTGGGTATATTTACACACACACAAGGAGAGCATTCTCCCCTCCACACATGTGTGGCATCCTATCGACCCTTGGCCTTGATCTTGAGATACCTTATCACATACATTTAATTATGAGATTAAGACTTCACATCTACAACTCACTTAGACTAGGGCAATTCCTTTGACCTTAATAGAATAAAGGGGCGGGGGACTGTAGGCTAAGTCATAGCTTCTTAGAGCGGATGGCACAACTGCGAGAGATTTCTTTTCTGAACAAGAAGCTCCTGTTCTCTGTAATGCAGTCTAGATCAACAATAGTGGCACTATGATTATAGGAACGGCACGGAGTAACCTGCATATAAACACACACACATACAGAAATACCTAAGGTCCCACTGTGGAAGGACGTGTGGATCCAGAATTGGACTCCAGAGTCACTTACGGACACACTGTTAAGACCATATTCATGGAAGACAATCTTTCTTGGCTACGAGTGTTCGCCAAAGAAGAAAACTGGGGTTGTACATTGAATAATTGGTTGCCCTGATTACTCCATACTAAGAGCCAGTGGGATGCAGTGGTTACAGAGTCAGACTAGGACCTGGGAGACCAGGGTTCAGATCTCCATTCAGCCAAGAAGTTCACAAGACGAACTTGGGCCGGTCAGTGCCTCTCAGCCTAACCTCCCCAACAGGGTTGCTGTAGGGGTTAGCCGTCACATTTTGAACCAACCTGAAATTCCCTGGTAGCCTTCAAAGGGAGCCCCACGTGCAATATATTGAAGTAGTCTATCCTGGATGTCACTGGGGCATCGATAGTAGCTATCAGCCTATCTCTGCCCAGGAGGCATGGGCGCCTAAGCTGGTGAAAGGCACTTGATGCCACCAATGCCAAGGGAGACACAAAATTAAGGGCTGAACCTAACAACAAACCTGGTTGTTAGCGGAAAGCGCAATCCCATACAAATCAACAGCAAGTGTGTGGGGGCCTCCTTGCTTTCTCCACTTTTTTTTTTTTTTTTTGCCATTGGTGAGTTGGTGGTACGGCTCCAATACCATGGCGCAACAACAGAGCACACTAAGATCTCGGGTTCTAGCCCTGACATCGCCAGTGTTTCTGTTTAACAACAACAACTTATTTATACCCCGCCCATCTGGCTGGGTCTCCCCAGCCACTCCGGGCGGCTCCCAATAGAATATTAAAAACATGATAAAACACCAAACATTAAAAACTTCCCTAAATGCCTTCAAATGTCTTCTAAAAGTCAGATAGTTGTTTATTTCCTTGACATCTTATGGGAGGGTGTTCCACAGGGCGGGCGCCACCACCGAGAAGGCCCTCTGCCTGGTTCCCTGTAACTGCCAGAATTCCCTCAGAGCTGGACCTCAGTGTCAAGGCTGAACAATGAGGGTGGAGGTATACTGTATAAAGCAAAGGTCAGCAACCTAAGGCCCATGGGCCAGAAGCGGCCCGCGGAAGTCATTTGACCGGCCCACGAGCTGCCCCTGAACCGAGCCACCCACTCACACGCTGCGCTAAACCAGCACAGTGCGGCGTGGGGACTCACTTCCGCGGCACAGAAAATTGCATCTGCGCAGGCACAGAAAATCGCGGGCGGGCGAGCTCGCACGCATGATCCAGCCCACTGAGGGATCTCCGTGGGACCGATCTGGCCCAGGCAAGATAAACCTTGCTGACCCCTGGTATAAAGCATCAGTTAGCACATGATTGGGGGAAGAAATCTCAGAAGCTGCTGTGGGTGAAGCATGAAAATATTGGGCTAGATAGACAAATAAACTGATCTGATACAAGGCAGATTCCTCTGCATCTGTTGACAATCCCCCGAAGGGAAGAGGAGATGAAGCTCAGCCATCTTTTAATTAACACACAGGAGAACACAAGAATCTTTGGTTATTTCAGTTTTCGTATAAAAGCTGCCTGTATTTCGTTATTTGTTTCTACCCGCCTCCCTTTTCCGCCTCCCTGCGCTGTGACGTAATGCTAGATTCGCCCCTTGAATTCTCAGATTGGCTCCCCTGCTTTAATTCCGCCTATTCCTCGAACCTCTTGCCGTTCCATATGGGCCCAACGTCATTGTCCTGGAACATGCCTTCTCATTATCTAGTTTGCTTGAACAGTGTGGGCAGAATCCCCTGTGTGGGAGTCAGGAACGAAGAGAATACTCTGTTTCTTGCCTCGTTCGAGGAGGAGGAGGAGACAGGGGGGAGAAAGGAAAAGATCTGGTGCGAGGAGAGAGAAAGGGCTGAAATTATGATCCTGGACATTCTCAACGGATACCATATGGGCACCGTGGCTATAAATGCCTCCTATACACAGCATCAAAAGGAGTGAGAATAAAGGAGACAAGCAATCAAGCAGCAAAAAAATGCCCAGGGCCTCCAGATCTCTGTGCTGAAATGAATAAAGAGGCAGGAACAGCAAGCAGGGGAAGAAGGGAGCTGGAGGGCAGGAGAATTTGGGAACCCAACTGGGGCATGTCAAATTTGCAGCGTTTACACAGAATCGTTTTATGCTTTTTAAATAAAAAATTAAAAAAAATAAAATTCTGCCAAAGGTCAAAGGAAGAAAAAGCAATCGTTTGGCTGCTAAGAGGCATCTGTAAAAGGGCTATGGCTGGAATGCGAGCGAGTGATGAAGCACCCGGTGGGGTGATGGAGGAATGAAATGTTTGAAATATTTCCATTCTGTCCTCCTTTCGGGAATCAGGGCGGTTTCCAACACATATGAGCAAAAGCCGTGAAAGCGGCAATAAACATGGTTAAAAAAATGCACACGGACCGAGCCGTAACAATATGCTTTCAAGAAATAGAAGAAGCCGAGTTAAAAAACCCAAAACCTGTGGTATTCTAAAAGCCTGAATGAACAAGGATGTTTTGCACATGTTTAAATGTCCATAGCTTATTTATTTTTATTTTAATAATTTAACCGCCCCCCCCCACCCCGGCCATCACCTTACTTTATGGTTTGCAACTGAAAACAGCAAAGCAGAATAAAAACAATGCAAAAAACAAAACGGAGAGTGATGGAGTCATATTCAAAGTAGAATAGGTGCTTTCGGTGGGTCTACTCTGAGTATGGCTTAGTTGGCTATCCCACCTAACGTGAAAACCACACACAATACCAGCAGCCATAAAACAGTGTACTTTCTAACTAACTCATATACTCTTAAGTAGACCCACTGAAATCAATGGGCTTGGTTTCAAGTCATGCCTGTTGATTTCACTGGCTCTACTCTGAGTATTAGATACAAGCCAGAGTGCCTTCCTCGGGACAAAAACAGGGGGAAAGACCATTACAAGCATAATTACATTAGCTGGCAGTATTAGATAACCACACCCAAGAAACAGCATCAAACCAGCTAAGGGTCGTGTTCCAAGTTTTATTTAAGATCAGACCCACTGAAATCAATGAATGTGACTAAGTTACAGCCATCTATTTCAATGCGTTGAAACGTTAGTTGAAGAAAATACTGTTTTGAAAGGGAAAAGTTTTGTCCTTGCACCTGAAAGCGGGTTGTGGTGGAACTTTCCACACAGCTGGTGTCACTGCTGAAAAAGGCCCTGATCAGATCCACACCGGGCTTCGTTTGGAAAAAGGCCTCCAAAACTTGGGACTTACACCTTCCAAACCCACCATGTGTGGGGAAACATGGAAGAAGGCAATCCTTAAGATCCTTGGGTCCAACTGTGTCACTCAGCGGAGGAGAGCTGAAATGTAGACCAACCTCGTCCGTCAGCAATACAGTTGCACAGCTAAGCAAACTCTTTCTCCACTCAGTTGGGAAGTCAAAGGCCTCACACATGCACGAACGTCACCTGAATTCTCTGCACTTGATGAATGTATATTTTACGAATGGTTGAACATATGGACGCTATCTGTTGAAATGCACTGTAGCCATCTTTAAGTGTCATTCCTGCATTGGGCTAGATGACCTTTGGGGTCCCTTCTGATTCTACAGTTCTAGAGTTTCATCTGTGATCTTCTAACCTGCAATTCACATAGGCAGCCATCACTGGTTGCCAATGAACAAAGCACCCCTTGGGAGGCTGCAAATGAACTTGCGAGTGCCTGAGTCATAAGTGGTCACCACAGATGGGCTACCATGGATATATAAAGTCACAGAATTCTGCACCACTTCCGACTTAGTGCATTTTCAGTTGCCTTGCAGAAAAAAGCCTCCTTTCATTTCCCCAAGCTGGGGTCAAATGGGGAGAAAAATCAATTTATTGAAAACTCCCTTCTGCAAAAGCTCAGCTCCCATCTGGTACACTTAAGCTAGTTCTGTGCTTCAGCCAACCTCTGCCTTGCCCTCTGTGGAGAATTAAATGATTCCCACATCATTTATAAAATCCTTTAAAAAAGAGAGGTGGGTGGGGATGGGGAGAATGAGATTTGATTTCATATAAACCCAACAGCTGTTCAGCTCTGTGTAGGTTTGGCTACAAGGATTAACCTTGTGGGGGGAAAGGGGAAAGCCAGACACTTTGGGTAACAGGTAGTAAAAAGCTGGACGAAGAAGGGGAGAACGAGACATGGCGGCATACAAGCAGTATTTTCCAAATCTGTTTATGCATACTGTATTATTGAAACACCCAAATCTTGCAAGAATTTTTAATCAGGATGGGCAAAGTCATAATGGTTTAGCCATAAATAAAACCAAGGGGATGAAAGAAAACAGATATTAATAGTAATACGATAAAATCACATTCTTAAATAAATGCTCTCATTGAAAATAGGAGGCATGATGGAAGAATCTGCGAAGACTCTGGGGGTGGAGGGTGGGAGGGGGACTTGGATTGATAAAATGGCATAGGGGAAAAGACCACCTCAAGCACCATGGTCCTGACTTGAATTAGGGGTTGGGGTACATCTCTATTCATATTTACTCAGAAGCCAGTCCCATTGTATAAACTAGGGCTTACTCCACAGTAAGAATTCACGGAATCACCTTAAATAAAGGGGTGGGGGCACACACCACTTTTTAATTACGAGAAGGCTTTCCACTCTTCAAAGTTGAAGCACCTTATTTAGCTATTACAAAGTGTGACCTGCAACAAAACATTGCAGTGGAGGGTGTTCCTGTCTAGGGTCCTAGCCAGCCAGCCAGCCAACCAAACCCTTTCCCATTACCCAGCCAGCCAGCCATACCCTTTCCCATTCCCATCCCACGGACGCCCTATGTTCTGTAACAGCTGAGCATGTAAAGTTCCCATTGCACACTTTTGAGGTGCACTGTGTGGTTTTGAGGATTCCCCCCCTTTTTTGCACATCTGCGAACCTTTGGGTTTACCTATGCCTGCTGCTGCTCTGTCTTGTCTACATATGATGTCGTTTTGGACACATAAGGACTGGCACTTGGATAATTAGTTCGCTATTAGCATATGGGAGTAATTATGACATCCTTATCCCAACCTTAGAATCATAGAATCAGAGAGTTGGGAGAGACCACAAGGGCCATCCAGTCCAACCCCCTGCCAAGCAGGAAACACCATCAAAGCATTCTTGACAGATGGCTGTCAAGCCTCCGCTTAAAGACCTCGAAAGAAGGAGACTCCACCACACTCCTTGGCAGCAAATTCCACTGTCGAACAGCTTTTACTGTCAGGAAGTTCTTCCTAATCTTTAGGTGGAATCTTCTTTCTTGTAGCTTGAATCCATTGCTCCGTGTCTGCTTCTCTGGAGCAGCAGAAAACAAACTTTCACCCTCTTCTATATGACATCCTTTTATACGGTATATTTGAACATGGCTATCATATCACCCCTTAACTTTCTCTTCTCTAGGCTAAACATACCCAGCTCCCTAAGCCGTTCCTCATAAGGCATCGTTTCCAGGCCTTTGACCATTTTGGTTGCCCTCTTCTGGACACGTTCCAGCTTGTCAATATCCTTCTTGAACTGTGGTGCCCAGAACTGGACACAGTACTCCAGGTGAGGTCTGACCAGAGCAGAATACAGTGGTACTATTACTTCCCTTGATCTAGATGCTACACTCCTATTGATGCAGCCCAGAATTGCATTGGCTTTTTTAGCTGCTGCATCATACTGTTGACTCATGCCAAGTTTGTGGTCTACCAAGACTCCTTTTCACATGTACTGCTCTCAAGCCAGGTGTCACCCATCCTGTATTTGTGCCTTTCAATTTTTTTTGCCCAAGTGTAGTACTTTACATTTCTCCCTGTTAAAACTCATCTTGTTTGCTTTGGCCCAGTTGTCTAATCTGTTCAGGTCATTTTGAAGTGTGATCCTGTCCTCTGGGGTATTAGCCACCCCTCCCAATTTGGTGTCATCTGCAAACTTGCTCAGGATGCCCTCAAGCCCACCATCCAAGATGTTGAATAAGACTTCCTCCAGCAAGCACAGCAAAGGGCACATATCCCCCATCCTGATCCTTACCACAACCCTGCAAGGTTTGCACGGCTGACAGTGTGACTGGCCCAAGACCCTCTAGTCAGCTTCATTGCCTCGTGGTTTTTTTTGGGACGTCTGTCTCTCCTCCAACACTATACTGTAGCTACCAAAAGAGGAGGACAAGCTGCTATTTCAATGGGAAACAGCTATTTTCTCAGCAGCAAGCTATTAACCCCTCTGCCTTTCACGACACAGGAATGGCCTGCCACTGTGATTAATCTCAACTGGTGGGGTGGGGGGGAAGGAACCCCCTCTCCCATTTGCCTCGAATGGCGATAAGTGCAAAGACAACAAACTCAGGGAGTGGGGAGGAGAGAAAATTCGCAGGCGTATGTCAGGGCAATTAGCATCGTTCACTAGACACTCATGTTTATGCTACAGCCTCTAATTAGTCTCTGTTATCAATGCACTGAAACTACTCAAAGCCCCTGGGGGAATGGAAGCGCACAGATGAGGCCGGGAGATGTTTCAGAAGTGCCACAAATCAGAGCAGACAGGACAACGGACTCATGAGACGGGCCCAGGCAAGGCATCCTCCCCTGTTCATAAGATCATTGGGCCGACCAACGGTCTGACTCACTATGAGGGAACTTCCTATGTTCCTATCCAAGACAGGAGTTGGGACAAGGGATAAGGCGTTCAGGAAGTGCCCTGACTCCAAAGACAAGTAGCTCAGCAAGCGCTAAAGCTAGGTAGATAGAGATCAGCCCTTGGAGGTCAGCTGACTGAATGTTCGCCCAGGCTGGTGTTGCAGCCAAGATGGCGCCCTTGAGAACAGAGGACCAGGGGTAAGATAGTAATCTTCTTCTTTGGCCATCACTCGTAGCCGAGGAAAATTGTCTTCCATGAACTTCTGGCTGTGAGAAGCCCTGGTTTGGGAATTCTAGCACCCTACAGTGGGTGGCGCTGTGGGTTAAACCACAGAGCCTAGGGCTTGCCGATCAGAAGGTCAGTGGTTCAAATCCCTGTGACGGGGTGAGCTCCCGTTGCTCGGTCCCTGCTCCTGCCCACCTAGCAGTTCGAAAGCACATCAAAGTGCAAGTAGATAAATAGGTACTGCTCCGGCGGGAAGGTAAACGGCGTTTCCATGTGCTGCTCTAGTTCGCCAGAAGCAGTTTTGTCATGCTGGCCACATGACCTGGAAGCTGTACGCCGGCTCCCTCGTCCAATAACGCGAGATGAGCGCCGCAACCCCAGAGTCGGTCACGACTGGACTTAATGGTCAGGGGTCCCTTTACCTTTACAGTGGGAGCAGCTAACCTTTGATCCCTGGCAACTGCCCAGGCTGGCTGGGGTTGATGTGAGTTATAGTTCAGCAACATTTGGCGAGCTGCAGGTTAGCCACTTCGACCCTGCTGGCATCTACAGGAGCAGAGCAGGTCCAGGAAGGATCTCACCCTAAGACAGCAGAGAAATGGGTTTTCAGACTAGCTTGCTAACAGAGCCAAATTAACAGAGCTAGGATTAATCATTACACGGGAGTTCATGGTGACGCCTCAAACAAATCTCTTCATTACAGCACCACTAAAGATTCAGAGACCTTGTGATTAACAAATTTTGCACTGAAATGACTGTTAATAGAAGCTAGTTGGGGACCGTAGGTGTAGCTGCCCAAACCACGCATTAAAGCCCAAAGTTCTAGCACTCTTTTTGAGGAAACTGAAGAGGGAGCATGAAAATAGCACAGAAAGAGCTAAACCACTAGCGGGGAGCCTCTGTCTGAATTAGGCATGCTTGGGATCCCCGATTTCCTCAAGCCACATCCAAACACACCCCTCTCCGAGTTTCAAAAAAGTTCCTTTGCAACGTGGTTTGAGTTTCAGTTGTGCTGGAAAGGGGAAATGGGTCAGCTGACATCATGGTGATGTCAGGTGATGGGCGGGTGGGCAGCCCTCCAAGACTCTGGCTACAACTCTGAGGTTCACTGGAAAAACAAACAAACATATACATAAACGCAGATATATTTTCCCCATAGGCGGGAAGGAGGAAAAAGATACGCCAGGGCCAAATGTTCATTCCCACTAGATGGCACTATTGTTTTCTACAGGCTCAACACACACCCCCTCCCCAAATCAAAAGCAGCAAACCGTTAATCAGTAAATCAAAGGGGATGGGAAATTGATCTTAACCATTTTCTGAAGGTGAAAAAAAGTAGCCTATTTGAAGGAGGGAGGACAATAAGAACCTCTCATCAGCTGCTATGCAAATTGGAGAGTGTTAAACAGGACTGTGCTACAGACTAGCAGCCTGGTAACTGGGAGGGACTCCACCCCCCTCTTCCCAGCCCTCCAGATTTTGGGGACTACAATGCCCATCATTCCGATTGTGCTGCTGGAGACTGATGGGAGATGTAGTGCAAAATGTCTGGATGGGCACCAAGCTTGTGGAGGCTGCACTATAGTATTAGTAGGTGGCCATTTAGGTATTCTCTATAACAGACACTGGTATTCCTGTATAACCAGCAGGTTAGATTCTAGAAGGAAAGAGTTACCCTGAAATAACTCATCAACATCTCACTGTGATTTGCAGCTGCATCTTGCAGGAGGATAAGTAAAGATGGTTTTGGGTTTAGAACAGGTAATTTTAGGTAACTCTGTCTGTCTGTCATCATCATCTATCTATCTATTGCACCTCCGGGTTTTAATGCTCATATCTGTAGGCTTTTGAATTTTCCTATTCTTAGTACTTAGCTAAATTCTTCGTTCATGTATTCAAGACATTTTTACCCCATCTTTCAACTGCAATATAAAATCTAAGGGGGCTTACATGATCATAATAAGTAATTGAAATACAGTAATACGGTAATATAAGCAACACCATCACAGTTGTTTGGGTAGGTTTGACCAGGCCCACTGGACTGCCTCTCACTGATCCCTCTTCCCCTCCTGTGGTTTCCAGCACCGGTATTCAGAAGCATCATTGCCTCCGACCATAAAGGCATAGTTAACATGGCTTGTAGCCATTCATAACCCCTGCCCTCAAATTTACCCAACCAACCCCTGCCCTCAAATTTGCTCTTCTAAGGCCACCCAAGTTGGTGGCTGTCAATGCTTCCTGTGGGAGTGAGTTCCATAGTCTTAACTCTGCACTGAGTGGGGGGGGAAAGTCCTTTCTTTCATACGCCCTGAATCTTCCAACGTTCAGCTTCATTGGACATCCACGAGTTCCAGTGTTACTGTGGTCTTCCAGGCCTCCAATCCTCAGGATTCTTCCCAGGTCATGAACCCTCTCCAGGCCACACCCCCTCTTCCCAGGCCACACCCCTCGCTGACCCTGTTCCACACCATCTTTGTGTGTTTCTGCCTGGATGGAATACATATTTCGACTGTGATCTTGCCTCTTGCCTGTCTGAAGGATGCAGAGATGTGTGTGTGTGTCCTTCTGCCTTTTTCATTGCTCTGTCCACTTTTGCCCCTGGCCCCTCCAACCGCTGGCATGATTCACAGAATCATAGAATTGTGGAAGGGGCCTCGAGGGTCATCTAGTCCAACCCCCCTCATTTAACTGAGAAATCTCATTTAAAGCATCCATGACAGATGGCCATCCAACCTCTGCTTGAAAACCTCCAAGGAAGAACAGTCCACCACCTTCCAAGGGAGACCATTCCATTGTCAACCAGCACTTACCGTCAGAAAGTTCTTCCTGATGTTTAGCCAGAATTCCCATTTTTTAATTTTAACCCATTGGTTTGGAGCCTACCCTCCAGAGCAGGAGAAAACAAGCTTACTCCATCTTCCATGTGACACCCCTTTAGATATTTGAAAATGGCCATTGTATCTCCTCTTATCCAGGCTAAACATACTCAACCACCTAAACTATATTTCTGCACAACAGAAAGAAATCAATATTTATACAATTAAGGTGGAGGCTGTGGACCTCGGACTGAAAAAAAAGGTTCCCTACCCCTGTTTTAAGCTTCCAAAAAATAAGCTTCTCTAACTTCTCTTCTGGTGCTAGACTGCAGCTTGCCAAATGGAAAAATGAGGGAATTTAAAACATATGTAAACCCCACCACCACCACCACCTTTAGGAAAAATTGATCTAACACCCATTGCTACATTCACTGAAACATAAGTCGTTTCTCACACCTAAAACGGTATTGAGCTCTTAAAAACCGATAGAAATAATCACACTCATTTTCTCCCCTTCATATGAAGATAAGAGCCAGTAAGCTGATGAAAAACAAACATCATTGTAATCTGAATGGAAAGACAAACATAGCTGCAGCTCTAGATCCCACCGTTATCACCTGTGGCAATAAATTCATATTCTAAACTTGTATTTACTTTTAGCCTGTTTTATAAACTGCTGACACACGATTAAAGCCACATGGGGAACGTTTATTTTACAACAAGCAAAATCCAGTTCAGTTCTGACATCGCACCAAACCACAGCTAGAAATTCTTAATGTAGAGGCAAACTATGGCTCAGAGCCCCTTGTCCTCATTCATTTTCCATCATTGGTGTGAGGGACAGAAGTTACAGGCAGGTCCCTCCCATCTTAAGTACCAGCTCGTCGCCCAGCGCTAGTGCAAGTGGGGAGGGGGATACCTCCAGCGGCGACTCAGGAAGTGGTGACCGAGGCTCAGGCAAGGTAGCGGAGCCCATGCCTAGTGTGGGAAGGGAAGTGGGAGGCAAGGGAAGAAGGCCGATCCCGCCGACCCCGGAATTGCGCAGGAAACGACGGGGGTGGAGATTCAGTATCCCTAGACTACTTTGCTGGAAGAAAACGCACGAACCTCCATTCGGAGGTTCTGACCCCTGACTGACAACATGTACATAGCACTGTTCTGCACTGTAAATAATCAGCACTGAATAAAAGCATGAAAAGACAACGCTTTGAGGAGTCGTTACTCTAGAGTAGCCGCTATCGCGCCTGTGACAAGCGGGCAATTTATATCAGCCTTTCCCAACCTGGTGGCTTCCAGCATGACCCAATGGTGAGGAGTGATGAGAGTTGTAGTCCAAAATATCTGGAGGGCACCAGGTTGGGGAAGACTGGTTCATATGTTATGGGGTTCTCTGGCGGCACTGTCAGTCAATTCAAACATCACACCAAAACACACCAGAAACCATGGCTTCCAATCCTCACTTTAAACCATGGTTTCCAAAACCATGGTTTAATGTGGAACTGGAAACCATGGCTTATGAACTGACAAAGAGTGGTTTGCCATCTAATTAGACTTGGCATTATTCAACAAAGTAGTTCTGTTAGTACGAGGATTTTTGCTGTGCAACAGAACTTCTCCCTCTCCTCCCAAGCACCCTATGTTTCCATACAGACCCTTTAGTTTAGCCAACCATACAATAAACTTCCATGGCTGTAACTTCCACAAAGCTCTAAAAACGGAGAAATAACACTTGACGGCTACTACCTAAACAAACTGAACTGGCCCTATAATGTTTCGCTGTTGACTATACATGTGACATAGAATCATAGAGTTGGAAGAGACCACAAGGGCCATCCAGTCCAACCCCCTGCCAAGCAGGAAACATCATCAAATCATTCTTGACATATGGCTGTCAAGCCTCCGCTTAAAGACCTCCAAAGAAGGAGACTCCACCACACTCCTTGGCAGCAAATTCCACTGCCGAACAGCTCTTACTGTCAGGAAGATCTTCCTAATGTTTAGGTGGAATCTTATTTCTTGTAGTTTGAATCCATTGCTCTGTGTCCGCTTCTCTGGAGCAGCAGAAAACAACCTTTCTCCCTCCTCTATATGACTTCCTTTTATATATTTGAACATATATGTGACATAGGAACATACTCTGAGTCAGGCCACCACATTGCTTGGTACTGTCTACAATTACTGGAAGAAGCTCTCCGAGGCTTCAGGGAGTCGTTCCCAGCCCTTACCTGGAGATGCTGAGGGCTGAACCTCAGCAGATGTTTGGCCCACCCCCAAGTTAAATCTTTAAAAACTGCCTTTCAAGCTACACTGCCACTTGCCTTGTGCGAAACAGCTGCCAACTATCAGCTACCACAGGCCTAACTTTCTCAGCACCCAAATCCAATACCCTTCAACAGAGGCTAGTTTGCTCAACAAATACTTCAGCGGATTGTCCGTCAGCAGCATCCCGCAAAGGTGAGCATGCACATTTGGGCAGCTGGTGCAAGTCAGCACATGGTGAGGTGCCACAAATCTCTGGATCTCAACAGCTTCAAACTCAACTCCCTCCATTTAAGGACATCTGCATGAGGACTGTCTCGCCAGAGGGGTGCATGCTCTGGACTACTGCAATGCGCTCTATGTGGGGCTACCTTTGAAGGTGACCCGGAAACTACAACCAATCCAGAATGCCACAGCTAGGCTGGTGACTGGGATCGGCCACCGAGACCACATAACACCAGTCTTGAAAGACCTACATTGGCTCCCAGTACATTTCCGAGCACAGTTCAAAGTGTTGTTGCTGACCTTTAAAGCCCTAAACGGCCTCAGCCCAGTATACCTGAAAGAACGTATCCACCCCCATCATTCAGCCCGGACACTGAGGTCCAGCACTGAGGCCCTTCTGGCGGTTCCCTCACTGTGAGAAGCCAAGTTACAGGGAACCAGGCAGAGGGCCTTCTTGGTAGTGGCACCCGCCCTGTGGAACACCCTCCCACCAGATGTCAAAGAGAACAACAACGACCAGACTTTTAGAAGACATCTGAAGGCAGCCCTGTTTAGGGAAGCTTTTAATGTTTGACGGACTGTTGTATTTTAATATTTTGTTGGAAGCTGCCCAGAGTGGCTGGGGAAACCCAGCCAGATGGGCGGGGTATAAATAATAAGTTGTTGTTGTAAAAAAAAAAAAAGTGAGCAAATGATGACCATATTTTTATGCGATCAAGTCACCATTATCTCTTTGTGTGTGTGGCCTCATTATTGGGCCTACTGTGATGTGTTAGCATTTCCGAGGTGAAAAAGTCAACCACAAGACGGGTGACTCTCAAAAGAGGAAACTTCCTGGTCTGGCCAACATATGAGCCAAGCCATGGATGAGAAGAATCTCCACGTGTTGGCCAAGACACAATTATTTACACTCCCTCAGGATGAAAAAAGGAACTTCCCTCAGCAAAACCATGGTGAATAATGACGAAAGCTTCTATAAGCCAAACCTGTACAGTATTAGAAACTGAGATATGAAAGCTAGGATTTAAATGGCACCTAGGTTATGGGCGCAACAGATTTTTTTATAACAAGCTGAAAATGAATGAACTGCAGCTAAAATTCATTTTTCACATGGTCTAGTCCTTCCCCTGCCCACCCCCCCCTAATATTCTTAAGAGGGTCTCTTCTTCAGTCTTCAGAAAGTAGCTGGAAGTGGGGAGGCCGAAAAAGCTCCTCCTTTCCTTAAATCTTAGGTGCAGCACTGCGCCCAGAGTTCAGAAACTGCTCGCGCTAACGAAATTCCGTGTCGCAAAATGCGCCTAGAACAATAGGAGTTTCGAACACTGAACCTATACCACCAGTTTCTGTGAAATCCCTATTATAAAATCCCTACTCGTTAAGACAAATACAAGGTGCGGGTGGAGAATATATCCTTTCGCCACAGATAGCTTAGCTCTGCTGCCATGGAAATCCTGGCAGTTGTCATTGCTTATCCCTTGCAAAACACTTCACCACTTCAACAGGCTGTCAGAGGGTCACTTTTGGATAAAGTCACGGTTGATTATAATTGTCTCCTCTTTGTTGCAGTTATTCCAATGACATTTAAAAACCCTGTACTTGTTTTAAAGCATTGGCCAATTGCGCCAAGCAGAAGTCCTCCAAACAGAAGGCTGGCAGGAAAGACCTCGCTAAAATGAGCCACAATCCTTCCACTACAACATGTGAAGGTTTAAGCTTCCAGCCCGCTGAACAGCTCTACTAATTTTGCATATATTCCACCTTTTCTCTAAGGAGCAACAGCCCTGTGAGTTAGGCTGGCTTGAAAGGGAGTGACTGGCCCAGTGCATTTCTGGGCTGACTGGGGATTTAGGACTTGTCTTCCAAGTCCTAGTACAACACTCTAACCACTATGCTACCCTTCCAATGGCCAATTTGAATGCTGGCCAACTCTAGCACTGTGCTGAAATCTATCCTCCCATTTTTCCCAAGGTTTTAGTCCCCTGAAAAACAGATTGGGTCCTTAGCTTACCTGCTCATTGTGAGGTGACCGAGGGTGATGTGTGGAGTTTTATTTTCACTAAATATTCCTCCAGCTCTCTGCAGCCCCCCTGGCTGCCCAGACTTCCTAATCTGAAAAAGGCTCATGGGAGGAGCCACCTCGTGGTATCTTCTATGAACTGTAGGCACCCAAGAAGGCTGCAGAGTGTAGGGCATGGGTGAAATGATCTGCTGAATGAATGAAAGGACACTCACGGAAATCCTTCAGCCACCTCAAAAGTAAGGTATAACCTTGAACTCAACCGATAAAAATTCTGCTTAAGTTTCCTCTCCCCTTTGACCCATAGCTGCCAAGTCCCCCGCTGAAAAATACAGGATCAGCAGCGGCACGGCACCGGAAGTCACTTCTATGCATGTCCGGACATGTGTAGAAGTGACTTCCGGTGCCATGCTACCCATGTATGGGCACCGGAAATCGGGTGGCGCCAGGACCCAAAATGGAGTCTCCCTGGCAGGTAGGAAATCCGGGGGATTTATGGGATTATTTCCAATCCAGGTTGCCAGCGGGAAACGGTTTAAAATACGGGGGTTTCCCGCGAAAAACGGGAGACTTGGCAGCTATGCTTTGACCCTTTTCAAACGCAATTTCTGTTCTCATTAAATATTGGAAAATTGAAAAGAAAAGGGGGGGGGAATAAAAAAAAACCATGGGAGAAATCTTCAGCATGGTGCTGTAGCCAATTCCAGGCTGACCTGTGAGAAGCAATGGCTCTTCTTTAAATTTATTGTACCATCCCGAGGAATTTTAGGGGCTTCACAAATAAAAGGTGGAGAATGTGACGATGATTAAAACAGTGGCATGGTAGGTCAGACAGGGGAAGTGTGTTATTCAGAGATGTTCCAGCACAGCTCTGCAGACAAGGGTGTTTCCCATTTGGTGACCAAGTCAGAGATGAACTGGCAAAGACAAGAAAAATATGTCAGGATTTATTTTAACTGTATCTGTGGAAAGCCATATTTTCTGTTTTAGTTGGCCAAGCCAACCTCAGATGCTATTGTAAATCAGATGGGGAGGGGGAGCTTTGGCCTTCTAGATGCTGCTGAACTACACCTCCCATCATTCCTAGCAAGCACAGTCAAAGGCAAAGGATGGTGGGAGTTGTAGTTCAGCCACATCCTGTGTGTCACCCCACACCCGTGTTGCCAAGAGAAAGAACAGATCCATTCAAGCTTAATGAGTTTTCATAAACTTAATTTATGCTCAATATTTGCATGAATACGTTGGCATTGGGTGTGCATTTTTAGCCCGTTGAGATTGCTCTCGTGCTTTTAGATCACTGGTTATGTTTAGAGGTGTATTGTGATGCCACTTGCTTTTTAGCATTTCTCAGTTTGTGCTTTTTAGCATTTCTTTGATTGCTTTTTAGTGCTTTTTAGCATTTATTTTTGTTTGCATTCTACAATTCTCTTAAGATGCTTTTATTTGCTCATCACTCAGAAAACACTGCTATAGATCAAATCATAAATATAACAAATTCGTTTCGTGAATACAAACAAAGAATAATGGCATACATCAAAATCAAATTTATCATTCCAAAAACTAATGGAGGTTGACCGTTTCCTAAACAATTCATATTCATACATTTGCTTTCCACAGGTCCAGCCATAATATGTAACTTCATGCAATACAGCTTTTACCCCAGATCCTATAAAACCGATCTGAAAGAGACTTAGATATTTTCTTTTTTCAGTACATGGCTATTGGCATTTTAGATGCTGTAACCTCCTGGACTCAGGTTGGTCCCAGCAGAAAGGGAGAAGTCACATGTATTCTGAAACTAGACAAGACAATTCGTAACTATGTATTCTTGTATTTTTCCAGAATTTTTTTGTTTTGTTAAAAAAAAAAAACAATGCACACGTGGCTTAGAAATAAACGGACGCTTTAAGCAAGATTCATCAATAAGCTTGATTGGATCGGAACTGCCACATCCAATGTATAAATCTGTTTAAGATGAATTCCTCTTCCAATCCTAGCAAGGAACACAAACCCGAGTTAGTTTGGCCCTTGCAAAGGGGAACAGATGAAGCCCCTACAATGTGACTGGAAGAGGATAATAAAATTCTTCACAACGGATTAAAAACAAACCAGGACCACTCTCTGCTTCTTTGCTCTTTGCTCTACATTTCTGAGTTCTCCGTTTCCCCCACCTCCATGACTTTTCCTCCTTATTGCAGTGAAAGGTGGCAACTTGCCCAGCGTCTGCCCACATCAGAAGAGACTGAGAAAACCTGGCACCTTCTGCTAACTCAGAGCAGCCAATATAACATGGCACATCCAAAGCCTTACAAGGAAATCTCGCTCCTCTATACTGGCGGTGGGATTCTCTGCGTCCTCAGATCTAGCCCACTGTTTCTTCCATTTTTCCACACACAAAAAAACACCCTGCAGTGCACCTAACCTTTCACATCTGCTTCCGATTACCTAAAATCCTAAATTCTTCTCAAACTTCATTCTCCCCTCCCCCCTCCTAAAAAATATGCATTTGAATTTATTGTCCCAAATGGCATGACCTATGAGATTCAGCAGATTTTTCTACTGGAATAAAAACCTCCCACGCTGTGAAAAATCTCAAGGTTTTGCGATAGTGCCTTCCATTGTATGCTTTTAAGGTTCAGCGTTGCTCGCAAGCCAAGCTTGGAGACCCAGACTCTAGTCATTCTTGGCTTTCAAAAAGCATCTGCGAGCCAATTTTAGTACCACGTTAATATTTTTTCACCGTAACTTTGATTTGGAAAGCTTCCCACCTGTCATCATTAATTACGAGTCCAATTATTCACATTTCAGAATGCAGCACCCTAAAGTTCTCAAATCTGGCTCCATGTCAGAATCCATAGGTAGAGGGATACAGAGATCCCTCACTGGAGAGCAAAATTCAACATTTCCCTTTCAGCAAATTAACTGTGCGTTCCATTGATCTGGTGACGGTTATCACTCCAATCCTCAGGGAGAGTTTCCATGGACCCCAATGCACCACACTGCTGATCAACAGAAGGCACTTCAGATCTCCAAACAAGAGTTGGCCAGCAAACTAATTTGCATATATTTCTTTTTTTAGGGAACGGGTCAAGAGAATCAAGCATTTGAGCTGAGTGACAGATGAAGAAAGAGAGGCGGGAAGGAAGGGCCTGGCAATCCTCCAAATGGATAAACACTGAACTACATACTTACACACACCCTCCACTCATGTGCTCCCTTTATGGTTTATGCAAACCACAGTTTACTGCACCACGAGAACTGGAAACCAAAGGAGGCAGAATTACGGTTTGGAGGGGGAAAACAGGGTTTGTTGAAACCATGGTTTGCCCAGTTGTGGCTTCATAAATTGGGAACTGACCTCATTAGATCTCACAAGGGATGTAGGGAGAATGTAAGCCTGACGTCTTTTTCAATCTGTCAAGCCATGGTTCAGGGGATCTTCAGGATTTGGATCTGGGCAATTTACCTCATTACAGAGCAATGATTCTCAATGATTTCAAGCCATGTGGTGCAAATCAAGTGGAATTAGGTTCTCCATTGGAGCTCAATGAGCAATATATTCCACAATTCACTGGACATGCTTGGGGGGAAATGACTTCCCCAAGGGATATTAGCTACAGGATCAGTAGTGAGTTGGATTTGATGCCTCTTGGCTACCACACAATGGCCGCAAACAGGGGTGCTAACCCGAATAAAATACTGGGGGGTCCAGGTGGCCCTCGGTGCTGGACCTCAGTGTCCGAACTGTACAATGGGGGTGGAGACACTCCTTCAGGTATACAAAAACGGAATGAGGCCCATCTGGTGCTAACCTTCCTCTAAGACCAGGTATCCGACAGGTCCAGTTGTGAATGTTCGGCTCTGCTGGGCGTTTGTTAAGTGGCCATTGCGCCACTTACGATATTGACATTTTTTTGTGGTGTGGTTTCAGAACTGTACTGCCAAATTGTTGCTTTTTTGCTATTTTCATTTTCACTCTCGGGTTATATTTCATATTGCTTGCTTGTTTGTATCGCAAGTGGTCTTGAGAATGTTTTTAGTAGAAGCTGTCTAACAAATCCAATTAACAGTAACCGCAACAACAACACATCACCGAGAAGGCCACTATGCCTGCTCTCCTCTCTTGTGTCACCAGACTAGCACCCTTCAACATTTTATCCTAGATAATTCAGACAGCTAGATTTCAGCTTTCAGCATGCAGCTTCCTTGCTGTTTGGGCTGCTTCCTACCCAAGGGAGAACCTGACAGCAAGACTGCAGCCATTCTTCTTTCTCTTTCTTTCTTTCTTTCTTTCTTTCTTTCTTTCTTTCTTTCTTTCTTTCTTTCTTTCGATTGTCTTCCGTGAACATGGTCTTAACGGTGTGTCTGCAGGTGACTGGGAGGCCAATTCTGGATCCACACGTCCTTCCACTGTGGGGACATAGGTTTCCGGGCAGGAGTTGATCCTGGTGAGGGTTTGCCAAACGAGTCAGGTTGGCAAACCCTTCTGTTCGTCGGTGGTTGAAAAACTGAATTTGAGATGCATGAACGTTCGTTGAGATCTCTCCCATTATGCATCTGTAGTGTAATTTAAGATGTACAGTGGAACCTCTACTTACGAATTTAATCCGTTCCAAATGCACATTCGTGAGTAGAAACATTCGTAAGTCGAAACGATGTTTCCCATAGGAATGCATTGGGAATGGATTAATTCATTCCGGAGCCTAGGAAAAAGACCCTTTTAAAGAGACTTTAAAGGCATGCAACATTACCTTTCAGTGCAGGGAGTGTGGGCGGTGGCCGCGAGGCGGCAGGAGGCCGGTTAGTGGCAGCGGTGGGGGCCTGATCTGGCCATAGGCCGAGCGGGGGAGGCGGCGGGAGGCCGGTTAGTGGCGGCGGCGGTGCCCCGATTCAGCCTTGGGCCGAGCGCCGGAGGCAGTGGGAGGCCGCGAGTGGCGGCGGGGCCCGATCCGGCCTTCGGATGTCGAATAAATTTGTAAGCGCGGCCCAATTTGTATCGTTTGTAAATAGAATTTTTCGTAAGTAGGGTTATTCGTTAGTCGAGGTACCACTGTATTGTTTTAAGAAGTAGTTTTAATTGGTTTATCACTTGCTATTTGCTGCTCTGAGTTCCTTTTGGAGGAAGCTGCAGGGCATGAATTTAAGAAATAAATTAATTAAATAATAAACAAACACATGCAATGGCCTGCTTTGAGAAAGGCCCAATGACTTGGTTTTTCCGCATGTTCAAAGACCCTTCCATTGTGGTTCACAATGAAGCCATAGGTCTTATGACAATATGATTTTCTTGTGGCTATTCCTTCTCCTGTCGCATGTGCATGTGGATATTTTTCAGTTATTGTGGCAACTGCACAGAGCATAACTGTGCGGAGCAGAAATTCAATGAGCAGATCAGGCCCAAGAAACAATAGGATGCAGATGGCTCCCTCTCTTCATCCTGCCAGGATGCTGTGAACAGAAAGTCAGCTTCATGGGACCAATTAGCTTCCAAAAAACCAAACTGACAGTAGCACAGCACAGCTACATTATATGCATCCAAGTTACCTTTACATTTTTAATAATTGAGCTCAACACATAAACACTGGGTAGCTTGTTTGGACTAACTGCGTGGATGTCTCGTCACCAACGAATCTTATTTACTCAAATGATAAATCGATGAAACGTCTCGTGTGGCTTTGGGAAATTTCTCTGTTAAAACCTTAAAGAGACACAGACAAAACCTCTGATTTTTTTTCTGAGTATGGTGCATGCTTTCGCAATGTCATATTGCATTTGTGCTAGATTCCTATCACAGTCCAACACAAGTGCTGGTATTTCAGATTTTCACACATTAACTATTACCTGAAACTCACCATGCAAATCAGATTATTTTCCTCATGTGAGAGAAGAAATTGTCAGCAACGACATGGAAAAAAACCTGCCTAGCCTGCAGGTTTGTGCTGCCACACTTAAATAATATCTAATCATTCAGATAGCTCTACACTGCCCTTCAGCAAAATGGTCACAGGCTACTTTACATCAGAATAAGGCAATAAAAATATTTCAAAACACTTTTTAAAATCATCATGAATACATAAATGACATAATTAGCTGCATCAAAACTAATTACAGTGGTACCTTGGTTCTCAAACATAATCTGTTCTGGAAGTCCATTTGACTTCCGAAACGTTTGAAAACAAAGGTGTGGCTTCCTTCTGATTGGTGAAGGCTCCCCGGAAACAATAGCCGACAGCCACATCGGACGTTCGGCTTCCAAAAAAGTTTTAAACCCAAAACACTTACTTCTGGGTTTTTGGTGTTTGGGAGCCGAAATGTTTGAGTACCAAGGCGTTTGAGAACCAAGGTTCCACTGTATCAGAATAAGGTGGTAGAATTCTGGACTGTAGCATCTTAAACGCTCCCCGATTGGTGAGGCGAGGTCAGAATGTTCCTTGCACATAAACTATCAGATAAGAAGACTATAACTGAACTTTTCTCCCAGACATGATAGCTAGCATAGTGCATGCAGGAAGATTTTTATTTTTAATGTGATGGCGCGTTGCAGAACCTGGAGAAGAGAAGGTTAAGGGGTGATATGATACCCATGTTCAAATATATGAAAGGATGTGCTTTCTCTATCTGTTCTGGGGCGTCCCCCAACCCTCCGGAGCAGATCTGGGAATGGCCTGGGGCCACTGCCCTGGAATCTTTTGATGAATGGTGGTTACATAATAAAACATAAGGAAAAGACTGAAGCATGACCTCAGTGAATACTGCATCTTGGGGGGAAAGAAGCTGGTTTAGGGCTCGGCCACACTTACATTTGCTCCACATTTCTAGGTACAGGCATACACTTTCTTGGTCCAGGTCCGTGTCCGAGTGCCTCCCCCTCCTTCTTTTCCCCTGCTCTTTACTGCTGAATCAGAACAAATGGCAATCCGCAGAATTGCCGTATGCTCCAATACAGCAGTAAAGATTGGGCTTTCCTGGGAAAAGTGGTAGGGCTGAGAGAGGACGGGGAAGAAGGTAAGTGTGGACAAGCCCTTAATCTACCCATTGTGCTTCAGTTCAATAAATCATTGCTCCTTTCCCTTCAGCCAGCCAAGAGGAACTGTTGGCCCACCAGATAAGTTGTATAAGATGCAAAGGTGTATTTTTATAAAGTAAGAAACTGTTGCAGATGATAAAAAAGGGATGAAAACCGGGGAAGGGGGGGGGGAAGCCCACAAAATATGGTTTTATAACTATGAATGCAAGAAAATTTTTTTTTGTTTTGTATTGTTTTTTCTTTTTTCTTTTTTCGCTCTTTCTTTTTTTTCCCCCCCTTTTTTCTATTTCTATTTTTCTCTTTTTTTTTTGGTATGACAATAGATGGTTGGATGGATGTCCTCCTGCGTACTGCCCTGGTTTGCTGGAGCTCCCTGGTGGCAGGGGGGGGCTTTGGGGTCAGGGGAGGGGGGGGAGGACAGAAACCCAAGCATAAAATGGACCATCTCTGACTGTTCACATACATGGGATACTTCTGTGGCAGGGGAGGACCCATGTGGGTGGGTAGGAAGGAGGTGGAAAAGGGGTTTAAGTATGTACCTTTTTTTTTTGCTTTTTTGTATTTTGTAAAATTAATAAAAAGTATGTTAAAAAAAAAAAATCATTGCTCCTTTCCCTTCAGCCAGCCAAGAGGAACTGTTGGCCCACCAGATGTTGCTAGACTCCAGCTCCCATCATCCCGGCCCACTGGCCATGCTGGTTGGGGTAACAGGAGCCGAAGTTCTGCGACATCCAAAGGGTTGTAGGTTCCTCATCCCTGCAGCTGGCGATGCATGGCGTGGCAGCCATTTAAGTCTCTTAAAATTATTTTATTGCATTGCAATCATTACAGAGCCATACGCTTGGACTCCTGACCTGCTTTAATTGCTGCGTTGTTTCAATGCAATTGATTTATTGTGTCTTTTTTTTAAAAAGAATGGGTGCTTACCTTTTTAATAGTTTGATGCTGCTTTATTGTGTATTTTAGCTGCAGATGTTTGCGTTTCATGTTTGTGCAACTGCTTTTTATACTTTGTAAACCACATGGGCGCTTATTTTGGCATTAAGTGGCATATAAATAAATACATTGGTTAAAAAAAAAATAAGGATGAGGGGATTTGGAAGAGGGCCTCTGCAAAAGATCTTAAGGCATTCTATTTGCCAGCAGCTTGAATAGCCAAGCAGTGACACATCCTCCAGCTTGAGCTGGTCTTACACCAATACTGTACCCATCTGTATTGACATTTATAAGCCAGCCTAACAGGATGAACTAATCAAGAGCTGTACTCATGGGATACATATCGTCTTGGTCTTTCCCCTACAAGCAGAGGCATTTTAGGACCGAAAAAGCCCCTGGGGGGTTGTTCGGGAAACCCTTTTAAAAATATCCGAGCAGTTTCAAATGAGGACTGACTCCTGGTTAACTCAGAAGCGATGAACACCAAGTATGTGGTTGCTCCGCTGCCAAAGCACAAACCTAGGACAACCACCACCCGCCCCAGAAGATGCTCATTCCAAGTATCTGAAGCACAAACACTACATCTGAATGGTCCCCACTGCCTCACCCCCAGATTGTAAATAATAGCTATGTGCCTGGCCTCTGCACATCGACTTGCTCCAAAAGACCATAGAATCATAGAATCATAGAGTTGGAAGAGACCACAAGGGCCATCCAGTCCAACCCCCTGCCAAGCAGGAAACACCATCAAAGCATTCTTGACATATGCCTGTCAAGCCTCTGCTTAAAGACCTCCAAAGAAGGAGACTCCACCACACTCCTTGGTAGCAAATTCCACTGCCAAACAGCTCTTCTTTCTTGTAGTTTGAATCCATTGCTCCGTGTCCGCTTCTCTGGAGCAGCAGAAAACAACCTTTCTCCCTCCTCTATATGACATCCTTTTATATATTTGAACATGGCTATCATATCATCCCTTAACCTTCTCTTCTCCAGGCTAAACATACCCAGCTCCCTAAGCCGTTCCTCATAAGGCATCGTTTCCAGGCCTTTGACCATTTTGGTTGCCCTCTTCTGGACACGTTCCAGCTTGTCTGTATCCTTCTTGAACTGTGGTGCCCAGAACTGGACACAGTATTCCAGGTGAGGTCTGACCAGAGCAGAATACAGTGGTACTATTACTTCCCTAGATCTAGATGCTATACTCCTATTGATGCAGCCCAGAATTGCATTGGCTTTTTTAATAAATTGGGGAAATGACTAAAGGGGTTATGTGTGTGCACAGGCGAGCTACTGCTGTGAACATATTTGCAAGGCTGTGTCCATCCCACAGCGACACACATTCCCCAGCTCCCACAACAGCCTGGAGAAACGTAATCACATGGCTACCATGTGCGATACCTGTTTGTTATCACCTGACGTGGGGCATTAGCAGGGCATTGCTCCAAGGGCAAAATGTGTTACTGGGTACAGAAGTTACTATCCCAAGAAGTTTGGGATTCTTTTCTCTCTCCCCCACCCCCAAAAAGTAAGGTTCTAGTCCTTAAGACTATGATAAAAGAACTGAAGGTTTGTGTGAGTGTGAGTGAGTGAGTGTGTGTGTGTGTGTGTGTGTGTGTGTGTGTGTGCAATGAAATCTGACAAGCCAAGAGAAAGGACTGAGCAGGATCCTCTGTGGTCAGAAAGTGAGGCTTCCATGCCATCATGAGCAGAAATGTAGAGATTAACAAATTCAGCTCATCATGCATTTTCCCATTAAGTCTTCGGCAGAACTCCTTAATCCTCGCTCCCTACTGAAACTAAAATTGAGTGCACATGACTCCCAAACTGGTCTTCTTTTCTTTCCCTATTTAGCCTCATTTCCATCTTCTTTCCACCTACTGTCTTTCCCTGAGCAGGTTCTGTTTCTTTGATCAAAGAGTTGATTTCACTTTTTACTAGGTGTGATTTATTGCTGGCTTGTTCCTGACAGTACTGTGGCTCGGAAAAACCAAGCAGCTTGGATGAGGAGCCACCAGACCCAGGAAACCCAGCACAGAACAGGGACTGAAGCAGCATTTCATCATGTTGCTTTACCATGCTCTCCGGTCCAGGTTCATCAACTACAGAGCACCCACTCCAGGCCTATCTGATTATCTAGAATGGATCTGGCTACCAATCAGCGTTGGCAGGGTGGTATTTGAAGAGATGTTCAGCAGGTGGGACAACTCTTACCTCTCGCATTTGCTTTCTCGCCAGCAAGGAGGCAGGTTGGGGGGGTTTCCTCCTGCACCATGATCTATTTGCATCTAATGCCACGCTCTAAATGCTAACTAGCAGGCCACATTGCCTCACACAATAGTGCCATATGGAGCGAACATCTGATACTGCTCGCGTATGACTCCTTCCCCGTCAAAAACACGTCAAGCAGCACTGTAGATTACGCTGTGGCATTTAAATAGTAATAATTTGGATGTGAAGGCTAAATTAGAAAAATGTGCTGCACGTTAGAAGCATGAATTCCTCTAGAGGGGATGGAAAAAAATAACAATTAGTCACTGTCTTTCAGCAGCAGAAGCCAAGGTACGCAAGCGAGATCCTCTGTGATCTGTTTTGAAAATCCACTCTTGTTTTTACCCAGGGAAGAGCAGTTAAGTTCAGTACCCACCATAGAACAAGGATGCCTAAACTCGTTTATTTCAAGGGGCTTAACTACACCCAACTCCATGCTGGACTTTAGCCCGAGATTTACATATCAGCTCAGTTTAGCTCCATTTATACTAAAATGTAAGTTGCCTGTACATGTGACACAGGCCTTGCAACTCTTAGGCTCCAATGGTGACCTGGGATTCTCAGCTCAATCAAGGCACCGCTCAGCTCCAAACTATCTGCTCTGGTCAGACCTCACCTGGAATACTGTGTCCAGTTCTGGGCACCACAGTTCAAGAAGGATACTGACAAGCTGGAACGTGTCCAGAAGAGGGCAACCAAAATGGTCAAAGGCCTGGAAACGATGCCTTATGAGGAACGGCTTAGGGAGCTGGGTATGTTTAGCCTGGAGAAGAGAAGGTTAAGGGGTGATATGACAGCCATGTTCAAATATATGAAAGGATGTCATATAGAGGAGGGAGAAAGGTTGTTTTCTGCTGCTCCAGAGAAGTGGACACGGAGCAATGGATTCAAGCTACAAGAAAGAAGATTCCACCTAAACATTAGGAAGAACTTCCTGACAGTAAGAGCTGTTGGGCAGTGGAATTTGCTGCCAAGAAGTGTGGTGGAGTCTCCTTCTTTGGAGGTCTTTAAGCAGAGGCTCGACAGCCATCTGTCAAGAATGCTTTGATGGTGTTTCCTGCTCGGCAGGGGGTTGGACTGGATGGCCCTTGTGGTCTCTTCCAACTCTACGATTCTATGATTCTATCAGTGATAGGGAGCCACCGTCTTAAATGCCGCTGGATGCAAGGTTGGTGTTACGTCGACTGCTGCATTGTGAGGGGTTTGAGGTGGCAGGTGACTGGCAGTGCCACAAACATTACGGAGCCGAGAGCTGAGCTTCCATGCTGCCAGGACCAGGAAAGTTTCTTAGGCGTGGGCAACTTCAGTGGCAGGCAATCAGTATGCAGCTTGGGTTGTATTGGTGGACCAGCTGCAACAGCATTATTGGGAGCGAAGGGGAGGCAACTTTTGCTTGTCCACCCCAGGCAGCATGTCTTCGCAGGACCCAAAAGTGATACTTCAATGGGATGGTGTGCTTTAATTTTGCGTACCTTTTTCTGCATGCAGTATGAACACAAAAAAACCCCTCAAAAATGGCCCATTATAGCAAGGCTATACTGTGTCCGGTTATGCCATCTTTGCCGGCACACTCAGCAAGCCACGTCGGCAGATGTCTTCACACAGGGGCCTTGGTACTACCAGCTCTCGACCTATGTCATAATTAGCCTCGCAGGATTGTTGTGGGGCTAAAAACCAAGCGCACAGTGCCCTGAAGCAGTGTTCGAAACTCCTGTTGTTCCAGGCACATTTTGCGGCATGGAATTTCATGAGCATGAGCAGTTTCTGAGCTCTGGGCACAGTGCTGCGCCCTAAGATTTCAGATTAAAACTGCAGAGTGGAAGGAAAGGAGGACCTTTTCCTGCCTCCTCACTTCCAGCTACTCTCTGAAGACTGGAGAAGAGACCCTCTTAAGAATATTAGGGGGGTGGGCAGGGGAAAGACTAGACCTTGTGAAAAATGAATTTTAGCTGCAGTTCATTCATTTTCAGCTTTGTATGCTTGTTATTTAAAAAGCGCACCTAAGACATTCCATTGCTGCGCCCATAACCTAGGTTTAAGGTGGCATTTCGCTCCTAGCTTTCATAATCTCAGTTTCTAAGAAGTGCTTGGTTAGGAAGCAAAAATGAAGGAGGGAGAAATGAGCAAACGAAAGTGCCTGAGTCAGCTAATCCGTTCCTCTGGCTCAGTTCTGTCTCTTCTAACTGGCAATTGCTCTCCAAGGTCTCCCTCCCTTGCAGAGGTCTTTCCCCATCGCGCAACCCGATATCCTTTTAAGTGGCGATGCCTAAGATTGAACCTTCTGCATGCAAAGCTTGTGTGTAACCACAGAGCTATGGCCCCTCCTGGAATAAATGTGACAGCAAACACTTCAGCCAAAGCGGTATGCAAATGAAATGAGACATTTTCATAGGTTTCAATGGACAGGGATCAGCAACTCATTTCAGGCATGCTGAGTCCAGCAGGATAGCCAAACTGTCAACAGCAACAACAGCTCCAAATCCCTGAATAATCTTTGAAACATAGGGAGATACCTTTTAGTGAGTCCTTCTAGCGCAGTATTGCCTACACTGGCTGGCAGCAGCTCTCTGGGATTTCTGTAGCAACAAGCAATTGAACCTGGGACCTCCTGCTTTCAAAGCAGACACTCCACCCAGAACCACAGGGGGGTAGAATTGGGAGGGATCATGGGGGGTCATCTAGTCCAACCCCCTGCAACGCAAGAAGGTACCTTCCTGAGCTACCTTCCCCAAGGTACTCTTGCTTTACACATGGGTTTAAGTGGCTGGGAACACTGACAGCAGGAAACATCTTACTGTAGAGCTTTCCAAACTTTTCACGTTGGTGACACACTTTTTGGACATGCATCATTTTGTGACACAGTAATTCAGTTTTACTGGCAAACCAAGGCCACAAACTAACCCCTTTCCAGCCCCAGGAGGAGCGCAGGGAGCGTTCGCGCAACACACCTACACACTGCAGCCGACACACTAATGTGCCGCAACACACGGTTTGGAAAGCTCTGTCCTATTGGATCGCGAACGTTTCATCACAACTAAGGCCCAAGAGACACAGGAAGTTGTCTTTTACCAGATCAGACTATTTGTCCGTCTGGCCCAGCAGCGGTTTGCCAACGAGGCAAACCCTGTGGGTTCACCAAAAATGGATGTAGGTTTTGCTCTTTACAATGAGGAAAGAACGCACAAACCCGGGGAGTCGAGCCTGCCTCTCCTCCCACCTCACTTTGCTGCGTCCCACCTGCATTAAGCAATTTTTTCTTAGTCCAGCTCTGATACCGCAAGTGAACAAGGCGGAGAGAAAATTGCTTAACATCACAGAAGGCAGTGAGATAAGATGGAAGGAAGACCAGCGCAGTTCTGGAGCACCAGTAGGGCCAGTTCAGTGCCCCACTGGGGAAACTAAGCACTTTGCCACCCCACTGCCTCACCAACCCACTGTCCTGGTGTGTGTGGCGGCAGCAGAGACTCGCAAATAAAATAAACTTAGGCCACATCCACACAATACATTTAAAGCAGTATTATACCGCCTTAACCACCATGGCTCCCCCCCCCAAGGAATCCTGGGAACTGGACTTTGTTAAGGGTGCTATGCGGTGTTAGGAGTCCCCCCCCCAAGAGCTACAATTCCCAGTGTGATATAAAAATTAGTCCCTCTGGGAATTGTAGTACTGCAGTTAACTTAATACATAACACTCCGTAAAGGGAATGGGGGTCTTCCAACAACTCTCACTACCCGTAGCGAGCTACAGTTCCCATAATTCTTTGCAGGGAGCCATGGCTATAGAAGTGTTGTGATAGTCCTTTAAATGGACTGCGTGCCTCACAGGGCCGTCTTAAGCATATCTGGCGCCCTGGTGCGAAGATCCCTTCGGCGCGCCCCCCGCCCCGTTTCCCGCGCGGCGCCCCCCTGGCAGCCCGGCGGCCTGGCGCCCTGCGCCACCCAGCCTTGCCGTAGGGCCGGGCCTGGTACCTCAGTAAGCCATTCACATCTTGTTTGACACAGCCTTTCAAAAAAAGGGGGGGTGCAGAGTGTCTAACAATAACATACACCATGTAACGTAAGCGTAGATAACAGCACGAAGAAGAAATTACTCGGAAAGTCACTTTGGTTTATGATCTTGCTTCAGCTGAGGTTTCCCTCAAACAGACGCGCAGGCACAAAAGAAGGGGGGGAAAGAGGCTGCCAAGTTCTTTGAATGCTTTTAATGAAATCCAGAGAAACGGCGCTCTCGCTGCTCAGACACACGCACACATGCAAAATCGACAAGAGGCAGGTCTTGCCGTGTCACAGTTCTGCCAGACCAAAGCAGAAATTCTCCTCAGCTGCTAACCAGAAAAGAGCGGTCAGGGTTACTAGGTCCCCTGTCAGCTCCAATTTAGCTACCCGGAGACAGCACTGGAGACTTCAAATTCCTCACATTTGTACCTAAATGCAAGGGATTAACCTAGAGATGCCTAGTGACCGAGATGCCAAGATGAATAAATGCGCTGAAATGCCCAGCTTCGGTCTGATAATAAACTTGCCTTTGACTTCCACTGCTGCAGCCGTTTGCTTTATTATTTTATTTTATTTCTTTATTTTAAGGAAACCTACTCTTTCATTTCTCCCAGAGCCTGCACCCCAGAAAAAAGACAACATGGTGTTGTGGGAAGAGCATCAAACTAGGACCCCTGGGAGACCAAATCCTCATTTGACTATGTTGCCGTCACCTTGGGCCAGTTTCTCAGTCGAACCAACTTCGCGGGGCTGTTGTGAGGATAAAATGAGGAGAGGAGAACCAAGTGCAACCACCCTGAGCTCCTTGGAGGAGAGATGGGATATAAATGTAATGATTAACCAAGTTCCACAGTGGAGGGACCTTTGATCCAGTGAATTCAAGACCAAATTCATCCTATCATCGCTCCAATGTAGATTTATGCGCATGGAGTTGTTCACGGGCATAGAGTAGGCCTCTACATGGTGGGCATTGCCTCTTTTCCCTCAGAGAGAAACACCTATGGCCAATTCTGAAGACCTTCTGTCAGTGGTTTGGGGACAGGGGGGGGGTGTATTTTGCCTGTGTGTTGCCGCCAAAACAAGAACGAGTCTCGTTTGCACCTTTAGTGCAAGACTTGCACATTTAGTATGGCATAAGTGTCCGCGGTCCAGAGTCTGCCACTCTACAAACCAGGAAACTTTGGTTTAATCCCTGCTTACAGGATATCAAACCAGGAACTGATCCATGACTGCAATGTCTGAAGCAGACCAACACAATGGTGCAATACAGGATGCGTAACCACAAAGCATTTACCCGCATCCAACTTGTATTTGACAAATGTTGATTTGACAGCAAAGATGCGCCGTGCGCATTATGAGCACTTCTGTTATTTCGTAGTGGTGCGGTGTAGTGGTTACAGTGGTAGACTTGTAATCTGGGGAACCGGGTTCGCGTCCCGCTCCTCCACATGCAGCTGCTGGGTGACCTTGGGCTAGTCACACTTCTCTGAAGTCTCTCAGCCTCACTCACCTCACACAGTGTTTGTTTTGGGGTGGGAAGGGAAAGGAGATTGTTAGCCGCTTTGAGACTCCTTAGGGTAGTGATAAAGCGGGATATCAAATCCAAACTCTTCTTCTTCTTTCGTTGGGAAATCTACGCTTGCATTTTGGATTCCCTATTCTGTTCTGGCTTTCAAATTGTGTGCTTGGGAAAAAAGGCATTCTTCTGAAAATCTCAGGAGCTGAATTTTAATATAATCTCCAATACTCTCTTTGATTCATAAATTGATGTGTGTTCATAAATATACAGTGTGGTATCACGGCTAATCATTGATGTCAAGTAATAGCGTAGCGCTCGGCTGTCGTTTCTCATTTTAGGTTACACCCGTCAATTTTGGTATCTGGGAGCTTGCTGTTAAAATTTAATAGGAGAAAAATGTTTCCAGCATCTAAGCCACCCTGACCTCTATCTAATCCTAAGAGCTGGAGAGATAAATGACGCTCAGCTGAAATAAAAATAAACCTGGCCATGAAAGCATATCTCATCAACTCTCTTCAAGCATTTACATTAAGGATTGTATCTATCTAAGCCATCATTAAGAGCAGCCCCACTGAAATGAATGGGATTAAGTTACCCATGTCCATCACCTCTGACTTTGTTGCTGGTTTAACCCAGGTGGCGCTGTGGTTAAACCACTGAGCCTAGGGCTTGCTGATCAGAAGGTCGGCGGTTCGAATCCCTGTGGCGGGGTGAGCTCCCGTTGCTTGGTCCCAGCTCCTGCCAACCTAGCAGTTCGAAAGCACGTCATAATGCAAGTAGATAAATAGGAACCGCTACAGCGGGAAGGTAAACGGCGTTTCCATGTGCTGCTCTGGTTTGCCAGAAGCGGCTTTGTCATGCTGGCCACATGACCTGGAAGCTGTACGCCGGCTCCCTCGGCCAATAATGCGAGATGAGCGCGCAACCCCAGAGTCGGTCACGACTGGACCTAATGGTCAGGGGTCCCTTTACCTATCACCTCTGACTTTGTTGGATACTGTACAATGCAGCCCTCCAATTCTCTCCATCTGGCCCTCAAGATTCTCCTCAGCCACACCCCTCATTTCACACACACCCCCACTTGAGGGCTTCTGCCAGGCTGGAACGTGTCCTCGAACTCTGATAATGCCTCTTGCAAGCCTGGATGGAGGGAAGAGAGGGGTATGCAAGTGTACTTAGCAACTGGCCTATTGTACAAAAGTAAGGGGATGCGGGTGGCGCTGTGCTTGAAACCACTGAGCCTAGGGCTTGCCGATCAGAAGGTCGGCGGTTCGAATCCCTGCGATGGGGTGAGCTCCCACTGCTCTGTCCCAGCTCCTGCCAACCTAGCAGTTTGAAAGCACACCAGTGCAAGTAGATAAATAGGTACCATTGCGGTGGGAAGGTAAACGGCGTTTCCGTGCGCTCTGGTTTCCATCATGATGTCCCGTTGCACCAGAAGCGGTTTAGTCATGCTGGCCACATGACCCAGAAAGCTGTCTGTGGACAAATGCTGGCTCCCTTGGCCTGAAAGCGATATGAGCGCTGCAACCCCATAGTCGCCTTGGACTGGACTTAACCGTTCAGGGGTCCTTTACCTTTTTTTACCTTTACAAAAGTAAAACTTCAGTATACTCTGTCCACTTTTGGCTCAGGCATCTGTCCTTCAGCAGGTTGACCCAGATTGAATTTGGCCGTTGGGATGAAAAGGGGTCACTAGACGTGGTATATTGTATTATGGCTTTATCATGAGAACTGCTATGATAGTTCATCACTGAAGCAAAAAGTAGACCCCCCCCCCAATAAACAATAACAATTAGTGGTGACACAGAAAAGTTGCAGAGTCCAGATTAGGAATTCCTTCCCCAGAGAGGTTTGTATGGCTTTCACACTACAGGTGTGTCTGTTCAGCCTGTGAAGCAGGGTGAGAGAATGTCTGGCCCTCCCCATGTTGCAAAACTACAACTCCCAGCAAGCATGGTCAATGGCAAAGGATGATGGGAGTTGTAGTTAGCAATATTCAAGTGTGCTTTGTTTGGTTTTGCTTGTTGGTTTGTTAATGCTGTTAATATTGTTCTGCTGATTATGAAGGCTATAATGCTTTGCGAATTTTATAATATGACTTTTCTTACGGTTGTGCTGTCCAGCCTATTCTTGAGGTGTTTTGTTAACAGTGTTTTATAGAAGGTGGTTGCTCTACTGATGATCTGTAATTGCTTCAATTATTCTATATGACTTATGTTGTAATTGTCATGTTCTGATTCCAGAATGTTCCAGTTTGTTATTGTCATTTATTGTTAGTAAGACGCTTCGTGACCTGTGGGAGTGAAAAGTGCTATAGAAATAGAATAAACGAAGCGGAATAAAATATCTAGAGAACCACAGGATCCCCACATCTGCTATAAACTAGTTTTATTCCAACTAGCTTTCAATCTAGTGGGGATATTTTTTTTTGCTCTGAGAGAAAAGCCCCACATTCTGGGCATGCTTTTGACACTCCTTTAACTCCCCTCACCTAGCCAGACTTTTGTATTGGGGGTTTTTGTGACAAAAAGTAGCTAGCTACCAGTGCATGGGGTTTACGTAGCTATAAACCAAATGGGGAAACATTAAAATTGGTGCCAGACCGTGAGCGCATTCTTACTGTGCCATTATAAAAGTCCGCCACACTTTTCTCAATAAGTGAGATGATGAAAAGCCAGTTGCCACTGATGTTGCTCTAACAAACAACTGAGGAGTGAAACCATCATCCTTGGAGGCAAAGACCTAACATGCAGGTGAGCCCAAACCGCGCGGACCCGTCCATGTCTATTTTCGTAACGTGCCCTTTATGTGTTATATATTTGTACTGGGTCCGAAGGGCAGATCTAGGTATGAAGGGCTACCTCGGCAAAGTTGGGTTATCTGGTTGGGTTCACATCTCACGGTGGTCACCTTCACCCCCTGGTCTTTCCACTTCTGAAATCTGAAGCGGGCACCTGCAAACCACCCTCCAAGGCCCCAGAGAGGAGACGCAACCACAGGGCTTGTGGGACTGTCAAAATGGCAGCTTCCTACCGGGTGGCTGCTGCCGTTTGGTAAATTTGAGCCGAGGACTGGGAGAGGACCCAGCTCAAGCCACAGTGCCCTTCTGGACTGCTGGGCCCTCAGTCCTTGCCCAACCAGGCCGGGTCCTGGGCTGCATCAATAGGAGTATAGCATCTAGATCAAGGGAAGTAATAGTACCACTGTATTCTGCTCTGGTCAGACCTCACCTGGAGTACTGTGTCCTGTTCTGGGCACCACAGTTCAAGAAGGATACTGACAAGCTGGAACGTGTCCAGAAGAGGGCAACCAAAATGGTCAAAGGCCTGGAAACGATGCCTTATGAGGAGCAGCTTAGGGAGCTGGGTATGTTTAGCCTGGAGAAGAGAAGGTTAAGGGGTGATATGATAGCCATGTTCAAATATATAAAAGGATGTCATATAGAGGAGGGAGAAAGGTTGTTTTCTGCTGCTCCAGAGAAGCAGACACGGAGCAATGGATTCAAACTACAAGAAAGAAGATTCCACCTAAACATTAGGAAGAACTTCCTGACAGTAAGAGCTGTTCGGCAGTGGAATTTGCTACCAAGGAGTGTGGTGGAGTCTCCTTCTTTGGAGGTCTTTAAGCAGAGGCTTGACAGGCATATGTCAAGAATGCTTTGATGGTGTTTCCTGCTTGGCAGGGGGTTGGACTGGATGGCCCTTGTGGTCTCTTCCAACTCTACGATTCTATGATTCTACGATCCTGCCATCAGCCTTGACCAATCCTAACTCTGAGAGTTCATACAACCCATGGCTAGCATGCAATGCCCTATAGGAATGCACGGACCTCTGGTGAGCTCATGGCTGAGGGTAAGATCCAATGAGAATCCATTTGTGCAACAGAGCTTCTCCCCCATGTATGCCTGCCCCCAAAGCTGCTCCAATTGCAACCTGTGCAATCCAGCTTTTTCTGAGCTGTGACAATCATTCAAATCCCAGCAGCTATCCTATGTATCCACTCCTTTCAGTTCATACCAAAAACAACTTCAGCCAGGTCAGAAGTCTTCCAGCAGTGCCATCGCTAACTCCTGCCCCCCCCCCCGGTCCCCGGCCCATCACAGGCGAATCAATGGTTGCATGTGTTGGCCTGGTGATTTTTTTGAAAAATGCATCTCTTTGGGATAAAACAAATGTTACACCAACTGTGCAATTGCATTTAATGTGTCCGGTTTTCCTTTTAGAAACAACAATAGGGAGGGAAGCAGGTCTAGCCCTTTCTTCTGCGCCACAAACCCGACAAAACCTGCCTTTGAATCTTTCATTTGCCCAAAGAGAAAACAATAGGGCCGGCTGCAGCTTTCTTCCCACGGCGCATAGCAGCTCCAGGGGGCATTTCAGACGGCAACATGTTATCAGGGGTGGGAGGAAGGGCACACATCCTCCCCACATTGCTTGTGCCATGTTAAATGCCAGCCCAGGTTAATGCCGGCCCAGGCAATTAAAAGCTGTGATAGTGCGCCACTAGCATGCACATAAACCAAATCCCATGAATTTCAGCTGGCATTCCATGCTCGGAACTGCGCGCCACCCACTTGGGTTATTTCTTGAATCCTAGTTCACCGAGCTCCGCTTATGCAACATTGGCAGCAGCCCTTTCTAATGTTCAAAATGTTAATCCCACTCAGAGATGCATTAGCAATAACACATCTCTTTTTTACCTTAGCGGTGGGAGCTCAAGGATCAGGACATTTTGAAAATGCTTTCATTTGGGAATTGTGCCCAACACATCCCTAGCTGATGCTTACACAAATGCCCATCTGTTCATGGCTGGGTGCCGAGCCCACCCACAGATAAGAGGGAATAGCTACACACACACACACACACACACACACACACACACACACACACGAGAGGGGGGATCTGCCTGGATTTGGACTGCAATTGTGTTTAATATTGACAGGAGCTCTTTGGCATGGCAGGTGCCCAAGTATCTGGACTCAGAAGTGATGCTACCATGAAGAGATCACACACACACTCGCTCACACAAATTCTGCAAACATTTATCCTTGGGGTGCAGAGGGATGTGGAAGTTTACATTTCTCAGAAGTTTAGGCTAAAAATTGATACCAGCCCCTTTGTTAGCATTACTGGGGATCTGGGATGGGTCGAATGAAGGTGGATTTGAGAAAAGATTTATTCTGTGTGTATTGCTAGCTGCCAGGATAGCTATTGTAAGAACACGGAAATATTTAGAGGGATTAAATGTGGATTTAAATTGTAGTCATATCTGGTCAATGGCTATCGCTGAAAAAATCACTCAAGGGTTAAGGTAAATTAGAGGGCAAAAATAAATAAGTGCTGAAAATAACGTGGCACAAAGAAGTATTTTATATAGAAATGATTATAGCAGCGTTCAAATACCTCCTTGAAAAATGGGCTACTATTTGGAATTCTTAGTAACTTTTCAGCTTCACGAGAGAGTATCGTAAGACCTTGAAGGCATACTGTGATACTCATATACATATACCAGGCATCCCCAAACTGCGGCCCTCCAGATGTTTTGTTTTTTTTTTTTTTTAACATAATTTTTATTGGTTTTTACAAATTACAAAAGATGGTACATACATAAACACCTTTTCCACCTTCTTCCCACCCCCCTCCATGGGTCCTCCCCTGCCACAGAAGTATCCCACGCAGGTGATCAGTCAGAAGTGGTCCATTTTATGATTGGGTTTCTGTCCTCCTCCCCCTCCCCTGCCCCCCAAGCCCCCCCCTGCCACCAGGGAGCTCCAGTGAACCAGGGCAGTACGCAGGAGTTCATCCATCCAACCATCTATTGTCATACCAAAAAAAAAAAAGAAAATACAAAAAGAGAAAAAGAGAAAAAAGAGAAGAGGAAAAAAAAAGACAAAAAGGAAAAAAGACAAAAAAAAAATTCATCATAATTGTTAAATTCATAATTGTTAAACCATATTTTGTGGGCTTCCCCACCCTCCCACCCTTCCCCGGTTTTCCTCCCTTATTTATCATCTTCAACAGTTTCATAGTTCATATTTTATAACATACACCTTTATATCTTATACCACTTTTAAACTATTATCATTTTCGCCTATTGTCCAATCACTGAGAAATCAAACTCCCATTTTTTCTTCCCGTGCCTAATTTTTACCCCTCTATAGGCCTCCATATTTTCACCTTTTTCCAGAATCAATTCACTTTTTAAACCTATAACTATTCCCAAACTAACCTTACTCCCCCCGAGTACCTGCTCCACCCCTCCAATCCAGCAAGTTCCATAGTCAGCAGTCCAGTTATAGTCCTATTAACCCATCCTTACAATCACCACTTCACTTTCCCTTCACCCCACCCCCTGTTTGCAGTCTTTTGCCATCCAGGCCTCCATATCAGACCCCTGAGCTTCTTCTCTTCTCTGCTTAATTTTTCCTTCTTCCCTGTGGTCATTCTGGAGTTCCAGTAAATCCAGTCGTGCCCCCCTCGAAGGGGAGGCACTCCATCCAACTTTTTGTAGAGTAAAATCATCATTTTTTTCGTGATGGGCTTCATTTTGTGTTAAATCATCACAGTCGTCATCATTGTCATTCTCACATTCATCTTCTTCAGTTTCAAAAGCTTCATCTTCTAGGAAATCATATTCTGTCATCACAATCTGGAATTGTTGCTGTAACACTAGCCGTTGTGTCTCCTCTTGACATAGTTCTATTCTTGTTTCCCACATTAAGGTCAAAACAGTCCGCTGAAACTCAGGCGGGTACCTTTTTGTTGACATAGTTCAGTCCTGTCAAGGTCAAAACTTGTCACATGGGGTGGAATATGATCGCAGTCTATTTTCTCGACTCCATTTTAACAAGCTGGCTGCATTCTTAAAAATAAAGTTCGAACTCACATTTCAAAAGCATATAAACCAAAAAAAAATTCCCAAAAAGTCCAGAGATAAAGATAGAAATAAAATTTAACTATAAATCCTGGTCAGCTCACTGGGTTTTCTGGGCTGCCGGCTCCCGAGAAAAAGAAAGGTCTTTCTTAGTCTTAACTTCATTCTGCAGGGCAATCACAACAGTCTCTCTCCCCTTTTACCCTGCATTTAGGGGAGATTCTCTTTGATGCCTTTGAGGAATCCTTTTAAGTTAAAATCTTCTGTTTACGGCTTCGGGTTTCTGTTTACTGTCTCTTATGTTACCGTGGGGGGGGGGTGGCTTCCTCTTTTCCCCTCTCTCCCAGGTCCAAATTGTTGCCTTAATTTACATTCCAAAGAATCCAAATTACTCACAGTCTATTCATTTGCTGAATGTTCTTTGAAGAATTGGCCACCTCCACTTCCCAGACTCGCAGCTTCGCACTCTCAGAGCAGCAATGTCAGCCTGTCCGCCGCGGTTCACCTCCTCGCTCTCGGGGGCTTAAACAAAGCCGATCCGGGGAGGAGAGAGCCCGCTTTTGGCGCCGCCAGGCAAAATCTGTCCCCAAAAAGCACGATTTGGGGCTTTTAAGGAGGTTTCGTTTCGCTGGAACGATTCCCTCCACCTCTGAAGCGCCGAGGTCCGCTCCGCTGTGCGGACCCCCGTCTGAGCAAGATGGCGTGGTCAACCGGAAGCCTCTCCCTCCAGATGTTTTGGCCTACAACTCCCATGATCCCTATCTAACAGGACCAGTGGTTGGGGAAGATGGGAATTGTAGTCCAAAACATCTGGAGGGCCGAAGTTTGGGGATGCCTAACATATACTATATTCTATTGTTTAGACTTCTTGTTTTAGATTGTATGACCCTTTGGGGGGCATTTTTATTTTATTTTAACTGTGCTACTATGTATGTTTAACAACAACAACAATAGTGGCTTTATTAAATGATCAATGAATGTTGGTAGCAATACGTAATAAGCTGCCTCTAGCCACGAAGAGACAGATTTTGGGGTGTTCTGGTATTTACTTTTTGAAACATGGCAACCCTGATTTAATTGAATATTACATTAAGACAGGTGGCATTCTGAAGTAACGGGTTAACAGCAACAGAATGCAGATTGATTATTTAACTGTTTGGAGCAATGGCAGAAGACAGAAGAAATCAAAGGTAAAGGTAAAGGTAAAGGGACCCCTGACCATTAGGTCCAGTCGTGACCGACTCTGGGGTTGCGCGCTCATCTCGCATTATTGGCCGAGGGAGCCGGCGTATAGCTTCCAGGTCATGTGGCCAGCATGACAAAGCCGCTTCTGGCAAACCAGAGCAGCACATGGAAACGCCGTTTACCTTCCCGCTGTAGCGGTTCCTATTTATCTACTTGCATTTTGACGTGCTTTCGAACTGCTAGGTTGGCAGGAGCTGGGACCAAGCAACGGGAGCTCACCCCGTCACAGGGATTCGAACCGCCGACCTTCTGATCAGCAAGCCCTAGGCTCAGTAGTTTAACCACAGCGCCACCTGGGTCCCCACAGTAACACAGAGTAGAAATCTTCAACTCTGTGTTACTTCCAAGACCCAATACTTTTCTTTTCTTTTTGAAGTTCAACAGGAAGTACAGGAAACTACCAAAAAAACACCCCATCAGTTCATATTGTCAGATGGGCCCAGCAGAACCATCTGTGTGATCATCCTGTTAGATCATTAAGACAAAACGTCATTTCCCCCATGACATTACAAAAATAAAATAAAAACCAAGCTTGATGTCGTCTTTTGACTTTTTAATGCAATTCTGTATCTGACCATTGGGAGAAATCCAATCCAGTGTGCGTTTAATGGTGAATCTATCTCACTGCCACTTTCTGAAACAACACACCAAGAGAAACACAGCTATCTCTTGAAATTTGCGCTTCTCCCAATTTTGCAGTGCATTTGTCCAGCCGAGCAATCCCAAATTATCTGTACAAAGATGCATAATAAAGAACGCCTTAAAATGCACATATGAGTGAAAACAACATGCAAAACACATTATATCAAAGGAAATTGTTTTTTGCAAAAATAAGCCTATTAGGCAAAATACAATAAAAGTGTATATCTGCAGAACTTTGTACTAAAATGATGATCAATTTCCATGAGGACTTTTTAAAAATCAATCAATCAATACATCAGAGTGGTGTGGAAACAGGGAGACTCAAAAACTTAAATTTTTTAAAAAATGCCCATCCCTGCAACGGACAACTTCCTACTCTGTTTATTTTGCACAGTATAAAATTGCACTGCCAGGCACAGTGTAAGCTTTGGAGGACTGGATCCACACCCTATTAGAGTCACAGAGTCCTTTGGGAACTCACTCAGACAAACCAGCACTTCAACTTGGTATTCCTGCATTTTCAGTGGCACTGCCGGTTAATGTAGCCTTGATGCAAACCTCCAAGCCAATAAAAGACTTAATGAATCACATTCATCTCAAATGAACTTTGCAAGGTTAGGACAATAACGCAGCCCAACAGAAGATGTAACTTCAGCACCGCTGAAGAGCAGCGGCGTTATCGTTTGCTGCAGAGAGCCCCTTCCATATATTAGTATGCAACAGTTCAATCTTGACATTTATTTATGGTGCAATGTTCTCCTGAAGACGAGCGCCCTGCCCAGTGCAGTGGGAGCAAGTACAAAGAAATAATTTAAGGTTTGGCCAGATGCCATAAAAGGGGATGCTATTTATCACACATTATAGGTATTGCTTGTATCATGTAATGAAGTCCTACTTTAAAAGATAAAACACTCTGCATTCATTGGATGTGCCAGAGTTGCATTCGTCTTCCTGCTCTTACTTACTATTGTATTTTACAAATATTGTCTGCCACTTTGAGGACTCTAGAGGAAAAGCAGGATCGAAATCTACCAAATAAATAAATAAATAAATAAATAAATAGCGAAGGCTTTCCCCCATTGTTCAGGATTAAAACATTTGTGTTTTCGATAAAAAAATAAATTAATATTATTTAATGGTACAAGACTCCCTAGAAACATAAAGATCTCTGATGCTAGAGGTAATGAATTCTGGAGATGTGGAACTTGTTAGGGGTATGTTTGTACTCTGCTGTTGGAAGGCATGCTCTAAAATAGCTTTTGGAAATGGATTTTAAATATATATATATGCTAGATATAAAGCTGTGCCTGGAGCCAGAAGGCATATTGGCATCTTATTAATTAGACAGAATCAGAAAGGAAACTGTGTTCCATTTACTGGCAGTGAGAAAACTGCTAATAGCCAAAAACTGGAAGCAGATGATCCTTCTGTAAATCTGATATGTTGTGATCTGGGACAATGCTAACATAATGAAATTATCCTTCATTATCATATGTGGAATGTTGAATTATCAATTTAAACGATGGAAATTTTTGGAATATGGGCTTACTCTTCCTACTGTGTTACATAATGGCTGTGTTTGGACGTAACAACAGACCATAGTTTAATTGCAATGGGAACAAGCGGAAGTGAGCTTCAGGTCTACACCTTTCACTTTTCTTTTTCATTAACCACAGTTTAACATGACATCTAAATCATATGGACTACACTCAACTACGGTTTCTTGAAACGCATTCACACAGTTCCTACTGTGCAAAGCTCTGCCACTACCACCATCCATTTCTATGCACAGTCTTCTGCTGAACTTGGCTACGTATAAATACCCCCAGGTCACCTTCCAGGTCTTGCTCAGGCAAGCAGTTAATGCTGGGCTCATAGCTTTCTGTCTCCATTTCTCTGATCTCTGGCATTCTGTTCTTTTGCCACCTGTTGCCTGCTGTGGCCTGGCTGTTTGCTCTCTGCCCTCCAGCACTCCAGAATTTCAACTTGCCCAGAAAGAAGCAGACTTGTGTTTCCAAAAGTCTATCTCACTCTTTCTCCCAAAGGAGCCCAGAGCAGAAAACTAGCAAACTAGCAGAACAAACTAGCCAAACAATACCATTAAATTATAATGAAAACATTTTTAAATCATTGATCTTGCTAGGCACTTCCCCTCCCTCATTAGTTCTCCAGTAAAGTATGTCATCATTGTGGCATGGTTTGAACTGTGGCACTAAACCAGCCTCCCACAATCTCGGGTGCCCAAATATTGTTGGACTACAACTCCCATCATTCTTGACTACTGGTCACGCCAGATGGGGCTGCGGGGGAGCAGGAGTCCAACAACATCTGGAGACACAGCGCTGGGGGCAGGGTGCAAGAAACCATTGCTGCATGGAAGGAGTCAATGCAAAGATAGATACTGCTGTGCTCCCTCCGCGGGAGCGAGAAGTAGAAAATAAACAAGCCTTGAGCAGAAAGCCAAAGATGAAAGGAAAGGAAAGCGTGTAACAGCGAGATGTTGCTGGTGGCGGGCAGAGAGAGGGAGAGAAATACACAGCATGGAGTTAGTTGAAAGATACGTCTGACTGCACATGCGGAGAGAAAGCATTCCCTTGTTGGCAACATCAATTGGCAAGCTTATGGCCAAATTACTCCAACTAATACTGGCAATAATTTTTACCCACTAACTTGTCCCCTGGTATGTATTTCTGAAACCACAGCATAAGAACAGTTTTAGCTTTGGCTAAAAATTTGCCCAGGCTGCCTCGGCTGCTGTCAGGCCATCCACTGCTCAGCAAGAGACAGTTTGCAATCCAGAGGTTTTATACTTTATAAAGAAAGGAAAAAAGCAAAGGAACAAAAAAAAGAGGCACTTGTTACCCTACATGAAGGGATGGTCAAATAGCTCCATTTTGGTTTCTCTTTTTTTCCAATCGTAAATTCAGTTATCCACGTTTCCACACCAGTTTGTGATTTTTCAAATTTAAAAAAGTCACAAAAACTCAACAAGCGAGCCTATTTTGTTGTTGTTGTTGTTGTTGTTGTTGTTTAGTCGTTTAGTTGTGTCCGACTCTTCGTGACCCCATGGACCATAGCACGCCAGGCACTCCTGTCTTGCACTGCCTCCCGCAGTTTGGTCAAACTCATGTTCGTAGTTTCGAGAACACTGTCCAACCATCTCGTCCTCTGTCGTCCCCTTCTCCTAGTGCCCTCCATCTTTCCCAACATCAGGGTCTTTTCCAGGGAGTCTTTTCTTCTCATGAGGTGGCCAAAGTATTGGAGCCTCAGCTTCAGGATCTGTCCTTCCAGTGAGCACTCAGGGCTGAATTCCTTCAGAATGGATAGGTTTGATCTTCTTGCAGTCCATGGGACTCTAAAGAGTCTCCTCCAGCACCATAATTCAAAAGCATCAATTCTTTATGGTCCAGCTCTCACTTCCATACATCACTACTGAGAAAACCATAGCTTTAACTATACGGAACTTTGTCGGCAAGGTGATGTCTCTGCTTTTTCAGGTACTGTCTAGGTTATTTTAGCCTATTTTAGGAGTAGGTTAACTTGACCATTGCAGTTTCTCTTGATTTCTCGTTTTCCCAACTTTAAATTCAGTTCAGCCCATTTGATCATCAAGTTCTTTGTTTTAAGTCTGCATGAGAATGTGTGCCGATTTCCATGCATTTTTGCAAGTGCCTAACAGAATGGATGTTTGTACATTATTTTCACTATTGTATGCACTTTTCTGTGCACCTCCCCCTAATACACACACACACACACACACACACACACAACTTAGAAGATCCCTGCTTGATCACATCCAATGGCCCATCTCACAGCATAGCTGCCAAGTTTTCCCTTTTCTCGCGAGGAAGCCTATTCAGCATAAGGGAAAATTCCTTTAAAAAGGGATAACTTGGCAGCTATGTCTCACAGTAGCCAGCCAGGTGCCTGTATCCAGCTACATATTAGTCAGAGAACAGCAGTTCCCCATTCCACAGGGTTATTTGTGAATAAAAGTCTAGCACGCTTTGCCATGCAAAAAAGCTACCGATAAGGTCGCAGGTTCTGCACGCGGAGACTTTTCCACACGTGTGCCGAAAAGAAATATGCAGCTACGAAATAGTTAAAGCTAATCCCTAAAAACCGAAAAACATCTGGAGAGCGTTACGACGTGTGGGTTTTAGAAAGAGAAAGAGTTGGCATACAAAGAGTGGAAGCCTCTGTGCCAAGCTCTCCTAGTTTGTACTGCAGGAGTTTACAATGGAAAAAGTGACTGGGTCATCAACAGCAGGGCTGGCATGGTGCAGCCCCAATGGCTGAATTGGTGCAGCCCCAATGGCTGAATTGCAACCGCTGCTTGCTTAAATCGACAACTGCAAGTAGTATTGGCCAAACAACTTCCACGGCTAATCCCGAATAACCAGAAGCATTCCGCCTGCACCACACTTTCCTCAGCTTATTGGGAATGATGGTGACAAAGTTCAGCTTTCTCTGGCTCGGAACAGCTTGCGATCCTTGGCTGCGTTAGGAATGAAGTGCCATTTCCTTGGGGGGGGGGGGAATCCTCTGGCTCAGATTTCTGCACCTCGCTTCTTGGATGCTTCCATGGGAAAGGTAGTTTTCCCAGGCTACCCGAGTCATTAGCATGGCCCAAGACGTCTTCTGCCTGGAACACTGCTGAGCAAACAAGGTGTCAGGAGTATGGGCAGGAGTCAGGCTCTGGGGCCTGTAGTGCTTTGCAGGACTGGGGCCTGCCTCAGCTTGTGCTGGAGAAGCAAGGAGTGGCCACTCAGGTGAGGCCACTCAATACCTCAGTGCGCCTGGTGGCAGGAGCTGGGAGGGATAAAAGCTCAGCATTTCCCTTTAGCTCTTTGCCACTGCAACGCTATCCCTGCCTGGTTGCATCTGGCCTCTTGCTCCTTGGACCCTTGCCTTGCCGACGCCTTGCTCCTCGACCCTCGGACCTTTGCCTTGCTGACGCCTTGCTCCTTGACTCCCAGACCTTTGCCTCTGCCTTGCTCCTTGACCCTGCGACTACCTGCTGCTGGACCCTCAGCCCTGCACCTGTTCCTGCTTCTACACCAACATCTTGCCTCTGGTCCTGACGTCCTCAGCCAGGGCTTCAACCGCCCACCGACCGGACCGTGACACAAGGAGCCATAGGGGAAATAACTACCAGGGGTGTGAAGGCCATGCTAGTAACTCAGGTGCAGAAACAGCTTGCCAGGTGGGGTTCGCTTCCCAGTAGGTGAGTCACATCAAGAGCAGGGCAGGCGAGGAGATTGGCATGGTAGAAATGCAGGGACGCTGTGCCAACTTCCCCGCTGCTTCACCCCTCTCCCTCTCTGCAAGCAGCAGAGACTTACCTGACAGGAACCTAGTGTAGCAAGCTCTGCTCTACCTGGCAAGCCATTTCCACACAGGTGTCCCACCCACCAAAATTACAGCCCCTGCCCGTTGTGGCGCTGAAGGCAACAGAAAGAAACGCCTTGCAGAGAGACCCCAATTCTTCCTGGCCATGCTTTTGCTAGTTAAGTGGGAAGGGGGTAGGAGAGCAAGGTTTGGGAAGTGGGGGCAGATGGACATATTTGGGGCCCGCTGCCATCCCAACGTTGCCCAGGGACATGACAGAAAGCAATTGTTTTGAAACTGGGGTCAGAAAGACCCCAAACTCATTTTTCAGACTTCTATCCAAAGCAAATATATGCCTCCTTTGTCCAATGGTAGGGCTGGCTCCAATACTGTATATTGCTATCAGCCAGGCCTCCTCAAGCACATTGCAGGGATTTTTGCTTAGTTATAAGGAGGAGCTAGTTTCCATGTCCTGGTTGTTGTTTTATTTCAGTCGTTGGACTCTCCCGTAGAGGGAGGAAGAAGAAAAAAGTTGCACTGTTGCTGAGCCAAGAAGGAAACTGAAACTGAATTCTTCTGATAATTCTTGTGTTACTACAAGTCAACATTACGCTTGCAGTGGGGGGGGGGGGAGAAAAAACAGCTATAAGAAGGTTAATGCAAGCCTTTGCTCAGAGAGAAAGCGCCACTGAGTGAACCTCAAGGCAGCAATATCTTATGATTCGCAGCTGTTTACCAAACTGCGGGAGGCAGTGCAAGACAGGAGTGCCTGGCGTGCTATGGTCCATGGGATCATGAAGAGTCGGACACGACTAAACAACAACAAAATCAACGAGCAGATTAGAAACAAGGGCAGTCTCTCTCCTGAAAGCAGAATTGCTCACTTAACCACAATGAACGAAGAAAGGAAAGGCATATCTGAAGGTTACGCCATAGACTAGGAGGTAAGAAGCGTAACGTGACAGGAAAGAAAGATCCACGAGTGTGCAAACCACTTAATCCAGTCTTAAATGTACAGTGGTACCTCGACTTACGAACGACTCGACAACCGAATTCTTCAACTTACGAGTGGGGCAAATGGTAAAGAAGCTGGTAAAATGTGGGCTAGACAATGCTACCATTCAGTGGATTTGTAGCTGGCTTACTGACCGAACCCAAAGGGTGCTCATCAATGGCTCCTCCTCATCCTGGAGAGTAGTGACTAGTGGGGTGCCACAGGGTTCTGTCTTGGGCCCAGTCTTGTTCAACATCTTTATCAATGACTTGGATGATGGGCTTGAGGGAATCCTGAGCAAGTTTGCAGATGACACCAAATTGGGAGGGGTGGCTAACACCCCAGAGGACAGGATCACACTTCAGAATGACCTTAACAGATTAGACAACTGGGCCAAAGCAAACAAGATGAATTTTAACAAGGAGAAATGTAAAGTACTACACTTGGGCAAAAAAAATGAAAGGCACAAATACAGGATGGGAGACACCTGGCTTGAGAGCAGTACATGTGAAAAGGATCTAGGAGTTTTGGTTGACCACAAACTTGACATGAGTCAGCAGTGTGATGCAGCAGCTAAAAAAGCCAATGCAATTCTGGGCTGCATCAATAGGAGTATAGCATCTAGATCAAGGGAAGTAATAGTACCACTGTATTCTGCTCTGGTCAGACCTCACCTGGAGTATTGTGTCCAGTTCTGGGCACCACAGTTCAAGAAGGATACTGATAAGCTGGAACGTGTCCAGAAGAGGGCAACCAAAATGGTCAAAGGCCTGGAAACGATGCCTTATGAGGAACGGCTTAGGGAGCTGGGTATGTTTAGCCTGGAGAAGAGAAGGTTAAGGGGTGATATGATAACCATGTTCAAATATATAAAAGGATGTCATATAGAGGAGGGAGAACGGTTGTTTTCTGCTGCTCCAGAGAAGCGGACACGGAGCAACGGATTCAAACTACAAGAAAGAAAATTCCACCTAAACATTAGGAAGAACTTCCTGACAGTAAGAGCTGTTCGGCAGTGGAATTTGCTGCCAAGGAGTGTGGTGGAGTCTCCTTCTTTGGAGGTCTTTAAGCAGAGGCTTGACAGCCATCTGTCAGGAATGCTTTGATGGTGTTTCCTGCTTGGCAGGGGGTTGGACTGGATGGCCCTTGTGGTCTCTTCCAACTCTATGATTCTATGATTCTATGATTCTCAACATCCGAACGGAAACCGTGGCGATTTTAGACAGGGTTTTTCCGACTTACGAATTTTCCCGTTTCCAATGCATTCCTATGGGAAATCGCGTTTCTAATGGCGCTTTTCGACTTGCGAATTTTTCGACCTACGAAGGTGCCTTCGGAACGGATTCAATTCGTAAGTCGAGGCACCACTGTATAGGGCAAACCAATGGGCAATTGCTACCAGGTCACATACAGTGGTGCAGTGGTAAATTTTGAAGGGCAGGAGCTCAGGATGCAGAGTCCAAAAATGAAGCCTGGGAAAGGGCCACCTCAATGGTCGCCCCCTGCCTGCCCCCTCTCCACTTGCCTCTGCATGCTGGTATTTTAGAAAATGGGTTGAGGTGCATCTTTCGCGGCAGGCTTTTGGAGAAAAGCAAGGTGAAGAACTGCCCATTGCTGGCATCCCCAAACTTTGGCCCTCCAGATGTTTTGGACTACAATTCCCATCATCCCTGACCACTGGTCCTGCTAGCTAGGGATCATGGGAGTTGTAGGCCAAAACATATGGAGGGCCGCAGTTCGGGGATGCCTCCTACGATTGCATTCATAATGCAAGTGGAGAATAATTTAATGCCTCCTTTTTTCATTGTGTCTTTAGAGTTATGTGTTATGGAATTGTTGCTTCTTATACTCGACCTGCATTTTATTGCATTGTTCTTATATTCGCATTGATGTAAACACCATGGTGCATCTGTAACACCGAATCAGATCCCTTTATCTACCCTGGTTGCAATAAAACATGTTTCTCCCATATTAGTCTCTACAGCCATAGCAGAAGCTGTAACTGTGCATAGGACTAAAATAATGTAGATACAGTGGTACCTCGGTTCTCAAACTTAATCCGTTCTCGAAGTCTGTTCCAAAACTAAAGCGTTCCAAAACCAAGGTGTGCTTTCCCATAGAAAGTAATGCAAAACGAATCAATCCATTCCAGACTTTTAAAAACAACCCCTAAAACAGCAATTTAACATGAATTTTACTATCTAATGAGACCATTGATTCATAAAATGAAAGCAATAATCAATGTACTGTACTATAAAATAAATAAAACATTATTGCAGATGATAAAAAATTTAAAAATAAAATTCTTCCCTGAACTGATGATAGTCATTGTTTGGATGGGGGGCTTTTATCCATTTCTGCAGTCACACGATCAATCTATCCATCCATCAATCAATCAGTAGCTGAACTGGGTTCCACACAGTCACAAAAACAAATTAACCAAAAAAGCATCAAAAACAAAGACGCAAAATAAATAGCAAAAACAAAAGCGCCAAACCTAATCCGTTCCAGAAGTTCGAAAACCAAGGCACAGCTTCTGATTGGTGCAGGCGCCCCAGAAACAATAGCCGACAACTGCATCAGACATTTGGCTTCCAAAAATCGTTCGAAAACTGGAACACTTACTTCTAGGTTTTCAGAGTTTGAGGACCAAAGCATTTGAGAACCAAGGCGTTTGAGAACCAAGGTACCACTGTATATGTTCTTTCTGGTGCTGCTGCTGATAAAAGTCATCTGTCTCTTGCTCCTGAATATGTTTTCTTCTCCTTAATAATTCTAGCATGACGGTCCTTTTATTCTTCTTCTTTGCTTTCATCCATACCTAGTGGAAAGTTAATCATTGCCAGTATCCCTGACATGGTATTAGCTTTCAAACGTAAGAGTTTGGCTTGAGACAAGCACGGTGTTCCGAACTCTAGCGCACATAACACGGATGTTCTGTCTCAGACATCTTGTTATCACATCATTAGCCTTAACATTAAAAACAACTTGTGTGGCTATCTGTGTCTACATACATGTATGCCTTGTATGTGTGCATGTTAGGGGGGGGCTCCTGATAGGATGCAGCTGATAATCAAAATCATATATTTATTACAGTGACTAACAAAACAGGGTTTAATCTTTTATAGCAAAGTGTTATAAAAGAAGGCTGAAGCTGGAACATTTGACTGTAAGAAGTTAATCTCCCTCCATATTTATATATAGTCGTACTCAACAGTGGCTTTGAGCTATTGCAAAGGCTTTCTACTCACACAGGGCAGGGCCGTCCAGTTTCCAGCCATCCTCCCTACCCCATCCTTTCTGAAAAGTTGCTTCTGTGGACTGGAGAACCTTACTGAATAGGGAAGGGAGAGAATAGGCAAGAAGCAAATAACAGTGCCCTGAAAAGCACTTCTCAATGATACACAGTTACCATAGGAAAACCTAGAGTCTAAAATATTTTCTACATACAGTGGACACTCAGGTTGTGAACGTGATCCGTGCGGGAGGCACGTTCGCAACCCGCAGCGTTCACAACCCGCGTCTGCGCATGTGCAGGTTGCGATTCAGCACTTCTGCGCATGCGCCGAAACCCGGAAGTAACCCAATTCCGGTACTTCCGGGTTTGGCGCGGAACGCAACCCGAAAAGATGCAACTTGAAGCGGCTGTAACCCAAGGTATGAACTATGCTTTTGAGAGGTACGCCTAAGATGTCTTCAAAGCTGGGATGGAGAACCTTGTGGGCCCTCCAGATGTCGTTGGACCCCAACTCCCATTCAGCATGGCTAATGGTTTGGGAAGATGGGAGTTGCGGTCCAGCCACATCTCGAGGTTTCCACATCCCTGCTGTAGGTATTTAGAGCTATAAGTTCATTGTACAGTGGTGGACCAAAAACAGCTTACCCACTCTCACAGAATAGGTAACAGCTGCATGCAGCGAAATATTAAGGCATCTAAACAGGACATCGCTTACCAAGGACGTTGCCCTGGGCTCCGAGGGGAGCATAAACATGTTGTTTTGCTGACAAATCCCAAGCTTGGCATTTATTCCAATTTTACAGGAGGCTGTGCCCTGGGGCCAGAATTTCAATTATAAGTAATCATAACACAATTATTAAGAGAACAAGATTAGCCACCTGCACAAGATTCTTGCTGAGCCCGGCAACTGATACTGCTGCTCCTATCTTTTTGAGAAGGGCACATCAGCACTTTGGAGATCTTTGCAGTTTAATTACCCTGCTTAACAGTGATTTGTGAATCACAGGCCGCACACAATGTAAGAAGACTTCCCATTGAGGCAAAGGCCTTTTTGCTTTCAGCTATTCTCCATCCACAGATCTGGAGGTGAAATAAATTAAAAACATGCATCCCACCCCACTCCCATTGGAAGGTCTGAACAGCTGTACAATATTCCTGCTTCGGGCAGCTGGAGATATACTGCAACGTTTTGTTGCAAATCCCACTGGTTATATATTCAAATCATCATCAGTCATGTTACCTTCACGATGACCATCTTGTCTTTAACGGCACATTGTAATCCTGCAGGCAAGGACTGTTTCATTTTTGTTAAAAAAAAATGTGCAGCACATAGTGATTTTGAATGTAATATTAGTGGTGTTGCTAAACGTAATTTTACTATCAGAAATGAACAGCCATGTAGTTGCTGAGCTTACTGTCAAGTCAAACAAGCATTCAGAAATACCATTTTCTTCCATTAAACCAGACTTTCCCAAACTTGGGTCTCCAGATGTTTTTGGACCACAGATCCCATCATCCCAAACCCATAATAGCAACGGGACACTGTGACGGAAACCAGAGCGCACGGAAACGCTATTCATCTTCCCGCCACAGTGGTACCTATTTATCTACTTACGCTGGTGTGTTTTAGAACTGCTAGGTTGGCAGGAGCTAGGACAGAGCAACGGGAGCTCACTCCATTGCGGGGATTGAACCGCCAACCTCCTGATCGGCAAACCCAAGAGGCTCAGTGGTTTAGACCACAGACCCATAAAGGATGATGGGTAAAGGGGGGGGAGTGGCAGTTGCACCAGCAGTTGTTCAGTTGTTTTTCCAGGCTTAGAACTACCCAGCTACCCAAGAAATAAGGCTAGAAAAACAGTATAGCATTATTAACCCCATATTGCAGATGGGGAACAGTGGCTAGTCTCAGTCCAAAACTTGAGTTCACTGATGAGGCGAGATTTGAACCATAGCTCACAGGAAGGGAGCAGTGCTATTTTTCTAGAAAAAGAAGTGCAAGAACTCACCACGAACACCTCCCTCGTTCTGTCAGAATGGCAATGGTGCTCACCTGAGAGGTGCTGGAACTGAGTTCAGCTGAGTTCTGGCGGGGGGGGGGGGCTGAAAGTGACCATAGCCCATTCCCAAGATACGATGCCAATTTTATTCCTCTGCACACTTATGGCAAGAGACAAAGAGGAAAGACGCTCAGATCACCAGGAATGGGTCTCTGAACACTGCCACTGCTTTCAGCTGGGTATGTTTAGCCTGGAGAAGAGAGGGTTAAGGGGTGATATGATAACCATGTTCAAATACCCTGTTTCTCATATTTTAAGACATACCCATAAAATAAGACATAGCAGGATTTTTAAGCATTCAAGGAATATAAGCCATACCCCGAAAATAAGACATAGTGATAGGCGCAGCAGCAATGCTGGCCGCAGCAGGAGGAGGAGGAAAAAATAAGACATCCCTTGAAAATAAGCCATAGTGTGTTTTTTTGAGGAAAAAATAAATATAAGACATGTCTTATAATATGAGAAACACGGTATATAAAAGGATGTCATATAGAGGAGGGAGAAAGGTTGTTCTCTGCTGCTCCAGAGAAGCGGACATGGAGCAATGGATTCAAACTACAAGAAAGTAGATTCCACCTAAACATTGGGAAGAACTTCCTGACAGTAAGAGCTGTTCGGCAGTGGAATTTGCTACCAAGGAGTGTGGTGGGGTCTCCTTCTTTGGAGGTCTTTAAGCAGAGGCTTAATGGCCATATGTCAGGAATGCTTTGATGGTGTTTCCTGCTTGGCAGGGGGTTGGACTGGATGGCCCTTGTGGTCTCTTCCAACTCTATGGTTCTATGATTCAGTGTAGCCCTGTATTCACATGTAGTTGTTTCCTTGCTTCATCTAACGCAGGGAACACTCAGGCTCTGCTCAGAAAAAGCTAGAGCAGAACATCAGTACACAGTTGTCCTACCTAGGCATGGAGAATGGCTACCGGCTGTGTTGGCTATATGTTCTGCCTTTGTTGGGAGGCGGCAATGCTTCTCAATGCCAGTCGTTGGGAGCCACACAAGAGGAGATAAGTGTTCCTGTGTCCAGGTACTGCTTCTGAGCTTCCCACGGGCATCTGGCTGGCCAGTGTAAGAGCAAGATGCTGGAGCAGATAAGCCATTGGCCTGATCCAGCAGGCTCTTCTTCTTATGTTCTTAAGAGGAGTTTCAGTCAAAGATTCTTGATTACCGACTCCCGTGTGTTTCCATTCAATTCAATGGAATTTGGCTTCCAAGTACTGGTGGTTAGGATCGATTTGACGAGACATTTTGCAGCTCTGAGTCCATCGTCCCCCATTTAAAGCATTATGCCCATGGCGGGCTGAAATTTCAAATAAATTGATATTCAACTGGTGAGGCAATTTCAAATTCCTATCTGGAGCAGCAGCCCTATCCATCACAATCAATGGAGCATTGCTAGGCAGGGGCACATCAGCCTCCAACGCAGCGTGTGACAGCTTAAAATCTCTGTTGCTAGGTAGCAATTTTAAAATGTTTTCATAAATTGCCATGATACCCTTTTAAATCTTATCTAGATTCAATGATCAGATTAAAGAACCCAAATATTCCAAAGTGCTCAATCTTCCTAAATATTACACATACTTTAAAATTACCTACGTTCAGTGTTTTACCTCTCGCGTTGCTACAAGGGACATTCCTTTTGCTGCACATCTATGTCATCGTAGGACTGGAGAGCTGAGCATATTACACATTTCTTAGTATACTGTCTATTTTATTTAGAGCTCTAACTACTTGTTAGATTTAAGGAAATCCTTGAACAAGCTCATCAGATGTTTTACTTCTCTAAATAGTAGAAATCTGACGGAGGGCTTTTGTGGGGAAAAGAAGTGCAATAAAAATAAGGTTGGGGAAATGCTGATCTAATGCTTTAAATTTTGGGTTTTAGCTGTATTTATGCTGGTCTGTGGCTGTAATAAATCTTTGACTGAAACTTATTTAGATTTCCAGCTTATTTAGATTCCTTAATAAATATGAAGGATAATATAATACCTCTAACTTAAATAAAAATGAGTGTTTAAGAAATGCAAATTCCTTGTTTTTGTCCCTTATGGCACCACATAATGAGGATAGTATTAGACAGGGTAATTTGCTCAAAAAGTTTAATATAAATCTGCCAGACTCTGTGGAATTTTATGTAATAAATAATGTGTTTCAGCCTATAAAATGCAAAGGGGACGGCAGATTTATGTGCTACTTTTCAAGGGCTAAAGAGGAAAGCATTATGTTTCGCTGTTCTAAATATGGTAAAAACTTGTCACCTCATAATTCCATTTTGAGGGGGAAAAATGAATGGTAAGTACTTAGATTAAGTCTCATATTCCGCCTCCCAACATTGTGTGTGTGTGTGTGTATGTTAAGGAGGGTGGGGAAATCCAGTAATAACTTAATGTCATCATTCAGAGAGTATCAGCATCCCACACAAGCTCCATATCATTGCTCCAACAATGGCAGCAATTGAGCGAGAATGATTGGTCAGATCCCTACATCCTCTGTCACACCGGATATACAGACACAAGAGAAGAGAAAAATTATCAACTCAAAAGCTTTTAGAACAGCACTAAAATGGAACAGCACGGAGCAATGGATTCGAACTACAAGAAAGAAGATTCCACCTAAACATTAGGAAGAACTTCCTAACAGTAAGAGCTGTTCGGCAGTGGAATTTGCTACCAGGGAGTGTGGTGGAGTCTCCTTCTTTGGAGGTCTTTAAGCAGAGGCTTGACAGCCATCTGTCAAGAATGCTTTGATGGTGTTTCCTGCTTGGCAGGGGGTTGGACTGGATGGCCCTTGTGGTCTCTTCCAACTCTATGATTCTATGAAAATGAAAAGCTCCAGAAACCGCAGGGCACTCAGGCACCAAACTGGGTGATGCTGGCACACCTCAGCTCTGTGGTCAAATGATGGCCAAAATCCCATCTAGTCCGGCATCCTGCCTAGGAAAAGCCTGCAAGTAGTATGGCAGCCTGTGTTTTGTTAGCCTAAAAATGGAAAACGAGTGAGGTGCCAACTGAAGAAGAATGGCAACCTAAACTGATGGTTAATGTGCAGCTTGCGGAGCTAATTTATAGAATAAGAGAACAAGAAGAACATGCGTTTAAAGAAGATTGAAAAATGTTTATTGAATATATGGGGGGAATTGTGTACACTTAAAAACGTCGGCAGCATTAAGGTAAATTCAACAGTGTCAACAAGTTTTGATGTATGTAATACTGGAATACTGAACGGTTTAGTTTATATAAAATACACAGGGATTTATGCTATGCAAACTGAACCATGAAAAGAGAAGGAGGGAAGCCATTGATATTTTAAGGTTGTTTAAATGAATATTCTAAATTGTAATACAGAAAATTTAATAAGTGTGTGTGTGTGTGTGTGTGTGTGTGTGTGTAAAAGCCTGCAAGAAGGTGGTGATTCCTCCTGGCAACTGGCAGATTTTATTTATTTGTTTTAAAACATTTATAATTGATACCAGGGCAGAGTCCAATACGCACAACGCGAAGCAAACCATCCTGCAAAATAAGGGCCGCACAATGAAAATCCCACATAAGAATAAATGCAGGCAACTAAACACAGAACAGCAGCAGAAAAGCATGTCAAATAAGATGGCCCTCAAAAAAATAAATGCCTGGACAAAAATGACCTGTTGCCAGTACTGTACAGTATAATAACAATGTTGATGCCATCACACTGCTAAAGGGGGGGGGCAATCCACAGACAGGGCTGTTATTGGACGTGGGGGGCCTTGTAATGGGCCCTAGATCTCCTGCTTCTTCCCCATTTTTTGTAAACCTGTATTTTATTGTTGTGAAACATTGTCTACAGGACTGCTGTCCAGTTTTAAAAGGAACAGTATTGGCGAGACCTCAGCAACCCCCGTTTGCACTATACATTTAAAGCAGTATCATACATTTTAAGAAACCATGGCTTCTCCCCCAAAATCATGGGAGCTGTAGTTTGTTTAGGGTGCTGTGAGTTGTTAGGAGACCCCCTATCCCCCCCCCCACAGAGCTACACACTGACCACTCTGAAAATTATAGCTCCGCGGAGGGAATAGGAGTCTCCTAGCAACACTTAGCACCCTTAGGAAAGAACTGTTTCAGGATTATTTGGGGGAAACCATGATTGTTTAAAGCGGCATGTCGGTGATTTAAACGCGCAGTGCAGATGAGGCCTGAGTTTGCATCTCTATACATGGAAATGGACAAATTAAAACGCTATCTAATTTTGTGCTACGGAGCCTGTGCCTTGAGTTCTTTTCACCTCACCTAGCAACACCTCTGAGTGCTATGACAAAGGAGTCCTCTCTGTTCAGCTTGTGCAAGTAAAGCTGATTTGGTGATTTGACACGCCCACCCCACACAAAAATAAAATAAATAAAATAAAATCATACTTTTTTGTGATTTGGGAAGTGGCACCAAAAACGCACTGGAATACTGCCACAGCAACTGCTCGACGCAACACTGTGTAACCTCCCCACAAACAAATCAGAACGAACACTCATATAACCTCTCTGCAGACTCGGCGCAACCAAACTGGGGCAGGTTTACCTGGAAGCAACCCAAATCTGCTCCAGCTTCTATGGGGCAGCCCTTCAGATCTTCCAAGACTGCTGTCACGCCTAGGCCATTTTCCACTCGAGGAATGTGAAGGTGGGAAAATGGGAGGGTTGGCTAGGAAAGGAGCAGTTGGTTTAAATTTGCATTTTATTTTAAGCTTGTGTCTGATAAAAGCGCTTTGGGCTTGAAGTGGGCTGCGGATGTGTCCCACTTCTTTATGCAAGGGACCCAAACAAGCCAGCGCGTTTTCCCTCCCTCCTGTTCAAGCAGCATAAAGTGATCGTGAACATGGCTTGTCAGTGTGACTGAATACACACAGCAGCAACGTTGCTCTCGCACTGAATTGCGGTTACCAAATTTGGGTAACGGTTGTGATAGGAGTTGGGAAAGGATGGCAGAAAACCTGTCGCACTTCCAGCCTCCTCCTCCTCCTCCTCCTCCTCCTCCTCCTCCTCCTCCTCCTCCTCCTCCTCCTCCTCCTCTGTTCTCTCTCCCCACCCAGCAGAGGACCAGCAGCTCCTGTTAAACAAGGAAAAATGTCTACTTGACCTCTCTGGGATTCCTGCCAACGAAGACTTGTCATGCTACAGAATTGGCTACGGAGCCTGTCCCTTAGGAAATCACCGAGGGGAAAAGGAGGAGTGGTTATATTCCAAAATATGCTCATTACAAATTACAAATAAGCACATCAGGAAATAGCATACATGTGTGGTTTCTTTAATAGCAGGCTGCTGGCGAGGAGAGGAGGGGGGAAGAAATCAGAACTCTGGAGAGTCTTTGGTTGCTTGTAGGCTTCGAGAGCAGACTATTTAGGACAGGGAATGTGGCCCTCCAGATCTCTCTCTGTGGCCCTTGGAATGTTCCTCAGGCCATATCCCTTCACCTCAGGCCACATTCTTCCCCAGTCTGACATATGACCCCTGGAAAGTTGCCAGGAAGGGAATAAATGAATAAAATTATCCAGCCCCCTACTGACCCAGGTAAGTAGGTTATGCCTGATGATCAAACTACACATGACAATGTCTGATCAAGGATTTATTTGTTGGGTAAGAGACACCTAGCAATTCTCCCAGCAATATAATTGACATATTTTATTGCATTTTCTGTGGCCACAAATGCACATGGAACAACAGCACGAAACCCTCTCCATTTTGAGGATGTCATACTTACTTACTTGTCTTGTCTCACGTTTACAAGAAACTAAAAGGATATCTAAAGGTCGAGTAGGGAGAAGATGCTTCTGTGGACCTTCCTGTCTTACTTTTTGGCTAGCAAAGATCAAAGGCTAAACTATTTGCTGTGTTTGTTTTCTGCCTTTTTCTGAACATCCGAGCGGACCCTCACAGGTCTGCTGTGAGTGCTGTGGGCATTGAGACGTTTCTTAGAACACTAGCTAAAAGTCATCTGTTTATCTGTCTTCATTATACCGTTTCCAGCAAATACTGAACATCTACCTCTTTACCTGGCCTTTGACACCTGAGATGAATATTTTCAAGACTGACCCTATTTGTTGCAATGGCATTTTTTTGTAATTGTAAGTTTTAAAATTGGTTTTTAATATTGTGCTTTAAATTGCTGGGATCTTAGGCTGAAGGGCAGGTGATAATTTAAAATCATAATCATCCCCACCTCCAGGATCACCTTGTACGTTAATAATGGTTAGACTCCAGCCTTGTCTTTGCGGGGAACGGATAGAGGATCTCTTGAGGTCCACCAGCTGCAATGAAGAGTTTGCACAGTGACTGAGTGAGACAGACACGGAATTAAGGAAAGGTTTGAAGCACACCCTCAGCCTAGGTATGTTTACATAACCTGTCATGAGCTCTCAGCCTTTTCATGCACAAACCCATGACCATACCCCATAGATAACAGATCTATGCTTCTATCCACATTTTGCAAAGGAAACATTATTCTATCTTAATACATTACGTAAATTAACCGTGTTTACATATAATTAGTTGTGCCTCTTTTGCATATAATAAATTGCAACAATGCAGAGCCCCAACATCCAAGTTCTTGGCTAATGGAGCTACCACATGGCTTCTGAAAATTCAACAGGCTTATCTCTGGCTCCATGAGGGCTGCTAACTCAGCGGTATAGCTAGCTGCTTCGGCATCTGGGGTGGGTAGGGTGGAGCTTGCATGCAGTATGCCCACCGGAGAGATGTGGGGCTCAGGCGCACTGCAGGCCCTGCGATGAGTGCCACCCCCACAGTGCCCAATGCCCCCTGCCCACCTAGCTCCCTAGCTAGGCCTCTGTGCTAACTTCTTCATTTTTTAAAATGAAAGCTATTCCTTCTCCCCACCAATGTTCAATGCTACCACCCAAACCAAATTTTGTATGTGTGTGACACAACAGCCGATTATCAAATGAAAAGATTCCAAGAGCTCTGGCCAGGTAAAGGAATAATTTTTAGAAAGTTTTAAGTTGATAATAATAAGACAAATTCCAGCAGCAATCCAGTTTTTAGAAATCCAAGACAAGGCCCTGTTTCGGTTTATTCTTCATCAGCTCTGGTTTCATAGTTTCAAGGACAAAGCGTACCATTCATGATGAAGAATAAACCGAAACGGGGTCTTGTCCTGGATTTCTAAAAACTGGATGGCTGCTGGAATTTGTCTTATTATTATCAACTTAAAACTTTCTAAAAATTATTCCTTTACCTGGCCAGAGCTCTTGGAATCTTTCCATTTGATTTTCTCAACTCTCCAAGGACTCCAAATTATTTGTGTACAACCGCCGATTATGTCACACACAAAGCACTACATCAAAGAAAGTAACACACACACACACACACACACACACACACACACACACACACACCATCTCCCAGAGGCCCGCCCTACATCAACAGCAACCATAAGGGTTTTCCTTGCTCATTGTCACAGCTGACTTCATTCACAGCGTCCTGGGAAATTATGAGCTCATTCGTTGACACATTCCAAAAAGTCACTGTCCCGGGACAAAGAGATGGCCACACCAACTTTGGACCACCTATCTATAAAAAAAATTCAACATGCAGGATATGAGGTAATGCTTCATGATCTGAACGGTGAAGGAAAGAATGGGTATATCCCCTCCCAACAAAATTTGACATGCGAGAGAGACTTAATCACACTGAATAAGCATTTCCCCAAAGTAAAAATGTGTGATTTATTTCTAACGTCCAGTGTCCTTTAACTTTACGTCATGCTGGCCAATAAACTCGCCTCAGACTGTTGCTTTCGGGTGGCATATGTGAGCTGCAATCCTAGTCGCATGTACCTGATTCAGTGTATCTCTGAGTAAGCAAGGCCAGCCCAAGATATTTTGGCACCTGAGGCAAACCACAAAATGGTGACCCCCCTTCCCCCTCCCCGTCCGCCAGGGAAGAAGGGGTGAGTGAAGATCTACACCCGGAACAAGGAGGAACCAAATATTTACATCGGGAACAAGCATGGGAGAAGACCAGCAGTGTCTCCTATCTGCCAATAGCACCCTGTATGGGCAGCATTGGGGGGGGGGGCACCAAGGAGGTGACAGACCTCACTTGGAGTACTGTGTCCAGTTCTGGGCACCACAGTTCAAGAAGGATACTGACAAGCTGGAACGTGTCCAGAAGAGGGCAACCAAAATGGTCAAATGCCTGGAAACAATGCCTTATGAGGAACGGCTTAGGGAGCTGGGTATGTTTAGCCTGGAGAAGAGAAGGTTAAGGGGTGATATGATAGCCATGTTCAAATATATGAAAGGATGTCATATGGAGGAGGGAGAAAGATTGTTTTCTGCTGCTCCAGAGAAGCGGACACGGAGCAATGGATTCAAACTTCAAGAAAGAAGATTCCACCGAAACATTAGGGAGAACTTCCTGACAGTAAGAGCTGTTCGGCAGTGGAATTTGCTACCAAGGAGTGTGGTGGAGTCTCCTTCTTTGGAGGTCTTTAAGCAGAGGCTTGACAGGCATATGTCAAGAATGCTTTGATGGTGTTTCCTGCTTGGCAGGGGGTTGGACTGGATGGCCCTTGTGGTCTCTTCCAACTCTATAATTCTATGATTCTATGAGATCTGGCATCCACAAAACACCCCCACAACCCTCGCTGCCCCAGCAGCAGCAGCAGCGGGTGATGCATTCCTTGGAGGCCAGATCCGCTGCCCCTGCAGACCTTGCCACCTGAGGTCGCCTCACCTTGCCTCATGGGTGAGCCAGCACTGCGAGTGGGGATGCGCGAATGTTGCAACCAGTTCGCAGAAACTTTCAGAAGAGCAATCCTAACCTGCTAGGAAGAGCAATTGAGGGGCAGTTGGTTCTCTCCTGTGGTTCTCTCTCCCCGCAGGAGAAGAGGGAGGTATTTGGGCAAATAAGGAGATATGCAACCAGAGGCTTCCTTGTTGGGGAGGAGAAAAGCTCCTCCACTCGGTAGAGAATGAAGAGGGTCGAGAATGTAATGAAAATGATGTATAGATGGTATTTAACACCAGTGAAATTAGCTAAAATGTATAGGATGAGTAGTAAAACATGCTGGAAATGTAAAGATAAAGATGGCGAATTTCATCAAATGTGGTGGACATGCGAGAAAGTAAAAGGATTTTGGGAAATGATATACAATGAGTTGGAAAAGATGTTTAAGTACACCTTTCCCAAAAAAACCCGAAGCTTTTTTATTGGGACTACAGTGGTACCTCGGTTTATGAACACAATTGGTTCCGGAAGTCTGTTCATAAACTGAAGCGTTCATAAACTGAAGCGAACTTTCCCACTGAAAGTAAAGGAAAGTGGATTAATCTGTTCCAGACGGTCCACGGAGTACTTAAACTGAAGCGTTCATAAACTGAAGTGAACTTTCCCATGGAAAGTAATGGAAAGTGAATTAATCTGTTCCAGTTGGGTCCGCGGCGTTTGTAAACCGAAAATTCGTAAACCGAGGTGTTTATAAACCGAGGTTCCACTGTAATGGGAGAGGAAATAGCAAAGGGAGATCAGATATTATTTATGTATGCTACAACTGCAGCGAGGACTTTATTAGCCCAAAAATGGAAATTACAGGAGATACCAACGATTGAGGAGTGGCAGACAAAAATGATGGACTATGCAGAACTGGCCAAGTTGACCTGTGGGATCCGAAACCAGGGAGAGACAAAGTTCCAGAAGGAATGGAGTAAATTTATTGACTATATGGAGAAAAACTGTAGAAGTTTAAGGACACTGGCGGAACTGAAGTAAACCCTACGAATTGAATCTATACACGTTTGTAATAAGGAACTGCGAGATAAGGTTGAGAAATAAAGCCGAATGACGGGAGGGAGGGAAGTCACAGCTCAGCAGAGCGTAAGGAACTGAGAGGGGGAATTTAAGGTGGAATATAATTGTTTTTGTTTTGTTTATTTAGAAAATCTAATAAAAATTATCTTTAAAAAAAAGAAGAGAGAGAAAATGAAGAGGGTCATGTTAGGGTGGGGTAAGGAGAAGTCTTGCAAGCAGTTGCAAGCAGTTCCATAGGCTGCCTGCTGGACTATAGAAGAGCAATCAGTTGTGCAGCTCCGTTGATAGGGAGTCTGCACCCCAAAAAAGCCATATACAGAATGAATGTGTCTGAAGTCTCTATGACAGTTCTGAGGATGACTCAATTCCCCCTCCTCCCCCCAGATTTGACAGCAGTAATCCCAGAAGAATAAAAGCGAAATAAAAGCAACATTCTCATTTGCAGGAGTTTTTTAGGCTCTTTCAGCGCTACTGAATATGATGTGCAGATGGAGTGAATCTCATGCAAAATTATCTGCAGCAGCTGTGCAGCAAAGTTTTCACGTGGCTCCTTAGGGGTTAAAAAATATTCCCCCCCCCCAAAAAAAAACAACCAACAACCCACACACCATTACATAATGTATCCTGACTGAAAACTCCATTAGGCAAACCTGCATTTTGTACAGCTGCAAAAAGGATGCATTGTCATGATAAAGTTCATTCTAAGGAGCAAAGGAATTCCTGTTCAGTAAGGTCATGCGTCAGAAATACCCCTTTTCTGTGCCATCAGGCTTTTGAAGGACGGCACCTCACTTCCTGCCTTGATTCACATGTGGTTCTCATTTCAAAAGAAATACGTGAGGATTTTAGGTATATTTTTGCATCACGACACGTCGACTTCTAAAATTAGGCCAGGGTTCCATCCGTTTATTGCCACTTTACATGTGCGACTAAAGGCTCTGGTTTTTTTTGGGGGGGGGGAACTCGTCATCATTCTTATTTTGTTGCTGGAGACAATGGGAAGTTGTTCCCGATATAATTATTATCACACCTGAAGGGGTATAAATATAAATATTTTTAGTGGGGTAGGGGTGTTCTCAAGATTTTTATGCACTTGGGTGGAAAAGAGGGAGATTTGTTTAAAGAGGTATGAAGTTTAAGTGCCCTGGAGGAGAGGGGGAAAAAATATTATCTGTCTAGAAAAATGGGGGGGATGCATCTTTTTAGGATATTGTGTGTGAGAGAGGGAGGGAGGGAGGGAGGGAGGGAGGGAAATTGCCCTTTCAATTTCTGCATATTGAAAATCATATGCCTGCCAGGCTGCTCCGATTTTTTTTATATAAAAAAATCTATATGAGATCTCCCCCCCCGAAGTGTTTTATAAATAATACATATTGCTATTACACTACACCACAAATGTTCATCAATTTTGTGTCAATGTGTCGTGTTCTCCCTCCTCTCTGTGTGTCCAGTTCTGGGCACCACAGTTCAAGATGGATACTGACAAGCTGGAACGTGTCCAGAAGAGGGCAACCAAAATGGTCAGAGGCCTGGAAACAATGCCTTATGAGGAACGGCTTAGGGAGCTGGGTATGTTTAGCTTGGAGAAGAGAAGGTTAAGGGGTGATATGATAGCCATGTTCAAATATATGAAAGGATGTCATATAGAGGAGGGAGAAAGATTGTTTTCTGCTGCTCCAGAGAAGCGGACACAGAGCAATGGATTCAAACTACAAGAAAGAAGATTCCACCTAAACATTAGGAAGAACTTCCTGACAGTAAGAGCTGTTGGGCAGTGGAATTTGCTACCAAGGAGTGTGGTGGAGTCTCCTCCTTTGGAGGTCTTTAAGCAGAGGCTTGACAGGCATATGTCAAGAATGCTTTGATGGTGTTTCCTGCTTGGCAGGGGGTTGGACTGGATGGCCCTTGTGGTCTCTTCCAACTCTATGATTCTATGATTCTATTAGACATTGTCAGACCTCCATTCAGAAGACTACAGCTCCCAGGTTTCCCTGAGGAGAGAAAATGACTATTTAACCCATTTAAATCTGCAGCAATGATGTAAACTTCTCCTGTGCAGGACTGTTAATAATCAGACGTCAGTGACTATGAACATCAACCGCTTTGAATGACAGCTTGCGAGTCACTCTAACCACATTGACGAAGATCAATATTTTTACCCACTGGGAATAACTTCTGTCCTTTTCGATATGGAAAAACCTTTGCAAAAACGAGAGAGAATATGCTAAGAAAGAACAATTTGAAGTACAATCGATACTAAAAGTGACCTCTACGGGGAAAACTGAGGTGCGTGCAAACTGGTGATTACAGTTTGGCACCAAGCACTTCTTGACAATCTAAGGGTGAGCACTCAGCCCTTCCTGAAGGTAGCCAGCACATCACAGGATCCAAACCCTCTTTTCCAAAACCGCAAGCTGCATTGTACTTTGTTTACTGCTCGCTTATCCTGAACTGGAGGGCTTTCTGACATGCAGATCGTCTTGGAAACAGCTTCTCTCGTCTTCTTTGATGGCTTCAAAAGGCCGGAAAGAATCTCTCCCCTTTTGGACAGCCAACCAGCCAAACCCAAGAAAACTGCCGTTTAGCTGCGTGATAATTAGAGCCCATTTATAACTCAGCTGACCTTCCTTGGCCTTAAAATAACTTGCCGTGTCCTTGCTAAAGGAGTACAGGAGCATATGATCTACCAAGTTCAATCGGTTTTTTTTACAGAGAATGAAATTTTCAAGAACACCTTAAGTGGTTGGTGGAAGTCACCAAATGCAACAGTCACAGGATAAAAAGCTCTGCAGAGGTCAAGGGGGAGTCATCTGAACCTAATATTCCCATAAACCTGCCATCCTTTAGGCCAGGGGTAGGCAACCTAAGGCCCGGGGGCCCAATCACCTTCTAAATCCGGCCCGCGGACGGTCCAGGAATCAGCGTGTTTTTACATGAGTAGAATGTGTCCTTTTATTTAAAATGCATCTTTGGGTTATTTGAAAACTCCCTGGTGTTTTCACATGAGTAGAATGTGTGCTTTTATTTAAAATTCATCTCTGGGTTATTTGTGGGGCATAGGAATTCGTTCACACACACACACACACACACACACACGCAAAAAATAGTCCAGGCCACCACATGGTCTGAGAGACAGTGGACTGGCCCACGGCTGAAAAAGGCAACCTACTTCTGCAAAGTTAACCAACTGGGGGTATAAATTTGGTTCCGTTTGCACTTGAAAGCAAAGCTACCTACTGGTAATCTATACTTCCACAAACAATACACGAACTGATTTGGTAAAGCTTGGAAAACCAATAAAAATGATTTGGCAAAAAAACAAATAAACCTACCCCGATTTAGGACATAGGTTTCAAAACATGTAGCCATCTAAACATGCATTCTAAACTTGTACTGTGGACTGCCCTGAGACCTACGGGTTTAATGAGCATGCAAATTTCCCATGCTGGGTGGCCACTGTAAGAACAGGATGCTGGACTAGATGGGCCATTGGCCTGATCCAGCAAGTCTCATTATGTGAGGCTCTTGTTCGAGACAGTCATCTCCCCCTAAACCTGTGGGTCTGAAACTCTGTTCCAGGGACTGCAATAGCCCCTTGGAAACATATCAGGAGATTCTCACCAAGATCGGCAACGACAGACAAGCGTTGCTGGTGGCTAGCTTCTCCATCACAATCAGACATCCCCTGTAATATGTAGCTGTAGGGGAGTGCTGATGCAGTCATGCTAAATAACATTCCTTCCGGATTTGCAATCAGCTGCAGCAATATCAGCCTTCAAAGACACCTCGCAGATTCACTTGTTCCGCTTGGTTTGCATTTCAGATAACTGTTAGGCCTTTTACAATAATCATTTCAATCTCCTGGTTACTTTATGCTGGGCTGTGTATTACTTTAATCAGCAGTTATTGCCACTGCTTTGTGAAAGCAGCATTATTTAAGTGTGTGTGTGTGTGTGTGTGTGTGTGTGTGTGTGTGTGTGTGTGTGTTGGAAGCCATCAACCTACAGGGTGGCCTGGAATTTTTCTGATAATAAATAACTAAAATTGAAAAGATGTCCAAGACTGAATCTTCTGAGCTCTTTGGTCCTTCCCCACGTACAACTGCGAACCGCAATGTGTGGTCTTAAAAATGCAGCGCTGTATTAAAAAGCGCAAGACACCAAGTCCATTAATAAATTCCAGTGGATAAGAAGAAGAAGCAGGAGTTATCACCGTGCGCAGGTGTTAATTAGGAGCATGTTTCTGAGCACCTGTTACCAAACATTTACAACTCATGCTGCGCTCAGCTGGCACAGTGTCAGTCAAGCAAAGCCCTCGTGCTTTTATCGTTGTGCAACCTCAGGCTAAACTAGACCTGTAGAATCAGGATTAACGCAACCGCTCATCTTCCAAAGATGAGGCCGATTTGCAATCCTTGTGTTTACAAGGCCTTTCACTGCAATGTCTGGTTCTGGAGGGCCCTTGGGCGAGGAGCACCCATCTTGCTGCCACCGCCTCTACACCTGCCTCTCCTTCTGTGCATCTCCTGCAGGAAGCGGAGAAGGTGCGTGAAGGCTGCTGCTCCTTCCAGCGCGCGCTCGCAGAAGCTGATCCACGATGCAAAATGAAATTTCAAGGTTTTTGTTTTAGGGTGCTCCTAAGTCCCGCTTTTGTGAGCAATCACAGAAGAAATTCACCAGTGGATTGCTGGAGAGCACCCAAACACTGTAGATTTCTGGCAAGCGGTGGACTGCCTTGAAAATTATTACAGGAAGATCCACCTCATGGTGAGCTTTTCCCAGGTACCCCTAGCTGACCACTGCTGGGAGGCCGAATGAGTTGCCAGATGGGAACTGTTATGTACTGAGCTGAATCATAGAACAATAGGATCCAGAATCAGCAGTCTGATTGGTCCGCAGGAGCCACCCAATCCAACTCCAGGTGGAAGTGAATCCGCAACCTGATTGGCCTGCAGGAGCAGCCAATCAGGCTGCTGGCAGAAGTCAATCCACCAACTGATTGGCCCACAGGTGTAGCCCTGAAGTAGCCAATCACGCAAAGCCCATTGTGTAAATAATGTATATAAGCAGATGGTTTTGGGGAAAGGGCATTCTTCTTCTCTTCCTCTCCTTGATGACTACGAGCTGAATAAAGAGCATGAAATTCACTCTCGACTCCGAGTATATTTCAGGAACCTTGATATGATCTGTCAAGGCAGTTCTTCTGTTCTTATTGACAGCCTTTACTAACAAGTAAACAAACAATTCAATCTACATCAGGCATCCCCAAAACTGCAGCCCTCCAGATGTTTTGGCCCACAACTCCCATGATCCCTAGCTAACAGGACCAGTGGTCAGGGATAATGGGAACTGTAGTCCAAAACATCTGGAGGGCCGAAGTTTGGGGATGCCTGATCTACATTATACTGGTAATGAATCCCAGAGACCAAGAAAATGTGCAGACTTTTAGTCTCTGAAGAGCCGGAATAAGATTCCAATAGCAGCAATCTCGCTCACAATTAGGTAGTTCCAATCTCATTGAAGTCAATAGAGTTCAATTGTTTCATTTTCTTGCCGTTCTTGTTCTAACACACACCGACGGCAGACAAAAGCAGGGACGGTGCTGGATTTCAGAAGTGAGGGAGAGAAGTAAGTGCTTGGAAACAAATTACCCATTTGCAAAAAAAAAAAAAAAGCATGAACCAATTACAAACAGAGCCCAAGCAATCTCTGAAGTCTGGCTTGGCTCATGATTAGTTCTGCTCTGCACCAACCTTCTCTGCAATTGTCTCCTACCTCCCCTCTTTCCCAAACATACCTCAGCAGGGGAATGGGTGGGGGGGAACCAGAGGAAAAGAAAGATCAGGGCAAAGATGTCCCCGGATTTAAGGTCGCACTATAGAGTCAGCTACCGTACATTAGTACAGTACTGTAAAGAAAAAGCATTTTATATGCGTTATAACACTGTGACACCAGATGGCGCTGTGGAGTCCCATCTTTCGTCAACCTGCTTTCCCGCTATGAGGTTTACAACGCGTTTTCCTGAAATGCTTTTTTGATGTGTCTAGATCCAACCTGTGTTTCGGGAAATACAGTGAATAGCTTTCAAACATGCTAAGAAGCTCTTCATCAATAGTTGGTACACAGAATCATAGTTTCACCATCTGAGCTGTCACCAGAAGTGGTACAGCCAAGTTACAGGTAGACCCGCAATTAAATTCTGTGATGGAGCCATTCTAATTCTGCAACAGAAGAAGAAAACCCTGGATCTACCTTAGTCAACATCCTTGACTAAGAATATCTACCATTTGGAGGCAATGATTTCTCAAGGAAAGAGCTGTTAAGGGACAAACTCTGGTTGTGTTTATACCCATTGTAAATACGAACGAACAGTACTGGTTTCTTAAGAGAAGGTTCATGTAAACGTTCAGGCGGCCAGCTACTCTTGTTTATTGTGAGAAGCTGTAAATTGAAAATGTGTAAATGGAATTTCCCTGTGAGCAACAATGGAGTCAACCGCCCTCTAGATATAAACACACCAGGCTTGCCAACAAGCCTGCATAAGTTACTAGTCCATAAGAATGTTTAATTAATTCATGTATTGGTCATTTGTGGCACACCGACAGCTTAAGAGGGAAACAGAAGCACAGCTCTTACAGGTTCCCAAAAGCTTCACAGCCAATTTGCCCGGAGAAAGTTCTTACACACAGCAAGGCAACGAGGCAATTCACAAGCCTCAAAAGGCTGTCCCTTAATACATAAGATGCACATGTTTGTAGCAGCTGAGGATCTAACACAAAGCACATAAGCCAAGGCCAACACAATGGCTTTTTCTGAGGAATTATTGGATTGAATCCAACTGAGGATGTTTCACTGCATTGCATCAAACGCCTATCTAGGTGGACCAATGCTCTGACTTGGTATAAGATTCAGTACTGACATAGGAAAAGCTTTCTTTATTTCCCTATTTTGTCAGATTTCTGTACTGCCCTTCATCCAAGGATCACCCACACAGCGAAGTTTAAAAGGCCATAGATGATTTAATTAGCCAAAGGCCTGGCAGAAAGGGAATCTTTTCGCCTGGCACCTAAAGATATATAATGAAGGTGCCAGGCGAGCCTCCCTGGGAAGAGCACTCCACAGAAAGGGAGCCACTGCAGAAAAGGCCTGTTCTTGTGTTGCCTTCCTTCAACATTTTGAATTCCTGAGGCTATCACTTCAGAAATCACTCTAGCATGCCATGGCTTTGCAAACATGTAGGGCCCTCTGAGAGGAGATCTGCAGCCACATTGCTTCTTCCCGGTGCTTTTTACTGCCACACTGGACTTAGCTTGTTGTCTAACCCAGACTCGCGGTTAAGTTCTGTAGCCAATGCTTGTTCATCACACGTGTTGTAGCAAAATCATCTAAATAACACAGATGGAGTCCTGGGAGAAAAGAAATCCTGGTAAAACGTTACTGAGGAAACTGAACCAAAAAAAGGTGCGTAGTTGAAAGGAACAGAGGGTTTTTGCTATTCTTACCGTACTTTCAGCCTTGTACATACCAGGGAGATAAAAACTGTGTCACTAAGAGAAAAAAAACCTATGCCAACGCTAAGGCTGATGTTCAAAGAAGAACGAGAGAACTAAAAAACACCTGGTGAATGAAAAAAGCTCAAGAGATCCAGCACTTAGCTGACACTCACAGAGTTTCTTTAAAGCCACAAAGACCATCTATGGGTCAATAAATCATGGCATATGCCCCCTACGCTCAGCATTACACTTCTAAAAGATAAAGAAGCTATTGCACTGCGCTGGAAAGAACATTACTAACATCTCCTTAACTGCAACTCTCCCGTAGCTGCTGAGGTCTTCTCACAAATTCCTCAAAAACAAGTTAGAGATGAGCTTGCAGTATCTCCAAATCTGGGAGAGTTGTGTTTAGCTACTGACCAAATGAAAAACAACAAAGCCAGTGGACCTGATGGGATTCCTGTCGAAATCTTCAAAGCGGGCGGAATTGAACTTGCACAACAACTTCACAAGCTCATCGGGAAAAAATCTGGGAAAGAGAAGAGATCCCAGCAGACTTTTGGGATGCCAAAATTATCAATCTCTTTAAAAAAGGTGACAGAAACTGTTGTGGAAACTATCGAGGCATCCCTCTATTAGCTGCGGCCAGCAAAATTCTTGGAAGGATCTTAGCAAACCGTCTCTTAACAATATCCGAGGTGACCCTTCCTGGATCCCAAAATGGTTTTCGGCCTTCTAGGGGGACTGTGGACATGATTCTCACCGCTCGACAACTTCAAGAAAAATGCAGAGAGCAAAACCAACCCCTGTATATGGCGTTTATTGACCTGGCGAAGGCTTTCGACACTAAATCGTAATGCCCTGTGGACTGTCCTTCTGAAAATTAGCTGCCCAGATAAATTTTTAAACATCATTCGGCTCCATGATAATATGACAGCAAATCTTCTCCAAAACTCATAGACTTAAGGATAATAATATTCCACTTCTTGTGAGCACTGAACTAGGTCACAAGAGGAAACCCTGTAGCCCTGTAGATAGTGCAGGACTTCCAACTACCCCAAAAACAAAAACTGGGGAGTGAGAAATGAAGAGGTGAATGTTTAGCAACCACGAAAGCCAAGAAAACAATAAACAAGTTGGGAAATTAAATATGTGTGGTTTTTTTTAAAGTCTTCTCAAATACTGTACAGGAAAATATACCAGAGTAACCACATTTTTTTAAAAAAAAACCAATAGTTTAATGCATAAGTTTAATGAGTCAGCAGTGTGATGCAGCAGCTAAAAAAGCCAATGCAATTCTGGGCTGCATCAATAGGAGTATAGCATCTAGATCAAGGGAAGTAATAGTACCACTGTATTCTGCTCTGGTCAGACCTCACCTGGAGTACTGTGTCCAGTTCTGGGCACCACAGTTCAAGAAGGATACTGATAAGCTGGAACGTGTCCAGAGGAGGGCAACCAAAATGGTCAAAGGCCTGGAAACGATGCCTTATGAGGAACGGCTTAGGGAGCTGGGTATGTTTAGCCTGGAGAAGAGAAGGTTAAGGGGTGATATGATAACCATGTTCAAATATATAAAAGGATGTCATATAGAGGAGGGAGAAAGGTTGTTTTCTGCTGCTCCAGAGAAGCGGACACGGAGCGACGGATTCAAACTACAAGAAAGAAAATTCCACCTAAACATTAGGAAGAACTTCCTGACAGTAAGAGCTGTTCGGCAGTGGAATTTGCTGCCAAGGAGTGTGGTGGAGTCTCCTTCTTTGGAGGTCTTTAAGCAGAGGCTTGACAGCCATCTGTCAGGAATGCTTTGATGGTGTTTCCTGCTTGGCAGGGGGTTGGACTGGATGGCCCTTGTGGTCTCTTCCAACTCTATGATTCTATGATTCTATAAACAATAGGCAAGAAAAACGCTTATATGTGGCAAAAACCAGTGCATAACAAATATGAAATGGGTTTTGACCACATGTTGGTTGTCTTCAGTAGTATAACGCAGTCAAGCACAAGCTCTCGCATGTACATATGAACAAAGTAAACCAACTCTCTTAGCCCAATGTGCCAAATAACATAACAACGTAACAGTGGTGTTTAAAGCAGCTGCCACACTCAGCTAGGCTGACACAGAGAATCGTTACATAATCCCAGATCTAAATTACTCAGGGACATCCCTGGAACCTCAAAGGCAAACAAAGACTGGCAGTCATTTCCCATCGGCCTCATCCGGCACACTCAATCATCCAGAGGGCCACATGTTCTCCACCCATCCATAATGGGCCATCACTTCTCTCAATTACAAAATAGGCATGTTGCTAATTTCACAGTTGTTCCTAACAAAAGAAAGAGTCAGAATAAACTAGCAAGTGACAGGTTTGATTTTTTTAATTATCATTTTAGTTTTAGTTTAGTTTAGTTTTTGCTTCCGATTTGCCTGACTGTATTACATTTACGTTATCGTACGCTACTCTGGAATTCTTCATGACGAAGGGTGGCGTAGACATTTAAGAGAAATACATTAAATAGATAAAGGTCTAGGTTCTGCAGCTCAGTTAACAGGGAACTGAGCAAAAAGTGGCTGTAAGAGCAGAGAACTTGGTTGCTCTTTAAAAACGTATCCCTGTGCTCCTCTATCAAACGATGGGTAATGGTGAAGTGGCTTCTCTCAAAGGCCCCTTGTCCCCAATTCATTGCATTCCCCTGTGGGCTTCGTCTGTGGGGAAGTGATCGCTATGGTCTGTAACCAACTCTAAGTCCGTGCAGGGAGACTGTGGGACCCAGCAGTGGGGATGGGGTCAGCCCCGATATCCTTAGATGCCAACTGACCCTGATCCTGCCGTCCAACCACCAGGTAGTGCAGTGTTCGAAATTAGTAAAGGTAAAGGGGCCCCTGACCATCAGGTCCAGTCGTGTCCAACTCTGGGGTTGTGGCGCTCATCTTGCTCTATAAGCCGAGGGAGCCAGCGTTTGTCCGCAGACAGCTTCCGGGTCATGTGGCCAGCATGACTAAGCTGCTTCTGGCAAACCAGAGCAGCGCACGGAAACGCCGTTTACCTTCCCACCGGAGCGGTCCCTATTTATCTACTTGCACTTTGATGTGCTTTCGAACTGCTAGGTGGGCAGGAGCTGGGACCGAGCAATAGGAGCTCACCCCATTGCAGGGATTCGAACCGCCGACCTTCTGATCAGCAAGCCCTAGACTCTGTGGTTTAACCCACAGCGCCACCTGGGTCCCTTGCAACCAAGTGAAGATGCCTGGGCGCCAGGATGTCGCCTGACGTCTCCAACATCTGGAGCTGCATGCTTGGGGATCCTTGGATCTCGACTGTTTTCACACATTAGCAACACATCCTCTAGAATTCTATCTGTTATATTTTATCTGCACAAGCAGAAAGAATTTCAGGATCAAAATTCACTGCAGGAGCAGTGAACAATGTTACGGTTCATTGTTGTGGCTTGTCTTCACTCCAGCCCACTGCCCTGCTCACAGTTGTGAAGAATATTCCTAAATTATGAATGGTCCATGTCACCATTAAGAAAAAGAGGGAGGGAGGGGCCAATATGCCCATGGACCGTCCTTGGTTAAAGTGACTTTTCTTTTAAGTTCTCAAAGTTCTTAATCTGAACTAGGCAGATGCGTGACTGAAAATCAATCACAGTCAGTCCATCATTTGAAAAATACAGTGGTACTTTGGTTCTCAAACTTAATCTGTTCCGGAAGTCCGTTCCAAAACCAAAGCGTTCCAAAACCAAGGCACGCTTTCCCGTAGAAAGTAATGCAAAATGGATTAATCCATTCCAGACTTTTAAAAACAACCCCTAAAACAGCAGTTTAACATGACTTTTACTATCTAACAATACCATTGATCCATAAAAACGAAAGCAATAAGCAAGGTACTGCAGTCACACAATCAAACAATCAGTAGCTGAACTGGGTTCCACACAGTTACATTTTTTTTTAAAAAAAAAAAGAGCCACAAAAACGCAAAATAAATAGCAAAAACAGACAGATCTCAGCGTAACGCTCAAAACGCAAGTGTGGAAGCGTAACACTCAAAATGGAGCATGTTCCGAAAAAAGTTCGCAAACTGGAACACTTACTTCCGGGTTTGCAGTGTTTGGGTTCCAAGTTGTTTGAGTACCAAGGCGTTTGAGAACCAAGGTACCACTGTAAAGACTTTAGAGCCATCTTGGCCAAAAATGGCAACTAAGCATTTCGTTTTGGTGACTGAAACCTTGGATTAAGAAGGAGCCATTTGGCGCCTAGCTTATCCATCTGGGTTTCTAACACTGGAGGTAGTTAGGGATCACCTGCCACTTTGATAACGCATAGCATTAGTCCAGAGCACTGTGGAAAATGTAAACATGGACAGGCTGAAATACTTGGACCAGAAATAACTTGATCAAATCACCGTCTCTCAGCCGAAACTCTTTTGTAGGAATAAAATTGACAATCCCCATCTACACAGTCGGTGGTGAATAAGTTAAAATCTCTGTAAGTAAGGATTCGACACCTCTATTTTACACAGAGCTACTTTATATTCACAGTAACTACGGCTGTTTCTCACAACTTCGACCTTTCTCTTCACTTCCTACATCACCCATATTTTTGCTTTGTAGTTCATTATGCTTGCATTTACACTGCAATTATTTTTATACTTTATTGTAACCCACCAAGGAAATAGGATCAAAGGGCAATATATTTTTAAGAAATATCTTTTGCATGTATGAATAAAGTCAGGAAAAAAAGTTGTGTTTCTGAAACATTAGTCACTTCGGAACATACCCCTACATGCGTAAGTGGTGCGCTAATCCAGAAAACAACCTGATTTCGTTGCTACTATGGAATTTTGAACACCATAAAATAGAACTCTCAGGTTCCATTCTCAATCCTCCTATTTCAGTGGATGGCAAATATATAAAAGGAAATCACTTCAGGGATTTCCCTTAATCTAAGACAACAGGCAGCCTCAATGTCTCAAGGCACATATATTGATCACCTCTCTGAACCTTGGTTATTATTTCTGTAGAATGGGGCTAAACATAACTTTAGCCAACTTTAGCTTATCTGCACAACAGGGATCAAACCTGATTATCTCTGAGCTCATCTCTGATTGCTCCACCTCTTTTGGTACCATTGACTGATCCGATCTGATGTCACAATGGTCCTCACCAAAATAGATGCTGGAGCCCTTTACTGAGGGACAGCTGTGACGTAAGAGGGCAACCCTGCTCCACGGTTGTGGCAGGAGGCCTTGCAAACATAGAGAGTTGGCTGTTTAGTGCAGGGGTGGCAAATCTGTGGTCCTTGAGATGCTATGGACTCCAACTCCCATCGGCCCCAGCCCAGCATGGCCATTGGTCAGGCATGACTGGAGTTGTAGTCCAGAAACATCTGGAACGCCACAGGTTCCTTGTCCCTCCTTTGGATTTAGAATTCCAAAATCTACAGGCAACGCTGAGCTAAATTGAATTTTGTTTGGTTGCATCAGCAATGCAGGCAGTTTGAATTGCACTTAAGAGGCACAGAATTGTCGGGCAATTCTTCTGCCTTTTGCTACAAACAGGCAAGTAAGAGCAGCTCCTTTTAAGATAGCACAATCAAAGCAATGTTTCTAAGAAGCACATCGCTAGTAGCAGACCGCGAGCGGACGATCTGTATCTAGACAACCAGCAATTATATTAAAACAGCACTTTCTTTATTTTGGTGTGTTTGTTGTCTTGATTACTGCACGCTTGCGTGGTTTATGTGTGTCCACTGCCAAAGCTTATCCACAATGCTGAGTAATTGAAAAATGAGGACACAGAAACCCAGGCATCATCCCTGGCAACACAAATATTGGGCCATATGACTGGCACCTGGGCCTCTCAAGACGGAAAGTCTCTCACGCATGTTGCTGGGTCTATTCACACACACACCCTCTTACCTGCTACTCTTGTGATTTGCCTCCCCATTCATTGTGGGTTTCCATTCTTATTCTTCATCCTTTCAACCCTCTTTTCTCCTTTTCTCATAATTGTATCAATATCAGTCCAGGGGTCGGCAACCTGCAGCCCGTGGGCCACAAGTGGACCACAGGGGTCGTTTAAACGGCCCACGAGCTGCCCCTGAACCGAGCCACCCGCTCGGCGAGTCCCTGCGCGCTGCGCTAAATCAGCACAGTGTGGAGCGGAGACTCGCTTCTGCTGCACCAGAAATTGCGTCTGCGCAGAGACGCGATCCGGCCCGCGGAGCGATCTCCACGGGAGTGAACCCGCCCAGGCGAGGTAAACCTTGCCAACCCCTATAGTCCCTATTGTTCCCCTTTCCCTTTTCTCACCCCCACCTTCTTTTTTTCTCTCCCTACCTCCCCACTAGGGCTGGGCGATATCTGGTTTTCAAGTTCATGATATATCACCAGCTAAACATCGCAATATGCCGATATATCACAATGTCTGAAATAAGGGTGGAGCTATGCAGAGGTACTGGCTAGCTTCACAATTTCTCCTCCATCATGGTTGTTGCCAGTGCCTGCTCTCGTGATTCGCTGCCCCCCTGCATGAGTCTGGGCAGAGCTGAGCTGTCAAAGTTAACAGGGGTTACAGGAATCGAGAGAACCATTGGCTGGCTTCACGATTTCCCCCACATTGTGATTTTTGCATAATGCGCGTGCATGGGCGCGCGCACATACACACATTATGATTCGAGATATATTTCCAGGTCGGAAATTATGTAACCGACACCACAATATGGACTTCAAACCAGTTTGGGACGATATATCACCCAGCCTTACTTCCTGCTTCCACAAAATACTTTCCTTTCCCTTCATAGCCTTCTCAGGGAAGTGGAACATCATTCAAGTCATAGTTGCGCAGGACCAAGCTCCGGAATGTCTTCCAATATTAGTGACATAGTAGATGTCAATAACTGGGGAAAGGGACTGTGTTAAAGTCTGTGAGTTTCTGCAGCTTTCTGCCCCAGCTGGATAAGATATAAGATATCTTTATTGTCATTGTCACCTTGCGGGGGACTGATGTCTGGCCTAGGCTGGCAAGCCGCCATTTTAATTTTCTCACAATGTCTCCAACATTGTAGTGCTGTCTGAAGCATTGTGGGAAATCAAAATGGCCACCTGCTGCACCTGTATCATGCAAGCCCATCAGATACAGATACAGGAGAGCTACATTCAAGAGTATTAAAAGAACTGGCAGAGGTGATTTCCGAACCACTGGCAGTGATCTTTGAGAATTACTGGAGAACAGGCGAAGTCCCAGCAGACTGGAGGAGGGCAAATGTTGTCCCTATTTTCAAAAAGGGGGAAAGAGAGGACCCAAACAATTACCGCCCAGTCAGCCTGACATCAATACCAGGAAAGATTCTAGAGCAGATCATTAAGCAAACGGTCTGTGAGCACCTAGAAAGAAACGCTGTGATCACTAAAAGTCAGCATGGGTTTCTGAAAAATAGGTCATGTCAGACTAATCTGATCTCATTTTTTGACAGAATTACAAGCCTGGTAGATGAAGGGAACGCTGTGGATGTAGCCTATCTTGATTTCAGCAAGGCCCTTGACAAGGTGCCCCATGATATTCTTGTAAAGAAGCTGGTAAAATGCGGGCTAGACAATGCTACCATTCAGTGGATTTGTAACTGGCTGACTGACCGAACCCAAAGGGTGCTCATCAATGGCTCCTCCTCATCCTGGAGAGAAGTGACTAGTGGGGTGCCACAGGGTTCTGTCTTGGGCCCAATCTTATTCAACATCTTTATCAATGACTTGGATGATGGGCTTGAGGGCATCCTGAGCAAGTTTGCAGACGACACTAAATTGGGAGGGGTGGCTAATACCCCAGAGGACAGGATCACACTTCAAAATGACCTGAACAGATTAGACAACTGGGCCAAAGCAAACAAGATGAATTTTAACAAGGAAAAATGTAAAGTACTACACTTGGGCAAAAAAAAAATGAAAGGCACAAATACAGGATGGGTGACACTGGCTTGAGAGCAGTACATGTGAAAAGGATCTAGGAGTCCTGGTAGACCACAAACTTGACATGAGTCAACAGTGTGATGCAGCAGCTAAAAAAGCCAATGCAATTCTGGGCTGCATCAATAGGAGTATAGCATCTAGATCAAGGGAAGTAATAGTACCACTGTACTCCGCTCTGGTCAGACCTCACCTGGAGTACTGTGTCCAGTTCTGGGCACCACAGTTCAAGAAGGATACTGACAAGCTGGAACGTGTCCAGAACGTGTCTAAGAACAACTTGCCATAAAACCCCTCAGACTTTGAGGGTCCCAAGTTCTAGACTAGCTTGAACCCTTTCAATTAAGCTTTGCCTGAAAAGTTAAGGATGGGGAGTAAAAAAATCCAAACCACCAGTGAGAACAGATTCTGTTCTTTCACTAGTACATTTGGGACTCCATGCCCACTTCTTAAAAAACAACTGCCTGGTCTTTAAATTCTGCAAACACATTTGCACCCCAGGGGAAGGCAATATTTTGCATCAGAGGCTTTTGGCAGGTTAAGAGAGGGTGTGATTACACGTCTGTCTTGCTTAGAGGCGAGCTAATTCTACCGTAGCAGATGGAGGAAATTATCACACTCATATGCAACTGGCCTCAAATGCCTGCTAAGCAAAAAAATAAATCTATTGATCCACAGCAAAGATATTTTCGAGGAGATGCTGTACACCACAACAGGGATTGTCAGAAAAAGAAAAGAAAAAACATATTGCAAGTTTTGGTTACAGGTAGGTAGCCGTGTTGGTCTGGATCGAAGTAAAATAAAAAAATTCCTTCAGTAGCACCTTAAAGACCAACTAAGTTTTTATTTTGGTATGAGCTTTCGTGTGCATGCACACTTCTTCAGAAGTGTGCATGAAGAAGTGTGCATGCACACGAAAGCTCATACCAAAATAAAAACTTAGTTGGTCTTTAAGGTGCTACTGAAGGAATTTTTTTATATTGCAAGTTTGGGATGGTAACTTGAAGGCACGCTCCCTGCGTTTCAGAAACAGATTCAGATGGGGAGAATAAGCGCATGGGGCTGCAGAAAAGGCAATCGACGGAGCAGAGCAGGTCACAGGCAGAATTACTCTAAACACCCGTCAACCACGCGGCCATAAAACTCGCCTGACCAGTTCCAATTGGGCAACGTCAGGGAGAATTTATTCCCTATAAGCATCGCTGCATCTTATTAAGTAGAGAGACACGTCTGTCAAGCAGGAAGTTGCAAGAACACTGGGCTGGTCCAATCTGTTTTGAGCCGGACAAATTAATTGGAACGACTTTCAAACAGTTTTGTGGCTGTAATTCTGCAAACAGTAGTCTATTCATGTCATCTGCACAACGTGTTAAGTGGGTTTCTACATAAACAAGATTCCAGCGGCTATTGCTCAGGCCTGCCCCTTTCACTTGATGACAGGCCCTAAGCTAAATCAACCCGGACAGTACCTACAATGCACATAAAACAGATCCAGAACTCGCTCCAAACCAGTCCCCTTTTTGTAGAGTGGCCCCTTAGCCCTAGGCAGCCCAGAGAGCACAACTTCCATCTTTCAGAAAGCATAGCTGAGAGGCAGAAAGGCAACTAACAAAGCTATTGCTGTTGATTTATTAACAAATAACAACAACAACTATTATTATTATTATTATTATTATTATTATTATTATTATTATTAGCCGTAAGGTCCTGGATCGGTTATCCAGGGAAACTGCTGTGGTGCTGATGTCTGGAGACTGGCTTCACGGCTCCGCCCCAACCCGCTACTGAATGCCATGAAGGACAACAGATACCGCCAACATTCCTTTTGGAAAATTGCAGGGACGTCGAGATGAAAACCCACCCAATGATTTTGTTCTTATTCCCCTAAGGATAAGCATTGCAGGCGGTTTTCCACCAGGCCTGAGAGGGCATGGCGTTGACTGACTCCAGCTACAGAAACAAAACAAAAACAAAAAATCTGGCCCACTTCAAAGAAAAAAGACACTGCACATGTCAAGAGATGCTCAGTTCAAGGTACCGGAATATTTTAGTGCAAAATTTGGTGACCCTGCTGCCGAAGCAATGTAAAACCATGGTTTGGCCTTCTGTGTGTGGCCATTGCTGGATCCCCAGCTGGAAACTTGGTTTCAAGTCTACAAGCAAACCACGGTTTACTGGCTCAGGGAGGAAATGGCAAACTTATGCCTTTCCTGACTCCTGGAAAAAGAAGAAGCGTTTGGATTTGATAACCCGCTTTATCACTACCCTAAGGAGTCTCAAAGCAGCTAACAATCTCCTTTTCCCTTCCTCCCCCACAACCAACACCCTGTGAGGTGAGTGAGGCTGAGAGACTTCAGAGAAGTGTGACTGGTCCAAGATCACCCAGCAGCTGCATGTGGAGGAGTGGGGATGTGAACCCGGTTCACCAGATTACAAGTCCACTGCTCTTAACCACTACACCACACTGGCTCTGGAAGGCAGGGAGCATGTGATCCCAAGACTCACGTTACAACAGTTTGGCATTAAGTCCCAACTACCCGATTAATGGCCTGCACAGGCACAACTATGATTAAAAATTACGTCTGAATACATAAACCATGGCAAGCCAGTATATGAAACCATGATTCAAAGAGGGTCTGGAAACCATGGTTAAAGCAACCCTATCTTCTCTATGCATTTGTTAGGCACACATTTTATTTCTGCATTCCACAGATTTCAAGTCTTCAGCTTTACTTACTAATTTTCACCCCAGCTTTCCAGAGATTGTAGCACTTGCCAAATGACCTTCTCACACTTCAAATCTTGCTTAAAAGAGGAAAAAACCTGGTCTCCGATCCGAACTTTGGATTAAGCAGTAAGGATTTTGAAAGATTTGTGACAAGCTACTCATACTTAAATAAGAAAAATGGGGGGGGGGCCCACTTGGCTAGGGTACATGTCCTTTCTAAAGAGACTGTAACTGCCAGAATATTTTAAAACATGTCAGTTTTGATGTCCACAAATTCATTTAAATAAGGCTTGAGTCTTGACAAACTAACAGTATGGTTTCTTCATCCTGTATGAGTGTTTTATTATCAGAAACTGGATAGCAATAAGACCCTTCACGTTTATGTGTTTTAAGCCTGTATTTTTTTAAAAAATACGCCTGGACACGCCTGAGAATTCAGATGGGAAATGGCATCTGGGCAGATTTTCTGCAAATCAGAAAAACGTCCAGGAAAACCTGGACGTATGGCAAGGGGGTATTAACAAATTTTTAAAGTCATTTTAAAAAGTTCAGCAACTTTTTCCAGGTTTTCACTTTTGAGAATATGGCAACCCTACTTCAAGCAAATGGGAAACAAAATGATGCATGTACAGCTATAAGACAATCAGAGAATAAAACTGATTATGCAATGTGTTTAAGAAACGAAAGCTATAAATTTGAATGGTTTCATATATGAGATTGTTTTATATACACTCTTATTGTTAAATTGCTCCAAGATGTTTCCCGAGAAGCAATTCATAAACGGAACGAGACAAACAAATCATATGAGATGTGTTCAAATACGTTATTTTCTAAATGGTTGGAAATGTGGATGCAGAAGCTTTATTTCCCCCACGCAAACCCCAAAATTGGCAAAAAAAAAAAAAAGTACCAGTCACTGGGCGCTGCAGAAGTGGTCTGTTCTCTATCCAACCTCAAGGAATTGCTATATTTTCTGCAGTGTACCATAAAAGTAGTGCCTGCTTTCTTCTGGTAAATGACAGACACACACACACACACACGTCCTCTCTTCTGTAAATCAGCCCTTTTGCACATTTGAAAACGGCTATCACACTTCCCCCATAATCTTCTTTTCTCTAAGAGCTAAAGATGCCCAGGTCTTCTCAGCCTTTCCCCACATGGCCTAGATTCCAAAGCCCTTATTATCTTCAGTGCTGTTCTGCGAACCCAGCTCCCTTCTCGGTTCCTTGGAGCACAACATGAAAAACTAGCTACTGATCTCACATGTGCCATCTGGTCTCACAAGTGCCATCATTTCCCAGGGAACGTTCTCTATTTCCTGGACCCTGCGCTTGGTGAATCAAGGTTCCCTGTTTTGTTTTCAGGGCATGCCTTGTGTGTGTGTGTGTGTGTGTGTGTGTGTGTGTGTGTGTGTGTGTGTGTGTGCTAGACCTGTCATTGATCAGGGTTCAGTTCTCTCCGCAGGGAAAGCCTGCAGGACTTAAATTTAGAGCGGCCGCTTACGTATCACTAAGGAAACAGGAAATTCATCAGAAGAAATCATCTTGAGTCAAAGGACGCAGCTTTGCATCAGCTAATTTATACACATAGATGCAATTTAATATATAATTACTATAATTAATCCAAAAATACAATTATCATCAAGGCCAGCTGGCGCTACATGGCAAAACACCTGGGCAAATGTTTGCCTAAATAATTTTTAGTTCGCTTTGTACAATGACCTCTCTATAAAGCTCACAGGGGTACGGTATAACAATCACACAAAGTGCATTTGCGTGTGTCATTTTCACCAATGTATTTGTGCTTATGCACACTTTCCCTCAATATATGCACTTTCAACATTCTCTGGTTATCAAACTGCACAGCAAAATTTGGATAATGGTGAAGTTCGAAAGACAGCTGTGTTTTGGTTTACCTACTGATTAAGAAAGTGCTTCAATTTGAATTTTCCCCCTTATCCCAGGCATCCCCAAACTGCGGCCCTCCAGATGTTTTGGCCTACAACTCCCATGATCCCTAGCTAACAGGACCAGTGGTCGGGGAGGATGGGAATTGTAGTCCAAAACATCTGGAGGGCCAAAGTTTGGGGATGCCTGCCTTATCCTTATCCTAACCTGATTAGATTCAGGTTACGCTTCGTCGTATCTGAAGAAGTGTGCATGCACACGAAAGCTCATACCAAGAACAAACTTAGTTGGTCGCTAAGGTGCTACTGGACAATTTTTATTTTTATTTTCAATATACCGGTATATTTCTAACCTGATTAGGTAGGCTCTCCCTTCACTCACCCTGGCTACCAGCCCTTGTGGGTAGGTCTCAGCCTCCTAAATTGCATTTTGACTACAGTAAACTGCCCAGTGTGATCTTTGGATGAAGGGTGGTCTATACATTTAATAATAATAGAGTGGAAAAGCAAAGTCTTCCATATGCATAGCCCTAGACATTTTATGCATGCTGCGCTGATGAAACTCAATGCATAAGAAAGGAGAACAGTATCGTTAGAAGGGAAAGGACGTCTGCTCCATGAGTCTGCTATGAACCCAGCATGTTGAAGCATAAGAAGAGGTCAACGTGCGGCTGACCTGCACTAAAATGATTATGATTTAATTCCATGTCCTCTGGTTACAGCAGAACTCCTGGCTCTGTCAGCTGCAGTGAGTTATCACAGCAGGCAAGGAGGGGCAAAGCAAAAAGCTGAGAAGAAGCAGGGGCAGGCCACCGAGGCAACCTTTACAATTAAATCAGCACACAGCGAGCAGCAGTTCGTGGGCTACAGCATGATCCTTGCAAGAGTCCCCAAAGGAACGTGCCTTGTACCCTGTGTGTGCATCTCGTTTATCTGTTCTTTTCCTTCCTTCCATCCATACCAGCCTCTGCTTGGTGGAATGTCCTTTCTCAACGAAGAGTTTCGTTCTGAGTAAGAAGCTCGCCGATGCAAAACGCAGGGCTTTAAAAGAAAGAAAGCGTTGCAGCGTGGGATATTCCGGTTCACCCCACCAGCCTGCCATGGCTTCTATGATTCTGTGATACTTCACTCCATTCCCCACCCACCCAGCAGTAGACACTCAGCACGCTCAGTCATCTTCAGAGTATTCTAGGGAACCCCCTCCCAATGTTTCTTTTCAACTTCTGCAAACCTAGGGATTTCCCCAAGCATACTGATGCCGCCCGGCTGTTCCTCTGCAGCCCCATTTTGGCCACAAAGCCATTATAACTCATTGCTTAAGTTAGCTGCTATTATATTTTACTAGTGTTATGATTAGTCTCCCCCACTGTGATGAGACCGGGTGGTCCAAGCTGTACTCAAACTCAAAGGGCGGGAGCTTTATGAAATCCACAAGCCCCCCCCCCCAACCCGACTCCCTCCATTTAATTTGTTCGTTTGTATCTTGCTGGCATCCGTCTGTCTCGGGAGACAATGGAGGAATGAGCCTTTGGAGTGAAAGATAAAATGCTGGAAGGTTGCAGCGCTTGCTGTGGCAGTAGAGACCGAAGCAGGAGAGACATGTTTTGTTGCAGCTGGGGCAGATGAAGGCATCCAGTTGTGCTGCTGCGGGGGCACCTTGGCTTTCTTCTTTCTTCCCGGAAGTCATTCCTCCTCTGCTCACTGCTTTGGATACACAACCTGACTGCCTGTCGCCAGGCACTGCGGTCACCTGCAAGGGGTTCCCACGCGGCAGGGCTGATGTTGCCAGCCTTCATGCCACCCGCAGACTGTCTCGCCAGAATGGTGCATGCTCTAGTTATATCCCGCTTGGACTACTGCAATGCGCTCTACGTGGGGCTACCTCTGAAGGTGACCCGGAAACTACAACTAATCCAGAATGCCACAGCTAGGCTGGTGACTGGGAGCGGCCGCCGAGGCCACATAACACCAGTCCTGAAAGACCTACATTGGTTTCCGAGCACAATTCAAAGTGTTGGTGCTGACCTTTAAAGCCCTAAATGGCCTCGGTCCAGTATACCTGAAGGAGCGTCTTCACCCCCCATCGTTCTGCCCGGACACTGAGGTCCAGTGCCGAGGGCCTTCTGGCAGTTCCCTCGCTGTGAGAAGCGAAGTTACAGGGAACCAGGCAGAGGGCCTTCTCGGTAGTGGCGCCCGCCCTGTGGAACACCCTCCCACCAGATGTCAAAGGAAAAAACAACCACAGGACCTTTAGGAGACATCTGAAGGCAGCCCTGTTTAGGGAAGCTTTTAATATCTGAAGGGTTGTTGTATTTTAATATTTTGTTGGAAGCCGCCCAGAGTAGCTGGGGAAACCCAGCCAGATGGGTGAGGTATAAATAATAAATTATTAGTATTAGTATTTGCAGAGTTGGTCTGCCAACAAGCCTGATCCCCATTGTATCCAATAATAATTGCAAAACAATTCCCTTTCTGCAGTCGATTCCAAGACACACCCAGCCCTGGTTTCTTACTGGGGCACACTACGGCATGTGATAACTCCTTAGGGTTTCCATCTTGAGGATGTCTCTTTACCAACAGTTTTAATTGGGTGATCTAAGGGTTCAGCTCCATGCCTCCCCTCCAAAGGCTTCACCTGCTGTTTATGCCAATCAATCCTCTCTTAAAGGGACAGGAAACAGTCCAGAGCTTTTAGCTTTCCAGCCAGTTGGCAACCCTTGGTTCCCAGAAAACTTTTTTCAAGGTCTGAAAGCAGACCTTGGAATGCTGTTGTCTGATCCTTACCAGGCTTACTCAAAAGCAAGCCCTATTTATTTTACTTGTAAAACTAACATCCTGGCCACAAGGGGCAACAGGCACATCACGCCAAAGATTAACAAAAACAAATGTCTTTTAAAAAAAACACATCAGAAAGATATTTCTCATGCACAAGATTCACTCCTAAAAAGTTCCGCCATTGGGTAAAGAAGTCCTTTGCTAGCTTCCTAAAGCTTAAAAAACAACTCAAAACTGGCAAAGCTCTCTAGGGAGGAGAATGCCATGCCAAGAGTGAGGGTGGAGAAAGCTACTTAGAAAGAAGATTCCACCTAAACATTAGGAAGAACTTCCTGACAGTAAGAGCTGTTCGACAGTGGAATTTGCTGCCAAGAAGTGTGGTGGAGTCTCCTTCTTTGGAGGTCTTTAAGCAGAGGCTTGACAGCCATATGTCAAGAATGCTTTGATGGTGTTTCCTGCTTGGCAGGGGGTTGGACTGGATGGCCCTTGTGGTCTCTTCCAACTCTATGATTCTATGATTCTACTTTGGGGGGCAATTTAGAGAGGGTTAAACACCAGATGGAAGAAGGTTTAAGTGCTCCTTACACTGCTTTCAGCGCTGCCTTCCTAAGAATAAAACTGGCATTTTTGCTTTAACTTGTGTTGTGAATTTCATGGGGTGTGAATGTGAACCAAATCAACTTCTCTTCCATTTCTTGAGGGAGCTGCTCATCCCCCACATGTGCCCCCCAGCTGGGCTGCTGACTCTACCTCCCTGCTTCCTGCAGGGGTAGGAACCTTAGGGGCATCCATGTGTTGTTGGATTTCAACTCCTATCAGACCCAGCCAGCCTGGGCAATGGTCAGGCATGATGGGAGTTGTAGTCCAACAACACATGGAGGGCACCAGGCTCCCCACCATTATAAAAAGTATGGCTCTCCGTCCTACTTATTTATTTACTACATAAATAAGGGTAGAGATGGACTACAAATTTCATTGCTGACCATGCTGGCTGTGGTTGTCGAACTCCACTGGCATATGGATGGCCACAGATTTATATAAAGCCACCCAATAATGTTGTTCTGTCTCTAGCTTGAGAGCACAATACTAATACTACTGCTAATAGTAATTTTATTTATTTCTACCCGGCCCATCTGGCTTGGTTGCCCCAGCCACATAAAATGACAAAATGAAATTAAACACACAATATCATTAATTTCTTTTTTAAAAAATCCAGCATACAGAAGAACAAAAGTAGTTTAAAATGTGATTATGACCAATAAGCACACTGCTTTTTATTTTTTAAAAAAGGCCTTGGAGGAGGAGAATGTCATCTCGCCTGGTGTCAAAACGACAGGTAATCATTCCAGAGTTGGGGGGGGGGCGAGGGAAAAGAAACTGATTTGCAGCACATTTTAGCTTGCGTGCTTTCACTCACAATCTCATTTTGTTTCCACATAACTCCCTGGTTTTTATTTTAAAATCTTCTAAAGCCACGTTTCAAAGGCATATTTTGATATAGTTAGTATTGCCAAGAACTGTGTTGCAATGCTCCAAGAAGGGGGGGGGGGAGCCAGGAGATAGAGAGGTATGGATCAGGTCACTTTGCACACCAGGATTAACAGAGTTCAGATTCCTGGTTCTGACTGACATCCTGACAGAATGGAGGAGCACCAAACCACTTTGACCTGGAAAAAAACACAACAGCTTGCCTCAGTCTGTTCTTGTTTCAATCAAGATGGCTACCCTGGCGCAGAGCGAGAGAAAGTGCATCGCCGTTGATAACCTAGGGTTGCCATATTTCAAAAAGTGAAAATCCGAATGCAAAAGTTGAGCTTGCTTTCGGCAAAGTTGCGGAGCTATTTTTAAGGAAACGCACCAAAATCTACATTTCCGACATACATCCAGACATTTCAGCAATTTGCACCTGGATAACTACAACCTGCTTCCCCAAAGGTTCTTCCTTCACATCCTCCGCAACAACCTGCGCAGTCTTTTCGAATGTGCTAATACGGAAATGGAAGCCAGGCGCAGCAACTTTAAGGAAAGTTCTTAGGGAGGAACAGAGTTCTGTTTGGACCAGGGTTGGGGAACATCCTCATAGAATCATAGAATCATAGAGTTGGAAGAGACCACAAGGGCCATCCAGTCCAACCCCCTGCCAAGCAGGAAACACCATCAAAGCATTCTTGACATATGCCTGTCAAGCCTCTGCTTAAAGACCTCCAAAGAAGGAGACTTCCCCACACTCCTTGGTAGCAAATTCCACTGCCGAACAGCTCTTACTGTCAGGAAGTTCTTCCTAATGTTTAGGTGGAATCTTCTTTCTTGTAGCTTGAATCCATTGCTCCGTGTCCGCTTCTCTGGAGCAGCAGAAAACAACCTTTCTCCCTCCTCTATATGACATCCTTTTATATATTTGAACATGGCTACCATATCACCCCTTAACCTTCTCTTCTCCAGGCTAAACATGCCCAGCTCCCTAAGCCGTTCCTCATAAGGCATCGTTTCCAGGCCTTTGACCATTTTGGTTGCCCTCCTCTGGACACGTTCCAGGTTGTCAGTATCCCCCTCAGTTGGGAAAAGACAAGATCTGCAATATCCTGCAATATCCTGCTTCAGATGCAACAGCGAATCAAGGAGAGCCCTGTCGCCTTCGCACTGCGGTAAAGTGCCAAGTTAGGGCCAATCTCTGCTCACCCGGTGATGCCACACAGTCACAGACATCTCCACCGCAGTGAAATGCGATTAAGCAATACTTTCATTTATCACTAAACAAATCAGGCAGTTTGAAAAGAAGACAGCATCTCGCTGACACGTCTTTGGAGCTGGCAAGACTGTGGTATTGAAGAAATGGAAGGGGCGTCACGTGGCAGTCAAGCAAATCCTTTCTAACTTCCCCACCGCCACTCCCAATCATACACACAAACCAAAAAGAAAATAAAAATTCTGAGTTTGGAAGGCCCCTTGTTTAGACAGAGGTTCTTCAATTCAGGCCAGCGTATAAAGCTTAAGTGCAGCTTTATTGCATTCTTTCACAGAAACCCGAGGAATGTGCGACTAAAACCTGCGATGTCTCACTTTAATTCAAGCAATGTGATCGTTTGCAATGGAAGAGCTTCCTCCTCCTCCCCTATAAGGAGGACAGAATGCAGCCATACTGTTGAAGTAGTTGGATGGAAGAAAACAAAAGGGACAGCTGTGGGTGAAATCCCCCCTTTCCACACAACCTGAGGCGCAGGTGGCCTCGGTGGCTAGACGTCCCTATGGCGTAGTGGATAGCATGCTAGGACTAGGACTTGGGGGTCAAGGGTTCAAATCCCCACTCGGCCATGAAGGTCACTTTCTTTCTCTCAGCCTAACCCGCCTCACAGGGTTTGTTGGAGAGGATAAAAATGGGAAGGAGACGAACTATGCCTGTCACCTTGAGCCCCTTGGAAAGGTGGGGTACAATAAATACGACTGCAATAAACAAATGCAATAAATAAATAAAGCAAGCAAGCCAATGGAGGTGCCTAATGCAATAAAGTTAGTCACTCGTTGAGCTTTCTAGCTGAGTGGGGATTTGAACCCTGATCTTCCAGGCCCTAGTCTGACACACTAACTTGGCCCTGAATGGCTATGGTGAGGAACCTGGCCTGCCCTGTAGAAAACCCTCACTTTTCTGTACCCCCTGTTCAGGAGAAAAAAACCCCACAAACTCCAACGCAAGGACTAAATAATTTAGGTAATGACGCAATCGGGATAATGCATGTTCGGGTGATTATGATAATGTAGATTGCGGGAGGCGTTAATGCTCAAAAGAACTCAGAGATGTTATTGCAGTGATCCTTCACAACCGTCGTGTTAAGCTGGTAAGACTCAGGATGGAGCCCTCTCTTTTCTGTTGTCTGGCTGTGAGTTTCTTGTTTGCGTAGCCAAAGGGAAAGGATGAGCTACTAAAAATTTGGAAGGTAGAAACCTGCAGAATCGATTAGAGGGAGAGACGGTAGACAAGAATGAAAGAAGAAGGAGGAGAAGGAGGAGGAGGAGGAGGAGAAGGAGAAGGAGAAGGAGAAGGAGGAGGAGGAGGAGGAGGAGGAGGAGGAGGAGGAGGAGAAGAAGAAGAAGAAGAAGAAGAAGAAGAAGAAGAAGAAGAAGAAGAAGAAGAAGAAGAAGAAGAAGAAGAAATGGAATCTTCTCAATGAATTCATAAAGTATGCTATGAATGTTGACAAATGTAACAGTTTTTCTACGTGGTAAAATATTGATATATACACACACATAAATGTATAATGCAAGTATTTATAATATGTGTATAATATTTTGCCACATAGAGAAACTGTCACATTCATCAACATTTATGTTATATTTATTCTTCAGTAAAAAGATTCCATTTACTGTATCTTTATTTTTTCCCACTCTTGTCTACCACCTCTCCCTTTGTAATGTGTTCATCAATGTGAGGTGTTTTTTTTTAAAAAAAAGATTCAATAAACTATATTTTGTTAAAAATACAGGAAAAATAGCAATAGCACAAAAAAAAGAGATATGTCCTTTTGGCGGGGGGGGGGGGATCCCAAGCTTGGCAGAAGTACAAAAAAAGGAACAAACTCAAGGCAGGGGAGGGAAAACAACCCAATTTGATCTGTTCTGTGGCCATCTATCTGCCTAATACCAGGCAAGGATATTTGCTCAGCTAGAACAGAACTGTCTAATCTGAGTGACAGCAGCTCTCCAGGGTCCTGGAGGAGAGGGCTTTCCCATCACCTCCTGCCTGACCCTTTTCCATGGAGACCCCAGGGCTTCCTCTGTAGGCCCTTCTGCATACATGGCATGTGCTCTCTTCCACTAAACTACAGTTTGGTCAATACACTGCAATGGAAAGCATAATGCTGGTGGTCAGCAAAAGAGGTTTAAAGACTGTCTCAAGGCAAATCTTTAAAAATATAATATAAACACTAACAACTGGGAAACACTTGCCTGTGAGCGCTCCAACTGGAGAACAGCCTTTACCAAAGGTGCCATGGGCTTTGAAGACACTCGAACTCAGGACGCAAGGGAGAAAGGTGCTAAGAGGAAGGCACACTTGGCAAATCCACACCGTGATCAACTCCCACCCAGAAACCAATGTCCCCACTGTGGAAGGACGTGTGGATCCAGAATTGGCCTCCACAGCCACTTACGGACTCATTGTTAAAACCGTGTTTATGGAAGACAATTGCACTCAGCTGCGAGTGATCGCCAAAGAGAGAAGAGAAAGAGATCAGGAAGAACCTGATGGCGTTACCTACACTAGTCACCAACCTTCTGGAGACTCCAAAACTAAAAGAGACTTTGGCACAGAACTTCCCACTCCATCCCCAGCCCAGACATGGAGGATGTTTTAGAAACTCAAGACATACAAGCTAGGCGCCTTAAACCTAGGTTGCATTCACCACCAAAGGATGTCTATTCCCCAGGGGGTTGGAATAGATAGCCCCCAGGGTCCCTTACGACACTACAATTCTATACTTCTATGACTCTATGATCTCAACCAAACGGCTTGACTGCAGCTTCTTACTTTCCTCAATGTGACGATGGCGGAGTAAGGTGCCTCGTGATTCATGCGGCAGAACAGAAGCGCAAGATGTGCGTCCTTCGCTCCACACGAGTCAGCTCGTTCGATGGAGATGTCCGTCGCCAACCTGGCACCCGGAAATCTCCACGTTGTCGACACTGGACCCTCGCTGGTAGCAAAATGTGCCTTGCGCCCGGGGAGATTTTGAATGCTAGAAGTGGCCCATGGGGACTTAGGTGTGAAGGAAACAAATTCTACGCATGCTCAGATGTGATCATAGATTCTTAATATTACTGTATATCATTCTATGGGACTCCATAGAATATGGGACTTCTTGAGAGTCCCATGGACTGCAAGAAGATCAAACCTATGTACTGCAAGAAGATCAAACCTATCCATTCTGAAGGAAATCAGCCCTGAGTGCTCACTGGAAGGACAGATCGCGAAGCTGAGGCTCCAATACTTTGGCCACCTCATGAGAAGAGAAGACTCCCTGGAAAAGACCCTGATGCTGGGAAAGATTGAGGGCACAAGAAGGGGACGACAGAGGACAAGATGGTTGGACAGTGTTCTCGAAGCTACGAACATGAGCTTGACCAAACTGCGGGAGGCAGTGGAGGACAGGAGTGCCTGGCGTGCTCTGGTCCATGGGGTTACGAAGAGTCAGACACGACTAAACAGCTAAACAACATATTATTTTATATATAAAGATATTATATTTTTACTTTACGTACTCCAAGCCTAACAGTTTTCAAAGCATGTTCCGGCCTGGGAGTTTCTGAGCCTGCAGTGTTGCTGAAGTGAAGAAGGCAAAAACCTGATCAAACCCTTGATTAGGAGGTTGCCGGGAATCTCTTGTAAGAGCAGGACGGAAGAACTATCTGCGTTTTAAAAATGCTTCAAGTCCTGTTTTCAAAAGGCATGATTAACAATTAATCCTAATCCTATGCATACTTTCTGAAAAAATATACCCTCGCAACAGTGTTATGGTTATTATTCCTTGTGGCAGAAAGGCAGCATTTTTAAAACAACAACAACAACACCATAATAATATTCCCATTTTACAGATGTGGAACAAAGTAAAGAGGAAAATCAGTGGGGCTTAAGGTCATAAGACGAACCCTTCTAGATCAGATCAAGGCCTTTCTAGGCTAGCATCCTGTTTCCTACAATGGCAAACTGGATGCCTATGGGAAGCCAACTGTTCTTGTCTAATGTTGTTCCCCCAGAAATTGTTCTTAGAATCATAGAGTTGGAAGAGACCACAAGGGCCATCCAGTCCAACCCCCTGCCAAGCAGGAAACACCATCACAGCATTCTTGACATATGCCTGTCAAGCCTCTGCTTAAAGACCTCCAAAGAAGGAGACTCCACCACACTCCTTGGCAGCAAGTTCCACTGCCGAACAGCTCTTACTGTCAAGAAGTTCTTCCTAATTTTTAGGTGGAATCTTCTTTCTTGTAGTTTGAATCCATTGCTCCGTGTCCGCTTCTCTTCGGTGCCTCTGATTCTGGAGGTACTCACAATGGCTAGTAGCCTTTCACAGCCTTATTAAAAGCACACGTGATTGAAGCCAGGTAGCTTACAGACATATGAACCTAGAGTCCTCATTTCCAGGCCCAGTATGTTCTCCTCCCTATTACACAAGCTCACTTCAAAGCAAAATTATCAGAGCATCAGTTGTACACTCCCAGATCTACACCCAGCCTCCTAATTGTGACAAAACAGGCTGCATGTTAGCTTTGAGCCTGATCTACTAAGGTCAGAAGCTTGGGTTTATTATTTATGTAGAACCATCAATTCAACAAGGTGCTTTGTAGGGTAGTGTATGTATGTATGTATGTGTGTATATATATATATATATATATATATATATATATATATATATATATATATTCCACCTTTAGGAGCTTACAATCTAAAGTTCACTAAAGAAGGTAGAAGACAACAAAAAAGGGGAAGAGCCTGTAACAACGCACTGATATTATGAAAAGAGGACTGGGACATTGAACTAAAAGCTTGAATTTGAATTTGAGGAGGATAATAACAGAGCGGGGAGGTAACAGCAGGAAGGTGCTCCGGCAGAGACCTCTAGGCATAAAAGTTGAGCAGTGGCAATCAAAGCCCTTCCTTCAAAGCACACATTTGTCACTGTCATGCCATAGCACTTCATCCAAGCTGGCCTATTAGTAATGCCATTCATTTTTCTTCACTATGGCTGCAACGGCCGATCTTCTCAGAGAACGCTCTTAAGAAGTCAGTGGTATTTGAGATGCATAGCCGTGCATGCACACTGGGTCACAGCCTTTTGGGCTGTATCCAACATTGGTCCTGTTCAAAGTAAACCCGTTGAAATTAATGGACGTGACAAATGTAGGTCCATGGATTTCAGTGGCTCTACTCTGAGTATAATTTGGCTGCCTATATAGCTCTGCAGTCGGTTTTTGCAATGTTTGACAGGCAGTTGTTAGAACTTGAAGCCTGCAAGCATCAAGCAATCTTTGCCCTATTCTAGGCATAAGCTTTTCCATTCTGTAGTTCATGATGTTCCCTGAGCATCGAACCTTTAAAATCCAGTGCTCAACACTCTAGAAAAATCATACCAGTCTCAAAGCCTGTTGCCAAAGATGCACCATTGCTGCAAATAGCCATATTTCTAATTGCTGTTTTCAAAAATGGCCATCGCCCACCACACTAAAGCATTCCTTGACCTCATCCCACCATTAAACCATCTGATACATGGCAGCAATTGTACAAATTAAGGTCTCCCATTGACCATCTCCTGAGATTCAGATGTAGCCCATGTAGTCAATAAAGGATTGGATTGTTTGGAGAAATGCTGAATATTCCACAATCTAAATGGAAAACTGCTCTGTGCATGCATGCCGTGTTAGCACAACAGTTGCTATCGTGATTCTCTAGCACTCAACTTGTGCATCGCTGCTCTGTAACCATGGAATCAGTCTACATCACAGTCATAACAGAGAGAGAGAAAAAAAATATCTAGCATCTTCCTGCAGAAGAACAAAACACTCCAATCTCTTAAAAACCATCCGTCTTCAATGGGTGGGGCATGACCCGCCTTCAAGTCATCCCAGTAGCACTGCTACCTCCCTCTTAGTAATGTTTGTGTTGACTTAGAAGAAAGTAAAAACGTGCAAAGAGAGGAGACATAAATGTACGATAAAAACAAATTAACATGGGGTCAAGCGTTGCAGGTTGGGATGAGAGGGATCCGGAGTCTCGAAAATTGGCAGTTTCAATCTCAAACAGCATGTTGAAATATGTGTCATGAACTACGACAACCAAAGCAAGGGAAATGACTAACTCCAAAGGGGCTGTGTCTCCCCATCAAAAACAATGGAGCGCTCTTTTTTAATGTGCAGAATTGGCTCCGGTGCCATCTCTACATATAGATTCCCGAACTATTGTTCTAGAAATCTGGAACACTCCTTCGTGCCGACATTCCCAGATAAAGAACGACATTTGCTTGCAACCGCACCACTGATCGTTATCTTTCAAGTTTTTACTGAGGAATGCAATCAAGCTGTTAATATGCTGATAGGACATGTTATCAGCGCACTTGGATTTTGGCAACTCTTAACCTAATAACAAAATGCAGCTCTGGAAGCAGTGCACCAGAGCATTATGCTAGATGCTAACGGAACAGCAGCTGTAAGACATCAGAGATTTAACATGTCAGATCTCAATGTTCCCTTAATACAGGGTTGGTGGGTGAACCTGCAGCCCACCAGATGTTCCCAATCCACCAGCTCCAGCCTACATGACTAATGGCCATGTTGGGTTGATGAGAGCTGTAGTCCCAACCCCATCTGAAGGGTCACATGTTCGCCATTCTTGCTCTAATTCCTGCCGTTGGGGACCGGAAAAAGACGGTGTTTTCCCAAATTGTGAGTAGGAACATGAAGAGTTTGGCCACTGGTCCATTAAGCTAAGTATTTTCCATGTAGTCCAACCGCCTGCAATGCAGGAATCTTTTGCCCAACGTGGGGCTTGAACCCAGGACCGTGAGATTAAGAGTCTCGCGCTCTACTGACAGAGCTGAGTCCCACCTGGTCGTCTTTCCCTAAAAATAGCATTGCAAGGAAAACCGAAATGAAACACGAACAATAAGGTAGGGGCAAAACAGAATGCAATTTCAGGAAAGTGGGAGATCTAATACTTAAAATGGTTATTTGGAACAAGGCTGCCCTCACTTATCAGAGACAGTATGCTGGGAATTACAAGTCAGAAAAGTGCTTTTGGGGGCTCCCCGTCAGCTTCTGGCTGTCCACTACGAGAGCAGAATGTCGGACTAGGTGGGCCTTTGGTATGATCCACAATGGCTGTCCTCAAGTTCTGAATAATTATTTCGCTCGTAATAATTTTATAAAAGCAGATACAAGGAATCAAAGTATACGTTACATGAATGTTGCCTGTTCAATTACTGTATGTATAAACTTTACGCATGCACAAGCCAATTTGGACCACCTCGGACTATTTATGTGGATTTTAATTTGAACTGTGCTGCTATTTAAATGCATGTTACTAGGGGCTAGTTTATGCCTTGCAGAGGAGATGTGGGATGTGCTTGTCCACTTTGCAGCCTGGGATGAAAACTGCAGTGTTTGAGAGAAGGAGGGGGGGGGTACGTGTGTGTGTGTGTGTGAGAGAGAGAGAGAGAGAGAGAGAGAGAGACAGACAAACAGACAGACAGACAGACAGACGACAGGAGAGGCATTGGGGCAGTGGTCCATCAGGGTAAATGGAGCACTCCCCTCCCCATATCAGCGTGCCCTCAGTTAGCCCCCACCTGCCAGCCTCCTTACTGAGGACCAATCAAGGAGTGGCTCTGCCTGTCATTGCCTCTGGTTCCACATCTGGCTGCCTTCGCTCCTACCAGCTCCAATGAGAACCAGCAACCAATGTATTTCTGGGGCAGGTGTATTTAATGTTAAAAGGCATGTGATAATCACCCGACAAGATCATGTGACATGGGCCATTAGAGATATGGAAGCAGTGAGACAGTAAGGGCCAACTGGAGGCACAGAGGTGTTTTATTTTTATCTTGTTAGCTGCCCTGATGGGCAGTATATAAATTTAATAAATGAGGATGATGTAACACTGGGGTAGGCAACCCAGCACCGTCCAGACTACAACTCCCATCATCCCTGACCTTTGGGCATGGTGACTGAGATTGATGGGAGATGTAGTCCAACAGCCACTGCCTAGCAACCGCTTTCCCACCCCTGTTTAAAACAACAAGTTGGTTATTGATGCAGCAAATGGGATTCACTGAGCTATCATCATGCAACTACTAGTATTTAATAAAATAAAATAAAATATTACCACTCCTGTTGATTTTACAGCATTTTATCTGACACTGAACTCACTGATGGCAAATGTTCATTTTTATTTTAATCATGAATTCAGGAAGCCACTTTCAGGAAGAAAAATAAAAATAAAAAACTCATTTCAATTATAGATCTCTTTCTTTTTCAAGACAGCCCTAAGGATCCCAGCAGGTGACGCTATTTAAAATTGTGCGCTCCCCCTTCCCCAGCACCCCCATTTAAGAAACAATGGTGATTTACGTCAAAGTAATCATCCCTCCTTTTAAATTACCAATCCAATTCTATATTGCTTTCTGCTTCTTTATACCTGTGCCAATGGATATTTGCTTAAGGCCACTTCACGTATTACATTTTAAAGTGTACGCTTAAAAAGAAATGTTTCAGAGTACTCTTAGAAATGCCGGCATAACAAACACACAAGGCAGTGTACATGGGGTGTCAACACAGTCTTCCATCCAGGAACAAACCATGCAAGATGTGCCTTCAGATCATGGCTCTGGGACAGGCATCCCCAAACTGCGGCCCTCCAGATGTTTTGGCCTACAACTCCCATGACCCCTAGCTAACAGGACCAGTGGTCGGGGAAGATGGGAACTGTAGTCCAAAACATCTGGAGGGCCGAAGTTTGGGGATGCCTGCTCTGGGACATCTGAATACCTTTGGCCTTCCAGATGTTGACAGGCTGCAGCTCCCTCCAGCCCCAGTCAACACCAGGAATTGTAGTCCAACAACATCTGTAGGGGAACAAGTTCCCCACATTCCTGTTAAGGCGACCCTGTTTGTTCCAAAAGCAAAACTCCCTGTTTTCTGCAGCATTACTTTCCCTAGAGCTTCCAAAATTAATACCCTTTTTTTAAGCTAGAACACTAACTATGTTGCAAATTGGGACGCAATCTTGGGGCTGCAGCAAGACATCTTACCAAAATCAACAACAATCCCACATCCACACCTGAACGCTGACAGCATATGGCTTCATCCGTCAATTTCTAAATGCTTCCTGTGAGATGGCGATGCCAGCGCAGATATACCCGCAGTCAATTTGTCCCTGCTGATTTATTCCTCTTATACCATATCAGAAAAGACAGTGCAAACGTTTCTTAAGTCTGTGCACTGATGTATCATCACCAAGCAATGATGTTCCAAATTCATGAATCTTTACTGTTTGAGGAGGCAAGCTGCTCGACACAGTGTGGCTCAGCTTGGAATTTGCTTCTTCCAGTGGTTTTTCCCCCTTCTATTTGCAAGGCAAAGATTATAAACACCCTGGCTCCTAGCTACCTGTGCAAGAAGGGAGGTGAATTCAGCATCCTTGCAAACCTATAGCAGTCCTCCTTGTGTTGCGATCAGAACCCCCCAGCTTCAACCCCCCCCTCCTGGATATATCCAGTTTTTTAAAAATGGTTCTCTGAAAATATAACCAATAAAAGCCTCTGGCTGAAAACTTGCAAAAGCTGCTGTCAGTCAAAGTACACAGCATTGCACTGAGTGGTATCCTGCAAGAGAGAAGTCGGTGGATGTGGTTGAACACACACTCGCAGCATTTCCAGGTATTTGCTCACAGGACAGAACGTATGTGCTCAGGCCATGTCCACCACAGAATGCCTGTCTGCCTTCACCAGCTTCCTATGCTCATTGCCAATTGTGCTCGAGATTGCAGAGACGGGATCAACAACACCCTCCTGCACACTGCAAGACCCCCAAGTCTTTTCGCCTGCGTCTGAAAAGCTAAAGCGGCCCGGCGAGATGGCAGACCTCAGGCAAGCAAGCTCAGTCAATCCCTGCCAAGACATGTGGAAAGTCAGCCTCTCTTGGTCTCCCCATCTGTAAAATGGGAATAGCACTCACACAAGATTGTTCTGAACCTAAAGGCTGCAAGCTACTTTGCTCAAGTGATGTGCCATATGAACAATCATAACAAGGGCTTCTCCAAAAGGCCGCCAAAATATGTCTACAGGCCCAGATAAACATTGCAGGTTATAATAGCGGCAAGTTTAGCATTACAGTACTTCCAATGTCTTAAGCCAAATACTAAAGATGAGAGAAATCTGCAATTTTTTGCGGTTATTTCCGGCTTTTAACTTTCTCTTGCTCCCATCTTCACCATCCAAAACTGTAACCTTCATATCTTTCGGAGTAAACCCAGGGAATTGCCGGAAATAATTCCAAAGGGAAAGGCTTGGGATCAAAGCTTGCACAGACCATTATTCAGTACTCATCTCTGGGGTTTAGATTCTGATCAGGCATACATTTTTTCCTACTTGCAACAGACTAGTTTAAATAGTACGCGGAGGAATGTAACGTGTGAAATTGAAACAGGGATGCATCCCAGACCTTGTCTACTTCCTAGCCAATTCACAAAGCAGGCTGGAGTATCTCAGATGTATATTTATAATACCATAATGTCAGTGCGGGGAAACGTTCTTCATGGTTATGCACTTCCATACCCTCAGTTAAATCATGGTAAAACGCCTCAAAATCAAACAAGAATCTTTGTATTGATAAGCCAACTCCCCCCCCCCACACACACACACTACATACAACGGACAACAATTGCTCAGGTGTTTATATGGCCAAGCAACACAGCTGCTCTCTGAAAGTCCAACTACATTCCACTTTCACAGTCCTGTCCTGTAAGCCTTGCCCCATCAACCCTCGTGGAGGTGTGCATTTTAAGGCCTAATAAACCATTACTTCATCCCCGGGGGTCTGGGGTGAAGCTATTACATCCACAGACGCCCACACTTGCGGGCCAGGAGATTTCATGGTCAAATAAGACACTGGGTTCCCCAGTTCATTCATTTATGACTCACAAGCTCGAAACCCATTCTCGGTATCACCCCAAGCAGAATCCAATGGGGCCGGGCAACACCTGAGCCAATTTGACCCCACCTCTGCCAGACACATCTCCCACACTCAGATGAGACTGCTTTATTTTCAACATTATTTTTAAAGCTAGCTTTCATGCTGCCGGGGTTCTGGATGGTCTCAGGCTCTAGACAACTGTTTTTTTCCACCACCTCCCAACCTTCTTAAGATTGTGACATGCAAGGAACCATTAAGCATCAGGATGCTTTGAAAAAGTGCATACTGACAACTTTTGTCGATCGTACAGGCCGTAGAAAGCAGCAGAGATCCAGGAAGTCTCAGAGTCTGGGTACCATATCTAAGAATCTGATGCTGTTCTTTCATCGATACATGCCCGGCCTGTTTGGGATTTTGTGTGGTGCATGCACGCGAGGGAAGACACGAAAAAGTAGCTCATCGTTTGTTTTTGCCATTAAGGAGCCGGGCAATTATGGCAAAAGATTGTGGAGATTCAAGAGCTGGACAAGTGTAGCATTATTATAACCCAGAGGCAACATGAGCCCAATTCTCCTGAGGCTGCAGAGGTGGAAAGACATGTTTTCTTAAGTACAGGAAACGAGAAGAAAATATATAGGGTTAGCCTTACTGAGTATATAAGGCAATGGCGCTACCTGGGGACACAGGAAAATAAAACTAATGGGATTCAGTCCATTTCGTGGTGGATTTTCTTTTGAGGAGAAATCATGCCTTCAGCCTCAACACCTATGTGAACAGCTCAGCCACCTGCCTCAGCATCAACAAAGCCCTCCATCCGAGGGCCATGCCATGCCTTCCAAGACACCTGTCAAACAGGGGGGGGGCATTTCCATCCAACTAAAAGCCCAACCTGCCACAGACACCTGCACAGCCTGGAACCTCTCAGTGCCGAGGACGTGTGCGTATGTACAATGTGAGCACTCACCCAGTCCTCGAAGTGGCGGCTCCCGTTCTGCAGCAAGTCCTCAAACTGGATGGTGCAGTTGGCCACGAAATCGTCGTACCCAATGGGGGCATCGTGGAAAACGGCCATCTCGATCTTCCGGCCGTTGCAAACGTCCGTGACGAACTCATCGTTCCAGGCAGGGCTGTTGGTCTTCTGCTTGGTCGAGGTCTGGCCGATCCGGGAGTCGTCCACATTGAGGGCAATGTAAGGGTCCAGCAGGAAGGTCTGTGGTTTGGGACCCACCGCATGCCGCAGGGACCACGCTGTGGGCTTGAGATTCACCGCTTCGCAGATTTTTATTTTCAGCATGCCATTGAAAACCACCATGGTTAGACGGCTTCACTAGTTTTTGGTTTTTTTAAAAAAAAAAAAAATTCCCTGGGATTAAAGCACACACTCTGGAGTGCGGAGGGATCCGAGGAGATTTCTCCAATAAATAAGAAGGCAGGTTGGAGGAGTGGAAGGAGGTGCAGGCTTCAGAACAGCAGGGCGGCGGGAAGGGGGGGGGCGCTCTCCCTTTGTTGCTACCTGTGATTATTTAGCCCTTCCTCTTGCGACGCCCGGGGAATACACACACGCCTGCATGCAGACATGCATCGAGGTCTCGTCCTTTCTCTGCCTGTGTGTGTTTCCTAACGGAAAAACAAGGAAGGGACGGGAGGGGAGGGGAGGGGGGGAGACGTCCCTGCTTGCAGGAATCCAAAATGCAATCGGAGCAAAATCAGAGGAGCCTCTGGATAGAGAAACAGACTTTCTTTCCCCCTCCTCCTCCGCACCCCCCCTTTTTAGATCATAATCCTGGATCAGTCTTCTGCACCCACACACACACAGAGAGAAAAACAATCCGAAGCTCTTGCACACGCTAGTGCTGTCTTGTCTGTGTGCGGCGGCGGCGGCGGCGGCGGCAGCCCAGGAGGAGGGAGGAAGAAGGGGGAGTTTGAAAAATAATAACAAAACCCACCCAGAAGCAGCAAAGCGAGCGAGCCGCCCTGCCTGCTCCGCCGCCTCCCCGGCTGGGAGACGAAGCAGCAGAAAAATCACACAGTCCAGCCCAGCCAGGGAACCTTACATCCGCCTCGGCTGCAGGAGCCTCCTCGCCTTCTCCTCCTCCGCCTCCTCCTCTTCCAAGGCCAAGGATCCAGTGGATCGAATCCAAGGCATGGGGAGAAGCGGCTCCGGGTCGGGAGTTCAACTTATTATTAAATAATAATAGATATATAATAAAAATAATAATATCTTTCGCCAAACGACCCAAACCAGCACGGCGATCGGCTGCTCTCTCCCTCTCCGGCTCGCTCCCTTGACACTCGCTCTCCTCGCGCGCTCTCTCTCTGGACGCTCGCTGTTTTGCGCCGCTCGCCCGCCTGGTGTGTCTGGCGCTGGGCTGGAGGAGCCCTACCCCACCTCTCGCTCTCTCGCTCGCTCTCTGGGTCTGTCTCCCTAATGCAGGAAATGCGCAAAAGACGTCAGTGTGTGTGCCTGAGAGCGAGGCAGCGCGAGTGCGCGAAGAGAAAGTTTTTGCCTGTTGGGGGAGCACTTTGAGCGATCGCCGGCGAGCAACAGCTCTGAGCAGGGAAGGCAAGGAGAGCCGCCGCCGCCGCCGCTGCCTCTGCCTCTGCTTCTCCTCCCGGGGTCGTGACTTTCAGCCGATCCCCGGGCGCAAGAGGGCTCGGCGCGCCTCGCCGCTGCGTCTCCAAGTGCCGCTTCTTTTCAAACCGGGCCGCTTTCGCCTTGCCTCTTGCTCGCTTGTTTTCCACTTAGTTGGTCTCTAAGGTGCTACTGGAAGAAAGAAAAATGTTAATTTTTAAATTTTGTTTCTACTACCGTACACAAGACCAACACGGCTACCTACCTGTAACTATCTCTCTCTCTCTCTCTCTCTCTCTCTGGTTCGCCTTCCTTACCACCGGCCGGGGAGCCTAAGGGAGCTCCCTTTCTGGAGACTCCTCTTGGAAAAGGCAATCAAAGGCGATAAAAGAGCAACCACGACATTGATGACTCCGTTTAAATCGCAAGCAGGGCAAAGGGAACCATCGGCGCCCAGCCCATCAAATCCCGCTCAAGGCGAAGGCTGCCAGGCTTGTTGTCAAGCGCATAGCCTTTTCCACAGCGCGTAAAAGTCAAGGAACACAGGCCTATTCACACCTGAATTTGGCACACAAATGGACCAGAGAGATGTTCTCACAGGCCATAGTTAAAAGACTATGGGACTCAGTGCCACAAGAGGCGACGGTGGCCATCAGCTTGGATGGCTTTAAAAGACGGTTAGATGGATTCATGGAGGAGGGCTACCGGTACTAACCCTGATGGCTATCCTCTGTCGCCACTGGAATACTTCTGGAATAAACGGAGGTTGGAGGGTCATCCGTCATGGATGAGATTCTTACGTTGCAGGGGGTTGGACTAGATGTCCCTTGAGGGTCCCTTTGCGGCTGGGCAGTTCTATGATAACAGTGGATGGGAATCACAGGTGGACAGAGCCGTGTTGCACTTGCATGCTTCCCACAGACATGGGGTTGGCCGCTGTGATAACAGGATGTTGACCTTGTCGGGATTTCGGCCTGATCGAGCAGGCACTTCTTATGTCCTTCTGCATAATGTGCATGAAGGCCAACAAAAATTGCACAAATCATCCTAGAATTGGAAAGGACTCTGGGGGGTCATCTAGTTTAACCCCCTGCAAGGCAGGAATCTCAGCTAAATCGTCCGTGACAGACGGCCATCCAACCTCTGCTTAAAAACCTCCAAGGAAGGAGAGTCTATCTAACTAAAACAAACTATACAAATCATCAACACAAGAAAGGAGTGGTGCATTGTAAAAACTATCTATGCCCAGGACTGATTACATCATGCTAATGTGGCCTAGGAAGGGTTTTGCTCTGCAGCAAAAGAATTGCTGCCTGAGGGGGTTGGCTTTTTTTTTTTTAATGATGCTGATGTTTTCAGTAATAAAACTGATTTTATTATGCTTCTGAACCAATTTGTGGGCTAAAAGCAGCATAGCAATAGATACACATCAATCAATCAATCAGTCTAGGAAATCTACAAGTGATTTCCAGCCTGGGAAGGTTTTAATTCTGTGAGAAGGAACAGGATTGTATGAGTAGGAATTACCGTAGCTCGCCTTCAAAATGGCCCTGGTTGGTGACTGTGGCCCCCATGGGAGGGGTGTACAGAATTCAGCCTCACACGGACATCTCTGCACAGAACTAGGCCTCACACACACAGAGACAGCCTGGCCCACAATTTTGCTTTAATGCTGACCCCCCCTATGAAGCACTAGGACTAACACAGACATTTATCCCTGTCAGGGATTAAGAGCTTTAGAGGCCCTAAGCACTGAAAACATTATGGTGTCCCCGCCACAAGTAATTCGAAATCGAAACAGCACTAAACCATAACATAAAAGTTTATTTTTCAATATGGCCCAAAGCTTACAAGGATGCTGAGGTGCGCATGCATTTGAGTTGCCAGCTTTGTTCTGGCAAAATGTGGGGCGGGGCGGTTGGGAGGCAAATTTTATGATGCTGAAGTGACTTCAGAGCGATCCATTACAATCCTTGATGAATATTGGTCATCCCCTCCCATCTTTGGAAGATCTATACAGCTCCCGTTGTCTCAAAAAAGTAAAAAGTATATTACAGGATCCATCTCATCCAGGATATAGTCTTTTTGTACTACTGCCTTCGGGCAAGAGATATAGAACAATTAAATCAAGAACAAATAGACAAAAAAAACAGCTTCTACCCAAAAGCTATAACCATCTTAAATACTGTAACTAAATAATTGACCAGAATAGTTGTGGAGGTATGTGAATGTGTGGCTGAAAATGTGTTTTGTGTTTTGTTTTTTTTGTTTTGTTTCTTGTTTTTGTTTTTATGGGATAGCATCCAATCAGGGCCGTCTCTAGGCCTGGGTCCGGTGGCGCGGAGCGCCAGGGCGCCAGGCCACCAGGGGTGCCGCTGCGCCCGCTGAGAGGTGCGGCGGAGGCCACCCCAGGCACGCCTCTCAGCTGTTCAGCGGCTTCAGGCCGCTTTCCGGAGGCTCATGGGCCTGGGGCCGCCTCCGCCGCGCGCAGGGGCATCACAACAGGGGGCGGGCAGCACCCCCTGGCCCAGGGCCGGCCCTATGGCCAGGCTGGGTTGCGCAGGGCTCCGGCCCTCCAGGCGGCAGCCGCGCTGCATGCTGCGCCCGCCCACCGCGCCGGGAAACGGGGTGGGGCGGGGGCGCCGGAGGGATCTGTCGCGCCATGGCGCCAGGTATGCTTAAAACGGCCCTGCATCCAATTTCATTGTAATTACACAATGGCAATAAAGAAATCTAATCTAATCTATTGCAGCCTAACAGGATGGCCCCTCTTCAATTCCCCCCCTCCCTCACATACACATATACACATGAATTTTTAAATCTGTCTCTACTTGGCTATCCAGAGCTTAAATACCTGACCTTTCACACACCCTTTCAAACACATGCATTTGGAGAGGATCCCTAACTGAAACCCAGGACAAAATTGCCAATACAGTAATTAGCCTTTTACATTGAAATATGGGACAATCCTGTATTATACAGGACAGGTGGTAACCCTAAATGTATGTCACGTGCAACACACGGCAGGATCTGATGACCTCACATTATTTCAATTTATGTGAGTAGGATGCTCCCTGTTTTAGGTGGGGGACATGGGTGGCACTGTGGGTTAAACCACAGAGCCTAGGGCTTGCCGATCAGAAGGTCAACGGATTAGCTCCCGTTGCTCGGTTCCAGCTCCTGCCAACCTAGCAGTTCGAAAGCACGTCAAAGTGCAAGTAGATAAGTGCAAGCGGGGAAGGTAAACGCCGTTTCTGTGCGCTGCTCTGGTTCGCCACATGGCCGCATGACCTGGAAGCTGCGAGATGAGCACCGCAACCCCAGAGTCGGTCACGACTGGACCTAATGGTCAGGGGTTCCTTTACCTTTTATTTACATTTTATAAAAGGAGCAGATAATTGTGTAGAGAAGGATGCAGGAGACAGGAAAGGAATGGTGAAGAACTGAAGAGAAGGATGGAAAAGGAGCAGGGGAAGAAAGAAAAAGAGATGACTCTGAAGAATTTAGCTACAGAAGTATTGGCTTATATGGGAGCAAGAGGATGTTTTGTGCAGTAATTTTAATTCCTGTGTTAGGTGTTATTCTTGCTCCTGTTTAGTATTAAGCTGTTCAATGTATCTGTATTGTTTTATAAAGACTTGCATGGATTTTTTTTTTAAAAAAATTGATATTATTATTTCTAATTGTTTCTAATACGCTTTTTTTAACCATTGTACTTAATTGTTCGCTTGAGATGTGAGTCACTTTGGGCACAATGTTGTGGGAAAGTGGCACTCAAGTAAAAAGATGATGATGAGTAATAAAAAAAATAATGGGGAAAATAAGAGAAGAGTGTGGAGTGGAGCAAAGTCTTGACTTTCCCCCCTATGATTTTATATATATATATATATATATATATATATATATATATATATATATAAACATTCTCAGTTTTTGGGTGCCCCTTGCTTTGATGGGAAATCCTGCACGGGTCCCTGTACAGAATTCAGCTTCACACGTGGGGCTGATAACGCCAAGGTTGCAGGTTTGATCCCCGTATGGGACAGCTGCGTAGTCCTGCATCACAGGGGGTTGGACCAGGTGATCATCAGGGTCCTTTGCAACTCCACAATTCTACAATCTATGATCCATGCACGGAGCTGTCGAGGAAAGAAATCCAGGCCTTCTTTGCAGAGATTTTAGCCTTGCTTGCTTACTTCCAGAGATTTGCATACACAAACACACAGTCAGTGGTTCTACAATAATATTGTCACCGGTCTCTCTCTCTCTCTCTCTCTCTCTGTGTGTGTGTGTGTGTGTGTGTTTGCTTTCGGAAGGGGATGGTTTGAAGATGTAAACCAGGCATCCCCAAACTGCGGCCCTCCAGATGTTTTGGCCTACAACTCCCATGATCCCTAGCTAACAGGACCAGTGGTCGGGGAAGATGGGAATTGTAGTCCAAAACATCTGGAGGGCCGTTGGGGATGCCTGAAACAGTATCTGCACACAAACAGCATCTAGCTATGAGCCAAACAGCAACCCTCCCGAGTGGCTCCCCGCTCCTGAGACTCTCACATGAGGCCCGTTATAAATGTGAGCAAGTTTTAAAGCTACCCTGTTTTTTTACGACTGGATTTTAACCCAAGGTACTAGCTGCCATCATATTCTGCTGCATATTTATTTATATCCAGATACATAGAGATAACTGGTTAGCAAAACACACTGTTATGGAGGCTACACACCCAACCACCCTTTTGGGGTTTTTGTTTTTTAAAAAACCCCAACATAGGTTTTATAGCTTCTTTGGGAGTATTATATCCAAGGAGCGTAACGCCAAGCTGAAAGGCCAGATTTTTGGAATCTTCTAAGCCAAAAGTAGCACGTCCAAAGGAAGAAATTGATTATTTATTAAATTTGTATACAAAATGCATATATTAGGGGAAAGTGTGCATAAATATGATCATAGTATTAGAAACAAGTATATACAGTGGTACCTCAACTTACAAATTTAATCCATTCCAAACGGACCTTCGTAAGTAAAAAAAAAAAAAAAAGTAAGTCGAAGCCAATGGGGGGGGATTTAAAAAAAAACCGTAAGTTGAAAAAATCCTATCTAAACCACATCCAAAATGGGCGGACGGAACTCTGTTTGTAACTCGAAACATTCGTAGGTCGAGTCATTTGTAAGTCGAGGTACCACTGTATTGTTAATAATAATATTAGGAGAAATCACTTGCAAACAATGTGTACTTTAGTTATACACAACTCTGTATATAATAAACATTTAATGTACACTGAATGTCCCAATGCAATTTGTATTGTGACTCAAAATAACATCAACACAAAGCATATATGTAGACTCACAAGGAACTCTCTCTCTCTCTCTATATATATAGTGTCTTGCAAATTGCTATTCAATGTAACCGAGATTGAGAGTTCAATAGTTCAACTGTGTAGTTCAAAAGGCATAGGAAAACATGTTTATTTTGGAGAAAAGGCTGATGAATTTTCATGAATTACCAACAAAAACTGAATGAGGATTTTTTTAAACACACATACACACACACACACTGCAAATTGCTGCAGAATGTGGAGAACTGAATTTTAGATGGGAACATGAGAAACAGATAATAAAATCCACCCTTAGTCTTCGGAATGCCAAGGTCTGCAGAAGTGCAGAAAGTTTTTAATGGGAAAATAATCTGAAGAGGAACCGCAAATCCAGGCCAAAGAAGACTCAGAGGCCCATGTTGCTTGCTTGCTGAGGCAGCGGGTAAGAAAAAAACAGAGAGGATTGGGAAAAGGAATGGGTGGAATCCTGAACAAAGAGCTGCTCCACATTACCACATGTTGCTTGTGGTCCCACCTGCCGCTTATTAGCGCTGTTTATGTGGATAAAGGACAAGCTTATATGCAGCCACCGGTGCCAAGATGATGACATTAGCATACCAGTAGATGCAAAAGCCTGGTGTGAATATTACGCTTGCTTTGGATTTTCCATCCAGCTGTTTGGCTATTCTCTCGCCTCTTTTCATTCATCTTAAAATCAGGATCCCACTGGAATCTTCTTCGCACTGTCCAAACTGTGAGAAATTGTTGACAAATGTAAGTTTGGAAGAAGGCAGTGTTGGATTCCGCCTAGCTCCTAATAATTGCTTTGATGAGCTGTGGTTGGCTTAAGTTAACCCCTGCCTTCACCACCACTACCACCACCACGTCGCCGCCACAGACAGTGAGGTCATGTCTTGGGATTTCATCATGTGCTCCATTTGGCCTGGATCAGCTGCACAGGCACAACTTCCTACACCATCAGAAGGTGCAGAACTTTGGCTTCCATAGAAATAACATCCTTGCCCCGCTCGGCACCCCCTTCAAGGGTCTGGGGAATGAAGGAAATGCCAAAGGGAAACGGCCTTCCCAGCTGGATCCAAGGGGAAGAGGGGACAACAATACAACAGAGCAGGATGGAAGTTGCATGATTCTTCCACCAATTAATTCCTTAGGCCTCCTGAGCATCATAGTTGGCCAGGGATGCAATACTGATGAGATGCAGCCAATTCTGTTAACTTGCAGCATTATAATTAATGTTTATATATTCAGTTTATATCCTGCCTGCATCCAAAGATCTCAGGGCGATTTACAACATTAAGAACAGAATTTATGCAGCATGATACTAAAGGCATAATACACCGTGTAAGAATATAATAATCAAGCCAACATGCTCAGTGGTCACAAAATGTTGGGTTGAGAGGGTGGTCAAATAGGGGAAAAAACAAGGAGGTAAAATGGAATGGAATATCCTAAAATACAGTACAGTTGGTTGGTTGGCAAGAACACTGAGCAGTTGCATTCAACCACCTGTTTTAATTTATTTAATAGATTTAAAAGCTCATATGATAAATTGATTTGGATTAGTTGTCAGCAGTTGGGAGAGCTTTATGTCACCCATGGCAACGGAGTCATTTTCAGTTGTTTGCTCGTGCAATGGCAAATCAGCGCTTCTGATTATCACCAGTTGTATATTGTTGATAACCTTACAAATGCAGAGCATGCAGGGATGAGACTGTCATAATTCACTTTGAAGGCCAGACTCCACATCTGTCTAGTTCAGCGCTGTACTCCAAGAGCAGTCAGCCAGATGCCTCTTAACGTATTGGAGATCGCCTTCCTCCTTGTTACACCCCTGGCATCTGATCAAATGGAGTCTTTGCCCTTGGAGGGCCCATTTCAGCTGGCGTTGCTAATAGCTGCTGAGCTCATGGACGGATGTGAGACTAAAATGTTGCTCCAAGCTCTTTTAGCACATGCAGCTACTTTAGCACGGTGTTATCTACTTGGACTGGCAGTGATTCTAGGGCCTCTAGCTGTTTTCTAGCTCCTGGTGCCAGCCTGGTGTGGTGGTTAAGAGCAGTGGACTCGTAATATGGGGAACTGGGTTCGCGTCTCCGCTCCTCCACATGCAGCTGCTGGGTGACCTGGGGCTAGTCACACTTCTCTGAAGTCTCTCAGCCCCACTCACCTCACAGAGTGTTTGTTGTGGGGGAGGAAGGGAAAGGAGATTGTTAGCCGCTTTGAGATTCCTTAGGGTAGTGATAAAGCGGGATATCAAATCCAAACTCTTCTTCTTCTTCTTTCTAACTACAGTAGAGATACTGAGAATTTAACCTGGGAGATTCTACATTAGGTGTAATTTTTGCTGCTTCCAACTGCAGTATTCTGGCTATGTCAGGGAAATTATGGACGTATGGCAACCCTAGATGGGAGTTCAACAACATATGAAGGTCCACATGCTCTTCATCCACTGTTTAATACAATGTTTCCCAAAAATGGGTCTGCAGCTGTTGTTGGACTACAACTCCTATCTATAGCTGTCAACTTACGGATTGGAAAATAAGGGATCAGCAGCCTCACCCAGCAGCGCGACACCGAAAATCGGTTCTGCGCATGTCCAGACATGCACAGAAACGACTTCCGGTGCCGGACTGCCCGTGTCCGCATGTCTGGGCACCGAAAATCGCTTCTGCACATGACATGCACAGAAGTGATTTCCGGTGCCCAGACATGGGCAGAGCAGCACCAAAAATCGGTTCTGTGCATGCCCGGGCATGCGCAGAGGCGCTTTCTGACAGCTCTCGGCAAGTGAGCGAGCAGCCAGCCGCCGAGCGAAGCGTTCTACCGGGTGGCGGCTGGCTGCTCGCTTGCGGTGGGGGGCACCGAGTGGAGCCTCCCTGGCCAGCAGGGATGGAGAGGAGCAGCTTTGAAACCCGGGAAATTTACGGGATATCTACAATCTGGTATAGCAGCGGGAAACGGATTGGTATAAGGGGGTTTCCTGCGAAAAATGGAAGGGTTGACAGCTATGCTCCTATCATCTTTATCTAGCAGTCAGGGATGGTGGTAATTGTACTCCAAAAACAGCTGGAGACCCAAGTTTGGGAAATCCCCAGTTAAACCACAATATAAAATTTGCAATAATGCACGTAGCAATAGGAAGTCATTGCTTCGTTTTGTTTTGTGGACTGCTTGTAGACCATGGGATGGGCTTTTCACAGGCTGCTGCTTTTCACTCTTTGCCCGTGAAACAGCAAAGAGAAATGAGAGAGGCTTGACAGCTGCAGGCTGTGTGTTACCTTGAGCCAGCCCCTGACCTTTGCATGGCCTGTGCATTCTACTTGGGCTGTGTGGAGAAACAGCACTATCTGGTGGAAGGAGCATGCAAAACTCCCAGCAAGGATTCAGTGTACAAAGAGCACTCTCATTAATAATGTTTGCCATCACTGTTGCAGGGGGAGGCGCCCTGGTCCTCCACAGCCCCCTGCAGGGTTGTCCATGATGGGGCTGAAGCAGGGATGCCACAGAATGTTTGCAAACACCCTAATTGTGGTTGCAGCGAAAGGTTGAGCCACAAAATGTTGGTAAAACACGGCAGCTGCTATGAAAGGAAAAGACAAATGAATTGTGCATAAACATATGAGATTTGGGTGAAGGTGGTTTCATATGCTGATTAGATATAGCTGGGCAAATTTCTGAGTGCAGATCTCCAGTTACCTAGATGATGATGATAATAATGAATTGAATTACTTCCAGATCAATAATTTTGTTTCAGAGTGATCTGAAAAGGCTTGACTCTGCATCAGGGGTCAGCAAACTTTTTCAGCAGGGGGCCGGTCCACTGTCCCTCAGACCTTGTGGGGGGCTGGACTATATTTTTTTGGGGGGGGGGAGAGAGATGAATGAATTCCTATGCCCCACAAATAACCCAGAGATGCATTTTAAATAAAAGGACACATTCTACTCATGTAAAAACACGCTGATCCCCGGACCATCTGTGGGCCAGATTTAGAAGGCAATTGGGCAAGATCCAGCCCCTGGGCCTTAGTTTGCCTACCCATGGGTTTGAGTGTCGGACTAGGACCTGGGAGATCAGGGTTCAAATCCCCACTCAGTCATGAAGCTCACTAGGTGACCTTGGGCTAGTTGCAGCCTCTTAAACTATCTCACAGGGTCATTGTAGTGATTAACTGGGAGTGGGGGAGTGATCCATGTATTCCTTTTAGAAGAAGGTGGGATATATATGCAATAAATTAGCTCTTCTGCTTGCCTGCTTAAGAAAGCTGGAGGGGCCAGCAGGATCTAGAACAGGCACCCCCAAACTGCGGCCCTCCAGATGTTTTGGCCTACAACTCCCATGATCCCTAGCTAACTGGGCCAGTGGTCAGGGATGATGGGAATTGTAGTCCAAAACATCTGGAGGGCCAAAGTTTGGAGATGCCTGATCTAGAATCAACCTAGATTGAAAGCAGTACAGTATGCTGAAGAAAAAGATGAACAATTCTGGGCCGAGGAAAACAACATTTTTGAGATGCAGACAGGTCAGTGTGTAGGCAGTCTGAATGTTATGCTGCATTGAATGGCCTAGGACAGGCATCCCCAAACTGCGGCCCTCCAGATGTTTTGGCCTACAGCTCCCATGATCCCTAGCTAACAGGACCAGTGGTCGGGGGAAATGGGAATTGTAGTCCAAAACATCTGGAGGGCCAAAGTTTGGGGATGCCTGGCCTAGGAGCAAGTTCAGCAAAAAGAAAATGTGGCAGCCCAATGGACAATTCATTTTCCAGCAGCAAAATCCATGCCAGTGAAAGCAATTATAGGAAGAGGGGGGGGGGAACCACCTTCTCTGTGCCAGCAGGTGACAGAATACCAACGACGGCAAAATCCCAATTAAGTGCAGCTCCTACTCTGCTCATGCTTGCTGATTGAATTTCATGCCTTGATGATGTGAAAATCTTCATAAATATATTTAACCAGAGCTTCCTAAGTGTAATTGACTGACATCCAAACAACTAAATAGCTGATGTCTCCCACCCGGGGAAAAAAATCCAACACATTTAGGAGAGTGATTGGCTCACAACTTCCTCTCATGATAGAACATTACATTCTTTCTTAAAGAGGAAATATGGGCTCTAAATTAGTACTAATTGAAAGCATGCATTTATATAAATCGGTTGCAGTGTTGTCAGTTCCGAGATGGCGCAGCTTTCTGATTCTCCATGAAGAAAGCGCCCAATTATATTTACAGCTGTGTGAAGTAGGTAGAAATAAGCGTTGCGCTGGCTTCTGCAATCCTAAAGTCTCACATGATAACTGGGTGAAATATGGCAGCTTTCACAGCTGTTAGCAAATGTGACCATTTCCCCAACATATAAAAAGGGAAATGCTCACCCTTTCAAAATACTGCCATGTAAGGCACAGCTCTGCAGGTTCACAGAATTCTAGAATTGGAAGGGACACCATGGGTCATCTAGTCCAACCCTCCTGCAATGCCGGAATCTCAACTAAATCATATGTGGTAGAATAGAATCATAGGATTTGGGGATTACAACTCCCATAATCCTTGATCATTGGCCATACTGGCTGGGATTGATAGGAGTTGTAGTCCAAAACATCTGGAGAGTGCCAGGTTAGGTAAAATTGCTCCAGACCAAGGTTTTGTCTAAGTTCATACTGGTTGGGCTGCGAAGTGGCGTTAATCTGCTATATGTAAGCTTCACAATGGAAGTGCATGTATACAAATTGTATTAAAAACAGAATAGTTATGGAACAGCTACTTTCGTGTTTAACAGAGGCGAAATCTAGACACATATAAAAACTCTTCTGAAAATGCTTTTTTTAAAAGCGTTTTTGAAAAATACATTGAATTTTCCATGAAGCTCACCATTGCCATCTAGTGTCACATTGTATATTGCACTTAAAATAAGGTAAAGGTACCCCTGACCTTTAGGTCCAGTCGTGACCGATTCTGGGGTTGCGGCACTCATCTCGCGTTATTGGCCGAGGGAGCCGGCATACAGCTTCCAGGTCAGGTGGCCAGCATGACAAAGCCGCTTCTGGCGAACCAGAGCAGCACACGGAAACGCCGTTTACCTTCCCGCTGTAGCGGTAGCTATTTATCTACTTGCATTTTGACATGCTTTCGAACTGCTAGGTTGGCAGGAGCTGGGACCGAGCAACAGGAGCTCACCCCGTCACAGGGGTTGGATACTCACAAGGAGAAAGTGGGCTTGTAAGGAAAAGATGAGAGAGGGATCGATCACATGATCCTATGGCCTGATCTGGAATACTGAATCACTCATTAATATTATTAGTAAAGGTAAAGGGACCCCTGACCATTAGGTCCAGTCGTGACTGACTCTGGGGTTGCGGCGCTCATCTCGCATTATTGGCTGAGGCAGCCGCCATACAGCTTCCAGTTCATGTGGCCAGCATGGCTAAGCCGCTTCTGGCGAACCAGAGCAGCGCACGGAAACGCAGTTTACCTTCCCGCTGTAGCGATACCTATTTATCTACTTGCACTTTGAGGTCCTTTCGAAATGCTAGGTTGGCAGGAGCTGGGACCAAGCAACAGGAGCTCACCCCATCACGCAGGGATTCGAACCGCTGACCTTCTGATCGGCAAGCCTAGGCTCTGTGGTTTAACCCACAGCGCCACCCGCTGCACTTAAAACACACTTAAAATGTTTTATTTGTAAAACATTATGCCTATCTTTTCCTGGTTGTTGCTGTTCTCCATCATAATATATTTACAAGGACAGGAAGAAACATCCCGGACAGAATAATTGCCACACAAGGAAAAACAAGGATATGGTTTGCATGCTTCACTTGTAGTTTTATAAATCATTTAATGTATCAATACGAATGGAAGTTGTTAATATTGCAGTTGTTGTATAAGGGATTGTTATGTTGACTGGAGTGTAATTGAAATTAATAAGATTTTGGAACGCAGAAATAAAGTAAATCATCAAACCATCAATTCTAGCACACCGGCCACCTAAATTATATAATTTGGCATCTGAATGATTGGTATTAGTAATTGTATAATAATTCGGCATTGGTATAATGAGGCTATTACTGGATTATTGTAATCGAAAACTAATAAAAATTATTATTAAAAAAATTAAAACCTTTCATTTGTAGCTGCATAGCTGAGTCCTAGAATCCCACATTTTAAAACGTTTTCTAAAACCAGAGAGCTTCAATTATTAAAATGCTGCTTGGTTAAAATTGGAGTTAAGCCATCTCATGTTGGCTCAAGCTCCACAAAAGTGAGAAATTGGGACATTGAGGCTCATGCCTTAACAGGATCAACAATGAGGCTGTGCAATGTCACAAATGTATTTCCTTACACCTGAGTCTCACTGTTTTTATCGTCCTGTGAGTTGACCCATGTTTGTTATGTCAGCGGCTGTCAGGATGGGATAACAGTGGAAAAGGAACCTTCACCACCCTCTGCAGACTCACTGCAGATATTCTTGTGCGCCGCTCAGAAAGAATGAATGACATGAGAGTTCAAATGTCTTATTGTGGATTTGGAACTAGAACACGATGGTCTGGTGTTGCAGTTGAAAAGAAGTGGGGAGTGTGTGTGTGTGTGTGTGTGTTGGGGGGAGGGTTAGGCACCCTCTTATAACATACCACTTGCACACACACTCACACAAACGCCTTCTTGCAACAGAAAAGACATGTGGGGCCTATGGTTTGTCAAAACGTCTATTTTGTGCAAGTCCTTGAGAGCACCTTTTAGAGGATAAAGGGAACAGGCCTAAAAAAGCACTGAGATATAAATAATTAAGCGACCCGTTCCGGCTCAAAATCAATTACGCTCATCGCCCTGAAGCTGCCAAGATGCACTGTTTCTTGGCGCCTCTATGGAAAAGGTGGTTTATTTTCAAAACTTGCTTTAGGGTTTCTCATTACTGTTACCCATTTTCCATCACAGTAGTGCTGGGAAACCCAAATCATTAGCACCGGTGCCACTGCCACCCTTGCAGCATCCCAAGGTACCCCTCCGGCACCCCATGTCACTCCCTGTTTAACCCACCCTGCCAGCTATGGGTGGAGGCAACCAATGGGCATGCGTCAGCTCACAGAATTATTTTGTCTGGTCATACAGCAAGGCTCAGATGCTTCACAAGCTCACACAGGAGCAGGAAAACGTGGGCCATCTTTGTGGGTCCCAGGCACGGCACCCCACCCTCCCTGTCTGGATTTCGGCCTGAAGGACCTAGGAAAAGTGGGTGCATGGAGGGCAAATTGTAAGCAAGCCCAATTTGTGTCAGTGCACAACATAATTGTCCATCACGGGACACGCCTGCTAAGGCATAAGCCTTAGTTCCCAGTGTTTTGGCTTAGTGGAGCTTGAGTCTAACGCCTGATCTAAAACTGGCAGTGGTGTTGGAAGGGTGGGTGTATCCAACTGTATCATATTTTCCCTTCTTTTAATAATTTAAATGTGTGTGTGGGGGGGTGTCAAGAAATTTTCCGCACCAGGTGCCTTGCTACGCCACTGAAAACTGGACTATATTTTTCTTCATTATTACTGAAAGTTCTCTTCAGGGTGATGTTGAATGGACCTTCTCATTCATGCAAGTACTGTCGTTGACGTAGTAGTCCTCATTGTATAATCAGTTGCGCAGCTTCTGCACAATATCAAACTATGCAAAGCGTTGAATAATGTTTGCTTTTGCTTCGTCGGAAGACACCGTAAAGCACCGTAGGAAGCAGGTGATGCATACAGCTATTTTTGCAGCGCACCAAACCCTTTCATCACAAATATTGCGCGTGCACACACACACACACACACAAAAATTAACGAGAGCAAAATATTTACATTTATAGCCTGGGTTATTTAAAGTCATACAACCTCTGTGCATACTTAAAGGAAGATGGTGGGTGTAACCCATATCCCTTCCCCTCCTGAATACAAAGGTTTCAGGACAAATGTTCTGTTATGGTTGCCGGCTTACTTGACCAAAGAGATCTGCCCTGCTCCTGACCCTTTAATAGGAGCAGCCAGCCACACATACAGCCGTTAACTAGGGTAGTTTTTCACAGTATAATAATTATCCATTAAAGTCTGCAGAACACCTGCTGTTCAGGGCACAGGAGCAGGCATGTTTTTTTTTTTTTAAGTCGGCAATCCTCTAGCCTGTAACCCACACGAGGAAGGGAATGTGTGTGAATGAGACCCAGCTGTTCTTGTACAGTAATTTTTCATCTGGGATTTGAAGTTGAATCTAGAGGGCCACAGACTCCCCATCCCTGCAGAAGCATCTCCTGACCCACCAGCTGAGGACCAACACTCTAAAGCGTACATACATACATGCTAAGTATGAGCCATATTTGGACATTTCCCTCCCAGCAATTGTAATTCATGGGGATACATGGTGGGTATGCAGAAAGCTCCCCTGTACAGACATCTCACCTCCCTTAATTCATGGACGGGAGGTAGTTGCCACCATGAGTTCTGCACACTATAATAATTAGTAATCACACACACAGCCCTGTGGGCTTTAAAACGCGTTGGGCAGCCAAGTGGGAAATAAATGCTTGCCAGCACATAGCAGCATCTAGTGGCCAAAAGGTAGAAAACCGCAAAAATGTTATATTCTTTATGACCTTGGCTTTGTGAAAAACAAACAAAAAAGCCATTAAAAGCTACAAACTAAACCAGTAAAGCAAGTGATTTATTGGGGGGACAATTGGGCTGCAATCCTATACAGTATCCACTTTCCATAGAGTAAGCCTAATTGAACAAAACGGGATGGAGATATGCACAGGATTTCACTGTTAAGGTTTAAAATGCAGAGGGGAAAAAAGTGTTGTCCGTGCCCAGCTCTTCCTGTGTTAACCGTTCAAGACATGGGGGCAGGGGAGGGGCAGCTCAATCCACAGTTAAACTGTGGAATTTGATACAACAAGGTCTCAGTAGCTTGGAGGGTTAAAAAAATTAGACAAGTTAATGGAGGATAGCTACTAGTCATGATGGCCATGCCTCCAAATACTGCCCCCCTCGGCTCCGCCCATGTTCTCCTGCCACAACAGTAAGACGTGCCACACCCTTTGAGAACCACTATTCTAAGTGTGATTTATAAGTGTTATGTTCTCCCTGCTAAACCCATTTCCCACGACAAGCACCTTCTGCCCCCCCCCAATGTCATTAGACCCCAACTCGCCAGCCATGCCGACTGTAGGTGAGGGGACTTGTAGTCCAGCAGCACCTAGCAGAGTCCCACCTTTCCCACCCAAGCGCTCTCCAGTTTGAGCCACAGGCTCTGCCAGTAGCGGGGCGCCGGCCCGTGCAGGTACACGAATGCCTTGCAGTCGTCGGCGCAGTCGCCCTCCATGCTGCTGCTGCTGCGTCTCCGTCTCCTCCAGGTGGCGGCTGTGGCGCTTCAGCGAGGCCAGCTGGGCGGGCGCGCGGCTCTTAAAGGGCCCCGGCGGCGGCAGCTTCCTTGGGCTGCGCGCCAGCGAAGTACGCAGGCGAAAGCCAAAGTGCAGCAACGGCAGCTGCAGCACCCGCTCCGGGCGCGCTTCTTCCACGGGTGGGTGGTTCGCCCCTGGTCCCCCCCCCCCCAGGCGGGCTTGAAAGGCAATGAGCCACGCAGCGGGCAGGCGAGCGGGTTGGGGCGGCTAAGGAATCCTCCGACCGTAGAGGCACAGAGGGTGGGGTGGGGGGCGCGTGTGGGATCCCTGCACCATGGCGCCACATAGGCTTAAGACGGCCCTGCAAGCGAGGAACTGCCATTGAGCACAGCGAGCCAAAACGCGCGTAATTACGCACGGGATTGACCTCATCCTTAAATCGCTAGGGATGCTCAGGTCACCAGAGGCACGCTCCTGGGTTTCTCTCTTGGCAAGGGGCGAGCTGGGGAACAAGAAGATCCCCCTCCCTTACTCCCTCCCTCCGCCCCTGGCTCCCTAAGCACTCGACTTTCTTTCCTGATTGGAGCCGGGGCTGTTCCGGGGCCTCGTCGCGCCGCGCTGCAATCACTTCCTGCTCCTCCCCTTCGACGCTCGCCTTGCCGGGACTTGGAGAGCCTGGGTTTCCTCCGCAGGCTCCGGTGGCGCTGCGCGCCGTTTTCAAACGCCAAGCCTGCAGCCGCGATTGGAGGGGCGCAAGGAGAAGGCGTCGCCTTTAAAAAAACCAAAACACCCGGCTCTTTGCGCAATCGGGAAACACCCGCAACGGGAAGGTGAGTGTGGAGAGAAGAACAAGGAGCCTGTAGCAGGAGGGATGCGGGGAACGTGGGAGCTTCCGGGGCGACAGCGGGGAGCTGCGTTCATACGTGTGGGGTTCTCCCGAGTGCCCGGTGGGTTCTGAAATTAAAAAAAAAACAGGGCGAGGAGAAGAAGGCAGGAAGTAGGCAGGCAACGCCTCCCACGGTTTATAGGGTTGTCGGATCGCTGATGTTACCAAGGGCAGGTGACAACCGGAGTCGCCTTCCTTCAAAAACGAAAAACCCCATATCAGTTCCCCATACGAGGCTTAATCACATTTGTTTTCAAATGCTGTATGCCACGGAGGCAAACTTTAATTTATTTCTGTACAGCAGGCTTGGCCAAGCTGATTCCCCTCCGTGTGCTTTGGATTACAACTTCCATCTGCCTCTGGCAGCGCAGTTGTGGTCCAAAGCACTGGAAGGTGCCAGGCATGGTGAAGGATGCTGCTCATTCATAATATGAGTGCCCATGTGTGTATGTGGTATGCCTTGTCCTTGCTCTTGCGTAACCACAGCTGGTCCTCAGCGGGCTCATTGAGAATGTCCCTTTTGACAGGTGCTTGTCCTGACCTTTATCTGATCCGCCTTATTATTTCCCTGATTTTTTCCCCTTTTGGTGGCCTAACATGAAGTAGGTGTGTAATTTGTACCATACTATGCTACTTCCCCAGGCTCGGTGTCTATTCTCCTCCATTGTCCCCCCCCCCCCCAAAATCTGCCCATTACTCCTTATGGGCATGCACAGTGTCTTGACCCTCCCTTTTTTTTTTTAAAAAAAAGAAGGGAACCACTGCAAACAATCATCTGCCTGTCTTTGTTTTACTTGATTAAAAAAAATAGAGAGGATTTTTAGAGAGAAAGGAAGAGGAAAGTGATTCTCAATCACGTCTGCTTTCTTTTGCGCTGTTTTCACTCACAGCTGCTTGTAGCTAGTTTCCCCAACCTTAATTTATGTTTATAGAAATATTTTTATGTTGCCATCAAAGTGGTTTACAACAAAAGTAGATAAAACTGTACATAAAAACCATATAAAAAGTCAGGCATCAAATTAACTGTTGGGGACGGAGGTATTCTTAATTGCTTGCATGGGTCCCTGGCAGAGTAGAAACGTTTTCAGCAGGCACCTGTTGAATCTATTGTCTTCTTCTTCTTCTTTGGCGATCACTCGTAGCCGAGTAAGGTTGTCTTCCATAAACACAGTTAGCAGTGAGTCCGTAAGTGACTGTGGAGGCCAATTTTGGATCCACATGTCCTTCCACAGTGGGGGCATTGGTTTCCCGGCAGGAGTTGATCACGGTGTGGATTTGCCAAGAGTGCCTTCCTCTTAGCACGTGTGTCTCCCAGTGTGTGCCTTCCTCTTTCTCCCTTGCGTCCTGAGTTTGAGTGTCTTCAAAGCCCATCACACCTTTGGTAAAGGCTGTTCTCCAACAGGCAAGTGTTTCCCAACTGTTAGTGTCTATTCTACATTTTTTAAATAGATTTGCCTTGAGACAGTCTTTAAACCACCAACATTACGCTTTCCATTTCCATTTTTAAGTTTGAATCTATTGACTGGGGCAATGACACTCAAGGCTTGGTTTCTGGTTGACAAATGAGCCAAACCAACTTGAGGAATGACCAGTGATGCCCCTACAGATGATCTTGGTCACTGAGCTGAGATACAAGGGTTCAGACAATCCCCAACATACCCTGGACCTAAGCTGTTCAGGGCTTTGTAAATCAATTCGAATAAGATTGCTGTTAGCATGCTGGATATTTGCTTCTTTGTGCAAACAGTGAGGCTAAAATGGCCAACTGCTTCCTGCCTGCTAGGGACTCAAGTAAACTACAGAGAGATGACCATATGATGAAGCTCCGTTCAAATCCAGAACCAGCCCAGTTGGGTTGTTTCAACACTGTGCTGTGACAGGTTGGTATAACTCAATGAGAAGGCGGCCGAGAAATGACTACGGCTTCAGATCAATGTGGGATATGAAGCCATGGGTTAAATTTGGTGTCCCAGCCTACTTGTTCTGAACCTGTTACCCATAGTTTCTTAGTTTAGATGAAACAGGAAACTATGGTTAGTGGAAGAGTTTCTGCTTTGTTTGTTGGCTCAGGTCAAGAGAGACTTTTTAAAGGGGGCTGTTGATGTGGCCAAATATCTGTTGTCTAATTTGACTTCTTAAAGTGAGATAAGATTTTCCTAAACTTGCTTATGTAAATGGCTACATGTAGTTTATCTCTACAAGGAGAAAGTGGGCTTGTAAGGAAAAGATGAGAGAGGGATCGATCACATGATCCTATGGCCTGATCCGGAATACTGAATCACTCATTAATATTATTAGTAAAGGTAAAGGGACCCCTGACCATTAGGTCCAGTCGTGACCGACTCTGGGGTTGCGGCGCTCATCTCGCATTATTGGCTGAGGCAGCCGGCATACAGCTTCCAGTTCATGTGGCCAGCATGGCTAAGCCGCTTCTGGCGAACCAGAGCAGCGCATGGAAACGCAGTTTACCTTCCCGCTGTAGCGATACCTATTTATCTACTTGCACTTTGAGGTCCTTTCGAACTGCTAGGTTGGCAGGAGCTGGGATCGAGCAACGGGAGCTCACTCCGTCACGTGGGGATTTGAACCGCCGACCTTCTGATTGGCAAGCCCTAGGCTCTGTGGTTCAACCCATAGCACCACCCGCGTCCCACTATTATTATTATTTATATCCTGCTTTTCTGCTGTCAGTATCCAAAGTCACAGTTAAGCAGTTGAAAGTGTTGTATTTGAACCAACTGATTGAAGTGGGAAACAGTGTTTTGATATTGGATATTTTATCTTTCAGATGTCGGCTCTGCATAGAAGAGCTAGAACAGCACCAAAACCAGGAATTCCAGAAGATGAGCTGCCTTCCTTCCTTAAATCGTGAGTTGAAATTTGTGTGTAGTACTTTTAAAATCCAAATAACCCATAATTGGAACAAGTTGCATCAGTCTAACTGTAGTATGGTTTGGAAAGGTATACATACGGATATAATACGTTGGAATAAATTGAGACTGTCCATTATGGACAGACTGGCTGCATCTAAAATGATGACTGTACCTTGATTACTTTTTTCGTTTCAGACGCTGGCAGTTTGGATAACAATAGCTCATATGAACAAATGGCAGAATTTTTAAAAATAAGTTTGAATTTCAATTGGACTGACCATGTATTTTTTTAAAAAAACTTTATTACACCTCCACCCATTGGTTGGTGGTTGGGGCATTCTGAATTTAAGTAGTTACAGTGGTATCTCGGATTTCGAGCGTAATCCGTGCTGGAAGACCGTTCGAGTTCTGAAACGTTCGAAAACCGAAAACTCAACAGCCAACAGCTAGGCCTCAGGATCTTGCACACAGCGGAAGCCATGTGGCATGTTCGACCTCCGAGGCGTGTTCGAAAACCGAAGCATTTACTTCTGGGTTTACGGCGTCTGTAAACCGAAATGTTCGTCAACAGAGATGTTTAAAAAACCGAGGTACCACTGTATTATGAAGCAAGTCAACTTAGCCACATTGATGTGATCCAGTATGAGAACCTAGTGGTCAGCACTGGAGGATATAGTAATTGATGGTGTTCCTAAAGTGGTATATTAGTGGGCCTACTGCACAGTAAAAAGTTCCTGTCAGGCCTGGTCCAAATGCAGCTGTTTAACACCATAAACTAGGGTTAATGCTTGCTCTGGGATTTGGGCTCACCTGGTGGCAGAAGTGGGGCAGCTGTGTGTTACTACCAGTTTATATTCCCCATATGATGATGATTATTTATTAAATTTGTCACCCGTAGATCTCAGGGTGGTTCACATCATAAAAGTTACAATGTATATAAAAAAACACAAAATACATACAGTGGAACCTCTGTTTATGAACACCTCGGTTTATGAATTTTCGGTTTACGAATGCCGCGGACCCATCTGGAACGGATTAATTCACTTTCCATTACTTTCAATGGGAAAGTTCGCTTCAGTTTATGAACGCTTCAGTTTATGAACAGACTTCCGGAACCAATTACACCCATGCTTCGGGTTAAGTACGCTTCAGGTTGAGTACTCTGCAGACCCGCCTGGAACGGATTAATCAACTTTCCATTACTTTCAATGGGAAAGTTCACTTCAGTTTATGAACGCTTACTCCGCGGACCATCTGGAACGGATTAATTCACTTTCCATTACTTTCAATGGGAAAGTTCGCTTCAGTTTATGAACGCTTCAGTTTATGAACAGACTTCCGGAACCAATTGTGTTCATAAACCAAGGTACCACTGTAATAAAAATAACAACAACAACAAACCAATAATCCCCCCCTCCCACAACATATTTAAAAGGGCATTGGAAGCCAGTCAGCCCAAGGCCTGGTTGAAGAGGAACGTTTTTGCCGGGTGTGACGTTTTTACGCTGTTATAGCTTTATCAACCCGACCCATCAAGGGTTAACTCAGACTCCCTGTCGACAGGGGAGGGGAATGGTTGAATGTTTAAAGAGAAGGGACAGCCATTTGGTCAGTGGAGAGGGTGCTGGGGAGCGGGAGTGTGAGGGTGGTTGTGAAGAAGATCTAGGAGAGTAGGTTTAGGTTAGGTCAGGCACCCCCAAACTGCGGCCCTCCAGGTGTTTTGGCCTACAGCTCCCATGATCCCTAGCTAACAGGACCAGTGGTCGGGGAAGATGGGAATTGTAGTCCAAAACATCTGGAGGGCCGAAGTTTGGGGATGCCTGGCTTAGGTAGTCGTTAGGTTATCTAGTACATGAGTAACAAGGTTATTACCATTGAAACTAAGCTTGTACAACAGGAATACCTTAAAGCAACCATTACGTTCTTGAGAAGTAAAAATTCCAGTGTTAAAGTGCCAATCAGAAAATCGTCTGTGTTATTTTCCAGCCAAGGTACATGAAACTCATTCATGAGGACACCCATTAAAACACGGGTGTCAAACACAAGGCCCGGGGGCCTAATCCGGCCCGCCAGACCTCGTCATGTGGCCCGCGTAGCCACCGCTGACAGTAGCCGCTGACAGTAGTTCTGGAGCCTGCGATTGGCCGAGGGTCAAAACCGGGGGCGGGGCTGCAGGCAGAGGCCGGAGCGCTGGAGCCGCGCTGACGGCCTTGGCCAGGGAATTTCAATTTCGAATGAGGCTGAGGGAGGCGGTGGCACAGCGGCCAGACGGGGAAGTGAGATGCAGGAGGAGGAGGAGGAAGCCCGCCGAGGAGGTAGGAAAGCCCTACAGGCGTCGCCGGCAAAGTTGGTGCCGGGACGGAGCAGCGCTGGTGTTTTTTTTGGCGGGCTTTGCTGTTGTCTCCGAGAGCGAGTGAGGCGGCATTGGGGAGCTGCCGCCCGCCGCTTCCCTTCCTCTCCTCGGCTGCATCCGGGAGGTGGGCGAGCGAGCGGGCGAAAGGGACGCGGAGTGAGCCTGAGGGGGAAGTAGGCTAAGCGCAACAGCCGCTCTCTTGATGGAGCCAGGTTTCTCTTCCCCCGTTTTCTCCTCATAGACACTCGGGAGGGTGCCTGGCTTTTGCTCTGCCCCCCACCCCCAAGCCGCCCTTTGGCTTCTCAGTTCTGGCGGAGCTGCTCCCCGGGGGGCGGCCGGGAGGGAGGAGGCGGTGACGGCACGGGTTCCTGCTCTTCCCGCTCTGCCGCCTCCTCCTCTCAGCCCCTCGTGATGTAGGGCTCCAGATGGAGTCGTCTTGCGGTTTGAGTAGGTGGGAGGGGAGTTTTTTTTTGGGGGGGAGGTTTTCAAGCCTCCTCTGCCTGCAGTCCCGGTAGGGAGAGGCGGCGGCGAAGATGACAACAGCGTGGGTGGGGGGAAGAGCAGCTCTGAGGCGAAGATGCACGTCCGCTGGGGCTGCCGCCGCCTTCCTCCTCGGGAAATCCGCTGCCCTCCCTCAGCGCGAGGGGAAGGGACTCTGGCGCTGAGGAGGGAGGATGCAAAAGCAAAGCAGGGAGTTGGCGCTGCACACCATGTTCCTGCCCCTCTCCAAAGCATGGGGTGGGTTGCAGCGTGTGGCATCCTGCCTAGCGGGGTTTGGGTGTGCGCAGGGCGGGGGAGGGAAGCCCTCTTTCCATCTGCAGGTTTTTAATCCCAGCAGTGGCTTTCTCCTTCCTGCCGAAGGTTTAGTTGAGCCCCCCCTCCGGAAGCCATCGATCCCCACCTTTTGTTCAAATTTCCCTCGTTTACATCCCCTCCCACACACGCGCCACGACGCAGGAATGTGATCCGCGTGGGGGCGGGAATGAGCTTACATTATTACAAAAAACAGTAATAATTGAATGCAGTGACAATAATTTATGATAATAAAGAGTGGACACATAGTCCTACAGACACAACTGGCCCTTTGAGGGTGACCAAACTGCTGATGCGGCCCCCGATGAATTTGAGTTTGACACCCCTGCATTAAAAGGACAACATTTCCTTCAAGAGTGGAACTGTTAGTTTGTATCTTTGGGGTGCACCAAGAGGGCGAGCCAGGCAGACAGACCCAGGGTGTCATAAAGTTACCCCAGGGAAGGGGCAAGCTTTTACAGAAAGGGATTCATAGAGGCAGGACTCCCTATACTGTGGACACAAGGGATAGTCTCAGATACAGCCCTGAACTTCAAGAGGTACCTGGCCACGGTTGTGCTGGAAGAGGACTCTCGTTTGTATAAAAGAAGAGGAAATAGAATAAAACCCTCGAGTTCATGAGGGAATACAGAAAGGCTAAGGGGAGCAATAGGGGGGAGGCTCGGCTTACCCCAGACCATCCCTGTTAGTTCTGTTGATAAGTGAGAGGTAGAATAAATAAGATGGAAGCAAGGGTATTTCGTCACACCGGGCGCCTAAAGGTGTATAATGAAGGTGCCAGGAGAGCATTCCGCAAATGGAGAGCCCTTAACTCCGAGCCGGCCTGGCTTTCAGCAACAGCACTCGAGGGTTGGCTGATAGGACAACCGCAATTCCCCTGGTAGGAGAAGGGGCTGGCACAGGCCTCAATCGCCAACTGCCTGTGCTGTGTGCCCCTTACCCGGCCTGCCCCACCTCCCGCACCATACCTCCCCCCCCTACCTTGAACCACTGCGACTCCCTCCCCGCTCTCTCTGCTCCTCCTCTTCCCATGCACATCCCACAAAGAACCCCGGATTTAAACACATACAAGTTAAAAAGAGTTTTAAACATTTTAAATGTTGAGTTCATGATAACAAAACCAAAAGGTGCATGCCCCAAAACCATGCTTTCACAACTGCAGTCAGCCAGGGCCGCACCCTCCTAGGCTGGGTGGAAGAGGCCTGCTTTGCCAGGCAGGGAGCAGGTCCCACAAGACTCACACCCCATAATGCCATGGAGTGACACCGTGTCAGGGCCTTCTTGGTTGAAGTAGTGAGCAGCTTGTAACCACCAATAACTTAGGGTTGGTGTTTTTGCTATAGGCCGCACCTATAATGATGCCAAGTGTGTTTGTGTGGGGTCGGGAGCCTCCCCCTTGCCCTTGTGGACCACAATATATGGTGGGTGAGCGAGTGTTTGGCTTGGTCGCGCGCACTTTGTATAGGTCTACTCTTTTGTCAAAGTCACTTGAGTAACGCAGATGGAGTCCAAAGAGAAAAGTCTTGATAACAGTTTGCTGAGGAAACGGAACAAAAGCTGCGTACATTTTGAGGAAAATGTAACAGAAAGGTTTTTTTTCCCCTTAGGTCACGCCTTGTACATAGAGACAGAGAAGTACAACCAAGCATAAAATTTTCCTCAGAATCACACACCAATCAGAGCACATGTTACCTCAGCAAAGGCCATGCCACTCTGCCACACCTCTACCTGTTTCCCTGTCGACTAGCTGACTTTAGCACAAATATAGGACTACGATTTCAAGATCCTGAGTTACTCATGATGGGCACCCCACTTCTCAGAAAGAGGCGGCAGCAATTTGTTGGCTTTTACCTCTGTCCTTGCCCTCCATTGTGCTTCTGAGATCTCTTGTGTGTCCCTTGGCCTCAAATATTGAGATTTGTTTTTTCCTCCTCCTTTCTTTAACACAACAGAATCACATATAGCTTCTCTAAAGTCAGTTCCTTCTTTATTTAGATCTTCAGAATCGGAAGAGGAAACAAACGAAGAGGAATGGGAGCCCAAAAAGAAAGTTGCAAGGAAGGCCAGGGTGCCCAAAGCAAAAGTGCCGAGAGCGAAAAAACCCACTGCAGCTGCCCAGAAGAAACCAGCTGTGCCTAGGAAAAGGACCAAGAAGGTGGCAGTAAAAGAGGAATTGGTAAGTCGTAGAATCTAGGAAGCAGTTTACTTTTCAAAGCATTGGAAAGAGTGGATAACAATTGTCGTAAAGGTAAAGGACCCCTGGGTGGTTAAGTCCAGTCAAAGACTACTTTGGGGTGCTCATCTTCAGGCCAAGGGAGTCGGTGTTTGTCCACTGGCAGGTTTTTTGTCATGTGGCCAACATGACTAAACCGCTTCAGGCACATGGAGGACCGTGATGAGTGCCAGAGCGCACGGAAACGCCATTTACATTCCTGCCACAGCGGTACCTATTTATCTGGTTGCACTGGTATGCTTTTGAACTGCTTAGGTTGGCAGAAGCTGGGACAGAGCAACAGGAGCTCACCCCGTCACGCAGATTCAAACCATTCACCTTCAAGCGCAAGAGGCTCAGTGGTTTAGACCACAGCGCCACCCATGTCCTTGTAAAAATAAATTTCTGTGGGAGCAGGGGGTCTACACTTGGAGATCCCCAGGCACCCCCAAACTTTGGCCCTCCAGATGTTTTGGACTACAATTCCCATCATCCCTGACCACTGGTCCTCTTAGCCTAGGGATCATGGGAATTGTACGGCAAAACATCTGGAGGGCCGCAGTTTGGGGGTGCCTGCCACACCCAGTTTGATTTTTTCACAGGTGCCTGGGGGAATTTTACTTCTCTATAAACGGTATGCTGTAATTCTATGCTTATGTATTTGGGAGAAAGTCCCACTGAATGCAATGGGGCTTACCTCTGAGCAAAGATGTACAAGAGCGGAGTGGTAAAAGTGAAAAAGACTCCTGAGTCCACAGTCTAAAGTTGTGCAGACCCTTTGCTGTGTGCATGCAGAACTTCATGCAAGCAGAATCTGACCTTTCATTTTGTTCTGGGCATCAGATGAATTTATGTTGCACAGACAGCACAATCCATGACTTTGGAAGAGAATGGGAAAGCCTCTGAACACATGAACAACATAAGAGCATGCTGGATCAGGCCAATGACCCATCTAGTCCATCATCCTGCTCCCAGAGCTCCTTAAGCAGGACCTGAGCACAAGAGCTCCTCTCCTGTGGCTTCCAGCACAACCGAGCCATTGCAGTTAGTAGCTATCAATAGGTCTAGTCTCCATGAATTTGTCCAGTCCTCTTTTAAAGCCACCCAAGTCGGTGGCCATCGTTTTGGAGTTATTACTTTTGCACCTCCAGATCAGACATGTCCAACCGGTTGATCGCGATCGACAGATAGATTGCCATGGTGCTCCAGGTTGATCGTGGAATTAAATAAAGTGATCCCCGGGATGCTCCTGATCGATTGTTGGATTAAAAAAAGATTGTTGGATTAAAAAAAACGATTGTTGGATTAAAAACAGTGGGCAATGAATGTCCGCGCTCTCCGGTGCTAGGTTCCTTTGCCGCCGCTACCGCTGGGAAAGCTTGTATCCCCTGCAGTGGCGATAGAGTGGGGGAAGAAGGGAGGGTGGCGGGGCCACCCTCCCCCTCCCAAAAAAGCTCAACAACCCTGGGCAAAGCTCCCCCAAACAAGCTCTTGCCAATGACAATGGGTAGATTTCTTTATACTGGGAGTAGATCACAGTCTCTTGGGAGTTGGACGTGCGTGCTCTAGATCAGGGGTGGCCAATTCCCAAGAAACCTTGATCTACTCACACAGTTAAAAATTGGCAATGATCTACCCCCTTTTGCAGGGTTCAGGTCAAAGTTGAGCTTTTTTTTTTTAGGAAGGAAAGCCCTGCTTTTTAGGGGTTCAGGTCAAAGTTGTTGATATTTTTTTAGGGATAAGGAAAACCCTGTTTTTTAGGGGTGATGGGGAAAGTTGTTGAGCTTTTTTTTAGGGGAGCCAAAGTTGATGAGCTTCTTTGGGGGGAGCCAGTGATCTACTGGTGACCTACCACAGATGTCCAGTAATCTACCGTACTTGTATTGAAATAAAAAATAATTCTGTCTAAAAATATGGTTCAAAAGCTTTAACTCACAGAACTTAAACTCAAACAACTTAATAACAAAGTTAAATTCACAAGGCTCTCCTTCTTTTCCTACTCTCACTGTAGAGGAAAAAGCAAAAGAAAAAACGACACAGACATTTGGATACAGTAAAAATATATTGCTTATTGCATTCAAATTATTATTTAGTACATCTGTTACTGTTGTTTTAAAACATTTGACTTAAAAAGTATCAAAGGTCGAAAAAGTGAGAAAGGAAGAGAAGGGGGGTTGGGGAATGGGAGGAAGGGGAGACATAGGGTAGCTATAAGTTTGATGTATTTTATAAGTTGACTTTGTATCTCGGCTGGAAAGTTTTTTGTATTCATATGTATTGGGGGGGGAATAAAAATAAAATAACAAAGTTACATTCACTTAGTGATGCATTTTTGTTTTGAAGTGTCAGGAATAGCTCTAGTGGCTTTAGCCCAAACGTAGCAGAGTTTTCTGCACAGCGCAGAAGCTAGTTGAGGTGGAAATGACTAGTCGGCTAGACACAGAATAACTATTTACAGGATTTATTAAAAGAAAATAAAACCAGCAGAGTTTCTGCATACAAAGCAAAGCAAAATAAATCCTTTCTCTCTCTCTCTCTCTCTCTCTCTCTCTCTCCCTCTCCCTCTCTCTCTCTCTCTCTCTCTCTCTCTCTCTCTCTCTCCAACCATACGCAGCACTCCTACTCCTAACACCCACAAGAAAAAACTGTGCTAGCATTCCTAGATAACAGTGTTCAGTGCTGGTCATTAACCAATCAGAGAGCTGTTGCCAGGCCAGGCAGACCTTGGCTTTCTGCCAAGAGTAAATTGACACTGCCTTGAGTTAATTGTGTGAAGCAAGAATCTGTAAGTTTCCCATGAGAACCAATTAACAGAAACAGAACAGTTATGCTTATGGAAAGGCCAGAACCCAAAGCAGCTTCTGGCATATCCATTTATGACTCTTGGAGCTAGGCTGAAACTGGGTTCATCGTGTGACTAGGCCGTGCATCGTCCGTGCGCTTTATCTCTCTTTATTTTATCAACGTGCATTCTAAACGTGTTTTTGGTGGCTTGGGCAGGACACATCGGTGCCAATTGCTGCTCCTGGGGGGAACGAAGATGCGTTTCATCTGCTGCAGCCTAAAGAGGAGGAAGATGTCGAGCCGAGATCTGCAGCCCGCAAGCTCCCCGTGAAAGGACGCCCAGCTCACAGCCTGGAAAACGCCGAAGGACCCTCCACAAGTGCCGCGGCAACGAAACGGAAAGTGAAGTCGGAAGAGCCTGAAGAAGATTTTACATTCGACGAGCCTCCTTTAAAAAAACCAAAATCAGCCACATGTCCTCAGGGAAAGCCTGTGAAATGTGCAGCGAGTGCAAAATTGGACGAAGAACATAAAATGAACTGGGACATTGTGCAGGTATGAGATCTTTTCCCTTTCATAACAAAGCTCACATAAACCTGTTGCGGCATAAAGAAAGCCTGTGGTCTGGACCGAGGCATAAATTTGGTTTCTGTTGTATATAATGGCAGTGCTGGATGTATTCCAGGAAGCAAATTAGCCTTTATTTATTTTTTATAAAATAAATTGCATACTTTCCCCTGTTCTAATGAGAACCTACCCTGAGCGAAAGCAATGGTGCAGGAAGGTTACAATTAGTGTTGGGTTTCATGAGGGAATATCAAAAAGAGGTCATTCAGATAGTTGTGAACAGAATGCGGGGCAGGGGGGGCGGGATAGGAGGTTTCTGTTTTTCAAACTATCCAACTTGGCGTTACAAACTCCACAGGTAGGGAGATATTGAGAAATTAAAAAAAGAATGGTGTGTCTTGTTCACCTTCATACTGGTTTACAGGTTTTAAAGCTTATTCATGAAAAAGGACGACAGTTTTATAGGTAGTTTATTCTCATTCCCAGGATTTTATACTGGGAATGGATGTAGCTCAGTGATAGAGCATCTGCTTTGCATGCAGAAGGCCCCACTTGAATCCCTGGCATCTACAGGTATGGCTCAGGATTGTCCCCTGCCTGAAACTTTGGAGAGATGCTGCCATTGAGTGTAGACACACCTGGGGTGAATTGACCCAATGAGCTAACTCTAAAAAAGGCAGTTTCCTATGTCCCCATTTTTTTTGAAGCATTGGCTGCTCTGAGGTAATTTTTGAGGTATTTAATTTAAAAACAACAAGAAATCAAAATGGCTTTAATAATAATAATAATAATACGGTAATAATAATAATAATAATACCTAAACATTAGGAAGAACATTAGGAAGAACTTCCTGACAGTAAGAGCTGTTCAACAGTGGAACTTGCTGCCAAGGAGTGTGGTGGAGTCTCCTTCTTTGGAGGTCTTTATGTGGAGGCTTGACAGCCATCTGTCAGGAATGCTTTGATGGTGTTTCCTGCTTGGCAGGGGGTTGGACTGGATGGCCCTTCTGGTCTCTTCAAACTCTATGATTCTATAATAATAATAATAATAATAATAATAATAATAATAAATAATTATTAATAATAAAAATTATACACCGTCCATCTGGCTGGGTTTCCCCAGCCACCCTGGTTGGCTCCCAACAGAATACGATAAAGACATCAAACATTAAAAACTTCCCTAAACAGGACTGCTTTCAGATGTCTTCTAAAAGTCAGATAGTTGTTTATTTCCTTGAAATCTGATGGGAGGGCATCCCACAGGGCGGGTGCCACTACCGAGAAGGCCCTCTGCCTGGTTCCCTGTAACCTCGCTTCTTGGAGTGAGGGAACTGCCAGAAGGTCCTCGGCACTGGACCTCAGTGTCCGGGCAGAATGATGGGGGTGGAGACGCTCCTTCAGGTATACTGGTCCGAGGCCGTTTAGGGCTTTAAAGGTCAGCACCTACACTTTGAATTGTGCTCGGAAACGTACTGGGAGCCAATGTACGGTAGGTCTTTCAGGACCGATGTTATGTGGTCTTGGCGGCCACTCCCAGTCACCAGTCTAGCTGCCACATTCTGGATTAGTTGTAGTTTCTGAGTCACCTTCAAAGGTAGCCCCATGTAGAGTGCATTGGAGTAGTGCAAGCGGGAGATAACTAGAGCATGCACCACTCTGGCGAGACAGTCTGCAGGAAGGAGTAGTACGAGATGGTAGTACTGGTAAACAGCTGCCTTGGACACAGAATTGACCTGTGCCTCCATGGACAGCTGAGAGTCCAAAATGACTCCCAGGCTGCACACCTGGTCCTTCAGGGGCACACGTTTACCAGGATCATGCCTTGCAGCCGCAGAGGTGATTTCCGGCGCTGCAGACATGCTCATAATTATTTGGGGGAAGCCTTGACCGCTTAAATTGGTATCATAAAACTCTAAAATTATGGTGTGGATGTGCGTTCATTTGCTGAAGGCAGGGCTGGCCCAGGACCTTTGCCATTAGAGAGAAAACAGAAAATGCTGTGTGCCCCCTGCCACCTTCTCATCCAGCGGGCGGCTGCTAGCAGACATGCAGTAGAGGAGGAGGAAGTAGAGGAGGAACTGACAAGTGCAGGAGGTGGCAAGAGGTGCGCTTGCCGGGGGCCAGATCTGGCAGCCCTCCCATATGCCTGCAGCCTGCTGCCATGAGGTCACTGCCTCACTTTGCCTCATGGGTGAGCTGGCCCTGGCTGCCCGAGATTGAGATTTTTGGGGGATTGCCAGGCTTATTCTTCACTGCTAGGAGAAAAGAGAAGGAGCTCTTTTGCTTCTGTTGCCTCACACCAGCCTGCCCTCTCCCACACAGTACAGAGGTACCTCGGGTTACAAACACCTCAGGTTACAAATACTTCGGGTTACAGACTCCGCTAACCCGGAAGTAGTACCTCGGGTTAAGAATTTTACCTCAGGATGAGAACAGAATTTGCGCAGCAGCAAGAGGCCCCATTAGCTAAAGTGGTACCTCGGGTTAAGAATGGTTTCAGGTTAGGAATGGACCTCTGGAACGAATTAAGTTCGTAACCAGAGGTACCACTGTACTGGGCTGTACAAGCATATACAGTCATACCTTGATTCTCGAGTTTTAATCCATTCCGGGAGTCTGTTTGACTCCGGAAACGGTTCGAAAACCAAGGCGCAGCTTCCAATTAGCTGCAGGAGTTTCCTGCAATAAGTCGGAAGCCGCGTAAGCCACATCAGACATTTGGCTTCCAAAAAATGTTCGCTTCCGAGTTTGCGACGTTCGGGAGCTGATTTGTTTGACATCCAAGGCATTTGACTACCAAGGTACCACTGTACGACAACAACCCTCTTTTGTGAGAATCCCAATTGACTTGCTGGGCTTCTTATTTACTGTTTCAGGTCTTGTCGCAAAGGACTGGTGTTGAAGAATGGGTGTGTGCGAACATAATCCGCCTCTTCAACGATGACAATACTATTCCTTTCATTGCCCGGTATCGAAAAGAGCTTATAAACAACATGGAGGCCGATGCGTTGCGTGAAGTGCAGCAGACGCTGGAAGAACTACAGTATGCCATTTATTATTTATACCCCGCCCATGTGGCTGGGTATCCCAGCCACTCTGGGCGGTTCCCAAAAGAATATTAAAATCATGATAAAACATCAAACATTAAAAACTTCCCTAAACAGGGCTGCCTTCAGATGTCTTCTAAAAGTAAGATAGTTGTTTATTTCCTTAACATCTGATGGGAGGGCATTCCACAGGGCGGGTGCCACTACCGAGAATGCCCTCTGCCTGGTTCCCTGTAACCTCACTTCTTGCAGTGAGGGAACCAACAGAAGGCCCTCGGCGCTGGACCTCAGCTGAGCAATGGGAGTGGAGGTGCTCATTCAGGTACTGTATACTGGGCTGAGGCCATTTAGGGCTTAAAAGGTCAGCACCAACACTTTGAATTGTGCTCGGAAACATACTGGGAACCAGTGTTAGATCTTTCAGGACCGATGTTATATGGTCTCAGTGGGCATTTCTAGTCACTAGTCTAGCTGCCACATTCTGGTTTAATCATCATCATAATGAATTTATTAAAAATGAAAAAAACATGTCCAAGTTTTCTAGGCAACACAAATGGATGTCTAAGAAACGTTACTTAGGGAATTGGTTTCTAGGAAAGGAGGTGCCTCCCCTAAACTTAGAAATTGTTTTCAGGTGAGGAGAAAGGTACATAAGGGGCTGTCAGCCATGTAGCTCAGTATTGTCTACACTGACCCACAGAGGCTCTCCAGGGTTTTAGGAAGCAGTCTCTCCTAACCTTTCCTAGAGATGCTGAAGATCTAACCTGAGACCCTCTGCATGCAAACAAGTTGCTCTATCCCTACGCTGTGGCTCTTTCCCAATGCTCCAGAAGTACATTGCCTTCTTACAGGCCTTTAGGTTGGGAGAGATAGAGTATGTTGTTGTTGTTGTTGTTGTTGTTGTTTAGTCATTTAGTTGTGTCCGGCTCTTCGTGACCCCATGGACCAGAGCACGCCAGGCACTCCTGCCTCCCGCAGTTTGGTCAGACTCATGTTGGTGGCTTCGAGAACACTGTCCAACCATCTCGTCCTCTGTTGTCCCCTTCTCCTTGTGCCCTCCATCTTTCCCAACATCAGGGTCTTTTCCAGGGAGTCTTCTCTTCTCATGAGGTGGCCAAAGTATTGGAGCCTCAGCTTCAGGATCTGTCCTTCCAGTGAGCACTCAGGGCTGATTTCCTTCAGAATGGATAGGTTTGATCTTCTTGCAGTCCATGGGACCTTCAAGAGTCTCCTCCAGCACCATAATTCAAAAGCATCAGTTCTTCGGCGATCAGCCTTCTTTATGGTCCAGCTCTCACTTCCATACATCACTACTGGGAAAACCATAGCTTTAACTATACGGACCTTTGTCAGCAAGGTGATGTTTCTGCTTTTTAAGATGCTGTCTAGGTTTGTCATTGCTTTTCTCCCAAGAAGCAGGAGTCTTTTAATTTCATGACTGCTGTCACCATCTGCAGTGATCAAGGAGCCCAAGAAAATAAAATCTCTCACTGCCTCCATTTCTTCCCCTTCTATTTGCCAGGAGGTGATGGGACCAGTTGCCATGATCTTGGTTTTTTGATGTTGAGCTTCAGACCATATTTTGCGCTCTCCTCTTTCACTCTCATTAAAAGGTTATTTAATTCCTCCTCACTTTCTGCCATCAAGGTTGTGTCATCAGCATATCTGAGGTTGTTGATATTTCTTCCAGCAATTTTAATTCTGGGTTGGGATTCATCCAGTCCAGCCTTTTGCATGATGAATTCTGCATATAAGTTAAATAAGCAGGGAGACAATATACAGCCTTGTCGTACTCCTTTCCCAATTTTGAACCAATCATTTATTCCATATCCAGAGATAGAGTATAGGAAATGCATTAACTTCTGTGGAGCTGGCTTGGCCACTGCCAGTTTGTCCAGGATAGATTGTAGAACCTGTCTGAGATTCCATAGTCTGCTCCAAAGTTTTGGTGGAGCTGAATGAATTAGCTCCAGTTCAGGACAGTTTATGGACACATTACTTTGGCTTGGGAAGTTGCCCTTTCTGTTGATGAAGTGGGACACTATGTAAATATAAGACACTGTGTCCCTTGCAGTTGCAAAGTTCATGTAAATTTCTTTCTTCACACTAGGAGATGCCTGCAGAATTAGGAGTGAAATAAAAAAATTCCTTCAGTAGCACCTTAAAGACCAACTAAGTTTTTATTTTGGTATAAGCTTTTGTGTGCATGCACACTTGCACACGAAAGCTTATACCAAAATAAAAACTTAGTTGGTCTTTAAGGTGCTACTGAAGGAATTTTTTTATTTTACTTCGACCCAGACCAACACGGCTACCTACCTGTAACCAGAATTAGGAGTGGTTTGTCTACATGTGTATTAATTGGTATGACATTCATTTTTGTTGCTTTTTAATCTTAGGACTGTCGCGAAAAAGGTTCATGCTTCGATCCAGAAGCTTAAGAAAGAAGGAAAGCTCTCGGAAAGCCTTTTGACTGCTTTATTAAACTGCAGAACCTTGGAGGAGTTGGACCACGTGGTTAGTATCTTCTTTTTAAAATGTAGATTCAGTAGATTCTTTTAAAGCAGTGTTTCATCAAACATCCACGCGCCTATCCACAAATGTTTTGTCTTCTGAGAACCTCTTCCTCATTGCAGAGGATTATGGGGTGAATACTAGGATGCATTCTTAATTAGGAATGTAGGAAGAATGCCTTATGCCAAGTCAAACCATCTGGCTCAGCACTGTCTAGAAGAATGTTTTCATAAGGCTCAGAGTGTACTGTTTCATATAATTGTTATGCAAAGCATTCTGTGTACCTCTTAGCTGTGGAACTGTGATTTTTGCTATGAACATTCCTTGTAAAGTGCAAAAAGATAATGGGAATTGGTGGCAGAAAAATTCAAAGTAAATATTTATTTAAAGCATTTATAAATTGATACTTAAAAACATCCAGCTGGTTCTCTCTCTCTCTCTCTCCCACCCCCCCCCCCCCCCCGAGACACACACACATATATGAATGAAACAAAAATATACAGTGGAACCTTGGTTTTCAAACGTGATCCGTTCTGGAAGTCCGTTTAACTTCTGAAACGTTAAAAAACCGAGGATCAAAAAGTGTCACCAAAGTGAATAGAGAAAATTGAGAAACATGCCGCAGAAGATGTTCATCTTCTGAGGTGCATTTGAAAACAGAAGCATTCACTTCCTGGTTTTCAGCATTTGGCTTCCAAAACGTTTGGCAGCCGAGACGTTTGAAACTGAGGTTCTACTTTACATATATTTATGTATAACTATCTATATATTATATATAACTATAATTGAAACAAAAATGCAGCATAAACCTGCAGTAAACAAATAAATCAGGAATTTGGGGATTCCGTTGTGTAAAACAAGGTCCAGTCTTATGGGTCAAGGTAGGGAAATCCTGGGCAACAATATGAGTCTTTACAAGGTGTCTGAAGTAACTGATGGTTCCTGCTTCACGGATTTTTTGTGTGGTTTTTATATTGTCATGCCGTGAAGCGCCCTGAGATCAATGGATGAAAGGTGGTATACAAATTTTAACAACAACAACAGCAGCAGCAGCAGCAACAACAACAACAGCAGCAGCAGCAGCAGCAACAACAACAACAACAACAATATGGTAGAAGGGAGGGCATTCAGATTGCAGGGCCGATGGCAGAAAATGCTTAGAAACACTAACACTAGCTTAGAAAAACAAAATACATATAACCTATATGTGTATCTGGGTAGGCTTGCCTAAACAAAAATGTTTTAACCAGGTTGTGAACGAGAAGAGCCTATTGATGTCAATAGGCAGGCAGTTCCAGAGTGCAAATGCTGCCATGCTAAAATATGGATTACTTACAAGTACAGACTGAATGTTATGTGAATCATATAATAGTGCCAGTTCCACAGACTGAAGTGGCAGGCTGGGCATATGTGGGGTCAGGCGATCCCGTGAACAAGCTGTTCCCAAGCTGTTAAGATGCCAACAGTAGCAAATTTGCAACCAGTGTTGATCTCTGAGCAGAGGCTGACAGGGTCTCACTCCTGTCAGCAACTATGCTGCAGCATCCTTAACTGCAGCTTCCAGATTGAGGGCAAAGGAAGCACTGCATAGATCACAACGCAGTAATCCAACCTTGAAGTCACCAGCGTTCTGTGATATTCTGTAGAGTGTGGTCCCACATGCAACTGCATGCATTTCAAATCTAATGTGTTCTTCACATCCAGCCTCTGTTCTCTCTCCTAGTATGCGCCGTATAAAACGGGAGGCAAAGGAACAAAAGCACAAAGAGCCAGGCAACTGGGATTAGACCATGCTGCAAATTTGCTCATTGAGAACCCAAGAGAACTCAACCTACACTCTTATGTCAAGCCCAGTGTCGAAGGTAAGGGCGTCCTTTACTGAAGCAGAGAGTGCTGTGCAGTGGGTTAGAGTGCCAGGCTAGGACCTAGGAGGCAAGGGTTTGATTCCTCAATCAAACCAGTGTGGTGTAGTGGTTAAGAGCGGTAGACTCGTAATCTGGGGAACCGGGTTCGTGTCTCTGCTCCTCCACGTGCAGCTGCTGGGTGACCTTGGGCTAGTCACACTTCTCTGAAGTCTCTCAGCCCCACCCACCTCACAGAATGTTTGTTGTGGGGGAGGAAGGGAAAGGAGATTGTTAGCTGCTTTGAGACTCCTTCGGGTAGTGATAAAGCGGGATATCAAATCCAAACTCCTCTTCCTCTTCTTCTTCTTCTTACTGGGTGATCTTGGGCCAGTCACCATCTCTCAGCCTAACCTGCCTCATGGGGTTGCTGCGAGGATAAAATGGGGAGTAAGAGAACCATGTACATCACCATGATCTGCTTGGAGGAAAAGGTGGAATAGAGATTTATGTAAAAAAAAACACCAAACTGTCTCAAGAGGCAATGGAGTGCACCTCTGGGGGTGAAGTCAAACTGCTGAGGAATCACAGTGCCTGCTGTGGCTGCAGAGACCGGTAGCTTGCAACTGCTGCCTCCCGTGATGTTTTTGCTGCGAAGTGACCTCTCTCGACACAAGACTGGGCTGCCCAGGAGACAAGAGGAAAGGAAAGCAGAGCAATACGTTTGGCACCAGCTTGCCTATAGGTGTTGCCGGAAGGAGGCATACAAGACGCCATCCCACCACCTTAGGGACTCTACTCTGGATTTGTGTAGGGTTCTCTCCTTTTCTTCTCCCAAAGATGTCCCACTAAGCAGTGGGCACGGAGTGAGTGTAACTGCAATAATAATACAGTAATAATAAATATGCCTGTTGTCTTTGTAGTGATGTATGGAAGTGAGAGCTGGATCATAAAGAAGGCTGATCGCCGAAGAATTGATGCTTTTGAATTACGGTGCAGGAAGAGACTCTTGAGAGTCCCATGGACTGCAAGGAGATCAAACCTATCCATTCTTAAGGAAATCAGCCCTGAGTGCTCACTGGAAGGACAGATCCTGAAGCTAAGCTTCCAATACTTTGGCCACCTCAGGAGAAGAGAAGACTCCCTGCAAAAGACCCTGTTGGATGTTGGGAAAGATGGAGGGCACAAGGAGAAGGGGACGACAGAGGACGAGATGGTTGGACAGTGTTCTCGAAGCCACCAACATGAGTCTGACCAAACTGCAGGAGGCAGTGGAAGACAGGAGTGCCTGGCGTGCTCTGGTCCATGGGGTCACGAAGAGTTGGACACAACTAAAAGACTAAACAACAACAATAAATAAAGCACCAATCATCTATCTGTTGTATGCTCACAGACCTGCTAAAACAGAGCATACAAAGAATAAGGCCCCTATTAATTTCAGAGGCAGATATAATGAAATGAATGGGACGTGTTGCAGTATTGGATGGGAATGATACAGTGGTACCTCGGGTTACAGACGCTTGAGGTTACAGACTCCGCTAACCCAGAAATAGTACCTCGGGTTAAGAACTTTGCTTCAGGATGAGAAGAGAAATTGCGCAGTGGCAGCGCTGCGGCAGCAGGAAACCCCATTAGCTAAAGTGGTACCTCGGGTTAAGAACAGTTTCAGGTTAAGAACGGACCTCCAGAACGAATTAAGTTCTTAACCCGAGGTATTCTGCTTTTGAAGAGGAGAAAATTGCTATTGAAATGTGGTGGTGGTTTTTTAGTCTCCTGTTAAATCACAAATTCCGTATATTTTATTATTAATTGAATTTATCTGTTGATTTTTTTGCAGAAGTCTTTCAAAGTGACGTGCAAAGATTTAAAATGCACATATGCCATAAAATAAACACACACCCACACCAGTAAAAATTCACATAATATGAAGACATTTCATCTAATCACAATACAAGAAGGAAGAAAATATCCTTTCTCACCCTCCTAAAAAATTAATACCAAGACATGCTAAAAATTGCATCAATTTTAAAACCGAAAGCTTGCAAACTATATCTAGCAATGTGTCTCCTAGTGTAATTATAGATAAATCTGTAGGGGGCAATATTAGACAATAAAACAGGCTGGTTTTTATATGATTCTTATAGAGGAACTAGTAAATACTTTTTTCTAGTTCATCTGTGGAGAAGTTTTTCTTGTTCTTTTTTATAAAAAAAAGATTGAGCATTTTTTAAAAGAACAGGTTCTAAATTTGAATCCGTTAGGCAGTGTCTAGCAAAGTAAGGCTACTCAAATTATCCCTACTCAGCACTGATAGTTAAATATAGCTCCTAAATGTTGGAGCACATCCACAATATTGGGGATGTTACCAGGGCATAAAATATAGGAATGAAATGAATAACACAAGGCTCTGTCCATAAGCTTTAATTAGCTTGTGTTTAAGTAAACAAAGTTACCGGTCCAGTCACGCTTCCAGACGTAAATCTTCCCTTTCAGCAGAGCTTTTTTAGCACAGCGGCAAAGAGTAAGGTGAGTCAGCAAGAGTTAATTCAGGAACTCTGGAGCAGGTTGCAAACTCAAAAGGCTTTATTTAGAAAACATAGCCAGGAGATAAGGCAGACATTCTTCATCTCTGGCCAAGTAAAAACTTAAACAAAACTGTGCCTCAGTGCACAAACTTCAGGCATCACTCCTACACACAGCAACCAAAACTAAGAGATAACACTACTGAGAGAAAAAACCGCTCCTAAGAGAAAAAACGCTTGCAAGGAACTGACTATTTATACAGGCTGTCAAACATTCCCGGATGTTTAATTAGGTTCAGCTGCTCAGTGTTTAGAGCGACTAGTATAACTTAACCCTTTAATACCAACACCCCCTCTCGCTCGTGACACTGAGCTGTAACAAACTTAATTCAAATTCAGACCTGAACAGAAATCTTGATGTGATTGCAAACTTAATGCTTTTGTAAAACCATCTGCGAGATTATCTTTACTCGGGCAGTACTGTAGCTTTACCAAACCTTGTTTTACACTTTGATAAACGTTTTGATAACGGATGTCAAGATGTTTCGTATGTGCCTTGAATTGTCCTGATTCAGCTAATCTAATGCAAGGTTGATTATCTTCCCATATTCTGATGGGTAAAGGACATTCCCCAAACAATTCCTGAACCAGTTGTTTATAGAACTCAAGTTCTCTGCAAACATCAGATACTGCATTGAATTCCGATTCAGTGGAACTTAAAGCTAAGAGTGATTGCTTTCGCGATCTCCAACCAATTAATGCATCTCCAAATTTTATAGCCATTCCTGAAACTGATTTTCTATCTTGTCCAGCATCTGCCCAACTACTATCAGCCCAGCATTCAAGTTCTGTGCTGCCCTCTGCTGACAGTTTTAGGCAAAGACTTTTGGTAGTTTGGAGATATCGCAACACTCTTTTTACTCCTTGCCAAGCATGAGTGGATGGTTTTTCAGCTTGTCTACATAACATATTCACAGCATACGTAATGTCAGGCCGAGTCCACTGTGCAATGTGGAGTAGACTGCCTATTGCTGACTGGTAAACCTCGGGGTTACTGAACTCTGCTTGTTGCTCGGCTTGAGCATCTTTTACATAACTTAGTTCCATTGGGGTTTTTACACCAGCACATTTATCCATTTTAAATCTTTCTAGTAACTGTTGGATTTTAGCCTCTTGGCTGAGCCAATAACTTCCTTTTTCATCTTGCTGTATTTTAACTCCTAGATACACAGATACAGTGCCTAGAGATTTTAGCTTAAACCTTTTCCCAAGTGTTGTGGCAAACTTTTGTGCACATTTATCATCCTTTCCACAGTACAATAGATCATCAACAAATATCAGAACCGCTTCTTGCTTACAACCAGCACTTTTTAAGTACAGACATGCGTCTGCCATGCTCTTCTTGAACCCCATGCTCTCTAGAGCATCAGACAAACAGACATTCCAGTTGCGGGCAGATTGTTTTAGCCCATAGATGGATTTGTGTAGACGCCAGACCTGGTTTGGCTTGTCTCCCTCAAAACCTGGCGGTGGCATCATATACACTTCCTCCTGTAAATCTGCATTCAAATAAGCCACATTGACATCAAAATGAAATAGCTTGTTTCCCTTCTTAGCTGAAGAAGTTAAAAGCATTCTTAATGTCTCTGACCTCGCAGTAGGGGCATAGATTTGGGAATAGTGTATGCCTTTGCGCTGCGAAAACCCTTTGGCAACTAGTCGGGCTTTGTATTGCAGCTCACCAGTGGTTGTGGGCTTTATACGATATACCCATCGACATCCCACTGCTTGTTGGCCTTTAGGAAGTTCAGTGGATGTAAACACACCGAGAGACTTCATAGAAGCCATCTCTTTCTCCATCGCTTCCTGCCACTTTGCAGCTTCTGAGCTTGAAAGCTGTTGTACCTCTGTGTAGCTTTCTGGCTCACATTGGGCTAAATTCACATATACACTTGTCACTTTAAACCTCTCTGGTGGTTTGCCCTTTGTGGTGCGTTTGGACCTACGCAATTCCACCTCTTGTTCCCCCTCTGACTGTTGGCTGTCAGAACCTTTCTCAGACTTTAAATCTGGATGCGCCTCTAGGGATAAAGACCTTCGTTTAGATAATTCCCTTGGGCTTGGCGTTGTTGGCGACCTGCTGCGCTTTTTCTGCCTGCTAGGTCTACCTGTGGGCGATGTCGGAGCACTCCTAGACTCAGGCTTCTCTGCCTTAGGAGATGTTCCTTGTGCATGGTCAGAGTCTACATCTGAACCCTGTGCACCATCATCCTGTTCTGGTTCACCACCCTCTGGATTTTCCTCTCCAGTGTGAATTCCTAAATCATCCCTCAAAATATCGGGGTTACCATGCAAGCGAGTCCAACCGGACTGCTCACAAAATTCAGCGCTCCTGCTGATGACCACTTTGGTAGTATCCCCATCTGGATTCACGAACCTCCAAGCTTTAGAGCATGGTTCGTACCCACAGAAAATGAGTTTCTTTGCTCTTGGACCTCCCTTTCTCCTTAACGCTTTTGGAATGAGAACATAGGCTGGAGATCCAAACACCCTAAAGTAATTTACTTTGGGTTTCTTGCCATATAAAGCAAAATATGGCGTGGTGTCTATAACAGAATTATAAACGCGGTTCAAAACATGAGTGGCCGTCGTCCAAGCTTCCGCCCAATAACTCTGAGGTAGCTGCGCATCGTACAGCATGGAGTTTGCCAACTCTTGCAAAACTCTGTTTTTGCGTTCGGCTACGCCCCCTTCTTGGGGTGAGTAAGGGGTGGACAGACGATGCTTAATTCCCTTTTTCTTAAAGAAATTTTGCAGCACAGACCCGGTGAATTCCGTACCGCGGTCCGACTGAAAAGCAAGGACTCTAGTACCAAATTCAAGTTCTACTGCTTGAACCCAATTTTTAACTGTTTCAGCAGCATCCCCTTTTGTCTTAATTGGAAAACACCATGTGACCTTTGTCTTGTCATCTGAGAGACAAAGCGCAAACCTCGAACCTCCGAAGCTAGCGGTAGGCATCGGACCACATAAGTCCATATGCACAAGCTGAAACGCTTTGTCAGATTTCCTATCTGACCTGGGATAGCTGCACCTGTGAATTTTTGAACTTTTACAAGCAGTGCAATCCAAAAACTTTGTACATTTGTTTAGCTTACACCCTTCAGATAATTCAGGCTGTCTCTTAACGTATTGGAAGTTAATGTGTCCGAGACGCCTGTGCCAAAAATGAACGCAATAATCATGAGTGGGAGAGTTTATACAGCCAGCTTGGACCTGTTCAACTGCATCAGAATTAGTCTCAAAGCTGTATAGTCCATTCTTGCACTCCACCTGTAAAAGAGACACACCATCCTTGGAAATAGTACAAAACCCACTTTCAAACACAGTTTTAAACCCATCTCTGTCAAGTGTTGATACAGACAAAATACACCCTTTCATCCCCTCTAGCACATAGGCATCAATTTCTGTGTTCAAACAGCTCAGGAACACTGTGCCTACGGATCCTAGAGAACGCGTGGATGAATCAGCCATCTTGACAATTTTTGGAGTTTGAAGTTGCCTGCAATTTTTCAAACGAACACTAGATGGCGCCACCAGGTGATGGGATGCACCACTGTCAATAATCCATCGTTGATCACTCTTGCAGTCACGAGCTCCCCTTAAAGCCATAGCTGAAGCCATGTGCTGTGAGCTGTGGGCTTGGCCACGCCCTCCTCCTCGTCTCCGCCGTCCTCTGGAACTCCTTATCTGGTAACTAGGGGCAATGGCTTTGAAGTTGTCCTGGCCTGCATCACGTGGACAATTCCTAATTAAGTGGGAGGGAGAACCACAGCGGTAGCAGCGTCTAACTGCAAAGGCATTCACTGTGTTCTCAGGCTCTGCACCCCCACTCCTGGGCACAGCACAGCCTCCCCTTTCATACAAGCCTTTTTCTCTTTGTCTCTTATCCTGTTCATCAGCAAGTCTAGATGAAATATATTCCAGCGTTAAGTCACTGGCTTTCATGCATTCCAGAGTCAGAGCAAGAGTCTGGTAACTTTTATCAAGAGAGGACAACAAAATATATGACTGCTGCTCCTGTGTAAAAGGAATGTTGAGTTGTCTTAATTGGTTAAAGACAGAGACCATCTTGGCAATGTGCTCTTTCACACATGCTCCCGGCTGCAGACGTAACTCAAACAGAGTCCTCGTGGCATGGATCCTGGCCCCAGCAGTGTTTCTGGAATTTAACCGCTCCAGGGTCATCCAGACCTCATGCGTGGATTGTAACTCAGCTACATAAGGCATTTGTTCCTCGCCCACCGCTAACGTTAAAAGACCTTGAGCTTTACGATCGTGTCTCTTTGCAGCTGCAGCTATCGCCCTGTCTGCTGCTGAAGCGTCTTCTGCAGCCTCCACAGGAGATGCCTGTGTACAGTCCCATAACTCTTTAGCTTGCAGCCAGACCCTCACCCTGGCCTTCCAGTCCTGCCAATTTTTCCCATTCAGCCTTGCAAAGGGGACTATAAAACTTTCCTGGGGCTGTGCCATCCTCCCTGGGGTTTAGGAAAAAAATACTCACACACTTGTAGACTGCTTGCTTGCTAGCTAATGAGGTGGCTCCGGCAGGCGTCTTCCAGCGAGTTCAAAACTGCACAGTGCCTCTTTTAAAACTTTCAGCACATTGCAGGACTCAAGCTGCTTTCTTTTGGCTGCTTTTTTTTCTGCTTTCCCCTTTGCTGGCAACCTCTTATTGGCTTCGCTCCAGTCCTTTCATAAATCACTCTGGACTTCAAACCTTATCTCTTTTCACGCACTGACCATAACCTGTCCATAAGCTTTAATTAGCTTGTGTTTAAGTAAACAAAGTTACCGGTCCAGTCACGCTTCCAGACGTAAATCTTCCCTTTCAGCAGAGCTTTTTTAGCACAGCGGCAAAGAGTAAGGTGAGTCAGCAAGAGTTAATTCAGGAACTCTGGAGCAGGTTGCAAACTCAAAAGGCTTTATTTAGAAAACATAGCCAGGAGATAAGGCAGACATTCTTCATCTCTGGCCAAGTAAAAACTTAAACAAAACTGTGCCTCAGTGCACAAACTTCAGGCATCACTCCTACACACAGCAACCAAAACTAAGAGATAACACTACTGAGAGAAAAAACCGCTCCTAAGAGAAAAAACGCTTGCAAGGAACTGACTATTTATACAGGCTGTCAAACATTCCCGGATGTTTAATTAGGTTCAGCTGCTCAGTGTTTAGAGCGACTAGTATAACTTAACCCTTTAATACCAACAGGCTCAAATATATTTTCTTCCAGGTCTTTCCACGGTTGAGGAAGTAAAATCTGGAGTGCAGCACATCTTGGCTGACATGATTGCTAAAGATAAAGAGACGCTGGATTTCATCAGAGATTTGTAAGTCCTGTTGTTACAGGCAGTTTGCTTTTATCATAGGCCACTTAAGTTCTTATTTTGCAGCTTTTATGCATTCATTTCTGCATGTCTTCATGGGCACGGTGGAAGGGGTTCATCAGGTTTGGATACAGGTGGAAAATAACTCTGACACTCCTTAGGTACATAGGAAGCTGTCTTGTAGACCACCTGGCTGCAGCTCTTCAGGGTTTCAGACAGGGGTTTCTCCCAGCCCTACCTGAAGAAGCCAGAGCTTGAACCTGGGGGCTTTTGCAAAGAAAGTAGGTGCTCTACCACACAGCTAAGTCCCTTCCTGTTTGGCCACATTAGATTCTGCCAGCATACTACCTGCAGGCAGTTGTGTAGCACCACTGAGTGAGCTCCCAAGTCCTGTCCTTTACAAGAAGGGTGGCAGTGGAGTGTAATTCAGGGCAGGCAAAAGGAAGGCCCCTGTGGACCTCTGATGGGATCCAGCTGGTTTTCATCTTCTGCATAAACCAGGGGCCTATCCAGGTATTTGTGTGCTTAGAAGAATATAGGGAAGAAGAAGAAGAAGAGTTTGGATTTGATATCCTGCTTTATCACTACCCAAAGGAGTCTCAAAGTGGCTAACATTCTCCTTTCCCTTCCTCTCCCACAACAAACACTCTGTGAGGTGAGTGGGGCTGAGAGATTTCAGAGAAGTGTGACTAGCCCAAGGTCACCCAGCAGCTGCATGTGGAGGAGCGGGGACGCGAACCCAGTTCACCAGATTACGAGTCTACCACTCTTAATCACTACACCACACTGTGCTCTAGATTTGCATGTTGCATGAAGCGAATGTTACTCCATATGAATCAGACCATGGTTATCCATGGGGTGGGGGGGGGTGGGGAAAACCCTGGAACTGGAATTCATTGTGGCCCAACAGTGAACAGGAAGGATCAAAGCAGAATCCTGAATCAGGGCATGGATGCAGGGGTTGCTTGCAGCCAAAGCAGCAGATTACATCTTTGGCCACTTTGCCATATGAGGCCAAAAGCCCGTCTAGTGCAACATCCTGTTCTTATCAGGGCTAAGCAAGTGCCTTTTGGAAGACCCAAGCACAAGAGCCTCTGTCATTTTCTGCTCTGTCTTGCTTTGATTGGGATCCTTCCATAATTCTGAAAATTGTTTGTTTTGTTAAAACGTAATATGATAATAACGGGCAAGTCACTATCAGTCCTTTTAATGACATTCACATTACTTCTATTCAAATTCTGTTCATCTTTTTATTAAAAAAAATATAGATGCCAAAGGAAGTACATTTGTATTCAGTCATCTTTGGCAAAAGTGACCTCGAAAAAGGCCAACGAAAAAGATGTCAACAAGTTTCACCTGTACCAGAATTTTTCTTGCAACATAAAGAATATTCAGCATCACCAGGTAGGTGCTTAATTATTGCCCCTCCGCTGCATAGAATATTATTTCTTTATCTGTTAAACAAATTTGTAGACCATTTAGCAGCACAAAGCCTTGAAAGCAGTGCAAGATAATAACAAGGGGTTGCACTCTTGGGAAGAAGAGGTTCGGACTTTGGGAATGCTCCTCATGACTGGAAGCTCAGATAGCCTTAGTGCCTTTTATCAGCTTTGGCTGGTACGCCAACTATGGCTGTTTTTGGACAGGGATAATCTGGCCATGGTGATCCAAGCATAGGTAAACTCAAAGCTTGGTTTTTTTTGCAGTGTGATCTGTGTGGGGGGGCTGTCTTTGTGCCTGACGCAGAGGCTCTAGCTGGTGCAAAACACCATGGCTAGACTGTTGATGGGGGCAGATGGTTGCCAGCACATAACTCCAGTGATTACAATAAGCTATTGGACTGGGTTCAGGGTTCATGTATTAATTTACAAGGCCTTTGAAAACTTGGGCCCAGGATACCTCAGGGGGACTGCCTTATCTCCTATACAGTGGTACCTTGGGTTACAGGCGCTTCAGGTTACAGACTCCGCTATCCCAGAAATAGTACCTCAGGCTAAGAACTTTGCTTCAGGATGAGAACAGAAATTGTGCGGTGGTGGCGCAGCGACAGCAGGAGGCCCCATTAGCTAAAGTGGTACCTCAGGTTAAGAACAGTTTCAGGTTAAGAACGGCCCTCCAGAACGAATTAAGTTATTACCTGAGGTACCACTGTATCCCTGTCCAATCACTGAGGTATTCGGGGGAATTGCTGTTAGTGATCCCCCATGGCTTGTACACACGATTCCTAGCTACAAGGAGCCATGCATTCAAAATGGTGGGCCCAATTTTCTGAAACTCCCTTCCAGTTGAGGGCAAGCAGCACCCCCCTCCCCACCGTTGAACTTCCAGTTCTTACTGAGGCCTTTAAAAAAAATTCCAAAGTCTTTTATAGTTTAAGCTATGCTGCTTAGAGACAACTGTGATTAAGTGGCATGCAAATTGTTGAAACGAACAAATGAGGGAGAGGAAGGTTTTGAAGTTCTTCCGCACACAGGCCTTAAAACTGTCAAATTCGCTCCTGCAAGTGATGGTCACCAGCTTGGATGACTTCAGTGAATCATAGAATTGTTGGAAGGGACCCTGAGGGTCAATCTAGTCCAACCCCTACAATGCAGGAATCTTGTGCCCAACGTGGGGTTCGAACCCAGGACCCTGAGATTAAGAGCCTTAGCCTCCATGAATGTGTCTCTCAGTGGCTATGTGTTGCACTTTGGCTGATGGAAACTGTATGTGTCAAAATACCAGTTGCTGCGAATCACAGGCGAGGAGAGGCGTTGTTGAACTCGGGTCCTGTTTGCAGACTTCCCATGGGCATCTGAATGGCTACTGTGAAAACAGGATGTTTGACTAGATTGGCATTTGGCCTGATCTGGCAAGCCTCTTTTTGCCCTCCCCCCCTTCCCATCTACACTTTGCTGCCCTTGAACAGATGGCGGAGGGCAGCTGGACTGAGTCAAGGTCATTACGGATTAGCCCAATGGAAAGATTTTCAGCAGACCTTTTAGTACGAACAAACTGTTTCTCCAGAGATACAAGGGAACATGCCTTGTTATTCCGGGACAGTGGCTGAGGAAGAATGAAGCATTTAATTATTTCCTCCTGGGACCGGCAGGAGTTTGGAAGGCTTACTTTGCTTTCCGTCGCTTTGACCCCCAACCCCCCCTCCTCTGAGTTGTGCCCTCAGCCCCAGTTCGTTCAGTCTTTGCTCCACCGTCTTCTAAATCTAACCTCAGACGTCTTGTCTGATGTCATGTCTCTTGTGTCAGCCGCCGCTGCACTGCTGAATGGCTTGGAGAACATCTCCGTGATTGAAGAGTGCTCTGAGCCACGCGGCATTAAACCTGTCAGCTGAAATTGGTCCCAAGTGGCGAGAAAAGGTTAAATAATTGTAGTTAAAGGTGACCTGAAAGAAGGCAAGGTTTTTAAAATAGGGATGTGTGTGTGTGTGTGTGTGTGTATATATATATATATATGTATATGTATATGTATATGTATACACACACACACACACACACACACACACACACACACACACACTGTATATGAGAACTTATACTGTATATACATCGGGTGCCAAATGTTCCCAATGTCAAAGTAAAAAAAAAAAAAGCACCAACATTTTGGGATTTTTTTAAAGTGTTGTTCGTTATTGTTTTGCAGAAATTCCAAATTAGTCCTACTGATTTTCAAAGCCTACATTGCGACTAAACCACCACAGAGTCCTAATGCTTATTTAAGATTTCCCGGTCTCATAGGCAAGGTTAACGCAACACTCCCGGGCATCTGATGGGGTTCTTGAGTCCCAGCAGGACTCAACCGTTGCTAATTGGCCATGGCCCATTTCCCACAGTGCCCTGAGGTAGTGTGGCTTTGGGGCAAGGTGGGAAATTAAAAAGGGCAGCTGCCTGGTGCCAGCTAGAGAGGTTCCACTACAGGATAAGTGACAGCCCGCTGGAGCCTGGAACCAGCTTGGTTTAACTGGATTTTAATTTATTTCATTTGTTAAATTTACCGGTTGATTTTTCACAAAGGTGACTCAAAGCAACTTGCAATTTATAAACAAAACAAACTGAGTTTCTTCTTCCTCCTTTCTTCCACATGAGCTCCTGCCTTCCTTAACTGCAGTGCAGCGTCACCTCTGAAGCAAAGTTAATGTTCACCAGGGTTAGCCTTCAACCATGGTTTTGGAGACAAGCTTCAAATCCTTGCTTTAGACTCTGGTTTGAAACACATCAAATTAGTGCAAAGGTGGATAATGGATGAAAAGTGGGGAAATTTGCACAGGAGACAGGAAGAGGTGGTGAATGAGCCAGTGGGTTTCTCCCAACCTTTTTAAGCACAGGTAGGAGACCGGGAAACGTTATATCTGCAGTGGTTCAGAGGAAGTGGTATGTGGATTCCATGCTGTGCTTTTATTCGCCCTTCAGTTAGCTAAGAAATGAAAAAGCCATTTGAGGATTTTGTTGCTAACCTTGAGTTTCACCTTCCTCCTGAATTCTCCTGAGTCTTTTCAAATGGATTTCCTGTGCTGCATGCTTATTTGAACAAGGGCTGTGATTCGAAACTAGCCCGTACATGAAAAAGCAAGGACTACTGGCCGGCAGCCAGACATTTGCTGGTTCCTTCCAATCAATATGTGAACTCCAGCTCTCCTCTCTCCTGCACCTCCCGGTTGTTTGCTCCACTTTGCCCATATCTTCTCTGTTATTCACCCCCTTCCAAGCTCCTCTTGCCTTCATTTTCTTGGTGTGCTCCTTCTCTATGTTATCCAGTTGTTGTTACTGATGATTTTTATCCTACTTTTCCACGTATGTATCACAGCACAGTATAAAATGTAAGCAAATTCTTGTAGCAATCATACATAGAATTGTAGAGTTTGAAGGTGTTTTGCCAATCAACGCTGAAATATATTTTTATTTAAACAGAATAGGAAACACTCAAACAAACAAACAAAAACCTCAAACAGGAAACAGCAATAAAAAACCCCTTACACTGAGAAATAACCCCAAAGGAACAATTCCAAAGAAGCAATTCCCCCACCAGATCTTGACCCCCATACAACATCAGATCTAGCTGTAGGAAACCGCACCACTTGGTCCATCACTCTCTCCCTGCTTGACCATGTTGCTTTGCACCATTCGTACCTGCCTCAACCAGGTGGGGCTTGATGTCTCCACAGCTGCCACCTGTGCTGCTTAGGGCTCCTAATCTGGGCATGTAAGCCCCAGCTGGGCCACTCTCAAGGGCAGGAGTGCTGCTGCAAGGACTCGCAGGAAGGACTGGCTGCGCATGGCCAAACCTGCACCACCTTGATTTTTCCTGCGCGTTTTCCACTACAGAAGGGACCCAACTCTCCAATGCAGGAATCCCAGCTTTAAAAATCCCTGAAAGATGGGCCACCCAACCTAGTATTGGAGCCCATTTGCCTTTGGAAACCAGTTGCTTGGAGTCACAGGTGGGGAGAATGCTGCTGTGCTCAAGTCCTGCGTTCAGGCTTCCCATAAATACCCACTTGACTACTGTGAGAACAGGATAGTGAACTCGACGGGCCACTGGCATGATCAAGTAGAGCTTTTTATGTGGGTAAACCAACCCCTTTTCACTGAGGCCTAAGGCAATGTTGAAAGCTCATATATAAAAGCTAGGGGCCAACTGCCACCTTAAACCTGAGTTACAATCGCCACAGTGGAATGTCTATTCGCCCGGGTGTTGGACTGGATGACCCTTGGGGGTCAAGGCTACACTTTGACGATTCTATGATCTCAACAACATTACTTGGCTGGAGCTTGCTCTTAACAAGAATTCACTCGTCCCAGTACGGAAGAAGAGGAGGAGTTTGGATTTGATATCCCGCTTTATCACTACCCGAAGGAGTCTCAAAGCGGCTAACAATCTCCTTTCCCTTCCTCCCCCACAACAAACACTCTGCGAGGTGAGTGGGGCTGAGAGACTTCAGAGGTGTGTGACTAGCCCAAGGTCACCCAGCAGCTGCATGTGGAGGAGCGGAGACATGAACCCGGTTCCCCAGATTAGGAGTCTACCGCTCTTAACCACTACACCACACTGGCTTCTCAGAAGGAGAAACACACCCAGTTGAGATGGAAATGACATTATCTGTGGACTAAGGCAGAGGTGTTTAAACTGTGGTTGCCAACCTGGCTCCCAGAAATCGCCACAAAGTCGCAATTGGACCTACACCCGTAGCAAAAAGCACCTGGTGCCTAGCTAATTTCTAACTCTGGCCTAAGGGGATGGCCACTTGCTTACTTTTCTGCAGATGCTTAGTTTCCAAGCTGAATTTGGCTCATCAGGGTTAGAGTTGGCTATTAATGAGAAGATGCTCTTCTTTGAGCCATTGTTTGTCAAGCTAGTTTGTTTAGAGGGGCTTGGAAATAGGGCACCTGGTTGGGAAATAACCCTGTGAGTCAGGAGCAATGATACTGTCCACTGTATCTGATGAAGTCGCTTGCCGAAAAACATAATTTTTATTTCACTCCAGATAGCTGTCTTAGCTTACACACACACACACACACACACACACACACACACACACACACACACACACAGTGTCAGCATGAGAGCATTTGCTTTGGCAGTCAAGGTACCTGATGCTATAACATTTCACATGCAATTTTTTATTATTTGCTGTGTTGTTCAATGATATGTCAGGCTTGGTATGTCAACATGCACAGGGAAAGCTGAGGAATATAAATTGGTGCGATGCCCCCAGGTCATTTTTAGACCATTGTGTTTAACATATGTGACATGTCTGAGTTAGCTAGTGATTGAATTAAAGTTCGTGATTGACACAGCAAGCTTGCTTGTGACAGGGCTGAGGGCCCGTAGCATACATCAACATGCGCAGCGACACAGGAATGTCAACTTTTAACAGCTTTTTAATGGTTTCGCTGCACGTCTAATGTATCGGAAATGTATGGTTTTCTTAACTTTCGGGAGCATGTGGATTTCTGCGTACATAGCAATCATTGTTTCCCCCCCCCCCCTTTGCTGACAGTTAAAATGAATACTTATCATCTCATGGAAATGTTATTATTCCATAAGAACATAAGAGGAGCATTTCTGGATCAGGCTATTAGCCTATCTAGTCCAAGCATCCTGTTCTCGCAGTCAAACAGGCATCATTATGCTGACTTAGGCCTTCCTACTGGGTCTGCTGTTGCCTTTGCTCTGGAGGCCCAAGGGATGAAGTGGGAGAATCTGGGATCAAGGCAGAGCTTGGGTTGTGGTCAGAGGGACGGGTGGTAGTTATCAGGTGAGACATCCATGAGATGGGTCCCTTGGTTGGGATCACTTCTGGTTCCTTTGACCCTTTAGTTGTACTCAGATGATCTTTGGGTTTCCAAGCCTTTCTGTTTGGGTCAAGTGGGATTGTGACAACAGTTTGGTTAAATCCCCGCACAGCCTTGAAGCACACACACACTCTCTCTCCCTGGATAAACAGGGCAGGGGAGAATATTTGAGAGCAGCTTACACTGAAAGGTGGAGAAGTACTTAAATACAGTGGTACCTCGACAAAGACGATCCGTTCCGCGGCCGTCTTTGTAAGTCGAGGTTTTCGGATGTCGAAGCGCCGCTTGTGCGCATGCGTGAAGTGCGCTTCTGTGCATGCGCCGACCATGCGCGCAGCAAAAAGACTTCCGGTTGTCGACTTTGGAAGTCGAAAGCTTCGGAAGTCGAAGCGTTCGGATGTCAAGGTATGACTGTACATGAAAAGTACTTAAATACATTTTAGCGGCCATCCAGATGTCATGCAACCCAGTCGCTTAGTTGGGATTATGTGACTTGGAGCAACCTGGGGAGCTCATGCACTCTGAATAAACCTTTTAATTTAGCCTAGGGGTGGGGAACCTCTGGGCCACAGGCCTAGTAAATGCGCATCTGCTATCGAGCCACATTCACGATCCCTGTATTCATTTACAGGGACTTAGCTCCAGGGTACCTTAGGGATTCCCTGAACCCTTATACCCCTGCTCAGCCATTGAGGTCATGTGCAGGAATGTCATTGCTTGTCCCTTGAGTCAGAGAGGCCCATTTGACACCGATAGGAAGTAGAGCCTTTAATATCATTGGCTCAGTCCTGCCAGTAAGGATTCAACAGGTGGCTTCAGTTTCAACCTTCAGATGCCTGTTGAAAACTTCTCTATGCAGGCAATTAAGATAACATCTTTCCATAATAGTTAGTTGATGGTTTCTGATTTTAAACCCGTATGTGTTTTTATTCTGTAGGTATAATTCTGTAGGTATAATTGTAAACTACTTCGGTGTTTTTCTATGATTTAGTGGTATATAAATATTTTCCTAAGTAAAATAAATAAAAATGAGGCCTGTTGGGTCGTCTCCCCTTTTGGCCAAGCTGTGCACACCTGCCCCTACTTTTGACGTGCAAAGCAAGGTTGCAGAGTTAGCTGATTGATCTGTATGAAAACAAACCGGGACTCAAGCCTGTGTGTACCCTGTGGTTCAAAAACAAAATTAAAATTCTACACCTAGGTAATCCAGATCTTGGTCTAGCAAAAATGGGATTCTACATCCTGTATACATTATGCAAAGTGACCACATATACATTCTTTCTCTTATTTTGCATACTTAGTTTTGCATAACTCTGCTTTTGCTAAGTTAGGGGAGAGGGGCAAAACTGAGGAACGTCCCCCCCCCAACAACCCACTGAAAATACAGTTCATTCATCTCTAGGTTTTGGTCCTATGGAAGCCATTTTGGCACACTGAACAACTAACAATAATACAGCTGTAATAGCACTGTTACATGTGAACATACGAAGCTGCCTTATAAGCAGTCCTGCAGTCAACAAAGTCACTAGATCAATAGATTCACTTTGGTTTTGAAGGTGTTGCCTGCCTGTTATGTGTGTCATATGTGTTCTCCATATCTTTTTGCCGTTTAGATTCTAGCCATTAACCGGGGGGAGAATCTCAAAGTCCTGACAGTGAAGGTCAACGTTCCTGACGGCGTGAAGTTTGAATTCTGTAGGTGGTGTGTAAATGCAAGGTCTGTATGACGGCATGCCAATGCTTTCTTCGTTTTTCTGACCGGTGTTCGCTGAATGCATTTCTCTTCTCGGTGTGAATTTATAACTGTTGGACCTACACTTTTGGACTAGTCTAAAAATCTTAAGCTGGGAGTGAGTAGCCAATGAGGTTCTCTCTAGATGTTGGAGTCACTCCCATCTGCCCCAGCCAACATGGCCAATGATAGGAGATGACAGGAGTTGTAAGCAGCCCAGCAATACCTTGAGGGCACAGCATTGGCTATTGCTGCTTTAGACCTAGTAGGGTTGCCATATTTGGAAGAGCAAAAAAGAGGACAAATTTGCCGAATTCGTGGCGCTGTGGGTTAAACCACTGAGCCTAGGGCTTACCGATCAGAAGGTCGGTGGTTCGAATCCCAGCGACGGGGTGAGCTCCCGTTGCTCGGTCCCAGCTCCTGCCAACCAAGCAGTTCGAAAGCACGTCAAAGTGCAAGTAGATAAATAGGGACCGCTACAGCGGGAAGGTAAATGGCATTTCCATGTGCTGCTCTGGTTCGCCAGAAGCGGCTTTGTCATGACCTGGAAGCTGTACGCCGGCTCCCTCGGCCAGTAACGCGAGATGAGCGCCGCAACCCCAGAGTCGGTCACGACTGGACCTAATGGCCAGGGGTCCCTTTACCTTTACCTTTACTTCTAACTATGGATCGCTTTGACGACTCTCACTTTAAATATCCCCTACTTTATGTCGGCTATACAAGCTGTGATATATTGCAAGTAGCAATGTTCTTAGCTTTTAACAACAAAATAATAATAATACATATTGCTCCCTCACTTGCCACATGAAAGTATTTGGGCTCATGTTCACATCTTTGTTAGGATAAGCATGCACAGAACAATTTATTAAACTGTACATGTACATACAGACTCTCCTTAAAGGGACGGGGATGTTGACTCTTGCACTCCCCGATTGCTTCTCCAAGATCTTGCAGCTAAGCCAGCATCCTTTTAGTTCAGCCACAAGAGAAGGGATTCATACAGCACGTAGCTAGTTTAAGATGCTGCTGCGTTGTGATTCTCTTCTGGGTTACTGTATTGTGCCAAATTTAAAAAATCCACCCAGACAGAAATTTTGATCCTGGAAAAAAAAGTCGTGTCTGGGAAAAAGAGGTTGACATATGGCAACCAGACCTGAAAAAGAGGATGCGTCCTAGAAAAAGAGGACATACGGCAACCCTGCAGTGGGAATGCGCCCTGCAAAGTAAACTGAAACAGTAACTGCTGGCTTGGCCAGCAAATAGAGCACTGGACATGGAGATGGGGGAAACCTGGATCAGATCCAAGATAATAACGTCATCTGTATAATGCAATAATATTTTGCGCGGGGAAGGTTGAGGCTGAAGCTGGTAGAACTCTTAAAGCCCCCTTGTGTCTAGATGAGACTTGACCTGGTGACTATCTGGATCACAGTTTTCATCCATTGACCCTTGGCTATAACAGCAATAGTTGCCTGGATTTGCTTGGGGTTGTTGTTGTTTTGTATGCTTGCTGGGTTAGCAGTTGCTGTTGACTGTGTTTATTTGAACTCTTAAGTGCTGGGGACACGTAATGCAATAGAAGATCTAAGGTTTCTCTGGGAAACCCAAAGCAGCAGTCAGTTAAATATCTATCTGGGAAATCCAAAGCAACAGAAGATCTTAAACAGATGTACAGTACATTAAATGAATTGATGCATGCATGCAAGTAGTAGCCAGTTTTCCATTTATATCTCTAGTAGTCTTGACAATTGGCTCATAAAATACGTGTTGGATAACCAATAGGCTGTGGCCATGGCTGTGGCCATGAAGATTTGACCATGCCTCTAAATTGTGACAAGTGCCCCATATTCTCTTGTGCTACTTCTGGACTGTTTCAAGCTGTTGAGTTAATTTCCTACAAATTTGGTTGATGGTAGTAACCCAAGTCTTTGTCATCTCTTTGGCTTCTGTTACACAGATTTTGTTAACCATCTTGTATGTATGCATATTCTTTGAAGAAATTAGTCTTCAGGTTTCAAGGACTTCCAAGTCCCATAAAGAGGGTATTTGTAATGGACTTTGTAAGCCCTGTGCTAAAATTCAATTTTGCTGAAGCTATATCGTAGTATGGCTTTCGGCAGGTTACACTTGTAGCATGTTACCAAATAATCTTAGTCTTAAAATTTTGGTGCACAGATGGAGACCAAAGGCCTATGCGCAGCCTGAATTAATGGAGCTTCTGCGATATTCAACAGAAGACTCCTACAAGCGCCTTATTTATCCGCTTCTCTGCAGAGAATTCAGGTAAAGCAACACCCTTATGGATTGTAAACTGCCTTGTGTACCATGACGTAGGAATAGCAAATACAGTGGAACCTCGGTTTACAAACACCTCGGGTTACGAACTTTCGGTTTACGAACAACTGAAACCCGGAAGTAGGTAACCCGAGGTTTCCGAGGCCTACGGAGGCCTCTGTGAAGGCATTGGAGCGCTTCCGCGACTGGGCCGCAGCCACGGAAGCACTCCGATGCCTTTGTGGAGCACTGGAGCGAAGGTCCGGCCTTGGCGAAGGCATCGGAGCGCTTCCGTGGCTGCGGACACTCCGATGCCTTCGCCAAGGCTGGGTCTTTGCTCCGGGCCTTGGCGAAGGCATCGGAGCGCTTCCGCGACTGGGTCGCAGCCACGGAAGTGCTCTGATGCCTTCGCCAAGGCCGGGCCTTCACTCCGGGCCTCCATGAAGGCATCGGAGCGTCCGCAGCGCCCAGGTGTTTTTCATTGTCTGGAACGGATTAATCCACTTTCCATTACTTTCAATGGGAAAGTTCGCTTCAGTTTATGAACGCTTCAGTTTATGAACAGACTTCCGGAAGCAATTGTGGTTGTAAACCAAGGTACCACTGTAAAAAGTATTTGCTTAAATATTTAGAAGCAAAGGCACTACTCACTGGGGCTGGGTGATATATCAATATACAGTCCAAAACCAGTTTGAAGTCCATATTGTGATACTTTGATTTCAGAATTTTTTACCTGGCAATATATTTATATATCGTGAATCATGATGTGTGTGTGTTTGTGTGCATGCCTGTGCTATGCAAAAATCATGATGCAGGAAAGTCCGTGAATCCAGCCGATGCCTCTACATACCTCCATCCTTATTGCATATATTGTGATATTTCAGTATATTTCATGAAGGAGATTGCTTGATGCCTTAGTCCTCACTCAGAAGTAATCCCTGCTGCAATCAGTATTGATTGATTGATTTCTTTACTGCCGTTCATCTGAGAATCACAGGGTGGTTTACGATATATAAATACATACCATAGTGACAAACAAAAACAAGTCTCTCCCCAACAAAATTAAAAGGGCAATTGTTTAATTAGACCTGGGAGAAGAGGAATAGTTTTGCCTGGTGGCTAAAGATAAATAGCAAAGGAGTCAGAACGCCTCCCCGGGGAGAGCTTTCCACAAGTGGGGAGCCACCACAGAAAAGGCCTGTTCTCGTGTTGCCACCCTCTGGACCTCTTGTAGATGAAGCACATGAAAATGGACCTCAGACTGTAGGGCCCAGGGAGAGTCTGTGAGGCATTGCAGTCCTGAGCCGTTTAAGACTTTGTAGGTCAGAACTCATTGGCAGCCAGTGCAGCTGGGCCAAGGTTGGCAACATATGCTCAAACTGTCTTGTCCCGGTGAGCAACCTGGCCTCTGAATTGCACCATTTGAAGTTTCCAAACTGTCTTCAGAGGCAGCCCCACGTATAGCACGTTGCAGTAATCTGTACTTCCAAGTAGACCTGTGTAGGATCGATCTAATTGAAGAGTTTTTGACACATGCTCTTTTAGTAGCGACGGTTTCCTGATTTGTTCTTTAGATCACAAGAATATGCACACAAAAAATGGCAAGTTGAAAGACACATTTCCCCTGGCAGCTAGCATGGTGGGAAATAACTTAATGATAAAAAAAATGCATTGTAAATGGGGGAAGAATTTGACAGTTTGTGTATGCAAACTGCAATTTCCTTAACATTTTTAATGACAGCACCATATTGTGAGCCCCCCCCCCCCATATTGAGTAATACATCAGATGGTTATAATGGTCTTGATGCAAACTGCTATGCTGCTAAAATTGTTTTATTGTATCCATTACACAATCACTGTTTCGGTAATGTGCTCCATCATGTCGCTCTAATCCCATTTCTCATACTTCTCTGGAGGGATTCGTGGAGGCTAATTGCTCTAGCTATAAGTATCTTTTTAGCTGTCATTCCCCCCCCCTTCCTAAATTAATGACCTCATAGTCATAATATTGGGCTCAACTCTGCCACGGTTGCTGTACTGACTAGACTATGAAGCAATCTGTTTCACCAATGACAATATAATGGCTTTTGTAACCAGCTGAAGTGGCGTTTTGGTGCTGCAGAAATGAAATGGGAATTAAAAGCTTTTTAGGCTTTTTTTTTTATAAAAAAAATGTAGAATTCTTGTTTATTTGAAATACCACCATTCAGGAACTCCAACCCAGCCACATCCTCTCTAAAAACAACCCCTTCTACATTCTGAACAGTAGCCCTGTTAGTCAGCAGTCAACATCTACAACGAATATCCAGTGCCTTTGTTCAGCTAGCGCAGGAGACTTCCAGTTGCGCAATGAAACATCCCCCTCCTCTTCTTTCCCCTACAGCTCTCCACATGCCATCAAGTTGGCTCCAGAGGACCTCCCAGAGGAGCATGTGGGGAGAGGGGAGGAAGGAATAAGTTGTAGAAGCAAAACACTGTTTAGGAGCCAAGAGAAATCTGTGCAGGCAATGACCAATTTACATGTGTCTGGTTGTCACACATGTGCATGCACGCATCACAGCTACCTGGAAGTGGCCGGGAAAGGGGGTGGAAAGGGCTTGTGTGTGCACAATGACCCAGAATGCAACCTCCACATAAATGGGGAGTAGCCTGTACTGAATCCTTTCTGTATAATAAAGTACTTATGTGATGCCCTCCCTATATTGCTAGACTACAACTCCCTTCACCTCGACCCATTGTACAAGCTGCGTGGGGTGATGGGAGCTGGAGTCAAACAACATCTGGAGGCCACTACGTTGGCTACAGCAGATGGCCTGCAACAAGTCGCAAAGGCCAGACAAAAAGGGCCTCATTTGGCCCCTGGGCCAGAGGCTCCTCACCTCTGCCATAGATGCAAGTAAGGGAGGAGGCAAAAGTTTCCTTTGAAGCAAGAGCAGAGTTTCCTTGAGAATGTAATTCACTCAGGCAATGAAGAAGCTGAGTCACAGTCCACAGTAAGTGTACTGTCGAATTTTAAGTGCCTGAACAGTTTCTCCTATAGATTCTTTTTTAACTAACTTCATTTTAAAAAAACAAAACAAAAACAATTACAAGCATGAAGTGTTGTCTTTCAGAACAAATGCATGTGCAAATGTTAAGTCTTGTAGGCAGTCATCCACGCTGCATCAAAACAGACTTGGGGGGGGGAGTATTTGCTCATTAAAAGGTAAGAGTAGGAGAGATGAAAAAGTCATGGAAAAGGGCAATGGAGTGTTGGCGTGAGGAACCCAATATGCAATTTTGCCTACCTGTGATGAAATAACTTTGGTTTTTTGCTACACTCCTTTCTTAGATCTAAATTGACTTCAGACGCAGAGAAGGAATCTGTAATGATGTTTGGAAGGAACCTCCGCCAGTTGCTTCTCATGAGCCCTGTAAGAGGACGGACCTTGATGGGAGTTGATCCTGGCTACAAACATGGTTGCAAACTGGCCATCATTTCACCAACCAGTAAGTGTGGTGCTCCAGCTGTGAGAAGCACTAGTTGTGTTATCAGGACATGTGTAGCTAACGTCATGCTCTGCAGATGGTGTCGGACTATAGCTCCCATCTTCTGTGACCATTAGCTATGCTTGCGGGGTGTGTGTGTGTGTGTGTGTGTGTGTGTGTGTGTGTGTGTGTCATAGGAGTCCTGCAACATCTGAAAGCCCATTACATGGGCTACCCATGTGGGCTAATGCTTTAGGCCAGGCATCCCCAAACTTCGGCCCTCCAGATGTTTTGGACTACAATTCCCATCTTCCCCGACCACTGGTCCTGTTAGCTAGGGATCATGGGAGTTGTAGGCCAAAACATCTGGAGGGCCACAGTTTCGGGATGCCTGCTTTAGGCTATGCAGCAGAAGAGAGAAACCCCAGGCAAATGGGGGGTGGGAGAGGGAAGCAAAGGGATAAATTAATTAGTTTGATTTCTAATAGTTTGTAGCCCAATGCATTCTGGACTTATCTGGTCCTTTGGCAGGGAATTTCAAAATAAAGAAGCTCAGTCTTTTGTTACTGCTATCTCCACTTTCCTTCCACTGTTTTATTCCTGCACACGTTGTGATTCCTTTTAGGCACATTAGAGAACAAGGGAGGGAATGTAAAGTAAAAGGGAAGACACGGTAGAATAAAAGGTGATTCAGGATAAGCCAGGATAAAACACAGGTGCATTTAAGGAGATGCTTGAATGTAAACTTGGAAGAAGACACTTGAATGCCAAGAATTAAAAGGAACATCGGAAGCTGCCTTATACTGAATCAGACCATTAGTCCATTTAGCTCAATATTGTCAGCACGGACTGGCAGCGGCTCTCCAGGTTTTAAGCAGGAGTTTATCCGAGCCCTAAAACTGGGACATTCTGTTTGCAAAGCAGATGCTCTACCAACTGCGCTGCAGTCCTTCTCCAAACTCCTTTTGTTGAGACATGCAACACAGATCTTTGCCGTCTTGAAAACTGCGCTACAAGCCTTTCCTAAAAGAATGGCTTGTTTTGGGTGCAACCCTGAATCATGGTTCAGCCCTACAAGAATAAGCTTTGGGCTTCTGTGTTTCTTTTCTCCTCTGATGCAGCTATGCAGAGGTTGGAAGTTTTCCCTCCCAGTTTTAAAGTAACTAGCGATCCTGGTTGTGTTTGAACTGGGGTAACACTGGTTAGTTTAAGCAATGGTTTGTAAGCAAGCCGGGTTCATAAACTAAGGCTTGATCCTGGCTTGTTTCAACAAACCATAGTTTATAGCAGAAATAGCAGGTGATGTTGGAGTCGATCCCCACCCAGCATTGCTGAATAGCACCCAGAGGGCACCATGGTATGTATCCATAGTTAACCAGTGTCCCCTCATTTTGCACACAGTGAGAAACTCTGGTTTGTTTAAAACAGGAAGCAAAAGCTCCTGTTTGCAGCTGCAGCACAGCAAGAGAGAGGAGGGGCGCATGCATGAGCCTGAAGCTTGCTGAAATTTGTTCCAGTATCACCAAACCATGGTTTAGTGTTGCATATGAAATGGACCACCAAGTTGATTCTTCCTAACTAGATCGCTTTTCATTTCTTGTCACCTTAGGCCAAATACTTCATACTGATGTTGTCTATTTACACTCTGGTAAAGGATTCCGTGAAGCTGAGAAGATACGGACACTTCTGCTGGATTACAAGTATGTTAAACAAACCTTCACTCTTTTGGTCTGCCTGTGTATTAGAGCTGAACATAGCTGCCAAGTACCCCGTTTTCCCCGGGAAACCCCCGTTTTTACTTACCTTTTCCCGGTGGTCCCCCGTATCACTTCGTCTCCTGTTTTTCTCCGTTATTTTCTCCTGCCGGTGGCCATTTTTTTTTTCTGATTTGCCCTTCTATGGGCACAAAAATGGCTGCCACCGGCTTCAAAAGTCGCATCTATGCATGTCCGGAAGTGCATAGACGCGACTTCCGGTGTCAGCGGCGGCCATTTTTGGTGCCCATAGATGGGCAGAGCGACACCGGAAGTTGCGTCGATGCACTTCCTGACATGCGTAGAAACGAATTTCGAAGCCGGCGGCGGCAATTTTTGGTGCCCATAGGAGGGCAAAATGACACTGGAAGTTATGTCGACGCAACTTCCGGTATCTCACGGCTGCCGGTCCTGGATTCTGCAGTCTGGGACTTGAAAGGTAAGGAGCTGAACCGAAATGGAAGGGGTGCCTTTTTGCAATCCTGTTTGGTGGCCCTAGAAATCTGCCTCCCCCGCTTTTTGGCAGCCTTTTTCAACCATTAGTAGGGTATCGTGAAGAGGGAGAGGAGCACATGTCTGTTGCTGAGACAACAGGGCCAACATTCCCTGTCTTGCTGAGCAATGATGCTACCAATGAAATGTGGTAAGAAAGGGGCCATGTTTGCTCAATCTTATCCTGGCTTCATAAACTGAGGTATGAATGAACCTTCCTTGCTCCCTTCTTTGGGTACTTGAATGCATTATGAAATTACCTTCCTTTAACCATAGGTTCCCACTTCATCTTGAACCAGCTTCAAACTGTGGTTTAACGTCTGGCTTGTTCCATTGTTTCCCTGTTTGGATGAAATGGGAAACCATGGTTAATGGGATACTTCCACACTGCATTCAGGTATGCTGTGAAGCTGAGATATCTCAACTGGACCAGGGAGCATCATTCCTCTTTCTTCATTAATGGATGTGTGCAGCGCTTCCATCTCCATTCACAGTAATGGAGTTGTCAGAGTTCTCTCTTTGTTCAGGAATGTATGGGAGATGCATTGTGCATTAATTCATTTCAGGATAACAGGGCTGCCCCTCCCCTTATCAATGTTAATCGTGCAACGTTGTCTTGTGAGAAGATACTACCCGCATTCTCAGCCCATGAAATAATTATGGTAGCCTGTGTTATTACAGCTTCCCATTGCATTTTCTGGTCCAATCAAGTGATAAAAATAGATATACATGAATGGAAGCAGGATAAAGAGTTGAAGGAGAAGTTCACGCTTACCTGCACAATTTTTCATTCTAAAATACTTTTCTTTTATTTCATTTGTAAAAATCGGGGTTAGTTTTCCCAGTTAGTTTGCTTAAGGGTGGTACACTATATGAGCTTATAAACAAACAAACAAACAAACACCAGCTCTTTGCATCTCCACTATCTGAAACAATGTATTATGTTAGGTGGCCTCTTCATGTTAACTCAGGTAGGTTGACCTTTTACTCATTCCATATTGTTGAGCCAGGTGCATCTTCTTCTCTCTGATCTGTTGGTGGAGGAAGCAACAGTGCCTCCTACTGGGTCAGATGGTGCCATGGTGACTTCATACTTTCTCAACCTTAGTATTCTCTTTTTCCCTCCCTCTGAAAGCTGTGGCACCGTTGTGATTGGCAATGGAACGGCTTGTAGGGAAACAGAAGCTTACTTTGCTGACTTGATTACGAAGAAATACTTTGCGCCTTTGGATGTCACTTACTGGTAAGAAAATTTATGAAGCGTGGTCTTTGCTTTCGTAGAAATGTAGTTTCTATAAGGTTTTTGTTGTTGCTGTTTTTTGAGATGGCAATTTCCCCATGTATCTCCTTCTGCTCGGTCCAGCTGTTTTCAGGCAAAACCTCAAAACAAACAAAGAGACATTGAACATCACCATCATCATCATCATTAGTCTCTAGAGCAGGCACCCCCAAACTGTGCCCTCCAGATGTTTTGGCCTACAACTCCCATGATCCCTAGCTAACAGGACCAGTGGTCGGGGAAGATGGGAATTGTAGTCCAAAACATCTGGAGGGCCGAAGTTTGGGGATGCCTGCTCTAGAGGGCCTGTAGAAGCAAACTGAAGGAAACAGTTCATTGATAGTCCCAATAATTATGGTCATGGTACAGCACAGGAATGGGGAACACTTTTCAGCTGGCTGAGGCCAGGGGCAAAACTGATTGGAGCAATGAATGCAAATGTTAATCATTGTACCGTAGGCAAATTGGGAACACAGATGTAGACCTGATTGTCTTCATAAAGGTAAAGGTAAAGGTAAAGGACCCCTGGACGGTTAAGTCCAGTCCAAGGTGATTATGGGGTTACAGCTCTCATCTCACTTTCAGGCCAAGGGCGCCGGTGTTTGTTCACAGACAGCTTTCTAGGTCATGTGCCCAGCATGACTACACTGCTTCTGGTGCAACGGGACACTGTGACAGAAACCAGAGCGCATGGAAATGCCGTTTACCTTCCCACCACAGCGGTACCTATTTATCTACTTGCATTGGCGTGCTTTCGAACTGCTAGGTTGGCAGCAGCTGGGACAGAGCAACGGGCACTCACCCCATAGCGTTGATTCGCACTGCCAACCTTCTGATTGGCAAGCCCAAGAAGCTCAGTGGTTTAGACCACAGCGCCACCATAGTTCCTGACTAGACTGGGCAATGCACCACAAATTATGATTTTCTAGATGACATGTTTTTGTCATCATCCACCTGCCTCGGGAGGCAATGGTGGAATGCACCTTTGGGGTTGAAGTTGGGAGATTGTAGCGCCTGCTGTGGCTATAGAGACCTATAATGGAGAGACATGATTTGTTGCAGCTGGGGCAGAGGAAGGCGTGCTACTGCAGATGTACCACTACCACAGCCTATCTTAATAATAGAAAGTGAAGTGCTTCAGGCTGAAATCTTCTGTGTGTTTACTTAGATCAGTGTTTCTCAACCTTTTTTGGGCCACGGCACACTTGTTCCGTGAAAAAAATCACGAGGCACACCACCATTAAAAAAGTTAAAAAATGTAACTCTGTGCCGCCCTATATTATAATTATGACTGTAAGAAACACTTGCCAAATATTGCTTTCCGGCGGGTCAGTGTTGTGTATTGGCGGCCTCCAGGCTCATTTGCACTGAGCTTTGGGAAAGAGGAGGAGAAATATTGCTTTCCGGCGTGTCAGTGATGTGTATTGGCGGCCGCCAGGCTCGTTTGCACCGAGCTTTGGGAAAGAGGAGGAGAAATATTGCTTTCCAGTGGGACAGTGTAGTGCATTGGCGGCCGCCAGGCACGTGACAATGCAAATCGCCCTTCTCGTCGCCGCACGTCGCGGCACACCAGCCAGCATCTCGCGGCACACTAGTGTGCCGTGGAACAGCGGTTGAGAAACGCTGACTTAGATAAATCCCACTGAGGTCAATTGGCCAACAGTGAAATCTTAACCATGTCCTGTAAGTGCTATTGAGCCCATCTGGGGTTGTTGTTGTTTAGTCATTTTGTTGTGTCCGACTCTTTGTGACCCCATGGACCAGAGCACGCCAGGCACTTCTCTCTTCCACTGCCTCCCGCAGTTTGGTCAGACTCATGTTGGTAGCTTCGAGAACACTGTCCAACCATCTCGCCCATCCAATACTGCAACACGTCCCATTCATTTCATTATATCTGCCTCTGAAATTAATAGGGGCCTTATTCTTTGTATGCTCTGTTTTAGCAGGTCTGTGCACATACAACAGATAGTTGATTGGTGTTTTATTTATTATTATTGTTGTTGTTTAGTTGTTTAGTCGTGTCCGACTCTTCGTGAGCCCATGGACCAGAGCACGCTGACTTCCACTGCCTCCCGCAGTTTGGTCAAACTCATGTTGGTAGCTTCGAGAACACTGTCCAACCATCTCGTCCTCTGTCGCCCCCTTCTCCTAGTGCCCTCCATCTTTCCCAGCATCAGGGTCTTTTCCAGGGAGTCTTCTCTTCTCATGAGGTGGCCAAAGTATTGGAGCCTCAGCTTCACAATCTGTCCTTCCAGTGAGCACTCAGGACTGATTTCCTTAAGAATGGATAGGTTTTATCTTCTCGCAGTCCACGGGACTCTCAAAAGTCTCCTCCAGCACCAACTGGGCTTACACCTGGGTAAATGGAGTTAAGATGGAAACCGTCTCTTGAATGGAATTAGATCATTGGAAGCTGCCTTATTGTCAGTCCATCTAGCTCAGTAGTGTCTGCATTGACTGGCAGTGGCTCTCCAAATTTTCAGTCATGGAACATCCCCAGTTCTACCTGTAGATACCGAGGATTGAAGCTGGGGCCTTCTGCATGGAAAGCAGGTGCCCTGGCACTGAGCCATGGCCCTTCCCTAATTCTAGCTTATCTCACTGAAATATGTGGGATGACTCTGAAAATGTTTATGTTGAAATGGAATGGATTTTGATGGACCAAGTCCGCAATCTTCTACACATTTACTTTGAGGGAATGTCCCATGAAACTCAATGGACTTTCTTCTTTGTTGATGTACGTAGGATTGTGCCCTTAGTGCATCTTCAACCACCCTTGACCGCTGGCTGATGAAAACAGCATTACCAAGTAAAGAATACGTACAGATTTTCTGTATTTGTCGCTTGTCTTCCCTGAAATTTGCCTGTATTATTAGTTTTTGAGCCATGTGCTTATTCATGCACTTTGGGTAAGCACTTCTCCCTGTTCCAGCTTTCGAGAAATTGGTAGTATTTGCAGCCACCGGTCATCTGGGAGCATTTAACTATGCCGAAAGAGATTAAGCAAAATCCACTGAGCGTCTAATTTCCAGTGCATTCTACTCCATTGCTTAAGCAACTTAAATATCAGTATTAAACGCTTTGGTCTTTTCTCATGGAATCACTTCCTAGCTTTGAAGTGGGCCCCTTACTGGCGAAAGTTTTAGTTTACGGTTCTCGTTCTTTTGTATTTTATATGTGTCTGTGCAAACCTTTACATCTCCCTTTCGACTTTAATGTGTGTTACATTTCCAAATATCTGCATTAGTCTCTTCGGACTTTGCCACTTTCAAGTTCCTCTTGCCCTCCTCTGTTTCTAATGTTTCACACAGCCTAATTACATTTACTTTTCTGCTTCACAGCACTCTCAGTTTGAAGGGTGATTTAACGTTCGGGGTTTGCATTATGATAATTATATTTCAAGACCATGGTGGGGGGGGGGGATTAAGATGTATTTGCTCCGGTTGCAGATAAAAAGGGTTCAGATCCACTTGTAAAACTTGATTGGTTAACAGCCCATAGTTTTTATTATTATATTTGCTTTTCATGCAGCATTGATTCTCAATTCATCAGGGTACCCAGGGTGCTGTAACTCTAGAGGTGACCTTGGGACTTGATTTACCTCCGCTCGGTTTTCTTTGTTAATGTGCCATGAAAGAAGTACATGAAAGATAGCCAACTTCAAAGCACCTTTTAAAGGAAAATGGCTGATACAAATCCCCTGGCTTTTAATAATGCCTGTCAAATGTTTCAGCTGTCTTGCGTCCTTTTACAAGCTTTTGCTTGCTGCAGTAAATCAGTTTGTTTCAAGTTGGGATGGGGGCCATTAGAGAACAACAGGGTTATTTTTATTTTATTTTGCTTTTTGTTCACCTTTGCAATTATCACAATCACTTACTAGCAGCACAATCCTGATGCATGCCTACTCGGAAGTAAATCCCAATGAATTCAGTGGGACTTACTCCCAAGTAAGTGGCACATTAACAAGTAAGTGTTTGGGATTGCAGCTTAATTTTTTTTCTTCGTTGCCTTCCTCTAGAAAAGTTGGCTTTCAAAAATTCCAGGTAAACAAGTACTTTCTTGATTTTTGTTAATAATAATAATAATAATAATAATAATAATAATAATAATACTCTTAAAACTAGTAAATACCAACATGAGTTTGACCAAACTGGGAGGCAGTGGAAGACTTTGCTGGTTTCTCACAGGCATCTGGTTGGTTACTGTGAGAACAGGATGCTGGACTAGATGGGCGATGGGCCCGATTCATTAAGATGTTCTTACACATCTACTTACCACTTTCCAGCTCTTAATGTTCATGAATGACTTGGGACTCCTCTGCCTTGCATAGCAAGCCTTTATATTAGATATTCTTAATGCGAATCCAGCATGCCAACTTTTGTAATCTAGGAGGCAAATCCTTGCCTAGTCCTCATGGACCTTCCGACAAATTGCTAAGATCAGTTACAGTCCTACATACTGACCTGCACTAAAAATGTGCTCTTACGGGTTTTGACATTTTAAAGGTTTGGAAATGAGATACAGTACTCCCAAATATTATTTACAGTCGGTGGAAAAAGGAAGTCCTGGAACCTACTAAACATTTTGTCTGGCAGGATTTTTAAACTGCTTCAATAAATGGAAGTGTGTGATATCACCTTCGTAACAGCCTTCCCCTGCTTTTACTTTTTCTAGCAATATATTATTACTTGAGGCCTTTAATTCAGAATGGAAAACAAAATGGATGGTTACCTATCTACCTATCATTGAACCGAGTCTCTCCACTATGAAACTAATATGTTTTGAATCTCAGGAACTCTTGTGGGATCTCAGGAGCCAAGCCAGTTTGAATAACTGATTCGAAATAGCTCTCCCCCCCCCCCCCACCATGTCGGTGTCTGTTCTTATTTCATTGTTTCTGAAATTATTCCTGCAGTTGACGTGCAGTGCCCCCTCCAAACGCAACCTTTTCCCTCTCTAGCCCAATTGAATTGTCTCATTTAATTAAATGCAATTAATTATTTGGCAAACAAATTAGTCAGCCTGCAAATCGGAAGCTATTTAGTACTTTTGGTTGGAATGCGCTAGAATTAGCATTTGATAAAATGTTGTTTGACATTTGAACCTGCTAAGAAGCGTTTCGGAGAAATGGTTTAGACGTGTGCCTTCGCTGGAACACTCTTGCCTCACTACTGTGTGGAAGAACTTTGGAAAGGAGATTTTGGGGAGACCAATGGTGCAGTTCCCTTGATGAGTCTACTCTGTATATTTTCACCCATGCAGTGCTAGGGCTGAAACATTAATAGTAATAATAACAACAATTACAGTAACAACAACAACTTTCCATATCACCCTTCATCTGAAGATCACAGGTCGGTTTATAATGTAAAACATATCTTGCTACGTTGCCCTCTTCAGCCAGCAGTGGCATGTTCAATCAATTTGGGTGTTTCATTATTTCAAACAATTATTTATAGATTGGGTAGGGCTGGGGAATATATCGTCCAAAACTGGTTTGAAGTCCATATTGTGATATTGGTTTCATAATTTTTGACCTGGCAATATATCACAAATCATGGTGTGTGTGTGTGTGTGTGTGCATGTGCATGCACTATGCAAAAATCACAATGTGATAAAAAACTGTGAAGCCAGACAATGTTTCTCTTGATTCCTGCACCATGCTATAAGGGGTAGGGAAGGGAAATTGTAGTGGTGAGATGGATTGGAGTGACTGGGAATGCATGAAGGGATCAAGAACATAGAGCAAGCTGTCGTGGCAGGCTTAAATAGGTCACTCCCCTCACCTTGGGGGGAAGGGTTACCAAACTCTTAGTTCTCTCACTTCTACCATGTGAACTCTACCGGTAAGGAGGTCCAAATTGGATGTTCCAAGCTTAGACTACATGGCTTAAAAATTTAGAAACATTTACCATTTTGGAACCCAAGTTATACTGCCTCTCTTTTCTTGCTGCTGTATGGGGGGGGGGGGGAAATTGCATGAATCTGACCTTTGAAGAGTTTGTAAGTAAAGCATTTTTAACTTACCAGCAGTATGCTTTCTATGTTAAGGGAAGGGGGAAATTTGGAAGCAACTTAGAAGGGGGTATTTTAAAGGTCCAATGCCCTACCTCACTGAGCAAAAACCGTAACCCTTCCACTTTATCTAGGTGGCTTAGGGTGTGCATCTCTTTGGCCTATGACTTCTGAATCTACCATGCCCATTCTACCAGGGCAGCAGCAAACTCTGCTGCATTCTGCACTAACACCACCCTAGCTGACACTTGTAGGGCAGCCACATGGGCATATTCCAAGACGTTTACTAGGCATTACAAGATGGGCATTTATGCCTCTGCTGAAGCCACCTTTGGCTGCAGGGTCCTACAACAGCCACCAGTGGACTCAAGGCTGCCTTTAAAATTTCCTACAGTGCTGCTACAATGATGACATGGCAGGCACTCCAGGGCATTGTGGGGAAATTTAAATGATGTGCGGCCCATGACTGGCACAAGCAATGGTGTTGACTGGGGTGCTTAAGCTCTCTTGGTTGCCTGAGGATACTATGTGCTTCCACTGGCCTTTATTTAGACCTTTTCTTCCCATGCCATATCTCTTATCTAATTCACTTCCAATGCTGCTATTCCCCCACATAGATTTAATAGCAGATTGGGAGGGGGATTTAGATTGGGAAGTGGCATAGGAAGAAGGATTAAGCACCCCTTCCTCTGGTACCATTTTCAAAGCAGCTGCGTGTGGCTGCTGGTTGGTAAAATGAAAACCCACAGAGATCCTAATTGTGGATTTCCTGTGTCCTGTCACATTTCGCCCCGCTCTGGCCAAATGTAGCGTCCATCTCTTCCCCAGGAGATTTCTGCCTGGGTCCTGTGTTTGTCATTTCCTAAGCTGCGTTAAAACAATTTCTGAAGATCTACAGTGATTAGATGTATGATGTCACTGGAACACCCTGGGCTGATTTAACGCTGCTTTAATGGGGAGTAAGTGTGATCTCCGAAAGCAGGGTTGTATCTCTGCTCTTCTGTCTTGGAGGGAGTGAAGCAGTGGTGATGATCAGACGTCCCAATATTTGGAGCCGGTTTGGATTCAGATCAGCATCTGCGATGACAGATGCCGAGCAGATGTGTTCGATAACTGGCACAAATGATCTTTAGGACTCTGACGATGAGAGCAATGAAGAGAAGACACGAAAAACAGGCCTGAAGGAAGACAACGGCATGATTTCAGAGTGTTTCACGGTATCCGTTCATGTTGCCATGTGGCTATCAGTATAATTTTTCCTGACTTTAGGTCTTTAGGGCTGATGAGAAACACTTCAGGAATTGTTTTGAAAAATACATTTTTATATATAATATTTTGCTGGATGGCTTGGCTCTCTTTATGCTCCTTCCGCTCCTAATGGTAGTCTTGCATATCTTTTCTCTCTCTTTTTCTTTAGCTTCACAATGATATATTCTAGCAGAACATGCAATTTCGTTTTTGAGCCTGCTTTTCTTTTTGTTGTTCTGCTGGACGTTAAATGTATTGACTGGATCTGCCCAGTCCCATTACTGCCTGCCAGCAAACAGCAATATTCTTTATGACAGACGGAGCAGGATTTTTAAAAAAACATGCAGTCTGTTATTGGCATACAAATACCGTAAGCGATAGAAGCTCTGTTGGATCATTCTGTTGGCATTTGATAAGCAAAGACAAATAAGGGGTGCAAAAATCAAATTTGTTTATTTTTCTTCATTAAAAAACTTTATAGCCTGCTCCCCACCCCCAACACACACGTAAAGGAGTTGCCCAAAGTGGCTTCCAATGATAAGAAAACAAAAGCAGGAATAATCTAACAATTAAAGAACAAGTTACAGGTAGGTAGCCATGTTGGTCTGACGTAATCGAAACAACATAAAAAAAATTCCTTCCAGTAGCACCTTAGAGACCAACTAAGTTTGTCATTGGTATGAGCTTTTGTGTGCATGCACACTTCTTCAAAGAAGTGTTAAAGAACAAATTAGCAAAACTAGACATTAAAACAGGAGCTGAAACACAAAGGAGTAACACTAACTATTGATACATTAAACAGCCACAGAATCAAAAGCTTATTTTAAAAAGGAAGTTTACGGAGTGTTAGCACAGAAAAAGTCCTCTCACCTGTTGCTTGTAATCCAACAACAAAGCTCGGCTTCAAATTGTAGGTTTCTGCCGAAAACAAGCTGTAGTTAAGCTGCTGGGCAGAGTTAGCATGTAAGGCAAGGCCATGGTTTAATCAACCATGGGTTAGTGTTATGTGCAAACCAGGCCAATATATGTAAATTTTGTCAAAGTGGAAGTAGTTGTCAAAGAGGTTGAGCCATGAATTTGATGGTGTAAATCCCAACTAACTTGTACCCTTCTATGACTTATATGGAATAACATACAAGAGTAAGCAAAGTTAATGAAATAAAGATTAATACTGGAAAAAGTAGCCATGTATTCTGCCATATTTTCCATTCTTCGCCTTCTACTCCTGGCCAAGAGCTTTGTTTCACACCCCCTGAGCCTTCTGATCATATTTTCTTGGAATTTATTTCTATTCATTTCAATGGTGACTTAATTTCCAAGTGAATATGCATACGATTACAGCCCAAGTCTCTCAGAGTATCATCTTTCTCTTGTGAGTATCCGGACATCTTGAAGTTGGTATTCTTTTAATTAAAATAAAATGATAGAAGCATATAACGAAAAGCAAAGCAACCTTATTTTACCATCACAATGATCTCAAATTATGTGTCACGCACCCTTGAAGAACAAGGAAGCCAAATTGGATCCCTGCTCTGATTTATAAGCATTGTTAGGGTTTGTATGGGACCAGTGGTCCACTTTAGTCATGCCTGAGGGTTTGCATGTGCCCTGTGGGACTTTTTTCTTTTATATCTTATTTTCTTTGGACAGATGGCCTCCATGGCTCACTACACACAGTTTTTTAAATTTCCCCGGAGCTTCAAAAGTGCTTTGGTTTGCCATACCTGTTGGCAGGGTTGGGTCCTGCTGTTTGATTTACAAACAGGTTGGAAGCTCCACTGAGCAGGTGGAATCAGTTGTGCATTCTGGAATGGGAACAATGTTATACCCATGACATATTTCCCAAATCTGTACCCATGAGCATTACAGAAAACTTGATAGCAGCTTCAGGTTCACTTCTTCTACCTTGGGACCCTATATTAATGATTATGTGACTGTTTTCCTGCATAGGCTATTCCAAACATTACATGGCAAGCTAACTTGTCAAAGTTTGCTTGCCCATATGTGCATTAATTAATTTACTTAAAAGGCTTCTGTGCTGCTTTTCAGAACGATGGCCTCACAAAGTGATTTACAATCAGTCAAATGCATCAATAACAAATCCCTTTCCAACATTTTATCAGGCAGCTGTTGCCAATCTAGACTCTTTAATGAGTGCAGAAAGATGCATGGCTTTTGCAACACATACTTGGTTCATTCTTAACGTTACCTTTTAAGGTGCACACCACCTTAAAAGCAGAATATCTGAACAGGCTCTACATCTGCAGAATCTCTGTGAGAATGCCATATTGTTATAGACTAGTTTGTCATTTATTTCCATTTGTGCCCCAGTTCTGCATATCAACTTCCTTGAAGTTTGTCTAGGGCAGAGATGTCTAAATTGCGTCCCTCAATATGTTGCTGAGCTACATCTCCGATTAGCCCAGCTCGGATGGCCAGTCATCAGGAATGGTGAACATTGTGGTTCAGAAACGTCAGGAGGCCCGGCCCATGTGTTATCCACCCCTGATTTATAGAAATAGATGAGCTGACAAAGCGTGGTTTGGTATGATGTTTGGCCATTCTTACCTCTAGTGGCTGTTTGCTTGTGCCATGGAGATGGGAGTGACCTTGGGGAGCTGAGTGCTGACAGGACAGAAAGCAAAAAAACAGGCAAGCATCTCTACACCATTTGGAAGCTCTAGTTGTGATTTGGCTTTTAAACTATGGTTAGCACAAACTATGGGTTGGGATGATGCTTGGGAGAGCCTGAAAGCATAAATGAATTTTCTTTAGCTGGATGATTAATTTGGAAGTGGACTATGGAAGTTCATGTTTATGGTGCTATTTTCAGTAAGGAAAGGAGAGCTTTGTGTCACAATAGCTTTATTACTTAAGACAGAAACTCTGTTCTCATGCTGCTGTCAATAGAAAACAATGGGGGGCAAATGCAGGTAACTGTCACCTTTTTAATCACAAGACCTGCCATTTCAGGACTTCACTTTCTGCCACTGACTTGGGATGTGTATTTCTGCTGGGGGATGAATCGCCAGCACCAGCTTTGTTCTGATAACAGCATCTGGCACTAGATTGATTTAACAGACTCTGAGGTTTGCTCTTTTCAGATATGCATTCTTACGGCAGCTACTGTGTAGTTCTGACATGACCACACGCTGCTGTTGTTTTTTCTGCCTCCTAGCACCACGTGTGAAGCTAAAGCTCTTTGACACCTGCCATTTGGACCCTTTTCTTACGGAAAAATGTCATCGTTTTCCGACAAGATGAAGACAGATATCTGATCGTTCTTCTCTTTGCAGAGATGTGCTGAGGGCATGGTTCATAGATGAATGGATAAAGGATTCCAGTGTCACAATTGCACAGTTTGCTACGTTTGGTTTAGTAAGCCAGAGGAAGATGTGTAGCGCATTGTATTGGAAGGTCCTCTTCCAAATGAAACATAGGAGAGGTTTCATTTTATTAGGCTAAAATCGTCCTACTGTTCCACTGATTTTTCTGGGAACCAATTCATCATGACCGTAAAAGTGTATGCCCTTAGAAGAAGCCAGGACTGGGGGAAGATGTTTTCATAATAATTGCAAAATAGTCAGAATTATGACATGGGGATGTATCCAGTGAAGATACCTGGTTTGCACCATGGAATTTTCCGTCCACCTCTTCCCCTTCCTGAAAAACTGTTTATAGGTGTGTATGTGTTTAGGGAACCCCCAGGACAGATTGGGGGGGGGCACGTGGGGAGGGGAAGTGAAAGCCCTTGTGTGAACAGGACAACTTGATTAGATGCAACCCCATGTACCCAAATTGCCCCATACAATTCCCATTGTGTGTTGGGGAAGTTGCCGCAGATCCTCCAACACCCCCCCCCCAAAAAAATCAGTTATCTTCTGAAATGCTCCACCCAAAGTCTCTGCATGAGCACCACACACAGAAGGCATGGAAGATTTCTTGGCATTTGTTACAGAGTTGCTTATGTCATGTGAAGCAGCGACATCATTGTGTTGGGTATTTATTTTATGTTTTTGCCTAGAATGGCAGGATGGGCAACCTAGCATCTTTGTCGAAGGACAGAGATAAATACAGAACCTTAAAAACAATCCCAATTCTTGTTTTAGGGAGCCATTCCAAGCACAGGAAGCTGGCGTATATTATGCTGACTTGAGTTAAGGTGGCATAAAGCACACCACATCCAGGGTCAGCCAGGGCAGATAGGAGAGGTGAGGCAAGACATGCCTGCAGCGGTACACAACCCCAGAGTGTCTCTCCTGCAATAACCCCCCACACTCCTTTGCCGCCTTTGGGAAGCAACAAGTCCAGCCTCTTTATTGTTGTTTAGTCATGTCCAACTCTTCGTGACCCCATGGACCATAGCACGCCAGGCACTCCTGTCTTCCACTGCCTCCCGCAGTTTGGTCAGACTCATGTTGGTAGCTTCGAGAACACTGTCCAGCCATCTTGTCCTCTGTCATCCCCTTCTCCTTGTGCCCTCCATCTTTCCCAGCATCAGAGTCTTTTCCAGGGAGTCTTCTCTTCTCATGAGGTGGCCAAAGTATTGGAGCCTCAGCTTCAGGACCTGTCCTTCCAGTGAGCACTCAGGGCTGATTTCCTTAAGAATGGATAGGTTTGATCTTCTTGCAGTCCATGGGACTCTCAAGAGTCTCCTCCAGCACCATAATTCAAAAGCATCAATCCTTTGGTGATCAGCCTTCTTTATGATCCAGCTCTCACTTCCATAACATCACTACTGGGAAAACCATAGCTTTAACTATATGTACCTTTGGCGGCAAGGTGATGTCTCTGCTTTTTAAGATGCTGTCTAGGTTTGCCATTGCTTTTCTCCCAAGAAGCAGGCGTCTTTTAATTTCGTGACTGCTGTCACCATCTGCAGTGATCATGGAACTCAAGAAAGTAAAATCTCTCACTGCCTCCATTTCCTCCCCTTCTATTTGCCAGGAGGTGATGGGACCAGTGGCCATGATCTTGGTTTTTTTTTGGTGTTGAGCTTCAGACCATCCTCTTTCACCCTCATTAAAAGGTTCTTTAATTCCTCCTCACTTTCTGCCATCAAGGTTGTGTCATCAGCATATGAATGGATAAAGGATTCCAGTGTCACAATTGCACAGTTTGCTACGTTTGGTTTAGTAAGCCAAGTTTACGTTTGGTTTAGTAAGTGTTATATATGAGGTTGTTGATATTTCTTCCAGCAATTTTAATTCTGCGTTGGGATTCATCCAGTCCAGCCTTTTGCACGATGAATTCTGCATATAAGTTAAATAAGCAGGGAGACAATATACAGCCTTGTCGTACTCCTTTCCCAATTTTGAACCAATAAGTTATTCCGTATCCAGTTCTAACTGTAGCTTCTTGTCCCAAATAGAGATTTCTCAGGAGACAGATGAGGTGATCAGGCACTCCCATTTCTCTTTAGCCTCTTTAGGGATCTGCCAACGAGCAGATGCCGATGAGACCACAGTGTCGGGCAGCAGATTCTCTGTAGTGCTTCGGACACCTCTCTCACAATACACCTGGCCGGGGGACAAGGACGTGGGCCTTGTGGGAGGAGGATGCGTTCTGTGGGGATGGCAGTTGCCCGTCTTATCTGCAGGCACATCTCTCTCTGGAGCCATGCCTAGGCAGGGGGCTGTTCATTGCTACGGTGCTGGGGCTGACAGTGAGAGCAGGGTGGCCATGGTGGAGAATGAGGTGGTGTTGGGGCTTCTCCTCCCCACCCCTTGGACAGAGCTTGTTTTCTGTCTCCTGGCTGCTTCTGTTGCTGGCTGTCCCGAGTGCAGCTGGCAGTGCTGCTGCTCTATTTCTGTTGGGGAGAGAAGCCTGGGTATTGCCATAGAGGCCTCATTCCCCCCCCCCCATTTCTGGGGTGCAGACTCTGCTTAGCAAGTGCTCAGCCTCACCGTTGTGTGTAGAATCATAGAATCATAGAGTTGGAAGAGACCACAAGGGCCATCCAGTCCAACCCCCTGCCAAGCAAGAAACACCATCAAAGCATTCTTGACATATGCCTGTCAAGCCTCTGCTTAAAGACCTCCAAAGAAGGAGAGTCCACCACACTCCTTGGCAGCAAATTCCACTGTCAAACAGCTTTTACTGTCAGGAAGTTCTTCCTAATGTTTAGGTGGAATCTTCTTTCTTGTAGTTTGAATCCATTGTTCTGTGTCCGCTTCTCTGGAGCAGCAGAAAACAAACTTTCACCCTCTTCTATATGACATCCTTTTATACGGTATATTTGAACATGGCTATCATATCACCCCTTAACTTTCTCTTCTCTAGGCTAAACATACCCAGCTCCCTAAGCCATTCCTCATAAGGCATCGTTTCCAGGCCTTTGACCATTTTGGTTGCCCTCTTCTGGACACGTTCCAGCTTGTCAGTATCCTTCTTGAACTGTGGTGCCCAGAACTGGACACAGTACTCCAAGTGAGGTCTGACCAGAGCAGAATACAGTGATACTATTACTTCCCTTGAACTAGATGCTATACTCCTATTGATGCAGCCCAGAATTGCATTGGCTTTTTTAGCTGCTGCATCACACTGTTGACTCATGTCAAGTTTGTGGTCTACCAAGACTCCTAGATCCTTTTCACATGTACTGCTCTCAAGCCAGGTGTCTCCCATCCTGTATTTGTGCCTTTCATATTTTTTTTTGCCCAAGTGTAGTACTTTACATTTCTCCTTGTTAAAATTCATCTTGTTTGCTTTGGCCCAGTTGTCTAATCTATTAAGGTCATTTTGAAGTGTGATTCTGTCCTCTGGGGTATTTGCCACCCCTCCCAATTTGGTGTCATCTGTAAACTTGCATTTTCCCTGACTGAAAAATGCCTTTCACCTTAAGGTCCCAGAAGAGCTACTCTAGATTACTCACATCCTCATGTATCTTGATTGTGCCTTCTGTCTGCCTACTTGGAACTTCACATCTTCCTCCTCCTTGAAACAGTTTCTTTCCCGTGACATGTTGGTTTTTTTAAAAAAATTGCAAGGCTTGTTGTTGTTTAGCCGTTTAGTCATGTCCGACTCTTCGTGACCCCATGGACCAGAGTACACCAGACACTCCTGTCTTCAATAGCAAGGCTTACATACCACTTAATCAAATAATTTTAACTAAAACAGCTCAGTTGGTTAGAGCGTGGTGCTGACAACACTAAGGTTGCAGGTTTGATCCTGCATATTCCTGCATTGCAGGAGGTTGGACTAGATGGGGTAGGCAACCTAAAGCCCATGGGCCGGATGCGGCCCAATCGCCTTCTCAATCCTACCTGCAGACGGTCCGGGAATGTGTGCTTTTATTTAAAATGCATCTCTGAGTTATTTGTGGGGCATAGGAATTCGTTCATTATTCTTTTTTCAAAATATAGTCCAGCCCACGGCTGAAAAGGGTTGCTGACCCCTGGACTAGATGTTCCTCAGGGTTCCTTCCAACTTTATGATTCTATGGAAAATAGTGATGAAACAGACATTAAAAATAGTAGGCAAAACAAGGTTTGCAAAACATAGATGAAATAATAATAATAATAGTAATTATTTATTAAACTACTAATCGCTTATCTAGTGATGTATGGAAGTGAGAGCTGGACCATAAAGAAGGCTGATCGCCGAAGAATTGATGCTTTTGAATTATGGTGCTGGAGGAGACTCTTGAGAGTCCCATGGACTGCAAGAAGATCAAACCTATCCATTCTTAAGGAAATCAGCCCTGAGTACTCACTGGAAGGACAGATCGTGAAGCTGAGGCTCCAATACTTTGGCCACCTCATGAGAAGAGAAGAATCCTTGGAAAAGACCCTGATGTTGGGAAAGATGGAGGGCACTAGGAGAAGGGGACGACAGAGAACGAGATGGTTGGACAGTGTTCTCAAAGCTACGAACAAGAGTTTGACCAAACTGCGGGAGGCAGGGGAAGACAGGAGTGCCTGGCGTGCTATGGTCCATGGGGTCACGAAGAGTCGGACACGACTAAACAACAATCGCTTATCGCCCAAAGGGTCTGCAAGTGACATACATTGAAAATGAATCAGTTATACCACAGAAGAAAATGGGGCGTTATATAGCACATTAATATTGCTTACAATGCACTGGGAAAGAAAACACACACATTACAGTGGTACCTCACAAGACGAAAATAATTCGTTCCGCAGGTCGCTTCATCTAGCGAGATTTTCGTCTTGCGAAAACAAACGGCAGACGGCAAAAAAAAAAGCAGCAAATTTTTTTTTGTCTTGTGAGACGCGGCCATAGAAAGCTTTGTCTTGCAAGGCAACAAAGAATCGCTAGACGCTTTTGTCTAGCGAGTTTTTCGTTGCGCGAGGCATTCGTCTTGCGAGGTACCACTGTACGTAGCTGGGTGGACTTGTCAAAAACAGTGCAATGAAGGTGCCTGCCTAATATTAAAAGTCAGGCTGTTTCAGTGAATAGGTGTTGCCATATTAAAATATATTTTCTTGCAAATGTGGCATGAGCAATATGTGGCATTTTAAAAAGTGCCAGTTTTACAGATCAGGTGATCCTTAAAGTCCCAAGCTGTTAAGGAGTTTATGTACTAATAGAAACACATTGAATTGGACCATGTGAAATTTGGCAGCCAGTTCAAGATCATTGAGCAAAGGTGTAACATGCCGTCTTGTCAGCAGTAAAGCTGCCACATTCTGTACTGACCAGTTTCTGGACCAAGCATGGGGGCGGGGCAAGATGAATGAATAGCTTATTTGAAGCCCTTAAATATGACTCAGAAATCTGCGCCTCTAATTCCATCTGTGGATATTGATGCTGCCGAGGCACTGTGTGCACTCTCAAGTTTGCATCACTTTCTGTAGTCGGCAAGCCAGGGGAACCTGGCAATGCTTTCTAGCTGATAGCCTATCCCTGCATTGTGAGCCAAACATGCTGAACAGAGTGTTTCAAAGATTCCTCCCCCCCTTTTACAGGCTAGTCGTTGCTTAGAGCTTTATTAAACAACATGTGTAGTGGTCCACAGTAGATGAATCTGATGGAGTGGGCTGTTCAATGTGAATTTCCATTGTCATGGCTCAATTCATGTGCCTGGGACAGAAAGGCCTAAATCCATCGCACAATTAAGCTTGCTTAAGCCCATTGAAATAAATGGTCTCAAGCACGCCTAATTCTGTGTTGGATATAGGTCAAATAAATATTATTGTAAGTGGTGAAAGACATATTATTGCAGGAATAATACTGTAGAAGACGCATGCCATCAAGGGGAAATGGCGGCTGTTGTACTTGAAACTCCACTGGAATGTAGTAGGAGCTTTAGCATAATATTATTGGTATTTTATTCTACCTATATGCTAGTTTTCAGCTTTCTAATTATTGTTTGTGCCCTTTCTTTTTAGAGCTGTTTTGCTGGACCATGTCTTAGCATAGATGAATAACCAATATGATTTTCACCAAATAAAGTTGCAGCTTAGAGAATATCAAAAGTGTATGTTTGATGTGGGAAGGGGAAATACTGTATTATGTTGATGTATTCTCAATTTCTCATGTTTCAGGGTACTGTGATTTCTCTCTCTCTCTCTCCCCCCTCCACTTATAAACATTGTTTTTCATGAACTTTCCCTGACTCCTTTAAATCTATTGAGAAGAGGGGTTTCAATAAGCTCTGTAGAATGTGAGAGAATGATTAAATATGTCAGTATTTGATACATGAGTTATTCCAAAAGATCCTAAGGTTAACAAAATAATAAAATTGGACATAAATCCAACCTTCCTCGAATCGACTGTCAAATCACGGCACTTTTCTCCCACACTAGTGAAAATACGTGTATTTTTCCATGGCAGGGATTTACCAAGGATGATGGCACATGGCAAGGCTGACAATCCCCGTCTGAGATGCATGATTTTTGAGACATATGCCACCTCTCTTGACCCGTAGCTGGCCTCCAAAATCATTCTCAGGTTTAGCTGCCAAATGGGGAGCTGGTGTAAGTGAATGCCCCCACATTGCCTCTGGGGTCCTTTCTTGCTAGGGCTGGGTTTGGCTCCGGCACTGCGAACTGTCAATCCAACATTCCGCTAACTTAATTGGAGTTGAATTTATTTATTTATCTGAGCGCACATGTGGGCGCGTACAAAAAAAACCCAACACGTTTGACTTTGTCAGGAAGAAATTGGCAAGAAATTGCCTTTGAGAAGCATTCATGGTTTAGAATTATGCACAATTCAGCTGTTGCCATGGGCTGCTGACAATAGTTCAACTTGTTCAGTTCTTATGTCTATGATGAGTAGGTGCTGGCTGTGTTCTTATTGTGTTCTCTTTCTACCCAACTTGTTGGCCTAGCATTGATGCTTAGCTTGGCATGTTTTGAATCCTGATTGCACCTGGTGCATTTTATTGTAAGCACACTGCGTTGCTTCAGCTTATGGTGAAAGGGTTTCTTTATCTTGAATTTTTGGAGAATTCTTCACATTGACAGGCCACAATGTTTGAAATAAGTGCTCGTGTTCTTTCTACTTCCAGTTGACATTTTTCTGAGAACAGGGCTGAAAACCAGCCCTCCTCTTGTATGCGTGCAGAAATACGGATGCAAATTCATCTCCTTTTCACTCATCAAACATTACAAGAGCTTCCTTTGACATAACCTTGAAAGTATCTATTTACAAAATGTTTGTACTGCATTTATGGGGAGAATAATGAACTGTGTTGAGCAAGCTAAAGAAGAGATTTAAATCAAGTAGGGGATAGATGGGAGTGCATTCGTTTAAAAACACAACACTTTAATGTATTGAGAATCTACCTTGAAGAAAATAGATGACCAAGGTGGAGTTACATTCCATCTCTATTGGCAAACACATGGAATATGCTTCTAGAATTGTGCCATTGCCTACAAGAGCACAAGCTCCACTTAGGAATAAATTAGGAAGGGTTAGTCTTCTCAAGAGCAGAATTAAGCTCCTGACCCCTTGATTGTTGGAGCTTGAGTCTGTTTGATGAAGGTCATGTTGGCTGCATTCTCTCGAGACAGAAGAGCAGACTTGATGAGCACATTGTACTTGATCTGGTGATCTGGCAGTGGGGTGGCGGCAGTGTGTTGAAAAGGTGAAGTGCTGCTTTGTTGAACGGTAACAGAGGAAGGTGGGGTGGGACCAAGGACGTATCAGAATTTGTGTATCTGCATGTGGTTTTGCTCTGTCCACCTAATCATGGTAACGTTTTGTTTGTGTTGGGGCGAGGGGAGTAAAGTGAGGAACCTGGTAAAATTATGAATGTTGTATGCCCTGAGTAGCTAACCCATAGCCCTCCAGATGTTTCAAAAAGCTTTTGACAAAGTCGCTCACTAAAGACTCCTAAATAAGCTTAGCAGCCGTACGATAAGCGGAGAGGTCCTCTTGTGGATCAGGAATTGGTTACACAACAGGAAGCCGAGAGTAGGAAGAAGTGGGAAATTCTCACAAAGGAGGCATATAATACAGTGATGCCTCGCAAGACGAAATGAATTCGTTCCATGAGTCGTTTCGTATTGCGAAAAATTCGTCTTGCGAAGCGCGGTTTCCCATAGGAATGCATTGAAATTTAATTAATGTGTTCCTATTTGTCTTGCAAAGCACGGCCATAGAAAAATTCGTCTTGCGAGTCACCCAAAAAATTGTGAACCCCTTTCGTCTTGCGAGTTTTTCATTGTGCGAGGCTCGTCTTGCGAGGTACCACTGTACATAGGTTCCTCCAAGCATCTGTATTGAGTCTGTTCCTTTTTCACTTGTTCCGTAAATAGGGGTTAGCAGTGGAATGGGTTGGCCAAGTCTTGCTATAAAGTGTGGATATGTTAATGCATCTCTTGAGTGTTAATAAAATAGAAAGGTGGTTTGAGTATTGTATGCTGCAAAGCTCCCTGGGCTGGATCCAGAGTGTCTCTTCTGCAAATGAAAAGGCTTTGAATGCTTGTGGAAGGGACTGGAATCCAGTAGAGATTCTTGCTGGGGGAAGGGGAGGTGCAGTTTTTCAATGAGGGTCCCTCAGCCCTCCAGAACAGTTCCATGTGATAATCATCCTGGGGGCAGTTTCAGCTTAATAAATCTAACCCTTCCAAAAATAATAATAATTCCAAATGTTCTTGACATGTAATAAAAAGAAAACATTATTAGCTTAATTTTGCATGTACAGTATGTGTGTCTGCAGTGTACTACGGTATAAGAAGTATAATTTATCATTAAGATTTCCCCCGCAGAATTTCCAGCAGTAAGCACAGGCAGTCACCAGATGGTGCTAAAGCAACACAGTTAGAGAACTGTTGATGAACAGAATGCTGTTTGTTACTGTCTGATAAGTTCTGGTGATGTTTATACTGTTCACGAGGGTTTCCTTGATTTGACTCGCAAAGCAAACAAGTTGCTGAGAATAACCAAGAAAGGAATAATGGTTGGTATACAAGTGAGTTTTAGCTAACCATTTTCTGAGCTCCATTTTAGTAGGGGGTGGTGGTGCAGGGGAGGAAGGAGAGAGATAGCCTCCTTCCCTTTTGCTTTCATTATATTTCTCAATAGCATCTATAGCTTTGGTCAACATGCCTGTCAACCAATGTGCACACCAATTAGCAAAGACTTGTTTGTTTTGTTCCATTTATCAGCCACTTCCTGCGAAGCATCTCCAAGTGGATTTAATGATTAGTAATAAATGGTTGTACATTTTCCATGTTGGAGGGCAGGACTCTGTGCTGCATCCCAATCCGTGGATCTCCTTCCCCACAAGTAGGCCTATGCTTCTGGTAACTTCACTGTACCGCTTTGGGCAAATACAGTGGTACCTCGGGTTAAGAACTGAATTCGTTCCGGAGGTCCGTTCTAAACCTGAAGCTTAACCTGAGGTACCACTTTAGCTAATGGGGCCTCCCGCTGCCGCCGCACTGCCGCTGCACAATTTCTGTTCTCATCCTGAAGCAAAATTCTTAACCTGAGGTACTATTTCTGGGTCTGTAACCTGAAGCGTCTGTAACCCGAGGTAACACTGTACCCCAAAGACACCTCTTTACTCTGATCTTTGACGCCTGAGTTTTATATTTTGTAATTGCAAGTTGATTTAAAGCAGGCTTCCTCAACCTTGGCCCTCCATATGTTTTGAGACTACTCCCATCATCCCTGACCACTGGTCCTGCTAGCTAGGGATCATGGGAGTTGTAGGCCAAAAACATCTGGAGGGCCGAGTTTGAGGAAGCCTGGTTTTAATGTTGTAGGCTAGCCTGGGGCCTTAGGGTGGAGGGTGGGTAATTAAGAGCATCATCATTTGGTGGTGGCAAACTCCATACTACTGTATGAAGAAGTTCTTCCACAGCTCCAACCTTGCTGCTTTCCTGCCCCACCACAGTCCAGTCCAGGTAAACTGCCGTGACTAGTGTTTGGAGGGTGACTCTCCAATACACCATCTGCTGCAATTAGGACCTTCAATCACTTATAATTAAACCTTAGGTTTTACATATTTATTGCACAAAGTACTTTGCAATCCTTATTGCTTTCATTCTTCTGGGAAAAGTCTCTTCAGCCCCCCCTCCCCAAATTATTTTCATTGTATGGAGAGGCACCTGAGATTGAAAACAGCATGTCCAAGAGAGAATGGTGGTCATCTTAGGATCTTTGTATTAGACTATAGGCCATTGCTGTGCAAGAATATGTAAGATTTTTTGCATACCTAATTGTTCATCAAGCAGGACAAATTAATCACTTTGGAGTGATATTTTGCATTCTTCACAAATGGGAGTAAAAGGATTTCTCCTTCGCCTGTTTTATGTGTTTCAGTTTAGAGAGGACAACCAGCTATGAGTAAAATGTACAGAGAGTGCCAAATTCATGCTCAGTCACCCCCCCCACACTCTTTAAGTAAAGAAGAAAAAAATGAAATAGATTAAAAATCCACATGAGACACGCTGTTTCCCTTATTCTTTTCTTAAATTTATTTAATATCACTGTCTTCCATATATTGAACTTCAAAGAAGAAAATGTATGGACCAAATTAATCCTTGAAACCTGATGACTTTTATCTCTGCTCATGCTATCCCCTGAATTTGTTTCTAACAGTGCTCTTAAAATTTCGAGCCATTTGGTACTGCTTATTTATCATTTGTACAGATCTGTTAAAAGTGTGAAGGGCTTTACCTTTATCTCATTCCAGTCATCTGCTGGAACTGTTTACGTTTGTACCGATTGAGCCAGGATGATGCACATTGCAGTTAGAGGGCTCTAAGCTTGGATCTTGATGCCAGGAACAGACTATTTTGAGGCCAGGGACAGCCATTATGAGGTTGACTTTTGTTCATATTTATCCTGTGGTTCCCTTCCAAGGAGCTCTGGTCTAGGATCACCCATGAGTTTAACGGCTGTGGAACTAGTCCAACATTCTGTGCAGTCCAGCTCACTAATTATAACCTTATTATTCAGGGATTGGGGGGGAGGGAATATGTGACTTCAGCCTTCCCACAACACTTGATGTGTGGTGCGGACGTTTGTTTTATTATCATTTAAAGAAGCCGGTTAAATATTGTGTACGCTTAATTAAAAGACAAATGTTTAAATGACATTTCTTGTGTGATTGTCACCAAGAATCAAACCTCGAAATCTCCATGCTCTTTGTGGCATTTAATATTCCTCTTCCTTTTGGTTCTGTTCTTTTCCTTCATGTGGCTCAGAGCCAGTACCTGAAGTGGGAGAAATAAAAGAAAGGGATTTTTATTTATTTTTTTATCCTCCCTTCACCACAAGGTCCCAGGGTGAGTCACAACAAAGTAGAATGAAGCATTAAGAACAGTTTGAAACAAATTGCAAGTATAACTAGAGGTGGGTCCTAAATATTTCTTAAGTGGCAAAGAAGTGTGTCTTCAGCATATCACAAAAGCTGTATAATGAAGGTGCCTGATGCGTCTCTGTGGGGAGTGAATTCCACAATTTGGGGGCTGCCACAGATAAGGCTCTGTTGCAAATTAGACCAGACTCTGTTACATCCGTTGAAAAGAAGTGAGATACTTTTAGGTTGTCCTTTTGAGCAGACATAGACATGGTGATGTCTTGCCTTATCCCACCTCATGTCAGACACTGTCCAGAACAACGAGTTCCCCATCTGTGGCTCCTTGTACAGCATATGGTGCATGAAGCATAGCAAAACTGACCAAGAATAAAATATACAAGATTCACCTAATCTGTGCAGGCAGTCATGCATATGCAGTTCAGAAATAGATAAGATTTTATAGACTTACTTATTATTTAACAGTGGGTGAAACGTTCGCTATAAACGTGCCCTTCTGTTCATGCTGCCTCCTGTTTTCGTGAGGGAGTTTTCCAATTTGAGCTGCAATAAGTGTAATTATATCTGGGCTTGTGTGTGTGTGTGGTTGATTCTCAGCAAAAATTATAACAGTAGATTTTGCCTCTGGAAAATACCTCCTCAGCAATGCCTTTAATTTTCCTGACAGTTGCATGCAAAATTTTGTCCCCATAAAACGAAGAAAGCACAAACTTTCAAGATAGTATTTTGTGTCATATATATTTATGTGCCGTTTCTACTGGTTGTAAGAGATCTTGACGTACAGGCAGGGAAATCACTTTACTGTATCTGTAAATTTTTAAATACATTGTATGCTTTGCTTGAGAGCATACTCCATTTGTATCTGATATCATTTAAGTATTTTTTTTGCATGTGTAAAAAAAATGAATGCAAATCTTGCAAATGCATTTTTCCACAGAAGTGCTTCTCCCCTTTTCTGACTCTGTTATTTTCTTTACTTTTAAGCAATTTATTTCTCTAACATCCTTTATTTAGAAGCGGGTAGTTTTCCTTGTGCTGTGCAGCGAGGTTAGCTCCAGCAGCAAAATAATCAGTGCTCACTGATCTAATAAATGATTTAAAATATTCATGGCTGAAAATCAATAAGATATCTTTGGATACCTGTTAAGTTGCTTTTTATGTCATTAATGAATAAATAAAAATTACTTCCAGACGACGGTCTTGAGAAAATCTAGGCATTGTGTCATTGTGTAAATTTCCGATCCTATTCTTATGCTACTGTGAAGTAAAATGTGTTTAACTTGGACGGTGTTTTAACGTGGTTTATTTAAGAGAGAAAATACACATTTGAAAATGTTTGCAGTCGTGTCCAAGTATAATTGACAAGAGTGTTGAGATAAATTACTAGGGCGGCAATTCCTCTTGTGCGTCCTAAGGAATATGATTTAAAACTTTTCGCTGCAAAACTTTTGGCATTATTGCATGACCTCAGTCAAGTCTATATACACACACACACACACTGAAGTTCAGCTAGAATAAGTAACCAGCAGTTTTAGCAATCTGGAGCATTTTCAAATGAGACTCTACAAACTCATTTTTGTCTGGGAAAGTGTTGCTTGTAAATGCCATTAATGATGGATGGAATGCTGAAAAGTGACTTTTTGAAACAGAAGAAATATGTTCTAATTTGGGCTTTTCCTTTGTATTGGAGTCTTGAAAATGTTAAAGAAGTGATTTTAAAAGCAAATTCGCTTCTAAGAAAAATAACCATTCAGCTGCTACTAAAGTTAATTCCCCCCCTTCTCTCCCTCTCCATTTTTCAAACCTGTGATGCAGAGAAGGAGACTTGCATTCTCAAGTTGCGTTGTTCGCAATCTGTGTTATAATTCAGAGCATTTTGAAGGTGTGTTAATTGGTCTGGTTCCTCCCTGCCTGCCTGGCTTTCCGGCCAGGTACACCCATGCAATACCTCTCTCCTAAAGCTAGTAGAGTTATCTACACATTTGATGATGGGGTGGGCTCTTGATCATTATTTACTTACTTCTCAAAGCTTCCTTCTCCATAAGTGATTTCTTGGCAACTTCCGCAGTTGTATGGAAGTCTGACTTTGAATATATGAATAAAGTCGAGCCCAATTGCCTCTGACCTGTAGATCTTTAAAGGGACTGGCTCTTTGCTACGAACAGAAATCTCATTGTCTCTCTCAATGTATTCAGTTGGAGGTTTTCGGTAGTAGGTGGGAACGAGTTCGTTTTCTCCCAGCCGATCCTCCCCTCAAGATTTCTCTGTTGGCCTGTTTCAAATACGATACGGCCTTGATCGCTATTTCAGTTCACCTTCATATCTTATTCTGATTCAAACTTTGGGGACATTTGAAGTGTGCCTAAGCAAAGGAAAGGTGATACTTCTACCTTTTGGGGGCTGACAACTTCAGGTTTTAAAGCTCGCCTTGTATGTGATGTTGTGATGCTGGTACTTTTTAGAGAAGACAGCTGTGGGTGCGGATGGGGGGGGGGAACCGTGATGCTCTCTGTTAAGTCAGGATAGGAACAAAAATTATAGGCTTTATTCCAATGTTGCGAGCTGGTTTTGTGCTTTATATTTAGGAACACAGAAAAATGCATGTATAGGAGGAGTGTGTGAGAGAGGGAGGGGTAAGTAGCCCCACACTGAATTGGTGTGTGTGTTATTTTTGCATTTGAATGACAACTGACTCGAAGAAGAAAATTTCCATGGCCACTTTTCATAATACACAGAACCACGTACAAATATTAATTAAATGCAAAATAAAAAGGAGATAAAGATGTGTGTGCTGTTTCACAGAAACGTGCAATAAATCAGTATGCCCGTCACCCGGACTCTGAAGAGAAGTAGATGGCATTATATATTTTGCTTTATTTGGTAAAGTTTCTTTCGAGATTCGAAAAAGAAAAAATAATGACTGCTGACAACACTCCAGTCGGCTGTAATTTCCGATTTTTAATTTTAGAATTAATACGTTGCAATTAGGAACTGAGTGGTTCTAGTTCTGGTGGGTGGGCTGTGTTATGTCTTGTTACTCGTGTTATCTTAGCTTTTTATAATATGTGCCCTAAATAAAGTTTATAGTGGAAAGAAAGAAAAATAGTTTTAGCGATTAGTGATTTCCAGTTTTGCAAAGTTCTTTACAACTCTATATCTCATTCAGTTATGTATGTAGATACTTTTGTGACAGATACACACATTTTTATATGTGTTCGGAATGTTTTATGTGAAATAACAATTGGTGTGAGGAGTAAAAGACAGGATGCAGTCTTGCACAAGCCCTGTTGAAAACAGTGGAGCGTGTTCATATGTAAACAGCCTAAGATGGAGAAGGGAGATACAATTTTCAGATGGGAGGGGGAGCAAAAATAAGAATTTTCATTTACCTGTAACATACTGAAATCAAAGGAAAAGATAGTGTGGGTGAGAGGTGATGTGGAATATTACAGCTCCTAAATTTTTGAAATAAATATCTTATATTTCAGTTCAAGAATGTTTGTTTAGGATCACAGCACAAGATCATACAAAACTGTACTTTCATATAATGCATGATGCAGATTTTACGAGTGTTAAGTCTGTATCATTATATTTTGTGTACTCATTATTGCATTATTAAGATTTAAAAAAATGTATTTTGTCTTGCAAGGTTTTAATGGTTTGCTTTCTGTTCCGCAGCATTACCAACGAAGCAGGAGCCTCAATATACAGTGTTAGTCCAGAAGCTACCAAGGAGATGCCTGATTTAGATCCTAACCTACGAAGTGCAGGTAATTATTGGCTGCTTTAGTATTTTCATGACTCTCATAATGTATATCTATGTACAACCCCTTAAATAAGAGAAGATAATATTACTCTTTATGAATTTCCTTTCATCATATCTTTTCATCATCCTCGAAACAAGTTATAAATTGAGAACTCTACTTACTGTAAATACTGTGATGACTTACTTGTTGCCTAGATTGAGCCATATAATTGGGATTCATGTCTTCCTCATATTTACATGATAGGAAATCAGCAGGTTTTTTCGTCTGAACATGTTCTATTTAATGCCATAGGTAGTATGCTTACTGCCACTGGCATGTGACATATTGACTAATATATCTAATATGCTTGACAAGGCTGTATCTTGATATTTTGGTACCTGCTTCTTAGGTAGAAATAGCTCCAATAGGGAAATTAAATGAGGAATAACTGAATGTGATAGCTTTTACATAATTTATCTCTCTCTGGCTTGTATTCGGGCATAAGATTAAACCTTGGTTTAACACTACATAAATGTACTCAGCTTCCTCATGCTCACTCATTCACCCTGCATGTCTATCTTCTTGTCTTACGTGGCCAAGAGGAAGAATTTAGAAACTTTAAATCACCACAGTATCTTGTTTCGTCTGAACTGGAGATTGTGGTTAAATGCTAACTATGGTTAATTTCAAAAGAAGCCAACTTCAAACCATGGGTTATGAAGTCAGCTTGTTGAAATTAACTATAGTTAGCGTTTAACCACAATCCCGGTTAGGACTAAATGACAAACAGAGTTCATTAAAAGCAAAATATTCCAAATGCTTCCTCTTGTCTCTTGTGAATGGGTGGGAGGGGCTCACTCATGTAGTGCTCAACCATGGTTTAGTGTTGCGTCCAAACACATTCTCCCTGGATAAAGAAACCTGTTTTTCATTGCAGGGGGTATCAAAATTCCATAGGTACTTCCAGAAGTTATAGGAAATTGGTAAACCCATTTTTTTTCTAAAAGGGGGACATTTTACCCTTCCATCATAACAGTGGCCAGCATAAAACAAGCCCAGACACAGATGAACTGTGGGAGTTGCAAGCCATCTCAACTTGGCATACTGAGGAGTGCTTTATAGTGGCTGTATGTGGGACTGTCTCATTAACACTAATTTAATAGTCTTTGTAAAGGGAAAGTGGTGATTTCCAGTGGCAACCTGAAACGTATCTGTACTATGTTTACTGCTAGTGATGTTTGAAGAACTTAATTTCTATGAATATTGATGCAAATTGACCAAATCTGCACTTCCCAGATTAGAGTGCAGAACAGGATAATGCTATCCTTTGAATTTTTCATTTTCCCAAATTTTGCAATACACTTTTGGGCTAAAAAAGTAAAGTACCAGAATGCATTGAAATGCATATTTTAGAATAAAATACATCTAAAGTGTGAGCATTGAGCTACAATATGTTCTTTAACGTGAATTTTGTGATAAATGCATACAGTCATACCTAGGGTTGGGAACACTGCGGGTTGCGCGTTTTTGGGTTGCACTCTACGCCGAACCCGGAAGTTCTGGAACGGGTTACTTCCCAGTTTCGGCGCTCGCGCATGTGCAGAATCACAAAATGACGTCATGCGCAGAAGCGCCAGATTGCGTCATGCGTGTGTGCAGGCACGGCGCTGCGGGTTGCAAATGTGCCTCCCACACGGATCACGTTTGCAACCGAGATATGACTGTATTATTATTATTGATTATTCGATTTACATACCACCCTTCATCAAAAGATCTCAGATTTAAATATGATTTAAATATGATATTTAAATATGAACTTTCCTCTTTGTGTGGTTTTCTTAAAATAATAAAAATAAAAATAAAAACAGATTAATGCAGAAGCCGGACTTTGCAGACTTAGGTAAGAACACTTGGAAAATGGATTGAGACTAGAAATTAACTGATCTGTCCATTCTTGAGTACTACAGCTGGAAAATGTAATAATAATTTTGGGCCTTTTATTTATGTAATAATAATATTGGGCTTTTCACATGTTATTTTTGTGTCCTTTATAATGCTTTTAGATTGTTTTTAAACCAAACAAATACTTAGAACACAAAAAGTTAATCTATATATTTTTAACGTTAATACCGTCAAATAGGTTCATCTGTAGTTCCTGCTTATCTTTTATTTCTGATTTCTCTCCTCATCAGACTTTCTGCTTCTCATTCATCGCTTGCCAGAATCTATCCTGTTTATTCCTCTGTCTCACATCTCTGTGCTTCTTCCTTTTATTTCTCCTTATCTATAGAACCATTTACCAGCCAATATTTATTCAATAAATTCTTCTCTCGTTTTTAGAAACCCTAACCCTTAACTCTCATTTAATTGAACTGCAATGTCCACTTTATTTTATTGAAAGATTTTGCTTGCATCTCCTCCAGTTGTGAGTTTCAATTCCATGTTATTTTGACTTACCTGCTCTTTATCTGAAGTAGGCAGGACCTTAGCTGTTTGTTTAGCACCTGGAATCTTCAAAAATCAATACTGTATTTCCTCAAAAATGGAGATGTGCAGAGTGTTTTGTCAAGTGGGTGGGGGGCAAAATATGAATAAATAGCAACTGCAAGTGTGCAAAGTTTGGCAGGTTGCAATTCAAGGATGAGTTCACATGACCAGCTACAGTCTGGTTTGGAGAGCCACGTAGAATGTAGTCCTGCAACCATATCGATAGAAGGAATGACTATCGCTCTTACTGTGATAGTTCCTGAGGTGATGGTTGACAACCTCCTTAGTAGTAGTAGTAGTAGCAGCACAGTAATAATAATAATAGTAGTAAGTAAGTAATAATAAGTAATAATAATTTATTATTTATACCCCGCCCATCTGGCTGGGTTTTCAAGGCCACTCTGGGCGGCTCCCATCAGAACATTAAAAACACGATAAAAGATCAAACATTAAAAACTTCCCCAAACAGGCCTGCCTTCAGATTTCTCCTAAAAGTCAAATACAGTGGTACCTCAGGTTACAGACACTTCAGGTTACAGACTCCGCTAACCCAGAAATAGTACCTCAGGTTGAGAACTTTGCTTCAGGATGAGAACAGAAATCGTGCGGCGGCAGCGGGAGGCCCCATTAGCTAAAGTGGTACCTCAGGTTAAGAACAGTTTCAGGTTAAGAACGGACCTCCAGAACGAATTAAGTTCTTAACCCGAGGTACCACTGTAGTAGTTTAATTCCTTGACACCGGATGGGAGGGCGTTCCACAGGGAGGGTGCCACTACAATTGTACCTCTGGTTAAGAACTGAATTCGTTCTGGAGGTCCGTTCTTAACCTGAAACTGTTCTTAACCTGGAGCACCACTTTAGCTAATGGGGCCTCCTGCTGCCGCCGCGCCACCGGAGCACGATTTCTGTTCTCATCCTGAAGCAAAGTTCTTAACCTGAGGTACTATTTCTGGGTTTAGCGGAGTTTGTAACCTGAAGCGTTTGTAACCCGAGGTATCACTGTACCAAAAGTCCCTCTTGCTTCTACTGCCTACTGCTGGCGTCAGCTCTCCTGACCTGTGGGCACAGGACAGTATTGGGAAAGACCATTCTCTGTGCTTCCTTCTCCAGCTTTTGGGGAGGAAGGAGAAACTTATTCCTTACCTCCTTCACTTTGCTAGGATCCATGGCTTACAACCAGCTAAGCCCGGCATGGGGAGCCTTCAGCCTGTTGACGTAATTTGCCTGCTGGCATCAGCTGCATTGCAGAGATCCTACAGGAAACCCCATAGGGCAACTGACACCTTCGTTCCCCAGTCCAAAGCCTACACAGTCGGACTCAAAGCAGACTCTCTGAAATTGAGGGACCTACGTTAGTCGTGCCCGTTGGTCTACTCTGAGTAGGACTTCGTTGGATTCAGCCTCGTGACCCCAGGTTGAAGCAGCATGCTCTCACCATGTCAGACAGACATTACACTTTACTCTCTCTCCCAGTGGCTGCAAATATTCAAGGCAAAAGGTAGATGGACAGAGTTGAACGTGCATCCCAAAAATGGCACCAGCCAATCTGGCCCCTTGTAGCCTCAGGTGGCACGAGTAGAACTGGTGGCAGAACTTGGGGTGGGGGTGGGGGCTCCATAAGGGCTGAACATTGACACACACACCCCGGGAGGCCTGTAATTTCTTGCTCTCTGCAAGAATGCAATTTCCACTTACAAATGTCATCATTACGTTTGCAGACAAATGTTGATTTGAAAAAGCCCTGAACTTTGCAGGTAATGCAAGTTATAATAGAATCTGTGGGCAGTTGTTGTTCAAGTTGCTTGGAAGCCTATAATGAATAAAATGTGCATATGTAGTTAGGGGGCCATTAAATGCCTGCCTCTCGGGAGGTGACAGCACTTGGCTGGTCATCATGTAGGTTTAGCGAGATGTCTAGTCTGGTGAGATTAGTTTCTGTAGTGATTTTGTTTGTTTTTTCTTGCTTACTGGATCTCCATTTTGGTTTGGTAGGCCACGAGGCCACACTTAAATTAAGAAAATCAGACTTTTTCTCTTTTCATTTTAATTGTGTTAATCGACGTCAAGTTCTGTGCCGACGTGATTTGGTTCAGTACATTGAAACAACAACAGCAGCTGACAGCTGCATGATGAAGTGTGACATTTGGAATTAAAATAAAAGGTTTTGCAGGCGTTGCACAAGATAGCTGTGATCCTAACCCGGTTTGCCACTTTAGCATTTCACTCAGTACAAAATAAGATAGTGAGGCGCAAGAGAGAATTAATCTGACAAAATAAAGTGAAGAGACCTGTATCTGCTAATAAAGAGTAGTTATATAAACTCAGTCAGAGGAGGCTTCTGTAAAATGAAGTTGTGCACTGTTTGGTAGTCTTTTTAGATCTGTAATTCTGATTCCGACAATCTGTAATTCTGATTCAGTGATTTGTAATCTTTGTTAAAAGCCGCCTCTGCTTCTGTTCAGCATATCATTAAAAAATAAATAAAAAATGAAACCCACCCAAATGCTATTGTCTCAGCAAAAGGGGAAAGGGTTCTTTGTTGATTGGTTCATTGACTGTTTTATGTTTCAGCCAAATAAGGTTGCTTTTATTCCTATTTTGAACGCAGGGAACTGATGAGACAGATAATGAATCGCCCCAAGTCAATTCAGACAGCAGGTGATGGCCTACATTGGTCCATGTAGCCCAGTAATGGTCTGGAACAATTGGCAACATTTATTCAGATAGGTAGCTTCCTCCCGCCCCCTAGTTCTACCTGCAAGACCAGATTAGATCATGGGCTGAGTGGATTGCAACCCAAGGCCCGCTGTCTCAAGGGCCACTAGTTAGTGTTCTAGGCCACCTTCAAAATATGATGTGTGTATAATTCTTACAGGTGTGTTTGCCTGTTTCTGCTGTGTCTTACCTATATAGAAACCTATATTATGAAACACTTGAACAAAGTGTTCTCCAAATGGGTGCACAGATAAAATTATAGATAAAATACGACTAAAATACAGAATCCGAAGAAAAACAGATATTCATAAAGTTGTCTGCATCAAAGCAAAGATTTTTTAAAAAACTTACATATAAATCATGTGTCTGCGTAGGATTGCCAAAACTAAAAAAAAGTTTTCAGAGTGAGTGTACCTGCCTAGTGCCAAGAGGCAGGGAGTTACAAAACATGGGTGCTGCTGCACTAAAGGAATGAGTCCTTGCAAATGCAGAAAGGGCAGGTGACTCTCATCAAAAACATTGAGTAGTCAATTGATGAGCTATTATGCGATATGTATGCAGGCAGGTGTGAAACAGGCTCCTTAGAGTTGAATCACTAAGATTTTCTGTCCAGCGCTTTTGCTTGAGACTGAACATACATAAAATTCCTTAGAGATGTTAATTATTTAGCACAAATTCTATTTATTTGGCATTTTGTAGAGTACTGGAAGCAAAGAGGACATGTCCTCTGCCCCGAGGAGCTTGCAGTCTATGTTTTGATAGATGAAGAGCTGGGAAAGGGAAGGGAGGAAAGGAGGAGCCAAGGAGTTCATTGAGCGATGGTAGGCAACTGTGGCTTGATGGATGGCTATTTTAGTACAGTGTGTATCCCAAATGTTTTTGTTCACAGATTTGTAGACTTCTGAAAAAAGAATGAAATCTCCCACTAATATGAAATCGCACAGATGAGTGTGTCATAATCCAGAGCAGCTGTTTGAGAGAAGGAGGAAAAGGAATTCCCTCCCCTCTATTGCTTCTGTGTTGCCTTACAAAAAACCTTGACCAGCACGTTTCTTCCAGATGCTGGAGAAACACTGGTGGTTCTTAATGGCTACTATTTAGAAGCAAAGTCAGTTGATTCCTACGTGGAAGTAGTTTTACCCACCCTTAAGAATAGAAATGAGACAAGACAGACTTAATTGACTGTTTTTCAGGTAACTGGATTTTAGTTCATAATTAAAGGGGTGAAAACTATGCTTCTGCAATTCACACACCAAGGAATCATTGCAGAAAAGTGCTTATGGAGCAAATAGCTTCAGAGTCAATAAGCCAGACTGTATATCGCAAGAAAGTCCACGGTATTATTGCTTGCTTCATTGGGGTGTTGTTGTTGTTGTTGTCCATTTTGGTCCCTTTAAGGGTCACTTGGTGGAAAGGAGAGCAAAAATCATTGCCTAAGAAATTCTCGGGGAATTTTTACTGACCACATTGCAACCCAACACAGCACATTCTATACTTGTATCTTCCTCAGACACATGGGCTGCCCCCCCTAGAAGCTGCCCCCCCTAGAAGCAAAAAAATTAATGTATTTTACAGACCATAACCAGCACTTTTCCCCTCCAAAAACTGAAGTGGAAAGGACTTTGCTTTAGCAAGAGCAGTTAAGTCTCCGCTTGCTGGGGGGGGGGACGGGACACAGCAGTAACAAAAACACATCAAATAAATAAAGCAAAGTGGCTACCAGTAGTTAAGCAGTTAAGACAATGGAGCATATATCCCCAGGCAAGATTCGATAGCTGACCATTTCACCCTATTGTTCTTAAGTGGGAGTTGTTAATGAGCATTCAGGAGCATTAAGAGTTCTATTGGCGATTTAATGAGGGTGCAGACTCAGAGGATTCAATTTGACTAAGGTGGCTCTGCAAGGCTAAAAAGAAGTGAATAAGAAAGGGGGGAGGCTGTAGCTTTGACAGACAGTGATGTTTATAAAAAGCATTGGTGTTCCAGTCTGCCCCTCCTCCTGCATCTGTATACTGTAAATCAGGGGTGGCCACCTCCCAAGAGACTCTGATCTACTCAGAGTTTAAAACTAGGGGTGATCTACCCCCTTTTGGGGGGTTCAGGTCAAAGCTGTTGAGTTTTTTTTAAAGGAAGGGAAGCCCTGTTTTTTGGGGTTTAGGTCAAACTTGTTGAGCTTCTTTTAGGAGGGAGGGAGGCCCATTTTTGTTTAGGGCTTCAGGTCATAGTTCAACTTTTTTGAGGGAGGAGGAAAATTTTGGGTGAGCTTTTTTTAGGGGTGCCAGTGACCTACCAGTGATCTACCACAGACATCCAGTGATCTACTGGTAGATCACAATCTACCTGTTGGACGTGCCTGCTGTAAATCAAGCAGAGAGAAAGCTGCTTACAAGGCTCCTGTACATGCAGAGTTCCAGCATCACAGCGTCACCCAGAGGCACCCACAAATATGAGTTATCCCTCTCTCTATTTCTTCCTTCCTTCCCTCCCTCTTCCATCCTTAATAAAATACGGGGGGGGCGCAGATAAGCCCCACATAGAAAGCCCATCAACATGGGGGGATGACTCTTTCAAATACGGTATTTACCAGTAATTGGGGGGGGGGGGAGAGGCACCTAGGCCTCTAGGAGTTGGCTGCTATGCCTAGGAGTAGGACAATTCAAGAAAGCAGAACGATGCATATGGTATGGTAATATATCAATAGAATCGTAGAATTGTAGTCGGAAGGGACCACAAGGGTCATCTAGTCCAACCCCCTGCAATGCAGGATTTTTTCCCTAAGGTGGGGCTTGAACCATGGTTGAAATATTATGCTGATATGCAGCAACGCCTCGGAGCCGTCGTGGCTGCGGCCGTGTCTTGCCTCGCCCTCGCCCGCCCTGCCACCCCCTCTCGCCTGCCCGACCCTCCCGTCCTCTCCAGCCAAGCAGGGTAGCCGCCAACGCTGCCAGCCCCAGAAGCACAAGGTGGCCGCTGCTGCCACCGCCACGATGTCATCAGGCCCGCCGGCCCTTTAGCCCCGCCCACTTCGTGGCCCCTCCCCTTCCGTGCCTTGGCCCCGCCCCTGAACGACCAAGGCTTGCCCCCCCCTAGTTTTGATCCTGGCTACGCCCCTGCTCAGACAATCTTTTTTGGTGTTGGGATGCAAGGCAGAAGTAACCAGTCTTTCTGGACCAGTGGGCACATTTTGAATTTTGAGAGACAGAGAGAGAGATGGAGGTACCAGTTGCAAAATAGCTGGTATGGGGGTGGGCACGGCACAACACAAAATCAGAGAAATTTGCTTACCATGGGAAGTCAGCAATGTCTTGCTGGTCCAGATTGTGGAGATCATACCACACTCACTCTCCTTTCATAGAAATTGCTTAGAAGATACCTGCACATTTTGCCCCATAGCTTCCTTCTGAAACATGAAAGCTGAGAGTCTGGGGCAGGCGATGAGGTGCACCAGCAAAAGCTGGAAAGAAGGCTTGATTGTTAAACCACTCTTTAAGTTGTAGCCCTGTGAGGGGAATAGGGGTCTGAGAGCCAGTGTGGTGTAGTGGTTAAGTGTGGTAGACTCGTAATCTGGGGAACCGGGTTCGCTTCTCCGCTCCTCCACATGCAGCTGCTGGGTGACCTTGGGCTAGTCACACTTCTCTGAAGTCTCTCAGCCTCACTCACCTCACAGAGTGTTTGTTGTGGGGGAGGAAGGGAAAGGAGAATGTTAGCTGCTTTGAGACTCCTTCGGGTAGTGATAAAGCGGGATATCAAATCCAAACTCCTCCTCCTCCTCCTCCTCCTCCTCCTCCTCCTCCTCCTCCTCCTCCTCCTCCTCCTCCTCCTCCTCCTCCTCCTCTTCTTCTTCTTCTTCTTCTTCTTCTTCTTCTTCTTCTTCTTCTTCTTCTTCTTCTTCTTCTTCTTCTTCTTCTTCTTCTTCTTCTTCCAGCTCTCAGCACGCTTGACAAATGACATTTTCCATGATTCTCTGGGGGAAGCCATGACTGTTTAAAAATGGTATGATACTGCTTTAAATGTATAGTACAGATGGTGCCTAAGGCAATTGCAGGAGTCCCTGTGAACAAAGGAAGCCAACATGGGCCCCTTCAGATGTTGTCAGACAACAGCTCCCATCATCCCTATTTGCCATGCTGTCTGGGGCTGATGAGAGCTGGGGTCCACAGCATCTGATGGGCACCGTGTTGGCTGCCCCTGGTCTAGAGATACTTTCTGTACAGCAATGTTCAGTGTTATATGTGCTTTGGTTCCCTATGCCAAGTTCCTCAGAAATCCCTTGATGCTATCAAGTTTTGTAAGGTAGCTTCTTGTCTTTAACTCTCCCCTATTTGTGATTTGCCACTGTGTTTCTCTGGATAGCAGCCATTGGGTACAATCCAGAGAAAGTTAGCAGGCCAAAGTCCCATTGAAATTGATAGGGCTCAAGTGCTTAATAGTGCAATTTCATCCCGCTGATTTCAATGTAATTTAAGCACGCTTGACTTTCCCTGGATTGCCTAACCATTGTGGTACTTTGAAGAATCGCACCAGTTCCATTTCTTAATACGAAAAATAATAAATCTATTTTTAGAAATAGCAAATGCAATATATCATCTGGGTTGCCACTGTTAACAGAGAGCGTGCTGGCTGAGATAGATCCAATCCTGCACAGGCAATTCTTAGGGCTCTTTTAAAACTGTATTACACTGTTCAAATTCCTTTCACAACAAGGGGCAGTGCTGATTTGTATGATAGGCGTGGGAGAAAACATGTTGTCAGAAACAAGCAAAAAGCATTCTGAACTAACTTGGCTGTTTGTGTTATACAGACAACCACTGATCAAGTGGCGCATTTGCAGGAGATAAATCCTTTTTGAAATTAATGGGTCTCTTTCTCTCTCTAACCCGAAGCAACTGTGGAAGTGCCAAATCTTGAAAGAATAAGCCTCCTTAAAACATGGCTAGATGATAGCTCTTATAATGAAATGCAATTATTAGGAAGATTGGCCCCGTGCATTTTGCTTCGCACCGGCTACGTTAATTCAGTTCTGTTTTGGGATACCCAGCGTAGTTTCACAATGTCGCCTTTCCCCCCTGACTTTTCTTTTCATGCTTCTTTTACCAAGCCTAGCCACTCGGTGTGCTTCATTGCATCAACTCACAGAAAGAAATATAGACAGGCCGCAGTACAAAGATTCCTTCTGACATGGAATAAGATAGGAAAGGGCATTTCCTCTTAACCGACAAGCGCATTTATACTAGCCTATGTCAAAAGAGATCTCCTTAGTATAGCTTGTCTGTATTACTTTTGTAAGTTAGTGCAACGAAGCACAGAGGGACACTTTCATTTTAATTTCCGTTTCACCTATTAAAGCAGAGACTGCACACTTTTTTCTGGTTTTGTTCTTACACTGCGATGCCTTCAAGATGAACTCGCTTTGCTCAAAAGCTAGTCAGAGCAGCCTGGGAGCCTGTGTCCAGCTTCAGAGCTGTCTCTTGTCTTGCCATGTGGCAGAAGTTAGTTGTTAGAATGTACATGGCATAATGTCTCTTCAAGACAATTTCCCTTGGACTGATTTATAGTGAAATTGAGGGATGGAGTATAGTTCAGTGTTAGATTATCGGCTTTGCATGCAGAACATCCCAGGTTCAATACGAAATGTCGCCTGAAAAGACTTCTGCCATAAACCATGGACATAACCCATGTCCTGATCTCGTGAATTATCCAGTTCCAATTATCTCGGAAGCAAGTCTTCTATTCCTTCCTGAAAGAATGGCATTTCCATAAACAAAACATGTATCTACTGCTATTTTCTTTGCTTGCTATGCATCTGGACACCTCTTAATCTATTGTAGCCAATTTTTTAATGGTGCCTGAGATGCAGGAGCAGATATTCCTCCATGTGTGGATACAATTGAATGAACTGGGCCGTTTCAATGGCACTGATTTCAAAACTGCAGTGATTTCTTTTTTGGTGTCTTAGAATTCCTGATCAATGCTGAGTAGGAGGCTCCTGGTTTTAATTTGTTTAAAGGAATTGTACGTAGATGGTGCTTGTTAATGTACGCTGCTTTTCCTTCAAGGAGCGCCAGGCAGCACATAGAGTTCTCCTTCCCCTTATTTCATCCTCACAACAACCTTATGCAGTGGATTATACTGAGAGAGGTTGATGGCCCCGGGTCACCCAGTGAGCTTCATTGCTAAGTAAAGATTTGAACCTGGGTCTCCCTGGTCCTAGTCCTGCACTCTAACCACTACCCCGTAGATAAGCATGCATAATAGATTTTCACTGCTTGTGCATGCACTGGAAAGCACTTTGCAAAGTGGAAAAAAAGAACGCCTTCAAGAGGCAAACTCCACAATAATTCCTGCATGAAATACCGTTCTATGCAGAACTTGGGCAACTTGTTTGGATGCTGCAACCGTGTGTTTACTGCCCTGCCTCTTATTAGAGTTTGGACAAATGCCTCTCTTCATTCTTAGTCACAGGTGCATCTGTCTTTGGGTGTCTCCAGCAATTCTTACCAGCAAACAGGAGCACAGGAATCTTATCGGATACCCAAGTCAGACCAATTGGTCCATCTAGCTCAGTACTGTCTGCATTGACAGAGGCAGCAGCCTTTCCATGGTTAGTGACAGAGGACATCACACGTCCTACCTGGAAAGGGATGCAAGGGATTGAACTACTTGCAAGAGAGGCAGATGCTCCGCCACTGAACTTCAGCCCTTCCCCTTGTTTCTTTGCTCCCCTCTTTTTGGTGACTCTGCTTCCAACTCTGCAAGACCATCTCCAGCAGATGGTTTTGTGTGTGCCCCCCAAAACGATTAACTTGCACAACTGCAGTAGGGGGCAGTGCTGGCGTAGACTTACCCTGAATGCGTCTTGGGTTGGAGGTATTCTGCAGGGTGCATCAGAGGTGAGCAAATGTCCCTGTGTTTGATTGGAGGCACTAACTATGGGTAAAAGGAGCTGCCTGGATAAGTAAAAGGATGGCTCCTGAGTGAAGGGAAAGAAAAAGAGAGCAAAAGGTCACGCGGCGCAGCTTGGCTTAGCATTGTCAAGTCCCATCTGCTTGTATTCTCTCCACAGGGCAGAATACATTGGATTATTGTACATTCAAAGTTCAGCAAACCACTTGCACTTCCCCTTGCAAGAGAATGCCTTTTAGGCATTTAGGGCTTGTTAAGACTTTTAAGACTGTCATGCTACAGGGGTTTATACCCTTGGGTGCTTTTACAGATAGAGATGTACCGTTCAGAGCTGTCACAGTGCCCAGCAAATGGAAGGTAAAGATCGGAGACAATATAATTTCTTTTGACTTTATCTCAGGGAAAGTAAAACCATTTGATGATTAGATGTGTGGGACATAGTGCCTTTATGTCTACTTGAGCTAATTTCTTCGGCTTCTTTAAAAGAGCACTGTTCCCCTTTGGCTGCTCGGAAGAGAAGGTCACTTTTAGAAAACTTTGCCAGAGAAAAGTCGTACACTTAAAACGGCGCACTGGAGAGAGGTGGTTTTAAGTGGAAAAATACTTGCAGCTAACCACAGAGAGCCAACGTGAATTAACTCGGGATTAGAAACATATTTTTAAAAGGCTACATTATTATTAGTCAGTGTAATATGCTGTCAAGCATTTTCAGCTCAAGTGTGAAACTAGCTGTTTCTTGGAGAGGATAAGAGGAGATACAGGCCTAATTCACATGTCACAATAAACCGTAATGGCTTCTAGTGAACCTGCCAATTTCACTCGTTTAGCTGTAACGCAGGAGAAGCAAACCATAAGCCTTATGTCTGAACTGGGGTTTGTGGCATATTTCACCCAAATAAACCATCATAGGCAAAGCAGAAAATCTTAGTTACAGATCTTAGTTCGTTTGGAGTGAAATAGGCCATAATCCCCAGGTTAGACAGAACACAGTGACAGGGATAAAAGTTTGTTCCACGCTAGCAGGGAGGAGCAAGCATACATGATTGACTTGTTCATGGTAAGCTATTAAATATTGGTTTACTGGGAAGTGCAGACTGGGCCATAGACTGCAAAATGGAGCCACTTTTATTTTCTCTGCTAAATAGATAAACCAGGCATCCCCAAACTCGGCCCTCCAGATGTTTTGGGACTACAACTCCCATCATCCCCAGCTAACAGGACCAGTGGTCAGGGATGGTGGGAATTGTAGTCCCAAAACATCTGGAGGGCCGAGTTTGGGGATGCCTGAGATAAAGTCTACTGTGGGATGGTCAAGGTTTACTCTGAGGAAGGCAAGATTTATTCTGAGATCCTATCAGGCATCATTTTAGTCAGAATATGTGATAGATTGCCGCCCTGACTACAGACCAAACCAATCCTAGTGATCATTAGAGGAGAACAATGGCTAGCAGATTGCCACCTAGGAATCTCACAGAGATGAGCCGTTTGGGTTTCAGTATATGCCTTTGGGAATATGCTCCCAAAAGAGATTGGGAAGCATCATTTGTTGAACGCTTTAAACATCTCTTAAAAACCCATTTGATTACTCATATGGTTGCACTGATGTTTAGAAGAGTTGTCCTGTACAGGTGGCGTTTTTATATATATAAACTTGCATTATGTTTGTAATATTTTGTGATCTGTGTAAGCTGCTTGGGGATTTTGCTAAAAATGCTACGTGGTATATAAATTATCTAAATAAATAATGCTAGTTTGGACTCAAAGCACTATGAATATAATTCTGTTTGCACAAAATAGCCTTTCACCTTGCTCTTTCAACTCTTTCAAAACATGTCCCTGAGATTGGAAAGGGCTTCAGGCGTGCTTGTGAAGTGGTGAAAACAGCTGAAGTTGTGGGTGGGGAGATTTGTAGGAAATCTGGGAACCCTCTCCTTGCATAAGCAGAAATGTTTTCAAGGAGCTCTCTGGATCCAAGCCACTATATTTATTATATAAGCTGCAGTGTATTTGCGGGAGTTTTGCATCATCAAAACAAGTGTCCGGTTTCTGCCATACTAGAAATACATTTCTTTGGCTCTACATGTAACACCAGAGGATATAAAGACTCCATGGACTATTACAATATATTCAAGTTAGTTGTGGTACATTTGTATATAACAGGGGCGGCTAACCTGTGGCCTTCTAGAAAGTGCTGGACTACAACTCCCATCAGCCTGGCCAACATGGCCAGAGCACAGGAATGATGGGAGCTGTAGTCCAACAACATCTGGAGGACCCCAGGTTACAAAGCTAAGCGAGTGAGGCAAATTTGATAAGGAAGGCTCCCCTCAGACGAATTTAATAGGGAATAATTGTGAGTCCTGAAGCAAAAACCTGATCCAAGACTCCCGTTGTGAGAGTAGAAAGCAAGACTTTTGAACCAAAATATATTGTGACTAAAATTGCATTGCTTTGGAATTTCTGCATTGTTCTAATGATTCTGTTTGTCTGGTTGGGAAACCACTGAGGTAGCCAAGATGCTGGGAAGAATAAAGGCAGGGTGGGGAAAGGAAAGGAAAGGGAAAAAGTCTGTGTCAGCGTAAAGTTCAGTGGTTTGTCAAAGCTGACTGGTGCCACAAATCCTAGCATTGCACTCAGCCACAAACTGTAGGAACTTGGACAGAATACAGGGAGCATAGGAAGCTGCTAGATGGACTGGTATAAACCAAATTAGACCATTGGTCCATCTAGCTCAGTATCGCCTACATGGAGAGGCAGAGAATTCTCCATTATTATTATTATTATTGGAGATGCCAAGAATTGACCCTGGGACCTTCTGCCTGCACAGCAAATGCCCCAACACTGAGTTTACATCCCCTTCCTGTCTCAAGTGGGTAAATGCTAGATGTAGATTGACATTTCCAGGTGAATTTTGCTGTTGGCTTTTGCCTTGGAGCCTTATTGTCTTATTGTTTTTATATGCCTGTGTTATTAGTTTCTCACCTTGGGCTTTTGCATGTTTGCATGTGGTTGCCAATAGTTATCAATATTATTAATAGAACATCGTAGTTAAGGAGTGAGGACATTGGATGGCATGATCTAAAACAATAAAATGAAGGCACCAGAGGTAATCCATTGTCCATTGGGACTGACTGGGCAGGAGGCAGAGAGACCAACAGTAGGTGAAGCCAGAACCAATGGCAGGGAGAGCCAACTAATTCTAGTTTTCTCCTCACCCTCCTCGCTGCTGAGTTCTACAAGGGCGACCCTGAAATTAGGGAGGAGGAGACTGAGAGGCAGTGCCGCAGCCTGGGCTGGTAGGTGGGGGCTGGCTAAAGGCAGGGTGACACTCGTGGGGCAGTGCCCCATTTGCCCTAATGGACCACCCTCCAATGGTCGGAATGGCAAGTGAAACAGTACCATCTGTAAAAGGAAAGTAAGCCTCCTTAAGAGATACTAAAGCATGTATAGAAGTAATTTTAAAAAGGTTGAATTTTAAAATAAATAGTGAGCAGTGCAAATTTATTATTATTATTATTATTATTATTATTATTATTATTATTATAAGTAATTTTCACATGCTTCACATTTAATGATGTGTGGTGGCACAATATCCCTTGTTTAAAACGTCCTGAAGTGCTTTTATTACTTTTACAAGCCTCTTTGTGTCTCAAAGTATCTCATAAAAAAAAACCTCGAACAACTGGTTTAAATGTATATTCTGTTGCAATTTACATTTTTATTCCACAAGGAGAATACTAGAGAACTAGACTTCCACGACCATTGGAATACTTCACATTGTAGCAACTCCCTTAGCCTGCAACGTGATTTCCTTGAGGCCATGATATCAGTCAATAAAGCGCAATTCTAGCACCCATTTTTCTGTGCTATTTTATCCAGATAACAATCAGTAATCTGACTCAAATCAGTACTAAAACCAGCAATTAGTTGCAAGGCAATCATGGAAAATGTTGTGATTAATCTTGTTAAATGTTGGCAAAAAATCATTTGGGGAAACACTAAATTAATCTCAGATTAGCTCAGTACTGTCTGTGAAAGGATCTCCTGGATATTTTGGGGTGGTGATGGTGGTGATGATGATGGTTTGGATTACTTTTGTTCTCTGTCTAGTTGGAGTACTGTGTCCAGTCCTGAGCACCACAATTTAAGAAGGATGTTGACAAGCTGGAAGGTATGCAGAGAAGGATGACCAAGATGATCAATTGTCTGGAAACCAAGCCTTATGAGGAACAGTTGAGGGAGCTGGGTATGTTTAGCCTGCAAAAGAGGAGACAGAGAGGAGATCATGATAGCCATCTTCAAATATCTAAAGGGCTGTCACATGGAGCAAGCTTGTTTTCTTCTCCTCTGGAGGGTAGGACTCGAACAAATGGCTTCAAGTTACAAGAAAGGAGATTCCGACTAAACATCAGGAAAAACTTTCTGACAGTAAGAGCTGTTCAGCAGTGGAGCAGACTCCCATGAGAGGTGGTGGACTCTACTTCCTTGGAGGTTTTTAAGCAGAGGTTGGAGGGCAATCTGTCATGGATGCTTCAGCTGAAATTCCTGCATTGCAGGGGGTTGGGCTAGATGACTCTTGGGGTCCCTTCCAACTCTACAATTCTATGATTCTATAAGTGCATTTAGGATTACAGCTGTACAGAAAAATGAGATGATATTTTAATTGGCACAGGTAATGCAGGCTTTACTAAAGGAGAGGTTTCTGCATTACAGTTTAGCTTTTAGAAATCGGGCCACTTATAAGTTGTACATTTCCTTTCAGAATTGCTTCATTACCAAACCAAGATCACTAAAAATGCTAATTTTAGTTTTAGCTTTTAAGTAGTTTGTACACATTTGTAGAGTCATGTTTCTTGTCCCCACCCCCGCTAGCTTACACAATATATTTGCTTACTATGTATTTTTAAAGTATTTCCTCATTTTTTCATTTTATTAATTCATTCAATTAGTTATTCTAAATCTCCCTTTTTGTTAACAGAAGACTGTCGTTTTGTTTTTATAAATCATAGTCATAGTTGCAGGTTATCAGTTTTATAGTGTCAGAAGTAATCCAAACTCTAATCTTTTCAAAACAAAAACCTGACAACTTTTGCAGAATAGAGTTTTGGATGAGGTACAGCTGTTGAGCAGCTGCTTAAAATAAGTCTCATTTTAACCCCGCCAAGAAGATGTATGAGGAATCAAATTTGTGCCACAAATCCTGCCCTACTGAGAGCAAATTCTCAGCACAAAGGCTACTGTATATTTTACTGTATCCTTTACTTAGAAGGTGAAATTCAGGTCAACAGGATAGAAATCTCCTGCGGCACAAGAAACCTGAACAATCGATCACTGAGTAAATATTATCGCGGGCAAGCAAAAGCCCCTGAAATCTTATAGATACCGGTAGGAGGAGAGGGCAGGATCTGTCCCCGTCCTTCATCCTCTTCCCACTTCATCCCTCCTCCACCCATCCTTGAAAATACGTCCACAAAGATTACCAGACTGCAGTTTTTGTATTTTTCTTTTAAAGGAGAAGAAATATTTGCTAGCCTGCTAATAAGCCTACCCATAGAGCATGGGTAGGCAAACTAAGGCCCGGGGGCCAGATCCGGCCCAGTCGCCTTCTAAATCCGGCCTGCGTACGGTCTGGGAATCAGCATGTTTTTATATGAGTTAATGTCCCCTTTTATTTAAAATGCATCTCTGGGTTACTTGTGGGGTCTGTCTAGTGTTTTTACATGAGTAGAATGTGTGCTTTTATTTAAAATGCATCTCTGGGTTATTTGTGGGGCATAGGAATTCGTTCATTTTTTCCCTTCAAAATATTGTCCGCCCCCCCCCCCCAGGTCCGGCCCACGGCTGAAAAAGTTTGCTGACCCCTGCCATAGAGCATGGGAACTTGGGATAGCATCAGCTATCGAGAGTAGGAGACTGGGATGCCTCCCCAAAAAACAGACTGGTGGAGGGAGGGTTAGGCTTCCCGTTGCCTGAGGCCACCGTGGAAATCAGTGGTCTGGTGGAGAAGGGACAGTCAGTTCTGTTCCTTTTCTGCTAGTCTACTCACTCGCCTATGTGGAAGTCCTTGTCTCCTGTGGCGAACAGGTAAGTTTAATATGAGGGTGCCTCCGTTCCACCACTTTATACAACAGTTTCTCTCCCCTCATGGACAACAGTACTCATGCCTACAGTACAGCCGTACCTTGGAAGTCGAACGGAATCCATTCTGGAAGTCCGTTTGACTTACAAAACGTTCAGAAACCAAAGTGTGGCTTCTGATTGGCTGCAGGAAGCTCCTGCAGCCAATCAGAAACCGCGGAAGCCCCATCGAACGTTCAGCTTCCCAAAATAGTTCACAAACCATAACTGTCACTTCTGGGTTTGCGGCGTTCGGGAGCCAAAACTTTCAAGAACTATGCTGTTCGAAAGCCAAGATACGACTCATTTCCCCACAGGAAAGAATGGTAGACGTTTGGTTGTGTTGCAGAAAGTAAAGAGATTTGATTTAATATTTGTATTCCACTTTTCCAACAACAGCGTTGTGCCCAAAGTGGTTCAAAATACCATAAAAACGAACAAGCATTACAATTACCATAGGGATATCAGGACAGAATAGCATATAAATGAGGCGAAAAGCAAACAAATTCATCACACAATTAATACAACTCTATATAGACTCATAGTGGTTCAAAATGCCTGTTGTCTTTGTCCATGGAGTTTTCTTGGCAGGGATACTGGAGTGGCTTGCCAGTTCCTTCTCCAGGTGGATCACGTTTAGTCAAAACTCTCCACTTCACCACCAAGATCATGGCCACTGGTCCCATAACCTCCTGGCAAATGGAAGGGGAAGAAATGGAGGCAGTGAGAGATTTTACTTTCTTGGGCTCCTTGATCACTGCAGATGGTGACAGCAGTCACGAAATTAAAAGACGCCTGCTTCTTGGGAGAAAAGCAATGACAAACCTAGACAGCATCTTAAAAAGCAGAGACATCACCTTGCCGACAAAGGTCCGTATAGTTAAAGCTATGGTTTTCCCAGTAGTGATGTATGGAAGTGAGAGCTGGACCATAAAGAAGGCTGATCGCCGAAGAATTGATGCTTTTGAATTATGGTGCTGGAGGAGACTCTTGAGAGTCCCATGGACTGCAAGAAGATCAAACCTATCCATTCTTAAGGAAATCAGCCCTGAGTGCTCCCTGGAAGGACAGATCGTGAAGCTGAGGCTCCAATACTTTGGCCACCTCATGAGAAGAGGAGAATCCTTGGAAAAGACCCTGATGTTGGGAAAGATTGAGGGCACTAGGAGAAGGGGACGACAGAGGACGAGATGGTTGGACAGTGTTCTCGAAGCTACGAACATGAGTTTGACCAAACTGCGGGAGGCAGTGCAAGACAGGAGTGCCTGGCGTGCTATGGTCCATGGGTCACGAAGAGTCGGACACGACTAAACGACTAAACAACAACAACATTTTTTTTTTGAGAATTTTAAGGAAAAACCATCTTCCACAAAAGCTGCTGCTTGCCTTCTATCACTGTGCCATACAGAGCGTGCGCACGTACGGTTTATGTGTGTGGTACGGAAGCTGTACTTCCCAGGACAGAGCAGGGCTGTGCAGAATTATTAAAACAGCAGAGAGCATTATTGGCTGCTCACTCACCACCTTAGAACAAATTTACACCACCAGGTGCCATAGAAAAGCACTAGATATATCAAGAGATCCAACGCACCCTGGTCACCATTTCTTTCAGCTCCTGCCATCGGGACGGAGATATAGAACAATGCAGGCAAGAACGAGCCGTCTCAGGAACAGTTTCTTCTCTAGAGCAATTTTGGCCTTAAATGGAAAGCCCGGACTTTGAAGTCATCTTATTTTACTTGTTATTTTGTAGTATATTTACTGTTTTTAATTAGCTATTTGTAATTTTGGATTATGCGGAATGCTTTATCTGAGTGGATGTAGCAACCGAGTAATTTCATTGTTCCCGCAAGGGGACAATGACAATAAAGATATCTTATCTTAACAGTGGTTCAAAATGAGAATGCATTCAGACTGACTGTATGACTGCTGTCTTTTGACTGCACTCAATTTTGCACTTAAAAATGTAATTTTATTGTTGATTTTATGCTCTTCACTGCCTTGGTATTTCTTCCCTCCATTTTGGTGGTATATAAATAAATAAATGACACCAGGTGTTTCCAGATGTTACCACTTACTTAAGTTTTAATTAGAGTCAACCACGTTTACATCATTCTTGTTTCTCATGATTTTATGCATTTTGTTAATTTGCTCCCCAAATGCAGTGCATTCATTTTTGGTTGTTTCTTAGGTATTTGTAGTTGTGGTCTCTCTCTCTCTCTCTCTCTCTCTCTCTCTCTCTCTCTCTCTCTCTCTCTCTCTCTCTCTTTCGGGGGGGGGGCATTGTTAAGTTTGTTATTGTGTTATGTATTTTCATGTTTTTATACTACAAATTGTCCTGTGATCCTCCGATGAAGGGCGGCATATAAATTTTATTAATAATAATTATAGTAATAATTGATACACATAATAGTTCTTTCATATTATCAGGCAGAAATCAGCTTCTTTCAGAAAAACACCTTTCGATTCAGCAATACAAAAACACAGAAAGTTTGGAAGGAGCCAGAGATGAATTTGTACTTTGTTCATTCCATCAAAACAGCACCAAGACTGGACTAAAATGATTTTATTTTATTTTTAAAGTAGAAAATAACAGAGCTTCATCTGGCAAGTTGATCTTGGGTTGGGGTTGGGGGAAGTTTAGAAACCTTTTGCTAGAGATATCAGACCCTTTTTCCAGAAATCAGAGGAGTCTGGGGAATTCTCTGGACCTTAGCCATTGAGATCCATTACACTGCTTCCTACACAGTCTTTTCCTGAGTTCTGTTCCTTGGTCACTGTGGAGAGTGGCAGAATGTCGAAGGAGTGGGGTGGTTTGTTGATAACTTTATATCGATTCTTACGGCATAGAATTAATCTCAAATCCAAGAAATAGGCTGAAAAATCCCCATTGCTGCCTTAGATAATGTGCTGAAATCCTTTCCCTGAAAGGATGCCAGCTGCACACTTCCCCCCCATTCTCAGAGTACCTTAGTGGGTGTATATATCTAGCTTCAATTAAGACTTCTTTTAATGACACCTTTTTAAAACATTGAGTTGGGTTTTTAAAGCAAAGGAAATATAATCTGCAGGCGTGCAACATATGTTTTGTACTTGCACATTTCGACACGGAGAAACGACCAAGGCTCAAAGGGGGGGGGGGGAAGCAGAATGTTCTTATTTATGGGAAGATTGAGGTTGAGCTAATCCTCATCTAATAGCTTGTGGTTGTCACATGTTTGTTTATATGGTCATTTTGTAAAATCATGCCCATTCCACTAGCATCTGGAAGGCTCATAATATTTCAATACACAACCGTTCTTTTTGGCTTAGAACGATGAAGCCATTTCAGTTGATGTTGCCTGGCAAGTGGTTTAAGTTTATAGGGTAACTATGTTCAAAGTGTTTGTTTAAGAGAACGGAATCCAGCAAAGAGCTTGCATATCTGATTGCAAACATTTGATCTGTGTTCAGCGACTGTGAGAAGGAGAAGAGGGAGAAACTGATTCTCCTCCTCCTCTTACTATTTTCCTCAGGCATTTCCCCCCTATTATCTTGGCCTTAAATACTGCAAGAAGGAGGGGAAACCTGTGAAGAAAGGGTTGATACTGCAGCAAAAAAAGGCCTGCCGTTATGATATACAAAGCTGGTGTGGGCAGGGCATAACCTACTAAGTTGAATGCAGCTCATCAGTTCTGTATTGTAGTTCACCAGATGCTTGACAGGCATCCTTCCCAATTTTTGAAGCAGCAAAAATGGAAGGTTTGTAGAGCTTCATGGCCAGAGTGGTGTAGAGGTTAAGAGCGGTAGACTCACAATCTGGGGAAACGGGTTCGCGTCTCTGCTCCTCCACATGCAGCTGCTGGGTGACCTTGGGCTAGTCACACTTCTTTGAAGTCTCTCAGCCCCACTCACCTCACAGAGTGTTTGTTGTGGGGGAGGAAGGGAGAATGTTAGCCGCTTTGAGACTCCTTTGGGTAGTGATAAAGCAGGATATCAAATCCAAACTCCTCCTCCTCCTGTTCTTCTTGTAGGTTGAGTTTGGCTTTGCAAGTCACAGATTGTGCAGACCAGTTGTAGGGGCTTCCAGGGTCCCTAGGCTAAACTGTAGTAGCTTGGATGTGAATTTGTATGTATGTAGCCAGTCCTCTAGTGTGTGGCTCATAGGATATGGTGGGTGATTGCTATTGGCCATCATTTGGCAACTGGTTTCACCCCCAAGGCCCCCATGCCTACCCTAAGGCTTCTACTTGGTGTCTGCTAGCCTACCCAATGTCATGGGCACGTTTGTTTCCTGAGGCACAGCACTTTTAATTTTTGGCATAAAAGTGTCTGGCAGCTCTTCACTGATAGGTGTTAAGGTGTATTGTCACTGTTGGACTGGAGGAACAGGTGAGCCTTTGGTGGCCCTGTTTCTTGGCGAGAAAGACTTTTGCCACTCCTCCACCAAGCCTGCTTATTGCCAGCCTTATACATTGCCCCACAAAACTTAATTGGATTAATCCACCAAGAAATTATAGATTTTTCCCGTGCTGGTGGCATTTCCCCCTTTGAAAAATCAAAACTACATTCTCAGTGTGTTTTGAATTCAGATGACGAGAGAGGGAGAGAATTGTGGATTCCAAGGGGACACCTTCTGAGACCTAGGAAGAGTCCTGCTAGATGAAACCAACGTTTCTAGTCCAGCATCCCGTTTTGCACAGTGACCAACCATATGCCTATGGGAGGCCCTCAGTAAGGACATATGTACAGTGTCCCTCTGCCATTGTTGTTCCCCAAAGGAACATTGCCTCTGAACCTGGAGGTTGTCTATAGTCATCATGACTAGTAACCATCAACAGACCTGTCCTCCTTTAACAGATGGCTTAAAGTCATCAAACCTAGTGGGCATCACTACCTTATGGCAGCGTATCCCTCAAATTTATTACACAGAATTGTATGGAGTGCTTTCTCTTTTTCTCCTGCCAATCAAATTCATTGGGTGACTCCCAACTTCCAGCATTTTAACACTGGGGTTATGTGTCTCCCTATTCCCTTTTCACAACTCTGTGCCTAATTTTAACACTCCCTGGATTGCGGCCTCTGTTAATATGATGAAACAGTGCTTTCCATGCCACTACAAATATCTTACCATATGAGGAAAGGGACATAAGTGAGCCAAATCAAGTAATATTTTATTACTTTTTCAATATAAATTGGAAAAAAGCATGCTTAATGTTTATTATGCATATTATTATTTAAAAGTACAAGCCAAGAGGACTCATTGCTGCTATAGTAACACTTTTTTTCATTGTTCCTTTTCCATATGTATCCCCCCCCCCGAGTCCCAAAACTTGTAAGCAAATTTTAGACCCCTTTCTAAATTCATGTATTCCAAGCAAGATTTTCCTAGGTGTGATCTATCTTCTGATGAATCTTTTAAAATTTGTCGTGGTTTTCTTTTTGTCGGCATTCTGAAAATACGGGCAAACCATTTCAAGCCTGTTTTAGATATTGCCATCTTTATGCTGAAATGTTTTCCCCACCCACAACTGCAGTGCTCAGCATGAAGTGGCAATGTTTACATTTTTATTATTATTTGCCACATCTCCCTATGGATCCTGTCTGGCAGCTGCATAATTGGATGCCATACATGGTAAGGAGGATTTAAACAGTATTATTTATTACCATTTTTATTATTATTTACGGATGCATTTTCAGGCTGCTTTTTGGGTGTAACCCACACAAGGCAACTTGCTTTCCCCAACTTACTTCCAGTGTTTGGACTTTAGCTCCCCTTGGCTCCAGCCAGTTCAGGTCAGGGATGATGGGAGCTGTAGTTGACTCGATCACTGTCTGTGTACTTTGGACAGCGGTTAATGTCCAAGAGTGTTCAAAGAATCTGTGTGAGCACCCAAATACCACCTGCATTACTAGTATAACGTTGTGGTGTGTTTTCACGCCCTCTTGGATGTGTCTGCTCAATTTATGGAATGATTCCCTATCCCTCAACAGAATAGCTTAAACTCATAAGAACGAGACGCTGTAATATTATTGCCTCTAATTTGACCCAGGTTCCCCATCTGTGGGTCTAGTGTTCTATTTCCTCGTCAAGGAAGCAGACACTTTTCCAGTTTACTTTACAGGGCACATTTTCATTAGGCCTAAAGAAGGGGTAGCTAGCATGGTGCCCAGAGTTGTAATCTAGCAACATCGGGAGCGCACCACTTTGGCTTGTACAGTATATAGCAAAATAACAGTGACCAATCCTGCCTGCCTGCAAGTCCTTGCCCGAGAAACAGACTTCCTTGTCTAGGAAATAGATGAGACACATAAAGAAAAGTGGGAGGGATAAGGAAAGACAATGGAGAAAATTGTTGTTGTTGTTAATTTGTACACCGCCGCCCTATAACTGTAGATCTCACAACATAAAATCACAATATAAAGTTATTCTGTGCCTTTCTTCTTAGAAACCATCCCTCCAGTTGTTTTTGCATTAGGGTATGTAGACATCTTTTGCTTGCGTATCCTTTGGTTGTGAGCTAACGCATTTGTAGCACCACTGTTTCAGCTACTGTAAAAAATTGTGTATAAAATACCACTCCTGGGAGGGAATGAATTAACAGTGCTTTGAGGAAGAAGAATGTAACTCAGTTTGTTAGCCAGGCAAGGAGTCGACATTATTTGCTTGTGGTTTTCGTTTTGTTCTGGTTTTTGCTTCAGACGAGCTCCTCAAAGCCCCTGCTCCCTCTCTCCCCAACAGCACCGTCAAGACACTTCACTGCTCATGGGCAAAAATGTTAAAACTGTGCAGTGGCTTTGTCATGTCAAATATGTAGCATGGAGGTGGACTGAGACCACCAAACTGTTACTAAATCACTTCTTTTGCAAGGCGCCCCAAGCTATCTGGATGATAAGATGGTATTCGTACTGAAACATCTGCATTGTATGCCAGAGATGCCGAGGTGAAAAGTGTGTGTATGAGATTCGCTTTGCCACCTGGCTCCTCCCCTCCCCTCCAGCCATGAAATTTTACATGGGTTTCCTGCATGACAGCACAATATGCTGTTGTCATGCCAGATGTTGCAATCGTGTTTTATTCCTAATTGATGACCTAAAAGGTTTTGCCTCAGCTTCGCAGGAGGAATCTTCAGGTTATGTTTCCTCAATAAACTGAAACAGCCTCGTGTAGAAGTCAAAACACTGTATCACTCTTATTTCTTTTTAATTTAAAAAGAAGCATGGTCTGACTTCACAAGATTCACTTCACACCTCCAGCCTTCAGATGTCTTGTTTTGACAACACTATTTTAAAGATTATGAATGTGCTTTGATGTTTGTCCCGGCTGACCTTTAAAAGAAACTTTTTAAACAGAATCTCTAGCCTCATCATCATCATACTTATTTTTAACTCCTTATATTTTTCTGTTGGAAAGAAAAATCCAATATCTGTGAATGAAAGCATTATTCAAGATTAGTATAAGCGTTTAAAAAGAAATGAGTCTCTTACTTTGCTCCCAAAAATTGATATAGAAGTCAGTTAATTTTAATGTGTTGTAAAATAATTCTACTCGACACTTTAATATTTTGTTAGAATATTTCAAAACGTGTATAATAACTATTAATGTTATTCTTTCCCAGGGAAATAATCCTTGTGGTGTAAATCCTGTTAGTCTGTGGCAAGTAACAACAACATAGAATCTTGTTGTGTCATGAAGACGAACAAATATATCAGCTTTTGTGGAACCATGTCCCTCTGGGGATGTTCAGAAGCAGTGTGGTACAGTGGTTAGCATGTCAGAATAGTACTAGGTGTACCCAGTTTCGAATCTGTACTCCTCTATGAAGCTCTCTGGTTCATCTTGCACCAGTCACAGTAATAATAATAATAATAATAATAATAATAATAATAATAATAATAATAAATTTATTTATACCCTGCCCATCTGGCTGGGTTTCCCCAGCCACTGTAGGTGGCTTCCAACAAAATATTAAAATACAATGGTCTGTTAAACATTAAAAGCTTCCCTAAACAGGGCTGCCTTCAGATGTCTTCTAAAAGTCTGGTAGATGTTTTTCTCTTTGACATCTGCTGGGAGGGCGTTCCACAGGGCAGGTGCCACTACCCAGAAGGCCCTCTGCCTAGTTCCCTGTAACTTTGCTTCTCGCAGCGAGGGAACCGCCAGAAGGCCCTCGGTGCTGGACTCTTCTTCTCTGTGTGTTCAATTTGCGTGTGGCATAGTGGGTTGAGAAGCTGGGCCACCAACCCCAAACTTTGTGGCAGACTCCCAAGGGTCTGAAAAGGGGTCATCTATGTGTGTATAACTCTGTGCATGTAGGTCAGGGTCAAGGCTATCCTGGCCCATGATTTTGTGAAGAAAGGTACTCTCTTGACCTAATCTAACTCACGGAATTGTTGTGAGGGATTTGTCAAAGAGGATTAGTTCTGTTCACAGTGGGTAAGACTGTCGGTGGCTAGGAGCCATGCCTGCTATGTTCTTTCTCTACTGCCAGAGGCAGTACCCTGTTTCTCTGAAAATAAGACGGAGTCATAAAATAAGCCATAGCAGGATTTTTAAGCATTCAAGGAATATTAGCCATACCCCGAAAATAAGACATAGTGATAGGCGCAGCAGCAATACCAGCTGCGGCAGAAGGAGGAGGAAAAAAATAAGACATCCCCTGAAAATAAGCCATAGTATGGTTTTTTTTAAAGGAAAAATAAATATAAGTCGGGGTCTTATTTTCGGAGAAACATGGTATTCCTCTGAACGCTGGTTGCTGGAAATCATGAGGGAAGAGAGGGCAATTGCGCTCATGCTCAGCTTGCAGGCTCCCATAGGCATGTGGTTGGCCATTGTGAGAAGGGTATACTGGGCTACATGGGCCAATGGCGCCATTCAGCAGGGCTGTTCTAATGTTCCTATTCGCCATTGCTGGCTTTCAAGAATGTCAGTGGTTGGCAGCAGAAGCTGAGATTGGAAAACAGCTGTGCTTTGCTTTGTACCAGCTTGTAACTGAAATAATTCTGCGTGGTTATATTTGCTGGTCGTAATGTTTAATGAAAAGAATAAAAATCTTTTTAAAAAAAGAAAAAAAGACAATAAATGGAAAAGTATTAATTGATGGCAGCAGAGGGTGGTGCCAAGGAAAACACCCCTCTGTTTGCCATTTTTTAAACTCAGAGAAAAATAAAGTGTTGGCTACCGAAGGGGGATTCAAACTTTGCTGTTAATTTTTACGTCCGAGTATTATGGCACTTTACATTATTTGATGTTAGGCATATATCGTGTCTGTTAGAATCAGTCTTGTATTTTATTTGTGCAGTTTTATTTTAATTTTTATTGGCTGCTCTGATCACACCTCATGTAAAGGTGGGCTGCACTTCAAATAAATATGTGGGTCTCTGAATATACACAGATAAATTCGTTCTACGCTGTGTTTGCAACTGGGCTTTCCCAGCTTCTTCCTGTCTTCCTCTTCCTTTTAAAAACAAAAGCAAAGCAAAACCGTCTACTCCAACCCTTTGTTACCTCTTCACCCATTCTTCTTTGGTAAAATGATACCGTCTTTTAAAGACTGTTCTTGATCTCTTACCACTGGAGCTCCAATTGGTAATTATATGTGTGATTATTATAGGAGAGCATTTCTCTCCTAAGCTGTACTGCTTGCACTGATTAACCTTTTGTGTTTTTGACAAGAAAGGCATATGTGAAAGCCTTTGAATTCACAAGTTCTCTGTTATAGAAGCTGGCGGATCAGGTGTCACCCGTGTGGTTCTTTCTAAGCCAAGCCTGCGAGCTGCCATTGTCGGTGTATGTTAAAACTTGTAATAAAGGATGTGAAAACTTGTGCGTGACCGAGCGGTGAACTTAACCTTAACTATGCGTCTTTATCGGAAGGTGGGGATGTAGACCTGTGAATGCGGCTCTCCGCGGTGTGTGTAGGTGCGTGCCTTTGTGTTGTGGTACTGGAGAAATCTCACGTAAACAATTATGTATTGGATTTGTTCTCTTGTCTTGAAGCATCAGTTTCTATCAAAATGCCTGCGACCCTTTCAGAGCAGCGTGTTTTTAATTGCGTGTTAAGGTAAAAACCACTGTTTTCTGAAACTCTGTTGTAGCTAATACTCATGAGATAGGATAAGTGCCTTGTATAGCCATTCTGCATTTGTTGATCTTCTAGTGGCTACAATTTAGAGCATGGGTAGGCAAACTAAGGCTCGGGGGCCGGATCCGGCCCAATCCACTTCTAAATCTGGCCCGCGGACGGTCCGGGAATCAGCGTGTTTTTACATGAGTAGAAAGTGTGCTTTTATTTAAAATGCATCTCTGGATAATTTGTGGGGTATAGGAATTCGTTCATCCCCCCCTTCAAAATATAGTCCGACCCCCCAGAAGGTCTGCTGACCCCTGATTTCGAGCTTCTTGCCTGTTAACGTCCAGCAACCTACCTTCACTGTACTCTTTTCAGGCCCTGCTAAAAACACTTTTGTTTAGAGAAGCCTACTCAGATACATATAATGTTTTCATCTGTTTTTAGCTTATCATTATTTTGATTATTATTTGATTTTTTTTAATAGTTGCTTTTAACAGTTTTTTTAAAAACTGATTTTATTGCTTTATTCTTTTTGTAAAACCACTTTGAGGGGATTTGCAAACAAACGGTATATGAATTGCATGAAATACTTACATGCATGCATGCATACAATTTCTAGGGTTGGTTGCTTTCATAAAACGCTGCTACTTTTTTCCCTGGCCAAGTTTCTGTTCCAATTGACAGGAGTTTCAGGGTCTTGGACTGAGAACCTTTGGTTCTGTGTGCAGCCGAGCTGTCAGTAAAGGTAAAGGTACCCTTGACCGTAAGGTCCAGTCGCGGACGACTCTGGGGTTGTGGTGTTCATCTTGCTCTATAGGCCGAGGGAGCCGGCGTTTGTCCACAGGCAATTTTTCTGGGTCATGTGTCCAGCATGACTAAGCCACTTCTGGCGAAACCAGAGCAAATATTCCAATTTCAGTTTCTCATTTTTCCAAACCTATGTCCATTCCTCCACGTTTCCACATCATTGTGCACTATCTTCTTTTTTTTAAGTCTTTGTGGAAATTCACCAGCATTTTGGTGCAAATGTATCCTAATACACACAGTTTGTTTGTAGTTTTCACCAATGCAGGCACACTTTTAACCTAGTATTTTTGTACATAATTGCTTGGCTGGAGAACTGGATTGCAAAATTCAGTGAAGTGTGAACTTCAAAGAACGGCTGTGTTTTGGTTTGCATACCTCTTTCGGAATCTGTGCGTTAGGTAAGCTCGCCTTTGAGTACAAACCGAATCAAATTTCTCCCCCATACCCAGCTATCAGAAATGAATTTTGGAACATTCCAGAATATTGAAAAGTATCACGAACGGGACCCACTCAGTGGAGACATAAACAAGAACTTGAAAGGCTTGGGCAGGAAAACGCATGCAGCAGATTGTTACTTGCAATACAGAATCAAAATTGAGACCGCAGGGCCCAAAAGCTGACATGGACACTTCCTGGTATAGCATGCCAGGTGTACCAATACACTGCAAACACCTTCTTGGAGGGACATAATCTCAGGCTTCAGAATAGCACTACCCACCTGAGTTGGCTGTTCGACCTTGCTGGACAGGAAGGAATCATAGAATCATAGAATCATAGAGTTGGAAGAGACCACACGAGCCATCCAGTCCAACCCCCTGCCAAGCAGGAAACACCATCAAAGCATTCCTGACAGATGGCTGCCAAGCCTCTGCTTAAAGACCTCCAAAGAAGGAGACTCCACCACACTCCTTGGTAGCAAATTCCACTGCCGAACAGCTCTTACTGTCAGGAAGTTCTTCCTAATGTTTAGGTGGAATCTTCTTTCTTGTAGCTTGAATCCATTGCTCCGTGTCCGCTTCTCTGGAGCAGCAGAAAACAACCTTTCTCCCTCCTCTATACGACATCCTTTTATATATTTGAACATGGCTATCATATCACCCCTTAACCTTCTCTTTTCCAGGCTAAACATACCCAGCTCCCTAAGCCGTTCCTCATAAGGCATCGTTTCCAGGCCTTTGACCATTTTGGTTGCCCTCCTCTGGACATGTTCCAGCTTGTCAGTATCCTTCTTGAACTGTTGTGCCCAGAACTGGACACAGTATTCCAGGTGAGGTCTGACCAGAGCAGAATACAGTGGTACTATTACTTCCCTTGATCTAGATCAGGCATCCCCCAAACTGCGGCCCTCCAGATGTTTTGGCCTACAACTCCCATAATCCCTAGCTAACAGGACCAGTGGTCAGGGAAGATGGGAATTGTAGTCCAAAACATCTGGAGGGCCGAAGTTTGGGGATGCCTAATCTAGATGCTATACTATTGATGCAGCCCAGAATTGCTTTGGCTTTTTTAGCTGCTGCATGTCTTCCTGTTTGGTGTGTTGCCTTGCTGAAGCAGTGAAGTCTTTCTGCCTCTTGTGTCTTCCTATGCAGTCCTCAACCTTGACTGTGATGGGCAGGGCCGGATTTAGGTTTGATGAGACCCTCAGCTACTGAAGGTAATGGGGCCCTTTATATGTCCAGCTGTCCTTTGCAAACAACAAATTATTGCTGTTTTTTGTGTGTTGAATATATGCCATATGGTAATTTAATGGACCTAATAGGTATCTAAAGCCTTTTGCACATGACAAAATATGTATTTTATCAAAGTAATTATTGAACTGAAATACAATTAAGAAAAAGTATGTTAATAGTGGGGCCCTAAGCGACATCTTTTTTAGCTTATACGCAAATCTGGCACTGGTGATTGGCAGCTATGACATGTAGAATCTTTTGCTGATGGGTAATTAGGCTTTGGGAGTGATTGAACGGTCCTGTTGCGCCAAAAAAGCATTACCCACAATGACTGATTGGAAAGATGGAAGGCTAGAACCAGGAATTGTCCAGAGATTCAGTTGCCTGTTCCCTCTGTGTGTGGATGCTTTGGACAAAATTGAGCCTTTAATTACTCATAGTACCGTGTTTCTCATATTATAAGACACGTCTTATATTTATTTTTTCCTCAAAAAAACACACTATGGCTTATTTTCAAGGGATGTCTTATTTTTTTCCTCCTCCTCCTCCCGCAGCCAGCATTGCTGCTGCGCCTATCACTATGTCTTATTTTCGGGGTATGGCTTATATTCCTTGAATGCTTAAAAATCCTGCTATGGCTTATTTTATGGGTATGTCTTAAAATATGAGAAACAGGGTACACAGTTTGAGAATTGACAGAATGAGCAGTGCAGCTCATTCAACGCGCTTTGAAGGGGCTATAGCTCTGTGCTAGAGCACATGCTTTTCACAGGTTCAAGTCCCAGTTATCTCCAGGTAGGGCTGAAATAAGGCGTCTCTCTGAAACCATGTGGAGTTCTACAGTCAGTGTAGAAAATATTGGACTACACTCACCAGGGGTCTCAGTATAAGGCAACTTCCTATCTATTAACACAAATTATCGAAACAAAGGCCTGCAACTTCCTGGCTTTGGGATTTTCCACCCCAAAATGCAATAAATAAAAGATTTAAAAGTTCAGCTTTTAAAACCCTCCATTGATATTATTAGTGTGGGCTATGAAAAAGCCAAATGGCTATGTGTGATCAGGGTGCAGAGCCAAGGGAAAAATTCATTCTGTCCCCAGAAGACCACTGATCTAGCAGAGCAATCCAGCTGGCAGAGGTGGAGGGAGGCCAATTTATGGAGTAACAGTTTTAATCTTTTGGTGACTCTTCAGAGCAGTGGCACACTGAGGGCCAGGGCTGTCTCATGCGTGTCGGGCGCCCTGGCGCTGTGGTGTGGAGATCGTTCCGGCACCCCCGTCCTGGTGGGTGGGCACAGTGCGCAGCATGGCTTCCGCGCGCCGCTCCCCTGCCAGCCCGGTGCCCTGCCGCCCCGTGCCACCCAGCCTACCCCTAGAGCTGGCCCTGCTGAGGGCTGGAATCTGAAATCTCCATTGTCAGCAGTGAAATCTTGATCCTGCTCAAAATATACTTCCTCTTAATTGGACAACTCTGTATGAGTGTGTATCTATCTATCTTCCTCAATCTATGTTGAGATTCCAGCATTACAGGGGGGTTGGACTGGATAATCCTCGGAGGCCCTTCCAACTCTACAATTCCATGATTCTGTGATCTATATTAGTCAACTAAAAGTGTTTAATTGGCTTGGCCATCTGTTAGCTTTTGCAGCTCTAATAATAAAACAAATAATGTTTGTTCTCTACAGAATTGCAACATATTTAGATAGAGATATATAGACCGTTTTGAGAAAACATTGTTCTTGGGTTACTATTTGATGAGAAATGAGTTGAGATATTGGTTACAGTGATATCACTGTATTGTCATTTGAGGACATGCCCAGGAGTGTGTGCATACTTTTGTGTGCTTGAACAAACACTATGCAAATTCATCAGTATAAACTATCCAAGACAAGCAACAACAATGTAATAGGAAGATTGGACCAGGCACACAGTGTCAGATATCTAGTTGCAGTTGATGCATAAGCTTAGTGAATATTAGTGCAATGTATGTGACATGGGTGGCGCTGTGGTCTAAACCACAGAGCCTAGGGCTTGCTGATCAGAAGATCGCCTGTTCGAATCCCCACGACTGGGTGAGCTCCCGTTGCTCGATCCCAGCTCCTGCCAACCTCGCAGTTCGAAAGCTCGCCAAAGTGTAAGTAAATAAATAGGGAAGGTAAATGGTGATTCCATGCACTGCTCTGGTTCACCAGAAACGGCTTTGTCATGCTGGCCACATGGCCTGGAAGCTGTATGCCGGCTCCCTCGGCCAGTAATGCGAGATGAGCACCGCAACCCCAGAGTCGTCCACAACTGGACCTAATGGTCAGGGGTCCCTTTACCTTTATCTTTATGTGACCAAAGTAACTGATGACTATAGTATAAGAGAGCATATATGATGCATGATAACGTTTATGTTTTGAAACACTGCACTGAAAACACCCCTTTCAACTCAGATGTATAAATTTTGTACATGTTGTCTCACTTAAGATATGTAGCTAGAATATTTGTAAAATTATAACTTTGGATACTTCCACAGAACAGGGCAGCTACAATTGAAATTCATATTTCTTAAAATGTTCACTTAACAAAATTAATCTATCCACAGCATCCATTAATTGATTAATTCTACTGAATGAAAAATAGACTTTTGTTTATTTCTTTATTTAAAGATTTATAAACGGCTTCCTAGGAAATATTTCCAAAGTGGTGTACAGCAGACTGACAAAATACTAACAGTGTTCTTTAAAAAATAGAGAGAGAAAAGTGAACAACTGATTAAGAGGGCCACACATCACAGTAATCTGATATTTTGTGTTCTGATTGTCTGAATTACTAAATTACCCAGATTTCCAGCTCAAAATGTGGTGTAAAATAATTTTTGTTAACTATTTATGTAATTTGCCTAAGCTAATTATATGTTTGCTTCAAAAGTTGGTTAACGGTGTGTTTGTGTTGATATCAGATTCCGGAGGCATGTAGGGTCCTTTTACTTAATCTGTTACTTGCATTTTTTAAAAGTAGACCCAGAAAATGTTTACATGATGGGATTAGTTTCTAGAGGTTCTTTGATGAAAACGTACTACATATTTTTACAATAAAATGGCCTTTTCTCATGTGAAACACCCACCCCACCCCCGGTATCCTGTAACTTTATTTTTCATGTGCCAAAGAACAGAATGAAAGTTACCAACATTGGACAGGCACAACGAAATGTACTTACTTAGTCCTACATTTCAGAGGACACCATTCTTATTCTTATTTTTTGCTCTTTTCTCTCTCCTCCCCCCCCCCCCGCCAGTTTCCATTGCGAGACGAGTACAGGACCCATTAGCTGAGCTAGTGAAAATTGAGCCCAAACACATTGGAGTTGGAATGTACCAGGTAAGGAAGGCAGTGCAGTTCATTTTAATCTAAGTCTAATCCAACCTGATATGAAGGAACACTGAAACAGTGCTTGGTAATTAAGTGTCAACTACTTATATGTCTGCTTTAAAAGATTTGTGGAATGGTAATAAATATTTATAAGTCCTGGTGCAGGTTTTTTCTTTAAAAATGCCCTGGCTTTAACGATTGCGACTGAGACTTAGCGATGGCTGCAGCCAGATTTATTGTCTATTAAAAACATCAGATCAGGCTGGTAACCTGATCTGCAAAGCCTTCTCTCTTTCACATTGCTACAACAATGGGTTGGGTTTTTTTTAGTTTTTGTTTAAGCCCTCTTGGGAAAACGCTATAAGATATTGATTCTCCACTCAGAGGCTATTGGCCTATATCCTTGCCTATGACATTTCTTCAGCTATTTGATCCGGGAGCCTTTATTCCCCATACCTTTAAAATTAATTAAATATGAAGTGGAAACATTTTAATGATTAAAAAATACATTTGAGCAAATGCGTATATGTTAGCATATGGTGGAAATTTCCAGTGTTTTTGAAATTGGCAGTGGTGTAACTAGTATCTGGCCATGAACATGTAATCTGTTGAAATGAAAAGCAGTTTTGAAAACTCTAAATCTGGTGGGTTTTTGCCCCCTTCATTGGCTGGGGAGGGGGGGCACACCGTCCAATGTAGTGTGGAAAGTGGCATGGGGGCTGCAGGAAGAAACACTGGAAATAGTATTTCCTTCTTTTACAGTAGCGTTAGTGGTCACCTTCGGTGGTTCAAAAGCAGAAGAGCAGCTGTGGTTTTTAGCCACAATACTAAACAACAAAAATTCTATCAACTTTGTTTGTGGGTGCTAGGTTATACTACGCCTTCAAAAATGTCCAGACTTCAGGAAGTGAATCTCATATTTGCTAGATCCTTCTCACCAAGCTGACACTGTTAAGGAGGCAGTTCGTCAAACTTAGAGATCTCCTAAATATTTGGGAGTCAGGTGCACTGATTGTTCGTTGCATAAAATCTATACACCGCTTGATTGTAAACGCAGAAAAACAAAACCCTCAAAGCAGTTTACAAAAAGATAAAACAATAATATCAAGGCGGGATCACAACCATACTTTAAAGCATACAAAAGTCAAAATACAACAACAACAACAATAATAATACTATTAATTACCAGATGCTTGGAACCCACATGGCTTCTATTGATGCATGTTCTGATCACTGCTGTTTCTCCACAGAGCTAGAAAAAAGCAAACGTCTCGTGCTTATTGTATCAGAGAGCACAAATTAAAACATTTCAAAAATGAATTGTGTCCAAGCACATTTTTTATAAGTGAGTTTACAAACCAAACATTGGAGGGGAGCCTTGGTGGTTGGTTTTTTTTTAAATAAATAAATAAATCTTGGTCTCAATTCATGATCAAAATAATTTGGCAGCATTTCTAGTGAGGGCATATAAATCAAAGGAGTGGAGGGGCCTCACATATGTGATCTGTTGTTGCTGCCACTAGATCAAACATTGGCATGAGCCCCCTTGAGAACACTGTCTGGTGTTTTAAAGGCTATACAGGCCTGCTGAGAAGACCAGGTACCGAAATTAATACTCCGGCGTGGGCGAGATGACAAGTGTGTCTTGCTGGTTCCTCCCTGCTCCTCCAGTGACAGCAGAGAGTAGACAATACCTTTAGGTAGACAAAACCTCTTGTCAGAAGTTTTTAAGTGAAAATACCACCCCAGAAGGTATATAAGATGCATGCTCAGTGATGTAAAGGAATTCTGAATCACCAGAGCATTCAGTGCCACTTAGGGAGACAAATTGTTCAACTTGTGTGTCAAAAGTGTTATTATCCTTTGGCAACAGAACAAGTCTAAGGGAGCAGGTTAAATTTTTGTGACTTTTCTTCCTTTAAGCCTACATAGTTGTTTGTTTTCAGCTGAACAGCTGAAGGAAGAGGAGGAAGATTAAGTCCACCCAGGGGTAAAAGTAAACATGCTTGGCTGATAGTTGCTCTGTGGTAGCAAAGTGCCAGCATTACTCCAGTTCAATGGAGGGTTGAGACTTCTGTGAGGTGGGGTCACAGCGCAGTCTTCTGCTACCTAGCCCAGAATTTCTTATGTTACAGAGGCCCTCATGTTTCTTTAGAGCAGAAAGAGTAGCCCTGTACTGGATCCTTTGCCACAAATTTAACATTAGTAAAAAAATCTGCACCATTTTGACGTTGCAGATTTTATTGACCATCCATATTTGCGAACACAGGTTGTTGTTGTTGTTGTTGTTGTTTTTATTTAAAAAAAAAGCCCTTTCAGTAATAAATTCCTCCTTGTTCTACACTCTGAAATCTTCTCTCCTTAACACATTTGGGAAATTAACATCCTTTAAGCATATGAGAGATAATGTGTATAGTTTTTCAAGCCCCCAGAAGGGAAGCCTACTTGGTTCCAGATGTAACTGCAGCATTTTGTGTCAAATAAAATCTGCGAATAATGCTTTTATATGTAGGCTCCTTAAGGGAAAACAGTTGAACTAATTTCTCCCCCTAGTTTCCATGTATTGCTCCAGGGTCCTGATCAAAGAAGGATTTTATAAAGTATAATTGGAATACCTAATGTGAAGTTTAAATACAATGCGGCCAGCGCCATGCCTTTTCCTTTGCCCTCGTTCTGGCCTTCCCCTCTTCCCTTGGTGGATTAATGTGTAGCGGGGTTTTCCCTTCCACCCCCTTTCCAAACATTTTGTTCTGGGGCCTTTTCCATTCCAAAATGAAACTGGATATTTTACAGTCAAGCTTTTTGGTATCTTAAAAAAAAAATCAAAAAAATCAAGATTGACAGAAAGGGGCTAGAGACCATTTTCTTAAAATAACCTATTGGAAGTTAAGGGAACGCTGTTTCATGAAGGGTCGCTTCCCTTTTAATTGACAGTGGGTGATTTCCTTTAATAATCTCACGTGTCCTGTCGGTATTGCTGTCATATGAATCTAGGCTGGGTTTTAAAGTTTTTGCACCTAATTCTTTCGACATTTAGTGCCATGAATAGGCCCATTAAATTGTAGCAGGGTCTTCTCAGTTGGATCCCATTGGGAAGCCAGCAGTTCTTCGCTGCTGGCAAGCAGAGTGGATGTTTTTCTGTCTGCTCTCGGTATGCAGTTTTTATGCTTGGGCCAAGCCCAATGATCAGTGTGTACGCAGTCAGGCTTTGTTGAAAGGGAATATCACGATCCTCTCGTGATACGTTGTGGGACTGACTGCATAACATCACTCATGGTTAAGTGAATTGCACTTTAGCAGCTGTTCAAAAAGGTTCTGTCACGCAAGTCATGACCCTCTTAAGAATGCACACTGGTGTAAGGAACTTATGGCACTACAGAATGAGAAGCCTATATCAGAAGACACTTCTATGTTTTTGATTTATGTGGGCTTTGGGTTCTCCCGCCTTTGGAATGCGACAGGTGGTTTCTGAAGAGAGGGCCTTTTCTGTGTTGGCAACCTGGCTTTGAAACTCCTTGCCTTGGAAAATTTCCATTGAAAGAAAATGGAAACTCCTGAACACCCATCATTTTTAATTATGGAGAGCACATATGTTTATTACATCATATCAGTTTCAATGGGTTTCACTTCAAATGTTTTCAACTTCAATAAATACAAATCTGAGATAAGATGGTTCTTTCAAAAACTAAAAGTACAGCTTTCCATGTTTGAGGAAGTTTTAACAAACACACACACTTTTCACACAAAATTGTCGAAATTTTAGTATCAGTGAATAGGAATCTATTAGGAGGTTATGAATTTTCCAACCTTTAGAGATTTCCACACAATATGGCAGCTTTTCAAGGTTAGATGCTTCTCTCTAAAGTGCCATATACTAAAAATCTTGTGCTTTAAGGATCAAAGGGAGAAGTGTATGTTTATTCCACATACACAAACCCATAGATATGATATTCCATGTCTTCCATTTTTACAACTTACTGCTGTTTCACACATGAATGCAAAGATGTACAGTACATAGATTCCCTGTGTTTACTTCAATAGTACTGATAGAAACTATGTTTATAGATGTGTTTTTCCACTTAGTGCTTAGAAATGTATATGTGAGTAGGACTGCAGGGTATTTCAGGTACAATAGAAGGCTGGTGTCTTGAGACAGTTGCTTGCAAAAAGTGATTTTGAGGGATGATGTGCCGCTGAGTGATTTTTAAACCTCTGAGGTGTGATTATGTCATAACAACTATAACTTCTGGACTTGCTTTATTACTTTTATTAAAACAAATATGTATGAAGGGACTTTGTATTTTTTTCGTGTGTGTGATGAGGGAAATGAGGTGGTTAATTTATGAGGTGAACAGAACTTCCAGAGAGCAGAGTGCCATTTGCTTAGATGTGCTTAAACCACACATTTTGCAGGGAAACAATTGTTCAGTGGTCTGATTTGTGGGGTTTTGCTGTCAACGTTAAACTGTGCAGTTCCTCCCCCTTCCAAACGGCTATTTTACATTTTTGCCCCTTTGTCCCAAAGTAATTGGTCTTCTGCCTTTTAACAAAGTGGCATTATATCAAATCATAATATTAGAGGGGGCCTTGGTGGTCACCCAGTCTTAACACCCTCCTCCTCAGTGCAGGATGCAACTCCAGCATCTATGAAATGACCATCAAACTACTGCTTAACTCAGGCTTCCTCAACCTCGGCCCTCCAGATGTTTTGAGACTACAATTCCCATCATCCCTGATCACTGGTCCTGCTAGCTAGGGATCATGGGAGTTGTAGGCCAAAAACATGTGGAGGGCCAAGGCTGAGGAAGCCTGGTTTAACTACTTCAGTGAATATATGATAAAGGTTATATATGAGGTTTGTGTATTTTGGTTACAAGGTATTTCTTAATCAGTCTACTTGTCCTTACATTGAATATAATATACATGCTTACATGAACATTTTGAGAACATTTATAATCGTAACTGGAATCACTAGTGAATACTAAAAAAAATAATATGTAGGAAGGAGCAGGATCCCAAATACCTACTTAGACTCAACTAAAGCAATGGGCAAATATGGTCTATGTCACCTTTGATTGTATTTACCCATAACTCTATTCTGTTTCCACATTAATCCACAGGTGGTTGTTGTTGTTGTTTTTTTAAAAGGTAGCTTAGAATACAGATTTAGGGTGCAATGCTTTGGTTTTTGGGAGGATGTCCCAGGGGCAATAGAGCAGATGAGAACTACCCCTCTGGTGTCAAGTGACAGAGTTCTGAATCTGGAAAGGTTGATCTGATGTCAGTCAGAGCCTCCTTCTCCATAGATGACAGTGCCCCAAATTAGCAGAGAGTCTCTTGTTCCATTTACGCAATGATTTACACTTGTGCAACAGAACTTATCCCCACTCCTCCTCTCATATGTTTCCTAAATCTTTTATTGGGGTTGCCCCAACCACCATGTTTTCAGTATGGTTTGCAGATATGGAATGTGCTATGGGCTCATTCCTCCTCTCTCATACATATAACCATTCTTGCCTTTTATATATGACCTAGACCAGGCATCCCCAAACTACGGCCCGGGGGCCGGATGCGGCCCAATTGGCCTCCCAATCCGGCCCGCGAAAGGTCTGGGGATCGGCATGGTCATTATGCACTTTTTAAAAAAAATCCCAGTGAGAGCCATTTTACCCCCCTGCATCGCCTCTTCCTCGCCGCCAGGAGCCTGCGCCTGTCCTGAGCGCAGCAGCAGCGCCAAGGAAGGGAAGCATGGCACGGGCTCCTCCTGGGCGCCGCCTGTGGCCGCTCCTCCTCACGCTGCTCCTCCACACAGGCCCTTCTTAGCCATAGGCTAGTGGCGCAGCGTCTATCTCCTTCTCCGAGGACTCCGCGCCGCACCTCCTTCTCCTTTCCCCCGTGCTGGGTTCCGCTCAGTCGAGCTTCACCCACCAGCGCGCGCACAGCTCTTGCTGGTCCCGCGGTGCGTGCGCTGATGGCGAAGCTTGACTGAGCGGAACCCAGGGCTGGGGAAAGAAAAAGGAGGCGCGGTGCGGAGTCCTCGAAGAAGAGAGACGCAGCGCAGCTTCTCAGCCCGGAGGAGAAACCTTCCCTCCTCCGCAGCTCGCTTTAAAGCAGCGAAGCTGGGCAGGAGCCGGGCTGCTCGTTCCTCCCCGCCCCTTTGCTGCCTCCCCCAACTGCGGCTCCTGTGCCTGCGCTTGCGAGAGGCAGCAGCAGGACAGGAGCCTTTTCGGGCTTGCAAGAGCAGGCAGAGGAGCCCAGGGGGTGCCCAGGAAGGTGGTGGGAAAAAGCGGCGCTGCGCCTTTAAGAGGCTCTGAACGGCGCTCCTGGCTCGCCCCGCCTGCCTCCGCTTGGCTGCTTCCGCTTGCTCAGCTGCTTCAGTCGGCTCCTCAGCCCCAGAGCCGAGTCCAAAAGGCAGCTCCACTGACTTTTCTCCTCCTGGCTCCGCAGCCCTGGGCAGCAACTGACAAAGGAGACCTGCCTAATCTGCCCTAGGACCCCAAAATATCAATCTCCTGCTTTTTGTGTGTTTTTTCATCCCGGTGTTTATCTCATTCATCTCTTAAGGCAGCTGGGTCTCCCCCCTCTCTCAGTGCCAGGCTAAGAGCTCAGTTACTTTGCAGTAAGTTCAATGGGAATCAGGTAGGGCTGCCCATGAAACGTGGCTAAAGCCATTTGTCTCTTCCAATGTTTTTTTATGATGATGAAATTCAGTTTTAAACTTTCAGATACAAAGTTCCCTCTTCCCCTCTCCAGACGCCAAAGACCAGTACCGTTATAGTTTTTTGCCATCTGTTTTTAGAGCAATACTGTATTATAAAGAATTAATGGTGTCACTTTGGACTGCTTTGAATGAATGTGGCAGCATCTCCCTCCCTGACCCCACACCCCCAGTCTTCGCTCAGTGAAGGCAGCATCTCCCTCCTTGACCCTACACCCGAGGGAGAGGTGTGCCCGTGGGGGGCTGAGCCGCCTCTTAACAACTCTGGAAAATGGAGTCTCTGTCCCTCCGGACTCTCTCTCTCTGCTGCCCACCCTGAGAGAAACATGGGGTGGGGTGGGGCGCAGCAGGGGTCCTTGCGCCCCAAAAAAATATAGTCCGGCCCAGCACAGGGTCTGGGGGCGGTAGACCGGCCCCCGGCTGAAAAAGTTTGGGGACCCCTGACCTAGATCATTTTGGGGAGGGGTATGCGCAAGGGGAGGATGGTGGAGAATTCCATTGCGCAAGCTCAAATCCTTGCGCTAATGGAATTAGGGCATCGGGTACTGCGCTTGGAGACTCCCTTTGTGATGGCGACGGTTCCTTTGACAACCTGGCCCAGTGAATGTTGGCATTCTGATGTTGGTAGGGCGAAAAAGGGGACATCCCAGATGGCAGGTTGGATCCAGAGCTGTCCCTGACATTCCTCTAAATGAGGGGGGGGGGAAATAAAATTCGACACACTTCTGAGCATGTCTAAGTCTTTCCATCCCATTGTTTCTAGTGAGAAAGAAAATAAAGCATAAGGTTTTTAATAATAATAATAATAATAATAATAATAATAATAATAATAATAATAAAAGGTTTCTTAAGGACAGAAGTTGAGAGAAGAACACAAAGCAAGAGATTGGATTTTACTTTAATATTTCCAATCCATGTTAGGATTGCAATGCTAAAAACAATGTTCTGCCTCCCTAATTGGAGGCGGTGTGCTTCTGAATACCACTTGCTGGAAACCACGGTAAACACACTGTGCTCAGGTCCTGCTTGCAGGCTTCCCATAAGCATTAGGCTGGTCACTGTGAGAACAGGATGCTTAACTAGAGGGATCTAGGCTCTCTGCACATTCTTAATACAGAATTTGCTACTTTAGCTGCGAGCATCTCTTGCATCCATGCACCAAATGCCCTGCTCCAGTAATCTGCTTCATCCCTTCTTATACACTGCTGGGCTATACAAACTAGATGGGCCTTTGGCCTGGTCCAGTATGACTCTCTTATGTTCCTATGCATTCAAATAGCCGATAATCTGGTTTCAACATTCAAATAAGTGTGAAATCTGGTAGACTGTTAAGTTCTGATACATGCACCAGTCCAACATTACATATAGGAATTACATTATACGTAGGAATTTTGAAAGTTAGAATTTGTCAAGCATCCCTCCCTACTCATATAAAAGGGCTTGTCTTGTGCTTAGCTTGGTACATTTTTTTTCTGTATCTTTTTCAACAGCTGACCCCCAAGTCATATTAAAATCTGTTTCTTTCCTTTCATTCAACAGCGTAACACTGTTGCTTTTCTATCTCTTTATAATTGGTTGTAAATAATTTTTTTTGCTGTAGTGTCTGTTTTTCTACGATTGTACAATTCTTTTAAAAAAAAATGTTCCAGAAGCAGAAAATCAACTCTGAGGCCCATTGGACTCCTAGAACTAGCTGAACATTTATTTTGATACTGGCTGAGGTTCTTAAAATCCTTGAAACTTTTGCGGAGCTGTATAATTTAGCATGAAAAAGTTACCAAGATTATTTTTAAAACTTCTTTAATCTTTTTGTTTCTCTACTGTTCCCAATTTTAATCAATATTCCGCTTCATCCTGTGACTTTAGCAACATAGTGTTATCTGTCATGCAGTCAATATTTTTTAAAAAAGATTGTGTTCTTCTCTTTTCTGTTTTCTATAACCAATATATATATAAAGCATGCATGTTGGTTGTGTTTTACAATTTCATACTTTCTAGATTTTACCCATCTAACAGCTTTTTTGCAACTAGTCCCCCCCTCAAGACAACACTCTGGTTATAGAAACTAATATCTTGTTTTATTATACAGTGATTATTATCTTTGACCTTTATTTTTGGATCACCAACAAAAATATACACTTTTTTCTATGTCAGTCATTGTCTAAAATTTCATCTATGTTCTGCTTTCCATTACATGCCATGAATTATATGAAATTAAATTAATCGCTACTCTAAACAAAAATTAAATGTGCCGTAATCCAGAGTTACGTTGTTTGCTTTTACAACTGTAAGTCATAAGTAATTAATTTTCCTTGGAAAATTAATTCACTTACCATTCCCAGTAGCATCATATGTTGACACAGGATTATAGATAGTTTAATGTTTTTCTTCAGCAAGTGGGCCTCAACTTTGGAAGACCTTAAATCAAAACAAATTCAAATTTACTCAACTGCATACATTCAGGGTTATTTAAGATGAATGTTGCCTTTATTGCTGTCATCCAGATGATGATTCTAAAACTGCATTCAAAGTTGCAAAATTATATGCCTGCGGACAGTTTGCCAATTTCTTCTTTTTGTTTTGTTTCACATTTCCTCCAATGTTAAGTTCAACCAAGGTTGACCACTACAAGACTAAACAAGGAAACTCACCAAAACTTCAGTCTCAGGATTTTTGAGAAGTGTGATAAAAACTTAAATGTTTGGCTTGTTTTGGAGGGGATTTGTGTTAAGCTGGCAGAGGTATGTCCATTTTGTATTATATGTTGGACCCAAAGGCTTCCTTCCTTTCATAGAAAGACCTTCCTGTGTTGAAAGAAGATGCCTTCTGTTGGAAGAAGGTAGCCCCTGAATCTAACCCATTGCCTGTGTTTTTCATTGGTTTCCCCCGCCCCCCACGTGCTGCCATTCTAATACTGTGGGTTATAAAAGTAAATTGAGCAAGTAATTCTGGAAAAGAGCCTTTTAAATGAATGAATAATAAATTCAAATAAATGAATGATTTAAATCAGGCATAGGCAAACTCAGCCTTCCAGATGTTTTGGGACTACAACTCCCATCACCCCTAGGTAACAGAACCAGTGGTCAGGGATAATGGGAGTTGTAGTCCCAAAACATCTGGAGGGCTGAATTTGCCTGTGCCTGATCTGAATCATTCCAACAATGAATGTCAGTGACTCCAATAAGAACTATTTCAGAGCTCACAAGGGGAACAGCTTGTATATACTTACCATACAGAATTAACACGATATCTATACAAATGTATATGATGGACCTCAGGCCTTATGCTAACTAGCAGTTTTTTTTCCTTTCGTATCACATTAACTTGACAATGAGATTCCAGGCTGCATACAACAAAGTAGTTCTGTTAGCACAATAATTGCTGTTTGTGCAGTGGGACTTCACATTTCTTCCCTTGTTGGTATGATACTGTGTTTTAGAGATCTGTACATGCATGCATGCACACACACACACACACACAATCATGTGATCATCATGTGATCATGATCTGTGCATGCATGCACACACACAATCATGTGATTTTCATATAATCATCTTTAGCTGTCCCTTGGGATCCCTTCCAACTCAACATTCCAAGATTTTATGTTGTGAATCACATGAGCAAAAGTTTCCAATCCCATGGCTTAACAGAAAAGCCAGAAAGATGCAACTGATAATAACATGCTGAAAATCAATTTATTATCCAAATGACAAATGCAGCAGCCTTTGACAATATGCCAACAAATAACTAGGAACTCTAAATATGATTCTCTTGAAAGGATTTAGCATCATGACAATAAAGCCAGATTGTGTCGTAATATGTTATTGCACTGATCAAACACCACTTCGTGATTGGACTGAATTTGGTTGAATACAACTTGAGGCTCAATGCAGACGCCATGTTTTCAGTATGGTTTGCAGATATGGAATGTGCTGTGGGCTCATTCCTCCTCTCTCATACATATAACCATACTTGCCTTTTATATATGGCACAGAGTTATTCAATCAGGATTGCCTCCAAATCATGATTTGAAAATATGATTCAGTTGCATTTGCAAACCATAGTTTGGAGCAATCCTGAACCAGTCTGAAGACTCTTCTAGTCCAGCGTCTTGCTCTCAAGATGGCCAGTCAGAAGCCCACAATGCCCATGGGAAGCCCGTAACAACCTGAGTTGCACAGCACTTTTCCCGTATATGATTCTGAGCAGCTACTTTCGATGGTGAAAACGCAACACAGCCATCATGGCTAGCAGCCATTGATACAGCCTTTACCTCCATGATTTTGTTTAATCCTCTTTTAAAGCTGTCTAAGTCAGTGGTCAGCATGGTCTCTTGTAGAAGTGAATTCCTTTGTTTAACTATGTGTTTTGCTTTCAGTACAATATTAGCAAGAACCAATCTGATTCAGTACAATATTAGCAAGAACCATCTGATTAGGACAGGCATCCCCAAACTGCGGCCCTCCAGATGTTTTGGCCTACAACTCCCATGATCCCTAGCTAATAGGACCAGTGGTCGGGGAAGATGGGAATTGTAGTCCAAAACATCTGGAGGGACGAAGTTTGGGGATGCCTGGATTAGGAGGTAAAGGCAAACTGTGATGATAGCAGAGCATGGAAGGGAGTAGGAGGTCTCTGTCTCTGTAAAAAAACTTAAGTGACTTGTAAACAGTTTCCGCCCTCCCTTCCACACAGGTGGGTGGGGTTTGTGGCACCAAGCGGGGCTTACCTGGCTGGGTGCCACCCACCTGCTTAGGTTGGCCTTTGACCCGCCAACCAAGAAATAAAATGAAAGGTTTTTGCTAAAGGTCCCCTGAGTTAATTATTCCATGTGATCAGAAGAAGTGGTTACTTACGAGCCTGGTTAATATAAAAGGCTCCTATAATGGGGTTAGTTATACACAATACAGTGTGGTAGGCTTTTTGACCTTTAGTGTCCATTAAAATATATATTTTAGGAGGGTGTATATTAAGACCTACATTAAATATACACCCCGAGGCCATAATACTTTTTTTTCTTTTTTAAAGAAATAGCCAGGCTTTATGATGCTACTGTTTTGTTAAAGCTCTCCTCCCAGTTTATTGAATCTTGATTGCCAGTGTAAGGATTTTGTGCCGTAACAGTAAAATTTTATACTGGAATGAAATTGGTTTTTTTTTTTTGCCTCCGCCCCTCTCCGCCCCAAATGAATAAATAGCAAGACCTTGATTACTAACCCCCTGCATTCATGCAAAACGCAACCACCAATTCACAAAGGCACATTTATAACTTAAGCCTTGGCTTGTTTGAACTGTAACACTGCCGCCACTGGAGTTTCACCTCGGAGACTTAAATAAATATAAATAAACTAAAGTAATAAACACTATATGTTTTATGGAGCTGTGTGAACCTGAAAGAGATTTCTCCAGGCTAACAACCTCTTGGCAAACTCAAAGAAAAAGAAAGAAAGAAAAATAATTTGATTCACTTGCATCTTGAGGTCCCGGGCAACCAGCTAGCATGAATGGTGAAAATAAAGGCCTTGCACTACTTTTAGTAATGTTCTGAGCTTATAGAAATACTCCGTGAATAATCATTTTGAGAGTAATGCATAATACGTTGATAATATGGAAGTCTAAAAGCACGGCAGAAAGAGCAGATGGTGATACAGCACATACATTACAGCAAATATATCTAGGCTAGCCTGATGAGTGTATGAAGTTTGGAAAACAGGATTGGCGTAGGCAGAGTGTGGTGGCAGTAGATGTTGGGAAGCGAGGGAAAGGAGTGAAGTTCTGGAGGACAAAACTTCCTGTGCATCAGTGACTGCCCTGTGGCCCCTCATTGAGTTTGTGGCCCTCAACTGCGCTGTCTTGTCCTAGGGTTGAAGTAAGATTCAAAGTGCTGTTTGTACCTGGATTTTTTTGGGAGGGGGATGATGATGATGATGAGTTTGGATTTGATATATCACTACCCAAAGGAGTCTCAAAGCGGCTAACATTCTCCTTTCCCTTCCTCTCCCACAACAAACGCTCTGTGAGGTGAGTGGGGCTGAGAGACTTCAGAGAAGTGTGACTAGCCCAAGGTCACCCAGCAGCTGCATGTGGAGGAGCGGAGACGCGAACCCGGTTCCCCAGATTACGAGTCTACCGCTCTTAACCACTACACCACACTGGCTCTCTAACATCTACAGGCAGAAACACGTCTTGAGGTGTCTTTGCTGAATAAAAATTATTTCAGCCAACTCAAAGAAGGCTTGCAACATGAATTTGCTGGATGTGCAGTAAAAAGCGAACTGAAACAAATTTCTCTCCTGTCCCCAGTCATGGCTGGACAAAATACTGTCTGCTGGATTTGGGGGCGGGGGGGGGGCTTGAGCAGGTTAAGGAAGGCCCCTGGAAACCAATTTATGAGCTTCATATTCCAGGTGATGGCATCGCTCCTGTGAGTGACTTTAATGCCTCAGTACCTGTAGAAATCTGGTGTGTGTATAAATTGCTTCCCTCTGAATCACTGAGTTGCAATGGACATCTAATTTAAAGCCTCAAACCTCGTTATTTTTGACAATCTGACGTGATATACAAGATTTCAGCCATGTTGGGTTTTTTTAGCCAAATTATTTTTCAGGCACTGAAAAAAAAACCTGAATATAAAGATTCTATGGCTGGCTTGGAGAAACAAATTCAGCTGCACTTGGGACTTTGTAGACTGATCTAAACCCCCAAAAGAGAAGGAAATAGTGTTTTAAAAAAATCTCCCTGTTTTAAAGATGGTAGTGGCTACTTGATTCTTTGTGTTTCCCTGGCAGTACTGTTACAGTATAATTCTTTTTGATTTAATAAACGTGACTTGCACCTTAAGATTATATCCCTGTTCCTCTTCTAATTTTTTTCATAAACTTCTTAATAATCTTCATAACAATACTTTTAATAATAGGTAATAATAATAATAGATTATAATAATAAAGCTATTACACATGGCATTCATCTGCATTCCCTGTTCATAATAATAATAATAATAATAATAATAATAATAATAATAATAATAATAATGCCTGGCATTTATATAGCACTTCCAAGTGTTCAAATACTTCACACTCATTTTTCTGGGTGTAAACCTTACAGAAATCCTTGGAGTCACAAGATGGCTAACCATTGGCCCTCCAGATGTTGCTGGACTACAATTCCCATCATCCCTAACCATTGGCCAGACTTACTGAGGCTGGTTGGAGTCCAACAATGCCTATCGGAGGACCACCGGCTAATCACCTATACTTTAAAAAAAAAGTCCATATCTTTTTTGCAGGTCGCGGAGGGACTGTCGAGTCTGAGAGAGAGACTAGATTACCTATGGGTACTTAGGCTGCAGTTCTATACCTCGAATCATAGAACTGTAGCATTGGAAGGGACCCTGAGGATCATCTAGTCCAACCCCCTTCAGTGCAGGAATAATCAGCTGTCCCATACAGGGATTGAACTTGCAATCTTGGCATTATCAGCACCATGCTCAACCAGCTGGGCTATCCAGACCAATATGTCTACTCAGAAGTGACTGTATTGAAGGGGCTTACTCCCAGGTTAAGTTAAATGGGGCTTACACCCAGGTAAGTATATTCATGGCAGAGGCAAGATTTGAACCAGGAAATTTCTGGGTCACAGCTTCATATGTTAGCCGCTAATTTACACCATCTCTCTCTGTGCTCAAAACCCCCGTTGTTCATGGGGCATTTTGTGACGGGGAAATTCATTAGCGCGAAGAGGTTTCTGAGCACTGGGCACAGTCCTGCGCCTAAGATTTCAGAGTAAAACTGCAGACTGGAAGGAAAGTAAGACCTTTTTCTGCTTCTCCATTTCCAGCTACTCTCTGAAGACTGGAGAAGAGACCGTCTTAAGAATATTAGGGGGGTGAAGGACTAGACTGTGTGAAAGATAAACGTAATATTTTAGCTGCAGTGCGTTCATTTTCAGCTTTGTATTCGTGCTATAAAAATGCATGCCTAGACATTCCGTTGTTGCGCCCCTAGCCTAGGGTTAAGGTTCCATTTAGCTCCTAGCCTTCATATCACAGTTTCTAACACTGCTCTGTGTCTCTCTCTTTGTGAACAGGGTTTCTTTTTTCTTTTCAATTATTACGTTCAACAGTAAACTCAAACTCACAGTTCTCCCATGGATTTTTAAATAGGATTTTAGGGTTTTATTTATTTATTTATTTATTTGGTTATTCCAAACAAGTAGAAAAGAGAGGGGGGGCTTTATAATAGATAAAAATCAGGTTTTTTATGGAACGACACAGATTTGCAAACCAAAATGCATTTTGGACTGCAAGGCAGCGATTTGGCAATCACTTCTGAAATAAACAATGGGGCTGTAAACTCCCGATAGAAGGAAAACTCAGAAGAAAAATGAACAAATAGCGTACAGTGTCCATTAATGTAAATGTTTGCCTCTGCATGGGCCACCAAGAAGTCTGCAGTGATTGACAGCCATCCTGGTTGGGTATTTCCCCCCCCCTTTTCTGCGGCAGCACCGAAGTCAGTCAAAGTATATAGACAAAGCTAAGTGAATACCAGTTTCCCCAGTACAGGGGCTATTTTTTTAGGAAGTCTAACTGAAACCAGATGTTTAGCCTAGACTTAGAGTTCCTTGCTGCCAAGCATCTCATCAGAGGTCAGAGTTCTGGGCTCAGGGCTCTGCTAGAATTCTTTCACAAATTGCTATTCGGTGAGGTTTTAATCCTAATGGAAAGAATAATGTGCTTGTAAAATCTGCAGTTATTACAAACACAGTATACATATTGTGGACTTCAAATGACTACATATTTCATTCCCATAAACAGGGAATGCAGATGAATGCTGTGTGTAATAGCTTTAGACATCCAAACTTAAACCGAGTAGAGAGTTTATACTACTGTTAACCATTTGCATTCTTAACACCCCTGTAAATGGAATAGTAATCTTGGCTTATGGTTGCTAACTCCCAACATTTTAAGAAAGGGAAGGGGGGGGAGTAAGAGTGCCTTTCAATGTTATTTCTTGTGAGAAGTATTTATAATAAAATATTTGTTTACAAAAAAGAATGCATTTATAGTAATCAGATAGGCAGCTTTCCACAGAGAAAGTGCTTGCCAGTCTGCATTTTTTTCATTACGTCATGTTTGCACAGTTACGTTGAACTCTTAATTTTACCAATACTGTACAGACAAGTGCTTGGGTTCCATCAGATGCAAATTAGTAGCCTTTAAAAGCAAAGCAAAGCAAAGCAAAACAAAACAACAGGTGATAGTTACAGAAGTACCTGCAGAAAATATTGTGTGTAAGCCAGTAGTTGTGTACATATTATTATCGGTACCGTTTGTATCGGGGGTAGGAAAACTTTGGATTCCACATGTTGTTAGACTCCCATGAGTGTTGGCTTAGGCATGGGAAATCCAGTAAGAAATGGCAAAAGAAGTTAGCAAAATAAGTAACATAATTTGACAGAATGCTAATCATCAACATTTACAAATTTGGGGGTATACTTCAGTGCAAAATATTGCAGGGTTGTTTTTTTAAAAAAATACAATGTACCCAAAGCCTTGGATATTTGAACTTCTATGCAGGGATGCCATCATGCTTGAATGGATTGTGGCATAGTGCTGCTACCTGGCACCTGCTACCACTTGGGCCCCCTGGTGACACTGTAGCTTCCCGCCACTCATCTGCAGCCCTTGGATGCGGTAGTGCCAGTACTTTAGATGGCACCTGGGTGTCTCTTCTGTCATCTTTCTTGCTGTTCCGTCAGCCATGTTCTCTAGCCTAGGATATGGCAAATCCAAGGCCTCAAACTATTATGCTGTGTGCATTTGGGGCCAGCTAGTGATGTATGGAAGTGAGAGCTGGACCATAAAGAAGGCTGATCGCTGAAGAATTGGTGCTCCTGAATTATGGCGCTGGAGGAGACTCTTGAGAGTCCCATGGACTGCAAGAAGATCAAACCTATCCATTCTGAAGGAAATCAGCCCTGAGTGCTCACTGGATGGACAGATCCTGAAGCTGAGGCTCCAGTACTTTGGCCACCTCATGAGAAGGGAAGACTCCCTGGAAAAGACCCTGATGTTGGGAAAGATGGAGGGCACAAGGAGAAGGGGATGACAGAGGACAAGATGATTGGACAGTGTTTTCGAAGCTACCAACATGAGTCTGACCAAACTGCGGGAGGCAGTGGAAGACAGGAGTGCCTGGCGTGCTATGGTCCATGGGGTCACAAAGAGTCGGACACGACTAAACAACAACAATCTTGAACCCTGTGCCCTGAGGCAGCCTCCTCCAACCTGGTGCCTTCCATGTTGACTGGAGGGTGGTGAGAATTGTGACCCAAAACATGTGGATGGCTCCATGTCAGCAAAGACTGGTTTGAGGAAAAGCTTTATCCCTTCGGTATCATGACTGCTCTTTAGAGGGGAGAGCTCTGGGCAGCTGAATTCAGCTGTAAGCTGCTTTTGGATACAGAAAGCATCCACCCCACCCCATTTCAGCAACAGGGATTCTCCCCCAACCCATCTGTCTCTGCTTGAAGTCCTTCCCTTTTCGGGTTGGTTTTGTAGGGGAATCAGATGTGAACAGAAAAACATGAAATTCATATTACATGACCAGGGCTTTGCTCACTGTTCTTAGAATCTATCCTAACTATACAGTTAGCTCGCAGCTTGCACACATTTAGCTTTATGCTCATGGCAAACAAAAGGGCGGGTGGCAGAAAGGGGGCAGGGTTATGAGGAATGACATTGGCCGTCCTATTCACCATTGAACCCAATGGGTTTTGACTATATGTGAGTTTGGCTTGACGTGCAATCTCTGGAACAAAACCTCCACATAAGTTCAAGGCTTACTGTATAATAATCTACCAGTAACGCTGTGCTGCTGTTTTTGTAATTGAGCATGTTTACTGTTGCTTGGCATCAAATATACCAGAAGTGTATGATTTATGTGCCATGTAAGGTAATCACAGTATGAACTATGCTGCATTTACAGAAAGGAGAAAAGATGTAAGGCCAGTTCAGAACCCACTCAATACATCATCGCAATTCAGGTGTAATAAAAAATTTCTGCCTCCAATGACCATCTCATAAAAGAGAAACCTTTCTCATATTAATGAGTTTCCATTTGCTAATAATTCTTTCATTTGTAACTGGAATCATTCACCACCCCACAAAGGGTCCTTTTCCAAGACATCATTTGCAACATTGTCTTGTGTTTTTGTCCTCGATGTTGTGAAAATGGCCGTCTACGGTTACATGACTGAAAAGAGATCCCATTCACATATCTTTTGTGTTTCCACTTTTTGAAAAAAGGGGAAAAAGAAAAAGAAAGGGGAAAAGAACAAAAAATGTTTTTCAAACCTGCAGCTGGTTATTTCTGCAGGAGTTCCCACTTATATTCCATCTTGATTGACATTCTGAAATGGCAGCTTTTCATGAAAAGCTGTTAACTTGTAGAATTTGGTTATGGTACTAAGACAGACTGACTTTGTTCTACTGTTGGGGCCTGTCCAACCTAAACAGAACATTGCATCTGAATTTAATAGTGCTGCTGAGCCTAGAAAGACTGCAGTTCCAACAGTGGTGCTTCTGATGTGTTTTCAAACATGACTCGATGAATATTCTTTCTGAAAACTTTTTGTTGCATAATTATTTTAATTGGGTTTTCTTGTTTCTTTGTCTTTTGCTTAGCAGGTAAGTTCTTCCATGCTTTCCCTGAGCAATGGAATATATGGATTGGCAATATATAAACCACTTTTCAACTTTTACAATGTGCTACATAACCAAAACTCTTAAAATCTAAAATAAAAAAGCGCCTATTGCTGTCGTATGTTTCTTCAGTCCACTATTTTTGAGGTGCTAACCAAAAAAAGAGAAAAAAAATCATCTTAACCAGTCATCATAGCAGTGATTAGGTTTTAATTTCCAGTTGAAAACTGAGAGCCTAGTGAGTAATATATCATAATTTTCTCCTAATCTTTGCCAATCACTCCTTTAATGACCTGCCAGCTATTTGAAAGTCAAGCGTATAAAGGAGGGACTCTATCCAAATGCTCAGTTTCCTTTTCTGCATCTATTACCATACTCCAAAATAAAGTACGCATGGAAGTATATTTTTAACATCTCAGATTCATGACCTTATTTGCTCAAAAGAAATAAGAGAAAGTAAACAAAACAGAAATTTAAGCACCCCAACTCCCTTTACTTGACATATAGCAGTGCCCTGCGTGCGTGTTTAAAAGGTAGAATTCTACAAATATTATCTTTACTGTACTGATATACAATGCGCACTTTTCTTTCCTAGAGAGTTTAACATTACACCGTCTTAAGCGTTAATGCAATACGGTGGCTGAGCTTATGAATTCCAAATTAATAGGATTGTATGGCATATTGTTTGGGGTCATAATTATACCGTGGTTTGGGGTGGCTGCGTTTCACTTTGCTTTTCATAACTGCCGGCAAGTCAAGTTTGTGCTTCTGTGTGTGTATTTTCTAATTGACAGTTGGTCAGTTTACGGTGGGTGGAAATTGGGCATGTTTGCGTTTATTTTCCGAGTGTGAGTGATGAGTTTGCTTCATGCAATCTGCACGTATTTCAGCCTGCAGCTGTGGGCATTGATGGTTTTTAGCTCATGCTTTCTTTAGCAGTGGAGACTGGTGCCCATTTAGACTCCCAGGGCAGAAGGCAGGGGGAACAAAAGCAGGTAAAACCAGCCAATGCCAGGCAGGGACAACTAATTCTGGGCTTGTCCTCCTCTTCCTCCCTGCTGATTTCTGCAGAGGCGACACTGAGACTAAAGAGGAGGACTCTGACAGCCAGTGCCTTTCCCCCAACAAGAAATAAAGAGGTAGACAGGCAGAGTCCGGCTGAGGCCAAACTGAGCTTGGTTGCTCCCCTTACCCTGTTGGACCAGCTTCCACTGATCTTTAGGCTGCCTCCCTCAAATAGGAGTTCTGTTCTGTTGGATTCAGAAGACATGGTGATTAGTCATGGTTCTGGGTTCTTAAGTCAATGATGAGTCCTGAGGTTTACTCTCTCTTCACCCATTAAATCTCAACACACACACACACACACACACACACACACACACACACACACACACACGCCTTCCTGCTCTTTCTCGGTTTGACACTCAAATTCAGCTGTTGCTGAGCCTCCTTTGACTCAAACTCTGAATCTGTGGATCCCTGGGTCTGGTGCTGTTTTCTCCTTCCTGTATGTTATCTTCTTTAAGACCCTCCTCAAGATCAGTTTCTTCAGCAAAGTGTTCCTTGAACCAAGCTGCCCAAAGCTCGCTGGCATCTATTTTCTTGTAGCGTGTTGCCACCTCCCTTTCTTCTCAAACAGACCTTGGCCTTAGTTCCAAAATGGGCTACAGTTAGGGCCTGAGGCAATATAGATGGGGCCAGAGACTCCCTGGAGTCAGACAGATGAGGATCAGAAGGGCCAGAGGCTCAATAAATATGTCAGAAGTAAACCAGAGTCAGGTACCAGTTTTAAGTAGGTGATGCACCAGAAGACATGTGGACAAGGTGCACACAACTGAAGAGCTGGGTTGGCTTACAGAGACTCCATAGGGTTTTCAGTCTGAAATTTCAGCCTAAAGTCCCCTTTTTCATAAACCTTGGCCTGTCTGACCTTCTGAGTAATGAAACTGTTGTGGCACTGGAGGCTGGCTGGTGGAGAACCTGCTTCAAGAGAGACACACTCTCTCAACACTTTTCAACCACTAAACGCTGACCTCTCGTCTTCCTTTGTCTTGCTTGTTTGTAGTCGAAACAATTTTTTTTTTTAAAAAAAAATCTTCCAGTAGCACCTTAGATACTAGGGTGGGGAGGGGCACCACTCAAAAGGGTGGTAGGAAACCGGACTGAGTGGTGCCCCTCCCCACCCTCTCACTATTGGTGGGGATCTGGTGGCTTCTGCTTCAGTGTATCTGAAGAAGTGTGCATGCACACGAAAGCTCATACCAATGACAAACTTAGTTGGTCTCTAAGGTGCTACTGGAAGAAATATGTTTTTTAAAAAAATTGTTTCTACTACACCAGACCAACATGGCTACCTACCTGTAGTAGAAGCTGTAAATCATATAATCAGTGACGACTGATGTTTTCCCATCATCCCTTGCTAGCTGAGGCTGATGGGAGCTGGTGTCTAAAATCTCTGGAGGGCACCACATTGGCTACTCCTGGACAATTGTTTTCTATAAAGCACATTGCACTCCTTTCAGTACAATATGTATTCTACATCCATACCCATAATACCAGCTCCTGCGTGACTTCTTTCTGTTTATCCATCACAGGGATGGCATTTTGCTTTCCTAGGCCCTACTGAGAGCTCATCTTTGGGCAGTTACATTGCACAACTCCTAGAGTCTTTTGCTTGTCAAACCCTCACCAGGATGCAGCACCCCCTCTTTCAAGTGTGACCTACATTCTTTGATGTGCGACCTTGCATTTGGCGGTATTAAAACACATGTTGATCAAATGAAACTGGCGAGTACACATTCCAGATCTGAATGCTACCACTTTGACACTGATGATGGAGAAGATAACATGTCAATGTAATAATTTTTCGTGTTCAGAGGTATTTGCTCTCGGGATGAATAAATATAGTCAGTATGCCTTAAGAGTTGCAAAGGCTTGCAACCTGTTAAAATCCTACTAAGGCCTGTTTGGTGTATGTGTGTGTATTAATTTCTTTAAAATCCATTGACCCCCAGTTCTATTGTTTCATCCCAGTTCCACCCTCTTCTACAAGGACCTAGCTACTTGGGCATAAAAATGCTTCCATTTCCAATCCTGAATTGTAGAAGTGTGCATTTATTGTGTTCAGTATTTGTTTATTTCTGGACACAGCACATGTACCCATGCCCTAAGAAAAGATAAAAATGTTTCAATGTGCTGTTTAAGAAGGGCGAACATTTTGGCACATGATAACAACAACACATTTCTATAGTGCTTTCAAGTGCTTTAAATATATAATTTAGTTGTAGCCCTTACAACACTCCTAGTAAGAAAAGCTGTATTGTTGGCCCCATATTGCATGGGTGTTTTGTGTGTGTGTGTGTGTGTGTGTGTGTGTGTGTGTGTGTGTGTTGTGTGTGTGTGTGTGTACTGAGGCTAAGAGAGAGAGCTGCCTAAGGTCACTGAAGTGAGATTCGAACCAGGGACTTCCAGGGACTGCTACGTTCACAACTCTCACAACTTGGCTTTGATTCTCGAAATTTAAATTAAGAGGCTGGTGTACAATTTGGTAGAAAGCTGTAAACGGATCTCAACTGTCACCTGTCAAAGCATTTAAAAAGTGACTTGATGTTTGCTTTTAAAGTGGAGATATCTGTTATGTACCACAGTTTTTTTTCGTTTTGCTTGCTTATGTTGAAAGTTAGCTCAAGCAAATAAAAATAATCTGTGCCTTTTGATTTATTTACTTTAAAGCGCTGTACTTTATATGACTGACACATAATTAGCATCTGTGTAGCTGTATTTGTGGTGCCAAAGGCAGTCATTTTAATTGTTCCTTTAGCGTTGTGTGTGTGTGCCTGCGTGTATGTAAGTACATGCATTATTATATATTGCTGGATCAGTGTTAGAAACTGAGATATGAAAGTTAAGAGCTAAATGGTACCTTAAACCTAGGTTATGGGCGCAACAACAGAATGTCTAGGCACGCTTTTTTAATAACAAGAATGCAAAGCTGAAAATGAATGAATTGCTGCTAAAATATTATGTCCATTTTTCACATGGTCTAGTCCTTCCCTTGCCCACCACCCCTAATATTCTTAAGAGGGTCTCTTCTCCAGTCTTCAGAGAGTAGCTGGAAGTGGGGGAGCAGATAAAGGTCCTCCTTTCCTTCCACCCTGCAGTTTCAATCTAAAATCTTAGGCGCAGTACTGCACCCAGAGCTCAGAAACTGCACGTGCTAATAAAATACACTGTCACCAAATGTGCCTAGAACAACCGGAGTTTCGAGCACTGTGCTCGATGCTGCAGACATGCCACCAGGAAGCACAAGTGACACTTCTTTCAGTACGCTCTCTTCAGCATTCAGTAATGTACTGGTTTATTTCAATGGGCAGTGCTGCTGTTTAATTTGCCAGCCAGCCTCTCAATTTTCCATTCCTCCCCCGCCGAACAGTTAGCATGCTCTAGTCTCTTGAGCATGCTCAATCCTCACATGGCTGTTTGTGGGGTCCTGTCCCTCTTAGGTCTCCTATCCTCTTATATGTGGGTGCTGTTGTTTTGGCTACGTAATTGATAGTGTTCACTCTTGAACATTAGAAATAGAGGGAATGATACTAACTCATGTCAACACGCATGGCCATATTAAGAGCCCATATTAAGAGCCAATCTCCTGTTTCCAAGAGTAGCCTGGGAAGCCCAGAAGCAGGGCATGAAAAGCAGAGCCTTTTCACTTGTGGGCTGTTTGTTACATTATTGTAGAGCATGCACATATTCCCAGATGTTGCAGCATTCGTGCTGCAGGTCAATTTCTGTTTCCAGGCGCTTTTGCCCACCCTTGTTCTAGGCTGTGGTGATGCAATGGACAGCCATCCGCATCATGGTTCAGGTGTCTATGTTGTGGGTATTTCTTCGGCACCATGTTGCATAACAGACAACTGTGCAAAATATTTCAATCAGACTGAGCTCTTCCCTAGAGGTACTACTGGTAATTTACAAAAGGTATCTGCTTCACCACAGTTCATGCCATGCACACACACATGCAGATAAGAATGAGGGACAGTGCACTAGGGCTTTAAAATTAGTGAAATGCTGAATGGTTTCCAGGCAGCAAAAGGAATGGTACTGTATCCTCTCACCAGCTGGGAAAACAAAATATACAAGCTCCCCTGCCAACAAAAGTGGCTGTTATTGTCTTAACAGTGCATTCCTTCAGTGCAGCAATTGGTTTTCTAATTTGGACTCAATTTTGTTGGCTGTCAGAGAAGCATGGGTTCCTTCACCATATTTCCCCTTCATGTTAAAATGGCAACTTTTACCTGCAGCACAGATACTTCAGCAATTTTTTAAAAAAAGAATCAGGCCTGAAAACTTAACTCTGAAGAGGAGTTTTCAGGATTGCAGCCTTAATATGCATTGCACTTGTTGAAAACGTAAGAAACTTTGGGCGAGATGCTGTCAGTGTAATGCTGGCTTAAATGATTTGTGTTAGCTCATTAGTCACGGTGGGTCTTGTAAAACGAGAGAGCTAAACTAACTAGGCTTGGGGAAACTGAAAAGCGGGCTCAATATTTATGCCTCTCTTTCCAGACTTTGGCTGTTCAGAGCAAATATTAATTGTTCAGAGCAAATATTAAAAGAAACACTGGGTTGAAATTTGGTGCTTGTTACAACAAGAGGCAGGGAATAGGAACCTTCGTTCGTTTGGCTAAGAATTCCAGAAGGATAGCTTGTGTCAGTCAGTTGCAGCAAACCAAAAAGGTGCTGGAGGTTACCAGGTTGAGAAACAAACTTGTGTGGACTAGGGTGAGCTGCGATCATTGAAAGCATGTGCTGCACTATAAATATCAGTCTTGAAAGTACCACAGAACTTTGGGGAGCTTACAAGTTATGCACATGTTATATTGTGAATTCAACAATAATAATAAAAACCAAGGCATCGCTTCTGTGCGGACCTTGTCCATAAAACTGACACATTGAGCTACAATTGGGATCACTCATCCTGGACCACCTCACTGTTATTACTCGCCAGTGGGAGCCAAACTTAGGAGACCCATCTTTGCCAATTCAGGACTTGCCAATTCTGCTGTTCCCTCTCAAGAGGATGGCTATTTTCAAAACTTTAATCTACGAGCGTTCCCTTACCAAGCTATCGTTTGGTAGTTTCAACGATGCTGTGAACATGATCATATGAATGGGCCCATTGTAGCCAATGGAAAAGGCACAGCACCACCCCATGCACTTCTTTTTCATCCATAATATTAAGTCCACATGCTCTGGAAAGTAAATGAATGTGTTTTGGTTGTGCTACTGAAACAGCCATTTCTCCAGTAACTGCAGCCAAGACTTGGAACCCAAGTCGCTGAAAAGGATACAAGACGCCCAAGATTCAATCTGCCTGCCCATTCCCCCCATTAAACGAACCATGGCAGCTCCCACTATTTTGCTAAGCCACTGTAATTAATGATAGGAGGGCTTTCTTGGCTTGTGTTGAACACCTCAAGTTTTGCTTGAGGAATACGCCCAGTTCCTTTCACAGTGGATGGTTCGTGTGAGCCGTCCTGCCTGCCACTGCTGCGATCAGCATTTCTGAAGCTCCTTTTCCGCAGAGGAAAGTTTTGACTTCCAAGATAGCCAGTCCTCAGAAGAGGAAGAAAGGGAGGAAAGGTACAGTCTCTTTACTGCTTGTTTCCATGGAACAGTGGAGCAAGCAGGAGCTTCAAGCCAATTCAGCTTTCCTTGGTGGAAAGTTGGAGAAAGAGAAGCTGCCTACAGGTAGACAGAAATTCAGGAATACAAGAATAAACGACTTTGGATGCTGGCCTGAAGATTAATGCAGAAATTCCATGATAAAACGTTCCCCCTTTTAAAAAAGAAAAAGAAGTGTGTGTTGGTGGGGTGGGGGAAACTGGCTGCAGGATTAAAGTCCTGGATAGTTGTTGAAATGGCCAAAACTATTAGCAATTCTCTTGATGCTTGCTTGTTCCAGATCATTTGCAAATTTAAACAGACGTTACTGTATTAGATTTCCCCCTGTATTTGTGAAGGAAATGTCAGGTTTCCTTAACATTATTACTATTATTATTATTATTATCACCACCACCACCACCATCATCATCATTATTATTAAATATATGTACCATTCATATCTCAATGTGCTCAATACATACTTTCCTTAACAGAATACATGAATGAACGTGCTTATGTAAACACAAAAAATGTATTTCTGTTTTATTTCCCTTGATTGATAATAGCATATTATGTACTATCTTCTTATATAGTAATGTAATAATTTTTAAAAAATACTCAGTAATGAAAATTATCTCCTGCTTAACCCCTTATTAATACAGTGGTACCTCGGGTTACAGATGCTTCAGGTTACAAACTCTGCTAAACCAGAAATAGTACCTTGGGTTAAGAACTTTGCTTCAGGATGGGAACAGAAATCGCGTGGCAGCGGGAGGCCCCATTAGCTAAAGTGGTACCTCAGGTTAAGAACAGTTACAGGTTAAGAACGGACCTCCAGAACGAATTAAGTTCTTAACCCGAGGTACCACTGTATAAAAAATATGAATCTATAACTTGTGTTTGGCACTAACCTTCTTCGTTGCATAAAATGTTGCCATTGTTATTGCAGATATTAATATTGTGCTGCATGAAGCAACTGGATACATAAAAACTGACTTGTTTTTCAATGAAACATTTCCCAGACCCATAAGTTTGATTCAAAGCTTTACTTGCAGAACTTTCTTCAGAACAGAACAAAAACAGTACATCCAAACAGTTCCATAAGATCATGTGCATGTCCAGCACAGGCTATTCTCTTTACTCTAAAACTTCTGTACCCTTTGTTCCTCTGCAGCCCTTGGAGAGATCCTTACAACATCTTACTCCCCTTCTGGCTGGGAACAAAAGACCAAAGACTTGACTCCCCAAGTTATTGATTTGCAATTCGATACTTCCCACATGATCTAAGGTTAAACACCATAAGAGAGCTAGCAGAGAACAATAGTTCATTATCAACCTTTTTTGCTTTTCTTTAGCTTTAATGGAGTCTTCTAGTTAAACCCTTTCAATACACACAGGCATTCTCTATTTCAGTGTGTATTAAACAATTATTCTTAGCAATTGCGTCATAAAATATTATCTTTTATTTGCCATCTCCAAATCTCAATTAATTTGTTAACTTGGCAATTATAGCAAATCCCCATACATTCTTAAACAATTCTTTAATGGATGGTATGCTAAATTGCATCCACTTTCTTGAGTAGAGTTTTCTAGCTGCTGCTAGCATTATGAATTAATTGGTATTTTTAAAAAATATATTTTATGAGCCACAGAGATGTTTGTCAGGCCTTCAACCACCTACTTCCTAGTCAGGCCAGGTGAGCTGCCTACATCAGGCAGACACTTTTGCTACACATAGTATAACAGAGGCCAGAGACAGTTTTTGCACCAAGAGATTACATTTCTCCAACATTTTTTTAAATATAATTTTCATTGAGTTTCAGAACAAACACAAAAATATACAGAATAAAAGCATAAAGTAGTCAGAACTCAAAACACCTGTCCTTCCTCCCCCTCCTCAACACCCATTGTCCTCCCCCCCTCCCCAGAGGGCTTAATGTCATCAGCACATTCAAAGCATATTCCTAGTTCTTGGTTACAGCAGGAACAAGGGACGTGGGTGGCGCTGTGGTCTAAACCACTGAGCCTCTTGGATTTGCTCACCGAGGGGTGGGCTCCCATTGCTCTGTCCCAGCTTCTGCCAACCTAGCAGTTCAAAAGTATACCAGTGCAAGTAGATAAATAGGTACCGCTGTGGCGGGAAGGTAAACGGTGTTTCCGTGCACTCTGGCTCCAACAGTTTTTGAACACAATGGCTGTGTTTTCCAGATTCTTGAAGATGTTATTTATGAACATTTTTACAGGCCATTCACTGCTATAAGATTTGGTGATAACCATTAGCTTAGGTGGATTTTTAAGGGGGTTAGGCAAATATATGTTGGCTAAGCCTATGGATAGCTATAATTAATGATGGCTATATGTAGCCCACGTGTCCAGAGGCACCTTGCCACTAAGAGCTACCTTCAAGGCCTGCTTGTGGGCTTTCCAGTTTCATCTGTTTGGCTACTTGGAGAAGCAGGATGGTAGACTAAATAGGCATTGGAACCAATCAATGTCGTTGTGTATTTTGTTTTGTTTATACACTATATTGTCAGGTAGAATTGGCTTTTATTGGAGATTTTAAGCTTCTTTGGGGAGGAAAAATGAAAATAAATATTCAAGAATATTTCATTGCGCACGAGTTTTTGGGAAAAGTAACTTTGCGGCCACATTTCTATGTTGAATATACTCAAGTCAACCCATGAGTTTCCTGACTTAATGAGCCTGTGTTTCTAGCAGAGTCTTCATGTTACTTGTGACGTAGAGATAGCTGGTTGTTTTTTCCCCACTAGGATTTACACATGCTTACCTGGGAGTAAATTCCACTGAATTCAAGGGTACTTTCTTCTGACTGGCCATGCATACGACTGAACTGTTACTTTGATTTTCTAGTTCATCAAATTCCAAGGGCTCAATACGACAATCTGTAATCATTATAGGTACTGTGTTAGGAAAACCCTTGAACAAAGCTTCAGAAAAGCTTCATCTTATGTTTTCTATAAGGGTGGGCTAATTTCACTGCTGTTCCTGGAGTTTAGCAGATTTGAGTTTGGAAGCAGATGTAGAAGATATTTATATCCTATAGCTGCCAGGTCTTTAAACTTCTGCAATACTATTTTAATAGTTCTCCCTCTCCAGAACAGTAAACCTGCAAGCCTAAAGGGGATGGCGCAGTTATAACTTAATTGAAGGCATCGTCTGAAAGAAAGAAAATAAATCATTAAAGTAGAAAATGCAACATAAATTTTATCACTGAGAGGATTGGAAGAGGATGAGAGGGTTTCTGGCTAACCTGTTTTTATCAAATACTTGTGGGGTAAGCTAATTGTTTATGAGAAAGCTGCATAATATAAGCAGAATCAATGTCATCATCTTACTTTTGAGCTTCCTATACCTGGAAGATAATGTGACCAAATATCTCCTGGTTTGGTTTTTTGGATTTTTAAAAAATGTAATATAGTTACTCCAGTTTAATCTAAAATATGAAATTGTATCAGTTTGGCTTGAATCCAACAATCCATGAACAGACCTTTGCTCACAAAATATGTATTACAAATTGGACCTTCAGCTTCTTGTGCTACCTTGCTGAGCTGATGGTAGAGGTTGGTGCACTGTCTGAACTCCGAAAGGTTGTTGGATATGGTGCAGAGTAATAGGGTCCCTTTGGATTCAACTTATTGTTTACAACAGGGATTTGGTCATTATATGTGTGTATCTGAAGTGGATGTGGCTGCTTCTTATGCCATGTTCTTCACGTTTGAAAAGGGATCATCATATCAACAGCCTGGGTGATTTGGTTATATCCCACAGCAGTGTTGCTACCTGGGTCTCTAGATGAGGGTATTTTTTTTATTAAAAAAAAACATAAGTCAAAAGTGTGGGCTTAACAAAAAGTAGAATGATAGAACCACAAAGCTGTTCCTTTGTCCACTGCTAATTAGGAAAGCTGCTGCCTTTTTATTTCATAATGTTATTTTCAGATTAAGAAAATTCCTTCAGTAGCACCTTAAAGACCAACTAAGTTTATATTTTGGTATGAGCTTTCGTGTGCATGCACACTTCTTCAGATACACTAGAAACAGAAGTGTCAGACCCTATATATATACAGAGGGTGGTGGGTGGGAATGGGAGATGGGCTAAAACAAACAGAAGAAGCAAAACAATATTTTCAGATTGTTTTGCTTCTTCTGTTTACTTTTTGTATATATATATATATATATATATATATATATATATATATATGTAGGCATTGCGTGCACAGAGGTCACAGCCTTTCTCCATAACCATTACCATTCAAAACACAAATGACATCAATAACCCCCCCCCCAAAAAAACCCACAGCAACGCGTGGCCGGGTCAGCTAGTGAATAATAAAATGTAAAATAAAAGGGGGAAAGGAGGCTTCTGATGAATCAATATTTTCTTTTAGAGTGCTTGTTTTTTTTAAATTGTGTTTTTAAACAAAAACATTTCCCTTATTATTTGCCTGACCATCCATCTAGCCGTTGGGGAAGGGACATAGCTTGCATGCAAGGGTTCAATGTCTGGCGCCTCCAGGTTGGGCTGAGAAGACTCCTGCCTGAATGGAGCCCCAAGAAGCTTCTCATTGTCAACAGTAGTAAGCTAGGTAGAAAAAGGGTCTGGTTTGTTATAAAGCAGCCAAGTCTGTGTTCTTGGCCAAGTCTGACTATTCAGGCTTGCCGTAGCTCTCCAAAGAGCCTTCTCGGCATCTCCTAGTAAAGTTGGGTCCCTTCCAACCCTACAATTCTATGATTTTAAGGTGCATCTGTGGGACCCATATATACTGCCACTGCTATGTCCCCTCTGGTTGCTGTATAGGACTCTTGTGCAAAATCCTCTAAGCTATTTGAAGAGCTGTTTTGGCGATTCTGCAAGAATACCTTTCAAAAATCTGAATTCTGCAAATAAAGTGTGTGTGTGTGTGTGTGTGTGTGTGTGTGTGTTGTACACACACTCTGCTGGATCCTGGCCATGGTAATTTAAAAAAAATTAGTGAAAGATGTATTTGAACTTTATATTCCTTTTATGTGGGAAACCTCAAGAACTGCAGGCAGCTTCATCTATTGCGGGGAGGGGGGCGCGGCGGTTTGAGGTTCTTGAGGAGATTGCACTTGAAAGTAAGCAAGCTGGAACTTGAGCACAAACTTCAGATGTATTATTTGAACTCGGGTCTTTTCTCAGAACAGTTGTTATGACATGACACTGGAACTTGCTGCAGAAAAATGAGGAAGGTTTAGATTCCACCCGAAAAGCGGGAAGGTGGTGTGTGTGTGTGTGTGTGTGTGTTTACCCTGATCTGCTGAGAGTCATTTAAAACTAAAAAACTGGATAGTCAAGTTAATAAACATATTACCTTACCCAGAAGCCTGCAAAAAGAAAGACGAGGATTGCATTCCAGCTGCAGCTCTGAACATACTGTTGTTAATTAAATGTTGTGACTTGAGTACTTTTGATCAAAACTGTACTCTCCTCCGAGAACTTTCTCTTATTTGCCCTTTGGCCTCTGTTCTGCTTGTGGCATATTGTAATTCAAGCCAGAGTTTCCCCAGAGTTGCGCCATGGTATTCCAAAGAGAATCTTAGACCCTGGAGGTAATCTAGGGCAACCCCTTGCTCAATGCTAGACTGTTGATGGGGACAGACTATATCACAAGCACATAACTCCAGTGCTCAATAGCTCGAACCGGCTGACCATACGTTACCGGGCCAGATTCAAGGCTGCTGGATTAATTTAAAGGGCTCTTAACCAATTTGGGGCCAGGATACCTCAGGGACTGCCTCATATTATTCCTGCCCAATCAATGAGGTGGTTTTTTGGGGGGGGTCACTGTTAGTGGTGCGCCATGGCTAAGGTGCATGGCTTGCATCTACCAGGAGCCATGCATTCAGTACTGTTTTATGGAAATCACTTCCAGTTGAAGTTAGAAGGGCTTTCTCCCTGTTGAACTTTCAGTTCTTACCAAAGACTTTTAAAAAATGTATTAAATAAATTTTTATTTGATATACCAAAATATCAACATACAACAAAGACAATTCCCAATCTAATTACAGTGGTGCCTCGCAAGACGAATGCCCTGCAAGATGAATTTTTCACAAGACGAATGCGCCTTGCGATCTGATGGTGACTTGCAAGACGAATTCGTTTTGTGAAAAATTCATCTTGCGAATCGCGGTTTCCCATAGGAATGCATTGAAATTTAATTAATGCATTCCTATGGGCAAAAAAAGAAAATTCAATGCATTCCTATGGGAAACCGCGATTCGCAAGATGAATTTTTCGCAAAACGAATTGACTCGTGGAACAAATTAAATTTGTCTTGTGAGGCACTACTGTATTGAGATTGCTCTGAATCTCCTGACTCCCTCCCCCCCCCAATCCCTTCCATGGGTCTTATTGATTCTATTTTCAGCTACATATCAGTACTTCTCCGATTTTTCACCTTCCTAAATTATCTATACATTCTGTTACACTACAAGCGTGTTTAAAATCCTGCTAATGTTTTGACCTGTTTACAATGATTTTGTATATACATTATAAACATTTCCCATTCTTTTTTAAATTTCTTGTCTTCTTGATTCCTAAGCTTCCCAGTTAGTTTTGCCATTTCGGCATAGTCCATCAACTTGATTTGCCATTCTTCTCGGGTCGGGGTTGTTTCTTCCTTCCATCTCTCCAAAGACTTTTTTAAAATTTCAACAGGCATTTTCATGTTGTTGTTGTTTAGTCGTTTAGTCGTGTCCGACTCTTCGTGACCCCATGGACCATAGCACGCCAGGCACTCCTGTCTTCCACTGCCTCCCGTAGTTTGGTCAAACTCATGTTCGTAGCTTCGAGAACACTGTCCAACCATCTTGTCCTCTGTCGTCCCCTTCTCCTAGTGCCCTCAATCTTTCCCAACATCAGGGTCTTTTCCAAGGATTCTTCTCTTCTCATGAGGTGGCCAAAGTATTGGAGCCTCAGCTTCACGATCTGTCCTTCCAGGGAGCACTCAGGGCTGATTTCCTTAAGAATGGATAGGTTTGATCTTCTAGCAGTCCATGGGACTCTCAAGAGTCTCCTCCAGCACCATAATTCAAAAGCATCAATTCTTCGGCGATCAGCCTTCTTTATGGTCCAGCTCTCACTTCCATACATCACTACTGGGAAAACCATAGCTTTAACTATACGGACCTTTGTCGGCAAGGTGATGTCTCTGCTTTTTAAGATGCTGTCTAGGTTTGTCATTGCTTTTCTCCCAAGAAGCAGGCGTCTTTTAATTTCGTGACTGCTGTCACCATCTGCAGTGATCAAGGAGCCCAAGAAAGTAAAATCTCTCACTGCCTCCATTTCTTCCCCTTCTATTTGCCAGGAGGTGATGGGACCAGTGGCCATGATCTTGGTTTTTTTGATGTTGAGCTTCAGACCATATTTTGCGCTCTCCTCTTTCACCCTCATTAAAAGGTTCTTTAATTCCTCCTCACTTTCTGCCATCAAGGTTGTGTCATCTGCATATCTGAGGTTGTTGATATTTCTTCCGGCAATCTTAATTCCTGCTTGGGATTCATCTAGTCCAGCCTTTCGCATGATGAATTCTGCATATAAGTTAAATAAGCAGGGAGACAATATACAACCTTGTCGTACTCCTTTCCCAATTTTGAACCAATCAGTTGTTCCATATCCAGTTCTAACTGTAGCTTCTTGTCCCACGTAGAGATTTCTAAGGAGAAATTTTCATACCCTCCAACAATTCTCTGGTGCAAATAGGAATGCCTTATTTAATAATACAGTGGTACCTTGGTTTACGAACTTGATCTGTTCCAGAAGTCCATTCTTAAACCAAAGCATTCTTAAACCAAGGCGTGCTTTCCCATAGCAGTGGGGGACTCAATTTACAAATGGAACACACGCAACAGCAGGCATCCCTGACCTTCGGCCCTCCAGATGTTTTGGACTACAATTCCCATCATCCCTGACCACTGGTCCTGTTAGCTAGGGATCATGGGAGTTGTAGGCCAAAACCTCTGGAGGGCCGCAGGTTGGGGGTGCCTGCTCAACAGGAAACGAAACATGTTCTTATTCCAAGGCAAAGTTCACAAACCAAAACACCTACTTCCTGGTTTGCAGTGCTCTTAATCCAAGTTGTTAATAAACTAAGCTGTTCTTAAACCAAGGTACCACTGTAGTTTTTTGTTTGTTTGTTTGTTTGTTTGTATAATAATAATAATAATAATAATAATAATAATAATAATGTTGATTTTGTTATTTACTACTCCCACCTGACTGGGTTGCCCCAGCCACTCTGGGCAGATATATATAACATAATAAAATATGAAACATTAAAAAACTTCCCTATATCGTGCTGCTTTCAGATGTCTTCTAAAGGCTGTATAGTTACTTTTCTCTTTGGTTCAGGAGTCACCTAATTCCATACCCTCCAACATTTCTCTGATTAAAATAGAGACATCCTAAGGAAAAGCGGAACATTCCAGGATCAAATCAGAAACCAGGATGGCTTCTGTAAATCCGGGACTGTCCCTGGAAAACAGGTTCCCTTGGAGGCTCTGCATTTTAACTGGATTCTGATTGTATAGTTTTAACCGGTTTTTATTTTCATAGCATTGTGTTCCTTGTGCACCGTTTAGAGATGACTGTAATTAAGGGGTGCCTAAGCTGTGAAAAGGACGCAGGTGGTGCTGTGGCCTAAACCACTAGGCTTTGGGCTTGCCGATCAGAAGGTGGGCAGTTCAAATCCCCGCAATGGGGTGAGCTCCCGTTGCTCTGTCCCAGCTCCTGCCAACCTAGCAGTTTGAAAGCACTCCAAAAAGTGAAAGTAGATAAATAGGTACTGCTAAGGCGGGAAGGTAAACAGTGTTTCTGTGCGCTGCTCTGGTTTCAGCAGAAGCGGCTTAGTCCTGCTGGCCACATGACCCAGAAAAAACTGTCTGCGGCCAAACACTGGCTCCCTCAGCCAGTAAAGCGAGATGAGCGCCGCAACCCCAGAGTCGTTTGCCACTGGACTTAACTGTCAGGGGTCTTTTACCTTTAATCTGTCTAAATAAACATTTTTAAAAAGCAGGATGCAACCGCGGCATTCCTGACAGTCAGGTACCTATCCTGGCTTGGCTTAAATATCCCCAGTACAGTACGGTACTTCCCATAGCAGTCTGTTTAGCTGTCCCAACAATTCTTAACAATTCGGGAGGTGAGAGATTAAGCTCCAGCTCCATTTAAACCCTGCACAGTTTTCACATGCATCTCCAGGTGAGATACAAGTGCTTGGAGGGGGTATGTTGCCCACCCTGGTTCCACTAAGGCCTATGGGCCGCTAGCAAAAGAAAAAATGTTATTATACCATAAAACAGAAAATAAGTCATTAGAAAACAATTACATTACTTAATGACCGCCGCAATTAAAATGTTACTAGAACACACAAGCTAGGCTCATGAAACAAATTCCCTAATTAGATCACAGACTCTTCAGCATCCTGAAGTCACTGTGGGTTATTAGCTGGGTTGTTGTTGTTGTTTAGTCGTTTAGTCGTGTCCGACTCTTCGTGACCCCATGGACCATAGCACGCCAGGCACTCCTGTCTTGCACTGCCTCCCGCAGTTTGGTCAAACTCATGTTCGTAGCTTCGAGAACACTATCTGTGAGGGACGAGGGATACAGGGAAGTCCCTCCCATCTTAAGTTCCAGCCCATCCCCAAGCGCGGGAGAGAGTAAGGAGAGCTCTGCCTCCAGCGGAGAGTCAGGAAGTGGTGTCCGAGGCTCAGGCAAGGTTGTGGAGCCCAGGCCGCAGGTGGGACAGGAAGTAGGACGCACAGGGGGGAGGCCAATTCCCCCAACTCCCGAATTGCGACGCAAACGTAGGGGGAAGAGGTTGGGTCTGCCAAAGCTGTGGTGCTGGAAGAAAACGCGCCAATCGCCATTCGGGAGTTCAGACACCTCACCTTAAGGATGCATTTTTACTGCTCTGAACACTGTAAATAATCAGCACTTAATAAAAACCTTAAAAGACCATGCTGGAGTCGTTACTCTAGAGTAGCCATACCAGGCCCTCTGACAGCAACTCCCGAATCTTTTTTTTGGCTACTTTGGAGTGCAGCGATGAGCGCTCAAGAGGCTGAGCATTGGAGGCTGGAGGCCGAAGCAGCGAAGCAGGAGCTGCAGAACCTCACAGCGCACGCACAGCAGCAATTGCATGCCGCTCAGGAGGAAGCGCGAGGGGCGCAGGAGGAGCTGAACAAGCTGGTGGACCAGGTGAGGACAAAAGAGGAGACTGAGAAACAGCTAAGGGTGATGGTTTTGGACCTACAGAAGAAGTTGGAAGAGGAGAAAGCCGCTAGAGGTGGGGGGGTGCCCCAGCCGCAGCTAGTCCAAGTGAGAAGGGGACAGAGCCTAGTCACCAAGTTTAGCGGCGACCCTAGGGAGTACCTAGGATTCGAGACAGAAATAAATTATGCGCTGGAATTGCATGCAGCAGAATTCCCAGATGACGCGCACAGAGTCTCCTTTATCATAGAGCATTTGACGGAGGCCGCCCGAGAATGGGTAAGACCGCTCATCGCGCAAAAAAATCCTTGCATGAAGAACGCAAAATTATTTCTAGAAGCTTTAAAAATAATGTACGCTAGTGACAGTGAAATGGAGGCCACTAAAGAGGAGCTTCATAACTTAACACAAGGAAAATCGACAGTTAGGGACTACTGGGCGAGATTCACCATGCTGGTGCACAAACTGGGGTGGGATCTGCAAAGTGAGCCAGTGAAATCAGCCTTCTACATGGGTTTGCACGCAGACGTTAAGGATGAGCTGGCAAGAGGTCCCAAACCGCGAACTATGGATGAGTTAAGCAAAGCGGCGCTAGCGGTGGGGGTGAGACAGGAATCCAGATGGAATGACAAACAAGCGACGCGCGCAGCAAAACCTTGGTTCCCACGCTCCCAGGACAGACCACATCACCAAACCCCACCCCAGGGCCCGCCCCCACACCCGCCCAGGCCAAGCCCAGAGCCGGAACCGATGGAGATCGGAGGAGCGCGCGCGCGGGCTTTTCAAACCCCGGCGGCGCCAAGACGCAAGGAGGGAAGAGGCGGGAATTGCTTTCTCTGCAACTCCCCCAGGCATCGCGTCAGAGACTGCCCTCATCGCAGAGAGTGGCAAGGAAAGGCGGGAACGGTTGTACCTTCCCCAGCTGACGCAGCACCACAGCAGGGAAACGAGACAGCCTGGCTGCAGGAGACAAGGGGGAGCGGCCAGGCACAGTCAGCAGACAACAGCCCCCGCCCGCCCACCCGCACAGAGAGGAGCACAGCCAGCCCACCCCTCCCAGAGCAGGAGTGGTTCTAGAAGTCACGCTCACGCTCCCAAATGGCTATCCCCTGACAGTCCTCGCCTTAATTGACAGTGGTGCCTCAGCCAACTTCTTCTCGAGAAACTTTGCGGAAGAGCACCAGATCCAACTTCTGCAGCTGGATTTTCCCCTGCACGTGGCCACCATTGACGGCAGAGAGCTGCTGGGAGGGGCCATCACGCATCAAACCCCCCCCATGAGAATGACGGTGGGAAGGCACTCAGAGACACTGGCTTTCAACGTCACAACCATCTCAGACCCCCCCATCGTCTTGGGCATGAGCTGGCTGACGCGCCACGACCCCTCCATAAGTTGGCACCAGAGATGCATCACTTTTGGATCGGACTTTTGTCTGGAACATTGCATGCAGCACCAACCAGGGGAGGGGCCTCCGATAGCCACGGTGGCCACCATGCACGTCAAGGGGGGTGAGGCAATACCCAAGCCGTACTGGGACCTGCAGGAGGTCTTCAGCGAAGCGGAGTCCGACCACCTACCCCCACACAGGCCTTTTGACTGCCAGATCAACCTGGTGCCAGGGGCAACTATACCCCCAGCCAAGCTGTACGCCATGTCAGATCAGGAACTGGAGGATCTGCGCGCTTTCATCGACAAGAACCTCAAGCGGGGGTTCATCAGAGAAAGCAAGGCAGCAGGGGGCAGCCCGGTCTTCTGGGTGGACAAGAAAGACATGCAACAGCGCCGTCTGGTGGTGGATTTTAGACGGCTGAATTCGGTGACAGAGCCAATGGCTTTCCCCATGCCCAGAGTGGATGATCTCCTGACAGCGGCACGCAGGGGCAAGATCTTCACCAAGCTCGACCTAAGAGGGGCGTACAACTTGATTAGGATCCGGGAGGGTGATGAATGGAAAACCACGATGTTCACGCCTCTGGGCTCTTTTGAATATCTGGTGATGCCCTTCGGGTTGCAAGGGGGCTCAGCATGCTTCCAGGCCTTCATGCACCACGTCCTGGGGTCCCTCCTCTTCAAGAACTGCTTGGTCTTTCTGGATGACATCCTTATCTACTCCAATGACCCAGTGCAGCATGTGAAGGATGTCAGGGAGGTGTTGCAGCGCCTGAAGGACAACCACCTGTATGTGAAGCTGGAGAAGTGCAAGTTTCACACCAAAGAAGTGGACTTCCTAGGCTACAAGCTGTCAGACAAGGGGCTGGCGATGGACAAGGACAAGGTGCAGGCCATCCTGGACTGGCACAGCCCCAGGACGCGCAAAGATGCCCAACGCCTACTAGGCTTCGCGAACTTCTACAGGAAGTTCATCAAGAACTTCTCTCGCGTCACGGCTCCTATCACCGACTGCCTGAGAGGCAAGCAGAAGTTCCGGTGGACACCAGAGGCGCAAGCAGCGTTCGAAAGCCTCAAGAGGGTATTCGCTTCAGACCAGCACCTGTTCCACGTGGTGCAGGATGCGCCCCTACGCCTGGAGACAGATGCTTCGGACAAGGCTCTGGGAGCGATTCTGTTGCAACTGGACGCCAACAGAGAGTGGAGACCCTGTGCCTTCTTCTCCAGGAAGCTGACCCAGCCGGAACGCAACTACACAGTGTTTGACAGGGAACTTCTCGCGATCCACGCTGCGTTCCAGCACTGGCGACACTTCCTGGTGGGCGCCAAGCACCCCATCCAGGTGTGCACAGACCACAAGAACCTGGAGTTCTGGAGAACTGCCAGGGTGCTCAACCAGCGGCAGATACGGTGGGCAGAGTTCTTCTCGAACTTCAACTTCTCCATCCACTACATCCCGGGAGAGCAGAATGTCAGGGCGGATGCCCTCTCCCGCAAGCCAGAGTACATGGAGGAGGAGTTGCCACCGGCACCCAGGCATATTTTCCCCCCATCAGCATGGTCCTGCGGAGCAACAGTGGTGAGCGAGGCAGAACTCACAGCACTGACAGCAGCTGATGAATTTGCCACCCGCATCTTCAGAGAACTGAGAGGGGGGGGGAGCAGGCCAAAGACTTTGAGGAAAGGAGGGGTTTGCTTTTTTACAAGGGAGCCCTGTACCTGCCAACCAAACAGCTGAGAGGTAAGGCCCTCAAGCAGATGCACGACAACCCAACGGCGGGTCATTTTGGAAGGGACAAAACCACTCACCTAGTCATGAGACACTTCTGGTGGCCAGGGGTGCGGGAGGATGTTCGGGATTATGTAAGGGGATGTGACACCTGCCAGCGAGCAAAGGTGGTCAGAGCGCCACCAGCTGGTTTGCTGGAGCCCTTAGCCACACCGCACAGGCCGTGGGAAGTAGTGTCCATGGACTTCATCACAGACCTGCCGTCGTCCAGGGGCAAGACCGCAGTGTTGGTGGTGGTGGACCTCATGTCCAAAATGTGCCATTTTATACCGTGTGCCAGGGCGGTCTCGGCAGAAGAGACGGCCAAACTGTTTGTTGACCACGTATTCAGACTGCATGGATTGCCTTTAAGGGTTATTTCGGATCGTGGCCGCCAATTTGTTTCCAGGTTCTGGAGGCGGCTCATGAACCTCCTGCAGGTGGAGGTCAGCTTGTCGACGGCTAGGCACCCGCAAACCAATGGACAGGCGGAGCGGGTCAACGCCATTCTGCAGCAGTACCTGAGATGTTACGTCAGCCAGAGGCAAACGGACTGGGTGGATCGCCTGCCACTGGCAGAATTTGCCTACAACAATGCGGTGCACGTCTCCACAGGGGTGTCGCCCTTTAAGGCCAACTACGGGCGCGACCTCAGATCTTTCCCGGAGAGGGAGGGGGAGGAGGAGGAAGAGGGCCCACAGGCAGAGGATTGGGCAGAGGACCTGGAGACGGTGCACCAGCAGCTCAGAGAACACTTGGAGAGGGCCAAGGAAGCGTACAAGAAGGGGGCAGATCGCCACAGGCGACCGGGAGAGGTCATCAGGGTGGGGGACAAGGTTTGGTTATCCTCGGAAGGTCTTCCCACCAGGGGGCGATGCAAGAAGTTAGCACCCAGGAGGCTGGGCCCCTTCACGGTCACGCAACAGGTCAACCCGGTAGCCTTCAGGCTAGCACTGCCGGAGGACATGAGAGTGCACCCAGTGTTTCATAGATCGCTGCTGTCGCCGTACAGGGAAAGTACCAGGTTCAGGGACAGCGATCAGCCTCCAGAGGGAGGGGGGGAGACGGGAGACGCCCGACAGCTCAATGAGGCAACTGAGATTTTAGACTCAAGGAGAGGGGTGAGAGGACTGGAGTACCTGATAGCATGGGAGGACACTCCGCCGTCCCACAATGAGTGGATACCGGCCACAGAAGTACCTGAGGAATTTTTAGTGGAAGAGTTCCACGCCCTGTTCCCCCACAGGCCCAAGCCCTGGCACATGGAAAGGGAGGGAGAGGGGGAGGGGCAGGAGGAAGGGATAGCAGGCAGCAGCTCTCCATGGAGATGGGAAGCGGAATTTGAGGACACGGAAGAAGAGGTGTGGGTTTCACCGAGGTCAACGACGTCAGAGGCAGGAGAGGACTGGCAGAACATTTTTACTCCCACCAGCTCTGACGCCACTGACTTCTTGGGATTCCCGTCTTCTCAGGGGGAAGGAGAAAGATCGCAGGATTGGGGGGAAATTTTTACACCCACAGGCTCGGATGCCACAGACTTCTTGGGGTTTCACTCGTCCCCAGCAAGCGGAGAGCCACTAGGAAGGGGGGGAGAGGAGCCTGGGAGGGGGATGGATGTGAGGGACGAGGGATACAGGGAAGTCCCTCCCATCTTAAGTTCCAGCCCATCCCCAAGCGCGGGAGAGAGTAAGGAGAGCTCTGCCTCCAGCGGAGAGTCAGGAAGTGGTGTCCGAGGCTCAGGCAAGGTTGTGGAGCCCAGGCCGCAGGTGGGACAGGAAGTAGGACGCACAGGGGGGAGGCCAATTCCCCCAACTCCCGAATTGCAACGCAAACGTAGGGGGAAGAGGTTGGGTCTGCCAAAGCTGTGGTGCTGGAAGAAAACGCGCCAATCGCCATTCGGGAGTTCAGACACCTCACCTTAAGGATGCATTTTTACTGCTCTGAACACTGTAAATAATCAGCACTTAATAAAAACCTTAAAAGACCATGCTGGAGTCGTTACTCTAGAGTAGCCATACCAGGCCCTCTGACACTATCCAACCATCTTGTCCTCTGTCGTCCCCTTCTCCTAGTGCCCTCAATCTTTCCCAACATCAGGGTCTTTTCCAAGGATTCTTCTCTTCTCATGAGGTGGCCAAAGTATTGGAGCCTCAGCTTCACGATCCGTCCTTCCAGGGAGCACTCAGGGCTGATTTCCTTAAGAATGGATAGGTTTGATCTTCTTGCAGTCCATGGGACTCTCAAGAGTCTCCTCCAGCACCATAATTCAAAAGCATCAATTCTTCGGCGATCAGCCTTCTTTATGGTCCAACTCTCACTTCCATACATCACTACTGGGAAAACCATAGCTTTAACTATACGGACCTTTGTCGGCAAGGTGATGTCTCTGCTTTTTAAGATGCTGTCTAGGTTTGTCATTGCTTTTCTCCCAAGAAGCAGGCGTCTTTTAATTTCGTGACTGCTGTCACCATCTGCAGTGATCAAGGAGCCCAAGAAAGTAAAATCTCTCACTGCCTCCATTTCTTCCCCTTCTATTTGCCAGGAGGTGATGGGACCAGTGGCCATGATCTTGGTTTTTTTGATGTTGAGCTTCAGACCATATTTTGCGCTCTCCTCTTTCACCCTCATTAAAAGGTTCTTTAATTCCTCCTCGCTTTCTGCCATCAAGGTTGTGTCATCTGCATATCTGAGGTTGTTGATATTTCTTCCAGCAATCTTAATTCCGGCTTGGGATTCATCTAGTCCAGCCTTTCGCATGATGAATTCTGCATATAAGTTAAATAAGCAGGGAGACAATATACAACCTTGTCGTACTCCTTTCCCAATTTTGAACCAATCAGTTGTTCCATATCCAGTTCTAACTGTAGCTTCTTGTCCCACATAGAGATTTCTCAGGAGACAGATGAGGTGATCAGGCACTCCCATTTCTTTAAGAACTTGCCATAGTTTGCTGTGGTCGACACAGTCAAAGGCTTTTGCATAGTCAATGAAGCAGAAGTAGACGTTTTTCTGGAACTCTCTAGCTTTCTCCATAATCCAGCGCATGTTTGCTATTTGGTCTCTGGTTCCTCTGCCCTTTCGAAATCCAGCTTGCACTTCTGGGAGTTCTCGGTCCACATACTGCCTAAGCCTGCCTTGTAGAATTTTAAGCATAACCTTGCTAGCGTGTGAAATGAGCGCAATTGTGCGGTAGTTTGGGCATTCTTTGGCATTAGCTGGGTACGATGATCTAATTCTCTCCTTCTGTATACCTTGTGCAGTCATTCACACCTATGTACATGGCAATGGGGGAAAGTGCGTGTAAAGGCAGCTCAATCAGAATTTCCTGCTCCGTTTTTGCATAGGAATGAATAAGAACGCTGTGGTGGAGAAATTGGGACTGTGTCCTCTTACGCAGATGTTTCAATAAATTTCAGAAGCTTGAGCAGTAAGATTAGTATGGGCTGTATGAATTGCATTCAGAATTAATGCATGAAAAAGTTCGCTCTTCTGGAATATTGTGAATATCTTTTGTGAATTTATAACTCACACTTTCCAATCTGTGTTTTCTCTCAATAAATGTATATAAAAGGAGGTGACGGCTCCTTTAGATAGACTTTTAACTTAACCAGAGGAACTTTGTCCCAACATGTTCTTGTATTTGTAGCCTTCTGAGGATTGTAGTTGATTAATTGCTGGTTATTAAATCATCACTATATATATATATGTAAGTTTTGGGTTTTCTCCAGTTAAATTTTGGAAAATTATTTACATACACAAGCAAAGGAGGAGAAAAATGTTAGTTTTGTATGTATACATCATATTACAGTGTTTATCATTATCATAATCCAATGCAATCTTATCATAAATATATATAAATATAAGTGTTATAATAAATCTTATCATAAATATATCATAAATATAATTTTAATGCAGTATTCACAATATCTTCAATCATTTAAATATACTTAATGAGTTAGTAATGTCATTTGATTTCAGTGGGTCTACTTTGAGTATGACTTAGTCAGATACAACACAGTTTTATTAGCTGTATTGTAAGCTGCTTTGGCGGCCTTTTTTGGTAGGGGAACAAAACCACTTACTACATTTTAAATATAAATCAATAAGCAATGAAGAGGCATAAACAGAACAGTGCTAACTTTTAATTCTCCTTAAATTTACTGTAAATTCTCCTTAAGTCCCAACTCTCTGATTCTAAGTTTACAGTGAAATCATGGCAGCATGGCTGGAGTAGGGGAGGAGCCAGGCAGCTGCAATTTTTTGCCCTAATCTCATTCACTTTTTAACTATAGTTAAGTCTAATTGTGTTTTAAAGTGATGTGTAACTCAGCCTTAAATGTAATCTGGTGGTCCAGGCAGTGTGGGTTTGGACACCCTGTTTCAATCTTTATGTGCATTCATAATTTTATTATTCTATAAACACTGCATTTGACACATTGAGCTGCTAAACCATTTTACTCACAAACCGCCACCTTGTTGCTGTGTATATGAAAGCATTCACCGGTATTTTAGTTGTGCCCAAAGTGGGTCTTGCTACTTTCCCCAAGTAATTAAAGTGATTAGAGGTACCATGCAGTCTCTCCTGCGGTGTGCAATGAACTGTGGATCAAAGATCCCGGACATATTCCACTTATAGATGTGTTAGTCACTGTAACGTCTGAACGAGGATTTGTGCAAACTTGGTGACTCTCTTCATTCCAAACCCAGTAGTGTTCTGGAAGTGCTTTTCCTTGGTGTTAATTATGCATATAGGTGGTCTGCCCATAAAGATATGCCTCATTAAAAATAGTAAAAACAAGTGACTCTTGTTTTCCTTTTTGCTTATATATAAGCAATTTGAGGGCGAAAGGAGCAGTGCTGAAATTGGTACCAGTTGTGAGCAACACAATGGGTGTTTATCTACTCTGTTTGGAGAATCACAGGGAAACTGCTGCTGAACTCACACCTCCTCTGTTATGTCGAATGTTTTCTGATCTTCTTTGAGCCTTCAGTCTTTCACGGGTCATTCAACATAACACATGCATCCCTGGATGGCTTCTTTTAAGCTGCTGTGCCAATCAAATAGAAGTGGGGTGCTTTCCTGCAAGCAGAGAAAATGTGCATTCATCCTTTCAGTTTTTAACTTTTCCTGTGTTTTTCCTTGGAAGACTTTCCTCCGTTGTCTTTGAGGCTAAGCCCTGAGTTGTATCTAAAAAGAGTAGACCCATAATAATAATAATAATAATAATAGTAATAATAGTAATAATAATTTTTATTATTATCTATACCCCACCCATCTGGCTGGGTTTCCCCAGCCACTCTGGGGGGCTTCCAACAGAAACATTAAAATACACTAATTTTTTAAACATTAAAAGCCTCCCTAAACAGGGCTGCCTTCAGATGTCTTATAAAAATCTGGTAGCTGTTTTCCTTTTTGACATCTGATGGGAGGGCGTTCCACAGGGCAGGCGCCACCACCGAGAAGGCCCTCTGCCTGGTTTACACAGAGTAGACCCATTAAAATCAATGGACATGATTAACCCAGGCCCATTATTTTCAGTGGGTCTATTCTCAGGGGTCAGCAAACTTTTTCAGCAGGGGGCCGGTCCACTGTCCCTCAGACCTTGTGGGGGTCCAGACTATATTTTGAAGGGGGGAAATGAAGAAATTCCTATGCCCCACAAATAACCCAGAGATGCATTTTAAATAAAAGCACACATTCTACTCATGTAAAAATACGCTGATTCCTGGACCATCCGGCCCCCAGGCCTTAGTTTGCCTACCCATGGATTCTAAATAGAAGCTTGTTGGAGTCAGCCACCTATTGTGACCTTTAAACTGCAGTCATACGCACATTTACCTGAGCGTAAGCTCCAGTAAACACAGTGGGACTTACTTCTGAGCAGAGATGTATAGGTTTGTTCTGTTATTTACTGTGGCAGGAGGATAAACAACAACCCCCCCCATTAACTCATTGAACACCTGCAGCTCTATGAACTGAAGAAGAAGAAGAAGAAGAAGAAGAAGAAGAAGAAGAAGAAGAAGAAGAAGAAGAAGAAGAAGAAGGGAGGGAATGACAACTTTACATAAAAATGGCTACCACTAACCCTTCCTGATGTTGGAAATCATTGCTATAATGTATGCCTCTACCTCCTCCCAATTTAGTCAAATAATTGCAATAATACCTAACATAATTATGGCAAGTTACCTATTTGAATTAATTAACCCCCTTTTGCACAAATACGTTTAATCTGTGGGATACCCAGCCTCATTTAACCAACATGCTTAACTCTAATTAATTCATGAAGGGGTTAAGACAATTGAGTAAGCTGTCCTGCTAGGCTTCACTAGGTTACCCCTGTTGTGACGTGGGGTTTGTGATTTCAGCTCTCTTGACAAAACATGCTGGAGACAGTTCTCTAGTAACAGCTCTTTATTAAAGTGAACAAGACTGAAGACTGAGGAGAGGAAAGCTACATTTATAGGGACAGGGGACTAGCTAGGAAGGATACATTTTGGAGGGAACAATATCACGCAATCACAGTGCTGCCTTTTGGAGGAAACCAATAAGACAGAGGATCCAAATACAGCAGCTTAAATGAACCAATAGTAGCTGTACCCTCTGGGACCAAAAGGCAGTTACTTTATCCTAATGCAAATACAGACAATAATAATACAGATATAAAATCCTTTGACTCAATACACAACACCCCTCCCCCCCTAGTGAGCACAGCAGACGTAATCCCTCAGGTACTGTGGGGTCCTACAACTTCTACCTGATCTCCTGACAACAGGTGTTGCAGGTTCTGGATTGGGTGTTACCTGTGGTGGAGGGGCTGCTATAGGGGTTTCGTCAGGAACAGATGGAGTCCCAGACACCTCAGGGTCCCCTACCTGTACCTCGTCATCCTGAGGACTAGCAGACCCTGGTTCATTTGCTGAAGCCCCTGGTGACTGCACCTCTGGGCCATCTTCACTCTGGTCTCGCAGCTGTGCGTCATTAGCCAGGGATGAATTATCTGACTCCTCCCTGCTGAGCGCCCGGCGCCTCAGCTGATCTATATGTCTCTTCCAAACTTGCCCATTTTCCAAGGTCACATAATAGGACACAGGTCCACTAGCCCGGGTGATCACACCAGCCACCCACCGCGGACCTCGTGAATAGTTCCTCACCCAGACCAGATCTTCAGGGGCGAGATACCTTGTTGTGTCAGTCTCAGCCTGGGGGGTTGCTCTTGAATTACGGTTTGGCATTTTATCTGGGTGGACATAATCCAGCACCGTTACCAGTCTTCTACCTAAGAGCAGCTCGGCTGGCGACTTGCCCGTCGCAGTACACGGCGTTGCATGCTGCAAAAATAACATTTGCGCAATGCGAGCCGACCAGTTACCCTCCATTAAGCGTGCAATGGATTCTTTGGCTGTTCTTACCATGCGCTCAGCCTGCCCATTGGAGGATGGGTGAAAGGGCGCGGATGTGACCCCTCTTATGAAGTTATCAGCCAAGAATGCCCTGAATTCTTGGGATACAAAAGCTGCCCCATTATCTGATACAATGGTCTCAGGTAACCCGTGGGTAGCAAACAGCTGCCTCAACACCTTGATTACGGCAGCTGATGCCATGCTAGGGACCATCGCCACTTCTAACCATTTGGAATATGCATCAACGATAACCAAAAAGACCTTCCCTTGGAATGGCCCCGCAAAATCTATGTGCAGCCGGCTCCAGGGAGTCCTGGACTGCTCCCACCAGTGGACTGGTGCTCTGGCCACTTCTGGCCGCACCTCTTGGCATGCCTTGCATGTTCGTACCCATTGTTCTATGTTCTGGTCCATTCCAGGCCACCACACATAACATCGGGCTAGCGACTTCATCCTGACCATTCCCGGGTGTCCCATGTGAAGCGTCTCAAGAACCCTGTTTCTCAGTGGTGCTGGGATGATCACCCTATCTCCCCATAGGAGACAACCCTTATGCATGGACAATTCGTGCTGCCTTGTTGCATAAGGCCTGAATTTTTCTTCATGCGGACCACCTGGCCACCCCCTCCCCACCCAAGTGAGCACACGGGAGAGAACAGCATCTTTCCTCGTTTTCTCAGCTATATCCGTAGCTGTTACAGGAGCCCCCGGAAGTGTTTCTAGCATCATAATGTGCTCCGCCGGAGCAGGATCCTCATTGCTCCCGCCAGGAAGGGGCAAGCGACTCAGCGCATCAGCATGGCACAATTGTTTCCCCGGCACATGGGTCAAGGTGTACTGGAACCCATTCAGGAATATTGACCAACGCAACATTCTGGGGGAGAGAATTTGTGGCGTTTGTTTGTTTGGGTTGAACAACCCTAACAGTGGTTTGTGGTCCGTTTCAATGGAGAATTGGCGACCGTACAAATAATCATAGAACCTTTTGATTCCGGACACAATAGCCAGTGCCTCTTTATCAATTTGAGCATAGTTGCGCTCCGTGGGCGACAACGTACGGGAATAGAAAGAGATGGGCTTTTCCGACCCATCCGGTTCCCTATGACTCAGCACAGCCCCCAGACCGTATTGAGAGGCATCACATGCCAGGACCAGCGGCTTTGACTCATCATAATGAGCAAGGACGCTCCTGCTACTCAGCATTCCTCGCAAGGAGTCAAAAGCCTTCTGCTGCTCCCGCCCCCATCGCCACACATTCTTTTTCTGCAATAGTCTATGTAATGGTTCAGCTACCGAAGCTTTCTGGGGTAAGAACGAATGATAAAAGTTAATAAGTCCCAGGAATGACTGCAACTCCGTCTTGTTCTGTGGTCGTGGTGCCTCGATGATGGCCTTAATCTTAGCATCTGTGGGGTGGATGCCTGATGCATCAATTTTAAACCCCAAGAAATCCACCGTTGGCACCCCAAAACTGCATTTTTCCTTTTTCAGTTGCAACCCCACCTCCTTGAACTTGAGCAACACTGCACGGACACGCGCAACCAGTTCCTGTGGGTCTTTTCCAGCAATCAAAACGTCATCAAAAAATGGCAAGACCCCCGGCAGACCTCTTAACAGGCGTTCCATGAGCCCTTGAAAAATCCCTGGGGCCACACAAACTCCGAACTGTAATCTGTTAACTCTGAACGCCCCTTTATGTGTGACAATAGTCTGTGCTTCCGCTGATTGTGGGGTTACTGGCAGCTGTTGGTAAGCTTGTGCCAGGTCAATTTTGGCGAACACCTTGCCCCCAGCCAGTTTAGCCAACAGATGTGATACAACTGGAATGGGGTATGAGTTTCCCCTGAGTGCCTTATTGATAGTACATTTGTAATCTGCACATATCCTGACTTCCCCATTTGCTTTAAGGGGCGTGACGATTGGAGTCTCCCACTTAGCAGAGTCCACGGGTGAGAGAACTCCCTGCTTGACCAATTTATCCAGCTCTGCCTCGATCTTGGGTTGCAGTGCAAATGGCACTCGCCTTGGTTTGAGTCGGATTGGAGCCACCCCGGGGTCCAACTCGAAGTCAACTGGGGGCCCTTTATAACAACCCAGTTTTCCATTAAAGAGACCAGCAAATTCCTTGCATAATACCTCGCTCATCTCAGGGCAGGTTTGGATTGAATTAAGCCCTGAGATACTCAGTCCCAGGGCAGGGAACCAGTCAGTGCCCAGGAGACTGGGGCGACTGCCCTTCACAATCACCAGTTTGAGTACAGCCTGTTTGTCCCGGAACTGTACTCTCACGGCACACATTCCCATAACATGGATGCGGCCTGCTGAGTACGACTGCAAGGTTGCCGGAAAGGGCTCCAGAGGGGGCAACTTACCCCTGGGGAAGAATGTCTTCGTGGTCTGGTCCGACACGATGGTGAATGCGGATCCGGAGTCCACCTCCATGTCGCACTGCTGACCCTCAATCTTCACCTTGACGTGTGCCTTGCCTTGCGCTGGAAACTGCACGGCCCTCCCGTTGATCTCCGTTACGTAGTGGCAGTCCTTTAGAAAACGAGTTGCTGTGGGCGGTCTGCGATGCTCCAGTCTAGGTGCTCCTGTCGCTCCCGACGCCGCCGATCTACAGACCCTGGCGATGTGACCCGTCTTTCCGCACGTCCGGCAGATAGCATCCCTGAAACGACAACTCTTCCTTTCATGGTTTCCGCCACAACCTGGGCAACTGCCTCGGCGATCTCTGTGCACTGTGCAGGCCTGACGCACCGACTCGACCCCACGGACTGGGCTCTGGCTCGGAGTAGCCTCTAGCTCGTCCATGGCATGTGCAACTTCTATCTGTGGCTTAGTGGCCTTGCGACTGGCATCAAGCTCCTCTCTTTCATAATTCTCCGTGGCGGTGGCCTCTTTCAAGGCTGAAGCAAGGGTAACCTCTTCTTTAGCCACGATGCGTCTTCTGGCTTTCTTGCTGCTCAGACCACCAATAAACCGATCCAGGAGAGTCTCTTCCAGATTTTGGAAGCCGCAGTGCTGAGCGAGCTTCCGGAGTTCAGCCAGAAATGCGGATACAGACTCCCCAGCATGCTGCTGCCTCTTATGGAACTCCATCCGCCGGGCCATCTTGGTCTCAGTAGGCGCCAAGTGGCTTGTTAGGCAGGCAAGAATATCTTGGAGAGATGTCTCACTCAGCTTCGCTGGAGCAAGTAATGCCTTGGCTAGCTTGAAGGTCTCGGGCCCACAGTAGCTCAGGAATGTGGCCCTTCTTTTGCTGGCATCGGTGATCCCTTGAGCCACTGCGAAGAACTCGAAGCGTTCGACGTAGTCTTCCCAGGTGTGGGGCTCTGATGGCTGGAAGGGCTCCAATACCCTTGGACTCTCCATTGTCCTAGCGGCAGGGTCGTCTTCTCAGCTGGCCAGTGAGTCTTGTTCTCAGCTGCAATCCGGACTCTGAGGCAGGGTTGTGTTTAACCGCTCCTCAGCATTCCGGATCCCACCTTCGTCGCCAGTTGTTGTGACGTGGGGTTTGTGATTTCAGCTCTCTTGACAAAACATGCTGGAGACAGTTCTCTAGTAACAGCTCTTTATTAAAGTGAACAAGACTGAAGACTGAGGAGAGGAAAGCTACATTTATAGGGACAGGGGACTAGCTAGGAAGGATACATTTTGGAGGGAACAATATCACGCAATCACAGTGCTGCCTTTTGGAGGAAACCAATAAGACAGAGGATCCAAATACAGCAGCTTAAATGAACCAATAGTAGCTGTACCCTCTGGGACCAAAAGGCAGTTACTTTATCCTAATGCAAATACAGACAATAATAATACAGATATAAAATCCTTTGACTCAATACACAACAACCCCCCATTACGTTGGGAGGAAGGGTACCAAATGCTTTATTTACTCTCACTTCCACCATGCAAACCCTACCAGTAAGGAGGTGTAAGATAGATGCTCCAAGCTTAGATTCCATGACTCAAGCAAGCCATCTTTGTGTTTCTGTACAAATAATTTGGAAACATTTGCCATATTATACTACCTAAGTTATACTACCTAAGTTATACTACCCAAGGGTCATCTAGTAGTCCAACACCCTGCAATGCAGCAATCTCAGCTAAAGCATACATGACAGGTGGCTATCCAACCTCTGCTTAAAAACCTCCAAGGAAGGAGAGTCCATCACCTCCCGAGGAAGACTGTTCCACTGTCAAACAGCTCTTACTGCCAGAAAGTTTTTCTGTATGTATAGTTGGAATCTCCTTTCTTGTAACTTGAAATCCTAGCCTCCAGATCAGGAGAAAACAAGCTAGCGCCATCTTCCATGTGGCAGCCCTTTAAATCAGGGGTCGGCAAAGTTTTTGTGGCTTGAGCTGGTTCACTGTCCCGCAGACAGCATGCGCAAACGCTATTTCCGGCGTTCCTTCCGGCACGGAGGAGGCATGCACAGCTTCCCATTGGAAGCCAGCCAGCATCGCGGAAGGCGGTCCCCGCTCTGCTCTGCGCTGGTTTAGCGCGGCGCACAGGAGCCAACCAAGCGGGCGGCAGGGGTCCATGGGCCGGTTAAACAACCCCCATGGGCCTTAGGTTGAGGACCCCTGCTTTAGATATTTGAAGGTGGCTATCCTATCTTGATAGGCCTCTGTAACATGGGGAACAGTGGATAATCTTCCTCTTGACGATCTCAGTGATCCAACTAGGATACAAGGGCTCAGGTGGTCCTTAAGGTATCCTGCGTGAAGTGGTTCAGGGCTTTGTATAGCAACACAAAATCCTTAAACCTAGCCAGGTTGCAAATGAGAAGCCTGTGCAAATACCTTACACTGCCAAAAGATTCACAATAAGTAGAAATGTGGTACTGATGGTACAAGTATTTGAATAACACCCCACCACTACCAATTGCTGTGTGTTTGTTTCTCTTGGTTTTAGCTCCTAGAGACAAGTCCTAAACTGGCTGAATCAGCATTATCAATACATGAATTAAATTAAATTAAATTGCTAATTTTTCAACATAACAACAACAACAATTTATTTATACTCAGAGTGGTTTCCCCAGCCTCTCTGGGCGGCTTCCAACAGAATATTAAAATACAATAGTCTATTGAACATTAAAAGCTTCCCTAAACAGGGCTGCCTTCAGATGTCTTCTAAAAGTCTGGTATTTATTTTTCTCTTTGACATCTACTGGGAGGGCGTTCCACAGGGCGGGCGCCACTACCGAGAAGGCCCTCTGCCTGGTTCCCTGTAACTTGGCTTCTCGCAGCGAGGGAACCGCCAGAAGGCCCTCGGCACTGGACCTCAGTGTCCGGGCAGAATGATGGGGGTGCATTTGTAACAGTCATAACAGTGGCTGGTGTTGTTGTTGATTTTTTTAAAAAACGACTAAGTAAATGCAACACAGATGGATAATCCAAAATGCACTTTAAAATGTAATGGCATTTTCAGTTTTTTCACATGCTTTGATTGATTGGGGATGATATATATATATATTTGGCCTCTGGGGATATTTCGAGGTAACATATTGCTGTTAAAAACAAACAGCATTTCACTTTGAAACGACAAGAAATGAATCCAAATAAAAGTACAAACTAGAACAAAAAATATTATCCCGAATTGTGTCCAGAGTGGGGAGGAGAGGGAGAAACCACATGCAAAAAAATCTTCAAAAGAAAGTCTTGAAGTGAGGCTCTTTTATCAAACATCAGAGGACTAAGCTTCTGTTCTTAGAATCTAATTGAAAGGGGTTTTTCCAAAGGAGACGCTAAAGATTAAAACCTCTGGTCTGAACTTTCAGAGGCTTCTACGTGAGATGTAAGGTGTTTTTCTCATGTTGATTGTCTTTTAATTCTCCACATGAAAGGATGTTACGCATTGTGTCTCACATGGGCCTTTCCATATGTTTTGATTATAACCTTCGTCTTTTTGCAGAGAGTATTGTACCTGTGAAGCAACAGACAGGTACATTCAGGTTGTCCTGAGAACGTCAGGAACCTAAGAACCATAAGTCTGTGGTTTCTACATATGCCCACATATTTCATAGAATCGTAGCGTTGGAAGAGACCCTGAGGGTCACCTAGCCCCTGCAATGTATTATCACAGTTCCAGGATACATTCCAGCAAAGCACTCAAGGACTACATGTGGCAGAGCCATTGAAAGGTGTAGCCTGAGGAGGGGGCATGGTCTGAGGAGAATCCCAAAGACGAGATAGAGAGGACTGCGTCTCCCACACCAGGGCATGAGATTCCCTATCCCCTATCCTAGTTGATCGCCATTTTGAATCCCTCACAGAGGGTGAAGTATCCCTCATCTCCTGCTGTTAGGCTTTCCCCAAGACTCCTAAGCATGGGTAGGCAAACTAAGGCATAGGAATTCATTCATTCCCCTCCCCGAAAAAATATATAGTCCGCCCTCCCCCAAGTTCTGAGGGACAGTGGACCAGCAACCTGCTGAAAAAGTTAGCTGCTCCTAATCAATGAAGTTAAGAAAAAATGCCCCAGTGTAAACTTTGATTAATAGAAACGAATCAGTTTTAAAACGTGAGGCTTTCATTTGCTCCCCGAAACTGATTTTTTTTTGCAGGTTCCCCCTTTTGCCTTTCCTACCTGGAAAAGAATAAAAAATCACCTAATTACATCTTAGTGCTATATCTGAAGTCGCTTAGAACGTCCACGTATCTGTCTTTCAGCTACTGCCATATGACCGCTTGCTTTGTGGTATGTGTGCATGCCTCCATAATCTCCCTTTTACTTGTAAAGTTGACAAATTTGTCATGGAAATAATCAAAAGAAAATATCCATGGAAACCAAAAAATCCTTACAGGCCCTTTTCTGAATAGTGAATAACTTCAAAGGGAGAAATGAGTATAAACCAGGTTTACAAGCTGCTGGTTATAAAGCTTAAGGGTTAAAGTGTAATTTTAATATTAGAAGTTCCTTTGATGGTTAATTACAGTGTGTAACACTTTTATTTTTTATTGCTGCAGTCGTAACCAGACATTTGAATGATCTAATTTTATCCTGTGGCACTTCCTGTTTCGCTGGCGATAACCTCAAAATGTGAGAGCCAAAAGTCTCACTTGGAACCCATGTGAAAAACCTGATTTCCACAAAAATGATTTATTCTGAATGCCTGCTTCTTTAAATGAAGTTGCCTTATTTTAAAACGGCTGCACTGTAAGAAGGACCATGTGAAATATTTCCAATGCATCATTCGTCAACAGGGAAGGGAAAGGATGTTTATTTGGAATTATTTCATAGAAGAGGGTTCTATTTGTAAAAAACATGTATAAGAACATAAGGAGAAGCTGCTGGATCAGACCAATGGCCCATCTAGTCCAGCATCCTTTTCCCACAGTGGCCAAGCAAATGCCTGGGGGAAATCTGCAAGCGGGACCTGAACACAAGACCACTCATCTCTCCTGTGGTTTCCAGCAGCTGTTATCCAGGGGTCAGCAAACTTTTTCAGCAGGTGGCCCTGTCCCTCAGACCTTGTGGGGGGCCGGACTATATTTTGGGGGGGAAATAAAAATGAACGAATTCCTATGCCCCACAAATAACCCAGAGGTGCATTTTAAATAAAAGCACACATTCTACTCATGTAAGAACAACAGTCAGGCCCCACAAATAACCCAGAGATGCATTTTAAATAAAAGGACACATTCTACTCATGTAGACAGACACTGATTCCCAAACCGTCTGCGGGGCAGATTTAGAAGGCGATTGGGCCAGATCCAGCCCGCAAACCTTAGCTTGCCCACCCATGTGTTATTCAGAAGCTTTGCTGCCTCCTATCATCCCTCACCATGTTGCCTGGGGCTATTGGGAGTTGTAGTCTAAAACATCTGGAATTTGGGGAGATTGTTGCAATTGTCTGCCTGTGGTGTACATGACGTCACTTCGAAATGGAATAGTTAGCATACCCCCCTTTCCTTTCTGTTTCATTCGAACAGAGGGGCACTGAGTTTTTGTTGTTCATTGCCTTGGGGAGATGGAGGAGCCACAGAAGTTTGCTAAAGGAGCAACCTTTTTCAAAACAACAATGGACCAATAATATCTAACCAGGTAGACAGAAATGATGCCGTTCCTGTGTTTTTAACTGAAGTTGATTTGATGTCAACGTCCCTGTTTTGAGTCATTCACAAACTTGATCCCCAATGATCTTACATTGAAATTGAAAGATAATAGGGATGACCAAAAATATTGCTTCGGTGATCAGAGTTTAGACATACAGTACACTCTTTGAAAAGGGAGAGGAGGGGGGATTCTTTATTTTTCCTATAAATATGTCGAGTTTTGTGTCTTCCCTTAGCATGCATAGATTCACAGCAGATGTCTGCTCCATCTGGTACAGCTGTTATCTTTTGAATATTAGAAACTTGTGGGTACCTCTTCCTTAATGGGTGCTTTAGAGCACTGCTCTTGCAGGTGTTAAGCTGCATGTGTTTGTTGGGCAAAGCTGCAGCACGTTGACAAGGAGAATTAATAAGCCCTTTTTTTGCAAGACAGAAATATACACATAGCTACTCCTTTCAAAGGATTCCTTGTTCCTTCTCTCTCATGCTTTGCTCACCAGACTGTTTGTACAGACAGTCAAGTCACTCCTCGGAATTACATGACAAATAAACAGTTGGGTGAGCAAGCGGTGCGAAGGAATTGAGATTGGATCCACAGTCGAAAGGTACAAGGAGCCCTCACATTGAGACGACAGGCTCCACTTCTGAAGGGGAGGTGCCACTGGGACAAGAGTTATAAGGGGGAAGGGGAAAATAAATAATGAAAATAGATTATGTGCATGAGAGTGTATGATGGATAGATCAATAGGTTGGCAGGAGCTGGGACCAAGCAACAGGAGCTCACCCCATCGCGGGGATTCGAACTGCCAACCTTCCAATTGGCAAGCCCTAGGCTCAGTGGTTTAGACCACAGCACTACTCGCGTCCCGCTTTACTTCAGACCTAAAAAATGCATGGTAGGCAAACATTATACAGTGGTACCTCGGTTTACGAACTTAATCCGTTCCGGAAGTCCGTTCTTAAACCAAAACCGCTCTTAAACCGAGGCACGCTTTCCCTAATGAGGCCTCCCGCCACCGGTGCCCTTCCACCGTTTGGCTTCCATTCTTAGACCGAGGTAAAGTTCGCAAACCGGGACACTACTTCCGGTTTTGCGGAGTTCGTAAACTGAATAGTTCGTAAACAGGGGTGTTCTTAAACTGAGGTACCACTGTATATTGTGCGATTTCAGAGGAAAGCCTTGCTCTTGCCCTCTGCTGTACATTGTAAAGGCCTTTGGCTACGCACAAGAGATTGATTGATTGATGATATCAATATTTTGGAAAATATTTGCCTATCCATTCAATACCCTTTGGACATCTCTTAAGATATCATCACAAAATTTGGCATTATGGTTCCTGAGATTGCGGAACATGTTTGACTATGATTGGGTACGACTTTGAATCAATATAGTGGACTGAACCTTCTGAAACTGCACTCTTAACGTAACTGGCATATCCCTGATGAGAGAATCCTCTTCAGAGGAAGATCTGGCACGCCCCAAAGTAGATGTCACAGTGAACCAGGCTATGTCAGTGGGCGGTGGACAACAGAGAAGGGTGATCTGGAGCCTTCAGGGGTCAGGGAAGCTCAACCTTATCCACAAGATATAAAGGGCCCTTTCACGCTGAACTGCCACCAAGTTGGGGGAAGTACTGGTGCCTGAAGGCCTAGTCAGCTGCCAGATGCTGGATTCCTCAGGAGTAAGGGGTTACCTGTGAGGAAGCTGCTACTCCTGAGTAGACGAAACTCATCAGGCAGTCCAGATGGCTTGCAGCTGTTCTCTGGGTAGCACATGGTTCCAATTCCTGGCAGAGACTGCTGGTATAACATCGTTGCATCAGCTCTAGCCAGCATGACCAACCCACCAACATTTGGAAGGCATCACATTGTCTATCCCTGTTCATATAAGCAATATATATATATCACTTCATAAAATACAGATACTTGGTGTCCGGAGGTTTTTTAAACAGGTTCTTGGTGTCTGTGCTTCAGCATCTATTGCGTGCAATCAGATTATCTAGCCGAATACACAGAAGAGGATTATGGTGCCTCCATGACATCATCTTCATTTGAAACATCAATGGTGTTTGGTATTATGTTGAGCTTAGGAAGCTTTCCTATCTTATGCATCTCATGTTGCTGTTCATCATGGTCATTGTACACTTAAGTTTGATAAACTGTGATAAAGGAATGAGGGCTCGCTAGAGCGCAGCTTAGGGAACCAATCTGATATTAACCACAATTTAATGAATTACAAATATGAGTCAATGGAGGCTGATGCTGGTAGCATGTCATATTTGGTTAAAATAACTTTCGAAGCGCTCAGTGGCTTACAAGATAAAACAAACTATTGGGTGAAATAATCTGGGATCTTGGCTCAAGGCCAGCATGATGTCCCGAACAGATGCATCACAAAACCACTGCAGATCAACCCAGATTTATATGAGTGACTTATAAGAGCCCCTGAGCTAAGCCAACATGGTGATTGAATTAGCTCCTGCATTTACAAAGCATTCAGGCTTCTTGGCTCTGGTGGGCCCGAGCAGTAAAGTTGACATTATTGTTGCTTTAAGTGCATGTACTGTATATAGGTAAATTTAAAATGTTTCAACTTTTGCGGGGGAATGACAAACTTTTAAAAGCAGGAATAAGCACTCAAACCCTGAAAAGGAGCAATGGGCAGTAGTAAAAGTTGATCTTCCCAGTGCTGCTCATTGGGAAGATTTTGGCTGCCACAGGACTGAAATGCATCTTGCGTATATTTATCCCTAAGTACAGTTTAGAAACGTACTAACTTCTTCATTTGGACCTATTCTGAAATCTTGGCATAGCTTTAATTTCATTTGGAAGACAAAAATGTCACATACAAAAGCAAACCCCAGCTAATCAAACTCTCAAATACCACCTGGAAGAAAAAGTCCTACAGACTGCTTCAGAGCGCCCTCAAGTGGGACAGCAAGCAAGCAAGAACCCAGGTCATCCAATGAAGATGGATTCAGGACAAACAAGAGGAGGTAGCACATAATTCAACAGTGCTTTCGAACTGCTAGGTTGGCAGGAGCTGGGACCAAGCAACGGGAGCTCACCCCGTCACAGGGATTCGAACCGCCGACCTTCTGATCAGCAAGCCTAGGCTCAGTGGTTTAACTCACAGCGCCACCTGGGTCCCCTGGAAAAGGATTAGTTTAACCTCTGGTAAAACTGAATTACAGTACTCTAAAATGGCGTTTCCGTGTGGTGCTCTGGTTCGCCAGAAGCGGCTTTAGTCATGTTGGCCACATGACCCGGAAGCTGTACGCCGGCTCCCTCGGCCAGTAAAGCAAGATGAGCGCCGCAACCCCAGAGTCGTCCGCGACTGGACTATACATGCACAGCATCATGTGGAACTCTGCAGGCGGCCCAACCCCTTTAAAGAAGCTGGAACCACACCTGTCAGGCTGCATCCAATCCTCAATACCTCCTTCCAAAAAGTTGCTCCTGCTGCTTGATCTAGCTAGGAATAATTTGTGTATCTATCACATGCAATTCCCCTTGTAGCTACCCGAGCACATGTACAGCCATTCGTTGGATCAGGATGCAGATTATTATTTATTGGCAGATTTTGCAATGAATAATCTACTAAGTATTTTGCTACCCAAGTATGTAGCAAATCTGGAGGGGGTACGCATAAGTAAAACCAGTACATTGCAGTAATTCCTTCTTGCAATGATTCCTTCTTTCTTCGTTTCCATTATATCATTTTTAGAGGAAAAACACGCAAGTGCTTGCCCAGTAATGGGTCTTTGTTTTGAGAAGAAATTGGATAGGCTGTCTGTCATGTGCATAGCTCCTATCTGGAGTTCTCGCAAACTGTTTTTAAAAGGAAAGGACAGCTTGAAAATAAATTCAAGGGAACAACGCTAACTCTGCAGTACGAGCAGTGGCAGTACATCAGATGTGCATCTCCTGGGCTCTTTCACATGTTGACATTATACCAGCAAATGTTTTATTAAAATTGCCATTCTCTGGAATTCTCATTTCTGTGTGCTTTCCGTATTTCAGCAATCCGATATTGCTCAGTTATTGTTGGATATATATTTTTTGTCTCTCCCCCACCCCCCACCCCCAAATCTTGCAGCATGATGTATCTCAGAACCTGCTCAAAGCAACCCTAGACAGCGTGGTGGAGGAATGTGTCAGCTTTGTCGGAGTTGATATTAACATCTGCTCAGAAATATTATTAAGGTGAGCTTGGAAGACTTGTGTGTTTCAGTAAACACATGGAGGTGGATCAAATGGGTTCAGAGGTTCAAACCTGCCATGGCTCCCAAATGAGACCAGTGGCTTGAATCCTCACATTTAACTCTTAAGAGAGAAAGGGTCTGTTGTCCACAGAATGTTAGTTGTTCTCTTCTTCTGTGGGTGCAACTCTCCTTTCATGAATAGTTTCCCCTTGCATTCTGAGAGGTCTTAAACTGGTAGGATATAGAACTGGAACTGATGTGCTTATTTTGTTTCATTGGGTCTACTCTGGTACCTTAATTTAATATCAACCCTGTGTCTAGCTAAAGGCTCACTGTTTTAACAATACACAGAGGAAAATAAAGTTCTGAGCCTTTTCCCAAGCCCACAGACCACACTCACTACCACATCCCTTATTCTGCATGCTACAGTAGGGTTGGGTTTATATCCACTACCTTGCGGGACATCTTCAGGAGTAGAAACGGCTAAGGAGTAAACCCTACACAAATCCAGAGTGGAGTCCCTAAGTTGGTTGGATGGCTCCTTCTTTGCCTCCTTCCAACAATTGCTGCAGTCAATCTGGTGCCAAACGTATTGCTCTGCTTTCCTTTAGACCACATTAGTGAGGCCGAGAGGAGGGTCTTGCAACATCTGGGCAATCCAGGACCCCCATTCTCACTGTCCAGGCTTGCGCCCTGGAGAGGTCACTTCGGTGATGCTAATGCAGCCGTTTGACTTCATCCCTGGAGGTGCACTCCATCGTCTTTCTTGAGACACATGGATGCCAACAGCAACAGGGTTGTGGGTTGGCTCATTTTCCATGTTGATTCCTGCATTTGAAGGGAGAATCTGATTTTGCTTCACACATTGTCCCTGATTGTGGCTCATTTGTTTTCTCACATAGAGCCAAACTTCCCACTATAGTAAACATGATTTTTTACACACACACACACACACACACACACACACACACACACACACACACACACACTTTAACTGGCCATTTTTATTTTGAACAAAAGCAGGTCTCTGTTCTGCCCTCCTCATTATCCTGTGCATTCTTGGAAAGCAGAGGGGAGCTTGTCACATCCAGAAGGGAAGACTCCCAGGATTCTTCAGCAGTCTCTTCCTGTGCTTGAGCCCTGGAATCTGAACTGCTCCCTGTCACAGGTTCCTCCTGCTCACTAAGCCCTGTTGTCTCTTCAGTATCCAGCACCTCCTCCCAATCTCACCACCACCATCGACCTCTCTTCAGTGTCCCACCACCAACCCCAGATTCCAAGCCTTCCTCCTCTGGGATTTCCCCGGCTGGTGCCTCCCACCGCTCCTTGTCGTCCAGCCAGTCCCTTTGCATTAGTCATTGCTTAATACTTACACAAGTGATTCAATGCTGGTACCTTCTTCCCTCCCTGCTTCTTAGACACATTGCAGGACTTAATGCCAACAGGGCTAAAAATATAGTTGAATGGCGAGAGAAGAATGGAGTGTTCATCAATCGGGAGCAGCTCAAGGATGTCAAAGGACTGGGTCCGAAATCCTTTCAGCAATGTGCTGGCTTTATCAGGATTAACCAGGAGCACATCAGAACTCATTGCAGGTAATGTATTAAGGTGTGATGTGGACAACAGGTTAGAGTTATTTCTTTGTCACCCGTAACATTTAAATGAATGTAGAAAATCACTCATCTTCCAACGGGAGGCAGAAGCTTAGTAAAAATAAATAAAAAGTAAGACATTAGGTTGGAAGTTTTCTTTTCCCACTGCCCTAAGAGAGGGTAACCTGGTTTATTTTGAAACTGCCATGTTACTAGTATGCCATTGTTTTAGAGAAAGCCAATATGGCATAGGGGCTGGAGAAGGTATGGGGAACCTCCAAATATTGCTGGATTACAACTCCCATAATCTCTGGCTGTTGGCTCTGCCGCCTGGGGCTTCTCTGTCCTTCTATTTTGATCTTGGCAGCTGCAGACATTCTCTGGCAAGTTGGAACTGTGTGTCATAATAAAACTTCCCCATCCCTTCCAATGGAAGAAACCCCAAACGAAAGTTCAATTAAATTTTAAGTAGAGCTGTAATGCAATAGCAACTCGGCTGAACTCAGTCTGGAGCTGAGCATTGGGGCTCACTCCAAAGGCTGACCCCACCCTTAGACATGAAGATACTTTGAAGGCCAACTTCAAAGTGCACAGATTAGATGTTAAAACCTTTGAGCTGGCTGCACCGACCATCTATAGATGGAACAGTCTGTGTTATGAGCCCGTATCTATGTTAGAGGAGCAACTTGGGTCGTCTCTGCAGGGGAAGGGACTGCCAGGCCAGCGCTATACACTTTGGCCCACAAGCTGATACACATGTGTTTAATATATGCAGTCATGTCTGCCAATCTCAAATTGGACTTGTATCTCATGTGAGAAGCCATAAAAATTAAGTAAGGATGCAAGTTGGAAATAGCTGCACACCCATTCGCTGTAGCAGTGTAATAGTAAGGAAATAAAATCAATTGCTGCGATAGGAAAACTGGGTTGTCTTTCATCATGAAGGAATATATGTTTGGCTGCACATTACCTTAATTAACGGTTAGTTAATAATATTTTTTATTACAAAATATCATGGGGTTTAATAGGTCACAACCTGCTTCTTCAGATGCAAATTGCAGTTTAGCATCTGAAGTAGTAGATAACCAGCTACAAAAGCTCATGCCATTTTCTAGTTTTTTTAAAAAAAGATGATTAATAGTCTCAGGGTGCCATCAAACACATTTCTCTTCAAGTAAGCCAAGCTTTTCTGTGCCATTGTTTTGGGCAAAAAGCTCCTAGAACACCCTAAAACAACTGTTGGAACCATCAAGTCAAAAAGCCAAAAAATTGACTCAAAAAGAAATGTGTGGAAAGGAAAGATTTTGACCAACCAAAAGAGCTGCAATAGTGCTTTGCATGCATGAGGTCCCAGGTTCAATCCCCAGCATCTCTAGGTAGGGCTGAGATAGGCTCAGCTTGAAACCCTGAAGAGGCTCTGCCAATCAGTGAAGACGATTCTGCACCAGACAGGCAAAAGCTCTTAACTTGGCATAAGGCAGTTTCCAATGTTCCCTAAGAAGCAAGGAACGGTACAAAACCCAGAGCCATTTGGGCTAAGGACCTCCTGGGAAAGGACTGCCCGAGGAAGTGCAAGAGAACATATTACCGGTATTATGAATTCCGTGTATGAATCACTTCCATGAGTCACCCCAAAGTGATTTACAATGTAATAAAGTATATATATTTGTAAAAACGCCTAACACAATGATATATATAAACACACACAGTTTAAATCAACAACAGCACACATATAAAATCCATTCATGTCTCATACAGATGCCAACTGGGTTAAAGTTCTCCACCTTAAGGACCATCCGATTCCTTATGCCCCACCTCGATCACTGAGATCCTCTGATAGGGCATTTCTGGTGGTTCTCTACACCCCTGAGGTTTGGTTGGCATTGACTAGGAACTACTTACCAATGGAGGTTCAGCAGGAACCACTCCTCCCATCTTTCGGGTGTCTTTTGCAAACTGTATTGTTTAGACAGGCCTCTGCTGGGTAGATTTTCTCTTTTTCACCAATCAGTGATGTTTTTATGAATGCTTTCTGCTGATTTTATTCTTATATGCTGTATACCAAATTATCTAGAAGGCTTGCTAAAAATATACGAAGCTGACTTGTCCTCTTTGCCCACCAGCCTGATACTGACTACTCCGGCTAGACAGGGTGAGCTTCCGTTGCTCGGTCCGAGTTCCTGCCAACCTAGCAGTTCGAAAGCACGCCAGTGTGAGATAAATAGGCGGGAAGGCATTTCCGTGTGCTCTGGTTTCCATCACGGTGTTCTTTAGTTGCGACAGAAGCGGTCTCGTCATGCTGGCCACATGACCCAGAAAGCTGTTTGTGGACAAACGCCGGCTCCCTTGGCCTGAAAGCAAGATGAGCGCCACAACCCCATAGTCCCCTTTGACTGGACTTAACCATCCAGGGGTCCTTTGCTTTTACCTTTACTCCGTCTAAAAGTGGTTCTTCAGGACTTAGGTGGAGGGCTTCCCAGTTCTGAAAACTGGTTTAAAGAACATAGGACTGAGTAAGGCCACTGATCTGTGCAACTCATTAGTGTCTACAAAACTGATGGCAGCTCTCCAGGGTTTCAGAGAGAGGTCTTCCTCAGTCCTACCTGGAGGTGCTCAGGGTTGAACAAAACAGTGTTTTCCCCACCTAGGTACAATCCTTTAGCTGTAGATTGAACCTCAGACATTCTGTACCTTCAAGGCATGCTCTCACCCACTGGGTAAAGGTAAAGGGACCCCTGACCATTAGGTCCAGTCGTGACTGACTCTGGGGTTGCGGCGCTCATCTCGCGTTATTGGCCGAGGGAGCCGGCGTACAGCTTCCGGGTCATGTGGCCAGCATGACAAAGCCGCTTCTGGCAAAGCAGAGCAGCGCATGGAAACGTCATTTACCTTCCCGCTTGGAGCGGAACCTATTTATTTACTTGCACTTTGACATGCTTTCGAACTGCTAGGTTGGCAGGAGCTGGGACCGAGCAATGGGAGTTCACCCCGTCACAGGGATTCGAACTGCCGACTTTCTGATCGGCAAGCCCTAGGCTCTGTGGTTTACTGGGACTTCCCCTAAAATGGTGTTTCTGCCTAGGTTTGCACCAGACATCTTTCAAGTGAGGCTAACATAATAGCCACCATGTGGTTAGGACATTTGTGGGTTTGCTCTGGCCAGGATTTCCAAAGGTTTGCTAATTATGAAATTCGCTTTCACTCATAAGATCACATTTCCTTGGCCCTTTGTAGTGCTAGCACAGGGGGAGGTAAATACTCATTTCAGGGACACTCTTTTTTAACGGCAACTCCACATTTCTCTTTCTATTCCATGATTTTGGACATCAGTCAACAGGGTGAGCTTGCAGCTGAGGGTCATAAAGCAGCTGCAAACGAGAAGCAGGGTAAGAAGAAAACCAAAGCGGCAGTAAACATCATTCGACGGCCAAATCCTTTGGATCAAACTTGCATCCACCCAGAATCATATAATATTGCAATGAGGTAAGCAATAATACAATGGGTCTACAGTTAGCACATTTAGCTTTTCATTTAGGAAATGGTCCTTTTTCTCGGATAATGGAAAAATCAGGGGAGCAATACATTGACTTTAATAAGTCTTGTAGTATAATGACGGCAAAGTTTTAAGTCTTCAGTTCTGTTTGGCGTCCTTTGGCACACACAAGGCATTCCTTCACCCATACGAAAGAAACTGTTGCTGCTTATATGAATCCCCCTGTGTATGTTGGAACTGTCACTCTGGGGCTAATGGACCAGGGTCCTAAATGTTAAGTTATTTTGCGCAGTGATAACCTGCTAACCTTTCTGGACGTTGACACATGTGCACTCCTTGTGTTGTGTCCATGTCAAGCATACATTGTAATACAGTGGTACCTCGGTTTAAGTACACAATTGGTTCCGGAAGTCTGTACTTAACCTGAAGCGTACTTAACTTGAAGCGAACTTTCCCATTGAAAGTAATGGAAAGTGGATTAATCCGTTCCAGACGGTCCGCGGAGTACTCAACCTGAAGCGTACTTAACCTGAAGTATGAGTGTAATTGGTTCTGGAAGTCCGTACTTAACCTGAAGCGTACTTAACCTGAAGCGAACTTTGCCATTGAAAGTAATGGAAAGTGAATTAATCCGTTCCAGATGGTCCGCGGAGTACTCAACCTGAAGCGTACTTAACCTGAAGTGAACTTTCCCACTGAAAGTAATGGAAAGTGGGTTAATCCATTCCAGACGGTCCGCGGAGTACTCAACCTGAAGCGTACTTAACCCGAAGTATGAGTGTAATTGGTTCTGGAAGTCCGTACTTAACCTGAAGCGTACTTAACCTGAAGCGAACTTTGCCATTGAAAGTAATGGAAAGTGAATTAATCCGTTCCAGATGGTCCGCGGAGTACTCAACCTGAAGCGTACTTAACCTGAAGTGAACTTTCCCACTGAAAGTAATGGAAAGTGGGTTAATCCATTCCAGACGGTCCGCGGAGTACTCAACCTGAAGCGTACTTAACCCGAAGTATGAGTGTAATTGGTTCTGGAAGTCCGTACTTAACCTGAAGCGTACTTAACCTGGAGCGAACTTTGCCATTGAAAGTAATGGAAAGTGAATTAATCTGTTCCAGACAGGTCCGCGGAGTACTTAAACTGAAAGTACTCAAACCGAAGCGTACTTAAACCAGGGTATGACTGTATCTGTGCGGAAATGGCACCCTGCCATAGCACATTATTGCTATGTCAGGTGTTATTATCCCGAGGATAAAGCCGAAAGGAAAAGAAAGGAATAAAAATAAATTTGAACTCAGTTTTGCAACATCGTGAAGAGACTTGGACTGAAATTAGCTGTCACCGAGGAAGGACTCGGTTCAAAACACTGAGCTCAAAACAAAAGCAACAGAAATATTTCCTACACCCAGAAGTCTCTCTCCTTCCTTCCTTCCCCTGCAATTGGTGCCTTGCTGGTTTCCCTTTCTTACTCAGTGGTGTTTTGTCTTACAAGTGGGCAAACTTTTTTGACCTGAGGACCACAGTCTCTTAGAGGCAACCTTCTGGGGCCCATATGTCAGGTGTCGAAGGGGCCAAAAGCAGAAGTGGGTGGAGCCAGGCAAAACTGAGCTAGACTTCCTATATGAAGCAGATTCCCACGTGATCTTGGGCTAGTCACCAGCTGTCAGCACAAGTTACCTTGCCTGGTTGTTGGGAAGATGTAAGAGGGCAGCGAGGGACTGTGCAAGCCACCCATATCTCCTTCTGAGGAAGAAGAGGATAAAAGCAGAATAAATAATGTACAAGGATTTGCAAATGAAATGTCTGCCTAGTGGCAGTTCTCTATTACTTCCCTTTTCTTTCCAGTCATATGTTTACATTTCCTTTGCAAATTATGCTTTTATGATGCTAGCAGTAGGTGCAGAACTCTTTATAAGCAATTATGAGGAAATAAAGTGGAGTGTTAATGCCGCTGGATATTGCCACATTTATTTGTGCTGAAGCAAGCACACAATCCCTGCATGCTCAGCTGGGTGTAAGAAGGCCGTCTTGATATTCTGTTGCCTGCAGCAGCGCTTTACTGTTAAGCTGGAAATGAAAGAGTTAGGAGAGGTATTTTAAAGCAGTATGCTAGTATGTCATTCTCATATAGCCCAGTATATAACATCACAGGGCTTAAAAAGCTCCCTTTTTATTTTTAATCTGGCAAGACACTCATTAGTTTGACAAGCAATATTTTGGGCTTTGCGGCTTATTCCCTGTAACAGTGAACTCATGTCTGAGTGCCTATCCCTTTCGAAGAGAATCTGGGCCACCTGATTCCACGTACGTGAAGGACTTCTTCGGCACATAGAATCATAGAATTGTAGAGCTGGAAGGGACCACGAGGGTAATCTAGTCCAACACAATGCAACGAATCTTTTGCCCAACATGGGACTCGAACCCACGACCCTGAGATTAAGAGTCCCATGCTCAACTGAAGTGATTTTTTAAATAAAAAAAACCCACACATTTTAACGAGAAGCCCAAAATTGCCTGATAAGAACCTATGCTGGTGGTAGCTGAGGCTAGAGAGAGGCAAAATAAAAAGAGTCTAAAGAAACCAGAAGTCAGACAAACTGTGCAAGTCTATAAGGTAAGTCTATGGTTGAGAACAATGGAGGCACAGAATGTTAGAATGCCAGTTGGAGGCAAAAGAAAAGGAAATAATCAATACTCATTTTTATTGTTGATACGCACCCCTACCTAGTCAGATGGGTGGAGATATTGTTGCTGTTGTTGTTTTGAATTCCAGTTCTTTTCCACCTTTTTTCCACTTATTTCCTGGCACATTATTATGGGCATGGCATTTTAACTATATCAGAAAGGGTGGGTAAAAGCCTTTCCACTAACGTATCCACCATAATCCTAAGAGTATCTCATTGCCAACACCCGCTGGGTTTCTGATGTGCCCTGGGTCAATAGGAGCCTGGGAAACAGCCAACTAGGAATTTTCTGACGTCTGGCAAGCAGCCTATGCCTGGTTAATAGATTACGCCCCCTCCCCCCCCAAAAAACCCCCTTTCCCATACCTTTTGGTTTACAAGGATTCAGAGTAGTGTAAATGGCGTAGGCACTAAGCTTAAGCAAAGAGAGCAAACTCCACTTCTAACTAGAAACCAACTCCACTTCTGTGTAGCACAGTAGACATCTGGTATTAACGCTAGCAGAGCTACCGTTTCAACATTCTAGTTACACGTTTCCAAACTCCCTAGTTAGTCCAGAAAGCTTGCCTTGAGGAAAGAGGCTTTTAGAAGCTCAATGAAGGGCACCTGCTTCCTTGCAGACACACACACAACCACCTATCGAGGGCTATTCCAGGCTGTTGCTATTTCGGGTTGGGATTCAGTTACATGCCAGCAAATTTGGGCAGCACAATTCAAGTTGATTTGGTGCTCTTGTGCAACTTCCCCAAAGTGTCTTGTCTCTTTACAGTAAGGAAAGGGACAGGGTTATGCACCAGAAAGTGTGGGGAAACTCTTGCTTTGACACATTGGGAAGCATGTGAGTTAAATTTCCAATATCTGAGCAAACAAATTAGGATGAATGCTGAATCCCTAGTCCGTGAAAGTGCTAATTAAAAGGCACTTGAAGGTGGTCTTGAATACCTCTTTCTGTTGTTGTTGTTTTTTCAAACTGTCTGGTAGCCTGAAAATGCAGACACTGTAACCTTATCGATTTCCAGCCAATGTCATTCTTAAATGTGAAAAGGATCTGGGGGTCTTAGTGAACCACAAGCTTAACATGAGTTAACAGTGTGATGTCAATGTCTAGGCCATGGAGAAAAGGGTAACAATTCTCCTCCCATGCCCACTCTGAATTCACCACACACACACACAGCAAAAATGTATTGAACATCATGCATAGTTTCGCCCTAAGGCTTGTTGTTTTCCATATATTCTACTCATGAATAATTGTGGTTGGGATTGCAGCCTAACCAGTCCTACTTCTCAGCCGCTATTTAAGCCCAGACGACAGAGATGAACAACTTCTATGCCTTCATTGTCACTTAAAACTATCAAGTCTTTGTAACTTTCACTATATAGAACCAACATTAGAGTGTAAATTGCATTTGTATTGGCAACCATAGTGGGTTTCTTCCCCTTAATGTTGGAATCATTTAATGTGGTCTCGTTTAATCAGATGCAAACAAGTAGCCTTGTTTGAGCTAGCTCTTCTCATACATGCATGCTAGGTTCACAAAAAGTGTTACTGGCCATCTTAAACATCAATATCTGGCTTACAGCAGTTCATTAAGATGCCCACAGATGACCTCACTTTTAATATGTGACCTTTAGTATGTGACCTTTGAAACGTTTTTCAGAGTTCATGTGTCTGTCACTTGCTAGGCCAATTTAAAATGGGATCTGCGATGTCATCTTCTTGGGGCTAACACTAAAATTAGTCCTCTTGAAGGAGGGAGGGAGATAAATACATTTTCTCCTGTGCAATATCCATTATTTTCAGTGGGATTTGCACAAGAAACATTTGGTGGTGTATTGTGTTCATTCATATCTGCAGACATAAAGTAGGCAGTTCCCCTTCTATTTTTCTAACGATTTCTCCACACACACCTTTTTTTTGTTTGTATCTAAACTGTAATTCCAGCAGGAGTTCGATATGCAGAATTTTCATGTGAGATCACTGCAGCAGACATCTCGGAGGAAAATGTTATATTCCTTTAATAATTGCCAAATACATAAAATACTTTAAAAATAGGATCTGACTCAACTATATTTGTATGTAACGTGCATTAACTCAAGTCTGGGCAATTCTTATTGTCTGGCATGACCATGTTTCTCGACTATTAATATGCATCATGTGAGTTGACACAATCAGTAAGATCTGGCTTTATGCTGATGCCAGTGAGGGCAATTGAGACTAACAACAATTGAGGTCAATTTAAATAAACATTCACACACACACACACACACACACACACTAAAAAGGAGGACATATATTTGATTCAATGTCCTCTGTGCGTGCAATCCAATTCTGTAGACTGTAGTCATTGTGTGACATTATATCATCGGTGTCCAAATTTCACTGATGTTCATTAGCCAACAATGGTTCGCGTGGGATATTTGTGCGTAGGATACCAGACTATTGTTTGATGTTAAGGAAAGATTACAGAAAGCTGCCTTATCCCAAGACACACCACTGAGTTCAGATTTCTCTACTTTAACTAACATTGGCTCTCCAGGGTCACAAAAGAGGCAATTCCTAGCCTTTTCTGGATATGAAACCTGGCACTATTTTACATGGGGAGGATCCACTCCAGCTCACAAAGCGACAGGCCTTTCCTCTACACGTACGGCACAAAGCAGTACGCAGAAGGGTGTGCAAAAACTTTGACTCTTAACAAGTACAAAGTGCGATTCAGCCTTCTCCATGATAAATCTTTGGGAGCTATAAATCCACTCTAAAAATACAGATGTAATACATAATAAAAATAAAATAGAAAAATTCCTTCCAGTAGCACCTTGGAGACCAACTAAGTTTGTCATTGGTATGAGCTTTCGTGTGCATGCACACTTCTTCAGATACATGTACTGCATACCAAAAAACACCAGTTTTAAAGACTGAGAAGTGTTGGAAGTATCAGAAGCCCACCAAATACTCGAAACGGCTGCCCCCCCCCCCGAATCAGATTTTACTGCTTTAAAGCCCAAGCATCTTTATATTAAAATTTAGGTTTTAAACAAAATTGCTCCCAAGTGGTGACTTGTTCTACCCAACTTTGATCTGCAGGCACTTTCTGTGGTTGAATTAGAAACTCCTGAAAAGAGGGGTGAGAAGCTTGCAGTGGAATCTAAAATAGTAGTTATATTTTTCAACAGACAGAATATAATCCTTATACCTTGAATGTATTGAAAAATATGCGGCAAACATATTGTGGACAATTTGACTGGGTTTAGATTATCAAAATGTATTAATACTTTCCCACTGGAAACTTAATATAGTTCTGAATTCTAATAAAGCATATTATTGTTTTTTAAGTGTCTAATACAAATCTTTCTGGAACTTAAAAACACGGGTGGCACTGTGGTCTAAACCACTGAACCTAGGGCTTGCTGATCAGAAGGTCAGCGGTTCGAATCCCTGCGATGGGGCAAGCTCCTGTTGCTCGGTCCCAGCAAGCCCACCTAGCAGTTTGAAAGCACATCAAAGTGCAAGTAGATAAATAGGTACCGCTCCGGCAGGAAGGTAAACGGCGTTTTTGTGCGCTGCTCTGGTTCACCAGAAGCGGCTTAGTCATGGTGGCCACATGACCCAGAAGCTGTACGCTGGCTCCCTCAGCCAGTAAAGCAAGATGAGCGGCGCAACCCCAGAGTCGTCCGGGAACCCCAGGGGTCCCTTTACCTTTACCTAATACAAATCTTTCTTAAGCAAAGATTTCTGCATAAGCACTTTCAAGGCAGTACATTTTCCTGGAATCTTAGGGTTGTACAGTATATTAAAATGATGAAGGAAGTCTGTATGTATGTAAAAAGCAGGCTGCAATGGCAGAACTTCCTATGACAATTAAAACAGCACGGGAAAACTATCCCGTTTCAGAGTGTGTGTATTGCAAAAGAATTGCACTGGAAAAACCAGGGGAACGTTTAGAAATTACAGTGAGGTAATGGACCCAAGCTCCCTGTTTGGGGATCTTGGTAGAGTAATATAATTTTCTTCGTCACTGCATTGCATTAGTCTACTGGGTAAGGTGGTTTTCATTAATTAGATGTAGATGTTTGCCAAAGGAAAATCCCAGAGAAAATGCTCATTAAGATAGGATGTTAAGCAGATTATGTATATTATGTGGCAAAATTGCAACATCTGGTTTATGGATTATATTTCATGCAGATTGATATTTTAAGGGTCTTGTGACATAGCTTTTTTTAAAAAAAAACCTACCGGTAGTATTTAATACTGCACATATGGGAATCTCCTTTTGTAACTTGCACAGCTCCAAGTGCCATTAATACCAGTTAATCTGGTTGGAGTATTTCCTTCTCATCCCATGCCACTATTCTCCACTATATCCTTAGGAGTATTCTTCTTCTTTGGCGATCACTCGTAGCCGAGTAAGATTGTCTTCCTTAAACATGGTTTTTAAAGTGAGTGTGTAAGTGACTATGGAGGCCAATTCTGGATCTGGACATCCTTCCACAGCGGGGACATAGGTTTCCGGGTGGGAGTTGATCCCGGTGAGGTTTTGCCAAGTGTGCCTTCCTCTTAGCATGTTTCTCCCTTTCATCCTGAGTTCGAAGTATGGCTACAGCCATACTTTACCCGTTTTATCCCTCCCTTCATTTCCTTCCATTTCCTTTGTATTTTCCTCTGTTATGGGCTCCTTGGGGCAGCACCATACCTATGTATGGTTCAATATAAATACTGGTTGTATCCAGTGGTTCCGCTTGTACTCACAGACCGTTCTTTGATCCAGCAGAACAGGGAGGGAGGCTGCTTTCACTGATTTGCCCTTGCAACACCTAGCATGCTGTTCCAAATTACCTCCCAGCCCTCTCTTGAGCAGATTTGGGGGGGGGGGGTTAGAGGAGAGATGGGGCTGCATGGGGGAAGTATGTACATGCAAAATAGCTTTCTTCCCCCTTTCTGCTGGATCAAAGAGCCTTCTGCCACTAAAGGAGCACCATTGGGTACAACCCTGTAATAAGCAATGCATGCTTGTTGATTGAAAGCTTCATATTGTCAAAGCCTTTCGGGATACAGTGGTACCTTGGTTCTCAAACTTAATCTGTTCCGGGAGCCCGTTCGACTCCAGAAACCATTTGAAAACGAAGGCACAGCTTCCAATTGGCTGCAGGAGCTTCCTGCACTCACGCGGAAGCTACAGAAGCCGCATTGGACATCCGGCTTCCGAAAAATGTTTGCAACCCGGAACACTCACTTCCAGGTTGGCGGCGTTTGGGGGCCGATTTGTTCGGGAGCCCAAGCCGTTCGGGAGCCAAGGTACAACTGTATATCACTCGATGTTGCAGTCATTAGCTCATGAGTTTCCAAGTTTAGATTTGTTACTCTTTTTAACTGGGTGAGGGAGAAAGTACATGTTCAATTTGTTAATTCTGTGTTGTTTTGGTTTTCTGGCTAATCGGTAACTGCAAAAATTCTAATTCATGGATGCACTGAGATGATATGCCATCTGTCTCCTTAGCTTCTTGTGCAAACATAATTACGGTATGACTCATGGAAACCCTCTCCTGGGGACTGAGAGACCCTCTTGAAAAGCATGGGGTACGTTGTGCTGGGGCACTGCATTTGGAGGGAAGAATAACCAAAACTTGGGTGGTGGCAGCTGGCAAAGAGTTTTGATTGTTCAAGCTACATCTGCCATATTTGGGGTAATCCCCCATCCCACGCCAGCTCCTTGTGTCGTACCCTAGAACTTCTGTGAGGGTGTCCTTGCCCCCAAAGAAGGCTTTTATTGTTCATAGGGACCGCAGGAGGGAAGAAGAGGTGGGAAAGCCCCCATACTCAGACTTACCTGGAGGTGGAACAAGGGTCCACTTGGAGAGCTTTGAATGCAGCTAAAGGAATTTGCATTCTCCCTGTTACTGGGTAGAACATTGCAGTAGAACAATGTTGTGCTTTCGATAGCTCTTCGAAAACAAGGTTTTAGAAATTGTGTATTGAACTAACGTTTAAGATTGTGCTTAGTCGTGTGCATTTATTAACATTTCAGCTGCATGTGTGGTAGTAATTGCATTCAGATGTGTACACTGCAAGAATCGTTTGCCGATTTTCTGCATCAAACATGGTCATTGCTGGAAAATCTCTAACCTGCAGAAACCTCTCTGGAAATGAAAATTTCCATCCATTCCAGTAGATATTCCATTTAAAAAACAACAACAACCGCCTATAAAAATATTATAACATGAATTGGCCGTTCATTTTCAGATCGAAACTCAAACAAATTCACAAAGAATGTGGGCAACTCAATGAATTGTGAAAACCAATCTCAATATATATGTTACAGTGAGTGTCCAAAATACGATGAATTTTGATTTGTGAATATTGATAGGTCCACTTAAACCTTAATCTCAGTTGGCATTTTCTTAAAGGGGGGGAGAGAAAGCGGGTTTGCTGCATTTATCTCCATCTACTGGAATGTGTATACAGTATGTTTATTTTTCCTTTGTTAACTTTTCCATTTAATTGTTTTTTTTAAAGCTTAGCACATGTGTATTTACAGCGAGCTTTAAATATTAATCAATGCAATGTGAGCTTTAAATATTAATCAATAAAATATTAATAAATTTAAATATTTATTAAAATAAATAAATACTCCTAAAATATGAGCATTTGGTGTTGATACAAGTGGTCAATAAACAGTTAATTGCAATTTGTCATTAGCAAGCACCTCCTCAGTTATTACAGACACAAATAAAAAGGCAATACTTGGAGAAGGGTTGATTATTTATTGTAGGCCCCTATAGCATGCTTTCCAAATATAGCCAACTGGAAGTTGCTGTTCATGGTGGCGGTGTTAATATGTGTGTTAAACATAAAAAAATCAAAATTCAAAACCAACAAAGCAGCGTTAGAGAAACATACAAACTATCACAGGCATCCTAATGTTGTCAAGTTCCAATACACCCTCCCCTTCTGCTTCCCATATATCAGAATAAATATCCAGTACTGTATTTTGACAGTTGTCCATTAACAATCTAGTGTTGAATATAGTATGCCAGTGTGTTTTGTTCGGTCCAACACAAGCCAAATGGAGTTAGGGAGAAGAGGAAGTTGCTTGTGACAAAGTCTGTTTTTCTTCCTTTCTTTTAACATATAATACCCATTTATTCTGGCTCCATTTTCTGTGACCTTGCAGTAAATTTGAGGACGTTTTTCTACACGCAAAAGCATTTCACTTTGTTCTTAGCAATGACATTTAAAAATAGAGATGGTCAATATGCATTACGGCTGAGAGGGAGCTGTCTGTTTAATATTGATTTCTGTTCCAAGTGCCCTCCAAGCACGTTTATTTGGGTGAAAATGATCTATGAAATATGTAACCAGATTAAACAGCCTCTCTTTTAAGGGGGGGGGATACATCTGTAATCACTAAGGACACTGTTGACATGGAAATGAGTGCTTCCCCTTGACTGAACAAGGCTCTATGAGGGAGCAAGAAAATGGCATTGTTTCTTTGAAGGTAGCTTTTGGTTGTTTCATTTATAATTCTGGGGTGAACAGGAAGTTGTTCAGATATTGCTAGAATTCTTATAGTCTTGCAAGCTGTCAATGATGAAAATGTATGCATGGATATATATAGTGCTGCAGTTCTGTTCAAGCAAGAGACTGGCCCATCCTCTTCTGCTCAAAATCTGGAATTCTTATAGTCTTGCAAGCTGCTAATGAAGAAAATGAGATAAGATTTAATAGGGTTTGCTCCAGAGGCAACAGGTTTGGGGAAGTCTGGTACACTGAAACTTCCCACCTAAGCAAAAACTGGTTGGTTTTTTAAAATTAATTTCCCCCCACTTTTCCAGTTTACAGTGTAGCACAGTGGAGTTTTGTCATGGCAAAGCATGATAAGAGGCCCTGAATCCATGCTTTCCCCCCCTCTCAGTTAGCCATATGTAGGAATAGACATTCCAGGTCCTGTAAAAAGCAAGCTTGGAGTCACCACCCGTCAGCTGATAGGATGTTACGTCATGATGCAAAGGGCCGGACCACCCATGAGGCGCAAGGTGAGGTGACTGCCTCAGGTGGCAGGATCCACAGGGGCAGCAGATCTGGTTTCTAAGGAATGCATCACCCGATGATGATGATGATGATGATGCCGCCTCAGTGGTAGCAACAGCAACAGCACGCTCCTTGGAGGCAGGATCTGTCGTCTCCTCAGAAGCAGCCCCCCTCCCCATGCCACATCTACAGCAGCCTCTTGGCGAATAGGAGGCACTGCTGGTCTCCTCGCACCCTTGTTCCCAATGTAGAGCTTAATTTCCCCCTTTTTCCTGATGTAGATCTTTGCTCACCCCTTCTTTCCTGGCGGCCATTTTGTGGTTCACGTCAGGTGCATCTTGGGCCGGCCCTGGACCAATAGCACTTCAAAACACTGGGCAGGGCTCTGTGCAAGGCCTATGTGGTACTTTGAAGTCCCAATGATCATCACCTGACAAAGCGAAGTTGCATTATAGGCAGGTGGTCAGCTTGTCCACCCAGAGGTGGCTCTAGGGGAGTATGACCAATGTGGTCACACTGGGTGTGGAGTTTTTGGGGCACCACAACTATGGCATCCAAAGTGAGAGATGGGGGTGGTGGAGGATATATTTCTATGCACCCCAGGCTTGAAATATTATGAACTTCAAAAAATTTCTAATCTATAGAATTTTTGCTTCGCTTTCCCTTATTTTTAATGTTTACGTATAAGGTTTTTAACGCTCATTGGAGGGAGCCTCAGCGATATTGGAAAGTCAGTCATGCGGCAAAATGTGGATGTCATAATTAATAATGAAGGGCTGGAAGGAATTGCAAAAAAGTTGAATACAACGGGGCAAACACTGCAAATAATAATCGATGGGCTAACTCAACCTGAAGGCTTTGACATCCGAAAAGGTAAGAGATTTGAAGGCATCTCCAGTTTCCCATTTTGTCTGCTTGTCTTTTTATTTATTAAGCCAGTGTCGTGATTAGACGGATGGATGGATCAGAAACTCCCCTTAAGTTGTCCGGGGCAAGAAAGCATTGTGTTACTCTGTGGGTTGGGTAGCATGTGTTAGTTTTGTAATTAAGAAATTTGAATCCCGCCTCTAAATCATGGTCCTTGAAAGCCCTAGGAGGACAGACCTATAGGTCCTCACGAATCAGAGTGCTTTAGTATGCTTCCACACAGGATGAGTTTATTGATCCCTAACCTGCTTGGGCCAGCTCTAGTGGTCCAAAATTCTTTGAAGATGGATTGTAAATCTTCTCCCTTCTCCCTGCTTGAATAATGCAGAAAACGTGAGACTGAGAAGCAAATGATTTGTGCTGCACACAAATGTAATGTTCTGTTTTTGTGGGCAGGCTGGGTTGCATGTTTCCTGAAGGTTAGGAGCTTAGATCTTTCCTACAGTGGAAAGTTATCTGTTTAGGAAATAACAATAAAGAATGAAGCATGCACTCTGAAGAACAGGGAAACAGTGGGTTGGATCCATGAAAAGACCACTGTGCCCCCCAGAATGCTCTGGGGATTTTCTGGTGCAGCCTGGGAGGTAGCATTGAGAGCTGAGTTGGAAAGGGGGAATCAGTGAAAATTGTCTTCCTCCTGCTTCTGGTAGGGTGTCCCATGAGTTAAACTCTGCTCACGGGAAGTCTGGATCCAACCCAATGAAACTAGTAAAACTTTTTTTATTTAAAAAAAACTCCACGTAGCCAATTTCTGTCTGTCATTCCCTCCACCGTGCACCTCAAAAAAATAGCAAGCCCACCAAACTCCCTTATAATGGGACTCCTGTTGCCACGGTATATATTTAGGCACCAGTAACACAGTTCAGAAGCAATTGTGCATAATTATGTAAAAGCCATATATTTTTAAAACACTCAATTACCTGCTTAGCCGAACATAAGAAAGTAAAAACATTTTGGGTTGCCAGCATCAGTGAAGAGAACTAATAAAACAAATGGGGAATAAAGCATATGGCCTTGCAGCCTATGTTTTAATTAACGCAGTGGACTGAGCAAAACTACAATCTTTTTCATGTGCAAATGTTTAACAGCTGATCATATATTTGGAGCAAATCAGGGGTAGGGGATGCAGTGGCTCTCGGACGTGCCAGGAATAGCTTTTTGTTGTTTTTTAAGAGCAGTTTGTAAAATATATATAAGTGGCTCTTGAGTCGCTGCCTAAGCCCATCTCCGCTACAACCATTAAACACTATTTACTTAGGGTTTAGGGGTTTTGTTATTTTTATTTTGGGGGAAGAAAAACACTGAAAAGTGCCTGCACTGCATAGTGTAATATTGCAAGAAGCTTAACTGTTTGGGAGTTGAGTAATTAAGTTCATTCCTCCGCTGGAAACTTTGATGTCATGCAGTCTACTGCTACCCTTGACTATATGGGGTCTCCTTCCCCGCCTTTCTTCCACAAAGCTTTCCAAAAATATTAGAAACATCCCCACTGCTTTCAGGTGACGCCACCACCTTGTATTTAAAAATAAATACATGTTTTGAGCGTCACTTTTGATTCCAGGACTTAGGATTTGAATGTGTGTGTGTGTGTGTTTTTTCTGCTGGGAAATTTGAACATGTCCCTGCTAAACCCACACTGACAGTGTGTTGGGAGACGCATAAAATTGTGGTCCAAAAAGAACAAGCACTTGGTGAAACTGAACAAAGGGAGTCTCAAGCGAAGTTCTACATTTCCTCAAAGTAGCATACAATTGGAACCGTGAAATCGCACGATGTACAATTCTTGGGATTGTACCATTTTGGAAAAAGAAAGAGAAATACCCTTTTTGCAGAAGGGAGAGGGCTTGGTTGGAATCGCATTGTGGATGAGTTAGGCCCCCATGTCAAGGGAGGTTTTGAAACGTGACACCCTAATCCTGCAGTCTGAAATTGTACCCTTGTACCATGTGCCGTATCTGAATGTGCAGATTAATGTTTGCCTAAGTCTCCCAAAGTGATTCTGAAATACCATTTACACTGAAGAGCAACGCCTTACAAATGCAGTGTTATTGTGCTGTACAGGTGGGAGCTGCAACAGAATGTTGTTGCACGGTTTAGCATCCCAGTCACCTGTGCCCAGTTCCAGAGTACTCCATTCCATCCATTTCCCTCCCCAACTTTCAAGATTGGAGGATGGATGGCGGCTAACAGATTGAGGTTGAATCCTGACAAGACAGAAGTACTGTTTGTGGGGGACAGGAGGCGGGCAGGTGTGGAGGACTCCCTGGTCCTGAATGGGGTAACTGTGCCTCTGAAGGACCAGGTGCGCAGCCTGGGAGTCATTTTGGACTCACAACTGTCCATGGAGGCGCAGGTCAATTCTGTGTCCAGGGCAGCTGTCTTATCAGCTCCATCTGGTACGCAGGCTGAGACCCTACCTGCCTGCAGACTGTCTAGCCAGAGTGGTGCATGCTCTAGTTATCTCTCGCTTGGACTACTGCAATGCGCTCTACGTGGGGCTACCTTTGAAGGTGACCCGTAAACTACAGCTAATCCAGAATGCGGCAGCTAGACTGGTGAATGGGAGTGGCCACGGAGACCACATAACACTGGTCTTGAAAGACCTACATTGGCTCCCAGTATGTTTCCGAGCACAATTCAAAGTGTTGGTGCTGACCTTTAAAGCCCTAAATGGCCTCGGTCCAGTATACCTAAAGGAGCGTCTCCACCCCCATCGTTCTGCCCGGACACTGAGGTCCAGTGCCGAGGGCCTTCTGGCGGTTCCCTCTTTGCAAGAAGCCAAGTTGCAGGGAACCAGGCAGAGGGCCTTCTCGGTAGTGGCACCCGCCCTGTGGAACACCCTCCCATCAGATATCAAAGAGAAAAACAGCTACCAGATTTTTAGAAGACATACGAAGGCAGCCCTGTTTAGGGAGCTTTTAATCTTTAATCAATTATTTTATTCTTCTGTTGGAAGCCGCCCAGAGTGGCTGGGGAAACCCAGTCAGATGGGTGGGGTATAAATACATTATTATTATTATTATTATTATTATTATTATTATTATTATTATTAGATTTACTCCAACAGTGAGTCAGCATTCCAAGCCCTCTGAGCATTCTCTGCCCTCATTTCTGGGGGATGGGGCATCTTAGGGGGGGGTTATAGTCCAACACTGAGAGGACCCTAGGTTGGGAGAAGGCAGCCTTACTACTTTAGAACTAGGGAGCACCTTATTCTGGATTCTGCCACACTTATTTATGGTCTCCAGCAGTGAATTATTATGGGAAGCTCTGTTTGCCGCCCCCCCCCCCGGTTAAGTTGCAACATATAACACAGTTGTAGCTTTTAATTAGTTACGTGTTAACTACCACAAGAGTCTTTTGGCTCAGCAATCGAGTAAAGTTTTTTTCTAATGAGGCTGGATATGAGGACCAAGAAAGCCTGCATTATATTTTACATGGCTGACTTTAAAATGTCTGGGCTTCAAAAAACAACAACCCATCATCATCATTATTATTTTTTACACAATACATAAAACAGTAATATTCATCAAGTATTCATTTATTATACAGAAATTACTTTTGTGTCAGAGGGTAATATTCTGTTTCTTTTGGAATCATATGAAGCTGTTTCATCTCTGATTGTGTCACCTTTAGCGCTGCTTTCCCCGTATTTTTACATTGTGTGTTGCCATCCTAGTACATTCTAAACCTATGTCAGCACTTGGACAAACCCTTTTGGATATCTGTTGTGCATTCCCATTGTCCTTTATACTATTTTTTCTTATACCGAAGGACTTGATGCTACATTTCCCCATTCGCTAAAGCAGCAGGATTTGCTGTTTTGTCCAGGGCTTTAATATGTGTGCTATGGCTAATAAAATTCCCATGTATACAGGTGAAACTCAGAAAATTAGATTATCGCCGAAAAGTGCATTTATTTCAGCAATGCAGCTTAAAAGGTGAAAGCAACATATGAGATAGATGCATGACATGCAAAGCAAGATATGTCAAGCCTTTATTTGTTGTGGGTAATTGTAATTATTTGTCGTTAGGTGGGTCAATTATATAGTGGTACCTCTACTTACGAATAACTCTACTTACGAATGTTTCTACTTACGAATGGAGCTCCGTCCGCCATCTTGGATGCGGTTTAGATAGGATTTTTTTCTACTTACGAATTTTTAGATAGGGTTGCTTCTACTTACAAATTTTTTCTCCCAATGCATTCCTATGGGATTCGACTTACAATTTTTTTCGACTTACAAATGTGCGTTCGGAACGCATTAAATTCGTAAGTAGAGGTACCACTGTAAATGGAATGTAAGTAATGAAATGTAATAGTGATGTTTGTTTTTGTATTATTGTAACTATTTGTTTTATTACTGTGGAATTTCCAAAAGAAAGCATTTATAAAAATTAAAATAAAAAATAGTAAGTTGCATTACTGAAATAAATGCACTTTTCGACGATATTCAAATTTTCCAAGTTTCACCTGTATATACCAAAAAGTTAATAGGTGCTGGATGAAGCTTACTCCCTAGGAGGTTTGTTGAGGATCGCAACCCTAATGAACCTTCTGTTTTGGAGATGTACACACTGTGCAGCCATGGCGGCAGCCAACCAGCTCTGAATTTTGGGGGATATGAATAGGTGTGTGTTCCATTTGTTTATAATGTCACCAGAGTGCTTTAGGTGAACTGCCTGTTTATATAGACCACAAGCACTGAAATATAATTAAAATTATAATTATGATTATACAGCTGTATTATGAGCCATCTAAAAGCAGGAGTGTGTGTGTGTACACGCACACATGCTTGAACAAACAAGAGCTGTATGCCTGGACGACCAAACTGCCCCCCTGTTTTTTGCAAGTTCCAGATAGTTTTTTGATGCTAGGTTTAACATTTAGCATGAACCACTTTGAGCAGCAAATACAAATTTTAGCAAAACAATACTCCACTGTGGTTTTGCCTCAAACCGCACCGCTCACACTGCCCTAAACTCACCCCTGAAACCACCCCAGGGTGCCTAGTATTCACAATGGAAGGAAAACTTTCTTTGGTATGGTGGCTTGCCTCCCATTGCAAGGAACAGACGTGAGAGGTGGTGATTCCAGTCTGGAGCAAAAGGTTACCATATTTTTTTTTTATTCCATTTCATGGTACAGGTCAACTCACCCTCTCCTGCTGACTATTAACTTTAAAAAAACAACAAAAAACCACCAAGTTCAAGTACAAATTGCATAAGAGACATTGCCCTTAACAGAGATGCTGGGTATATTTTCTAATTCTGTAAGGAAGCTGCCCAGAGTGTCTGGGGCAACCTAGTCAGGTGGGTGGCTAATAATAATAATAATAATAATAATAATAATAATAATAATAATAAATTTATTATTTGTTCCCCAGCCACTCTGGGCGGCTTCCAACAAAGATTTAAAATACATTAAAATACTGTACATATGAATAACAAAGAATTAAAATACATATGAATAATAAAATGATTAATAAAATACATATGAATAATAAAATCTGTAGATGGCCCATCATGCAACTTACTTGAATAACTTTTAAAAAAAGTTTCCTCTTTACGTCACAGATTTTGATAAACCTGATTTCAAGAGGAGCATCGTTTGTCTTGAAGACTTAAAAGTTGGAACTATTCTGACAGGAAGAGTTGTGAATGCTACTCTATTTGGAGTCTTTGTTGACATCGGCGTTGGTAGAGCAGGATTGATTCCCATCCGGAACATAACCGAGGACAAGCTTTCCAAAGAAAAGAAAAGGAGGAGTCTTGGCCTGGGCCCGGGAGAAAAAGTTGAAGTCAGAGTACGCGAAATTGACATTCCACGATCCAGAATAACACTGGACCTTATACGTGTATTGTGAGCAGTCTGTTGGCACTTTTCATTACAAGGGCTACTATCTTATCACGACGAGCAGAGTGCAGCTGAAAAGAGGGCCAATTCAGGCTGTCGGCAGCCTGGACCGCGATGGGGAGCCTAGAAGCTCAGGATCTGGCCAGAAATTTGCACACTCCCGACTGTATGAAACAATGCTATGATTTGTGGCAGGGTTGAGCAACCTGTGGCCCTCCAGATGTGGTTAGACTCCAACTCTGGTCCATCTCAGCTGGCATGGACAGCGGCCAGAGGTGATGGGAATTGTAGTTTGACATCTGGAGTGCCACCCCTGATTCATGATGTGGGAGGCTATATACATGGCTACTGCAGTTTGTACGAGCCAGTAAAAAATTGCGAAAAATCCAAATGGCTTTCGAATTCCAAGACGTGATTCTGTGGGGGCCCACTAAGTGTCGGAACTGAGTCTCAGTTTCTCCAGTGGAGGAAAAATCACTAAATCTAGCAATTTAAAACTGCCGGTTCATGTTTAGATGCAGAAATTCTTGATTTCTAACAGTTTCATCTTTCCTGTACTTGCATGTCTTTCCTTGCAGAGATGGACAGAAATACAATGCTGGAACAATTGAACAGGCCTTAGATCAGGCTTCCTCAAACTTAGCCCTCCAGATGTTTTTGGCCTACAACTCCCATGATCCCTAGCTAGCAGGACCAGTGGTCAGGGATGATGGGAATTGTAGTCTCAAAACATCTAGAGGGCCGAATTTGAGGAAGCCTGCCTTAGATGTATGGAATGTATTGAGCTCCAGAAACTGGTCGGCAGGTCCCACTTTTCCACTTGGCAATTCTATTAGGAAGGCTTATTAGGTCTCCCTCCCCATCGCGCACACTTTCCTGCTACCCAAGCCAACCTCACTTTTCTACTCATAATCAAAAGGCGTGTCAGAAGCCACCCTAGCTCTCACCCACGGTATCATGTAATGCTACAATGATATCATGTGATTGGCAGGGGGTTATCCTGCCCACCTGTCAAATTTGGCCCACACGGCTGATCCTGATAAAAGATTAGTTCCATGGAGCCAAAAAGGTTCCACACCCCGATATAAACACATGAAGTGGTACAACCCTGGCAGAGGTTTATTCCTGGGCATTGGTGGTTTTAGAGTAAGCATTTGTTGTTTAGTCGTTTAGTCGTGTCCGACTCTTTGTGACCCCATGGACCATAGCACGCCAGGACCATAGCACTTGTTCTAGACTTGAACAAAAACCTATTAAATTTGGGATTCCTCTTGCTTGGTTTGTTGCAGATTAAATTGTTGTTTCTGTTCAGCTTCAAAAAAGAATGTTTCCTGGATCTGTTTCTAAGATGTTTCTTTAAAAGTCAAAGGGTGGGTGGTTGCTAGTTTAGAATTTCAAAAAAAGAAGAAGTTATGTGAAAGGAAGGTTGTCTAAATCCGGGATAATTGTAGGAACTGCAGTGCCAACCTATTGAAATGAGATTTGTAATCAACAAATGCAGATTTTTTTGGTATATATTTTTAGCTGCAGGATATAATAATTATTTTTTAATTTACTTTGTTGATGAACAACATGGAAATGTTTTCATCAAGACTAGAAACTTTGTCCAATGGTATCTTTTGAAAATCTTTTATTAAAAAATGTCAACTTTATTCTTTGCTTGAGTGTTTCCCTCCATTTGTTTCATCAATTTGTTTGTTTCATTTATATAACACATTTTTCTTCCAAGGAGCTGAACCTGGCCTGTACTTGGTTCTCCTCCTCACCATAGCCCTGTGAAGTACAAGAAAGATCTTTTACAAGAAAGAAGATTCCACCTAAACATTAGGAAGAACTTCCTGACAGTAAGAGCTGTTCGGCAGTGGAATTTGCTACCAAGGAGTGTGGTGGAGTCTCCTTCTTTGGAGGTCTTTAAGCAGAGGCTTGACAGGCATATGTCAAGAATGCTTTGGTGGTGTTTCCTGCTCGGCAGGGGGTTGGACTGGATGGCCCTTGTGGTCTCTTCCAACTCTACGATTCTATGATTCTAAGTAGGTTAATGCTGAGACATGGTGACTGACCAAGGTCAGCCAGTGAGCATCATAGCCAAATTTGAAACCTGGTCTCCCAGGTCCTAGTCCAACACTCTAACCCAGAGGTCACCAAACTTTTTCAGCAGGGGGCCGGTCCACTGTCCCTCAGACCTTGTGGGGGGCCAGACTATATTTTTTGGGGGGAAATGACTGAATTCCTATGCCCCACAAATAATCCAAAGATGCATTTTAAATAAAAGGACACATTCTACTCATGTAAAAACATGCTGATTCCCGGACTGTCCGCGGGCCGGATTGAAAAGGCAATTGGGCCGCATCCGGCCCCCGGGCCTTAGTTTGGGGGACCCCTGCTCTAACCATTGCACCATCTCTAGATGGCCAGCTTTGCCAGATGGCTATGTTGAGAAGGCTGCATCTTGGAGAAAGTCAGGGCAGGCCGGCAGGTGCTTTAACAAGACACAGCCTACTTATCAGACGAGACAGCCAAATAATCAATAAGCCTTTCAATTCATGCAAGCTTATCAAAAGGCAGTGCTTAACTCCTCCTTTACATTTAACACATGCACACACCTCTGTGGCTTTAGCAAGGTGCAATAAATTGGGTTCTAAGTAGTACGGAGACTTGTTTTAAGCACTTTGTCTCGTGGAAATAAATTTCTAAATGAACTGGGATGGCTGCCAAAATCTGTGCCGCAGGAAAAGTGGTATAAATTATGTCTCGCTCTCCGCCCTACATATATTTTGGGATACGCTATTTAGATTAGGGTTGCAGCAGTCATGATTAGCAGGATAGTGTGAAAAACATACTGCCAGTGCTGAAGATTAATAAAAGAACTGGTTCTGCTAGTCCTTCGCCCTTTCACAGCTAATGGAAAACTGCACCTGAGAACACATGATTTGCTTCATAAGAAGACAGGTGAGTTCTGTGTAATTTATACCAGGCAATAAAACGTTTATATAAACACAACAAAGAAATGTGTGTTTGGAGCATTACCCAGATGATTAACTTCTCATCTCAGAATCCTTAATTTGATATGTTTATTCCATAATGGGTGCAAAATTAACAACTGTTTCCGTCAGAGCTAGACTGTGTCTTCAGTCTGTAGACTTAACCCTTTCTCTTCCCTCCACCATAGAAGATTAGTAAAAAGAAGTTCAGGAAGAACTTCTGATAAGTTTTTGGATTTTGATCAGTGAGGCCATCTGAACGTGTGATAAACTCGGAAAAAACAGTTGCCCTTTGATCTGCCAGTGGTATTTTAGTATTTAGGCATTGGTTTATTGGAGCTATTGGAAGAAAGGTGCTGGAAACAATATTTAGCCTGATAAAGCCATCTTCTTGGGCTTTGCAGGGAACAAAATTGGCTTCTGCCATAAAATATTGGCTTTGTCTTTGACGCTTCAATCCTTTGCAAATTGACTCTGAAGCACGTTTGGGGGCATACTCCCAGGCAAGTGTGCAGAGCCTTGCAGTTCTTCAGTGGAAGAGCTCGTCCTTTGCATGCAAAAAAATGTTTCCAGGTCGAGCTGGAAATGGCTCCTATCTGATATCCTGGAAAATCGCTGTCAGTCTGTGTAGAGCAAGGTTTCCCAAACTTGGGCCTCCAGCTGCTTTTGAGCTACAATTCCCATCATCCCTGACTACTGGTCCTGTTAGCTAGGGATGGTGGGAATTGTAGTCCAACAACAGCTGGAGACCCAAGTTTGGGAAACCCTGGTGTGGAGGGACTATTGGAGCCAGATGGTCAGCTTCCTCTATTGCCGGCATACTGTGCTGTTGTTTCCTGGACACAGTGGAGGAAAACTAAAGTAAGATGCTGTCTTACACTGAGCCAGACTGGCTCAGTATTGTCTACACTGATTGGCAGCAACTCTCCAGGGTTTCAGACAGGAGGCACTCCCAGCCCTACCTGTGGATGCTGAAGATTGAACCTGGAGCCTTCTGAATGCGAAGCAGATGCTCTACCAAATCGTGTTGAGCTTTCCCTACAACCAAGAGGCATATAAACCTTGTGAAATAAAAATGAAAAAATTACCACTTATGGCCTTTCCAGCCAGTTGCAGGGTGCTAATAATTCCTTCTCGAGCCCCATACAATCTGATCAACTTGAATCCTGAACACGAAGCACAAATTGTGAAAATGCCAGCCCTTCATCTCTTCTTTCTCACCTTGCAGTGCCTAGTGTCACTAAACATACCCCACGATGTCATTTCTTCACCCCTGTTTCACCACCTGCTTCTTGCAGTGCTGGGAAAACTTGGTGCACCGTGACATTGTGCGACACATAGCAAAGCACCACTGGGGAGAGGACATGAGATTGTGGGGCTGCCATTAGTGGTGGTTGGAGCTTCATCCGGCTTCCGGGCGAAAGCTAATTTTATCGGGGCAAACTCGCTCACTCCTTCCATCTGGGACAGATATTGTGACCGTGAGGGACAGCACATTCAACACTCCTTGACATCACCTGCTGTTATCGTTGCTGAGCTTCTTTCCTTCCTCGAATGAGATCATCGGTTGGCTGAAGACAAGCTGGCTGGAGCTAAATTCAGACAACAAAGAACCCCGGGGAGGGGAGAGGGATAATGTGCATTTGTGATGACCTCGGCAATACAATATCATTTTCACTAGACAGCCTATATCCACAACGCCACCTCAGTTGACTGTGCACAGTCTCTTGGATTTGCCTTTGATTCTGCTGCCTAATTAGCTACAGCTGCTAAAAGCACTTTCTGACTTCACGTGGCCAAATTGCAGCCTGTCCTGGCAAGATGCGAAAAGTAGCCACGGTGAAGTCAGTGTTTATAACTTCCAGCCTTTCCTTTATTTGAAAATGTGCTGTGCATGGGAAGGAAGCCGTTGGAAATTAAGGCACTCCACCTTGACAGCTGCTGGCCCCTGTACTTTGCAATCTTTAATCCGGACTGGGCGTATGGGACTTCTCCGTGGGACTACAGTGGGAGGGGTGGAGAATGTGGAACTTTAAGCTTTCTGAAAAACCAAGAATGTAGCCATTCTCTGTTCACCTTATCAACACCAGGCAGAATTTTATACATGTCCATCATGTCCCCCCTTACCTTTTTTCTGAGCTGAAAAGACCCAAATGTTTCCTCACAGGGACATGTTCCAGTACCTTGGGCAAAGGCATCATTTGAATTTGCTGTTGTCAAATTAGAAAGAGTCTCACTGCCTGTGTGTACCAGTATAAGAACATGCAACTTGTCTTTCTCCCTGACCTCACCTAATTAAGTCATCCTGCCGGCCTGGTGCCCTTGCGCCCCGCACCACCCAGCCTATCCCCTAGAGTCGGCCCTGTGTACGCCAGCTCCCTCGGCCAATAACGCGAGATGAGCGCTGCAACCCCAGAGTCGGTCATGACTGGACCTAATGGTCAGGGGTCCCTTTACCTTTATGCACATCCTGATTTTACTTACAGTATTTAGAAATCTGATGGTGAAACCTCCATGTAGCAAAGTAGTTACATTAGCACACATTAGGGTTAGAACAAGTGCTGTTTTTCTAGAAAAAGAGGTGCCGGAACTCACCATGAACTCACCCTTGTTCTCTTAAAATGGCAATGGCACCCACCTGAGAGGTGCCAGAACTGAGTTTTGGTGAGTTCTTTCTGAAGAACAGCCCTGGTTAGAACCCAGCCATTATTTTCACACCATGCCATTTTGCCCTCAAAATCTTGCAATTTAGTCAGCCTGGGAAGGTAGTCCATGTAGAAGGAAAACTCCGATCCAAAACCTCTGCTGCCTTGCGGGAGAGCAAAAGGCCAAGGGATAATAACCTTACCCAGAGTGGAGTCCCTAAAATGGTTGGATGGCGCCTTGTACTCCTCCTTCTAGCAACTCCTGCAGCCAAGCTGGTGCCAAATATATTGCCTGGGCCACATGAAAATGTGTTTCCTTTGGACCACATCAGCGAGAAGGGGGTCTTGTCGTCTGAGCAGCCATAACCTCCATATGCACTGTTCAGGCTTGCGGCCCAGAGAGGTCATTTCAGTGCAAAGTAGATGTTTTCTCCCAGAAGGCCCTGCCTCCAAATGCTGCTGCCATGTAAGTCTTTAAGGAGGACGGTGTTTGGAGAACTGGTGGGAAGGAGCATGGATGATTGAAGTAGGCTGTTGGGGACACCAGGAGGGGAGATTTTAATTGAGTCGGAGCAGAGCCTGGGAGCTCTTTTTCTGAGGCATGCTTTACAAGCCCTAGAAGGGCACCCCCAAATCTAAGCATGACAAGCTTTGCTGACATCCCTCACCTGAGAACTCCCTGCATTTCCTCTCCTAGCAAACATTCAGTTAGTCATAAAAATAGACCTCAGAGCTTCAGAAAATGATTTATGTCAACCATCCCCTGGCAATGCCCCCCCCTTCTCTCTGCACCAAACTCTCCCAAGCAGACACCTTGTTTTTCCATGCTGGCTTAAGGTTTGGAAATGGGAAATTTCTATTCTCTTCACAATCAATTTCCTCTTTAGACATTGTGGTTTGGGGGTTCCTGACATCATAGTTTGACTATTACAGTTGCTCGTGTGCCTGTGCTTTCCCCTCTTGCTTAAAGACTTCAAGAGCAATTGCACCAGATGCTTTTCCAATAAGCACTGGGAACGCCTTCCATTGTGTGGTCCCTTGTGGTGTGGATATGGGGAAAAAGCAACAACCCTTTTTTCCTTGTTGGAAGGAATCTCTTAAATATCCCTCCTTTAATGATAGAAAATTCGGCTCCCTGTGACAAAATGAATAACTGTGTGCTTTAAGAGCATTGGCTGTTTCATACTTAATAAATGCTTACCTTCTGAACATATGAACATTTGAGGAGCCTCTCAGCAAACTTTTTCAGCAGGGACTGGTCCACTGTCCCTCAGACCTCGTGGGGGGCCAGACTATTAAAGTATATATATATATATATATTGAAGGGGGGAAATGAAGAAATTCCTATGTCCCACAAATAACCCAGAGCTGCATTTTAAATAAAAGGACACATTCTACTTATGTAAAAACATGCTGATTCCCGGACTGTCCGCGGGCTGGACAGGGGCGGTGGGGGCGGGCCGCCCCAAGCAACGGGCTGCAAGGGGCACCATTGCGGATGCCCACCCCGCCCCCCAAATGTGCGCCCCACCCCTGAACGTGTGTCACGACCCTCCGGGAGGCGCACCACGCCCCCGGAACGTATGCCACGCCCCTCCGGGAGGCGCACCACGGCCCTGGAATGTGTGTACCGCCCCTCCGGGAGGCTCGTCCCACCCCCAGAACAGGCGCCAGCCCCGCCCCCGGTGCCGGAGCATGAAGCTCCGCCACTGGGGCTGGATTTAGAAGGCGATTGGGCCGCATCTGGCCCCCGGGCCTTAGTTTGGGGACCAGATGCGGCCCAATCGCCTTCTAAATCCAGCCCCAGTGGCGGAGCTTCATGCTTTTCTAGTCCTGTATCCTGTCATTTCCCCCCCCCCAAACCCATCAATGGCCAACTAGATGTCTCTGAGAAGCCCGGAAGCAGAACACGAGGACAAGAACCTTCTCTCAGTGTCGTTCCTCAGCACCTGGTACCCAGGGGGATGCAAACTGCTTCTGATGCTGGCGAGAATATAAAGCCATCATTACTGGTAGCCATTGTTACCCATCGATATCCTCTGGGTGGGGTTGCCCTCTCTTGGAATGAGCAGGTTCATAGCTTGGGGCACCCTGGGATCCAGCATCATCACTTGAGGCCCAGCTGGCCTTAGAGACCAGGAGTGCCTGTTTGCAGCTATGGCTCATTCACCAGCTATGCCCCCTGTTGAACAGAGATGGCCACTGCACTCCACTTTTAGCATCCAGACTGGATTACTGCAATGCATTTTACATGGGGCTGCCCTTACAGACGACTTGGAAACTTCAACTGGTCCAAAAGGCAGGGTTGCCTTTAGAACTTTAGAACTTACATGAACCATGTTCTAAAACAGCTGCATTGACTGCCAGTTCATTTCAGGGCACAATTTAAAGAGCTCACATTAGTGTTCAAAGCCCTAAACGGCGTAGGTCCAAATAGCTGAAAGAACGCCTCCTCCCTACAGACACGCCTCCCCCCAGGTTAAGATCAGCAGAGGGGGCTCTCTTGGTGGCTCCACCATTTCCAAAAGCTCAGGGGGGTGTTGGCCCGGGAAGAGGGGATTCTTCATGCCTGCCTCTATGCTGTGGAACTGTCTCCCAAGAGAGGTGCCCCTGTCAACCTCATCACACAGATTTCAGAGGACTTTGACACCCAAGGTGTGTGTTTTCAGGGCCCACCCTATCCCTGTGACAGTCTGTTTATTAACTGTACAGGCAACTCCCCATTTACGCTTGGGTTACATTCCAAGGTACCACGCACTTAAGTAAAGTCTCATATATTGGGAACACCATGGAAAAAGCCTGACCACATCACAATCGCTCCCACACCAGTGTGGTGTAGTGGTTAAGAGTGGTGGACTCGTAATCTGGTGAACTGGGTTCGTGTCTCCACTCCTCCACATGCAGCTGCTGGGTGACCTTGGGCTAGTCATACTTCTCTGAAGTCTCTCAGCCCCACCCACCTCGCAGAGTGTTTGTTGTGGGGGAGGAAGGGAAAGGAGAATGTTAGCCGCTTTGAGACTCTTTCGGGTAGTGATGAAGTGGGATATCAAATCCAAACTCTTCTTCTCTTCTTCCCTCCAAATCTCCTTGCTCAAACTCCGACTCTCCACAAGCCGCAAAGGTCAGTGCAAGGGCTCCTGGGGTTGCACTTGCAAAGGATTGTGGGATTGCTAGATGCCATTTTTGCACTCTTTTAGGGCCTCTTTTGCCCCTTTTTGTGCCACTTCCGGGTTTGCGGCGATGCACATGTGCAGGGCCACACATGCCTTGAATGTGCATAAACGGGGAGTTGCCTTTATTTAATTCTGAATTTTAAATCGTTGTAACCCACCTGGGGACCTGCTGATGAAGGGCGGATAATAAATTTAACAGCATCCACCTTAATTCAATGTACCCAATCCCTATACTTCCCCAACACAGAGCCAGTGCCTTCGAAGCAAAAAGATGCTCCTGAGGAATGAGCACATGTGGTCTAAGACCCAGGAAGGTGCCCCCTAAATGGTACCTCCCTTATATGCATCCCCTTCAGAAGGCAGAGCTCCCAGCTATCTCTCACTGTCCCAGTGGACAAGTTTGGCAGAGGGCAGAAGAACACCTTTCAAAGATTTATTTTTCTTTTGAAGTTGGGCACATGGGGGAGGAGGAACCCAACCCCCACAATGCCTTTGACCAAACAGGATGGCACCTGCATTCCTGACTTTGTCTGATGTAAGCCATGAGTTGAAAGTAGCCATTTGGTTTGCTTTTATTCCTGTCTTCGGGCAATTCCAGACAGCTTCTATCAATTTGCCTGGTGCTCGCCATCCCCGGCAATAATTTAGTATGCCGTTAAGAGGATAAAACCACCCGTTGAAGAACAAATAGGATCTGAATGGGAGACAGAGCAGCCAATCCATGAAGCATGTGGAAGCACTGAAATTGGGGGCTGGACTCAGTACTGTCTGCAGTGACTGGCAGCAGCTCTCTAGCATTGCAAGGAGGGGGTCTGTGCCCTGCCTGGAGATGCTGAGGGTCAAACCTGGGACTTCTGCACCCAAAGCAGATGCTCCACCACTCCCCTGCAATCAGTCCCATGTAGCAATCTGGAATTGGCAGCAATAGAAATGTACTAATGCACACAGGGCTACTGGGTGCCACCGAGCCTTTTGGGCTTGCCAATTGGAAGGTTGGTGGTTCAAATCCACGCAACAGGATAAGCTCCCCTTGCTCTGTCCCAGCTCCTGTCGACCTAGCAGTTCGAAAGCACACCAGCACAAGTAGATAAATAGGTACCGCTGTGGCAGGAAGGTAAACAGCATTTCCATGTGCTCTGGCTTCCATCATGGTGTCCCGTTGCGCCAGAAGTGGGTTTAGTCCTACTGGCCACGGGACCTGGAAAGCTGTCTGTGGACAAACGCCGGCTCCCTTGGCCTGAAATCAAGATGAGCGTCGCAACCCCAGAGTCACCTTTGACTGGACATAACCATCCAGGGGTCCTTTACCTTTACTTTACCGTACCCATTTTAATTTATCTGCATGTGCTAGTTATGAGTGTGACGTTCACCAGTGCTTACCTCGTTCGCAATGGGATCAGTCTAGTAAAGCCCTTCTTCCTTTCCTACCTCACTTGAGCAACGGATAAAGCACACCGTAAAGCCATATGAAACTCATAGAATCATAGAGTTGGGAGAGACCACAAGGGCCATCCAGTCCAACCCCCTGCCAAGCAGGAAGGACCATCAAAGCATTCTTGACATATGTCTGTCAAGCCTCTGCTTAAAGACCTCCAAAGAAGGAGACTCCACCACACTTCTTGGCAGCAAATTCCACTGCCGAACAGCTCTTACTGTCAGGAAGTTCTTCCTAATGTTTAGGTGGAATCTTCTTTCTTGTAGTTTGAATCCATTGCCCCGTGTCCGCTTCTCTGGAGCAGCAGAAAACAACCTTTCTCCCTCCTCTATATGACATCCTTTTATATATTTGAACATGGCTATCATATCACCCCTTAACCTTCTCTTCTTCAGGCTAAACATACCCAGCTCCCTAAGCTGTTCCTCATAAGGCATCGTTTCCAGGCCTTTGATCATTTTGGTTGCCCTCTTCTGGACACATTCCAGCTTGTCAGTATCCTTCTTGAACTGTGGTGCCCAGAACTGGACACAGTACTCCAGGTGAGGTCTGACCAGAGCAGAATACAGTGGTACTATTACTTCCCTTGAACTCAGGGGTCAAGAGTGCATGCTCTGCAACTGAAAGACCCGAGGCATGGCCAAGTGAAAGGATCACATAAGCCAAAAGAAGGCATCTGCTAGAGACCATGGAGAGTTTGGGGAAATGAAATCCCCCCAAAGTACAGGAGAGTCTTTATGTATGTTACAGTTGCTGCCAGAATTCTAATCGCAAAAGGTTGGAAGGGAGATTGATACCCATCTAAATCAGACTGGCAAAATAAAATAAGAGAGTATGCCGAACTGGCAAGATTATCAGCAAGGCTAAGAGACGTTACAGGTGAAAAAATTTCCAGACAGTGGGATATATACAGAGTTTATGTAAAAAGAACATTGTCAAAAGATGAATCCGTTGGCAAGGTTTGATTGAGCTTCGGTGTGTAAATAGGATAATTGTACAAAATAAATTTCATGGCAAGTCAAATAATATGGAGAAAGTAAAGTTTAAGCCCGTATTCAAGGAATCTAATTCGGGAATGCGAGGGGAAGATCGGAGGTCTTGAAACATTCAATCACAAATGGATGTACAAATACAGTCTTCAAATCAAATAACATGGATGTTTTCGCTGATCTTATCGTGATAGCAAATAAGTAGCTGGGATATGTTGCAGTTTAACATTTTGCAAGCTTTCTCAGGGCCGAATGTTGGCGTTTCCCCCTCCCCTGGGAGAGACGGTGCGAAGTAAGTAATGATATCATTTATTTTATGGCATTTAACATAAGCGAAAAACATATGCCCGTGGCTCTTTTTTTAAAACAAATAAATGGAACGCATGTGGCTCATCTCTCTGTGTGTCTCTGCTCCTTCTGTCTCTTCCGGAGGATCTCTTTACTTGATACACATTGCATCCATTGTAAGTCATTTATAAGGAGGAGGAGGAATGTTTGTTCCGTAATTATTTACTTTTGAAGTATAATTATCCTGCAGTAGCAGTGGCTGGAAAACATCATTCAACAAGCGCAATTCAGGGAAAGAACATGCAGTGGAGACGATGGGCCATCTTTTTTCTATTACAAGCCCAGCCTGGGGATTGATTGGTACCCAGCACAATGGGGCAAACACTAGGCCTAATCACTGCCCAAGAGGGTCTTCCACAGCTGACTCGGGTGTCCTTTATTTTATTCTATTCTATTTAAGTTAAGCTTCCTTTTTCTTTTTTACAACCCAGAGCTGTAAAGAGAAGCATCAAGTGAGCACCATCTTTATTTCCTTAGTTTGCTCCTGGGCATATCTGTTTGGGGACGATGGGTGTTGGATATTTCAACAGGATCTAGAGGGCCACAAAGAAGCCTGACATTCTGGGGGAAATAAAATGTGGCTTTGCTCACGTTTCCCCTGACGGCTTTCTTTTAAAATGTCTGGCAGCATGCTACTGACTGCCCCCCACTGTGACTGCTGCTGTGCCCCCCACCCCACATTGGTGAGCTCAGTTTTGAGGACCAGTTTTGAGCACCAGGAGATTACTGAAAGAGGCCACAGAGTACAGGGACCCTTCAAACTTATTCCTGATTCCCCTTTTAGGTAACAGCAAAGGGGAAAAAAATGCATCTTCATTGTATATTTTGTTGAGGTGTGTACAGTGCCTTGTGTACAGTGATACAGAAAGGCAGTATGCAAATTAAAAGTGAAATGAAATGAGACAGTTGGAGCCAGGTTTAAATGTGATCTCCTTTGTGAACTCCAGTTCTGGGCATTTATTTACCGTATTTTTCCATCTATAAGATGCCCCCATGTATAAGACGCCCCCTATGTTGGGGGACTCCAATTTAAGAAAATGGGGGGGGGAGATACTATCAGTGTATAAGACGAGCCCAGGTTTTGAACATTATTTTAGAGTAAAAAACCATAGTCTTATACACAGAAAAGTACGGTATTTTTTAAGCACCATATGAATGAATGAATGAATGTTGTCATAGATGGATGAGGGGAGATAGTGATTTTGAGGGGGTGGCAGGTGGGGGAGGCAACTGTCGGGTGATCATTTGTTGCTTTAAAAATTAATAGTGAAAAGGGAAATGTGCACTACAGTGCTAGATAGCGGGACTGTACAGCCTAGAATGTGTGTGTGTGTGTGTGTGTTCCTAATCTTGTATTTTGTTCCCATCCTATTCAATGGGGCCTGGGTGGAAGAGTAGCCCAGTTGACCAGGAGCTGAATAAATACACCCTGCACACAACCGAAGCTTCTAAAAAAAGAGCGAGGGCAATTCCGCTAAGTCACCCAGGGCATGGCTTAGCCCTTAAACCAGTCTGTTCTATAACGTCATGGATTTTTGGCTCGCTGGGTGCTTTTTGTTTTATGCTCCTATTGGCCTCAGCGCAGCTTGTAAAATCCTAGCTGTTGCTTGCTCCTGATAACAACACCCCAAGGGAATCAATTTGACCGCGGGAGAAGCGAACCCGCCATAACTCACAGTGACGTGCAGGTTCAGGCTGGGATGGGACCGGATACCCCGGGATCACAACTTTGGGTGTTAATTTATTGCAAAGCTGAACGGCCCTCCGTTTAGAGAGGGCGAAAACCTCCCCAACGGCCGCTGCCTCCAGAAGAAAGAGTTTAGCAACCACAGCATGGCGTGCAGCGCCTTCCAATTCGCAGGCCTGGTCTATATTGCTTTGTGTAGCTGCTTGCCCCCGTGGGCTTGGCAATTGCGGCTTCTCCAAAGAGCATCCCAGCTGCAAGAACTGATTGAGTGGCTCCGTAGGCAGATGCTGTTGCCAGATTCCAATAAAGCCGGGGCCTTGGGAAAATGTAAGGCAATTATTGATGGGCAGCAACTCACTAATCAGACAATTTCAAAATTAATCCCATATTCCCTCACTGTATTAGCTTGCCTTCGTGTTTTGTGTTTATGGAGGAAATTCACAATTTGAGGGGGGGGGGGAAACTCTCCCCTCCGGCCCAATTATGTCTTTCCGAGGGTATTAAATTAAGAAAAGGAGACATATTGAAAGTGGCTTACAGTTAGCTTCTTCAAAGGATAGGACAGCTACTTAGAACTCCTGCCTCTGTATCGGATGCCGGTTCAGAAACAGACATTTTTCTTCATCTTAGCTAAATAAGCATGAACGACCCGTATAAAGATGTCTGTGCAGAAAGTGAGAGGGAGTATAAATTTGATTCGGGAGTTGCAATGGTGTTCTCCTTAATATGCCTTCTTTATTTGACCTTTTTGTTTGTTTTCTGCAAGATCATAGAATCATAACATTGTAGAATTGGAAGGGACCCTGAGGATCATCTAGTCCAACCCACTGCAGTGTAGGAATATGCAGCTGTCCCATACAGGGATTGAACCTGCAACCTTGGAATTATCAACACCACTCTCTAACCAACCGAGCTATCCAGGTTTACAGGAGCTCTGGGAATAATGAGGATCAAAATTTACACACACACACACACACACACACACACAGATTTACGTATAAGCTACACAAGCTATAGCTTAGGGCCCCACTCTCTTGCCCCCCCCCAAAAAAAAATTAAAGGGAAAAAACTGGATGTACATTTCCAAAATATAAGATAAAAAATCATACAGCAACAATGTTTTGTGTTGTGTAGGCTCCTATGATGTAAGTAATTGTATTTCAGTTCAACAATTACTTTGATAAAATACATATTTTGCTATGTACAAATGGCTTTAGATACCTGTTAGGTCCATAAATTACCATATAGCATATAGTCAACACAAAAAACAGTGACAATTTGTTGTTGACAAAGGACAGCTGAACATATAAAGGGCCCTATTACCTTCAGTAGCTGAGGGCCTCATCAAACCTAAATCCAGCCCTGCACGCGCACACACACACACACACACACACACACACACACACACACAGTGTGAAACCAGAATTGCGTGTTTTTGGAAGCTCACTTGTGCAATGTGGGAACACCAAGAAATTTGCATGGGAGAATGGAGGAGGCTTTTCACCATTGCTTCCTTCCTCCAGCCTGGCTCCAAGTGTGGGGTTTCATATTCAAGTAGAGGAAAACGGCTAGGGGTGAAGGTTTGTAAATGAAAAGTGACCGGGGGGAGAGAGCAGAACCCCTTCCCTCCCGCCGCAGTGCCTCTTCTGCAATGCACATTGGAAGCAAAACCTGGGACTGGGAATCTTGTGGCGACTGCCAAATATCTCTCGTCCCTCCCTTGGCTTGACAAGATGAGCGTGCAGCAACACAGCAGAGGAGAACTTTGGGTTCAAGACACCCAGTACTAGTTCAAGGCTTACCTTCCAAGTCCCGGACTGCAGAATCTGGAACCGGCAGCCGTGTGACACCGGAAGTTGCATCGACGTAACTTCCAGTGTTGCTTTTCCCTTCTATGGGCACCAAAAATGGCCGTCGCCAGCTTCGAAAGTCGCTTGTACGCATGTCAGGAAGCGCGTCGACGCAACTTCCGGTGTCGCTCTGCCCATCTATGGGCACCAAAAATGGCCGCCGCCGACACCGGAAGCCGCGTCTATGCATTTCCGGACATGCGTAGATGCGACTTTCGAAGCCGGCGGCGGCCCGTTTTTGGTGCCCATAGAAGGGCAAATCGGAAAGAAAAAAATGGCCGCCGGCAGGAGAAAATAACGGAGAAAAATGGGAGACGAAGTGATACGGGGGACCACCGGGAAAAGGTAAGTAAAAATGGGGGGTTTCCCGGGGAAAACGGGGTACTTGGCAGCTATGGATGGGAGTTCAGCCCTGACACCGAACAGATTGATAGTCTGTGATCCTCCTCCTGCCGATTCCCTATTTATTTGATGCCTTTAATTTGCTGTTGCTGAGTTCATTTCACCCTTAAGATAGATTCCTTGGCGTGATTAGGAGGCTGCAAAGAACGCCCACGGACAGTGTCAACTTCTGAGGTCACTCTCTGCGCTCCAGTCTGTACACAGCACAGCGCTCCTTTTTTATATGTTCTTCAGCAGGAAACCTGAGCAACAGAACTCTCTGGGTTGATAGGAGGCAGGCTAGCCAGAGTGCCATCTGGATTGTTGCATTCAATTTAGGCCACATGAACGGTCTCTGCTGGAGGTGCATTCTGAGAAAATGGAGGGGAATTGAGCATGACGTGAATAAACCAGCAAATTACACGACTTCCCTCTGGAAGCACCTGCTTTTTGTTAAAGGCCGGGTTGGTTTGCTAACCAACATATGGAGCCGCCTCCTCTCCTACGTCCGACTGACCATTAAAAAGTTTGATACAGTAGTACTTTATTACCGACATGTGGTTCAGTCCCTTTGCTTAAATGCGCAGTGGGTTGTTGTTGTTTTTTTAAAAAATATCTATTTTAATCAAACCACAGTGCCTTGAGCCACGGGGGCACAGAAAATGATTGAAAACATTAGAAGATCTCACCTCTAGATGGTCATTTTTCAAAACAGGATGGTGCCCCAGATGAATCTGATCAAGGAGCTCTTCTTAAGTTCTCGTGTATCTCTGAGGTTACTTTCTGTCTTGTTCAATAACTTGATTTGGGGCTTGTTGTTCAAGGTTCTCCTGTTAATTCGCAAAGACCTAAACAACCTGGGCCCAAGGGAGAAATGCAGCGGCAGTGAATGTTCAGATATCATCTCAGTAATGCTCGCAACGGGCTCTATAAAATAAGACAGTATTATCCCCAAGTTGGAACTGCAGGGACAGGTGAGTGAAGCTGGGAGTATGGGTGCTTGTCTCCTAAGGTCACCTACTGAGTTAGCGGCAGAAATATCTCTGGGAGAGGGGTTGCTTACTGGTTCTAACTGGGAAAGTGCGACTTCTCACCAGCTGCACTTCCTGGGATGCCCTAGGAATGATGTGGAATGCAGCTCAGCACAAAGATAAAAGCAGCAGAAAATGATAAAATAAAATTCCATTTTGAAACAAGAGCCACCTTTTTAAAATACTTTATTTGAAAACTACAAGTTAAGACAATATATATGCACATTGTAATATATGCAGTTCAATTTAAGAGGTAATTATAAATAGCCTGCTGTTGCAACGAGACTCTCATACCATATAGCCTTTGCTAATTAGAACAATGCGAATCCATAATTCATCACTGGCAATATCCCACTTCTGCTGCAGTCAATAAAGTTTTGCCAGAATGTCAAAATTCTGTCTGACTCTTAAGGAGGTAACTCAGTTTGGCCATAGCTGCCAAACTCACTTGTCAATCCACACTTTAATACTGTGTCATTCATGTCCTTGCAAACAGTATTCTAGTAGCAGCTAGCAAATAAGAAACAAATTCTTTTATGTTCAGAGCTAACTAATCCATTCACATAACTTAATAAGAAGACTGCATGGTGTAATGGAATAGCATAACCCAGTATAACTTTTTCATTTGATTCCTTCTTTCCTTTCAGTACTTTTCTGACACCTCATAGTTTCACCCTCTATGAAAGAAATCCCCTCTTTCTTTCCGACAATTGAAACAAGAATTGGAAATAGCAGGAAAACACCAACAGCAAATAGCCAAGAAGAAAGTGTCACACTACACTAGAAAAAGGATGTACGTAAGCAGCAGAAAAACCTAATGATTGCTTTTTAAAAAAAGAACACCCACCAGCGATCAGACACCAACAGAGAAAGAGACAAGAAAAGCTTACCTGGGATGTCCTACCTGACATCCCCACCAATCGCACTTTGAATCCTAACATACCTGGTACCTGGCTGCTAGTGAATCTCAGTAGCTGCTAGTGGGGCAATGGCTGTTACCTGATCTTCTGCCTCCAATGAGCAGGGATTTGTTGGGGGCAAATAGTGGCCTCCTAAGTAACAGGACTGCCAGGGCAAAACAGGTTGAAAATGCCGGCACCCTGTATGCCTACATCTTTTGCCTACATCTTCATCCACATCTTCTGCCCACAACTCTACCAGCATCTTCTGCCTACAACTCTACCAGCATCTCTCGGTATTGTGAATAACATCGAAAAATACGGTAGTTTTACCACTGTTTTCAGCACTTGGATTTAGTACATAGTGCACTCAATAGCTTTCGGAATGCCGGCAGTCGCCGCAACATCTCAAGGACATGCTGGAGTATACCTGGCAAAAAAAACCCACACAAATTGAGATATTGGTTCGCTTTGTTTGTATCCTACTGACTTAATTCCCACCCCCCCTTTCCAGGAGCAAATAAATTTGTCCTAGCTAAGCTTTGCAGTAGGGATGGGGCAGGAAGTGGGATCAGTTCACATTCAGTGCTTTTTTCTGGGGGTACGCAGGGGTACGCATACCCCTAAACATTTTGTGAATCTGAGTTTGGCCTCATTGAGGTGCAGTATTTCAATATGAGTAGGGAAATGACAGTAGGCCTAAACATTTGTTAGTTAGTTTGTTTGTTTGTTTGTTTGGGGGAAGCACTGGCTCACATTTAAAAGCAAACTTACCTAATCCCGACTTTCAGAAACAATACCCAAACGATTTACCCAGCCCTCCATCAAAATGTGCCTTCTTCTGAATTTTGCAATGCACTTATCCAGTAAAGTAACATGTGCAAAGACGCACACAGGTGGCACTGGGGCATACCTGCCAAGTTCCGGCCTGAGAAATAAGGGACTGGACCGGAAGTAGCAGACCGGAAGTAGCGCTGCCGCCATTTTGGAACTGGGCGGAGCATGCTCAGAAGCGACTTTTGATGCTGCTCTGCCCTATTCCAAAATGGCCGCCGCACCAGAAGTCGCGCTGCAGCCATTTTGGAACTGGGCAAAGCAGCATGAAAAGTCGCTTCTGAGCATGCTCTGCCCAGTTCCAAAATGGCCACCGCGACAGAATAAACCATGAAAAAACAAAAAAAATCGTTTTTTCGACTGGGGACAGCTGGAAAAACGGGGGTTTCCCGGGGAATACGGGAGACTTGGCAGCTATGCACTGGGGTCTAAACCAGTGGCATGCGGTCAGTGGAGGAGGGAGACTAGGCTAGTTCCCTAAATGTTTCCCTGGTGCCTCCTTCCCAAAGCCCAGGAAGCTTCTGCCCAGTTTAGGGAGGGAAGAACAATGCTGCGGCGGGTCCAAGAGCCCTCCTGCCATCTTACCAACGCCCACCTAGCTTTGGGAAGGAGACAGCAAGGTTCCAGAATCCTGGCAGAGTCCTGGCGCCTCCCTCCCAAAGCCTGGGAAGCTTCTGCTTGGCTTAAGGAGGGAGGTGTGATGTCATCGTTCCCCCCAACCCCCAGTTGCCCTCTCAAGCTGGTGCCTCTGGTCTAAACCACCGAGCCTCTTGGGCTTGCTGATTGTAAGGTTGGCCATTCGAATCTGTGTAACAGGGTGAGCTCCCGTTGCTCTGACTCAGCTCCTGGCCAACCTAGCACTTTGAAAGCCTACCAGTGCAAGTAGATAAATAGGTACCTCTGAGGCGGGAAGGTACACAGCGTTTTCGTGCGCTCTGGCACTCGTCGCGGTGTTCCGTGCACCAATAGCGGTTTAGTCATGCTGGCCACATGGCCAGGAAAGCTGTCTGTGGACAAACACCGGCTCCCTCAGCACCCCACAGTCAAATTCAACTGGATTTAACCGCCCAGGAGTCCTTTACCTTTGCCTTTTACTATGGTGAAGAGTGCAAAATAAATGCATGTGTAAATGAAAATAAAATACAAAACTGCATTCCCTTTAGCAATATTGCTTGCAAAAAGGTGTATTAGGCAAAACCAACAACCTCAGATATGCTGATGACACAACCTTGACGGCAGAAAGTGAGGAGGAATTAAAGAACCTTTTAATGAGGGTGAAAGAGGAGAGCGCAAAATATGGTCTGAAGCTCAACATCAAAAAAACCAAGATCATGGCCACTGATCTTGCCATTACCTCCTGGCAAATAGAAGGGTAAGAAATGGAGGCAGTGAGAGATTTTACCTTCTTGGGCTCCTTGATCACTGCAGATGGTGACAGCAGTCACGAAATTAAAAGACGCCTGCTTCTTGGGAGAAAAGCAATGACAAACCTAGACAGCATCTTAAAAAGCAGACATCACCTTGCCGACAAAGGTCCGTATAGTTAAAGCTATGGTTTTCCCAGTAGTGATGTGTGGAAGTGAGAGCTGGACCATAAAGAAGGCTGATCACCAAAGGATTGATGCTTTTGAATTATGGTGCTGGAGGAGACTCTTGAGAGTCCCATGGACTGCAAGAAGATCAAACCTATCCATTCTGAAGGAAATCAGCCCTGAGTGCTCCCTGGAAGGACAGATCCTGAAGCTGAGGCTCCAATACTTTGGCCACCTCATGAGAAGAGAAGACTGTGTTTGTCCATGTGGCTCATCGGAAGTGGAAACAAATTTACATGTGTTGCTGCACTGCAGTCTCTACGAAGATTTACGCCTGACCTTTATCAACCCAGCCTTGCAAAAGCTTAAAAATGAATCAGATTTCCAAGGCCTGAGAGCCTTGGTAGAAGACAAGGTTCCTGAAATCATTATCAATGTTGCCAAATTCTGTGTTTCTGCTATCGGACGCAGGAAACAAGAGTTTTCCAATGTCAATACGCAGGCGAATGCGATTATCTAATTTTATCTAGGTCCTTTATTTTAAAGTGTGGTTTTGGCCAAATTGCATTGAATTTGTCTTCTGTTTATTTTTGTACTATCCTTGCTGAATAGCTGTATGAGTTGATTTGGTCTATGACCGTTTAATAAACTACTTTGTACCTTTGAAACCCCCACCTGAGGCTGGGTGTAGCCACGCCTGAGAAAACTCTCTCTGACATTCACACCAAACGTACCTTGGATACTGGTGGGATGAGGAGGAGAGCCTCTCTTGCATCTCTTGATACAGGAATGCGGAAGCCATGGCCCTCTGGACCTTGCTGGACTCCAACCCCCATCAGCTTCAGGCCATGTGGCCAATGGCCAGGGATGATGGGAGTTGTAGTCAAGCCAACATCAGGAGGATTTTGGGCTCCCCACACCTGTCTTAATAGATGTGAAAATTCATATTGGAGAAGACAGTTCTTCAGATAGCCTGGTCCTAAGCCACAGCAGACCTTAAAGTTCATAAAGAAGTTTGGACTGGGCTTGGAAATGAAGCAGTGAGCCAATGTAACTGCTTACATTCATCCTGAAATGAATGGAGTTCACATACCAACATGCTGCCATCTCCTTTTCAGCTCTTGAGAGTCCCATGGACTGCAAGGAGATCAAACCTATCCATTCTGAAGGAAATCAGCCCTGAGTGCTCACTGGAAGGACAGATCGTGAAACTGAGGCTCCAATACTTTGGCCACCTCATGAGAAGAGAAGAATCCTTGGAAAAGACCCAGATGTTGGGAAAGATGGAGGGCACAAGGAGAAGGGGACGACAGAGGACGAGATGGTTGGACAGTGTTCTCGAAGCTACGAACATGTGTTTGACCAAACTGCGGGAGGCAGTGGAAGACAGGAGTGCCTGGCGTGCTCTGGTCCATGGGGTCACGAAGAGTCGGACACGACCAAACGACTAAACAAAAACAACTATATTTAATGCACACCTATTTGGGCAAAATTATGTCGCGAAAATTAGGGTGTGCATTCAATATGATGGCACATTAGATTCGCGTAAATACAGTACTTAGAAAAATGAATTTAAGGATGAATATGCAGTGAAATGCTGACAATTTTAGAATGAGGACTTTAAAACAAAAAAAATAAATTGCAAACTGTTGCGTAAATGTGGAGAACTGAAATATGGGAAAATGGGAGCAACTGGAACGGACAGATATGCCTCTCCTGACTTTGGAGTATCTCAGGTGATTTTTGCTATTTGTACACTGCTGAGGAATGCCATATTAGATCAAGAAGGAAATGGAAAGGTAGATCCCAGATCCTCCAATGGTGCTTGGCTCATGACATAACTATACAGCCTTGATTAATCTTTGCAGAATTGATTCAGTTTGTACTTGTGTTTTGCCATTATCATCTTAAACCACAACACTAATTTACTCTCTGGTAAATCCTGCCCTACACAGATTGCTTAAGAAAAACACTCACGCTAACAGACAAACATTAATAAATTCCCCGAGCAGTCGACGACGTTAGCCCGGATGTGATTGAAATGCAGAGCCCAGCCTTGTTATTTTTATGAAACTGTGAATAATATAAGTATCCAATTGATAAAATGTTATTAAAGCTGACAGCCCTTAAGTGATCTAAGTGGTAAATATTGAAATTAAGTTTCTGTAGTGCGGCGGTAGGCAAAGGAGCCCTAAGGCTGTAATAAGGATTAAACAATGATTTAATGTTGTTCTGTGGGGGGTAGGGATCGCGATAGCAACAGAGAGCAATAGCTCAGCTCCCTTTAAATAATTAAACCATGATTTAAGAAATTGATCTAAGGTAGTTGTAGTGGTTTGTTAAAAGTCCGAACGAGCTAAATGAAGGAAACCTTTTCCCGGGGCAGCTGAGAGTCAGGTGAAGAGATACTTAGACAGGGGAGCCTCCTGATATATCTCCCACAGGGGGAGGCCGGCTGGCAACGAGCATATTTTATCATCTCTTTTGTAATGTAAACAGACTTCTGTCGCTGGAGGGTGGATAATAGCTAATGAGCAGAGGGGGTTCCACAGGCTGCGGATTTTATTAGCAGAGTTTATAAGAAACGGAGAGAAATTAAAAACGAGGCATCTTTGAGATAATCTGATAATCAGGGTCTCTGTGGGGAACGTATTTACCTATGCACAGCGGGTGGGGTGGGGGAGGAAGCCCGATTCACATGTGAACGCCGAGATGTGCAAATTATTTCCTTGGGTATATTTGGCAATTGTGCAGCTGAGGCAGGGAGGGAGAGGGAATTTTGCAAGCCAAGTAAGGGGCAACATTTTCTAAGCACATTTGGGGTTTTGTTTCATTTCAAGCTCGTAACTAACTCCGTTAGGACTTCTTCACAAATTATGTTTTCTATGTGATGATGGTGGTGGTGGTGATCAGTGCTATTTTTCTAAAAAAAGAGGTGCCAAAACTCACTACGGACATGTCCCTTGTTCTCTTAGAATGGCAATGGCGTCCACCTGAGAGGTGGCGGAACTGAGAGGTTCCAAAAAGTTCAGACTGACAAAAAAGCCACAATGATAATGAATCTAGTTGTTGTCTTCCGTTCATGGAAGACGAGGGTTACGGATTTTGCTGATTCAACCATCCTTTTGCTGTCTTCCACATTGTTCTGGAGCAGGCTTCCTCAAACACGGCTCTCCAGATGTTTTGAGACTACAATTCCCATCCCCCCTGACCACTGGTAGTGCTAGCTAGGGATCATGGGAGTTTTAGGCCAAAAACATCTGGAGGGCCGAGTTTGAGGAAGCCTGTTCTGGAGGGTTTCCTAACCCTCCGGGGCAGTCATGGCCAAACCTGGCGGGCAGCACCTCTCCATCTGGCCCCCTCTGCAGCCCACCCCGCTCCCCCCCACGCCGCCATGGCTCGCCTTATGCTTCTTGCCCGCCACGGACAGGACTGACGACGACGGACTTGCGTTCTGCTGGGCAGGGCCAGGTGCAGCGGGCAGCCGGAGGGGGCAGCCCGACGGGCGGGGACGCTCCCAACTGTGGTCCGCCTCCGCCTGCTCGGCCGAAGCGGCTGCACGGCGCTGCTGTCCAGGGAGCCCTGGCTGCCATGCTGACGGGAGGCTCGTGGCTGGCTTCCGTGCAACGGCGCCCGCAGCCCGAGAAGAGGTGGGCGGCAGCGGTGGCACTGCTGGCGGGGCTTGAGGCGGCTCCTCAGGCAGGGAGGAGGCTCCGGGCGCAGCACGGCATGGCTGAGGCGCCCTCCAGTGCCCTCCAGAACTTGCCGCCATGGCGCCTTGCGCCATGAGCCTCTATGGCTAAGATGCCCCTGATCAAGAGGCAAAGTTAACAAATGCATGAAAAAATACCAGTGTCAGGGAATGAATGCCTCTAAAGCAGGGGTCCCCAGACTTACCGGGCTTCGGGCCGGTGCCCGCCGCGCCGACCGCACGGCGGGCCGGAGGGCAGGGGAGTGCGCACACAGCGGGCCGGAGGGCGGGGGAGTGCGTGCCCGTGCGCATGCGCACACGCACACGGTCAGAAAAAATCGCCGAAAATTGCTTGTGCGCAAGCGTATGGGCCTCCCCCGACCCGGATGTGCATCGGAAATGACCTCTTCTGGGTCGGGAGAGGCCCATACGCATGCGCACAAAGGATTTTCGGCGATTTTTTGCCGATTTTGAAAGTCGCCGCCGCGCTGTGCGCCGTAAGAGCGGGCGGCGGGGGGTGTCGCGGGCCGGATTGGGAGGCCAATTGGGCCGCATCCGGCCCGGGGGCCGTAGTTTGGGGACCCCTGCTCTAAAGGGACCTGCCCTTGTTAGCTCACAGGGCTCCTCTAGCCAAGAGCCATCGTTGGTGCAAATTGCTGTTACATTATAATTTCAAATATTACCTAGAAAGAAAGAAAAACAGGTCCCAAATGCCACAGTTCATCAAACTGCTGTGAATATCTAATGTATTTACACAAGCCATTGTCAAGCAGGTGAGGAGAAAGCCCCCGACATTAGAGAAAAATAAAACTTCAAAAAGGTTTTATATAGTTCACTTTTATGTCTTAATAGCTCTTTAGCAGCCTGTAAATAAAAAGGCAATTGGTTTTCAGATTGTTTCCATAGTTGTGTTACGCACCCAGGGAGAATTCCATAAAGCCAATCTTTTATTTAGTCCCTGGCAGGTAATTAAAATGCGCCCCTACGGTTCTGTGTGTCTTCTGCAGGGCAGGAAGGGCCCGCTATCTGGATTTCTGAAAGCTACAGTTAGTCACCGAGGCAGCACTTTCTCCTTCTGGGCTGGGCCATTGCAAATGGAGATCTGGACTCAATGGGGAAAGTGCATCGTGTTCAGCATTTGAGGCCTTAGATTTCATTCTTCTGTCACTCAGCTCCAACAATATTCCAAGACTGGAGACAGACTGTGGGGCTGTGGGGGGTTTGTTAGAAAGAGAGTTGAAGGTAGCTTGAACAAGATATGACTGCTGGTGTTTTGCATGTTCCATCCCACTTCTGCCAAACCTATTTGACCAATGGTGATGGGTGAGGGGAACAAGAAAATATTTTTGTATATACAGTCGGTTTAAGTACGCCTCGTCGGTTTAAGTACCTCGGTTTAAGTACGCCTCGGTTTGAGTACTTTCAGTTTAAGTACTCCGCGGACCTGTCTGCAATGGATTAATCCACTTTCCATTACTTTCAATGGGAAAGTTCGCTTCAGGTTAAGTACGGACTTCCAGAACCAATTACGCTCATACTTCAGGTTAAGTGCGCTTCAGGTTGAGTACTCCATGGACCGTCTGGAACGGATTAATCCACTTTCCATTACTTTCAATGGGAAAGTTTGCTTCAGGTTAAATACGCTTCAGGTTAAGTACGGACTTCCAGAACCAATTAGACTCATACCTCGGGTTAAGTACGCTTCAGGTTGAGTACTCTGCGGACCCGTCTGGAACGAATTAATCCACTTTCCATTACTTTCAATGGGAAAGTTCGCTTCAGGTTAAGTATGCTTCAGGTTAAGTACAGACTTCCAGAACCAATTGTGTACTTAAACCAAGGTACCACTGTACCTGTAGCAGGGCAGAGGAACATCCAAATATTGAGACATTTGGCCCTTGGGGCTGCCACAAAGCCACCTCCTCAAATGTGCTTGCCTCTGGCTGGATCCAGTTACCACCTCTGGTCTACTGTGACTCGCAGGAGCTCTCATTCCCAAGTGCTACTTTTAATGCCAGAAGTTGTTCCTGGGGCCTTTCTTTGGTTGCATTCAAAGTTATTCCATTTCCCCAACTGTTAATTTCTGCATTATATCTGAGCTTTCACATGATGTAAGCCACTTCTGGAACTCTTTCAGAATATAGTGCAAGTTATAGCATCCCCCCCCCCCCCGGGAAGCAAAATCAACGACACAGAAATGAGCACTAAACTTTCACTATGTTCCACTGTATTTCTGAAAGCGCCTCTTACGTTGTGCAAAAGCTCAAATACAATGCAGAAATTAACAGGTAGGAAAACGTCAGGTACGTGGAACAAAGAGTTCTGCGTGAATGCAGCCTGAGTAAGTTTTTATACTCTTGTCAATGTTCATTTTACATTTGTCTGCTGACTTCATTAGATCTATCCCACAATGTCACAAATGAAAACTACAGCAATTTCAAGTCATACTATCAGTGCAGCTAGTTCAGGGTCCTCTATGCCCAGCCTCTGTTGGACTACAAATCCCACTAGCCATCTCCATTGGCCGTGAAGCCTCGGGCTGATGGGAGATGGTGCTCACATCAGGAAAGCCTGGCTCCTAATTCCTGGGAGTAGTTTGAGGGTTTTAGTCACAAATCTTTCCCAGCCTTACCTGAAGATGTCAATAATTGAACTTTGGAATTGAACCTTAGCAAACACTGGCTCACTGAGGTTGGGGAGTGTGAAGAGGTAATTCCAATGTTGCTTCTCTGTCCCTTGGCAATCCTGAGGATTTTGGAACATTCTGGAAGTCCAGTGTGACCCAAAGGCTGAAATCCTACATTGTCTCTTATGCAGATGTATAGCACCAACTGATTAAAATTATTGGGTGATGGCCAATGTTGGTCAACCCATTGAAATCTAAGGGTCTACACTGATATTGACTTAGTTGGGTATCCTCCTTTTATTAAAGCTGTGTAACAAGAAACAATTTCCTATTTATTTTTCTTTTTGAGAGGAGGAGGAGGTGGGGGGGAAGAAGACATCTGAAATTATTACATTAGCGGGTGTAATCTCAACAGAATGATAAGATTTGCAGCGTAGTTTGATGGGATGAGATAGGCCAATAAAACACTAGAAACAGCCTAAGCTGGAGGAATTTGCAGGGCAATTTATGAGAACTTGGCACGCTCAGAAACAACTGTTTCCATGAATGGCTGTTTTATCAGGAAGAGAAATTACATAGTCATGTAGCACAAGATGTTTGTAATGGAGGAGAAAAGCCTTCGTTTCTGGTTCTCTCTTGGCACTGCCTGTCCCATAACATTTTTTAAAAAAATATATATATATACAGAAATCCTAATCACAGTGAGCTGTTCATCTGTTTATTATTGTAATGCAGAATTTCAGGTGTGTATAAATACAGCGTATTTCAAATGAACTCTGATAGCAGCTTTCAGAGTTGTCTTTTATCTCTCGCTGCAGCAGTTTGAGCCCACTTATTGCATTTGCAGAATTTATGTGTTTTATAAAGCGAACAGAAAGCCTCATGTAGTGATTGATGGAAAATCAGTTATTCAGTTGCCAGAAAATGATTGATTTTCCAACACAGCTGCTCCAGCTGTGCTACAGATGCTGTTTTCTGCAAATATCACAGAGCTGGTGGGGAGAATGTTTTGAGTCAGGCCCTTAATTCTCATGGACTGCAGGGCTGGACATTTCAACAGACAATCTGTGTAAAAGGGATTCACACTACTAAGTAGACTAGTTCATTATCTCAGATGGGTATGCCACCATCTTTTGTAATGAAGCTATTTTTGGCAATGCCATAATTAAGTTATTTCTATGTCCTGAACTGATTCTTGATTCCTCTGCTCCCTGGAAGGAATTACTCTGTGGAGAGAATCCAAAGTATTCCGTGGCTGAATGTGCTCCGCTGTGTTAGGCTGCAGGCATTGGGCGAGTGAAAAGCTCCCTGGTCTTATTATTCCTCACTGAAAACACGACTTAACTGAACATTAGATGCTATTATATTACATGATTATTGCTGCTTCTTTTGAAACCCCATCGGTCCTCATTAGTTTCGCTTTTAAACTTCTGCAGGTAAAGGAGTATGCAAGCATTCATGGTACTGTACATAGATGCTTTTACTGGGCTGGGATAGCTCAGTCAGTAGAGCATGAGACTCTTAATCTCAGGTTCATGGGTTCGAGCCCAAGGTGCCAACTTGAAGAAAATATTGGGGGAGAGGCAGGTAGGCCCAACCACATAATGGATCACAATGGCAATACCTATCAACTTTGGAGGGGACACCAGGCCCCTTCAAATATTTTATTGGGGGGCAAAGGGACTTTGACCCCTAGGAGTTGGCTCCTATGTTCGAGCCCCACGTTGGACAAAATATTTCTGTGTTGCAGAGGGTTGGACTAGATTGGTCCCTTTCAATCCTACTAATTCTATGATTCTATGATTTGAAGGGCCCGATTTATGGTGCTAAAAGCACTAAATGAATTGAGAGTTTGGTGCTTAACAGAATGCCTCTTCTTGTATACAGTGGTACCTCGGGTTAAGAACTTAATTCGTTCCGGAGGTCTGTTCTTAACCTGAAGCACCACTTTAGCTAATGGGGCCTCCTGCTGCCGCCGTGCTGCTGGAGCATGATTTCTGTTCTCATCCTGAAGCAAAGTTCTTAACCTGAGGTACTATTTCTGGGTTAGCGGAGTCTGTAACCTGAAGCGTCTGTAACCTGAAGCGTCTGTAACCCGAGGTACCACTGTATATCTTTACCATGTGCCTGCCCTCTATCTGAAGCTTGGAGGATGGCCATGAGGGCGGGGGCCTTGGGTGGTGACCCCTTGGTTATGAAATGTTCCCCTGGGGAAGTTTGATTGTCACCTACAAGGATTTTTTCTTTTCTTTTCAGCACCAGCATCACGAATGTTTGTTGTCTTGTTTTAAGAGCTTGTTTCTTGATTGGCTTTCTTTCTTTCTTTCTTTCTTTCTTTCTTTCTTTCTTTCTTTCTTTCTTTCTTTCTTTCTTTCTTTCTTTCTTTGCAGTACGCAGATATGAGATTTGCATTCTGAAGCTGCAGCTGAATAAATTTCCGTAAGAGCAAATTTGGCGTGGGGGTGGGGTGGGGACAATCTTGCGTTCTGGTAATGAAGGGTGCATGCCGTTTACGAGAAATAGAACCCCATCTGTCCCGAAGAAACCACTGTGATCCATCATGTTAAATCGAGAAACCATTTGACACATTTATTTCTTCAGCAGGAAGTGTTCTGTCAGATCTGTAGGGAACACTGAAATTTTGTACACATGAAGATGAAAGTAGAAGGAGCAGGCGTCGCTACTTTCCCTGGGCCTGGGTCCATTAACATGGGACATGCCTCTTTGCCAGTTGGATACAGAAAAATATGCTGTTGCCTATAGACTCCAATGACGTTGCATCATTAAGGACTATATGAGATGAGTCTGAAAGGATGCTTGATGTGCTGAATTTGTTCTCAGCATTAAAGCAGACACCGTCTGTAAAGGCATTCTATACGTTATGTCACCCAACAGTTTCGTAATGAAACAATTACCAGGAACAGGAAGGAAGCTATTTATGATATACTTTTTTTTTAAAAAAAGAAAGTTAACGCAAAGCATAAGTAAAGCATAAATGGGCATACTCCGGACATGAAAGAAAATTACACGTCTATTCAGAACGGTCCATTGACCTACAAGGAAAAGTGATACACTCTTAGTAAACATTAGACCTAGTCTTCACTCATTTAAAGGGATTCCTCCTATTTCGTTAATTGTAAGGGCAAAACACAACACCAGGGTCGAAGCTTGGGGATGTTTGGCTACACACACACACACACGCACACGCACACACACACACACACACACAGATACACGGCACTGGAGATGTTAAAGCTTTGAGGGCCAGCTGCATTTTTATTGGCCGTCTGCAACTTCAAAGCTTTTCCTCTTCAGAAGCTTGGCCAGGTACCACTGGCTGCCCCCAATCTGCTTTTGCTGACTTATTGTTTCTCAATGTGTTTTTCTTTTCTCCCAAGCTGTGGTGTTCAGTTTGAAATTAGGTAGCTTTCTTTCTCGCCCCCCCCCAACATTTGCTTCCATTTTTGTTTCCTTTGCTCCAAGTGTGAGTGAATGTGACAGCGATCTTCCCCGCTCATTTGTCCGCATGTTTCTGTTGCAAATCCATGAAGTGACTTTTAAAAAGAAAGAAAAAAGAACATAAGAAGAGTCTTGCTGGATCAGTGCAAAGATACAGATGTTGTTGGACTCCAACTCCCATCAGCCTCAGCCAAGGCAGCCAAGGTTTTGGGGTGGCTGGGAGATGGGAGTCCAGCTTTAAAACACTATTCAGAGCAGAGTTGTTCATCTAGCATGTTTCATCACATGGAATGCAGAACCTTCTTATCATCGCAACTCCCACCAACCTATGACTTGAAACTAATACAGTGGTACCTCGTTTTTCGAACGTCTCGGAAGTTGAATGTTTCGGCTTTCGAACGCCAAAAACCCAGAAGTAACCGCTTCGTTTTTTCAAACACTTTTTGGAAGTCGGACGTGCCACGCGGCTTCTGTATGGAGTTTTCCGTAAGTAAATGCTTCAGTTTTCGAACGGTCTTACGGAATGGATTACGTTCGAAACCCAAGGTATCACTGTAACTTGCTTTGTGTTGGGAATTAACCAAGGTGATCCATTAAAAGAAATGACTGCAGGGTGACTTTCTTTGTACATCGCCCCCTCAAACTAAACGTTGTTACCATTGATTTTAAGGGAATGTACATCTAAATTAGGGGCAGGGAACTGTTGGCCCCCCAAAGATGTTGCTACCCATCACCAATGACTATTCATCACGCTAGCTGAGGCTGATGGGCCAGACTTTTGTCTTCTCCAATATGGACTTATCCATATTACCCATGGTCCTTCCAGGCGTTGCTGGACTACAACACCCATCATCCCTGGCCATTGTCCACATGGCTTGTGGATGATGGGAGCTGGAGTCCAGCAACATTTGGAATCTTCCCGACTCTGGTGTAGATAAAGTTTTTCCCCCTCTCATACTCTACAAAGTACCATGCCCACTGATGGTGCTATATTATTTATCACCATAATCGGAATTTTGCCAGGAAAAGAGAAGCATGGAAACAGATGAACCCCATGCAATTCATACAGATTTGCTGGCAGCATTGGGTAGGTTGCCTATGGACCCTGGTTTGCACAGCCTCCAATGCTAATTCCCAGACACACTTACTAGAGTGTAAGTTCCATTAAACTTAGCTGCCGAGGTAGGATGGCCATTGACCTATGGGGAAAGTGCATTGGAGCCAATGGTGTGTGGCGCTTGAAACATTAAAAGATTCAATGGCTTAGTCACTCTGAGCCGCCCTCTTCCCCCCTTTCTCTGTGTTTTCTCCTCCGTCCATCCCCCCCCCCATCCCACTTTTCCTACTCCCTCAACACAGAGAGAGGGCTGCCTAAAATTAGGCATATGGACCTTGCCCCCAAATTTAGATGGATATACTTCTGCTTAAACACTGCGTAGGCTTGTGGTACATAGGTGTGAGCTGACGAAACCCGCACCTGGCTTGGAAATGAAGCAGTGAGCCAATGTAACTGCTTACATTCATCCTGAAATGAATGGAGCTCACATACCAACATGCCGCCATCTCCTTTTCAGCTCTTGAGAGTCCCATGGACTGCAAGGAGATCAAACCTATCCATTCTGAAGGAAATCAGCCCTGAGTGCTCACTGGAAGGACAGATCCTGAAGCTGAGGCTCCAATACTTTGGCCACCTCATGAGAAAAGAAGATTCCCTGGAAAAGACCCTGATGTTGGGAAAGATTGAGGGCACTAGGAGAAGGGGACGACAGAGGACAAGATGGTTGGACAGTGTTCTCGAAGCTACTAACATGAGCTTGACCAAACTGCGGGAGGCAGTGCAAGACAGGAGTGCCTGGCGTGCTCTGGTCCATGGGGTCACGAAGAGTTGGACACGACTAAATGACTAAACAACAACAACAATTATTTACTGCATTTATATAGAATATCACCTTTTTCTCCAAGGAGCTCAGGGTGGTATGCATGGTTGGCCAAGTCTACTGTATGGTAAGTTAACCACTGTTGAATCCATAGACAGCTATACTGTATGTTTCAGTTAATTAAGCAATCATTGGCATGGCATTGGATCACCATATATTTTTACGTTCAGATATTTAAAATTGGGCAAAAACCTTGTAGTCAGCTCAATGAAGTCCAGTGAATGTTTTCGCTCTGTATATTTTTAGGTGCACATTTTAACAAGAAAGACAATAGGTTGCAGTACGGCAGCTGGCAAAATGGGGAGTTATTCCTTTTAATTCCCTGCTTCCTTAAAAAAAAAAAAACATTTGGGGCTTTAAGCTGCGTAGGAAACTGGCAAACCTGCCAATAAGATCAGTCTTAAAAAAATAAAAGATTGCAAGCCAGTATAGTAGAGGCATTTCAGAACAACTTGCTTGTTTAGGCATTAAGGCGAAAGACTTTGAAGTCACAGAGTGCCAATAAAAATGCAGCTGGCATTCAGAAATTTAACAACTCCAGCATTTAGCTTTTACATGTCTGTTCCTAAATCCGAAGCTGGCAAATCTTAGAATGCCCCCCTCCCTGCCCCACATTTCTGCAGCAGGAGGCGTGTGTACTTATATGGTGGAAGGCCTCTGCTGGCACATTTTTTTCCTGGAATCTTAGGATGGATACCAGAGTACTTTTAACCTGATGACTATAGGAGACTGCCTTATGGTCTTGGTCTATCCAAGGTTGTTCCATGACATTTGCATGAAAAGCAAGGACTCCCCCGCCCCCCCCTTCCATGTACAGAAGTTGACCAGATGGGCTATTGAATCTTAAGAACATAAGAATATCCTGCTGGATCAGGCCAATGGCCTATCTAGTCCAGCATCCTGTTGTCACAGTGGCCAACCAGATACCCGTGGAAAACCCAAAAGCAGGAGCTAAGAAAGGGTTGCCTTATTTCAAAAAGTAAAAACAGGACACCCTGAAAGTTATTGAGCTTCTTTTTAGGAAGACCCCAAAAAACACCTTGATTTTTCGATTGACTTGGCTAAGATCCAGGACAAAGCTCCACCTTTCGGAAATTCCCCCCTTTGAAATCCTGGTAATGTCCGGGAAAATCCAGGTGTATGGCAGCTCTATATAAGAGAGAATTCTCCCTTCCTGTGGTTTCCGGCAACTGGCATTCAGAAACATTACTGTCTCTGATTTCCCTCTTTTCTGCTTTGTTTGTGGCTTTCAAATATTCCTTAAGCGCAGCCTAACAAAAGTGAGATAGTAGTAGCCAAGGCATAATAGTAGCCAAGAATGCGGCAGCTAGACTGGTGACTGGGAGCGGCCGCTGAGACCACATAACACCGGTCCTGAAAGACCTACATTGGCTCCCAGTACGTTTCCAAGCACAATTCAAAGTGTTGGTGTTGATGCTCCAGTGTACCTGAAGGAGCATCTCCTCCCCCATTGTTCTGCCCGGACACTGAGATCCAGCGCCGAGGGCCTTCTGGCAGTTCCCTCACTGCGAGAAGCCAAGTTACAGGGAACCAGGCAGAGGGCCTTCTCAGTAGTGGCGCCCACCCTGTGGAATGCCCTCCCACCAGAGGTCAAAGAGAACAACAATTACCAGACCTTTAGAAGGCATCTCAAGGCAGCCCTGTTTAGGGAAGCTTTTAATGTTTGATTTCTGTATTTAAATGTTTTGTTGGAAGCCACCCAGAGTGGCTGGGGGAACCCAGCCAGATGGGCAAAGTATAAATTATTATTATTATTATTATTATTATTATTATTATTAATATTATTATTAGAAGTAAGAGTGGATTTGGTTTGGATTGCTGCCTAAGGCAGAGAATAAAAATAATAAATTATATTGATATACTGAATTTCTTCCACCTTGGTACTTAAAACCATATACATGGTGTTTTCAGGAGGTTACATATCTGATCACAGACCAGACCCAGGCCTATATGCCCACTCAAAAACCCATTTCATCCTGATTCTGCATCAATCTGCATGTTTTTTTTAAATAAAAAAAAATCTGCAGGACACTTCATATATATACATATATGATTGCATATGCATTTTTTCTAGGCATTTTATGCAATTCCCATGATATTTATTTCTCTCTCCTCACCCCCAGCTGCTGCAATGTTCCAGTTTCTGTGGTTTATTTTATTGCTTGTTTTATACTTTTTCATATTTTTCTGTAAGGTTGGACAAGAGGTGCATATTTATCCTGCACAGCGGTACCTCGGGTTAAGAACTTAATTCATTCTGGAGGTCCGTTCTTAACCTGAAACTGTTCTTAACCTGAGGTACCACTGCCTCCCGCTGCTGCAGCCACGCAATTTCTGTTCTCATCCTGAAGCAAAGTTCTTAACCCGAGGTACTATTTCTGGGTTAGCGGAGTCTGTAACCTGAAACGTCTGTAACCTGAAGTGTCTGTAACCCGAGATACCACTGTATTGTATAATATACCAGTAGTTGGGGCTCTATCTGGGAAGGTAGCCGGCTCATCTAGGAGAAGGAAAGCTCTGGTCCTAAACCTCCACTGTGTTGTATGATATCTTGGAGGGTGGGGGGAGAGAAAAAGTCAAAGAGTAAACCCTACACAAATCCAGAGTGGAATCCCTACGATGGTTGGATGGTTCCTTGTACGCCTCCTTCAAGCAATTCCTGCGGTCAAGCTTGTGCCAAATGTATTGCTCTGCTTTCCTTTGGACCACATCAGAAAGGTTGAGAGGGAGGTTCTTGCCATCTTGGCAGCCCAGGACCTCCAAGCACACTGCCCAGTTTGACTTCTCCCCTGGAAGTGCACTACATTGTCTCTTGAGACAAACAGCTGCCAACAACCAGTAGTGAAGCATAGCTGCCAAGTACCCCGTATTTCCCCGGGAAACCCCCTGTTTTTCCTTACCGTTTCCCGGCGGTCTCCTGTTTCAGCTCCTCTCCCGTTAATCTCCCTTATTTTGGCTCCTGCCGGTGGCCATTTTTCTGGTGCTGCTTTGCCCATCTATGGGCACCAGAAAATGGCCGGCGCTGGAAGTCGCGTCTACGCATGTCCGGAAGCGTGTAGATGCAACTTCCGGTGTCGCTTTGCCCATCTATGGGCACCGAAAATAGCCGGCGCCAGCACCGGAAGTTGCATCTATGCACTTCTGGACATGCATAGACACGATTTCCGGTGCCCATAGATGGGCAAAGCGACATCAGAAGTTGCGTCTACGCAACTTCCAGTGTCGCGCGGCTGCAAATCCCAGATTTCTCCGCGAGAGACTTGGCAGGTATGAGTGAAAAGTAGTTTTGAAATGAAAGCATGGCTATTGGCGAGATGCATCATACATGAACCTGCCTGGCCCCTAAGATCAACACCTTTATTGGCATATATAAAACAATAGAATCATACAAACCATCTATATATAAAATGATTCTAAAACACACAATGAATAGGGGAGAAGGGTGAAGGATAGGGAATCCTATTGGGTAGGCCAGATGTACTGGATTTGATTTCAAAAATCCTGGTCAGGTATTGCACCAGAACTCTAGTGAGTACAGGGGAGTCATCCCTCAACAGGAACTGAAGCACCTCATAATCTGGCTGCTTCTCATCCTGGAGAGTAGTGACTAGTGGGGTGCCACAGGGTTCTGTCTTGGGCCCAGTCTTATTCAACATCTTTATCAATGACTTGGATGATGGGCTTGAGGGCATCCTGAGCAAGTTTGCAGATGACACCAAATTGGGAGGGTTGGCTAGTACCCCAGAGGACAGAATCACACTTCAAAATGACCTTAACAGATTAGACAACTGGGCCAAAGCAAACAAGATGAATTTTAACAAGGGCAGAAAAAATGAAGATCTGGAGAGCAGCAGTGAGAGAACAGGGCCTTTTCTGTAGCAAAATAAAAAAATTCCTTCAGTAGCACCTTAAAGACCAACTAAGTTTTTATTTTGGTATGAGCTTTCGTGAGCAATTCCTCATGCTCTCCCCAGGGCGGTCCAGCTGGCAGCAACTTTGTCATCATTTTGGTGCTAGGCAAAGATGTCCGCTCCCCACCCCCACCCCCATGCCTGCCCCAGCATTTGGACACCACCAATGACTGGATATTTGTACCTTTTAATATATGTATTTTTATTGCTATATTTTATTCTTCTTGTAAGACATTTTGGAATTTTTTTTTTTGGGGGGGAGGTGGGAATTCCAAAATTCAGCAAACTGACCTAACTAACTAAACCTGTCAGGCATTGGCCGCACAGTGCTGGTCAGAATAAATGCATCAACCATTCATTGGATTAAGAGTGTAGAAAAGGCAATGTGTTCAAATCTTAAGCACGTCATAATTTTAAGCATCCCAAAGTGTTTAAAAAGTGTTACTAGGAATGAGCACATACATCCATTTGCTAGTTAAACAACATAACCTGTTTCATTTTTAAACGCACAGGCCGGGGACCAGAGCACATTAAAAATGTTAAACACACTGACATGTTTACAACGTGTTGCAAGAAAGTGTTTAACTTCTTGTGCTCCAAAGCTAAACACTTTCGAATTAGAGGGCTTGCTACCTCTCTATTTATTCAGCGCAGCTATCACTTACTCATGCTTATTGGTTTAAGTTTAAATTGATTTGGAGCAGGCAGTAAGTCATACAAACAAGGAGATAATTTTGATTTCAGAACCATATGGGCAAAATTGTGTTCGCGGCTTCCAGTGAAATACGTCTCGCCGCGCGTATTTAATAAAGAGAATGGCCCAAAATTTATGAACTGCGCTGATCCTAATTCATGTTACGTATTAACAAAGGTTATTGCATCAAATTAGAGTTCAGGTTCATATTCATTCCGAGGAGAGATTAAAAGCACATAAAACCAATTCTCCGTGTATTTGCAAACCATTTATAAGCAATGCAGCCCAATCCTGCAGGTCGGTTTAAGAAGCAGGAGGCGAAGCAAGAAACTGCAGTGAGAATGTGAGAAGGGTTGTGCTGGATTAGACCAAGGTTCTCTCTTGGCGAAAAGTGCAGCAAGCATTTCTCGTAGCATTAAAGCTTGTGGCCACCCGATGAGGATGAATGTTGGAAGATTCGGGACCAGGGAGGACGGCCATCTCTCATGGATGCTTTAGTCAAGTTTCCTTGCATTGCAAGCGGTTCGACTAGATGGCCCTACAATTCTATGATTCTATGAGATCACGGAAAGTACTTCTTCATGCAGCACATGGTGGAACTCGCTCCCACAAGAAGTAGTGGTGGCCACCAACTCTGATAGCTTTAAAAGAGTATGATAGACAAATTCATGGCAGAGAAGGCTATCAAAGACCACAAGCCACGGTGGCTCTGTTCTGCCTCTGCAGTCAGAGGCATAGCTGCCAAGTACCCAGTTTTCCCTGGGAAAACCCCCTTTTTACTTACCTTTTCCCGGTGGTCCCCCGTATCACTTCGTCTCCCGTTTTTCTCCGTTATTTTTTCCTGCCGGCGGCCATTTTTTTTCCTTTCTGATTTGCCCTTCTATGGGCACAAAAAATGGCCGCCGCCAGCTTCAAAAGTCGCATCTACGCATGACCGGAAGTGCGTAGACGGGACTTCCGGTGTCGGCCGCGGCCATTTTTGGTGCCCATAGATGGGTGGTGCGACACCGGAAGTTGCATCGACGCACTTCCGGTCATGCGTAGAAGCTACTTTTGAAGCCGCCGGCGGCCATTTTGGGTGCCCATAGAAGGGCAGAGCGACACTGGAAGTTACGTTGATGCAACGTCCGGTGTCACACGGCTGCCGGTCCTGGATTCTGCAGTCCGGGACTTGGAAGGTAAGGTCAGAGGCAGTACAAATGCCAGTTGCTAGGAATCACCACTGGGGAATGCATTGTTGCGGTCAAGATTCTCATAGGCATCTGGTTGGCCAATGTGAGAACAGGATGCTGAACTAGATGGGCATTTGGCCTGATCCAGCAAGGCTCCCCTTAGGTTATCACGTTCTTATTTTTGCTTTCTGCTGCCCTAGCCTTTTTTTATTATTTAAAAAATAGGCAGACGTTTTACTTGTCAGGCTGACATTTTTAATGGCTGCCAAATCCCCTTAAGGTTATTTTATTTGTTACATCTGTGTCTCTGTCTCTTGTTATTCGTGTATACATTCACCTCTTCCACCATTGTAAACCATCCTGACGACTGTGTTTTCGGTGGGAATCCAGGTTATACATTTTCCAAAATAAAAATAAAAATAAACGCTACACGTCTGATCTTCTCCAACTCCGTATGTGCTAAATGGGGTTCCAACCATGCATTCTGCTTCCAAGGAGCCTCAAGTGAATTTGCCTCCTTAATGACCATTTTTTACAGTTGCAATATGATACATGACTGATTGTGCATTCATTTTTCTAATGAATACAAATGTATTTCTAATGGATTTCCCCAGGGAGGGTAGCGTAAGGGGGGGGGGTATGCTGGATAAGAATTCATCGCCTTTGATTATCCTATTACACTTCTTCTAAGTCTTTCATTTCCGCCCCTCATTTTTTTAAATATAAAACACACCAGAATGTTAACAATCTACTTGGTCTTAAATTTTAAATACGCACAAAGCCCCCTGCAAAATATTGCATGTTACGTGTGTATTTAAAACAGTTCTAGACAGCATCGTTCCCCTGATGAGAGAATGCATTGTTTTTGTTATTATTATCTACTGTTCAATTGCCAATGTGACTTCTAAGCAGTTTACTTGTATGAGGAGCCAGCTGCACTATATATTTAAAGCAGTATCGTATCACTTTAAACAGTCATGGCTTCCCCCAAAGAATTCTGCTCACAGAGTCACAATTCACAGAGTTCCCCGGGAAGAGAGATTTTGCTGCTAAACCATTCTGGGAATTGTAGCTCTGTGGGGGAGGGGAAAGTAGGGGTCTCCGGATGCCTCTTGGCACCTTTAACAAAAACACCTCCTGGTATAATAATAATAATAATAATAATAATAATAATAATAATAATGTACCAGAACTAATCAAGTATGAAAGGGCGTACATTAAATAATGTATCATATGAAGGGACCCCGTTTTGCAAATGTTTGTAGATGAGGCAAAATTGCACATTGGGAGAAATTTCCACTAAAACGCTGAGGAGTTTTCATGATGAATTTTAGAAGAAGATGGAGAAGAAGACTCTGATGCGGAAATGTGGAGAGCTGGGAGAAAAGGAGAATGTGAGAGGAAATGAAATGGACTGACTTGCCCATCACAGTGCAGAGGGCTCTTTCCGTGAGTGCAACTGGGGTTCACATCCCTTTATAGGTGCCCCCTACACACATCTGTTGTGTGTGGAGGGGGACGCAGGGTTCAGAAATACAACAGTGTAACCGGCCGATTTTTGAATTATGGTGCTGGAGGAGACTCTTGAGAGTCCCATGGACTGCTAGAAGTTCAAACCTATCCATTCTTAAGGAAATCAGCCCTGAGTGCTCACTGGAAGGACAGATCGTGAAGCTGAGGCTCCAATAATTTGGCCACCTCATGAGAAGAGAAGACTCCCTGGAAAAGACCCTGATGTTGGGAAAGATGGAGGGCACAAGGAGAAGGGGACGACAGGGGACGAGATGGTTGGACAGTGTTCTCGAAGCTATCAACATGAGTCTGACCAAACTGCGGGAGGCAGTGCAAGACAGGAGTGCCTGACGTGCTCTGGTCCATGGGGTCACGAAGAGTCGGGACACAACTAAACGACTAAACAACAACAACCGGCCGATATTCTCAGTCACCAATTTATAGACATATAACACCAAATGACAAAATCATACACACAAGAATATGTAACATTCAAACATCATAGAAAAACGTATGACAAGATTCAGTCCAAATATCAGTCCAAAAAGTATCAAGTCTTAAATACAGCTCATATAGGGCATCCATACGGCATATGAAAAGGTTCCACGATGTTTTCAAGTAGATGAAAAAGGAGCTAGGTAACAACGGAGCATCCAAATGTGGTAACAAATGACGGTGGCAATGCAGCATCCAAATGAAAATGAGAAGCAACAATGGATGGTGACACAAAAGATGAGACAAAGTTACCCAGGTTATATATATGGGTAGCTTCTTCATTGAGTAGAACACTGTACAGTGGTACCTCGGTTTATGAACATAATTGGTTCCGGAAGTCTGTTCATAAACTGAAGCGTTCATAAACTGAAGCGAACTTTCCCATTGAAAGTAATGGAAAGTGAATTAATCCGTTCCAGACGGTCCACGGAGTAAGCGTTCATAAACTGAAGCAAACTTTCCCATTGAAAGTAATGGAAAGTGGATTAATCCGTTCCAGACGGGTCCGCGGAGTACTTAAACTGAAGCGTTCATAAACTGAAGCATGGGTGTAATTGGTTCCGGAAGTCTGTTCATAAACTGAAGCGTTCATAAACTGAAGCAAACTTTCCCATTGAAAGTAATGGAAAATGAATTAATCCGTTCCAGATGGGTCCGCGGTGTTCATAAACCGAGGTGTTCATAAACCGAGGTTCCACTGTATCGCATTCGTAGATAAGATACTAACTGGAACTCCAAGTGTTGACTCCAAGTGTTAATCGCAGGGTTGGCACACATGGGGGCATCTCAGGGCAGAGCTAGCTGGGCACATCGCACAGAGCCCCTTCCCACATTTGGAACCCATGGATGTACCAAATGACCAAACAGGTTTCCCACGGCTGTGTGTGTGTGTGTGTGTGTGTGTGTGTGTGTGTGTGTGTGTGTTATTTCTTTTTCTGTTGCTTCTCTCCGATTCAAAGCCATCATCTCCTGAAGGGACAGAAATGAATCTGCTGATAAATGGAGGCATAAGAAGCCTGGGAAGGGGGAAATGAGCAGGCACATTTCCCTGCTTGTTTTCCAAACCTGGATATTTCCAAAACAGTTGTTGGCCGGTTGCCTGATCTAAGGGAAGAATGTGGGCCAGTGTTCATGCTTCGGGTCAGATTGAAAAGATATAGTATGTAAAGGAGGAAGCATGCCTGCAATTGAAGGATTTTCCATAGCTGAGTCAGGCATGCAGAGCAAAGCTATTCCCCCTACGGCGCTACAAATTCGGCTGTTGGAGACAACTTGAAACCAAGGGCTCTGGTCATGCAAATTGGCTAAATGATTTTTTTTTGTTTTCCAACAATGTAGAGTATGTGGCCACATAGGAAAGATTGTCAGATTTGTGTAATGTAAATTCATTATATTAGCAGCTTTTCTTCTCCCCTCCCACACCCCCAGGCTCAAGACAGCAGTGTACAAATCACCCCTCCTAGGTCTTACTCTCTGGAACTCCCTGCTTATTGATTCTAGGTGGTTGCTTTTGTTGTAGTGACTGTTACAGTCATTTCTTTGGCTGCTACATACATTTCTTTGTTCAGGCAAGCCTGTAATTTTATTGTGTATATATGTGTTTTATTATGTCTCCTAGTTCTTTATGTTTGATTTTATTGGTATTTTCTCATCAACATGTTATATTCATAATACAAAAAAAGATTTTTTTTTAATTAAGTGCTATGTAAACCTTGCTAATAAAAAAATAAATACTAAATAATATTTAGCATCAAGTAATAGTGCCACTCCATTCTGCCTTGGTCAGACCACATCTGGAATTGTGTTCACTTCTGGGTGCTACAATTTAAGAATGATATTGAGAAGCTGGAACATGTGCAGAGGAGGGCGACCAAGATGTTCAAGGGTCTGGAAACCAAGCTGCATGGGGAACGGCGGAAGGAGCTGGGTATGTTTGGCAAGGAAATGAGGAGACTGAGAGGGGATATGGTAGCCATTTTCAAATACCTGAAGAGCTGTCACATGGAAGATGGAGCAAGCTTGTTTTCTTCTGCTCAAGAGGATAGGACATGAACCAATGGCTGCAGGTTACAAGAAAGCAGATTCCAGCTAAACATCAGGAAGATCTTTCTGACAGTAAGAGCTGTTTGGCAGTGGAACACTCTCCCTCGGGAGGCTGTGGACTCTCCTTCCTTGCAAGTTTTAAAGCAGTGGTTGGATGGCCATCTGTCATGGATGCTTTAGTTGGGATTCCTGACCCTTGGGGTCCCTTCCAGCTCTACAATTCTATGATTTTATGCAAATATAGGTCCTCTGTTAGTAAAGCTGGTGAAGGATGTGTCCTAGAGGAATTTTTCAAGAGGTGGACCAGGCATCCCCAAACTTTGGCCCTCCAGATGTTTTGGACTACAATTCCCATCTTCCCTTGACCACTGGTCCTGTTAGCTAGGGATCATGGGAGCTGTAGGCCAAAACATTTGGAGGGCCACAGTTTGGGGTTGACTGAGGTGGACAGATAGGCCTGGAGGACCATATTAATCTCCCAGATCTGAGGCTCCTGATATTGATAAAACAGAGGGTTGTCATGCAGATAGATAAAGCACTGCTCTAAGTAGGGTCTTTTCGGAAATTGTAACAAGCGGCTAAAACGTCTGGGAAACCCGGGTGTATCAGCTCAACTTCTGTGTCCGGATTTTCACTTTTTGAAATATGGCAACCCTATTCAAACCACACTGCTACCATTCCGAGGGGGAAGAAAGGAAAATCAACTCTTATTTTGGGTGTTTCCTGGGCAAGTCAGGAGATGAGAACCAGCCCATAGTCAGGACCAAAGAGCAAGTGAGGACTCAAAGACAAGCCAACAGATGAAGTTGTGGAGCTACCTGGAAGCCAGAACCAAAGATAGAGTCAAGACCAAGGGGTAAACCAGGACGAAGGGTTGGAGCAAGCTGGGAATGAAGAATAATCAAGGGTGTGGCAAACATGTTGCTCAAGGTGCAATGCGAAGCTCTTTACCCTTCTTCAAGTTCCAGGAGCATTCAATAGCCAAGCTACCTGTGTGGACAGAGCCAGTCCTTGGCTGAAGATACTGAGAAGTTGCAGTTCAGTGGGTCACCACACAGAGCAGTTCATTGACAGCTGGGCCATTGTCCTGCACCACCACAGCCCATGCCACGGACGAGCCTCTTCTTTGTGGCAGCTGAGACTTTGCGGCTCAACATCGCACCAGATCCATCATTTCCAGCTTTGCTTAGAACTTGTGCACAGGTATACAGAAAGGAGATCCTGTGCAATTTACTAGGAATCTGGACCCCAAAACACAAATGTTTGGAATGTATTCCAGCAATAAAATTAGTAGCGTTCTTAGCTCCTCAGCAACCAGGGAGCACATAAATCAATAGCTCAGCTCATTTTGTTCAAAGCCGCTCGGAGATTTAAGAGAAGCTATGTTGCATATCAGCACAGTTGGCTGCAGATCCAGTTTTCCCCCCTACCCATTTTATACCTGCGGGTCTTTCTTTGCTTTAGTCTTCTGTTGTTTCATATGTTTCTGGTCTACAGACAACCTTTCATAGGTTCGTTAAGTGTAGCATGCCATTTAATAGGAAGCCATGGGAAACACCTGCCTTCTTAGTGTTGCCAGATTTTTAATGTACTCTTCATTGCTTTGTGCTTATCTCATTTGTAATTATATATAAAAAAGATTTTTTTTGGCAGCTGTCATCAAATAATAACAGAGCCACAGCTAATACCTTTTAAGTCTACATTCTCGGTGTCTTGGTAATCTCAAACTGTGCTTTTATATACATGTGATGCTTTTGATTACTTCACCCCCTCCCCCAAAAAACTGATTTTAAAAAGAAGAGGAAAAGAATTTTAACTGGATGATAAACACAATCTACAACTCCAATGAACCAGAGCCCTAGGATTTAAGCTCATCTATATCTCAGCACAAACCATGTGAACTTAATAATAAATCATATAGAAATAATTTGGGATGCTTTGGGATTTTCATATTATGGACTTTGTTCGGTTTCTGTTAAATGCTGCAGTCCCATACCTGGTGAAAACACACATGCATTCAGTCTCTGCTGCTGCCAACGGAACTTAAGTGCATACAACTGGCCTCAAGGTCACAGTGACATTTGCACTGATTTGAGTGGAATGGTCCTAGCGAAAGGTTGTATTCAAAGTAGCACTCTGTGTACATTCTGTCAGCGCGAGGATTTCTGCTTGCACAGCAGAATGCTCTCTCACTCTCCTCCCCCAAACATGTCTTAACTCTCTTCTAGGGGTTCCCCAAACCTCTGGGGTAGATTTGATGAGGGTGCCGGGTGCATGCAGGGGGACAAGAGCAGGGAAGTGGTTTGACTTCCAGAGTGGTTTAATGGTCAATCCCGTTTCCAGGGAATTCTGGGAATCTTAGCAGAAATAGGGGTCTCCTAAGACCTAGGGACCCAGGTGGCGCTGTGGGTTAAACCACAGAGTCTAGGGCTTGCTGATCAGAAGGTCGGCGGTTCGAATCCCTGCAATGGGGTGAGCTCCCGTTGCTTGGTCCCAGCTCCTGCCCACCTAGCAGTTCGAAAGCACATCAAAGTGCAAGTAGATAAATAGGGACCGCTCCGGCGGGAAGGTAAACGGTGTTTCCGTGCGCTGCTCTGGTTCGCCAGAAGCAGCTTTGTCATGCTGGCCACATAACCCGGAAGCTGTCTGTGGACAAACGCCAGCTCCCCTCGGCCTATAGAGCGAGATGAGCACCACAACCCCAGAGTCGGACACGACTGGACCTGATGGTCAGGGGCCCCTTTACCTTTACCTTTAAGACCACTAAACACCCTGAACAAACTACAGCTCCCCTAATTATTTAGTGGGGCTCATGACATACCCTCCAACATTTTCCTGATACAAATAGGGACGTCCTATTCAATAATAATAATAACAATAATAATTTTATTATTTAAACCCGTCCCATCTGACTGGGTTGCCCCAGCCACTCTGGATGACTTCCAACATATATAAAAACATTAAACATTAAAAAACTTCCCTATACAGGGCTGCCTTCAGACATCTTCTAAAGGTTGTACAATTACTTATCTCCTTGGTTCAGGAGTTGCACTACTCCATAGCAGGCATCACCAAACTGCGGCCCTCCAGATGTTTTGGCCTACAACTCCCATGATCCCTAGCTAACAGGACCAGTGGTCAGGGATTATGGGAATTGTAGCCCAAAAAATCTGGAGGGCCGAAGTTTGGGGGTGCCTGCTCCATAGCCTCCAACATTTATTCAGTAAAATTAGGAACTTCCTGGGATCAAATCAGAAACCGGGATGGCTTCTGTAAATTTGGCACTGTCCCTGGAAAATAGGGACACTTGGAAGATCTGCCATGACTGTTTAAAGTGTCACCATAAATTGCTTTAAATGTATCATGTGACTAAGGCCCTAATCTATATATATAAAATTGTAAAAAGGGCATGTGGGTGGGTCTCCACTTTGCTCTGAAACCGCTTGACCGATTGCATTCAAATTCAGACACAACGTCCCATGTGAATGTCCGAAGGATCTTAGAAAGTTTGCAAAGACAAATGTCACACCTAGGCCACGTAAGACCACAAAAAAAAAAACCCTGTTCCAGAACACACCACTCAGCCAAAAGTTCTGGCTGGAAAAAGAACCAGGTTGCAAACCAGTGCCCTCTAGCAGCCGCTACACTGGTACTGCACCTATAAAACCTTCCCTCTCAACAGCACCTCAGCTCCCGTTTACATACTAGGCCGAAGCCTTTACAGACTAGGCCGAATGGAGGTACTGACTCGCCTGGGAGGGGGTTGGGGGGAGGAGGGGCCGGGATAGGTCAGGACACGGTGGGACCACTCACAGGGATGAGCCAGGGGTGGGGGGAAGAGGGGGCGTGCTATGTCATGGATCAGGACAGGGTGGGGGGAATCACAGGGATAAGCCAGGGGAGGGGTGGGAGGGGGGTGGGATACGTCATGGATCGGCACAGGGTGGGGGCAGTCACAGGGATGCGCCTGCGTAAACAGAACACGTGTAAAGCAAGGGGACTCTGACGGGGAGTCCGAAGGGGGACTCTGAGTCTCCATTTAACAGAGTCAGCCACAGCAACGCATGGCAGGGCCAGCTAGTCTAGTATAAAGCCATCAACTTCAGATATGGGTATCTTGCCTCGTTACAGAGGAGGAGAGTAGTTAGGCCTTTCTGTTTAAGAAGCATTTTCCCCTCCAAAGTTTATTCTGAAGGACTAAATATGTCACACACAGATATGGTGTTACTGAGATAAAGATGAGTGAGACTGTGAAAATGTAGGTGTCAACGACTTATGGAGAATAAAACACCAAGTTGTCAACCCTGGTGCTGTAATTTGCGAGGAAGCTGATGTTTAATAGTGAAGCGTGAAAAGAATGTTACACCACCCTTAAGGCTAAAGATTAGGAGGTAGGCTGGGAAGCTAGGAACTGTCAACAGCAACAGTTAATGTTATAAAAAAAAATCTACCCAAATGTGTGGCTTTTCCATAGCAGGTTGAGGGGCTGCATTTTAGAGGAGCTGTAATCTCGACACTTTTACAAAAAATATTTACAGTTGTTAGCATTCCCCAAAGGGGAAAACAAGACAGATATCAGATCAGTTACATTGCTGAACATCGCTTTCCTTCATGTAAAACACAGGAGTGATTGCAACAAGCCTGAAGCCTGTTGGTGTCGGACAAAATTATTGTGTTAAAGAGGGTTGTGGGTGCAAAACGGATCTTGTGTGAGGCCTTCAAAAGGGTTGCAGCCCACCTCAGCCAGCAACTTGGACAAACTTTGCAAGAGGGTTAGGCAGATGCATGAAGGACTGGGCTTATCTGTGGCTATTAGTCATCATCATCATCATCATCATCATCATCATCATCAATTACATTTGTATACCACCCTTCATCTGTAAATCTCACGGCGTTTCACAACATAAAAATGTAAGATAAAAACACAAAATGCATAATAAAAACAAGAACAACACCCCCCAAACCAATAACCCCTCCCTACTCCTAGCCCCTCCCACAAACAAATTGATCAAAATTGATTGATTTTTTGTTTTGAATGCTTTTTTTGCTGTAAATATTTAAACAATCCCAAAGTTTGAGTCAGCAGCACAGGAGTTGTAAAGGTTGTTGGAAACAGATCAATTGTAGAAGGAAACAGTGGTTGCCCAGACCTCGTTGCTGGTTGTGAAGGGGCCTCCATGATAGTTCAAGCTTCAGGGCCCCCAAAATGTAGGTCCACCACTGCCACTGAAAATTGTAACCTGGCTTAGTAATGCCACACTTTAGCACCACTGCTGCCCCAAGCCACATAGAATCTGAGGGCAAGATTAACATTATGGTGATGTTTACAACTCAAAATATGAGTTCTCTGCAATTGTTGTCACTTTTCTCTACCTGAAGTCTTCTGCTCTGGGGCAGTTGTCCAATTTGTAAAATGGTAGAACCATTCCTGCTGTCCTTAATATGCACCCTTTTCCTTTAACAGCTGACATTTCATTTTAATGAGCAATAAATGAGATACGTTGGTGGATAGACTGCCAAATTTGGGCTGAGGGCAGGTTCAAATCTGTGTTGTTGTTGTTTAGTGGTTTACTTGTGTCCGACTCTTCATGACCCCATGGACCAGAGCACGTCAGGCACTCCTGTCTTCCACTGCCTTCCACAGTTTGGTCAGACTCATGTTCGTAGCTTCGAGAACACTGTCCAGCCATCTCGTCCTCTGTCGTCCCCTTCTCCTTGTGCCCTCAATCTTTCCCAACATCAGGGTCTTTTCCAGGGAGTCTTCTCTTCTCATGAGGTGGCCAAAGTATTGGAGCCTCAGCTTCAGGATCTGTCCTTCCAGTGAGCACTCAGGGCTGATTTCCTTCAGAATGGATAGGTTTGATCTTCTAGCAGTCCATGGGACTCTCAAGAGTCTCCTCCAGCACCATAATTCAAAAGCATCAGTTCTTCGGCGATCAGCCTTCTTTATGGTCCAGCTCTCACTTCCATACATCACTACTGGGAAAACCATAGATTTAACTATATGAACCTTTGTCGGCAAGGTGAGGTCTCTGCTTTTTAAGATGCTGTCTAGGTTTGTCATCGCTTTTCTCCCAAGAAGCAGGCGTCTTTTAATTTTGTGACTGCTGTCACCATCTGCAGTGATCATGGAACCCAAGAAAGTAAAATCTCTCACTGCCTCCATTTCTTCCCCTTCTATTTGCCAGGAGGTATGGGACCAGTGGCCATGATCTTAGTTTTTTTTTATGTTGAGCTTCGGACCATATTTTGCGCTCCCTTATTTCTGTAGTAAGTCCCAAACGTCCGTGGCCTTGGGCCAGTCACCACCTCACATCCTATTTTACTTCACAGGTTTGTTGTGAGGATAAAACAAGGTGAAGGAAGCCACATATGCCAGAAGAATGGTGGGGGGGGGAGAGAGAGAGAGAGAGAGAGAGAGAGAAGCAATGAATTAAAGAGATTTCCATTCGTAAAACAATTTCAACATTGTAAAGAGCTTAAAATGTCCATTGATTGAAATTGAATTAGGATTAATTAAATAATTTGTTCTGGCTGCGGAGGCATTTTTCTGTTCCTGTCCAAGAGCTGGTTATTTACAGAAGTAATGGAGCCATTAACCATTTCCAGCGACAAGAATGGAAGTAGCAGCAGACCCTCCAAGTGTCCTTATTTTCCAGGGACAGTCCCAGATTTACAGAAATCTGATCGTGCTTTTCACTATTATCATTATTACAAGGTGTGACTGGAAAGTTCGGTGAATGGTCACAGAAATTGGACAGCGAGAAATAAACAATTGGCATCAAAAACCCACAAAATGCTCATAATTGTGTACGGAGAGGAAGCTGTAACTCGAAAGACAGTGTATGAGTGGTTTAAGCATTTTCATGAAGGGCGGTAAACCGTCAAAGATGACCCTCGGTCTGGCAGAAGAGCAGAAATGTCGACAGAATTCATGAGTTATAACTTATTGATGTGGGATCGGCGTTTGTCTGTCCGAATGATGGCTGAAGAATTGCATATTCCATGTGAAATTGTTACTGAGGTTACTGAGTTGTCCCACCCTCCATGTTCATCCGATCTGGCCCCACCAGATTTCTTTCTTTTTCCAAAATTGACATCTGAAGTGAAAGGGCACAGATTTTCCAACACTTCACATGTCCAAGCTGCTGTGATGAGGGAACTGAAAGCAGTACAAAAAGAGGTTATCTCCAGAAGTTTCCAATAGTTCTATGAATGTTGTCAACGGTGGATTGTATCCTGAAGCTGAGGCTCCAATCCTTTGGCCACCTCATGAGAAGAGAAGACTCCCTGGAAAAGACCCTGATGTTGGGCACAAGGAGAAGGGGACGACAGAGGACGAGATGGCTGGACAGTGTTCTCGAAGCTACGAACATGAGACTCTTGATAGTCCCATGGACTGCAAGAAGATCAAACCTATCCATTCAGAAAGAAATCAGCCCTGAGTGCTCACTGGAAGGACAGATCGTGAAGCTGAGGCTCCAATACTTTGGCCACCTCATGAGAAGAGAAGACTCCCTGGAAAAGACCCTGATGTTGGGAAAGATGGAGGGCGCAAGGAGAAGGGGACGACAGAGGACGAGATGGCTGGACAGTGTTCTTGAAGCTACAAACATGAGTTTGACCAAACTGCGGGAGGCAGTGGAAGACAGGAGTGCCTGGCGTGCTCTGGTCCATGGGGTCACGAAGAGTCGGACACGACTAAAAGACTAAACAACAACAACTTTGAAGGCCTGCAAGGTATGTATGTTCAAATATTTCTCACTGTCCCATTTCTGTAACCATTCACCAAACTTTCCGGTCACACCTTGTATTATTATGGAATAAGGCATCCCTATTTTCATTGGAGAAGTGTTAGAGGGTATGTAGCAGTAGCATCTTCTTCAGAGAAGGAAAATAGTTGGTGGTATGGATATTTTTACCCTCCAGGCTTAAAAACACAATTACTGCCCTGTTCCCTCAGGAAGGACAGTAGCTCGGGAGCAGATCACATGCTTGACATGCAAAATGTCCCAGGTTCAATCTCTGGCTTCTTCAAGTAGCACTGGGGCAAAGTCTTGCCTATGACCCTGGAGAGCTACTGCCAGTCAGTGTAGACAGTACTGAGCTAGATGGACCAATGGCCTGACTTGCTCTAAAGCAGCTTGCCGTCCTCCTCTTAATATACAAAGAAAACAATTCTTTGCAAATGTTATATAACTAGCAAGGGGCAACATCCCCAGCTGAAGAGGCCTGACTCTTTTAGCAAAAGCATTTCTTTGAAGAGATGTTTTATGTGGAGATTGATGAGGTCAGAGGAGCTTGAGCAGGGAGAGATTTGGAGCAATAAAACAGGGAGCAATCTCAAACAGAAAAACCAACTCTTTCTCCAGTTAAGAGTCCACCCCCCCCCCAATTCTGATTAATTGCTTGGCACCAGAAGTCGGACATTAATGGGGCAAAGTCCGTTGCGGAAATGAACTCACTGGGAATCATTGAGGCAAAGCAAAAAGATTTAAGGTGTGAAGCCAGAGGAGGCAGCCTTGCTTTAGTGTTGTGAGGTGGGGGGAGGAAGGGTGAATTACCCATAATGAGAGCCATGGAACTGACACCTTACCGGGATGGAACATTCGACTCCAAGCACAATCCACGGAGTAATAAGGAAAGGGTTAACTATGGTGCCATTCCCCCCCCTTAATGAAAAAATATGATATCTGAATTCTAGTCATTGGGGGGATCTTGGGGGGGGGCGGCACAAGAAACTTTTTGGCAACATGACACCACAGAAGGGGGCCCAGAGGAGCAGCCAACTTTAATATTATTTTTAAAGCCTTGTTCGAAAAAAGTAAATTGGAGAAAATATTGGGGGCACAAAAATTCTTGGGAGGATAGATGCACCCTGTGGATTTACCACCTCTGGCATTTTCTGAAGGCTGTTAGGTGTTGAACAGGGGCGGGCTTTGGTATTTCAGTTTTCAGAGGTGCCCTGTGTGAGGTCAAAGTTTGGTGACCCTTCCTCTGGCTTCCCATTCTGTGTGTGCACTACTACATCACAGTTGTGACTCCCTGAAATGCTCCCCTTGGCTCAGCACACAGTGCCCTAACTCCACCTCTGGTATGAACCATGTAGGAATGTGTAGGAGGTTCCCTACCCTTGGCCTGCACAAGGGGTGGGAGAACATGCCAATTTCAGTTTCTCCTCCTTCTCATTTCCCCAATGTTTACTTCTCTAGATTCCCATGCATTTTTAAAGTCCTTGTAAGAATTCATCAGCATTTCAGTGCAAATTTCCCCTAATATACACATTTCTGTATGCGATTTTTCCTCTTATACATATTTGGGTTGTGTGGGTTTTTTTTTTTTTTGTGAAACCCCTCATGCATTATTTTCAGTAATATGTGCATTTCTGCACAATTTCCCACAAGAGATGCGTTTTTGTACATATTATTAGGGTGTGTTACATGCTGACACGTTCTATGAGCCACAGGTGAGAGGTGGGGACCAAAAGTGGAAAAAGTGGAGAAAGTACCCCACCAGAGGTCCTTTGTTGTTGTTTAGTCGTTTAGTCGTGTCCGACTCTTTGTGACCCCATGGACCAGAGCACAACAGGCACTCCTGTCTTCCACTGCCTACCACAGTTTGGTCAGACTCATATTGGTAGCTTCGAGAACACTGTCCAACCATCTCGTCCTCTGTTGTCCCCATCTCCTTGTGCCCTCAATCTTTCCCAACATCAGGGTCTTTTCCTGGGAGTCTTCTCTTCTCATGAGGAGCCTCAGTATTGGAAAGTATTGGAGCCTCAGCTTCAGGATCTGTCCTTCCAGTGAGCACTCAGGGCTGATTTCCTTCAGAATGGATAGGTTTGATCTTCTTGCAACCCATGTGACTCTCAAGAGTCTCCTCCAGCACCATAATTCAAAAGCATCAATTCTTCGGCGATCAGCCTTCTTTTGTGGTCCTACCCATCCCCTACCACTTCATGCATCCACATGCCGGGAATAACGTCAACTTGCCAGCTAAAGCAGGTGAGGTTAGCTGATGGGTCTCAAAGCCTTGGTGAGTTAGTGACTTCCCTTGCATGTGAAGACATTGAGTGGATGAGACAAATCATGGGTCCAATGATCAAGATGAAGGTTCCATCACATGTTGTAGAGGGAAATGAGAGGAAGATGAGGCTCAACAACATGGGAAAATAGCACATCTGGTTTTTAGGAAAACTCTGATCCTAACCTCCACTGCCTTGTGAAATATCTCCAGGAGAGAGAGAAAAGGCTAAGGAGTAAACCCTACACCAGCTCTACCTCTCCTTCAAATCAGAACCAGTGAAGGCGGTGAAGGTCCTGTGTGAGTGTCTGGAGGCGGTTGGAGGATGGAAAGTGGCTAACAGATTGAGGTTGAATCCTGAGAAGACAGAAGTGCTGTTTGTGGGGGACAGGAGGCGGGCAGGTGGGGAGGACTCCCTGGTCCTGAATGGGGTAACTGTGCCCCTGAAGGACCAGGTGCGCAGCCTGGGAGTCATTTTGGACACACAGCTGTCAATGAAGGCGCAGGTCAATTCTGTGTCCAGGGCGGCTGTTTACCAGCTCCATCTGGTACGTAGGCTGAGACCCTACCTGCCCGCAGACTGTCTCGCCAGAGTGGTGCATGCTCTGGTTATCTCCCGCTTGGACTACTGCAATGCGCTTTATGTGGGGCTACCTTTGAAGGTGACCCAGAAACTGCAATTAATCCAGAATGCGGCAGCTAGACTGGTGACTGGGAGTGGCCACCGAGACCACATAACACTGGTCCTAAGAGACCTACATTGGCTCCCAGTACGTTTCCAAGCACAATTCAAAGTGTTGGTGTTGACCTTTAAAGCCCTAAATGGCCTCGGTCCAGTATACCTGAAGGAGCGTCTCCCCCCCCCATCGTTCTGCCCGGACACTGAGGTCCAGCACCGAGGGCCTTCTGGCGGTTCCCTAACTACAAGAAACCAAGCTACAGGGAACCAGGCAGAGGGGCTTCTCGGTAGTGGCACCCGCCCTGTGGAACACCCTCCCACCAGATGTCAAAGAGATAAACAACTACCAGACTTTTAGGAGACATCTGAAGGCAGCCCTCTTTAGGGAAGCTTTTAATGTTTAGACTATTGTATTTTAATGTCCGTTGGAAGCCGCCCAGAGTGGCTGGGGTAACCCAGCCAGATGGGCGGGGTATAAATAATAAATTATAATAATATTATTATTACACAAACGCAAACCTAAAGTGGTTGGACGGCACCTTGTACACCTCTTTCTGGCAACTCCTGCAGCCAAGCTGGTGCCAAACATATTGCTGTGCTTACCTTTGGATCACATCAGCGAGGCTGAGATGGGGGCCTTGTCATCTACACAGCCCGGGACCTTCATATACACTGCCCAGGCTTGCACCCCAAGGAGGTCACTTCAGTACTGTTTACACACTATAAATAAGTCAGATTGTTTTAACAAAGGAAAAAATCTGTATGGAAAATCGGGTTTTAAAATTTCCTGCTCTCTGGCGCCATCTGGTGTGGCATGTTTGTAGCACATTCAAATCACTGTTTCTTTACTAATGCGGTGGAGTCCTGTTTTTCAGTTTCCATGTTCTTTTGGAAAGGGTAGATCTGGGGAATTTACCCCCATCATCCCTAGTCTATATAAATCAAATTGGAGGAGATTTGCATTTTTCTTTGTATCAAAATTTGGTAGGATGGGCAGGGTATAAATTCAATAAATAATAAATATTGTAGATCCATTTTTTAAAAGAACCTAATTAATACATAGAGGCTACACCTCATCATTAAAACCTATAAGCAACATGGACTTGAAAGAGCCACTCTACACATGTTCTATGAAAAGCAGAAATGCTACCAAACTTGTTAACTTCCCCACAATGAAGCTGGTTCAAGCCCTACTAATCTTAGTGAAATTATTTCCTAGTTCCATAGTTAGGATTGCAGCCAAAGAAAGATGCAATCTCCTTATTTAATGCATATTTTTAGGAGTGTGTATGTATGTGCATAAATATATTAAAAACCACTTCAACAATTAATCTCCTGTGAGACAACTGACAGCCACATATTGATAAAAAATGAGCAGGTTCCAGTTGAATTAACCTGCCATATATTTCATCCCAACCTTGTTAAGTGCTTAATTCTAAGCTTAGGAAAGGCAATTTAAAATGTTTGTAAAGTCAACGGCAGTTAAGATCCTTCATGCCAAAATGCCTCCACTAATTAGGTTGATAACTGTGGACTGCGGTCTTGGGAAAACGTGAAGACTTGGAGCCTTAGAGCTTACTCATGTGATAACCATTTTTCAATCTGAAGATTACTTTTGTGTAGTCACCTGGTTGTAGTGATCCATTTGAAATATCCATGCAAGGTAGAATTCGTAAGTAAAACTAGATTAATATATGACAAAGTGGGAAGTGAGTGGGAAGCGAACAATAAAATGCCGTCCACTAAAACAGGGGAATCTTTTATACACAGTAGGCTAGGATGATATCTCCCCACCTCTGTGGGGCCAGCCGTAATTTGTTTTAAACAGTTTTTAATGTTGGATTTCAAATTATTGCGATCCGCTCTGAGACCTTCTGGTGAAGGGCAGATGACAACGACGACAACAACAGCTATTATAAGTCTCTGAGGAGGCTTTCATGATACTGGCATGATGTCAGAGACAGAGCGGAGAGCTGTAACAATTCCTTCTTTTCGCCTTCAAGCCTGTTGCATCAGAAGCAAGGCATCCAGGCAAAGAATTCTCTAGAAAGGCCCTATGACAGAGGTTCCCATGCCCCCCCCCAACTTGAAAATTGCTGAGGGTCTTGTATTTTTATTGCTTCTTTTATTCCTTATATTGTATTTTATTGCATTACAATGTGAACTCCCTAGTATACAAAATAAAATACAATAATAACAGACCCATCAACTGCCCTGGGGGAAAAGGGGGACATTCTGTTTTTTCTCAGGAGAGGACAGCGGCCAAAATGGCAGCCACGATCTCACACAATTTTGGGCTGCATTTTATTTGGGCATGGAGCCCAAATAAATGCATGTTTGGGGGCGGCACAAGAGAGCTTCCCTCGCCAAAAGTGCTTCACCGGGGCAGCGATCTTGTGTGGTGCCCCAAAATGCTTGCTTTGGGGTGCTATGCTTGAGGAAAGTGCTTTGGGGGGGGTGTACAATCTCACATGGCTCATGTGACTCACATGGGTGTGCAGACCAGGAAGGTGGCGTCCGTCCTGGATTTGTGCCACGCCATGTTTCAAGATGTGTAATAAATAAACACATAAGCAATAACAAAAGCAATAGAATTGCAACTTAAATCTATTTGAATACAGTAAGAGTGGCCTTTCAAAGCCATTCTCCGCGGAGAGACACCATGGACCACCTTGAGTGAAGCTTGCGGACCCCAGCTTCGAAGCCCCTTCCCCACGAGATCCTGTTTGGGCAACAGGGCATATGGAAGATGAAAGTGTACCAAGTCTTTCATCAAATAGGAGGCAGTAGGTAAGGGAGAGGGAAAGGGTGGGGAAGAGAGAGGTTAGAATATGCCCTTTGGCTGCTCTTTACTGTGTGGTGAAATTTCACAATATCTCACCTCATATACTATATGGGCCCTGAAAGCAGCTGGAAAGATTTAGAGGCGAATGCCTCTTTTGGTATGAGATTGCCTCTCTGCATGTTGCGAGGGCTGAGAAATTGGCTCAAATGAAAAGCCCAGAATAAGGGAAGGAGCTCAAGGCGATACGGCAGCCTAATCGGTGCCCTCTGTTAAAAGAATCAGCCACTTGGCTGCTCATTAAGTCACAGCGAAATGCAGGCCGGAGCCCAGGAGTGCAGATGTCTCCAAGTGATTACTTTGTGCTTTAATGAGATCATCGGCAGTGTCATGAGGTAAAATACGCTCCAGCCCTCTTCTCTGCAAAGTATCAAAGCTTACAGGCTTTTAAGGAATGTCATACGTTTGAGTCATCTTTTCTGAGAGGATAAAAAAGGTGTGGCTGTATGAGGAACATGACAGTGGCTGCGCATGTATTCCATTTACTCACATTTGGCACTCCTAAGATTTTTATTTATTTGTTCAAATGCTTAGGTCCTCACCCTTCAGGGTTGGGGGGTGGGGAAAGCACCACCCAGCAAGATTTACATTTACAATTTCATGAAAAGCAACAATATGAAAGAATGCAACCAAGGAACAGCAATTAAAGCATCGAAACATCATTTGCCATAGGCAACAAAAAGCCTGCTGGAATAAAACAATAGCTAATAATTAAAGAAAAATTGTGAGGTTAGGGGCAAGGTGTTCCATAACTTAAGTTGGGGTAGGGAACATTTTTCAGCTCGATACCTGGAGGGCCCGGTTCCTGGGCCTGGGCCTCGCTGCTCCTGATCTAGGTGCAACTAATGAGGAGATCTGCCCTCTTTTGTCCCACTCAGATGTGTTTCCATCCTAGGTAGAGCTAAGGAAAGGGCTACTCCTTCCGTTTTTGCAGAGCAAGCAGGGGGATATTAGGTCACTGGTTAGTAATTGCTTTGATTGTCCTAATCATCTTAGTATTTATTTATTTTCTAAATGTTTGGTGCATGTAACAGAATATGAGGTGGCTCTCCTCATTTGATTGGCACGAGGGGAATACAAACCACTACTGTAAGAACAGCTGATAAACCTGCAATCAATTTTTGATGGATTAAAATCTCTGTCATGGAACTAATGTCCCCTATTTGACTCCAAATTGCTCCAGACCTATCCCATCTGATCAGTTCCATCCCTCACTTTAGCATAGTCTCCAATTATTGTTCAGAGCTTTCCCTCCAGAGCAATCTTTTCCATAGCATTCAACCCATGATCTACCAAATCCAGATTTAATTCACTAACGGAATTTCCAGCAAAGCCAGGTTTACTTTTGCTTACTAATAAGCATAATACTCTGTAGCACTCATTTATGTGCATTGTTTACCCAAAGAGGTGCATTTCTGCACACATTATTTAGCCGAGGAACTGCATCTCAAAATCTGGAGAAGTGTGAATTTTGAAGGGTGTCATCTCACTGACTGTGGTGCCCTTCTGAGTGATGAAGAAGAAGAGCTTGGATTTGATATCCCACTTTATCACTACCCGAAGGAGTCTCAAAGTGGCTAACATTCTCCTTTCCCTTCTTCCCCCACAACAAACACTCTGTGAGGTGAGTGGGGCTGGCAGACTTCAGAGAAGTGTGACTAGCCCAAGGTCACCCAGCAGCTGCATGTGGAGGAGCGGAGACGCGAACCCGGTTCCCCAGATTACGAGTCTACAGCTCTTAACCACTACACCACACTAGCTCTCGTGTGCAGGATCCCTATTATTCCTAGGCAGGCATCAGAAACAGGAAGCATGTTGATCATCTGAAAGGCTAGTGGCTGCATTCCTCTTAGTGGGTGATAGTATACAGGACTACTGCAATAAATTTGGTAGGGTCAGCTCTAGAGATTTCATCCTGATCTTTATCCTGATTCCTGAATTAGAAACAAATTCAGCTCTACATTTTGCAGTTGCCCCATAGGTGGGTCGTAAAAGTATCACAACATTTTTCATGGTGTAAAAATGGGCCCATCCTTTGATGAAAGTGTTGGCTTGTGTTTTCCTTATGGAAATTGCCAGGGAGTTATAATGGGGGGGGGAGTTAATGTTGGACCCATATAATTCAAATAAAGGTGGCCATAAAGCCCAACTATGCTTGCCAGGTGTCAGGATCTGATCCTTTTTGTTTAAGCTCATACCATTTTTCTCAATATGAAAACAATCAATGGGAAACTGTTGGCAGAGTTTAGCTTTAATGACATCTGGAAAAAACTTGTGCCACAATAAATATGTTAGTCTTTAAGGTGCCAGGAGAGCTTGTTTTTTCAGCCACTAATGTTAATCCCATGAATGCAGTAACAGCAACAACGAAGAGTTTTTAGAGTTTACAGGTAATCTTTTTTAAGAATCATCAAAGAGCAAAACAAATTATGAATTAGAGGGAAATTATATGGCAGATGATTCACACAGGCAATTTCAGCCAAGCAAAGCACAAGTCTACATGCAAGAACAAAAGCAAAAGGCATCTCCTTGGAGGAGAAAAGATGCTTATTGTGGGAAGGGTTTAGGAGAAGCAAAAGAGGAAAGCCCAAAGGCAGTGATTACAGTCATGAATGGCTTTGAACAAAATAAATAAAATGACCATGGTATGAGAGACCAGCTATTATACCCCTCCTCTTCCGAGGAGACACCTGTATATGTGCTTTTGTTGAGGGATGTCTGGTATGAGGCTAAGCCATCGACATCAAAGTAACCTAAACAGTATAATAAGTGATGTAAAGTGATGAGCAGAGGTGACATAAATCATCTGATATCCAGGGGATAGAATGGAAACATACCTCCATAATAGGTCGTTGGCTGGGCCGTTGGTAAAGTTCAAGGTGAAAGTGACAATGCAATGTAATGCCCCTTTAGGGGGTGGTGTCAAATGAAGAGGGACATTTTACTTTTCCTGCAAGAAACAAATGGGGCATTCAAATGGGGAACATTTAAAGACGCATTTTGTAATAAGCTGCTTTAAGCATCGCAAAGAAGGGGAAGTGTGGGGAACTTGTGCTTCTGCTCCACATGCTTCTGGGTTTTTCTTCTTGCTATCAAAACCACAGATCTTTAGAGTGGGAAGAGATTTCATAGGGCACCTAGCCTGAAATTTGCTCAATGCAGGATCTGTGGGGCAGGATGCAAGTACAACATCCCCAACAGATAGCTATCCAACCCTTGTCTTAAATACAGTGGAACCTCGGTTTACGAACACCTCGGTTTACGAATTTTTGGTTTACGAACGCCACAGACCCACCTGGAATGGATTAATTCACTTTTCATTACTTTCAATGGGAAAGTTCGCTTCAGTTTATGAACGCTTCAGTTTATGAACCAGACTTCCGGAACCAATTGTGTTCATAAACTGAGGTACCACTGTACCCCCAGTGGAGGACAGAACCCCACATCCTAGAGATCTGTTGATTGAATCTTGCTGTTAGGAAGGTTCTCCTAATGCCTTGGCACAAAGTGCTGCCTTGACATTTTCTCCTGATTGGTTCTAGTGCTGCCCCTTGGAGCAAAATGCCATATCTTCTGCAAAGGGTGTAGAAAACCTTTGGCTCTCCAGATGGAGCTGAACTACAACTCCCTTCAGCCCCAGCAAGCATGACAATGGCTAGGGGTTGTGGGAACTGTAGTTCAGCAACATCTGGAGGGCCATAGGTTCCCCAGACTTATGTCTATGTAACAGCCCTGTTTGAAGATGGATGTCCTGTCTCCTTTATTCCAGTGGTGGCTCCATGTTTTGGGTGTCCCTTGGTAAGAAGCCCTCAATTGAGCCCTCTCTGAGGGACTCCACTTCCTCATTGCTACTGTGTGCATGGGTCAGCACCACCCATATAAGTGAATAACGTACCTGAGTGAGTGAAAAGTCAACAGCTTTTCTGTTGGTGCTGGTGTCTGTCACAGTACAGGGAAGAAGACCATTCTCTCTTGTCTGGGGAGAATGCACAATCTGTGGGAATTTTCAGGGTGACAGGAGAAGATATATTGTTTATTAATATCCTTCCTAATTTGCACTATCAAGTTCCTTTACTTAGCAGAGTTACATTTCCCTTTTTACATGCACAGCAGATAGCTGGTTGCAGGCTCGTTTGAGCCTCTCACTATTATACAATTCAGTCTGTCTCAGATTGAATTGTACGTTCCTGGTAGGTAACCTTGAATCTCTCTTAAAAGAACAAAGACACCACAATCTTATTCAAAGTCAAAAGAAGTTTACTCACATCAGTTCACAGTTGGATCCCTGAAGGCAGACTTACTTACAAATATGTACATGCGGATCTACCCCATATGGGGGAATAATCCCAGTGCTTCTGCTAGCTGAGAGCTAGCAGAGCAGTCCTGGTCAAATGAAGAAGGAAGTCAAAAAGAGGAAGGGTGCTGCATGATTCATCCTTTTGTTACCTGGACAGGTTAGGTCACGCCCACCTTCTATCACATGCAAAAGGAAGGATGCTCCAGCCAGGAGGAATAGGAAGTTTCAACTGGCTGGACCAAACATTCCCTCACATGTCTTCTCCGGCATTACAAGGAATGTTGTAGTTGACTGCACATCCCACATCCCACACAATCCCCATACAAGGGCTGCATATATAGAGGGAGGAGTAGTGCATGAATGCAGCCCACAATAGACCATGTAATGCAAATATTGCAAAGTGGGCTGACGTTCACAGATGTTCTTCCTTAAGGGAAAGGGAGCCTTCCAATGCAACGGGAGCTTCATAGCTGCCAAAGGGTGCAAGTATAGAGCTGTCTCTCTATTGGAGCCTTTAGAAAAGCACACTTGGCGTAGGATGTCCTTGTCCACCTTGGAGCCCCTTCTCTGGGTCTCTGACTATGCAGGTAATTGTGTGATTGAAATCAATATGGGGAGAAATAAACATACAGAGGATAAAAAAAAAAATATCTCTGTGGGCTTTCGGCTGAGTGCCTCGGATCATCAGCGTCTCCTGCATGGCATGGAAATGGTTTGTCATCAGGAGTTCAGCGTGTGGCATGTGCTGAAGAGATAAGATCTCTATTTTTTCCCCTTACCTCCGAAATTAACATGCTAATACATTGTCCCCAAAGAAACAAGGAACATAATCAAGCCCTAAGTACATAATTATTCCTATTTCCAATTTAACATTATCTAGCTGGGGTGGCTTGAACTCGGGCAGGAAGCCAGTTTCGTCTTCCTTCTTCGTGCCAGTTTCCTAGGGTGTCTTCCTGTCTGCATTATATGAGCATAATCTAGGCACATGGTCTCCACCGGTATCATATATTTGGAATTTATTTTCTCAGATGCTGTGCGGCCGAATATAATCCTTTGGCAGGGAAGTTGGTGGGCGGGGGCAGTTGGTGGAGGGAGAGCAGGGGCTCGTTGATGGCGCATGAAGTCTCCTGTTTGGAGCCGTCTTCTTTAACACAAAGCACACATGATGCCACAGCTCAGAGCTGCACTCCTGAGCTGTCATCTCTAAATTGTGGAGGTCACCGCAGGGATTGCCGGCATGTTAATTATGTCAAACAAAGGAGACAGTGACTGATTTCATATTGTCAAAGGAGATAAAGTTGTATGCTCGTGAGGCTGTGACAAATATGAAGGGTAACTCTGCAGGAAAAAAATGCCTTTGAGTGATTCCCACTCCGTGCCTGGAATTGTGTAAAAATAGTATCACACGAAATAAGTTGGTGTTTGTGTGTATCTCGTGCTCTGTAGCAATCTCTTTATCTTCATTTTTAGTTTATATGCAATAGCCGTTAAAAACTAGGGGTTTGTACGTGCCTCAAGGTTTTCCTTTCTTCTGTATCCGTGCTTAGAAAAAAACACACTGATTTGCTTCTGAGTCACTCCATCCACTTTGGCTTGCAATTTGGCTTCTAAGATGCTGCTTAGAAAATGAAGTTCTGTGACCCTCATTCTTTCTAACGGGCAATCGAAATACTGCTATGATCTTCCTGCCACTTTTAGCCAAAGCAGGTTAAATTTGTAGGTACAGGGAGGCCCTCCAGAGTGGATTAAGCTGGCCACACTGTAGATAAGCAAGTCTATGCAAAAGCCTTTGACTGTGTCGACCACAGCAAACTATGGCAAGTTCTTAAAGAAATGGGAGTGCCTGATCACCTCATCTGTCTCCTGAGAAATCTCTATGTGGGACAAGAAGCTACAGTTAGAACTGGATATGGAACAACTGATTGGTTCAAAATTGGGAAAGGAGTACGACAAGGTTGTATATTGTCTCCCTGCTTATTTAACTTATATGCAGAATTCATCATGCGAAAGGCTGGACTAGATGAATCCCAAGCAGGAATTAAGATTGCCGGAAGAAATATCAACAACCTCAGATATGCAGACGACACAACCTTGACGGCAGAAAGTGAGGAGGAATTAAAGAACCTTTTAATGAGGGTGAAAGAGGAGAGCGCAAAATATGGTCTGAAGCTCAACATCAAAAAAACCAAGATCATGGCCACTGGTCCCATCACCTCCTGGCAAATAGAAGGGGAAGAAATGGAGGCAGTGAGAGATTTTACTTTCTTGGGCTCCTTGATCACTGCAGATGGTGACAGCAGTCACGAAATTAAAAGACGCCTGCTTCTTGGGAGAAAAGCAATGACAAACCTAGACAGCATCTTAAAAAGCAGAGACACCACCTTGCCGACAAAGGTCCGTATAGTTAAAGCTATGGTTTTCCCAGTAGTGATGTATGGAAGTGAGAGCTGGACCATAAAGAAGGCTGATCGCCGAAGAATTGATGCTTTTGAATTATGGTGCTGGAGGAGACTCTTGAGAGTCCCATGGACTGCTAGAAGATCAAACCTATCAATTCTTAAGGAAATCAGCCCTGAGTGCTCCCTGGAAGGACAGATCGTGAAGCTGAGGCTCCAATACTTTGGCCACCTCATGAGAAGAGAAGAATCCTTGGAAAAGACTCTGATGTTGGGAAAGATTGAGGGCACTAGGAGAAGGGGACGACAGAGGACGAGATGGTTGGACAGTGTTCTCGAAGCTACGAACATGAGTTTGACCAAACTACGGGAGGCAGTGCAAGACAGGAGTGCCTGGCGTGCTATGGTCCATGGGGTCACGAAGAGTCGGACACGACTAAACGACTAAACAACAACAACAATGGGTTCTTATTTATTTCATGCCTATTGCCTATTGAGATCAAGCACGAACCTTCACTTTACTCTTTTCAGTGCCTGCTAAAAACTTTCCTGTTTCGGCAAACCTACCCAGATGCTTAGAAAGTTGAAGTGATTTTAATCTGTTTTAGTATTTTAACTTTTGTATTTTTCAAATTAGAGTTGAAATGTTTCTTGATTTTACTGTTTTATCTCTTTGCAAACCGCTTTGAGGTGTGGTTTGTTTTTGTTTTTATATATAAAAAAAAATCAAGCAGTGTATAACTTTTATGAAATAAAGTAAGTAAACATAACAAGTTCATGAATTGCTTCCCGTGAAGCATCTCAAAACAACATCACAACACAATGGAAATGCATATAAAACAATTGCAATTGTTTTATATAAAACATATTAAAAAACCCTCAAAATATATTTTTTAAAGTGTTAAAATAATTCTGTACAAAAAACAATGTAGAATCCAATAGACCTACAAACTGGGATTTTAAAAAAAGTCCACTTAGAAGACTAGTTGGAAGAGGAAGGTCTTTGGTAGACACCAAAAAGACAACAGGTAGCTGACACCCTGGTGATATCAAGCATTATTACTCAATTCTTTGTTGGTTGCACCCATCAGTTCCTCACAGGTGCATGCAGCCAAAGCAGAAGGATTTAACCTCTCACTCATCAGCCAGTGAGTGATGGTTAAATCTTGCTCAAAACGCTGCAGGAGTGAACTCACCATTCATCTGCTGAAGAGCAGAGGGCCCAGTCCTTCTTGGAGTTGCTGTGTCAATGCTTTCTTTGCAGACAGTAGGACAGGACTCTCCCTCACCCCACTGGTCAACTCTGAGGGATAGGCGGGCCTGCCCACCTATCAGTGCTTGATGTTATTATGATGTCAGATGATTGACTTGTAGGTGTCTCTGTCCAGCTGTCAAAGTTTGTCCACAGGGTGAAGGTGTGGGGAGGGAAAAAAACACATGGAAAGAGGGCACAGAGGAGTGTGACTGAGGGTAGAAATCTCCTACTTTAGCAGAACTGGAATATCTTCTCTGTACTAAAGTTAAGAGCGCTATATTTTGCTCTGCTTATTTCTGCCCATGGTTTCTCTCTGGCCACACCCATTTTTCACCTCTGACCACTGGGATACAGCCAGTGTTGCTCATTATGGGATGGAACCCTCAGGCTGAAAATGATGTCTCACCCCTGATACAGAATACAGTGGTACCTCGACTTACGAATTTAATCCGTTCCAAACGGACCTTCGTAAGTCAAAAAAAGTCGTAAGTCGAAGCCAATTGGGGGAGGGGGATTTAAAAAATCCGTAAGTCGAAAAAATCCTATCTGAGAATTTGTAAGTTGAAAAAATCCTATCTAAACCGCATCCAAAATGGCGGACGGAACTCTGTTCAAAACTCAAAACATTCGTAGGTCGAGTCATTCGTAAGTCGAGGTACCACTGTATAGTATATTGAGAACCCATTGCTAGCGTTAAATGCAGTTACTTACAAATCTCAGACAGATTTCAATCACCTGGAAGCCTGAAGCAGACCATGTTGTCTTATGTCAATAACATTTTGCACAAGCCCCTCAGGTGAAGAGAGACTGGAGGGGTGTCCTATAGCTGCCTGAAACCCAATACTTCCTTCCTTGCAGGATTAGAGTCATATTGTCAATATCATGTCAATGTGAAATGGAAACAGCAGTGTTTACAAAATTAACAAATGGACTTCAAGTTAAACACTGGGCAATTTGTGAGACAGCCTTGACCAGTCTCAAGGGATTGCTTGCAGGTGAACGTTCTGTTTTTCTTTCTGGATTGACTTACATTAACATCATGTCATTTTAAATTGCTTTTCTTTGGAAAATAGGCTGGCGGCATCATTTTAATACCCTGAGTGCTCTTTCTGTTAACTTTCCTCCCTACTTTGCTTTTACCATGAAAAATCTAGGGACTGGGAGAAATTTGATGTTTGTTTGCATTTTAATGAGAAACTACCTAAGCTGCACTTCTTGAACCGACACACGAATTGAAGCACAGTTATCCTTTGAAATTTGCGGTTCTCTGAATTTTGTGATGCATTTAGCCAGCAAAACACTGTGCAGAAAAATGCATGTATTAGGCGAAAGTGTGCATACATTAATGAAAACAGCATACCAAAAATGCATCACAGTAGGGAACGTTGTTTGCAAAAAATATGTCTAGAGTCAAAACGGCTTGCAAATATGTGTATACAGTCATACCTCTGTTTATGATTACAATTGGTTTTGGGGAGCCGGTCACTCCCTGAGTTCGTTGTTCCCCGAGGCACGCTTCTGCGCACGCGCAAGCTGCGCAGATCGCTTCTGCGCATCCAAGCGCAGCGGAACCCGGATGTAAACACTTCCAGGTCCGCGGTGGTCGGAAACTGAAGCGGTCGCAAACGGAGGCGGTATTGGGAGAAATTCATTCTAAAATGCTGGTGAATTTTCATGAGGATTTAGAAAGAAAATTGGAAAGGTGGAGAACTGAATTTAAGATAGGGAAAATGAGAAAGTGAGGAAAAAATGAATTGACAGATCCATGCATCCCTAGGGGGGAGAAAGCTACACACAACACATTGGGTGTATTTTGGCCCACACCTAGTTCAGAAGGAGAAGACTATTATTTCACAGGCAGTATATACCACATTGCATAGTTTCAGCTCTTTGGGGCAAGTACAAGTTCTGAATTGCAGGGGGGGGACGAGTCTGTATACTGGTCAGTAGCCAGTTTTGTTGTGTGGGGCTGCTTTGAGAAAGGGGGGATGCAGTAGCAGGTGGGATGGGTTGGAGTGGACTGCCTACTTGGCTTCCCAACATCACTGCTGGTTTCTGCGAGGAAGAGGGGAAGGGGTGAGGAACCAGGGTGCGGTGTGGGCACAGTAACTGGTAGGCACTGGGAAGCCAGGTAAGCAATGCAGCAAGCTCCGTCCACACTGCCTAGCCATCTTCTGCTGCCTAACTGCTTTCTCAAGACAGCCCACACAACAAAACGAGGATGGCTTGCCCATCAAATTGTTCAATAAGTAAAGGTAAAGGGGCCCCTGACCATTAGGTCCAATCATGGACGACTCTGGGGTTGCGGCGCTCATCTCACTTTACTGGCCGAGGGAGCCGGTGTACAGCTTCCAGGTCATGTGGCCAGCATGATTAAGCCACTTCTGGCGAACCAGAGCAGCACACAGAAGCGCCGTTTACCTTCCCGCGAGAGTGGTACCTATTTATCTACTTGCACTTTGATGTGCTTTCGAACTGCTAGGTGGGCAGGAGCTGGGACCGAACAACGGGAGCTCACCCCGTCGCAGGGATTTGAACTGCCGACCTTCTGATCGGCAAGCCCTAGCCTCTGTACTGATAATAGAAAACAACTTATATATAAATAGTAGCCTGCTGCTGTACCTGGTGAACAAACACCCATTTAATGCTGTAACCTGCCCTGGGGCCTTGGAGTGGGTAGTAAGTAAGTAAGTGAGTGAGTAATTAAGTAAGTAAATAAAAGATTTGCCAAGTTTTCTGTAGCCCCTGCGCATGTCCATTTAATAGCAACTTGATATCCAGATATTCAATGGCGATTGTGCTTCTCTCAAAGCTATGTTTCCTGACTTCTGCATATCCCGCCATTGTCAAAGGCAGAGGAACATCCCGTACTATTTTTTTTTCTGGTCAGTTGGCAACCCTGCATTGTGCTGGTTTAAACATGCTACTAAAACGAAGTGCAGCTAATGACCAGACCTTTGCATACTATCCCTTCCCTGCTTCCCAGATTTCAACCCAAATTATGCTGGAGGGATTAAAGTGACACCCTGAAACGCTATTAAAATGTACATGTCTTGTTTGTTTACTTTTGAGGTCTCCCTATGATCATAGCTTGCTTGGATCTAATCATGCGATTTGCTAGCCCTTGTCACTCCCACCCTTTTATGTATATCCCGCAAGTTTTCAAAAGCCCATCTATCAGCATCTTGATAGTTTCTTCAAAAGATCATGTAGTGTCTAGAAAACAGATCTGCCAGACAGGCTTGTCGTATACACACATATTTTGTTATTAAATGTGTTCAGGCATGAATTTTGGCAGGGTTTCTTCACAGCTCTCTTGAACTTTACTTGACACCTTTTGTGGCACGTAATATATCTGCGAAGCAATACTAAGGAAGGGGGTTTAGCTTTTTTTCATTATGAGCCCACAGTTCCCTTCTGTAAATATTGTCTGGAGGACATCACTGACTAATCATTATACCAAATGGAGAGATCTGGGCTGCAGGAGTTCTGGACCAAATCGACTGCTTCTGCGGTTTTATTTAACTGCACAGTGTCGAGAGAAAGTTAGGAATGTGGGGCTCTGTCACCGCAACACTGTGACAAGAGAGGGAGGGAGACGATGTTTCTGAAACAGGAAATACCTTGAGGTCCAGAATGGTTGGTAGGCTTGGCCAACAAGCCAGAAAAATACTGGAGAAGCCAGTCATCCAAAAAGACAAAGAGTGATCATACTATTTTTCTCCCCCACACACATAAAAGATACGGATTTATATCACTAGTGGGTACCTCCCCACAAAAGGTAGTCAGGTAATTTTGTGGTCTGGACATTGTGATCACTATACATGTGTGAACACGAGACATATAAGAGTAAATACCACAGCACAAAGGGCAGCCTACACTCCAATGCTCAGCAAGCCAAACCACATTCAAAAATTTGGGCTGGGTAAATTTGGGTTTGGCCTGAAATTAAGGGGCAGGGGGAGGATTTTTGCAGTGAGAGCCAGGAACATTGTGCTCAGTTCAGACAATCTTCTGAATGGAATTGTTCAGCCCATGGTTTAGAGACTTGTCCTCTTTCCGCTCCTTTCACACAGGTCAAATCCAAATCCAAATCACTTTATTTCAGCTTTAAGCTCAAAGACATAACAAAACAAGAACAGAAACGCGCATGAATTGATTTACAATTAAAAGGTAAAATAGCTTAAAGGATATACAGAATTAGATAAGGATATAATAAAAGAATTTCAAGTTGTATATAACAATCCATTCCGTCTCTTGTATGTCAAAACAGAATTTTTTTGCCATTTGTAGAGTTTCAAACGGATTTGTGTCTTGCAATAAAAAAGCAAGGTGAGAATCTTCCAGATGCCCGGGGAGTTTTTGAATTAGCGGGAGCAATAAATTCTTCCGGACAGCACAATATAAAGGACATATAAACACTATGTGCTGCAGGGTTTCAATCGAGGAGTTATCACAGGCACATAAAACTGAAACTTGGCCCTTAGAAAATCTGTGAAAGAGGACATTTGAGCGGAAAACATTAAAACGTGCCTTAATAAAAGCAAAACAATGAGTGGCAATAGGAAGGGATGATAAGTAAGCTGGCACTTGAAATGAAGGATTAACGCCCAAATGCCACGGAGAACATGTCTCCCCACCAAACACCCCATGTAGGAACATGTGTGGCCCTTTTGTTTAGTGGTTAGTCATGTCCGACTCTTCGTGACCCCATGGACCAGAGCACGCCAGGCACTCCTGTCTTCCACTGCCTCCCGCAGTTTGGTCAAAATCATGTTTGTAGCTTCAAGAACACTGTCCAGCCATCTCGTCCTCTCTTGTCCCCTTCTCTTTGTGCCCTCCATCTTTCCCAACATCAGGGTCTTTTCCAGGGAGTCTTCTCTTCTCGTGAGGTGGCCAAAGTATTGGAGCCTCAGCTTCAGGATCTGTCCTTCCAGTCAGCACCATAGCTGCCAAGTTATCCCTTTTTTACAGGGATTTTCCCTTATGCTGAATAGGCTTCCTCGCGAGAAAAGCGAAAACTTGGCAGCTATGGTCAGCACTCGGGGCTGATTTCCTTCAGAATGGATAGGTTTGATCTTCTTGCAGTCCATAGGACAGACAAGAGTCTCATCCAGCACCAAATCTATCCCTATCTATAGCTAATTTGGCAAGCTATGTTTAGTGCTCGTCCCCAGCAGACCAGGACCAGAAAATATGTGCACTGCAAAACAGAGGAACGAGTATACCGAGGGACATGGGTTTTCTAGCACCTTAGACAGCAAATCAACCCCCTTTGCACCCTGCCTGCCAGCCTCTGCTGGCTGCCTGCTACCTGTGGAGTGACAGCAACATCTTTCCACAAGCATGGCACCCCCTTCCAGCAGCAGCCAATGGGAAGCCATGAAACAGGAAGTCCAAGGGTAGGGAGGGTCCAGGATCCCGAGCCAGCCCTGCTGCCATCACATGATAGCATCCAAGCCCAATCACTGTGCCATCTCCAAACTGGCACAGCAATCTGCCAATCCCTACCTTCTACCTCAGCCAAGCAGGAAAGGAAGTTGTGCCACAGCCTTTCTATTCTAAAGAAGACCTCATTTAATTGTTCTGTGAAGATCTGATCCTGTAAAAATAAAAATTGCCTTCTTGACCATAAGTGAAAAAATGCTAGGCACACCTAGCATTTCTGAGTCATCTACTGTATGTAATATAAAAGAAATGTTCAGGCAACTTGTAATTTAAAACAAATACACAGCTTGATGTAACAAATCAAAACTATGAAAACTTCCTGATGACTCATAGAATTCAACAACTAGCAGAATCTCCCCAGTGAATGCAGACACACATGGAAACTCAGATCAATCAAACAAACCACACAAAACAATATTAAAATCCTAGCTGGCAAGGTATGTAAAAATTGCTATAAATGCTGAAAACTGTGTAAAAGCCTGGGAAAGCTTTTACACAGAAGGAAAGCCTTCACCTAATTAATTTTGATGTACATGTGTGAGAGGGTTTCAGTGAGTTCCGGTGACTCCACTAGCTCTTACATGCGAGTTCACCCTAAATGGATGTGGTCTTGCCCCAAATCAGCACTGTGATTGGCCACCACTGGCAGAGGTGGGGGGTAGGGAGGACCACCTGGGGGTCTTCTGCCACCTGAGGCAGCTGGGACAGCTCTGAGTCCAGAGTATATGTTTGGTATTAATTGTGGTTCTTATTTTCAGCCTGCAAATGATATGTACCGTACTGGCCCGAATATAAGCCACACTTTTTTTTCCAAATTCCGACCGTGAAATGTTAAAGTGCAGCTTAAATTCGCGACCTTACAAAAATGGGCTTTTTACAATATCGCTGCTGAAACAGACATATGGTAAAACGGAACAAAAAAATGTTTTATTGCCAATTTGCGAACTTTAGTGCCTGCGGAATTGTAGCAACTGAATAGCGATATCAATTTTAGCAATTGTTTGGTGCCTTTTGTGGGCTTGCAAGATCAAAGGCTTCAGTTGGCTCAGAGTTACAAGTCCACCAGCTGCCGTGATTTTCAGCCTGTAGCCCAATTTTAAGGGAGCAGCTTATATTCGGGTACTGTCTCTCCCCCCCCAAAAAAGTTAAAGGTGCAGCTTATTTGTGGGTGCCAATACGGTAATTGTGTTGCACTGCATTTTCTTTGCATCAAAATAAGTGAGGTGGAAGAACATAATGAGAACGCAATGTTGCATAAGTTATGTAAATTACATAATGACTGCCTAACTTGGGTAATTTATGTGATAAGTTGCTCTATTTTATAAAGTGACATAATCAGGTGAATTACATATGTTCACTATGGTGGACAGTGAATAACACACTTTAGGGTGGAATTGGAACTGCAGTGGAATGGAGACAGGGCTTCATGCAATGAATCCATTGCAGAACACAAAATTATCCCACCTTACATTCCTATGGTAAACTAACCTTGGTCTGATCCAATAGGCCTCTTCTTATGTCGGGAAAGAGAATAAGTGGCTGTTGGAGGGTGGGTGGGGGTTTCGTTTTTTTCCAGCAGCAAGTCAGCTTTTATTTTATTTTATTAAAAAATGTTTATTTCTGCCTTCAGCCTGTCCTAGCAAACTTATCAGAGAGAAAAGCAAGGCAACTGGCAGCTAACTACCCAAATACAGAGGTGAGTTGAACGCACAAAGGTCTGCCAAAATGGATATAAAGCGGGAAGGTGGGCAAGCTTTCTATTTGTTTCCTTAACCGGGAGAAGTGCGATTGCCCTCAGCGATGCAGTTACAATGACCATGGACATTCCTGTTAGTCTTTTGCCAAGCTGGACAAAGTTCACGCAAATGTTGTTTGTAGAGCTCAACCCATTTCTTCAAGAAAAGGAAAGTTCCCTCCCTCCCGTTCTTCCTTTCCTTTCCTTGTTTGCCCAGGCGTACGAGCCTCCACACCCCTGCTCTGTCCCCCCCCCCCCCAAGTGTGGACAAATGGCAAGAGGTGATAAGAGACATGGTTCCCCTTCAGGCTGTGAAGCTGAGAAGCTTATTGATAGATTTATTATGCAGGACTTGGTGCACTCTTGGAAACTATATTTAAACTCAACTTCAGCTTTCTTTGTGAAACTGAAACGGAGAGGAGAGGTCAGGGATAAATGATGGGACCTCCTCTCTCTGCAAGGCTAAAGATGGGCTAGTGCAAACTAACAGCTGGGTGCATGTCTCCTACAAAACATGGGAGGGAAAGGGAAAAAAAGAGGATGCAGTCGGATGTTCCTTCGTGATTGGTTTGCCTTTGGAGTGGAAACAAATTTGCTTGCGGTTTATTTAGATGGCACCACCCGTGTACATGGCACTTTGTAGCAACTTTTGCCAGCTGTGGACCAAAACATCTGATTATAAAGTACCAGCAGAAAGTGCCCAGCGCTGCTCAAGAATTCTAAGAAATCCAAAGAAATACTGTACTGAGATTTATAAATGGATAATGTAATTTGTTATTTTCTAGGATAAAGTGATGGGGAAGGAGACTCTTGAGTCTTCCTCTGCTGAAGCACCCCACAACCAAACTGCAGAGAACAGGAGGGTTCAGTCCTGCTGGGTGCTGCTTCACCGACACATTCCCTGTGGGGAATATAGGATTACAGCCTCTCACTCCATGACCTCAGGCATCCACTGGTTGGTATTGGATATGCAGGCGAGGTCTTTAGATGTGGAGCTAAAGCCATTTCACTGCAGTGGGTCCATGTTTCACATTTGAATAGGTTGGAAAGGGTGAAATGGCTGCAACACTGACGACTTTGTTTCTTATAAAGTAGCACTCTATGTGTTGGCAGCTAAGAAGATCAGGAGGAAATAACTAGATAAAATAGCGGTCAACTGCAAAGGGGATTCAGATATTTAATTCGGCACATTTAACTTGGGACCCAGGTGGCGCTGTGGGTTAAACCACAGAGTCTAGGGCTTGCTGATCAGACGGCTGGCGGTTCGAATCCCTGCAACGGGGTGAGCTCCCGTTGCTCGGTCCCAGCTCCTGCCCACCTAGCAGTTCGAAAGCACATCAAAAGTGCAAGTAGATAAATAGGGACCGCTCCAGCGGGAAGGTAAACTGCATTTCCGTGCGCTGCTCTGGTTCACCAGAAGCAGCTTTGTCATGCTGGCCACATGACCCGGAAGCTGTCTGCGGACAAACGCCGGCTCCCTCGGCCTATAGAGCGAGATGAGCGCCGCAAACCCAGAGTTGGACACGACTGGACCTGATGGTCAGGGGCCCCTTTACCTTTACCTGAGAATCTTCTGCTATTCTATTTAATGCAACAAATAATTTTAGTAGCTGGAAGGAACAAGGCAGTTGAGCAGCACGGCAGCTGTATCCATGACTGAGTAGCCCTTTTTAGGATCTACTCTGCTCACCCCGAAAAGGTGGAGGGGCTGGAAAGGTGCCCTAAACATAGTCTGCCTCCCTTTCCCCCTGATTGGATTACCGCGCCCAGTGGGGTCACCACCTAGCGGTCGTAAAAGACAATTGAGAGGAAGGCACGCTTGGCAAATCCGCACCGTGATGAACTCCCGCCTGGAAACCAATGTCCCCACTGTGGAAGGACGTGTGGATCCAGAGTTGACCTCCACAGTCACTTACGGACCCATTGTTAAAACCGTTTTTATGGAAGACAATCTTACTCGGCTATGAGTGATCGCCAAAGAGGAGGAAAGATTGTATGTGTGGTGCCTGATTATTTTTATGGTTACTGTTGTCTTTCTGTTTGCTCTTCTTCTGAATGATGCCATGGCTTAGGGCTAGTGCAATAAAAAAAGTTTAACTGGTAACTGGTTCCATGTTTTCTTTATGTCTTCCTTTTGTAGCTTGCTATTTTTATTTGCTGGCTGCCTTATATGCATAAAAATGAGTTTGTTGCTGTTGTTTTAAGCTGCGTCAGTTTTAAACAGCTATGGAAAGGTGACTATAAATATTTTTAAAATAGATAATAATGCACAGTTAATAATAGATAAATAATATCCCCCAGATTTGTGAATATTCATTAAATATTTGCAATTCAGCATTTTAAACATCCAAACATCTCAGAGCAACAGCCAGGGCTTGACAGAAGCACACCTCTGGCATTGTCGGACAAGGGACATGCAATACCAACCAGTACAATATCTGACAGGTGATGACTTCCAATTATAATTTAGTCTGTTTTTAAAATACAAACACCATTCATTCATCTGATCAAAGCAGGTAAACTCTGAGGTCAACACTTGGAGGGTGGGTGGTCAAATTGCCAGGTCCTGAATCTTTGCAGAAATTCCTGCGCTTGAACCCTTTTAATACAAAACAGTTTTCAACTGCCTATTGTAGGTGCATTTACTGTGCAATAGTAGATAGAGGAGATGGTGTGTGGGTAAACATCTTCCCACAAACACCAGCACAAAGGGATTATGCAGGGGAAAAGCAGGGACATGAGGAAACCTGATCCTGTTGCAAATCTCTCTCCCCACCCCCAAATGCCTCGTGCTGCTGTTTGGTGGTGGTGGAGGAAAAGCAATAAGAGATGTCCAAGCTGTACCTCACCTGACTACCTCCTACAGCTGTTTGCAATAGTAAACGCATAATTATAATTATAAAGGAACCCTTCGGTTGCAGGGGTGTCAAGCAACATCTGCACAGAGCCGAGAGTTTCTCTGCAGAGAAGGGCGGAGGCAAGATGCACAACCCCTCACAGCTGCCATCTCTCCCCCTTTGCAAAGGAGGAAGAGCTGCCCTTACACAGCCCTGAGTGAAACACGCACTCCATCGCAAACTGAAACGAATGGGTGAAATGGCTAGAAATACTCTCAGCCCAACTAACCTTGCAGGGTTGTCGTGAAGAGAAAGTATATATGGCAATCTCATGTGTGGGCTCGTGGAAAAAGTAGACCACAAACTTGACAGGAGTCAACAGTGTGATGCAGCAGCTAAAAAAACCAATGCAATTCTGGGCTGCATCAATAGGAGTATAGCATCTAGATCAAGGGAAGTAATAGTACCACTGTATTCTGCTCTGGTCAGACCTCACCTGGAGTACTGTGTCCAGTTCTGGGGTACCATAGTTCAAGAAGGATACTGACGAGCTGGAACATGTCCAGAAGAGGGCAACCAAAATGGTCAAAGGCCTGGAAACAATGCCTTATGAGGAACAGCTTAGGGAGCTGGGTATGTTTAGCCTGGAGAAGAGAAGGTTAAGGGGTGATATGATAGCCATGTTCAAATATATAAAAGGAGGTAAGGTGGAAGAGCATACTGTGTAAGTTTGTGCTTTACAGTCCCCCTCCCACTGCACCTCACTGCCCTGCACATCCTCAGTCCCGGATGGGCTGAGAGGGTTACATGCCAAGGCTTATGCCAAGTTACCCACATTCTGAAGATTAATAAGTTATGGCCAATTTGAACCCATACTTCAGTCTCTGGTCTCATTCTTTGGGGGTGGGCTCCATGGACAGGATTCAGCACGTGTGCTCGCAATATTGAGTTGGATGGTCCAATGATCTGACTTGATATAAGTAAGCTCCCTATGCAATATCACTGCAAGTTTGGATTAAGGGCATCTGGTGTGCTCTGACAATTCCAAAAGTGCTGTTCCAACGTCATTGCTTGTTCATCTTCTACATTCTGTAGAGGATATAAATGATGCTAGCAAAGAAAGTACATATTGAAAAGCACAGCTGGCTGTCGTCCTAGGCACTCCATTGCTAAAACATGGCCATGCAACAAAATCACTCCTGATGTTTTTCTTTTATCCAGATGTTTTGTAGGCTACATGGGGCCTGCAACTGATTTGGAAGTGCTTCAGACAGGAGCAGCAAAGGTGGGAGACATACCGGGTTAAAGGCCAGGAGGATTGAGGCTGTCTACTATATAGCTTCAGTCAATTTCTAGACATATCAGCCTAGCAGACAACCCACCATGCACAGGGAAATAAACAAACAAGGGATTTAGAACACTGAGTAAGGAATTCTCAAATTCATGCCTCATATTCTGTCCGTTCATAAACCATCACTGAGCTATTACAAACCCAACTTTTCATCATGCTGGGTGGCTTGATCTGTGTGTGTCAAAGTAATTCAGCAGCTGATCATAGAAAAAGCACCATGGAAGGTTGTGGCTCAAAATCCTTTTGGAAATAAAGAGAACAAAGGGAGCCAACCAGAGCACTGCCCAGTCCTGATTTGTCGGTTGATGGGGCCTGATGACAAAGGCAAGCTGCTTGCAGTAGAGAATCTGACCACCTGTTTGCTTGACCCTTGACCCTCCTGGCTCAAAACAGACTGGCTGGGACTAGGATGTGAATAAAGCTTCTCTGGATCCTGAAAATTAATCCAATTATTGCCCAGCAGCAATAATTGGGCAGGATGCATAACCCAATACATTTTTGGATGGCATCAATTTCCTGAATCCATTTCAGTTCCATTTCCATCGTGGTTTGGATACAGAAAGACCTTTATTCTACCAATGGAAGACGTATGCAGGAAGATATATAGGAGGGATGCGAATTTGTTGGTTCTCTTTGACTGCCTTGCAGTTCTTGATACATTCAGCTTTTTGATGCAATCTCAGATAGATATTCTGGACCGGCTATCTGAGATTGGGGACACAATGCCTTAGTGGTTCTGTACCTGCCCAAGACACCGGACACCAAGAGGATTTCCTCTGCTCTTATCCTGACTCAGGGTGCTAAAAGAAAACACAAAAATTTAAGATACACATGGGCTGACAAGCTGCCTGTCAAACATTAAGTCTTAGATATTGGCTGAGCTGCTGTTAGTGGTCAGAGTTTCTGTGGAGAGATCAGAGGTTTGAATTCAGTTTATTGAAATAAGGGCATCCAGTCGTACACTAAGCTGCCCTGATATCATGGAAAGTTCACAAACATTCTAACTTCTCATGGGGAAACTCAGCAGAAAAGAGAATACAGAAACAAGGAGCCATGTTGAAAAGAAGAAATCTGAGAAGTGCAGAGGTTTGAATTCAGATTAAACCAACTGGAATGAATCCACCCCCCCCCCCCGGGCTTCCTCTTTTTTCTTAAGGATAACTCATGCAACTAAAATGTATTTAAGCTTACCTAAAAATTACTTTGTATCTGATTCAGAGCCCAAAATTTTGTAACCAGATTTGCACTTAGTTAATGCTGAAGGTTTGACAAGTGGGGCTTTTTTGAATACTTCTTTCAAAGGCTTTGAAGATCTGGTTTCTGTTTACAGTGTGTATCCTTAAATATAATTTTTTATTCCTAAATTGTGCTTGTATCTCTGTGATTACAATTCCATTTTTGGTAAAGTTCTGCTCCGATGCAAGGGACCCTTTTCTATTTGTGTAAGCACAAATACAGCAATAAATTACCTTTTGCCATTATTTAAAATGACAAATGATCTGTTAGCCTTTTAGGATGTAATTTAAAAATCATTTGTCTTTGCGTGAACAACTAAGAGTCTACTTCCTCTTTAAAGCAAAGAAAGCCACTAACTGTAGATGTCTTATAGTATTTCACTGAGCCTGAGACGGGTGTAATCCAACCCCCACGTATTTGGGGAAATTCACAGTTGAGGCTAAATGGCTGTTAGAGTTTAACAAATGATTGGATCACTTAAATGGCATAACTGTGTAGGTTACAGTGGCTGAGGATCTGGTCTGTGAGGTTTCTGAGGCCTGGAAATGGGAGAATGGGGGCAGAACTGGGCAAGGAGTGGGCTTATGCGTGCTCCACCGAGTGGAACCCCTGTGCAAAATGGTGGCCAACTGTACTCTGTTTCAGACACAAAGCACTCACCGGGAAACCTCAACTCCACTGCTGTTATGTGGACAAAGAGCTCTTACACAGGTAAGCCCTCATTAGAGAAGGGGACCCAGGGCCGTCTTGAGCAGATCGCGCGCCCTGGTGCTGAGGGGCGGAGATCGCTCCGCCGCCCGCCCCGCCCTCGCAAGGCGCAATTGGTTTCCGCGCGGCTTCGCCACGCGGCGCCCTCCTTCCCAGGCCGGCGCCCAGTTTGCCAACCCCGCGCCATGGTGCACTGCGCCACCGGGGGGCTACGACAAGCCGGGCCTGAGGGGACCTCATGACTCATACTGTGGCTCTTGACTATCCTCCATTCAAGATGGCTGAAATTAAGGGTTCCCATGAGGCAAGACACAGGGATAACAAATGGCAAGAACCTTTATTGAACTAACAGAACTGGACAACAGGGGCAAAACAGCTGCTTATATACATTCCTGGGCCACCCCCACTCCCAACGTGATTGGCTGTCTAAACTTCCAAGCTGCGAATCATGACTTAGAGTTTCAGGGCCAATGGCAGAGACCCCTATCCTGAAATGTTCTGTGATTGGATATCATGTATCGAATCAGAACACAGGGGCTCAGAATCCTCAGTCCAGACCAGGCTTCCTCAGCCTCGGCTCTCCAGTCCAGTTTTGAGACTACAACTCCCATGATCCCTGACCACTGGTCCTGCTAGCTAGTGATCATGGGAGTTGTAGGTCAAAAACATCTGGAGGGCCGAGGTTGAGGAAGCTTGGTCCAGACTCAAGTTCAGGCAAACACAGACTACTGAATACATAACAATGGCTATGGCATTTAAAGTGATGGCCAAGTTCTCCCTTGGCTGTCCAAGGCAGCACACCTCTAAATACCAGTTGCAGGGAGTCATGAGTGGGGCAATGATGTTGCACCTGGTTCCTGCTTGTGGGTTTCCCTTAGGTATTTGTTTGGCCACAGAGAACAGGATGGGCCTTTGGCCTGATATACCTGGGCTCTCTTTTTGTTATTAGGTTAGTTCCTGTGCCCTGCACAAACCAAGATGTGCAGACACTGAAGCATCCATGACCATACTGTAGTCTTCACAAAAGCCGCATGTCGAGTCAATTGGTTGGAGCAGGAGCAGGGTGGCAGCTGCTTACCTGTCAGGGACTGGACAGAGGAGGAATGGTGGGGACTGCTCCCCCTTCTCCTGAACCTTCCCGAGAACAGGAGGACAGTATAGATTTAGAAAAGTGGTTTGCAGAAGGACATCGTTCAGAGGCTGCAGAGGGGAGAAGCTGGGAAATATTGGAAGAAGAGCAGCAGGAAGAAGAAGCACCAGGGGAGAGACAACTGACAGACTCCGTCTCTTTGGAAAGCATTCCTAACTCCCCCCTCCCAGGACCAGGCGTGCATTGAGAGTAGTGGAACAGAAGGCTCAGAGGCAGAAAGCTCAGATACACAGGGGTGACATAGAATAGGAGAGATGGAGAGGGTGGGACTTTACTTGGAGCAACACCATTATCTAGGGAAATGGAAGGGTGGTGCCAGAAGGTGAAGCCCCCCCCTGCATCCCCCCTGCACATGTTCCCTATATGCACAGAGCATTGTGCGTGGGATAAGACGTGGACCGGATTCCATCACATGATCGTAATGTGCTCGCCGCCACCACACATTGATTAGTGGTTTCACTACATGGGTATTCCAGGGGGCCTCACTGGGGGAGCCAGAGCAACAATGCGATCTGTGGGCGGTGGCAGAGTTACTGAAATATACTCAGGGGCGTCTTAAGCATATCTGGCACCCTGGCGCCATGGTGCAAAGATCTCGCCGGCGCCGGCGCCCCATCCCGTTGCCCAGCACGGTTGTCTGGCGGGTGCAGCGCAGCTGCCACAGGCGCAGCAACGCGGCACCACCATGGCGCCTTGCGCCACCCAGCCTTGCCTTAGAGCCGGCCCTGAATATACTCGGAGTTGAGAGTGAATTTCATGCTCTTTATTCAGCTTGTAGTAGCAAAAGAGGAATGGCTCTTTCCCCAAAACGTCTGCTATATATACATTATTTACACAATGGGCCTTGCATGATTGGCTACTTCAGGACTGCTCCTGTAGGCCAATCAGGTTGCAGATTCACTTCCGCCAGAAGCCTGATTGGCTGCTCCTGCAGGCCAATCAGGTTGCTGATTCACTTCCACCTGGAGCTGGATTGGGTGGCTCCTGCGGACCAATCAGACTGTTGCATCCTGGATCCCATTGTTCTAGGATTCAGCTCAGTACATAACAGTTACCAAGGACATCTTGTGGGTGTGGCTTTCGGTGTTGGTTTGTCACCTCTTCGGTGTTGGTTTGCCACCACACTGGAGAGCCAGTGTGGTGTAGTAGTGTAGCGGTTAAGAGCGGTAGACTCGTAATCTGGGAAGCCAGGTTCGCGTCTCCGCTCCTCCACATGCAGCTGCTGGGTGACCTTGGGCTAGTCACACTTCTTTGAAGTCTCTCAGCCCCACCCACCTCACAGGGTGTCTGTTGTGGGGGAGGAGGGGAAAGGAGATTGTTAGCCGCTTTGAGACTCCTTCGGGTAGTGATAAAGCGGGATATCAAATCCAAACTCTTCTTCTTCTTATTGCTTTGTTATTTTGCTACGTGGATCGTATAGGATTGTGAGGCATCATAACTCAGGCCTAGCAGCAACCATAGGACCCACCTGTGGTGGATCTCCCATCTTTCAGAGGGAGGGGGTATTTTTTGAATTAGAACCGAATTCATTTCAAATGAGGAAACTGTGAATAAATGCATGGCCTTTTTATTTATGCCAGAAAAATAGTCCGTCTGCCAGACGTGGCTGTACAGTGGAGATTTGACTGTGATAAGCAATGGGTTGGGATTTAGAGCAGTGTATCGCTGCCAAAACCAAGATGTCATCCGTTTGAGAGACAGATAACGTCAGCCTGAGGCCCGGGACTTTTTGGAAGCTGTGGCTGTGCAGATTGTTTCTTCAAGAATGCTTGTGTTTAGCTTTGCGATTTGAAAACTAGAAACTGTGGAGAAAGACATTCACATACAGAGAGGGAGAGACTGAAAAGGAGAGAGGACATTTCTGCCTGAGATGGCTCCTTCCGGAATCCTCGTAAGGCTGGTTCCGTGACAATATAATTAAGGAATAAGACATGACAGCCATTCATTTCTGGGTTATTACCGCATGCCTAAGGTGGCATTATAGGCACAAGACTGAGGGGAGAGTGGCTTTAATCACCCAGTAAGTGGAATAATAATCCCTTTGAAATGTGCTGTCTGGAGTGCCTTGTTGAGATGGAATTTAGAAGCAATATTAAGGAAAACAGACAGACTGGTAAATTTAGTGCGCATTAAATACTGACAAGGCTGGGCATCCCTGACAGACATTGAGAGTGGCCCATTTGGGTCAAGTTTCCATAATTAAAAATGCCCCGCAAGGTTGATTTAAAGAAAATGAAGCAAAATCCCATTCTCACTTCTTCTTCTTCTTCTTTAGCCTTTAATTGAATTCCTTTGAATGCTATTACTTACTGCTTAGAGATCTTATCTGCTGCTGACATTCAAAAGGGTTAATATCAACCAGTATTACACTATACTGCTGGATGCAGGAATGCTTCTGAATACCAGTTGTTGGAAACCACAAGAAGGCAGAATGCTGTTGCACTCGGGTCTTTCTTGTGGGCTTCCCATAAACATCTGGTTGGCCACTCTGGGAACAGGATACTGGGCTGGCCGATCCCGCAGGCTCTCCTTACATTTTTAAGGATGAAAGTTACAGTCAGGGATCGAACTAGGGTTAGGAAACATCACAGGGAATACAGATAATAAGCTAGAATCTTCCAGCTTGGCACCAGGTTTGAAGGGATGTTCAAACAACCCTGTTGTGCCCCCGCCTCGTGCATCAGTTCTCCCTGACCCCCATCAGCAGGCTTACACGTCAGACAATAGCAAGAGCATTGCTCTGAATGGTGTTGAGAGTCTCCTGTGGGTGCCTGGGAGCTCCCATTTTAATTCCCTCCTGCAGCCAATCGGAAGCTGCGGAAGACCCATCGGACGTTCGGCTTCCAAAAATAGTTTGCAAACCGGAACAGTCACTTCTGTTGTTTGCAGTGTTCAGGAGCCAAAACGTTCGGGAGCTAAGCTGTTTGAAAACCAAGGTACAACTGTATATCTAAAATCCGTTGCTTATTTGGCGCTACCCCACATTTTCTTCAAAGAGTTGCTTTGCACAGGTAACTACTAAAGAGTTATCGAAATTTCAAAAGCAGGGGGTCCGTGGCTTGGCCTTTGGAAAATAGGGGGTCCTCAGCAGTTAGCTAATTGGGAGCCACTGCTCTAGACTATTCGTGTCAACCTCCACCAGTGCCTCTTAAAATGAAGACGTGTGCAGGCGGATGCTGTTGTGGTCTTCATCCCCCTCTATTAACCACCAGAACTGGGAATTCAAAAAAACAATCTTTAGGACCAAGAGGACTTAGATACTGCCAGAATGCAGAATCGCTTCAGTAAAATATTCGGTAACTGCTAGTAAAATATTTTTGTTGGTATTCTAAGGAGGGCATAAAATTAAATTGTTTTTCTTATGAAATGGTTTATGAGGAGGAATAACTCCAAACACTATGATTCTCTGGATTTTCTTTTACTGCTTCATATAGGTTTCTGCTGTAGGCTGCATCCGGAATCAGATTTTTGGCAAGGTTTTGCCTATGTACTAGAAACAGTCCTTTGTGTGGTTCTTTGCATGGTTTCTCCCTTGTTTTATCCCATTTTATAACCACTGTGGCCCACATCTCCATGACTTTTTCAACTTTGTGCTTTCTTGGTTTTGGTGCCAATTTGCACCACCGCCCCTCTTTTGAATGGAATATTTTCTGTTTGGGGTTTCAGTCTGCCTCACTCTTTAAGAAGCACCCCAATAATAGGTCTGCATTTGTAAGTGAGCAGACCTACTGTATGTAATTGGCTCCACCCAGATTAATGCGCAGATTGGAATGCAATTCTCTTTCAGGTTTCTTGCTTCTTTGAATTTTGCTATTTCACACATCACGTCCTGCTTGTGGACTCCCAAAAGGCGTCCGGGTGGCAACTGTGAGAATGGGATTCAGAACCAGATTAGCCTTTGGCCTGATTCTTTATGGCTCTTCTTATAGGCTTCTGTTAACAAGGTCATGTTAACAAGGTCGAGTGAGAGTTGGACCATAAAGAAGGCTGATTGCCAAAGAATTGATGCTTTTGAATTATGGTGCTGAAGGAGACACTTGAGAGTCCCATGGACTGCAAGAAGATCAAACCTATCCATTCTGAAGGAAATGAGCCCTGAGTGCTCACTGGAAGGACAGATCGTGAAGCTGAGGCTCCAATACTTTGGTCACCTCATGAGAAGAGAAGACTCCCTGGAAAAGACCCTGATGTCGGGAAAGATTGAGGGCACAAGGAGAAGGGGACGACAGAGGACGAGGTGGTTGGACAGTGTTCTCGAAACTACGAACATGAGTTTGGCCAAGCTGTGGGAGGCAGTGGAAGACAGGAGTGCCTGGCGTGCTCTGGTCCATGGGGTCATGAAGAGTCGGACACGACTAAACATCTAAATAACAACAAGAAGGTTATGTTCTCTGGTCTCAGACTTTTGCCTCCACCCACACCTCACACTGGATTTTAGCAAGACTATGGGACATGCACCAGTTGGGAAAAGGTGTATGTCCACTTTGAAATTTTTTGCAGGCATGAACAGCACTGAAACTAGGATCACACATAACTTCCCAGATCATAACAAGTACAAATCATTATTTATGTTAAATAAAAAGAGCACCTGGAGGGGCCCTCACACTGTGTCTGTTGAACACAGAAGACTAATGCAAGGTCATAGGAGGAAATTTCTGTTGAGTCATCCATTCCCCCCCCCCTTACTTTGCTGTTGTCTCCCCCTCCCAAAAAGCAACAACAGAGGAGATACATGTAGCAATAGTTTGAAACCTACACAAATAAAATAAAAAACTTTACTCTGTGACAGAAAAGCTTAAGTAACAAAATCCCACTAGAATTCCCCAAAGGACAAGATAGCTCATTTTTAGAGGGGGTGTGTGTCATTGTTGTGCTAGTAAGAGGATCTGCCTTTTACTACCACCACAACAACTTTCACTCCTTAAATGGAATGAATCTGTTTTTGTTTCCTAGTATTATTTGTCATCATACTGTAGGTTGGGGAAGGGATTTTCCTCCTTTTCTCTTTTCTCTGTAAAGTTGTTGGGACTGCTGTACTCCAAAACTCAAATGGATATCCCTGTACAGGTGACATTTGCTGAAGCAAATAGACTCTGCAGCAAATAGATGGCACAGGAGAATTCTGTGTGAATATTAGACAAGTTGCAGATTATATATTCTTATTAGGAATGGGCAAATCTGTCACCCATGTTATTTTTATGTATTTTTATCTATAATTGTGTTCTGCTTTGGCATTAAATCTGAAAATTAAAAGGCAAACAACCTCCTCTCTACAAACATGTTTAAATGCATATTTTCTCTCAAAATATTATTCAAATGTTTTGTGATGTTTTAATCTGCAAAGAGCCACGCTCAAACATTTGGAGGAGTGCGAAATAGAGCGGCTAGCTAATTTCCAATCCATAAACTAGGCTGAGAGTTGCAGATTATATTGGGTTTTGCAAAAACTGAATTCCTCATGCGCTCTTGGTTCTTATAGGAGTCCGTTCAACTGTAGGTGTTGCAAACAGCCTGTAAGTCACCTACAAAATACTTATTGTGTGTGAGAGAGAAAGAGAGGGAGGGAGAAATTAGCATGTCGCCGTGGCAAGAGTTTCATTTATTAATGAAGATAAAGTTCCTGAGAGCAAAGCGAAGTGAGTTGTGCTGGGTCTGTGCTTATGAAAATTCTGCAGCCTGGAGATTAAAAGGTTTTAGGAGGAAATAATACTTTTCTTGTCGCTGGTCTTCAGTGGCAGAATGAGCGCAACAGCTGGAAGGCATATGCACAGTGTTTACTAGAGCGATTCTTACACTTTCAGACAGAAGGAAATCCTGTGCGGGATTGGAAAGTGCAGAGAGCTGTCACCAGGGAATAGGCTGTCTGTGTGTCTCTATGAAATGAAAGCTGTGTGGACCACAGACTCTGCACTGGGCACTTCCTGCCCCATTTTCTGTAGCAGATCAAGATTCCTTTCTCTCTCCCTCTCTGCTCCCCCCCCTCCAACCTTTTGGGAAGGTGGGGGGGGGGTGAATTTCAAATCTAGTGATAATATCTGCAAAGATGCTGAGGTGGTTCAGGATTTACTTTGTATCAGACTTCAAAAAAGAAGAAGCCAACAACCCATATTAATCTTGCGTTTTTTGGCAGAGGGCAATCCTGGAACGTTTGCCATCTCTTGGGTCACATAGATTGATCTTTACAGGCTAATAAGACATTTGATATCGCTTGGGGGCTGGGGGGGGGCGGCTGGGGAGACAGCGCCGATGTCTGACTACCACATACTTTGATCAAGGAGAAGCCCAGCATAGAAAACGGCAAATTGCGGCAATATCATGGATTGACCTCTTTACGGGAATGTTTGCCATTCATATCTGATGGTTAAAAAAAGAACACGCTCGTTATCCAAACCTGTGTTAAATACACAAACCAGTCGAAATTTTGTTGTTGTTGTTGCTTTAGAAAGATACACGCAAGAGATTTCAAATTTAATCACTGTCAGTCTGGTTGTAGCCAAAATAGATTCCATGGGAAGCAAAAGTAAGGGTTGAACAGACAATGGGGGCTTCGGGGGGCTCCTGAAAATATATCTGCTTTCTGATTTTTTTTTGGCCTATTATATGTCTGATATTTTCTAGAACGGAGAGCAGATCTTTATATTTACAATGCTGCTCTTGAAATGGAGGTGTGATGGATTGATACCACTGCCAGGAAAAGGGGAGTGGGGAGAAGGAGAGCTTATTTGAATAACTTAAAATTCAAACAAATAATATATAATAATAATAATAATTTATTATTTATACCCCGCCCATCTGGCTGGGTTTCCCCAGCCACTCTGGGCGGCTTCCAACAGAAAAATGAAATAAAATAATCTAAACATTAAAAGCTTCCCTAAACAGGGCTGCCTTCAGATGTCTTCTAAAAATCTGGTAGCTGTTTTTCTCTTTGACATCTGATGGGAGGGCGTTCCACAGGGCGGGTGCCACTACCGAGAAGGCCCTCTGCCTGGTTCCCTGCAACTTGGCTTCTCGCAACGAGGGAACCGCCAGAAGGCCCTCGGTACTGGACCTCAGTGTCCGGGCAGAACGATGGGGGTGGAGACGCTCCTTCAGGTATACTGGACCGAGGCCATTTAGGGCTTTAAAGGTCAGCACCAACACTTTGAACTGTGCTCGAAAACGTACTGGGAGCCAATGTAGATCTTTCAATAAATCGTGACCCTGATTGCATTGATGAATATAGTTCAGCTATTAAGTTTTATGTTGATTTCATATTTCCTAATGGCACAATGATGTCTTTTTCAAAGGCAGAAGGTGAAACAATTTAGCTACCTGTTAAATAGAAATAGGTGAGTTCCCTCTTGCTCCCCTCGGAATTGAATCAGTACTATTTGAGAGTTGTCTTGCTGGGCATTTTGAGGGAAAGTGCACAATTTCTCTCTCGGCTTGCAATGTTGATGCATGCGCATCGAGGGTTCGTCTTGCAGCGAATGCAGGTCCTGGCCTTTAGTGACTAACCGCTGGCAACATCCTAGGATGAGTCGCAGGGACCTCTTGATAGCAGCCAGTTTTTCTTTAGTATGAAGCTAGGCCTGGAGAAGCAGGGCAGAATGCAGGGGGAGGTTGAAATAGAAACTGTTACGGATGAATTTAAAATGAAAATCAGATAGAGGGGAGCTGGGGAAGCAAAAGGGACAATGATTTAAAAAGATGATACAAGATGATGTATGTGTTTATTGTTTGTATTGTTGTGTTTTTTTTGTTTTTGATGTTTTTGACGTGAATGCAGGGGGAGGTGGGAGGCGGAGTGAATTACGGCGTCTGTTCCTTTTGGATTGGCTGCCTGGTGTGTTTGTGTGTGTGAATCTGCTGACCTCTGAATGCACAGAATCCCATTCAACATTCTGAGCCGGAGAAGAATTTCCAGTGGAAAGGGTGCACCCAATATACCCATGCACTATGAGCTGGACAGATCTGTGTGCCAAAGGAAGACAGTATAGAATTTGGAATCATCGCTTTGTGTACGAAGGCAACTTTAGTGGTTAGAAAGTTAGCCTTCTCTAATTCACAGCATTGTTGTGAGGATGAAATGGGGGAGGAGGAGAACCATGAACATCACCTTGAGCTCCTTGCAAGATAAAGGTGGTCTATAGAGGCAATAAAAACAAATGGAACTTTGCATTAATGGTAAACACATCTGGCCAAGAGCAGAGGTGGCAAACCTGTGACACTCCTGACATTGTTGGACTACCACAACCATCAGCACCAGCCAGCGTGTCCAATGTGTTGGGGAAGCTACAATCCCAGAGTGGCTTAGCAATCAATCCCTCTTCCCAGGGAGCTCTGGGAGGAGAACTGAGGTTTCCTAACTACTCTCGGCACTCTTAACAAACTACATCTCCCAGAATCTTTTGGAGCAAGCAATGGCAGTTTAAAATGGTATCAGGGTGCTTTAAATGCATGGTGTAAATCAGGCATCCCCAAACTGCGGCCTCCAGATGTTTTGGCCTACAACTCCCATGATCCCTAGCTTACAGGATCAGTGGTCAGGTATGATGGGAACTGTAGTCCAAAACATCTGGTGGGCTGAAGTTTGGGGATGCCTGGTGTAAATGTTGCGAACTTAGCAACAAGTTCAGACTTCGCTCTACTTCCTGGCCTAGCCTGGCCCAGGAGGGCAACATTTTTTTAAAAATCCAGTATTGGTAGTAACCCTACCCACCCATTTTTTGGGGGACAAAACTTCCAATGGCTTCCATGGGCAAAACAGGGAAATGTTTCGGGCGAATGTCCTCTGTTGCCAAATGTTCAGTTCTTCCCGGGCTGCCCTTCTGTTCAGTTGTTTTTGTTTGTGTACCAAGCCTGTCATTCAGAGGGGAACATTTTCCATTGAAAATATATTCTGGGCTGTCTGTGTTTGTCCTTTCCTCCTCCTCCCCCCAAACCCCCCCTTTCTCTAAGAGACATGCCTGTTCTTACTATTTCATGGTTTCATAATCAGATAAGGCCCGTTTTGTGTTAGGCTTTAAGTTAAATATGCTAGACTCCAGCCCAACAAAAACATAATCCAACCTGTGGGTTTGCCAAGTATCCTAGGCTTTTAAAATATATTCAGGCGGCATGGTGATATTAATAGGGAAGTAGGTATCTTGTTTCAGGCTACAAAGCAAATCATGAAGCGGAAGAGGAGAAGTGCCAACCTCTGAATAAATGTAAGACAAGCGGCATTTGTATATACAAGAAAGATAAATATTACCTGGATTAGTGCGACGTGCCTTGAGCAAAGTATGATGGTCTGTATCTGGGACTATTAAACAATGCTCCTGTACTTGCCTTGTTGGGATTACTGAGAGCTGGAGAGAAGCCTTGCCATCTATCTACCTACAGCCATTTGTGGACCAGGGTAGCCTGGCCACTGTTGTCCATGCTAAGGACCACCTCTCCCCGTATAAACCTCTGTGTTCATCATCTGAGGTCCTTCTTTGTGTGCCTCCTCCATGAGAGGTCTGGAGGGTGGCAACATGAGAGTAGGCCTTTTCTGTACTGGCTCCCCGTTTGTGGAATGCTCTCCCCAGGGAGGTTGGCCTGGCGCCTTCAATATATATATATATATAATATATATATATATATATATATATATTAGGTGCCAGTCAAAAATGCTTCTCTTCAACCAGATCTTTGGCTGATGAATATTCTACAGCTTTTTAAATGCATCTGTGGGAAGAGCGTATTGCTTTGTTGTTCTGGTTTAAGTATTTACTGTGTTTTATCTTGTATTTTATTTTGTGAGCCACCCTGAGGTCTTTTGATGAAGGATGGTATATAAATTTAATTAATCATAGAATCATAGAGTTGGAAGAGACCACAAGGGCCATCCAGTCCAACTCCCTGCCAAGCAGGAAACACCCTCAAAGCATTCTTGACATATGCCTGTCGAGCCTCTGCTTACAGACCTCCAAAGAAGGAGACTCCACCACACTCCTTGGTAGCAAATTCCACTGCCAAACAGCTCTTACTGTCAGGAAGTTCTTCATCATCATCATCCCTGGCGTCTCCAGGCAGGGCTTCCTGAAACCCTGGAAAGCTGTTAGATGGACCATAGGTCTGAATCATAGGTAGCCTCCATAACAGAAAAAAATAAATAAGCAAACCCTACGGCCAGGATAATTTGGGGTTTGTTTGTTTTTAATGACCACCCTAACTGATTGTATTATGAAACCAGACTTAGCCAACCTTGTGCCCTCCAACCTTGGACTCAGCTTCCATCAGCAACAGCTGACACAGTGGTTGGGAATGATGGGGAGCTGTCATCTAACAACATCTGGAGGGTGGCAGGTGGGGGGTGGCTGTATTCAACGTTAAGCTCTCCATAGACACATGTGCACATGCACACACATTCTGCCACTCTGTTCTGCCTTGGTCAGACCACAACTGGAATACTGTGTCCAGTTCTAGGCACCACAATTGAAGAAGGATGTTGACAAGCTGGAACGTGTGCAGAGGAGGGCGACCAAGATGATCAAGGGTCTGGAAACCAGACCTTATGAGGAACGGTTGAAGGAGTTGGGTGTGTTTAGCCTGCAAAAGAGGAGGACTGAGAGGGAGATATGATAGCCAACTTAAAATATCTAAAGTGCTGTCATGGGGAAGATGGAGCAAGCTTGTTTTCCCCTTCTCCAGTGGTAGGACCCAAACCAATGGCTTCAAGTTGCACGAAAGGAGATTCCGACTAAACATCGGGAAGAACTTTCTGACAGTAAGAGCTGTTTGACAGTGGAACGGTCTCCCTCTGGAGGTTGTGGACTCTCCTTCCTTGGAGGTTTCTAAGCAGAGGTTGGATCACTATCTGTCATGGATGCTTTAACTGAGATCCCCGCATTGCAGTGGGGTTGGATTAGAGGATCCTCAGGGCCCCTTCCAACTCAACAATTCTATGATTCTATATACTGAACTGCCATAATGACAGGTATTAACTGCTGAGTGCTACTGATGATTCTGTGACTTATAAGGTGGCTCTCTATGCCCTGGCAGCTAGGAAGATTAGGAAGAAAGAACTGGATGCTCTAGCGGTCAATTGCAAAGGGGACTCTGAGATCTAATTTGCACATTTTATTTGAGAATTACTTTTTTTATTCTGTGCAATAAGAAATTTTGGTGGATTTGACCATGGTTTTACTGCATATGTAGCGACTGCTGTTTCTCCTCCTTCTCCTTCTCCTTCTCCTTCTCCTTCTCCTTCTCCTTCTCCTTCTCCTTCTTCTGTCCTTTGGCTAGTGCAATAAAATTATTATTATTATTATAATAAAAATACTTCCATAATGATGGGTATTAACTGTAGGAGAGCCTGTCCACTGACTCACAATATGGGCATCATTATCCTAACTTTAGACCAGGAGGGAGGCTCATTTTACCTGGTGTGCGCTGTCTGTGGTGCCTTTTCCATTGATCTGTTGGGCCCGGTGCCTGGGAAAAGAGTGAGCTTTTGCCAGCCAATTCATCTTCCTTCGGTCCTTAGCTGTCTTTGGACAGCTTCCAGCTATTTATTTCTTGACTTTGGGAGAGGTTTGCCGCTGCCAAGCATTGAGAAACTCTTGCTTTAAAGGAAATCACATCCCTACCATCCTGCCGTGTCCCCGCGCGACGGCAATGGCCTTAGCAAATAGCCAGCAAAGGGACTTGTACTTTAATGCACTCCGCTTCTGGAGGTTTGTGCAAACATTGCTTTCAATGTCCTGCCGTCCATGTAATAGTTTCTTTGCATCAGCAAATGCTACAAATAAATCCCAGTGCTCTTTCTGCGGCATCACTGTTCATGAGTGAAGGAAATTCACATACCTTGGCAGTTTTTAATAATATCATAGTACATTGTGAATCAAACAGTTTTTGATTTGATGTGCAATTGTGCTAAGGACAGAACAACCCTGGGGAAGCAGGCAGATTGGGAAGTTTCCACTGAACAGAATTCAGCACTGCCCTAGTACTTTTTAATGCAATGACTTTAATAATAATAATAATAATAATAATAATAATAATAATAATAATAATACAACTAAAAGTACATTTTAAGAAAACAATAATAACGGTATACAAATAGCATAAAGGGGAACCCAAAAGCTGGTGAGGGTGATGATGGGAGAGAAAAATAAACATTTATTACGACTTAATAGTGTGTCAGGGACCCAGGCTCTGTGGGTTAAACCACTGAGCCTAGGGCTTGCTGATCAGAAGGTCAGTGGTTCGAATCCCTGTGGTGGGGTGAGCTCCCGTTGCTTGGTCCCAGCTCCTGCCAACCTAGCAGTTCGAAAGCACGTCAAAATGCAAGTAGATAAATAGGAACCGCTACAGCGGGAAGGTAAACGGCGTTTCCGTGTGCTGCTCTGGTTTGCCAGAAGTGGCTTTGTCATGCTGGCCACATGACCCGGAAGCTGTACACCGGCTCCCTCGGCCAAAAATGCGAGATGAGCGCCACAACCCGAGTCGGTCATGACTGGACCTAATGGTCAGGGGTCCCTTTACCTTCAATAGTGTGTCAACATTACTTTCAGACAGGCAACAAGCATGTCTGTGGGACTGAAACTGCCATGATCTTTCTGATTGACATATGTTGGGTGAGAGAGATGGAGAAGAGCATGGCCTTGCTCATTCTCCTTGATCTCTCGGCAGCTTTCTATAGCATTTACCACAGTATTCTACTGAAATGCTCTGGAAGTGGGAGTTGTGGGGAGTGTTACTTCAGTGGTTCCACCTCCAGAGCCATTTCTAGAAAACACCATATTTACTTGAATGTAACGGACACCTCTTTTGGCCAAAATACCTCAAGAAAATTAGGGTGCGCGTTAGATTTGATGGCCGTTTACATTCACCAGCAAACCCTTTTTTGGTTTCAAGGTTTTGAAAAATTAGATTCACAAATCACGCATCAGTAAATACGGTAGTTATGGGATGCCACTGTTTGGGACAACTCCCAAGTCAGATTCGCTTTTATAATCTGATTAATAAATCAGAATGATTTAATTCAAATGAAATAGCAAGCCTTAGATATTCACAGAGTAATCCTTAGAGTGTGTGCTTGGACTGCAACCTTAACAATACTGTCTACTCAGAAGTAAGTCCCATTGATTTCAATGAAACTTACTCCCATGTAAGTGAGAAAAGGACTGAAGCCTAATGGAATTTCCACAAGGTTATGTAGCAATGATTAAGTGGATTAAAGAAGGCCACTTTAAAGAAGGGGGGGGGTTAATCTAGATATACATATATTAAGACAAGCGATTCTCCACATTCATTTCGAGGTGGCATAGCCCCTTCTGTTAGAAACAGAATATTCTGATCAGCTCTTTCATTTTCTCTTTCTTTCTTCTTTCTTTCTTTCTTTCTTTCTTTCTTTCTTTCTTTCTTCTTTCTTTCTTTCGTAACAATTTGACACAGTAATTTCATATATATATTTCACATTGCAGTAATCAAAAGCATAGAGCCTCACACAGTTTCTTATTAAACTATGTCTAGTAAAAACAAATACATTTTGAGATAAGGCTCTTGCTCAGTTTCATAGTCGTTTATGCTGGACTTTCTGCAAGTAGCAAGAAAATAAAGCCTCAAGTCAAAACAAAAACTCCGCCACCATGTTAATAAAATAAAGAGAGATTTAAACATCCTGGGAAAAACAGTTTCCCCATCCGTATCTGGTGAGGATGCAAAAGTCTTGCAATGCAGAAAAGAAATGATTCTATAAATGTAGTAAGTTTAAATAAATGGCCATTGTGTTCAACCTGTAATTGTCATTATAATTTATAGTTGTTGCTGTTCACTTCAAAAGTCTCTCGTCTGGCATGAAAAGCAGAGAATTTTTTATTAAAAGCAAGTCACACAGATACAAAACTGAAGAGGAAATCTTTTATAACACTTGCAATTCCAACCATTTCTTAACGATAGAAGCAGGAGGGTAGCTTCTATTTGGAACTGGCTCTCTGAAGCTCTGTTTTTTGTCTTAAACACTAAAGAATTTAAATTATCAGGTCACTTAAACTATTCTAGATACTTTAGTCATGAGAATAAATCTAGTTTTATTTTATTTTTTGTTCACTCTCTCAATTTTCCAGGGACCTACTAACACTCTTTCCATTAATGCGTGTTTTTTTTTAATGCAGTTCATTTGTACTCGGGCATAATTTGTGATCTATAGCACCAGATGTGAGTTTTAAAAAAACCCCAAACACCAAAAAAACCCCTGATTTCATATGTTCTGAGGTTTTCCTGTAGAGAATTTCTTAAACCTCAGATATGGAACATCAAATCAGACTAAAAGGCCCAGTATCGGGTGTATGAGAGATGTTTTTGACACAATAGGGTCAGGAAAGTTAAAGACACATTGTTTGATGGCAATTTTGGCAGAAATGCTGAAACGCAAGGTGGGGACTTCAAATCTTATGACATTCAAGGGAAACTGGAAGACGTTGCCTTTGTAAAATATGACTTGATGTCAGGTATATGAGTTACTAGCTTTTACATGACTGATAATGAATCTCAGCGTTTAACTGAAAACTGGAGAGAGTTCCCCAGTCCAAATAGAAGCTATATTTTCAGCCGTAGCATGTTATATATGTATGTAACCCTTGAGTGGGTTACTTATTTATATTTTTTAAAGTGTTCCATTCCCCAACAGATCACATAACCTCTCTGCAATTTTAGTGATTCTTTACAGTATGTTCTACCAATACGTCATGGAATAATGTCAAGATAAAATGGGGGGCAGGGGGGAGTGCAGAGGTGTTAGGATCAAAAGTTAGTACTGAGCCGGATGATGCAAGGGATTGCGGAGGACAACCTTCACCATAGAAGCCAACTCCTAAGGGTTGAGGTCCCTTCGACCCACCAATAAAATATCCGAGGGAGCCTGTCCCCACCCCCCACCAAGTTAACGGGCATTGCCATTCAAATGGAGTGTGCGCGTTGCATCTCGTGATCGATTATGCGGGGCAGGGCTTGCCTGCTCCCTTCCGCCAATATTTTATTTGAGTTGGCACTTCTGACCCTCATAATAGTACCTTGGTTTGGTATTGATCAAACTGAGTTGTAGACAAAGGTAGTCAGTCTTGACTTAGCGCCACTCTAGTGAGTGGCCTAGTCCAAAGTGATTTGGAGCAGCAGCCATGCTCAAGCTAACTAGGTCTTTTTCTGCACATGCCTGCAAACCCAGGGCTCCCCCCCCCTCTCCACCCAGTTCTGGCACCTCTCAGGTGGGCACCATTGCCATTATAAGAGAACAAGGGAGGCGTTCATGGTGAATTCCAGCACCTCTTTTTCTAGGAAAAAAAATAGCACTGGTGAACCTTATGTAAAAATACAGGGGTGGCTAACCTGTGCCCTGCCAAATGTTGCTGAACTGCAATACCCTGTCATATTTTATCATTATTGATGCTAGCTGGGACTGATGGGAATTATAGGCGCAACAGCATCTAGAGGGCCACATGCTAGCTACCCTTGCCACAGAAGAATGGCAGTGTAATGAGGAGGAGTGATATGATAGCCATGTTCAAATATATGAAAGGATGTCATATGGAGGAGGGAGAAAGATTGTTTTCTGCTGCTCCAGAGAAGCGGACACGGAGCAATGGATTCAAACAACAAGAAAGAAGATTCCACCTAAACACTAGGAAGAACTTCCTGACAGTAAGAGCTGTTCGGCAGTGGAATTTGCTACCAAGGAGTGTGGTGGAGTCTCCTTCCTTGGAGGTCTTTAAGCAAAGGCTTTACAGGCATATGTCAAGAATGCTTTGATGGTGTTTCCTGCTTGGCAGGGGGTTGGACTGGATGGCCCTTGTGGTCTCTTCCAACTCTATGATTCGAGGAGGAGGAGGAGGAGGAGGAGGAGGAGGAGGAGGAGGAGGAGGAGGAGGAAGAGGAGGAGGTTTGGCTGTGTGCAGAGAGAGAGTGGCATTGCTACGATGCTATTGGTGCAGACCTCCAGAAGCTCAAGATGTCATACAGTGATGATGGTCCAGAATAAGTTCTTCACTGATTTCTCCATTACTGATTTAGTTCACAATCTGAAAGAGTAACACTCTCTCATGGTGGTTCTTCTAGGAGCTAACAGGTTGAGCTCTTGGCCTGGCCTTCTTCTCTCAAGAGTTACAGCTTACTAAGTAGCCCCCGATAAGGTAGAGATTAGGCTGGACTATCTCAGGCCATTGGTGGTCTCTTATAGGGACACATGTTGAACCCATTCAGGGATGCAAGTGAGGATGTAGATAATTCCAGTGTATATATTCCAGTGTATATCATGGCCTTTTTAGGGATTGTCACCTGAGCTCCTGTAGGGAGAAGCAGGGCCATGCATGCCAGCCCTGGCACCAGTGTCCCCATGCACACTGCCTCCACCGCAACCTTCCTACGTTGACTTGTGGACAAACATGCTTAGAATTTGCAACATGATTGTAAATCCTGAAAGTCGAGGGTTCCTAAGAAGTGCATTCACCCAAACAAGAATCTAATAAAAGCTGTGTGGACCTAGTTCAACTGGGAAATAGGGATTCATCTAATGCAGCCTTTCTCAAATTTGGGTCCCCAGATGTTCTTGAACTACAACGCCCATAATCCCTAACTACCGGCCATTCTGGCTAGGGATGTTGGAAGTTGTAGTCCAACAAAATCCAGAGACTCAAGGTTGAGAAAGGCTGGTCTAGTGCATAAGAACGTAATAAGAGCCTGCTAGATCAGGCCAATGGCCCATCTAGTCCAGCATCCTGTTCTCACAGTGGCCACCCAAATGTTTGTGGGAAACCCACAAGTAGGACCTGGGCACAAGAGGACTCTCTCCTTCTGTGGTTTCCAGCAACTATTCAGAAGCATTACTGCATCTGACTGTGGAAGCAGAGCACAGTCATCATGGCTACCAACTGTTGATAGACCTCTCCTCCACGGATTTGTATAATCCTCTTTTAAAGCCGTCTAAGTTGGTGGCTGTCACTGTCTGCTGTGGAAGCAAGACTTGTAGTTTACCTAGGTACCATATGAAGAAGAAGAAGAAGAAGAAGAAGAAGAAGAAGAAGAAGAAGAAGAGGAGGAGGAGGAGGAGGAGTAGGAGTTTGGATTTGATATCCCACTTTATCACTACCCGAAGGAGTCTCAAAGCGGCTAACATTCTCCCTTCCCTTCCTCCCCCACAACAAACACTCTGTGAGGTGAGTGGGGCTGAGAGACTTTAGAGAAGTGTGACTAGACCAAGGTCACCCAGCAGCTGCATGTGGAGGAGCAGAGACGCAAACCCGGTTCCCCAGATTACGAGTCTACTGCTCTTAACCACTACACCAGTATTTATATTTTATCTGTCCTGAATCTTCCAACATTCAGCATCATTGAATATCCACTATTATAAAGGGAGGGATGAAAAATTCTCCTCTATCCACTTTCTCTATGCCATAATTTTATATGCTTCTGTCATGTTGGCTCTTCCTCATCTTTTCTCTTCACAGGGGACATGCAGCAAACTTTCCAACTGAGTGACTTGGAGCTGGATTTCAGTATCCCACCCAGGCTGTCAACCCACCTTCAGCTTTGAGCATTTGAATTCTTGCTCGACTAAGTTTCCAAGAACTCTAGAAAGTCCTCGGCAGGGGGAGAAAGAGCTTTAGTTCTTGGCACCATGCTCAGAAAAAGCACGCTGAGACATGGTGGAGCAGAGTTAGCAGTTACCAGCCCTCCAGTTAGCTGAGAGTGAAGCGAATATGAACTGCAGGACAATTTAAGCGAAAGGAATTAGTGTCATTTTTACCCATGTGGAATAATTGCTTATGTAATACTTCCTTCCTGGAGGGGTGTCACCCACTCGTCCCTAAGCAAGGGTGCCATCTTCTGAATAGCAGTTTTCATAACAGAAGGGGTCGTGGGTTTGCCAGCATTCTGAGGGGACCCTCAAAAAGGATAAAGCTATTTCTGAGATGGGAAAAGGTGGTGGGTGGGGTGGGGGTGGAATCCCCACCTAGTCAAGTCAGGGCCTTACAGACCTTTGCATATAAAGCTGGATTTAGCCACTCTGGGGAAGTCACATGGCATCTTCTCCCAGGTGTCTTCAAAGTCCATGTCAAAAGGAAATGGTTCGTCCCAGTATCAGGGAGCAGAAAGCAAGGCCCACACAACTTGTCAACCTGACAAGCTGAATACAGCTTGCCAGTCGAATGCTAGGGCCTGCTTTTCTTTATTACAGGCAAGTGTAAACAAATGGGAGGTTTATCAAGTGGCCAGTGGGCCAACCATCCATCACTGGTGAACCCTCAATGTAGTGATCCACAAGTTGTGCTGGTTTACTGTACTGCACATTTTGCTGCCTGGGGTGGAACAGCAGAGGCTGGTCCATTGGGGCAAGTAGAGCACTGCACCACCAACCTCAGCCAACCGTCAGCCAGCCCCCACCTTCTTACTTAACAACCGGTTTAGGGAGTGTGGCTCTGTGAGGGGAACACGAGTCTCCTTACAAATCTCAACACCCTTAACAAACCACACTCCCCAGGATTCTTTGAGGGACATCGTGGCTCTTTAAAATGGCATCATGGTGCTGTGATTGCATACAAGTTTTGTTGGAGAGAAAGGTTTGGAAGACAGATTCCTACTCTCCAGTAGCAGAGTTAAATGCAATGGCAATTGCTCCAAGCATATTAAAACTGGGTTAGATTTGCATCTGCCCTCATCGAACTTTAAACAAATGTTGCCCCCCCCCAAATACTTAGGCTAGAATAAATCACAAGCACTTAGCTTTTCAAATAAGTGAATGCTTTGCTCACAGCATTTCCAGAACTTACAGCAAACAAGTCTCCATCCACGGGCAGTAAACCAAAGATGAAAAAAGGTTTCCAAACAACTTTAAAAGAAAAGTTCTTGGTTTCCTTACAAAAGGATCTTGCAATCTTTGGGTTAGCAAAGATGCAGGCTGTAAAATCTCCATTTTGGAGAGATTCAGTTGCTGATTTATGAGCTTCATTCTTCCAGGAAGCACAAACAGAGAGAGATATAAAAGAGAGAATGGGAGAGAGGAAAGAAAAGGCTGCAGGGAGCCTGCTAAGCTCCACCCCCCACTGGCAACCTGAGCTCAGCTTAACCCTTTTCATGGCCATCAGTGCGACTCAATAACAGTTACAACAAGTTTGCCGCTTATTTTATGTGACTGCAAACTGATGTAGGAAACTGATGGACAACTGAATTGAAGACTGGAGAAATGAAAAACTAGGGGAGACTGAAATGGACTGGTTGGCCTGTCCCTACCCAGGGGACTTGATTTCTGGACCCCTCACCATCCTCCTCTGGGCATAGGGTTTCCAGGTCAGGAGCACCCCAGATCCTGAGATGTCAAAGCCCACTCCTGAGACCTAGGGGTGTCCCCTGGTAATGTCACAGAAGCAGACGCTGGAGATGGAGGTTAATTGAGAGAGGGGAGCAGAGGAGGGCAGATTCCCCCTGAGTGTTTACACTATAATGGTGCAACCAGCTGCTACAAGTCTGAAGCTTGCAAGCTGCATGTACAGTCTTCTTAACATTATTATTATTTAATTAAAGGCACTTGGATAAACTACAGCCCCCAGAATTCTTTGGGAGGAAGCCATGTCTATTTAAAGTGGTATCAGAGTGCTTAAAATATACAGTGTGAATCTGACCTAGCACAGAAGAGAGTAAAAGTATTACTTTTCAGGTGTTGTGGTTGGCCATAGATAGACACAGAAAGTGACATTACCGTGGGGTAGAAATGGCCATGTAATCCACTGTAAAGAATCAGTCTAAGTGCCTTTAGCACTCTTAGGGGCTACCGTATAGGCATGTTGAGTTTATTTTTCTTTGTTATAATTTGTTTAAAGTCTTCTCTGCTCCGCTGGTTCTTTCTGCCCTTCAGCAACTTTGCATTCTTACCCAACTCTTTCCTTTCTTTTTAGATACTTTATATTGTCTGTCCTAATCTAGATCATCTTGTGCCTGGTTTTATGCCTTCTTAATCCCTGTTAGCACAAATTCTGCCTTTCCCCTTCAATGTTTAACTCGCGCATGGATGTAAATTGGCCTTGGGAAAAAGGGAGGGGAATCCAAACCCTTTTAAATATAATTGTAAACGTGCTCCAGGACCTGAAAGCGGCTTACAGTGTCAGACCCTGATGTCTGCAATCCCTGTACATGTGCAGGATCTTGCAAAGTTGTTCCAGGAAGTGGGTGTTTCATTTGGGTTGGGGCCACGGTCCAATCAGCACACAGTAAGAATGGATATAAAAACTTATGGCAAAACTTACCGGAAGAGTAACATTCTTGTGTCTGTAGTAGCATATATGAATCAGTTTCCATACAGTTTAGGTAGTTCCGTCCCTATAATTCCCAAAAGAAAAGTTTCTGGGTTGTTTTTTTACAAACGTTATTTTAAACATCCTTTTCAGTTCATTATATATCATTTCCCCATAAACTTTAACCTTACTACAAGACCACCACATATAATAAAAGGAACTTTCTTTCTCCCTGCATTTCTAACACTTATTTGATTTAGATTTATACATTTTTGCCAATCTACTCAGTGTTAGACATCATCGATATATCATTTTCATCATTCTCTCTTAAACCATAACATGCTGTAAATTTTATATCCATATTCCATTATCGTTCCCATGCTTCCATGTCTATATTATGACAAATATCTATTGCCCAATGTATGATTGAGGATTTTACTTATTTATTCAACACCCCACATTTGCACACACCCCAGGAGAGTTCCAGCACCCCCGAAGGGGCAGTATCGCCCACTTTAGGAAACACTGGTATACAGCATACATTGAAATATATGGCTTTGCTCAAAGAATCCTGGGAACTGTAGTTTACCCCTTGTTTAGTCATTTAGTCGTGTCCGACTCTTCGTGACCCCATGGTCCAGAGCACGCCAGGCACTCCTGTCTTCCACTGCCTCCCGCAGTTTGGTCAAACTCATGTTCGTAGCTTCGAGAACACTGTCCAACCATCTCGTCCTCTGTCGTCCCCTTCTCCTAGTGCCCTCCATCTTTCCCAACATCAGGGTCTTTTCCAGGGAGTCTTCTCTTCTCATGAGGTGGCCAAAGTATTGGAGCCTCAGCTTCACGATCTGTCCTTCCAGTGAGCACTCAGGGCTGATTTACTTCAGAATGGATAGGTTTGATCTTCTTGCAGTCCATGGGACTATCAAGAGTCTCCTCCAGCACCATAATTCAAAAGCATCAATTCTTTGGCGATCAGCCTTCTTTATGGTCCAGCTCTCACTTCCATACATCACTACCGGGAAAACCATAGCTTTAACTATACGGACCTTTGTCGGTAAGGTGATGTCTCTGCTTTTTAAGATGCTGTCTAGGTTTGTCATTGCTTTTCTCCCAAGAAGCAGGCATCTTTTAATTTCGTGACTGCTGTCACCATCTGCAGTGATCAAGGAGCCCAAGAAAGTAAAATTGCTCACTGCCTCCATTTCTTCCCCTTCTATTTGCCAGGAGGTGATGGGACCAGTGGCCATGATCTTGGTTTTTTTTTGATGTTAAGCTTCAGACCATAATTTGCGCTCTCCTCTTTCACCCTCATTAAAAGGTTCTTTAATTCCTCCTCACTTTCTGCCATCAAGGTTGTGTCATCTGCATACCTGAGGTTGTTGATATTTCTTCTGGCAATCTTAATTCCGTCTTGGGATTCATCTAGTCCAGCCTTTCGCATGATGAATTCTGCATATAAGTTAAATAAGTTTACCCCTACAGTGCTACAATTCCCATCACCCTTAACAGCCCCCGAGATTCTTTGGAGAGAAGCAATTTAGAGTGTGGATTTGACCTACATCTGCACTGCTTTTGTGTTGCATCCCCAGCCTCAACAACAGCTGCTCATGAGAAGGTGTGACAACCCTGATTCCTAAAAATCTTAGCCATGAAGCAAGCTACCTTTCAGCCAAACCTACCTCAAACAGTTGCTGTAAACATCCATGAGGAAATCCGAGAAACTGCCACATTCTGCACCCAATGAAATGATTTGTGTACATATCCCATGAGAGATGAGGGAAACTCTGCAACTTGCAAGATTTAAGGAGGACACATTTTTTAAAAAAGAAAAAACATGCATGGTACAAGTTTGTTTGTGCCCCGCTATTTGTTTCCCTTGCTGTCTATGTGCTAGACTTAAGCCTACATGAATCACTGTAATAAGTAGTGACGTGCCACACTTTTTATTTTCAATGGTACTTTAAATGTTTCCGGAGCCGTTTCTATATAAGAAAAGCATAGTCAGAATTTCTGCTTGGGTTCTTATATTTTACTAGGGTAAACAAACGAGCTCAAACCACAAAAAGCCTGTCAGGCGGAGCAATTTTGGAACATATAAGTACCAAAGCATTTCTCTTAGCCGTGCTGCTAGTGGGTGACTCAGTGCATGAAGTTGGACAGCTATTTTAAAATCACTGCCGTGGACATGGTGTGCTTCTGAGTGCATTGTCACAGATGGGTCCTATTGATGCTGCAAAGCCTACAAACCTGGGGAAGGGTGTGTTCTCTGACGCTCCGTTTCTGATTTCCTTACTGCTTGGAAACCAAAAGCAAGTTGTTTGTTTGTTTGTTTCAAATATTTTTCCTCCTGCTTTTCCAGCCCAATGAAGCACTAAAACATGAAGGAGCAAACACATTTTAGAGCAGGGGTGGGAAACCTATAGCCCTCTGGCTATTGTTGGACTCCAACTCCCATCAGCCCCAGCCAGCATGGCCCATGGTGAGGGATGATGGGAGTTGGAGTCTAGCAACATCTAACAGGCCAAAGGTTCCTCATCCCTTTGTGGAGTTTCTGTCAGAGACCAGGCTGAGGAGACCGGGAGTCTGATGCGGAATGGTGGGAGCCTCCCCTTCCCCCTGCTCCTGACCAGGATCTTGAAGCTGCCCAGGAGCAGTGGAGCAGTATAGATTTGGAACAGTGGTTTGCAGAGGGGCATAGTTCTGAAGACAAAAGTTGGGAAGACCTGGGTGGTGAACAGCAAAGTGAAGAAGAACTGGAAGAGAGAGAGAGCTAGCAGACTCTCTCTCGCTGGAAAGTGTCCAGCCTATCAATCCAAGGTCATGTAGAGTAGATAAGGTAGTGGCACATAAAGCAAAGTGGTTGTGAGATCAGGTTGCAAGGCGAGGAAGTGACTCGGGTGACTCGGGGAGAAGTGGGTGTAGACATTAATTGGGAGCACCATTATTCCGAGAATGGACTCTGTGTTCTTTCGCTGTGATCATTAGAATCTCTTTGGTAAGGGACTGTTTTGCTTTGTTCTGCTTATCTGCGGGCAAAGGGAGGCAGGAAGCTACATTCCCGAAGCCTGACAGTCTCGCATATTGCGCTCACTTGTCAACTAGTCTCTCCATAAATCCACAAATTCCCTCTGTCCTAGTCTTCTTCCGCTGCAGATTGGGAGGATACAGAAGTTCAAGACCCTACTGAGGGCAGCACTCAGCTATCTACATGACAACCCTCTTTTTTATCTATATCAGGAGTGGGGAGCCTCAGATCTGAGGGATTAATATGGCCCTCCAAGGCCTCTTTGCACCGGGTCTTGAAACTCTCCCTAGGCCACATCCCTCACCAGCATCACTAAACAGAGTACCTAGATTTGCATAAAATCATACCCTTCATAGAATCAAAGAACTGTAGAGTTGGAAGGGACCCCAACGGTCATTATCCCAACCGTCTGCAATGCAGGAATCTCCACTGAAGCATCCATGACAGATGGCCATCCAGCATCTGCTTAAAAACCTCCAAGGGAGGAGAGGCCACCACCTCACGAGGGAGACTATTCCACTGCCAAACAGCTCTTACTGTCAGAAAGTTCTTCCTGATGTTTAGTTAGAATCTCCATTCTTGTAACATGAAGCCATTGGTTCAAGTCCTACCCTCCAGAAGCAGGAGGAAACAAGCTTGTTCCATCTTCCATGTGACAGCCATTGAGATATTTGAAGATGGCTATCCTATCTCCTCTCAGGCTCCTCTTTTCCTTCAAGTGTCCCAATTTTCCTAGGACATTCCCAGAATTACAGAAGCCATCCCGGCTTCTGATTTGATCCCAGAATGTCCTGTCCCCCCCCCCTCCAGTGCCACCGCTGAGCTTAGGGAAGAGGATGAGCCGGTGCTTTCACATGCAGAGGTGCTGTGCTCTCATGAGAGCTAACTGGTTCGTGCGAGAGTGTGGCATGAAAAGAAGTGTATCCTGGTTTTCATCAGAGGAATGTTGGAGGGTATGTAAAATACGTTAATTTATAGGGACAGAATGCATTTCAACAAAGATTAAACAAAAGCACTGAAAGTTTTAAAAGCCTGGGGTGATTTATTTCTTTATTTACATCTCTGTCTAGCATCAAAAATACAAATTAGATGCTAGACAAGCCTCAGGACAGGAGTGCTGTTCTACAGCTTAGGTGCAATCATAGAGAAGGCCCACTCATAGCTACCCACTAGATCCCACTTGAGAAAAGAACTCCAATGATAGCCGCCAGGTCCAGGTAGGAATATCTGGAAGGAGAACAATGCACTGGCGGAGGAAGGGGGTGAGGGGGGCGGTCCGCCCCAGGTGTCATCCCTGAGGGGGGTGCCACCACCCCCATGCTCGCTGCATTGTTGGTGGGAAGCTAGGGATGCTGCCACGCGGACTGCTGGCGGTACCCCTGGACACTCGCTGCGTAGGCGGCAAATGACTAGGGACGCTTGCCTTGCGGGCGGCTAGCCCCGCCCCCACGCCGCTCCAGGTGCCAGAGCAGGTAGCTCCGCCCCTGGAACAATGTTCCACGTCATTTGCCCCAAGTTATTTAGAACTTCATAGGTTAAAATTGGCTCCAGAAATGAACTGGGAAGCGTGGACACAGGTTGCTCATATGGCAGGGATTTCCTTATGCTCTTCTTGTGAAAGAGGAGAGTGACCTCAGATTCCCTGACGGTAGTCATATATTGGCTCGTTGGGTAGTTGTTTTTGCCCTCTTGGTTTTATTGCCCCCCCCAATGGATAAAAATTATGCAGTGTGTACTGTATATATATATATTTGCTCATATGCACGTTCTGACTTGAATCTTGTTGGCGTATGAAGAACCCAGAGCTTGTAATAGTGGGTGATATTTCGAACACAATTTCTTGCAGGTGAACATTGCTAACCCCTCACCAACTGATAAACTCAGGGGGGAAATGTTAAGCTGAATAACAGAGGTTATGTTTCCCTTCATCTGTTCCCCTTTGGCGTCTACCAATTTGATCACAAATGTACATTGGACTGGCGCGAGAGGGGGAGGAGAGTTGGACGTACTTTCTCACTTCATCAAATATTTTTGAACTGATATCCCTGGCAATGGTGAACGTTAATAGCTTCCAGATCATCAGTAGTTGCTTTCCCTCTTATTCATTGGTGGGGTGGGCGGGAACACTCTAAAGCGATGTTCTGAAATGTCCAAAAAAAAGAATAAAATCTTCATTCATTGCCCCAGACATCAGATAAGTATGTTGCAAATAATGATATAATGAAGACGGGGCAAATTCACAAAGCAAATTGTGGTAGGATTTGGGGGGGCGGGGCAGGATTTTGTTGTTGCAAGATTAAAAGAAACATTTTCGAGAACTGAGGGGCCCTAGTCTCTTGTGGGGCCCGTTACTCTGTCATTGGGTGCCGGTAGGTTAATATGGGTGTGGTGGAATCCTGGGAACTATAGTTTACTGCTCAAAGAGCTACAATTTCACCCTTAACAAGCTACAGTTCTCGGGATTCATTGGGGGGAAAGCAAGGTGTTCTAAATGTGCTTTACATGTATTTATATATTTAAAAAGATGTCTATACTTCTTGATTCTAGAAAAATCTCAAAGGGGTTGTATGGAGGATGTGACTCAAATCGCGCTGGGTGGTTGTGCCTACCCATCTAGCTCAATATTGTCTGCTCGAAAAGAGGATTGGAAGAACTCATGGAGGGTAAGGGCATACCCTCCAACATTTTTCTGATGAAAAAAGGATGCAATAATAATAATAATAATAATAATAATAATAATAATAATAATAATAATAATTGATGCTTTTGGATTATGGTGCTGGAGGAGACTCTTGAGAGTCTCATGGACTGTAAGAAGATCAAACCTATCCATTCTGAAGGAAATCAGCCCTGAGTGCTCACTGGAAGGACAGATCATGAAGCTGAGGCTCCAATACTTTGGCCACCTCATGAGAAGAGAAGACTCCCTGGAAAAGATCCCGGTGTTGGGAAAGATTGAGGGCACAAGGAGAAGGCAACGACAGAGGACAAGATGCTTGGACAGTGTTCTTGAAGCTACCAACATGAGTTTGACCAAACTGCGGGAGGCCGTGGAAGACAGGAGTGCCTGGCGTGCTCTCGTCCATGGGGTCACGAAGAGTCGGACACAACTAAACAACAACATTATTATTATTATTATTATTATTATTATTATTATTATTATTATTACCCCTCCCATCTGACTGGGTTGCCCCGGCCACTTTGGGTGGCTTCCAACATATATAAAAACACAATAAAGCATTAAACATAAAAAACCCCTCCCCTATACAGTGGTACCTCGCAAGACGAATGCCTCACGCAACGAAAAACTCGCAAGACGAAAGAACTTTGCGATGTTTTCGGCACTTCGCAAGGTGACGTTTTCTATGGCCGCGCTTCGCAAGACGAAGTTTTTGGGGCTTTTTTTTGCCACAGCAAACCACGCTTGGCAAGACGAAATTACCGCAAGACGAAGCGACTCGCGGAACAAATTACTTTCGTCTTGCGAGGCACCACTGTACAGGGCTGCCTTCACATATCTTCTAAAGGTTGTATAAGTTACTTATCTCCTTGGCTGAGGGGTTGCATAATGCCATACCCTCCACCATTCCTCCGATGAAAATAGGAGGGACATCCTAAGGATAATAATAATAATAATAATAATAATAATAATAATAATAATAATAATAATAATTTATTATTTATACCCCGCCCATCTGGCCGGGTTCCCCCAGCCACTCTGGGCGGCTTCCAACAAAACAGAAATTCTAAAATACAGAAATCCATCAAACATTAAAATACAGAAATCCATCAAACATTAAAAGCTTCCCTAAACAGGGCTGCCTTGAGATGCCTTCTAAAGGTCTTGTAATTGTTGTTCTCTTTGACCTCTAGTGGGAGGGCATTCCACAGGGTGGGAGCCACTACTGAGAAGGCCCTCTGCCTGGTTCCCTGTAACTTGGCTTCTCGTAGTGAGGGAACCGCCAGAAGACCCTCGGAGATGGACCTCAGTGTCCGGGCAGAACGATGGGGGTGGAGACGCTCCTTCAGGTATACCGGACCGAGGCTGTTTAGGGCTTTAAAGGTCAACACCAACACTTTGAATTGTGCTCGGAAACGTACTGGGAGCCAATGTAGGTCTTTCAGGACCGGTGTTATGTGGTCTCGGCGGCCGCTCCCAGTCACCAGTCTAGCTGCCGCATTCTGGATTAGTTGTAGTTTCCGGGTCACCTTCAAAGGTAGCCCCACGTAGAGCACATTGCAGTAGTCCAAGCGAGAGATAACTAGAGCATGCACCACTCTGGAGAGACAGTCAGTGGGCAGCCTGCGTACCAGATGGAGCTGATAAACAGCTGCCCTGGACACAGAGTTGACCTGTGCCTCCATGGACAGCTGTGAGTCTAAAATGACTCCCAGGCTGCGCACCTGGTCTTTCAGGGGCACAGTTACCCCATTCAGGACCAGGGAGTCCTCCACACCCGCCCGCCTCCTGTCCCCCACAAACAGTACTTCTGTCTTGTCAGGATTCAATCTCAATCTGTTAGCCGCCATCCATCCTCCAACCGCCTCCAAGCACTCACACAGGACCTTCACCGCCTTCACTGGTTCTGATTTAAAAGAGAGGTAGAGCTGGGTATCATCAGCATACTGATGGACACCCAGCCCAAACCCCCTGATGATCTCTCCCAGCGGCTGCATATAGATGTTAAAAAGCATGGGCTTTTTCCGGGGTTGAATCAGAAACCGGGACGGCTTCTGTAAATCTGGGACTGTCCCTGGAAAATAGGAACATTTGGAGGGTGTGTAAGAGTATCACTGACTCACATGATGGCTAGTTCCTCCCTTCGGTGCTGGAGGCACCATGTCTCTGAATTGTTGGGAATCAGAAGTGGGAAGAATGCTGCTTCACTCATGTCCTTCTTGCAGGCTTCCATAGGCACCTGGTTGGCCCTTGTGAGAGCAGGATGCTAGACTAGATGGGCCATTGACTTGATCCAGCAGGCTTTTCTTATGTTCTCAGGTCCTTGGAGGTGGATTGGACTATGTGTTGTACTGAAGGCACATTCACCCCATCTAATCCTAAAACTGAGGTCAGCAATTTTATTTTGCTTGTCTACACATAGGTTTGGAAGGAAATGGTGGTCCCCGAAGTAAAGACCACCACTTTCTTTAGTAAGCCTTGTAATCCTCTAGTGTAACATGAGTAATAATATCATGTTACCTACACTATAACCAGCAAATTACCAAGACCGATCGCGGAAGTCCTTGGAGAGAATAACAATTTACTACCCGGTTGAGAACATTTGTCTAATCCAAGATGCAGATCCTAGGGAAGAAGTAGAGAAAGGCATCATTAGCTAATTATATTGTGAATACATCTATTCATTACGGCAAAGAGTTGTTCTTTATCAACATAGTTATTTGATATTACAGTAATTTAACAAGGAGAACTAATGAATATAGACAGCTACTCAGAATAGTTGAAATAAAAATGAAAGTGTCAACTTGCCAGGCAGCTGTTCAGGAGAAATAAACTGTTATTTCCAATGCACATATTAATCACTTCTCATTTTAACTTCAGCATATTTTATAACTTGACAACAATGCCTCCCAGACCAAAAATGAAAACTCTGAAACAAAGCTCACTTTATTCTGGCTTCTATTTTTAAAGGCAGGATTTATTTCTGACTCATGTGGTGGGAAGATGATTTAGGTTTTATATGTTTCCTTTTTCCAGGAGTAGAAACCAATATTAGCTCAGCCATGATTTTGAATATATGGCCTTTTAACACGTTGCATTTCTAAACCGATCCCACAAATAAAAGAAAATCAAAATATTCTGAACTTGGATATATTTTACCCCTTAGTTACTGCACTAAGAGGATAACCTCTAAGTGGTTTAGAGCAAAGGCAGATGTAATGTTTGTAATATAATGGGGCTGGTTTGAAAATGCATTTACTGTGTTCACTGCCAATCCTAAATAGCAGGGGCAGCCAATCTTGTACCATCCATATGTTGCTGAACTTGTTGCTGTTTAGTCATGTCCAACTCTTCGTGACCCATGGACCAGAGCACGCCAGGCACTCCTGTCTTGCATTGCCTCCAACAGTTTGTCAGACTCATGTTGGTAGCTTCGAGAACACTGTCCAACCATATCGTCCTCTGTTGTCCCCTTCTCCTTGTGCCCTCAATCTTTCCCAACAACAGGGTCTTTTCCAGGGAGTCCTCTCTTCTCATGAGGTGGCCAAAGTATTGGAGCCGCAGCTGCAGGATCTGTCCTTCCAGTGAGCACTCAGGAATGATTTCCTTCAGAATGGATAGGTTTGATCTTTTTGCAGTCCATGGGACTCTCAAGAGTCTCCTCCAGCACCATAATTCAAAAGCATCCATTCTTCAACGATCAGCCTTCTTTATGGTCCAGCTCTCACTTCCATACGGTACATCACTACTGGGGAAACCATAGCTTTAACTATATGGACGTTTGTTGGCAAGGTAATGTCTCTGCTTTTTAAGATGCTGTCTAGGTTTGTCATTGCTTTTCTCCCAAGAAGCAGGCCTCTTTTAATTTTGTCACTGCTGTCACCATCTGCAGTGATCAAGGAGCCCAAGAAAGTAAAATCTCTCACTGCCTCCATTTCTTCCCCTTCTATTTGCCAGGAGGTGATGGGACCAGTGGCCATGATCTTGATTTTTTTGATGTTGAGCTTCAGACCATATTTTGCGCTCTCCTCTTTCACCCTCATTAAAAGGTTCTTTAATTCCTCCTCACTTTCTGCCGTCAAGGTTGTGTCATCTGCATACCTGAGGTTGTTGATATTTCTTCTGGCAATCTTAATTCCGTCTTGGGATTCATCTAGTCCAGCCTTTCGCATGATGAATTCTGCATATAAGTTAAATAAGCAGGGAGACAATATACAACCTTGTCGTACTCCTTTCCCAATTTTGAACCAATCAGTTGTTCCATATCCAGTTCTAACTGAAGCTACAGTTAGAACAACAGTGTATTTAGAAATAAAACCTTGAGGCTGGATTCAGGCTAAGAGCAAAATCCTAACGTATGTTGATGCTTGAGGATGGTGGTTAGGATGGTGTGTAGGTTGCTCTCTGTTAGCTTCCGCTGGTGGAGAGATGGTTTTACAGTGGTACCTCGGGTTACAAACGCTTCTGTTACAGACTCCACTAACCCAGAAATGGTACCTCGGGTTAAGAACTTTGCTTCAGGGTGAGAACAGAAATCTTGCTCTGGCCGCGCGGCGGCAGCAGGAGGCCTCATTGGCTAAAGTGGCGCTCCAGGTTAAGAACAGTTTCAGGTTAAGAACGGACCTCCAGAACGAATTAAGTTCTTAACCAGAGGTACTACTATACTGTTCCTGGTTGTCCTAAATGTCACCCAGGCAGGTGGTAAGCATCCACCAACAGTTATCTCACCAGCGGTAGATCACAGCCTCAAAACAGGGCATTCCAGAGGAGAGCCCCGGCAGCTTTTGAAAAACACTGGATCCTAAGCCCCATGGATTCCCCCCCAACCCCCAACTTTGGTTCTGGCCCAGTGACAGGCTTCAGATACAATTGTGGATCCACTGCTCCATTCTGTCCTGCCCCGCTGATCCCTGTCCCAGTTTGGGTTGCTGTGTTAGTTGTGTACTCCTATACAGTGGTACCTCTACTTACGAATTTAATGCGTTCCGAATGCACATTTGTAAGTCGAAAAAAATTGTAAGTTGAATCTCATAGGAATGCATTGGGAGAAAAAATTCGTAAGTAGGAGCAACCCTATCTAAAAATTCGTAAGTAGAAAAAATCCTATCTAAACCACATCCAAGATGGCGGATGGAGCTCTGTTCGTAAGTAGAAACATTTGTAAGTACTGTAGAATTATTCGTAAGTAGAGGTACCAATGTACATGCCCGCTCTGATGTAAGGGCCATGAAGCTATACAAACCAGGTAAGCAGGTATAGGATTATGGGCCTTAGTCTCCTTGAAGCCAACTGAAGATCTATTTTCATTCACTCTTGTGGTTTTAGAGATAAATAGCGCAAACATAGATTAGGCAGAAGTAAGCCCTGTTTGAATTCAGTGGGCCTTACTCCAAGGTAAGGAATAGACCTGACGGTGTTGTCACTTTTCAATGTATCAAATCCCAAACTTTCTCTGCATCTTTTAAGGTCTGCTTGATAGTCAATGGCTTTGCGATCTTGTTAAGCCCTTCAAAAGTATCTGGCAGTAAATTCTGCAGCAGCAACAACTACAGTGCTCTCCCTCTCAGATACCTTTTGGGATGACAAACAGCTGAGCTTGTCAGTAAGGATTTTCTCCACTTGTCCCTCGCTCATGTGTTATGGGAATGTGTTTGCACTTAATACTGTATATGTGTGTGTCTGTGTGTACTGTCTGAAGTATTTTCCAGATGCAGCTAAGCTCATATTGCGAAATGTTTCTTGAGGTTTTATGTTAAACTCTGGTGCCACGGTGGCCAAGAGGGTGTGAATTTGCCAGAACTTGCAGAGTCCAGCCAAAGGTTTCAAATGCAAAGTGCCTTGCAAGCTGTGGGATTAATTCTCCACCATGTCTAATGGTCAGGGATGATGGGACTCCAACAACATCTGAAGAGCATCCATGCTCTTAAGGAAAGTGATCAATAGAGCCTGTGATCAGAAGCACGTTTCCTCTGGACAAGTAAAATTATATTATTTAGATGGCCTTTTTTTTACTTTAACTGAGCACTCCCCAAGTTTTCGGTTTGGCCTGGCACCAATATTACAATGTGGTTCTTACCAGGCAAAACACGTTTTTATTTATCCATGCATTTTAGTCTGTGCAGATCTTAGTCTGCTGTTAAGGTTTTTATCTAGTTGGCATTCACCTGTCTCAGGAGACAATGGAGGAGTGAGCCATTGGGGGTGAAGTCAAACTGTCAGAGAGTTATAGTGCCTGCTGTGGCTGTTGAGACCGATATGGGAGAGACATGTTTGTTGCAGCTGGGGCAGATGAAGGCTTCTGGCTGTGCTGATGCAGGTGTTCCGTGGCATTCGTTCTTTCTGTGCTCCTTCCAAAGGTCATTCCTTCTCTGGTCACTGCTGCGGATGCGCCACCTAACTGGCTGTCTTCAGGCACTGTGGTCATCTTCATGTCACATTTGCAGACATCTTTGTAACACAGAGTTGGTCTGCCAAGGGGCCTGGTGCTTGAAGCCAGCTTCCCATAGACCATGTCCCTGTGGATCTTGCAATCTGTGGTCATGACCAAGTCAGTGTAGACATTGCTGACACAGAAGTGGGAACATGCTGGGAATTTAGGATTGGGAGAGCACATTTTTGACTGTCCTGTCATGTGATGTTCAAAATCTTCTTGATGCAATGCTCGTGGAAGGCGTTGAGACATTGCTCCTAGCAAGTGTCAGTTGCCCACATCTCATTACCATAAAGCAGCTTGCTCTGTTGTTTCATTACTGTAGCAGGCCTTCCTGTGTGTTTTTTTTTAAAAAAATATTATTCTTTATTGAAAATTATTCTGCCCAGCTTTCACAACGGAGAGCCATGACACTTCAGAGGTTTACGCTGCCTTGCCAAAGTCAGCTGAAGACCTTGAACAAGCTGGGGAATTGACATCTTCCGCAAGTGACAGCTGTCAGGCTGCCATGTTCTAACATGCAGGCAACTTGCTTGGTTGTGCTACAGAGCCTGTTCATGGGACTGACAGCTGCCAGGTTCCTATGCTGTGTTAGTGCTCTGCTCAAAGCTAAGTCTTCAAAAGTCGATAACGATGGATAGCTGTCGCACCACAAGCACTTTGAATGTGTAGGTGAGTGGTGGCGCATCTGCTTTGCATGCAGAATGTCCTTGGCCTAATCCTGAGCATCTCCAGAAAGGACTAGGAGAATCCTCTGTCTCAAATCCTGGATAGCTGCTGCCAGTCAGTGTTGGCAATGTTGTTCTAGATGGGCCTGTGATCTGACTAGCTCAGGGTGAGGTCATTTCCAGGGCTTTTTTCAGCCAGAACTCACTGGAACTCAGTTCCAGCACCTCTCAAGTGGGCGCCATTGCCATTACAAGAGAACAAGGGAGGCGTTCATGGTGAGTTCTGGCACCTCTTTTTCTAGAAAAATAGCACTGGTCGCTTCCTGTGTTATTGTGCTCAAAGGTATTTGGCTTTTCGTTGAAGAAATGGGGAGAGAACATAAACATCTGCCCCCGGGAAGGGCAGCAGGAATACCTACTGCATCGGGAAGAGCACTCAGACAAACACCTGCTACTTTCCTCTGCTGCCACCACCTTTAAGGAGGGCAGAAGAAGGAGACATTTAATTCCTAGGGTTGGGGAAGAAAATTGTTTTGGTTCACATTTAAAGGCAACCCTAGCTAATCCGAACTTTCCGAAACAGTATGCAAACTGACACACAGCCCTCTTTTGAAATTTGCATTTTTCCAAATTTTTCAGTGCAGTTCTCCAGCCAATTAATGTGTACAAAAATACCATATTTTCCGACGTATAAGACAACTGGGCGTATAAGACGACCCCCAACTTTTCCAGTTAAAATATAGAGTTTGGGCATATACTCGCCATATAAGACTACCCCTCTTCCTATGATCGTCCGTGGGCTGGACATGCCCGCGCTGCCCATATCTAAAATGTCCGCAGCACCAGAAATCGCTTCTGTGCATGTCCGGAAGCCGAAAATCGCATCTGGACATGCGCAGAAGTGATTTCCGGCGCCGCTCTGCCCATTCTCAAAATGTCCGCAGCGCCAGAAATTGCTTCTGTGGCTGCGTATAAGACGACCCGACGTATAAGACGGCCCCTGACTTTTGAGAAGATTTTCCTGGGTTAAAAAGTAGTCTTATACGCAGGAAAATACAGTACATATACAATAGTAAAGTGTGTATTTAAATGCATACATTAGTGAATACAATGTTGTGCATTGTATTAGTGGAAGTTGTTTTCCCACCCATCAATAGGCCCCTGTGTACAAGAAGCTTCCAGTGTGTGTGTGTGAGTGTGTGTGTGTGTGTGTGTGCCTGACAGCATCCATAGCAGGATGGACTTGATCCTAACTTAAACAAAACATGTATTGCATTATTTTAAATATTTATCAAACCCACGATTACACATTGTTCAGGGGGTTGCTTTGCATTGTTTGTAACACTCAGTTTAGTTTAGTTTCTGGCAAATATCCCATTTTATTTTGTCAATGAACACTTTACATGATTTACAACCCAATAATTACCGTAGGTTACAATATTACATAAAGCCAATGCCCACATACAACCATGTTTTGTACGTAGCATACATCTGGAGCATACATGCGTGAACCGTGTGTAACAAGGTTCCATCAAAACATCTTGTAAACATGCATGATATGATATAGGGAAAATCTTATGAATCTTGAAATCCAGGAGTTTGATGGACAGCAAAACAGCATGACTCCCAGCTGAGCATCCACTTACGTCTTCCGCCGAAGCCAAGAGAACTTAAAAGTACTTATCGTTGGTTGGATGGAGCTCTGTCCTTGTAATTGGAAAATGCCTGCAAAACCCTTGAAACGAGACAGTCAAGTCTGCGGGTGTAGAGGCTGGGATAAGAGGGGAACACACAATGCTGGCATGCCATTTTATTAAGTGAGACGTGATCTTCTAGAGTGTCTCCAACAAGCAGTATATTGCCTGAGCTTTCATGGAAATCCCTCCTGGCTCACACTGCATTAGTACTCCTTGGGGCTCGTCCTGCTTGCATTTTTACAAGCTTTCCCCCCCCCCTTTCTCCATTGGTTCTCAATCTCACCTCGGTGACCCAATTCAAGAATGTTTGTACTTTATTTTACATATATTTTTTTGGTCTTTTCTCCACCATGTGTGCTTGGATTATCGGCACAAATGGCCAGCTCTAAAAAAAATTCCCAACCGTTTAATGGCAACTCTCGGTTTGTTCCTCTTCTAGTAACATAAACAGCAGCAACAGACACTTACAAATATGATCGTGCTTTAAAGGTATGGTGCAGATGTGGCCACCTTCTAATGCTGGTCTAGCCAGCCTTCGTACATGGAATGGAGGTGGGCACCTTCTTGTCACTTGCCTCAGGCAGCAAAATGGCTTGGGCCAGCCCCGCCTCTGAGAGGCAGGTGGGTGAGGTCTCCTCTCTCAACTCAGCAAGGGCTGCCATTTTGCTCTTCCTCTCCCAGGACAGCCACTCCTTCTGGCTGCTTGAGCAGGAGAGATAAGACAAAGAAGCACTCTCCTTTGGTCTGCGTGAGCAGGCCCGGTGCCAATACATGGGAGACTTGGGTTCAGGGCCGTCTCTAAGCATATCTGGCGCCCTGTGCTGCGAAGATCCCTCTGGTGCCCTCCCCCTCGTTTCCCAGTGCGGCTGTCTGGCAGGCACAAGGGCGCGGTGCCCCCCTGGCGGCCCGGCACCCTGGCACCTTGCACCACCCAGCCTTGCCTTAGAGCCGGCCCTGCTTGGGTTACTACTGCTGCCACTGCATACTTGTGGCCTTCAGCCATTTGTCGGTTTGTGATAGAATGGAAGGCGGCCCAGAAGCATCACTGAGCAGAGATGGTTCAATTGTAGTAGTAGTAGTAGTAATAATAATAATAATAATAATAATAATAATAATAATAATAATATATCATTTATACCCTGCCCACATCTGGCCGGGTTCCCCCAGCCACTCTGGGCGGCTTCCAACAAAATACTAAAATACAGAAATCCATCAAACATTAAAAGCTTCCCTAAACAGGGCTGCCTTGAGATGCCTTCTAAAGGTCTGGTAATTGCTGTTCTCTTTGACCTCTGGTGGGAGGGCATTCCACAGGGTGGGTGCCACTACCGAGAAGGCCCTCTGCCTGGTTCCCTGTAACTTGGCTTCTCATAGCAAGGGAACTGCCAGAAGGCCCTCGGCACTGGACCTCAGTGTCCGGGCAGAACGATGGGGGTGGAGACACTCCTTCGGGTATACTGGACCGAGGCCATTTAGGGCTTTAAAGGTCAGCACCAACACTTTGAATTATGCTCGGAAACGTACTGGGGCCAATGTAGGTCTTTTGGGACCGGTGTTATGTGGTCTTGGCGGCCGCTCCCAGTCACCAGTCTAGCTGCCGTATTCTGTATTAGTTGTAGTTTCCGGGTCACCTTCAAAGGTAGCCCCACATAGAGCGCATTGCAGTAGTCCAAGCAAGAGATAACTAGAGCATGCACTACTCTGGCGAGACAGTCCATGGGCAGATAGGGTCTCAGCCTGCGTACCAGATGGAGCTGGTAAACAGCTGCCCTGGACACAGAATTGACCTGTGCCTCCATGGACAGCTGAGAGTCCAAAATGACTCCCAGGCTGCGCACCTGGTTCTTCAGGGGCACAGTTACCCCATTCAGGACCAGGGAGTCCTCCACACCCGCCCGCCTCCTGTCCCCCACAAACAGTACTTCTTTCTTGTCAGGATTCAACCTCAACCATAATTGTCTTAATTATGCTGGGCGCATCCCTGTTGTGTTTGTTGTACATAAGGAGTAGCACTTGCATAGTTAAGACAATAGAGCCAAAAAGTTCTGGCATGCTGGCTGGAGCCCTGTGTGCCCACCTGCAAACTAATATGCATGGAGTCCCACTGAGCCTCTGCCTGCCGTGGCCATCGTGGCACGAAGCGGCCTTCTGAGCCGGGAGGTCAGGCATCCAGCCTCCACCTCTTCCCCGCCAGAGGAGCCACACTCCAGCTGCTGCCCGCCTCCTCCAGCAAAGCTGGGCGCATCGCCGGCAGCGCCGTCCCGTCCCAAGAGGCTTCCTCCACCGCTGCTGGTGTTCCCTCCTTAAAAAAAAGTCAACAACTCTGGGAAACCAGGGGGGACGGGACGGGACACCGGAGGGATCTTTGCAACACAGCGCTGGTGCCCTGCGCTCGGGCCAGGGTGGTGGGGGTTGTACTTTAAATTGACAAATCAGTCCAAACCTCTATGTCGGCTTCTTCAAGGGGAACAGTCAAACAAACATGTTATTGGCAGCTCATTGATAGCAAGACAAGGCAGTTTGTACCGTGACAACAGTGTTGCTTGATCCAAATCTGTCATATAGCCAGAGATCTTTCAGCGAAACCGATTGCCTATAATGCATGGTAGTCTAGTAGAGACAGAAGTACTACTACTTCTTCTTCTACTACTTCTTCTTCTTCTTCATCTTCATCTTCTTCCTTTTTGATATGTTTAGCAAATTATTATTATTATTACTTCCTTCCTTACCAGAGATTTTATATTTTTCAAGTATCAAGGGAATGGAGGTAAAGAATGGACTTGAAATGGCTGGGATGCTTAGAGGTACAGGTGGCTGATTCTGTCCATCTGGGTCTCTAATTTTTTCAGTCTTAAGTTTAGGTCTCTGCATTTCTACATCAGTTTGTGATTTTATTTTTTTTAAGCCCTCCTGGAAAATGCATCAGTATTTTACTGCTAATTTCTACAAACCCACATTCCCACATGCAGTTCCCCTCGTATAACACATGTTTGCGTGTTATTTTCATGACTATATGCATTTTTACACCACAGTATATGCATATATATATATATATATATATATATATATATATATATATATATCACACTGCAAAATTCGGACAAGTGCAAAGTTTGAAGGACAGCTGCACTCCGGTTTGCGTATTGTTTTGGAAACGCGAATTAGGTAGGGTTGCCTTTAAATGTAATCTGAACTGAATTTCTCCCCCATTGCGAGTTGGAGGCTATCCCCAAGCAGAAAAGTATTCTGTTTGCCTACTTGGCATTTAAAATCCGAATCTCCTTTTTTATCCCCAAAGAAACACACACACACACGGAATGAATATCGCAGCTGAGTAACTTCAGCTATAGAAAGTTCCTTCATTAACTCAGTTGTTCTTTAATTCATAATAGAACTTAAATAAAGAGTGACTTATAGACAGCTGTTTCTAATATCGAGTCCCTGCCCTACATGAAAGGCGCATTATTTCTGCTGCAGCCTCTCTACCCTTGGGTGTTATCAGCCGAACAAGTTTTGAACCCACCTAATGCATTTTGAGGTAGCTGAGGTTTATTTTTCTTTCAATAAAATAAATGGTTTTGTAATTAAATTTCTGCACTGACTGAGCTTAATGGCCACATTGACAAGTGCTAATGTATGGGAGCAGAATGAGTTTGAAATGAAACATGCTGTTTTCCAATCTGCAAGCAATTTTGCACCAAGGCAATCAAATATATATATATATATAAAAACCTTGTGCCAGTGAAACATTTTCATTAATCTGCGAGCTTAATGCACACTGCCCACTCAGCAAAGCAAGGACACTTTAAAAAGAGAGAGAGAGAGAGAACGAAAGGGGGGGATCTTTTTAAAATCATGAAGTGAGCCGTTGTTTGAAACCATTTTGTGGTCTCTGGCAGCAAGGACTGTGGAAATTTGCTGACTTTACACCCTGAAAAGTTGCAGCTGTCTCTATGGAAGTTGCCTGTTCTGGTCTTGGCAATAATTCAGCTTTCAGAAATCTGTCGCTCTCTCTTCTTCCCTCCCCCACCCTCCCCTCTTTAGCCAAATTTATTTTTGAATAAATCTTCTTGTCGAAAACTGAGAGGAGCTATTACATATTTGGACTTCATTTACGAAACCACTTCAAGTCATCAAGAGGCGCGTTGCTTGCCCCGCCTGTCCTGTTTATGTTACTTTCATGATTGGAAAGCTCGACAGGACGGCATTCTGCCGTCGCCACCCTGAGTGTGCGCTCACGCTCACACACACAATTTCTATAGGTAGCACTAAATTTCGACACAAGCCCTTTTTTTATTGCTGGACAGATAAGAACTTGCCGAAATACATTGGCTTTCATCGGGCTCTGTAAACTTTATTTAATCTTCTGGCCACTAGAGGGTTGACTTACAAACAGCTGCATCGTACAGGGTTCTTCAGCAGCATTCTTTCCAAAAGCCATTAAAAATGGGGAAGGAAACACATCCACACAGCTTACCAAAATCAAGACATTTCATCGAAAATGGCCAACTAATACTCTTTGTCCAACGGAGCAACCGTTGCCTCTGCCACCACCTGTGTCAAACTTGAAAATGTCATAATTGACCGCTGAGACTTCAACACAATTTATTTGTTCAGGAGTGGTGCGTTAAAAAAGATGTTGTAGTTTTTGTTCCCTGGCAGTGTTTTCACAGCAAGGGTACAACTAGATGCAACATGGGTGGTGATGGTGGGGCAATCTGATAGGGTCTACAGTACTGGGGAAAGGAGAGAAATTAGTTTGTCTTTTAATATGAAATTGCTAAATTTGCACTTTCCCAAATCAAAATTCATTTTATCTTCAAAATTTGCACGTCTCTGAATTTTGCAACCCACTTCTCTAAAACGATTGGCACTGTCCATAAGAAATCCAGTTGCAGCAGACTTAACTTAAACTTACAATAACTTATAATGTCGGAACCTTAACACTAAGCATACTATGTACAGAACATCACACCAGTGGTGGAGCTTCATGCTCCGGCACCGTGGGCGGAGAGCAGGCGGGCATGTAGCTGACATGCGCCCCGGGGGGCATGGCGCACGTCCCAGGGGCATGGCACCCAGTGCAGGGGGGGCAGCCGTGATTGCACCCCACTGGGATTGTGGTGACGGGGGCAGTACGCTCCCCCACCCCCCTCTTCCTTCGCCAGTGCACCACACCAGAAGGGAGATAGAAAGAGAAAGTGAAAGCCAGGCTCCTTCTGGCCTTACTATTATAGTCAGCATGACATTGAAGAAAAGATAGCAGAACCAGTTTAAGCCAGCTGTACTCAGCTTCTCTGAAGGAATAACCCGAACATCATGGACCTTCTGCTTCTTTCTTTCACACAGAGAAGCTTCCAGAACCCTCTTGGATTAATTAGAATAGGAAAGATCTCTACACATCAGATCAATACTTTCTGCACCAAGAAATGCAAACTGACAACTATACATGTATCTCTATGTTCCCCCTCATTCCTACTTCCTACTTAGGTGAGGATGAAAAACAGCAAATGTGAAGGCCACTGTGGGAACAGAATGCTTGACATGGAAGGCTATTGGCTTGATCCAGCTGGCTCTTCTGATGTTCTTACCTCTACTGGGAAATTCCTGTGCTTATAGAAGCTGGTTTTAAAAACTTTGGGCACACACGGCAGTGCGCAGCCGTAAGCAGCATGTGCTTAAGTTCAGGCAGAAGCTGGGTCTGAACGCACCTGTTGATCTGGGATAATGGCTCAGACAATTTGACAGCAGCAGGAACTGCGAATTGAGGGTTGGGCTGCAACCACCTATGGGAATTCAGCTGCATGCTTGAGTCGCTAATAATAATAATAATTTTTATTTATACCCTGCCCCTCCCGGTTCAAAAACCCGGGTTCAGGGTGGCTAACAACAAATTTAAAACACTTAATCGTAATACAACATAAAAGCAGCATAAAATACAGTATCAAAGCATGAATAACAATGAAATTCAAGTTCAAGAATCAATTTCAGGAAAATCCATCCAATAAACATTAGATAGTCACCAGGGTTAGCTGGCTAAATTAGACCTACTTGGGCCAGTGAGGAGGCCAGGGGAGAATTAGTTGTGGGGTCCCAGAGCGGGTAATCTTCATAAAAGGGGGGAGGGGAAAGAGAAGGGAAATAAAAGATCAGGCTGAGTTCAAATTAAAGGCCAGGCAGAATAGCTCTGTCTTACTGGCTCAGCGGAAGGGGGTTAAATCCTGTTGGGCCCTAGTCTCATGGGACAGAGCATTTCACCAGGTCGGAGCCATCACTGAAGCCCCTGGCCCTCATGGAGGATAGGCTGATTTCCTTAGGGGTCGTGACCTCTAAACTATGGTTATTTATGGACCTTAAGGTCCTCTGCGGGACATCCCAGGAGAGGCAGTCCCATAAATCTTCTTCTTTGGCGATCACTCGTAGCCGAGTAAGATTGTCTTCCATAAACACAATTTTAACAATGGTTCCATAAGTGACTGTGGAGGCCAATTCTGGACCCACACGTCCTTCCACAGTGGGGACATTGGTTTCCAGGCTGGAATTGATCACGGTGTGGATTTGCCAAGCGTGCCTTCCTCTTAGCACGTTTCTCCCTTGCGTCCTGAGATCGAGTTTCTTCAAAGCCCACGACACCTTTGGTAAAGGCTGTTCTCCAACTGGAGCGCTCGCAGGCCAGTGTTCCCCAGTTGTCAGTGTTTATACTACATTTTTAAAGATTTGCCTTGAGACAGTCTCGTAAATATGAGGGCCTTAAGCCACAAAGGGCTTTAAAGGTCAAAACCAGCACCTTGAACCTGACTCTATACTCCACCGGGAGCCAGTGCAGCTGGTAAAGCACTGGGTGAATATGCTCCCATGGCAGAGACCCCGTGAGGAGCCTCGCTGCAGCATTCTGCACCCGCTGGAGTTTCTGGGACAGTTTCAAGGGCAGCCACACATGCTAACCCACACATGCATGGTTTGGTTGCTCTGCAAGTTTCTGGTCACCGTGCATCTCTAATAAAAGGATTCTGTTTGCAATCTTCAGCTACAGAAACCAGCACAGGAGAGGTAAAAGTATGGCTGATTATAATTATGCAAACATTCCTGCAGCCCGTGGCAATTTATGGGGTTAATGAAGCCTCTAAAGAAAAGTTCAGTCCAGTATCCTGTTTATGAATTGGGTTGATCCCAAGTGGATTTCTGTTTGTTGTAGGTCACTGGTTTTTAATTTTTAAAAAATCCAGCGAGATTGTATTATATTACGTATCAGGTATCATCGTTTGTATTGTGGTTTAAAGTTTGTTTTACTCGTGTATTTGTATTGTTAGCCGCCCTGGGCTCTCGTGAGAGAAAGGGTGGGATATAAGAAATAAAAATAAATGGACAAGCGATAAATAGTAAATAAGGAAATGGCAGCTCAGCGGAAAAGAAAACTCTGCCAAGTGTTGGCTTCTTTAAAAAGTGTGGTGATATGCTGGGAACTGCTACTCTAAGGCCAGATCCACACCAGACATTTAAAGCATATGCAGTGCAAATTTAAAGCACATCACTTTCTCCAAAGAATCCTGGGAATTGTAGTTTAGCCCTCACCAGCAGCCTTAACAAACTACAGTTCCCGGGTTTCTTGGAGGGATGTTGTGTGCTTTAAACGTCTGGTTTGGGTGTGACTTTTAATAATGATGATGATGATGATGATGATGATGATGTATGGGAACAAATTCCTCCCCTCTGTCCATCTAAATCATGCTTCATAATATACCCACTGAAATGACTGAACGTGAGTTAGCCATGTTGTGCTCAGGGTAGACCAGCTGTAGAGCTGGTTGCCAGCAAAAATGGTCTCCATGTGAAGTGTCATTATACTGTGCAGGAGTGGGGCAGGATGCCAGTGAGGTTGTGGTGGTGCCAAACTGGTTGCTCCGCAACAAGCCCACGCTACCTTTCAGCAATAACAGTGCTGGGAGATCTCATCTATGGTCCTGCCCGTCCCTCCCACAGAGGAGGAGGAGGAGGAGGAGGAGGAGGAGGAGGAGGAGGAGGAGGAGGAGGAGGAGAAGATTGTACCCCGGCTGTCTAACTAGGTTCCCCCAGCAACTCTGAGTAGCTTCCAGCAGATGTAATAACACAATAAAACATCAGACATTAAAAACAGCCTTGTCTTCAGATGTTTTCTAAAAGTTTATAGTTATTTATCTCCTTAACTTATGATGGGAGGGCATTCCACAGGGAGGGTGCCACTACCCAGAAGACCTGGTTCCCTGTAACTTCACTTCTTGCAGTGAGGGAAATACCAGAAGGCCCTGGGAGCTGGACCACAGTGTCCGGGCTGGACAATGTGGGTGGAGACGCTCCTTCAGGTATACAGGGCTGAGTGAACTTAAGGTTGTCATGTCCATTGATTTCAGTTGGTCTGCTGTGAGTACATAACCCATTTACAGAGCACAATGTGTGCCTTCCCATATAACCTAGCTAGGAGACACATTAAATAAGCAGTGGAAGTGGTTATATGGGGCATTTCACATAAGCACATAAAAGATTGAATATGGAAACCAGTTATTTAAAATATAGGGATATGCTGATAGAAGAAGGAGACCAATTTAAGTTAAAAACATATGAACAGTTGAAGAATAAGCTTGATGATTGGCTCCAATATCATCAGATTAATGAAGTATTTAAATTGGATAGGAAACTTGGTTTTCAATCAGAGAAGTCAAAGTTGGAAACAGAATCGTTAGAACCAAAAACAAAAATACTTTCCAGAATGTATTAAGTTATTGCTTGAGTGGCATACGAAAGATGAGCAAACAAAGAATGTCATGGTACTGTGGGCAAAGGATGTGGGACATAATATCTTGATGGAAGGTTGGGAAAAATTATGGAAACAGAATGTGAATTTTACTGCGTGTAATCTTTTAAGAGAAAATATAATGAAAATGATGTATAGATGGTATCTTACACCAGTAAAATTAGCCAAGATTTATCATAATCAAGATAATAAATGTTGGAAATGTAAGAAAGAGGAAGGATCCTTTTATCATATTTGGTGGACTTGCCCACTAGTAAGGGATTTCTGGGAGAAGATTTATAATGAATTAAAGAGAGTGTTGAAAAACACATTTATTAAGAAACCAGAATCCTTTCTATTGGGTATAGTTGGAAAAGAGATTGGCAAATGAAAATGGATGTGGATGAAATGAAAATGGATGTGGATGAAATGAAAATGGATGTGGATGAAAGTGGATGATTGGCAAATGAAAATGATGGAGTACATGGAACTGGCTGAGATGACCGGGAGAATTCGCGACCGGGGAGAAGAAGCGACTGAAGAAGAGTGGAAAGATTTTAAAGTTTATCTAAAAAAGTATGGTAAAATTGTATATTAAGATTAAATTTAGAAGTTTATAGAAACTGCGGGTTTAAGTATTATGTTAAGTAAATTGATGTATGAGAGAATTGAAATTGTAAAGAGTTTTAAATAATGAATTGGAAATTGCTAAAGATGAATGAGAAGTGAACCGCAGATAGAGGGAACTCGAGGAAGTCCCCTCTAATGATGTTAAGGGGAAAGGATTATAGTCTTTGGATTTTTGTGTTGTTGTTTTGTTTGGTTATTCTTACAATGTTTTCTTTTGTTACTTTTGTTTGTATTTGTTGTGTTAAAGTGCTGTGTTTTCTTTTCTGTAAAATTAATAAAAATTATTTTTTTAAAAAACAAAACAGATGGGGCATTTCATGCACATAGTCTGCTACAGTCCAGTTTATGTTGTTCTACCAAGTGATGAAAAATACACTCCAGGAAATATCACTGATAGGTGGTTTTGGACTACTAGTGGGTGTTTTCCACTGGAACAACAGCACCAACACCCAGAAAATTCAGAATCCAGGGTTATTTTATATTGGCATAGCTCAGTTGGTACAGCATGAGACTCTTAATCTCAGCGTCATGGGTTCGAGCCCCACATTGGGTGAAAGATTCCTGCATCGCAGAGCAATGGAATAGATGACCCTCGCGGTCCCTTCCAACTCTGTGATTCTATGACATTATGGACTGAGAAGAAAGTGTGTCTGAAGTTGTAGTCAGCTTTGAACAAATGTGCTGAAAAAGAGCTGCAATACAAAGCAAGAGAGCTTCAAACAGATGAACTTTCTTTCCTGGCATCCAAGTTACCGCCTTCCAATTCATAGTTTGGAGCGCTTTTGAGCCAGTCCGCAGGATGATGGCAGAAGGAACAGCATGAGGCATTTAAAACCAAATTTAACACACTGAAGTCAAAAGGATATGATTATGTGTATCTAACTCTTCCTCAGAGTAGACCGATTGAAATAAATGAACCTAAATTCTTTGTGTACACTAACTTCACTAGCTTCTGCTCACTGGCATAGCATTAGATATGGCTTGTATTTGTGCATCTCCTTGCAATGACATTTGTCCTGCAAGACAGGACACAAATATTTTAATAAACAAACCAACAAAAATATAGATAAAGTGTATATCTGAGATTATTATAAAAATAGCAAACAGGCATGCACCTGATTGAAAAACCACTCCAACTGGATTTACGCTGACAGCAACCCACATTTTTAAAATCTTTGGGAAGCCACAAACAATGTAGTCTTTGTGTTCATCATGGGTAGCCTGTTGGATTATTTAATTACAAACAGCCATATACTCCAAAGACCGCCTTTTAATCTCAGGAAATTAGAAGGGACATGAAAAAAAGGAAAGGAAAGGAAAGAGATTTGTAAGCAAAACGTAAAATTTTGACTAATCATAAATAATAACACATATGGTCAGTTTCAAATGACGTGCTTAATCTTTTCATTCATATTGGGACACTTTTTTGTAACTTTAGAAGCTTGTTGGGGTTTGTTTAGAGTAAAAAAAGGGGGGAAGCAACCTGAGATTTTGAATTTCTTATGTTGCTGTCCTTTTTCCTCCCAAGGTATATTTGATTTATTCCATGTGGATTTCTGTGTGTTGGGCTGTTGTTGTTTTTAAATGTAGGCTGATGAGAAAACTGCTTAGTTGATTAATTATCCACTTTTAACCGAGTCATCAGAAAATATATTTGTATAATACCCAAACCTCCATTTAGATCCTTATTTGGAGTATGAAAGGGTGCTTAACTATTAATTACCATTTAATGAACGAAATCTATTGCACACAGTGTTAGAAAGGCCACCTTAAATGCTTTATTTTACAATAATGAACCAGAATCAAAACAGCCTTGTCAGGGGGAGGTGGACAACTGTGTCCTCTACCACTCTAATTAATCATCTGAAATTTAAATTGACCAGTTTACTGGGGGAGAACCAGGCCCGTTATTTTGTGTTAAAATGTTCACATCGGTCCTATATTCCCTGCATTTTCTCAGCATTTATATTGGGTAAGTATCGTGTCTGTCACACACATGCATCAATACTTCTATCACACATATCTCATTCATTGTCTGCAAACTTCATGCATGCTTAAATGCAGTGCTCTTTTTTATTTATATAGTCACTGTGATGTTGTTACAGTATGTGCACACTTTAAACATTGGGGGGGGGGGAGTACCCCCAGGAAAAATGCCCTGGTTGTCTGAATAGAGGCAACAGAGGTTGTATTCAACATAGTGCTAAGCAGGTCCTTCAGTGCATGGATTTTGCCTTGCCTAACGGAACAGTCTCACTACATAGGAACATTGGAAGCTACCTTATCCTGAGTCACGTAGCTCAGTACTGCTTGCAAGGCAGATGCTCTACCACTGAGCTAGGCTCCATCCCCTCCCAAGGGCACCATCGCCTTGCCACCGCAATTGAGGGAGCCAGGGCACACAACATCAGCGTGCCACACACGCATGCAAACTTGCACGCACGGCCACTGGGGAATTTTGAGGGGGCCTGGCCTATTCCTTGAAAATTGGGGGGTGCCCCCTGCCTCCCCTAGATGGCACAACTGCACCCCTCACATCTCTTTTGGGGTTTCTCCCAACTCTCCAGAGTAGATCTAGGGACACCATGTGCTGGGGGAGGAAAGGGGGGGGAAATCCCCTTGTGCTATAACTAATCCTAGCCCTAGGTGCAGGATGCAGCAGCCAGGCTGCTGCTGGCAGGGGTGCCAACTTTAATAAAATATGGGGGGGGGGGTAATCCCCACCCTGCATAATTGATCACAAGGCATGGAATATGCATACTATTTGAATGGCAATGCCTGGGGAGGGGGGCTGGCTCCTCAAATATTTTCCGGGGGGTCGGGTGGGGAGGAAGGGACCTAGGAGTTGGCTCCTATGGTTGCTGGGCAGGCCCATGCAGAGCTTGTGTGAGTCCCAAAGCAGGAGTCTTCTTGGAAGAAAGTTATAAGCTGAAACAGCATAAGCCCAGCACCTGGGCAAATGTACCTGGCTGTTCTCCCCCCGCCCATGGACATGCCGATGGGGCCATCCAGCCAACAACATGACTGACCGAACCTAAAGGGTGCTCATCAATGGCTCCTCTTCATCCTGGAGAGTAGTGACTAGTGGGGTGCCACAGGGTTCTGTCTTGGGCCCAGTCTTATTCAACATCTTTATCAATGACTTGGATGATGGGCTTGAGGGCATCCTGAGCAAGTTTGCAGATGACACCAAATTGGGAGGGGTGGCTAATACCCCAGAGGACAGGATCACACTTCAGAATGACCTTAACAGATTAGACAACTGGGCCAAAGCAAACAAGAGGAATTTTAACAAGGAGAAACGTAAAGTACTACACTTGGGCAAAAAAAAAAATGAAAGGCGCAAATACAGGATGGGAGACACCTGGCTTGAGAGCAGTACATGTGAAAAGGATCTAGGAGTCTTGGTAGACCACAAACTTGACATGAGTCAAAAGTGTGATGCAGCAGCTAAAAAAGCCAATGCAATTCTGGGCTGCATCAATAAGAGTATAGCATCTAGATCAAGGGAAGTAATAGTACCACTGTATTCTGCTCTGGTCAGACCTCACCTGGAGTACTGTGTCCAGTTCTGGGCACCACAGTTCAAGAAGGATACAGACAAGCTGGAATGTGTCCAGAAGAGGGCAACCAAAATGGTCAAAGGCCTGGAAACGATGCCTTATGAGGAACGGCTTAGGGAGCTGGGTATGTTTAGCCTGGAGAAGAGAAGGTTAAGGGGTGATATGATAGCCATGTTCAAATATATAAAAGGATGGCATATAGAAGAGGGTGAAATGTTGTTTTCTGCTGCTCCAGAGAAGCGGACACGGAGCAATGGATTCAAACTACAAGAAAGAAGATTCCACCTAAACATTAGGAAGAACTTCCTGACAGTAAGAGCTGTTCGGCAGTGGAATTTGCTACCAAGGAGTGTGGTGGAGTCTCCTTCTTTGGAGGTCTTTAAGCAGAGGCTTGACAGGCATATGTCAAGAATGCTTTGATGGTGCTTCCTGCTTGGCAGGGGGTTGGACTGAATGGCCCTTGTGGTCTCTTCCAACTCTATGATTCTATGTGCACCATTGTTAGAACATCTACACTAGTTCAAGGTCCCTGTATTAACTTGCAATATTAACTCCAATACTTGGGCGACCTCATGAGAAGAGAAGACTCCCTGGAAAAGACCCTGATGTTGGGAAAGATTGAGGGCACTAGGAGAAGGGGACGACAGAGGACGAGATGGTTGGACAGTGTTCTTGAAGCTACGAACATGACTTTGACCAAACTGCGGGAGGCAGTGGAAGACAGGAGTGCCTGGCGTGCTATGGCCCATGGGGTCACGAAGAGTCGGAACCAACTAAACAACTAAACAACAACAACAAATTAACTTGAAGCCCTGAACAACTCAGTCATCTTATATGAGACTTTCCCTGTTTTGCAAGAGAGAACAGGGTGCCTCTTCTAATCTGACACCTCATTAACTGGGGAGCCCCTTTTGAACCAAGTCATCCTTCATTTTATTCTTTTTTGATCCCCGCTAAACACAGAAAACAGCCTACTCAGGAACGTCATTTCATTTTGTATATTGTGTTGTTGTTTTTCAATGACAGGTGTAACCAATTAAGTGTGTCCCTGTCTGTCCTCCCTGCTGAGTTCTGCAGGGGCAACAACACTGAAACAAAGATGGCAGCCGGAGCCACACACTAGACTGGCTGTAAGGAGGCAGGCAGGTGGGTCCCGGCTTAGGGGAAACTGAGGTTGGTGTGGCAGGGCCCCATTCATCCTAATGGACCAGTGCCTGCTGCTTCTCCTCCCACTGTATGTGTGGAACATGAAAAGGCTGAAAAATCCCCTCAGCTTGGTAACCATATAACTGGACTATTAGCTAAAGTCAGCATTAGTCAACGGTTTTGAAGATGAAAACCCCCTCCTGAGTGTGAAGCAGTAACTTATTACTGTTTTATTTTATTAATGTCTTTTGGCTTTGGGTGTTTTATCACAAGCTCCATAACCTTTCGGTCCCTCAGGCAGTATTTCACCATTGCTGCTTTCAAAACGAGTCACTATTTATAATATACATACCGTATATTACAATCATTAATTTTTTTCAACGTTTTATGAGGTGTGCTTATTACATGAAATGGTGTGTCTGGCACTGGCAAATCTCTCGTGCATTCCCCCCCCCCAAATGTTTCCTTTCTCTTGGCAGGTCCAGCCAGAAGGAATAATTTTCTGTGGGCCACGCATGCTTTTCCATACCTTTTTTTTTTTCCTTCAGGGGAGGGGCGGGATTTGTCGCTTCTTTGGGAAGGCCTTATAATTCACAGAAACACAGATTTATGCCTGGGCCTTTCTTTTCCTTTTCATTTTGCCAAGCCTTGCCAAACCCTCACATTTTTGTTGGCAACCTTTTGTGCCTTGCCCAGCTGAAAAGGGAGGCTCATCTAGTCGCAGGGCTTGCCCTTCTCCTCCTTTCCCCTCTTTTCCGGAGTGTCTGTTCTGGCGCATGCTGCTGCGTCCTCTTCGTTATCAGGACTACCTGCCACATTTCACGTCTTCCATCACCGAAACATTTTATTAAAAATAGGCATTCATCCCCATCAGCTAATGTTCTGTATTTTGAAGGTTTCATGGACCCTCTCCAGCCTGAGACGCCCTCTCCAGGCAAGCAGAGAGAAGGATCGTGGTGTGAGGGAGTAAATGGTTACTTCACTCTCAGAGCTTCTCTCCTCCCCCCCCCCCGATTTTTTTATTATTTGGTTTTACATATTAGAATTGACAATCATACCACAACACATCACAAAGTACAAAATTCCCACGAATCTTTGGACTTCCCCCTCCCCCTCTGTGGGGCCCATTGTTGAGCCCTATCTACTGCATCTTTTATAATAATCCAGTATTTTACATCTCCATTACCTCCATAGTTCTCATTACATTACATTACAATATAATAATAATAATAATAATAATAATAATAATAATAATAATAATAATAATAATAATAATTATTATTTATTATTTATACCCCGTCCATCTGGCCGGGTCTCCCCAGCCACTCTGGGCGGCTTCCAACAGAAGAATAAAACACAATAATCTATTAAACATTAAAAGCCTCCCTGAACAGGGCTGCCTTCAGATGTCTTCTAAAAGTCTGGTAGTTGTTTACCTTTTTGACATCTGTTGGGAGGGCGTTCCACAGGGTAGGCGCCACCACCGAGAAGGCCCTCTGCCTAGTTCCCTGCAACTTGGCTTCTCGCAACGAGGGAACCGCCAGAAGGCCCTCAGTGCTGGACCTCAGTGTCCGGGCAGAACGATGGAGGTGGAGACACTCCTTCAGATATACTGGAGACGCTCCTTCAGGTATACAAGTGTTATTGCAATCCCGCTAACAACTTTAACTGTTTACATTGGTCTCCAAGGTAAACCAAAAATTCCCCCCATTCCTGATTAAAGTTTTGGTCTTCCAGGTTTCTGACCCTTCCGGTAATCTTTGCCATTTCGGCATAGTCCATCAACTTAATCTACCATTCTTCTCTGGTCTGGTAGGGACTTTGTCTTCTTTCCAACTCTGGCCTAACAACATCCGTGTGGCTGTCGTTGCATACATGAACAGTCTTTTCTGCTCCCTTGGGATTTCAGCACCAGAGTTTCTGGTCTCATCCCCTTCACTGGCCTTCACTGAGGTTCCTCCCAGCCCTTATATGTAATGCAAGAGACCTGCCCCTAGCTTAAAATCAAGCTCCCTCGAGTCCTAGTTTCCTCCACTCCCAGCAATCTCTTGCATTGTGGACACAGGCTCCAGGCTTGCGAGCTAGTTCTTTATACTGCCCTATCACAGGGTTGACATCAGAGTCAGCCTTGTCAGGTACCTCCTGTGGCCTGCACACCAAAACATCTCATTATCAGTTCCTGGAGTGTTGTAGCACCTCTCTCTTGACGAAGACCAACATCCCAGGGTCAGGCTGTCACCAACACTCCATGCATCGGCATTGGTGACCACACTCTTGAGGTGGTAGGTGATTTTGTCTACCTAGGTTCCGCCATAACTAGCAACCTCTCCATCAACGCTCAGCTGGACAAGTGTTTTGGCAAGGCAGCTATGGTAATGGCTTGCGTCTCCAAAAAGGCATGGGAGAATATTATACTAATGTCCAATACCAAGATGAAGGTCTAGCAGGCTTCCATGTTGAGCATGCTACTTTATGGAAGTGAGTTGTGGGCAGGTGTGATGCCTCAATGCCTTTCACATGCTCTGTGTCAGGAAGATTTTGGGCATCACATGATGGGACAGTGTCTCAAACAAAGATTTGCGCTCTCACAAGCCCACATTGCCAGCATGTTCGCAGCCCTATGTTCCAGTATTGTGATTTACATTTTTTTCTTTATTATCAGTACATTATTTCCTCTGTTAATTGCATCTATGTGAAATCATCATCCGTTGAACAGTTATTTCAAGGAATTAATTGCTATTTAGTGCAGAGAGACGTGTGAGAGGCTGAGCAGATGAGAGCGAGGGAAATCAGCCAGTAACCTGTTTGACCCTTTGGTCAGTGCCAGCCCAGAAGGGCATGGTATTTTTAGAGGACCATGTGGCTCCAGTTGTTTTCTGCATTCTCAAGATTCTGACATTCTTTGTCATGAAGAACGAAAGTCTTGTGTGGCTAGAGAGGAAGTGGGAAGTGATTTACTTTAAAGGATTTCATGGTTTGCTCCAGGAGAATGGCCAAGATACTGACCTGCTTTGGAGAGCAAACCCCAAGGGGAGAGGTAGTGATATTTTAATACTTTTAACTGTCCTTCTCTCAGCTCTCGGCCTCTAGTGGAAATTGGCAGTGTCAAATATTTCGCTGTGGGAAATAAATGTCATCACTGTTCCTTTTTCCACGCCAGATCTGGCATGCGCAAAAGGGGCCTTATGTCATGTGGTGTGTGAGAACCCTCATTATGCAAATGCCTCCATGGTTTCAGTTGTCTCTACACAAATGCACAGAGTATGGGAAACAAACAAGATGAACTAGAGCTTTTAATACAGGGTGGCAAATATAACCTGGTAGGCATTACTGAAACCTGGTGGGATGAGACTCATAACTGTAATGTAGGAATTGAGGGGTATAACCTGTTCAAAAGGAATAGACCAAACAAGAAGGGGGGAGGAGCAGCATTTTATATAAATGATATGTACACTTGTGGAGAAATCCATGACTTGGAGCATGAAAAGCAGATTGAGAGTATATGGGAAAAAATTGTAGGAGAGAGAAACAACAGTGACCTTACTGCGGGTGTCTGCTATAGACCGCCAAGCCAGACTGAAGACTGAAGACCTTACTAGAGCAGATTACTAAACATTCAAAATCGAGAGATATAGTAATCATGGGGGACTTCCACTTCCCCGATATCTGTTGGGACTTAAACTCTGCCAAGAGTGACAAATTCCTCCATTGCCTCACTGACAATTTCATTTCCCAGAAGGTGGAAGAACCAACAAGGAGATCACCTATCTTGGACCTGTCCTCACCAATAGGGAGGAACTGACTGGTGAGGTGAAAGTGCTTGGAAACTTGGGAAGAAGTGATCATGTTCTCCTGGGTTTCAGAATACAGGCAAGGAACAACTGAGTGTAGTCGGACACGAGGTAACTGTTGGGTGGATTTGTAGCTGGTTGACTGACCAAACCCAAAGGTTCCTCGCCATCTTGGAAAAAAGTGACAAGTGGGGTGCCACAGGGTTCTGTCCTGGACCCGTTGTTGTTCAACGTCATTATAAATGACTTGGATGAAGGAATTGAGGGGGTGTTCATTAAATTTGCAGATGACACCAAACTGGGGGTGGGGTGGGGTTGTAGCTAATGCTGCAGAAGACAGAATCAGAATTCATAATGACCTTAACAGATTGGAGAACTGGGCACAAGCTAGCAAAATGAATTTCAATAGGGACAAATGTAAGGTTCTGCACTTAGGCAGGAAGAACCAGATGCACAAAAATAGGATGGGGGACACCTGGCTTACTAACAATACATGTGGAAAAGGTCTAGGGGTCTTGGTGGACCCTTAACATGAGTGGAGTTCAAAACAAGACAAGTATCTAGTCTGCTTATTGTACTTTTTAATTACACCTACCCAACATTGATGGGACCCAGGTGGCGCTGTGGTTAAACCACTGAGCCTAGGGCTTGCTGATCAGAAGGTCGGCGGTTCGAATCCCTGTGACGGGGTGAGCTCCCGTTGCTTGGTCCCAGCTCCTGCCAACCTAGCAGTTCAAAAGCACGTCAAAATGCAAGTAGATAAATAGGAACCGCTACAGTGGGAAGGTAAACAGCGTTTCCATGTGCTGCTCTGGTTTGCCAGAAGCGGCTTTGTCATGCTGGCCACATGACCTGGAAGCTATACGCCGGCTCCCTCGGCCAATAATGCGAGATGAGCGCGCAACCCCAGAGTCGGTCATGACTGCACCTAATGGTCAGGGGTCCCTTTACCTTTACCCAACATTGAGGTGCTTTTCCCATGGTGCACTTCCTTGACTAAGTGCTGACAAGTATTTGGATTCTGAGTCATACGATCATAAGAAAAGTCCTGTTGGTTCATGCCAACAGTTCATCTAATCACTTTCCAACAACGACCAGCTAGATGTCTCCAGGACATTCACAAGCAGACTATTGGTGCTAAGCCATCTAGGCTTTCTACTCTGACCGGCAGTAGCCCAGAGAACCTGGTCTTCCTTATTCTACCTACCACCAAGGCAAGCTGTTTTAACAGTTGTTTTCACTCTTCCTGCCAAGGTAAAGATTGTCTCTATCCTTTAGTCCAACACAAGCAACATGTGGAGATGGATAGACAGTTTTAGTGGCGTTGTAAATTTGCTATCAGAGCTCGTTTTATTGTTTCCAATGGTGGGAGCCAAAGTGCTGAGGCTGACCATGTTTTATTACCTCTCCTCCCACCCCTGCTATTCCACCTTATTCTTGGTATGGAATAAATGTATCTATAATCTCTAAATACTGTTGAGTGGTTTCTTTCCATTTCAGTTGAGAGTGCTCCAAACCATTCTATATCAAGCCCATGGCCATCATCCAAAGCTTCATGGGGATCCAGAGTGTGCATAGAACTCAATATATATGGAGAGAAAACTCAATATATTATTGTATTATGTTTCTATTATTATTTAGTTTTAATAATGATGATGATGATGATAATACCTTCTCGGTAGTGGCACCCACCCTGTGGAACGCCCTTCCATCAGATGTTAAGGAGATGAGTAATTATATAACATTTAAGAAACATCTGAAGGCAGCCCTGTATTGGGAAGTTTTTTAATGTTTAATGTTTTGCTATGTTTTTATATATGCTGGAAGCCACCCAGAGTGGCTGACGAAACCCAGTCAGATGGGCGGGGTACAAACAAACAAACAAACAATAATAGTAATTTTATCATTTATAAATTTGTAATTTAGAATTATAAATATTGTTTATTTCATTTTTATTTTGTGTTGTTGTTGTTAAATGCTGGGAACTTTTGATAAAGGGTAAAGGAAGCAAGGAAGCAAGGAAGCACCTGGCCTGTTCATTGCATGTACAGGATTTGACATATTCATGAATGAGAAACATTTCATTGGCTCTCTGGAGGATCAGTGTCCATGGGGAACTGCCTAATATCAGTCAGCCCATCTGTCTACCTATCCCGGAATTGTCTAACTGGCAGTTACTCTCCTGCATCTCAGACAGAAGTGTTTCCCATCACCTGCTGCTTCCAGAGCCTTTAAACTGGAGATGCCAAGGATTGAAACTGGGATTATTTGTCTGCAACACGTGTGCTCTGAACTCAGCTATGAATCCCTCCCCAGGTTTGGAGATAGAATGGGTGCAACCATATCTAAAAAACATACTTAAAGAATCAATTCCAGTACAGACTGGGAAAGATCTTTACTGAAAAGGCTTGTTGGAAGAGAAAGTTTTTCAATAGGTCTTGGGAAGGCAGTAGAGACAGTGCGTATCAAATATTTAATGAGAGGGAATTGCAAAGGGTAAGTGCCATGGCATTAGAAGCCTGGTTCCTATTTTGTGTGGAATGGACCTCTGGATAAGATGGCATCTAGTAAGATGTATCCACTTGGGAGGAAGTCATCATTTAACTCGGTGAGATTTAAACATGTATTTAAACAAGCAAGATTTTGATTTCACTTCTATTTAAGGAATCAGATTGATATGACTTGGCCCACTTTCAGGAATACTCGCTTCACTTTGGATTGGAATCAGAACACAGCTTCTAAAACTCCAGTGGTTTATTTCTCCCCCATTGATTGTAATGGGGGGAAATCAACCAAGAGCTATAGTTGTTTTCTGTTCTTTGGCATGACTGGATGAAATTTGCAGGCATAGTTGACCCTTCTGAGTGGATGAAGTCTGGAAAATTACAGCAGCTTCCCTTTGTTTTGTTATTTATTTGATGTGCGTGCACACACCCAATGCTGTGTTATTTATGAATCATTTCCCATGAGGCATCCCAAAGAGATTTACAAAATAATAATATATATAAAACAGTTACAAATAAAAAAATATAGACAGTTAAAACAACTGCATATATAAAAACAATACTAACTATAAAACAGCTTAAAACAACAGCACATATATAAATTCAATTAATTTTTTCACAATAAATTTTTATTAAATTTTCAATTATACGTCTCAAAATAAACATTTTACTTAATGTTAGATATCCAGCGACTTCCCTCCTTCTCCTTCCATGGTTCATTCTGTTCATCTTTCATTCCTGCATATTTGACTATATAAATTCAGTTCAAATCCAAGACAGATACTGACTGGGAAAATGTTTATTTTTTGAAAGAGGAATGTATTTGTGCCACTGAATAACAGTTGCTGTGGAACAACAGTGGGGGGGGGTATGTCTTGTGAGTTTCCTGAAGGCATCCGGCCAAGGATTCTGGGCTGGACGGCTCTCTGCTCTGGTCCAGCAAAGTACTTTATCTCCACAGTATAGACAGAGGTTTGCCTAACAGTGCAAAGAACAGAACACCCCTTGTCATAGCTGTCAACTTCTGGATTGGAAAATAAGGGATCAGCAGCCTCACCCAGCGGCTCGGCACTGGAAATCAGTTCTGTGCATGTCCAGACATGCGCAGCAGTGGCTTCCAGTGCTCGCTCTGCCCATGTCTGGGGCACCGGATATCGGTTCTGCACATGTCCAGACATGCGCAGAAGCGATTTCCGGTGCCCAGACATGGGTAGAGCAGCACCAGAAATCGCTTCTGCACATGCCCGGGCATGCGCAGAGGTGATTTCCAGCAGCACTCGGCAAGTGAGCGAGTGGCCAGCCGCCGAGCAAGGCATTTTACCGGGCGGTGGCTGGCTGCTCGCTCGCGGGGGGGGGGGGCAGAGTGGAGCCTCCCTGGCCAGCAGGGAGGGAGAGGAGCGGCTTCCTTTGAAATCCGAGGAAATTATGGGATATCTAATGATCCGGGATAGCAGTGGGAAACGGATTGAAATAAGGATGTTTCCCGCAAAAAAGGGAGGGTTGACAGCTATGCCCCTTGTCAGGCCAAGCTCCCTGTTTACACCTGAACCAGCAATTGCACACAGACCCCACTGAATCATGGTGGAATCTACAAGCAAGTTTGTGAGGGCTAATATATCCCTGCCCAGAGAATTACCAACGTTGCAATACAATTATGGCAAGCAGGGGGTGAGAAAGCAAGAAATGGACTACATTTCTCTGTGTGCCTTAAAAAAAAAAAGTAAGGTGCGAGAAGAGAAAATTTCTGGGACATTGATTTTCAAGTTCGTATTTGAGCCAGAAACATGAAGTGCTAACATAACCCATATGTTACAAAATAAGATCCTCCAAAAAGACTAGACATTTCAAAGAGAGTTCATTTCCCCTGCTCTGTTGTATTACTTGAAATATTTCATTGCTAACTCCAATCCATAGTTCTTCATGCCTGAGCGCACACATTGGCTGTGATTAAGGTGAGACTCAAGTCAATTAGTGGAATGATTTCTTCCACAGAAAAGCTGAGTTTTAGATGCTTTTTGCCAGTTTTTCTACTCGGTAACATTTGTCACTTTTTTCTTCCTTTCGTTTGAAAGTATACAATAGTTTCCTTCTCTTTCCATTTCTTTTTTACACGCTGCCCTTCCTCTTTTTCGGTTAAAATACACTCTGTAATTCAAGTCTTTTGCTTCCTTTATTAGGAAAACAGTAATACCCAAACGCTGGTGGAAAGAAAGAAAGAAAAAATATGAGGGATCCAACAGGAAACAAAAACCACAAGCAGAAAGGGGTTAGTACAGGTTACTGAAATAGCTGAGTCCTCTCTTGGGCTCCAGAGAAAGTAACAGAACTTTACAATATCTTGAAAATCTGTTTCACAACCATTCTTATTTTTTCACTAGATATTCATATCATAGCAAAAGGGCAGTGGGGGGAACTTGGTTATAGTTTTCTGGTCTTGTTTTCTTTACACTTAGTATTTGTTATTTTTTAAAAACTGTACGTGCTGCTAACAAGTCTTCTAAGAATATCAAACTCCAGGTGTTTATTTTGGGCATTCCAAAGCTTAACAAGAACTGCATTTGAATGTTAGGCTTCCCCCTGAGTTACAACCCTCTCGGTGACTTAAAACACATTTTCATCACATGATGACTTGGCTTAGAATAAGCATCAATCTAAACATGACTGACGAATGACTTGGTGATTTAATTGAAAGATTACCCTCCCCCCCCCCCAAAAAAATTGCTGCTTTAAAGTTATCTGAAACAGTGCATCAGGTCCTCTGCAGAATCCAGAAATTTGAAATGAAAGCGGGACCTGCAACAAGCTACAGTAATGTGAAGTGTTTCTGGTTAGGATTCCATCCACTCCATTTTATTCCCTGTCTACGGTTTTCAGCATCTCTCCAAAATTATCAGTCACCATGGGCACTGAGCATGCTCAAAACTCACTCAAGTTTTTTTGCTTTTCTCTATTTTTTGTACTTCTGCAAACATCAAGCATCCCTCAGTCCTGCTCATATCTCCCTCTTACAACCACCAGGAGCGATGCCTCAATGCCTTCCACATGCGCTGTGTTAGGAAGATTTTGAGCATCACATGGCAGGACAGCGTCTCAAACAAAGATGTGCTCTCCCAAGACCACATTCCCAGCATGTTTGCTATCCTTTCTCGGCGATGTCTACACTGGCTTGGTTATGTCCACAGAATGGAAGATGGCAGGATCCCAAGGACCTACTCTGCTGTGAGCTAGATTCAGGCACTCGGCCAATTGGCAGATCAACTCTGCGTTATAAACATGCATGAAACCCTAGGACCCTCGTACCTACGGGACCGCCTCTCCCGGTATGCCCCGCAGAGGACCTTAAGGTCCATAAATAGCAACACCCTAGAGGTCCCCGACCCTAAGAAAGTCAGATTAGCCTCAACCAGAGCCAGGGCCTTTTCAACAGTAGCTCCGGCCTGGTGGAATGCTCTGCAGGGCCTGTAAGACAGAGTTGTTCCACCTGGCCTTTGGCCCGGAACCAACTTGATCCCCTCTCCCTCTTTCCTTTTTCCTTCTGTGACGGAACTCATATTTGGGGACTTCCCTGGCTTTTTTTCTGGCCCACATAGGACCAGTCTGGATAGTTGGCCTGGTGAAGATTTGACATTTTCCCCCAAACAGTTTTTGATTTCAGTTCCTATTGAAATGAGGCTGCATTTTAATGTTGTATTTAATCTTGTTTTTAAGCTGTATTTTAATCCATTGTTTTATATCCGGTGTTAGCTGCCCTGAACCCGGTCTTGGCTAGGGAGGGCGGGGTATAAATAAAATTTATTATTATTATTATTATTAACCCCACCATGTGGGAATCCCTTGCAGACGACCACAGTGCTTGGAGACAGGCGGTCAAGTCGTGTATCCACAGCAGTGACCAGAGGAAGAATGACTGCTGGGAGGAGCGCAGAGAGAAGAAATGCCATGGTGCATTTACAGCAGCACAACCAGACAATCTGCCCCAGCTGTAACAAAACATATCTCTCCTGTATTGGTCTCTACAGCCACAGCAGGCACGGTAACCTTCCATCAATTTGACTCCATGCCCAAAGGCACATTCCTCCACTGTCTCCCAAGACAGACGGATACCCAACCAATCAGCCAACTTATGCTTAGGTGCTGCCATTTTGGCTATAAATGCATTGGCACTCACAGCCTGAATATCAGAAATAAAAGAACAATTTCCCTTATGTGGCTCTGTTTCAAGCATTTGCTTCACTGAGCTCTCTCCTTCTATTCAGACAACATAAATAGCTTTTCTGTTGTTGTTGTTGTTGTTAACAACAACAACAACAACAACAACAACAACAACAATTTATTATTAGTGTACCCCACCCATCTGGCTGGGTTTCCCCAGCCACTCTGAGCGGCTTCCAACAGAGATTAAAAATACATTAAAACATCAGTCATTAAAAACTTTAGGGCTGCCTTCAGATGTCTTCTAAATGTCAGGTAGTTGTTTTTCTCTTTGACATCTGATGGGAGGGCGTTCCACAGGGAGGGCGCCACTACTGAGAACGCCCTCTGCCTGGTTCCCTGTAACTTGGCTTCTCGCAGTGAGGGAACCGCCAGAAGGCCCTCGGCGCTGGATCTCAGTGTCCGGGCAGAACGATGGGGAGGGGGTGGAGACGCTCCTTCAGGTATACTGGGCCGAGGCCGGCCCTCGCGGTGCGCCATGTCCCGCTCCAACCGGCAGCGCAAGTACAAGTGTGGTGACCTGGTCTTCGCCAAGATGAAGGGCTACCCCTACTGGGCCGCCCGTGCGGGCACTTAATTGTGCTCGGAAACATACTGGAAGGCAATGTAGGTCTTTCAGGACTGGTGTTATGTGGTCTCGGCGGTCGCTCCCAGTCACCAGTCTGGCTGCCGCATTCTGGATTAGTTGTAGTTTCCAGGTCACCTTCAAAGGTAGCCCCACATAGAGCACATTGCAGTAGTCCAAGCGAGAGATAACTAGAGCATGCACCATGATCAGGCAAATCAGAGGTATTATTGGCTTCTTGTTGTTCTTGTTTTTATTATGTATTTTGTGCTTTTTATCTTGGATTTTTATGTTGTGGACTACCCTGAGCTCTACAATTGAAGGGCGGCATACATGTTTAATTAATTAATTAATTAATTAATGACAACAACAATAATAGCAATAATAAATTATCCAAACAATGAAAGGACCAATTACTCCTTAGCACAGTTAGCAGAGCAAGTGTTTTGCATCTTTAGCAAGTACCTTATGAGTGGCCAGGATCTTGAATAGCCACTGGCAGTAAAATTACACAATGTTGGAAGCAGAATTTGACCTCCCATCACCAGCACCTCTGTGGCTTACCAGGAGGGAGGCGTACCTTCACAACGACCCTGTGAGGAAGGCAAGCATTTTACACACGTTGAATTGATGCCCAAATCAACACATGTTCATGGCGGAGAAGATGATTTCAAACCAGTTCACCCTCAGAACATGAAAAACAACGCCACTGATTTTTGCTGTATGCTAGTTTAGTACTCAACTTATTCAATCATCTCTCGAAAACTCTGGAAACTCAAGTGTATGAGCAAAACTCCCTACCTGCGTAGGCTTCCTCATTCACATCAATCGAAAGGTGTGACACTCCATGCATTCAAACAATTTGTTCCTGAGGCTGCTCTCTGGTTGCCAATTCCAGAACTATCCCCTTCAGGTGTGCATCCAGAGAATGGTCCACATTATCTGGACTGCATCCAAGGGGTTCACAGCACACCTGCCGAAAACAGATTCCTTGAGTGGGGCGATGGTCTAGTTTGGGCATCTTCAACCTTTTCAGACCCTGGGCTGACTTTTCACCCAAGCATTCATCTGCGGATCCATTTCTTAATCTTTCGCCATATATTTGCATGATGATATGCTCCTTGGACAGTGTTCTCGAAGCTACGAACATGAGTTTGACCAAACTGCGGGAGGCAGTGCAAGACAGGAGTGCCTGGCGTGCTCTGGTCCATGGGGTCACGAAGAGCCGGGCACGACTAAACGACTAAACAACAACAATGCTCAACAAGGCTATATGACCCACTAGGGAGTCTTGACCCTAGGGAGTCTAGCAGGGCTACAAACAGAACTTCGGAACATTTTCAATTGTTTCTCATTTTTGTGGTTCTTCTATATTACATACATCAGGTTGATCCATTCTGGTAAAAAGAGGATGTGTTTCTCATGTTAAGTTATGTGAGACTTGTTAAACGAATTACTCAGTTTTTGGCTAAGTGAAGAGGGTGAAGAAGCCACAAATGAAACCTTGATTCTGGGTCCTGCCCCGCCCCCGCCCCCTCTTCATTATTATTTCTAGCATGTTTTCCAGTATTAAACTTGTCGTTTTCAGTCTTCGTGCTGATTCAGCACCAGCTCCTGTTCCTGAATTACTAAAACAACTTTCCTCTCCAACTAACAGGGGACCCATGATTCACTAGGTAAAGAAAATGGAGAAACAGAAAGGGACTTTTTTTTCCATCTCCTAATATTAAAAAATAAACTGGTAAGAGTTCATAAAACACTCCTGTTAAATGTCTGGGATATTGGAGGGGGGCAGTCTGTGAGGGAGAAGCTGCAGTAAAATCTCACGTTTCACAGATGGATTACTCAGGACCATGCTAATTCGGCTTGTGCCTTGAATATGCATCTTTGCCTTGGCCCAGAAAGGGCGATTTCTATGGGAAAAAAGAGGTCTCTGTGAGACAGACCCTTCTCAGTGTTGTCTTTCATGCCCGCAGTATGCTGTACATCTTCAAAGTGTGCCATCACCTGTCCTGTCTCCTCCTGCCACTCACCCCTCACCTCAGGGCTCTTTTTCTAGAAAAAGAGGTGCCAGAACTCACCTTAAACCTTGTTCTCTTATAATAGCAATGTTGCCCACCTGAGAGGTGTCGGAACTGAGTTGCGACTGTAAAAAAACAACCCAGAATACACTTACCATATTTTTCTGTGTATAACATGCCCCCATATGTAAGGGGACTCCAAATTAAGAAAAGGGGGGGGGGAGATTGCCCAGAGATGCTGAGCTTTTTTGGGGGGGAGGCCCAGACTTGTTGAGGGGGGATTGGTGAAAATTGCACACATCACAAAAGCTGCCAACCGTGCGCCCAATTGCCTCAATGGCAGCCAATCAACACCAGCCCTTGCCACCAATAACATGCACAATAAAGGTAAAGGGACGACTCTGGGGTTGCGGCGCTCATCTCGCGTTATTGGCAGGGGGACCCGGCGTACAGCTTCCAGGTCATGTGGTCAGCACGACAAAGCCACTTCTGGTGAAACAGGTGCACGGAAACGCTGTTTACCTTCCCGTCGGAGCGGTGCCTATTTATCTACTTGCACTTTGACGTGCTTTCGAACTGCTAGGTTGGCAGGAGCTGGGACCGAGCAACGGGAGCTCACCCTATCGCAGAGATTCGAACCACCGGCCTTCTGATCGGCAAGCCCTTAGGCTCTGTGGTTTAACCCACAGTGCCACCCGCGTCCCTAACACACACAATAGCTGCTGACAATCTCCAGCCTGCAGCAGCAACCAATCCCACATATGTTCTCTCTGTGTATAAGACGGCCCCAAATTTTAAACGTAATTTTTAAAATAAAAAAGTAGGTTAGGCTGAGAGGTGGTGACTGACTCAAGGTCACCACAGTGAGCTTCATGGCCGAGTGGGGATTTGAACCCTGGTCTCCCAGGTCCTAGTCTGGCAGTCTTATCACTTCACGACACGGCACAGAATCAGCCATCCAAGAGCAGGATCTTTGAAGTGGAGGAAAATGATCTTCAACTGCTTTATGACTATCCCCCAAAGCAATGATAACCCTAGGTCATACAATCCATTTTGGCTTTTGGGGTACCACTTAAAAATACTCCCAAACTTAGCTAAAGGCTGCTGGAGGCTGCGACTGGCTAAGTAACTGCATGAGCAGGAGAACTTCCATCCACACAACGGACATCACCCCCCTTTCCTCCCCCTCATGACCTCACCCGTGAAATATGCTCAGAAAGATTCCCCCAGTCCTCTGGAGCAGATTTTGGGATGGCGTGAGGGGTGCAGGAGGGATAAGAGGAAGTGTTTAGAATGTGGAAAGAGCTTCTGTCACAACTCTACTCTCTCTTCTCATCAACTAACTCACAGTGGGGAGAAACCATAGCAATTGTTTTGTTGTAATTTTATTTTAGAAGACTTTAATTTGTATCACAAGAGTGTTCTTGTGCTTCTTCAACCCAGCAGAGAAGTCAGCCTTGCCTGTCAAATCCATGGAGTGCAAACCTGGTGTCCAATATTATTCACACGCTGTATCCAGATCTGCAGGGTGGAAGTGAATTGTCAAGGTGTTGAATTTAGGCTTTTCTCTGTGGGAAGGTCTAGGATTCTCTTGCTGCTCTTCTCGATCCTTCAAAGTACGTACTGAGTGTATGCCAGGAGCAGAGAATTGCATCCATGAGGGAGAAAGAGCTCTCTGTGTATTACATGTTGTGAACAGCAGTAAGCAGTTTGTTTGCTTCGGCCAAATCCAGTTCTCATCTGCACACAAACATGGAAGGAAACATCTCTATTCAGCCAGACCATTTAGAGGACACCCCCTACAAGCATCTTTTGATGCTAATTTTTGTTTTTTGTTTTTGTTTGTTTTTAATGTTAGCTTTTAACTAGATTTTAACTTCTTGTGATGTTATGTTTAGGGAAGCTTTTTAATGTTTAATAGATTATTTTAATATTCTGTTGGAAGCCACCCAGAGTGGCTGGGGAAACCCAGCCAGATGGGCGGGGTATAAATAAGTTGTTGTTGTTGTTGTTGTTGTTGTTGTTGTTGTTGTTGTTGTTGTTGTTGCCAATACACTTTCAGTTGTTCCACTTGTGCAAAGTGTAACGCAATGCACATTTAAAGCACCTGACTCCCCCTAAAGGATAATGGGAACTGTAGTTTTTCCCACCACAGGGCCGGAATAGTACAAACTATGGTCCCCAGGAAATCCTGAGGGGAAGTCATGTGCATTTAATGTGCATTTTAAAAAGTGGGATATATTTTGTAAAAAGCCACCAGTTTCAATAAATAATTCCACAGCTCTCTTGCTGCAACATGAGGCATTGAACTAAATATATGTACAGGTATGTATTGTAGTTTGTTTTTGTCGTCATTCTTCACGATCTATTCCCCTCCTCCCCCCCTAATCATCACTACTAGGGAGCCTTTGTTTCCAAACATAAATGCTTTCTTGCGAATTTGAATTTTGGTTTATAGTGAAATCAAGCTCTCATGTTCGTTTCTAAAGAGGTTCTTGCACTTTGGTGTCCCCAATCAGTGTAAATATTGTTTAAGATGAACATAGCGGTTGGCATACCATTGAACAGAGACCACCAGCAGAGCATTAAGCAAGTACAGATGTGGGTGCCCGGCTGAAAATGAAGACATTCCTAGAGCCTAAGCATGCTATTCCAAAGGTATCCGAGGCTAGGAAGTTGTCATGGGGGGTGGGGGTGGGGAATCCTCTGACAAATGGCCACGCTAAATAAATAAGTTACATTGAGAAAATGCAGATGGCATTTTGCTCGGTGTTGTGAAAAATCGCATTGTTCTTGTTTAATTTGAAATTGAAATGTATTTATGGCCTGTTTTTGGCAAAGGGTTTCCAAGCAATGGTACTATATAATATGTGTAAGGCAAAGCAAGTTTTAGAAAATGTTGATGGATAGTTTGATCTGGGATTCTTTTTTCTTTCTTTTTTTAAGGCATTTTGCAAAAAAAAACAACGAGAAAGAAAACCACTCAGATGCAAGAGTGTGCAATGTGATAGAAAGCTCTTTCTGTGATTTTTGACCTGCAATGGTGCATTTGCAGCTGACGCTACAGCCATCAAGTAATAAATTCAAGTGTGACTTGAGCCTTCAGTTCTGAAACACACTAAAATTCTGTCGTGTTGACTCTTTTTCTTTCTTTCTGTCTCCATGCAATTGCACATCTTGATGACTGGCAAAGAACCACCCATGTACTTCAACATTGCTTTTGGATTCGCGGTATTTCAAAATCGTCGGCAAAAGAAAACTAAGGTTTCAACAATTTCTTCCCAGCGCTGGAATTCAAAGATCTCTGACACTGCTTAACACTGGCGGGGGAAGAGGAGTGCGGGGGGAGCACACCGCCCCCGGCGGTGCGAAGCCATCATGGCTGCCCCCCCTGCGCTGGGTACCACGCCCCCGCAGGTGGCGTGCCACGCCTCCAGGATGCATGCCATGCCCCTGCGGGCAGCGCATCACACCCCCGGGACACATGGCAGCCCTGCCCCTGCCTGCTCTCCGCCCCCCCCCCCCCCGGTGCATGAAGCTGTGCCACTGCTGGTTAATTCTTGATCTAAGAAATTTGTTTAGATTCAGGTAGGTAGCCGTGTTGGTCTGACACAGTCAAAATATATATTTAAAAAATTAAAAAATTGTCCAGTAGCACCTTAGAGATCAACTAAGTTTGTTCTTGGTATAAGCTTTTGTGTGCATGAAGAAGTGCATGAAGGTATCTGAAGACGTGTGCATGCACATGAAAGCTTATACCAAGAGCAAGCATAGTTGGTCTCTAAGGTGCTACATATATAAAAATATAAATAGTGAAACTGCGTTTTCCACTTTTCTCCGTAACCGCTTGACCGATCGTCCTGAAATTTTGACACAACAATCCAGGCCACTCCCCGAGCGTTGTTGGGGACAAAAATCCCTCAAATCACACACCTGGGCAGGTATAGACCTAGTTTTCCACCAAGTCAAACAGCGCCCTCAAGTGGCGTAATACCCTCCTCCACCCCCTCCCTTCCTGTGAAATCTAAGCCACACCCACAAACCAAATGACATCATCAACCAAGCAACTGAAACCACCAAGGCGGCCATTTTCAGATCCCTAGGCCCCCACCCCACCAAATAACCAACATTGCCAAGTGGAGGTAGGGGCCTGCCTGGAGGGGATGCGGGGGGGGGCGGGCAAATAGGGAGCAGGGATACGTAATGGGTCAGAACAGGGTGGGGGGAGACACAGGGATGAAACCTGCCCTCTCCACAGTATCTCGCCTCGACTCAGGGGGACTCTGAGGCTCAGGGGGATCTGAAGGGGGGGCGCTATTACCCTCCATTTCACAGACTAACGCACAGCAACGCGTGCAGGGCCAGCTAGTATATATATAACACTCAGGTTGTGAATGTGATCCGTGCGGGAGGCACGCTCGCAACCCGCAGCGCCGCATCTGCGCACATGGGGGGGGCACGATTTGGTGCTTCTGTGCATGCGTGAGCACCGAAACCCGGAGGTAACCCGTTCCGGGACTTCTGGGTTCGGTACGGTGCACAACCCAAAAACACGCAACCTGAAGCAGCCATAACCCGAGGTATGACCCTCTCTTCTCTCTCTCTCTCTCTCTCTCTCTCTCTCTCTCTCTCTCTCTCTCTCTGTATCTCCCTTGTTTCTACCAATTTTGTCCGCAAGCTAGTTTACAAACTCAATTCGAGCTGTATTACAGGGAGCCTGCAACAAAATGTTGCAGTATGCGTTACCTCTTAACGGGGATTCTCCTGAACAAAGCTCCTCAAAGCAAAATGTTCCATCATCAGCACCACAGTTTTCACGTGCTTTTTTCCCAACTGGCAAGTCGATGTTCTGTGGCTACTGTACATGCTCAATCCTCATGGGACTCTTCTTAGTGGAGAGGGTTTGGGTCCCCCCCCCCCGTTTGGTTATTTTTAACATTTGTTTTTGTCGTTCTGAAAACTTTTGGGTTTCTGCGAGCGTACCCATAGCTCCGGGTGCCTCCTTTTTGGCTCCAGTCCTGTTGTCACTCACCACCAAAGTTCACTGTTAAAGGGAATGAGATAGGGAATGAGATTTTTTTTTATGCCCATAAAAGCAGACCAGATCAAACAATCTAAAAACAGGAAAGCAGAAGGAAAACAGAGAGCAGCTAAAACAACATTTGGAAATGTTGGGCTAATAGAACAGACATAGCCTAACATCTAAATTATAAGGATGGTCAGAAGATGATCTTCTATTGCTGTATCTTTCAACCTGCAAGACTCAGGTGTTAAATTGTGTTTGTTTTGTTTTGTTTGTTTGTTTGTTGAGCATTTATGCAATTATTTTTAAATTATTCAGTGCACTGCCTTGAGCATTAGGAAAGGCGGGTTAGAAATATTTAAAAAGGAATCATTAAAGGCACTCATTTTCATGAGCCTTAAGGGGGAGTTGGGATCATATTCAGTCAAATTACCTGAACTACTTAGATCATGGTGTTTTTAATATTATCTGGTCAAGGGAACAAGGATGTCTCAGGTGTTTCTTGTGCATTTGACAAATGCAGGTTGGACAATATATTAGGTAAATAAACTTCAATTTTTAAACATTTTTATGTATTTTATTACTCCTACAGTATGAAAACACAATGCAAATTTATTTGGGAGGAAGCCCTACTGAACTCATTAGAACTTACTTCTGGGTAGCCTAGGGTTGCCATATGTCCCAAATTTCCCGGATATAGCCGGTATTCAGCCCTCATAAACAGTGTCCAGGCAGAAAGTGTAGATTTCATGAAGAAGTGTCGGAAGTGTAGACTTCATATCAAGATGACAAGAAAATTTTTAAAAGATTGGGAAATGTTTATTATGTATTTGCAAAAATATTGCAAACCCCCTATCAAAAGCTGGTGAGAAGTCCCACCGAACCAATAGGCCTGTACTTCTTCTTTCCATTCCCTGGCGTAAGTCATCCATCGGAGCAACCAAAGCTGTTTCAATCCCATAAACAGGCTGAAAATCAGTTTCTCCAGTTTGCAGATTCCACCCACCATCCACTCACAGTTCTTTTGTGGACATGAAGTGTTTATTGTTCTGCCAATTGAGCTAGATGTCTGCTGGTACTGGAAGAACAACAAAGCACCGTGCGATGCATACAGATTTCACAAGGGCCTCTGGATCATGGCTGTGGTGTGGAAGCACAGAGAACCAGGCTCCCGTAAATACTTTGCAAGCTTTTGAATAAAGTTTGCTCGCTTCAGTTTTTTTAAAAAAATAAAAATAAAAATCCGCTTCAAGCACATGGAAGGAAGGATGAAAAATTAAACTAGAACACATTGGATGGCACAGGCTATTAATTGGAGAATTGAACCTATCCCGCCTCCCTGTTCATCTGAAATTAATAAAACATGTACAATTACAAGATGGTACCGCTCAGACGGCAGCCCAGGGCTCAAGTTAATCAAAAGAGCACATGTTGAATGCACACAAGTTAGTTAGGGTTAATCCACTGAAGATGATCCCTCCCTGGTTCTAATTAATGTAGGTGATAGATTGCAGAATGAGAAAATAGGAAGGAAGGATAATGCTGTCCTGATGGCCTGATGAGGATTCGTATGTTTAATTGAATTTAGGGGGCTATTCTTGGGGGCAAACCGTTTCTATTTAAAGTTAAGACTGCACTCTTAGGGTGTTTTCTCCCAGGTGGGCATAAGAAACTTGAAACCAAAAATGTTTTAGACAGGAAGTGAGTAAAATGAACCAATGAGCCAATATAGTCTTCCTTCTTAGAAAGATTTTGAAATAAATGCATTGTGTCAATCTTCTTGAGGGCTGTTTGCCATTTCATAAATTAGGATTTAAAATATGATGCGTCTCCATGGTGTGGACCTGCCCCCCCCCATCCTTTAATGCAAATATGTTCAGAAACACCCGTTTTTCGTTGTTTATGGATCTCTTCTTTTTGTTTTAGAAATTCCAAAATCTCCACTCATATTTTTATTCTCAAATCCAGAATGTATCTTTTTTTAAAAAAAAATCTGGAGGTTTGGAGCTTCCTGTTCACTTATAAACAATCTCTTTGGGTGCCAGGTTTCATGTTCCTGAATTGGTTTGGAATGTCTATATGTGTATATTACAGTGGAGGAAAGAAGACTGTGGTCCTGATCCTACTGTTACAGAGCATAGGAGCAAACTCCTAGGGGCTGAGGTCCTTTCACACACCCCAATAAAATATTTGAGGGGACCACCACCCCCCAAAAAAGTTGATGGGCATTCCATTCAAATGGTGTGCTTGCGCTGCATATTGTGATGCAAGGCAAGGTTTACCTGCCCCCCCCCATACAGTGGTACCTCGGTTTACAAACACAATTGGTTCCGGAAGTCTGTACTTAACCTGAAGCGTACTTAACCTGAAGCGAACTTTCCCATTGAAAGTAATGGAAAGTGGATTAATCCGTTCCAGACGGGGCCACGGAGTACTCAACCTGAAGCGTACTTAACCCGAAGTATGAGTGTAATTGGTTCTGGAAGTCCGTACTTAACCTGAAGCGTACTTAACCTAAAGCGAACTTTCCCATTGAAAGTAATGGAAAGTGGATTAATCCGTTCCAGACAGGTCCGCGGAGTACTTAAACTGAAAGTACTCAAACCGAGGCGTACTTAAACCGAGGTATGACTGTATTTCATTCAAGTTGGCACCCCTGATGCAAAGCCCCTTTCAAAAAGCACCAACCACTCTGATTAGCTGTTCAGCCCCTCCAGTGTAGCTGGAGCTCTCCACGAACACCTCCCTCGTTCTCTTAGAATGGCAATGGAGCCCACCTAAGATGTGACGGAACTGAGTTCTGTTAAGTTCCAGCTTGGGGGGGGGGAGCCCTGTTTGAGGGGCAGTGATTGGTCCATGGTCATCCAATGATCTTCATTGTCAAGTTCAGACTTAAACCCTGGTTTCCCAGATCCTTGCCCTGCAGTCTAACCCCTATACCACACTGGATCTCCCTGAAAAGTTGGTAGGGGTCATTACTACTATTCAGAGAGAGCTCTGATTGTGGCCCAGTTCTGGCAGCGACACCCAGTGCTGGCACCCAGGACATTTTTACTGCCTGAAGTGGAACCCCAAATGGTGACCTCTCTGCTAGAGCCAATACCTTAAAAGGCCGGGCTGCACCTTCTGACACCAGTCGCACACATCCCAGTTGGTGTTGCTTGAAGCAGGTGGCTTCCCTCTGCTGCATAACAGGGCCAGCCTTGAGAGCACCCATTTGCATGGGTGATTTATGGCTACACACAGAAGCTCTCCTTATATGCGCGCACACACATACACACAGCCCGTCCTATGCTTGGGGTGCACGAATTTCCAAGATGGGTGTGTTGTTTTGTGCTAAACTATAATATTGGTGGGATCGGGGGACCCCAAACATGCCACCCCATCAGATGGAAGTCCCATCAGCAGTAAGTCCAATACAATCCAAGCAATGGTGGATTTGTTTCATTGTCGAAAGCTTTTTTGTTTCTTTTCTGTTTGTCAATTTCCATGGGTTCTTTTGTTGCTGAATTCAATCATCTCTCTCTCTCTCTCTCTCTCTCTCTCTCTCTCTCTCTCTCTCTCTCTCTCTCTCTCTCTCTGATGGTTCCCCTCCCCTTTTTCCTTTTCTTCAGGTCCTTTGTTCCAACTTTCTGAGTGTCTAGTGAAAAGCTTTCAGTTCCCTCATGCACGTATGTAGAGAGAGAGGAGCTGTCAAATAATTTGCCCTGTTTTTCAGGTTAGTGATATATCCTTGCTCAAGTGGAGGTATCTGTTTCTGATTTATTAACATTTGATCCTCTGGTTTCCTGCCATTGATCAAGCCAAATACCCAGCTCAACTGATGAGTTTTATATGAAACTGGATATTCCAGGAAGAGAGAAGAGTGAGTCCCATTTTTTTAATATTTTCCGATATCCCAACCCATGGCACACACAAAAAAAGCACTGAATAATTTCGAGCACCATCTATTTTTATTGCCTTTCCCTGGTTTAAAAATGGGTGGGTGGGAAGAGAAGTGTATTTATCAATAGAGCAGATGTGTGCTTGAGTCATACACATCCTGTAAATTGTATATACATTTACACCCCGGCACCAAAACATGGTTTCACCCTACTACTGAGTGCCTGTCTGCCATTCAATCTTGAGTTAAGTCACGGTCAAGAAGGTCAGCTCCACTGGCAACATCTGCATTTGATCAGTTCTCACGAAATGGGGGGGGGGAACCTTCCTTAAGCCTCCCTACCCTGAAGTACTTTAAGAGGCCAGGCATTACAATACTCAATTCACCACAACTGCAGGCTCTCTGCTTTCAGAAGCCTTCTCCCCCCCCCACCCCACTTTTTCCAGGAAAGGCTGGGATGGAAACCCACTCAGGGGAAAAAAAAACACAACTTGTGTGTAAGGGTGCCTTGCTTTATTTTACTTGTTTATTTCTATCATCAAGCACTGAGACTGGTGTACATAGTTAAAATATAATCCATTATTTTCATATATATATATTTTACAGATGATTATAAAGGCTAATCAAAGATTATGCAAGCTCAAAGGCCTGTCAACAGTTGCAAGGCACCTCCCTCCCTCAAAAGCTGAAAAACCCATCAATAGCTTCTCTCCTTTCATCTGTGCTCCATAAATGGGTCTCATAAAGGCTTCCATTTCTGACTCCCTAGAATTATTGTTAGGGCTGCTCACATTAATATTCCACTCCTTTTCCAAAGTGCTTTAGCGTGCAGCAGTAGTGGAAAAGAGACTCCCCATTTTGTCCACTCTGTGAGGAAGGTTAGGCTGGCAGGGTGTCCCAAACTCACCCACTGGGCTTTGAGGATTGGAAGAGACTCGAACACAGGCCTTCCGAGTTTAAAGTCAAATCTATTTCCAAAGCTCAGAGAAAAGTGTTGTTCCTCCTGCAGCCAAAATGGTACCACCCACCCACAAGTATCAGCATGCTTGCCGGGAACTCAAAGTTTGAAGAAGTACGGGGGGGGGATAAAAAGAAGAAGCCCAGTGTGGACTATCTGTGGTCAGTGGCCACAGAATGCTGACATTGTTCAGGGAAGAGATAAAAAATCAGGTGGGAGGGGGAATGTAATGGAATGCAATGAAAAGGGGTGTGGCTGGCTCACTGTAATGGAGCACAATGGAAGAGGGCATGGCTGGCTCACTGGAATGTTGAATGAGATAATTACACATTGTAATATTTTGCTGCATCCATACTTATTGTAATCTATAGCACTTCTTTGCATTCATTCTTTATGGATGAGACGATCTCCCTTCTTCTCTGTCTGCATCGTTCCTTCCATTTGCCCTGGCCTGCATTCCAGCCCTGCTGAATTGGGAGTTCTGCACCCAAATAATCTCATTAGACAGGTAGCATCATGCAGCTAGTTGGATGCTTTGCTGGCAGCCATGATGTTCCTAACTGTCATGTTGGTTACTCTGTTCCTTGGGGGCCATAGGGGGATAGGCTGTGATTCAGCCAGATACCCAAACTGTTGGTGTGAAGTCCTTCAATCCTACCGCTTGGGGGCTGTCCATCACTTTGGGGCGGGGTAAATTGCTAAAGTGAAATTAATGGATTGCTCTTTTAGTGATTGTCATTTTTTTTTGTTCCTGTCCTCCATTTTGTAATTATAACATTGATAAAGGTTTTCATTGATTTTTATTATCACTTTTTTGTACGTTACATTGGGCAAATTAATTTTTAAAAAACAAAAAGAGAAGTGGCTTAGAAATGCTTAAAATTTATAAACACTGTAATAAATGAGGCTGCCCTGGGTGGCAGGCTTGGAGCTACCATTAAAGGTAAAGGGACCCCTGACCGTTAGGTGCAGTCGCGGACGACTCTGGGGTTGCGGCGCTCATCTTGCTTTACTGGCCAAGGGAGCCGGCGTTTGTCCACAGACAGTTTTCCCAGGTCATGTGGCCAGCATGACTAAGCCGCCTCTGGCAATACCAGAGCAGCGCACGGAAACGCCATTTACCTTCCCGCCAGAGTACCTATTTATCTACTTGCACTTTGACGTGCTTTCGAACTGCTAGGTTGGCAGGAGCAGGGACCAAGCAATGGGAGCTCACCCCGTCGCGGGGATTTGAATCACCAACCCTAGGATCTGTGGTTTAGACCACAGCACCACCCACGTCCCGGAGCTACCATTAGAGAGCAGCAAACTGACAGAAATTTATTTATTTATTTAAATTAATAAACCGCCTAATTATAAAAGCAACAACACTTCACCTCAAAGCAGTTTACAAAAAGATAAAACAATAAAACCAATAAAATTTTACAACAATGCTTTACAACATACAAAAAGTTAAAATACTAAAACAGATTAAAGCTAAGATTTAACTTTCAAAACTATATTTCATCTGGATGTTCCATCTTGTGTCAGGATGGGCAAATCTATCAATTTTTGTTTCTCTCATTTTTCTCATCTTAAATTCACCTCACCCCTTTTCAGCATCAGTTTCCGATTTTTTTTAAAAAAATATTTGAATTAAAATTCTTGTTCATATTTATGCACATCTTCCCCAATATATGCAGTTTTGTATGCTATTTACTCTAATATACATTTCTGACAAGCACATTCTTGTATGTTATTTTCACCGATATATGCAGTATGCCCGAATATATGCCATTTTAAATGTTTCCTATGGGTTGGAGAACTCTATTGCAAGATTCTTAAAACTGTGAAATGCAGATAGCTGCCTTTCATTTTTGGGGCTGTGAATTAGCTAGGTTTATGTCTTCCCCATCTTTCTCCTCTCAGATATCAAACAGTCCTACGCCATCTGAAATTAAGTTATGAAGAACATGGTTGCATACAGAATATGCTGAAAATTCATTCTAAATTGGTGGAAGGCAGAATATGGTGAACAATCTGCAGACTCAAAACTCTTCTACATTTTTCAGCTGTTCCCGTTCACTGCCATCTTCAAAAACCTAAGATTTTACTCTACAGAAAGCCAGAAGAAAGGGGTGGTCTTTGCACAACTGCAGTGGGGATGCCAATGTTCCTGCAACAAAGTTTGCTGGAACCCAGCTAATTAAGAGCACACAAAAAAGCAGCAGCCTGGGGCCCTTAATCTCTTCCACAAGAGATCACATTTCAGGCTGTGAAGCTGTTGCATGTAATACAGTGAAATGAAACCCCGTTCCATCACTGCCACGCTTGGAGAAACCTTAGCCCTGTTCACTTGGCACTTGTGCAAATGGAGCGTCCAAATGCTGCCAGGTGTTGGCTATTCTAGAGAACAGCTGAAGAGAAGCTTCAGCAAGAGATTCAAAGGATGATCTGCAATGCTGGAGAAGGGGAACTAAAGTCCAAGCAGACTGGAGAAAATAGCAAGTTGCATACAAGGTTTCCCAAACTTGGATCTCCAGCTGTTTCGGGACTACAATTCCCATCATCCCTGACGACTGGTCCTGCTAGCTAGGGATGATGCAAGTTGTGTGGGATGTGACACGTAAGGAGCAGTCAAGTACAACATTCCTTGTTTTCCTAGAGTAGACATGCAGGGGAATGTTTGGTCCAGCCAGTTGAAAACTTCCTGTTTCCTCCTGGCTGGGACATACCTCCTTTGCATGTGATTAGAGGTGGACGTGACCTTACCGCTCCAGGTAACAAAAAGAACAAGGCACACAGCACTCTCTCCCCTCTTTTTGACTTCCTCCCTCGTTGGAGCAGCTTTTAGCTAGAGATGGCTTCCTACAAAGGACACTGGGATTGGGATAGCTCCACATGTATATAGTTGAAGACGAAGAAGACGAAGAAGACGAAGAAGATGAAGGAGAAGGAGAAGGAGAAGGAGAAGGAGAAGGAGAAGAGGAGGAGGAGGAGGAGTTTGGATTTGATATCCTGCTTTATCACTATCTGAAGGAGTCTCAAAGCAGCTAACATTCTCCTTTCCCTTCTTCTCCACAACAAACACTCTGTGAGGTGGGTGGGGCTGAGAGACTTCAAAGAAGTGTGACTAGCCCAAGGTCACCCAGCAGCTGCATGTGGAGGAGCGGAGACCCGAACCCGGTCCCCCAGATTACGAGTCTACTGCTCTTAACCACTATATCACACTGGCTTTGTAACTAAGTCTGCCTTCAGGGATCCAACTGTGAACAGAATGTGAGTAAACTACTTTTATATACTTTACACAAGATTGTGGCGTGTTTATTCTTTTAAGAGGGATATAAGGGAACTTAGGTAAAGATAAAGGGGCCCCTGGATGACTCTGGGGTTGCAGCGCTCATCTCGCTTTACTGGTTGAGGGAGCCAGTGTGCAGCTTCTGGGTCATGTGGCCAGCATGACTAAGCCGCTTCTGGTGAACCAGAGCAGCACATGGAAACGCCGTTTACCTTCCCGCCAGAGCAGTACCTATTTATCTACAGTACTTGCACTTTGACGTTGGTTGGCAGGAATAAGGGGAACTTACCAGGAACCTAATAGAGGCTTACACAAGCCTGCAACCAGCTACCCGCTGTGCATTTAAAAGGGGAATGTGAAACTCTGCTAAGTAAAGGATCTTGCTAGCGCAAGTTACGAAGGATATTAATAAACAATATATCCTCTCCTGCCTCCCTGAACATTCCCACAAGTTGTAGTCCAGAAACAGCTGCAGACCCAAGTTTGGGACGCCCTGGGTCAGACCAATGTATGAAACTTCGACAAGCCCATTTGCGATAGGTAGAACCATCTCTAGGATAGACAATCTTCCACCAGATGTCAGGAACAACTTTGCTGCCATTTATATCATAGAGGGAATCTCTTAGTAGCTGGATCAGGTGTAACCGATGTTGTGTCCTCCAGACTACAATTCCCATCTGCCCCAGCTAGCGTTGCCAGTGATCATGGATGATGGGAGTTGCTGTCCACAGAATGAGGGGGGCACCGCTTTGGCTATCCCTGACCATCCTAACCTTGGATCAGAAAGCAATAATTCTCCAGGGCTTCTTGTTTTAGGTAAGAGTCCACCTTAAGTAGTTTGCAATACTTCTTTTGTAATGAGATAATTGGCTGAAATGAATTATTCTTAGCTCTTCTTAGATGGGGAAGTCTACCATGAAGCCATCACCTCCATCAATGAGGGTATGGTCTATCCCAGGGATATGTAAACTCAGCCCTCCAGATGTTTTGGAACTACAACTCCCATCATCCCTGACCACTGGTCCTGTTAGCTAGGGATGATGGGAGTTGTAGTCCCAAAACATCTGGAGGGCCGAGTTTGCCTATGCCTGGTTTCTCCAACTCAGTATTGTCTACACTTACTAGCAGACGTTCCTCAGGGAATTTCCCCCAGCCCTCCCTGGAGATGTTGGGGATATAACCTGGGACCTTCTGAATGCTCTACCCACTGAGATACGCCCCCTTCACTTTACAGCTTTCCTAAACTAGCCCTCTTGCCATTTAATTCTATGCCAGAGTTGGTCCGTAGTTGCTGGTACATCAGAGGGCAAACAAGGACAAAGAAAGAAAGATTCATTTTCAAGTATGTGGCAAATATATATATTTGAGGTTAGCAACGTTCAAATACCTCCTGTGAGATATGCTCCTAGTTTGAATTAGTAACTTTTCAGCTTTAAAGTGATGAAATTCAAACCTTTGTCTATCATTCCCTCTATTTCTGATGCCCAGTATTGTCTACTCTGACTGGCAGCGATGCTCCAAGGTGTCAGGCAGAGAATGTATTTCTCATCTGTTTGTTACCTGCTAATTTTAAAGTGGAGACACCAAGGATCAAGAACGGGATCTCCTGGATCTACAAAGTGTGAACTCTGCTACTGAGCTATGGTCTTTCCATCAGGAATCCAACATGCAAGGGGTTAAAGAACATAAGAAATAATACTTAACGTTATTCATGCCCCCACTTCATAAAAAGTTTTTTGGGGGTGGGGGGTAACGTACAAATATCTTTAAAAGCCAAAACCGCATGAACCACTGTTGCCAAGTCCTTGTTTATTTAGAAGTGATTCTTATCAGTTGCTCAGAGAGTTTGAGATTGTGGCTTTCCTCTGCCTGCCACTTTATTCTGGTTCCTGTATAATTCTGAGCACTTTACACTATAATCCTTTGTACCCTTACCCTGGGAGGAAGCCCCATTGGACATAGTGTGACCTACTTCCAAGTAAACCTACACAGAGTTGTGCAGTTAAGAAGCTGTTTTCAGACCAAGACATGGAAATTCTAGGGGTTGATCATATGTTTCATGGAACATAGGTAGAAGATACAAGTGTTTGTGCAAAATAATGTACAGTGGTTCATTTGTGAAATTTAGCTGTTGTGTACACAGACTATAAACTCATTGAACATTACATGTGCCTTACCGCATGAGTGTGCAAGTCAACTGTGTGCACACACTGTGTGGGCTGCATCAATAGGAGTATAGCATCTAGATCAAGGGAAGTAATAGTACCACTGTATTCCGCTCTGGTCAGACCTCACCTGGAATACTGTGTCTAGTTCTGGGCACCACAGTTCAAGAAGGATACAGACAAGCTGGAACGTGTCCAGAAGAGGGCAACCAAAATGGTCAAAGGCCTGGAAACGATGCCTTATGAGGAACGGCTTAAGAGCTGGGTATGTTTAGCCTGGAGAAGAGAAGGTTAAGGGGTGATATGATAGCCATGTTCAAATATATAAAAGGATGTCATATAAAGGAGGGAGAAAGACTGTTTTCTGCTGCTCCAGAGAAGCGGACACGGAGCAATGGATTCAAACTACAAGAAAGAAGATTCCACCTAAACATTAGGAAGAACTTCCTGACAGTAAGAGCTGTTCGACAGTGGAACTTGCTGCCAAGGAGTGTGGTGGGGTCTCCTCCTTTGGAGGTCTTCAAGTGGAGGCTTGACATCCATCAGTCAGGAATGCTTTGATGGTGTTTCCTGCTTGGCAGGGGGTTGGACTGGATGGCCCTTGTGGTCTTTTCCAACTCTATGATTCTATGGTTGCATGCTTGTTGAATGAAGTGTCCTGTTGTTGACTTCTAATGAAGCAGAACCCCTTTCTATAACAGCTCAGTATTAAACACACACACCTGAACATACAAACACCCAAAGCTCAATATATACATTAATGTTGTGTGTGTGTTCTATTTTTTTTGGGGGGGGGAGTACTTTTGGACAGTCCTAAAGGCATTAAGAGGGAGACATCAAAGAGTGCATTACATATGCTTGGTAGATTAATGTCTGTTTTGTCTTATTAACCAATTAATCCATTTTATAATTTAGCATGCTATTAGTATGCTTTCAATGAGTGCACTATTTGCAGATAAAACAAGGGTTCTAATGCATCCGGAAGTTTCCTCTTCTGATCTTATTAATAAAAAACATGCTTGCCTGTCATTTCTGTAAAGTGAGCTATTGCAATGGCTCAGCTCAGAGGCTGGAAGATTTTATGTTCTGAAACTTTAAGAGGACATTGCAAGAGTCACACTGACCATGCTAATGGCTCCAAAGTGAATGCATGTGGGTGGGGGGAACATGGAAACCCTCATCACAGCACAGGACCCTTGCGAGGTCCTGCACAGCAGATCTTGCAAGGGGACAGACGGCTGAAGGCTTAAAAGCCTCAGAGACACAGAAATTGGGGCCAAGATTCTTTGATGGAGGCCCTGGCTGTGTTGTATATTACTGCTTTCAATGTACAGTGGAACCTCGGTTTATGAACACCTCGGTTTATGAATTTTCGGTTTATGAACGCCGCGGACCCATCTGAAATGGATTAATTCACTTTCCATTACTTTTAATGGGAAAGTTCGCTTCAGTTTATGAACGCTTCAGTTTATGAACAGACTTCCGGAACCAATTACACCCATGTTTCAGTTTATGAACGCTTCAGTTTAAGTACTTCACGGACCCGTCTGGAACGGATTAATCCACTTTCCATTACTTTCAATGGAAAAGTTCGCTTCAGTTTATGAACGGTTACTCCGCGGACCGCCTGGAACGGATTAATCCACTTTCCATTACTTTCAATGGGAAAGTTCGCTTCAGTTTATGAACGCTTCAGTTTATGAACAGACTTCCGGAACCAATTACACCCATGTTTCAGTTTATGAACGCTTCAGTTTAAGTACTTCACGGACCCGTCTGGAATGGATTAATCCACTTTCCATTACTTTCAATGGAAAAGTTCGCTTCAGTTTATGAACGGTTACTCCGCGGACCGTCTGGAACGGATTAATCCACTTTCCATTACTTTCAATGGGAAAGTTCGCTTCAGTTTATGAACGCTTCAGTTTATGAACAGACTTCCGGAACCAATTACACCCATGTTTCAGTTTATGAACGCTTCAGTTTAAGTACTTCACGGACCCGTCTGGAATGGATTAATCCACTTTCCATTACTTTCAATGGAAAAGTTCGCTTCAGTTTATGAACGGTTACTCCGCGGACCGTCTGGAACGGATTAATCCACTTTCCATTACTTTCAATGGGAAAGTTCGCTTCAGTTTATGAACGCTTCAGTTTATGAACAGACTTCCGGAACCAATTACACCCATGTTTCAGTTTATGAACGCTTCAGTTTAAGTACTTCACGGACCCGTCTGGAACGGATTAATCCACTTTCCATTACTTTCAATGGGAAAGTTCGCTTCAGTTTATGAACGCTTCAGTTTATGAACAGACTTCCGGAACCAATTGTGTTCATAAACCGAGGTACCACTGTATAGGGCAAATGATGCCCTAGCAGCATTCTTTAAACAATAAGTGCCTTGCGGTGTTTCTGGAAATGTAGAGAGGTGCATTTCAATTTTCTGGGTCTTTCCCGCCTCCTGCCCCTGCTCCATTTTTTTTTTTTTTTTGCTGAATTTCAAAATATTAACAAATACGTCAAGGAAAAAGCAACTTCATCAAGCATACAAAAATGAAAGTAAGTAAAAGGTCATTGGAACCTAAGAGCTCATCCAAAACCAGAACACTTTTCACTATTAAGAATGAACGGTGTACTGATGCCAGACAATACACTTTACCATTAAAGTTGCAACATTTTGCTTGTTACATGAATTTGTTTGCTTTCCATGCTAAAGGATACAGATGGGAGAAAATATACAACAAAACCTCTCCAGTCTATACATGCCAAACTTTGCTATAACTGGGGGTATTTCCCTGCTACGTGCTTCATTATTTGTGTATGAAGTTGCGCCAGATTTGAGCCTAATAATAATAATAATAATAAATTTATACTCCACCCATCTGGCTGGGTTTTCCCAGCCACGCTGGGCAGCTCCCAACAGAATTAGTGATAATGATAATTAATGGGGGGGGGAATAAAACATCAGACATCAAAAACTTCCCTGAATAGGGCTGCCTTCAGGTGTCTTCTAAAAGTCAGATACAGTAGTACTTTATTTCCTTGACATCTGATGGGAGGGCGTTCCACAGGGCGGGCGCCACTACTGAGAAGGCCCTCTGCCTGGTTCCCTGTAACCTCACTTCTCGCAGTGAGGGAACCGCCAGAAATCCCTCGGAGCTGGATCTCTCAGTGTCCGGGCTGAACGATGGGGGTGGAGACGCTCCTTCAGGTATACTGGGCTATATACTTCAGGTATAGTGGGTAATGTGAGTTTAGGAGAGATCATAGATCAGTGGTAAAGAGCATTCTTTGCAGGCAGAAGGTTCAGCCGCTGACAGCCCAAATTAAAAAGGCTGGGCCAGGTAGCAGGTGATGGGGAAGGAGCTCTCTCTCTCTCTCTCTCTCCCTCTCTCCCCCCCCTCTCTCTCTCTCAGATCATGGATGGAGACCCACAGCCAATCAATTTAGACAACACTGGGCAAGACAGGCTAATAGCCTTACCCAATATTAGCCAGATTCTCGCGCCTTTTTCGGCTACAGTAGGGCTGTATCTAAGCTGCAGAACTGCAGGAAAAGTGGAGAATTCATTTTACTGAGAATTCTGGATTTCTTTATGAAATTTTACGCTGGCAACCTATAGAAATTCAACTATCAGCCCTTTTGCATGTGACGTCACTCCAGCACTCAAAAACAGAGTTTGGATAAGTTTCCATGGTTAGCTAGAATAGCTACAGTGCAGATGAATATCTTGCCTAGAGTCATCTTCTTACTCCAAACAATTCTGCTTCCTCTGCCTTCTCCAGCTCTGGCCAAATGGAACAAGTTATTGTCAGATTTTTATCTGGTCAGGACAGAAGCAGAGGTCAAAGGGAGAGACTCATAGCAGACCCCGCTCATAAGGAGGTCTTGCCATGCCAAATCTGGAATCACATCATGCTACTGCTTGACACAGATTTCTTCTAGGGTGGATACCTCCCTTCTCAGAATTCTCAATGGACACACATAAAACAAAAGCCAGAGGGTGATTTCCCTTAGATTAACATAGGAGCATGAGCCTGCTGAATCAGGCAAATGGCCCATCTATTCCAGAATCCTGATCTCACAATGGGCATGTGACAAACCCCCCAAGCCATATTTGAACGCAAGACCACTGTCCCCTCCTGTGGTTTCCAGCAACAGGTTTTCAGAACACTGCTACCTCCAACTGTGGAGGTCTAGCCTCCATCATGTCTAGTAGCCATCAATAGCCCTCTGTGATGAATTTGCCTAATCCTCTTTTAAAGCCATCTAGGTTGGTGGCCATTACTGCCTCTTATGAGTTCCCTAGTTTATCAGTCAAATGCTTGAAGAAGTACTGTAAGTTCTTTTACCTGTCCTGAATCGTCGAACGTTCAGCTCCATTGGACATCCACGAGTTCAAGCATAATGAGAAAGGAAGAAAAGCTTGTCTATATCCATGCATAATCTTATAAACTTTTATCATGTTGCTACTTACTTGCCCTTTCATCCTTTGTCAAAAGCCTATTCTTTCAAGAAAAGCTCAAGGTGTGGTTAGAGAAGTCCCAGTATCACTGCTTGAAAACAAATACTGGCCAATGCACCTGGTGGGTTTTGCCTACTGTTTCCAAGGAGATGTTGATCTAGGGATCCTCCACGCTTCTGCTTGCTTTCTCCTGGGAAAACCCACTGTTTACTGCTGAATCTGAGCAAATATCCATCAGGTTTAATGTTTGCTCTGATTTAGCGCTGGAGAGTGGGGTTTCCAGGGGAAAGCAGTGGGGCAAAACTGCTCAGACAGAATGCTTCCTGCTGGGAACGCTATACTGTACAGAGAAACACACACACACCCCAAGCCTCAATAGTATCTATGTACAGTATATGACAATAGCAGCATATATAATGGAGGGAGGGGGGAACACCCTCAAAGGAAGAAGTGTTGATGGAAAACTTGGAATATTCAGAGATGGCAAAACTGATGGCACTGATAAGAGGCACAAATTTAGAATCCTTTAAAGAAGACTGGGAACTCTTTCTAGTCTATTAAAGAAAGTTATTTCCCATATGCAAAGACCACAGCAGGGTTTGAAGTGTAAGAAATAGGAGCGCCGACTTGGGCCCCAGGCTATGGGTGCCCAGCGCATGTGACGTGATGTCATGACATCACATAGCAATGTGACGTCATGATGTCACACACCCTGCAGCCTCAGAGCCACCAGAAGTCAGGTTCCGAGACCTCACAAGGCCTTGGATAGCATCTCTGAGGTCTCACGAGGCCTTGGATGTGACTTCCAGTCCTTCACAAGGCATTGAAAGTTCCATTGGGGGCCCTGCTGAGCACCCACAACAAAATTATTGTGGGTGCTCGGGCCCCCAGGGCCGCCTGTGGTTGGCGCCCCTGATAAGAAAACAGCAGAACACATTAAGAAACATGTTAAAGAGGATGAAACTAGATAAGACAGAACGTTAAAACGCAATTGTATGTGATTTGGGTTATAAACACCAATATTAGGTGAGCGAGAAGTCACTAGTTTTGTTGAACTGGAATATAACTGTTGAGTAACAAATGTAACTTTCAATATGGAAAAAGAAGAAAATGTTATTTTTGAAAATAGGACAAGTGAAAAACTGCTTGGACCTGTGATTTCTAGGCACAGAAAATGCAGAAGTGTGGATGACTCCACATTCAACAAGCCACATGCATTTTTATGGAGATGGTACAACGGTTAAAGTCTGATTCCTCTCACTGCAGTTTTCGGCTAAAGGCGCATCATCCTATTTCCTTCTGCAATCTATCAGAGCCATCTTTGTTCAACTCCCAACAAGAGCAAAAGACTAGATGGATATTGGCCTCAACCCAAACAGTGGTTGATTAATCACAACCTCTTGACCCAGTGACTAATAGCTATGTTAAAAAATGTTCCCGTTATCTAAATGGAGGACTGTGATGCCCAGCAGCTCCTAAGCCAATCAGCCACCTCCTGTTTATAAACAGCGCAAGAAGACGAACTCCACGGTTTATACTGAAAAGGGTCATCATTCATTTTTATCCATCATACCTGCTTTTAGCGATGATACCCACACATGCAGGCTTTAGGGAGGCTTAACCATTCAAGTGCTTTATATGCTTTTAAGACTTATTCTAAGGTATACATCACAACCGGTGTGGCGATGCACAATACCTGCCTAAATGCGAGTCTGTACTCAACCCCTAGTTTATCACTGCAAGCTATAGCAGCAATTCTGTTCATGTCTGTGGTTACCATTGTTGACAAAAGAAACATGCATCCTGCCATTACATCGCAATAGCCCTCAAGGTGGCTCACCTGTCAATAAAAACAAGCAATAATATCACAGCCAATGATTAAGAACAAACTAAATCAGCACCACCACAAAGCAACAGTAAAAAAAGAGGAACAAATTAAATTAATAAGAAACCGATAGGAGCCAATAAAAAATAGTTGTTACGAAGCACATGGATGGGCAGAAAAGACTTTAGGAGGCAATTTTGACTGGTTGACGGATGTGCAGAGTGGCAAATTTCCTGCTGCGTCTGCAAACTTGGGATTTCCTGCCAGCTACAGCAGAAGGTGTGGAAGCTGTTCTTTTTTCTTCTTTTGCTGTGCCTACTCTCTTACGAAACTTATAATCCTGCGATTCTGTGATCTTCATCAGCTGGAGGGCTCTGCTTTTTCTTATCGTTTTAAAAACGTGCGGCCGCACGATTTATCGCAGTCTTGGTAAGGTTGTTCCAATGAAATCATTGTTGTAGGAAGCCTGCTATTATTCATGTCTGGAAGAGATGTCCTAGCTGGCCCTGCCACGCATTGCTGTGTGTAATCCCTGTGACTGCCCCCACCCTGTGCCGATCCATGAGGTATCCTGCTCCCTCCTCGCCCCACCCCCGGCTCATCCCTGTGAGTGGTCCCATTGTGTCCTGACCTATCCTTTCCTGTCCTCCCCCCAACCCCAACCCAGGTGAGTCAGTACCTCCATTTGGCCTACTCTGTAAACTGCAGCTGAGATGCTGTTGAAAGGTAAGGTTCTATAGGTGCAGTACGTGTTGCCGCCGCTAGAGGGTGCTGTTTTGTAACCTCTTCTGGCTTCTTTTTCCCAGCATGCACTTTTGGATGAGTTGTGTGTTCTGAAATACGGGGTTTGGGGGATTTTACGTGGCCCAGATGTTACATTTGTCTTTGAAAACGTCTTAGCTTGCTCTTGCAGTCGCATTTGACTTACTGTCAAAATCCGAACACAATCGGTCAAGCGGTTTCCTTGAACATTGGAGAAGGACACACGCACAAACTCTACAGATTTATAGACATACATAGGCATACACACTCAAACAGAGAGATAGGCATCTCTTATCTTATTGCTATGAGTACTTTGCATGTGCCTAAAAAAACAATCAGCAGCTCAAACACCTTTGTGGTGGCTACACTATCCATAAACGTATGAGGCTAACCTCCCCCAGAACCCGGATCTTGATGGCTGGGAGTGGTTAGGAAAGTGTGCTGTCTTCTCTCTACTCACCTTCAGATGGCACAATGGGTGAGTGCGTCTGGCTGATAAGCAGAAGGTTGGTGGTTCAAGCCCACCTGGGGACAGCTGTGGGCAGGATTCCTGCACTGCAAGGGGCTGGACTACATGACACTCTAGGTCCCTTCCAACTTACAATTCTGTGATTCTGTGATCTCCATCTGCCAGAGGTCCCAGCTTTGTCCAGGTGAAGAGAAAGAAAGCTACGCCAAAGGTTCTCCTGCTGGGGGTAGAAAGGAAACCTTGAAATGGGCATCAGGGCAGGGAGCTAGCAATTTTGAATGTTCTGGAGCTCAGGTGCCACTGAAGGCTTAGAGGACACAGCAGCATAGCTGCCAAGTTATCCCTTTTTTTAAGGGATTTTCCATTATGCTGAATAGGCTTCCTCGCGAGAAAAGGGAAAACTTGGCAGCTATGCACAGCAGCAGCAGCACAATAACTGTATTGTTTGTCTCTAATAAGAACAGAACAGCCACATAAAACTATCGACACTCCAACACACAATTAAGTCCAGTTCTACCCACTGGTCCTGGCATTTATTTATTTCACAACATTTATATACTGCTTGATTGTAATGAAACCTTGAAGTGGTTTACAAAAAAGAACAAAACAATAAAGTTATCAATGAAAAAACAGTTAAAAGCGTCTCCACCCCCATCGTTCTGCCCGGACACTGAGGTCCAGTACCGAGGGCCTTCTGGCGGTTCCCTCGTTGCGAGAAGCCAAGTTGCAGGAAACCAGGCAGAGGGCCTTCTTGGTGGTGGCGCCCGCCCTGTGGAACGCCCTCCCATCAGATGTCAAAGAAAAAAACAGCTACCAGATTTTTAGAAGACATCTGAAGGCAGCCCTGTTTAGGGAGGCTTTTAATGTTTAATAGATTATTTTATTTCATTTTTCTGTTGTAAGCCGCCCAGAGTGGCTGGGGTATAAATAATAAATTATTATTATTATTATTATTATTATTATTATTATTATTAGCAGTTGAATATTGAACATTCAAAAATATTTAGAATCAACAATAAGATATGGCCAGATTATAAGAACAAAAATTAAGTTTTGGTGCATTAGGAGGTAAGAACATATTAGAAAAGTGTTACAGAGAACTATACTATGTTACGTACGTTCATTTTTAAAACAAAGACATACATCAGGAATTGACAGGAAGTTCATTGGGTGAATTAAAATTAAATATAGATGACATCGGATAGGACCCCTTTCTCTTCCTTTTCTCACAGTAGAGAAAAAATTAAAAGAACAAACCTACAAAGAGATCTGAGTATATTAAAAATATATTGCTTATTGTATTTAATTTATTGTTGCATTAAAATACTTGGTTTAAAAGGCACAAAGGGTCAGGAGAGAAAAAAAGTGAGAAAGGAAAAGAAGGAGGGCAGGTTGGGGAATGGGAGGGAAGGGGAGGGAGGGGGAGATAGTTCATTTATAAGTTGATTTATGTTGTATTTTGTTTATGTATCTTGTCTGGAATTTTTTGTTTTTCTGCATGTTTGCTGGAATGTTTTGCAAAAGCTTAATAAAATATATTAAACAAAAAACAAACAAACAATAAGATATGGCCAGAGGACACCTGTGCTTTTAGCACCTGTTCTTAGCAGGTGACAGAAAGAGTACAGTGAAGGTATCTGCCTGGCGTCAATAGGCAAGGAGTTCCAAAGTTCCTGCACTAAAAGACTGATTCCTTACAAGTGCAAAACAAGTACTATGTGGCACGTAGGGAGTCTAACAATAGATGGAGCCTGAGCCGAGGACAGGCAGAGCCAGCTAATTCTAATCTTGCCCCCATCCTTCTCACTGCTGAGTTTTAAAAGGGCAACATTGAGAGGAAGAAGGGAAAGGAATATCAGGTATTGCCACTCTCTGAGATGGTTGTAGATAAGAAGGCAGGCAGGTAGGAGAGGCTGAGGTTAGGCCAAGGTTGGTGGGGTACTAACCATTCCCTTGAATGGACTACCCTCCAATGGTAAATACATATTCTCCCAAAAACTCCCCCCCCCCTTCTTAGGAGGTTCAACTCAGAGTTCGAGAGCCACTCCTTCAAAGAAATTTCCTGGTATTTGTGTAAGGGTACATCATCTGCAGTTGCTCAGACTTCACTGATTTGAAGTTCTCCATGTTTGGGAGTAAAATAACGTTGGCCCCACACACTGTATCAGTTTCTGGAACTTATTATCTGCTTTGTTAGGCTCAGATGGCTTTCAGATAAGAATAATTCAATTAGACATCTCGGTAATTATGAGTGGGTACTTGTGCACGCCACAGTAGGGGGTCGTGTCTACAAGCTAAAACCCAACGCATTTGTTTAAGGCAGTGGCAGCGCTATCTCAAAAGATTCTATGCTCAGTGTATCCGCTGGTTTTCTTTTCGGGATTTCACATGCCACATTTTCATGTTAGCTAGATGCGGCTGATCTCTGATAAACCGCTGGTACTTAGGAAGCGTCTGGGTGTGTGGGTTCCCACCCCCCCTCTTCCCCGCAAGCCATTTGTGTAACTTAGGATGCTCAGTTTTCCAAACAATTTTTGTTATTGGTGACAGAAAGCAAAACCCTCTGAAATCTACAGCTGAGAAGAAGAAAAAACATTGTTAGGACCAACCAAAATGTCACAAAATACGGAGCAAGGCTTTGAGTTCTGCATAACTCTTCATCAGATCAGGGATTCCTCCAGGGAGCCTTTTAATTGCACACCCATGTTGATTTGATGTTATTATGAGGCTGTCAGGCAGTTGCACACTATCTCACTTTCAATACTTTTTCCCTTCAATCATAATTTATTAAGTTTCAACATTTTTAGCATATACAATCAATACACAATTACATCTTTTCTCTTATTTTTGTCAACTCTCCATCCCATTTTCCATGGAGTTCTCACTCCTCCTCCTCTTCTGCTGCACGCTTTCTTATCTCACTTTCAATACTATTTGAGCCTGCTAAAGTTTTGGAGCGGTCCTACAGCTTCATATCCAATCGCTGCATATCCTGTAACTTCCTGCTGAGGTTGTGTAACTTTTTCCTACCGCAAATCTTTTCTTGTGCTGTTGACCCTCCGGACAGCAATACTGTGCATTGGGGAAGCATCTCAGAACAACTAATAAAGCAAAATTAATCCTCCACCACTGCACCGTTAATGTGTCAAGAACACATTGCAGAACACACCCATAATAAATAAATAAATGTCATTTTAAATGCATTATAAACATGCAATACCAGGTGGCACTGTAGAGCAGAAAACTTTTCTATGTGATTTTACATAGAGGTGTTTTTTTGTTTGTTTTTTGTTAAAATGATTTAATGTATGACTTATTTGTAGCATTTCCCCCCTGTGTGTAGATCCACCCTGGGGGAGCCCAAAATGCTACACAAAGCAGGGGGTGGGGAGGGGAACCCAAACATACAAGACCTCGGGGCTTTAACATCCAGCCTGTCATTTTCTTCCTCCCACACCAGCACAGCACCAGTTTCAGTGGAGAACTTTGGCCTCTAAAATTTCAGTGGTGCCCTGTGCAACACTAAACTCCGGCGCCTTCCGTCTCTCTCACTCCATTTTAAAGCATTGTTTTGGCACCCCCTGCAGCATGGTGCCCAGTGCGACCACATGGGTCACACCACCCTGGAACCACCTGTGCTTGCTTGTGACCTTTCTAGCTCATTTGGAGGCGGGGCTCTAGAGGGTCATGTGTTTTACTTCCCTCACTTCAGCATGTGGTGAGCCAGCCATTCTGCACTTGGGGGCCAGCCTCCTGAATGAGCCCCCTGAGGTCTGCTTAGGAAGTCCTGGCACAATGGCACCTCTGTAGAGCATGGGCATAGGCAGGGGGGCAGGAGGGGGCAGTTTCCCCCCCCCAAGAAGCAGGGCCGCTGGTGGCCAGCCTGCCCCGCTGCCCGTCGCAGCCCGGTGCCGTCTCCCTTCTCCCTGGCAGGCCTTGGGGCGGGTGGAGGGAAAGCCCCAGAGCCATGCAAAGCGTTTGGCTGGCTTTCCCTCCACCCGCCCCACAGCCAGCAAGGGAGAAGGGAGACGTCCCTTCTATCCGGCCTGCCGATCGTGGAGGGGGAGGAGGGGGTCGGAGCAGCCCATTTTCGGGCTGATCCTGGTGCCCCCTCGCCCCTGCTGATCATGGCTTTCCTTGCCCCACTGTGGCCCCTCCCCGTGCCTTGACCCCGCCCCTTGCCCCTTGCCCCCCCTAATTTTGATCCTGGCTACGTCCCTGCTGTAGAGAGCTCACAAGAAGCCTCTTAGCAAATATTCCTTCAGCACTGTGGGAGGAAGCTCCATACATAGTTTACCTATGTGCCCCACAAATAAGTATTATTTTTTACCTGCCCTGTTTCCTTTATCTCTCCTGAATCTTCCAGCATTCAGCTTGATTGAAAACCCACATATTCTAGTGTTATGTGGGAAGGAGAAAAACTTTTCTCTATTATTACCAGGGCCATCTTACCCATAGGCACTAGGGGTGCGGGACACCCGGGCGCCGGGCTCTCAGGGGCGCCAGGCCAAGAGTCTGGGGCCCGAGAGTTGAGTCCAGGGAAGAGCCCGCCCATTGGTCGGAGTGCCTTGGCAGGCTCTTCTGTTGTGGGCGGCTCCGCATTGTGAGTTCGGGGGCAACCGAGCCTTCCGAGATGCTGAGGTGGCCAGCAGCTCCGCCCTTCTGCACGCCTGGGACTGGGCAACTGGGGGGGCACTGGGCGGATCATTGCACCCTGGTGCCGCATATGCTTAAGACAGCTCTGATTATTATTATTATTTATTGAATTGATATACTGTCCTATACCCAGGGGTCTCAGGGCGGTTCACAGAATAAAATCAAGATATAAAACCATGCCTCATAAAAACAAAAACAACCCAATAGCCCCCCCTCCAAACAACACATTTTCACAGGGCATAGGATGTAAATCGGATCAACCAAAGGCCTGGTTTAAAAAGAACATATTTGCCTGGCGCCTAAAGGTGTATAATGAAATCGCCAAGCAAACTTCCCTGGGGAGAGCATTCCACAGACGGGGAGCCACTGCAGAAAAGGCCCGTTCTCATGTTGCCACCCTCCAGACCTCTCGAGGAGGGGGCACACGAAGGAGGGCCTCAGAAGGTGGTTTCAGGGTCCGGGTAAGTTCATATGGAAAGAGGCGGTCCTTGAGGTATTGTGGTCCTGAGGCATTTAAAGCTTTACAGGTCAAAACCAGCACTTTGAATTGGGCCCAGAAACTAATTGGTAGCCAGTGCAGTCGGACCAGGTCGGTGTAGTATGTATGCTCAAACCGCCTTGCTTCAGTGAGCAACCTGGCCGTTGATTTCTGCACCAGCTGAAGTTTCTGAACCGTCTTCAGAGGCAGCCCTATGTCTATCTACTTTCTCCATCCCATGCATAATCTTACCAACTTCCATCATGTCACCTCCTGCTTGCCTTTTCTCTAAAACCTAAAGTCCCAACTTTTCCTCATAGGGGAGTTTCTCTCGTTTGCAAATATGTCCAAAAAGGTTGGTTTAAACTCAACTAAAAATATTCTCTTTGCTTTTAAATTTGGTGCAGTAAAACAGACACACAACTTCAAGTAACTTAATACACGTCTGAGTCTTCAGCGGTCTGTAATAATGCAGAGATGGGGCAGCTCAGGCTGAGGCCCTCATTATGAAAATAAGATGTGATACAAAGTGTCCCCCTATTTTCATCTACGAAAAGTTGGATGAAGTCTAAGTGTGAGTAACAGATTCAGGGCAAGCATTTGCTCCCACTTTTCATTTACATTTATTCTGCATTACGGTGGTCACAAAGTGGTCTCCATAAAGTCCATGTTGGCCTCAGACCCACCCACAAAATATTTTCTTATACAGTGTAGAAACAATATTCGTGCCTGCAGCCATGGGAACTAAATCCAAATATTTTCCTTCAGCATGTTTGGGTAAGGTAAGGTTTTCTTTTTCTCCCCCCAAGTAATTTTTTTGTTAACAGCATTTTCAAAATCTTCGTGGTCTACATGGGATAAAAACCGACACCCAGATATGTCCATTAAAATACATTTTGCATCTTGAGTTTTATTCTGTTGCCCCCTTAAAATGGCAGCTGGCAGCTGATAAACCTGGATTCAGACCACAAGCTAAAGCTTCAAAAACAATTGCAATTGTTTTCTGGTAACAGTGATTCTATATACTTTGCTATACAGAAACATAGAAAGCAAAAACATAAAGGAAGGTAGCATTGCAATATGGCTTAGAATCTTAGAATTTTAGAGTTGGAAAGGACTCCAAGGGTCATCTAGTCCAACCCCATGCAATGCAGGAATCTCAGCTAAAGCATCCAAAACAGATGGCCATCCAACCTCTGCTTAAAAACCTCCAAGGAAGGAGAGTCCATCACCTCTTTTGGGAGTCTGTCCCAACTGCTGAACAGCTCTTACTGTCAGAAAGTTTTTTTTTGAATGTTTAGTCGGAATCTCCTTTCTTGCAACTTGAAGCCATTAGTCCGAGTCCTACCCTCCAGAGCAGGGGAAAACAAGCTCCCTCCTCCATGTGACAGCCCTTAAGATATTAGAAGATGGCTATCATATCTCCTCTGTCTTCTCTTTTCCAGGCTAAACATAGCCAGATCCTCCAAGTGCTCCTCATAAGGCTTAGTTTCCAAACCCTTGATCATCTTGGTTGCCCTCCTCTGCACACATTCCAGCTTTTCAACATCCTTCTTAAATTGTGGTGCCCAGAATTGGACACAGTATTCCAAGTGTGGTCTGACTAAGGCAGAATAGAGTCGTACTATTACTTCCCTGGGACCCAGGTGGCGCTGTGGGCTAAACCACTAAGCCTAGGGCTTGCTGATCATAAGGTCTCCGGTTTGAATCCCTGTGACGGGGTGAGCTCCCGTCATAGCTGCCAAGTATCCCGTATCCACCGGGAAAACCCCTTTTTTCTTACCGTTTCCCGGCGGTCTCCCGTTTGGTTAAAAATCCCGGTATTGTCCCTTAAATTGGCTTCTGCCTGGCGGCCATTTTTTTGGTGCCGCTTTGCCCTTCTATGGGCACCAGAAAATGGCGGCGCCGGCGCCGGAAGTCGCTTCCGTGCATGACCGGAAGTTGCGTGACGCGACTTCCGGTGGCGCTTTGCCCTTCTATGGGCATCAGAAAATGGCGGCGCCGGCGCTGGAAGTCGCTTTTATGTGTTTCCGGTCATGCGCGGAAGTGACTTCCGGCGCTGGCGCCGCCATTTTCTAGTGCCCATAGAAGGGCGAAGCGCCACTGGAAGTTGCGTCACGCAACTTCCGGTCATGCGCGCGCTGCCGATCCCGGATCTTTACGACCCGGACTTGGCAGCTATGGCTCCCGTTGCTTGGTCCCAGCTCCTGCCAACCTAGCAGTTCGCACATCAAAATGCAAGTAGATAATAGGAACCGCTTTAGCGGGAAGGTAAACGGCGTTTCCATGTGCTGCTCTGGTTTGCCAGATGCGGCTTTGTCATGCTGGCCACATGACCTGGAAGCTATATGCCGGCTCCCTTGGCCAATAATGCGAAATGAGCGCACAACCCCAGAGTCGGTCAGGGGTCCCTTTACCTTTATTACTTCCCTTGAGCTGGACGCTATACTTCTAACGATGCAGCCTAGAATAGCATTATTTTTTGCTGCTGTATCACACTGTGGACTCATGTTAAGCTTGTGGTCCACCAAGATGCCTAGAGCCTTTTCACATGTACTGATAGTAAGCCATGTGTCCCCCATCCTATATTTGTGCATCTGGTTCTTCCTGCCTAAGTGCAGAACCTTACATTTGTCCCTATTGAAATTCATTTTGTTAGCTTGCAGGGAGGAGGGGGCGGGATACACCATGGATCGGCACAGGGTGGGGGGAATCCCATGGATGAGCCACAACAATACGTGGCAGGGCCAGCTAGTCATTTATAAAGACATTGAACAACAACAGGACCAGGGCAGGACCCTGTGGCACCTCACTTGTCAATTTTTTTTCAGGATGATGAGGAACCATCCATGAGCACTCTTAGAGTTCAGTCAGTCAAGCAGCTACAAATCCACCTAACAGCTACCTCTTTCAACCCACTTTTTACCAGCCTCCTTGCAGAAATATCATGGGGTACTTTGTCAAACGTCCTACTGAAACCAAAACAAAAAATTTAAAAAAATCCACCCAGTAGCACCTTAGAGACCAACTAAGTTTGTCATAGGTATGAGCTTTCATGTGCATGCACACTTCTTCAGATACACTGAAACAGAAGTCACCAGACCCTTATGTATAGTCAGAAGGTGGGGAGGGGTATTACTCAGAAGGGTAGTGGGAATGGGTGATTGGCTGCAGGGCCGGCTCTAGGTATAGTCCCGGTGATGCAAGGTGACAGGGCACTGGGCCGGCAGGCGGGGCGCTGCGCGGCAAAGTCGCGCGTAAGCCATGCTGTGCGCTGCAAGGGCGGGGGCGCCGGAGCAATCTCCGCGCCTCAGCGCCAGGGCGCCCGACCTGCTCGAGACTGCCCTGATTGGCTGATAGGAGTGGTAAACCTGTTGACGACTGTTAACGACTGTTAACTACTGAAATCAAGATGATCTATGTCCACAGCATTTCCCTGATCCACCAAGCTTGTAACTCTATTAAAAAAAGAAATGAGATTTACCTGGCAGAACTTAGGGTAAGGCTTTATCATCGACAGCTGAAGCCACCATAGATTACATGCAAGTGAAAGCCCCATGCCTATAAACTTGTAGGTTTATTTATATAGCTCATTTCAGAGGGACTTGTCACCTATCAGATTCTCCTCTCTGTCTTCACCACCACTATCATCAAAGGAATTTAAACAAATTCTAAAGACCGCAGAAAAGAGAAGCTGGCAAGAGGGGAGGGATGAAAATGTACTCATAGAGACCATAGCTGCCAAGTTTTCCCTTTTCTCATGAGGAAGCCTATTCAGCATAAGGGAAAATCCCTTTTAAAAAGGGATAACTTGGCAGCTATGATAGAGACTATTTTGTAATAATTGCCACTTCTGCTTCCAGCACTGAACAGTGGTTTACTCTGATAGCATAGAGAGAAACAAAAGCAGAGTCCTGTGGATTCCCTGCACCCCAGCCTTGTAGTTCCTGTATTTGTAATTTCACACATAGGGAAGAAAAATGGTGTGAAGCGTTGAAACTGACATTGCCGGTCAGCAGGAAACCTGAAAAAGAGATATCAAGATTAGGCAGTGAGTAGCAACAATAGCAGAACGGTACTTTTTTTTTTTTTTTAATGTGATACATGGAGCTGTAGGGAGCAGGTCACTTTGGCTTTCAGGGGGCAATCTTTGTGTTACTGATATCCCCACGGCTACGAATCCTAAACACCAAAGCTTTGAAAACTGACAGGCAATTTGCTAAGACTTTCTTACACCGGGAAGGAAAAATTGGAAGGCTATGATTTCATATCCAGTTCTCTTCCTAAAATTGTAATTCATCGTTTAACTTTTCAAAGATTGAATTTAAATGGATGCTCATATCATCAAAACCTCAATAAACATGTCCCCTTCTCAAATATTGGAGGAAGTATAAGTTAACTTAGGATGCTATAAACAAAATCCATTACCCATTGTAAAGAAGCAAGAGCCAGCTTCAACACGAAAAACAGATCTGGGTGCTGAATTATGGCAGTGGTCAAGCCAAAATGGGGCTTCTACGAAACAAAAAGAAGGGATCTGCATGCTCAGAGGAATGTCAAGGTATGCAGAAGTTTTTGTATATATAGGGAAAACCACCAAGGGGGTGTATCCTTCTTCCTCTGCCTTCATGCTCAGTAACCACAGAATGTTGAGGATTTATTACAGGGGGGAATAAAAAGCCTGGCACCTCAAAGAGGAGCACTCCACACTGCAACATTTCGTTACAGACCCCCACCTATCTTTAATATTTTATTTTGCATTCCCTGCTATAGTAATGCAATAAAATGAGTTTCCCCCCCCCAAAAAAAGACAAATGTACCACCTTCAAATATCTTAAGAGCTGTCACATGGGAAGAGGGAACAATCTAGTTTTCTCTAGAGGGTAGAACACAAGGCAACGGCTTCAACTTACAAGAAAGGAGATTCCGACTAAACGTTCGGAAAACTTTCTGACAGTAAGAGCTGTTTGGCAGTGGAAGAGCTTCTCGGTAGTGGCACCCGCCCTGTGGAACGCCCTCCCAGCAGATGTCAAGGCAATAAACAACTATTTTACATTTAGAAGACAACTGAAGGGGAAGTTTTTAATGTTTGATGCTGTACTGTTTTTAATATTCGGTTGGAAGCCGCCTACAGTGGCTGGGGGAACCCAGCCAGATGGGCAGCGTATAAATAATAAATTATTATTATTATTATAACAGACTCCCATGAGAGGTGGTAGACACTCCTTCCTTGGATGCTTTTAAGCAGAGGTTGGACGACCATCTGTCATGGATGCTTTAGCTGAGATTCCTGCATTGCAGGGGGTTGGACTAGATGGCCCTTGGGTCTCTTCCAACTCTATGATTCTACCTGGAATGTGAAGTCCTACTGATTAACATTTGTCATTACAGGTGACTTACAACTTACAGGGGGGGCTATGATCTGGGGATAGGAGCATAAAACCAAAATCGCGAACAGTCAAAACACATTGGGTTCAATGGCAGGTGGCCTTGCCAAAAAGACCTTTTCCCCAGACACCCACTTCCTGCCCCCTTTTGAATATTTTCCCACCAAATGGGTAAAGCTGAATGTGTACAAGCTAAACTTGCATAAGTTGTGAGTTACCTGTACTGATTAAAATAAGAACCCCACTGTTAATCTAGTGACCATTTCATTGATTAAACTACCTGGGAAATGAATTACAATGCACATCTTGGACAGAGCTTGATGTAATGTCATGGTGAAGGATGAGCTCTGAACTGCGAAGCCCTTGTGCTTCCTTTTTCTATCTTACCTGTGTCCCTTTCCCTATTTCCCCTCAGCCTTCTCTATCCTAGGCTTCCCCAAACCAGCACCCACCAGACGGTTTGGACTACCATTCCCATTGGCCTCAGCAGGCAAGGCCCAGTGGCGTAGCAAGGGCGGGTGATGGGGGCAGGTCACCCCGGGTGCCACCCTGGAGTGGGGTGACACTCGGCGCCCCCCACTGGGGAACATTTTTTTAAATATTTTCTGTTGCATGAGATTTTTCAACTGTTCTTATATGTTCTTTCAATGATGATTTCATATCTGAAGTCAGTTTTGTTCTGTAAGCTCTAGGTTTTTTTTTGCAATTCATGTTTTTCACTTTTTCGCCAGAGCAGCCTGGGGGGATGACAAGAAAAGTTCTGCACTGGGTACCACCTGGGCTTGCTACGCCTCTGGCAAGGCCATGCTGGCTTGGGCTGATGGGAGTTGTTGTGGAACGGCTATTTCATTCTTTGAGAACCCTGCCAAACATACATTTTATTCCCATGTGTCTCTCATGTTGATGCATTATATTTTCATGTATCTCTCCGATTGGTGTTCTGGATAAGATGACCGCATCATCGGCATATAGAAGGACAGGGATGTGCCGGTTTGCGAGCTTTGGTGGATGGCAGTCTATATCAGTTAGTGCAGCTACTAGGTTGTTAAGGTAAAAGTTAAAAAGTAGTGGAGCCAGAAGGCACCCTTGTCTGACACCCTTGTAGGTTTTGATGGGATCTGTTAGGTGCCCTTGGTGGCTGCACCTAACTCTGAGGGCCGTATTTACGTGGAGTGCCTGAATTAATAATAGGAGCCGTTTGTCGATTGATGTGTCCTGCAGTCTGTCCCAGAGCCTGGTTCTGGACACGGTGTCAAAGGCTGCTTTTAAATCTACGAAGGCGGCATACAGAGAGGCCTGCTCTCTTGATTTGTATTTGTCTATAAGATGTTGTAGCGTTAGACAGTGATCCAACGTGGACCGGCCAGGTCTGAATCCCGCTTGTTCGATTGCAAGAATGTCTTCCTTCTCTAACCAGTCTAAAAACTTGGTGAGAAGGTGCTTTGCATACACATTTTATTCCCATGTGTCTCTCATGTTGATGCATTATATTTTCATGTATCTCTCCTTTTGATTGGCCTTGCTGCCTTCAGGCCGCAAATTTGTTTCTTTTTTCTTTTTTAAAAAAACTGTATTCATAACCACCTGCTGTGTTTTAAATGAGGCCTTTCTAGTGAAGTAGAGCAGAATAATCACTTCATTTGCATTATATGTGACATTCCTATTAATAAAACTGACTCCAGAGCACTTTCCTAACTTTGCCACAGTGTTGCATTGTTGATCCATGTTCAGATGGTTCATGCTAATAAACCATGCATCCTTCTTTTGGCTTCCATGCTATTTTTTGCCTATTTGTGATATATAATATTGTGGTGGAAGGCAATACATCTGAGAGACACATTGCCTGCCTGCACCTTGCCAAACATGCACAATTCTGTCCTTGTGTATTTTCATATTATTTAATCACAATTTTTTTTAAATAATAAGAAAGTTCCTTTGCTATTGGCTATCGTGTTATATATCATGTTATATGTTGTCTCCCTGCTTATTTAACTTATATGCAGAATTCATCATGCAAAAGGCTGGACTAGATGAATCCCAAGACGGAATTAAGATTGCCGGAAGAAATATCAACAACCTCAGATATGCAGATGACACAACCTTGATGGCAGAAAGTGAGGAGGAATTAAAGAACCTTTTAATGAGGGTGAAAGAGGAGAGCGCAAAATATGGTCTGAAGCTCAACATTTAAAAAAACAAAACAAGATCATGGCCACTGGTCCCGTCATCTCCTGGCAAATAGAAGGGGAAGAAATGGAGGCAGTGAGAGATTTGCTTTCTTGGGCTCCTTGATCACTGCAGATGGTGACAGCAGTCACGAAATTAAAAGACGCCTGCTTCTTGGGAGAAAAGCAATGACAAACCTAGACAGCATCTTAAAAAGCAGAGACATCACCTTGCCGACAAAGGTCCGTATAGTTCAAGCTATGGTTTTCCCAGTAGTGATGTATGGAAGTGAGAGCTGGACCATAAAGAAGGCTGGTCGCCGAAGAATTGATGCTTTTGAATTATGGTGCTGGAGGAGACTCTTGAGAGTCCCATGGACTGCGAGAATCTCAAACCTATCCATTCTGAAGGAAATCAGCCCTGACTACTCACTGGAAGGACAGATCCTGAAGCTGAGGCTCCAATACTTTGGCCACCTCATGAGAAGAGAAGAATCCTTGGAAAAGACCCTGATGTTGGGAAAGATGGAGGGCACTAGGAGAAGGGGACGACAGAGGATGAGATGGTTGGACAGTGTTCTCGAAGCTACGAACATGAGTTTGACCAAACTGCAGGAGGCAGTGGAAGACAGGAGTGCCTGGCGTGCTATGGTCCATGGGGTCACGAAGAGTCGGACATGACTAAACAACAACAAATCGTGTTAGAGATTCTATGAGCTGATGACTCAAGAATGTGTTGGGTAACCTTAGTTTTGCAAGGTCTCAAGCTTTGGTCCTGAAACTTAGGTTTGGAAGTTCATTAATCACAGGGCAGCAATTTACATTGCAGGCTGGGCTGGTTGTCCAGCTCACCTGCCCACTAGGTGGCTTTTTCAAAGAGCCAAAAAGGGATGTAGTGCTATTTAAGGATGTACCAATTGCATGAATGGGTTTTAGAATTGCATGGGTGGGAGAGTGTGTTCTGGGTTGGGACACCTGCATGATGAGAAAGAGGGCTTTTAATCCTTCATCACCTGTTGTGATCCTCACATTCCCTCCATCTATGCCCCTGCATTTTGCATTGGAATAAACTTTCATTCACTCTACTTGGAACTTCCCCCCATTGCAAATAGCAGGCACCTGTTTCCTAATTTGAATCAGAACCTGGTGGGGGGTGAGGTAATAGTAAAAGGCACTTATTTCCATACTAAGAGCCCACCCCCGATCAGCCCCTCCACCCCTACCCCCCAAATGCCTGTAAGTTACTTTTTTTAAAGCCATTCACACAATTGCTGATTGCACGAATATAGTCACATTTCATTTATAGCTCAGTTGGTTAGATTGTGGTGTTGATAATCTGTGAGGTTTGCAGGTTCAATCCCCGAAAGGGAAAACTGCATATCCCTGCATGGCAGGGGATTCGACTTGATGATCCTCAGGGTCCCGTCTAACTCTGTGATTCTATGATTCTATGTCTCATTAGCAGATGTGCCTTTCTAGCTGGTTACTACCACACATGGCATTTGTATAGACTGTTAGAGCTTTAAAATATGCCCATTAAAGTGAGTTCCAAAAGTTTTCCTCCTCCCCTAGCATAGAAAAAGACCATACATTTGGTAAATTAAAAATAGTTCACTTACAAACTTTCTAAAGATCAGGTTCATGTGCTTTTCCATAAAGCATTCAGAGAAATTGCACAAGCAGTAAAATGTGGCGTAGTTAGAAAGTGGTGAAAGTTCCAAAATTATTGGTACTGTACAGAAACTGAAAAGTGGCTTGGAGCAACCAGCTTAGACCTCCTCACACACTGAACTTCTCAGGTAGACTCAAGAGGAACAAAGGCTTGTTTACGTAGTGCCTCCCAGGATGAGCTAAGCCTGGCAAGACAGCCTACTCTATGGTATTAACCCCTTTGTGCATTAATTAGACTTAAGCGTGTTGGTTATATGCACAGCTGCCAAGTTCTCCCTTTTTTTAAGGGAAATTCCCTTATGCTGAATAGGCTTCCTCGCGAGTAAAGGGAAAACTTGGCAGCTATGGTTATATGAGGCTGGTTATCCCACAGTTTGGACATGAAACACACCAATTCCTGAACGTGTAAGTCATGGGTAGGCAAACTAAGGCCCGGGGGGTGGATCTGGCCCAATCGCCTTCTAAATCTGGTCCGCAGATGGTCCGGGAATCAGCATGTTTTTACATGAGTAGAATGTGTCCTTTTATTTAAAATGCATCTCTGGGTTATTTGTGAGGTGTATAATAATAATAATAATAATAATAATAATAATAATAATAATAATAATAATTTATTTGTACCCTGCCCATCTGGCTGGGTCTCCCCAGCCACTCTGGGTGGCTTCCAATAAAGTTTAAAATACATTAAAATGTCACACATTAAAAACTTCCCTAAAGAGGGCGTAGGAATTCGTTCTTTTCCCCTCCTCCAAAATATAGTCCTTCCCCCCACAAGGTCTGAGGGACAGTGGACCGGCCCCCTGCCAAAAAAGTTTGCTGACCCCTAGCGTAAGTAGTAGATGAATAATGGGTTGCCCTGGCCACATAGCTGCACATAAGAAGCACATTGGGTTGTAATCCAAGACCGGGATTGATCTAATTGATAAATCAAACAAAAGTTGCATTCCTAATAATAATATGTCAATATAGTAATCCTCCTCTCATTTGCACTTATCATCATTTCAGTAGGAAATGTATTTGTATATATCTAGTCAAGATAGTGCCCTTGAGATGTTGGCGAACTATATTCTCCCTGATCATTGGCCATGCTGGCTGGGGCTGATGGGAGCAATCGTCCAACAGCTCACAGAAGGCCAAACATTGGTAATCCCATGGCTTGCTAAAATAATTTTCATTTATTTTGTTTGTTTATATGCCACCTTTCCTCCTTCATGGAACCCAAAATGGTGCACGTGTTGTTCCCAGGAGGTCCAGACCAGGCCCAGGTCTGCTTAGCTTCAGCAGTGTGGTAGCTTCATGTGTCTTCAGACCATACTGTGGGACAAATCGATTGGCTACACCTTCGAAATTGATTTCTTGAGCTAAAATCCATCCCATCCCATGCAAAGTGGATGGCAATGAATAAACAAAAAAATGAACATGCCCCAGAATAAAATCCTGTCATTTTAAAACACGTTTAAACCAAAAACAAAAACAAAAACCTGGAGTCCTCCCTTAACCCTGACCTCACAAGCTGAGTCAGTCCAAACAAAAAAGGTCTTAATGGCTTTCCAAAAGATGCTGTGATGATATCAGTATAATGGGAACTGCCTTTGTGCAGGGACAAATAAAAGGCTGTTTACTGCTCTAATATAATATGGAAAAGATATAGTTGTGACCATTTATACTGGAGATGAGAGGAGTTTAATTCTACCTCCATCACTTCAGAATAACTAGTTGTGTGCCAATTTGAGTGCTGAGTAGAACTGTTAATTTTATTGATTTTTAAAAAATATGTAAGAAATCTAGGACTTAGATGGAGCCTAGGCAATGCCTGCCTGCACTCAGGAGCAGAAAATGCTTTGTTTATCCAAAGGATACAGCTAATGTGTTGTATCTTGTGGGTGGCTAGAGTGAAGGGGATGAGCATCTATTCCTTTTGGGAACTTCCATATGCACAAACCCAGGCATCCCCAAACTTCGGCCCTCCAGATGTTTTGGACTTCAATTCCCATCATCCCTGACCACTTGTCCTGTTAGCTAGGGATCATGGGAGTTGTAGGCATCTGGAGGGCTGAAGTTTGGGGATGCCTGCACAAACCCATCTGTTTCGGCAGTCTACCCCCCCCCCCACCCTGTATGTGATAAGCATCGTATGATGGAGGGTGGGGATGAGTGCCCTAGCTCCACCATCACCCTCTTGACCCTCCATAAATTGGAATAAGAAGGGGGTAGACTTTCCTTCCTTTGAGGTTCTTACACAGGGGGTTGATCTAAATGACCCTCTGGGTCCATTCCAACTCTACAATTCTATGTTTCTATGAAATATATGCAGTGGGAATTCTACCCTAATTGCATAGGCCTCCTGCATGATTTAGAACCCCAGAAGATGAGCGGGCAGGCCCTGTCTCCTGAGCTGATCGTTTGACTGAAGGGGAGGGACCAAAGAGCTGTGGTGGTTAATAAAGGATGGAATTCAACCCAATATGTGGTACCAAAGCAAGCCCACTGTAGCCCAATGTCACACAAACTCATCCAGTCCTGGAGCCAGACGCAAAGGCAGAAATTGGTACCTGAATGGTGCAGCTTTCATATTCATTCATTCTTTGGTGGTCTTCGTTCTGCAATGAATGAAAACTGATGTAGACGGGACCTATTCAATGCCATTCTTTATTGCTACGAAACAAAACGCACATCCACCTTCTGCAATTATCACCTGTGCCGCAGCTATACTTACGGTGTTTCTGTAACCCCTGTACTCTGATTAGTTCTATACACTGAGCCTAGTAAACATTGCATTGTGCAATAATTTCCACCCCACTTGGACCTAACCCACTCATATCAGGGTTAACGATTAAAAAAAAAAACAAAGCGAGCAATCTGAAATGTTCTGAACCAGGGCATTCTTCTTCTTTTTTGGTGTGGTCCCCCCCTCCCCGGTCCCTAGCTACCTCTTTCTCAATTCATTTGGTGTGAATGGCAGATTCCTGCATCGTGTAGAGTTTCAGATCACCATAGAAACAAACGAGGAGGCAGTTTCATTAATCATTTAGAGCACAAGAAGTCTAGGTCAGTCTGATTGCGGCATATAGAGTATCATCCTAGCGCCACATGGGACTCAGTTGATTTGAATTAAAAAAGATTAGGCTGCCCCTACGACGCCCAGCACCATCAGTTTAAGTTCTCATGTAACAGTGGTCTCTGGAGCCACATGGATTAGAAGACTGGAGTTATGCACTTATTTTTCAGGACTCAGTGAAACATTAGAAGGGTGCAGGTGTCTGGTGGGGGGGGGCGGTGGGAGAAGGACAAAGATCACATATAGTTTTTTAAGAACTTGTTGCTTGTTCTTTTGAAACTGGAAACAATCACTCAGTTTTATTTCACCATTGACAGTTACCACTCTTTCTGGTCATGAAATGGAACATTGGTGAGCCAGTGTTTACAACTCAGTATGAAACATTTTTTATGAATGTACCCAAAAAGAAAGAAAGAAAGAACTCAACAGCAAGTAGCGCGTAATACAGTTTTACACGGATGCTGACATTTTATTATTTTTTGTTTCTTCTCCTTTTTTTTTATTTCTCGAGGGTGTAAAAAACGCATCGCATAAATATTGATGGCATCTGAGTTTTACTTGAATGAAGATTTATAGCCCCCAGGAAACTGGCTTGCAGGCAGCAACAAATCAACATGACTATGAACTTGTTGTATATGTATACCACAAAAAGAGGACCCCCACCCCTGAAGTACTCACCTTATTTATTGGTCTCTCCAGGACTTCAAAGGACTTCAGTAACTTTGTCCAGACTGTTTTATTGCCTTGTGGAACTAAGACATTTCAAGGGAGAAAGCTGCAGGCTACAGTATATTGTGTATGAGGAACTCATTCTCCTGGAGGGGTTATCAATCCCTTGATACCATATGAACTACTGATCTAAAGCTTATTATAGCCTGGTTTCCGACACCATTAATTCTTAAATCTTTTAAAGTTAGACAGTACTGTTTTCAGCTCCAAGTGCTAATCCTACATAGAGGACTCCCCACACCCCCTCCAAATGTGTAGAGGTAAAGGTAAAGGGACCCCTGACCATTAGGTCCAGTCGTGACCAACTCTGGGGTTGTGGTGCTCATCTCGCATTATTGGCCGGGGGAGCCGGCGTACAGCTTCCAGGTCATGTGGCCAGCATGACAAAGCCTCTTCTGGCAAACCAGAGCAGCACACGGAAACGCCGTTTACCTTCCCGCTTGGAGCGGTACCTATTTATCTACTTGCACTTTGGCGTGCTTTCAAATTGCTAGGTTGGCAGGAACTGGGACCAAGCAACGGGAGCTCACCCCATCACAGGGATTCGAACCGCCAGCCTTCTGATCGGCAAGCCCTAGGCTCTGTGGTTTAACCCATAGCGCCACCTGCGTTGTGTAGAAGGAGGACACAATCCATCCAGAATGAAACACTATGTTAAGTGCGCACTTAATCCTGCCACTGATACTACTGAGAGATAAAAGTGCTTAAGATGGGCTGGATCATGTCCAGCACTTGGTAGAATCCTGGTGGCTATTGTTCCATGGAGCAACAGCACATCAATAGACCGAACAAATGCTAAATAGGAGTATCAGCAGCAGCAATTATTCTGAGTAGTGGGGTAGGAGAGGTGGAAATAATGCCAATATATTTCTTATCTGGCAACCAATGTGCCCTTTTGGTTTCAGATAGTACATGGATAGACGAGTCTAAAAAGCCCAGGACACAATTTTTCACGGCCCTCTAGGAGCTATGGTGGCTCATTTACCAGAAGTGATGTATTTAGCGTTAACTGTGAAAGGGTGTACGCGATTCTAACCAAAGTAAGCCTTTTATGTATCTTTTGCTCTGGGAGGCTTACCCTGTTTCCCCTTTTTTAATACGTAGTCATAAAGTAAGCCATGGCAGGGTTTTAAAGCATTTGAGAAATACAAGACATACCCCGAAAATAAGCCATACATCCGCGCCGCGGAAACCAACCCCCACAGGCACCTCCACTCACAGAGTCACTCCATGCGGCCGGCACTGCAGGAGCGCGATCAGTTGTGAAGCGGTGCTCCAAGAGCTCCGCTTAACAGCTGATCGCGGTCCCGTCTTGCTGGCTGCATCCCTGCGCTCCACCTTCTCGTCCACCGCCGTCCCTGCTGCTTCCGTGCTTGCCGCCACCGCTGGGCTCACTGTTTCTTCCTTGCCTGGCCCAGCCAAGGAGCTTGGAGCACCCTGCAGCGGCGGGCGGAGCGCCTGAGCCAGCGACCTCCGCCTGGCCCGGCCAAGGACGCCTGCTGCCCTGCCACCCAGAACCGGTGGCTGCTGCAGTGCCGAGCACTCAAGAGAGCCCAGCAGCGCCCTGAGCCGTAAAAACCGTACCGGTAATAAATAAAAAATAAGACATCCCACCGAAAGTAAGCCACCTTGTGTGTTTTTGAGGAAAAAAAGTTATAAGACAGTGTCTTTAAAAAGGGAAAACACAGTAGTTTGGTCAGAATCAAGTATACACTTTCAGAATTGATGCTAAATACATTACAGTACTTCTAGTAAATGAGCTATCATAGCTGCTAGAGGGCCATGAAAATTTGCATCCCAGGCTTTTTAGACTCGTCTACTCATGTACTATCTGAAACCCAAGGGGTGCATTGGTTGCCAGGTGTCTTATGTTTGCTTTTTCTCGGTAGTGCTTTCTGCAATACAATGTTTATAAGTAATTGTGCATGTGGGTAACAATAACAGGCAAGTCTGGGGGAGAAATATTCCTGCTAGAGCACTTACTGAGCTAACGGATATCAACTGTATTCAGAGCCAGGTCTAGACATTTGCTGCCTGAGAAAGAAAAGCCATACAAAGGCCAACAGGACTGTCAGGATAAGCTGACTTCTATACGGGTGATGGGACAGCATAATCTACTTCACCTGAGGCAGCAGCTCTATTTATGGTGACATACACAGCTGTGTCCTCCAGCAGAGATGGTCATCTCATACAGCCTAATGGTAGGGCTGGCCCTAATTATATCATTGTTGTTGTTGTTTAGTCGTTTAATCATGTCCGACTCTTCGTGACCCCATGGACCAGAGCATGCCCGGCACTCCTGTCTTCCACTGCCTCCCACAGTTTGGTCAGACTCATGTTGATAGCTTCCAGAACACTGTCCAACCATATTATTATTATTATTATTATTATTATTATTATTATTATATTTATACCCCGCCCATCTGGCTGGGTTTCCCCCACCACTCTGGGCGGCTTCCAACAAATAGCAAAATACATTAAAATATCACAGATTAAAAACTTCCCTAAACAGGGCTGCCTTTAGGTGTTTTCTAAATGTCAGGCAGTTGTGCCCTCAATCTTTCCCAACATCAGGGTCTTTTCCAGGGAGTCTTCTCTTCTCATGAGGTGGCCAAAGTATTGGAGCCTCAGCTTCACGGTCTGTCCTTCCAGTGAGCACTCAGGGCTGATTTCCTTCAGAATGGATAGGTTTGATTTTCTTGCAGTCCATGGGACTCTCAAGAGTCTCCTCCAGCACCATCTTGTTCTATCTAGCTCAGTATTAACAGTGGCCCTCCAGGGTTTCAGAGGGTTTCTGACTGGGGTGCGTCCCCCCTCCGGAGATTGAACCCAGGGCCTTCTGCAGTTATTTTACCACTGAGTTGTGTTACATTGACAGAGGCTTATCTGAGGCAGACAAGCGTACATGCACCTTTCTCCCCTCCTTGGCAGTAAAACAATAGCATAAGTTAAGTAGCTAATAAATTGTTGCCCTTTCATGACTAATGAAATCCGCTGCCTGAGGCATCCACCTCATTCTGCCTAATAGTAGGGTCAGCTTGGGTGAATACACCCGGCTGAATTTGCATTGTTTCAGAAATATGCTGAGGCATTTCTTGGCTTTGGAGAATGCCTCTGCTTTTTCCTGAGGCAGACCAATGTGAGTAAGGGTCAGGGTGTTTCCCATTACTATTTTTTAAAAAAATTGCTAACCAGGGGCGTTAACTGAATCCAAGTCTTACAGTATAATACCAGACTCTTTGGAAATCCTATTCTGATTGGATGGATCAATGATCTTCCTAGGTGCTGTTCTGCAAGAAATACATTAAGAGCATATGTTGATCTCTCATACAGTGGTGCCTCGCTAGACAAATTTAATTCATTCCACGGGTCTTTTCTTATAGCGAAAAATTCGTCTAGCGAATCCCATAGGAATGCATTGAAATTTTTTCGATTTTTTTTTTTTGGCCCATAGGAACGCATTAATTGAATTTCAATGCATTCCTATGGGAAACCGTGATTCGCTAGACGAATTTTTCGTAAAACGAATTCGTCTAGTGAGGCAAACTCCGCTAGAAAAAAAACATTTCGTTAAGCGGAAATTTCGTTAAGCAGGACATTCGTTAAGCGAGGCACCACTGTAGTATTAAAAGGATACCTAGACTCACTTTTTGGGAAATCTCTGTATTTTGTCCATGTGATGGGCTGCACTGCAGTTTTCATAGACATCCATTAGTCTTGATAACTCTTGATTATGAAATGAAGTGAGGTATCTAATGCCCTGATAGACTGGGATCAAATTGAGATCAAATCCCAGCTATTTGGCTCAGACCCCCAGTAAGTTCTTGCTAATGAGTACTTGGAAGTTTTGATTTCGTCAGTGGAAGTTCTTTAGGGTATCTGTCAGAAAAAAATCTTGAACGCGATAAAAATGAGAGGTCCTGGCTGCATTCTTATTGCTAATAAAATCCCAAGATACTTTCCCCTAGAATGGGAGTGGGGGCTTAACCCTGTTATTCTAATTATGCCCCTCTTAAAACCTCAAATTCTCTATGACCTTACTTTTCTGCTATTATCATGCAGACACAATCTGAAACTAAATACACCCCCCAAGGTTATTTTTGAAAGCCCATCACAAATGTGTTAATAACTGTGCCTCTGCAGTGGCTTGCCGTTATTTGGAAATGACAGTAATGACCAGGTTAACAACATCCATCTCGCTCAGTTACCCCGTTTGCTTTGATTGAAAGATGTAAAAGGTTGGATAAACTCAAGAGGGCTGCAGTTTGTTAAAATCACTTGTGATAATAAATTAATTCAAGATGGTAAAGATGTTCTTTCATACACCATACACATGTATCCTCTTGAGTACGGCGGGCTGGTTTCCCTCCCTGTGTTTTCTGCCTAGGGGATCTTGGAAGCTGTACTTCAGCATGATAAAGGGCTGAGCATGGGAGCACAGTTGCTCTGGGATGCCCATTCTCCTTACCACCCTGTTGAATGTTATGTATGCGCCACGAAAGTTCAGCTGAGCAGTTAGGCTCACTACAGGAAACAACTGTGTAGCAGAGATAGCTTTGATTTGGCAAACACAAACACACATTTAAATTTTTTTAAAAAATGTCCAGTAGCAGGTGGCGCTGTGGGTTAAACCACAGAGCCTAGGGATTGCTAATCAGAAGGTCGGCGGTTCGAATCCCTGCGACGGGGTGAGCTCCCATTGCTCGGTCCCAGCTCCTGCCAACCTAGCAGTTCGAAAACACATCAAAGTACAAGTAGATAAATAGGAACTGCTACAGCGGGAAGGTAAACGGTGTTTCTGTGTGCTGCTCTGGTTTGCCAGAAGCGGCTTTGTCATGCTGGCCACATGACCTGGAAGCTGTATGCCGGCTCCCTCGGCCAATAATGTGAGATGAGCGCCGCAACCCCAGAGTCGGTCACGACTGGACCTAATGGTCAGGGGTCCCTTTACCTTTTAGCACCTTAGAGACCAACTAAGTTTGTTCTGGGTATGTTATATGCACACACTATATATAGTTGCTACAAGAAGTCTTCACTCCCTGAACCCAGAGAGGGTTCCGGCTTACTTTGTCCTTGCTGAGACAAAGTCCACAAAGCAAGTGCAAAGTCCAGTTGCTATAGCTCTCTGAGTCCAGAAGTCTTGTTAGTTGTCTAAGTTCGCTCAGATGAGCTTTCCACAAAGTCCTCCATGTCTTCACAGAATCGTTCCAACAGTCTCTACGTCTCCAACAAATTCTCCTGTACTACCCAATAATGAATGCTATAAGCTAAGCCCTTATCTACTCAGTGCTACAGCCTAGTTTGCCCAGCAACATGGATATGAAAGTTAAAAGATGCTTGCAGCTGCATTGTGGATGAGGGGTATTGGCAGGAGGCGTTACAGAGCTTGGGGACAGTGGTGGCTGGTGCCCATTGGAACTGGCAGGGGTCTAAGCTGGGGAAACCAATGCTAGGCGGATCAAGAACCAAGTGGTTTTAGTTTTGTTCCCATCCTCCCCACTGCTGAGTTCTATAACACAGACTAAACAGGAGGAAGGGGGCAGGTAGTACCGTTCTTTGAACTGGCAGGAAGAAAAAAGTCAGGCAGGTAGGGGTTGAGGTCACACTGAAATTGGAGGGGCAGTGCCCCATTTTCCCTAATGGGCCATCCTCTACTGGTCTGATATACATACATGCTTCATGAGTAGGTTCAGACCTGAATTAGTCCAATTTGGGTCTCACCCAGAACCTTGTCAATTAGACATACCATACAATGCAGTAATCTCAGAGCTGTCAGGTCAGAAAAGTTTCACAAGAATAACCTCAAAGATGAAGTTCTCCCACAAAAGCTCCTCAAAATTATCTAATGTGATGCATAGTATTCTCCAGTTATTCTATACCATTGGCTGAATCTGTGCTGTTTACATTTGATACGCTGTGATGTATTTTACCTCAGCATTTCATATTTGAATGCATCTGATAGCTTGCATGCAGTGGTATTTAGTATCTGACACAATTTGATGGTTGGTTTGCCTGCAGTAATAATGGTGACATTTGATAGTTGATGTGTGCTGTTATTTATTATCTGATGGCCTTTAATGGATGACATGCAATGGCAGGCAACTTGTGGGATTTCCTATTTGATGGTTGCCAAAACAATCAAGAGATGCCAAGAAGTGCAAAGCACCAGAATTCTGGAAGATCTTGTTGCTCATATAAGGGTTGATTCATTCAAGAAGTCCTTATAGTACTGCCTGCCTAGGAGAGTACAATGGCCAGAGAGTAGGAGAAGGGCTGAAGCTCAGGAGGACAGCATCTGCTTTCCATGCAGAAGGTCTCTGTTTCAATCCCTAGGACCTCCAGCTAGGGGCTGGGAATGTCCCAAGTCTGAAACCCCAGAGATCCACTGCCAGTCAAGTGTGGAAAATACTGAGCTAGGTAGACCAATGGTCTGAGCTTCCTATGTAGGCAGTGCCAGTTCAAGACAAGAGAGGACAATTGAGACCTCTCAGCTTGGCAAGGCAATTGATCTGGCCCGCAGGTCCTCAATTTGAGCACAGGCAACTCCTGATGATGACCATAGTGAATATTATTTTCACTGACCAACCAAAGCACAATTTCACCTACAGGTTTGTTTTATTTGTGTCTCCTCTGTATCAGGGGTGGGGAACCTTAGGTCTGTGGTGTGGCCCTCTGGGCCTCTTTACCTGGCCCTCAGAACTCTCCCTAGGCAAGGCCGGCCCAGGACATTTTTATGCCTGAAGCGAGCTACAAAATGGTGCCTCCCCTCCATGCCAGGGAAGGAGGAATGAGTGGATAGCTACATCAGGAACAAGGGGGAAATAAAGATCTACATCAGGAGCTGTTGCCCCTGTGGATCCTGCCGCCTGAAGCAGTCACCTCACCTTGCCTCATGGGTGGGCTGGCCCTGTTCCTAGGCCTTGTCCACTCTTCCCAGGCCACACTCCTTACTGGTCCTTCTTTACACCATTCTTGGGTGTTTTTGTCTGGCTGGAATGCATCCTTGAACTCTGATAATATCTTAAGGGCTGCCACACGGAAGATGAAGCAAGCTTGTTTTCTCCTGCCCTGGAAGGTAGGACAACAGCCAATGGTTTCAAGTCTCAAGAAAAGAGATTCCGACTAATCTCCATGTGGCCCTTGGAAGGTTGCAGAGAAGGAAAGGCGATCCTCCAACGGAAAAAAGTCTTCCCTATGCCTGATCCATAAAATAAACTCCCTCCCCACTGCAAGAGCACTTTGTTTGAAGGGTCTCCGCTAACCTTCAGCAGGAAAAGGGCACAGAGGTTTTTAGCTTGTCACCCATCAGAGTGTCTTCTCAGGGCAAATTGTGGCATGCTAATGAATCAGCATGCTGCTGATGTTTCTTAAGATGTTCTGTACTTTCCCCTTGACAAATAAAGACTACAGGCTTCAGAAGTGTCAATGTTTAATGCACACTCAGCTACCTTAAAATAGAGTTGCTAAAAAGGAAATATAATGGCACAGAAGATAATGAACTCCCCTATGAGGAAAGATTTTGATGCTTGAGGTTTTTTAGTTTATAGGAAAGGTGAGTAAGAGGAGACAGAGTAGAGGGGTATAAATATATGCATGGTGCAGAGAAAACGGATAAAGTCTCCCTGCCTCATAACACTAGAACTCATGGCCATCCAATGAAACCGAGTGCTGGAAGATTCAGGATAGAGAAAAGAAAGTAAGTCTTCACACACCACGCAATTAAACTATGGAATTTGCTCTCGCCACCAGTAGCGATGGTCACTAACTTGGATGGATTTAAAAGATTATTAGAGAAATTCAGGGAGAGTAAGGCTATTGTGTTGGCTATGTTCTGCCTTCACTGTTGGAGGGAGTAAGCCTCTGTATGCCAATTGCTGGGAATCACAATTGGAGAGAGTGCTGTTGCACATTTTGTTCTAGAGCATTTTTATGGTTTTATGGTCCACCAGGTTCTCTGTCCCAGAGAAAATGTTAATTCCTCATCTGCGTGAACCAGACCAACATTTCATCTAACCCAAGGAAGGAAAGGCATTCTGAATCTGTACGTTCCTCAAACGAGCTTCTTCCATATCACTTTAGGAGCAGCATAAGGAAGTGTCAACCCCGGGCCTCTGAAAGATTCCCCACAACAGTTATAATCTTCATTGGAGTAGTCAATTTGGTGCTCTTCATGAGTTGTGGACTACAAACTCCCATCTTCCATTATCATTGGCCAGGATAGCTGGGGCTGATGAAGCCTACAGCATCAGGAGAATACCACATTGACTACTATGACCTTGATTCTTGACTTCAGCAGTGTCTCCATGATAAAATTGGAGAACTCTAAGAAAAAGATGCAGCAAACTTCTACATGTGAATCTAGTATAAATGCTTAACCGCTTTCATTTATTCATTTATTAACTATTATCATGTGGGCTAAGTGCAAATTGCAGCACTTGAAGCCACGATGGAATAAAACAAAAACAAAAAAAGGTCGAGAAGCCGAAAGGCAAAATATTTCCAGAAAAGAAAAGACAAAGCATTTCTTGAAGAGAGATGGGTAGAGGACTTACCACATCCCTTTTCGTATAGTTCCAAGAACCATGAGAAAGCAAGACCTTTTTCCCAGGAAAGCCGATGAGACGCAATGAACATCCTGTTCAAGGACAAGGACAGAAGATAAATTCTACCAGAAACTTTTAGTTGTGATAAAGTATTGTCCAAGTTTAATGTACAAACAGCTTCGAGAACTTTTGGTTGTGATAAATTATTGCCCAAGTTTAATGTACAAACAGCTTTGAGAACATTTTGTTCAAAAGTGGCATATAAGTATTCTAAACAAAGAAATAAAGATTGAAACTGGGTATGCCAAGCAATATGGTTGTGAGATTTGAAACAGAGGGTTTTGTTCTGCATTCAGAAAAATAGAATAAAGGGCTGTGAAGTCTTATATGCAGCAAAGTTTGTGCACCAGCCATATAATTCATTTGCCCTTTAATTGTTTAGTACTTAGTTACTGGGCCTTAATACAGTACAGTTGGTCACATTCCTTGCTTCCACACACTATCTGCTATCATTAAGTCACACTGTTGTCTTTGAGGACCATTTGCAGTGCAACCTTCTACATGTCTACTCCGATGTAAGCCCCACTGAGTTCAGGGGACTTACTCCCAGGTAGAAGTGGAAGGACCTGTCAATTTTGGTTCTTACTGTTTCTCATTTTTCTAATCTTAAATTCAGTTCTACATATCTCTGATTTTTGAAAATTCATCAGTGTTTTAGAGTGAATTTATCCTAATAAACACACTTTTGTATGCAGCTTTGATGAATCCACAGATTTCTTTCAAGCAATTTCCCTAATATAATGCATTTCTCTATCTTCTTTTCACTAATATTTTCATTTTTAGGCACACTTTTCTCTAATATATACAATTTTGTAAATATTGTTGCATTGGAGAACTGTATCACAAAATTCAGATATGTACAAATTTCAATGGATAGCAGTGTTTCAGTTCACATATTGTTCCGTAAAATGCACATTTGATTCACCTTGAAATGCAAATCATATCAAATTTCTCCCTCTTCCCTATTGGCAGGAAAATGTTTTAGGATTGCAATTTTTCATCAGAATTTGTGGTGTATGTTTCCCACTCTCCACATCAAAATGTGAGGTACAAACATGCCTGAAACAAGTTAACCATGGAAAGAAACCTCCAGAAATTAATTAAGCCTTACGGGTGCTATCATCCACTATTCTTAGCCTCGGACATATGGCATATCACCTCAGTTCCTATCTAAGTTTGGGAACGTACACTTGTGGCAATTATCACTTTCATGCCATTTACTTTCTACAGCAATGTGCAGAGTCATCAGCCTGACTGTAGCCAGCTGAAATATTATGCAGAGTAAGCAGTGCCCTGGCTGAGGACAAATTCAAACTGTTATTCATGTCAGCAACCCTTTTCCCTATATACGCCAGGACACTATTTAGGACAGACATATAAGCCTGCTTCATATGGACGCAGGTGGTGCTGTGGTCTAAAACCACTGAGCCTCTTGGGCTTGCTGATCAGAAGGTCAGCAGTTCGAATGCGTGCAACGGGGTGAGCTCCTGTTGCTCTGTCCCAGCTCCTGCCAACCTAGCAGTTTGAAAGCACGCCAGTGCAGGTAGATTAATAGGTACTGCTGCGGCAGGAAGGCAAACTGTGTTTATGTGCACTCTGGTTTCTGTCACGGTGTCCCATTGCACCAGAAGTGGTTTAGTCATGCTGACCACATGACCTGGAAAGCTGTCTGTGGACAAACTCTGGCTCCCTTGGCCTGAAAGCAAGATGAGCACTCATAGGCTGGACTTAACTGTCCAGAGGTCCTTTACCTTTACCATATGGGAGGGTTTCTGTATTTCAAGAGGTAAGAATCTGGACACAAAAAGTTGTTGACACACCAGAGTCAGAGCCAGAGCCTGAAACAGAGTCGCCCACGCACTTTTTTTAAAACCCCAAATCCAGGACATTTGCTTTAGAATGTAAAATTCCCCCCCCCCCGATGGGCATGTAAGACTCCCCCAAAAGAGGACATGTCCAGGAATTCCTGGACATATGGAAACCCTATTGTCAGGGAGGTTCTGCCAACAACACTCCAAGCCATCTTGTCTTTAATACTTTTATTGTGAATATTATTTACAGTGCAAGAGCTTCATGAAAACATGTCTGCTCAGTATCATCAGATTCTCCCAATGGCACTTTTTGGCTCCTCCCCCAGCAGAGTAGTTTGGGGACCCCAAATCTCCGCCCCCTGCGCTTGCGAGCAGCTGATCGCCTCAGTTCCGGGGTGAATTTGAAAGGACGCCCCTCTGCTGTTTCCCCACTAGAACTCTCTGCTGGCCCCTCCTCCCTTGCTGGTATCACAGGCTGTAGGCAGTGTTCTTGGTTGCTGCCTGAGCCCTGCCCCGCTCCGCTCACTTCCTCCTTCCTGTCTCCTGCCCCTCTGCTGTTGTCAGAGCCGTTCAAAGAACTGGATTTGATGAGGGGTGGCTGTTCCCTGTAAGCCCACCCCCTTACACCTATCATACGGAGTCTGGCCACTTGTCCATTCACATACTCATTCGGAAGCAAACCAACAAATAAAGGACCTACTCACATGACATGACACAAAACACTACTCAATAGAATGAAAGATCGATATACCCATCCTACCCCTGCCTCTTTCTTTGCCCTCTGTTTCCCCACCTGTCTTATCCCCCAACCCAAGATGCCGGCGAAGAGCAGGGTCTCACTCTCAGTGTAACTGAACTGTGAAAAGGACTCTATGGATTGAAAACAGAGGTGGTATATGTACTTTGGTTATACAAGAAAATCTTTTAATTAAAAGTTTGTTTGTTTTTAAAGAAAAAACCAGAGCAAATGGTAATCCACAGAAAATTCGAATTCACATTGGCCCCAACTGAGCACTAAAGAGTATGTTAACTTTTTTATGTATGCCACAACGGCAGCAAGAGTTTTATTAGCTAAGAACTGGAAATCGCATGAACTACCAACAGTGGATGATTGGCAAATGAAGATGATGGAGTATATGGAAATGGCTGAGATGACCGGAAGAATTCGTGACCGGGGAGAAGAAGCGACAGAAGAAGAGTGGAAAGATTTTAAAATTTATTTGAAAAAATATGTAAAAATTGAATATTAAGAATAGATTTAGAATTTTATAAGAAGCTGTGGATTTAGTGCCTATGTTAAGTATATAGAAAGGAAAGATCTGGAATTTTATGAAATTGGTATAAAAGTGTATTAGAAATTGCTAAAGTTAAAAATTGAAATGAAGCGCAGATTGAGGGAACTTGAGGAAGTCCCTATATATAATGTTAAAGTAATTTGGTTATGTAATTGGATGTTATTGTTTTCTTTTTTGTTGTTATGTTATTTTATTGTGTTTTCTTTGTTGTTGATGATACTGGGATTTTTTGTGTGTAAAATTAATTAAAATTATATATATATATATATATATATATATATATAGAGAGAGAGAGAGAGAGAGAGAGAGAGAGAGAGAGAGAGAGAGAGAGAGAGAATGTTTCTGCGGGGCAGAAAAATAATGCTCAGACACAGAGCTTTTAAGTGCAAGCCTGTGCCTGAATAAAGTCGGGCAAAAGGTAATAGTGGATATAAGCCTTTGGTCTGGTCTAGCAAGACTATGAATAATACTACTAGGGGAAAGATGATTAGCTTTGCTTCCTCTTGTGTAAAGCTCTCATTCGATGAGATACTTCACCTCCTTTGGTCGAAAGAAACTCATGCTTCTTGAGGGGGCCTTAGAAAAACGAAGCCTCAATTTGGCGGCTATACCAGCAAATTCAAATGAGGAAGAAGGTCCCTTGCAGTAGATACTTCATTATCTCCCACAGGATCACGCACCATCTGGATTTTTCTATTTACAGTTATTTTTGCATTACTACTGGCTGGATTTGAAGGAATAATTTGTAATGGTTTTGTTTTATCTATGGTGCTTTGATCTCCCAAAACAAGAGTAGTTTTAAACAGAGCCAGATCCTTTGAGGGGGAAAAGATGAACTAGCATGTGTTTCTAATAGCGTGTTCTATTTGGTGTCATAACTTAAATCAACAAGATGTGAACAGCAATTCTGTTATCACATTTCACTGTGTTATCACATTTGTTAATTTCTTCTAATGAAATATTGGCAATTATTACACAGCATCTCCCGTTAGAGCTCTGCTCTAGCCGGCAGAAAGATTCCTTGGTGTCGGACGTAAAACTACAGTCATTTATATTTGCATTTTTGAAAAGTTTCCTAAAATGTGTAACTTTATCATTATTTTTAAAAATGGGGGGGGGGTAGTCTAAGCAGATTGTTTTAATCAATGCACATCTTTGCTTTGTTCACACATTTCATTTTTTCCCTTTCCATGATGTCATAATGTTCTGAGTTAGAAGAGGCCAAAACAACTTGCCGTTGTCCAGGCCCAACACAGCCTGCCAGTCATGCTTTGTGCTCTGCCAAGCGTTTGGCAAACCACCACCACCACCCCTTGATTTTGCAGTCCAGGTCAGACAACAAAATCAAATACAGGTGATTAATGTGGGATGGAACACTGGGGCAGACAAGTCACAACTGTTCCTAGAGTGTCCACTAGCAGGAACTCACCTGGGGAACAGCTGACTAAGTTCCTGTTCCCCCAGACATGCAAATGAGATGGATCAGCTGGGACAAAAGCCCCTAGCCAGCAGCCATTCTCTCTCTTAGCCTTCTCTCCTTCAATGGGAACACATCTCCAGAGAATCTCCAGTTAGGATGGTTCTCACTCTTGGCCTGCAGCCAAGAGAGAGACCAGATGGAGCCTTACTTTACTAAGTAGTCTCCACATGTATACATTTGTAACTTTTCTAAGCAAGCCTGCCTTTCTGAGATTATGCTGTTAACTCAGGATGAAACTGTAAGTAAACTCTATCTTATTTTATAAACACTGTGTTGTGTATTTCTTTTAAGAGGGACAAAGGGGACTTTGCCAGGAAGTATAATATTGAAGTATAAAGTATAATATTATTGTACAGGTTTTTGCAAACCTGAACGCACACGCGTTGCTGCGCACAAAAGGGGAATGTCACTCTGCTGATATTGAAAGCTTGCTAACACAAGCTTGGATAGGATCTATCTAATAATATATCCTAATCCACATCCCTAACATTCCCACAATTAAGGCAAGATTCTTTTGGGCCACCATACATATCTAGTGGGCTGTGTCTGGCTTGTAGGATCAAAGGATGTGCAGCCCTTTCAGCATATGTGTGATTGCATTTTGTAATACAGTGGTACCTTGGTAACTTAATCCGTTCTGGAAATCCGCTCCAAAACCAAAGCGTTCCAAAACCAAGGCACGCTTTCCCATAGAAAGTAATGCCAAACAGATTAATCCATGCCAGACTTTTAAAAACAAATCCTAACACAGCAATCTAACATGAATTTTACTATCTAACGAGACCATTGATCTATAAAATGAAAGCAATAAGCAATGTACTGCAGTCACACAATCCATCAATCAGTCGCTGAACTGGGTTCCATAGAATCATAGAATCATAGAATCATAGAGTTGGAAGAGACCACAAGGGCCATCCAGTCCAACCCCCTGCCAAGCAGGAAACACCATCAAAGCATTCCTGACAGATGGCTGTCAAGCCTCTGCTTAAAGACCTCCAAAGAAGGAGACTCCACCACACTCCTTGGCAGCAAATTCCACTGCCGAACAGCTCTTACTGTCAGGAAGTTCTTCCTAATGTTTAGGTGGAATTTTCTTTCTTGTAGTTTGAATCCGTTGCTCCGTGTCCGCTTCTCTGGAGCAGCAGAAAACAACCTTTCTCCCTCCTCTATATGACATCCTTTTATATATTTGAACATGGCTATCATATCACCCCTTAACCTTCTCTTCTCCAGGCTAAACATACCCAGCTCCCTAAGCCGTTCCTCATAAGGCATCGTTTCCAGGCCTTTGACCATTTTGGTTGCCCTCTTCTGGACACGTTCCAGCTTATCAGTATCCTTCTTGAACTGTGGTGCCCAGAACTGGACACAGTACTCCAGGTGAGGTCTGACCAGAGCAGAATACAGTGGTACTAATACTTCCCTTGATCTAGATGCTATACTCCTATTGATGCAGCCCAGAATTGCATTGGCTTTTTTAGCTGCTGCATCACACTGCTGACTCATGTCAAGTTTGTGGTCTACCAAGACTCCTAGATCCTTTTCACATGTACTGCTCTCAAGCCAGGTGTCTCCCATCCTGTATTTGTGCCTTTCATTTTTTTTTGCCCAAGTGTAGTACTTTACATTTCTCCTTGTTAAAATTCATCTTGTTTGCTTTGGCCCAGTTGTCTAATCTGTTAAGGTCATTCTGAAGTGTGATCCTGTCCTCTGGGGTGTTAGCCACCCCTCCCAATTTGGTGTCATCTGCAAACTTGCTCAGGATGCCCTCAAGCCCATCATCCAAGTCATTGATAAAGATGTTGAACAAGACTGGGCCCAAGACAGAACCCTGTGGCACCCCACTAGTCACTACTCTCCAGGATGAGGAGGAGCCATTGATGAGCACCCTTTGGGTTCGGTCAGTAAGCCAGTTACAAATCCACTGAATGGTAGCATTGTCTAGCCCACATTTTACCAGCTTCTTTACAAGAATATCATGGGGCACCTTGTCAAAGGCCTTGCTGAAATCAAGATAGGCTACATCCACAGCGTTCCCTTCATCTACCAGGCTTGTAATTCTGTCAAAAAATGAGATCAGATTAGTCTGACATGACTTATTTTTCAGGAACCCATGCTGACTTTTAGTGATCACAGAGTTTCTTTCTAGGTGCTCACAGACTGTTTGCTTAATGATCTGCTCTAGAATCTTTCCTGGTATTGATGTCAGGCTGACTGGGCGGTAATTGTTTGGGTCCTCTCTTTTCCCCTTTTTGAAAATAGGGACAACATTTGCCCTCCTCCAGTCTGCTGGAACTTCGCCTGTTCTCCAGGAATTTTCAAAGATTATTGCCAGTGGTTCTGAAATCACCTCTGCCAGTTCTTTTAATACTCTTGGATGTAGTTCATCTGGCCCTGGAGACTTGAATACATCTAAACTAGCCAAGTATTCTTGTACTACCTCCTTACTTATTCTGGGCTGTGTTTCCCCTGCTGAATCATCTGCTCCATATTCTTCAGGTCGGGCGTTGTTTTCTTTCTTGGAGAGGACTGAGGCAAAGAAGGCATTGAGGAGTTCTGCCCTTTCTCTGTCCCCTGTTTGCATTTCACCATCTTCTCCTCTGAGTGACCCCACTGTTTCCTTGTTTTTCCTTTTGCTACGGACATACCCATAAAAGCCCTTTTTGTTGCTTTTAACCTCTCTAGCGAGCCTGAGTTCATTCTGTGCTTTAGCTTTTCTGACTTTGTCTCTACACGTGCTGGCTATATGTTTGAATTCCTCTCTGGAGATTTCCCCCCTTTTCCATTTTTTGTACATATCCCTTTTAAATCTTAACTCAGTCAAAAGTTCTTTAGATAGCCAGCCTGGCTTCTTTAGGCACCTTCCATGTTTCCGTCTCATTGGTATTGCCTGAAGTTGTGCTTTTAATATCTCCCTTTTCACACTGTGTTCCACACAGTCACAAAAAAAAGGAGCCACAAAAATGCAAAATAAATAGCAAAAACAGACAGACCTCAGCCTAACACTCAAAACGGAAGTGTAGCACTCAAATTGGAAGCGTAACACTCAGAACGGAGCATGTTCGGCTTCCGAAAAAAGTTCGCAAACCAGAACACTTACTTCCAGGTTTGCAGTGTTTGGGTTCCAAGTTGTTTGAGTACCAAGGCGTTTGAGAACCAAAGTACCACTGTAAATGAACACAATATGACAATACAATATAGAGCAGCCCTATAAGTTCATGTGAAGAGCAATACACATTTCATCAGTTCAAGTATGTAAGCACCAAGCTTAAGATACATAATTTAAAGGAGAGTTGCAACAAATATAAGAATAAATAAAATACAGTTTACCTCAGGAGATCTTTCCACAATGTTCCCGTATATTGTTGGAAGATTACAAAATATTTATGCAGAAAGCAGTATTTTATTGGCGCAGAATTTGAATGACCCCAGTGCAGAAATATTGTTTGCATTTTCATTTTTAGTTCACAATATACAATGATTGGCTACAGAGGAATCAACAGTCAGTCAGGTGGGAAATCATTTATGTTAATTATTTCTTTGGATCACCTTGCCCTTGGATATTTGGTTTTCTGGAATTATACACACACAAGCACACAGACATGAAATCTTGTCTCTTTCACAAGAACATTCCTGCCCACAAGTCCTTTGGCGCATGCCATGCCCTCTAAACGAGACATGTGATTTTGTTTGGTTCAGCAGCCTTTTCAGGAGACCTTCGCCAGCATGAGAACTTGGCAAAAGCAAGGTAGACTTAAAAGCTCTGTGGACTGTTTGGACTGCTAATCTGTTCCAAAGGCGAGACACACTCATCAAAAAAATGTGTTGAAAGAAGACTATATTTCAATAGGGCTTATTCTTCTGCAGTCTGTAAAGCAGAAGGCTTCAATCAGCTAAGCTCCTTTTCCAGAAAGGCATAAGTCAAAGCCAGGAACACACTTAAATGATTCTTTCCCCAAAAATGCATATCAAAGTACTTGCTTTGTTTGATTAGGGTTAACTATTGAGAACTAACATGGTGTAGTGAGCAGCAAGCAAGGTATGGATGAGGAAGTTGCTGGGTCAAATCTCTGCCATGAACTCATGAAATTGCCTTAAGCCAGCGTTTCTCAACCGCTGTTCCGCGGCACACTAGTGTGCTGCGAGACGCTGGCTGGTGTGCCGCGACGTGCGGCAATGAGAAGGGCGATTTGCATTGTCACGTGCCTGGCGGCTGCCAATAACCAGCACTAACCCGCCAGAAAGGAAGCCGGCCGGGTCACGACGCGGGGCGAGCGCAGCTCTCAACAGCCACCACCACAGGAGGGTGGTTTTAGACAAACTTAAAGAAGCTGGCTGGATGAGCTCAACCTGAAACTTGCTGAGCAAAGGATTGTGCTGGCAGAGAAATCAGCGGCTTGTGAAGCCTTATTACAGGAGATTGCAACCAACACAGCAATTGGCAAGTGTTTCTTACAGTCATAATTATATAGTCAATATAGGGCGGCACAGAGTTAAATTTTTTAACTTTTTTAATGGTGGTGTGCCTCGTGATTTTTTTCATGGAACAAGTGTGCCTTGGCCCAAAAAAGGTTGAGAAACAATGCCTTAAGCAAGCCACAGCTTCAGCCTCCCATCTACAATATGTGGATAATAATAATAATTACAGAGTTGGTTGAAAGGCTTTCAACAAGGCTTTATGAGATGTAGCCAGGGCCGGCGCGTCCATTAAGGCGAACTACACAGTTGCCTAGGGCACCAAAATTGAGGGAGCACTGGCACGATGGGGAGCGCTGCTGGCTTCGCAGGACTCGCTCTGCCACCTACCTGCATCCAGGGCGGGCAGCAGCCCAGGCGTGCCCGGAGCGTCGAGGGCAGCAGTGTGTGGAGGACACGTGGGGCGAGAGCAGCCCCTTCCCACACCGTGCACATGCCAGAGCTGGGCCTTCGGTTCCAGGCGCCGTCGCCGCACTCCTTGGGCAGGCGGGAGCAGCTGCTGTTGCGCCCGGGGGTCCGTGGCTGAAGCCCAAGGGCAGCCAGAGCAACCCAGCCGTCGACGTCGCAGGTAAGCGGGAGGGGCACTGGGAAGGGAAGGGGGTGAAGGCTGGGCCAGGCCCGCAGGGAGGAGGCAGACGCCCGGGGGGGGGCGCCAGAAGGTGATATCGCCTAGGGCGCAAAAAACCCTAGCACCGGCATGTAGCCAATGCTAGTCTTATTCAGAGCAAACTTTGGCCCATCAGTTTTGGACTTAGTTGGTTACATCCCCTATGTGTGAAATACCAGGGGCGCTCAGCAAATACCACCGCTTCCATTTCCAACTTGCAGGGCTGCTTATAAAGCCAAGCACCTATGCACAAGACAGAGATATGAAGGAATGAGAAATCCAGTGTGTTTATTATATCATGTATAAAGCAATGTACGTTTTCTTTCAGGAGAGGCAAAGCTAAGTACAAAAAGTCAAAGGGAAATCAATTCTTTGAATAGCAGATTGTTTTTGCACTTCAGCGTGATACATCATAATGATCGCTAATATCACCGTCTATTTACACATCTGTTCAACATTTTCCTACAATTACTTAGGTTTGTGTTATTTGTTATTGCAGTCCTTGTCATCGTATTAATGGAGCTGTACGTTTAAGGTGATTGTAATTGCCAAATTTCCTCAAAAAGCTCAGTTTTGTGCAAGTATTTAATTAAACCATTGCCCTGAATTAAAAATAATTATGTAACTATACTCCAGTATAACACACACTTTCCCCTCTCTCACTTGTGCCACCGTCCTCTCTAGAAAATAGGTGTTTTACTTAATTTGTGTAATATGTAGATTAATTAAAGGTCAACCACCAGCAGAAAAGGTAAGTAATTAACTGGAGCTGAAACTCCTGGTGTGTTTGAATTAATATGTGTTTGGAAAAGCCTCTCCTTCTCTCCCTACGTCCCCTGCCTCTTTTAAGTCTCTTCTCAAAACTCCTTTGTCACACACACACACATATATATATAAACAGCGGTACCTTAACACCTTGGTTCTCAAACACCGCCCGGAAGTAAGTGTTCTGGTTTTCAAACTTTTTCAGAAGCTGAACGCCTGATGTGGCTGTCAGCTATTGTTTCCAGGGCACCTGCACCAATCAGAAGCTGCACCTTGGTTTTCGAACATCTCGGAAGTCAAGTGGACTTCCGGAATGGATTAGGTTTGGCGCTTTTGTTTTTGCTATTTATTTTGTATTTTTTGTTTTTGAGGCTTTTTCAGCTAATTTGTTTTTGTGACTGTCTGGAATCCAGTTCAGCTACTGACTGATTGATTGATTGTGTGACTGCAGAAATGGATTAAAAAAAAAAAACACGTCCAAACAATGGCTATCGTCAGTGCAGGTAAGAAAAAAAATTAATTTTAATTTTTATCATCTACAATGCTGTCTTATTTATTTTATAGTACAGTACATTGATTATTGCTTTCATTTTATGGATCAATGGTCTCATAAGATAGAAAAATTCATGTTAAATTGCTGTTTTAGGGGTTGTTTTTAAAAGTCTGGAATGGATTAATTCGTTTTGCATTACTTTGTATGGGAAAGTGTGCCTTGGTTTTGGAATGATTTGGTTTTGGAACGGACTTCTGGAACGGATTAAGTTTGAGAACCAAGGTACCATTGTAAATCAGTAGAACACACTCATCTAGTCATCTAGTCCAACCCCCTGCAATGCAGGAATCTCAATTAAAGCATCCATGGCAGATGGCCATCCACCCTCATCTCCCCCTCCTCCCTTTTTATCCTCACAACAACCCTGTGAGGTAGGTTAGGCTGAGAGGTGGCTGTGAAGGTAAAAGGAAGGCACTATAAGTTGTCCTAAGTCCCTTGAAGGGAGGATAGGGTAAATACGTAATAAATAAATAAATAAATAAATAAATAAATAAATAAATAAATAATATGCAGAGAAGCGCAGCCCTAACAACCAGCCTGGAGTGGTGGTTTGAGTGTTGGACTCCAACCTGGGAGGCCAGAGTTCAAGTCCCCAGTCAGCCATGAAGCTTGCAGGGTGACCTTCAGCCAGTCACTTCCTCCCAGCACTACTGCTACTCCTATTTCCATGCCACTTTATATTTTTAAGGGTTGCTGTGAGGCTATAGATGGGGAAGATATATGCCACTTTGAACTTCTTGAAGAAAAGGTGGGATATTAATCTAATAGTAAATAACAATGCCCACAGCCATTTCTAGTGACTTTGAAAAGCATACACGTGCTAGTCTTCTATGCAGGCACATTTAGTTACTTCTGCAGTGAAAAATCTCTTTAAAAGTTTGCTGGCACTTTAAGAAATAATTTTAACAGAAGAGATGCCAGAGAGAGAGAGAGAGAGAGAGAGAGAGAGTTCAATGTCGTGATACAATATGCTAATAAAGTTGAAATTTCTAAAAAGTTCCACATTAAACTTTTTTTTCATGTTCAAGAACAGCTTTCGTTTACTGTATTCTTTTTAAGAAGCAAAAACATCATCCTGCCCATCATAAATAATTCTTGACATTCATTAATGATTCTGTTTCCCATTTCCACCATCTGCGTTTCTCAAATGATGGAAACAAGCTTAGTATAAGAGAGAGAGGAACACTCAGACATCCAGCCCATATGTCCAGAACGATTCTTAACACTTCTTGCAATGTGTGCAAGAGCTAAAAAATACATTTTTCCTATTACAAAAAAAAATGAGAGAAGCCGGATTTTTATATTAAAATGAATAAATGTACACATTTGTTGTGTGTGTGTGTGTGCCTATGTGAAAACTAAGCACAAATTCTGTAACACTTGCTGCTTGCTGATGGAGACATGTCTGCCAAATGAAAGGTTTACATTGGAATCCCTCGTTATTTATATAAGTATGCTACGATATGAGACATTTCATCTTGCCCTCATTCCAAGGCCATGACAAGCCATTTTGACACCTTTCAGAAATGTTTCACATATGGCAAGTTGCAGCAACTCAAGCTATAAAAGGCAAGAAATATAGATGAGCTAAATTAAAGGAGAGTTTTAAAAAAAAAACAAGCAAAGGAAACTCTGGGAAACTCAGTTTGGGGATAGTAAGTCTCGCCTACTTAAGAATACGTTCAAACTAGTTCTCCGTCAAGTTTCATTTTGGTCTCATTAATTTTTGTTCCATGGGCTCGCTCTAGACATTTAACGGAGGTAGTGTACATTCTGCTGATAATAACAGCTCTGCAACTTATCCTTCATCTCACCTTAGCAATGTCTAGAAGTGGAAAGCATGTCACACTGCCCAGAGTTTCCTGCAGCTGCCAGTTGCAGCCAATGGAATGGAAGAGAAACTCCAAACACTACGACTTCACATTGTGGGTCGCTAGATGTTGTGGAAAAGAGGGGAAAGGAGAAGCCCCAGAGCTGCTGTTTTTGGCAGCAGTTGTGCACTTTTCACGATGTCCAGTTCTGGCCTCGCTGCCTCGAAACAGATCTTCAAGTGCTTTTTTCCTTTCGTTCCCCTAAATCAGATCTGACGCTGTATAGATTCATCTCTGAATATTTGATCCAATTTTCACAGGAAGGACAGAAATAGAAAAGGGAAGGGAGAACTCGAGATGGAATCGTGAAGTTGTCAGGTTAAATTTGCTAGCAGTTGACATTAACAATGGACAATCTTTGGCCCTCCAGATGTTGTTGGACTCCAACTTCCATCAGCCTCATGGTCAGGGTTGAGAGGGGTAGTTGTCCAATTTTATCTGGATCTCCAGATTCCCCAGCCCTGCTCTGTGGTCCCAATAAAGAATGCAAGTATCCATGATTGTACGCTGCAAGATCCCGACATTGAACAGCGAACTGAAATAGATGACTTCCAAGATTCCTCTCAACTCGGGGGTGGGGATGGGATTTACTAGATGTAGTGGGCAAGACAAATGACAGGATGGGGCCAATGCAAGATTTTGATCCAGACCATAGGAGCCAAATCCTAGGGGCTGGTGCCCCTTTGCACACACCCCCAATAAAATGTTTGAGGTTGCTGAGGGCACCCACACTTGATGGTGCTTGTCATTTAAATGGTGCGCATGCACCACATCTTGTGACGGATTATGCTGCGCAGGGCTTAAAAGGTAAAGGTAAAGGGACCCCTGACCATTAGGTGCAGTCGTGACCGACTCTGGGGTTGCGGCGCTCATCTCGCTCTATTGGCCGAGGGAGCCGGCGTATAGCTTCCAGGTCATGTGGCCAGCATGACAAAGCCGCTTCTGGCGAACCAGGGCAGCACACGGAAACACCGTTTACCTTCCCGCTGTAGCGGTACCTATTTATCTACTTGCACTTTGACATGCTTTCGAACTACTAGGTTGGCAGGAGCAGGGACTGAGCAACGGGAGCTCACCCCGTCACGGGGATTCGAACCACCGACCTTCTGATCAGCAAGCCCTAGGCTCTGTGGTTTAACCCACAGCGCCACCCATGTCCCCGCGCAGGGCTTACCCCACCCCAATATTTTATTCAAGTTGTCCCCCCTGATCCAGACCAATCATAAGGCTTGTATTTCTCTAATGAAGTGCACGATTCTTTTTCAACCTCATAATAATTTCATTATGTACTTTGCTAAAATCTCCATTTGTCAAATAAGGATAGGAGGCTGACAACTTCCGCTTCAGCTAATGATTGCCGTCACGGGCAATATTTTGACACAGTGCCATGGTCTCTTATCTGCCATGGCTCTCCTCTGAACTGAACTGAGCTTGCAGGCAGACACATTGCACCGGTCAGTCAGAAGTGGCATGAAACAGACATCTCTAAAACCATATCCATCAATTTCCACCCCCTCACACACATAGAAATCAGGATGGTGCTTGAACACATGCCACACAAATGAAAATATTGAGGATCCATTCTGGGTCTTTCACAAAAGTTGGATTTTTTGCGGTAGAAAAAAAGAGTTCTTTTTAGTACATTATTCCAGAATGCTAGCTAAATAAGGATGACATTGAGCAGCAGCATGCAAAAAATAAATGAATCTGGAAACACCCCCCCCCTCCTCCATCCAGCAGCTATACCAGTATAAATGGTAAGAGCAAAAAGGGCCTAGGTTTATGCACATCACACTAATTTTGAACAAGCTCCATCGGCTGCCTATTTACTTATAGGTCCAATTCAAGGTGTTGCGACTGGCCTTTAAAGTCCTAAATTGCTTGCGACTGAAATACCTGAAGGTCCCAAAAATCCAGGTCCCTTAGAGGAGCAGGTTAGGTCCCTTAGAGGAGCAGGTTAGCGAAGAGGGTATACAGCAGGTCACACACCCCATGCAGATCTTTCCTCTAACTTCTTGCCATTGCTCTCCCATCCCATTGCAAGTCTGCCACCTGAGGCAACCACTTCACTCTGCCTAATGGTAGCACAAGTCCAGTTTGTTTTATTATTGAATTTTACTTTTCTTTTGGAAGCCACCCAGAGTGGCTGGGGAAACCTAGCCAGATGGGCGGGGTATAAATATGTAAATAAATAAATAAATAAATATGTAAATAAATAAATAAAATATTATCATCATCATCATCATCATTACAGAGCTCTGCGTGCAATCCAGAATCAGATAAATCAATGGAAATGTTTCCTGCTCACTTCCACAGAGTTGCAAGTTGATATTCTGCATTCTACAATGCAATTCCAACAATGTTGTCTTCCAAGCCTGGGTGATACAGTTACCATATTCAAAAAACAATCAATTCACCAACCAGCTTTATAATGCAGCTGTTGCTAGGCCCAATTAATGTGCAGCCAAACTAGAAAATGAAATGAAGCTGCCTAATGTTTAATGAAACAAAAGAGAAGTGATTATTCTTTTAGGGTATCATTTGTCTCTCATAATGGGCTCTTCTGTGTCTGCTAATTTGACATCATTATTTTTCAAAAGCAGCTCTCCTCCAATCAGCATGTCCGTATTAGTCTGTCTAAGTGATGAATCAAAACATCCATATCTAACAGTGACATCTGGCGCAGGTACAAATGAAATCAGTGAGGCTCATTCATCTGGCAGCTGCTTGCCAAGCACTCTAAAATGAAAACATACTAAATCTCCTTTATATTTTTGATGGTGAAAGATTAAGAGAGTATAATCCACTTGGCGTTTAATATTTCACGCTCCAGTTCTAAACAATAAGTTTGTGTTTAGAGACGAATCTGCTCATGTATTTATTGTTTTTTAAAGAAGATTCTTGGTCTAGTAGTGGGATAGAAGGAAGGGAAAACTCAAATTTATTCCTGGATTTCCCGTGTGTGTGTGTGTGTGTGTGTGTGTGTGTGTAGGGAGAGAAATATTTTGCAAGTACAATTTATCTTAGCCCTGTAGCTCCAACCCTTATTTTAACCACACCCATTTAGAACACTTTCCACTTTTGTCCATGCCCTTTCTTTAGAGAACCAGATTCGAAGCAATGAAACATCTCATAACATGTACAGACTGCCTTCTCCTTATTGAGAAGAAACTTGCCCCATCTTAAATAACAGGGCTTTATTCCAGAGCAGGCCCTATGGTCTCATGCAAATCTCAGCCCTGAAACCTTTCATTCCTGAAACTAAGCCTCGATTATCTTTGATAGCATTCTAAGAAGAGAGTTCGGACTCGGCTATACAGCAGCAAATATAACGCTTTAAGTGTGTTTTAAGTGCATTATACAAATGTGACACTAGATGGTGATGGCGAGCTTATGGCAAATTCAATATATTTTTCAAAACGCTTTTTAAGAAAAGCACTTTCACAGTGTTTTTTATATGTGTCTAGAGTCCAGCTTCCATATCTATCCATCTAGCCATCATTTTAAGCTTGTGGTAGTACTTTTTTGCTAGTACTAAACCTTGAGCCAGTACTCTGTACCAGTAACAGACAGCATGCTGGGGGCAGAGGCACTCACTTCACAGCAGGTGAATTGCTGCTGATTATCAGGAATCAGAAGGGTGAGGCAGTGGCAAGGTTGGTTTAGCGCAAATGCATTGGTAGAATGCTAGATCGACTTGGCCCCTGCAGTTGCTTGCACCACACTGACCTTGCTGCCATCTCACCCCTCCCGCTCTGCATCCTGGTAAGCTCTAGTGGCTCACCTGCTAAGTAGGTCAGGATGCTGGGCTGGATGGGCCATTGGCCTGATCCAGCAGGTTCCTATTATGTTCTGCTACTGCTATTGCTCTGTACATTGAACAAATGGCTTTATCCTATCTCTGCAGAGTTCCAAACAGACCAGGAATTGGTTCTTAGGCATATAGGGCACCCTGAGTCCTCAAGGGATGTAGCAGGTGACTAGCTGCCTCTTGTACAATTATTTTGGATTTGCATGGGACATGGTTCACTACTGAAACCACAAGAAGAGCCTGGGCACATGAGCCTGAGAGCTGATCAGTTCCAGCATTCTGTTCTAGCAGTGGCCAACAAGATGCTCAGGAAAAGCTCACAAGCATGATCTGAGTGCAACAATGCTTTTCCCTCACTTGTGGTTCCAAGCAAGTGGTAAGGTAAAGGGACCCCTGCAGGGCCGTCTTAAACGCCCCTGCCGCTGTGGTGCGCCGGATCTCTCCGGCGCCCTCCCGCCCCGTTTCCCAGCGCGGTGGGCGGGTGGCCGCAGCGGCGGGCGGGTGAGCAGGCACAGCGCGATCTCTCTGGCACCCTCCCGCCCCGTTTCCCAGCGCGGTGGGCGGGTGGGCGCAGCGCGGCTCCCACAGGTGCAGCTGCGCGGCGGACCGGCGGACCGGCCGGCCAGCGGGCGGGCGCAGCTCGCGGCGCCTTTCTGGCGGGCCGGCGCCATGATGCCCTGCGCCACCGGGGGTCTACCTAGAGCCGGGCCTGGACCCCTGACCATTAGGTCCAGCCATGACCAACTCTGGGGTTGCAGCGCTCATCTCGTGTTATTGGCTGAGGGAGCCGGCGTACAGCTTCTAGGTCATGTGGCCAGCCGGCGTACAGCTTCTAGGTCATGAGGGAGCCGGCGTACAGCTTCTAGGTCATGTGGCCAGCATGACTAAGCCGCTTCTGGCGAACCAGAGCAGCACACGGAAACACTGTTTACCTTCCCACTGTAGCGGTACCTATTTATCTACTTGCACTTTGACATGCTTTCGAACTGCTAGATTGGCAGGAGCAGGGACCAAGCAACGGGAGCTCACCCCGCCGCGGGGATTCAAACCACCGACCTTCTGATCGGCAAGCTCTAACGTCATACTTTTGCCACCTTTTGCCATACTTTACCTATAAAGGATAAATCCTGTTGGCATGCTGACGGTCTGGGAATCAGCATGTTTTTACATGAGTAGAATGTGTGCTTTTATTTAAAATGCCTCTCTGGGTTATTTGAGGGGCATAGGAATTCGTTCATTCCCCCCCAAAAAAATATATAGTCTGGCCCCCCACAAGGTCTGAGGGACAGTGGACCGGCCCCCTGCTGAAAAAGTTTGCCGACCCCTGATTTGGTGCTTCCTTCCTAGTATGGCAGCCACTTAAAGGTAAAGGGACCCCTGACCATTAGGTCCAGTCGTGACCAACTCTGGGGTTGCGCGCTCATCTCGCATTATTGGCCAAGGGAGCCGGCATACAGCTTCCATGTCATGTGGCCAGCATGACAAAGTCGCTTCTGGTGAACCAGAGCAGCACACGGAAACGCCGTTTACCTTCCCACTGTAGCGGTACCTATTTATCTACTTGCACTTTGATGTGCTTTTGAACTGCTAGGTTGGCAGGAGCAGGGACTGAGCAACGGGAGCTCACCCCATCGCGGGGATTCGAACCGCCGACCTTCTGATCAGCAAACCCTAGGCTCAGTGATTTAACCAAGCAATTGGTATTCAGACGCATAATGTGGCTAATAGTCATTGTCATGTATTTGTCTAATCTAAGCTAGTGACCAATTCTATAGAGAAATCCTTCCTTTTGTCTTTCCTGAATCTCTCCACATTCAACTTCATTAAATGATCCCTGGTTCTTGTCTCATGAAAGAGATAAAACCTTATCTCATTTTTGATTGCCCTTTTTGTACACCTTTTTCCAGTTCTACTGGAAGTAGAACTGTTTGGGGAGTGTTGCATCCAGAACCTTACACAATACTTCCAAGCGTGGTTCCGCATAGATTTGTATAAAGGGGTTTCCTTTGTTTTTCAGCATGTTTCCAAATTATCCCTAACTTGGCATCCACCTTTTTCGCTGTTGCCATACCTGTTCGTGAAACTATCCAGGGAGCAAGCTAGGACAAGACCAGAGAGCAACCAAAGTTGTGGGAATGCACCAGACCTCAACAAAACTTTGTTGCTTGCAGAAGACCAACTGGAAAAGAAAGTCACCTTGCCCAGGGTGGGTCCAGTGACCAGCCTGGAATAATAGAATTCATCTATGACTGGAAGGTACTTCACTATTAAGCTGCCATCTGGTCATGGAGAAGTTCACCACATGAGGGAGGTACACACAGCTATAGCAGCTCCTGAGAACATTTCAGCAAGGATACACATTTAGATGTGGATGTCAATGTGCATCTCATTGAAATGAATATACAGTAGTACAAATGAATGGGAACCCTATCTTTATTGCAGAAGATCTAGTGGGAGGAAGTGTTCAGAAGGCTTCCTCCCATTTGGGTCTTTCACTCTTTCCGTGGCTGCATTACATAGATAATGATCATCATAATTCTCAAAGGAGGACTACATATGACTGATCCTCACATGCCGTTTGACCTTGAGTATTTCAAACAGTGCTTTATTAGCAAGCCTAATTGCACGATGATTTCAAAAGCGCTCGCTTCCTCCTGGATGAGCTCCCTACTCAGCACCACTTCTGTGAGCGCTTAATCACTCTTTTCAGGAATTCCTTTAGAGAAATGATATGGCACTTGAGAAAAGTAGCAGAGGGGGCTGTTGCTGGGACTCATCAAGAGCAGGTTGCATAATCTGCTGCATCGTGTGTGTGCTTTCAATGTAGCCTTTGAACGCACCATGGAGAACCAAGGCCAGCACACATGTGAAGCACATGACTCTTATATTCTTTTTTGTTTCCTTGCCGTTCAGTCTCAGAAGTTATCCGCATGAACAGGGAACCTGTGCAACACCAGTGCAACTGGTGGGGGTGGTAGGAAATGAGGCGGATTGCTCACCATAGGCAGGGAGATACCGCCAGCTGGGATGAGAGTGGGCTCTTTGGCCAACCACATTTGAACCCTGCCTTTCCACCAAAAAGGAAGGATAAGACTATCAGCAACTACTAGAAATGATTGGGCTTGCTGATTCAACAATGCCACCCGAATGCAAGTCCTTGTCCTTCCAGATCTACTAAGTCTGTATCTTTTAATTCAATCCATTCCTTTTAATAAAAAAGAAGAAGATAATATGCTAAATCATGGGTGGGGAATTGTGCCCCTCAAGATGTTGTTGAGCTCCAGTTCCCATCAGCCTTAGCCAGCATGACCAATGGTCCAGGATGAAAGAAGTTGTAGTCCAACAACATCTGGAGGGCCCCATCCCTGTGTTAAATGCATGTTTGCATTTGTTTTTCTTTATTTTTGAGGGGGTGGATAGCGCCCACAAGCTCTTTGGCCTGGGGAAGGAGCTACTGTGGACACAAAATAATATACACAGTAAGAACTTAGGAGACTGCTCTGTGTATTGGTACTTAGAGTATGTATTCCGACTATGTGGCATGAGCACCAATGAAACTTGTTTCAACTCCAGATGGGTAGTCTGTGGATTGTTCCCTTACAGTAGAGTCCAGATGCAACATATTCCACTCAGCACTCAAATCCCTTTAATACTTTTTTGAAGAGCTTAAGTGGGACTCAAGTAGAACATAAGCCTGATGTTGTCACTCTGCGCATGGCGAATGCCTTCTTCTTTGGTGATCACTCATAGCCGAGTAAGATTGTCTTCCATTAGCATATATATAGCATTGTGATATAGCCAAGAATGAAGGTTGTGGGGGGGGGGTGTTTGTGTGTGAAGCTTGATGTGGAGTCATTATCTGCTCAAAGATGGTCAGGGAATGGCAAGTATGCTTTATATGCCTTCTCCAAACTCACAACAGTTGGCTTGCAAAGTTCAATAAATTCCCAGTAAGGGAAATACATTTATTTACTTTTTTATATGTTGCATCATTATCTAATAATTTCATTAAACTTGTATTAGTTTTGGAGTGTGTTAATGAGATAAGATGCCTGCAAAATTTGGACCAAAAATGCAGTCTCTTACAGTTCAATCTGACATATGTCTACTCAAACATAAGCCCTGTTGGATTGAAAGGAACTTGCTCCTAGGCAGACATATGTACAGGATTGCAGCTAAGAGTGAGCTCTATTTAACTTAATGAGGCTTGCTGCGGAGTAGACATGTCCATGACTGTGCTGTTAAGAGTGATGGAGGAGAAATTTGGTTCAGTTGACCTTTTAAGACAAACTTACTTAATTTGCACTTCCTGTAGCAATATGCAAAGTGAAATCGCAGCTATGCTTTGAAATTTGCATTTATCTGAATTTTGCAATGCAGTTCTCCAGCCAAGTGATGTATACAAAAACACATTTCCTGGGGTAAAATGTGCATAAAAATGCACATTAGTGCAAATAATATGCAAAAAATGCATTAGTTTAGGGAATACTGCTTACAAAAATGTAGGTTTTTTGGTATACGAAAATGCTGGTGAATTTTCATGAGGATATATATATATAGAAAGAGAGATATATAGTTACATATATATAGATATATTTGACGTGGAAATGTGGAGAATTGAACTGAAGTTTGGGGGGAAACGAGAAACCAAAATTGACAGATTCAACTATTGCTACCCAGTAGTTGTTAGTTGGTAAACCCAAAAGCATTCTTTTTCATTGAGGTAAGCAGAGTGTAACATTTGGCTGCTTTGTTACCTAGCGTGGTAATAATTGCTGATCCTTTCTTACTGAATAGCACTAGCCATAATAATGTACAAGCTTGCTTGCTTGGCTCCCTCTGCTTGCTTACACTATTCAACAATAGTGTATCCCCCCACCCACCCCCACCACTTCCATACCATTCACAGGAACTAGCTATTTATACAGCCAATGACATGGAAATGCCTAGCTCAGCAAACTTGACCCAATATGATCACCCTGTTATTGACACTTCTCTGGCACTCTGGAAGATGCTTCCTGTATGTCTGAGCAACGGATAGATCCTTAATCTCCATATGTCAAAATAAGGAAACCACACAGAAGAATGGCCTGGCTGTGCGGACAATTTTCCTTTTTCGCTTTTCCCCTTGCTTCTCCGCTCATAGCATGGCTTTCCTATTCTAGCTGCCTGAAGGTTCAGAAAACAGCTACCAGTTACACTACAGATCTGCTCAAAAGTAAGTCCCACTTAGTTCAATGGAATTAACTCCCATGTCAATGTTCATACTTAATTAGCCAGGTCCACTGGGTAGTATTCTTTAACATTACCAGAAGCTTTGAAAAAAACCTACTTGATTATAGCCAGAGCTGACTAGCGTTTATCTCTAGAATTTTTCTCTACAGCAAGTGCTGCCTTTGAGACTATCTCTGAGCATGTGCAGATAATTTCTTGTTTTGGAGGCTTAGCATACATAGTATGCATCAACATTCTCAAATGATTAAACTCAGGTAAGGTAAGGGGGGGGGAAAATGCAAGAAGATCAAACCTATCCATTCTTAAGGAAATCAGCCCTGAGTGCTCACTGGAAGGACAGATCCTGAAGCTGAGGCTCCAATACTTTGGCCACCTCATGAGAAGAGAAGACTCCCTGGAAAAGACCCTGATGTTGGGAAAGATGGAGGGCACTAGGAGAAGGGGACGACAGAGGATGAGATGGTTGGACAGTGTTCTCGAAGCTACGAACATGAGTTTGACCAAACTGCGGGAGGCAGTGCAAGACAGGAGTGCCTGGCATGCTATGGTCCATGGGGTCACAAAGAGTCGGACACGACTAAACGACTAAACAACAACATAATTTATGATTGCAACTATGGATGACAACAGATAAAATATGTGAGGGCCATGTTTAGGACTCTGTCTGCCAATCAAGCTAAGAGCCAGCTCCTATCCTTGGTGCTGACCTTTAAAGCCCTAAATGGCCTCGGTCCAAGTATACCTGAAGGAGCGTCTCCCCCCCATTGTTCTGCCCGGACACTGAGGTCCAGTGCCGAGGGCCTTCTGGCGGTTCCCTCGTTGTGAGAAGCCAAGTTGCAGGGAACCAGGCAGAGGGCCTTCTCGGTGGTGGCACCCAGCCTGTGGAACGCCCTCCCATCAGATGTCAAAGAGAAAAACAGCTACCAGATTTTTAGAAGACATCTGAAGGCAACCCTGTTTAGGGAGGCTTTTAATGTTTAATAGATTATTTTATTTCATTTTTCTGTTGGAAGCTGCCCGGTGGGGTATAAATAATAATAATAATAATAATAATAATAATAATAATAATAATAATAATATGTTGTTGTTGTTGTTGTTGTTATCCTCGCTTCAAAGAAGAAGTCCAAAAATTCCTGAGCAGTATTTGAATGCTTAACATCTTTTCGATGGTATTGATGATTTTAGACTCTGCATTTCCTAGTTATTTCCCCACCTACAAAAAGTCTGCTTCTTTTTTAAGATGCATTTGTTGAACGAGGGCAACAAAGACGTCACTCTAGATGTCAGAGGGGAAGAAGCAGCTCTGCCTGCTCTCTGCTCCACCCGTCCGAAAGAGTGCAGAGTCTCATGGAGAGGGGAGGACTTCATCCAGCCAGAGAGAAGGGCTGAGCAGGATGAGGTAGTGCAGAGCTGGAGACAGAGGGGCAGGACACGTCATCTAGAACCAGGTGACACCTTTGTAGATGGAACCACACACACCCATTCGGATGGAGGACTCACGTGCTTGCACAACAGACTTGCACAACCTCATATTTAAGAGCTTGGGCAGAAGAGGTGTGTCGACTGGTGGGCATCCTCCTAGCTTCTGTTTGGTTATGACTTCTGGACTGTGTCCTTGCTGCTGAGCCTGTGCTGCTCTTAGCCTGAATAAAGAGATATTCCTTTCTCATAAGTAAGAACTGCTGCCGTGATGTTTGGGGGGACAGGAGCCTGACACAGGCCTATTTTTCCCGGCATGTTCTTGAATCCCTCCCCCAAAGACTGCCAGCCTGGAGGCTCCCCAAGACTAAAAAATCCCCTTCATCTTAGATATAACCTACCCCTCCCAAAGGCCCGCTAGCATTTCTTATTCACCTTTTCAATCCACTTGCAGCAGCAATATGCACTGCCTTCAGGAAGATTGATTTATGCACAGCCCCTTCTTTAAAATGTACAGAGCGTTGTAAGAGCACGGACAAAGATTGCTGCGTCTTTCTTCTCTGTATGGTAGAGCGTGGCATTTCGAGAGATGGTTATTAGATGCGAAGTGAGATTTATGGTTTTGCTGCGTCCCGGAGGATGACGGTCTCTGCAGTTAGAAACAATAACAACAATTAGAATGTAAACTTGCCCACTGAGAGTGCCTGGGCTGGGGCTGGAGCTGGAGCTGCGGGCGAGACTGTTTGTGCAACTGGTCAAGAACAATTCGCCCTTGTGAAAATATTAGCCCTGTACCTCTGCCAAGATGGGTGTCTGTGCATGGATTATATATGCCATGAAATGTACCAACTGCTGAGTTTAAAGATGCCTTGAGGGAAGTTTTGACTCGAGCGCTATCAAAAGGATTTTGAATTTTTGCATGTAGACATTTCCCCCCTCCTTCTGAAACATACACAGGCTCACCCTCTTATGGTTTCGTGCCAAACCTTTCATGGATGATCTCTTCCCCGTCATCCCTCCAACCCTGCACCATATCTGCTATCTCAGAACTTGGCATCTGTAGCCAGTTGCGGCTTCCCAGCCAGGAGGAACCCCTCCCGGTTCAAACCCACTGGAGGCATTGGTATTCATATTGACTTCTTTGGCAACACTGTGCATCAGGGTCTAGCTACATTCTTTGGTAGTAATAATAATGTGTTGGCCATAGCTTCACCACCGGTTCAATAGCCATTCCTCCCTCCCTCCCTCCCTCTCTCTCTCTGCAAGGGGTAAACCACAGTTACACATGTGCCTTGGTTGCATCCAGTTTATGCCACTATAATGTGCTCTACTTGGGCTGAAAGACCCCCCAAAAAAGTTTACTTACCTAAGATCCAGGACAAACAGCCGCCTTCCAGAAATACACACACACCCCCAGCATATAGCAGCCCTAGACTTGAAGTATTTCAGGCAAAAAGCATTCAGGCAGTTTATTATCACCAATCCTGCCTGCGTTGTCGCTTAGTATAGAAATTTGTTGTGACCTGCAGTTTTAACACACGGGCCATGCCACTGCGATACCTAATTTACTGTTTCAGCCCAGTGTCTTACAGGCAGGGGTTCTCTTTTCTTTTCCCGATTCGTAAGTTCAGTTCTTGATATTTCTGCCGCAGGAAATTAAACCCTCACAAAGGTCTGCCAACGTTTTAGCATGCATTTCTCCTACTAAACACATCTTTGTACACGGTTTTGACAAATATACATACATTTGCAAGCAATTCCCTCCAGTGCCGTGTGTTTTAGCATGTTATGTTCACTGGTACATGCATTTGAGCACATGCTTCTCCCTAATCTGTGCATTTTGGGTATACATCACTTGGTTGCAGAAGCGCACTACAGACTTTAGAGAAATTTGAATTTCAAAGGATGGCCGAGTTTTGGTTTTGGAAAGTATGGATTTGGTGAATTTGACTTTAAATGCAAACTGAATTGAATTTATCTCCCAGTCCTACCTACAGGAGCCTCATATGACCCAGTGAGCAGATCTACAGTCATATCATATCGATGGGCTCTTGGTGTGGATAGGATGTGGATGGGATAGAGCTAGCAAAGAGATAAAAAGAAGAAAGGAATATTGTGAAGACTGACTGGGGCCAGAAGGAGTTCAAACCCTGGCTGCTTGGTTTAAACCAGGGATGAGGAAGTTTTGACCTTCCCATCGGACTACAACTCCCATCATCCTAGACCATGAGGCTTATGGGAGATGGAGTCCAACAACTGAAGAGCCACAGCTTCCCCATCTCTTATTTAAGCCTTAACTCGGGTTAGGAGGAAGGTGCCAGTATGCTAACTGAGTTGCTGGGTTTCTTTGCTGGACAGCTAACAACAAAAGTCCCAGGGAAGGAGACAAGGGTTTTAGGCATTGAAATCCCCTGGAGAAGCATCATTAATCTAACAGCCTCTCTCGGATGCTGTTTACTGGCTGTAGAAGAGTAGCCAAACGCATCAGGAATCTACAAATTAAGCTAAGAGGGAGTGCAGAATGGATTTTAACATGAAGGAGACAGTTGTGATTGTTTTTGTTGATGCTAATTCACCAAAGAGCTGGATTTAAATTAAGGAATAGCCTACGGCAGAGGCACTGCATCCAAAAGAGAGGAACTTGCTAAACATAGGCGTACCGTGGGGGCAGGCGGGGGCAGCTGCCCCCCCGAAGCAAAAAATTAATATATTTTACAGACCATAACCAGCACTTTCCCCCTCCAAAAACTGAAGTGGAAAAGGGCAAACGGGAGACGTGCTTTGCTTTAGCGAGAGCCGCTCAGTCTCCGCTTGCTGGGGGGGTGGGAACACAGCTGTAACAAAAACACGTCAAATAAGTAAAGCAAAGTGGCTACCAGTAGTTAAGCAGTTAAGACAATGGAGCAGATATGGAGAATGGAGCAATGTCATCAGGCCCGCTGGCCCTATAGCCCCGCCCACCTTCCCACTTTGTGGCCCCTCCCCTCCCATGCCTTGGCCCTGCCCCTGAATGACCATGGCTTGCCCCCCCCCCCAGTTTTGATCCTGGATACGCCCCTGGTGCTAAATGATACCAGTTGCATTTAGGGAATGGGGAGATACTCAGTTCAGTTTCCATCTTTCCATGTAAAGCCAAATTTGTCAAATTCACTCTTTCTGAAACAAATGAGAACCGAAACATAGCCATCCTTTGGAATAGTTACAGGTAGGTAGCCGTGTTGGTCTGACATAGTCGAAACAAAAAATTAAAAAAATCCTTCCAGTAGCACCTTAGAGACCAACTAAGTTCATCATGAGCTTTCGTGTGCATGCACACTTCTTCAGATACAAACATTCCTTTGGAATGTTCACTTATCCAAATTCTGCAATTCAGTTCTCCAACCAGAGTGCTCACAAAAATGCATATATTAGGGAAAGTGTGCATAAAGATGAATATATTTGTGAAATAATATACAGTAGTTACATGCTTGTAAAAAATATATATACATTAGGCAAATCTGTATATAAAAATGTGTTTGTTGGGAGAAATTTGTACTAAAATGCTGATGAATTTTCATGAGGATTAAAAAAAGAATTGCAATTTGCTGCAGAAATCTGGAGAGCTGGATTTAAGATTAGCAAAATGAGAAACTGAGAGTTACTCCTAGTTACTATCTTATGGAATAAGATCCCTGGGCCAAAATAATCAGCCCCATTACTGCTACTGCTTCCCATATTCCAACGAAAGGATGTGCAAACAATTCAAGTAACTCCTGCACCTAGAAATATCTTGTCGAAATCTCACGCTATGCAATAGGCTAAAAATGGACTGTTGCCTAGATATTGCCTATCTCCTGTTGCTCAGGAGCTCTCACTTCCTCTCCAGCCATTGGCTGAGCTGCTGTCAGCATGGAATGTTGACAAATAATTGAAGTGTTCAGGGAGAAACCTGCTAGCAATGGAATACTGACAAACCATGCAAGTTCTGTGAGGGAGGTGAAAGGTCCATCTGCCTTGGAAAATCATCACACATGGTCTAGATACAAACGGGGCTGGTGTGTGTGTGTGTGTGTGTGTTTGCCAGAGTCTTGAGTGACAGGCTGAATTCTGGGAAAGCTGAATAGGAAGGCAGTCCATAGGGAAAGTGGCTGAAGGAACAGGGACACCGATGGATGGCGGCTAACAGATTGAGATTGAATCCTGACAAGACAGAAGTACTGTTTGTGGGGGACAGGAGGCAGGCAGGTGTGGAGGACTCCCTGGTCCTGAATGGGGTAACTGTGCCCCTGAAGGACCAGGTGCGCAGCCTGGAAGTCATTTTGGACTCCCAGCTGTCCATGGAGGCGCAGGTCAATTCTGTGTCCAGGGCAGCAGTTTATTAGCTCCATCTGGTACACTGGCTGAGACCCTACCTGCCCGCGGACTGTCTCGCCAGAGTGGTGCATGCTCTAGTTATCTCTCACTTGGACTACTGCAATGCGCTCTATGTGGGGCTACCTTTGAAGGTGACCCGGAAACTACAATTAATCCAGAATACAGCAGCTAGACTGGTGACTGGGAGCGGCCGCCGAGACCACATAACATCGGTCCTGAAAGACCTACATTGGCTCCCAGTACGTTTCCGAGCACAATTCAAAGTGTTGGTGCTGACCTTTAAAGCCCTAAACGGCCTCAGCCCAGTATACCTGAAGAAGTGTCTCCACCCCCATCATTCAGCCCGGACACTGAGATCCAGCGTCGAGGGCCTTCTGGCGGTTCCCTCGCTACGAGAAGCCAAGTTACAGGGAACCAGGCAGAGGGCCTTCTCGGTAGTGGCACCCGCCCTGTGGAACGCCCTCCCACCAGAGGTCAAAGAGAACAATTACCAGACCTTTAGAAGGCATCTTAAGGCAGCCCTGTTTAGGGAAGCTTCTAATGTTTGATGGATTTCTGTATTTTAATGTTTTGTTGGAAGCCGTCCAGAGTGGCTGGGGGAACCCAGCCAGATGGACGAGGTATAAATAAATTATTTATTATTATTATTATTATTATTATTATTATTATTATTATTATTATTATTATGCTAAGCAGGGCTGGTCCCACCATTGTGGGTGGTAGTAAATCCCATGCCACCACCCACAATGGTGGTGTCAGATTTTTCACTGGGTGTCCAGGATTAGCAAAGGACCCACTTGCCTGAACAGCTATGCCATTTTTATTTTGCATGTAGCAAGCTCTGCGGCAGTATGAGAGAACTCTCCATTTCCACATCCTGTCCTTTCCCAGACTAAGGATGCCTGGCTTGCTGGCTTCCACAATCCTGGAGACAACATTAGCAAGGGGGCTTGCCTATAGCAGCAGGTCTGAGGACACTGTTAAGAAGCAACAAATTTGAAATCATTCCATTTGTACATGCCATTGTCGGACATTTTAATTCTCTACCTCAGTGCCAAAATACCCTGGGCTGTCTCTGGTACTAAGAAGAAAAGAGGCAAAAGTGGAAGCGAGAGGAGACTGGCAATAGGTCTCCAGAGTTTCAGGCAGGGGACATTCTCAGTCTTACCGGGAGATGCTGGGGATTGAACCTGGGACCTTCTGCATGCAAAGCAGATGCTCTACCCCTGAGCCACCGCCCTTCCCTTGTATGGAACTAAGGGGGAAATGTTGAAAAACAAAACACAGAGAGAATCAAAATCTGTTTGAAGAAACTGATCTGTAGAAAACGCAACTTGGAAAAAAAGAGAGACAATGCACGTATTTTTGTAAACTAAAAAATATATTTTTATTTAAAAAGCTGATCTTTTTTGAAAGTCTGAGGGATTTTTATTTCTATTTTAATGCATGTGTTAACTGGAGTTGTCTATACTTGAAGGGTAGTTTAATGCAATTAAAGCTGCTTTAAATTTTTAATTTAAAAAAAATCTGTTTGAAGGGGGAAAGTTAGCTGGCCAAGGAGCTTTGGATGTCAACGGATATAAGTCAGGGATCAAAAGGAACAGCAAGCAGAAAGAGGGGGTGTTGGAGGGAAGGAGGCATGTCACATTTGGTTTTGACCTAGACCAGTGTTTCCCAAACTTGTGTCGCCAGCTTTTTTGGACTACAACTCCCATCATCCCTGACCATTGGGTCCTGCTAGCTAGGGATGATGGAAGTTGTCATCCAAAAACAGCTGGAGATCCAAGTCTGGGAAACCCTGTCCTAGAGCACTGGTCTTCAACTGGTGTGGGGGCCCTGTTAGTGGGTCACTACCTAATCCAAGATGGGTCACAACAGGAGCAATATCACCATGCGCCACCTACTGTTGAATTCCCTGGCTTCCACCCTACCAGTCCCAAAGGGCAGTAGCCACTACAGCAACTGCCCTACTGTGTAGCTTTCTTACCATTACAATGCATATTATTGGCAGGATTTGTCTATTTGGTACTTAACCTCACTTCCTTAAGACTAAAGGTAAAGGGACCCCTGGACCATTAGGTCCAGTCATGACCAACTCTGGGGTTGCGGCACTCATCTTGCGTTATTGGCTGAGGGAGCCGGCGTACAGCTTCCAGGTCATGTGGCCAGCATGACTAAGCCACTTCAGGCGAACCAGAGCAGCACACAGAAACACCATTTACCTTCCCGCTGTAGCGGTTCCTATTTATCTACATGCACTTTGATGTGCTTTTGAACTGCTAGGTTGGCAGGAGCTGGGACCGAGCAACGGGAGCTCACCCCGTCACGGGGATTCGAACCGCCGACCTACTGATCAGCAAGCCCTAGGCTCAATGGTTTAACCCACAGTGCCACCCGCATCCCTCCTTAAGACTACTCTGAAGTAAATGGAACAAGCGTAGGATAAACAGTCTATTTATAAGGAGATTACCAAATATGACCTCCTTTCCTCTCGTCCCACCTCAAACACCTCCACAGTTACACAGAATGAGTGCAGTACTATTTATCTGCAGCTTGCAAATTCCACATTTTTCCAAGGCAGCTCATTGCAACTCAGGAATATCAGTTACATGGAGAAAGTGTGGAGATTTAACAGAGAACAGGGAGGAGTGAAGCAAGGGTCAACCTTTTTTAAAAGCCCCATTGAAGAAGTAAATGTTGTCAATTCACAAGGAAAAAATATGTCACCTGGCAGTTCACAAATCATGACAATCACATTTGTGGGGGGGAAATGCCCACTGTTTATTTTTTGTCAACAATGGGCACCATCTAGACAAAGTAATGAAACGTTAAAGTCCCACTGAGTTGAATGGGACAGTTAAACCCATGTCAATAATCTCCCACTGCAGTCAATGGGCCTCAAGAAGCATGTCATTTTTTTGTTAGGGTTGCCAGACTCAATAGAGGACAGGACTTCTGTGCTTTTAATTGCCCTGCTCTCTTTTGAGTCTGGAAACCTTAAAGAGAAACCTTTAAGGTTTCCAGACTCAAAAGAAAGCAAGGCAATTAAAGGCACAGAAGTCCTGTCCTCTATCGAGTCTGGCAACCCTATTTTTTGCAGGATTGTGCCCAACTTTTCTATACTGTACATCCTGGCCCATAGTTTGAGGACAAGATGATTGGACAGTGTTCTCGAAGCTACGAACATGAGTTTGACCAAACTGCGGGAGGCAGTGCAAGACAGGAGTGCCTGGCGTGCTATGGTCCATGGGGTCACGAAGAGTCGGACACAACTAAACAACATGTTTTTATATATGCTGTGAACAGCCCAGAGTGGCGGGGGCAACCCAGTCAGATGGGCGGGGTACACAACAACAACAACCACCTCATCAAACACAAGATTATCAATCGCCACTGGGCAAGAGATTTTGGGTACAATATTAAATACGACGTGTGGTTGAAATTATGGAAAGATACATTAAAATTTACTGCATGTACCGTTTTGAAGGAAAATGTAATGAAAATGATGTATAGATGGTACCTAACACCGGTGAAATTAACTAAAATATATAGGAAATGTAAAGATAAAATGCAAAGATAAAATGATGGTGAATTTTATCATATGTGGTGGACATGCGAAAAAAGTAAAAGGATTTTGGGAAATGATATATAATGAGTTGAAAAAGATGTTTAAATACACTTTCCCCCAAAAAAAACCCCGACCTTTTTTTTACTAGTTTTAATGGGAGAGGAAATAGCAAAGGGAGAACAGAGACTATTTATGTATGCTACAACTGCAGCAAGGACTTTATTAGTCCCAAAGTGGAAATTACAGGAGATACCAACGATTGAGGAGTGGCAAACGAAAATGATGGACTATGAGGAATTAGCAAAGTTGACGTGCGGAATCCAAAACCAGGGAGAGACAAAGTCCCAGAGGGAATGGAGTAAATTTATTGACTAGAGAAGAACTGTAGAAGTTTAAAGACACTTGCAGGACTGAAATAAATCCTACGAAGTGAACTTATTAGTGTTTGTAAAAAGGAACTGCGAGATAAGAGTGAGAAATAAAGAGTGAGGAGGGAGGGAAGTCACAGCTGGGCAGAACGAAAAGAACTGAGGTGGTGAATTTAAAACAAAATGTAATTACGGTAGTTTTTCTTTTTTTGGTGGTGGTTTTTTTTTATTTGGGAAATTTAATAAAAAATTATTTTTTAAAAAAAGATTATCAATCGCCACGAGCACATGCGCCTGTTTCCCATTGCAATCCAGAGATTTATGCACATCTCCTCTGAACCCGTTTGGCATGGGGCTTACTCCCAAGTAAGCGTGGCTCGCAGTCCTCAAGCCTTCGATCTGGTCTGGGGTGCTCCCCGCAAGATGGCCTATTCCCAGCTGTCACTCAAGCTGCCCCTTCTCCGGGTCGTGCTGCTGCTGTAAGATTATCCTCTTCCTCCCCCCGCGCGCCCGCCCGCCCGGGTTCGCCTGCCTGAGCCGGGGAGGATGTCGCTGATAATAATAAGGCAACTGCTCTGAATCAGCGGGCCCAGCCAGCGCGCCTCCTGCCTCCCTCGCCATCTTGGAATAATCAGTGGCATTAACTGAGGTCGGGGAAACAGGCTCTCGGGTTAGTGGTGGTGGGAGGCTGTGAAAATAGCGGGCAGCCATTCGGGGAAACCTGATCGCTATTCATCAAGACGAGGAGGAAGAAGATGAGGACGAGGAGGATGGAATGGGACCTTCCACTCTGCGCTCTGCGCTCTGGCTGCGACCGGCATGGCCTGCATCTCTGATCCAGGAAAAAGGCGACGGTCACAAGTATTTTCAAATTGATCGCGGCGGCGGCGATCAAGCCAAGAGGAGGGGAAAACTTAACCCAGTCCCCCCCCAAAAAAAACCCACCCCATCTCTCTCTTCCCCCACCCCACCCCACCCACCCAATTTAGGATTTCGTGCCCTGCCTGAGCTCGGTTGGTTACTGCCAATCCCCCAAGGCAAACTGCTCTCGCTCCTTTTTCCAACCATCTGTTTTCTCTTTACTCCCTTGTTGTTGTTTGTGCTTGTTGTCTTGTCTAGGGTTTTGAGAATGCAGAGAACCGGAGTGTTTGGGAGGGTGGGGTGGACAGAGGGAGAAACTTTCTGGAAGGGGGAAATGTTCAAGCTTCGAACTTGCAAACTGTTTCTTAAGAGTTTAAACTGGAGCAAAGTAATTTGTGGGTATGTCTGGAGGCGCGCGGGTGTGAGGGCTGCTTTTGCTGCGATTGATCGAGATCAGTAATCAGACCACTACCGTGGCTGCTTGGGATCCTATCTACGTTTGCTAGTTTCAATGGGATCCTTTACTCCCGTATATAAGTGTATATACTGTATATAGAACTGCAGACTTAGTGTTTCAGGTAGGGGTGAGTGAGAGAGAGAGCTGGTTAAAAGATAGTAGCTTAGATTTTAGGATACTTTCATAGGTGCTGGATCCCTAAGCACCCTTACAGCGCTTTCCTGCTTGCTCGGAAGTAAATAGCATTCAAATCAAGGAAAGTAAATGAATAGAGGGTTGCGCTTTAAACTACAAATGTGTCCCAACAAAAATGCCCCTTTCAGAGTAAACTTGTTTCTTTCAGTTTATAATGGACCAGATCCTTAAACAAACAAAAAGCTTTTATTGCATATACCATGGGTGTCAGTGGACCGACTTCCTTCCAAATATAGATGCAATCCTGCTCCAAGATTAACTCCCATTTATTTTAATTCAACCGGGTTGCAACCCTAATTTGAACTCCTTATCTCACTGATTTGGGAGTGAAGTGTTGGAAGTGTTGGGATGAAACTCAGCTTGCATTAGAGGGAGATGACCCTTCATGGGAAGAGTAGAGAGAGGAACCTCCAAGTTTCCTAAACTGTCCTTTTTTTAAATCTAACCTGTATTGGCCTTCCCTCGGGTGCTAGAATGATACTCTTAGGGTCGCTGACCTCATTTCCTGCTTCTCTCTTCTTCGTCCTCAACTCGGGAGAGGATACAGACACAGTACATATTTTGTGTTTCTCCTGCTGAGATGCAGAAGCAAGTCTCAGTTCTATTTAACTAAGGTGGAGATGCACTAAGATCTTCCCTATCAAGCTGTATTTCCTGTAATAAACGTAGCTTTCTTATTTGCCTAAATTCAGAGTCTCTGCGTCATTATATCCAGGGTAAAGTATGCTGCTCCAACAGGCATTCAGCATTCAATTCAACTTTTACTGGTGTGCTTTAACTCCAAACGCCAACATAAGGATCGCCAGGTTCGGATATGCATAGGATCGGATTCCGAACACGTTTCTGCCGACGATGATTCACCACTTTCCAAATGCAGTGTGGCCGGGGAGGGGAGGGGGAGGAGATAACCGGTTTAAAACGTTTACATCGCTGGGTAGTGAATCAGTCTGAGAGAGGCAGAATTTATCAGGCTCCTCTTTTGGCTATGAGTCTCCTCTTGCTTGCTCTGAAGTAGCCCTAGTGGTGGGGGGGATTATTTTGCCGAGACCACCTCACGTCAAGGCCCGCATTCATTTATTCCGAATGTATTCCTTAATTCTGCTGAGACGCCAGTTTAATTAGGTATTTAAAACCGAAGATATCCAGCTTTACAGACCTGCTGTCCCACGACTCTTCCTTCCTCCCTCTTCAGTCTCTTCCAGTTCAAATGGTTTGTGCTACCTGGTCGATTCTGAACCAGGTAGAAGATGCCTTGCATCCTGTGGCACGCGCGACCTCATCCTGCCCCCTTTACTCAAATTCATTGGTAGTCCCCAAGCAAAGGGTGTATAGAACTGTAGCGCTAATTACATCGAAATGTTCTGAATTCCAATACACACACACCCCAAAGCAGGAATATCAGCAACTACGTATTTAATACTAAGCCCAACATTTCCCTACGAAATGGGAAGAATCGCTTGATACAATTAATTCAGTTTAAATGGACTAGGTGACACACACACACACCGGATCCTTTTCAGCCCTACAATTCTATGACTGTTTTCCTGACTTTAAAAAAAGAAAAAGAATAAAAGAACTATCTTCTTAAAGAAGACAGGAATATTAGGAGGATCTCCCCCCCCCCTATTCAGGCTAATATATATATGCACATACTAATACGCACGGATAAGGCACGATCCAGCCAAAGTTAAGCGCACTTTAAAACTCAAGAGTATTCCAGTGAGATTTACAGCTGGCTGCGAAACCTCTCCACGTACACTCAGGAGCAAACCCCATGGAGTACCATGGGGCTGGGCTTACTCCCAAGTAAGTAGCGAAAAAACATGCTAATTTGAAATGAATAGGACAAATTGTGCTTAATTTAAGATAGGAGCGGATTATTAAATTGCAATCCAATGCCCAGTGTGGCAAGTAAACCAGTGTTTGTTTGTGGGTGTGTGGGTGTGTGTACACTACTGACGCTTACTGGGAAGGGTCGCCGCAGCGTTAAACTTATATATTAGAAAGCTATTGACCAAAATAGGGTATAACGCCCCCCTCCAAAAAAACCCTATTCTGCTGCCCACATCAGAGACAAATTATTTTGTCTGCTTTTAGATTACATAACTTGTCAAGTGCCTCGTCTCATGGAAACATCATTTCTCCACTCACAAATAAGGCAGGATTTGTTTAATCAATGGAACCAGACGGATATTGCTGCTCATCCCTCTCTCTCCCCCCCCCACCCGCGCCGCCTTCTGGGCCTCCCCCCCCCCCCAATCCCCGTTTCTTTCCCAATTAACTCGCTGCGCTGCAGCTCTCCTGTAAGAGAACTCTAATATAACCAGGACCCCCCTGGCGCTCCCATGTTCCCATCTAGGTTTTCAAGGGGACACTACAAAGGCAATCAAGGGTGGCCCCATTAACCTGGAAGCTATCGGGTTGCTGGCGGAGAAAGGGAGGGAGAGCGGGAGGCAGGGGAGGCTGACTCTGCCTCGTCAAATAATAGAGGACCCACAGCGCCCGACGCGCGGGAGTCTCGTTTCAGGAGAGGGAGCCGCGTTTTCTCCTCGCGCAGTCCCTTCCCTGGTTCTCCCCCCTCCAGCCGCCTGTCTCCCGCTGAAGGACCCTCTGCCGGAGATCCCGATCCCCTCACCCACAAAACTATAGCCCTATAGCCAATCCACTTCAGACGGGAACGCTTGGTGACCAAACTACGCGCGAATCCTAAACAGTCGGGATCCCACGAGTTCCATTGAGTGCTTAAGAACCTCAGCCCCGGTTTAATTTACCGCCAAGTAGATTTACTTGCACGTATCCCGGGTGGGTGGCTGCAGTGCCAAGCGCGCTTACCTGTAAGTGAACACCGCGGGGTTGACTTCTGAGTAAACGTGAGGATTGCGCTATTGATCCTAATGAACTCTCAAGTTACGGTTAAAGTCTGTACACCGTCAACTCTGGTGGGGACAGACGTCTTTGCCACCACTGATTTTTTTTTTTAATTTAAAGATCCTCCGCCCCCCAAACATGTTTACTCGGAAGTTAGCTCCACAGTGAACCGCCCTGAAACCTGAGGGTATAGGGCGGTATACAAATTTAATAAATAACAGCCAGGATTTTTGCTGGGGGGGCAGGCCTTTTGTTAGGGGGGGGCAGAACCTCAGTTATGTATTTTTATTGATTTTTATTGATTGGGGGCAGCTGTCCCTCCCTGCCTCCCTTAGCTACGCCCATGATGAATAATAATAATAATTAGAGCTCGCTCTCAGATGAATTGTGCCTAGAGCTGCTCAGAAGTAAGTCCTAAGTGGAGTTAAGATTGCACCTCTAGCGAGCACTCGTGGGTATTCTACTACATAAGAGTTTCTACTGCTATTGAAGTCGTTCCACCACCTCTGCAAAGAAAGTCACTTTAAGCGCCTGCTCAGTTCCCACTAAAACTCACGGAGGTGAAATGTGCCCGAATTTATCCTGCATTTATCCTCTGTTCGGTAGGGCATTTCTCGGATTTCGTTGCAAAGTGACCGCCAAGTCAAACACCATAACCCCACGAATGTTTACTCGGACATAAACTCCCATTGCGCTCAGCGGGGCTCGTTCCCAGGAATGCTTGTAAAGGATTGCACCCAAAGGCGATTCGTGAAGGATCGCAGCCCTAAATCTGATTATCTGTGCTGGTGTTTCTCTAGAAACTAAGGGACAGTCAGTCTACTTCTCATGCCCCTTCTGGAGTGACTTCGCTATTGGATTACGCCCCTAAAATCGTGTGGCGAGCAGAGAAAAACTATTTAGGCTTGAGATACATAAATGAAAGGAGTCGAAGGCTTAGCGCTTCGGTTTAACTGGATCGTGTGGATCAGGCCGTTCGAAATCTCTCGCACGTGGATACTCGTTTTCGGAAGGAGACAACGAAACCTTACAAGTGAAGGACCTGATTCTAGTCATTGAGAAAAAAACTCGGAAGGAAGTTCTATTGAGTTGCTTAGTGCTTGCTGGAAAGGAACAGGATCATAGCCTCTCTTTCAACTTAAGTGCACGCCTATCATTCCGTATAGTCATCGTCCCTCGGACTGCAACCCCCCCCCAAAAAAAATCACCCAAAAAAAACCACCTGAGACTCCATGCGTTGAGGAGCCAGACAACACTGACACCCTTGACGTCTCTGGGATTTTCTGCAGCAAACGCGCACGCAGGTTTACGCGGAAGTAAACCCTCCCGAGCCCAGCGAGACGTTATTCCCGCGTTAGGGCGCTTGGGGAGCAACACAAGCATGCGCAAGAGCACAATCCCACTCCATATGCCTAGTACTGTAGTTGGATGTACAAGTTGCAATGGGGACCTACAACTCCCAGAATCGAGATCGGGTCCCTAAACACGTCGGTGACGGGCCAAAGGGGCCCAAGGAGGACCGGGAAAGGTAGAAAGAGAAAGGAAGCGTTTTTAAAAACCAAAAGCAAAAAACACAACATCATCTGAATAAATGCACTCCGAAGGTTGGAGGGACTCGTCTCATCCTGCCACAGATTGCAACTCTGCTTGCCTGAAGAATCTGATTACACTTGCAGCCCCCCCCCCCTCCATAGCATCCCTGCCTAGCACAGTATTTGCTTTCAAGCCAAGTTTGTTAGCATAATCGAGTTAGCCGCTACATTATCTGAAATCTCCCCCCACCTCAGCTCCAGCCCCGCCCTCGCAGCATCCCTCCCTGGAGAAACAGGGCCCACCGCGAGGCAAAGGAGGCTTTGAAAGTCTCCTAAATTAAAATACAAAGGCCCACAGAATGAGGCACTAAGTCGCTGGTCCTCAACCCCCCCCCCCACACACACAGAGCGTCTGACTCCTCACTTGAACTCAGGACCCAAACACTGATCCAAGGCTTTGCGTTTGAGGGAGGGGCAGATCCAGCAGGCGGGTGGGGTGGGTAAATCACAGTGGCAAGACTTGCCCACCCAAGTGCTGGAGATGCATGTGGAGATAAACCACATTCCCCAGCTGGCCGCCTTCTCGGGAACAATCCCATTGGCTTTCAAAGAGACTGGCGCTGGTGCTCTTCCTGGTGCAAGCGGCGTGGTCGCCCCGCATCAGGGAGTGCCATCGCTGGAGTGGCACGACAAAAATGGGGCGGGAGGATGCAGATTGCCGAGGTTAAAGGATGGCTCTGGGATCAACCCCCAGAGGCTGTCCTCTTTCTGTGGGGAAGTGGGGGTGGGGGGTGAGCTATAGCCGATTCTTTATCACCATACCTGGAACATCCGTTTCCAGCGCTCCTCCTACACAATACCTTTCCAGAGAAACAGATTTTGAAAAATGGGCTCGTACTTTTTATATTTTAAAATGCCATGGAGGTGGGGGGGGGTGTCTGTCTGCGCGCACGATACCCTTTAGCGGGGGGATGCTTTTAAAACTTCCCCGTCCTTAATTTGTTTAATAGGTGCGTGCGGGGATAAAACCCTATTCATTGTCAAGCGCGCCTAGGATCCCAGCATTAGCCTCGCTTGAAAGCTTCCCTGGAACTCAACGGAGCCTCTTTCCAAGCGAACACGCTAAGTTAGGGTCGAGCAATGCTGATCACAGGCGCCAGTTGCACTGCGGACAGTCAGCTGCGCAGGTGATAATAGTTCAACAACAGCGCTTGTTGACTGACTGTAATTAAAAATCGTGCAACTACGGTGAGTAGCAATGGCACTACTCTCACCATTAGCAACAAACAGCATTACTCTTGACTAAGTAATACTGTGTCTGGACTGTTACTAAAGTTATAGCTGCACCTTTTCTTTTCTTTTCTTTTCCCGTTGGTATTTAGTCGAATCGCTCCTTTTTTGTACCTCTTGAGAGCTACAAGGTCTCTGCATTCTAATGAATTATATAGGTTTTCTTTCAGCCTTTGCCTCTCATATTCCCGTCCTGTCTTTCCACCGAGGATCAGGATTAATATTTGCATACTTGTCCTCCCTTTGGCAGATCCTCACAGCAACCCCGTGAGGTAGGCTAGGCTCACAGATCATAGTCGTTCCAAGGACCTCCGGCGCTGGTCGTAATTGAGCAAGGATTAGAATCCAGGTTCCGGCCTGACTCCCGGACCGGCTCTTGAGCAACCAGCACAAAAGGTAGGAGATACGAGAATGTAATTGTATATCCATCTCCAAGCAGGTAGCGGATGCACAGAACTTCAAAGCGCGTTTCAGAGTTGTGAATAATATGTTTTGTTAAAGAGGTAAGGAGATCGATGGAATGACTCAAAGGACTTGGTTCTGGCTTCAGCGATACATGATTTCCTCCCCCTTTTTTTGCGGCCACCGGGGATGGGGGGGCGTGCAAAAATCTTAATTTCCCTTTTCTAAAACAACCGCATAAAGTTTGCAAGGGATATTTAAATGCAACCTAGAATCCCAAGCAGGAAGGATCGTAGGTCACTGGCAGAGCATCTGCTCTGCATACAGGGCGGCTAGAGACCCTGTCTTTAAACCCCGGGCAGCCTCTGCAAGTCAGTGAAGACAACACTGAGCTAGATGGACCAACAGCCTGACTCTGCAGAAGGCAGTTCCTTATGTTCCCATTGTTCATAACAACTTCAGTTCTGCCATCAGATACACAGACGTATTCAGGCATGATCCTATGCCTATTTCTTTGGAGGTAACGCTGAGTGATGTCAATAGGGCTTATCTCCAGTTAAGGCTGCAGGTCATCTGTCATGGATGCTTTAGTTGAGATCCCTGCATTGCAGGGGGTTGGACTAGATGACTCTCGGGGTCCCTTCCCAACTCTACGCTTCTTCGCTTCTTTGATGTCGGAGGGAGGACTGCTGGGCGTGGTCGGAAGGTACGTGATACAGCAACCTTGAGGGAGCCGAGCAGCCGGTCTAAGATCTGGATATGGAACACACCTTGGATACTTCATGTAGGCCGCCTGGGCGGCAGAAAGGCGGATACGATTATACCTTTGAGTAGACGTAGGGGGAAGCTGCGTGCCACTTATTGTATATCCAACTGGATTCAAAGGGTCTCTAGCGCGTTTCAAATCCCATTGGTTTCAATTGGGCTTTGAAGGCGTGCCAAACTTTTCCTGTATTTCCTGCACTGAAAGTCTTTCGCCGGAGCAGTTTTGGAACCAACTTCTTTTCCATACGAGACCATAATTTTCTTATTGAGACGACTTAATAAGAGGAAAGCTGCCCTCCACTGGCTCTCTGTTCACACTTTGGCTAGTGTAAGCAATGCAGCGCTGAATCTGCCCCAGAACACGCACTGTAAGCGAAACCCAGACTGACAGAGGATGGAAGTCAAGTGAACTCGAGTAAACATAGCTGTGCTGCATTCGGGGTGCTGTGAAGTGTCTCAAAAGCACACCACTGGAGACCTACTGTCAGCTGCGATTGGAGGGGATTGAGGCCTTTTCACTTCTCGACCCAACTTAATGGATCTTTGGTAGCAGCTTAACAGAATGGTCCTAAGGGTGTTTCCTCAAAAGTGACATGAGGCACAATGAGTTCAATGCACTCCCTCCCTAGCTTAGGACTTGGAGCCTAAGTCATCTAGAATCTTGCTTCAGGATCTAGCTCCCTGTCAACTTCAGTTGCAACAGAAATATGAGGATTTTAGACTTGCTTCTGTTGAAAGCCCAGAACCAGAAGAAAGCCCCTAAGGAACGATCTTTCCATCATCTATCCATGCAGATTTCCTCCCTTATGGACATTTTCTGCAGGCCCCTCCAAAACCAGCGGCGTGCACCTCCAGTCACCAATTCCTTTCTGCTCCCAGCCAGTCTATGCTATGATGACTATATTGACTCTTAGGCTTACACCAAAGTTCTGAACTTCACCAAAGGGGCGGGGGGGGGGAGCTCTGTCAGGCTTAAGTGTAAAGATATGTCCAAAACTTTTATTCCCTTGGCCTCGTTTTGCGGACTCAGATTTTTCCCAGGGTACTGGAGGAGAGAGATTCTTAGATCAGTCCTCAGAACAGGTCCTGACGTCTCCTTCCGGCAGAGGCGAGCAGCTGCTGTTTCCAACCCAACCCCCAGCCCGATCTACTCGGGTTCCCGTTTCCAGCTGCTGAGATTTTCAGATTCGAACAAGGTTCGGCTCGATCCAAGTAATCCACAAGGGGTGTGTGTGTGTGTGTGTGTGTGTGTGTGAGAGAGAGAGAGAGAGAGAGAGAGAGAGAGAGAGAGAGAGAGACAGACAGACAGACAGACAGACAGACAGACAGACAGACAGACAGACATTCCTTCCTGAACCATTAACCACAGTTTTAACAACAATTCCTAAAAGACATGTTCTTTCTCTCAGAGGGCATCCTGCTTTAATTAGGAACTCTGCTATTTATTTATTTTTAAACTGAATAAATAAAAGCAACGATAACAACAACAACAGTATTTCTATAATGGATCCAACTGCTCAAAGCAATTCGCTCATCATTTTCCAAATCCTTACAAACAACCCTGCAAGGTGGGTGTTATCATCCTCAGATGGCAGATAGACTGCTGAGGCTAAAGCAGAGTTGCTTGGCAGGCCTAACTAAGGGCACCTCTAGCAAATTCATCGCAGAGGCCAGATTGCAACCGGGGACTTCCTGATTCCTAGCTTAGGCTGAAGTCCTGTATCACACATGCCCCATTCAAGTCATTAATGTAATGTAATATAGGGCCCACCCTTCATTTTTGGCTTAGCAGTCCGATTTCCTCAAAATCAAAGTGCACTCGGAGGAACACGAAGGCTCTTTGCTGCTGCTTTTTCTTGAATTTATATTGATTGTATCTAAACTCATTTTCAGTTGCCGGCTGCTGTTTTCGGTAAGCCTTCTCGAGTTTGGGAAAGGCAAGACAGAAATGTTTCACAGATTAAAAAGTAGTCTCTTGGATTTTCATGAGACGTGCCTCGTGACCCATTTAAGCATCTTTATTCAAAAGTGCCCATGGAAACGTGCCTTGGTCACATCTTTACATTAATGCTGTTTCAGGGAACATCTGTCATAATATACTGTATGGTGGAACCGGGTACTGAGCTTGCAGAATAGGAACCAGCCAGTTGTTATAACGTCGCATTTGGGATAAATATCCAATCTTTTCCTCTTTCTCTCTCTCTCAAAAAAACCAAAACTTTACTTTTCTTTTTTTAAAACTTGGTCTACATTCAAGTTCCACTTGCAGCCCAGTTTACGCATGTTTATTTGGCTGCTAAGTCCTCTCAGGACAACGTGAAAGCCTTCGGCTGCAGTCCTATACCTATTTACTCAAGGGCAAGCCCAGAGGAATTTCAGAGGTTGACACCTGAGTAAAGCTGTATAGTTCTGGACTGTTAGGTTGCCATCCATCCTATGCACACTTACTTGGAAGTAAAGCTCACGAAATCCCGTGTTTGTGCTGCAATGAGGATTGCAATCTGGATTTATTAGAGACACAGCGAGATGTTTTTGTTTTGAAAATTCCCCCACCCGCTGAACGGATCAACGGGATGCGGATTACGTACTTCAGATTCGTCTGCGCGCACTTCCTGCACCCAGATCTGAAACCCATTATTTAGATAAGGTATATCGCTCTGAAATCGACATGACCCTTTGAGGGAATTTGCGTTCAGGGTCAAGGTACTGACCGCACACCGTTGGAGGCGCAGGCAGCAGTCATGCCAGAAGAAATCCCGTTAAATCAGAGAGATAATTACCAGCCTGAACTTGGTCTGGCTCTAAGGACTGCAGAGAACAACAAACAGTAGGTTTTAAACCGAGCGAGCCACCGATTTAGTCCTCTGTTTCATCTGCAGTCAGAAAAACAACCCTCCCCTGTTTTTGTTTTTTATTGTAGCCTTCCGGAGTTACTGAGCTTTTCAAAAAGAAGTCGAGTTTTTCCAGCAAGATCTAAAACTCTTTCACAGGTCTAGCGGAGTTTATACCTTGAGAAAGAAGAAGGAAGATGAGAAGAACCGCGAGAAAGAAAATCTCAAGCTGTTGGTGAAATCAGTCAATAAATGAATGAACGAACGAACGCTCCGCTTCTTTTCCTCTTCTGAGCAACGTTCCATCCACGCCCGCCCCATCCAAGCTTCTCCGCGCGTGATGATTCCTCTCAGTTCCACTTCCAGCAGAACTCCGGAGTTCCCAAGTGGCCACTTTCCCGCGAGGCACCAACTCCGAGCTGATCTCTCCTCCTCCCAACTTGACCCAGAGTTCTGGAGGCGTGTGCGCACTGGAGGCCTCACGCTGTTGTCTCGCTGAGAAAGCGCTTCGGAGAGACCCGCAGGGTGGAACTTGCTGAGTTGCCGCTCGTGCTGTGTAGGACCAGGGCACAGGGGATGCCCCGGCGCTTCTGAGAGGGGTCGTTAGGTTTCCCACCGTCCGGGCTGGAAAAAGAAAGTAATAGCACAATGGGTTCAGAAGTGGTGGTCCTGTGAATGTACGGGAGCTCCTCGTCGGTCTTAACCTGCTTTCGATCTTACAGTTATTTGACAAGAGTTCCGTGGAGCATACGCAGAATACTTTTCCTTCCTCCGGAAATTGCGACCAACTGTGCGCGCGGCTAAGGCCTTGGCATTCCAGAGAATGCGGCTTCGAGACAGGCTCCTACTGTTTTGAAGACTGAGCACTATGGATCTACCTCCGTCTGCACTAGTCAGGATGAGGGAAAGTTGACCCTCCTTGTAGGAGACCGAGGAAATTGGGGCTAGCGAGATAGTTTGCGGCGCTGAGGGCTGGGCTGGCTGAGATCATGCGAGCTGCAGATCTCGGGCAAAATGCGACCCGAAAAGGCACCCAGAACTTTGAGCTCAGGCACCTCTTGTTCATTTAAACTGCCTTTGACGCACGCGTGAAGCCGAACACGGCTGCCGATCTCCTTTCCTCTTGATCTCCCTCTCTCTATCGCCTTCACTACATTTTCTATTTGGAGAGAAGAAGTGAAACGAACAGATGCCGGGGAATAAAACGAGGGAGAGGAAATGCATGCTCATATCTCTCTATCTTAATAAACGGCCCGCCGATTATAAGCAAAGTGTGCCTGGATAGAATCCCTATTCTGAAGAATAGGTGCTTTGGTTTCGGTGGGATTCTTCTATCTACGATGGGGGGGGGGAGGCAAATCTGCAATATTAAGATATAACCAAAAGATACTTTTTCTAACTATAACAGGCATCCCGGTTCTAAACACAGGAGGCTATTTCCCAATAAAGTGTGTTTTCTGTTTAAACTTATTCACCAAGTCACTCCCTCTAAGCTCCCCCTCCACCGCCCCCGGCAGAGAGCTGTACTAAATACTTGCCAAGTTAAGTGGACACAGGACTAGAGCGTAAATCGGTTTTAGAGTTTCCGTGTTAGGCTGCATATCTCCCCTCCTAAGAAGAAAATTACAGTGAAATTAAATCTGCTTGTCATCGGGTCAATCTGCTTCATTCAATAAAAGAAATGTGCGTGATTAAGAATGGATGCGCCCCACTACAGATGCATCAACATTCCAGTTAAGCTGCAGTTGGAGGGATAGCGAATTAAATTTTCCTTAAAACCCGAGCATTAAGCCTTTTGCACTGAATTTGAAGGTAGAATAACCCAGGGCAGTCATGACTGGTAAAAGCGAACGGGTTATAAGCCTGGGCGTTTGATTTTTTTAATGCAATTCAATTACTCCCAGTGAATGTTCTAGGATCAAGGAAGAGGCAGTGTAAACGCTTTGAAAACTGTTGGTACTTTCGTTTTTATAACTCACTAAAGGGTGGAGGGACCGTAGGAAAGATGACCTCTGCAAAAGTTTGGAAGTCTTCATCCACACGGAAGCTTCCAGTAAGATTTTCCAAAATTTCAAGACGCTATGCGCGCGCGCACCCACCCACCCACCCCTTTCCTCCAAATTTGAGATTGTTTCGAAGTGGAAAGCATCAAACTAAAAGTAGAAACGGTAGGATGTGGGAGACCTGTCGGTGTTGTAGCGCCCCCGCTGTCAGTCAGCGGTCAGGCCCGGGTGGGACTCCCCCCCTCTTTCCATGTTTTGCAACGTCAATCACAGCAGACATTTATTTCTCTCCCCACCCGCTCTGCTTTTTCTCCCCCCACCCCCACCAACCAGGCATCTTCCACTTCTTAGTAATATCCCAGCTCTAAAAAAGCCCTCCTCCGAGTGGCTCAAAGCAATCTGTCAACCGAGCCGGGGAGCCACCTCAAAACAGATCGGGTTACTTTTGATTGACAGCGTCACCATGGCAAATAATTTGATTAAAACAATTGTCTTCTCCTTGGCAGTCCCCGGGTCAAATAACTGGACCAATCACAGCGCGGCTAATCACTTTTTCATGCCAGTTTAGAATAATATTATTTGGAGAGGGAGAGGGAGAGGGAGGGAGGGGAAGAAGAGAGGGAGGGAGGGGAAGAAGAGGGGGAGGGGAAGGAGGATGAAAAGAAAAAAAGAAAGAGGGAGAGAGAAGACCCGGCAAGAAGAGAAGAGGAGGAGAGCGAAGAGACGAAGAGGAGGAGGAAGGAGGAAGAGGGGAGCAGGACTTTTTAAAGTACTGGATTACATGTAAGAGATCCTATCGCTGAAAGCGGGGAGGGGGGAGGGAGGAAGAGAGAGAGAGAGAGAAGAGAGTGGAACTCGCAAGCCCGGCCAGGGGGTGGGGAGAGCGAAAGTTCCACTGTTGCGAGCGCCGCAGCCTCTCACACAATAGAGCCGCAAAGTTTGCTGATCGGAACTCCGGGACTTACAAACCAAGCGGGCGGTCAAAAGCCGAAGAGGCAGGAGGAGAGCAAGCGAGAAGAGGTGAAAGTGAGTGCTCCGGTTGCTCTGCCTTTGATCCTCCCCCGCGCGCGAAGATTCTCTAAGCTCCACGGGCGCCGGCGCAGCGGCCCCGCCAGCGCTGACCTAAGCCCGAGGGCTCCATTTGTAAGTAAGTTAGCCCCGGCGCTCTGTGGTTGGCTGGCCCCTCGCGAAGTCCTCTCTCCATTGGTGCCGGCTGTCGCGCGCGCGTCCCGGACACCCCCCTCCCCCGCACGACCCGCCGCCGCCAGTTCTGCCCCCCCAGGCGGTGCCTGCGGGGCGCCCGGCCGCGTCGCCCCCCCTACCCCACCCCGAGTGGCTGCCCCCTTTCGGCCAGGGCTGATGCGCTAAGAGGCGGAGGTGGCAGGAGGAGCAGGGCCTCTCCCGGGCGCCCGCCACCATGTCCATGCTGCCCACGTTTGGCTTCACCCAGGAGCAAGTGGCGTGCGTGTGCGAGGTTCTCCAGCAAGGGGGCAACATCGAGAGGCTGGGCCGCTTCCTGTGGTCGCTGCCGGCTTGCGAGCACCTGCACAAGAACGAGAGCGTGCTGAAGGCCAAGGCCGTGGTGGCTTTCCACCGAGGCAACTTCCGCGAGCTCTACAAGATCCTGGAGAGCCACCAGTTCTCGGCGCACAACCACCCCAAGCTGCAGCAGCTGTGGCTCAAGGCGCACTACATCGAGGCCGAGAAGCTGCGGGGGCGACCCCTAGGGGCCGTCGGCAAGTACCGGGTCCGCCGCAAGTTCCCCTTGCCCCGCTCCATCTGGGACGGCGAGGAGACCAGCTACTGCTTCAAGGAGAAGAGCCGCAGCGTGCTGCGGGAATGGTACGCGCACAACCCTTACCCGTCCCCTCGGGAGAAGAGGGAGCTGGCCGAAGCCACCGGGCTCACCACCACCCAAGTCAGCAACTGGTTCAAGAACCGGAGGCAGAGGGACCGGGCGGCCGAGGCCAAAGAAAGGTACGAGTAAGTACTTCCTCCTGGCTCCCTCTTTCGACCCCCATCCCCAGCTGAAAAAGATTTCTGATTTGGGGACCAGGGGAGGGGCGGTGGATGCCGGACTCTTCCTAGGTTTGCTTAACCATTCCAGGCCAAACTGCGCGGCGCTGAGGCGCGCACAAGGGCGCTTTTGTCGCGTAAGCAGCCTTGAACTTAGCGAGCACTTGCTCCCGAGTAAACGCGCAGAGGATCAGGCCGCGGGGGAGAAGCGCCACCGGCCTTGAGGTTCACTATAAGACAGGGAAAGGCGAAGGGAAATGGCAATGAAACGAGAACGTGGCGCTTTATTCTCTTTGTAAAACAGCAATCTTAACTTTTCGCCGTTTCGTTCATATAATGCTTTTGGAAAAGCAGGAACACACAGGTCCCAACCAGTTGACTCCCCGCGCCCACCCCCCAAGGAACTATTTTACTCCAGAGCAACACTGAGTTGCCCCGCCAAAGCTAAATCGCTTTGCTTCGGCTTCTCTCCCAGGCCACTTCCTCGGAAAACTTGATTTGGAAGAAATGGAGCAGAGTTTTAAAGTAAATGGAACAGGAGAAGGCTAGATCTTCCTTCGTTCCTTTTCTCAATCAGGCCAACTTCCTATTCTGTCTAACTCTTTTCCGCTTCCCGGGAAAATATTTATAGTTTTCTCAACTTTAATTTACTTCGCGGCCCCATCCTTATCTACTTGGAAGTAAGTGCCATTGAATTCAATAAGGAATACTTTAATGAATCTGAGTGTTGGACTGCAATCTTGGCTACATATTTATGTAACAGAAACGTGTTGAGTGAGCCGTTTCTCCGTACAGGAAGAAAGCACTCAAAACAATACTAAAAGGGGGGGGAGTATTAATTATGCTAGTAAATATCTCTAATGCATATTGAACAAATACACCTGAACACTTTAGAAGACTATCAGGTCCTTCCTCGCCAGCAAAATTAACCACGTTTAATACCCCATCCCGAACACACGAACTCCTGGTGGGAATCAAGATTAAAAGCTGCAATCCTAAATTCACTTACCTGGGTGTAAGTCGCATTCGAACCGGTGCTCCTCAACTTCCAGCGCTTGGGATTGAGCTGCATGAGTTAAATTCTTCCTACCCAGCCCGAGTTTCTCAAGCTGTCCGCGCTATTGCCGGCATTCTACTCATTACAATGGGACTCCACACGAGTGTAGTAGTTTAAAGTGGAGGAAAGGTAGTAAGCACCGTAACTTCGCGTAGCACTGTTGGAAAAAAGCTGCTTGCTTGTAGAATGGTCCCAGCAGGCCCCCAACTCTATAAAAGCGAACTTCTTTGCCCCTGGGGCCGGTGTGTGTGTGTGTGGCTAAAGCCACGATCATCAATGATTTTAACCCTTGGTGATGATCACAATTAACACGTTTCTTGCGGCCAGCTGTAAATCGCTTTCTCCCTTTGACAAGCCCTTGAATTTGCTTAGGATACCAGCTGGAGAGAAAGCCAGGGTTTTCAAAATGCGTTGGAGCACACAGACGTACCCCACATTGTTCCGAAACGGCACATTTTCTGGGAAATAAATCTCAGGAGTTTCCGTTCACGTTAAAGTGGCTGCTTATCTATCCGGATACAAGTTCCCTTTCATTCCATTACTTCAGTGAAAATAAGAGGGATGGGGCAGATTCCAGATAGTAGATGGAAGGATAATAATGAACCGTGGGACAGAAATATGCTATAATAATGTCATATTAATCAATGCAAACGCGTCCCATAAATTACTAATAAGCTGTGAACACAAGAGTGTTCCTTTAAGCCGGAATACTATGATCTAGAAGAAAAATCGTCGGATGTTGCATTGTGTTTTAATTTCTCTTATGAAACTTATCTTCCGAGATGGAAATAGTTGTTCAGTAGTTGACTCTTAAGGAGCAACGAATTAGCGTTAAGAGGGGGCTATCTTAGAATAAATGGGCAGCTTTTCGATCGTAGCACACACCCGAAACTACTGCCCTAGGTCGGTTGAGTTGGATCAGTCCGACCTGGGGGCCTTAACTCTGAGTAAATAAATACACACGCAGCTGGGCTGCTCCTAACAGTATGGATTCTCTCCCTGAGTAAATCAGCCTCCAATACAAATCCGTAAAGGTTTATCCATCCTGTTCCAAGGGTATATGAAATTAGTGGTGGAAAACGAACCGAACTAGCTCCAAAGGGATTCTGAAGGCTGCAGGCATTGAACCACATTGAGACAGAATCAAACAGAATCTCGACGCCAGAGAGACGAGCCGAAAAGTTGGGCACTTCTAGCTTAGGCCTTAAACGCAGTATACGAAGCCTGTTTAACGTGGACTTTGCCAGCAGCACACGAGCCGCCACGGTATTGTTAGCTCTGTCGGCGGATTAAGGAAGCCCACGTTGTTGTGATAGCCCAGCAACTCAGATAGTACTACTCTGGAGTAAGTGGGTGGTGGTTTGGAGTTTTGGGAAGCCACCCACCGCTACTAGCGTCCTCTCATCCCTCCCTTGTAGTTCTTACCGGGACATGGGTCCCATCGAACAGGATGGATTTCTCAGCAAATTCTCTGTGTGAAACCGTGGGGCTGTCAAGTGCTTCCGAGGGGACGCTTGTACGTTGCAGCCGCGCACCGCGACCCTAAACTCTTTGGCCGAGCAGTCATCCCCTCTGATTTCGAGTGAGTCTTTTGTTTTGCTGAGGGGCACTTTCCCTAATCTCCCATTGTGTAACTAACTGGCATGAGAGGGTTCCCCCCCCCAAAAAAGCACCCCCATATTTAGAAACAGGGTTAGGGGAGCCGACGGAAAATAACTCCAGAACCTTGTTAAACCGGCCTGAAATGGAGAATATAATATGGCTTTAAAAACAAATACGGAGGCCAGTTAACGGGTCTAGAAGGACGGATGAGCCGAAAAGGCCCAATTTCTTCGCAACAGAAAGCTTGCAGCAATTTCGAAACCCCCTCACACAGCCAGAGAGGGCAAGTGTCAGCCCTTGTACAATTAACACGTGTGAAAGAGCCAAGCAGCCGAATAGCGGGAGGACCCGCCCGGACGCGCACCTTTGATGTGCAAGTCTTCCGCAGGCCGGCTGAATTCACTTTTGGCACCCTCCTGCGCCATAAGTGAGTTCAAAGGTATTTTCTGGTGCGCTAGCGTTGGTAGAAAATCCAAAACATAGTCGCAGCTCCCTCTGCTTCCACTCACATGTGGGCCTAATAAAGCAGATATCATCTGGTTGGACCGGCTCTCTCTCCCTTCTGCTGTACTCTGAGGCGGCCATCCAGAAACCACTCTCTTGGAAAAACTCGCCGGAGAATCTGGGTTCCACTTTAGAGGTGGCCGGCTGGATTTTGCATGCAAAAGTGAACTTCGTCGGGAGGTCCAATAAGGGCCACCCACAACCCCAAAGGCAGCCGGAGCCCACGCGTGCCTTCACCGGGAGGTACCCCACCACCGGGCTTTCTCCCCGGTGTAAGGGATCCCCGGTGTGATGGGATCGCAGCTTTTATTCGAAATTAGCACCACGATCTCGAACATTTGGGAAGCGGGGGTGGGGTAAGGTTTAAATCCAAATTCCTGCGTACTTGAAACCCAAACGCCAAGGTGATTTCAATCCCTGCTGTCTTTAACAGGGCTGAAAGGCGCTTTGAATCCAAGTCGTCTGTTTTTATCATTTATTGCAAAATAAAGAAAGGGGGGGAGGCGCTAGCTTCTCTTGAGCAGATTCTGCCTAGGTTACAGGCTCAGAGCTGCGGGACAATCCTTTCTGCCCCGCGGAGTTGAAAGGAGCTTCCTGCAGCGCGCGTTTGTCTCTGCGTGGGTCCAAATTCTGAGAATATCTACGGTACCGTTGCTGCTGGTCTTGACTAGGAAGAGGATCGCCATTTTGCGCGGGTATCTGGGGACAGGGAGCTCTGGCCTCTCTAATGAATAAGCGGCCTTTGGGGCGTTGGGGACTTGTTTGAGAGACAGGTTGCAAATCTGACACCTGTTCGTAAACTTCTGTGAATAAAAATGCAGTTTATTCTCACCCCAAACCACCGCCGCTGCGCAACTCCGTCTCCCAAAGCGTCTAACCAGTGGCTTGATTTTACTAGAACCTGTTAAAGGTGACATCTCTTTCCCATGACAGAAGTCAGGGTCGCCTTCTCCAGAAAATGTGTTCTGGTGGTTGCAACGCTTGCACGCTAGTGTCCTTGAGGGCAATTTTCCCCATTCCCCAAATATTATGTTTATATGAGTAACTGGCAGCAGTTGAATCTAGAGGCCCGGGAGAACCTGTTCAGGTCCTCTAGTCTGGGACAAGACTAGTGCGTGAGGGCTAATTTTCGATGGGGGTCCAATAGGTCTAGGATCGGGCTAGACGTTCTGCGCAGAACGTTTAACCCGATCCTAGATCCGTTGCCCCCTGTTGAAAATAAGTCCCTCTGAGTTCCTTGCGACTTAACTGTCATAGCTGCTTGCCTCAGTGGACAACACACACATTTTGAAACTGTTAATGGTTCAGGTAAAGTAGCCGAGCGGAGTTCAAAGCAGGCGGTTTGACTCGACTTCGTTCGCGGCCTCCATCCATTTCCCTACGTTGACATAAGCTTATTTTCTCCCGCGGGTGGAAAGCGGAGAGAATCGCCTGGCCAGTCTAGGGTTGGTGAGATGAAAGATGCCCATTTACTAATCGGAGGAACACATCAAAGGCGCTCTCTCTCGCTGAGGTGGAAGAGAATTAGCATCCTGAACAGGATACTGATTCCTCCTTAGCAGACGGCAGCGTCCCGCAGGCAGGGTGGTCCCCCTTACCGAGCGATCTCCGTTTTTCCAGATGAAAATGGGACGTGGCGTGGACCAAATGTCCCCTTTCCCCAATATCATCGTACCGTGCTTTAGCTTCGCCTGGACGTCTGCAGTTCGATTCCCAGCTGAGTAACGCTGCGCGCTTATACCGTAGGTGTGATCACAGGGCATTAAGCCCTCCGCCACTGGGTTATCTATGGAGACTGCTAACAACCTTCCTCAACCTGGTGCCCACCAGATGCAATGCTTGCTGGCATGCACAGTGCTGGCTGAGAGTTAGAAACCAACAACATATGGAAGGCACCGGATTGATGCCAGGTGCATTAATGTATTTTCCTTTACCTGGAAGAGAATGTTCCCATCATTACAAGTGATGCTTAGGATAACAGTCCTAGAGTTAATTCCACTACAGCCAATAGGGATAATATTATTTTACAGCCCAATTTTAAACCAGTCTTCTTAAACTCAGTCCCACTGGGTTCAGTGAGATTAACTCTCTATGGAAGGTGTTTAAGAGTGAAGGCTTACTTGGAAGTGTCTTTTGGACACTTACCCCGGGAGTTAGCTATCCTGACCTCGACGGGACTTACCTCTGAGTACACATTTTATTTATTAGCTAGTTGTACTTTTATTCCGAACCATCTGTGTTCACAGCATGTAACCAGAAAACATCATACCTGGATAGCTCAGTTGGTTAGAGAGCATGGCGCTCATAATGCAAAGGTTGCTGGTTCGATTCCCGGTACAGGACAGCTGCCTATTCCTGCATTGCGGGTGGTTGGACTTGATGATCCTCGGGGTCCCTTCTACAATTCTATTATTTTATGAAATCTACTATCAAAGTAGGCATTAAAATACCAAAACCATGCCATGAGATCAGAGTTCGTGTTTTAAAAAATGGCATATGGCATGAAGAAAGCGGATAGACTAATAATAATAATAATAATAATAATAATAATCTCTCTCCTAATACTGGAACTCGTTGACATCCAATGAAGCTGAATTTTGGGAGATTTGGGACAGATAAAGGAAAGTACACCTTTACGCAGCACACAGACAATCTATGGGATTCACTTCCCCAGGAGGCAGAGATTGGCCACCAACTTGGATGGCTTTAAAAGAAGATTTTGTGGAGATGACTACTAGCCACAATGGTTATGCTCTACCTCCACAGTTCTTGGCAGCAATGCTTCCAAATACCCGTTGCTGGAAAGGAGGGAGATACTCTTGTGCTCATGTTCTGCTCCCTGGTTTCCATAGCTGTCAAGTTTTCCCTTTTATCGCGAGGAAGCCTATTCAGCATGAGGGAATTTCCCTTAAAAAAAAGGAAAAAACTTGACAGCTATGCTGGTTTCCCATAGGCATCTGGTTGGCCACTGTGAGAACCCGATACTGCATTACATGGGCCTTTGGCCTGATCCTGCAGGCTCTTCTTATGTGGTGAACAGTAGGTCTTGCTTGCAAATAAAGGTAGTTAAGGTTGTCAGCAATTATTGTTAATTAGCAATTACTGCTGATTGTTGCGAAACTTTGCTTAGGAGTGGTGTGCCGCTTGCTTAAATAATTAGGCTGCGCATCCAAACTGAATCACCCGCATGTCTTCAGCTTTATTAACAGCGCCGTCCTGTATGTTTCTGCTCAGTGGTAAGAGCTATTGGATTCAGAGGGAGCCCGAGCGCGCTTGGATTTGAGTCAGTCTCCTCATTGACTTCAATGGAAACAAGTCTGCTTAAATGCTTGGATGTGTCTGAGCTTTAAATCGAACTTTTAAAGTGTTACATTTATATAAACACGTAACATTATTAAATAATGTTTCAAGAGCCGTGTAATACAACGTGGATGTCCTCTGTATTCTGGAATATCCAGGTACAATATAAAATGCGTTGAGGTGGATTGTTTAATCCTTTATCGGCTGCATGTAGGTGAGGAAAGGCCGGTGCATCATAGTGCTTAACAGCAGGTTTCCACTCATGTCTACTGCGAAGTAAATGCCATTGGCTGCAATGTGGCTTGCTCCAAGGTAAATGGGCATAGATAATATGTTGCCAAGGAGGAGGTCACTATGCTACATATTTACACGCAACCCACAACCTAACCACATAACCCAGCAGCCCCGTTGATTTCAATGGGGTGGGTGCTTGTAGGGCTCGGTCGTTTTCCAAATCGAGGGGGCCGTCTGAGCAAGGACACAGCAATACTGAAGAACGGGATTAAAATGCATTTTGTTGCAAGGAAGCCGTACGGGGGTGGGAGAGACCCAACAACCCTCCGAACTGCATCACTTTGTGAAAATGTGGTGGTGGTTTCCGCAAAATGGCTTGCGGTAGAAAAAGGAGGGAAAAGTATATTCTCCAGGCCTTGGAAGTGCTCAGGGTGGTTAGAGTTGGACTACCGTAGTAGCCTAACGAGCAAGTGATACCGCTGAATTGTTTGAGCTAATAATCTTCCAGATAAAATACAGCACGGTGCAGGATTTGAGATAAAAGTATTAGCAGAGCCTCGATGGGGCGCTTTTCTGCGCTAATAAGGAAGCCACTTTTGGTTCTCAGTTCTAGAAGATGACCATCCCTCAGCTTCTTTCCGAGGCCTGGGAGTCTAACCATTTTATGGTGGCTTAATTTTCGGCCGCAGAGAAGCTGCTACTTCAGATGGCGTGGAGTGTCCGGCGTAAAGATGATCCGTCCGCTTCCTGCATCCAAGGAGACAGGCTCTCTCCTATCCGCGCTGCAGAGAGAGCGAACTAGGAGTCTTCCAGATGCCACAAGACTCTTCGGCTGCACTCTTGCGCACGCTTAGTCTCAGTGAATTCCGCAGGAGCGTCTTCTGAGCAAACGCGCATGCTGATCATCGGGGCTGGTTGTTGATTTATTTCAAAGAAACTCCCTTAAAGAGATCTCCTTCTCTTAAACTTTCTCGGAACTCGGTGGCTTTCGCACTTAATCCAGCCTCTCAGAAACTACGGCTGTTACCCTTACTAAAAAAAGTTCTCTTGAAATGCGGTGGGGTGTACTTCTGAATCAACGGGTTTAGGATCGCGCAGTTTAGCATCGGAATGTTAGGCTGCGAACCTAAGCGTGTTTCCCTGGCAGTCGGATTCCATCGAATGACGCCAGCTGTGGGACTCTCAGCGTACTTATTTAGAAGTAGATATTTTCTCCTCGCTTCCTTCCAGCTTCCGATGGAGCTCAAATAAGCGGGTTTAGGATCGCCGGCTTGTTTGTTGGGAAGCCAGGACATCTGAAGCCAATTCCGCTCCCTTCCTCCGGCCCCAGTAGCGTGTGTAACCACCGAGGTGTTGCCGGATGAAGGAAATATTTGCGTGCCACGAGCAACGGAGGGCATTTCCGCCCCTGATTCAAGAAAAGAAAATGCTCTCGTTTGCTAGGTTGGAATGTATTTCAGTATATATGTAGACACACACATTCGAGCTTCAGAATGGACGGGGAGGAAAAGGATACAGCCCCAGCCGAGATCTGAGGAAGGGACCCCAACGCAGATATATTTTTTCTATTCCCATCTTTGTGATGTTAGATTTAGCCGGAGCAAACGGCGGCCAGAATGCGTTGCTTTTCCTTTCTGGACCGAGGACTGAAATGCTAACGCGTCCGCTTCTCCCACCCTCCAAAGGCTTCCTAATCTCTGCGGGAGAGGGAGGGAGGAGAAGAACGTTTTTTTATCAGACCACACTTTTTTTACTGAGCCGGCCGCAAACTGTTTACAAGACCCGAGATCGACTCAACGAGGCCCTGGGGGGTTGCAGGGCAGGCAGAGGCTCTGGAAGCCCGAATTTTATTTTCCTCCTCTCCTCCCCATGCACTGACGGGTAAAGCAGAAGTCAGATACAGTAATTGGCATCTCGATTCTAAATCAGTGGGACATTATTTCCAAACGTTCAGGTCTTTCACAACGCCACTGTCAGATATGGGTGCTATCCCCGAGGGGGACGCCAAGCTCTCTCTTTCCGCGCCTTTACGCGACTGCTTCAGGATGTGACACCTTGGATGGGAAGTTTAGTACTATGTGCAAAGCATTGAGCGCAATGAGCGGTCTTGTGAAGACGGCTGCACGCAAGATTTCCTGCCGAGGGAATAGGGCGCAGGCCGAGATCCTAGAGGCTACTGTGAGTTGAGAAAAGAAAAGAAAAAAGTTTGTGTTGCGGTTCCGGGAGTTCCGGGAAGGTTAGACTACAACTCACTTCATCCTTGTCCAGGTGCCCTGCTGGCTGATGGGAGTTGGAGGTCAGCAACATCTAGAGGGCCAAAGCTCTGACTATTGAGGGTGAGGCTCTCTTTAGATGAGAAATACCTGGACTTTGGCCCCCACAGTTCTGCTCTGAGGGCACCACAGTGGGGATGGAAAGATCCTGAGTCTTTCTAGCAGGATGTAGCTGGAATAGGGGTGGTGGTCTTGGAGTCATACAAATTGCTCACTACCAATCAGAGACCCCTTTACTCTATGTTAAGGTTGATTTGATTAAAGAATAGTAAAGACTATGATTTTTTTCATTTGCTTGTTATAAAGTTCTTCATAAAACTAATTCATACTTTTCTGTTTTCCGGTATTTTTTATCATTGGATCCCAATTTGATTTATATATATATATATATATATATATATATATATATATATATATATATATATATATATATAGTTTTAAATAAAAAACAAAAACAAATTGGGATCCAAATTTTAGAAACACATATAGAAAATGTTTTAAAAATTCCTTCAGTAGCACCTTAAAGACCAACTAAGTTTTTATTTTGTTTGTGAGCTTTCGTGTGCATGCATGAAGAAGTGTGCATGCACACGAAAGCTCATACCAAAATAAAAACTTAGTTGGTCTTTAAGGTGCTACTGAAGGAATTTTTTTATTTTGTATCGACTCAGACCAACATGGCTACCTACCTGTATATAGAATATGTAACATACACAAAGAATGTAGCAGGTATAGAAATTCAATTATCATCCTCATCAACATTTTCATATTTGCTGGTTTGATTACTCTGATTTGCTTTTTTTTCTCTTTTGCTCTAGTTCTATAGGGCATTTTAAATTGCTACATTCTTTGTGTATGTTACATATTCTATATGTGTTTCTAAAACAGACCAGCAGAATTGTTTAGTTACGTTAAGGTTGATTTGATTAAAATACACAAAAATGCATATCATAGTAACATGCAAAATCAATACCCCCCACAAACAGGCCATCACTTGTTTAATTAGCCAAAGGCCTGGGATTAGAGGAATGTAACCAAGATGCTAGGAGAACATTCCACAAGTGGGGAACCACCATAGAAAAGGCCTATTCTCGTGTTGCCACTCTACAGATCTCTTGTGGAGGAGGCACGCAAAAGAGGGCCTCAGATGATATCACAGGGTCCAGATCAGTTCATATGGGGAGAGGTATTACCTTGAGGTATTACTGTCAGGGGTGGATCTGCAATGAAACTAATAAAGCTTAACTTCAAGGCACCTAATCCTGGAGGGGCCCCAGAAGTGACTTTTGCCCATGTTGCTTAAATTTTGGGGGCCTAGTAGATCCAATTTGAGTCGCATGACTCAAACTGATTAATTTTTGTTGTATGTTTTTCAACCAAAGTTCGAGAGTCAGCAGCACAGATGTTGTGAAGGTGGAGTGGCCTGTCTTGGAATAGCCCCATTGAAGAAGATAATAGTTGTTACCTAGACCTTGTTGTTGGTTGCAAAGTGGACCTGAGCTGCCTGCCACCTTTGCCAGGGTGAGGTGTGGATCCCTGTGGAAGCCGATGACTGTATGGGGTTGCCTGGTTGTGCCCCCTCAGAATTTTGTGCCTGTGACTATCCCCCCCCCACAACACCACTGGCTGGGGAAGGGGTTTCCTGGAACCCCTACTTTGGGGGATTTGTTTCTCACCAGAATGCCCTTAAAATTGCTGCAATCCCATCTTCTCCTCTAAACTGGAGATGTGAATCACACCTTTTCATACTCTCAAGGGAGATCAGATTTCACACCCACATCTCAAGCATGGTTGCTCTGAATTGACTTGTGCACTGCTATTCTCAGTGGAACTAACTTCCAGGTATAACTACCCCTGGGATAGCAGTTGTGCAGCTCAGCTCCACGGAATGTATTTTCCAGTAAGTGTGCAGCTAGCAGGAAGTAAGTCAACTGAAATAAGGACAATACCCTAAGAGCTGACATTTGAGTAAAGATTAAAATGCATCGGAACCATTTGTTATCCTCGCAACAATCCTGGTAGGTAGGGTCTGAGAGACAGTGGCTAACTGAAGGCTGCCCATGAGAGATTAAGCGTTTCGCAGGGGAGCCCAAACTTTTTTTTCAAATAATAATACATTTATTTGTACCCTGCCCTTGGGTGTTGAGCTTTTTTAGGATTGAAGTTACTGAGCTTTTGGGGGATTTTGCCCCAGGACATATACTGCCAAGGATTAAATCAGCCGGCGGGCCGGATTAGTCCCCAAAACGGACTTTGGATGTGCCTGCATTATACCAAATTATAAGAGGTGCCCTTTCTGAAGACCTAGGTCAATGGAGATTTAAACCTGGGTTCCAAACCTGTATCCAATGAGCATTCAATGGGATGAAACACACTTAAATACGTCTCAGTGGGTTGCAGATTGTGGGAAATTGTACCATGTGCTTCTAAAGTTAAAAAAAGGAAGGAAATAAGCTAAAATCCAAATTTTGAGTGGCAGGAATAACACAAACTTAACTTTTGAGTCTTTTTTTTTTGGAGAAACTGTAATGTAGCATAGAAACACAGGAAGCTCTAGCTCTGTATTGTCAACACAGACAAGCAGGAACTATCCAGAGTTTTCAGACAGAAGACTTTGCCAAACCTACCTGGATATTATCTGAAGAAGTGTGCATGCACACGAAAGCTCATACCAAAATAAAAACTTAGTTGGTCTTTAAGGTGCTACTGAAGGAATTTTTTTATTTTACTACCTGGATATGTCTGAGGATGAACCTGGGACTGAGTGGCACTGTGGTCTAAACCACTGAGCCTCCCGTTGCTCTGTCCCAACCTCTGCCAACCAGCAGTTCAAAAACTAGCAGATAAATAGGTACCACTATGGTGGGAAGGTAAACAGCATTTCTGTTTCTGTCACGGTGTTCCGTGTTCCATTGCACTAGAAGACCCGGAAAGCTGTCTGTGGACAAATGTGAGATGAGTGTCACAGCCCCATAGTCGCCTTTGACTGGACTTAACCGCCCGGGGTCATTACCTTTTTTTACCTACCTGTATGCTCTGCCACTGAGTCATTCAGTAGGTCATAGTGAACAACAACAACAACAATTTTATTATTTATACCCCACCCATCTGGCTGGGTTGCATGGAGTTGTATAGATGATTCTTCCCCTTTCCCATGTTGTTCTCACAATAACCCTAGGTGTGTGGTTGAGTCCAGGTAAGTGCATTCATGCTCTACCACAGAGGTTTGGCCCTTTCTCTCAACAATGTCAGGTTTCAGGATCCAAAGGGAGAAATGGAATCACCGTCTTCGTCAGTGACAGACGTGCAATCCAACTCTCTCCAAGTTCATTCACTCTCCAGTGATTTCAAGGGGACTTCCTTCCCCAGAAGCCTATCTAGAATGGTTGAAGCCCGAAATGCATTAGAGTTCTCGAACCCTTACTAGGGAGTAAGGCTGCAATTCTAACCCCTTGCCTTGGAGTAAGACCCACTGAATTTAACAGGACTTCCAGCTGTGTATACACCACACAGTTAAAGCACCCGCCCAAAGAATCCTGGGAACTGTAGTTTCTTAAGGGCACTAACAACTGTAGGGATGCGGGTGGCGCTGTGGTCTAAACCACTGAGCCTCTTGGGCAGGGGTCCCCAAACTAAGGCCCAGGGGCTGGATGCAGCCCAATCGCCTTCTAAATCCGGCCCGCGGGCAGTCTGGGAATCAGCATGTTTTTACATGAGTAGAATGTGTCCTTTTATTTACAATGCATCTCTGGGTTATTTGTGGGGCATAGGAATTTGTTCATATTTTTTTTTCAAAATATACTCCAGCCCCCCACAAGGTCTGAGGGACAGTGGACCGGCCCCTGGCTGCAAAAGTTTGCTGACCCCTGCTCTTGGGCTTGATGATCAGAAGGTCAGCAGTTCGAATCCCCGAGATGGGGTGAACTCCTGTTGCTCTGTCCCAGCTCCTGCCAACCTAGCAGTTCGAAAGCACACCAGTGCAAGTAGATAAATAGGTACTGCTGCGGCAGGAAGGTAAATAGGTAAACAGCATTTCTGTGGGCTCTGGTTTCCATCACAGTCTTCTGCTGAGCCATAATCGTTTTTTTGTTTTTGTTTTGTTTTTTTAAACAATTTTATTGGATTTTCAAATAAACCACATTAAACAATAGCAAAATAATAAACAACAAACACAACAACAAACACAAAATTTTCTCATTTTATCATCTATTCAACTATTTTACTTCTCTATGCTCTGCCGAGCTTTGACTTCCCTCCCTCCCCTCATTCGGTTTTCTTACCCACTCTTATCTCGCAGTTCCTTTTCTTCCACCTACTTAAAGTCAATTCGTAGGATTTATTTCAGTCCTGCAAGTGTCTTTAGACTTCTACAGTTCTTCTCCATATAGTCCACAAATTTACTCCATTCCTTTTGGAACCTTGACTCTCCCTGGTTTCGAATCCCGCAGGTCAACTTCGCTGATTCCGCACCCGCAGGTCAACTTCGCTGATTCCGCATAGTCAATCATTTTCGTCTGCCACGGTTGTAGCATACATAAATAATGTCTGATCTCCTTTTACAATCTCATCTCCTATAAGTCCTAATAGAAAGGCCTCCGTTTTTTTGGGAAAGGTGTATTTAAAGATCTTTTTCAATTGAGCCATAATCGGTTTAGTCATGCTGGCCACATAACCCGGAAAGCTGTTTGGGGACAAAAGTGCTGGCTCCCAAGGCCTGAAAGTGAGATGAGCGCTGCACCCCATAGTCGCCTTTGACTGGACTTAACCGTCCAGGGGTCCTTTATCTTTTACCTTACTAACAACCATAACTCTGTGAAGGGTAAGCTACAGTTCTCAGGATTCTTTGGAGGGCATGCACTTTAAATGGGTCATGGATTGGTGCCGGCCCAATACATTTTGGCACCTGAGGTGAACCACAAAATAGTGCCCCCTCGCCCTGCCAGGGAAGAAGGGATGAGTGAAGATCTACATCAGGAACGGGGGGGGGGGATAAAGATCTACATTGGGATCTGGATCTGCTGCCCCTGTGGATCCTGCTGCCCAAGGCGATTGCCTCACCCTACCTCATGGATGGACGGGTCCTGCCGTGGGCTGCGCTGTAAGCCCCCTTGATTGCATTTGCAACAGAACTTACCTCTGTGAAAATACATGCCTGTGGTTGGAGACTCTGTGCTTGGGTCATTGACTCAAGCGGGACTTGCTTCAGGGAACCATGCATTCAATCCGGTCGATACCATCTGCATGAACGGCGGGGGGCGGCGCCGCGGCGGGAGAGACTGGTCCCCTTTTACAGCCTAATTTTCTCTCTCTTTGCCTTTCCCCCCTTCTAGGGAAAACAACGAAAATTCCAGTTCCAACGGCCACAACCCGCTTTCCTCCTCCCTGAACGGCAACAAGGCGGTTTTGGGCAGCTCCGAAGACGAGAAAACACCCTCGGGGACGCCGGATCACTCTTCGTCCAGCCCGGCTTTACTGCTTAATTCGAACCCAGGCTTGCAGCCGCTCCACAGCTTGGGCCACCCCCAGGGTCCTAGTGCCATTCCTGTACCCAGCGCGGACCCTCTGCACCACCACAGTTTGCAAGACTCCATCCTCAACTCCATGTCCTCCAACCTGGTCGACCTGGGCTCTTAAGACGTTTGTGGCACCCATGATGTCCCTTGGTTGAATCCATGCTTCCCACTCGGCTTTTATTTTTTATTTTTAAGAAACAAAACACTCATACCTGTTACCTGAAACATTGAAAGGGATGGCAAGCTCCGTCACACGCGGATCCGTTGTCTGGCTTTGGATCAATGCTTGGTCGGCTGACTAAGGACTTTTGGGGAAGGTACTGTAACCTCAAGACCTTGGCAAGTCTTAAGAAGGTTTGGCGAAGCTGGCGGACTCTTCCTTAGGAGTTGTTATGTGTGTGGTTTTGCAGGGGTGGTGGTGGAGGAAGGGGAGCAAAGGAGGCCAGTGTGCAGCCCCTCACTTGGGAGAGGAAGGGACGCGGCTGGCAGCTTCAGCCTTCACAACCTCTATGGGAGTTTATCAGATCCAGTTTTGGGGTTGCCAACTTCTCAGCCGGCCTCTGGAGCTGCGCTTGAACCCTGATCAGCACCAAGTGAAGCTTTGCAGGCCTTGAAGAGACCAAAATGTCCACCAGCAGCACCCTCTTCTCCTCCATGGCCAACCAGAGGCCTCTGGGAAGCAGAGAGTTGCCCCACCCCCCAGTTCTTAACCCCGATTCTGAATGCCAATTGCTCTCCTGCAACATGGTCTTCAGAGAGGCGTCTGCTGCTGCCTCTGACCGGAAGCTTCCCTTGCCATCACGGCTGGCGACCTCTAGTTTGGTACAACATCTATTGTCCATCCAGTTAGTTCTAATCCCCTTTCAAAACCATCTCTAAGCCATTGGCTGAGCGTGGAGGGAAGGCCTATTAATCGAACGCAGATGCCGCTTGCGAAGTTGGCAACTCCATCCGATCCGGTTGGTTCTTCTGCTTCTGAATCTCGGGAAATAACGTGCTTGGGAATAATGTCTGGCTGAAATCGGGGGGGGGGCTTCTTTCCAAACTCGAGGCTTCTCCCCTCAACCCCCCCGCCCCAGATTTTTGGATAGGACCCCCGCCTAGCAACTCTGTTGATTGTAAAGGGGCTACTTTAGCTTGAGAATGGCGGTCGAAAGCACGTTGCATTGTGGGGCTGGATCAGAAGGCTGGTGAGGCGAGTAGCAGCTGAAATTCCAGCGCTGTAGTAGCTGCCAGCTGCCGTTTAGGCAACCCCAGCCCTTATTCTTCTTCCTTTGTTGCTGATGCTAGGCAAAGAAAGTGGGGAAGGGGAGGGACTTATTTCGTCTTCTCCGTGTGGTTCCACCCCCCCCGCCCTTAAGCCATTCTTTAGGTGTGAAGGACAAGCAAGGTGCGGTCCACAAATCGCTTAAGCCACAGAACTTGCCTTCAAGCCGATCCAGTGGCTCCAGAGTTGGACTTGGAAGCCAGGAGAGCTGGGTTGAGCTCCTCGACTCAGTGGGCGCTCTTCAGCTTCAGTTCCCTCATCTGTAAAATGGGAACAAAGGCGAACTACCTCGCAGGGCTGTTTGTGAGGATAAAGACTGTACAGCATTTTGCACATTTAACATTGAGATAGCCTATATCACCCTTATTAATAATATTTTTATTCATAATAATAATATTTCCCTCTACTCCTTCCCCTTCAGAGTCTGCGGGGCCACCCAGGATAATGTGCGGAATTGTCCGGGCTTGTGCGCCAGGCCCGGACTCTGACCCGCTTGGAGCCCACGGCACCCATTCAAATCATAACAGGGCCAAGAGCAGGCGTTATATCTCTATCTCTATCTATCTATATGTGTATATTATAATAAGCCATTGCTGCTCATCGAAACCCAAGGAAAGTTATCACGCGCCAGCGAGGCCCCCTCAACTTCTCTGTATTGTTTATATTATGTGAATACGGTATTTGGAAAAAATAATAATATTTCTGCTTCTATTTTATAATAAAATTGAGAAATCCAGCCTACTGTGCAAAGGGATCCTGGGTTTCTTTTTAACCAGCGAATTTTTCCCTATTGGTTATAATTGCAGACGTGTCTGCACTATGATGAACCGGAACCGGTTTAACTGTCACGGATTAACACACACACACACACACACACACCTTTCTCAAGGAGCTTCTGCTGGGACTGAGAATTCCAAAAGGCGGCGAAGGTATCCAAGCAGACCATTGTGCCACAGTTGAAAAATACATTTCCCTAAATCTTCAAGGAAGTCTTGACAGTTTAGGTAGTGTAAGTGGACGCTTGTAGTTTGGTACAAGTAAGAAACTAAAGCTTTCCTGGGCAGCTCTCCTCTCCGACCCCGTGTTCAGGAATAATAATTAAGCGGGACCTGCCTGTTTCCTTCATTTATTGTCTAACCAATCCTTGAACGAAACTCCTAAAACAAAAAGAAAAACCAAACACCTGAACTAGCCTTAAAAATGGAAGGTTGGAGTATTAAGTTGATAGCTGCCATTTCCCCCTCCCATCTATTTACCAGCGCGTTTCCCCATATCTCACTTCCACTCGTCAAGTTCCTAGTCCCCTTGAGAAGAGGGAGAGAGGGCGGAGGAGGCGAAAGTCCTCCCCACCCCCACCCACCACTTTGAAAAGAAGAGACTCTATCGCTTATTGTGGCCTGGTGTGAAGCTCCCGAAGAACTCAAAAACTGTTGCGGTGTGGGGTTAGATAAAACGAAGAAAGTACCGGTTGTGTTAGGGACATGATTGAGTTGATTTAGAACAGGCATCCCCAAACTTCGGCCCTCCAGATGTTTTGGACTACAATTCCCATCATCCCTGACCACTGGTCCTCTTAGCTAGGGATCATGGGAGTTGTAGGCCAAAACATCTGGAGGGCCGCAGTTTGGGGATGCCTAATTTAGAAAGGTGCAGTTGGATACAGGCAGCAACCGCTGTGGTTGGAGAGAAGGGCCCTTGTTCAGTGGTAGAGCATTTGCCATGCATGCAGAAGGACCCAAGTTCAATATCTGCATCTCCGGGTAGAACAAGGAAAGTATCCGTCGGAAACCCTGGAGAGCTGTTGGCAGTCAGTGTAGACAACAGTGGGCTAGATGGACCAATTGTCCAACTCAGTATAAGGCAGCTTCCTATGTTGGGCTGGGAGATTTGGGAAAATAGGGGTGGACTGGAGCGGGAGAGGGGAAGAGAAATGTACCTGTTTAACAAAGAGGAAGAAATGTGTGTGAGAGAGCTGCAGAGAAGATACGGATGGAACCCAGGAAAGGTGGCATCCCGCAGAGTCTTTCAGAGGACCCAAAAGTTTAGAAGAGAAGAGTTTGGGGAAGAAGGGTTTTGAGGGATCTGATAGGCGGGCTGCAGACCACAGAAGTGTGTGCCACGTTAAATCCATTTTGTTGACTCCACTGTTGTAAACATATGATTTTACAACTTTACCCCCAACCTACCCAACAACCTCTTGCAATAAACACTTTGCTGGATTTCACTCTTGATAATCTGTTTAGCTGCATCTCTGCGGTCGAGGTGTTTTGAGGGCTGTTGTTTTCTTTGGCGGCGGCGCGGAGGGGGGGGCGGGCGTGTTTCTTCCAACCTGTACACTTTGCAATCAGCAGTGCTGGAGAGAGGGGAAATGGCATGCAGGAAGATGGCTGGACAGGAGGGAACTGAGTTGCAGGGAAGTGATGGTAGTGCAGTAGAAAATGAAGAGCGGCTGAGGGAAGAAAAATGGTGTGTCTCTGTGTGTTTTAAAAAGGATCTCTCCTAGCGCAGGATTGAGAGGAAGCAGGGAGGCGGGATATATTGTTTGATACACATCCACCCAAAGGTTAAAGACCATCGCATCGGATGATCACACTGCGCCTGATTTTCATTTGCAAAGGGTGGGGAGAGGCAGAGGATTGGATTCTCCCCCCTCCAAGTAATGTCCCTGAGAGAATGAGTTCTTTGTAAGTTTCACTGCTTCTGCCGGTTGCTAGTCAATTCTAGTTCTGTTATTTCCTGTTTCTGGTCCTAACAGATTTGCACAGACTTAAGAGTGGGAGATGCAGCCTGGTGGGAGCAGGGAATCCTCTCTTAGGTCTAGGGCTAAATTCTGAAGTGGGGGGGCTCTTTGTGACACAGCTCCTTTAGCCACGCCCCTTCTGAGGCGATGCAGCAACATCTTTTTTTAAAAGTTGTTGCTGTTGTTATGGTTTCAACCAGCTTTTCGGGCGGTCACTTCTCTCTCTCACTTTCTTTGACATCCAGCCTAAAGAAGATCTCTGGTGGCCTCTGAAGCTTGCGCACTATCTGCTGAACATTAGTTTGGTCATAGTCGAGGGAGCCTGGAATTTGTCAAAGTAAGAGAGACAGTTTTAAGACTTAGCCGTATAACCTCTCTGCTTAGCTTATTTGCCTAGCTCAGGCATCCCCAAACTTCAGCCCTCCAGATGTTTTGGACTACAATTCCCATCATCCCTGACCACTGGTCCTCTTAGCTAGGGATCATGGGAGTTGTAGGCCAAAACATCTGGAGGGCCGCAGTTTGGGGATGCCTGGCCTAGCTTGTTTGGCATGTAAAGGATTGGCAAATAGCACCCCAGGAGATTATTATTATTATTATTATTATTATTATTATTATTATTTATTGCTTATACCCTGCCCATCTGGCTGGGTTTCCCCCCTGCTGTGAAATGACCGGTGGTGGTTGTCCCTGCTCCACTACAGCATCATCATCATCATCATCATCATCATCATATTTATATCCCGCCCATCTGGCTGAGTTTCCTCAGCCACTCTGGGCGGCTTACAGCATATATATAAAAAAACAATCAAACATCCAACATTAAAAACTTCCCAATACAGGCTGCCTTCAGATGTCTTCTAAAAGTTGTGTAGTTCTTTATCTCCTTAACATCTGAAGGGAGGGAATATCATCTCATGAATTTTGTTTCCTGTTCTCCAACTCTTGAAGCACAATAATTCACACCAGGTTCCATACCTCAAGTGCAAAGATGTGAAAAGGGAACAGGTGAGCTGAAGTGTAAGTATCCCTTCTTCTTCCACCGTCACCTTGGTAGATGGTGATGCAGAAATACTACATCCATGACCCCAACACCCTTGACCCCATGAGTAGAAGTGATGGATATGATGCTGTGACATAGTTTCAGGTTTCTTCAATGCCTTCTGAACTTCACGGTGCAGTCATGTCGGTAGGTGAATCATGTGGACAGAATTTTGAGAGGACAGTGGCACGAGGAAGTCTTGCAGTGGGGTTTCTCTACATGTGTGGAGAGAGGGGCGGACGGAGGCATTTGTGGCCTCCAGAAGTTGTTGGACTCCAATTCCCATCATCCCCAACCAGCATGGCTAATGGTCAGGCACGATGGCAGCTGTAGTTCAACACCATCTGGGAGGTCACAAGTGTCCCCCTCCTCACCCAGGATGCTCTGAGAAGACTTCAAGCTTGTAACTAGACGGGTCCTTTAAGCGCCTACAACGTCACATCAATTTAGGGTCCGTTAGGTACTGTCAGAAATGCAAAAAAGGCTAAGAAGTCTGCGAGGGAAACTGAGAATGTTTATGGCAGGCATGGCCAAACTTGGCCCTCCAGATGTTTTAGGACTACAACTCCCATCATCCCTTGCTAACTGGACCAGTGGTCAGGGATGATGGGGATTGCAGTCCCAAAACATCTGGAGGGCCAGGTTTGGTCATGCCTGGTATATGGGCTTCTTGTCAGAGTTTACTTTTACACACTCGCATGTGATTAACCATTAGATGACCCACAGCTGAGCCTCCTGTTGGGACCTTATATCGGGCAGCGTGGAAACTCGGTTCTGTGGAGCTCAGTCTTTGCTCACAAGCAGGGATTCGTTTTTGCACCTTGCTTGGTGATAAAAGATGCACGTGTGAACGTGAACCCTTTCGGCTTACTTCATTATGGAGGCGTGCTAATCACACTGGGATTATCTTTCTGCTCACAATCAAGCTTGATTTTTTAATATATATATAAAAAAGAAAAGTTAGAATCTCTTTTGGAGTATCTGTTTATTGGCCACTGTAAATTCTGTTAGTGCTTGAGAGTAGCTGGACTTCGGAGTGATGATCATTGATGAGGTTTCCAGCCAGCTGACTCCAGTCCCGCTCCGCCCCGCCCGTTTTCTTCGGCCCCTCCCCAGCTTTTCCTGTCCACTGAACACGCTAAGCCCTCTTCCAGGTGTGTTCGAGCGGACACCCTCTGTTTCCCCTCCATAATATTAACTCTTCTTGCCCTTCTGCAAACCTATGCATCCCCCCACCCGCTCAAGCCTGACGAGGGGTCCCACCTGTGCGTGGGTAATGCATTTATTTATTTTTACTACATAATCAACGGCACTCGCAGCCTGAACATCAGGAGTAGAGGGAATAATGAAGGAAGTGTCTGCTTCCCAACCTAACAAGTACAAGGTAAGGATATGACAGGGAAAGAAACGAAGGTCAGCTGGGAACCAATGCAGTGACGGGAAACTGAGGCTGCCTGCCATCTACTTTTAACGGGGGTTTGGATTCCCCGTTCAAAGTAGATGAGACCTCACATGTACAATACTGTACATTTAAAGCAGTGTCATGTGACTTTAAACAGCCATGACACCCCTCAAAGAATCCTGGGAGCTGTAGTTTGTTAAGGAAGCTGCCAGTTAGGAGAACCCCTATTCCCACCCCACAGCTAGTTTTCAGAGTGCCCTGGGATGAGGAATTAACTGTTAAACCACTCTGAAAATTGCAGCTCTGCAGGGTGAAGAAGAGGGCTGTCCTCCTAACCATAGCTGCCAAGTTTTCCCTTTTCTCGCGAGGAAGCCTATTCAGCATAAGGGAAAATCCCTTAAAAAAGGGGATAACTTGGCAGCTATGCTCCTAACTCTCGGCGCGCTTAAGAAACTACAGCTCCCAGGATCCTTTGGGGGAAGCCATGATTTCTTAAAGTGGGGCGACGCTGCTTTAAATGTACAGTACAGTATACGGTAGTGCAGGCTGAGCCTCTAAGGCTACAACCCACCCTTTGGATTTACTCGAGATTAAATAGCAAACAACAACAGAACAAACAAACAAACAAGATACAAACTGCAAAGCCCTTGTTTTTAAATAAGTCAATATCCTTAAAAAGCATCCTTCCAAGCAGTGTGCATGCACACGAAAGCTCATACCTATGACAAACTTAGTTGGTCTCTAAAGTGCTACTGGAAGGAATTTTTATTTTTATTTTGACTGCGTCAGACCAACACAGCTACCTACCTGTAACCTTCCAAGCAGAAGTCAGCTTTCTGGATTAAAAAAATAATGCAAAGGGGTTTGTGCCTTTGACGTCAGTCTACAGTATTTAATAGATCCATAGGACGAATATTTGAGGGGGCCAGCCCCCCCATCTGATGGCCATTGCCATTCAAATGGTTGTGCATGCACCGCGTCATGTGATCGGTTATGCGGGGCGGGGCTTTCCTGCCCCCTCCAATATTTTATTCAAGGGGGCACCCCTGAATGAATCGCCTCTTTTCCATTCACTAAAGCCTGACAATGGAGCCTTATGCATTCCATACATTCCTCATAAGTAAACGGCTTGTAAGTAGACCATTCTTGGACCCGATCCGTGTGTACAACCAGCAGTACCTGTGGTTTTGAGAGAGGATCACGTAATAATGCACATAATCAAATAATAATAATCATCACATGCTCCGCATCCGAGCTCACCGGCGCACTCGTCACCTAGGAGACCTGGCTAAATATGTGAAGCAGCAATGTTTGGAGACAATCGCCCCTCCTTCAACAGGGACCCTGCTCAGTTTCCTTTCCTTTCATGGGTGTCGAGAGCAGAATCGTTTTATATACGGGACAGGGAAGGGCACTCCGGCTTTGAGGAGGACCTCCGTGTTCCTTTGGGTGGATTGCAGAAGAAATCGATGCCGGTGTCGTGCGCGGTGCCTTTGAGGACAAGGTGGAATTCGGACGAATTTGGCAGCGGGAAGATCACGCAGGGCCAAAACGCAGCAAAACACGAGCATTTCGCTTACAGAGCATCCAGAGGTCATCCAGTCTGGCTCATGAAACCCAACAGGTTAAAACAGGCACCCGCAAACTCGGCCCTCAAGATGATTTGGGACTACAGTTCCCATCATCCTTGACCACTGGTCCTGTTAGCTAAGGATGATGGGAGTTGTAGTCCCAAAACATCTGGAGGGCCGAGTTTGGGGGTGCCTGGGTTAAAACGTTAGGTTTACTTCCTGGGATTCATTAAATCGGGATAGCTACTACTACTGCCACCCTATTTCTGTATTTCCAAACCCTAATGCGGATTTGAAGTCCTGCATCCAGTGTTCCTCAAACTTGGGTCTCCAGTTCGACTGCAACTCCCATCATCCCTTGCTAGCACAACCAGTGGTCAAGGATTATGGGAGTTGTAGTCCAACTATAGCTGGCGTAGGAGCCCACTCCTAGGGGCTGAGGTCCCTTCGGCCCCCACCCAATAAAATATGTGAGGGGCCCGGGACCCCCAAAGTTGATGGGCATTGCCATTGAAATGATGTACGTGTGCCACGCCTTGTGATCGATCCTGCAGGACAAGGCTTACATGCCCCCCCCCCATTTTATTCAAGTTGGCACCCCTGTCAGCTGGCACGAATGAAAAGGGCACCTTCGGTTTTACCACCCAAATGAGGACACTTGGCGGTTAGAGGATAATATTAGAAGGATGGGGAGACTAGCTTTGCAAAAGCGTTTGGCCTCCCGTTCCTCTCAGTCCCAGCCAGCAAGGCCAGTGGCCACGGATGGTGGGTGTTGGAGTCTTAACAACTGGTGAGCCACAGGTTCCCGATCCCTGTCAATTGTCCTGTGGAGATCTTGAGACGGCAATTCCTCCTTCCTGCAACCCTCCCTGTGCTCATTTACCTGACAGTAAGGATGCACTCCTACACATACCTTACCTATTCAGAAATAACCCCCACTGAATTTAATTGGACTTGTTCCCGGGTGTGTGCATAGGTTTGTGTGCTAAGCCTCAATGATCGGATTTACTTGCGAGTAAACATGCATAAGATTAGCTTATTAGCTTCTCGCGGTGCTTAATGGAGATCTTATTATACGCCCCTCTCCACCCTCACCCCCAGGAATTTGCCATTCAAAACGCTTCGGCATTTCAAAACAATATTTGGTGGCGTGTCAGCTCCCCACCATCCCAGAGGGCGGTTTAATTTAATATGTGTATTTCGCAGCTGTTATTGTTCCAACTGGTCTATTCGCAAGGGAGCTCAAGCGGGTTTAAAATTCAGATTCGGGACTCTCTAAACTGTGTGTTCTGGCCGAAATGCCTCGTTTGGGTGCTTGATGGTCGGTTTGGCTGGCGGGCTGTCTGCTTGTGTCCGACGTGAAGTTGAACACTTTTATAATTAAAGAGAAAAACAGAACCGTTTAGGCGAAAGCGTTCTGCGCTACAAGCGGCTTTCGCTCCCTCTTGCAATTTTACACCATCAAAAGGCTCACAGAAATATGTCCGATTGGATCCTGAAGAATAACTTCTCAGTGTTCTTTGGTGGATTCTTGGTGGTTGCTTTAAAAAAATAAAATAAACAGAGTTCATGAACTAAATCATTGGGTAGGATATTTTAAAATTATTATTATTAATTTATATACAAAAAGAAAGCTCAGGGAAGATATCTATCTGGGCGTGCTATATTTCCAGCCGATTCTCCTGTCTCTCTCTCCAGGAAAAGTGCTACTTAAAAGCATTGAAAAAAATATTTTTAAAGTTTTTTTAAAGGTTCCAGACGCTGGCCTGTATGCTGTAGAAAAGTAGAGTGAGAGGAGGCAATAATTCACAATAAAAGGGAATGCAGTTATAACGAGGCGACGCGCCATGCAGCGTTGACTGGAATGAATTAAACCAGGCAAAGCAAACTCGCCCTCCAGATGTTTTGGGACTACAATTCCCATCATCCCTGACCACTGGTCCTGTTAGCTAGGGATGATGGGAGTTGTAGTCCCAAAACATCTGGAAGGCCGAGTTTGGGGATGCCTGAATTAAACAGCTGAAACCCGAAACAACAAAGACCTTAACAGCAGGACCCTATAGTTCAGTGGGGCTTCCTTGCAGGTAACTAGAATTTCAGTGATATTTCCAGGCGTTCCCAAAGAGATTTCCCCGCCACTGATATCAATATAATTTATTACTAACTTGCTCCTTCATTTCCACCGAACATTCGACGCTGAAAATCTGGATTGCTTCATGGAATTTCCCCTCAATTCCTTCACGGAAAAGTTCCCTTGATTATAGTTATCCTTACCTTTCAAGGGATTGTGAGCATCGCGGTTTGGGCAGATACAGAATCAAGGCGCAGTCGCCCTTGCAACAAATGCGGTGGTGAGGAGAGCGAGAAGAGAGATAATGTCGCCGGTTCATTTCAGTGGGGGTTGAGAAGAGGGGTGGCATAGCTGCCAAGTTCTCCCTTTTTTTAAGGGAAATTCCCTTATGCTGAATAGGCTTCCTCGTGAGAAAAGGGAAAACTTGGCAGCTATGACTGGGTGGCTTTCATAAATGTCCTGAGCTGACCCTCTCTCCTAGGTAGGTGGGCTGATTCAAACACAAACCAACCACCTGTCCTGCAGCAAACTGTGGAGAAGGAGGAGCCATTCCAACACCCTGGTCCTCAGCATGCTGGCACCCCAACGCATTTGTGCTCGGACACAAGCCCCAAGGGGCTCACTCCTCAACTTCGTAGGAAACATTTTTGATTTCAAGGAAACCCACTTCCAAGGAAATCTGTTTAGGATCGCGAGATTTATTTATTTAAATATTTCGTGCCCTTCTTTTTGAGTCCCCATCGAACTTCGCCCAAACTCCATCGCAGTTTCCCCTTGAGTTTTGGATGCGCGCTTTCCCCATTTTATTTGTTATTACGTTTATCCCCCGCCTTCCCTCTCAAAGGAGCCCAGGGAGGCAAACAACATAGTACAGGAGTTCCGAGGGAGTCCACTGAGGAACTGGAACCCAGAGGGATACAGGCTTAAGATGCCGTGAAGATGAAAGGGACCACACACCATAGCTGCCAAGTTATCCCTTTTTTTAAAGGGATTTTCCCTTATGCTGAATAGGCTTCCTCGCGAGAAAAGGGAAAACTTGGCAGCTATGCCACACACACGCTCAGAGCAAGACAGAGATCTGTCAAACAGCTATTAGCCACTGCCATTCATTCATGGAAGGGATTCATGAACGGAGCCTCCTTATCGATAGGCAGTACACCTGTAAATTGGACGTGCTGGAGACAAACGGCAAGGACATAGGAGCCAACTCCTAGGGGCCGACAGGTCTTCGCCCCCCTCAATAAAATATTGGGGGGCGGACCCCCCAAAAAGTTAGGATGGTGCTGAAGGGCTGTGATGGGGGGTGGTTCGTGTTTCTTCTCCTGTTAAGGGTAGCTTCTACTGGAGCGTGGCCTGTGATTTTAATCTGAAGAAGTGTGCATGCACACGAAAGCTCATACCAATGACAAACTTAGTTGGTCTCTAAGGTGCTACTGGGAGGAATGTTTTTATTTTTTGTTTCGACTGTGATTTTAATGTTAGGCTACTGTATGTTCGTTGATTCAACCAAGGGGATCAGGGCTTGTGTGAGCAGAATGCTATCTAGTCTGGACACTGTGCCTTGGTGCCAGGACTGGAATGCGTGGCTGCTATCTCCCTGGTTTTTTTCGCCCCATATGGCATAGAGACCTCTAGCAGTTTTACAAAGAGTCCTTACTCCCCCACCCCCCACACACAGTTGATGGGCATTGCCATTCAAATGGTGTGCGTGCACACCGCCTCATGTGATTGATTATGTGGGGCGGGGCAGCCACCCCCCTATTTCATTCAAGTTGGCACCCCTGCCAAGCCAGGGGTTTCCTGAAGGTACCATTTCCTGAATATTGGAGGTTGGAGGGCATTGCAGACCTTCAATCAGTTCTAGCAAGGCATTTTTCAACTTTCTCCTCAATAATTCGGAGGCTGCTTTAATAGTCCAAAGCAGAAGATGCGATTTGGTCTGGGAAAGTGGCACAGAAGGCTACACCGCTTAATAATCATAATAATGACAACTAATATTGGATTTAATATTTGTATCCCGCTTTTCCAGCAACAAATGTTGAGCTCAAAGCGGCTCACAATAATCACAACAGCACTAAAAAAAAGCCCAAGAAAACCTGCAAGCAAGCATTATATAGCTTTATTTGAATGTTCAGGGGCGATGTCCAGATCAGAAAGGCTCATTCGATAACGGGCTCGATCCAGGAAGAGTTGTTGCTGCGACCCAGAGAGCGAGGTAGGAAGGTTTCGCAATGTAAGAAGGCAAACGTGAGAGTGGATAGCCGAATTTGTTATGCAAAATTTTCTCGTAATTCTCTCGCCCCGCGCGCTTCTCCTTCACCTTTGTGTTGCAAAAACCGAAAATCCCTACATGTTACGACTCACTTAGGACAACCTCGCGCTTGTCTTGGCAATTATGTCTTTGAAACAACCAGTTCAACCGCACCCCCAACCCCGCACACAAACAAGCACTTGATCCGCTGCAAACGCCGGTGTGTTTCGTAAGAGAAAATTTAAATGCGGAAAGTGACGTCCTTAATCTTGGATTTTCCAAAGGATTAAGATCTGATTCATCAGCAGTGAATTCTGTGGCGGGGGAGGGGCGTAAAATCCGATCTTGGGGATGTTTGCCCGTAGTAGTATATTGGCTTTAATAAATAAATCCTTAAGGTTCCAACTCAAGAGATCCCTCCTCGCGAAAGACAAACCAGTCAAGAAGATGTCTGAAAGAAAAGGCATTTTGGTCTCCCCACAAATTCTTCCCTGCGGCAGCGGAAAATAGAATCTGCATCAGGCATACACAGGCTACACGTTTCTGATCTCTGTCAATTAATGTGAAATAGTACTCTAGGGCAGGTATTTGCTTGGTGGTATTGCTCCTGTTGTGACCCCACTGGAGGAGGAAGAGGAGTGCGGGGGAGTGCAGGGCGCAGGTGGCACTGTGGGTTAAACCACAGAGCCTAGGGGCTTGCTGATCAGAAGGTCGGTGGTTCGAATCCCCGCGAAGGGGTGAGCTCCCGTTGTTCAGTCCCAGCTCCTGCCAACCTAGCAGTTCGAAAGCACGTCAAAGTGCAAGTAGATAAATAGGTACCGCTCCAGCAGGAAGGTAAACAGCTTTTCCATGCGCTGCTCATGCTGGCTACATGATCTAGAAGCTGTACGCCGTCTCCCTCGGCTAATAATGCGAGATGAGCGCCGCAACCCCAGTGTCGGTCACGACTGGACCTAATGGTCAGGGGTCCCTTTACCTTTACCTATTGCTCCTGTTGTGACCCCACTGGAGGAGGAAGAGGAGTGCGGGGGAGCCCACCGCCCCTGGCAGTGCAATCCTGGCAGTGTGCCATCGTGGCTACCCCACCCCCTGCCCGCGCTGGGTGCTCTGCCCCCGCCTGCTCTCCGCCCCCCCCCCGCCAGGATCAGGGTGTGACCCACTAACAGGGCCCCCACACTAGGTGAAGACCAGTACGTTAGGGTAGGGTTTCCCAAACAGATGGAGACCCAAGTCTGGACAACACTGCTCTAGGGGATGAGTCACATTTTCAACTCAAGCAAGACTAGGGAAGCTGTGGCCCTGCCTCCAGATACTGCTAGACTAAGGTTACCAGGTTTTCTTTCAATGAATCTGGGGACACTTTTCAACTTCAATGGATTTTGTATGGGGACTGATTTGTAAATCCAGGGACTATCCCCAGGACATCTGGTAACCTTATGCGAGACTACAGTTCCCATCATCCCTGACCATTGGCTGTGCTAGCTGGGGCTGGTGGGAACTGGAGTCCCACAACCTCAAGAGGGCCACAGGTTCTCCTTCCCTGGCTTACAGATTCCCCATTCTTGATGTAATACATCTGAATACAGTGGTACCTCGCAAGACGAAATTAATTCGTTGCACGAGTCATTTCGTGTTGCGAAAATTTCGTCTTGCGAAGCACGGTTTCCCATAGGAATGCATTGAAATTTAATAAATGCATTCCTATGGGGGGGGGAATAGCGCAAAAAAGAGGCGCCAACTCACCCACCATGGCTGGAGGTTTTAAAGGCTCTGGGGAGGGGGAAGCAGGAGGAGGGCCAGGGAGAGGCTCCCTCCCTCCTTCCCCAGCAGCTGGACCCTCGCACCCAACCAGACAGCCAACCAGCCATCCCGTTCGCGCACAGGCTGTCTGTCTGTCTGTCTGGTTGGCCTCTCCCGTTCACGCGCACGCAGCTCTCCCGTGCACCCAGCCAAGAAGGGTTCTGCATGGCTGCTGAAGGTGAGAATGGGGGGGACCTGGCTGCTGCTCAGCTGCCGGCGGCCGTTTCGGTGCCCTGTCCCTGCGGAAGCGCAAGGCGGGCGGGCTCCCCGGAGGAGGAGTTTTCTATGGCATGGCCATAGAAAACTTCATCTTGCGAGTCTGCCAAAAAATCGCAAAACGTTTTCGTCTTGCGATTCTTTCGTGCCACGAGTCGTTCATCTAGCGAGGTACCACTGTATGTACTTCTTGACTGGTAACTAGCAGTGCAATCCTCCAGAGGTAAGACCCACTGATTTCTATGGGGTTGACTCCTGAGAAAGTATGCTAAGAAGTGCAGCCGAACCTTCAGAAGATAATGCCAATGAAATTTTGTACACAAAGGCTGAGCTCCTGAGTGGACAAACAGGAGGTAAATATTTACTTACCACATATTTAAACTATGGAACTTTCTCCCACTGGAGGCAGTGAGGGCCATCAACTTGGACGGATTACAATAATTAATGGAAGATAAGGCTATAAAGGACTTCTAGACAAAGTGGCTTTGCTCTGTCTCAACTGTCAGAGGCAGTAATGCTTTTGAATACCAGCTGCTGGAAGGGGAGGGAGGGAGGGCAGATTGCTTCTGGGCATCTGGTTGGCCCACTGTGAACATAAGATGCTAAATTAGATGGACCACTGGCTGGATCTAGCAGGTTCTTCTAGTGGTCTTATGGTCAAGCCTCCAACACACCTCTCCACTTTGTCACAGGATTGCTGTGGGAATAAGATGGGAAGGAATTAAAATAATAATTCAGAGCAGAGCTCGTGTGCAATATGAGCTAGGTAGAGCAGTGTTTCTCAACCAGTGTGCCTCCAGATGTTTTGGGACTACAACTCCCATCATCCCTAGCTAGCAAGACCAGTGGTCAGGAATGATGGGAGTTGTAGTCCCAAAACATCTGGAGGCACACTGGTTGAGAAACACTGAGGTAGAGGATATGCATTACATGAAAAAGCCCACAGGTTCAATCCTACAAGCAAAGGTCACAGGTTCAACCCTACAACAAATCACCTGGCACCCTTCTTTATGGGTAACCTCTACAGGAGGTCCGGAGGGTGGCAACACAAGAACAGGCCTTCTCAGTGGTGGCCCCGCACTCCTGGAATGCTCACCCCAAGGAGGCTCACCTGGTGTCATCATTACAAGAATTTAGGCACCAGGCAAAAGCATTTCTTTTCTGCCAGGCCTTTGGCTTTTACTTATCTGAGGCCTGTTTTAACAGGTGGGATGCTCTAATCCTGCCTTTAAAAAAGCAGAATGTGTTTTAGAGTTTCCTATGTTTTGGGAATGCCCCATGTTGGAGACCCTGGAGAGCTGTTGCCAGTCATTGCGAATAATATTGAGCTAGATGGACCAGTGGTCTTGCTCCGTATAAAGTAACTTCCAAATGTTTCTATGGATAAAAAATGTATTAAAATGGAATATATATTATATTATTATGTATATTATATTATATATAATTTATATTATATTATACTATATATATAGATAGATAGATAGATAGATAGAGAGAATTAAAAAGTATATATATATATATATATATATATATATATATATATATATTCAATTTTTATACATTTTCCTAAAATTAATTTGTATGAAAGAGTACGTACCTCTGATTCACATGTGGATGAACACAGCTTGATTGCAGTTCGAAAGCATACCAGTGCAAGTAGATAAATAGGTACCGCTGTGGCGGGAAGGTAAACAGCATTTCCATGCGCTCTGGCACTCATCACGGTGTCCCATTGCGCCAAAAGCAGTTTAGTCATGCTGGTCACATGACCCAGAAAAGCTGTCTGCAGACAAACGCCGGCTCCCTCAGCCTGAAAGCAGAGATGAGTGCCACACCCCATAGTTGGATTTGACTGGACTTAACCATCCAGGGGTGGTCCTTTACCTTTACGTTACCTGACTGATTGTTTCCTGACACTTGATGCTTGTCCAATGAATCTGCAAATTGTCTTTACTGAGTTGGCATCGGTGATAGGAAAACCACGCCTGCAAGTACAAAGTGGGATGATCCCAGTCTCACAAGCAAATTATCCTTTGGAAAACTCTCAGCTGCCCTGGTGAACTGGCTATGGCTTCTGTGCCATGTAAGTGGTTTAAAACTAAGCTCTAGGCCAGGCATCCCCAAACTTCGGCCCTCCAGATATTTTGGACTACAATTCCCATCATCCCTGACCACTGGTCCTCTTATCTAGGGATCATGGGAGTTGTAGGCCAAAACATCTGGAGGGCCGCAGTTTGGGGATGCCTGCTCTAGGCTGTTCAGTAGCATTAGAGCAAATGGCTAAGTCTGTAGAGCATGACTGGGTTGTGGGACTGAAAGATTCCTGTTGCAGAGGGTTGGACTAGATGACCCCCGTGGTCCCTTCCAACTCTACAATTCTGTGGTTACTCAGGAATATGTTGCCTTATTAGGAATTCCAGAGACATACATTCTCAACAGAACGCTGTGTGTGATTACTCTCTGTTTCAAAACTGAAAACACTTGTTTGAACCTTAACAAAAATTATAATTCACTAAATTAAAAACAAACAAACAAAAGGCACTGAACAGAACAATTTGTCTCTCTTCCTTTCAATACGAAGCAGTCCATGTCCTGGAATAACATTATTATTTTTTTGGAAGTACACCACTATCCATATATTGAGGGCTCCAGTTGAAAAGTGGGGAGAAATCTAGTAAATAAAATCAATAAAACTAAAACCTGCCACAGTGCTGCCAGTCAGTGTAGACAATACTAACCTAGATGGACCAAGGGACTGACTCAGTATAAGACAGCTTCCTATGTACTCCTGCAATCTAATGGAAGAGCAGATATAAGGATATAAGAAATATAATTACTATTACAGCTCTATGCCCTTTGCTTTACTCTGCTTGGGCTATCAAACAATCAGTCAAGGAAATCATGGATAAAACCAAACAACACCATTACAAATTAACAAAAATAGAGATAGCAGCAAGGATTTAGGTAGGCAGGGCATTATTTAAAACCATAAGCATGGTGAAGATTTTTTTAAAAACAAACAAACAAAACAATTACCGGTATTTAAGAGCTTGCTGAAGAGTGGCAAGGATTTCCAAAGTCTAGGTGCTGCAGCTGAGCAGAACATGTCCTGCTTACCCACTACCATAAGTGCATATCCAGTGCTGGTGTCAGGTAACAGAGGAACCAGCCCCCACAGCAGGTTGCCAGGAATGGACAAGACCAGGGAAAGTTCTGACCAACAGCATTTTATTCAATATTCCCAGGGAGAGGCTTAGAAATGCAGCATCTCGGATTAATGGTGTTGCTCCGAGTAATCTCCCATCTTCCATCTTTCCAACTTCCTCATTCGTCATCCCTTCTATGGGTGGCCCTTTGCTTCTGAGCCCTTTGCTCTTCTACTTTTAAGGCTCGCTGGGTTCTGGGAGATGGAGGGTCTGGAATGCTTTCTAGTGATAAAGTGTCAGACAACTACTCCAGCTCTGCCTCCTCTCCCATCGTTTCCCAACTTCTCCCCTCATCTTCCTCTGAGCTGTGATCTCCCTCAAACCCCTGTTGTAAATATGAACTGTCTCCTTCTTCTCTGGAAGGGTCAGGCTGGGGAGATGTTCTCTACCACCATTCCTCCTCTGCCCAGTCCCTAAGCCTCTGAAGATTATCTAAATGGATGAGGATCACATAGGAGAAAGTGGGTCTTCTTCTTCTTCTTCTTCTTCTTCTTCTTCTTCTTCTTCTTCTTCTTCTTCTTCTTCTTCTTCTTCTTCTTCTTCTTCTTCTTCTTCTTCTTCTTCTTCTTCTTCTTCTTCTTCTTGCTTCCTGAAGGCATCAGGAGGATTGCCTTGCTCCAAAGCTCTGCTTGGAGCCCCTATATGCAGAGCCTGCTTCCATTCACTGCCACAAAAAAACTGCTTTGTGTTTTTATATGTGTTGGAAGTCACCCTGAGTGGTTGGGGCAACCCAGCCGGATGAGCAGTGTGTGTGTGTGTGTGTGTGTTAGTAAATGTTGTTGTTGTTGCTGCTGGTATTGCTATGATTATTATTATTATTATTGAGAGGCACATGGAACACTCATGTTCTGTGTGAACATCATGTATACATTCCTGTGTTGCATGCAGAAGGTCATCCAGGTTCAAGAAAGTCCTCTGTTTGAGACCCTGAGACTGCTGCTGGTCAGAGTAAATAGTACTGGGTTGCATGTGCAAGTGGCCTGAACACATTTAAGGCAGCTCACTTGTTTCTAATAATAATAATAATAATAATAATAATAATAATAATAATAATACATTTATTATTTATACCCCGCCCATCTGGCTGGGCTTCCCCAGCCACTCTGGGTGGCTTCCAACCAAAACAATACAGCATCAAACATTATAAACTTCCCTAAACAGGGCCGGCTTCAGTTGTCTTTTAAAAGTAAAATAGTTGCTTATTGCCTTGACATCTGCTGGGAGGGCGTTTCACAGGGCAGGCGCCACTACCGCCCTCTGCCTGGTTCCCTGTAACCTCACTTCTCGCAGCGAGGGAACCGCCAGAAGGCCCTCGGCGCTGGACCTCAGTGTCCGGGCTGAACGATGGGGGTGGAGACGCTCCTTCAGGTATACCACATTTCCTCAAAGAAGCTTGGGGCAGCATACACAATTTCCCCATCCCTTTGATCCTCACAACAATCCTGTTAAAGTTGATCAGGCGTGGGGGGGGGGGGAAGGAGAGAGTCTGGCAAAACAAGTGAGTTTTGTGGCACATTGGGGTTTTGAATCCTTACATCACTGCTGCATATATGACACCCTAGCCACTGCAGGACAATAGCCTGCCCTAGGACATGGACCTACACCAGAACATTGCAACTTACAAGAAGAAAAATAGAGTTGCGTCAACCAGGACCCATCCAACCCCCAATGTGACCCATGGATCAGGCCGATTCCCCCGGTGCCACTCAGTCTTGGGAGTTGCATGGGAGTTTAAGCCCCCGTGTCAACATTGGCTCTTGCTGCTGTTTGCCACAGACCTGTGCTTGATTGGACCTGGCTGGGCTGGGCTGGGCTGGTGAGGCTAGGCTAGGGCCGTTCTTTCCCAGAAAGATCAGGTCACCTTTGAGTCACGCTTGGGCGAAACAGCAAACCTTCTCCTGTAACCAGGACTTAAGGGAGAACAAAGGGGCTCCGTTCTGCACTTAACGAAAACAGGAGAAGGAAAAGGAAAGCAAAGCACAACTTTCATTGGTTTCTATTCAGAAGAAAACAGGTATGACCGGGTATGGTGGGAGAGCTTTCACGGCTGCAGGGAGCTTGTGGCTGATATCTGTTACACACACAGCCTTGTGTAACTCAATCCCAGAGCCCAGAAGGGGCTGTCAGAAAAGAGACATGGTGTGCGGGGACCGGGGTGGGGGTGGGGAATGACATGCTAAAACCAATTCTCATTGATATACAAGTCCTCAACATTCACATTATTATTATTAGTATTATTAGTATTTACATTTATTTATTGCATTTATATATAGGGACGTGGGTGGCGCTGTGGGTTAAACCACAGATCCTAAGGCTTCCCGATCAGAAGGTCGCCAGTTCGAATCCCCGCGATGGGGTGAGCTCCCGTTGTTTGGTCCCATCTCCTGCCAACCTAGCAGTTCGAAAGCACATCAAAGTGCAAGTAGATAAATAGGTACCACTCTGGCAGGAAGGTAAACGGCATTTCCGTGTGCTGCTCTGGTTCGCCAGAAGCAGCTTTGTCATGCTGGCCACATGACCTGGAAGCTATACGCCGGCTCCCTCGGCCAATAACGCGAGATGAGCGCCACAACCCCAGAGTCGGTCACGACTGGACCTAATGGTCAGGGGTCCCTTTACCTTTTATTGCATTTATATACCACATTTTTCTCCATCGAGCTCAAGGTGGTGTATATGGGTCTGCGCTCCTCATTTAATCCTCACAACAACTCTGTGAGGTAGGTTCTGCTTAGAGGCTCAGACTGCCCCAAAGTCAGCCAGTGAAACCATCATGGTATGAATTCGAACCCTGGTCTTGTAAGTTTCGTAAGTCTTAGTCCAACAGTTGAACCACTACACCACACTGGCTCTCCAGTTTGTTGCTGACATGTCTACAAAAAGTATCAAAGCACTATGGAACTAGACGAAGCTTTGCTGCCTGCACAACATTTTTCTGAATGCTGTCTGGAAAAAGCACATGAATCTGACCTTTGGAGAGTTTGTAAGTAAACCATTTGTAACTTACCAAACGTCTGGTCTTTTTCTATTCTAGGGGAAGAGAGAAACTTTGGAACTCACTTTAAAGGTCTAACAGCCTGCAATTCCCCACTTTATTTTGCCGCATGTTTTGTGTCTTTCAATCTCTGATGGGGTTCTCTCACCAAAGGGTACTTGCCTCAAGCTTGGATCTTGGCATCCAGGAATTTTCCTTTTATATCTTTTTCTATGATGATTATTGAACAAACAAAGATCTGGAAGGCATCAGGCTAGGGAAGGGTGTGGTACAGGGAAAGGACCATAGCTCAGTTGCAGGGCATATGCTTTGCATGATGAAAGTCTCCAGTTTAAATAGTTTTAAGTCTCCAGTTTAAACTGGGACCTCCAGTTTAAGAGGCTCAGGAGGTGGAAGTCATTCTTTCCTTGAGGTCCTGGAGAACTGCTGCCAGTCAGATTAAACAAGGGATCCGTGGTGGCTGGTGCTTATTCGAACCGGTAGGGCAGAAGGCAGTGAGCCCAACAATACGTAGAGGCAGAGTCAATGAACAGGCAGAGCTGATAAATTCTAGTATTCCCTCCTCCTCTGTGCTGAGTTCTACAAGGGCAATGCTGTGGATAAGGAGGAAGGGTATGGCAGCCTGTGCAATCCCCAGGACTGGTTGTAATAATAATAATAATAATAATAATAATAATAATAATAATAATAATAATAATTTTGTACCCCACCCATCTGGCTGGGTTTCCCCAGCCACTCTGGCCGGCTTCCAACAAAGATTAAAATACATTAAAATGTCACACATTAAAAACTTCCCTAAACAGGGAGGGAGGGAGGGAGGGAGGGAGGGAGGAAGGAAAGAAAGAAGGAAGGAAGGAAGGAAGGAAGAAGGCAGACAGGTGGGAGTTTGCTGAGGGCAGATTGAGGTTCGTGGGCCTAATGGACCATTCCCCCCTGCTGTGGAACATCCTAAGTTTACAAGTTTCTAGTCCTTTTGACTGCAAAGGGTGTGGCCAGTCTCAGAAGCCAGGGATAGGGGCTGAACAGCAATTGCTTGTACTTCCCTCTCATTATTGTACTATATGGATTTTATAGCTGTTTTATATGAGGATGATTGGGGGAAAATTGGGAGGTCGTAAACAATTTTTGGCATCATGGCATCACAGGTTTCCTGTGGGGGCTGTCAATTTTATATATTTAAATAATGACAATAAGAATAATTTGTTATTTATACCCCATCCATCTGGCTGGGTTTCCACAGCCACTCTGGGTGGCTCCCAACAGAATATTAAACAGAATAAAACATCAAACACCAAAAACTTCCCTAAACAGGGCTGCCTTCAGATGTCTTCTAAAAGTCAGGTAGTTCTTTATTTCTTCGGCATCTGATGGGAGGGTGTTACACAGGGTGGGTGCCACCACCGAGAAGGCCCTCTGCCTGGTTCCCTGTAACCTCACTTCTTGCAGTGAGAGAGCCACCCAGGCCCTCGGAGCTGGACCTCAGTGTCTGGGCTGAACGATGGGGTGGAGACACTCATTCAGGTATACTGGGCTGAGGCCGTTTAGGGCTTTAAAGGTCAGCACCAGCACTTCGAATTGTGCTCGGAAACATACTGGGAGCCAATACAAGTCTCTCTGGACCGGTGTTATATGGTCTCGGCGGCCGCTCCCAATCACCAGGCTAGCTGCCGCATTCTGGATTAGTTGTAGTTTCTGGATCCCCTTCAAAGGTAGCCCCACGTAGAGCACATTGCAGTAGTCCAGTGAGAGATAACTAGAGCATGTACCACTCTGGCGAGACGAACAAATTTGGATAGGTTTGGGGGTGACAAAACTTTTTTTTGGAGGGGTGGATACGGCTCATGGGTTAGGAATTCCTGCTTTAAATAAAAACAAAATGACCAATGTATAATTTGCCTGCTTATTTAGGGTTAAACTTGACTCACCTGATGAAGTGGGCTATTATACCTGAAGGCTTATGCTTTTGCAGCCTTTAAGGGGCTACAAGATTCTTTGTTGTTCTTCCTTCGAATGTCTGTACTGGGCAGACACGAGGTCTCTAAGATGAGTTTTTTTAAAGATTCCCCATTTAATAATATTTACAGGGTCCGTCAAATCCCTGGTGTCGCTCTAGTTATTTTAGCTGTGCAGATTTGCTTGATTTCCCCCTGCTTACGTTCCTCTGCCTCCTGCACTCATTTAGCATTTGATTAAAGAAAGTGCATGACTAAGATCTAGCAATTCATTAATTAATTTTGCCTCCATCTGCTGGAAGGTCACAAGCATAGCCTTTAAATCCAGTGTTTATAAGCACCTCTCCTATTACAGGACATTACATGGCACCATTTCTGTTACCCGATACAGCTAATGCACGGCATGGCAAACAGTGCCAGGTTTGGCTCACTCATTGAGAAATACCAGGCACACATTGAAGAAGCTGGTGGCCTAACTAAGGCTTGCCTGGGAGGATTATATCAGTAAATATATTAGCTTAGAGATGCACCAGCAGATAAAAACAACAACAACAACCAAACACTCAAGAGTACACAGAAAACACTGCTCTTTTCTTATGCACGTATTGACAGAGATCCATTTTCATGTAAACTTATTTAAAGGTATGGTTGCTCTGGTGATCCCAGAACATACCATTTAACAGGCTAAAAACCTTCCTGTTTATCACTTTTAGCCTGGATGCTCCTCTTTGCTTCAAGCCGTTGACTGAACTGCCAACATACCACAGAATATTCACAAATATTCTTGCTGCAAAAAAAAGAGGGAAGGAAACTCTTGTTACTTTTCAACCAAAGACGTGGATTTTAAACAACTCACATGAGTGCTTTAGGCTCCAGTTCTAGACTCACTTACCTGGGTGTAAGCCCCATTGAATCCAACAGGACTTACTTCTGAGTAGACACAGATTAGGAGTGTTCTATATAAAAGTGACAGCTGGACCATAAAGAAGGCTGAACGCCGAAGAATTGATGCTTTTGAATTATAGTGCTGGAGGAGACTCTTGAGAGTCCCATGGACAGCAAGAAGATCAAAATACACAGGAATATACAGTATCAATTCTTAAGGAAAACAGCCCTGAGTGCTCACTGGAAGGACAGATCCTGAAGCTGAGGCTCCAATACTTTGGCCATCTCATGAGAAGAGAAGACTCCCTGGAAAAGACCCTGATGTTGGGGAAAATTGAGGACACAAGGAGAAGGGGACAACAGAGGACGAGATGGTTGGACAGTGTTCTCGAAGCTACCAACATGAGTCTGACCAAACTGCGGTAGGCAGTGGAAGACAGGAGTGCCTGGCGTGCTCTGGTCCATGGGGCCACAAAGAGTCGGACACGATTAAACGACAAAACAACAACAACATGACTTTATACATCATAATGCACAAAGAAGGAACACATTCATTGCCATAGATCTACTTTTGGAGCTCCAAGAGCACGACTAAACGACTAAACAACAACAAATATGAGATGAAAGGCACTGGGAGCAATGCAATGCTTTTAACCCCTCGGCCTTGGTTCAGGGGTAGGGAGCAGGGATGGAGCAGGTGCCTTGCAAAATCACTGGCACTCCAGTTAATGACTCAGGAAGCAGGTTGCTAGACAGACCTCTGCCCAAGATCTAGGACAGCAACTGCCAGCCAGAGCTCACAACACTGGCTTACTCCGTGGCTGCTCCCAGACTGGAACACCTATAGAGAAGCTAGACTGGCTCCCTCCTTGCTGTCATTTAATTGACAGCCTTCTTGTTCCAACAGGCCTCTGGGAACTGACTAGCTTTTAATGAAAGGGCTGTTTTTACTGTAGTTATTGGTATGCTTTAAACAGATTTTATATATGTATATATTTTTAATTTATAAATATTTTTATAATTTATATATTATTTTTAATGTATATATATTTATATTTTTAATCAAAGTTTAGTTGTATTTATTTATTTTTATGTTTTTAGTGTTTTAAATGTTTATTGTTTTTATCTGTAAGCCGCCTTGAGTTCCAACAATACAATCAATACAATACAATACAATACAATACAATACAATACAATACAATACAATACAATACTGGACTCAGTATATAAATAATAGTACATTATTATTATTATTATTATTATTATTAGTGCTTTTTTCTGGGGGTACGCAGGGGTATGCATACCCCTAAACATTTTGTGAATCTTCGTACTTTTGTCCATTTACTGTATTCCCCCTGCCCCAATTTGAACTATAAAATGGTGGTTTTCTTGAGTCTAAATGAGAGTACAGTGGTACCTCAGTTTAAGTACACAATTGGCTCCGGAAGTCTGTACTTAACCTGAAGCGAACTTTCCCATTGAAAGTAATGGAAAGTGGATTAATCCGTTCCAGACGGTCCGCAGAGTACTTAAACTGAAAGTAGACTACTCAAACTGAAGCGTACTTAAACCGAGGTATGACTGTACCCCTAAATATTTGTTTTAAAGAAAAAAGCACTGATTATTGTTATTACATGTGTGGTTCGGTTGAAAGCACGGATCGGGAACCTCAGGCCTGGGGGCAATTGTGTCCCCCGTGCCTCTCTCTCTGGCCCTTGGGATTTCCCCCAGCCCCTCCCCACTCCCCAGCCGCACCCATTACTGGCCCTGCTTTGCACACCTACCCCTTCAGTCTTCTTCCCTGATGGGAATGTGTCCTTTGACCTCTGATCGTGACTCTTGCTTGCCTAGATTGAAGATGGAGAGGAGTCTGTGAGAACACGCATATACTGCCCTGCAGCGCAAAGGTAAAATTCGCATTCGTTCCCCACCATGAACATGTGGCCCCCAGGAGGGAAGGAAAATGCCAGCACAATGGGTGCTCTGTTTCACAGAATCATAAAATCTCAGAATTGTAGAGCTCGAAGGGAGCATCTAGCCCAGTGATGGCGAACCTATGACATGCGTGTCAGACGTGACACGCAGAACCCTCACTGCTGGCACGCGCCCTATCGGCCCATTTGCGCTGTTGTTGTTGTTTTCCCGCATTTGTTCTCCCACTCCTCCTTGTCTCCACTGTTAAAAGCCATTGTCTCAGCTATTAAAACCCAGGTCCTTTTGTTGTTGTTGTTGCTGGTAGCCAGAGATTGGTTTTTAACCCTTTCTGTGCTGTTTTTTCTGGCGCTTTGATTGGGTGTAACAGTGTTCATTTTTTAACCCATTCTGTGCTGGTTTTTTGGCGCTTTGGCAGACTATGTCAGTGCTGCGTGTTAGTTCCAGTGAATGAATTATTCACCAATTATTTCTGTTCTCTTTCCCCCCAAAAAGCGCAGCAGCTTTGGGGCACCCCCCCAAAAAAGCAGAGCAATTTTTGCACCCCCCCCCAAAAAAACCTCCAAAACTTTGGTCAGCAGCTCCGCCAAAAAAGCTCAACAACTCTGGGCACGTTGTGATAAATAAGGGTTTTTTGGTTTGGTTTTGTCAAATAATTAGTTCTTGATTTATTAAATACAGTTATATATTACAATTATACATTCTTGTTATTTAAACTATAAATATCGTGAAATTATGGGTTGTTTTTTCTTGAAGTGACACACCACCCGAGTTATGCTCTGTTTTTGGCGAATTTTGACACACCAAGTTCAAAAGTTTGCCCATCACTGATCTAGCCCAACCCTTTGCAATGAAGGAATCTCACTATCTCAGCTAAAGCCTCCATGACAGAAGAAGGCCTGGGGAACCATTAGGCATTCCTGCCCTGGAGATGACGTTGGCAGGGATTGAACCTTGGCCCTTCCCACCCCACCCCTTTTCTTCAGAAGTTTTCATTCTTCCCAAAAGGATGACTTTCATTTCCTTCTGTGGGGAAAGCTGCAAATGGCCAGAAAACTGTCTGACTCTGAGTCTGTGCATGGGTTAAAACTTCATCTTCTCCTCTGCAGTTTTATTTCCAAACCTTATTTTATTTTATTTTTATTTATTAAGTTTTCAGCTAATCCTTTCATATTATTAAGGTGGCCTTGGGGCAACATTCGTTTCGGTTTTGTCAAGGTACGTAGCGCGGTACGTACAGTATTTTCTTTCCAGAAAGGCTTGCAGAATATAAAGTCTCAGCGCCATCTGCTGGTAAAACGGAGAATACGCGTTCAGGAATCAGCAAGCCACCAGTCGCTGACCGCAATAGATGAGGCATTCCTCAGTGGGCGCTCCTGTCTGTGTACAGATGCTGCATTAAAAAAAGGGACAGAAGGAAGCATTGCTTATATGGCACTCTGCATAATAACATGTGTGCCTGCATTCTGATGGATGGTTACCTGTTAGGCTGCTTTCCCCCTGACTTAAATGCCCCTTTATTAGGTTTCTGTCCTGTGGAGACTGGTTATTATATAACATAGCTGTGATAAATAACTCAGCAGTGGCACTTGCAATGCTTGCTATTTCATGCAAATGATTCTCCCCTCAAAAGCAACCTGTTGCTCCTGGCTCTCTCTTCAGAATTGTATGCAGCCACTTAACAATGTAATGAACAACAACAACAACAACAACAACAACAACAACAACAACAACAACAACAGTTTTTATTTGCCCCCTGCCCATCTGACTGGGTTGCCACTCTGTGCAACAAAATATAAAAACACAGTAAAACTTTAAACCTTAAAATGCCTCCCTATACAGAGCTGCCTTCAGATGTCTTCTGAAGGTTACAGTATATATTTACTCATATCCTTGACATCTGATGGGAGGGCGTTCCATAGGGAGGGCACCACTACCGAGAAGGCCCTCTGTCTCTTCTCACAATAAGGGACCTGCCAGAAGGCCCTTGGAGATGGAGCTCAGTGTCCAGGCTGAACAATGTGGGTGGAGATGCCATTTAGGGCTTTAAAGGTCAGTGCCAACAATTTGAATTGTGCTTCGAAATGTAGGTTCTTTAAGACTGGTGCTATATGGTCCCTGCCCTCTTGCACTCTGATCTGAGTAAAATGGCTCAGATGACATTCCAAGAGTTTAAGTCCCAGATCTTATTTATTTTTTTAATAAAATTTATACACTGCTTGATTTTTTTATAAAAAAAAACCTCAGAGAAAAAACAGTAACATTTCAATAAGAAAAATCAACCATTTAAGACATTCAAAAAGTTAAAATAACAAGAGACTAAAAACAGATTAAAACTGGCACCAACTTTCTAAACATCTGGGTAGGCTTGTGTAAACAGAACTGTACAGTGAAGTTTCCTACCTGATATCAGTAGGCAGGGAGTTTCAAAGTGTTAAGAGCTACCACACTAAATGACTGAGTTCTTACAAACGCAGAACAGTTATTGTAGCTCGGTCAGCAGAGCATGAGATGCTTAACCTCAAGGTCATGGGTTCGAGCCCCACGTTGGGCAAAAGATTCGTGCATTACAGGGGGTTGGACTAGATGACCCACTTGGTCCCTCCTAACTCTGCAACTCTTTGATTCTGTATAGCACTTGTAATGGTGCTGGTTCCACTGATTGAAGCAGTCAAATGGGGCAGAAGACACAGATGTTATCTCCCAGGATAACAACAACAACAACAACAACAACAACAACAACAACAACAACAACAATTTATTATTTATTCCCCAGCCATTCTGGGTGGCTCCCAACAGAATATTAAAAACACGCTTCAGTGCGTCTCCATATTTTTATTATTGCTGGTAAGGTAAAGGTAAAGGACCCCTGTATGGTTAAGTCCAGTCAAAGTTGTGGCACTCATCTTGCTTTCAGGCTGAAGGAGCTGGCTTTTGTCCACAGACAGCTTTCCGGGGCATGTGGCCAGCATGACTAAACTGCTTCTGGCACAAAAGGACACTGTGATGGAAACCAGAGTGCACAGAAACACCATTTATCTTCCCACCGCAGCGGTACCTATTCATCTACTTGCACTGGTGTGCTCTCGATTCTGGAATAGCACAGTCGAGAGACTCTTCTGGGAGCCCTGGGTTTGATTCTCACCTCTTCCATGAACTCACATGATAGATTCAGGGAAGTCACTTTCTTTTCCTGACCTGGAAATATAGGAACAATAATACTGACCTACCTTACAGCAGCAACAGGATCTTCTGACGCAGCAGTTTAATTAACCCCAGCTGGAGTTCCAGTTTGGCTCACAGGCCACACCCACCTGATGAGATATGTGAGATATGAGCTTCTGGTTGGCCATTGTGAGAACATGATGCTGAGCTAGGGGGTCCCTATGTTCATTCTGCTGTGTGGGGACTTTAACGTCTGCCACCCAAGTCCTACCCTGATTGCACCACCGCTAAGAAGCTCACAGGGAGTATACCTTCCCCTACAGGGCCGTCTTAAACGCCCCTGCCGCTGTGGTGCGCCGGATCTCTCCGGCGCCCTCCCGCCCCGTTTCCCAGCGCGGTGGGCGCAGCGGCGGGTGGGCGGGCAGGCACAGCGCGATCTCTCTGGCGCCCTCCCGCCCCGTTTCCCAGCGCAGTGGGCGGGTGGGCGCAGCTGCGCGACGGACCGGCGGATCGGCCGGCCAGCGGGCGGGCGCAGCTCGCGGCGCCTTTCTGGCGGGCCGGCGCCATGGTGCCCTGCGCCACCGGGGGTCTACCTAGAGCCGGGCCTGTTCCCCTACTTTTATCCTATTATATAACTACTTCAGGTAGATTAGTCTGAAATGTAGTAACTGGCCCAAGCTCATCCAACGAGCTTTGTAGCTGAGTGGCTATTTGAACCCAGTTCTCTCCAACACGCTTGACTGTCAAACCACACTGGCTCATCCTTTTGTGAAACTCCCATCTATTTTTGATGTTTCACCCGTATCCCAAGAGCAGAGTGACTTTTCAAAACAAAAGATTGCCTAACGTCTCTCACTTTTACTGCCTGCCAGGAGCACAAATGTGCTGGTGAAGCAGCGAAGGAGTCTCAGTTTAAAAGCTATTTACTCAAAAGCTACCCAGGATGGAAATTAAGAAGCTGAAGATAGACGAAGCACACAATAAATACAGGCCCACAGGAAATGGTCTCCTTATATTAGGTCCCGTGCACAAGCTCTGGGAGATTTGCAAAGAAACTATTAAAATAATTTATCATAATACCATGAAAGAATCTCCTATAGCAGATGGTGGGGAGAGGCAGAATGCTTACCTGGCCCCCCAGCAACAGAGCCGCTGCAACTTACCAAGTACCGTAGGAGAGTGTGAGGGGCTAAGCGGCAGAGGTTGATGCTGTGCGAATGCAGTGGCAGAGTCAATACAGAGCTCTTGACAGTGTGTTTGCACTGGGCCAGCCTCTCCACTCCCTTAGCCCTCTCACTCTTCCTCCTGGTAAGCAGCAGAGAGTCTTCTGTTGGGAGGACAGGTAAGCACCTTGCCCCATCCTGCCATCCACTACTGCTCTGCTTAGAACAAGAGAGAAAGGGGTTAGAACACACGAGGGGGCTTTTTCTGTGGTGGCACCCTAGAAGTGGAACTCCTTACCACTTGAGCTTAGTTAGACGATCTTCCTCTTTCTTTATGTTGCACTAGAAATAGAAACCATCCCTTTTGAAGCAAGCTTTGTATTCTGTTGCTGCGTAATATATTGATTGCCATTTGTTTTTCATGGGTTATAACGTATGTTTTAACTGTTGGATCATTCTTGCATTTAGGTTGGCTTTCATATTTGTAAGCTGATTTAAACAGCTTCTTCTATTCTGCCTTGGACAGACTATACCTGGAGTACCGTGTCCAATTCTGGGCACCACAGTATAAGAAGGGCGTTGACAAGCTGGAATGAGTGCAGAGGAGGGCAACCAAGGTGATCAAGGGTCTGGAAACCAAGCCTTTTGAGGAACGGTTGAGGGAGCTGGGTATGTTTATCCTGGAGAAGAGGAGACTGTGGGGAGGTCTGATAGCCACCTTCAAATATCTCAAGGACTGTCACAAGCTTGTTTTCTCCTGCTCTGGAGGGTAGGACTCGAACCAATGGCTTCAAGTTACAAGAAAGCAGATTCCAACTAAACATATGGAAGAGCTTTCTGACAGTAAGAGCTGTTTGGCAGTGGAACAGTCTCCCTTGGGAGACTGTGGACTCTCCTTCCTTGGAGGTTTTTAATCAGAGGTTGGATGGCCACCTGTCATGGATGCTTTAGCCAAGATCCCTGCATTGCAGGGAGTTAAACTACATGACCTTTGGGGTCCCTTCCAATTCTACAATTCTATCGTTCTTTGATTGATGGGGGGTACAAAACCTAGGCATAAATCTTCAGAATAAATAAACACGGGCCACAAAAACTGGCCCAAATCAAAGTGTCTCAGATCCAGCAGGCTCTTATTATGTTCTGAACAGTATTAAAACTAGAGCCACAATGGCACCCATAATTCATGGGGGCTGAAATTAGGGAAGCCATTTCTTTGAGATGCTCACCAGCAGAGAGCACCTTTCGGAATCCATGTCTCCTAGGCAGTGTTGAGCATTGCCACACTTTCACTCACTGGGCTTTTCAATGCTTTCAGCATGGAATGTACGGCAAGCCAGTTGTTCTCTAGGCAATTCTTTTCCCGGCATGGAAATTCAGTGACGGAGAGCTTTACCTGTTGAATTTCTGCTTGCTGTGCAGCTGCTGGGAGGGTGCATTCATTCTCTGTCAATTAAAACAACAACAGTGAGGTAACAATCTGAGCTTTTTCCTTTTTCCTGCTCAGCCCTGAAGCATGCTGGGATGGCTGTGGCCCAGAAAGGGGGGGGGGCTGCTCAAAGTGCTTAACGCATTTACACTATGTTTTACACTGCATTAGGTTAATGCTCTTTATTCCAGACCACCTTGGGAGATGACCCAGGGTAAAATACTTTAAATGGCACTGAAGCATTTTCAAAAACAGTAAGTGGTGTGGACACTTACTGGTGTTACAATGTTATAAGCCACTTAAAGTGCCAATGTGTGAAGGCAACCTAGCAGTCTCTCTCTCTCTCTCTCTCTCTCTCTCTGTGTGTGTGTGTGTGTGTCCATCCTAAAATGGCCTATGAACATCAGATTCCAAACCTTCAGCTTCTGCACTCCTGCAGGCAGCTAGAGATGTGCTAAGTAGCAATAGCTGGCAGACCAGCTCCTGGCCAGTCCAGCAGACAAAACTCATATTTTTCAGATTGTTAAGATTGCCAGATTTAACGAGAGGAAAATGTCTCTGCCCTCCTAAGATTCTCACCTTCCTTACATTGAATAGTGGGAATTGCCTGAGCCACCCCCTAACTTACTCTTCTTGTTTTTAAACTAATAGGTAGTCGGTGATCAAATTACGGGAAGAAATATACAGTGGTACCTCGGTTTACAAACACAATTGGTTCCAGAAGTCTGTACATAACCTGAAGCGTACTTAACCTGAAGCGAACTTTCCCATGGAAAGTAATGGAAAGTGGATTCATCCGTTCCAGACGGGTCCACGGAGTACTTAAATTGAAAGTACTCAAACCGAAGCTTACTTAAACCGAGGTATGACTGTAATGAAATCCACAAGCCCTGTTGCTGAACTTCTCTAATATTATTATTATTATTATTATTATTATTGTTTAATATAAATCCCATATTTTTCAACAAGAAGCTCAATGGTTCTTTCTGGGGCTTTTTTTCAGCCAAAACTTGCTAGAACTCAGTTACGGCACATCTCAGGTGGGCGCCATTGCCATAATAAGAGAGAGGCATTCGTGGTGAGTTCCGGCACCTCTTTTTTTAAAAAAATAGAAAAATAGCACTGGTTTCCCCCCCCTCCTCATACAATCCCCACAATATCTCTGTCAGGTGGTCAGGCTGAGAGGCAGTGACTGGCCCAAGGCCACCCAGTGAGCTTCATGGCTGAGTGGGGATTCGAACCCTAGTCTCCAAGGTCCTAGTCCAACACTCTAACCACTACACCACACTGGCTCTCAAATCGTGATATAGCCAATTCATGTCCCCTTGCAGCCTTCCAAAGCAATAGCTTAAGGGAGCCGCTGTATTAGAGCAGGGCTGAACCCCACTGTTCCCTATAGTTCAAGAACAGTAAATCCATTTGGTTTCAGGGCTCATTAAAATGGGGTTCCCCTGGATCTCCCCCATTTATCCCATTGCAGCCTAGACCAGGGGTAGGGGCCCTCTTTCTTACATTTTTTAAAAATTTTAAAATATTTCTACTGCATCATACCAACACGGCTACCTACCTGAATCTAGGTTCTGCACTGTGAAAGGACCATTAAAAAACGGGACCAGCATTATGGTCAGGAAAACTAACGCATGTTCCCCATGTCCGAATGCACCGAACCGCATGAAACGGCCATTCTGACCATTTGGACACACAATCCTCTCCATCTCATTCCATTCCTCCCCAATCCAGGAAAGTCTTCCTTCCACTTTGTGGCTCATTAAAGGGCCCGGTCTCCGCATCCTGTCACCCAGTTTCCACCCAGTGGCTAATGGTTTGCCGTGCATGTGGTGCTCTTAAAAGCTTAAGCAGATGTCGCTCATTTATTTTTCATGCTGAGACCATATTATGAGCCCAGGCGAGGCCTGACACAGCTTCCGAGTGCCTTTGTCCGCAGATTCTTGGCATGTCCTACATTCTGCCGGCGGCTTCTCCGCGTTCTCCGGCACAATGATCTCAATTGTTCGGGACAAAACAGCTGCTCCCCCCAACGAGATGCAGCCAATGTGACAACTGCGGAGACCTTGCAAACTATCTGCTAAAAGTCAGTAGTGGTGCCCTTTCTGGCTCTGAATGAGTTGACGCATTAGCCGTGGCTCCAGTTATCAAAATTATCCATTACCCGCTTTAGCTGAGGAGGAGGTTGATAGACACAGACCCGGCCGCCCTTGCTGCCGTTGTCTCCCGTGAAAGGAATCATTTCAGACTCAGGTGAAACCAGAAGGAATTCCTCCCTCTCCCGCTCTCCCTAAGAGTCTCCATAAATGGTTTTGAGGTTCAGTTTCAGGGATTGCGCTATTATCTGTCCCTTTCCCCAATAAGACAGATCAGAGATTCTCAAGCAAGAGGGGGGGGGGAGAGAGACAACAATCTCCCCCCCCCATCTCTAATGAGGGTATTGCAGTGCTGGTCTCCCTTCTGCTATCGTCTCGAAATCTGTTCCACAGCGCTTGGCAGAAGCCGCAGCTAAACTTCTGGCTTTCCTCTTTATTGATAAGTAGGTCAATGAGATAATGCTGAATGTTGCACAGGCAGCGAGAGGCTTATTACAACATGGTTTTGCCAGGGTGTTCTCTGGAAAAAACCAAGCAGCTGTGTGTCACATGCTGCCCAGGCCTCCAGCACTATCAAGCTCTTCAGCAACTGATACATTTCAATCTTAACACAATGCACTCTTCTCAGGATGCCTGCATTGGTTATTCTACTTTCAAAAACCACGGAGCCTCAGTGCAAACACTGGAATCTCTCTTTCCCTCTGTGTTTTAAAGTAGACTTCTTAAAGTTTATTTTATTTTATTTAGAGCTATATAGTTGCTTGACCAGGATTTCCTTCTCTTTGTCCCACAGTGAGTATTGCCAGTTCCAAGTTACCAAATACAACTGACATACTTCATTAAAAATGAAAAACGAGGCATTTCTGGCCCATCATGTGCATATTGATACATGTACAACAACAGTATGTGCCCAATCCTTAAAAATGCCATATCCAGGCGGGCTCAATTCTGCAACCTCTGCAATTTATGTAAATTGAGCCACTTTATGACCATGATTTCCCGTATCTCACATACCGTAGTTCATTATGGCTCTGCTAATCTTGCAAAGGACAATGAAGCCCTTTCCAGATCACCGGAAACCTTATTCCCCCTTGTCCCATTCAGAAGGCATTGTTCATTCATTTCCAAGAATGGCTGAAGCCTTGAGGTGTTAGCATACCTACCAAGTTCCTGTGGGAGAAATAAGGGACCGGACCGGAAGTAGCGCTGCCGCCATTTTGGAACTGGGCAGAGCATGCTCAGAAGTGACTTTTGATGCTGCTTTGCCCAGTTTCAAAATGGCTGCCACGCCAGAAGTCGCACTGCAGCCATTTTGGAACTGGGCAGAGCTGCATCAAAATTTGCTTCTGAGCATGCTCCGCCCAGTTCCAAAATGGCCACCGCGCCAGAATAAACCGGGGAAAAACAAAAAATCCGTTTTTTCAGCTGAGAACAGCTAGAAAAATGGGGGTTTCCCGGGGAATATGGGAGACTTGGCAGCTATGGGTGTTAGCTTCTTTCCTTTTTGCAAGTTTCTAATCCTTATGCCATAAGGACTAGTAACTTGCAAAGGAAGAAGGAAACTTGACATCCCAGGAGTGCCTCTCTCCCATAGAAATTGCACAAAAACAAATATTCATGGCCCTCTAGCGGCTATGGAGCTCATTTACCAGACGAAATGTATTAGCGTTAACTCTGAAAGTGTATACATGATTCAGACCAAACTAAGCCTCCTAGGCCATGAAAATTTGTGTCCCAGGCTTTTTAGACCTGTCTTCCCATTTGGTTGCCAGAAGTGAAATATATTGGCATTATTTTTTAGCTCTCCTACCCCACTGGTAAGCAAAGCATCCCTTTTAGCAAGAAGCTACTGAATACCCTTACCCAGGGATTTTGAGAGAGTTCTGAAGACATGGAATCCTGTAGTGGTAGTAATAAGACTAGGAATAAGAATGATTTATTATTTATACCCTGCCCATCTGGCTGGGTTTCCCCAGCCACTCTGGGCGGCTTCCAACAAAAGATTAAAAATATATTAAAACCTCAGTCATTAAAAACTTCCCTAAACAGGACTGCCTTTGGAAGTCTTCTAAAGTCAGATAGTTGTTTATCTCTTTGACATCTGATAGGAGGAGTGGGCACCACCACTGAGAAGGCCCTCTGCCTGGTTCCCTGTAAATTCGCTTCTCGCAGTGAGGGAACCACCAGAAGGCGTCCGGGCTGAGCAATGGGGGTGGAGACGCTCCTTCAGGTATACTGGGCCGAGACCGTTTAAAGGTCAGCACTAACACTTTGAATTGTGCTCGGAAACGTACTGGGAGCCAATGTAGGTCTTTCAAGACTGGTGTTATATGATCTCGGCGACCACACCCAATCACCAGTCTAGCTGCCGCATCCTGGATTAGTCGGAGTTCACCTTCAAAGGTAGCCCCATGTAGAGCACAACACCTTTGTTCATGCAAAGCCTCTGAAGTGCCAACGAGCAAATATTTGCAACAGCATAGCATAGGATGCAGAATGGAATGCAATGTATTCTAATGGCATGGCAAGAGATGCAATGTGCTCTCTTTAGAGACCTTCTAAGCACCTCTCTGAAGCTGAGAAACCACTCTCCCACCCCACGATCTGCCCGACCAAGTGTGTGGCTCCCTCTCATTGCCCATCCCACAACACCATCATTTGTTTTCATCTCTTTTTTATTTTTTAATACTTATTGAACTTTATAACAATTAATGATACACAACACCATCATTTGGCTCCTCAGCACTGTGGATATTCCTTAAGCATGCCGTACCAACCCTTTCACCTCTCTTGACAGGTAACATAATCTCTTGCCCGCACCTTGATGTAAAACTCGTAAAGGATTCCAGGCAGATTTTTAGGTAGCTCAACAGGGAGCTGCTTGGAAGAGACATGAACTTGGGCAAACAAGGCCCTTGAGGCTGACTTGGAAAGATTTTGCAGGCTGGCTGCCATTTGCCCGATAGGCTTGGAACAAAAGGCAGCTCTGAAGAGAGGCAGCGTGCATGCATTTTATTTCAGTAAGTGTATGCTCTGTGTGCATGTGTGTGCAAGTGTTTTGGTATGAGGAGAAATTCGAATTTGTTTGCATTCTAGTAGCAAACTACCCAATTCACGCTTCTTAAACCAAAACATGATTATCATTCGAAATTTGCAATTCTGAATTTTGCAACGAAGTTCTCCTACCAAACAAGGTGTACAAAACAAATACATCAGGGAAAGGTGTGCACAAAGGTGGGTGAAAATAACACGAAAAATGCATGATATTACGGGAGATTGCTTGCAAAAATGTGTATACAGCATAGGGAAAACTCCATGCAAAAGTAAGTGTATGTGCATAAGTATTTAAGTGCACATTTCTCTCTCTCTCTCTCTTTTTCTCTCTCTCTCCTCTGCCCCCGGAGAAATTTGCACTTAAATGCTGATTAATTAGCATGTGGATTATTATTTTTTTAAAAAAAGAAATAGAAATTGCTGTGAAAATGTGGATGGAATTTAAGAAAGCGAGAGAAATAAAAACTGACAAATTCGACTATCCCTAGTTTGTGTGAATGCAAACACATGCATATCCCAGATTTCCTGCTGAATTTAATGTTGTATAAAAGGGCTTTATGTTGAACCTTAGTCAGGGTTCTATATGAAACCAAAGTGTCATCTGGGGTCACCATGCATTAATGATAATGGCTCCAAAAACTGGTCCTTTTGATTGGAACGAATGCTAATGGATATGCTGAATATCATATTTTATCAGCAGTATCTCTTTTGATGTAGGCGGCAAACCTGCATAGAGCAAAGATGGCTTAAATCTTCTTGCTGTCAGTAGGAGTTGAGCAGCCTACCTGCATATAGGATTGCAGCCACAGTACATGCCGCTTTTTGATTTACATGTCCTTTTTTAATTTAAAAAAAATACTTTTCATTGAGGTATTTGTAACAAATACAACAACAAAGGAAAAATATACAGTGGTACTTCAGGTTACAGACTCCGCTAACCCAGAAGTAGTACCCCGGGTTAAGAACTTTACCTCATGATGAGAAACGAAATCGTGCGGTGGTGGCACAGCGGCAGCGGGAGGCCCCATTAGCTAAAGTGGTAGCTCAGGTTAAGAACAGTTTCAGGTTAAGAACGGACCTCCAGAATGAATTAAGTTCTTAACTTGAGATGCCACTGTATTTGCTTTGCATGTTCTGAGAGCTCAACTGATCTGTATTTTGATATTATTAAACATTTTAATTATGGTTAGCTGTTGTTTTAAAAGCAAAAACACTTTTACCCTGTCTCCAGTCTTGTGAAGGTGGAAGAAATACCATACTGTTTTTGCTTTGCACTGACACAGAGATTAGTGTGTGAGAGGCAGGGAATGGGGAGATACCCATTTTTGCAAGCAGCTTCCTCTAATATCATGCATGCATGATATTTTTCAATACACCGTATATGCATTTTAAGGAACACTTTTACCACTCCTATCAGCCAATCACCCATTCCCACCACCCTTCTGAGTAATACCCCTCCCCACCTTCTGACTATACATAAGGGTCTGGTGACTTCTGTTTCAGTGTATCTGAAGAAGTTAGCATGCACACGAAAGCTCATACCTATGACAAACTTAGTTGGTCTCTAAGGTGCTACTGGAAGCAATTATTTTTTATTTTTTGTTTTGACTACGTCAGACCAACATGGCTACCTACTTCTAACTTTCTCCTATGATACAGATTTCTGCATGTATGCTGTGGTTCAAGAACTCCATCAAAAAATTCAGAGAGGCGCACTTTTCTAAAGACAGATGTGCTTTGGTTATCCAAGTGCGAATTAGAGACATTTGCTTTGAAATATAAACCAAACTGAATTTATCCCCACACCTAGCTGCAACCTTTCGTTTGTCAGATTCAGTCCCGGCCTTTCAGGCAGCAGCCTTTGCTCGCTTCTATCTGAGCTATTGCTAAGCATCATGACAAGGCTATTAAAACTGTGACATATTCTTCCCTCCGGCATTACCACTGCTTTGAGAAAGGAAAGGAACTCAAGCCACAAGACCAGTTGAACCACTGCTGCAGAAAGGCGTGCCAGCCGTTTACCGGCATTTGACTGGCGTTTCTCCTTGGAGGGCAAACTCACTTCTGATTCTCGATTGGCAACTTTGGAAGGTGACATTATTATTACCTGCGTGGCTCGTTCAGAGCGGTAGGTTGACCTGAGCTGCACATGTTGCTTGGGGGAAGCAAGCCTGCTTGGGGGAAGCAAGCCTGCAAGATTATGCCACATCCTGCTCCTTCCCTCCTTTCCACTCAGAGATTAATTGTCACCACTCACTGTATTTTGCCTGCCAGTTTTGATCAAGCACATCTAGAGAGGGATGCAGAGCTCGGCTACCGCAGCATGAGTAATTTGAATCAAATACAGGTTTGGGTTAAAGCTTTAGTGTATTATTTGTTGCTGAACTTATTCTAAATCCTCAGGGCTTGTCATTAGGTAGTGGGATGCCATATCCCGGCCAGAATGATGATTGAATCTGAAAGCAATTCATCTTTTATATAATAATACTTTCCTCTCCTGTGGGTTGGGTGGGTATTTTTTCTTCTTCTTCCCCTAACCAAAAAGAGAGAATAATCTCACCAGGCATTCAGGGCTTAGAGAAAACTTGGCATACCAGTTACATAAAAATTAGAGGACACCTGCGATTCCCTTCTTTTCTCATTATTGTGCTGGTGCAATCATTACTTCTGGTAAGTCTTAGCGCTATTTCCTTGCTTTGCACCATTCATACCAGTATACCTGAAGGAGCGTCTCCACCCCCATCCTTCTGCCCGGACACTGAGGTCCAGCTCCGAGGGCCTTCTGGCGGTTCCCTCACTGCGAGAAATGAGGCTGCAGGGAACCAGCCAGAGGGCCTTTTTGGTAGTGGCACCCACCCTGTGGAACGCCTTCCCATCAGATGTCCAGGAAATAAACAACTATCTGACTTTCAGAAGACATCTGAAGGCAGTCCTTTTTAGGGAAGTTTTTAATGTTTGATGTTTTATCGTGTTTTTAATATTCTGTTGGGAGCCGCCCAGAGTGGCCAGATGGATGGGGTATTAACAACAACAACAACAACAACCTGGTTCAAGAGATCAGAGATGGGGAACATGTGGCTCTCCAGATGTTGTGGGACTCCAGTTCCCTTCATTCCCAGCCAGCATGGCTAATGGCCAGGGATGAAGGAAGATGGCACTCAACAATATCTGGAAGACCACAGGTTCTCCAGCCCTAATATAGGCCTAGTACATGTCTTCCAATATTCCTCAGATGAAAATAGGGACATTCTATTCTACAGCAGTATCACTGCCCGAGGGAGGTGCTTTTTCTTTTCTTTGCATGTTAATATTTTTTATTAAAGTTTTTCATGATACAGACAACCTCCCCAAAGCCCAGCTAGCTCAAGTGCCGACCCCCAACCCCATCAGAAATCAGCTTCCTTAGTGCATATGGGGCAGGATGCACAACTCAATGGAAGATGGGAGTGCAAACATTTGCTCTAAAATACATCTGACTTAGTTGGGGTTTTTTTTTAAAAAAAAATATATGGCTGGGATTTTTACACAATATATTGGCAAGCGGTCAACAGCCTGGTCAGATCATGCTCACCCCGCCCTTCTGGTCTGTTAGCAACGCTAACAAGAAAAGCAATAAGGGAATGACTTGACTCTGCCTTCTTTCCTATGAAAAGACCCTTGAGAATGCCACATGCAAAGAGAAAGAACACAGGACATTGATTAAAAATCATTTCTTTTCCTTTTAGCGACAATTGCAATAAAAAGAGGCCAGGAATTAAATGAAGTGACCTTTTCCGTGGCGCCTACAGCTATAGGATCTGATCCAATTCCATAGGAAGTCGATGGAAGGCCTCTCATTGATTTCAACGGGGCTTAGAACAGGGCCTACAAATGGAGTGCCATCTGTGATCAATTAATAACCCTCCAAAAACAAGTGCATCGTTTTGTTTTTCAGCCCCTGCTATACCATACTATGAATCAAAACGTGTTCAGCAGAGGCAGGCGCTGCAGAAAATCTGCGTGTTAGGGATATGCTCGGAGGGGCTTACTTCTGAATGGACATGCAATAGCTAAGCTGTTGTCCTAGAATCATAGAGTTGGAAGAGACCACAAGGGCCACCCAGTCCAACCCCCTGCCAAGCAGGAAACACCATCAAAGCATTCTTGACATATGCCTGTCAAGCCTCTGCTTAAAGACCTCCAAAGAAGGAGACTCCACCACACTCCTTGGTAGCAAATTCCACTGCCGAACAGCTCTTACTGTCAGGAAGTTCTTCCTAATGTTTAGGTGGAATCTTCTTTCTTGTAGTTTGAATCCATTGCTCCGTGTCCGCTTCTCTGGAGCAGCAGAAAACAACCTTTCTCCCTCCTCTATATGACATCCTTTTATATATTTGAACATGGCTATCATATCACCCCTTAACCTTCTCTTCTCCAGGCTAAACATACCCAGCTCCCTAAGCCGTTCCTCATAAGGCATCGTTTCCAGGCCTTTGACCATTTTGGTTGCCCTCTTCTGGACACGTTCCAGCTTGTCAGTATCCTTCTTGAACTGTGGTGCCCAGAACTGGACACAGTACTCCAGGTGAGGTCTGACCAGAGCAGAATACAGTGGTACTATTACTTCCCTTGATCTAGATGCTATACTCCTATTGATGCAGCCCAGAATTGCATTGGCTTTTTTAGCTGCTGCATCACACTGTTGACTCATGTCAAGTTTGTGGTCTACCAAGACTCCTAGATCCTTTTCACATGTACTGCTCTCAAGCCAGGTGTCTCCCATCCTGTATTTGTGCCTTTCATTTCCTGTGCATTTCCTGTGCATGCTTACCTGACAGCAGGTCATCTGATTTAACTGTCTGAACTGTATCAACCACAGACGCAAGTTGGGGTTCCCAGGAATGAATGGTTCGCCCGGCAGCTGAAGTGGCTGGCTAGGTGGCGGCTGCACTGCTACACTAGCTTCTTGGCAGGCGGGCGCTGTTGCTTATGGGGTAGTGGTGGTATGGAGGGTGGCACAGTGCAAATGCACCAGCAGAGTCAATGCAGCCCTCCTGCTGGCGTGTTTGCACTGAACAGACATCTCCTTTGCCTTTGCTCTCCCTCCTAGTAAGCAACAGCATCCCACCTGTCAGGAAGCTTGTGTAGCAACTCCAGCAGTGCTGGATTATCCAAGAGGCACACTCAGCATGTGTTATGGGGCAACAGCAAAGCAGGGACACACACACACACACACACACACACACACACACACACACACTTTTTTTAAAAAAAAGATTATTGATATATATATATAGATACAGATATAGATATTTAATAATACAGTCATACCTCGGTTTAAGTACGCCTCGGTTTGAGTATTTTCAGTTTAAGTACTCCGCGGACCCACCTGGAACAGATTAATCCACTTTCCATTACTTTCAATGGGAAAGTTTGCTTCAGGTTAAGTACGCTTCAGGTTAAGTACAGACTTCCAGAACCAATTGTGTTTGTAAACCGAGGTACTACTGTATAGATATTTAATAATGCACCAAAATAGTTTTGAAGGGAAATATCACATGCCACCATGTACCCAATTTCCTATCCCCCCCCCATTATTCCTCCCCACCTAGAGGAGGAGACATCCTATCAGTGCAAGATTTCAAATTGTTGATTTCAAAATCAACAATTGTGGGGGTTTCTTAAACAACTTTCAGGGTGTCCTGGTTTTTACATTTTTGAAATATGGCAACCCTACCTCATAGCCACCAGTGCTTGGGAGTTATAAGAAACAAGCAAAGAAAAATACTTACCGTATTGAAAGCAGTGGTTAAAATCAAGACAGTTTTCGACTATCTTGATTCAAAATTATGTCTAGCTGTATCCAAGCATAGATGAAAACCTGCGCTCTGATCTCCGGAGCCATCACGCAAAATTGGGTTACAATATCTCAAGAGGACTCCAAAAGCATACCAAAACAGACAACCTTCCAGGTGTAGATCCTATTGAACTCAATAGGAATAACTCCTGAGTAAATATGCAAAGGACTGCACTGCACAACTGCAATCCTATGGACACTTGCTCAGGATTAAGCCCAGTGACATTGAGCTCCGAATAAACACATGTGGAACCAGAAGCCAAGCATTCATCGCATTCATCGTTTCCACCTCGCTTGTCTCATACATTGTTAGGACAATGGTTTATTCAAAGGTAATTGGAGGGAGCTGCTTTCGAATACATTGGAGAGTGTAGTTTGGAATCAGCTTGCTTCCTCCTCTCCACTGTCAGTCACCTGTAAGGCAGAGATTTTAAATAAAGGACTGGGTGGACTGGCTGTGTATTTTTGTGTATGTTTGCCAGACTTCTAATGAGCTGGCGGTTATTGGGGGATGGTGGAACAGGCTATATAAGGAGGGATTGCTTAACTCTAAGCTGTGAAAAGCTTTGTCTGTTGATTCCTGCATTCCTGGCCACTTACACATAACCAGAAAGAGGGACTGTATCAACGAAACACGGGAGCAACCAGCAGCGAGGAGTGGTGCAGCAAACTTGCCCTCTCAGCAGCACCACAATCTTGGAGGGTGCCTGTGTGTGCCAAGGCTGTGGCAATGTTGGGGTGCTATAGGTGAACCAGCAGAACCAAGAACCTTTGCCTTGCCGCTGCCCTATTGCGCCCCTCACAGTACAATAGTGATGCTGCCGCCAGGAGTGTGGGGCTGGACCCCCCCCCCCACCGACTACTCCTGCCAAAACAGGACAAGAGAGGATGCATACTCGCAACCAATTTTGTTATGTACTGAGCTGAATCCTAGAACAATAGGATTCAGAATCAGCAGTCTGATTGGTCCGCAGGAGCTACCCAATCCAACTCCAGGTGGAAGTGAATCCGCAACCTGATTGGCCTGCAGGAGCAGCCAATCAGGCGGCTGGCAGAAGTGAATCTGCAACCTGATTGGCCTGTAGGAGCAGCCAATCAGGCTGCAGACAGAAGTCAATCCACAACATGATTGGCCCACAGGTGTATCCCTGAAGTAGCCAATCACGCAAGGCCCATTGTGTAAATAATGTATATAAGCAGATGGTTTTGGGAAAAGAGCCATTCTTCTCCTCGATGACTATGAGCTGAATAAAGAACATGAAATTCACTCTCGACTCCGAGTATATTTCAAATTTGTACATACTAATTTAGACACATTCGTGCAAATTTAGGGTTGCATCCCACTAAGTTATACTCAGAGCAGACCCACTGAAATTAATAGACCTCAGTTGGTCATGCCTATTATTTCCAATGGGCTTACTTTGAATAGGACTAATACTAAACCCTTAAAGTGTAATCCAACTAAGTGAGTATGCACTAGGGCAGGGGTGTCCAACTTCCAAGAAACTGCGATCTACTCCCACTGGGGGAAAAAACTGGCAGTGATCTACCCATTGGATTGCCCAGAGTTGTTGAACTTTATTTGGGGAAGCTTCATTGAAGTTGTTGAGCTTTTGGGGGGGGTGAGCCAAAGTTTTTGAGCTTTTTGGGGGGGGTGCAATCGGTGTCCCAGGATCGACCAGGGACATCCTGCGATGGACCAGTAGATCACGATCAACTTGTTGGACATCCCTGCACTAGGGGAACAATGTCTGCTTCTGCAATGGGACTTTCATCCCCTTCGTGCCCCCTGCACAAGGGCAGATCTACTAGGAAACTTAAGCTGCCTGATTTCTTAAAATTTCTTAAAATTTTGGGGTCTAGCAGACCCAATATAAGTGGCCCGATTCAAATTGATTCGTTTTTTGTTGTGTGTATTTCAACAATCCCAAAGTTTGACAGTCAGTAGCACAGATGTTGTGATCATGGAACCCAAGAAAGTAAAATCTCTCACTGCCTCCAATTATTCCCCTTCTATTTGCCAGGAGGTGATGGGACCAGTGGCCATGATCTTGGTTTTTTTGATGTTGAGCTTCAGACCATATTTTGCGCTATCCTCTTTCACCCTCATTAAAAGGTTCTTTAATTCCTCCTCACTTTCTGCCATCAAGGTTGTGTCATCAGCATATTTGAGGTTGTTGATATTTCTTCCGGCAATCTTATTCCGGGTTGGGATTCATCCAGTCCAGCCTTTCGCATGATGAATTCTGCATGTAAGTTAAATAAGCAGGGAGACAATATACAGCCTTGTCATACTCCTTTCTTCGGTTCCATGATCACTGCAGATGGTGACAGCAGTCACAAAATTAAAAGACGCCTGCTTCTTGGGAGAAAAGCAATGACAAACCTAGACAGCATCTTAAAAAGCAGAGACATCACCTTGCCGACAAAGGTCTGTATAGTTAAAGCTATGGTTTTCCCAGTAGTATGTATGGAAGTGAGAGCTAGACCTTAAAGAAAGCTGATCACTGAAGAATTGATGCTTTTGAATTATGGTGCTGGAGGAGACTCTTGAGCAGGGGTCCCCAAACTTACCCGGCTTTGGGCCGGATGCCCGTCGCGCTGACTGCGTGGTGGGCCGGAGGGTGGGGGAGTGTGTGCGGGGACGTGGGAGCGCATGGCTGAGTGCGCCCATGTGCATGTGCAAACGCTATTTCTGGCACACTCCCGACCTGGAAAGCGCCGGAAATAGCTTGTGCGCATGTGCAGAAGCCTCCTCCGACCTGGAAGTACACTGGAAATCACGCTTGCACGTGTGCACAAGCTATTTCCGTCGCTTTTCCGGGTCAGAAGTCGGCAGCCGTGCCGCACTGCGCCGGTAAGAGCGGGCGGCGGCAGTGGGTGGCGGGGGTCCCTGGGGGCCGCATAAAAGAGCCTTGGGGGCTGTATGTGGCCCCTGGGCCATAGTCTGGGGACCCCTGCTCTTGAGAGTCCCATGGACTGCAAGAAGATCAAACCTATCCATTCTGAAGGAAATCAGCCCTGAGTGCTCACTGGAAGGACAGATCGTGAAGCTGAGGCTACAATACTTTGGCCACCTCATGAGAAGAGAAGACTCCCTGGAAAAGACCCTGATGTTGGGAAAGATTGAGGGCACAAGGAGAAGGGGACAACAGAGGACAAGATGGTTGGACAGTGTTCTCGAAGCTACGAACATGAGTTTGACCAAACTGCGGGAGGCAGTGGAAGACAGGAGTGCCTGGTATGCTCTGGTCCATGGGGTCATGAAGAGTTGGACATGACTAAACGACTAAACAACAAAAGCACAGATGTTGTAAAGGTGGAGAGACCTGTCGTGCAACAACCCTATTGAAGAAGATAACAGTGGGTTACCCAGACCTTGATTCTGGTTGTGAAGCCCCCCCCCCGACAGTTCAAGCTTCAAGGCCCCAGAATGTAAGTCCTGTTGGCAAACACCATGGAGATGCCAGGGCTCCGTGTCTCAACCCTCCGGTGCAGCCAGGAGATATCAACTAGACTCTGAGAGCCTATGTACGCTGTTGCAGAGTTCACATAGCTTGAGCGGACGGAGAGAGAGAGAGAGAGAGAGGGAGAGAGAGAGGGAGAGAGAGAGAGAGAGAGAGAGAGAGAGAGAGAGAGAGAGAGAGAGAGAGAGAGAGAGAGAGAGAGAGAGAGAGACGGGTTGGCATATTTACAGGCGTTTATTAAGCTTATCTCAGGAGAGAGAAAAACATGTCCTCTCCTTCTTCATCAGCACAGCAGAGCAACAAAAAAAAAGCAATATACAATGGAAGTGCAGACAGACATGTGACATGCAACAGCTACACGCCTGTCCTTAAGGTGGAACTGAATGCCCAACAGGTCCGTCCCTGGCCCTGCACCCCTAACCCTGTGTTGGGAGTGCCTCCAACACTCTGGAGCAGATTTATGGGATGCAGAGGGAGAGGAGGGAAGTATTGTGGCAGGCAGGATTGGACCTCATTATGTGCATGCAGCAACTTAGTTGAATCTTGCTATGGTTTAAATATAAGTATAGGTCCACATGAAAATGCAAACTGATTTCCTTTCCCCCATCTCTAGAAGGCCACGCTAAGGTAGCCCAGTGGCTCTGGATCCCAGTTTCCTAGAAAGCCCTTGCATGCCCACTCTAACCCTGGCGACTAAGATATTCAAAGTCCTTTGTATTATATCTCCTTACTAATCCCCTGAGTTATCAAGCTCCTATGGTGTGTGCTATTGTGCAGCCACAGAGTTGTCTAAGAACTTGAGCTGCATGAATTCCATGACAGATCAATAACTGTGGGGCTCTTTTGGGTGGGTGGGTGGGGGGCGGCTTATCAAGCCACCAACTGATTGTTTGTTTACTTCATTGATCTGCACATCTCCTTCTTGCTCAGGCTATGCAGGGAAAAGGTCAATGGCTCTTTCCCTAATACATGCCTTTTTCAAACCTTTGTTTCCAAGCAGGATTAAATATGTAGAACTTTCTATCTTTGCTACTTGCCTCTGATCAGATCAGACTATATTTAGCAAAGCAGGGGCTATGGCACCCTGTCAATAAGCATTTGATTTAATCCCTTTCCTAAATGCACTGGTGGCATTGAGCTGCTCCAGTGACATGGCGACTGCATTTGGCCAAGACTCTGAGAGGTGCCGACTCAAAACCTCATGGCAGGGATGCATTCCAATGGGTGATGACCCAAATGGCTTCCCATTTGGATTAGATGACCCTTGGGGTCCATTCGAACCCTACAATTCTATGATTAGTTAAACTGGCACTCTGAAAACCCACCATAGATAATTGTGGCAAGGATGAATAAGATCGTGGTTGCAAGGCACTTTGTGAATCAAAATTCTATGCAAAAATCTCTTCATTATTAGAGCACACCATTTTGTTGTTGTGTAGTCATTTAGTCGTGTCCGACTCTTCGTGACTCCATGGACCATAGCACGCCAGGCACTCCTGTCTTCCACTGCCTCCCGCAGTTTGGTCAAACTCATGTTCGTAGCTTCGAGAACACTGTCCAACCATCTTGTCCTCTGTCGTCCCCTTCTCCTTGTGCCCTCAATCTTTCCCAACATCAGGGTTTTTTCCAGGGAGTCTTCTCTTCTCATGAGGTGGCCAAAGTATTGGAGCCTCAGCTTCAGGATCTGTCCTTCCAGTGAGCACTCAGGGCTGATTTCCTTCAGAATGGATAGGTTTGATCTTCTTGCAGTCCATGGGACTCTCAAGAGTCTCCTCCAGCACCAAAATTCAAAAACATCAATTCTTTGGTGATCAGCCTTCTTTATGGTCCAGCTCTCACTTCCATACATCACTACTGGGAAAACCACAGCTTTAAGTATACGGACTACTCCAGTATCCCTGCCAAGAAAACTCCATGGACAAAGACAACACCGTTTTAATGACCAGATATTGATTGATTGATTGATTGATTGATTAGTTGCATTTCTTACTTGCCCTTCACCATAAAATCTTGGAGCAGGTTTGTTTTGTTTGTTTTTTACAAACAATATTATAATGCAGTTTTAAAATTAGTTAAGACAACATAGGCCAGAATATTAAAAACAGTTGAAAGAGGTATGATTGGCCCTGTTTTATGACAGGCAGAAATCACGCTTAGCATTACTGTGGTCCAATTCAAATGTTCAAAGTATACTGCAGAAACAATGGAGAGTATTGTAGAACTTTACAGACAAACAGATTTATTGTAGCATTAGCAGTCATGGACCAGAGCCCACTTCATCAGAAGCGTAGTTTTATCCTCAGTTGTCAGATAGACACACAAGAATGTGGAGGAAAGCACTGGAAACAGTAGAGCCAAATGGTCATTAAATAAAAGAGAGACTGTGACAAGACAAGTGCAATGACCGCTCATAACAGCACAAAGAATCTTCCTAGCTTTGCTATGCTAATTTAGCATCTATAGCAGAAGAGGAAACCCTAGTCTTGACTGAGGCCTCAGCAAACAGAATCGAATTTACCGATCAGTTCCTGTTCAACAATTATCACAACAACACACCCATTTATCTACTTAAAAATCTATATTTGCACTATAAAGGCTAAAAAAAACCTTCTTTCTTTCTTCTAAATGAAAGTTCAGATTTCCAGGCTGCAGCATTTTGCTATGAATACTTTTGGTTTGGTTTGCAGCATTTCTGTATACTTATGAATAATCCCACATTGCATCCAGCCCCAATTGGCCTCTTACATAGGTGTTTGCAGAATCACTCCCCAGCTTCTTGCCTTCCTTCTTCTTGTAAAGCAATTACTGTTTATATTTTAGATCAACAATGTGTGTTCCCAATTCAATTAACATCATCACCATTTTCTCCTGACAATTTCACCGCAAGTCTATGGGGACCCCATTAAAATGTCATTATACGACTGCTGTGTTGTGAGACTTCAACAGGAAAACAATTTCAGGGCAAATCTACGGAGAGCTTGTTATGAATCTGTTAGAATGTGAAATGTAAATAGCATCAATTATTTCTGTGCAAACCTTGGGAGTCCCATTCCTGATATTATCATGATATGAAATTAAACTGGGAATTTATATCTCTCCAAGCCTGCAGAAATATCAAGGAAAATGGAAGATTAAAGTAAAATAAACAGCTTGGATGGTGTGGGAATGCTACAAAACAAAATGATCTGCATTGCTATAGCCATGGGCGTAACCAAGGGGGGGGGCAGGGAGGGGCAGTTGCCCTCCCAAAATAAATAAAATTCAATAAAAATACATAACAAACTGAAGTTCTCACCCCTAACAAAAGGTCTGCCCCCCAACTAAAATCCTGCTAGCTTTGTGAGTTTCAGTCTTGTTTATTATTTTTATTTATTTGTTACATTTATATCCCACTTTCCCATTGCATTTTCTCTCTACAACAACCCTATGAGGTGGATTAAGCTGAAATATAGTGATGGGCCCAAAGTCACCAAGTGATCTTCATGGCTGAGTTGGGATTTGAACCCAGGCCTCTCAGGTCCTAGATGGGCACCCTAACCACTGCATCATACAGTCTTTCCCCACGTTTGCTTTATTCAATAGTTCCACACTTACTTGGCATCATAAATGTGATGCACACACAATGTAGCAAGGGCTTGTCTGTGCGTTATGGGTGCTATGCAGGGTCACCTTAAAATCTGATCATTTTTTCAGACTGAGGGCCACATTCTGACATGGGTAACCTTCCAGGGGCCACATGCACTGGCAGGCAAGGCCAGAGGCAAATGTGGGCAGAGCAGTGAATATAAATGTTATCTTTTGTGTGGTGGGTAGGTAGTTCCTCCACACACTCATGGGCCAAAACTAACAAAATGATTTTCAATAGGGACAAATGTAAGGTTCTGCACTTAGGCAGGAAGAACCAGATACACAGATATAAGATGGGGGGGGGCACCTGGCTTGCCATTAGTACACGTGAAAAGGATCTTGGGGTCAATGTGATGAAGCAGCAAAAAGAAAAGAAAAGCTAATGCTATTCTAGGCAGCAACAACAGAAGCATAGTATTCAGGTAAAGGGAAGTAATGGTACTGCTTTATTCTACCTCGGTCAGACCACACCTGGAATACTGTGTCCATTTCTGGGTGCCACAATTTAGGATGGATGTTGACTAGCTGGAACATGTGCAGAGAAGGACAAGCAAAATGACCAAAGGTCTGGAAACCAAGCCTTATGAGGAACGGTTGAAGGAGCTGGGTATGTTTAGCCTGGAAAAGAGGAGACTGAGAGGAGATATGATTGCCATCTTCAAATATCTCAAGGGCTATGACATGGAAGATGGAGCAAGTTTGTTTTCTCCGGCTCTGGAGAGTAATAATAATAATAATAATAATTTATTATTTATACCCCGCCCATCTGGCCGGGTTCCCCCAGCCACTCTGGGCGGCTTCCAAAAAAACAGAAATTCTAAAATACAGAAATCCATCAAACATTAAAAGCTTCCCTAAACAGGGAAGTAGCCAATGGCTTCAAATTACAAGAAAGGAGATTCTGTCTAAAGATCAGGAAGAGCTTTCTAACTGTGAATTGTTTGACAGGGGAATGGAGATCGTAGGCTCTCCTTCATTGGATGATTTTAAGCTGAGGTTGGATGGCCATCTGCCATGGATGCTTTAGTTGAGATTCCTGCATTGCAGGGGGTTGGACCAGACGACCCTCAGGGTCCCTTCAATTCTATAATTCTCTGATTCTATAACCTCTCTATCTTCCATCAAGACAAGCAAGAGGCATGGCCAGAGTTCAGGCACACATTCCACGTAGACAATGTCTTGAGCTGACCTTGTGAAAGACATCCGAAAGACCTTGTGAAAGGTATCTGAAGAAGTGTGCATGCACACGAAAGCTCATACCAATGACAAACTTAGTTGGTCTCTAAGGTGCTACTGGAAGGATTTATTATTTCATTTTGTTTCGACTTGTGGAAGACAGTCATCATGGCATCTCCAGAAGCTCAGCATTTAGCAGCTTTCATGAACTCCATCCCATACCCATGCCATATTACTCCAGCCGCCAGATTTCCATCCACTTGCTAGTTGCGAACCACATCAAGCATCTCAGAAAAATGCTCGGATTCAGGCACCCTCAGTCAAATGCCTTCACTGCTTGGTTCACTGCTCTTCCCACAACCCATCCCAGTCTTAGCCAAAGGATTTCAGATAAGATCTGATCTTCCTTACGTCAGTTACTTTGCAAACACACATTTGGAGACAGTCTCTGCTTATGATATGAATAAGACCGTGCCGTGACAGACAGAGGCGCCCACTATCCAAATAAACAAGACAGAAGAAGAAACAAAGGCGAAGTGAGAAAGTAGGATTACAGAGCGAACCAAACTGAAAGGATTAGGAGACAGTCCCAGTTGTGTGCCTCCATTTGCTACATTGAGTAGCAAAGAGCAATCGAGAAATTTACACTGCAGAAACGTATGTCAAAGTCACTCTTCATGGCAAAGCATGCTCTGGAGGGACTGATTTGCCTCAGTGGGGACTGGAGGGTAAGGAGCACTTAACCCTATCCCTTCCGGTTTTTGGGTTTTTTTTTCATGGAACTCCCCACAACCAGATCTGCCTTTTGCCATAAAGTAAAGGTAAAGAGGCCCCTGACTATTAGGTCCAATCGTGAAAGACTCTGGGGTTGCGGCATTCATCTCACTTTACTGGCCAAGGGAGCCGGTGTACAGCTTCCAGGTCATGTGGCCAGCATAACAAAGCCGCTTCTGGCAAACCAGAGCAGCGCACGGAAACGCCATTTACCTTCCCTCCGGAGCGGTCCCTATTTATCTACTTGCACTTTGATGTGCTTTCGAACTGCTAGATTGGCAGGAGCAGGGACCAAGCAACGGGAGCTCACCTTCTGATCAGCAAGCTCTAACGTCATACTTTTGCCATACTTTACCTATAAAGGATAAATCATGTTGGCATTCAAACCAACTTTTATTAAAGCCATTCTGGATTCATGCATGCATGCACACCCACCCATTAAGAGCATGAGAAGAGCCTGCTGGATCAGGTCAATGGCCTGTCTAGCCCAGCATTCATGGAGCCAGATCTAATAGCAGCCCACAAGCAGGATATATGATCCTTTAGAGAAGTCTTCCTCAACCTGGTGCCCTTCAGATGCTTTGGATGACATTCCCATCAGGCAATCTGTGCTGGTTGGGGCTGATGGGAGTTGCATTCCAAAACACCCAGATGGCTCCAGGTTGGGGGGAGATTGCTTTAGAGCATGGGTCAGCAAATGTTTTCAGCAGGGAGCTGGTCCCTCAGACCTTGTGGGGGCCGGACTCTATGGGGGGGAATGAACGAATTCCTATGCCCCACAAATAACCCAGAGATGCATTTTAAATAAAAGCACACATTCTACTCATGTAAAAACACCAGGCAGGCCCCACAAATAACCCAGAGATGCATTTTAAATAAAAGCACACATTCTACTTATGTAAAAACACCAGGCAGGCCCCACAAATAACCCAGAGATGCATTTTAAATAAAAGGACACATTCTACTCATGTAAAAACACGCTGATTCCAGGACCGTCTGCAGGCCAGATTTAGAAGGTGATTGGGCCGGATCCAGCCCCTGGGTCTTAGTTTGCCTACCCATGCTTTAGTGAAATATCACACTGCAACCCACACTGGGGCTTTGCTACCATCATGACCCAAGCATGGGGCCTCAATTTTTCCCCTCCTGGTAATAGAGATATAGCCTAGGCCAGCCCCCTTTGAATCTTCAGACCCCAGTAAAATGTAACACATGCACACACACTATGCTTGAGGCCTGGGTGGAGTCTGCATCCTACTGTATCCAAAGACTGTAAGAATTCCTTGGGAGAACACATGATGGTTAAACCAATTTAGAAGGCTGTCATGTAGATGTGCCATAAAAAGATACAGAGAAAGATTGAGGAAAATACATTTTATTCAACCGCCTTCAATTACAGTGGTACCTCCAGTTGTGGACGGGATCCGTTCCAGAGGTCCGGCTGGATCCCGAGGTTTTCACAACCGGAGGACCGCTTCTGCGCATGCGCATGAAGCAAAACCCTGTAAAATACTTCCGGGTTTGCCGCTTTCGCATCCCGAAGTTTACGTAACCAGAGGGTTACGTAAACGGAGGTACTACTGTATTTGCACTTCTGTGTTACACAAAACACTTCCGCTTCTGGATATGCAAGCACTGGGGATATGCATAACATTTCATGACCCTCAAGAATTTGCACCCTCCTATACCAGCAGACACCGACCGGACAAAAGGTGTCTTCTAGTCTGTATCTCTTATCTTTTGACAACAAAAGGGACAACATCCCACATAAGCATTGTGAGCCTTCTCTATTAAAACACAGATGTGTCAAGATAAGCCAGCCAGAAACATTTGGCCTTTTGTCTTGGCTGCTCACTCCTGCTGTTTGCTCTCCTGACAAATGAAAGTCATCCTCAAACTATGCAGCTTTTGTAATTATTATCTTTAATAAATGTTTTGAAAACCAGAGAGGGGTTGCTTTTCTCTCCAGAGTCATCGAGAAGCACTTGCCAGTAGTTCAATTTAGCTGTCAACACCTCAGCTAAAGAACTTAAATAGATCGGAGTCAGACTGGATTGTCACACGCACATTTGCATGCTCTTGATTTCTGCAGGACAGGCAACAGAATCCTCACAAACATCTCGAGTCTTGTTTCGTCATGTTCCCTCGGCTAAATCCTGAGGTTGAGAAAACTTCCATCCCACAGTAATATTATTCTTGTCAGAAAGGGCTAGTTTGCGGGTGGGCACAATTCCTACATGCCTTGGCATCTCTCTCTCTCTCTTTCTCTCTCTCACTGAAAACTGTTTAAATATGACTTCATTATTGCTACCATCTTTTGAAATCTAGATTTGAGAAGAACTGAAAGTGGTTCCCTAAGGCAGGGCTGGAGAGCCTGCAGCTTGACTTCGCATAAGGCAGTTTCCTAACATGAAAAGTGCTGCCAGAAGATACAATGATGATGTTAGCTTAGTTGGTTTTAAAGGTGGTCAGATAAACGCATGCAATTTATGTCTATCCATGGCTGTTAGGCATGATGACCATATAGACCAGGCATCCCCAAACTTTGGCCCTCCAGATGTTTCGGACTACAATTCCCATCTTCCCCGACCACTGGTCCTGTTAGCTAGGGATCATGGGAGTTGTGGGCCAAAACATCTGGAGGGCCGCAGTTTGGGGATGCCTGATATAGACAGTACTGACCTCCCAGCAGGTGGTTACCATGAGGGGATGAGGTGGTGGTTAAGGACAGCATGGTGCAAACACACCAGCAGAGTGCATGCCTGCTGGTGGGTTTGCACCATGCCACCCTCCCTGCTGCCTCATTGCTCACTAGACAGAAGAAACTCATCTGCTAGGAGATCATGGAAGCACCTCTGCACCACCACACCATCTTCTAGATTGAATCCTACTTTGTGATCCTGTTACCTACTAGGAACAGGGCTGTGCAGCCAATGTAGGACTAAACCCTATCCTCCTGCCCATCAGCTGATGAGCAAGTGAGCATGGTTTGGGGGGAAATGGCTTGGTTGGCAAAACTGAACACACCAACCACTGTGCTAGTGTATATGGAACCTGCTGGTTCAGAGACAATATGCCAGAGGTGGGGAACCTGTCACCTTCCAGATTCTGGTGGACAAAAGCTCCCATCATTCCTGGCCATTGGCCATGCTGGCTGGGGCTGATGGGAGTTGGAATCCAACAACATCCAAGAGGCTACAGAATTCACCATGCCTGCACTAAGGACAGTGTCCCAAGACAGGTATCGTTGCAAAGTTTGAGAAATACTGAACTGGCATGACCCTTCGGTCTTAAAATTGCGATCATTCTCTGTGCGTACATGCTGATTCATGCAAAACCTTTTGGTACGGTTATTACCCAAGCATGTGAGTTCAGGTCCCACTAATGGGTGGTATGTTGCGCCACCCAATAATCCAAATGGCAAGAGTTGCAAAGCAAAGCATCTAACGTGAGAACCAATCCACGCCCTTGCAAAGAAGAATTACTGGGCACAGCGTTACGGCTGTGTACCACTGTCACCCATTGTTTGCTTAAATGCAGAAATGAACTAGGTGAACCTACTCATGTGTACTGAATCCCCTCTACTGCCAAGGTTCCAGGACTCAGTATTTTGTATGGCGCCCTGTGGCATTTCTCAACCCTCTGATGACTGTCGAATGAGATCATATTGATGAGTCTTCTTACAACGCGCAGCAAACCGCTTAGTCATGCCTGTTAAGCCTGCTCTGTGGAGCCTTGCAAGCTACAAGTTGTTAGGAGTCATGCTAGAGCAGGGGGTACCCACCGCAATGCCCTGCAGATGCTATTGGACCTCAGCTCCCTTCAACCCCAGCCAGCATGGCCATCAGTCAAGGATGGGTCACACACACATACTGCTGACACACATAGTAAGGCAGCGTTTGCCTTTGTTTCTGACAAAGTATCTAGGAGACATGTTTGGGGGCAATATGTAAGTGGCGAATACACACACTACGGTAGTTCCAGTTCAACATTTGTAACATCATAATCCTCTTTTGTTCAAGGTTGCCTGCTAATGGAGATCCCTCGCTGTGCTTTGCAAAACTTTGCCCCGCAATGTAGCCATAGCAAAGGATGCTTCAGCTGGTATTGTTAACTTTCTGAAGCCTACACAATGATACAAGTGGCACTGAGTAAATTTCAAGGCAACCAATCTGGCCATTCATTTCCAGCCCGAGTCCCTCTGCACCCACCCCCCCCCCATCAAAGCATTATCAACGCTAAAATCTGGAAGGTTGTTTTGACTCTTGCTTCATTGTTGTGAAGAGAGTGGGAAGTGGGGGGAAAGGACAATGTATTTATGAGCGCTCTCATTACAGTATGGTGTATGAGCACAAATGCTATTGGCATGGATGGAAAATAATCTCTGATGCACGATGTAGCACAATGAAGCATAAATAGAGCAGATTGCATGATACGGACGATAAGCAGCTGGTCAAAGCAGTAAGAGCAGATTCACTAACAGAGCGTGACTGTATGGGGCTAATAGAGCAATGACAGTTGCAAGAACTAACACACACACACACACACCCTAAAAAAAGAGGAATAAGATGCCAAGGTAACCTAAATGATAAATATTCCCAGTTCAGCATGGATGAAATCAATCCCATTGATAGATGCCACACATATACAGGTACTGGATGTTGAATAAAAAAAAACACTCCCAGTGGAAGTGTGGCAGGAGCGGGGTTCATTCCAAATGCAAGGAGGGGGATGGCAGACAGTTGCTGGGTTGTAAAGCTTAGTGCACCCTAGGAAACAAAAGGATGCTGAACAGCATCTAAGCAAGACAAATATGTAGTGACTTAGGTTGCAATCCTATAACAGTTTGCATGGAAGGAAGCCCCACTGAACTCAATGGGACTGGCTTCTAAGGAAACATCTGTAGGATTGCCCTGCAAATGTATGTGCTTAGATACTGTTCATAGAATCATAGAGTTGGAAGAGACCACAAGGGCCATCCAGTCCAACCCCCTGCCAAGCAGGAAACATCATCAAAGCATTCTTGACATATGCCTGTCAAGCCTCTGCTTAAAGACCTCCAAAGAAGGAGACTCCACCACACTCCTTGGTAGCAAATTCCACTGCCGAACAGCTCTTAGTGTCAGAAAGTTCTTCCTAATGTTTTTGGGGAATCTTCTTTGTAGTTTGAATCCATTGCTCCGTGTCCGCTTCTCTGGAGCAGCAGAAAACAACCTTTCTCCCACCTCTATATGACATCCTTTTATATATTTGAACATGGCTATCATATCACCCCTTAACCTTCTCTTCTCCAGGCTAAACATACCCAGCTCCCTAAGTCGTTCCTCATAAGGCATCGTTTCCAGGCCTTTGACCATTTCGGTTGCCCTCTTCTGGACACGTTCCAGTTTGTCAGTATCCTTCTTGAACTGTGGTGCCCAGAACTGGACACAGTACTCCAGCTGAGGTCTGACCAGAGCAGAATACAGTGGTAGTATGTAATACATCCCTTGATCTAGATGCTATATACTCCTATTGATGCATCCTTCACACGCAGAGAGAGAGAGAGAGAGAGAGAGAGAGAGAGAGAGAGAGAGAGAGAGAGAGAGAGACCAGGCTACAGCTGCTTCTTGGAGCAGTTTTCTTCATTTGCCTTCACCGCCCACACTGTTCAATGAATCGGCTGTGACAACCCACATGAGTTTGTTTACAGGAATCCAGGAATCCATGACATCACCACATCAGATGGCGTGTTGTGACATCATTGGCACAATCACAGGGGTCATCACAGCTGATTGCATGAAATGGCAGTGTGGGCAAATGAGGGCAGGGACAGTGAGGGCAAGGAAGAAATGAAATGAATGCTGAGAAGAGCAGCATTAAAACAATGTGATGATATTTGCAACAACTGTAAAAAATCACCAAACACAGGACATACTTTTTGAAACTAACAAAAAAACCATATGATTAACAACAACAACAACAACAACAACAACAACAACAACAACAACAACAACAACAACAACAACAACAACAACAACATGAACCTAAGCACTTAGGTTTGGCTTAGCCCTGAAATTCTTGCAGCACCTAAATAACTCAGATCATTACTTGGAATTCAAGTTGTCTAAGAGAGGCCTTGCTGGTGGAAATGTGTTCAGAGGATGGTGACTAAGATGTTAAAGGATCTGGAAATGAAGTCTTATGATGAACAGTTAAGGGAGTTGGGCATGTTTAGTCTGGAGCAGAGAAGACAGAGAGGTGATATGATAGCTGTCTTCAAATATCTGAAGAGCTGTCACATGGAAGATGGAGCAAGCTTGTTTTCTGCTGCCCCAGAGGGCGGGACCCAAAACAATGGATTCAAATTGCAGGTAAGGAGATTCTCACTAACCATTAGAAATAACTTTCTGACTGCAAGAGCTGTTTAGCAGTGGAACGGACCACCACAGAAGGTCATGGACTTTCCTTCATTGTTTTTAAACAGAGCATGGATCTGTCAGGGATTCTTGGGCTATGGTTCCTGCATTGCAGGGAATTGGACAAGGTGATCCTAGGGATGCTTTCCAACTCTACAGTTCAATTATTCTGTGATTCTAGGACCCCTGCTGGCTTTGTTTGCAGGTTTCAGGTGACTCCTTTTGCCTCAGAGACATCCCGCTGATCTGTGGGCTTAGGCCACACATCATGAAAATGGATGTCCTTGTTCTAGAAGTGCCTCGCTCAGTGCGAAAGAGCAGCTATGCTTGCTTCTCAGTATGGAAACTCTGAGGCTGTATACGGTTTTGCAGAGCTTCGATAGAACCATAGAATCATAGAATCATAGAATCATAGAGTTGGAAGAGACCACAAGGGCCATCCAGTCCAACCCCTGCCAAGCAGGAAACACCATCAAAGCATTCCTGACAGATGGCTGTCAAGCCTCTGCTTAAAGACCTCCAAAGAAGGAGACTCCACCACACTCCTTGGCAGCAAATTCCACTGCCGAACAGCTCTTACTGTCAGGAAGTTCTTCCTATTGTTTAGGTGGAATTTTCTTTCTTGTAGTTTGAATCCGTTGCTCCGTGTCCGCTTCTCTGGAGCAGCAGAAAACAACCTTTCTCCCTCCTCTATATGACATCCTTTTATATATTTGAACATGGCTATCATATCACCCCTTCACCTTCTCTTCTCCAGGCTAAACATACCCAGCTCCCTAAGCCGTTCCTCATAAGGCATCGTTTCCAGGCCTTTGACCATTTTGGTTGCCCTCTTCTGGACACGTTCCAGCTTATCAGTATCCATTGCACCTGTGGTAGGGTTGGAGGTGAAATTCTGTTTTAACACAAACCTAGCTAGTTTCCACTACCCAAAACAATATGGACATCAGAATGCAACTATCCTTGGAAATGCACACTTCTCTGAATTTTGCGATAAATGGAAATGTTAGGGACAAGTGTGAGCAAAATGCTTATGGTGGTTAAAATAGCATACAAAAACACACCATTTGATAAATAAACGAAGCATACATAATGCGTATATTCGGAGACATGTGCATGGAAATGCTGATTATTTTTGGGTGAGGACTTTAAAAATATCACAAGCTGATGCAGGCAAACTGAACATATATTTTGAAAGGATGAGGCCAAGAAAGAAAACCAAATTGGCAGATTCCATTCAACCCCAGCCTGTGGCACTTTCTGTCCTGGGTGGGTCTCTGACAGGGGGGAAATGGATATGTATACCGCTGAGAATAATTGTCCTATCCAAGGACACCCTGTCCTGTTTCACCACCTGAGGCAAAACAGGAAGGTGCCAGTTCCCCAAAGCTTCCTGCCCTGAAATTTTCCCTCCCCTGGGTCACATGGTGGTTCCCACAAAGCCACAGTGCCATGTTCCGGCAAGTTCTCACTGAAATCTCATGGAGTGCATGAGATCACGTGAGATTTGGGCAGGACCTCATGGAGCACATGCAATTTTATGAGATTTTGGTGAAAACTGATGAGAACTCACCAGGAGCCACCACTTCTTCACCAATGGCAGAAGCAGTGAGCACCTGTAGTGGAACCACCTCTTGGGTTTCCATTACCCAAAGTGTCTGCCTTAGTCCACCTCATGTATAACCCAGCCCTGGTTCTATCTACTGACCTCCCTGTCTCTGAAAAGCTGTAGATCTTGGAGTTTTTGTGAAGTACCAGGATCATCAACAAATCACCTAGGTTGACTGTGACCCTCGGGCTAATCTCATGTGGCCTGGCTAATTTTTTCCCCGATGGAAAGGAAGTGGTGAGACAGGGAAATGGGATAGGTCAGGCTTCCTCAACCTCGGCCCTCCAGATGTTTTTGGCCTACAACTCCCATGATCCCTAGCTAGCAGGACCAGTGGTCAGGGATGATGGGAATTGTAGTCTTAAAACATCTGGAGGGCCGAGGTTGAGGAAGCCTGGGAAAGGTACTAGAAAGAAAGAGACATGTGTCCACACCCCCAAGATTCCTGTTTACCCCTTGCTGAACTACAATTCCCAGCACCCTTTATAGTTCCCAGGATTCCCTGGGGGAAACCATGTGTGGCACGGATGTGACGAGATGGATCTTGCCCAGACTAACCCAAAACAATGAATCTTGTTCTGAAAAGGTTTTGTGTTTTTCCTCTTGGCTTTTGAGTTTACTTTCCAAGTAACTGAGAAAGGATGCAGTGATTTGTTGTTGCATAAACTGTCCATTTTTGCCTTCAAACAAAGAAAGGGGGGAATGAGCCTGAGGTTGGCAAACCACTTGGTTAAAGAAAACAGAGGCTATGTTTTCAGGTTTTTGCAGCTGAGTAATACCTGCAACATTTCAGCACGCTCACGGGTTGATTTGTTTGAAATCATATACATCTGGCTGGTGGTTTCTCTGCTCAAGCTGTGCAGGGAAGTCAAATAGTATTCCATGCAGCTAATCTAGAGAAAATATAATAAAACACAGTAATGAGCTGGCCTGCTATGGTAAAAGAGTGGGGGGCGGGTCTGGGAAATATCAAGGTTCCCGTGATCAGAATAGCAGGAGATTTGAAGTGCTTGGGAAGGAATGCACTGATGGAACTGGCCAAAATGCTTTTGACATTAAAGAAAGCAACCCATCAGTTTTATTAGACATGACACCGTATGTTGATGGGAATTCAATAATGGCCATGAAATGCATACAAATCAAAAGTGCTTAAGAAATAGCTGAGGAGAGAGCAGATGGCAATCATTGGGTCACTGTAGGTTCTGGTTGCATGTGGGATATATAAAAAAAGCAACCTCTTCGCCCCTGACTTTTAAATAAAGAGCTTTTCATTGCTGGAGCAAAACAACAGCCAATAGTAATGTTAAGATTCTTGAGGATGTGACTTGTGGGTGGTATCCAGCTAAGTCATTCCATCAGGACAAGGATGCCTGCTTGTGCAATGGAACATTCCCTCACTGTAGTGGAAAATGTTACAGGTAGGAAGCCGTGTTGGTCTGCCGTAGTCGAAACAAAATACAAAAATTCCTTCCAGTAGCATCTTAGAGACCAACTAAGTTTGTCATTGGTATGAGCTTTCGTGTGCATGCACACTTATTCAGATACTCTGAAACAGAAGTTACCAGACCCTTATGTATAGTCAGAGGGTGGGGAGGGGTATTACTCGGAAGGGTGGTGGGAATGGGTGATTGGTTGATAGGTGTGGTAAACCTATTGGCTGATAGGTGTGCTAAACCAGTCATCAAGAGGTTTACCACACCTATCAGCCAATCACCCATTCCCACCACCCTTCTGAGTAATACCCCGCCCCACCTTCCCACTATATATAAGCGTCTGGTGACTTCTGTTTCAGTGTACAGTGGTGCCTCGCAAGACAAATTTAATTCGTTCCGTGAGTCAATTCGTTTTGCGAAAAAATCGTCTTGCAAATTGCGGTTTCCCATAGGAATGCATTGAAATTCCTTTTTTGCCCATAGGAACGCATTAATTAGATTTCAATGCATTCCTATGGGAAACCGCGATTCGCAAGACGAATTTTTCACAAAACGAATTCATCTTGCGAGTCACCATCAGATCGCAAGACGCACTCGTCTTGCAAAAAAAATCATCTTACAGGCCATTCGTCTTGCGAGGCACCACTGTATCTGAAGAAGTGTGCACGCAAATAAAAGCTCATACCAATGACAAACTTAGTTGGCCCCTAAGGTGCTACTGGAAGGAATTTTTGCTTTTTTGTAGTGGAAAATGCGGAAGAAAAACCAAGGAGGTGTAGGTTTGGCCTTACGCAGCCAACCCTTCCTGTGAATCCTCGCAGGAGCACCCCTGCCCTTGAGAGTAGCCCAGCTAGGGCTTGATTACCCAGATTAGGAGCCACGATCAGCACAGGAGGCCGCTGTGGAGACATCCAGCCCTGCCTGGTTGGTGCAGGAACAAATGGGGCAGGGCAACGTGGTCAAGCAGGGAGAGAGTGATGGACCAAACACGGCTGAGGCTGCCCATGGTTGGATCTGGTGTTGTATGTTGATGAAGGTCTGGTGGGGGGAGTTGTTTCTTTGGAATTGTTTCTCTCTCTAGTGTTATTTCTCATTGTAAGAAGGTTGACTATTTGAGGGTTTTTGTTGTTGCTGTTGCTGTTGCTGTTGGAGGAGGTTTTCTTGTTGTTGTTGTTGTTGTTGTTGTTGTTGTTTAGTCGTTTAGTCGTTTAGTCGTGTCTGACTCTTCGTGACCCCATGGACCAGAGCACGCCAGGCACTCCTGTCTTCCACTGCCTCCCGCTGTTTGGTCAGGCTCATGTTCGTAGCTTTGAGAACACTGTCCAACCATCTCCTCCTCTGTCGTCCCCTTCTCCTTCTGCCCTCCATCTTTCCCAACATCAGGGTCTTTTCCAAGGATTCTTCTCTTCTCATAAGGTGGCCAAAGTATTGGAGCCTCAGCTTCACGATCTATCCTTCCAGTGAGCACTCAGAGCTGATTTCCTTCAGAATGGATAGGTTTGATCTTCTTGCAGTCCATGGGACTCTCAAGAGTCTCCTCCAGCACCATAATTCAAAAGCATCAATTCTTCGGCAATATTTCCACTCACATATTGACTACCAAAGTTCCTTTAAAGAACCTGCAGGGTTAATTGGCAAAACACTCCCCCCCCCACTGCTTTTCCCTAAATCTATTCTGGGTTTTCCCACCCCCAACCCTTACTATTTATACCCCACACATCTTAGTGGGTTGCCCCAGCCACTCTGGGCAGCTTCCAACACATATAAAAACAAAATAAAACATTAAACTTTTTTTTAAAAAAAGAAACAACGGTTTCCCAAACAGGATTGCCTTCAGACAGCTTGGGGGGTTTGATAACTCCATACCCTCCAACATTTCTCCAATGAAAATAGGGGCATCCTAAGGAAAAGCGGGACATTCCAGGATCAAAACAGAAACCAGGACGGCTTCTCTAAATCAGGGATGTGCCTGGAAAATAGGGACACTTGGACGGTCTGATCTCTGCATGCAGGCTTGTCCAGCTCTGGTGTGAAGCTCCACAGCTGAAAAGCCAGGTTGCAGGTTGGCTCTCGTCTCATGTTACTAAAAGGCATGTCGCCTGGCACCCAGGCCTGAGAGACCCTTGCTGCATAACAAGGTTGTGCATATTGGCACAGATGCTTTTGTCAGGAGAAGTGTGTGGCATGTGCTTCCAGCAGACACGCATAGGCTCTGAGAAACTGGGGCAAAGCTTTTACGGAAATGCTTTAGTGATAGTGAGCCAGTGCCCGGCTGCAGAAAGGCTTTTAGTAATACTGTTGCATGCCCCCCATATTTTATCAAACAGAATAAATTTGTGGGAATGTTCAGGAATGTGGATGAGGAGATATCGTTTAATATATCCTATCCCCACTTGCGCTAGCAAGCACCAAACTTTAGCAGAGTAAAAACATTCCCCTTTTGCAAAATACACAGCAGAAAAGCGTTTGCGCAGGCTTGATTTAAGCCTGTAAAATAAAGTGCATTTTCCTGGTATTTTCCCCTTTATCCCTCTTAAAAGAAAAGACATGACAAAATGCTCTTAAAAGTATAAAAGATGTTTACTTACAAGCATCTCGAGGTACAGCACACTCAAGAGGTAGACTTGCTTACCGTAGGTAAAAAGTAATATATACATTGTGAAGTTCACTTATAGGAAGTGAAACTCCATCTCATCTCTCTCTGGGTTGGAAGCCTAGAGGGAGACTCACTAAGACATTGCTTCTTAGATGTGTGTAGTCCAAGAGGTCTGGTTCAAGAGAGGGAAATGGCTTCTCGCTAGTGAATTTATCTGCCGCTTCCCCAACTCATTTGCATGTGGAGGAACAGGAAACCAAGCTGGTCATGTGTTCCTCCACAGTCCTCCAAGTGGACTCTCTAGGGATTGTTGTGACTTGACTGCACTTAACCCTTTGCATCCCACAAAATTTGCAGGGTTTTCTTTTTCTTTTTTCTTTTTTAAAAAAAAGATTACTTCCTTGTGAATTGAAAACTCCAGAGCAGTTCATTTAAAATGAAGCCCTTCTTTCCTATATAGCTGTTGTTTACTTTTTATATTTCTGTCTGGCATAAGGATCTATAAAATTACCACTTCGGGCCCCAGATGAGAAAATCCCACACATGGGTAATGTAACATTGCACATCGTCGACCACATTAATACAATTTTAGGCCATTAAAGCATATTACTCCCCCCGCCAAGAATCCTGGGAACTGCAGTTTACCCCTCACAGAGCTACAGTTCCCAGCACCCTTAAAAACTACAACTCCCAAGATTCTTTCAGGAATCCTGCTGGATGAGTCTTCTAGAATTCTTCCTCACTGCACAGCTGTAGCAAACCCTATTGGTAGCATCTTCAAACTGCCTGCCCCTCCGAAAAAGGGGTACCCTGTTAGGGATGCAAGGCAGATGCCCCAAATTAGGTCCTTCCGTCAGACGAGCCATAAGTGGTTGGTCTTTCCCAGTGGCCATGCCAGACCTCTTACATCTGTTGTCAATAAAGCTGTGGCCTGGTTTGACTCAAATACTAATCGTCATGCCATCAACACCTCTCTTACCTGAGTTGTATGGTGGTGGTGGCTTCCAGCGAGGTCTTGTGAGATCTTGCCAAAATCTCATGAGATCTCATGTGCTCTGTGAGATCTTGTGAAATCTCACCAGAAACCAGTGCAGCTGCTGCTTCTCCTCTGCCAGTGTAGGAGGCAGGGCAGGCAGCAAATCTGTGGCTGAAGCAAGACTGGTTTGAGCCCTTTTAAATTTTAATTATTTTGCATTTGTACATTTTGCAAATTAAAATGCTCCTGTCATTTCCCTTGCCCTCTTTGTTCCTCCCTCACCCTTTACTTCACTTTATTTTAAATCTCAGTAAAGACCTTGTGACATGTCTTCTAAAATGATTGCTTTTTTCCCTAAAGAAATGTTCGCCGTATAGAAATAAGAAGGAGTTGGCCAGCTCATGGTAACAAAAACCACCGTGCCAATATCACTTTGTCTGATGCAATGCAAAGCAGTGCTTCTGGTCATGTGACCCCCAAATGGCTTAGTTTAACCTTCTTTCCAAAAGTGGCACATTGCTGATTCTATGCTGACACTGCTAAGAAACTTGAAATGCGTTCTATAAATAGCTCCACAAGAAGGGGAATTTTTGATTGCAGAGTTCTCTTCAATCCCTTGAGCAAGAAAATAGTGTTGAGGGAACATAGGGACCTACCTAATATTGGGCCAGGCCATTGGTCCACATAGCAGTAGCTCTGCAGGGTTTCTGATGAGGGTCTCTCTCAAACTTACCAGAAGGCGGTGGCCCTCACTGTTCCTGGACAGGGCCATCTTACCCATAGGTGCTAGGGATGCGGGACACCCGGGCACCAGGCTCTCAGGGGCGCCAGGCCAAGAGTCCGGGGCCCAAGAGTTGAGTCCGGGGAAGAGCCTGCCCATCGGTCGGAGCGCCGTGGCGGGTTCCTCTGCTGAGGGCGGCTCTGCGCCACGAGTTTGGGGGCGACCGAGCCAGCGAAATGCTGAGACGGCTGGCCGGCTCTGCCCTCCTGCGCACCTGGTGCTGGGCAACCAGGGGGGGTGCCACTTATGCTTAAGACAGCCCTGTCCCTGGGCAAAGTGTTGTTGTGTACCTTACACATTTCCCACTGGCATCTGGTTGGCCACTGCGAGAGCAGGATTAGGTGGGCCATCACCCTGATTTAGCAGGCTTGTCTTACTTTCTTGTGTAAAAGAAGCTGGAGAAATTCAGCAAGACCTCCAACATGATTTTTTTGCAAAACGAATAATGAAATGTCTGAGCTATTCAACCACAGATTCGTTGGATGTCTTCTCATCAATTTGCATTTAACTTGAAATGAGCAGGAGGAGGTCCTGATGTTCAATGAGTTTTGGTCTTTAGGAAGCCATTATGTCAACTGTGTCCTTCTGGTTCCAGCAGACTACATTTTTCAAATTAATGTATATTACATGGGTCATTCAAGTGAGATCAGATCCATGAGCAAGGAACTGAGGGAGATCTTGAACCAGAGTTGCCATCACCCAAGGTCTATTACCTGTAGATCCTGTGCCGACATCTAACATTCCTCTCCCATCTCTCACCTAAGGGGTGATCAGTTTTATATCAGAGCAGGCTCGTACTCTGAGGAGTATAAAACTACCTCCAACCACTCACTTCCAACCAAATAATTGTAACAAGCATGGTACTACACAACCTCAACTCTTGATAACCAGTCAGCATTGGTAGCACACACAGTCATCAACCTCACTCTCAAGGTTGCCCTGAAAACCACCATACCTTGTTTTAAAAGGTCTATAACAGGCATTCCCAAACTGTGGCCCTCCAGATGTTTTGGCCTACAACTCCCATGATCCCTAGCTAAGAGGACCAGTGGTCAGGGATGATGGGAACTGTAGTCCAAAACAACTGGAGGGCCGAAGTTTGGGGGTGCCTGGTCTATAAAATATCCAATAGCACCTTAGAAACCAACTAAGTTTGTTCTGGGTATAAGCTTTCGTGTGCATGCACACTTCTTCAGATACACTGAAACTGAAGTCACCAGACCCTTATATATACGTAGTGGGAGGGTGGGGTGGGGTTTTTCTCAGAAGGGTAGTAGGAGATGGGTGATTGACACAATGGGTATGGTAAACCTGTTGCCGACTGTTAACGATTGCAATTAGTTCTACAGGAAAAAGCATGGGATGGTAAGTAGATGACTAAAATTTATTTATTTATTTTTCGACTGCGTCAGACCAACACGGCTACCTACCTGAATATAAAATATCCAGATTGGTATTCAAAAAGCTTTGTATAATCCTTTGTCCTTGTCAGCCATTAGCTGTTTTTAACTTCCAAAGCTAGTCTGCAAGTTTTTCACTTGTAAAGTTTTTCATGCAGTTTAAATACCCAGAGATGGGAGTGAATTTCCTTTTTAGCCTCCCGCTTTCACCGAATGAACAATTGGTTTCCTTCTCACCTTTCAAAATAGCTTGAAGTTGGTTGGAAAGGTAGGCACTGATGGATGGTTCAAGCTCTACAGAGCTGCGCTGGTGCCTAGATCGCTGGCTTTTCTCTCGGCTCCCCCCACCCTCCCACTCTCCGCACCTTCCAGTGCAGAGGCAGAGACCGGGTCCCAAGCTGCCGTTCATGATCCGCAGGACCCCTCAACACCTCAAACTTCCTTTTGAGAGTTTTTGGGGGTGCGCCTCGCCTCGGGCTCCCCCCAACCCAGTCCTCTGTAGAGCCAAGTTTGGTGGAGCTGTCAAACCCGTGGTCCGTCTGCCATTCGCACTGACCCAGAAGTCTTGGGTGGCCATCCGTCATGGATGCTTTAGCTGAGATTTCTGCATTGCAGGGGGTTAGTGCCTGCAGCACCGATCACGCGGTGAGCCAGAGGGCGGGTGAGCGCACGGGAGGACGTGACCACACACATGCACACATGCTATTTCCGGCGCACTTCCGGGTCACAAGAGCACCGGAAATAGCTTGTGCGCATGCGCACCGGCCTCCTCAGACCTGGAAGTGCACCGGAAATGACGCTTGCACATGTGTGCAAGCTATTTCCAGTGCTCCTGCGACCTGGACGTTGGCAGCCGCACCACACCACGCCGGTAAGAGCGGGTGGTGGCAGTGGGCGGTGGGCCGGATAAATGAGTCCTTTGGGCCATATCCAGCACCTGGGCCGTAGTTTGGGGATGCCTGTACTAGATGACCCTCGGGGTCCCTTCCAACTCTACAATTCTATGATTCTGTGACAAGGTGACATTGTTCTGAATACTTGAAATCCGAACATAAATGATGGTGATCTCACTACCTGACTATTTGGTGGTTAACAGCGTAACTGCATGGTCATTTCTCCCTGAAGTGCTCAGTGGTCCAGCAGCCAGTGCCGGATTTAAGTATAAGCTAAACAAGCTAGAGCTTAGGGCCCCACTCTCTTGCCCCCCCCCCCAAATATGCTTCTTCTTAATTGTATTTCTGTTCAACAATTACTTTTATAAAATACAGATTTTGCTATGTGCAAATGGCTTTAGATACCTGTTAGTTTCATAAATTACCATATAGCATTTTTCAACACAAAAAACAGCAACAATTTGTTGTTGACAAAGGACAGCTGGACATTCAAGGGGCCCATTACCTTCAGAAGCTTAGGGCCTCATCAAACCTAAATCTGGCCCTGCCAGCAGCTGTCAATGCTCACACCTGAAGTATGATTTGTCAGGGTCAGGGGGGAAATATTATAGGGTCCAAACCTGGGTTGTGGGCCACCCATTGGCCTTGTTCCAAAAGCCTTAAGATCTAGTCATGTGGGTCTTCAAGGCATTAGGCATCCAGGCCAATCTACTGTCACGATGCATTTACACACTGCCCCCTACTGGATGCAGTTCCCTAGTAAAAATGGAAGCACATGCTTGGCTCTATAGATGCATATGTTATTGTTTGGTCGTGTCTGACTCTTCGTGACCCCATGGACCAGAGCACGCCAGGAACTCTAGTCTTCCACTGCCTTCTGCAGTTTGGTCAAATTCATGTTGGTAGTGTCAAGAACACTGTCCAACCATCTCGTCCTCTGTCGTCCCCTTCTCCTTGTGCTTCCCAACATCAGGGTCTTTTCCAGGGAGTCTTCTCTTCTCATGAGGTGGCCAAAGTATTGGAGCCTCAGCTTCAGGATCTGTCCTTCCAGTGAGCACTCAGGCCTGATTTCCTTCAGAATGGATAGATTTGATCTTCTTGCAGTCAACTGTGTTTGATCTTCTTGCAGTCAACTCTCAAGAGTCTCCTCCAGCATCATAATTCAAAAGCATCAATTCTTCGGCGATCAGCCTTCTTTATGGTCCAGCATTCCCATCTGTAAAGTGCATTCTTATCTAGGGCCTAGTTTGAGCTATTTTGACAACGAAAAAATTAACAAGTTGCCAAGTTCCTATACCGATACTCCTCTCCCCTCACCCTTTGTTCATTCATATTAAAGCTTTTTAAATATTTTAGACCTTAATTTTTTAATTTATTTTTTTTAAAGGAGAAGTTAAAATCAAATCTTCCCCAGCTCCCTCTTGGAGTCAATGAAGGCAGCTGCATAAAATACCAAGGAATCGGGTATCACTTGTGAGAAAGCAGCTAGGGATGTGAGATTCCATTACACGAGATGCATTTGTACCATTTTAGCTTGCACAGATGGAAATATAGTTCAATGTTTCAACATCATTTGACTTTCACATGTTAAAATATTGATAAGTGCTGCACAGGATAATGCCCCTATGGTTTGAAGTAGTAACTGGAGCATGATGTTTATTGAAGTGAGATACAGCAAAAGCCTTTAACGAGCATTTAAAAACACTGGGAATAATTCTCGCCTTGGTTCCCCCCCTCTTTTTCCTGGCTATCCTTAGCTAAGCTTTATTTTAGGATTGGGGGAGGAAAGCATGAAAATGGAAATTGGATGAATGATTAACTCAGGGACTTGAGAGGGTGATTGTGGGGGCGAGTTTGCATTTATTTTTTTAATGGAAAATGCTGCAGAGAAAAAAATTAATGTTGAATATCCAAGCTCAATAGAGAGGAAGCAGTGAGATAAGCCTGAATAGGCCACATAAAAACCTCCATGCTAAATATTTATGGGGTTCTTATTCTGAAAAAGGAGCGTCTGGAAACTTAAACAACAACAGAAAAAGACCCTGCGTCGTCCAGATTGTTCAAAGCAATCTGTTTTTTGCCTGGCACCCATGTGCCATTTCTGTGATAAATGATGTCTTACATGTTATTTTGATTCAGTAGGAATACATTATCTCCAATGAGGAAGCCAGAAAAGGCGGTATAATGTCTGGTTTACATATTTCAAAGGGGAAGAAAGGCTTGAAACACTCCCCACAAATGTATACGGAGATGCAAAGACTGGCAGCCATTCAGAATCTGTCTCCCTAGTTGGAATCACCCGCTTTAAACCAGAGGCAATTTGATCCCAAGTAAAATTGCTTCTACCTTATATCATTTCCTTGATGCATTCCTTCCTCAAGTGACTGAGAGTATGAAATACCAAGAGGTGGGGGCAAAGTTAGGCAGGTGAGTGCTTTGGAAACACTGGGGAGCTTTTAAAAACAGAGAGAAAATGTCACAAAATCAGCTGGGGGGGGAATGCCACATGAAAGGGGCTGCATCCTATCGGTGTCTTCCAGGTGGGGCTCTCCGAGATTCTTGCATTGAAGGGGGTTGGACTAGATGTCCCTTGGGGTCCCTTCCCACTCTAAGATTCTATGATTCTATGCCAATTCAGAAACATGTCTGCTTAATCTCCACAATCCTTCCTCTGTTCTAGTGGGAGCGGGCAGAATAGGAGTCAAATACCGTATACATGTGTACACACCCGTGTGACATGCTGGAGTGCCCATGGTTATCAGCCAACCGGCCCAGTGCCTTCTTCCTGTGTGATGGGATTTTTGGACAATCATAAGGAACATATGAGGCAACAGGTCAGCCTCCCACATCCTGGTGCTTTGGCCTGCAAATCCTAACAGCCCCAGCCAGCATGGCAGTGCTAGCTAGCAGACACTGATGGAAGTTTATTTATTTGTTACATTCCTCTCCTAAATTTCCTCCAAGCATCTGACGATGGCGTTCATGATTCTTCCTCCTCCCTATTTTATCTTCGTAACCCTTTGAGATAGGTTAGTTAGGCTGAGAGTGAGTGATGGCCCAAGGTTGCCCAGTGAGCTTCATGGCTGAGTCGGGATTCAAGCCCTGGTTTCCCAGGTCAACATTCAAACAATTATGCCACACTAGCTACATCTGCAATGTTCGTTGGAGAATTCTGCTGCAATTTACATAGTGGTTGTAAGGGCAAGAGAATATAGGGATCCTCCTCCCCTCATCAGGAGCAGCTCCTCCCCAGCAGCAATGCTAGTGAGGATGGGGAGGAGCCCAGTGAGGAAGGGGGAAGAGAGGTCCAGGGCTCTGGCAACACGAGAGAGCCCCTGCTACACGTGAGGGAGGAAGAGAGGGGGGGAAAGGGGGGAGAAGGAAAACATGGAGCGTAGACCCTTTTTTTCCCCGGTTCCGGAATTACGCAGGAGAAGGAGGGGAAGGAGATTTGCCGTCCCGAGACTCTTATGTTGGAAGAAATCTAGGGGCGGTCCATTGCCGGATTCTGCATCGGACTGAGTAGACATGTTCTACACACCAGTTTCACTGTAAATAGACTGCACTAAATAAAACTGTCTAAAGACAAGAATGCGGAGCATCGTTACTCTAGAGTAGTCGCAACAACCCCCCTGACAGTGGTCTATGCTTGTAATTCCTCAAGGGCCTTGGCTAGCATCTTGTGTATAACTTTATACCTATGTCACTTTAATTGGGTTCCTGTGGCTTGGCCCTTTCATACCGAGTCAGATCATTGGTCCATTGAACCCAGTGTGGTCTACACTGGCTGGCAGCTGCTATACAGGGTTCCAGACAGGGTTATCTCTACCTGGAGGTGCCAGGGATTGAACCTGGGACTTCTGCATGCAAAGCAGTAGCTTTGCCACTGAGCTACCCAGTGGGAGGGAGCTGGGCAATGGGAGTTAGAGTCCATCAACAAAGCTCGGGGATTATAGGAGTCGTATCAGCAACATTTGGAGAGAACCAGGTTGGGGAAGGCTATTTCAAAGTGTAACCTGGAGGGGCAGAAAGGCAGCTTTAAGAGTGGGCATTTCCCTTCTGAGCCTTTGTAGGTGCCACAGTTCAACCACGCCGGTCAACCTCTTTACATTTGATTCATAAATACTAAAAGAGAGCTGACTCCGAACTCCCTTGACTACAGTGTCCTTCTGCCTTGGCCAGATGTTAAATTGTTAAGAAAGGCGCATAATCGTCTCACCTGGCTCCTGCTGGAGCTGTCATACTATCTCCGGCTACAACCTCAAGAAGACACTTCTGGTGCAGAGATTGGGTTGGCAGCTGCATTCTGGGTTGAAGTGTCCTCTTAGAGACTGTAGCCTTCAGGAATCCTGTGTGCTTTCTAGAAGGCTGGCATCCAAGCTGGCATTTCTATGGACTCATCTCCACCAAAAACATTTGTAAGAAAGGGGGAAAGGCATTTACCCACTGATATTATAGATCAGCCGGCTATCTGTTTATCCTGAGAGGGACGGGAAATAAGTTAAAAGCACATGGGGGGGTGTGAGGAGAATCCCCTGTAGCACATATTCGTAGTGGCTCATAATGGATTAGTGCATTTGGCAAGTGCAAGCAGAAATGGCAATCAGGATGCACTCAGAATGGTCATGTGTCCCAGCAGACTCCCACATATCATGTTCCTAAAGTAGCATGTCTAAAGCACCAAATAAATTCCATTGATTTGCCAGCGAGAGAAGTTCATTTCCCTTCGATCCCTCGCCCTTTGTTTTTTGCAGTTGGGCTTGGCTAGAGCCCAAAGATGCCTGATGCCAGGATCCAAACAATGAAAGCCAGGGAGTCCGGAGGTCTGTAATAACTAAGGTGTGCTACCCTTACACGGTTAATTCTGCACAGCTTTATATGCAGGACCTACAGCCTGATCAGGCTGCCTCGTTTCACTGAGGTCCAGCCACACTCTGGCGCTGCAGCCACATTGTAGGATCATTGTTGGTCTTGTACAAATGCCAACAAGGAACCTTGGAGGATTCATCTGCACCATCTGAGTTTCTCGCATCAGCACCAGTCCAAGAGCTGGTCCACACAGGTACACCCATCAGCTGATAACTCTAACACCAAAGGAAGATTTACATGTGTATGAATGAACCATTATAGATTGAACACCAAAAACGGGAATTTCTCTATCTCATCATCAGTGTTGGAGGCCCTGCTCTCGGACCTGTCAGTAAGAGATATTTGGTTAGTGGGCACTTGGGACACGGCCTTTTTAGTGGTGGTGCTACATCTTTGGAGGGGATGCAGGGAGTTGTAGCCCAATAACATCTGGAGGGCCACAAGTTCTTTCACCCTGATTTATATAGCACTTCATATAGTGCTTCATGTGCACGATTCTGTGCAACAATCACATATAGCGTATCGCTACCCTACAATACTTTCCCAAATAATCAGTCCCCACATTCTACCACCAACTAATCATATTATAATCCAGGGTTGAGACACCAAGTCATCTTGTGTTTATGTGTGAATTGTGCCTATTGGGGACACCACTGGGATGCCAACTTAAAGAAAATATTAATGGGGCCCAGGTAAGCCCCATCCTGCATCATCAATCACAAGATGCAGCTCATGCACACCATTTGAATGACAATGTCTATCAATTTCGGGGGCCAAAGGGACCTCGTCCCCTTGAAGTTGGCTCCTGTGTTGCAGAGGACAGAAGTAAGCTGAGATAAAGAGAGCTACATCTGGAAAAGATAAAGCAAAGTCAAGTTGTGATAGTCAAGGGCCTTGAGGGAGCAAATGTTTTTTTAGGGGGTGCTCTCTCCTGCCCAAAATCTCCCCTGTGATTAGATGGCAAGATGACTGGTACTAACTTACCATCACATTGCAGATTTGTGTGTGTGTGTGTGTGTGTGTGTGTGTGTGTGTGTGTGTAACTTCTTCCAAAACCTTATTCACATTGGAGAGAAGAGGACTAAAAAGCTCTGGGTTGAGTCTCTAGGAGGGAAGGCTGAAATGCACCTCTTTCCCTTTCAACAGCAAGGAAATGGACAGGAAGACCATGGGAGGGGGAGGGGGAGAGAACTGATCTCCAGAGACTGTCAGTTTCCTATCCCCATCCTGTGTAGATATACAACCCATTTTGTTCTGTTGGTCCAACTTTGCTACACAGCCATCACCCAACATTCCTCCTCAACAACCCAACCTGGAGCATAGTGTCCAGTTCTGGGCACCACACTTTAAGAAGGTTTGGCAAAATGGAATATGTTCAAAGAAGACAGTAATGATGCTGAGAGGCCTGAAGACCAAGTGCTTACAGGAATAGTCTTTGAGTATGTTTACCCTAAAGAAGAGATGATAAAGATAAGTATCTTCAAATATTTGAAGGGCCATCTCATGGGTGATAGAGAATTTTTTAGTTACAGGTACCGGTAGGTATCCATGTTGATCTGCCGTAGTCGAAACAAAATAAAAAAATTCCTTCCAGTAGCACCTTGTTGTTGTTTAGTCGTTTAGTCGTGTCCGACTCTTTGTGACCCCATGGACCAGAGCACGCCAGGCACTCCTGTCTTGCACTGCCTCCCGTAGTTTGGTCAAACTCATGTTCGTAGCTTCGAGAACACTGTCCAACCATCTCGTCCTCTGTCGTCCCCTTCTCCTAGTGCCCTCAATCTTTCCCAACATCAGAGTCTTTTCCAAGGATTCTTCTCTTCTCATGAGGTGGCCAAAGTATTGGAGCCTCAGCTTCACGATCTGTCCTTCCAGGGAGCACTCAGGGCTGATTTCCTTAAGAATTGATAGGTTTGATCTTCTAGCAGTCCATGGGACTCTCAAGAGTCTCCTCCAGCACCATAATTCAAAAGCATCAATTCTTCGGCGATCAGCCTTCTTTATGGTCCAGCTCTCACTTCCATACATCACTACTGGGAAAACCATAGCTTTAACTATACGGACCTTTGTCGGCAAGGTGATGTCTCTGCTTTTTAAGATGCTGTCTAGGTTTGTCATTGCTTTTCTCCCAAGAAGCAGGCGTCTTTTAATTTCGTGACTGCTGTCACCATCTGCAGTGATTAAGGAGCCCAAGAAAGTAAAATCTCTCACTGCCTCCATTTCTTCCCCTTCTATTTGCCAGGAGGTGATGGGACCAGTGGCCATGATCTTGGTTTTTTTGATGTTGAGCTTCAGACCATATTTTGCGCTCTCCTCTTTCACCCTCATTAAAAGGTTCTTTAATTCCTCCTCACTTTCTGCCATCAAGGTTGTGTCATCTGCATATCTGAGGTTGTTGATATTTCTTCCGGCAATCTTAATTCCTTAGCACCTTAGAGACCAACTAAGTTTGTCATTGGTGTGAGCTTTCGTGTGCATGCACACTTCTTCTATTGCTTGAGGGAATTGGACCTCATACAATTAGAAGATATTTCAAGAAAGGGGATCAAGACTGAATGTTAGGAACAGTGTCCTATCAATAAGAGCTGTTTGGCAGTGGAACAGGTGGACTCAGAATTTACTGTTGTCTTATTCGTCTCTTTTAATGACATTACAAAGCCCAGTGATGGTGGCAGGGCCGGCTCTAAGGCAAGGCTGGGTGGCGCAAGGTGCCAGGGCACCGGGCCGCCAGGGGGGCGCCACACTGCTGTGCCCGTCAGACAGCTGCACTGGGAAATGGGGCGGGGGGGCACCGGAGGGATCTTCACACCAGGGCGCCAGATATGCTTAAGATGGCCCTGGATGGTGGGTATCCTTTGGAACTGGTAAAGCACAAGGCAGGAGACCAACAGTAGGCGGGAACAGAGCCAACAAAGTCTAGTTTTTGCCCCATCTTCCTCCCTGCTGAGTTCTACAAGGAGCCTAAGGAGGAAGAAAATGACAGCCAGTATAACTCGCTAGATTTGTAAGTAAGAAGGCAGGCAGGCAGGTGGGAGCTGGCTGACAGCAGATAGAGACAGGTGGAGTGGTGCCCCATACACCCATATGAACCAGCATCCATTGACACAGCCATGTGGTGGACCCTCATTCATTAGAGGTTTTGAAGAATAAGGCTGTCAATGGCTATTAGACATGTTGGCTATGTTCTGCCTCCACCTCCAGAGGCAATATGCCTCTGGCTGCCAGGTGCTGGGGAATGCTGTTCTTTTGGGCATCCCATGGGCTTCTGGTTAGCCATAGTAAGAACAGGGTCTAGATGACTCCTTCTCCTGAACCAGGAGATTCTTCCTATGTTCTTATTGATAACATATTGAGGTGATATGAATCAATGGAAGCTTGAACTTCTGCACTGAGATACCTTGGAGGAACATGACTTCATTTGCAAGCAACCACTCCAAGACTTAACTGGAAAATATGGAAACTTGCTTTTATTATTGGAAATGCATACTTGGGTAGAAAAGAGTTCCTGGTCTAGCTAATAAGCTGGCAATTCAAGGGACTTGCTGCTTTATCTCAGCAGAGATAGATCCCAAAAGAATGACCTCTCACCCTGAGGGTCCAAAGGAGAAAGAGGAAGAGAGAGAGAGAACCACAATCTAAGCATATCAGTCTAACTTCTGAGGAAGGCCAACACAGAAACCAAAGGACAGAGAGACAGTTTATGAATATGAATGTGAATTTATGAATATGAATATTGGAGGTTCCCTACTGCTTTAACCCCATGCCAACCCCTCAGAATAATACAAGCTGAGTTGTATCTCAACACATCCAACACTTACGAAGCAGAGGCTGAATGGCCACTTACCAAGCCTGGTGTAGTAGTAGATTTCCTGCATCAACCAAGGGATTGAACTAGATCCCTTCCAGCTCTAGGGTTCTATTCAAAAGAGAATCATAGAAGTTTATTAATATTAGGCAGACACCTTCGGTGTACTGTTCTAGATGCCTGCTTTTTAAAAAAAAGCTTTTATTTTTATTATTTCAACGATCCTACCAAGACAATGTAGTTATGCAAATAAATAAAATATAGCTGAAAACCTATATTCGTGGTTCTTTATGCAGCATGCTAGGGCCATCTCTAATTATTTAACTCGTTTAAGTTTATTGAAAGCAGAATTCTAATTAATGATTTTGACATTTTTTTCAGGTTTTGAACAAAGATTATGGGGAATATTGGTTCCCCTGTTGTTTTGTGCTCTGTCAATCAGGGCATCAGAATTCATTTTCTTTGTTTATGCTTGCAGTTGTTAAAAGCCCTAGGAACTGTAGTTCTGTGTGGGGAAGAAAGACTAGTATTCCAAATAATCTTTGGGGAAGTTGTGTTCTGTAAACCTATGTTGAAGGTGCTTTAAATATCTGGTGCGGATCTTCTCATTTCGTCTCTTCACCCATTCCTTAGGTTAATCACTCCCAAACTTCATGCAACGGTGGGACCCACATTAGGGGAAAGTTTCAGGAACGTCGAACTCTCCTTGTTTTTTTGACCAGTAGATGGCAGCAAAAACACGTGGAATAGGTTTTCATGGACCACCGTGGATAAACCGAGAAGTGGTGCAACTTTGACCAGATCCAATATTTGCCTTTCCCTGTTTGGAGAGAGAAAGGTGCAGATGCCAATTAGAGGGTAATGCAATATCCTAATATAAACAAAAGGATGAAATGACTATGTAACCTGCTGAAGGGCTTTAATAGATCTGGAATGTCTCAACTTCTGGGTAAATGCAAACTGACTTCCTGCTTGGGGAGTCCCGAGATTGGCTTTTTAAAACTCGGCCAGATTCATCATTTCCTGGAGTGTGGCTGTGGCACATTAGTCAAACCCCCAAACGCTCCGCTGATCCTATATCTATCCAAGTTAAAGGGGGTGTAAACTGAGCCACTCTTGCTTTGGCAACAAAGGATTGAATTTGGATCTGGATTCATAGAGTGGGTGGAGGAGAGACGCTTCGTTTCGTGGAGACTTCAGGAGAACAGCCCGCCGTGAATTGTATCCATAAAGGACTAGGTTATGATCTATCGTCATCATTTCTATCAAAGAAGAATGGAAGCAACCGTCTATATTAAGACCTGGAGCAACAAGAAGCAATGAGTTTTGGGTGTAGAGCGGAACATTTAGACGGCGCACACCCCCATGCATACTTCTAGGGAACAGATGGCCCTGAAATCTGTAGTCGTGCTTTCTTCCCAGCGACCTTGCAACAGAACCGGGCTGTAATTATGAGGAAGGAACATTAAAGGATTATGTGCCAAGGTAGAATCTCACTCCCCTGAAAGTCCCTCGGTTACAAAAAAGAGACAGCTTTAGGACGAGGGTTGACAAAGTGCTCGGTTAAGAGTGGTTTCACACGTGCACGTCCATTAACGGATTTCTGATCACTTCAGGTTGCTCAGCACTGGATGAGGCAAGACTGCGTGTATGAAACGCGTCCTTTCTCTGCGTCATCTTCTCTGGGAGACGGTGTGAAAGCTCGCAGGCGTTAGATCCGCGTTGGCGCATTTCCACGTGCAAATAAGTCACTTGGCGCTGTAGTTATACAGTGGTCGCTGTGAGACTCCTACCCCCACCCCCACCCCCTCCTCGTACTCGACTGCTCTCTTTTCGGGTCATGAGGGCTGGTCTCGCTCATTCTGGGATCCCAAAGCTACCTCCCGAAAAGACAAACCGCGCGCGAGAGAGAGAGAAATAGGCGCACGCAAGAGAAAGGTTGGAAAACTGAAATATGCTCAGGTGGGAGAAGTAAGTGGCTGATAACTGGCAAGGATCCTCCTGCCTGAAGAAGAGCCCCGAAGGGCGGCTCGCCCCTTCGCTAGGAAGGCAGCAGCGACGCTTCTTTTTACTGGAACACCTATTTACATATAAATATTTTCCCCAGCCTGATTTGGTTGAAGAGTTCCTGTGAAATGACCTTTGCTTAATTCCTTCGTTTCGTTTCTCTGCACAGGACGACGTGCGAGGCAGGGGAGGAGGAAGGAACGGAGAAAAGAGGGGCGAGAGCCAGGTTTCTGCCAGGATGAACAGATAGAGGGGTTAAAGAGATAGATTAATATCCTTAGCGTAGAATTGTATAAAATAGATCCGATGCTGGGTTGATGGCTCAGACAGACAGACATCGCTAGGAGCAGCTCAGAGCATGATTTGAGCATCAGATCTGCGTCCCAGGGAGCATAAGAAAGTGTCTCGAGGGGGCCACTCGCGTGCCTTCCTCACAGCCATGGGCAGACCTCGCGGAGCTAGAATTAGGGGCAAGGACTTCCGGGTCAAAGGTTGTGACTGGCAGGCAGGGGTTAAAGAGCCCCAGCAGCTTCCGCTTGGGGACTTCAGTGCGCGCTTGTGTAGGTCAAGTGGGTTCCACGCTCTCTCTCCATGGGCGCACGGCCCAGTTCAAGGGGACGACGCTGCGGCGCGCTCTGAGCCGCTGCTGAGCGGATCCGATCCAGCGCTTCTCTCCTTCTCTCTAGTAGGAAGTTTGCCAAGAGCGGGCGGGTCTTGGCTCTCAGCGTGCAAATCTTCCTCTTCCCCGCTCCGGGGTGGCACGAGAGCCACCCGGGATGACTTGCAAGAGCGCATGTCTCCTTACATAGCCTACACAGAAAGAAAGAAAGATACACAGAGAGAAAGTCCTGTTCGTGCTCAGTCGGTGGAGCATCTCAGGGTCACAGGTTCGAGCCTTGGGCGTAGTCAGGATTTATGTTAGGGCGGTGGGCTTTATGTTGGGGTGGGGGCAGAACCTCAATTAGTTAAGTATTTTTCATTATTTACTTGATTGGCTACGCCCATGGTTCGAGCCCCACATTGGGCGAAAGATTCCTGCATTGCAGGGGGTTGGACTAGATGGCCCTCGTGGTCCCTTCCAACTCAGTTCTATTATTCTAAGGACTTCGGCTAGGTTTACTTCTAAATAAGTGCGCAGAGGATTTGTGAATTTATTTATTTCCATGCATTTGTTTGTTTGTTTGTTTGTTTGCTTGTTTCAAGCATTTCTGTACCGCGTCACCTCGTCGTTTCTAGGCGGCATTGTTTGTTTGTATAATTTCTATACCTCTCCATTGTCCTCTCAATTTCATCCTCACGACAACCCTGTGAGGTAGATCAAGCTAAGAGATGGTGACTGGTGCAAGGTCGGCCAGTGAGCTTCATGGCTGAGTGGGGATTCGAACCCTGCTCCCCGAGGTCGTAGTCCAACAACGCTCTAACCATTATGCCACACTGTCTCGGTGTGCAATGAAGGTACAAAAGGATGGCATCTGTGCATTTGAGGGGGCGTAGCTCTTAGTAGCAGAGCGCAAGCTTTGGATGATGAGACCCTGAAGAGCAGCCTTCGCCAACCTGGTGCCCTCCAGCTCTTTTAGACTACAACGGTCCAGTTAGCCTGTATGGACTATTGCTTATAAAACAGCAGCTTCTGTTCCTAGCCGGATCCCAGGCACGTTTACTCGGAAGCAAGGATTGCTGGTTTCAGTGGGACTTGCTGCCAAAGAAGTTCTGAATGCATTGCACACGTGCCTTGTTGCTTTTGAGACAAACTTCTCTGCGTGTTTACACAGAAGGATGTCTTCCCCGCCACACGCACATTTGCTCAATAGGGCTTACTCTCAGGTAAGTTGCAGTTTCTCTGATGAACTCCAGAGCCTGGAGATATAGGGGGTCAGCGCGATCCTCAAAAGTGCTGAACTGGGTTTATCCTGTGGCGTTTGCTTTGCAGAGGGATCAAGACCCACCTTGTGCTAAATTAAATATCCAAGCCTTCTTAGCTCAGAAATTTTAAGTGCCTCGTCTGTCCCTCCCTCAGCTTCAATGGTTCATTCCACCAGCCGTCTGCCCCCGCATCTGCAGCTATCTACCCGTGATAGCTGCATTTCGGACACACTCTCCACCGTCGTTCGTACTGTGCCGTTTGGGAACACTGTGAATTCTTCGGGAGGAAGAAGAGTGCGGAAAATTGAACGGAAACTGATGCGTATCAAGCCAGGCCCCACGGTCGCCCTCTCTCGACAGGCGCCTGCCTGGAGTCTGCATTGGGTTGGGCAATCCGGACTTGTCAAGCTCGTACCAGTCCCTTGGCAAGAGGGAGAAGGTTTTGCTGTGAAAACTGTGCGAGGGCGGGGTGGGCAAGGCATAAGAAGAGAGAGAAGGAGAAGGAATCTCCATTGCTTAGAGACTCACACCACTCCGCCAAATGAAGATGAAAATGTTTGAAATAAAAAGCACCAACCGTTTGGAAGGAAAGACTGGTTCCGGAAACGGAAGTGACAGCACTTCAATGAGAGCAAATATTTATTTATTTATTTATTTATTTATTTATTTATTTATTTATTTATTTATTTATTTCCATTGCTGGCCCACTGAGTTCAGAAATACTTCTGAATTAAGCTAACTAGTATTGTTACAAAAGAGGTGCCTTGGGTGCGTGGGGGGGGGGTTGTACGGTGAGGGTGGCGATAATTAGTAGGGAATGTCACCCAACTCGGAATCGACCCGAACAACATCACTACAAAGCAAGGGGAGGAAGGAAGGAAGGAACCTCTCAGCAAAACTCCGAGTGTGTCCATTTGTTAGTTAAAGCCTTTTCCCCCACCCTAATTAACACCGTACATAATAGGCTTAGGAAAGGGCGTGGGGACCATGGCTAATACCTAAAAAACAACAACACCCCCAGTGGATGTTATTATTTATAAGCGAATTGTGGTTTTTTTGTGTGTGTGTGTGTGTGTGATGGTGTTTATTTTATTTATCAGATTTCCTATATCCTTTAGTCATAGTTATTTTATCAGCAGGCACAATAGCCACGATCCTCAAGCCACTTTGCCCTGTAAGCAAGTGGTGCTGCTCCTGCGGTTCATCATTATTTTTGCTGTCCTTATTAGCAACAAAACAGCAGCAGCGACGGCATTGTTATCGGACTCCTTATGCACACGCAGGAGAAGCTCTTTCCACCGGGCGTCATTCATCATCGCTCCCACCACAAATCTGCCGGGGGATGGATGTAGGAGTAAGGAGACTGGTCTGCCGGAGAATCAAAAGTGGAGATGTCAGCCCGGCGGGTACCCGCACTTTCTGGAGAAGTGGGGCTCCCCTACCTGCCCTGGCGAGAGGTTTTGGAAAAGGCTCGGCGATTTCGAGAAACTCTGTTCTACAAAGCTGAAGGGTAGGGAATATCAGACGAGTAGGAGAGGAGGGACCAGCGAGCGCCTGTGGCAACAGCCACGGAAAGTTAACCAAGGAGATAATCAACGTCTTCGCCCTTCCTCCAAGTTGTAAATTGTTTTAACTGATTTTGAGTTCGCGTTTTACATTGTTGTAAGCCGCCCTGGGACGAAAGGCGGCAAATTAATAATAATAATAATAATAATAATAATAATAATAATAATAATAATAAATCAAACAAATAAGTGAGCTGCGCTTCCACTTCCAGCGCGGAAAGTCATTTCCAGTCTAATCAATGCAAGTTGCTTAAATAAATAACCCTGTGTTGCCCCGGGTCAGTGGGACGGGAGAAATTCGCCTCCACCCCTGTCTTACTGTGTGGCCTTGGGCAATGACTTTGTCTTGAGTCTTGACTTCAGTCCCCGCTATCTGTAAAACGGGAACAGCATTAACTCAGCTCAGGGGAGAGAGCCAGTCCGTCAGATGGGTTGTACACAAAGCTGGGCACAGTGTGGAAAACACGTTAGGATATGGACATGTGAGGAGATATAAGAAGCCCGCCCACTCTCCAAAAGCGACAGTAGGTTTAAGGTGACAGTAATTGTGTGGCATGGGCGTAGCCAAAATTTATTTTAGGGGGGCAGGCTTTATGTTAGGGGGCAGATCCGACTTATCTGAGACGCAACTGGTCAGTTATTTAAGCATTTTTACTTATTTGCTTGATTTAGTGGGGCTGCTGCCCCCCCCGCACCCCACTGGCTATGCCCATGGACTGTGCGGGCATCCCTCGAGGGCGCGCGAAAGTTAGGCTGAGAACATGAATTGAGAGGCGTTGTGCATTATTCTAGCTCATCGGAAAAGGATGGTCGCCCGCCAATTTCCAGTAAATGCTGTGGAAAAGCCATCTGAAAGCAGGTTCCACCGCAATCCAGGGGGGGCTACATTGCTAAGAACCTGTTCAAACGTGCATTTGCATCCCTCGATTTCTGCAGACTGGCAAGCTGCACGTGAGAACCGACTCCCACCTGAAAGTCAGGCGCTCGGAAGCCAGGTGCTAGGAGATAGAAACGCTCTAGTCGGCTTTCGCGCTGTGATAGCTTGTTCACACAGTCAAATCTTATATTGACGTTGCCCTTATCGAGTGATCAATGAAGGATCCTTGGGCACGCCTGCTCTTGGAACTGAGATTCACTTTAGAGCCAAGTCTCTTGATTACTAACTTACAACCAAAACCTGATCTTAGAAACCCCTGTGCTCTCCTGTGTTTGATTTAACCTTTTCCTTCTTTCGACGACACTTTTAAGTAAGTGTGCTTCGGAACAGCACAGCCAGTTTAAGCATATCTGTTAATTTCCCCAACAATATGGATCCGTTTTAGCCGTCATAGAACAATAAAATCAAACAACTACCGGTGGAACGTTGCTCGAGTTACAACCCCTGTCTTGTCAGATTCAGACGTTCCTTGCCTTCTTACTTTTCCTGAGCCTTGAGGGGGGGGGGGGAATCCTTGGGGAAAAGGAAGGCTATCAAACATCGCATCTTAACTCTAAATGGTCTTTCCCCGTGGTCGGGATCCTGCATCCATTGAGTGGAAATAAATGCCATTGAGCTCAATGAGACACCGTCAAGATAAATTGCTTTGGACCTCGGGTGCCGTTTAGACAAACAGTTACATAAATAGAGATTTGCGTTTCAGCTGTCTGTATAAGCACGGATATGACTGCGCGGATAGGCGTGCTAGCTGCTGTCTTGAGACAGCGTTATACTCTCGGTGTCCCTGCCTCCCTCTGTATAACAGTTTACCTGTGCCATGCAGGGTTTTCATTCGGATTCTTGGGTTTGGGGGTTTTTTTAATCATTAAAATAAGGGAGCATTTTCAGATAATGAATCTGAGAGTCAGGGTCAGGTTAAGATAAAAGGCGAATGTCCCATTCAATAACCCAGACAAGGACTTAAAAGTAAATTTATTCGGTTTTAATGGGTTGAGAATAGAATAGAATCTACCGGTATGTGCTTTCTTTGATGTTTAATGGGAATACAGTTTAGTATTCTCTGCCTTGCCTAATTTCGAAGACGGTTCACTTATTTCCCCTCTAGAAACCGTTTCATCGGAAGTCAATTCCGCAAGTCCCTTTCGACGTTCTTCCCAAGCAAGCGCGCTCCGGATCAGTCCGCGCGCGGTGTAAAACCGGCGCGAGTCTCCGACGCTTCTCCTCGCCCGTCGACTCCCCGGAGCCTCGGCTGCTCTTTCCTCGCTCCGGGGTGGGGGCGGGCGGGAGCCGAGGCTGCCTGCGCTCGTTGCTCAACCTCCGCTCTCCTCCGCCTCCTCCCCAGTCGCCTCCCGGCAGGCAAGCAGCTGCCGCCTCTGCGCCCGCGACTTCAACTGGCGAAGTGGCAGCTCTGGGCTGCGCCTTTTGTTCCAAACCCCGAGGCTCCTTTCCCGGGGAGCTGTGCGGGAAGAGAGAAAAATCAAGGGGTCACGTTCAGCTAGGGGGGCTACCGGGAAAGAGCAGGGCCCCAAGCAGCGATAGTGGGGGTGGCCGGAGACGAGTAAAAAAACAACCCGAGGTACAACCCCCGGGGCAGGTACTATTCGGGGTACTTTTGTCAAAGGATGGGAAGAGGAGGCAGGGCGGAGGTTTGACTCAGGAACCAGGAGGGCGAACTTGAATAAAATATTGGGGGGGGGGCCAGGTTAGCCGCGCGCCCCGCATAATCGATCACATGACGCGGTGCACGCACACCATTTGAATAGCAATACCCGTCAACTTTGGGGGGGGCCTTGTCCCCGCAAATATTTTATTGGTGGAGCGAAGACCCCTCGGACCCTAGGAGTTGATTCCTATGTCAAGAACCCTCGGGGTTTAAGTCTAAGAACATGCCAAGATCCCGCTGCAGCCGACCAACCATGCTTCTAGTCCTCATTAGTGGCCGGCTAAATGCCTCCGGGTAACCCACAAGCAGGAAGCGCCAAGGCAATCGAGCTCCTTCGCCCTGGTTCTCTGTTGGTCTCTAGAAGTTGTTGGACTCCAGCTCCCATCAGCCCCAGCTAGTATGGCCAGTGGTCAGGGATGATGAGAGTCGCAGTCCCGCACAATCTGGAGCTCCATGGGTTTCGCACCCCAGCTACAGGGGAATAGAATCTGCCCTAAACCGCTGAGACTCCATACTTGGCCTTTGGGCTCCAAGATCTCTCCGGGAACCATTCTTGTGGCGTGGTGGCTAGAGTACTGGACCTTGAGAACACCACGCCTTGGGGTCCAATTATCAGTCACGATGCAGGATGGGTGAGCTGGAGCCAAATGCCCACCTCGCAGAGTTGTCCTGCCCACCTCGCGGGGTTGGTGTGAAGATCAATTTTTGGTGAGGGGGATCATGTGTGCCACCTTGAGCTCCTTGTAGGAAGCAGGGGTGCCCACTTGAATAAAATATTGGGGGGGCAGCACTGTCCCACATAATCGATTACATGATGTGGCACACTCACAACATTTGAATGGCAATGCCCATCAAACGGGGGGGGTGGACCCTTCAAATATTTTATTGGGGTGGCAAGGGGACCTCGGGCCCTGGGAGTTGGCTCCTATGGTAGGAAGGGTGCGATAAACATTTTTAAGGAATATATAATAACAATAATAAATGGTAATCCTGCAGGGCGTGCCGTGTGTCTCCGTGTGCAGAGCCCCAGGCGTTCCTTACACACACCGCGCAAAAACAATCCTTCGCATTTACACAAAGCCTCAAGCTAGCTTCGCACGTGCAGGGTTTCCACCAACTTGCTCGGATGCGTGGCGAGAGTTGGGCCAGCGACATCCTTGCTCACAGCTACTGCATTACAACAAGAGTTCTCTCTTGAGCTCCTTGGGCTCCATCGTGAAACTGCTGGGTTATAATAATATCAACAAGAAGCTCAGCTCTGTTCGTTGGGGTCTGAAGTGAGACCCTTTCCCGCTGCCAAATGCATTGTTACCCATCAACGCTGCAACGCTGTTTGCATAGGTGCATAGTTTGCTGAGAGAAGGGTTTGCGTGGCGTTAAAGAAGACCGAGTTTGTTCCTTGGGTCTTGCGCTGACCTTTGATGAAAGATGGAGATCACAGGTTTCATCTTCTCTCACTTCCACTTTCCCTCCTCGCTTCTCTTTTTAGACCTCCAGCCTGTGGTCATCATGGATCTCTCCCTCTCTTCTGAGAACAAAGGAGCAAGCATGCATAGCTGCCTTTGTTTCTCCAACCGAGTCAGCTAGACTAGTAGTAGGCTTTCTTCCTATCCAGTTATATACTACTTATTATGAAAAGAAGCTCTCTCACTTCATACTACTCATAATGGTTTGATTGTTTGTTTCTCAGTTGAATGTGCGCTCCAAACAAGAATTTGTACACTATGGTTAACTTCTGCTGTTGCATATGAACTCCATAAGCTAACACTAATGAATCTCTGTACTCCTTGAATTTCATTTCCCTCTGACTCCAGTGCTTACAATCTCCATCTTTTTCACCTGCAACGTGAGGTACACTTCATGTACAGTATCTACTGAAGTGGGTTTTACTCCCCGCAGTTTTATGACATCATACCAGTTGTTAGTCTCCAAGGTTCATGAGCCATAGTGCTGGCGAAACTCTCCGGGGAAAAGAAACTAGTTTCTCCTGATCAGCCCCCTACAGAGGCAGGAAAGAAGACGCAGATTGGCGCGGGCTGTGAGTACTGGGAGCTCTGCACGTGCTCAGAGGCCCTGCCGTTCTTCCTTGTTTCTCTGCTCTGGGACTCAGAACACTCAGACCTGATGAGGAAAAGCCTTGGCTCCAAAGAGCCTCGCTGCCAGCCCCTCCCTCTCCTGCCCTCCAAGCGCCCCCCCATGATCCTGGCAGACACCCTCTTGAGCGTAAACAATGGAAGATTGGGGGGGGGAGTTTCTTTCCTGCGCGCCCAGAAGACAATTAGCAATTCATGGAGAGAGGAGGTGTCGCCCAAGTGTGGCTGAGAAGAAGATAACCTGACTTCTGCTTCGATGGCTTCTTGCTGATCTGAACTCCGCTGGAAGGTGGCTTGGGGGCGGGGCGGGGGTTCCATGACTCTCTCTCTCTCTCTCTGCAAAAAGAGGCCAGCTCTCGACACTTCTCTGAACGCTGGAGGTAGTCGCAGATCCGTTGACAGCAAGGACCCAGTGGGATTAATAGTAATCATAAATAATTCCTATGCAGAGACGAATATGAGTATGAGATGTGGAGGGAGAGGTGTGCCAGACTCACACCAGAATGGTGTATCTGAAGAAGTGTGCATGCACACGAAAGCTCATACCAATGACAAACTTAGTTGGTCTCTAAGGTACTACTGGAAGGATTTTTTAAAATATTGTTTCGACTACGGCAGACCAACACGGCTACCTACCTGTAACCAGAATGGTGTGGAGCAGTCTTCCCCAACCTAGTGCCCTTTAGATCCTGCAGGAGCTGATGGGAGCTGTGCTCCAAAACAGCTGCAGGTTACCAGCTTGGGAAAGGCTGATGTAGTGGTTCAGGGGTGCCAACTTAAATAAAATATTTGTTTGAGGCAGGTATGCCCCACCCTACATACTGTAATAAATCAAGCACCCCATTTAAATGACAATGAGCATCAAATTTGGGGGGTGGTAGCCCTCTCAAATATTGTGTGTGTGAAGGGACCTCACCCCTAGGAGTTGGTTCCTATGTAGTGGTTATTGTTGGGGACTTTGAGCTCATCCCTCTCTACTCAGAGGAAAGTCCCATTGAGTATAAAGGGGTGGATATGGGATTGCAGCGTTTGACCCATGTTCAGTCTCTCTATCCATCCACAAACCTTACTGGGTTACTTTGGGCCAGTCACTTATCTCTCAACCTAACCTACCTCACAGGGTAGTTGTGGAGTGGGGGGGGGGAGGAATTATGTGTTCCTCTTGGAGGAAAAGCCAGGTTAGAAATGTCCCTTGGAATAATAAATAAATCAGGTGCAGGGATCCTCCAGATGTTGCTTTTAGAAAAGAAGATGAAATAACGTAAATATTTATCACAAGGAGGAACACTCTGAAGAAGTGTGCATGCACACGAAAGCTCATACCAAAATAAAAACTTAGTTGGTCTTTAAGGTGCTACTGAAGGAATTTTTTTATTTTACTTCGATCCAGACCAACACGGCTACCTACCTGTAACCAGAACACTTTAGAGTTAGGCTTCATCAGAACATGTAGGGCTACCTTGGGATAAATATGACGCAATGGTGTCTGCCCCAATGGTAAAGGTTCTTCCTCATTCCTGCTGTCTGAGATTTTGATATCAACTACTGTACTAGGATAGCCTGCTAGCTATGGAAGTCAGATTCCAACAACATGGGTGGTGGAGGTCTCTCATCCTTGTAACTGCAAATAGGAGGGACTGAACCTGAGAACTTCTATCTACATCAAAGGTGAGGAATTTTTTGTCAAAAGCAGTATGCCCTAGAGGGTGATACTCTGTTGGGTCAACCAGAGCTGCCAGTGGGCAGGGCTGAGGGCAGTGGTGGGTGAAAGCAAGGCCAGAAATGGTGGGGGGGCTGGAGCTTCCTTCTCCCCCTCTTTCTTACTTCCTTTGCCCTGTTCCCCCGCCCGTCCACTGACTTAACACCCACAACAAGTAGACCCACATAGTCTCATGAAATTAAGCTGAGAGAGTTGGGTACAGATTGCCCCTTCTTGTTGTATATGCAAAGTAAGTATTGTGCCTCTGAGCTACAGCTCTTCCCATGATACCTCAATGCTGCCCCCACCTTCCCAGCTTCCATCTCTCCATTCCTAGAGCTGGAGACTGCCGAGCAATGCTAGACCATGTTTTCTGTTCCTCTTCTATTGTTCTGTACCCTGCCTGGATCTCATTGGCTTCTGAGAGCAAATCTCGGATATTTTCTCTAAATATGGCTGCTCCTGGACACTCATCCTCTCTGGAAGATGGTTTATGTCTTCCTGAGCAATATATTCCTTCACCAGGTAATTGAGGGCCAGGAGGTCCCAAACAAAGTCATCCCAATGTTTATTTTCAGATGTTTGCTTTGGTATTATTGTCATGTCATTGTGCTAAATATATACAGTCTCTATGCTGTATACAACAAAGCAGATCTACCTGATTCTGCAGATTTAAAAGGACCAGCTGATTTGCCGAAGCTTGAGTGTAGATTAGAATCCAAGGCTGGAATTCTATACATATGAGATGAAATGAAATACTTTATTACGGTCAAAGACCAGCTCTTATAAAAATTCCTTTGGGAGAATAATTCCAAGGAACATATCATACATGTGACACTGTATACAACAATAGAACAATAAAAATGATATTTATAAGGACAATGGAAATAAGAGTACTTAGAGCTTAAAACTTAAAAAGCTGCTGCAGGAAATTGAGCCTGGGCCGCTCGGGGAACCGTGGTTTGGGACATTCAGACGGGCTGGTTCTTCTCAGGAGAGAGTCTATGTCTGCATATCTGGACGCAGAATCTGGCGACCATCCTGGTTATCTTCTGGTCGTTACCTAGCAGGAGCAGGTCATATATTTGCTTTTCTGGGAGTCCTACTGACCTCACCAGCAATTCTATACATACCTGGGACTAAGATCCATTTAATTCAATGGAGTTGCCCAATAGACATGTACAAGACTGGCCTATAATTCTCTATCTATTCCTTTGTCTAAGTTCTTCTTGTGGCTCTTTGACTTCTACCAGCATATAATTTAAGAAAAAAGTTAATTACTCACATCAGTTTCCCACCAAAGGTTTTTCCCGGAGAGATGTGCTATATAGAGTTCCCTGTCTTTATTTAATCCAGTCATCTCTGTGAATCAAAAGTAATATTTTTATTGGTGCCAACTAAAAAGTTAATCAGAGACTTGGAAGGGACCCCAATAAACCAGTACAGGTTTGTAGTAATACAAGTGTTCCTTTCCTCCATCCCTGAATGAACTGCCATGGCCACCTGAAACTGCTGTTTACCTGTGAGTTTCAGTAAAAAAAAAACAAAAACTTATTTTTATCCTGGGAAACCAAAGAAGGTCTGAGTATAATTTACAGTGTTGCACCTGTTTATATATATACATATTTTAAAGTAAAATAAAATGTAATGCACAATTTGTTTCCAATGTGATATGCTTTATTTAAAGTGAAATTTTGGTGACCAGGAATTTTGGCACCCAAGGGCCTTTGGAAGTGTATCCAGTAAATTAATTAAAGCCCTCTTGGTGTTTTCCCTGGGGGTTCCAAATATTGGCCATGTCTCTTACATACCACTGGTCTGACACTCCTTGCTGGGTCTGCAGAATTTTAAAGACTGGTATGAAGAGTTCGCTTGAGTTACAAAACAAGAGGCTAGCACTTCCAAGCAATTTTCTCTCTTTGTTTTGACAGTTCTCGCAGCTTAAAAAAAAGGGTTGCTGTGGGTGGGGTTTTTTTTTTCCTTTCTGGTATTGAAATACAGTATGTCATTGGTATGGATAGGTTTACTTAGATGTCCTTGCCCCTTGAATTAAATCCATGACTCTTAAATCTGAGAGAAGAATTGCCTTGATCCTATCACACTTGCAAATCATGTCAGGTGTCATGAACATTCCCAGAAAAGATCATCAGAAGCAAGAAAAGCCAACCCTTCCTTAGAAGTGGAGTGTCTGTGGGCTGGGAATCTCTGGTTCCAATCTCAGCTTCCTCATGAAGATAAAGGCCAGGTGGCCTTTGCCAGTTTACAGTTGGCCAACTTCAGTTTCCCATCTGCAATCTCTGAGGATAATAACATAGGCTACTGCTCTTTTGAGGATTTGCTGAGATGCACAAAGTCATTTATATGTTTAGGGAATCGGTACACAAATAATAGATGCTAGGAGTACTTTGGTTATTATTAACTGTAAAGGTAAAGGGACCCCTGACCATTAGGTCCAGTCGTGACCGATTCTGGGGTTGCGCGCTCATCTCGCATTATTGGCCGAGGGAGCCGGCGTATAGCTTCCAGGTCATGTGGCCAGCATGACAAAGCCGCTTCTGGCAAACCAGAGCAGCACATGGAAACGCCGTTTACCTTCCCGCTGTAGCGGTTCCTATTTATCTACTTGCATTTTGACGTGCTTTCGAACTGCTAGGTTGGCAGGAGCTGGGACCAAGCAACGGGAGCTCACCCCGTCACAGGGATTCGAACCGCCGACCTTCTGATCAGCAAGCCCTAGGCTCAGTGGTTTAACCACAGCGCCACCTGGGTCCCTAACTGTAGCCAATGCAATTAGAAAGAAGAACCAAATTATTGAGACGCCATTCCTTTTTAAATTATCATCATTTTCTAGTACCCCACACTTCTCTGATGCCTTTCTGCGCAGTGTGTGAACCCTCTTGTGTTGAATGAAATCAGGATCAAGTGGGGAGTTGTTCAGTTACTTCCAAAGAGTGCAACCCTATGTTTATTCAAGAGCAAGTCCCATTGAATTCAGTGGGGCTTACTCTCATCTGAGTGGGATTCGGACTGCAACCTTGGTTCGTTTGTGCCCTTTGCAGGCTCACACATTAGAGTCCTCTGCAGACCTTTGCTGTTGTGACCTTGTGACGCTGTTTTCAGGGGTTACGCTAGATTGCCTCTGGGAAGCCTTTTATATCCTTTGTGTGCCTCAGATTCATTGAGGTCTCTGAGAGCTAAGCCCCCCCCCTACTAGACCATTTTGGATGCTACAACAGCATTTGCCAACCCGATGCCCTCCATGTGTTTTGTGGGATTTGTAGTCCAACAGATCTGGAGGAAACAGAGTTAGAGCAGCCTATGCTACAGCAACGGAGGCGAAAACTGAGACCTGGGGAAACCAAGTACCTGTAATAGAATGTAAACTTCAAAAGACGGTGTTGAGGATGACCAGAGCTTGTTGATGTTATTCCCTCCCAGACATTGATTCCAACTCTATTCAATTACAATACATAGCTCTGGAGAGCAACGGGGGCGGTCAGTTTTGTGCCGGTATCAGCCCCGGAATGCATTTCCGGTTCCAACGCTGTGTCTTGAAACGCCGCGACTCAACCCAGGAGCCTCGGCAGCTGGCGAAGTAATAAAGAAAATCTTCCAGAGCGCCTCTGAGCGTGTGCAGAGAGCCCTTCTTTTAATCACCGACTTGCCGCAGCCAAGGGAAATTAAGGAGCAAACCTGGATGTGATAACCAGAACTTTCCCCTCTCGTTTTGCTTTTTGAAAGTGCGCGGAGCCCCAATAGTTCCCCAGCGGAAGGTTTGGCTGGAAGAGCTGGTTTGCTTCTGACTTGTTTGCTTCCCAGGTTATGCAGGCGGGGCGGGGCAGAAGGCCGGCGCCTCTTCTGGGAAGCTCTGTGGACCCAAAGACGCCCTTTGTTTGGATAGACTAGAGAGAGGAGGGAGATATGTGTGCGCTTCTGTTCCCGTCTGACACTTGGAGATGAAGGAGGGGAGAGAGGGAGAGTCTCCAAGGCTCAGATAAAAAAAAAAGTGAGAGAAGAAAAACAAGGCTTTGCCCTAACGCCCAAGTGCACACGCTACGCTAACAAGGAGTGAACTCTCTCCCTCTGTTCACACCGCAAACAGGTTGAGAGCAACACAGGACGGCGGAGAGGAAGTTGCATGACACTGAAGGGGGGGGGGTTGGTGGAGGGAAAGGCCCCAGAGAACACAGGCCAGATTTCTTCCCAGTGGCATTCCGTGTTATTTAACAAAACACACACACACACCCCGCACTGCAACACAGAAAGAGACAAAAGCGAGAGGCTGCGGAAATCAACTGAGCACGTGCGCATGTTATTGTTGGAATGGGAGGCGCAGGCCACCCCAGGGGGGCTTCCTTAGAGAACCCAAGTCTCTGGAGCAACGTCACGTGTCATATTGTAGTTTGTGTGCGTTTTAAAAAGAAACATATTCCAATGAACTCAGTGTGGCATATTTCATCTCCCCGCTGTTTTATCTTCACAACAACCCTGTGAAGTAGACTCATCTGGTAGAAGGTGATCCAGTAAGTTTCAGGACTGCTGTGAAGCTGGACCCCTGATCTTCCCAGCGGTGGGCAGAAGAGAGAGTAGGATCTACTTCTACTGGCATCACTCTGGGTGATTTGCAATGAAGAAATTGCAGGTGTCTCTAACAAGGGCAACAGCTACAAAGTGTTTCCCCTCCGAAATGGGGTTGTGGAAAAAGAGCTATTGGGAGTAGATTTATATGTGAAGGGACTTGTGATCATAATTTCCTGAGCTGAGCATGTTCCTTAATAAAAAAAAATAAAGCAAATCACACAAGTCTGAAGTCTGTCTAGTGTCTGCTATGCTGGTTCTTGCAGTGCTCAGGCAGACGTCGAAGATATTTTAAGTTTACGTCTCAGCGTGTAACATGTATATGCACCTGCTGCAACAACCCCCTTATGGATGGATGGATAGTTGATAGATACTGTGGAAATCCAAGGTTACCTCTTCACCCATATTGGGTGGTTCCCATTGGGACTGACAGGACAGAAGGCAGGGAGCCCAGCAGTAGGTGGAGCCAGAGAAGACAGGCAAGCAGAGCCAACTAATTCTAGTTTTGTCCTCATCCTCTTCCTTGTTGAGTTCAACAAGGGCAACACTGGAAACTATGGAGGAGGAAGGTAGCCAATAGGACTAGTAAGAAAGAAAGCGGGGAAGTGGGAGCTGGCTGAGGGCAGACTGAGGCTTGTGGGGCAGTGCCTCCTCTGCTGTTCACTAGGGGTGGCGATCTTGGAATCCTACATACACAATGGGCTCTCTCTCTGCTTTGGAGGGGTGTTGGAAGGAAACTCTTAGGTATTTGTGTTTAAGCCTTCTCTTTCTTTCTTTTTTAAAGAAGATGAATGGATGCATGAATGAGTGGGCAGATTAGAGCTGAGTCTGTAACCCTTACAAGTAAAATGTCTTACCATTATCATATACCACAGCCAGGAGCCGCCACTGCAGACCTAGGATGAGTGGCAGGGTTCTTTAGGCCAAAGGATGGCACAGCAGGCAGGCCAATGTAGCCCTGAAACCTTGTTAGAACAGGAAATAGAGAATATCTTTGGGTAGTTTGCCTCCTGCTCCTTTGTTCCAGAGGACTTGGCCTCCATTGGTTGCAGAGATTTTAACACTGATACAGGTTTCCTTTCTAACCGAGAAGAAAAGACAAATTCGAGAAGATAATGGACACGACAGAGCTTTATTAAATTTATGCATGAGCAGGAGAAATAATTCGCCACCCCTTTCTCGCATCAGCAGAACTCCAGACCATCCAATGGAACTGATCAGCAGGGGGTTCAGAACAGCCATACTGCAGGATAAATTTGTGGAATTCGTTCTCGCAAGATATGGTTAAGGCCACATGGTTTAGATGCCTATAAAGGAGGGTGACATGGAGGGCAGATCTTTCAGCAGCTATTGGCCAGGTCAGCTAAGTGGAACCTCCAGCAGGAAGGGCAGTATACCTCTGAATGCCAGGTGCTGGGAATCACAGTAGAGGAGAACAATACATGCCCTCCTTAGGGACATCCTGTTTGGCCACCATGGGAAGGTTGGAATAGATGGACCTTTGCTCTGATCCAACGGGGCTCCTCTTCCGTTCCTACATCATAGATTCATGGTTTGCTGTATGTCCCAGCTTTTCACAGTTGTAACCGTTTGGTATAAAGAAGCCACTGGCTTTCATAACCTGTGACACTAGGGGTAATGTACAACATGCCCCATTAACAAGTGTTACCTGTTATACCCTGGAACAGTATGAAAATGGTTGCAGTGGTTACCATCACTCAGAAAGGTCAAACACCTGCCAGGGTAACCTTTTTGTTACCTTTGTATTCCTCCTCCTTAGTGATGGGAGACAGACACTCAGCAAGTCTATGCTTTCTTGGGTGCAGTTCAGACTGACACAAGCAGCGTATTTTGAGAGTGTTCGTTGCAGTTTCATTTGTAAGCCGCATAATAGCAGTGTTAGCAACACAGACCCAAATGTCACCCTATTCAATAGGGGTTTTTTTTCTTATAATAGTTTCACACAAAGGAATTCATGCACTTGGCAAATCCATCTTCCACACAGAGAAATACTACACTGGCCAGAAAAGGGCATTGGTGTTTGTTTGTTTTTAAATTGCTATGTATATACTCTCTTTCAGTGAAAGAATTCAAAGTGGTTCACAGCTGGGAAGATTAAAATAGGGCCCTCCAGATTATGTTGGGTTATAACCTCTAACAACCCCAGACAGTGTGGTGGCCAATGGGCAAGGATGACGGGAGCTGGTTTTCACCAACATCTAGAGCAGGCACCCCCAAACTGCGGCCCTCCAGATATTTTGGCCTACAACTCCCATGATCCCTAGCTAACAGAACCAGTGGTTGGGGAAGATGGGAATTGTAGTCCAAAACATCTGGAGGGCCAAAGTTTGGGGGTGCCTGGTCTAGAGGACCATGGGTTTCCCTGTCCCTGATCTAAAGCATCATTTCCCACAACAATCATTCTGCCTGAGCTGGCCATTGTTTAACTTTACTATGCACCAGTATAAAATAATTCATATATCTACAAAATAAAGTATCATCCAGACCAGGCATCCCCAAACTTCGGCCCTCCAGATGTTTTGCACTACAATTCCCATCTTCCCCGACCACTGGTCCTGTTAGCTAGGGATCATGGGAGTTGTAGGCCAAAACATCTGGAGGGCCGCAGTTTGGGGATGCCTGCTCCAGACCAGTAAAAATGACAACCACCCACCCTATCCTCACCCTTAATGCTGAGAGCAGGTTTGGCTTCTCACATAGAACGCTATGAGGCGCATTATGCTGAACAAAGCCACCCAGAGATGTTCAGATCTAGAGGGCAGTTTGAGCTTTCGCTTCCAATGCTCAGTGTCACCACCGAAGCAAATGCACTATTCATGATACTATACAGAGACACCTGTTCATGTGGCACCAAATCTAGAGGTGAGCAGAACACAAAATGGGATCTCCTGGTAGACCGCAGAATGATTTGCAGCAGATCAGCAAAGATTCTGAAGTTGTGTACACACTCTAACAGGATTTCCCAAACTTGGACCTCCAGCTGTTTTTGGACTACAATTCCTATCATCCCTAGCTAGCAGGACCCATGGTCAGGGATGATGGGAATTGTAGTCCAAAAACAGCTGGAGGTCCAAGTTTGGGTAACCCGGCACTTTAAAGCACATTCAAATTGTGTTTTTCCCCCTCAAAGAATTCTGGGAAGCCATTGGAGCCAATTCCTAGAGCCTGAGGGCACTTTGCCCCCCAAAGTTAATGGGCATTGCCATTCTAAAGGTGTGCATGTACACCGCATCTTGTGGCTGATTATGCAGGGCAGGCCTTACCCCCCCCCAAAAAAAAGAAATATTTTGTTCAAGTTAGCACCCCTTCTGGGCATGGTAGTTTGCCTCTCACAGCATTACAATTCTCAGCAACTCTTAACGAACTACAGTGCCCAGAATTCTATGAGGGGAGGAGAAAAATGTGCTTCAAATGTGCTTCAAATGTGCTTCAAATGTATACACAGCCTGACTCCCATTTATTATCCCATTAGCCACAAAAACCCCACTCCCTGTTAGGCTGATGCACAGAAGAAAGTTGGGGTTGGAAATCAAGAGTAGAGGTGTGTGTGTTTGTGTGTATGCTTTAGGACTGTGAGCTCAGTTTTAGAACTGAAAATAAATTCCTGGGCTGCACTGTTCTCTTTATGTCCCACACCCCACGACACATAAATCCATTTAGTCAGCTGCAGGGTTCTAGCAAACAAACAAGACATATCCCACAAGCTTGAAGTCTGACCTGCCCCTGCAGTGCCCCATTCGAACAATTTGTGCATTAGTAATAGATATTGTGGGGCTATAGTCAACCACTTATCTACACTAGTGCTTTATTTATTTATTTATTTATTCAAGAAAATCTCCTTGAATCGGAAGGTACCCTGAGGGTCATCTAGTCCAACCCCCTGCAATGCAGGAATATGCAGCTGTCCCATATGGGGATCAAACCTGCCATCTTGCTGTTATCAGCACCATGCTCTAACCAACTGAACATGGTATTATTATTATTATTATTATTATTATACATTTATATCCCACCTTTCCTCCAAGGAGTTCAACGTGGCAATTCTCTCCCTGCCTCCATTCTACCCGGAGAACAACCTTGTGAGACAGGTGAGGCTTGAGAAACTGGGCCAAGATCACCCAGCTGGCTTCACGGCTGAGCGGAGACTTGACAGGTGGTCTCCCAGGTCCTGGTCCAACACTCTAAAACCATTACACTGGGCAATCAAGTTACCTTGGGCTTAATTTGATGATTTGAACGGGCGTTTTCTAAGCAGAAAAATGTGGGATGGAACACTGGGGCAGACAAGTCACAACAGTTCCTAGAGTGTCCACTAACAGGAACTCACCTGGAGGGACACCTGACTACAGGTCAGTTCCTGTTCCCTCAGACATGCAAATGAGTTGGATTAGACAAAAGCCCTAGCCTGCAATCACTCTCTCTCTTAGCTACTTCCTCCCTCGATGAGGACACATCTCCAGAGAATCTCTAGTTAGCATGGTTCTCACTCTAGGCCTGCAGCCAAGAGTGAGACCAAATGGAGTCTTACTTTACTAAGTAGTCTCTAGATGTATATATACTTGTAACTTTTCTAAGCAAGCCTGCCTTTCTGAGATTATGCTGTTAACTCAGGATGAAACTGTAAGTAAACTCTATCTTATTTTATAAACACTGTGTTGTGTATTTCTTTTAAGAGGGACAAAAGGGGACCTTTGCCAGGAAGTGTAATATTGAACTATAAAGTGTAATATTGTTATAGAGATTCTAGCGAATCTAACGCACATGCTTTGCTGCGCACAAAAGGGGAATGTCACTCTGCTGATATTGGAAGCTTGCTAACACAAGCTTGGATAGGATCTATCTAATAATATATCCTAATCCACATCCCTAACATTCCCATAAAAAATACTTGACTTTTGCAGCCTGCGGGACACAATGGATAGCTTATAATTACAAACGGTAGTTATGGTAGAGAGGGATCTCTTATTATTGTAAAGTATGGTAGCTGTTGTTGGTCAATGCCCAGCATAAAGTAAGTATCTGAACTACTCCTGCTTTTAGCTGTTCAGCAGAAAGCAGCTTCCTGGGATAAAGTTAGTACTGGTCGGGTCCAAGGCATCTTCACCTGGGCCTCCACATCATTTGCTTTCTCATCAACATTTTATAATCCCCAGTTAAAGGTGTGGGCTGGGTCTTCACATGCAACAGAAGGGAAGGTGGGATTATAAGGGTAGCAGGATTCTGACGAAGACAGACTGCACCACTTCAGGTGCAGGGGAGTAGGGTTCATCTATTTTTTATTACTCGCACATAGAACTCTCTACAGACAGAAATTGGACCAGCCAAGGATGTTGGGGGCCGTGACGCACGCACACAGGTAAGTTCTTCGACTCCCACTTCCATCAGTACCAGCCATCATTGCTAATGGTCTGACATTATGGGAGTTGTAGTGCATGACCACCACCTCTCTCACCCAACACCAGGTTGGAGAAGGCTTTGCTTAACCCAACACCGTGCTGGCTATCTATCTGCAAGCCTTTTTTCGCATAAGGAAGCATTCCAGACTGGCATTCCCCACTTGCGTTTCAAGTGGTGCAGTCCATTCTATGACCTCATTCTGCTGTAGTCCTGAAAGGCCTACATTGGCTCCCAGTACGTTTCCGAGCACAATTCAAAGTGTTGGTGCTGACCTTTAAAGCCCTAAATGGCCTCGGCCCAGTATACCTGAAGGAGCGTATCCACCCCCATCGTTCTGCCCGGACACTGAGGTCCAGCGCTGAGGGCCTTCTGGGGGTTCCCTCGCTGCAAGAAGCCAAGTTACAGGGAACCAGGCAGAGGGCCTTCTTGGTAGTGGTGCCTGCCCTGTGGAATGCCCTCCCATCAGATGATAAACAACTACCTGACATTTAGAAAACATCTGAAGGCAGCCCTGTTTAGGGAAGTTTTTAATTTGTGACATTTTATTGTATTTTAATCTTTGCTGGAAGCCGCCCAGAGTGGCTGGAGAGACCCAGCCGGATGGGCGGGGTACAAATAATAAATTATCATTATTATTATCATTATTATTATTATTATTATTATTATTATTATTATTATTATTAGACCAGAACTGGGATAGCTTATTCATACCGACAAGACCCTGGTGTCCTTTCACTGAAAACCTCACTGCAAATGGAAACGTATTAAACTACGAAGGTTTCGTCATTTGGGCCCCTCCATGCTGTGCTAGCTTTCTGCTTACACAGAGACTTGGTTTGGGTTGTTGTTCTGCTCTTAACTGGGATTACATGATTGCTTAGTACAGTAATTGGTTAGAGCTGATGACACCAAGGTTGTAGGTTCGATCCCCATATGGGGCAGCTGCATTTTCATTCCTGTACTGCAGGGGGTTGGACTAGATGATCCTCCGGGTCCCTTCCAACTCCTATGATTCTGTCATTTTTTTAAAATGTGATGCCCCACCCTCATTAAAGCAGTGGTACTCTCCATTCTGCCACCTCTTTCTGAGGCGTGCATGTGGTTCCCAAGTAAGGGACGCTCAGTCGGGGAGCCTCGCACACATTCTCAAGTCAAAGAGCGAGTCAGTTAACCACGCATTGGAGTTTAACATGAGATCACGCAGGCAGTACCAAGGCGCTCTCTGGCTGAAGGTTGTGATTTTTGTAACGAATCTGGTCCTTAAAAGACCGGGCAAGATAGGCGTTTCCCGTCCCTCTGCAGTCCCCGTGATGCGTGCTCGTGTGAATGTAACAGGAAGCCGACGGTGCTTCGTGTTACCTCGCGCTGCTGCGGAGATAAGGCGAGCCTCGCCTGTCTCTCTAATCATACGATAGAAATGTTCAGGCTTGGTGGGTTTGCTCATTCCAGCCTCACCCCCCGCACCATCTCGCTCCCTCCCTCCCTCCCTTCCTAGTTGGTAATCCTGCCTTTGCATGCCGAGCACACCCCCGTCCCTCTAGACCGCCTCGCCAAAACAGAGCGTAAACTCTCTAATTAGCAACGTGTTCCATCATTAAGGAGCCCTGCTGAGAATTTCTATTTAATAATGGTCTTAAATTAGTTATGATGGTAAATACTCATCGGAAAATTCAACATCTAAAACCATCTACGATCTGGAAAGGCTCCAGCCCGTAATCTCCTGGAACTCACAAACGACCCCAAAGCGGAGCATTTTTTTTAAAAAAAGAAGAAAAACCCGACACCCCCTTGCCTCGCCCCCGCTCTTTTTGCGCCAGGGATTGCGCAGACGATTCGCGCTGGATGAGCCGGGGGAAGAGGGGGGTGTTAATTAGGTTAGCCTAAACTGACTGCTTTGGCAAATATTTAGAAATAAACAAGAGCAGGGGGCAGAGTTGTCGAAGGGAGATGTTAAATGCGCGGAACAAAGGGCGGAGAGTGAAGGTACAGGGGTGATACCCCAAATCTTGCGAGAAACATCTTGCTTCTTGCCACTTTTTGTGGTTGGAGGAATATTTTTCCATCCCACCCCCCACCCACGCAAAAAAAAAAAACCAGCAACACCAGGACGCAGTTCGTTGATCCAGGGTTTAGTCTCAGAAGCAGATCTGGGCGCGAAATCCTTTCAGCCATCTGAGCATGTGCAGAGTTTTTTTCTCTTCCCACCCCCGCCATTGAAAAATATCACAGCCAGCCCAGTAGAGGGATTCAGATGGACAAAGGAACACAGGAAAGCTGCCTCTCAGACAGAGTCAGAACATTGGCCCATCTAGCTCAATATGGCTTTACACTGACTGGCAGCGGCTCTCCAGGGTTCTCTCTCTGCCCCTGCCGAAATCACCGCGGATTGAACGTGGAGCGGGTGATCTACCGCTAAAGATAATTGTGAACCCAGGCATGTCTCTCCTTACTTTCATTAAGATTTTGATTGTTCGTGGGTGTTGTGGATAAAGCGTTGCGCTTCCATAGCGAGAGACTGCCTCATACATTCCCTTAGCTATGAAGTCTCCGGGGCCTATTTTGTCACTGAACCTGAAGTGTGTGGCCAGCCTGCCCGGGCAAAAGTTTTATACCTGAGTCTCCCTCCACGCAAAAATACCTCCGTCTGCACAGAAAGCGAAGGGCTTAAGCCAGGCATCCCCAAACTGTGGCCCTCCAGATGCATAGCTGCCAAGTTTTCACTTTTCTCGCGAGGAAGCCTATTCAGCATAAGGGAAAATCCCTGTAAAAAAGGGATAACTTGGCAGCTATGTCCAGATGTTTTGGCCTACAACTCCCATGATCCCTAGCTAACAGGACCAGTGGTCGGGCAAGATGGAAATTGTAGTGCAAAACATCTGGAGGGCCGAAGTTTGGGGGTGCCTGGCTTAAACCCTACTTAGAGTGGACCCATTGAAATGAATGAATCCAATTTGGTCGTGTCCGAAATCTTCAGTGGGTCTACTCTGAGTAGGACTATCGCTGAATAACAGAATAAGAGCGCAAATATACGCCTGTCTACTCAGAAGTAATCTCCACCGTGTTCAGTACGACTTAATCCCCAGGAAAGTGTTCTAGGGTTGCAGATTCTGTCTTCAGAGATTTATGATCATTACCATTTTGGCTGCATTTAGGCTGCGATCCTATCCACATCTCCCTGGGCGCGAACTCGATAGGTCTTACTTTTTGAGTGGAGGCACGCATGGAGAAGCGCAACGGCTAAGGACAATCGTGATGCAGATGCTATAAAGATAAACAAAACCTTTGCCAGGCTTAGGCGTCATCAGCGTTGAAACAATACAGAGCGCACCCAAACCCTCTGTGCGTTTCTGCCCTACAAAATGTCGACTGTGGAAATGATCTCTTTTCTTTCGGGAGATTAGGATTTCTCGCCTTTGGCTTCCGAAGGCGGGCACCTTAGGGATGGCCCTCTTTTTTCACGCAGGAAATTCTGCTAGGCGTGTAGTCCCAACTGCAGTGAAAGGCATCACCTGCCTCCACCGCGCAAGAAGACGCCGAGTTTCTTCGGGTTCAGCGACCAAGCAGTTTCAGAAAGGGAGGCCGTTGTGCAAGAACACTCCCCGGTGGATCGGGCGAATTACTTGAAAGCGAACACTGGAGAAGAGCCTTACTGGAGGGAACGCATCTTTACTAGCACAGAGGTGAGGTGGAAGTTTTGTTTACTAAAGACAAGTAAAATAAATGCTCTAAATTAGATCACTTCCCGTCCCCCGGGGCAAAATTTCCACTCTAGACCAGCGATTATAACCTGCGCGCTTCCAGATGTTGGTCCACAGCTCCCATCCTTCCATTGACTATGCTGGCTGGAGCTGATGAGAGGTGGAGCCCACCAACATCTGCAGGGCCACAGGTTCCCCATCCCTGGCTGCCATTCAGCCTCCTCTTGTTCATTTCATCTCCTCCCCTCCCCTTCCTCCCAAGAACACCAAGTGGATCTCACAGTTTTACCTCGGTCAATTTCTTCCCCAGAAGAACCCCGTGAGGTGGGTTAGGGTAAGAGAGGGAAGCTGGCCCAAGCAAGGCCACCCAGTGAAGGTCATCATAGGGGTTTGAACCCCTGTCTCCTCCAGCCCTAGTCTGTCACTCTGCTTACTATTCCACACTAGTTCTACACAAGCTTACGTCCAGGGCTGTTGATTGTCCTCAAAACATCAGAGTGCTGAGTAGACACCATGCAGTTAAAAACGTATTGTTGTTGTTTAGTCGTTTAGTCGTGTCCGACTCTTCGTGACCCCATGGACCATAGCACACCAGGCACTCCTGTCTTCCACTGCCTCCCGCAATTTGGTCAGACTCATGTTGGTAGCTTCGAGAACACTGTCCAACCATCTCATCCTCTGTCGTCCCCTTCTCCTAGTGCCCTCCATCTTTCCCAACATCAGGGTCTTTTCCAGGGAGTCTTCTCTTCTCATGAGGTGGCCAAAGTATTGGAGCCTCAGCTTCACGATCTGTTAAAACGTATAGCTTTCCCCAAAGGATCCAGAGCTATAGTTCCCAGCACCCTGAGCAAACGACAGCCCCCAGGTCAGATTCTTTGGGGAAAGTCAGGTGTCCCTGCTTTTAAATTTATGGTGTGTCTGACCCTCGCCTCTGAAGATTGAAGTTCAACCAGCCCTGTCGAGGCCTATCCTCCAGGAGTCTGCTTCCTCTAATTTCTTCCTGACCTTTCGAGCTAGTGACCACAGACAACCATCATGACCAACTCCCAATAAAATATTTGAGGGGGCCGGGACACACACACCCCAAATTTGATGGGCATTGCCATTCAAATTGTGTCATGTGATAGATTATGCGCCGCTGGGCTTACCTGCCCCCACCCCACCCCAATATTTTATTCAAGTTGGCACCCCTGATCCTAACTACATCCGAACCCGCGAGACTTTCCTCTGAGTAGACACATCTGAGAGAGGATTGCACAACTGGGAGTTGTGGACCAGGTTGTTCCAGGACCAGCGAGTCATCACTTTGCTTTGATGCGACAGGGGCATGGAAGAAGCGACACTCGCGTGAAAGATGCAGAGATAAAACACGGAGCCAAACAAAAACCAGGGTATAAGTCATCTCCGTGGAGGTCCCAGCCGCAGTTATTTATAATAGCAGCTGAAAAGCAGTAAGCGAGACAGTTGGAAGGGAGGTGTGCGATGAAGGCGGGGGGAGGGAGAATATTTCGGCTTCCACCTAAACGTCTAAACGTTTCTCCTCTCTTGCACTAACCTTTCATGTTTAATGAATGAATCTGCATTGCAGTCTCTCTCTCTCCTTCCCCCCTCCCTTTCCCGGGCCGGCTAGTTTTAAATCTGCAAGCATCATATAAAGAGGCCGTGATCCCATCTGCCTATGATTCCAAATTAAAGTTCAAACGGCCGGCTTACACGCTGCTGATCCTGTATCATAGCCTCTCGCGACCCTTCAATTACTATTTAATAGAATTACAGTTTTAAATCCCAATAGTCTTAAAGAATGTTTTTTTATATCACACAGACTGAAGAGAGAAAGAGAGAGAGAGAGAGAATATATACAGGCACCTTCAATGTTATTGAACTATTGCAGTTGACCCAGTTTAGACTTTCAAAAGAATATTGGGTGTTAAAACAAGATATTACAAGAGGTACTTGTAATCTTCACGTAGTGGTGGGGGGGGGCGTGTCTGTCTATATGCGCAACAAGCCTGTTAGGCACTAGTCCGCAACTCATATATAGCGGAGAAATCATAGAGACTTTAATAAGAACGGTGCGGAGTAAATAGGTCACACACACAGAGACCCCCGTAGATGACAGCAAATCCTACAAAGCAAACCAAGCATAGTCCATTTGACCCGACTGACTAAAGAGCCGATCTAGTCCCACGGATCTGAATCAGCTGAAATGCAAGTACGGCTCTTTGCCCGGATGTCGGCTTGATCTGAGAAGCCTTATTACAATGTGGGTAAGATTTGCTAGGAGAGGACCCGTCTTATTTTCCTTCTCCGGAGGGGTGGGAAGAAAAATATAATGCCCGCTATTTAAATCTGATGATCTTCCTCTCAAGAAGTTGGAAGCAGGTGCCAAGTCCCCATTTATGTTCATTTGGAAGCAAGTTCTGTGTGTTCAATGGGGCTTCCTTCCTAAGGCTGCAACCTAACATCTCCATCGTGCCTCCGCCTACTCAGAAGCAAGTTCCATTCCCCCAATCCCCCTCGCTCCCAGGGGCACAGGATTGGAACCCAGATTGCCTTCTGACCTGCCTTTCAAGGGCCAGTTTTCTGAAGGATAAGTTGCCTTCCAAGTTGTTCTTTTTCCTGGGCTTGAGGAGGACTGAGACAAAGGTGCCAAAGTTGATGTGACCACTTCACCTCCATTCTTAAAATCCCATTCCTCATCCCCACCACCCCCCGTTTGGAAAACAGCCCCTCAAGGCCTCAACTCCTCTTCCTCAAAAGAAACTCATAAGAGCCTGCTGGATGAGGCCAATGGCCCATCTAGTCCAGCATCCTGTTCCCACAGTGGCCAACTAGATGCCCGTGGGAAACCCACAAGCAGGATCCGAGCACAAAAGCCCTCTCCCCTCCTGTGGTCTCCAGCAACTGGAATTCCGAAGTATTGCTCCCTCCAGGTGCTTAAAGCAGCTTTCCACACAGCTCCGACTTCCTTCCAGGAGCGTTTGGATCTGCGTCTGCTGGTATTTGACTGCTGTTTCTCCAGGTGCACCCCTCGAGGTAACATTTCTCCTGCAATATTATTCCTCAGCAACTCCTCTCTCTCTCTCCTCCCCTATTAATCTGTGGGTGCTGCTGGGTTATTCCACCGCCGCAGCCCCCCTCCCCCTTTCTACCATAGCTGCCAAGTTATCCCTTTTTAAAGGGATTTTCCCTTATGCTGAATAGGCTTCCTCGCGAGAAAAGGGAAAACTTGGCAGCTATGCTTTCTACATTTGCTACCTTCTTTCTAATTGGTCTTGTGGGGTGAGTGGACAACGCGGGTGGAGAGGACGTGCGGAAGGCCGAGGCTTCCAGGGTGCGCGTGAAGTGAGTTTGCGTTGGGTACGCGAAGTCGAGAGGCTTAAGTGCACGCCATACCGTACATTTAGAGCACATTCTCATCGCCACCCCCACCCCAAGCATGAAGCGTAAACTACAGTTCCCAGGATTATTGGGAGTCTGATTTAAGAGTGAGTGAGATATGGGTGGATGGTATGGTATTTGGGAGGGGCAGGGCTGTGTGAGTTTGGGTCTACCGTGTTTCCCCGAAAATAAGACACTGTCTTATATTTATTTTTCCTCAAGTAGACACACTATGGCTTATTTTCAGGGGATGTCTTATTTTTTTATTATGGTCCAGCCTCGTCTCTTCCTTGGCGCCCTCCAGAACTGCGGCTATCACTATGTCTTATTTTCGGGGTATGGCTTATCTAGCGCAAATGCTTAGAAATCCTGCTACGGCTTATTTTATGGGTACAGTACAGTGGTACCTCGGTTTATGAACACAATTGGTTCCAGAAGTCTGTTCATAAACTGAAGCGTTCATAAACTGAAGCGAACTTTCCCATTGAAAGTAATGGAAAGTGAATTAATCCGTTCCAGATGGGTCCGCGGCGTTCGTAAACCGAAAATTCATAAACCGAGGTTCCACTGCATGTCTTATTTTCGGAGAAACAGGGTACTTGCATGGTATAAGCCTTTGTGTTTGGGGTAGTTGGCTGGGGGGGGGAGTACTGATATAATGGGACAGGCGTGGGGGAGAAAGAAAAGGGGGTTCTCCTCCTTGCTATAACGTGGGGTGTGTGTAGGAGTAGGATCTATGCGTGGTGGGGCCTCGTGTGTGTGTGTGTGTGTGTGTGTGTGTTCTCCAGCGTTTGCTGCGGCTGCGCCTTCCCCTCTCCTTCCTCACACGCTGAATCCAGGGCAGCGCAGCGTGGAGCTCAATGAGGGCCTGCATGAATAAACACGAATAGAAAAGTTGTGCTCAGCTAACCGAGGAAATCAGAGCCATGCCAGGGCACCAACGTCCCCGTTTCTTTTCACTGCAGCAGGCCGAGGCTCTAACCTTTCTCGGAGAGGCTGGAGAAGGAAGGAGCCAAAACGGGGCAAGGCGAGGCCAGCTCCGTCGCAACAGCCAGCTGTAATTGATCAGGCCGAGAGAGGGAGAGGATCGAAAACCGATCCTGAGCCGGAAGCGGCCCCCCCCCACGTCAATAGGGAGTGAATGGGGGTTGGGGTGTGTGCGGAGGCCGGATAGAGGCACACAAAGAGAGCTCCCAACGCGGCTGGGGGGAATTCAAGGGGGAGGGGGGTTTTCCAGGTGACACCCACGCTCGCCAAACAAAGGGCTTTACATATATACTTGGATAGGTGTGCATACACAACGCACCGCTAGCACCTACCCGGACATCTGCATTAATCTGCCTGCATAAATAAAGACCTCCATAAGAACAAAACAAAACAAAACAAAACAAAAAAAGACATCGCCCATTGAAGTGCGAAGGAAAGCTCCCATTGATCTTGAAAGATGGGAAATTTACTGTAACACTAACACACACACACACACACACACACACACACAGGAATGGAGCAGGCTCGGGGGCAGTCAGAAGAACTGGCCCTGAAACGGATCCTCTCCCTCAACCTGTTGGGAAAAGCCGAAGATGGGGAAAATAGTAGTAGTAAATAATAATAATAATAATAATAATAATAACGTTTTCCCTGGGCGCCAGCCCGCTGTGATCCTGTTTTCTCTGCCATTAGGTCTGACCTAATTTCGGGTTTGGGTTTCTTCATCTTGACGTTATTGCTCCCCCCCCACTTCTTCAACCATCACTCCTAAATCAGTATTAAATTGCGAAAGAAAGAAATCCCGATCCAAACGACAAGGTGGCGAAACAGTGAAGCCCAAAGCAGGTTGTTCGTGAAGTTCGACTGAGAATATTTTTGTGAATTCTAAAATTTTAAACCATCAACCCTTTCTGAAGTCTTGGCCGAAAGGCGGTGTGCAATGGAGAAACTCAAGAGAAGTAAGTTGCTAATAAATTTTCGACCAAGCCCCGTCGAAAATTTCTCACACGTTCGCCTTAGGTAGACCATGTCGCCTTAAAGCCCCCCTCCCCAAACATACGAAGCAGCAAGATTTTGGGTCAGTGGGACAACATCGACTTAAACCCACTACTCAGGCTTAACTTGCTTGGGGAATAGGAGGACCGTGAGCCATCTGAGAGACCAAGCGGGGAGATCGGATAGATCTGACAGCCGAATCTAGCCGAAGTCTGGACTTTAAAAAACAAATTTTAAAAATAAAAATCCTATCCTATGCATTTTCAGGTCCCACTAAATTCCACAAGTCATCTTCAAGTAAGTGCATATAGAAATCTATACTGTAGCCATAAACCGGTCTAATCGACTAGTTTGGTGGAGACATTTGATGTCATTCCAGACTTGGGGACGTGCCTTCGCGAGCGGAGAGGGGTTTTTTCCGACGCAGCAACAGAAATCACACTCCGCACTGACACACGCACGAACCCAGACCCAAAGTCCCAAGCCCGGAAACCTAGATTTCCGTCTAAATCGTCCCCACCCCTCTCTCCAGCGCCCCCTAGTGCTTTTCTGCTGCTCTGCCCCGTCGGGGCTTTCCGGCGCTGCGCGCCTTGTCTGCCATCTGGCGTGCTAGGTCTTGTGGCTTCTCTCTTGCCTATTGATCAAACGCACTTCAGCTTCCGAGTAATTTCATCTTAATCAACAGTCCAGCTTGTCCCGGATAATAAACTAATATAGGAGAAGGGGTTTGTCGATAACGATCGGCCAAATCAAGGAGATGTGGGGAGGGGGGGAGAGGTAAGCCCCCCAGTTTGGAGTTTTTCGATAGGCCCTATCTTCCCAGGGCAGATGGCTTTAGTTGGGGGTGGGGAGAGAAAAGCGGGGGCCGGAGAGAGAAGGCTTTAATGCAGATTTTCATAGATTTACACCTCAATCAACCATTTAGGTTTCGAATGCAAATCCTAAAGCAACTTCGTTTATCAGCTTGGTGGGAGGAAACTAGCGTTTGCAGGAGGGGGCAAATGCTCATTAACTTGAGCGCTGTCTGGGATCGGGGGCTAAACAGCACCCAAATCCTCTAGGCCGCATTTGATGGTGCTACTTCGGAGTAAGCCGCTTGTGTCTTGCAAGAAGCGGGGAAGGAAGAAAAAAAGCGGGCGAGTGGAGAAAGAAGAAGACGCAGCCTAGCAACCCAATCCTAAGTGCATTTACCTGGAAGTAAGTTACATCGATTTCAAGAGCATTTGCTTCCTTCCAGAAATCCAGCTATCCATCCATCCATCCCAGAACAAGGTTTGGAGTCCAAGGCGGCCTTGCTTTGGACTAAGCCACGGTGAACACAGTGGGGCTTACGTCCGAGTAAACACGCATAGGCTTGGGGCTCGACTGGAAACCTTTACGCGGCCTCTGCATCCAACGGCACAAAGCAACAAAGAAAACAGAAATTCGTTTCTGAAAAGGCAACTCAAAACAACAATTCCGTCGCTTCTGATAAAGGAGCCGGCGGCTGCAATACTTGCAAAAGGACTCCAGATGGTGGTTCTGTCTGTGGAGGAGCTCTGCTTTGAGGGCACAGAGTCTCCGCCTGAACTATTATTCTTAAATAATAATTTATATCCCGCCTTATGGTGAAAACAAAATAGGCGACTCACAATAAAAAGGGGAGGGGAACATTTCGCACCATCTCGCCTGGTCCTAAGACTGTTGCAGAGATGGAAATGGTCTCCGAGCGCCGAAATAAAAAAAGGGGGGGGCGGACGGCGTTAGTCTAGAAACGTAAACTCTGTTTAATAAAATTAGCTCCAAACGCACCAGGGAAAATAATTCCTGGCAGCAGGAGGAGTAGGTCCTAATTAAGACCCATTACGTGAACATGCTTTGATTCGCATTAACTTTCTTTGGATTCCAAATGTGCTTCGGATCAAGCACCCGGTTGGCTAAAAGGCGCCTAAACATTCATACCTGGAAGGAAACCAGAGACTGGCCTCAAGACAAACGTGGTTAGTCTCAGGCCGCACACCCCAAACATCCGAAATAAAACGTGACAACCGGATCTCTGCGATCCAAAGGAGGACCCCTTTCACATCTTGTGATAATTTCAAGCTACTGTACTTCTCATGCAAAAGACCACGAGGCTTCCAGTAGTGGAAGCAAAATCTCACGACACCCCCACAAAGAAGTTGGGTCAAGACACTAGTCTTGCGCGTTTGACTCCCGCAAATGCCCAAATTTGTTAAAACGTTGTGGGACCCAGAAAACCACCAGCCCTTGCGACTTTTACCTTTGATGAGACTGCAGGGGTCGGGGCACTTCGCCTCGCCCTCTGATTTCTCCTGGTCTCCGGGGCTACTTGAGAGACAAAGCGGGATGCCCCCAACTTACTTCAGTGGGTTCACTCTTGGAAACGGGCGAAAGAAAATCCTGTGCAAGAAATGTGGCGTACCTGACTGGTTCGGCCAACACATTTAACACAGAATTTGCCCTTGGCTTGCGAACTGGTATGGTATCGGCCCCTGCTTTTGCTACAATGAGAATAAGAGGCGGCGAGGAGAGGATGGTGCGGTTAAGTGATCCTGACCTGACTTTAGCTCAAGTTTACCGCCTCAATTCAGAACCCAGCTAAGGGCCAGCAGCAAATCCATTTCGGCTGATTTAGTCCCATGGAAGTGAATTAGACCCAAGGCTACACTTCCGCGCGTGCCTACAAGGACTCAAGCCCCATTGAAGTCAATGGGACGAACTTCCCAGGCATAGGGTCGATGTTTTTCGGGCTGCTGCTCTACTTGTACTTACCTGGGAGTAAGTCCCATGGAACACAGAGAGATTTAAGCATGCATGGATAGGATTGGGCCGCGCATCTGCAATATTTGGGCTTTTCCTAGGTGCGGGTGAATCGGGAGCCCTCCTAGCTCACGCCAATGTCTGGGCAGGGGGGGGGGGCATCGTTATATCCGAGAGCTTGGATTTGAGACGATCCTGAGCAGAATCGCTTTCCAAGGAGAAGCATTTAGGATCAAGGGGCTACTAGTCCCTGCTGCTGGTTCTAACCTGTTTGAACCGCAGGTAATTCGATTTAACAGCGGAAATGGGTGTCTGTTGTGCTTTTACCAAAAAAAAAAACATCCAACACTAAACCAGTTTGGTAGTGGAACAGGATTCTGGATGAACCACTGCAAGGTGGCGATAGGCTGAAATACGCCTTCATAAGCATCACGAACTTAGCGCATAGGTTCCTGTTTTAACATTTTTAAAGATCCAAGATCCAAATATTTTAAGGACCAGAGTTATTCTGCCTCTCGCCTGGTTCCTCCCCCTCTCTCAATATTCCAAAAAGTTTCTTGAATTGCTTTACTATTTCTGCAACATAGCAGCTTTTCTGTCTTTTAGAAACCTTTCCTACCTCGGTAAGCTCGAAATCTTGATATTCCTAACAAACGGATAAGGCAATCAAAGTAAGTAGATTTCTCTCTCCCCCCCTTTCTCTCTGTCTTGGATAGTCCAGTTTAAAAAACACGTTTACATAAGGCCCACCTAAAACAGGGTCAAGATCCAGACCAAGTCCCGTCAAAGAAAGAAGGAAGCACGTCTGCTGGATATTAGTGGCCGCCTTTCACGTCGGGTGGCTCAAGTCCCAAGCCTGATCCCACGACCTCTTTCTCAAAAGTAAGTCCAACGGGGCTTATTCCCAAGCAAGCGGGCATAGGCTTGCAAGCCTTAATTTCGCCTGCGAGGTGGCAAGGGTCGGGGTTTTACTGGAAATGCGGTTTACATCCCACCATCAAGCACGCACAAACGCTCCGCATTCTGCTTAGCAAGGGGGGGAAAATCCCCCAGATAAAAAAGGTCCCATTTACACGCACACACACTCGCTTCCCCACCCCCTACGTCCGTTCACAACAAGCCACTGGAGCAATGTAATTCGGAAATCCCAAACGAGTTTGGAAATGGTCAAGAAAAATTCCAGGCACGTTGCTCCTTAATCCCAATCAAAGTTTCAAAATTGTATTTTCAAGTAAAAACAAGTTTAGAATTCACCTCTTCTTAATTCACGCCTGACTAACCTGCCCCGGGGCCAAGCGAAAACTTTTGAATGCGCCAAAGGTGACGCGGGACCCCTGTTCGCGAGGGCAGAGAAAGGCTCTTTTCAACACATTAACCATCTACTTAGGACTCGAGGGGAGGAGCCGACAACTGATTAGGGAAGAAGGGGTCTGTGAGGTGGCTTCGTACGGCTGCTTGGTTGTCATTTAAAGCTACAGACACCCCTCACCCCCCCAAAAAACCCACCCACACCCCCAAATACCCAAACACCCTAAAGTGTCTTAAACTGCACTCTGGAGTTTACTTAAGGAAAACAAATTAAAAAGTCGTCAAACTGATTGGGGGGCGGGGAGGGCGAAGGAAATACTGTAAACACGATGGAGAAACCGTTTTGGAAAGCCATTCCCTCATGGTGCAGAATTCAAGAGAGAAGTTCTGCCGCTGATTTGAGGTCAATGCCACTTTCCAGCCCAAGCACCTTAGCAGAACCTCTCGACCCATGCTTCTTCCGAAGTAAGGACCGCCAGTTAGGTCGATGCCACTTACTTGCAGGAAAATTGATTTGGTGTCACACAGTGAAAGAAGGGTATCAGAGAAGCCTAGAGTTAGAAGGGAGCGCGGGCTAGGAATTATATGCACGCAACATATGCCTACGTTAACTCACGCACTTCAGACACTGCAAATCTCAAGTTATATTTTTGTCCGGAACATGGGGTGTTCCAACGTTTTCTCACAGGTCCTTCATCAGAGAGCAACATGCCACACAGGAGAGAAACACCAAGTAACTCCTCGCTTCAACTCACCCATCTACACGGGTACAGGCACCCGGTTGTCTGGGTACATACGTACATGCCCATTCTGCGCAGTTTCGCACCCAGCACCTCAATAATATTGACTAAGAAGAAAGCCTCATGGATTGCGATGGGGTTCTAGCGGGCTGCAAGCCTAACACCACTGACCAGTTAGGAAGCCCCATTGTAAGCCATAGGACTTACTTCTAAGTAGACATGATTAGGGTTGCACTGTTTAACAAGTAGCCTTGCAGGCTTGCATCCCGATCCTTAAACATACACTCCTTTGGAATAAATTACCATGGAGGTCAATGGAATTTATTTCCAAGTAAACGTGCGTGAGGGTACAGCTTCAGGCAGCTTTATTAGCCCTATGCAAACCACAGGCACACTAGATGGTCGACCAAGCCAGGCTCATGGGCTTAACCTTTGCAGCTCAGAGAAGTCCTACCGGACTTAACGGGACTTACTTCAGAGAAAGCTTTTTTTTTTTTTAGAAGTTAAGGGAGCAATAATTGGCTTAACTCCGAGTGCTTCGGCTTAACGGGCTTGCTAGCTTGCATGGAATCACTGGAGCGAATCAACGTGACAAGAGATTTTAACAAAACGAAACAGCATTTCTTTGCGGCTGAGGAAAAACACCAACGTCACTGAATAGATAAGAAAAATGGAATACTGTATTTGATTTTTTTTTTTAAGAAAGTTTGTACATATAGATAAACACGCAGTAAGGGAAACAGTGGTATAAGTGTCCTACGTGGAGTTTTAGAAGAGACCCCCAAAGCTGCTATTTAAATACTCAAAAATGCTTTTGCATAAGAGGAGGACAGTGGCACTCTAAGCCTCGTTTCGTCTACCGTTGAGGTCCCTTTTGAAAACCTAGTCCATCACCTCTTGACAACTAAGTTTGTGCAAGGAACTCAAGTCAGGGAAAATGTTTTTCTTTAAAAAAAAAAAGAGGAGGAGGAGGAGGAGGAAGAAGAAGAAGAAGTAGACGGAGGAGGGGGAGAAGAAGGAGAAGAAGAAAGGGAAAAAAGAAAGAAAGAAAGAAAGAAAGAAAGAAAGAAAGAAAGAAAGAAAGAAAGAAAGGCAAGGGAGAAGAAGGCAAAGGGACAGAGAGAAGAAAAGTCAAAGAGAAGAGCAAATATAATATACAAGCAATTTTCTACACATATATTACAAACTGGGGGAAATGACCGCATCATTAAGATATACATAATTCATATAAAATTTTGAAATAAAAATAAAAATCTGTTACAGTCATAACTATTCTTTTTCCACATTTATAACCAGTACCCACACAGGCAGTGACAGAAGTGTAGAAAAAAAGGTGCTTACGAAGAAAATGATTGTCTGTTGAACAAAAGAATAAAAATTCTTAAAAAATAAAATAAAAACAACGACGGAGGGGGAGAAAAGGAGGAGGCGGAACAGGAGAGGGGGGATGCATCTTGATTAGACCATCGCTTGGACTTTGAGGGGGGCGGGGTTACAGATCCAGAGAGACAAAGATTGATAAAAACCCAACAAAAAAGGCGATAAACATTTGTTATTTCCCTCTTCAAAGAGTTCCTTTAAACGTTTTTCTTTTTAAAAAGCATCTCCCTCTCTCTCTCTCCCTCTCCCTCTCTCTGTACAAATTTGATCCGAGTTTTCCTCCCGTCCCACACCCCAGTCTTTTTTTCCTTTTTGTTCATTTATTATAGAGAATAGCATATCCCCCCCCCTTTTTTCCCAGATACAAATTGAATAATCGTCATGCAAAATGGGTGAGATGCTGTCCATGGGAAAGCGCGAACAATAAAATTCAAAACCAGGAAAAGAAAAGTAGAGCTGGAACGTGCTTTCGTCCTACAAAGAATACAAATGTCACCTTTCTTTCTTCCTTTCGCCATAATAATATTTATAATAGCAAAGTATTAGCATTAGCATTTTTTTCTCCCCCGCTCCAGAATCAGCAACTGTCCAACTTGTGGTTTTGCTCCTTTATGTTTTATTTTTTGCCTAAGTGGATGGTTTGTTTCTTATTTCAATCATTTGCTTGGTAAAGGTTTGGGTTTTTTAATTCCTTTTTTAAAAACAACAACAACAACAACTCTTTTAAAGGTCTGTTCTCTTTTTGTAATTTTCTCTCTCTCGTTGTTTCGCTGCTCTGCCTAGGAGTGTTCTGAAAGCGGCTCGTTGTTGCTTTCTTTCCTCGGAGGCCGGGGCAGTTCGGAGAGGGGGGCGGCTGCTCTCGCTCGCTCGGGGTAGGTAGGTGGGTGGGTGGAGAAAGGGGGGCTTATTTTGCCTTTTTCCTGATTGGTTTATTAATATTAATATTATTTATTTATTTATTTCCTCCTTTAAGGGTTTGTTTTTCTCCTTTTTTATTTGTTATTTTTTTTGTATTGTTTTGTTCCGTTATCATACATCACATTCTGAGTCGCTGGAGGTTACCGAGAGGATGGACGTGCCCGTCTCGGCTCGTTCCGTCAGGCTGGAGACGCTTGTGGTGGGGCTGGCCGCCGTGGACGGAGACTCCGCCGAGCTGTGGGTCGGGCAGCCCGGTTCTGACAAGGACCGCATGCCGCTCTGTCCGATCGCCTGGTGCTGGAGCCTGCAGGACGCGGGGTTGGGGGTTGGGGGTTGGTGGGGAGACAAAGGAAGAGCACACAGATCCTTGCTCAGAAAGGAAAGCCACACAGAAAAGGAAAGAGGCAAGACTTCCCGAAACGCGGCCCTCGAACGCGGCAATCCAGGCGCGTAAAAGCGCATGGCTAGGGAGGGGACCCGGATCCCAAAGGCGCTTGGCAAGAGGGCGCAACAATCCGGATCTAGCCGGAGACCCCTTCCCTTTTTCTCCAGCAAACTCTTCCCTCAAACAACCGCTTAGCCTGGTTCATTGAGAATCCTTGCTTCCTTCCCTCTCTCTTTCTCTCTTTTCTTTCGGCCTGATCGCAGGCCAGCCACGGGGCCCGCTGCCGCCTTCTCTTTGCTGCCCAGCGCGGCGCTGCAAGCCAGCTTGCTGCCTGCAATGGCCCTCTCTCCCTCCGCAAAAAGTGTTTCAAATCAAGGGAGAGGGGATGGGGGGGTTGTTGGGGGAGGGTGAGAAATAGTTAAAAGCAAGCAAATGGACTTCGGACAGAAAAGGTCGCTTGGAAAGCACAGAGGAAAAGAAACGCTGTAATTATATTTTTAAAAAGAGCTGGGTGGATAAGACAGAGGGTTTGCGTAGGAAAACAATTGGCACGTTCAGAAATGCACACACAGAGAGAGACGCCAAGGCAGGCACATAAACGCACAAACGGGCCGCTATCGTGTTAGTTTGCAAAATATTAGTAGGTTTCAAGCTAACGCTCCCCTTACTCACACTATCTCTATCCCTGACCGGTTTCACTTGCGAGGAGCGGCCATCTGTGGGCCTCGATCTAACCTCTAGCGCATTTACCGCCGCCGCCCCATTGAGTGACAGTCCAGCCCTAACAACAAACGTGGACAGTCACAAACGATGGTCTGTAGCAGCAAAGTTTGGCGCCTTCCCAGATAGCCCCCGTGAATCACTTAAATAAATGCGTATCTCTCTCTCTCTCTCTATATATATATACATACATACACACATACTCGCAACACTTAAAAAAAACCCATAAACAAACAAGCACCCAAACCAAGTGATGACACTGTTTTGTGGGGAGAGGGTGTCCGAAGAGCAGCATTTCCCAAATCATCTGCATGCTCAGTTTTCTCTCTCTTACACACACACACACACACACACACACACCAGTGTATTTTCCAGCAATGCATTTATAGTTTTATTTTTTTGTTGCGTTTGTTGGGGCCGACGGCAGAATTCTCGGACTGCCTTTGGAAACATACAGACCGCCAAGAGACAAAGGAATCTCGGCCGCTGCTCTTTATAACAGTCAATAACTAAGTGGATTTCTATAGGGTGGGTGGCTGGGGAAACCAAGGCCGGCGAAAAAACAATCTGCAAACGCAGCAGAATATTCTGAATACTAACACACAAGGCGCTGGACGGTTATGAACTCTTGAGCCGTTCAGATCAAGAGAGCTGGGGAGGGGCGTTGAGTACACTGAGAAGTTGATTGCACACCCCCAAAGGCCAGTGCATTTAAAAAAAAGAAAATAGCCAAAAAATAAACAAAACAAACATTGTGCCGAGCCCTGAAATCCTTTGTAAAATGTTTTGAAAGACAGCCTTCGGGCAACTGTACCCTGTAAAATTTTAATCCCACTCTTCACCTTCGCAGTGAACTGATTTTAAATATATTACATATTTCAATTGCGTTTCTGCACTTTTTATTTTCATACTGTTTACTTATTCCCCCCGCCCCTCCACCGCTGCATTACAGTTCCTAGTCACCTACTGACAACTCGGTGAGTCAACCCAAACCTTTAGCAACTTTCCAGCTTCTCTGTTATGAGTCGATCTATTCTCCCTCCATTGATGAAGCTGAAAGGAGTTTTTTTTTTAATGCTTTCTTGCTTCCCCCTCGCCCCCCTCCTCTACAATTGAGATTAAACTTTATCAAAATATGCATTGCTATATAAACTGGGAAAGTCCAACTGGAGGAGGTAAAGTGCCACCCTTTGTTTATATTTTCTGCATTGTTTCATGGGACCCTTAAAATTCTTTGTGATCTTATTTATTTTCAAAGCTATTATTTAAACCCCAACATTCTTAAAGCCACGTTGAGCAATAAGGAATGGCAAGAAGACTCTGCGTGGCACACGACACAATAAAATCACGCCTGCTCACACAAACCCCTGCATATTTATTTACATACTCATAAACATGCATAATTCAAACTAATGACACCCGGAAACAGAGATGGGAGAGGGCGGATAGCTTAAAAAAAATGCTTTCCCTTCATTTTATTTTTATTTCAGCAACCCCGCACCCCCACCCTCTCGCCTCTCTTTCTTTCGGCAAATGAATTTGTTTTGTTTTTTTATATAATTAATAAGAACAATAGAGGAACAGCTGCCTCCTTTTTGCTCTGTGGAAGGACGCTTCACATTATGATGTTTGTTTATACTGTTTATAGCGAGGGAAAGCTTGGGCAAAGGGGAGAAAAGTAAGTTGCCAAATACAGCTTTAAACGGCACAAATAAAAAAATACATCTAATCCGCACCCCTTCTGCATTTCGCTGCGAGGAGTTGTCCCTGTTGTTATTGTTGATATAGCAATAACAATCATGGCGGTAAAAATAATAGGCAATCTATGAACAAAAAGAAAGAGGACGTGAGAAAAAGAGAATTAAATTTTAAATTAAATTAAGAGCTCCATCCAAAGCTAAGAGGGTTTACACCCATTCCTCTCAGTTGGTTCCACTGGGTATGGGGACTCGGCTGCAGATGAAGTCCCTTTATTTTGTGGCTTTTGGATCCCTAGTTAGAGCAGGCAGGCGCGCGCACGCATACACACAGACATACATACATACATACACAAAAGCGTGCAAAGCATTTTACTGGGAAACGGGGTGTCCTATTTAGAACTGCGAAGGAGAGGGACGGAGTTTGGAAAGAATGCGAAACTTTGAACGGGAGGTGGAATCGAGTTGCTTCTGTCGGGCAAACCCATTCGGAAAGGGGGAGCGAGCCCTGTCTTTGGCTGCGTGAGGAGCATAGCCCCCTTGATACACCCATGTTCCCCGTTCCGACCCTCTAAGGGCCTCGTTTTGCTTTTTAACAGAGCCTACTGACTTCCTTATCCCTGCACTCTAGGGCAAGATTTAAGCCCCCCCATATCACACGCGCACACACGCAGAACTGAACCCAAAAGCGATTTTTCAAAGGGTCAAGGACAGCCGCCCTTGCTAGGCGTTCTCACTCTTGGGAGACTTGCAGGAGGTGAGGCGTCCCATCTAGGCAAGGCAGGCCCCGTGTGGTATGGATATGGGTTTATGTCCTGGCTGTGTGAGCCCTGCACTCCCGCTGCCTACCCCCACCTTCAGCCTCAACCCCCCCCCCCCCGCACAAGCCCAGCTTCAGCCGGCTGGCACTGACCTGTTCTTGGCGGCGGCCGCCCGGTCTCTCTGCCTGCGGTTCTTGAACCAGTTGCCCACTTGCGTGGGGGTGAGGCCGGTGGCCTGCGCCAGTTCCCTTTTCTTGCTGGGGTTGGGATAGGGGTCCTGGAGGTACCACTCCCTCAGGAGACTGCGAGTCCTCTCCTTGAAGCAGTGCGTCTTCTGTTCGCCGTCCCAGATGGTCCTGGGCAAGGGGAACTTCTTGCGCACGCGGTACTTGTCGACGGGGCCCAAGGGTCTCCCGCGGAGCTTCTCGGCTTCCTGGTAGTGCGCTTCCAGCCACATGGCCTGCAGCTTGCCGTGCGACTCCTTGGTGAACTTGTGGTTCTCCAGGATGTGGTAAAGGTCTCGAAAGTTGCCCGTGTGGAAGGCCACCACCGCCCGGGCGCGCAGGATGGATTCGTGCTTGTTGATCGCCTCGCATGCCCCCGGCGCTACCGGCAGCGACCACAAGAAGCGGCCCAGCCTCTCGATGTCGCCCGTCTCCTCCAGCGTCTCGCAGACGCTGGCCACTTGCTCCGGGGAGAAGTTGAGTGTGGGCAGCTGGAACATGGACAGTTCTTCCGGGGCTCCTCGAGAGGCGCCTCCTCCTCCGCCGCCGCCACCGGCGGATCCTCCGCTACAACCGGTGGCGGCACTGCCGCTGCCGCCGCTGCCACCGCCGCTGCCTCCTCCTCCTCCTCCAGGTCCGGAGCTGCTGCCACCGCTGGCCAGAAGGAGCGAGCGGTGGTGGTGGTGCGGGTCGCTGGGGAAGTTTGGCAGGAAGAAATGGGTGGGATAGAGCTCTAGAGGGGATCTGAACACCATGGGACCCAGCCTGGCGGACGGGGAAGGGGGGTCGGAAAAAGAGAGAGAGAGAGAGAGAGAGAGAGAAAGGAAAAGAGAAAGAAAGAGAGAGGAGCTGGATCAAGGCGAAAAGAAAGGAAGACAGGAAGACGGAGAAGGCGCAGAGAAAGAAGAAGAGGAAGAGGGGAGGGACAGGGGGCTCACGCACCCCACGCGCATCCACACCCGCACCCACACGCGCAGCCACATAGAGACCCTCATCCAAACGCACACACGCACTCAGCCGCGCGCGCGCACTCCCCCCTCTCTCTCACACACAAACACACTCACTCACTCCCACCACCTTTCACACACACTCGCACGCGGGCAGGCAGGCAGGCACTGGCTCGCTCGCTCACACGCACACGCGTGCCCAGGCGGGCGGGCAGGCAGGCATCCGCGCACTGCTGTGGGCTCTCTCCACACACACACACACACACACACCTCCCGACCCGGGCGACGCTGCCGCTGTCGCTGCCGCCGCCGCCGCCGAGGCGCAAAGCGATTCAGTGATTCGGCCGCGATCGCCCTAATGACAACAGCCTCATAATATCTCTCCTAAATCCACCGTGAGTGCAGCGCCGAAGCATTTTGTTTCGCTTTTCTATTGGCCCGCCGGGTGTCGTTGTGGCGTCGCCATGGCAGCGCCCTGCCAATCACTGTCAGGCCTGCCAATCATGGGGGACTACGTAAGAAAAAGGGCTCTTACCATGGCGCCCAAAGGCGAAGGGGAGGGGAGTTGGGAAGGAAGAAGCCAGCCAGCCGGGAGGAGGGGCGGGGGGGGGAGGGCGATCGGAGGAAAGCTTGTGTGTGTGTGTGTGTTAATCTTTGCAACTCCTAATCTTAGCACTTCCACTTCTCTCGCTGCGTCTCTCGTCCCCCCCCCCTCCAACACTCCCCACCATTCCATTCCCTAAATAAAAATGATTTTAAAAAAATTCTTTGGTGGGAGGCGGATGCGCAAGGCAATGCGCAGCGCCTCGTTTGAATGGGATCAGCAATTACACGCGGAATATGACCGCCGCCTTTCAGGAGAACCCCCCCCCCCCTTGAGCTAAAGGAAGAGGAAAGCGGCGAGAAAGTAGAGAAAACGACGAGACCTGGGCAAACCAGCCTGCCCTGAGCTCGGTCTTCGAGAGAAAGGGCTCCGAACGGAGACCATTTACACATGATTTGCACGTAGTTGCGCTTCATTCTGCCTATCTGAGCACTAATAGCGCTGGGGAAGAAAAGCTAGATGAGATCATTAGGCCCATCCTCAGGCCGCTGACCCTGCCAGGAGCAGCATCTAAATGCAGCGGAGGCGCGGGGAGGGTGGGGTGAAGGGAGAAGGAGGAGAGGGTGAGCTTCCTATGTATTTCCTCTCTCTCTCTCTCTCCGCTGCCCTCCACCCCCCACCCCGCTCTGAGTTTCTGAGAGGCTGGTCTCACAAGATAAAACTTTGCCAAACTCGGTTTTTTCCCTTGGATCACCGGGATCTGGTGCTGGGAGAGTCCCAAGAAGGAGCCGCGGGAAAATGAGGCCGACGGGACTGAGTTCCAAATCCGGCTGCGAACTCCCACGCGCCCTTCACCCGGGAGAAAACCCCCACGCAGCCAGTGGAGGAGCTCCGGCTTCCGAATGTGGCCACCACAGGCCACCCTCCGCAGTCTTGACGCGCAGGGCCACAGGAGGCCATAGCTGCCAAGTTTTCCCTTTTCTCGCGAGGAAGCCTATTCAGCATAAGGGAAAATCCCTGTAAAAAAGGGATAACTTGGCAGCTATGCAGGAGGCTCCGATCCAGCCTCCTCTCTTTCTTTCTTTCTTTATTTGTTTGTTTGTTTGTTTGAGGATTGTGGCAGACATAATTACGCTCTGGTGAATTCTTTTTCAGGGGCCGGGTGGGTGGGCTCGGATTGCAGCCCAAAACTCCCCCCAAACTGGTCCTCATTCCTCCCCCCCCCCTCGCCCCTGGATGCTGCTCACGGATTTTCTTCCCGCAGGCCTTTCTCCCTGCCCAAGCGAGTTTCGTAAACCCACCGGGGATATTGGCCTGAGATAATATCCTAAGGATTGGTTGCGTCTCTTCGTAGGTTTCTCACCCGTCTCAATTCTTTCTTTTTTAAAGGTCGAAGAGTAATCAAAATATTCGGGGAGGGCGGAGTCTGGCGAAAACCCCATATTTACACCTATATCTATAGGTGAAAACAAATCGCTGCATGCTTATCTCTGGCCGTAAAGCTAAGCCGGCCTTTTCCGTCCAGCCGCCTGCCTCCATTTATCCTTTAGGTGCGTTCCTTTTAAGGCGATTTTAATCGGCATCTTGAGCTGGTAACTCCTTTTGTTTGGTAGCTGTGGCTATGGAAGTGTGATTTACAGAGATTTGTACGGGTCATGGATGTCTTTCCAGCCTTACTGTGTATATTTAGACAGGACTTTGGTTGGTGTTAAAAAGTGTATATTTTGAATGGGTTCACACACAGTAGCAAAACAATGCGGACATTGTCAAGGCATGTAGAACGCGTATTGAAACGCAGCATCCAGACTTTTCCTAATCTGCCCTCAATAAAGCTGAAATAATTATCCTAAGCCGTCTTTCTAGAAGAAGGGGGGGGGTGCGAATCATTGAGGAATTCAAAACTTTTTTAAAAAAAAACCTGGGGGGGGAGAGAAACTTTGCTCTGCATTCCGATGCAGATCTAGTAGTACGAGGGGAGGGGTAGGGGGGTGAGACATGGAGCCCAAACTCCTTGCAGACATCAATGGGAGCGGAGAGGGAAGAGGTGGGGGCAGATGTACAATTAAAATGGGGAAACATCGCGTGACTTGGCTTATTCGGAGGGTAATCATCATCATAATTCGAAATGCTGCAATGAGAGAGAGAGAGAGAGAGTGTGTGTGTCTTTAGCCGGACTCCCAAACTGGTCGGGATCTTTTCACTGCGCAGCCCCCATTAAATAAATGCCAAGTGGCAGATGAATAGGTCCAGTTGGAATAGCTATTGGACTGGAAGATCCTGGCTGGATTATGTATTCATCACTTCTCTAGCAAACTGTCAACGGGGGTGTGCTACGTTGGTTCATATTCCTAATGAAAACAACTCACCCTCTTAATTTTTAGTGATGTACTTAAACACTTCTGTTAACATATTTGCCGGGAGGGGTGGGCTGGGGTGGGAGTTGAGGAATCCTTCCCTCGCCATCCTCATTCCCTTGCCCCAGCTCAAATTTCAACCTTACACGGTGCTGATACATGGTCGGTTTTATGAAAGCCAGGAATTGCCCACCATCGTGTTCAGCAAAAAAAAGGGGGGTTATAAAGGGGAAAAGGTTATACAGAGCACCTCATAATTACAAGCATTCTCTTATAGGTAAAGGATTATAGACAAGGGGGAGAAATGAGATTAACGATTCGGGAAATGGGAAAGCGGGGCAAGACTTCTTTCTTCGCTCTGTTCGTCTTACACGATTAGGAAGAAATCATTTGTGGAGAAAAACTACCACTAGTCTCCAAACTGTTCTTTCTTCCTACCCAGACGTTGCTTGCTCCCAAGAACCTTTCGTGCCCGTCCGTGTCTTCCAACGGGACAGCTTCGTAACAGCTGGATCCTACACGTGTCTGCTCCGCAGTTAAGACCCGTTGAGATCCACGGGCCTTCTTTCGGAGTAAACGGGCCTGGGCCTCAGCCGCCCTTCGAATCCTGCCTCTCTTGAGCAAAGGGTCTCCATACACTTTAAACGTTGGGTTCACGGACGGGATTGACTTCGACGTAAGGCGTTTGGGGTTGCGGGGATAGAGATGGGGGACCCACACAAAAGTTGTATTTCTCTCTCCCGCTAACTTTCACCCAGCCCCTTTAGGCGCTTAATCGACAAACTATGGGGAAAAAAGACGGGCTTTATTACACTTCTCAGCTGAGCTCCGATTCTCTCCTAGCGCAGAAACACCATGAAAAGAAAAAAAAATGTCCATATCTTTCTGTTGAGTCTTCACGAATCGGATGGAACAAGCTTCTGCCCTCCCTAGGTGATGCGTCCCACAAGCAGTGGGGGCTTCCTTTTCCGATACAAGAGACTAAGATGGATAAGGGGCAAAATATTAAAGGACATCTCAGCACGTGGAAACAAGCCCGGGTCTTCTTCTTATTCTGACTAAGAGGTGTTGATTCTTAGCTCGGCCGTCCCCAAGGCGACTTTCTGCAGACGCCCCAGACTTCTGTTTCTAACGCATCAACAGCCATCTCCCCAATGCCGACACCAACCTCGTTTATGGATACCGGTGCCTTTGTGGCCCCTGCAGAGGTTATCCTCCCCAAACACCCGAGCGCGCGCACAAGCGCACGGACAAACTTTGGGCATTGTTACCGGGTATCGGGTGGGAGAGGAGGGGGGGACGGACAACGAGGATAGGCTTTGCCCTAAGCAGGGCGACTAGAGCTCTCCATCTCCCCTCTCCTAAGCCTGTTAGGGACACATTCTCCTGTCCTTAAACGTACAAGCAGATAATTGTTGGCGCGCTATCTTTGTACGGAGGAGGCCAGGGTGTAAATGCCTTTTAATGACTGCAGCTGCTGGCTGAAAACTGTCAATGGAATTGGCGAACACAGAGCCCCCGGAAAAAGAGAGAGAGAGAGAGAGAGAGAGAGAGAGGCGCTTTTTTTTTTTTTGCAAGCAAACTGCTGAGCTTGAGAGCCGCTGGAGCCGGAGAGCGAGCGAGCGAGAGAGAAAGAGACAGACAGAAAGGGAGGAGGAGGAGGAGGAGGAGGTGAAAAGAGAAAGAGTGATCGAAGGAAAGATCCCAGCAGCCGAGCCGTCCACTTTTCCGCCTCTTCACCCGGGCCAAAGACATCAAGCCATGCTGACCTTGAAAATCCTTTCCGGATCCTGTAAGTGGCGATTTGTTTTGAGGGAATTTTTTTTATTCATACGCTCAGGTCCCACTGGAAAGGGTCCTGCTTTTTTGGTTCAGGGTTATGTATTCTTTCTTTTTAAGGATCCATTCCAACCCCCTACCCCACCCCGCATCTCACCTCCGTGACCCGATGGCTTAAGGCTTCCGAATAACTCGGGGATAGAGTTCGATCCCCATCTTTGCTAAGTAGCCCGGGAGGGGGGGTGAGAGGAGGGAGGGAGGGAGAGGGAGAGGGAGAGGGAGAGAGAGAAGAGAGGTCGTAGCGGGTATAACGCCTCTGCTCACAGCCTGGTTGTCTTTTCTTCGACACGCTTGCTCCTTCCTTGGGGCTCTGCATTTATTTACCCGCCCTCCCCAATCACCAAAGGGCATTTTGCACCCTTATTTTGAACAGGCTAGGAGCAACGGAAGTCAATTCCGCGGGAGAGATCAGTGGGGCTTGCTTCCCAAATAATGTGCTTTGGACAGGCTGGTGGGACGCGCGGAGTCTGGGGGGGGGGGGAAGCCGTCTCTGACCACTGTTCCACCTCATCACTCGTTTGGAAGGGGTTGTTTCAGCATTTAGATCCCGGAGACGATTTCCCCAGTGCTGGAACTACCTGGAGCACCTAATTTGAGGGAAACGGGTTCCCAATTAATTGTCTTCCTCGGAAGTCAGTCCCTTTCAATTCAATGGGGCTTCCTTCCAGGTCGTCCAGGGTGCGGGGAGGAGGAGGCGCTCCTCTTGAGCGTGTTTGCTGTAATATCCAGGGTGCCATTCTCTCTTTGGGTAACTCGGTGGGTGCCATCCAGCGCCACCGAGAAGCAAATCCCATTTGTGTGAATGGAGCTTGATACTATAAGTGCGGATCCTGAAAGGGTCATCTTTAACACTTAGCATCTCCACCGCGCCTTGTCTTGGGACTCCAAGCGCCTTTGGTTCAAATGTAAGAACTGAGGGATTGGGGGGGGGGTTGTCTTTCCTTGTCTGCGGGATTGCTTTCTTTTGTGCTTCCCAGTTTATCCCTCTTTCCTGCAGCCCCCCTTCCTTTAATCCTGATTCAGTCCCGAACGACCTACCAGGCGGGTCAGATTCTCTCCCCTGCTTTTATGTGTGTGTTCAGATTGTGTGCTCAGTACAATTCTGGGCTTCCTCTGGAAATTAAAAAGTGTTGGGAAGACCAGGGAAGAATTAAGAAAGGGAAACCGTAATAAAAGGAAAAGGAAAGGGAAAGGAGAACTCATATCAGTCACAATTACACACACACACCTGGACACAACAAACAACAACAACAACAACAACAACAACAACAACAGGGTTTTCATTAAATTACTTAATAGCAAGCAGTGATTATGTCCTGGTACAATTATATCCTTAAAAAAAAGAAGGCTCCCTTCCCCATTTCAGAATAAATAAGAAACGAATACGTATGTTAGACGTCCTCTTAAGTTTGACCCACTCGGCAGCTGTAATGCAATCCGGTTGATGTGAAGGATGTTTTGTGCACGCGGGTGTAAAAACCGAAGGCAAAGGACTCTGGCGGTGGGGGGGGGGTAGAGGGGATAAGTTTGTATTAACTGGCTCAAAGCCACCTCCAAAGGTTCAAGGTTAAATATATATATATCAGTATTTCTTTTCTGCTGGTAATATCGACGTTAAGGCTGCAGCCCCAAACTCCTTTATCTAGTGGTTGAATCCAGCGAGGTTTTCTTCTAAGCAGACAAACGTGTAGGACTGTGCTGTTCAGAGTGACAAAGAAACCGAATTGGTTTAGGTTAGGAAGAGTGCAAAACGTGTGTGTATGCCTAGTTTTGACGCCAATAAATTCTGTGTGGACCCCCTTGCAATGAACTTGTAGGGATTCAGAGCTCTCCTTTTCAAAAAAGAGAGGTCTCTCTGGTAGCAAATCCTGCTTCTCTGACTCGAAAACGAACCCTATCTCCTATAGTTTGTCCGGGTAGTTATTTTTTTCCAGTTCCTGACAAGGGCTCTCTAATTCCAGGCGAATGTCTTTTGCTTCAAGTCTTCCGATTTCTGCGCTATTGTCAACCACCCACCCAACTTTCCCCGCAGGGACCTTGGGTTTGCTTGTCTGGAGGTTTGCACTTTCCCCCGTTACTCGGGATCCCAAACCATTTATGTTTCGCAATAATTCCCGCACATTACAGAGGACTGTAGCTCAAGTAACAAGACCCCCTGATTAAATACAGGTACTTAGAAATTCAGTCCCAAGTGACTAGCAGTCAGGCGCTCAGACTGATCTTATGCAAATGAGGCTACTCCAAAGCAAGTGTCGATCTTTATTTACTTGTAATTACGCCCAGGTAAGTGTATATAAAATTGTAGACTTATCCGCACTCTATGGCTTCAATTTAAGAGTTAGGAGCGGCCCAATTATTTCAGTGGGACTTAAACTGGCTTCCGGCTACAGTCCCATTATACTTGGGGGGAGGGAAGCGGCACCGGTCTCAGTGGGACTTACTCCCGAGTAAACAATCCTGGGATCGAGCTTCACCTGCCCACTGGGTTATGGCCCCATGTGTTTAGGATCAGAAGGTGGTGCCCAGACCGGCGGGCAAAATCCTGGTTATGTAAATCCCACTGAGTCTGGTGGAACTGATTTCCTAAATCACTGTGTTTCAAACTGCAGCCATAACCTGAAAATCGTTTCCCTACACTGTCTTGAATACCGTTAAATTTTGTTATTGAACACACACGCGCATATATCAATGCAGGCATAAACTTTAAAGAATAGTTACAGTTACTGGTATACAGTACCTATTGCTTACTCCAAAGAAAACGTGATTTAAGGATGCTATTGTTATACGCATCCTCGGTAGTAAATATCGCCAGGTACAGCGGGGCTTTACTTCTGAGTGGCCCCGGATCAGGCCGCACCAATCGGTGCAAGGGAGATCCTTAATCTACTTTAGAAACTGTAATTTAGCTATGTTAAGCAGAAGACACGCTCGGGCTTCTTGGCAAGGAGGTTCTGAGCTAACAAGGACCAGCCAGGCCGTTGGGACTGATAGCCGCCTCATGATTTAGCCATCAGGGAGGAGGAGAAATGTTAACGTTCCCATGCAAAAAACGCAGGCGACAGTGTTAGCCCGCAGCCTACGCTGGGTTTAAACAGAAACAAGCTCAGCAAGCAAGCCCAAGGAAAGACGCACAAGGTATGGCAGCCCAGCGAAGTTTCTTCTGTCCACAGGCCTGAAAAGTAAGACGCCAAGAGAGCGCAGGCAAAGTGCAGGCGTGGCTGAAGTCCGATTCTCCAATTTTCTCCGCATTTCAAAACAAGAACAAAACAAGAAACAAAACAAGAAAAACCAGAGTACTACGATTTCCATCCAACTTGTCCTCTCTCTTTAAATTCCCAAATTCCTGGCGCGAGGAGGAGAGGGGGGAGAGAACCTGAATATCTTATCAATCTCTGGCAGTGACCCTCATTAGGGGGGCATCCTGCTCGAGGCCCCGCCGTTGGAAGAAGGCTGCCCAATCAGAGCGATTGCACGCCTTGTTAGTGATGGCTGTAATGAAGCTTCGCCGTACACTCGAAGAAAAGCTCCCTCAATGCCGATTTACCTAATGTCAACTCGTTACTTCTAATGAATCGCATCAAAACCCGGCCCTGAATGGGAAGCGGGGAGCAGGCGGTGAACCTGCAGCCCCTCCGCCCTCGCCGCCCCGCTCCCTACTACAACCACCCTGGGCTGTCTGCTTCCACCCCATCCCACCAACGCCACCTCCTTCCTTCTGCGCCTTCGAAGAGGAAAGTTTACACAGCTCTGGGGTCTCGGGAGGAGGGGTGGGGGGCGACGCTCGGTGGCCCCGATTCACCTAAAGCAATCCGTGACTGGCAGTGCAATTTGGCCCTCACAACGACCCTGTGAAGTAGGCTCAGACACAGAGGGTGCCTGCCCCGAAGCGCGTCACCCGCCATCTCCGTAGGCGCGTCACCGGCCATCTCTAGCCCCGACGCCACCCCTGGCTTTTCTTTTCAGTGGGAATTCCGAGCCAGGCTTATCCGCATTAAATCAGAAGTGCGTTTGTTAAGTAGGTACATTGGAGTTTAAGGCAGGGCTGCAGCCAGGCCATATTGCGCCACGGGTGAGACAAGGCAGAAATCCCCCCCCCCATTTCGAAGGGACTGATCTCCCCAACTCCCCCCCCCCAGGATTGAAACCACCTTCCTTGGATTGGGACCAGCACCCTTAGGGGGCGGGGCCGTCGCGTGGTGCCTGCTGCGTCGGCCAAAAGAGGGGACGTGGCCCCTTTAAATCCGGGGCTCCAACATTCCGCAAGGGAACTTTGCTGCAGTTAAGAGTCTTTGCGCTGCGTTTTCGCTTTTCTCCGAAGGGGCGGGCGCGCCGCCCTTTAAAATCAATTAGTCTTTTTTCTATTCTGGAGGTAAATTATTCAAACAAATGTTTGGAAAGACCCCGAGGGGGGAATTTGGCCATGACAAAAGGTTTGATTAGCCTGATTTCCTCCTCCCCCTTGGCTCCCCCCCTTCCTCCAATACATACACCTCCCCAAAAGTAACAAAGCACAGAGGAGCTTCAACCCGCTAGAAGAGGGCAGCGAAACGCCAGCCATTATCTTCCTCGTCCGAAAGTACCCCCAAACTGGGGGTGGGGGCTCGCGGGTCTGGGTGTATGTTTGTTGGGGGGATTTATGGCCTTGGAATTGCCAAAGTACAACAAGCAAATAAAGCAACTACCACAAATATCAGAAAAGCAGCAAGTGCTAATGGTGAGCGAGAGAGCGGGGAGAGCTCGATCCAAACAATAGCAAGCCCTAAATGCAGATTATTACATCCACCGATCCTCGTCCATTATCTGCCCTCCGTACTGTCTATATATTGATTTCCATATCCGCGTTTCATGTCTGTGAAGAGAAAGGGCGGCGGCGGTGGGGAGCCAACAGAGTCCAGAGGCTGAACTGCAGTTCCCCTTTGGTCCGGTAAAGCCGCGCCTTCGAGACAGAGCCTCCAGTCCCCTTGCAAGCATGGCGAGTGTGATTTTTTTGGGGTGGTGGTGGTGGGGAGTTCCTTAACTTGTCCACCTGGCTCGCCATTCCCATTTCACCTAGGCACCCCCAGGTTCTGCAAACAAACCCAAGAGTGCTTTGGCAGCAGGCAAGTTGCCCGTGTTATATATAAGCGCAGCTTGGCCTCTAAGCCGTCTCCCCAAACCCTTCCAACGCAGGAAACGTACAATCCTGAAAGACTGGTGGAAGAACTAGTAGACAGATTGGCAAAAAGGTAACATAAACGTTTTCCTGGAGTGGGTGGGTGGGGTACCGACAGCGGATCAATCAAGGCCCAGAATCAGAGTGCAGCGCTTAAACATACACACACCCCTCCTGACACCCCTCTTAAAATCAGCTGCTTTTTTTCTTTCTTCCCTCCACCAGAAAGCTTTACGAAAAGAGAACAGTCCCCAGCTAGAGAGAAGAGGGCACGTGCGGATTTGAGAAGCTTTTGCAAATACCCGACACCAAAAACCCTTACTCCGAAGTAAGTCGTGTTGATTTCACTAGGAGGCACACCCTTAAGCGCGCACAGAATGGCGCTGTATGTCGGAGCACCGGGGAGTCGCCATACAGTATAAATGCTTACTCAATCTGCTTCGGAGTAAGGCGTTTCTGGATCGTGGCAAGTCCCGTAACTGCAATATATTTCAAAGGAAGGTTCCAAAGTGTGGCTGGAGTAAGTGCTTGTGTGCATGTGAAATTATTCAAGATAGGTCTACACAGGCAATCGCTCTAGAGTGGGGTGGGTTCTGATTCTCTCTCTCTCTCTCTGGCACCAGCCTGTCTTGGTGCCGCACTGAACACCACGCAGACACCACGCTGTAATGTGTGAATTGCTTGGAGGGCGCCGGAATAACGCGATGAGCACGCAGGTGTGCTGCCTCTCCGCACCATCCCTGTATTTATTTTAATCAGCAGTGGTGTGGAAGGTCAAAACTAAATGAAAATATCTTCCAATATGCAAGTAACCCTGCCAGCCAGGATAATGCATCCGTTGCTTTCCATACACCTCTCTCCTGCTTACAGAACATTTAAGCTGAGACTGTCACCGTGTTACAGAATCAATTGACATCGGCTGAAGTGAGTTGTGGATGTTACTGCGATCTTTCACAAGCACTGGAGCTTCTGACTCAGCGGGTGAAAGCATGGCTTTCCTATCTCCATATATATACTAGTGTCCCCACGAAACTTGAAAATAAACATTTTGTTATTATCTTTAAATAATAAAACAACCGCCGCCCGGCACCCCCTCCCCAGGGCAGGACTCAGCCAAAGGAAAGCACTTTTCAATCCCATTGATTTCAAAGGAAAAGGCATGAACGCTGGCTAAGTTCTTCCATTGAAGTAAATGGGGATGACTCCTAATTCACTTCGGCTTACTGTCAAGGAGTGTCCAAGGTTCTTCAAAATCTTAACACTCCTAGCACATGCAAGGATTTGGGGAGAAGGCGAAGGAAACATGGGTGACGCATGATCAATTGATGGTGATGATTTCTTCCTACAAGTGTTCAAATTCTCGCTGACGACGGCCCAGGTGTAACAGTTCCACCCTGAACAAAATGGGCTGCCCTCTTTATCATGTAAATTGCCGTTCACTTGACACCGCACACCCCCCGTTTAGCGGATCAAGCTCGGTCCTGGATTACTGGGAAACTTTTGTAAGGCTCTTACTCAGGACTAAACAAATATTTGACAAAACTCCCCAAAGAGAACACTGATCATCTTCGGCTTTGTCAGGGAAATGAACATTAATTAAACGTAGGGGGAATTTCAGGCATAAAGATACTGCCCTGGGCAGTCTTGCTGGTCAGTAAGTTAGTTCCGTTTTTATAATCAAGAGTCCCTTACGCTTCAAGTCAATATGTTGAGGATGTGGTATTAATAATATATATGCATTTTAAATTCAGGATCCATATGCCCACACATATTACCGGTAGTTTAGTCAGGCTAGATTAATAAGAATATTATGTTAAAATAAAATAGGGGAAAAACAAGAAAAGGCGTGTTTGTGTGCATGATTTATATCTGTACGATAGAGATAATTGATACGTGTGCCTGTCTACACACATCCAAACTCCAAAAAACTGTTCCACACACACACACACAAAAGCAGGCTCTAAACCGATTTGAGATGCCATTGCTTTTAGTGGTATAATTTTCTCCCGAGAAATCTGTTGAGAGCAAGGAAAGCCACGAGTCTGCTCGTGGATCCGGTGATGATCATAACAATCTGACACGGATCCCACCCTGCATGTAGCGAAAGCATTGCACTCGCTGTGCACACTGCATGCGTCTTTATCAAACGTCCTAAATAATCCCATACACACGCATTCACAGTTAAAGGTGCATTTCTGTGAAATTTCAATTCTGTCTTCTGAAACCTCTACAGTACTTGCTCTGTACTCTATTCATTTTTTTAAAAGATGTGTACACACCATGAGCAAGGGAGTGAGAGAAAGAGTGCAGGGAAATTGGATATTTTTTCCTTAAGGAAAGAGAATGGTGGGGAGGGGAATTTCATATACTGTATGAAGAGGAAATATCTCCAGGAATTTCTATCTCCCTCTTACGCGTTCTAGTCACAGGAAAGAAAGGTATTTAAAAGTTGTGAGCCGCTGAAAGGTGCTTCAGAGAATGTTGCATCAAGAGGCGCAGCCCACAATTCCTGTTTGGATTCAACAAATACGCTTGGGCCGGGAAGTCAGGTGCAAATTTCTTTGAGTTTCAAATGAAAAAAAGCGCTCCCGAGACACTGATCTAGATAAACAGAGGAGGCGGCTCCGATTTCATTACAAATTAGTCGCTATGAATTCAGGGGGGGCGGGGGGACACACGCAACCCTGATAATTCCTATCGGAGAAGAATACACGGGTTGACCGCAAAGGAGGTCACGCTCGGAGAAGGATTCATTGAAAGCAATGGACTTAAGAGAGACTGGTTGGACGGGTCGTTGGTTTCAGAGGGTCTTCTTCTCTGAGCGTGACTGAATCGGCTACACAGCATGTAAATAGGGAGACAAATAGATAATCTGAATGCAATTAGGCGGCCATAAGATACAGCAATTCGAATCTAGGAAGATGGATTTAATTTATTTATTGGACAACCCCCTCCAACTTCCTTCCTTCCTTCCGAACCACAAAGTACCATGCACGGACCCCTGGGAGGACTGAGTGTCTTTGTGACGGTCCTGCTTCTCTGCTATAAACTTTTTAAGGCGAGCCTCAGCGGGCTAAACAAACAGGCTGGGGGCATGAAAGGCCAGGGGCTGCGAGAATCGCTCTTGACTTCTTAGCAGTAGCCCGAGAAAGGAGCAGGAGCGACTTAATATGAGGGTCTCAGTCAGCAGAGAGGAAGACAAAGTTTGGGGCTGGGGGTGGGGAGAGCCAAACAAAACGCAGAATCGAGGGGTGGCGGGGAGCGGGCTGCAGGGGGCGGGGGAGAGAGGAGGAGGAGGGCGATACAGTAGTTCCGTTTCACACGTGCACTTTGGCTTGGCCCTTTTGACTGAGCACTGGATGCTTGGTGGGAGAAACACAATAACTCCTCCACTGCCTTCCATAGGACCCTCCCCCTCATTTTTGCCTCCAGGGTATCCGTAAATCCATAGGAGCTTTCACCTCCATCTCCATCGATCCACCTTCTTCCTCACCCCAGATCCAAGCCAGGGAAGGGGCAGGTTGAATCTTTCCGAAGCGATCTGGCTGTTTCCTTTCTTTGCAAAAGGCCATTATCCCCCAGGGCGCACAAATAGTTATTTCAGTGTGCCTTTGCCTTGCACACGTCGATGGTGGCAGGCAGCTTTTGAGGCAGACAAGAGGCATGGCCCGCGTGCGACAGAGAGATCGTACAGCAGGAGCGTGCGTGTCCATTCAGAAGTTAACAGCCCCGTGCTTATGAGTAACAGGTGTTGGAAGCTGCAGAAGCTGGGGTCCTGCTTGCAGATTTCCCAGAGCAGGGGTACCAACTTGAATAAAATATTGGGGGGGGGCAGGTAAGCTATATGACGTGGTGCACGCATACCATTTGAATGGCAATACCCATCAACTTTTTTGGGGGGGCGTTGGCCCCCTCGGAGTTGGCTCCTATATCCCAGAGGCTGGCTACTGTGAGAACAGGATGCTGAGCTCATTGGCCTGATCCAGGCACCCCCAAACTCGGCCCTCCAGATGTTTTGGGACTACAATTCCCATCATCCCTGACCACTGGTCCTGTTAGCTAGGGATGATGGGAGTTGTAGTCCCAAAACATCTGGAGGGCTGAGTTTGGGGATGCCTCACCTGATCTAACAGGCTCCTCTTATGTTCTTTATCTCCAGGGACTTTTAATTTCCAGGGAACGATGCTCAAGGCTGGAGGGTGAGGCTCCCTACCTGGGGAGTGTCAGCCTCATCCAACTCACTTAGAGGGCTTATCTCCTTCTTCTCTAAGTAGGTGTATGTGGGAGACTATAGACAAATTGACAAGAGCAAACAGCATTTTAAAACTACTTTCACATGTGGTCTCTTCTCCTGTCTTGGTGTTCACTGTTCGCAAAACATACAGGGATCCTTTAAGCGATTTCCCACACAATTCTAGATGTTTCAATCCCAATGAATTTGACTGGAGTTACTCTCACGTAAAAGTGAACCCCTATGAGGCTGCTACCCTGAGAAGTTGTTCCATTGAAGTCAGCACATCTAACTTCTGAGCTGACATGCATGTTAAGGATGCTTAGACTCACACCCATGTAGTCTAATATATATACTGCATGTGTATCAATTTCCATAAACCAGCCGTGCTTATGCCCAAAATTTAATTTTACAGGTATTTGCATAGGTGTATTATGTAACATGCCCCTACATGCACACACAATTCTTTCTGCCTGTGAACATATCTAAAGATTGCCTGCATGACATACCCTTACACGTAGCTATTTAAGTAAATGTAAAATTGGATTTTGGAAGTACAGCTGTGATTTTGTATACAGAGGAACCCATATTATGTTTGGTATCACACAAGACTAGATATCAGAAATCAATATCCAGAGAAGACAGTTTGAAATAGGGAAGCTTTGCTAGACTAGTTTTAGCCTTTTAGTTTAAGAAATCCAGGATGCTCTAACACAGGCATCCCCAAACTGCGGCCCTCCAGATGTTTTGGCCTACAACTCCCATGATCCCTAGCTAGCAGGACCAGTGGTCAGGGATTATGGGAATTGTAGTCTCAAAATATCTGGAGGGCCGAAGTTTGGGGATGCCTGCTCTAACACATAGTAGATTCTCCTGGTATTTCCCCCTTTAAAGCAATAACCACACAAACAGTCTTGTAAAAGCTAAAAACAACATTTACTCACTCAGAATACTTGTTGAAGAGCAACAGATACAGCAGCTGGGACTTCAAGAAAAGAAATAAGATGTTCCAGGTCTGAAGGCATTGAGTCTTGGACCTTTCAGACTAGAGTTAGGTTCCTGCTACTCTACACACCCTTACTTGGGGAAAACCCTGTTAAGGACTTGTTAATAACTTCCTTACTTCTGAGTACTTCTGAGTACAGAGGTACCTCAGGTTACAGATGCTTCAGGTTACAGACTCCGCTAACCCAGAAATTGTATCCCGGGTTAAGAACTTTGCTTCAGGATGAGAACAGAAATCGCGGGGCAGCGGCAGGAGGCCCCATTAGCTAAAGTGGTACCTCAGGTTAAGAACAATTTCAGGTTAAGAACGGACCTCCAGAACAAATTAAGTTCTCAACCCGAGGTACCACTGTACATAGGACTGGGCTGTTGAGCACTATTCAAGCAGGCCTATGGTGAGAAGTGCTACATTGGCATTGGTGAATGACATTTAGTTATAAGAAACATTGGATGCACTTACACAGAAAATAGTCCCATTCAGAACAAGAACCAAGGATGATTTTTTCCAACACACACACACAGATGTGCCATTGTTTACAAGAGGAGTATGTATGGTCCTCCACATGTACTTGGAGGCCAGCTCCCAACAGCCCCAGCCATTACTGCAGACGGTTATGGATGATGGGAGTTGTAGTGCGACAACAATAGCCCCTTATTAAACATATATTCAGCAGGACTTGCTCCCAGTTTTTCATCCATTAATTTTCCAACATGATTTATTTATACTTACTGCATTTAGGTTCAAGAAGCACACCCACGCCACTTTTTTTTTTAAACTGAAACCAGCAGAACTAACTTCATAACGAGCAGCATCTTTTTGTCCAGCAGCTGAAATCCATGCAGACCTCTTCTTAATCTATCTCCCCTTAATGGAAAAGCCCTATTCAGGTAGGGTTGAGCTGCTTGCACAAGGACAATCAAGGAGGGACCATCAGGGATTTTAATGAAACAGCTGGATCCAGTATCCAGTTAAATCCTACAATGGGGTTCAATGGAGCTTACTCCCAGAAAAATCTGAATAGGATTGTGGTCTTAATCTGTAAAGTGCCCCAGAGCAATGTGTTTTTGTTGGGAAGGGTCCTTGGCCCTCATAGAATACACTATAGAAGTCAGTTTAATAAGAAATTACAACATTCTCAAGAAAGCAATGCCTTTATTCAGTAGTGGCTGGTGCCCACTGAGAATGCATTGGAGTCGAATGCAGGAAGCCCAAAACAGTAGGCAGAGCTGAGCCAATTAATTATAGTTCCCACCCTTTCCTCCTCCCTGTTGAAGTCTACAAGGGCAACTGAGCCTAAGGAAGAGGACTCTGACAGGTAGTGCCACTACCCTCTGGACTGCTTATAAGAAGGTAGACAGGTGGGGGATGGATGAGGGAAGGCAGAGGTTGTTGGGACAGTGCCTCACATGCCCTAATAGACAACTCCATTGCCTCTCTTAGATCAGCCAAAATATCACAAAACATTAGTCATGTTTTTGAGTTCTCCAGACCTGTTCATCAGACTGGACGATAAGTAAAGCAGTGGGACAGGATGCTTGGTTGGTAGTAACACCACAAATCTGCATCTGGTAAGGCTGGCCAGGGAAGTGTCTTAAGCAGGCACCCCCAAACTGCGGCCCTCCAGATGTTTTGGCCTACAACTCCCATGATCCCTCGCTAACAGGACCAGTGGTCGGGGAAAATGGGAATTGTAGTCCAAAACATCTGGAGGGCCAAAGTTTGGGGATGCCTGGTCTTAAGGCACAAAATGGTAATAGATAACAACAACAACAACAACAACAACAACAACAACAACAACACCCTGCCTTTTTCACTTATGGATTTCAGCTGTCTTTTAGGTATTATGCAGGCATCAGGCCTCATCAACGATGGAGATTGATTGAAGATTAAATTTGTAAATTTAAATTTCCTGTCCCTGTGTGTGAGAGAAATAAGAGAGTAAACAGACTGTGAACTGCTTAATAGCAGAATAAAAATACTTCTGCACTTTGGCAGCTTACTGGAAGATAGGAATTAGGCAATTATTTGTGGTCAGCTGATCTTTCCCTTCTCTGTCCCCTTTACTAAGAATGAACCACTTTTTAGTAAAAACAATGTAAGGTTTACTTACATTTCAATGTAGGTAGCAAATGTAAGGTTTACTTACATTTCAATGTAGGCAGCAAATATGCAGGTAAAAATACTGATTAGTTACAAAATACAAAATTAGCTTCCAAAATAGAGCCTGAGCTCTAAGCACAGCCCAGGCATGTACGTCTCCTCACATCACTGGCTTGAAAGGAAGAGAGAGACTGATGCAAGGAGGAAGGAGAAAAGATTAAGATCCCTTGTCCTATTTCCCACAAGAAGTAGGGGATATGACATCACACAGACCTGTCTTCTCTGGGAATACAGGAGCTCTGTGAGTCTTCAACTTTGCACTTATCCAGCCGGGCTCTTCTTACAGGTGGCACTTCACTCTACTGCTCTCCAAATCCCAATCCAAGAGGGTCAACTTGCAGCTACCGGTACCAAGTATTTGAAATGTTTCACGACTTCCATTTAGCTTGTTTGTTGGGATCAGATCATAAACGTACAACACAGGAAGGCAAATTATATGGCATATGAACATAATATGCCATAATATGCTCTGGTTATCTCCCGCTTGGACTACTGCAATGCGCTCTACATGGGGCTACCTTTGAAGGTGACCCGGAAACTACAATTAATCCAGAATGCAGCAGCTAGACTGGTGACTGGGAGCGGCCGCCGAGACCACATAACACCGGTCTTGAAAGATCTACATTGGCTCTCAGTACGTTTCCGAGCACAGTTCAAAGTGTTGGTGCTGACCTTTAAAGCCCTAAATGGCCTCGGTCCAGTATACCTGAAGGAGCGTCTCCACCCCCATCGTTTTGCCCGGACACTGAGGTCCAGCACTGAGGGCCTTCTGGCGGTTCCCTCGCTGCGAGAAGCCAAGTTGCAGGGAACTAGGCAGAGGGCCTTCTCGGTGGTGGCGCCCGCCCTGTGGAATGCCCTCCCATCCATTGTCAAAGAGAAAAACAACTACCAGACTTTTAGAAGACATCTGAAGACATCTGTTTAGGGAGGCTTTTAATGTTTAATCCATTATTGTATTTTATTTTTCTGTTGGAAGCCGCCCAGAGTGGCTGGGGAAACCCAGCCAGATGGGCGAGGTATAAATAATAAATTATTATTATTAATATTATTATTATTATTGAGCAGAACTTTTGTCCAAAACTGGCAGTGATTTTGACTGCAGATACCTGGGATTGAATATGGGAGCTTTTGCTCTCAAAGCTACTGAGCTAAGGACCCCACACACTTCTGTTGGGTAGGCTGTGTTTCTCCCCCTACCAGCTTTATTCACATAGAGAGGCCCAAGTAACTTTCCCCTCTTGTTCAGCTTTTATCCTGCCAGTATCCTCCCCATCTATAATGGGATAGCTGAAGCGATCAATGCCTACTAGTCAAGCTGACAATGTTCTACCTTCGCTGTTGGAGAAAGGACACTTTTGCAAGCCAATTGCTGGGAGTCAAAAGTGAGGAGAGCACTGTTGCAATTAGGTTTTGTGTACTAGATGAGCCTTTGGTTTGATCCTGCAGGGCTCTTCTTATTTATTCTATTTAATTTTTTTTTTGCACTTATATCCCAACTTTCCTGCCAGGAAATCAAGGTGGCATACATAGTTCTCCTCCTGCCCATTTTTCTCATCACAACAACTCTGTGCGGTAGGTTAGACAGAGAAATAGTGACTGGCCCACGTTCACACAGTGAGCTTCATGGCTGAGTGGGGACCCTGTTGGAGATTCATTCCCCGTGTCCAGTCATGGGTTTGTTGTCTATCACATGACGGTATGTGTTTACATTCCACAGGAATGGGAAGTGACATAGACAGGATGTTTGTCTTACTGTGTTCTATGAAGTGGGGCTATTGTCCTTTGTTCTTTCTCTTTGCTGTCTGATGCTAGAGAGAGAGGGAGGCATGTTGCGGTGCTCCGTGCATGTTTATATGTAAATAAAGCAGATGCCTTATGAGGAACGGCTTAGGGAGCTGGGTATGTTTAGCCTGGAGAAGAGAAGGTTAAGGGGTGATATGATATCCATGTTCAAATATATAAAAGGATGTCATATAGAAGAGGGTGAAAGGTTGTTTTCTGCTGCTCCAGAGAAGCAGACACGGAGCAATGGATGCAAACTACAAGGAAGAAGATTCCACCTAAACATTAGGAAGAACCTACTGATAGTAAGAGCTGTTCGACAGTGGAATTTGCTGCCAAGGAGCGTGGTAGAGTCTCATAGCTTCTCATCTGTCACTTTAACCACTAAAGGTAAAAAGGTAAAAGACCCCTCACGGTTAAGTCCAGTCAAAGGCAACTATGGGGTTGTGGCACTCATCTTGCTTTTAGGCCGAGGGAGCCAATGTTTGTCCACAGACAGCTTTCCGGGTCATGTGGCCAGCATGACTCAATTACTTCCCTTGATCTAGATGCTATACTCCTATTGATGCATCCCAGAATTGCACTGGCTTTTTTTAGCTGCTTCATCACACTGTTGACTCATGTCAAGTTTGTAGTCTACCAAGACTCCTAGATCCTTTTCACATGTACTGCTCTCAAGCCAGGTGTCACCCATCCTGTATGTCACATAGGTTCTTATCTGTCACTTTAACCACTAAAGGTAAAAAGGTAAAAGACCCCTGATGGTTATGTCCAGTCAAAGGCAACTATGGGGTTGTGGCACTCATCTTGCTTTCAGGCCAAGGGAGCCAGTGTTTGTCCACAGACAGCTTTCTGGGTCATGTGGCCAGCATGACTCAACCGCTTCTGGCACAACGGAACACCATGACAGAAACCAGAGCGCACGGAAATGCCATTGACCTTCCCACCACAGCGGTACCTATTTATCTACTTGCACTGCCGTTCTTTCGAACTGCTAGGTTGGCAGGAGCTGGGACAGAGGAACGGGAGCTCACCCCGTTGTGGGGATTCAAACCGCCGACCTTCTGATCAGTAAGCCCAAGAGGCTCAGTGGACTTTAACCACTACACTATACTGACTTTCAGCCATTTAGGTTCAGAACATTCAGTTCTCTTTTTTAAAAAAAATATTTTTTATTAAATTTTCCAAATAAACCAAACAAATTACATTCAAACATATATTCCAGAACATTCAGTTCTCATAACACTTATTGAACTAGGACACTTAATAAGCACGGATAGAGTGCTAAATGTTGTCCTGGGCAGCAGCAATAATACATCATCTGTCCAGGCTTACCAATTGCAAGAGAAGAGGATTAAAGGAAAGAATCGTGGCCAGGAAGAAACAGATAGAGAAATATATTCAACTGACTCAGCACCTAGCAAAACTGATCACTCCTTGCCTGCCAGTGAAGACAGAGCAATAATCTAGAGTGGGCTATGCCCTGGAAATACTGGCCTAATTGCACCATTGAAGGCTGGCTGGCTGAAGTACCACTCCAACATAATGGTTAGGTCAGAAAGTCTTGGTGGTGGTGTTTTTTGACTTGGATAGTGGTAGAGTGAGGCATGCCCTCCCCTCCCCAGCTGGTTCCCAAGCCCTGTTGACAACATGACTTTGAGGTGGTGGGTCCATTTTTGGGCACCTTCCAGGAAAGTGGGGAGAATAATTTTCAGGATGAAGGGTAGGCCATAGAGAACAGTTGTGGGGAAGACACACAGTTTTTTCTTACAACACCTGTCTAATCAGAAGGAAGCCCCATGGAGTTCAGTGATGCTCACTCCCAGCTAAGTGAGTATAGGATTGTTGCTGCAATTCACTTATCTGGGACACAGCTGTCAAATTCTCCCTTTTTAAGAGTGAAATTCCCTCATGCTAATAGGCTTCCTCGTGAGAAAAGGGAAAACTTGACAGCTATGATCTGGGAGCCAGCTTCATTGAACTCAGTGGGACTTCCTTCTGTTGTTGTTGTTGTTGTTTAGTCGTTTCCGACTCTCCGTGACCCCATGGACCATAACACGCCAGGCACTCCTGTCTTCCACTGCCTCCCGCAGTTTGGTCAAACTCATGTTCGTAGCTTCAAGAACACTGTCCAACCATCTCATCCTCTGTCGTCCCCTTCTCCTAGTGCCCTCAATCTTTCCCAACATCAGGGTCTTTTCCAGGGAGTCTTCTCTTCTCATGAGGTGGCCAAAGTATTGGAGCCTCAGCTTCACGACCTGTCCTTCCAGTGAGCACTCAGGGCTGATTTCCTTCAGAATGGATAGGTTTGATCTTCTTGCAGTCCATGGGACTCTCCAGCACCATAATTCAAAAGCATCAATTCTTCGGCGATCAGCCTTCTTTATGGTCCAGCTCTCACTTCCATACATCACTACTGGGAAAACCATAGCTTTAACTATACGCACCTTTGTCAGCAAGGTGATGTCTCTGCTTTTTAAGATGCTGTCTAGGTTTGTCATTGCTTTTCTCCCAAGAAGCAGGCGTCTATTAATTTCGTGACTGCTGTCACCATCTGCAGTGATCAAGGAACCCAAGAAAGTAAAATCTCTCACTGCCTCCATTTCTTCCCCTTCTATTTGCCAGGAGGTGATGGGACCAGTGGCCATGATCTTGGTTTTTTTGATGTTGAACTTCAGACCATATTTTGCGCTCTCCTCCTTCACCCTCATTACTTCCTTCTGAGCAGGCACATAAAGGATTGCATTGTACTTCCACTGTCCCCATGAAAACTGACTTTCAGCACCATATTATTCATGCTTGCTTAGAACAAAGTCTCATTACATGTCCAATGGGGTCTTACTCCCTAGCAAGTATGCTTGGGGCAGAAGCCCTACCCTCACAATTTCTCTCCCCTTTCCCACCATTCAGCAACTCTTTCGCCTCCAAATGGTCATCTTTACCACACTGACCACTTTTCTTATGTAGTTTGGGGAACCTGTGGCCTTCCAGATGGATAGCTCAGTTGCTTAGAACACAGAGCTGATAATGCCAAAGTTTCAGGCTTGATCCCCATCAGGGAAACTACATATTCTTGCATTGCAGGGGGCTGGACTAGATGATCCTCAAAGTCCCTTCCAACTCTATGATTCTATGTTAAAAGGTAAAGGTAAAGGGACCCCTGACCATTAGGTCCAGTCGTGACCGACTCTGGGGTTGCGCACTCATCTCGCATTATTGGCCGAGGGAGCCGGCGTACAGCTTCCAGGTCATGTGGCCAGCATGACAAAGCCGCTTCTGGGAAACCAGAACAGCACATGGGAACGCCGTTTACCTTCCCGCTGTAGCGGTTCCTATTTATCTACTTGCATTTTGACATGCTTTCGAACTGCTAGGTTGGCAGGAGCAGGGACCAAGCAACGGGAGCTCACCCCGTCACAGGGATTCGAACCGCCGACCTTCTGATCAGCAAGCCCTAGGCTCAGTGGTTTAACCACAGCGCCACCTGGGTCCCTATGATTCTATGTTAAAAAGGTAAAGGGACCCCTGACCATTAGGTTACTGGACTCCAATTCCCAGCAACTCCATACAGCAACATCAATATCCAAGGATGGTGGGTGTACTCCTCCATCAAAATGATGTATGATAGTATCCAAATATAGACCAAAACCTCCCTTTTAATCTCAAGATTGGTAAGAGATGTTTGACATTGATGGACTCTCTTTCACTGGAGGTTTTTAAGCAGAGGTTGGATAGTCATCTGTCATGGATGCTTTAGTTGAGATTCCTGCATTGCAGAGGGTTGGATTAGATGACCCTTGGGGTCCCTTCTAACTCTACCATTCTAGGAATCTATAAGGTCACCCAGTGAGCTTCATGACAAAGTAGGGCCTTGATCCCTGGCTCTCAAGATGCCCAGATGGGTTCTGTTTCAACTGGACAAGGGAGTTGAGACAAAGACTTTAATGGAAAGGGTGGGTTTTCTGGTGGGGTATAAAGGAAGAGAGGTCTCAAAGCAGGCAAATAGATAACAGCATAGGACATTGGTTTCTACCTGTCTAGACAGTCAAGAGATTTCATTGTTAGTAAATAGATACTGTATAACCTAGTGATTGTCTTTAGAGATCACACCACTTGGAAGCTTAACTGAGCACTGAATCATTGTTGGAGGAGGACACTTTACCCTGGATATAATCACACTGAGACTCTGAGTTTAGGAATAATAAGAAATCTAAGTTCATTAAAGGAAATGCATACTTGATAAGGAAGTTCCTGAGGTGGAGATACAAAGATCCATGCTTGCTCTTCTTTCTCAGCAGGAGACACACACAAAGATATCTCCTCTTCTAAAGTGAGGGTAGAGAAGGAGGAAATGAAGTCAGCGCAGCAACCATAAGGGTATCTGTCTCTAACACCTGAGAGAAGGTGTTAAACAGGACTTTCCCATGCAGACTCCAATGCAACTTGAGTTGCATCTCAACACTTTGAGCATAAAAGGTTTAACTCTGTTATGAAAATCCATGGCGGTGTATTCACAACAAAATACATCTCAGCTATGATGAGGTCTGTAATGGGCTTCAGGAAGAGGGTACCTACTGATCCATTTGCCTATGCTAGTTAGTCTACAGGTATCATCAACCACAATGTCTGAAGAAGTGTGCATGCACACGAAAGCTCATACCAATGACAAACTTAGTTGGTCTCTAAGGTGCTGCTGGAAGGAATTTTTTAATTTTGTTTCCACAATGTCCCAGTCGGTGTTACTTTGAACAAGTCTTCCATCCTGTCCCTAACACCCACTGAACCCTTTTTGACTTCCTTCCAAAGAGATGCTCTCAGAATTTTGATGTCAAGCTGCAGAAGATCCGCAGTAAGCGGATTGAACTCACATGCGAGTCAAAAGTGCTGGGAAATGCAGCTAATGGGGAAAAAAGTGTACAATTCGTTTGTAATCCACTCATTAAACTTTACCCAAAAGCTCACCAACAGAACAATCCTATACAAGTCAGCTCAGAAGGAAGTTTCATGGAGGAATGCAGCCTAGTACTCATACCCTCCTAAACACGTTGTTGGAACTTTGAAAGTATGTCATCTGGAAATCACATTAACTTTCCAGTGAATGTTCAGAAATAGAGTTGACCAGATAGATCTTTCTTCAATGAAGAAAAATGATCATTTTAGATAAGCAGCCTGCTCCTACCAGTATATTTCTTGTGTACAATTTAAGGGTTATTAAAATATTGACCAACTCCTCTCCGTTCCTTACCCACCCACCCCACCACTTCATAGCAACTAACAATATTAAGTCCTGTAAATCTCCATAGCCTTGACTTTTGCAACATCAAGGTAAAGGTAAAGGGACCCCTGGCCATTAGGGATGACTCTGGGGTTGCGGCGCACATCTCACTTTATTGGCTGAGGGAGCTGGCGTACAACTTCCGGGTCATGTGTCCAGCATGACTAAGCCGCTTCTTGTGAACCAGAGCAGTGCACGGAAATGCCATTTACCTTCCCACCAGAGTGGTACCTATTTATCTACTTGCACTTTGACATGCTTTTGAACTGCTAGGTTCGCAGGAGCAGGGACCCAGTAACGGGAGCTCACCCCATCGCGGAGATTCAAACTGCCAATCTTCTGATCAGCAAGTCCTAGGGTCTAGCTCTGTGGTTTAACCCACAGCGCCACCCGTGTCCCTCTTTTGCAACATACTTGGAAGTAAAACCCATTCATTTGAAAGAACCTTGCTCTCACCAAGACACACTTATAATGGAAGGCTTTAAAGACCCTGATCCATGCACCCTTGACTTAAGCCAACACATTTGCATTTCCATCTACAAAGTCTAAAGGGGATAATCTTTTTAACCATACAATTTGGCTACTTGAAAGGTGGGAGGAAGAGTGCTAATGCTATACATGTATATATAATCATTTAACAAACTGATCCCATAAACCTCAACCGAAAAAGAGAGCAAATATGTTCTAGAACTGAAGCACACACACTTTCGCTGTCCTTCTGGACTTCCTTTGGTTGTAGGAAGCGATAAATAAACTCAATAAAGTGAATTAAAACTCATATCAACTTAAATCCGTGCAGCCCAGTAGCTGAAAGGGGTTGCGCATAGGAAAACCAATTTGTGCCCACTGACGCCCAACCCAGTTAAGCGGTGGTAGTCCTTCGGTACTCACTTGTGGGGTGTGTGAGTGGGCTTCCACCTTGTGTGTGAGTGGGCTTCCACCTTGTGTGTGAGTGGGCTTCCACGTTCCTACCTATGATCCTTGTGAGCGAAGCCACCAGGGGTCTCGTATTCCCAGGAGGGTCACCCAAGGCGGTATGGTCAAAGGGGAGGATCTAGACAAAGAATGTTCCAAGAAGTCCTCAGCGGCAGAACAGGTGGAAGATAACAAGTGGCATTGATCTCCACACATAAAACAAATTCACACACAGGTGAAAAGTCCTTCGGTCACACAAAAAGTTTTTTAAAATGTGAAAATAACATTTACTCACTCAGAATACTTGTTGAAGAGTAACAGATACAGCAGCTTTGTCCAGGCAGGCTTAAAATGGTAATGCAGTTACAAAGACATACTTTAGTCTAGTTTAAAATGGAGTCTGAGCAATGGAGCTCAGACATGCAGATGTTCTACATTGCTGAGATGAAGTTCAGAAAGCAGAAGGCAAAGGGCAAAGAGGAAGTGCCTAGCCAGGTGAGATTTTATGTATGTATAGTCCCTCCCCCTAACAGGGCACAGTGGGTGTGTCACTCAGAGTCCTGTCTAGGAAACTTACAGGAAAACTCTGTGAGCTTCAGCTCCTATCATGTGCCTATCTAGCAAGCATGCATTTTTGGTTTGACTGCACCGTAAATAACCCACAGTAAACCCCATTGAATTCAATATGACTTACTTCTGAGTAGACATGGTTAGGGTTGCAGCAGGTCAGTTTGAACCAAAGGAGATTTAATCAACAACAACAACATGCTTAGGATCACATCATTCATTGCAAGTGGAAATTGACTTTCAAGGAAGGACGCAGGACATAGGCCCCCTCCCACAGCCTCCAATACATCCCTGTCATTTCTGCCCTTGTATCCAGAGTGCAGTTGCTGAAGGTCAACTAGAAAGGGTCATAGCTGTGCTTTCCCCTCTCGAAAGATTTTGCTATTTAGACAGCTACTGCTACTCAATACTAACTTACAGGATAATGGCGAGAGCCAGCACAAGCACTGAACCTGTTATTCACGAGTGAGCAGCGTCTGTCCAATACAATTCTCATCTCTCCTCCCTGTTTGGATAGAGCGCAATCAATAGGGAGAAGGAAGAATGGATGACTCATAGGGAGGCTCTCTCTCTCTCTCTCTCTCTCTCTCTCTCTCTCTCTCAGAGAGAGAGAGAGAGAGGGAGAGAGAGAGATGCATTTAACACTCCCCCTTTAGATACTAATGTATATTTCTGCTGAATTGGGTCCTGGACTTCTGTCCAAAAGTCCTGCTCTGATGCCACCATCGGAGATGGGGCGGGATCTCAATTGCTCTGCAGCAGAACGAGAGATCCAGGCATGGCCGTAGCCAGGATTTGGGGGGGGAGTACCTCAGTTAGCTAAGTATTTTTATTGTTTTATTTGATTGGGTGGGGGCACCTGCCCTCTACCCCGCCCCCCTGGCTATGCCCATGCATCCAGGGCTGCAGCTATAACAAACTTTAATTAATGGAAGACATCCCCATAGCACAAAGGGTTAAACGAGACAAGGCCTGAATGCCCATAGTATAACAGGACCCACCACTTAAGGAACATTGGAAGTTGCTTTACACCGGTTTAGACCAGTTGTCTATGGAGGCCAATATCATCTACTCTGACTGGCAGCAACCCTGTGGTGGCTTCAGGCACAGGTCCTGCCCATCTCCTGATCCTGTTTAATTGGAGGTGCTGAGAACTAGACCTGCAATGACCTTCAGCAAACCATCATCCCTTCCCAAGGCTTCAAAGATCCTGCCTATTTGTTGTCAGACCAAGTCAGACTAGCCCAGAACTGTCTGTCCATCAACATTTGACCTTTTCTAATGGGGGACGTGAGTGGCGCTGTGGTCTAAACCACAGAGCTTGCTGATCAGAAGGTCGGCAGTTGGAATCCCCGAGATGGGGTGAGCTCCCATTGTTTGGTCCCTGCTCCTGCCCACCTAGCAGTTCGAAAGCAGGTCAAAGTGCAAGTAGATAAATAGGTACCGCTCCGGCGGGAAGGGAAACGGTGTTTCCGTGCGCTGCTCTGGTTCGCCAGAAGCGGCTTACTCAGGCTGGGCACATGACCTGGAAGCTGTCTGCGGACAAACGCCAGCTCCCTCGGCCTATAGAGCGAGATGAGCACTGCAATGTCAGAGACGTCGTCGGCTGGACTTAATGGTCAGGGGTACCTTTACCTTTAACGGGAGACGTGCCAAAGGTGGAACCTGGGACCATGCAAAGCACCACCAAGCTAGGCCCCTACTGTAAGAAAATCGGCATATACACGTGTACGTGTTTATTCATACGATCAAATAGCCCAAGTTCGGCCGTGGTCACTTGTGGAGAAAGTGACCCAAATCCAGTTCACAGTCCAAAGTCTTAGCCACGTGGGAAGAATATTGTGACTTCTTAAAGACCTACAGCAGCATGATCCTAAGACGGGAGGAGATATATACTAACTTGAGTTCCTTGGAGGAAAGGTGGGATATAAATAATAATAGGCAGAATATAAATAATAATGATAAGCAATAAACAAACCACCCAGATAAGTGGGGGGTTTGCGTTTACGTATTTTGGACACCAGTTCCATCGAGCTCAATGGTCCTTTCGTCCGAGCGGATAGGTGTAGAATTGCACTTCAGGTTCCATAGGAATGAATTATATTCACTTCCGGATATGCAAGGATTGCATCTTCGGCGGATTTATACGGGATAAACGCTCTGGACTCTTCGCATCAGATAAAGGGCGGTCTCGCTCTAGCCTACGCACCGCAATCAAGACACGCGCCTGAACACACGCGCTCTTACAAGGGAGTAAGGCAAGCCCATTAAACACAACGAGAGTGAGATACTTCCAATGAAACATGCTTAGGATGGCAAAGCAAATCCACCCCTCTGTTGAAGTCGCCGCAAGACATTTAAATGGAGAGGGAGGGACCATCCGTTCTCGAGAGACTTCGGTTTCTGCAACCTTTCCTCGCTCTTTCCGCTCTGAAATTGAGGATACACTTCTTTTTTTGCAAGCAGGCAGGGGAGGCGCGAAGAGCCGGAGCTTTTTAGGGTTGCGAGTCTTCTAAAAGCCCCAGCGGGAGCTCTGCCGAAATCCGAGGAGATTTAAGGCTGCAATCCTACACCCAATTACATGGGAATTTGAGTAGGATTGTAGAGTGTAGGATTACCGTGCAATCCTATACACATCTGGGCAGGAGGGGTGGGGGCAGGAAACTGATTCCTGGGTGAGTAAATTAAGTGAATAAAATGTTTGCAGCCTTACTTTGGAGTAAATGCACTTTTGAGGCTGCAATCCTAATCCTACTGAATTGGAAGAGTCGCTGAATTCAATAGGACTTACTTCTGAGTAGGCACTGCGGACCCAGGGATCGCCCGCAAACGTGGCTAGCTCTCCGCTGACTTTCAAAGGCTTTCATTGCAAAAACCACCCCAAAAACGTCAGAATTCCGCATGTTATTTCCTTTGTACTTTCATCAACCCTGCTCATTTCAACCCACCCTCTACAACCCATCCTAAACTCACCATGTGGGGGTACTGCCTTCTGCCTTAAACCAAGGGAACGCGCCTCAAAATAGCGATCCTGCCATTTGGTTGGGGAAACAGAAGCAACTCTTTCGGCTACAGGCACAAACGGATAGCTGAATTTTGTTATTCTTACGTGTCCCCAAATCTTGTTTGTGCCGCAACAAGCTAATGTATGGTGGCCACACCTCCCGGATTCTTGTGAGTGAGTATGGCTTTCCTCGCCATCTGACTGTACCTGTCCCTACGCGTGTGATTCAGTTTATACCCCGCCTTTCTGCATGTTGGGCGCAAGGCGGCCAACAACAGTTGGAATAACCGGAACATATATGGGGTGCTGACTTATGCTAAGTCAGGCCAGTCTTGTCTAGACTAGCAGAGGCTCCCCAGGGTTTCAGACGTACGTCTAGCCCAAGGTGCCAGATATATAACTAATACATCCATACGCAACCAATCCTACGCGTCTCTTCTGGGAAGGAAATTCGGCAAAGCTCACTAGAGCTTATTCCCAAATTATTACACGGAAGATTGTGGTTTCATCTGAGAGTAAACTCATTCACTAACCATAGAGGGATTAACGTCGAAGTATGTTCTTAGACGGAGAGGGGGCTGTATTGGGGGGGGGCGTTTCCCCCTCCTATTTTAGAACCCCAAAGGTCTTGAACAAAGAACTCTTATTTCTAAGTTTGAGTCTAACAGAGGAGTGCTCTGCAGTGGTTAGAGGGTCGGGTGTCGGTCCGAAGGGGCGCGGGTTCGAATCACCTAGAGATCTTGGGCCAATCACCTGTCTCTCAGCCTAACCTGTCTCACAGGTTTGTTGTGAGGATAATGAAGGTTAGGATGGAGAACTAAGAATGCCACCCTGCGCTCCTTTGAGGAGAGGTGATATATAAGTGCGATCAATCAACAGAGTGGCCATGATCCACTTGAACTTCCAGGATGAGGATACCCTATGCAGCCCAGTCCTTATGCCTGATTAGGCTTGAGGTCCCAGATAGGCTTCAGGGATGTCCGATTTACCAAACGGGAAGCTACGGACCATAGCAGACAACTGAGTCCGTTTGGGAGGAAATTAGAAGGGGCGGGTTACTGGTTTCAGTCAGAGTGCTTGGCCTTCGCTGGGTTAGGGGCTGGCTGCTAGCCGACTCCCAAATCCTCCAGTTTAACGTATGCGGATCGAGATGTTCACCATATCTATGCCTCCTATACAAGCTGTCACTTAATCCGCTTTAAAACAATTGAGAGCCAATCCTCCTACTTAAATGGCTTGTGGATACGGCTGCCCCCCTTGTTAATTGTCTCCTGTCTTTATAGGCTGATTATTTTGACCACCCCAAACCTGTTTAGATAGAACGCGTGGTTTCTTGGCAATACATTACTCTTCCTGTTCACCAACCAATTGATCCGCGAGGAGTTCACCTTTCACATCCGTTTAACCAATGCGGTACTGTGAGTAGACTAGTGTAGGATCTGGGAAACCCGGATTCCAATCCACACTTGGCCATGAATGAAGCTCACTGGGTGATATTGGTCACTGCCTCTCAGTCAGCCCTACCTCACAGGGTTGTTGTAGGGATTAGATGGGGAAGGGGAAGCAATGTGCACCATCTTCAGCCCCGTGGAGAAAAAGGTTGGAAATAAATGCATTTTAAAAATACCTCCTGATCTTAAATGCATAATTCCGAAGCGCTTCCAAGAAAGATTAGAAGGTGTGAGAATGTAACGACATCAAAAAGCCACCTGGACTGGACCGAGGGTCCATTTGGAAGAGGGCTAGCCAATGGGGCGCCCTCCAGAGATAAGACAGATTCCAACCAGTCTAGGCAATGGTCACGGAAGTTGGGAATTGTCGTCCAGCAAAATCTGGAGGGCACCAGGTTGGATACTCTTGATCTAGATTCTAGTCCTTTTCCATCAGCAGCCAGCCAGAGGCCCCTGGGAAGGTAACAAGCAGGTTATGGATAATACTTTTTAAAACTCACGCTTTTCCTTGTTCCCCACAGGCGATTAGTATTCAAAGATAGATAGGCTTTGAACTTGAGTGGAGTCCATCCCGCTAATAGCCGCGAGAGATCTGTATTTCATACCCGTTAAAAGCTATCTGTGCCAAAAGCTGTTACCGCCTCTTGTGGCAGGGAGTTCCGTAGGATAATTATGAGTTAGGCTAAGGAGTACATAACTTTAGATCCGCTTAAATCTAACTGCCCGTCCATTTAATAAATTACTCCCTCCCAGTTCTAGTATTACGATATATTATTGCTTAGTTTTTAATAAACTTCCACAGCGATGTCCCTCCTTCCTAAAGCAAGAAGGAAAAGAACTCCTCGTTTATCTATTTGGGTTGACTCACTGAAAGCTAAAGACGAACGTTTGTGCAGGAGGAGAAGCCTTTTTTTCCATTCAGGATTTACATTTTCCAAATGAATAGAGCCGTGAAACGGATCTTCCCCACTCCCATGAAAAAAGCAACAACCACACACACCATGCATTTAAAACCGCGCAAGCGCAATACGCAGGGCACGTGAGAACGTTAGTGGGAGGTTTCGAGTGATTGACAGACAACCGGGGGTCAAGATTCAAGATGCTTTTTGCTGTTTAGGGTAATCGGGTAGAGAGTTGGGCTGAAATGAATGATTGAAAGTAGGAGCAGACAAAGCTGAGGCCCGTTTAAAACAGGGAGATTCTGTTTTGCAAATTCCTGTTAGCGAATATTAATGTGTCACAGAGATTCGGGTCAACTTACAGATCAATTCTGTATGCTCGCAAATAAACCCCATTGAACTCAATAGGGTTTACTCTCAGATTAACGTGCATATAGAAGGACTGCATATAGAAGGAATGCCACTACAGTATTTGACAAGTTCTTTTACAGCAACTTTCTCTATCCTCTTGAAGAAAAATGTGTATTTACGCACTTTAAGTAAACCCATCTCTGCGTGGGCTTATTTTCAATATAAAACTCTGGTAGATCCGACAAAGAACATAATTTCAAAGCAGACCAAACCACACTCGGGACCTGGAGTTGTGGGGAAAGGTCTGCTACCGTCTGCGTATTATTTATGTAGAAATACCAAGGGGCAGAATCTAGTTCAAATCAACGCCCTTTCCATGCTGCAACCCTAAACACACTTTTTAGGGAATAAACTCTGTGAAAGTCAGTGGGTAAATTGGTTTCGAATGAAGCTCTGAACCTCCGGCCGACTTTGATCCGGAAGATTTAATGCTTAACTTTCGCATTGAAATCAATGGGATATTGAATTATTGTTTTGGCAAGGCCGGGCCGAGTCTTGATTGAAACTAGGAGGTCTTGCTTCCAGCCAGATGTGCATGGAACTAAGGGGTTGCCTTCCCAGATGTGCAAACAGGGATTCTAGAAGTGTAACCCCCCCTCTGGATATAAACATGAGGGTTTAGCAAGGAAATCCCCTCCTCTAATGTGTCGATTTTGCCGTTTTTTTAAAATTATTAAAAAATGTTTTCTAAAGCTTTTCTTTCTTTTCTTTTAAAAAAAAGCAAATCCCCATTTTACTGGCAAGGTATTTCCTTTCCATCTAACTGTAATTAAATTCTTTTGAGGACGTCGGGGAAAAAGAAAAGAAAAAGGAATCAAGAGCAAAGTATTTCTAAGAACGAGAACAAAATGAGCTAGTTAACCTGAGCTGGACGGGTTGGACTGAAAGACGTACTTTTCCAGCAAGTTTCTCCCGCCCTAGGTAAAAATGCAGGGGACGGGTTTAGGGTGAAGGTATTGAAGGGTTTATTTATTTAAGAAGCAGGAAAGCTCAGAGAGAGCTTGAAAGTTATTCCCCATCCCCCCTTCTCTACCTTCACCATGCATTTGACTTGCTCGCTTTATGGAGAACGGGCAACAGCTGTTACTTTAGGAAAAGTTTTCTTTTAAAAAAAAAATAAGAAAAGGGATTAAGGGCAGGAAATAGACACAAAAGAGTTTCGTTTTAGCGGCGAAAGGCACGGCGCCCCTTTCCTGAATGAACGTATCGAAATACATTGGGAAGGACCCTGGGCAAAACTACCCCGGGGTAGGCCTTAAAGGAGCTTTTATTCGGCACGACAGGCTTGCGGATCGCTGCCCAAATGCCTCCCATTCCATTCGGCATTTGTATTCATGGCCTAAGAAAACAATGCTTTAACAACAACAAAATTTTTGCTCTGTTTGGCAAGAGGTTTTGAATGGGTTGTTTTGGGAGGGGAAGGGCACCTAACTTTCACAGGAGCCGCATTATTTATCTTTCTCATTTCAGAGTTCAAGTGGGCGCATCCCGCTGCAAAAGGCTTCGATTTTGAAGCTCGGAACTGGCAGCCTCTTTTGGCAGCGAGCCGCCCGCAAGTCCAACCCGACATCACGATGATGCTTGCTCACTCGGGAGTAAGCCCCACTGAACGAAGAGGAAAACATGTCCAGGATCTGATTTCTAGGCCTCACTCAGTCCTAGAAGGAAAGGGGCACCTTTCCTTAAGAGTGCATAGAATTGAGGCCTAGTGGCCAATTCCAGCTGAGCTGGTGGGTAGAACCGGGCTGCCTGCAGGAGGAAACTAAACTGGAATAAAAAAATCAGTGGGGATTTTATTTCGAAGTAAGCCTGGAAAGGAGGTGGTATTTCTTTGGAAGGCATATCCCTGTGGATCAGAGGAGTCCATCCTGTGTGTTGTATTAATTCCTTTTAAAAACCATTGGCGTTCATTTGGTAGAAAAGGCAGGGTTTTCATCATCATTATTATTTTAAGCCCAAAATCTTTACGTTCCATAAACGCCATTCTGTAAAGGAGAGAAGAACAGGGGACCCGAATGTTTCCCAATCCCAGCCCTAAGCGGCCTTATGGGCAGACCCCTCCGGCACCCCTGCGCACGCCGATCGGGAATTTACTCCCGAGTAGACGTAGCTGGGATTCGGATTGACTGAAACAGCGAAAGCCGACATGCCGGGTAGATGATGAAACTGGTTTTAAGTTCTACCGTAGTCCCCGAAGCGTTGACTTGGCTCTAAGCTCCATTGACTCCCAGGGAAACGGGCTTCCCGAGTGATACGAGGCTCAGCGGGTCACCCGGATCCGAAACATATCCATTGAAATGGATGAAGGGGGTTTCCTCCGACGTAATGTGTTTTGGATGAGGTGTTAGTCCTGCAGAGGTCAGCTTGGGGGAGGGAAGAGGTCTCTGCCTCCTTCTTTGTGGTTTTCCTCTTTCTTTAGCCTTCTCGGAAGCTCCGGGCTGCATCCAGCTGCCCTTTAGAAAAAGTGGAGAGAGCAGTACAGTTAGAGGATTTCAGACTCCGGACTTAATGGGCCTCATTTTATTTTTTAATTATTTCAGCATTTCTACGCCACCTGGTCCACTGGGTCTTATGGTCGCTTCGCAATTTAAAATCAATAAAATAAAAATATAATCATCGGTTCTATAAAACAACCCGTCTATAAACAGAAACGGCACTCTTTACGTTAAAAAAAGAAAAGCCCTCTCTTTAGATGAGAGCCCACACTTTTTAGGTGGTAATGTGCATTACTTCGCATACTTCAAAATGCGAATATATGTTTTCTGTGTCTTCGCTGTCACACTGAAGAACGCATTTTGCTTTATTTATTATAGCTATTAATTACTGATTACATTTAGAGCTCTCCTCCAAGGACCAAATGTCGGAGTGCCTGGTTCTCCACACACCCACACACCTCCCATTTTATCCTCACAACTACCCTGGGGTGTTGTTAACGCAGAGAAATAGACCGGCCCAGTGGGGATTTGAACCCAAGTCCTAGCCCAGCTCTCTGACCACTGCACCATACACGGGCTCTCCGTTTTGGTCAGAAATGACTTTAACCTGAGTGTAAGCTCCGCTGAATTCAAGAGGCTTTGCTTCTGTGCGGACATAGTTTAGGATCGCGCTGCGTTACTCCCACGACGCGCTTAGCCCCATGCAAACTGGGCGTGGACGTGCAGGCTTCCTCCCGGATCCATTCCCTGTTTATTCGGGGTTCAACTTGTATAGTTTAAGGCCCCGAGTCCATCTGCTTTGAACGGAGTGAACCATCCGAGAAGGGCGCATAGGATTGCAGACTGATATGTGGTTGAAGTATCTCTCTCTCTCTCTCTCTCTCTCTCTCTCTCTCTCTCACACACACACACACACACACACACACACACACACACACACTTTCCATTTATTTCCCCAACTCCCGTGATTACTAAATTAATAGCAGGCACTAAGACAGATGTCAAAACGTCTCGAAAATGTTTATCTGGGAATAATTGAGAAGGTGGTGGGACGCATTATCTGATGGTGTAATGGAATATGTATGAGGAACAGCTGTTTGAAAGAGGCACCTCCCGTGGCTGCATTAAAGTTGGATCCTCCCTCGCTTAAACAGGCCTTCCTCGAGGAAAGGCAAGCCAGGCACTCTCCAAACACTTTGGGGACCTCGCCGTCGGACTGGAGACACTGCTTGCCTCCAGCAGTGCTAGCCGAGCAGAAGCGATTCCTCCCTTGCCAACTGGGGGTCAGCGGGTTAAGGCACGGCTTCCTACGTGCACGTCTGGAGCAAAGAACCCGGGAAGACGTGGGGGGGGGCGTAGACCCTCCAGGGAAAACCAGCGGGGCCCCCGTTGTCGCCTCAGGTGTGGATGCGCGCTGGCCAAGACTTGGACTGCTACGGTAGGTTCCCGTCCACTGACCCTGGCGCGATTCCTTCCACTCGGTCTGCAGCCGGATCCTATCCACAGTCATTTCGGAATTAAGCCCAACTGCGTTCAAGGGGACTTGACTTCCGGTTCCGGTTTCCGCCTGCAGGAATGGCGGACCTGTTTTCCATCTCTCTGACCTTCGTAAGGAATTTGGCGGTTGCTAGGGGAGTAAATGGCAACCCCCTACCCTCTCCGGGGGTTACGGAGAGGGGCCGCTGGCCCGCGATGCCCCCAGACCCACTCCGACTGTTTTTGGAGTGGGGGGAGCTTGGGCTGAGCACTTACGACGGCCAGGACTCCCGGACGCTAATCTGCATGGCGGGGATTTCCATGGTTAAAGAAGATAATTAGGCTTAAATCTATGGACATACTTCAGAAGGAGGGGAAGAAGCGCTGTTTACTGCTGAGAATTTTATGCTGCTGAGCGAGAGGAGTCAAAGAATGTACGGCATCTGGAAGAAGGATTGATGGGGACGGAGCGATAAGGGAAGCAAGTTTTTATTTTTTCTTCATATTGTTGCCTCGTATCTTCCCGGACGCGATGTCCTGGCTTGTTTGGAGTGAAAGAGAAGCAAAAGACTGTGTGAGTTGAACTCTATAGCTGTTGTTACTGAGCATATTTCTTAAAGATGTGAAGTTGCCGATGAGAAAAGCCCCCCCCTAGTCAGACGGAAGGAGTCCTGGACGCGTTCGGAGGATTTATGAGCTGTGACGCACTTTAAATTGGAGCAGCGACCTGAAGCTAAGTTCAGCTATAGGGCAAGGAGATCCATTAATTTACCAAGAGTTCATGGTTGGATGTTTGGGTCTCCTGCCTGAAAAAGCTGTAAATTCTATAAAGATAAATAAATCGTAAATCTTCATGGCTATGAGAGAAAATGAAAGTGATTTGAGCCTTTTAAGATGGCGCTGCTACTCCGTCGCAACAGGGAGCTCCACTAAGAAGATTTATGGGGAGGCTGGACTGATTAACTCACACAGGAGAAAGAACATCTGTGAAACTTCGTTTGACATTTATCTCAGCAGCTGGAACAATTGGATGAAAGTGGAAAACATCTAGGTGACTGTAAGGGGAAGATTTGGAATATTATGAGCTTGGAGGACGATTTGAACTTTAGAAATAAGACGGCAGTGGACAGTTGCGAGGAATTCCCAATTTCTTGAAGCATGGGAACCCAAAAATAAATTATTTAGATGATTTGGCATAACATTCGGTCTGATTGATATATATATGTGTATAATTTGAAATATTGAATGTGATATAATTGGTTTTAATTGGAAAATTAATAAAAATATTTTTTTAAAAAAAAAAAACAAGGGGACTTGACTTCCAATCAGCCTGACCACTGGTCCTGGTCCTGCTCGCTAGGGATGATGGGAGTTGTAGTCCAACAACAGCTGAGGACCCAAGTTTGAGGTGTTGTGAGACTGCAGCTCCAATGATTGCTGACCAATTGACCATACTTGCTGAAGTTGATGGGAACCGGAGCCCAACAACATCACTGGCATGTAGGATGGAATCAGAGGGCCTGATTGCTCCGTCAACATCTGTTAGAAAGGGTTGGGAAGAACCTTTGGTGCGACTGCAACAGAAACGCTGCACTGCCTGGCTGAACCCTGATGATGCTGGAGTTACTATAATGAATTACTATTTATTAAATTTATATACCACCCTATTTATATACCCAGCAGTTCACAAGATAAAATTAAAATATAAAAACACAAAACACATAATCAAAATATAAACAGAAACAGCTGAATAATTCCCCAATTAACAAAACACACACAATTAAAAAGCAGTTTAATTTATGAATTATTGTTATTATAAAAATGTGAAAATAATTAAATAAAAATAAAAGAACTTAAATGGCACTCTCTGCTGGGCAACAGCAGTCCTTTTGTAGTCTATCAATCCCGGCCCTAGGCCTGGTGGAGAGAGGCAGGAGCAGGACCCTCAACAGGAGCAGACTACAAGTGTCTACACATGACACCTTTAAAGCACAGTGGAGGCATAGTTTTCCCCTCAAAGAATCCTGGGCATCGTAGTTTGCTAAGTGCTGCTGGGAATTGCAACTCTTTAAGGAGTAAACTACAGCACCCAGAATTCTTTGAGGGGAAGAATGTGCTTCAAACAGGCCTGCAAAAGCATTGTGTGTTTGTAACATTTCAATTGTCTGCTTTGTTTTTTCCTTATTAATCTATTAATAAGGTTTATCTATTAATTGTTTTTCTTTCTTAATCAGAGTCTCCAGAATCTCTATTTTTCCTCCTCCCTCATTTTTTTTTAAAAAATACAGTGGAACCTTGGTTTATGAACACCTTGGTTTATGAATTTTCGGTTTATGAATGCTGCAGACCCATCTGGAACGGATTAATTCACTTTCCATTACTTTCAATGGGAAAGTTCGCTTCAGTTTTTGAACGCTTCAGTTTATGAACAGACTTCCGGAACCAATTACACCCATGCTTCGGGTTAAGTACGCTTTAGGTTGAGTACTCTGCGGACCCGTCTGGAACGGATTAATCCACTTTCCATTACTTTCAATGGGAAAGTTCGCTTCAGTTTATGAACGCTTCAGTTTATGAACAGACTTCCAGAACCAATTGTGTTCATAAACCGAGGTACCACTGTATGCATTTTGTTGTATAAAAAAGCCTCTCATCACCGCCTTACTGGCATCCCATACTGTCTGGAGCTCTGATCCTTGATTTAAATTTAATTCAAAATAATCTTTAAATATTTTCTCTGCTTTTTGTAATATATTTTGATTATCTAATAGATCTTCATTTAACCTCCATCTGAAACTGGAGTTTTTTCTTTCTTTTTGCATTTCTAAAATTAAACAACAACAAAATGTTCTTGGCAAAATCAGTTATTTTTTTGAAATTCTTATTTCCAGTTCTTTACAGACCCGTATCACATTTATTCTTGCAGTACTTTGGAACTCTGTAACGAGTAAACTACAGTGCCCAGAATTCTTTGAGGGGAAGAATGCATTTCCGCTGGTGTAGGTTAAAGCACATTCAAAGCACATTCTCCATCACCCCCAAAAAGAATTCTGGGCACTCCAAGCCACATTTAAAGCACATTTTCCCCAAAGAATCCTTGGAGTCATGGTTTGTTAAGGATGCTGGGAATTGTAGCTCTGTAATGGGAAAACTGCAGTTCCCAGGATTTAAATGTGGGCTTTAAATGTGCATTGGATGTGGTTTAAAGGTGTGGTGTGGATCTGCCCTAAGTTGTTGTTTGTTGTTGTCGTCGTTTAGTCGTCAGACTCTTCGTGACCCCTTGGACCAGAGAACGCCAGGCACTCCTGTCTTCCACTGTCTCCCGCAGTTAGTAGCTTCGAGATCACTGTCCAGCCATCTCGTCCTCTGTCGTCCCCTTCTTCTTGTGCCCTCCATCTTTCCCAACATCAGGGTCTTTTCCAGGGAGTCTTCTCTTCTCATGAGGTGGCCAAAGTACTGGAGCTTCAGCTTCAGGATCTGTCCTTCCAGTGAGCACTCAGGGCTGATTTCCTTCAGAATGGTTAGGTTTGGTCTTCCTGCAGTCCATGGGACTCTCAAGAGTCTTGGGATGTTCGTTCTGGCATTAATGGGCATCAACACCCACTCCATTTGCTTCAAAATATGACAAGCCATCCTTGCGGGGGGGGGTAGTGGGGGCTCTGGACTTCTCCCCCAAGGGAGAAGCTGGAATTAGGAGACATGGAGCCTCTGGGTTAGGCAGTTGTTCTTCCATGGGAGCAGATATTCTGCACTCGCACCCGTTGAGAAAGGCAGATCACCATCTTCCTAGTGGTGAGAGTATTGCAGGGGTTGCTCTAGATGACCCTTGGGGTACCCTGTCTATGGTTCTATGGATGACCCCTTACTGGGCGAATAACCTGTCAGAGGACTGACAGGATACTTCGTAGGCAGAGGTTACAGTACAGAGGTGGATCACAACCACCACCACCTTGCAGTGTACTAGCCCTCCTTTCCAATAGGGATCCGGATAGGGTCCAAGATGCTAATTATACCAGATTCACTGAAAAGCTGATCTGGGGCTGATCTCTTGTTTCTGTGAACAGCTCTATGGTACGCAGATATCCCACAGGCCATTGCGTTTCTGCACATCCGAGCTGGGAAAGGCTTTGTCTGTTGAACGTCTGCCTGTTGTCAGCTTTCGAAAGCATAGGAGATAAGGGAGATTGTAGGCCACATATACGCGCACGGAACGCAAAATAAACCAAAAGCTGGATAGGTTGAATATATATATATATATATATATATATATATATATATATATATATATATATGGGACCCAGGTGGCACTGTGGTTAAACCACTGAGCCTAGGGCTTGCTGATCAGAAGGTCGGCGGTTCGAATCCCTGTGACGGGGTGAGCTCCCGTTGCTTGGTCCCAGCTCCTGCCCACCTAGCAGTTCGAAAGCATGTCAAAGTGCAAGTAGATAAATAGGAACCGCTACAGCGGGAAGGTAAACAGCGTTTCCATGTGCTGCTCTGGTTCTCCAGAAGCAGCTTTGTCATGCTGGCCACATGACCTGGAAGCTATACGCCAGCTCCCTCGGCCAATAATGCGAGATGAGCGCGCAACCCCAGAGTCGGTCACGACTGGACCTAATGGTCAGGGGTCCCTTTACATATATATATATATATATATATATATATATATATATATATATATATATATATATGTGTGTGTGTGTGTGTGTGTGTGTGTGTGTGTGTGTGTGTGTGTGTGTATATATATATAACAACTGCTTTTTTTGCTGGGCAATCAACCCATGATGCGAAGGATTTCCCTAAATGGTTTTTTGTAATAGTCCTGGCTTTAAAACGCCTTCAGAGTGCATCCCTGCTCCCCAAAGAATCCTGGGAACTGTAGTTTGCGCTGGGAATCGTACCTTGAGAACTACAGGATGAGTGTGCGCTTTAATGCTCCGGTCTACAAAGCGCCTCTTAAGACCCAAAACGGCTTCCACCTGCTCCTTCCCTCCAGCTCAACAGAAGATGGAGGAATGAAAAAGATGGATCTCTGGGTCAAAAGGGGCCGATGGCAGGAATATTGAGCCCCCAGCTTTATAAATTAACCCCCCCCCCCCACACACACACCGCCCGCCCAATTGCGCTTTTCAGTCCAGATGATCGGGGAGTGGCGAGGACGTGCGTAACCCCATCGGGGCATCTAAGAACAGGATCTAAGAACAGGAGGAGCCCAGACCAGTCTTGGCTGGCGTCCAAGCAGAGAGCCCAACGCCCGACGGAGGCAGTGGGAAGCCCTCCCAAGGTCCACGGGGAGGCCGTCGGTTCACCAGGGGGTTAGGCGCCTCCTCCTTCCTCCTCGACCTCCTTTGTGTGCTCCCTTTGGGGACCCTGCTTCCTTCCTCTTGGAGGACGTGCCCGGCTCTCTTCCCCTCCCTTGCGCTCCCCGCCTTCTCACGCCAGTGCGGCCTTGTTTGTTTTTCCAGTTTCCCCCCCGACGGCCCGAAAGGAGAAAACAAGCGCGGCGGTGGCGTCACCGGCCGGCCACCTCCTCCGCCTGCCTTCGGCCCGCTCTGCGAGGGCAGCGACAGAGAGAGAGAGCCGTCCAGGGATTGTTGGGGGAGGATGGAGGCCACGCTGCCCGCCCAAGTTCATCTAAAAGTAGACGGGCTCGACCTTTGAAGAGGGGGCAAAATAACAAGCAGAGTTCATGACCAAGCCAGGCGGTCATCTCTCACGTCTCCTCCCGGCCGGGTCTTGGGTCCTTCTCTGGTTTTCTTTAGATCGGCGGCGCTAAGATGAATTGTTTGGCTCAACCTCCAACTCACCCCCCCTCCTGTTCTTAGATGTCCCCCAGCACCACCAGCCCCCGACGGAAAGGGACGCCTGCAGCGGGAAAGGACAGCTCAAGAGTTCACTACGTCAATCTTCAGGAGATCAAACGCCAGGGGCAAGACGGCCACTTGCTAGCAAATCTCCCCCTCCCCTCCCCTCCCCCCTCCCCCACCCACACCAGCAGGGGTGCCAACATGAATAAAATGGGGGGGCGGGTCTGGTAAGCCCTGCCCTGCACAATCGATCACATTGTGCACGCACATCATTTGAATGGCAATGCCCATCCATCAACTTTTTTGGGGGGGGTGGCCCCTTCAAATATGTTATTGGGGGTGGGAAATCTAAGCCCCCTCGGACCCTAGGAGTTGGCTCCTAGGGCTGCCAGCCAGGGTGACTATGCTCGACGTCCGCTGTCCATCATTTACTCACATTCATTCATTTCATTTCTATCCACACTCTCCTTTGTTTTTAAGCAGAGGTCGAATGGCCACCTGTCATGTATGATCTAGCTGAGATGCCGGCATTGCAGGGGGTTCGACTAAATGACCCACAGAGCCATCTAGTCCAGCTCTTAAGTTTCTACGATTCCGTCAGGAGCTCAAGATGCTTCTCTGGTTCTCCTCCTCCCCGCTTTATGCTAGCAACAACCCTGTGAAGTAGGTTAGGCTGATAGACTGTGATTGGCCCAAAGTCACCCAGTGAGATTCATGGCTGAGTGGGGACTAGAAACTGCCCCCCTCCAGCCCATCTCCCACATCTTGGGCTAACACTCGTAACCATCACAATACACTGGCTTTCAGTGGGCCCCTGAATCACAAGTGGGGACAGCACTGTTGTGCTCAGGTCTTGCTTTTGGGCACCTGGTCTGGTTGGCCAATGTGAGAACAGGATGCTGAACTAGAGGTGCCATTGGACTGATCCAGCAGGACTGTTTCGTTCCTTTGTTCTTCCTTCCTTCCTTTCTGACACAAGAAAAAAATAATAATTATCTCCACCCCATTCAGACACAGCCCTACCATCACCTAGGAGGCAGTCCAGGCCTGAAATAGATTTGCCAGTTACAAAAATATGAACAGTTTTTATTTCATTTCTTCTTTTTTTGAAAAGGGGGAATATATTCCCAGAAACAACAAACATAGTTCTGCCAGTTCCAGGGCTGCTATCATGTTCATCTTCTCTATAGCAGCTCCTCTCCACACCCAAAGGATGTTTACCCAGGAATAAATCCCACTGAGTTCAAGGGGGCTCCCTTGTAAATGTGGAAGCCTATACAAACTCCTGCAGAAGCAAAGCCTTTGTTGGAGACAATGTGACTTCTGAATAAAGGTGTTTAGGATTGTCGTGCACAAGGCTATATTATGTTATTTTATTTCTTCATCTTTCAGGAAGGTGGAATTGGAGTTGGCATGTTAACATTGCTGCATGGTGAACACTTTTCGTCAACAACCTTTAAATATCTTTTTGATGTATTTTGAATTTTGCAGTGTAAGTGGCTTTGAGGCGTTTTATGCCTTAAGTGACAAATAAATGCAGAAAATAATAAATATTCTTTAGGCTTTCTTTAAATAAGAAGGATATTAATAGGATGGCTCTTTGCGGGCAGGGAAAGATAATGCTATTTCATTTTCTCCATTCAAAGTCCCTTCCTCTTCCTTGACTGTAGGAACTGAGATCTGTCTCCCCAGCCCTTAGTCCAGGCCAGTGGTTCCCAACAGGTGGTCCGGGGACCCCCAGGGGTCCGCGAGCTATGCCAGAGGGGTCCTCAAGATCCGATTAGAATAAAAAATATATTAAATATATTTCGTATGATAACAGATTTTTTGTTTTGGCCGCTTCCTGCATGAGCAGAGTCTAGCGCAAAACTAGAATTAGATAGAGGCAGTAGTTCTGCTGTATGCCGCAAGGACTACAAGAAACTTGGAGATAAGGCAATGAAAAAGATCCTTCCATTTGCAACCACATTTGCAAGCATTTTCTTCCATGTGTTTCATGAAAAAAAAAAGGAATCGGCTCGACATGCGGTCGGATTTCAGAGTGAAAGTTTCAAGTTTGGAACCTAATATTTCAGAAATAATGGACTCAAAGGACAGATTTAACTCATCTCATTAAGAACTGAAAATTAAAACTAACTGTATACTGATGGAGTACTCTGTTGTAACTGTAAAAAACGTATAAATATAAAATATAAAAAGACTCTTAATTTGGCTCTCACTTTTTAATTTTAGGATTAGGAATTAATGGGGGTCCTTGTCACAATAGCGGCTCGATGAGGGGTCCTCGAGAAAATTTTGTTGGGAACCCCAGGTCCAGGCATAGGCAACCTTGGTTCTCCAGGTGTTTTGCAACTACAATTCCCATGATCCCTAGCTAACAGGGCCAGTGGTCAGGGATCATGGGAGTTGTAGTTCCAAAACATCTGGAGAGCCAAGGTTGCCTATGCCTGCCTTAGTCCCACTTTACACATACCTCTTAGGGGTTTGGTGATGGTCAAGCTTCATTCTATGTGCTTCTGGTATGTCCCTTAATGTCCCTTAATCCATGGAGATTATAATTTCTAAATGATTCAAAGTTGTTAAGGTTTCGTTTCGTCAAGTTTGAGGGCTGGGAAGCCACTGAACCTCTCCTCCCTGGAGGTTTAGTTTTCCTCCATGGAAACATCAGATTGCAACTGCTAGTGTGTTGCACTCAGGTCTTCCTTGCAAGCTTCCTCAAAGCATCTGATTTACTACGTTGAGAACAGGATGCTGAACTAGATGGGCCTTTGGCCTTATCCAGCTTGCAGGGTAACATCTTTATTCATTTGTAGGAGGTACCAGGCAAAAACTCGCCTCCCTCAGGCTTTTGGCTCTTAATCTGAAGAGTTTCAAGTACTGTACTTGTGGCCTTTTTCAGTAGATCAGGTTCTGTAGGAGCTGCCTTTTATATGTAGAGATGTGATTTTTGCTGCTGATAGCAATAAGAATAACAAAAATATTTTAACAAAATAAAAAAATTCCTTCCAGCAGCACCTTGGAGACCAACTAAGTTTGTCATAGGTATGAGCTTTCATGTGCATGCACACAAAAGCTCATACTTATGACAAACTTAGTTGGTCTCCAAGGTGCTGCTGGAAGGAATTTTTTTATATTGTTTCGACTACGTCAGACCAACACGGCTACCTAGCTGTAACTAAAAATATCTTACTCTGTACACTTGTAATTACATACTTTTTATCTTTCAATAATGATAACAACAGCAGCAGCAACAATGGCATAGAGTAGTTTTCTGGAGTTCAGATTCCTCCCCCAAATCTAATTACTGCCAGCAGAGAAGTGTCCATATTTGGACATGGAAAAACACGCACAACCTAAGCAAATGAACCAGCCGCAAAGGTAACCGAATCCAATCTTCTGTTGATGCAGAATATCTAGTGCTATAGTATCTGGATAGGTCTGTTCCACCACTGAACAGCTCATAATGTCATGAGTTTCTCCCTATTGCTTAGGCTAAAACCCTTTCCTTGTCATTTGAACCCATCGGTTTAGTGTCCTACCCTCGAGAGCAACAGAGAACAAATATGCACTATCATCTATGAGGCAGCATTTCAAACATTTGAAGATGATGGTCATGTCACCTCTTAGTTGTCTCTTCCCCAGGTTAAGCATTTCCAGCTCATCCAACCTTTATTCAGAGGACTTGGTTTTCAGGCACATCACCATCTTTTGCTCTCTGCATAGCCAGGCTGGGTCAGGTAAGGTTATCTAATCAGCTTCATAATTAGGTGGGCCCTTGAAGCCCAGATTTCCAGTCCAGATCCAACACTAGCCATTATACCACACAGGATATGTCCTTAGTATCAGACATGGGAAGGGGAACTAGACCTTCAACCTTCCTAGACTGTCATTTTTGTGCTGATGTGTTAGAACGATACGCTGAGGTTGCTGACCCCATTATCCTACTTCCTGCTTCTTCATCCTCATCTTGCAAGCGGAGACATCTTTATGGGGATCTCGCGCTGCTGACAGAGTGCAAGCATGGCTCTTTGTATCTCCACCTCAGGAACTTTCCTATGAAGTATGTATTTCCTTTAATAAACTTCGCTCTCTTATTTTTACTAAGCTCCGAGTCTCAGTGTGATTTTCTGGAGAATAAATCGCCAGCACAGCACAGATTCGCTGTTCCATTAAGCTTCCAAGTTAACTCCAAACACCACCACCAAGTCCTGCACAGAGTAGACCCACTGAAATTAATGGGCCTAAGTTCATAATGTCCACTGATTCCAATGGGTCCATTATGAGCAACACTAACATTGGATACAACCCAGTGTGAGCTGCGAATCAGAAAACTTAGGTTTGAAACCCTTTGTGCATTTATCTGGGGGTAAGGCCCATTGAACACCGTGGGACTTCACCATCATCCTACCCAACCAACTGCAAGAAGGGAATGAGGATTTTGCCCTCTAATTACAAGGAGGATCTTAGAACAGCAAGTGCTATAGTTTTCAGAGGAGGTAGTGCTGATGATATCTCACATTGCCTTTTTGGAGAGGTACAAATACATGCATTATCCACAGCCCAATTAAGCAAAAGTACTTGGATTAAAGAAGATTACTATACCCTGATCCCAGGCAGCTTGTTAACTTAGTTTATCCCTTAGGGTTTTCCCAACTTACCTTACGCAATTTTATACAGGTTTTTGGCTGGGAAAAACTCCTGCCACAGTAAAAACAGGAGACTGTATGGCAATTTCCCCTCCTTCTTGCTCCAGATGTCATGTGGCTACACCCACTGCAGGAAGTGGAGAGGTGCAAATGAATGACTTGATGGCCCTACCATTTGACAGAGTAAGGCAACTGCCTATGTATCCCCTAAACTTGTCTGCTGACCTCAGGTAGGGTGGAAGACATGGCCAGTGGAGGCTGTTTGGCTCTACCTCTCGTTGGTCTCCCCGCTTTCCACGCCACCAGTCCCAATAGGCCCCAGCCACCACCAACGCTACCTCATTACCAACTGCCAATTCAGCCACCTGTGCATGGAATTGGGAGAGGGGGGGCCACCTTGTCCTTTGCCTCAGGTGGCAGAATGCCTCGGCCACCTGCCACAAACCTCCCTTATCACTGCGCATTAACTGCACATTAATTTCTATTTTCTTCCCACGTTGTTGGAACATATTTTCCTATCAGCCACGTAACTCCCAAATAGCACATATTACCTGAGGAAAACACTTTAACAACCTCCATTAAGGCCAGCCTTGTTTTAGCTCTTGAAGTTTGCAACAGTTTTACATGTTACAAGACAGTCCTTTGGAAATGCCCCAGCTACACACACACACACACACACACACACACACACACACACACCATGAGCACTAGAAATGTGCCTTTAGCCAATGCCTGCACAATATGTACTGGTTGTATCTGAGTTATTATTAACATTTCCCTCCCTTTGCACCTAATCCCTTATGCCTTTTATTATAATCCCACACATTACAGTTAATCTGTAATGATACCGCTTCAGAGGGACCTGTTGCTCACAGTGATGGTAATTTGTAACCTTGGTAACAATTTAAATAATGAATCTAACAATGATGTCTACCGTATTTCTACAGTAGGAGGAGCCTAAGAATTATTGCTTCTGTAAGAGAATTAATTTAAAGGAAACGTCAAAGGCGGATTCGACATTCTGAGTAGCTAGAATTTCATCATTTTTATTGGGTGTTTCCCCCCCCCCCCCCGGATTGACATTGGATTAATGTGTGTTTAGGTGATTGGCTGGCTTCCTTTGAGTAGATTAATATATCCAAGAATATATATACAGTGGTACCTCGGTTTATGAACACAATTGGTTCCAGAAGTCTGTTCATAAACTGAAGCGTTCATAAACTGAAGCGAACTTTCCCATTGAAAGTAATGGAAAGTGGATTAATCTGTTTCAGACGGTCCGCAGAGTACTTAAACTGAAGCTTTCATAAACTGAAGCGAAGTTTCCCATTGAAAGTAATGGAAAGTGGATTAATCCGTTCCAGACGGGTCCGCAGAGTACTCAACCTGAAGCGTACTTAAGCCGAAGCATGGGTGTAATTGGTTCCGGAAGTCTGTTCATAAACTGAAGCATTCATAAACTGAAGCGAACTTTCCCATTGAAAGTAATGGAAAGTGAATTAATCCGTTCCAGATGGGTCCACGGCGTTCGTAAACTGAAAATTCATAAACTGAGGAGTTCATAAACCGAGGTTCCACTGTATAACCATATATATATATATATATATATATATATATATATATATATATACATACACACACACATATATCTATAAATTAAAATTTTAATATGTTACAAAAGTATTACTGTACATAAAAGTTAGTGAACTACTATCTTTCTATAAGTGTGTATTATCTATCTATCCAAACATTTACTATTTATCCATTTCATAAAATCTATATACCACTTGATTGCAGAAAAACTTCAAAGCAGTTTTTAAAAAAGGTTAAAACAATAAATTCATTGCTAAAAAATTACTATAATTTGACTATAATTTGAAACAAACTATAATTTGAAACATACAGGAAAAGAAAATCACAACAGACTAAAACAAGTTAAAACTCATTCAAATTTTCTGAACATTTGGGTAGGCATGCGAGTGGCTGATGCCCCTGTTCACTTCACTCAATAACCCCCCTACCCCCACCTCACAATCCAAATCCTTCCCAAAGCCGCCTCCCCTTACTCTGAGCTGAGTCCCTTCCCTTTACTCCTTGCCCAAGCCCCCCTCCCCTTAGCCCCCTACCCTTACTCCTTGCCCACAGTTCTACAGCTTGCTTATACCACTGTATCGCCCTCTCACTCAACCTGCCCTGTCGCCACAAGCCCAGCTCGCTTGCCTGCACTGCCTGTGCCAGCCCCCCTCTCGTTCAACTCAACTGCTGCCATGATAAGACCAGCTTCACCCCACTTTGGAAGCCCAGCCCACCTTGGAAGGTCACAAGCTAACAGGAAGTCAGTCAGGACAGGCACCACTGAACTCCATGAGATGTTCACCCACGTGTCCTTTCCCAGTTCTACTGCATTTCAGTGCGTCTTGTTCAGGATGACTTCCCAGTGGGTGGGACCCAGAGCTGATAGCACTGATCATTTTTACCAGGAAATATCCCATGGGAAAACCTCTCCCAGACTAGGTTTTTTTTTTTTTGCTAGGAAATTACTACTTCTGGGATTGCATACAGGCATACCTGCCAAGTTGCTGTCAGAGAAATAAGGGACCGGGCCAGAAATAGCAGACTGGAAGTAGCGCTGCCGCCATTTTGGAACTGGGCGGAGCATGCTCAGAAGTGACTTTGATGCTGCTTTGCCCAGTTCCAAAATGGCTGCCCCGCCAGAATAAACTGGGAAAAAACAAAAAATTCCATTTTTTCAGCTAGGAACAGCTGGAAAAACGGGGATTTCCTGGGGAAAACGGGAGACTTGGCAGCTATGCATACAGGGGCAGCCCATCTCATTTCGCCACCTGAGGCAAACCAGGGTGTTGCTGTCCCCATTGCTCCTTGCTCCCTCGAAACCTTGTTCATGGGGTTGGCATGGCTATCTCATGAGATTTCATGAGAGTTCTGCGAGATATCGCTGGAAGTCGCCCCTCCCCCCCACAATCCCAGCTGGGTGGGTGGGGCACCTGTGGGGACTTTGCCCCACAGTAATCTGCCGCCTGAGGCAGGCTGCTTTACTCCACCTCATACATTTTCCAGGCCTGGAGAGATATACCGTATATGTAATACCTCCACACGGCTTCAGTGAAAATATGTCTCTGCTTGTGGAGATAACTTTGGGAATCTACACTTGAGCATAAAAGGCATAGGAATAGTGCAAAAACAGGCACATGCTCCTGAACAACTCCCACAGGAGTACCTAATGCTGCTTACTCTTGTTCATGTGAATGGAGTCTTTGTTTATCTTTACAAAGCCTGTGCATTATTTTAATCAACGGTAATATTTGCAAACTCCCGAGAAGAATGCCATCAAGTTGCATGTTAGGTGAAGTACTGGCAAATGCATTATTGTCCCAGGTTCCCTCCCAGAGAATATTTTACCTTTACTTGGGAAATATCCCAGGCTAAGTACTACTTAGAAACCCTGATGAATGGTGCTAACACCAAATCTACCATTAGCCCTTCTGCATGAGCTTTCTCCATTATTAAAGCTAACAAAAAATTGCTCACAAGCTGAAAGCCAAATTAAATGTAATTGCTTTTATTTATCTATTGCTTTTATATCATTAAAATATTTTTAGTTACATTTTATAAAATAGCATCCACTCTGATTATTACCTGCCATATCTGTTGAGCCACTTCCTGTGTATTCAGTACCACAACATTAGCGATTATGTGGGCTGTAAGAGGGGGAGAGGTGTATTTTCTATATTGTATCTGTCAAGATATGTTACATTCCCCATTAACAAAAACATTATTCCTGTTGAAGCAGCTATGAAGCGTATCTTTCATGAGCACTTTATTAATAATCAATAGTTGTCAAAAAATTAGATATACACAGATTTAAGATGCAAAGGAGTATGAGAACAAAATCCAAGGAAACAGAACAGTTGAATTGAGGCAGAACTCTTGTCTTCCCCTCTTTTAAAAAAATAAAATAAAACAAATTTATGGAATGAAAAACTGAGCTATTAAGTGTCTTTAAGGATGGCTTTGTTGATTTAATTATACCGTAGTTATTTTATAAATATGTTTCAAAGGAAGTGTGCCATATTGAATGCCAATGAAGCCTAAAAAATGATAACACAAAAAGGTAATGCATACAAAATTTTAGTCATTAGTATTCCAGTTTTTTTTATTATTATTACAAACCAATGGATGCTATTAACAGACAAGAATGGCTGGTTAGCTAGCATTACAGTGTTTGGCCATTTAAATTAAAAAATACACAGTGTGGTTATTGTTCTGTACCCCGTTCATAGGACACTTTATTCCTCTATTTGGAAAGTGAAATATACACAATAACCATCCAACAAAGAGCACAGCTACCACTAGCCAAGGATCTGGGCACAATCTGCATACAGAGAGTTCTGATGTACAGGAGGAGGCGGAGCCTTGCTAATGTCAGTGGAGGGAGAGCCATTCATACAAAGGCTGTATGGACCCTGCCATTGAAACATATGACTTTATTTATAGCTAGGGAAACATGTTCTGTGCACTGCAGATCCCATATAGGTGGCAAATTGATGAACAATGGTGCATGCTCCCCTTGCTAGACGATGTAACAACAAGCCAAATATTTTATTTATATAATTTGCATACAGTGGTACCTCGAGTTACAAGCGCCTCAGGTTACAAACGCTTCAGGTTACAAACTCCGCTAATCTGGAAGGATGAGAACGGAAATTGTGTGCCGGCGGCACAGCGACAGCAAGAGGCCCCATTAGCGAAAGCACGCCTCTAGTTAAGAACAGCTTCAGGTTAGGAATGGACTTCCGGAACAAATTAAGTTCGTAACTAGAGGTACCACTGTACCTAACATTTAGGATGAGTCGTGCATATTAAAAAAGCAACAACTCAGCAAGCATAAAAATAAATGTTAACAAAGTACAGTACCTGGACAGCTCAGTTGGTTAGGGCATTAGTGCTGGTCATACCAAGGTTGCAGGTTCGATCCCTATATGGGGCAACTGCATATTCCTTGCATTGCAGGGGGTTGGATTAGATGATCCTCAGGGTCCTTTCCAAGTCTACGATTCTGTGATTATAACTCTTGGCTAAATGGCATGCTGGCACTTTTGCTGCTTCTCTCCCAGTGTCTACTTAGCCTCCTAGCCAATTGAAGGCTGCAATTTGCTGCCTTAGAAGAATTAAATCCCACTCAGGTTTTGCAACATCAAATGACTGAGACCTGATTAGGCTACTTTTTTCTGTAGTTTTGTGCTCCACACTAGTTAATCTGGGCTAAATACAACCCCCAGATCCCCAGGTCCTATGCTAGAAAGGAGGAAATTGCTGACCTTTTTTTTTAAAAAAAAGTAAGTTGTCCCTAAGGTCAGCCAGAAAAAAATGATGGAAGGAAATCTTAAACATAAAGTAAGGAAGCTTATGGAACCAAAGGTCTCATTGACCAATAGCCATGCAGACAAAGATTTGTTCTTACAGAAGAGACGAAATAAAATAAAAAAAAACAGCATCATGATTGGCATGTTGCACCTCCAACCAGTAGATGGTGCTATACTGTTTCCTTCCTGTTCATTGTTCTGTACACTATCGACCTGATCCGTTCCGAGATAATGCGTGTGCTGCTAAGGTGGCTTAACACAGTGATTTTATAAAGCTATTTCTTTAAGCAAGTATGAATGAAATATAATGTTTTAACCCCACAATGCATAGCAAAGATGTCTCCTATATTCTGTGATGCCTCTTAAGGATATGGGGCAGGAGAGAGGTTCGAATGAAAAGCTTCATCTATCAAGTTTAACAACTTCTCTGGTGTAACTTCTGAGCACGCTCATTGCTTATTCATGTAGAAATGCGTCCGCCCCGCTTGCTCTGCTTGGTTTCCCTACTCCTCTTTGTTGGTTCATGAGGCTCTTATGGTAGCAGCAAATGGCTTCTCAAGTGACATTTGCTGACATTCAGGGGAGTGTATTTATCAGCTTTCTTCAGCTCACCTCTATACATGCAATCCATTTTATTTGTGTTCTTCATAGCAACCTCCTTTTTTCTATCCATGCCCTGAAAATGATAAATGGCGAGATGGCAAATTTCCCTAGCTACACTAAAATGTCACTGTGAAGGGGGGAAGAAAGACGGGGGGGGGGGAACCCTTTAATGGACTAAGTGTAGCATTTCAGGTTGTAACTTGTCAAGACGCTGAGAAATTCTAGAGTTTCTCCTTAATCCACAGTTCTTTGGAACCACACTAGTGTAGGCAGAGCAGCTAATTACAAGTTACACCAGTCAGAGCTGGACAAGCGATAAGCCAAGTGGAAAACATTTCACGGTAGCTAATTTTATATCTCAATCTCTGCATTCTCAACACTCTGCTACTCCATTCCCCAACAGAGCAAATGCCCAGTGTGTTTACCTGTGTTCTAATTATATGTGTGCATATAATTTATCGGATTCTTAATTACTTTGTTTCTAATTATCACCAAACCTTTCCTTTCTTGCTTTCTTTAATTACTGTTATTCTTTCGTCTCACTGTTGCGCCTAGAGGCCTCTGTGCAAAATTGGGCCCATTCTCGAAATGTGTCGAAAAGGCACAGTTGCCCTCAACAACGATCTTGTACGTGGTATGAATGGATTAAAGGAGGAAAGAAGACTTTTACCTCTATCATACAAATCCTCCAAGCACATTGTTTGCTGAAGAACTGTTCATTTCACTGCTGGGACGAATGTTTTGAAAGTTATTGCTATTGATAATTTTGCATGCAAATCCACAGCTGGGTCAACCCAAATGTCACAAAAGAGCGTGCAAGCTTTCACATACTCCAAAACTATTTATCTAACTGTGTGCCAAGCTGTTTGCAGCCTGTAGCTCTCTTACCTCACAGCATGCCTGCAAAATAAGTGATCAACGCTCCCCATTTTACAGTTGGAGAAACTGAGTGTGAGATTTATTCAATGCCACCCAGTGATTATTGGGTTGGGGTGTGACTTTTTGTCTTCTATATGCAAGTTAAACATGTCAACTATCAATCCACACTTCAAAGCCATTATTATTATTATTATTATTCCGCACTGTACCTGGAGGTCTCAGGGTGGTTCACAGAATAAAATCCATTAGCTTTTTTCGATGTAAACATTGCATTTTCACCCACCTTGTACAATTGAAATCAAAGGGAGACTTAGCCAAATTGTTCTCTTCCTACAATTGCAATCACAGGTTAAAAATTATAACTTCATCATCGGGAGAATGATCATTATTCTTATAGTAAGTGTTGATTAACACCAAGCATGCTTAAACATGATTCCTAATTCTAATAAGTTGTGCTGACTTTTCTGAACCTGCTGCTGTTGCTTTTTGATATGGCATAGTTAAAGTTACTTATACAGATCTTTGTTTATTTTAAATTGGTTCGCTGTTGCTCGATCTATTTTTACGAGGGAAAGGCAAGATATGAAGACTCTAATAAATAAACTTTCTCCAATCTCAGCAGTAGAAATCATTCTTTCAATCCTAGAACAGTAGACAATATCTCAGATTTACAATTTTTTAAAAAACCAGCTTTGGGAACAAGTCCACAAAAACTACTAGCTCCCAGTTCTTTTTACCAGCCTGTCGTTCTCCCAAACACCCCTGGAACCAATTTGTGACATGTCAAGAAACTTGAAGGGGGGGGGCAGAGAGAGAGACAACCAACTCTCCTCCAGGGTACATTTTGTCTGACTAATTGACTGGAGACAATTCTTACTTGCCATGGGTGAATATCCAAGTGGCTAGTCACAAACCTGCTTTAACCCAAAAAGATTAACAGGAGGGTTGAATGGAAAGATGGTTAAAAATAAGAGGAAGCTGATCTGGTCCAACTTGATGATATCAAAGGATTCCAAGAATGTGTATCTTAAGGCATTTACTAAAAAAGTAGCCTCACTAAAGCAGGGATGGGGAATTTAATGTCTCACCAGGTATTGCTGCTGGACTATATATTCCCTGAGATCTTCACTATGCTTGGGTGACCCGAGGGCGATGGGAGATGCAGCCCAACAAAAGCTGGAGAGCCAAAAGACCCCCATTTTGGCACTAAAGTCAAAGCGACAAGAGCAGAATAACTTGGTTTGAGGATCGGGGCTCCTAGTCCTGCCTGGGGATGTATAAAACTCATAGAATAAATTGCATATTAAAAGAACATTGTTTAAAACAATGGGTTTCAGCTAGTTTCATTTTCATTCAGAGGCTACTGTGTCAATATATTTTTTCACGTTTCTTTCACTGACAGACACAGTGCATCATGGGTCAAATATTTACTTGTTCTCACAATATATGTTTTACCGATTGGTTGCCCTGCAACATAGTTTTCATAAAATTCCAAAGAGGGTGTTTGTATTTCTGTGTGTGAAAGTTCATACGATTGGATCTGACCTTTCTTGAGAAAGCTGGATAGTCTGGAAGAAAGGCATGTTGTATGAAAAATACTGCAATATATGGCAAGTTTGGTGAGGAAGGATAAATAGCATAAGAATGAACTTATCACAAAATGAAGTAATGCTCAATTATGGAACCATTACGCCCCCCCTTTAAATGCTATTTTTCAAATTCACTGTAATAATTCATATAGGGATTTCAATACTTGTGGATCCCTCCTCAAAATGCTCTGAAATCTGAGGTTTTCAAATTTTAGTAGCAAGTCTAGGCTTGCTTAAGGGCAAAATGAAACATCACACTTTACAGTAAGATTGTGCAGAATATTAGCCCATTTTAATTTTCAGTTCACAAGTAGCAAATTCGGGGGGGGGGCAGAAATGTTTTCCAAAAAAATTATCTGTGAGAATATCCATGTTGTGGCCACTTCTTTTTCACCATCGTCAGCATTCTGAAAAGATTGGTGATCACAAACTTTTGGGGATTACAGTATATACTGAACAGGAAGACATTGGAACTCTGTGTAAGGTATGGCTACATGGTGACATCACTAAGGGGAATTGAAGGTAGCTGAGAGCAAGGGCAATGATTCCTGGGCTAGACAATAAGTGACCATGTTGTGAATGGGGTGACATTGTGACATTCAGCACAATGCCAGATAGCTAATCAAATGGGCTTACATGGCAGCATCATGTATAGCGAGTGAACTGAGTTATGAGCAAGAAAGGGGAATTTTAATGAACAAGGGAATATTTCAATATTTTAACAAGAAGTGCCATAGCACTGTTGAAGAAAGGAGGCATGTTCTGACAATGTGAAAAACTTCTCAGGGGTGGGAAACCTCAGGCTCACAGGTCGAACGTGGCCCTCCAGGCCTTTCTATCTGGCCTCCAGAACACCCCTCAAGCCACACCACTTTACCACCCCAATCCACCTGCTCCTTGAATGTTTTTGCCTGGCTGAAATGTGTCTTTGGTAATGCTACTTGGTTGCCTAAATGGAGATTTGAGTGGCTGAGTCTATGTCAAAGCCAGCCTGCTGTAAAGATAAAATCCACATTTGTTGCTTCAGCCACAGTGACCTCCAGTGCTTCTGACATCTGGCATGGACTCATTGAGGGTGGGTGACACCTGGCTTGAGAGCAATACATGTGAAAAGGATCTAGGAGTCTTGGTAGACCACAAACTTGACATGAGTCAACAGTGTGATGCAGCAGCTAAAAAGGCCAATGCAATTCTGGGCTGCATCAATAGGAGTATAGCATCTAGATCAAGGGAAGTAATAGTACCACTGTATTCCACTCTGGTCAGACCTCACCTGAAGTACTGTGTCCAGTTCTGGGCACCACAGTTCAAGAAGGATACTGACAAGCTGGAACGTGTCCAGAGGAGGGCAACCAAAATGGTCAAAGGCCTGGAAACGATGCCTTATGAGGAACGGCTTAGGGAGCTGGGCATGTTTAGCCTGGAGAAGAGAAGGTTAAGGGGTGATATGATAGCCATGTTCAAATATATTAAAGGATGCCATATAGGGGAGGGAGAAAGGTTGCTGCTCCAGAGAAGCGGACACGGAGCAATGGATTCAAACTACAAGAAAGAAGATTCCACCTAAACATTAGGAAGAACTTCCTGACAGTAAGAGCTGTTTGGCAGTGGAATTTGCTGCCAAGGAGTGTGGTGGAGTCTCCTTCTTTGGAGGTCTTTAAGCAGAGGCTTGACAGCCATCTGTCAAGAATGCTTTGATGGTGTTTCCTGCTTGGGAGGGGATTGGACTGGATGGCCCTTGTGGTCTCTTCCAACTCTATGATTCTATGAGGGGTACTATTTCAATATGAGTAGGAAAATGAGAGTAGCTCTAAACATTTCTTTAAAAGAAAAAAAGCACTGGCTCTACCACATCTTCAAGTTCACCCACCCACCCACCCACCCCGCTTTTGCATGCTATTTCACCTTGGGGAACTATTCCATGCATTGCCAACGACATAGAAGAAAACAGATTTTGAAACATGTATGTTCATCTGAAGAAAAAGAGAGGGAAAAGACACTAGGTACCATTTTGTACACAGACCACAATAAACACCCTAGAGACATACATAGTTCAAGGCATGGTTTTAAAGAGGCAGTTCTGCCTTTTACTAATGCGTCCCCCCCCCTTTTACAAAAGCAAATCCTGGAGATGTCCATCTCACTCCTCTCACATGCTAAAATGTGCAAAAAGACTCCAGCTCTGAAGACAAGAAAAACAACTGTTTGGGATAAGATGATGGGTCTGTTCCCCCCTGAGCCACTGCTTTTGCTGATGCTCTTGGAATGTGGAAATGAAAAGCATGTAACACATGTACTGTTTTCCCTGCGGACTTTTAAAAAGCCGCTAGAGTCACTTTATTTGATTTCCCCATTAAGTGTCTGCCTATCGGATGCGTTGGCTGACTGGAAAGGTCAAAGAACCTCCACCCGTCTTGGGTTGTCCCCTTTACTACTATTACTTTTACAGTGCTATTTACCAAGCTCCTTCATTATTCTGAAATAGGATTAAAAACCTCAAGGTTAAAAATTCATCATGCTGGAAAGGAGCTTGGAGGGAATCTTAGAGCTGGAAACTCAAGGCCTGTGCAGGACTTTCAACCTTTGAACCCTCCCCTTTCAGAAGCTGGTGTCAGCATAGCTAGAGAGGGCATTATCTGGGCACTTTTCATAACTGATCAGCCAGAATGAAGAACTGATCTTCCACAGCTGTCCTCTGTTGACTTCCCTCTGAAATGGAAGGCAGCCTAGGAGCAATTTCAGGGTACCTCCACACTGCATGTATCTACTGTATACATTTACTTATTTATTTTTTTAAAAAATCATTTATATGCTGCAGTATCATTAAAATATAGCACAGTGGTTCACCATAGCTGCCAAGTACCCCGTTTCCCCCGGGAAACCCCCGTTTTTACTTACCTTTTCCCGGTGGTCCCCGTATCACTTCGTCTCCCGTTTTTCTCCGTTATTTTCTCCTGCTGGTGGCCATTTTTTTTCTTTCTGATTTGCCCTTCTATGGGCACCAAAAATGGCCCCTGCCGTCTTCAAAAGTCGCATCTACGCATGTCCGGAAGTGCATAGATGCGACTTCCAGTGTCGGCGGCGACCATTTTTGGTGCCCATAGATGGGCGGAGCGACACCAGAAGTTGCGTCGACGCACTTCCTGACATGCGTAGAGCCGACTTTCGAAGCCGGCGGCGGCCATTTTTGGCGCCCATAGAAGGGCAAAATGACACCGGAAGTTACGTCGGCGCAACTTCTGGTGTCACACGGCTGCCGGTCCCGGATTCTGCAGTTCGGGACTTGGAAGGTAAGGTTCACAAAAATATAAAAACATGAAGAGAAAATAAAATCAAGATTAAAACAAGTTAAGAGCAAACAGAAATCAGAAACAAACATCAATAGAATATTTCAATATTGCGGGGTGTGCTATTAAAGTGGGTCCTCCCTTAAAGAGGGCACGTGTTGTGGTGAGACCTGGCAACCAAACCCTGTGTTGTGGGTGGGTATGATTGGATAGCCACAACACCCAGTTGGTAGGTCCCTTGATGCAGGGTTCAATCAGGCCAATGAGACGCAGGCTAAACGGATCAAGGGACCTATATATACCTATGCACGTGACCCAGAGCTTCCTCTTTTGGAACGAGCATCGGAACACCCACCCACCTCTCCCTACTTTTAGGGCTTGTGCGCTTGACCTTGCTATGACGTCGTGTGTCGTCTGTCGTTGGGACAGGGGCACGGCAGGAATTTTCCCCACTTGGCTGATTGGCTGGTGCCATTTGGGTCTCGCCTGCCGCGTAGCAAATCGTCACAACTTGTAAGGTTGCGGATAGGCCAGAGATGGGCAACCTTTTGAGCTTGGTGTGTCAAAATTCGCCAAAAACCCAAGCATAACTTAGGTGGTGTGTCACTTTGAGAAACACCCCCCCCCCCATTATTTTGCGATATCTATAGTTTAAATAACAAAAATGTATAATTGTAATATATATCTGTATTTAATAAACCAAAAACTAATTATTTAACCAAACCAAACCAAAACCCCCTTATTTATCACAAAGTGCCCAGAGTTGTTGAGCTTTTTTGGGGTGTGTGTGCAAAAGTTGCTTTGCTTTTTGGGGGGGATGCCCCAAAGCTGCTGCGCTTTTTTGGGGGGAAAGAGAACAGAAATAAATGATGAATAATACCTTTGCTGGAACTAACACGCAGCACCAACATAGTCTGCCAAAGCTCCAAAAAACCCAGCACAGAATGGGTTAAAAATGAACGCTGTTACACCCAATCATCCTCTGCCAAAGTGCCAGAAAAAAACAGCACAGAAAAGGTTAAAAAACCAATCTCTGGTTACCAGCAACAACAACAACAACAAAAGGATCCGGGTTTTAACAGCGGAGACAATGGGTTTTAACAGCGGAGACAACGGGTTTTAACAGCGGAGACAAGCTATAGCGTGAGGAGGAGTGGGAGAATAAATGAGGGGGGACACACAACAACAGCAGCGTGAATGGGCCGATGGGGCGCTTGCCAGCAGTGAGGGCTCTGACACGCGTGTCATAGGTTCGCCATCACTGGTATAGGCTCTGGTTCAGGTGATAGGGATGGGGGAACGCTCTCGTCATCCCTATATGAAGGGTATTCCGTTAAAGGAATCCAGGGACTCAATGGTTTGGCCAACCCTGTGAGGGAGTTGTGCCCACGCCTGAGTCCAGGGGGACACCTGGGTGGTGGACATAGCCTGTTCCCGGCATTCTGCCTATCCAGGCTGACCTATGCCGGTGTCCTGGGTCAGCGCTACCTGCAACAGCGCAGGTAGCTAGTCGAACTAGAGCCCATGCACCCACTCACTTGCTGTAATCAATAAAGTTGTGGCCTAAATGCTGCCAAAAACCAAACCAAAATTTGAGTCTTGTCTGAATTTATTTAAGGGGGAGGTTTTTTTTTTCCAAATAAATTTTATTCAGTTTTCCAATTAACAATTAAATAAAATAGAACAAAAAAAAGAATGATCTTTTATACAAAACATCTTGTAATTTCCTCTTACACCTTGCTCTGCCGAGCTGTGACTTCCCCCCCTCCCTTCATGCGGGTTTCTTGTTAACTCCATTTTTTGCAGTTCCTTATTGTCTTTTTTAGTCAATTCGTAGGATTTATTTCAATCCTGCAAGTGTTTTTAAACTTCTACAGTTTTTCTCCATATAGTCCACATATTTACTCCAGTCCTTTTGAAACCTCGTCTCTCCTTGGTCTCGGATCTTGCAAGTCAGTCTAGCTCACGGGTGTCAAACACAAGGCCCGGGGGCCTAATCCGGCCCGCCAGACCTCATCATGTGGCCCGCCGAGCGCCCCAGCCAGCGGGACCCAGCAGCGGGACCTTGCTGCTGAAGCAAAGCGCCGACAAACAGCTGGGGCCGGGGGGGGGGGTAGAAAGGCTCCAGAGCAGCGCTGCGTGGAGCGCCCCGAGCCACAGCAGGAGAAGGAGGAGGCAGCTTGCTGGGTCAGTGCCCGGCAGCGCCGCACGGAGAGTCCCGAGCCTCTGGGACGCAGTAGTGCTCTGTAGCACTTTGAATCCTCCTCCTCCTGCCACGGCTCGGCGCCTGGAAACGGCTGCTGCTGCTGAAGCACAGACAAAGCACCCAGCAGCGCCGTGTGGAGGAGGAGGATTCAAAGTGCTACAGAGCACTGCTGCGTCCCAGAGGCTCGGGACTCACCGACCCGGCAAGCCGCCGCCTCCGCCTCCTCTTGCCTCACCTCCTCCTCCTCCTGCCGCAGCTCAGCCTCATGAACGTGAGCTCAGCAGCGGCTCAGCCTCACAAACGTGCAACTCTGAGGCTTTACGCACTTCTCCTAAAACGGACACCCGCTGCCTCACGCTGCACGGGAAATGCTTTTTGCCCCTGGGTCCCTTCGCGCTCTTTTCTGGCGCTGAATCAAGGCAGCGACCCCCCCTTCCCTTTCTTTCTTCCTCTCTCTCGTTCTTATTCTTTCTTTCCCTCTCCTTCCTTCCTTCTTTATCTCTGTCTTCTCTCCCTCTTTCTTTTTCTTTCCTTCTTTATTCCTTCTTTCCTACTCTTCTTTCTCTCACCTCTTTCCTTCCTCTCTCCCTCCTGCTCCCTCTTTTCTTTCTTTCTTTCTTTCTTTCTTTCTTTCTTTCTTTCTTTCTTTCTTTCTTTCTTTCTTTCTTTCTTTCTTCCTTCCTTCCTTCCTTCCTTCCTTTCTTCCTTTCTTCCTTTCTTCCTTTCTTCCTTTCTTCCTTTCTTCCTTTCTTCCTTCCGTCCTTCCAATCTTTCTTCCTCTCCCTCATTCTTATTCTTTCTTTCCCTCTACTTCCTTTCTTCTTTCTCCCTTTCCGTCTTCTCTCCCTCTTTCTTTTTCTTTTCTTCTTTATTCCCTTCCTTATTCCCTACTCTTCTTTCTCTCCCCTCTTTCCTTCCTTCCTCTCTCCCTCCCACTCCCTCTTTTCTTCCTTCCTTCCTTCCTTCCTTCCTTCCTTCCTTCCTTCCTTCCTTCCTTCCTCCCTCCCTCCCTCCCCTCCCCTCCCCTCCCCTCCCCTCCCATCCCCTCCCTCTCCTCAGAAACATAGGATGCTGCTTTATACTTCTGGCCCTTAAACCCTGGAACCAGGAGAGCAGCTCCAGTGAGTCAACCTCAGCCAGTCCCTTTGGTGAAGGGTGGTGGCTCACTGGCAGAACATCTGTCCTGCATGCAGAAGGACCCCAGCATCTCCAGGTACTAGTAGCTCTGCAAAGGTCCTGCATGAAACCCTAGCGAGCCTCCACCACCCAGTGCAGTTACCAAAAATCATTTTTCAATAAATTGTACAATTATTTTACATTTGAATATCTACTTGCCATTATTCTGACTATGTTTCTGCTTTCAGAGCTAGTTATTATTTACATTATTACAAAAAACAGTAATAATTGAATGCAGTGACAATAATTTATGATAATAAAGAGTGGACACATAGTCCTACAGATACAACCGGCCCTTTGAGGGTGACCAAACTGCTGACGCGGCCCCCGATGAATTTGAGTTTGACACCCCTGGTCTAGCTAGTTCAGCATAATCCATCATTTTCATCTGCCACTCTTCAATTGTTGGTAATTCCTGAAGTTTCCATTTTTGGGCTAACAATGTCCTAGCCGCGGTTGTCGCATACATAAACAATACTTGATCTTCTTTTCTAATCTCTCCTCCCATTATTCCTAACAAAAATGCCTCCGGTTTTTTTGGGAAGGTATATTTAAACTTAAGGGGGAGGTTTAAAGGTCTTAACACGCAATTGACTGCTTGGGCCTGGCAGAATAGAAAAGTTTTCAGCAGACATTTAAAAGATGGCACAGAAGGTGCTGGCTGAAGGATGCTCTGCAGGACTGGGGCAATGACACTATAGAGTCAGTTTCTGCCCACCATAATTCTGTGAGCAGGATTTAAGCACTTAGTCGGGGCAGAATTTAGGTTTGATGAGGCCCTAAGCTACTGAAGGTATTGGGGCCTTTATATGCCCAGCTGTCCTTTGTCAACAACAAATTGTTGCTGTTTTTTTGTGTTGAATATATGCTATATGGTAATTTATGGACCTAATACCGTAGAAATGAGCAAACTAGTGATACAGTATTTTAGAGAGCAGGCTAGCAGGCGGGGCCCATACTTACATCATAGGAGCCTACACAACACAAAACACTGTTGCTGTATGTAGGTTTTATTTTATTTGTTTTTTATCTTATATTTTGGAAACGTACATCCAGGTTTTTTTTCCTTTAAATTTTTTGGGGGCTCCCAAGAGAGTGGGGCCCTAAGCTATAGCTTGTTTAGCTTATACGTAAAGCCAGCACTGCACTTACCAGGAATTTAGGAGCCCTTCAAGACTGGTAGGAGGTGTTTCCCACCCCCCTTCAAGTGGCTTCTGCAAAATAGCAAGTGGCTTCTGCAATAACAGTCCACTACTGGTCCATCCACATATTGTGTTATGCTGACCCAGGTTCATTGTTGAAAGGATGTCATATAGAGGAGGGAGAAAGGTTGTTTTCTGCTCCCCCAGAGAAGCGGACACGGAGCAATGGATTCAAACTACAAGAAAGAAGATTCCACCTAAACATTAGGAAGAACTTCCTGACAGTAAGAGCTGTTCGGCAGTGGAATTTGCTCCCAAGGAGTGTGGTGGAGTCTCCTTCTTTGGAGGTCTTTAAGCAGAGGCTTGACAGGCATATGTCAAGAGTGCTTTGATGGTGTTTCCTGCTTGGCAGGGGGTTGGACTGGATGGCCCTTGTGGTCTCTTCCAACTCTATGATTCTATGATTGATAGAAGGCTGCTCATACATAAATAAATAATGCAGGCTGGATTATGTTACAGTTATGTGGATGCACAGAACCATACCCATTAATGGCTCTGTGTCAACCTTGGATGGATGGAGGTCTCAACTGGAGTTCCAACAGGCTTCGTCATGAGCCCCCGACTGTTGAACATCTTTATCCATGAGTGGGGTAGAGAAATAGAGGGGATGCTTGTCAAATCTACAGATGACACAAAACTGGGCGGGGTAGCTAACACCATAAAAGAAAGAAGAAATATTAAAAATGAATCCGACTGGCTGGACAGCTCAGCCAAAACCAACAGCATGAAATCCAACAGAGACAAAATCAAAGACCTGTATTTTGGCACCAAGAATGAGAAGTGCAAATTAGGGTCAGGGGAGATCTGGCTTAGCTACCAACCTTGCAGAATCTAAGCAGGTCTGGGTGTGGTCAGTGTCTGCATGGGAGACCTCTTGGATTCCATGATATAAGAAATAATAAATAAGAACAAAATAATTACAGCAAACTATTAGGCTGCATTAACTGGAAGATGGTGTCTTGATCAAAATAAATAATAGTTCGACTCTGGTCAGACTGTTTCTGGAATACTGCGTACATGTACTTCGTATATGGCACTCTAGCAAGTTAAATATCAGTCTAGTAGCAATGCAACACTAATTGATTTATTTTCCCCAGGCCTTTAAAAAAAGGAAAAAAAAGGTATGATTTTTGCAAACTTGCTCCCAGCACTTTAGACAGTAGTTGGTCCGAATAAAAGTATCATCATATTTCCTCTTTGTTTCAGGGGGAGCAATCTCTCACCGATTTCCTTTCTGCCTCTCTCCATGTTTTGGGCAGGGAAAAGTGAGCCTGCAGCTTTTAAAGCACATTCCTGGGTTGCCTACAAAAATAAAAAAAGTGTTAACTGATGCATGTTGCAAACATTTCCCTTTCCCTACATGCTCCAGTCCCTTTGAAGTCAATATGAAACCTCCATTCATAAAAGGCCTTTAGGCAAAATACTACTTTTCAATCAATGCTACAGATCTCACTAGCCACTTGCATTAAGCACACTATACACATTTGCTCTTTTTCCCTGTGAAAGCTTATGTGTACGCCTAATTCAGACTGAGTGTTTGAGGCGCTGGATAACCACAGGGACCCATCGTGCCCCCAGGCCGTACTGCAGTTTCTCATTACAAATAACATAGGAAGGAGTCTGTGTATGTCTCCCTGAGTTTGGGTTTTGATGCTCTGGAATTTCTCGCCAACCAGATATTTGTTATGATTTATCTCGCGTTTATTGTGGCAGATCCCTAATAGAAAAGGATGTTGGTAGGGTAAACTTTTTTTTAGCTAAGTGTTTTCAGGACAGTAGCTAGTATTAGAAAGGGATTAAAAGAGCTATTTAACAAATAATCAACTGCAAAAGTGCCCAGAGACGTCAATCCACATTTCAGTTGCAGTGTGCGGTTTTGGAAAATCCGTTTTGTAAAAGTCATAATTTCAAGGGTGTAAATACTCTGCATTATTATTATTATTATTATTATTATTATTATTATTAAACCTAATTTACTTGCCAATATATTATTATTGTTTGTTTCACTTGTTTCAAGACAAACCAAATTTTGCCCCTAGAAAATGTGCCAACTGAAGAGATTGTGTATGCTTAGCAAATCTGCATATATGTTCTTATTTTGTACTGGGTAAAGACAGGGGGTGCAGGTTTTTGAAATGCTGTTGTTAATCTCTCACCAGACGCTAAAGTTACAGGTACTGTGAGAATAATGAGAAGTACTACACATAAATTAAGGAAGTACCTTGAATGTTGCACTTACAAATACACTGACGGACTTACCAAGCTGTGTGTTTTTCTTGAGGCTGAGATAACCTAAAAGAATTATTGATCTCACTCAGCAACTCTGTTGAATCAATGCCTCGCTCAAGGTCCACAGATACATTGTGGGGTCAGGGTTAGGTGGGTGGAGATCCCGCCTTTTACCTGCCTCTGGCAGATATTCTGCTCAACAACTGCGTTACCCTCAAGTGCCACCTCCCCGTTCTTCTTTAGTCAGAGCCAGTACAAGAGATCAGAAGACAATATTCTCTCCACTCTGTCAAGGATCCAGAGATCACGCTAAGGGTGGCCAAATACTGTGCGACTGCCATAAAACGAAGGGAACAAGCTGTGCTACCATAATGACTAAGGCCTTAAATGACAAGTTTAGGTTACATTTTAGTGATTAAGATTTAACTTACATATTTTTAACTGCTGCTATATCTGTATTGCCCCTGTTATACCCAAATGCAAATTCAAATGTATCGTGTTTTATGACTTCCCTGATATTGTATGTGAACTGGAACTGGTTTGTGACCGAAATGAATAAATTATATTCTATTCTCCACTCTGCTTAGGTTTCCTTGGGAAACAAAACCCGTGAAATGGTGAATCTCTTCTTCTTTCCTCTCTGACAAATACAAAATGGTGGCTGCCTTCTCTTGACATCCTCAGCGAAGAGGGCAATTGGGCATGGACAGAAGAAAAGGCATAGGGACAGCTCCCAGTCAAGGATATAGTGTAGTACTGGCACAAGGGGTTGAAAAGTCTTGCGTTGCTGAGCCAAAGACAAGGCAGGCTGAGACTGGCTAACTATAAAGGATACGGGTAAGGTTTTGTACAAGGTTTTGGGGGGCCCCTGAAGTGTGGGGGCCCCAGCCAGTTACTCAATTTGTCCCCCACAAAGCCACCGCTGCATTCATCCAGGCTGGGGACCGTAAGCAAGGTTGCAGGGAGGAGACTGAGCGCTTGCCAACCATCACTAGATCGGAACGACTCTTTGTCCAACCGAAGGAGATTGTAACGCTTCAACTAAATCCTGGATAGCTCGTCCCCTTAAATCACGCCCTTAAAAGTCATCTGTAGGTCACATGGAACACAGTATCACTTTTGAAACAGGAATGTGACTTCTAAAAATTACACATTAGGAAGGTATACAGGTTACCGGTGCCTCAGGACATTCTTAAGTCACACTTCAACAAGTTATAAAGTTATCTTTGGATAGCCATCAGACCAAGTTGTCTTATACAACCGAGTGGGTTTTATGCCCTTCCAAATGCGTCAGTTATCTCCCAACAGCAATGAAGTGGCAAAGCAGAATTGAAAAAAACCCAAAACAAAACACAACCGTGGCTATTTCTATTCACAGAAATTTCACCTGTAAATTCTTCTGTGAGATCCAAGGGATATTTTGACAGAACATTGCTCAGTCTTTGAAGTAAGTTTATCTCTTTCTTCAGGGATCAATGGCAATTGTTTCCCGGACGTCAGATTTGATGCTTTCTAATATTTTCTTTTCTTTTCTTTTTTTAAAAGTACAAGATATAACTGGAAAATGTACACCACATAACTATTAACTTGAGGATGGCCACAAGGCTTTAAAAATGAAGTTTTATAGCAGGGCTATGGAACAGTTGCAATCTGCCATACAATTTCAATTTATCTGTAGTCAATATTCTATCCTTAAAAGGAGGACCAAATATACAGATCCACATACTAAATACAAACAGAAGAAGAGTTCTGCTGGATGATGCCAAAGGTCTATCTAGTTCTGCATCTTCATTTCCCCTGTGGCCAGCCTATAGGAAGTTCACATGGAGGATATGAAGGAAATAGCCATCTCTAACTTCTGTTCCTCAGTGACTGGTATGCAGAGGTATGCTGTCTCTGATGCTGGAGGTAATATCCAGCCACCATGACTAGTTATTGCTGGCCTTGTCCTCCATAAATTTGCAAAGGGTTGCATAATCCCCTTTCAAAGTTGTCTAAGGCTATGTACACACTTCTTCTTCTTTGGCGATCACTCGTAACCGAGTAAGATTGTCTTCCATAAACACGGTTTTAACAATGAATCCGTAAGTGACTGTGGAGGCCAATTCTGGATCCACACATCCTTCCACAGTGGGGACATTGGTTTCCGGGCAGGAGTTGATCACGGTGTGGATTTGCCAAGCATGCCTTCCTCTTAGCACGTTTCTCCCTTGCATCCTGAGTTTGAGTGTCTTCAAAGCCCATGACACCTTTGGTAAAGGCTGTTCTCCAAGTGGAGCGCTTGCAGGCCAGTGTTTCCCAGTTGTCAGTGTTTATGCTACATTTTTTTAGATTTGCCTTGAGACAGTCTTTGAACCTCTTTTGTTGACCACCAGCATTACGCTTTCCATTTTAAAGTTCGGAATAGAGTACTTTGGAAGACGATTATCAGGTATTCACACAATATGACCAGTCCAACCAAGCTGATGTTGAATAATCATTGCTTCAACACTGGTGATCTTTGCTTCTTCCAGTACACTGATATTAGTTCGCCTGTCTTCCCAAGTGACGTGTAAAATTTTTCGGAGACACTGCTGATGGAATCTTTCGAGGAGCTGGAGATGGCGTTTATAAGTGGTCCAAGTTTCACAAGCATATAGTAAGGTTGGTAGTACAATAGCTTTGTAAACAAGCATTTTGGTTTCCCTGCAAATGTCCCGGTCCTCAAACACTCTGCACTTCAATTGGGAGAAAGCTGCATTTGCAGAGCTCAGGCGATGCTGGATTTCGGCATCAATGTTGGCCCTTGTGGAAAGATAAGATACACACTATACCAGGGGTCAGCAAACTTTTTCAGCAGGAGGCCATTCCACAGTCCCTCAGACCTTGTGGGGGGCCAGACTATATTTGGGAAAAAATATGAATGAATTCCTATGCCCCACAAATAACCCAGAGATGCATTTTAAATAAAAGGACACATTCTACTCGTGTAAAAACATGCTGATTCCCGGACCGTCCATAGGCTGGATTTAGAAGGTGATTGGGCCGCATCCAGCCCCCGGGCCTTAGTTTGGGAACCCCTGCACTATACCTTTAAAGCTCCTTCAAACCACATTTTGCCCTCAAACAATTCCAGATACTGCAGTTCTGCACCTTTGGAGCTCACACCCCAGAGAGATGTGGCTGGCCTTATTACTCCTGCACTTTATTTTTTTTAAAAAATCCTTTAAAGACACCCCCCCAAGTCTGCCTTTGTGTACAGGTGTATTAGTGATGTGATATAATACAAGGGTTGGGGGGGGGTTATCATTTTGAAATTCAGTAAAATCAGTAGCCACCATGTAGATCCTTCCTGAACACTGGCATTGTTCACTATATTTGATGGCCAAAATTCAGCTGCACCATATGAAGAGATGTTCTCAATGGTGCTAGCTGCAGCTAGACAGGTAATAGCAAGAAACTGGAAAACTGAAGACAGAGGAAAATTTCAGGAATGGAAAATGGGACTATAGCTAATACATTTTAATTGAAAGAGTGAGACAGCTAGTAGAAACAATGAGATGAAGAAGCATGGGATATGATTCCTTAGGATAGTGGTACAAGGGTCATTCTGTGGTCAAAACTAATGAACACCAACTTTGCAAGAACTTTCCTGGGGAGACTTGATAGGTTGAGATGAAACAATGCTTTGTTCTTCACGATCTTATGTATTATGAAAACAAGAATAGTAACACAACAGGTCATACTGTATACCAAACATAACAAACCAAATATGACTTTTGTGTATTGTAATTTTTTTGCATGTTACTGTTACATGTGGGAAATAAAAAGCTTTTTATAGAAAATCTGCATTTGGTTGAATTTTACTTTACCGCACTTGAAATTGTGCTGGGTATGTGTATGCCTATGGAGCTCAGACTAAGCAGATGTTCTCACTTTGCTGGCAGAGCGGAAAGAAGAAGAGAAGTAACAGGGTGTAAGAGAAGAATACATAGTTATGCCCCACCCCCACCCCCATCAGGGCACAGCGGAAGTGTCTCTCTAGCAAACTTAAAGGAAACTCTTTGAGCTTCAGCTCTTATCATGCACCTATCTACCAAAACACAAATTGTTGGTTTGACTGCACTTTAAATATCCCACAATTCTCTGATTTGTTCTGTGCTGTGTATCACAACATCTGAATTCCAGTTTAAAGTTAAGAGTATTCCGAAATTCAGGCACGCCCAGTTTCCTGCAGATTTTCGGTTTTTTAAAATTTCATTTCCACCTCCTCTCTGCCCTCTGCATGGCCACGATGCACATGTGCATTGGGAGAAATACTGTGAAAGAGCAATCCAGAGGTGACCTTATGCATGAGCAACTGCATCAGAGTTCTTTTTTTTTTTTGCCATGCTTTAAAGTTGTGCATCCACTCCTGCATGCTGGCAAAACAGCACACCAAAATAATATTGAGACAACTAGATTGTCAGACTTGCCTCAGTTCTTTTAGTGGCGAGAGCTCCAGGGTTGGCTTACAATAACAATAAACACATTAAAACACAAGATAAAGCATGTAATTTTCCAATTATAAACAGGATTTTCTCAGTCTGACTCAAGCCTAACTCCCTAAAAATATAGGCTTCGTATGCACCCCCTCCCCTGGTTACACTGAAGACAAAAGCATGGGCCATCTTTCTGCCTTTCTGGGCCATTCACAAAGGTAGTAGTGAGTTGATAGATCTTGCAAAACCAGTTTCCATGCTCTTGCTAATCCGGGATCTTTTATACCTCTGGGTTAGAAGAGATCCTGCAAGGCCATTCAGACCCACCTCAAACTCTTTAACAGTATGCACACTCCCCTCAAATTTTGACTTTGCACAGGCACACTGTCAATCATATGATTCATGACAATACATAGGTGCCAACTCCCTGGGGCCTGGGTGACCCGAGCACCCACAAAATTCACCACAAAAGGGCCGGGCACCCACAAATATCAGTGCCAGGGCCATGTACACTGCATGGCACCCACGGCTCTGGGCACCCCACGGTTGCGGGGCCAAGCTGGCACTGATAACTTGCAACGCCAGTGAGTGTTGTGGAATAGGGTCAGAGAAAGTTTAAGGACTACGAGACTGCCACTGTTTTCAGGTGGGACTCAGTCACATACCCGCTAATTCAGGTTGCGTAATTATAGTTGATTGGGAAGTCTTGCCTAACCAACCAACCCCACTTCACCAAAAGATCAGACTTTTTGCAAGGAAGAAAGTGTTGGGAAAATGCACTGGAAATGGTTGGACAACAACAACAACAACAACAACAACACACACACACACACACACACACCACCCATCCGGCTGGGTTGCATTGACACAACATCTAACCTCCCTGCAAACATATCAGCACGAACGCTTATTAAATAGCCAATATCATCTAATCTCCCTGCAAACAAATCATATTGAATGCTTGATAAACAGGAAAGCACACTCAGTGTGTAAACTCTTTTAAAAAAAAGAATGTAATTCCATGACAAAAAGGAAGAGTTTATTATACAAATAAATTTTGGCAGTAGTTAGAATCATCCTTCTGCCATGCAAAGCCCATCATTGGGCTCCAGATTGCCCCTCCCTGTCGTGCATCTCTTGACTATACAGTTCTCATCTTGTCCTCCATTCTCTTTTGTAGTTCCCAGGCAGGATGCTGTGTCCTTTCACCTTCTCCTCTTCTCTGCGACACAGCTAGTAACAGAAGCTCTTTTCATGTGTTAGCTCTTGGGTGTTCCTTAACACAAGAACAGGGATGTGCAGAGTAGCCTGGGCCCCTGGGCCTTTGCTTGAATAGCATGACCACCTGTCATGATGAGGGGTGGTGGTGGAGATGGAGGGAGTCAACTCAGTCCACAATTAGAAGGTAAAGGTAAAGGGACCCCTGACCATTAGGTCCAGTCGTGACCGACTCTGGGGTTGCGGCACTCATCTCGCGTTATTGGCCTAGGGAGCCGGTGTACAGCTTCCAGGTCATGTGGCCAGCATGACAAAGCCGCTTCTGGCGAACCAGAGCAGCACACGGAAACACTGTTTACCTTCCCGCTGTAGCAGTCCTTATTTATCTACTTGCACTTTGATGTGCTTTCGAACTGCTAGGTTGGCAGAAGCAGGGACCGAGCAACGGGAGCTCACCCCGTTGCAGGGATTCAAAACGCCGACCTTCTGATTGGCAAGCCCTAGGCTCAGTGTTTTAACCCACAGCGCCACCTGCGTCCCAGAAGTAAACCTACCTAATTTGCCCTTTCTGAAACAATATGCAGACCATGAACCCAGCCATCCTTCAAAATTCACACTTCTATGAATTTTGCAGTGTAGCTCTCTAGCCAAAGTAATGGGTATCAGAAAGGTAAATACTAGAGTAAAGTGTATACAAAAATGCATGAGTGAAAATGACATCAAAAAGGCACCATGTTAGGGGAAATTGCTTTACGAAACTGTATGCATTAATCAAAACTGCATACAAACATAGGCATGTCGACAGCAATCCACACTAAAATGCTGGTGAACTTTCATGAGGGCTTCAACAAACACATATCATGAACTGATGCGGAAATGTGGAGAATGGATCTTAAGGGAAAAATGAAAAACTGAGATTGTCACATTCAACCATCGCTAGTTGTGATGGAATCTTTGTGTGGAACCTGCAGAAGTTCCAGGTCATACAGAAGCCTTTGCATGTCCAGTTTTAAGCTCATCTTGTTGTTTCTGGTTCCTTAAACTCAGGTGCTGTAGAGGGTTGTGTCCCATCTTTGGTTTCAAGAGCAAGATCTAACTGCCAGTTGAGCCAGCTTCTATATTGTGTGGATGCACCATTTTGGTTTTTTTTTTTTTACCCCAAGCACCAAAATGCCTTGCCCCAGCCCTGTCCATTTGCTGCATTTTAAATAGTTGTATTTATTTTATCTCAACTCTATTATTGCTTTGTATATTGATGTATTGTAAATCTCCTTGGGAAGGTATCTACCCTGTAAGGTAGTCCAAAATACTTCAGTTGACACAAACAAACAAACACAACCCATGCTTAAGGGACCGCTTCGCTTAGCCCATGCTACGTGCAGGAGGCAAAAGAAAAACGTGATAGATGTACTGGATTGGATAGCAGCTAATAACAAGGAGAAATGCAAACTCGAACAATACAAAATCAATGTGCAGTTAGAGCTTCGGGAAAGAGTAATTTCGAGGAGTTTGCTTGAGATTGACCTGAGGGGTAAACGAAATCAAAATCTGGAAAGGGGGTGGGGCGGGGAAATGAAAAAGACAGAACTTTCTACAAATTGTTTGCCTCGGGTTAATGACATTACTGGCACTGTCTATTTTCCTTTATTTAAAAATACCTCCACAGACAAGCTTACATCTCACAGAATCAAAGTATGCATTGAACATGTCACATGTGTAATCCAATCTCCGTCTGTGGTGAGGTAACCATCTGCTCTGAACATGACCTGTCTGCCATCGGAGCTCAAGGAAAGGATGGGTGGATTAAAGCTGCAATTAATAAGGACAAGGGAACTTGGGTGCGACTCAGAGGTGGAGGTGGAGAGCTGTCGACTATTTCCAATCATCACAGTCTAACGTTGCTGCTCCCCCCCGCCCACTGCTCCACTGCCTGCCTCTCCCTCCTTATTTTGTGGGTGCTGGGTATTGGATTCTATAATGAAAAAATTATTCTTTTTTTTACTATTTCTAGAGAGATTTCAATTTTTCCAGCTTCTCTGAAAATAAAATGAACATTCCCCATCTTCTAAAGCCATCGTCCTCTGGCACCAAGGCTAAACATGTTCTCTGCATGTGCCTCCCGTGTGGCTTGGGGGCTGTTGGGAGTTGTAGTCGAAAACATCCTCACCAGGTGGGGAAGCCTGCTCTACAGGGCTGTCTTTGAGCACACCCTTTCCTTTTGATTTATTCATTTATTTCATCAAAAATTATATAAAGCTTCTATAAAACCACCACCTCAAAGTGGTTTACAAAAAGAATAAAACGAGGACATTATGAGCAAGAAGCAACTATTTAAGACATTGAAATTTTTTTAAACAACAATAAGCTAGAAATCATATTAAAATGCATGGCAACATTCTAAATATGTGGAAAGGTTTGGCTAAACAGAAATGTTTTCAGCAGGTACCAAAAACAATACAGCAACGGTACCTGCCTGATTCCAATAGGCAGGGGGTTCCAAAGTTCTGCCACACTAATAGATCAATTTCTTACACATATAGGGCGAGTTATTATGCAGCACCTGCGGCAATGGCAATTTTATCCATAGCATTCTCATCTTCTTCCTCTCCTTTATTGGGGTCAATGATGTCTGTGTTTACTCTGGAATGTTTTTAGAGTACCTCACTAAACCATTACCATGTGATTTCCCCATGCCTCTTTCTTTGCTCATCATCGTTGCCATTTATTACTTAGACCACACCCATCCCTATATTTGGCACCGTACAACGATGACATGAGACTTGGCTTTGCCCATAGGCTTATAGTGTAATAAAGCACGACACATGAGGGAGAGGGAATTAGGAGTGAAGAGGGATAAATGTCAAATGTCAATCAAGCAAAGACAAAGGAGATCATGAAAGAAAAGCAAGACTAAAAAGGTGAGTTTTCAGTAACTTCTTAAAACAGGGGTGGAGCACTTCAGGTGAGAAGACCAAATGTGGCCCTCTGAGCCTCTGGACTCTCGTCACACCACACCCCTCCCCAGACGCACCCCCTCTCCCTAGGTCACAACCCTCATTAGTCTTTCATGTCCACTCCTTGGGTGTTTTTGCTGGGTTAAATGTAAATCAGGTATATTAAATGGAGGATTCTCTGGATAACAAGATCCAGGTTTGGGGCAAGTAGTCTTTGGTGAGAGAATCCCAGTAGAGATTTAAAATCACAAAACATGCAGCAAAGTAAAGCATGGGAACATAGGCTGTTAGACCTTTAAAAAAAAAAAAAACCCTTCTAAGTTGCTTCCAAAGTTCCCCTTTTCCCTTAGCATAGAAAGAGACCCCAAGTTAAAAACGGTTTACCTACAAACTGTTTTCAAAGTTTTCAAAGGTCAGATTCATGTGCTTTTCCATACAGTGTTCAGAAAACACGGACAACAAAACTTGGCTGTGTTGCAGTGGTGAAAGTTCCTGAAATGATGGTACAGGAAGTCAAGAATGGCTTAAAACATCATGGAGGTAAGGATGGGAAGTCAACATGTTAAGGGAAATATGTGTTGCAGTTGAAGTTAATTTGCTAAAATTTCTGAATTTTATTTAAAAGTTAACGTGCGCGCGCACACACAAAAAAGAATAGTTTGTGGAAAAGCCATGCAGTCAGAGCTTGGAGCAACTAGCTCAGACCTCTTTCCATGTGAGAGTTCACAATCACTGGTGGAGGAAGAGGAGTGCGGGGGGAGCGCCCCACCCCTGACAGTGAGATCCCGGGAGGGTGCCATTGCGGCTTCCTCCCGGCCATGCTGGGCGCCCCCACCCCCGCAGGCAGCGCGCCTCGCCCCCAGGATGTGCGCCAGCCCCGCCCCCGCTTGCTCTCCGCCCCCCCCAGTGCTGGAGCATGAAGCTCCACCACTGTTCACAATAGGCTTGATTTCCCAAGGTGAGGTAGAGTAGCCTAGCTAAGCCTGGGCAGGACATCTTACTCTATGACATTAACCCCTTCATGCATTAATCGGATATAAGCATTTTGGTTATGTGAGGCTGGTGAGCCTACAGTTTTCGCTTGGCTAGAATATGTCCTGGGACTCTGATCATACCGGTTGGTTACGTGAATTGTTAATAAATGTATGTGGGTGGGTGTAGAAAGCAGCCTTTTGTACAAAAGCTGAAATTTGTTCTAATTCATTACTCTGCCCTCTTTTGCCTCTAGCCCCACCCACTACTGGATTGTAGCCTTAGAAATTTGTTCTGACAGGAATGTGGCCCATGGGGTGAAAAAATAGTTCCCCATCTCTGTCTTAGACAAAGGAAGAATAAAGGCCAGAGGGACCAATGGAAGAAGATGTTTCTGGGCCTACAAGTAAAAAGAAGCTGGGAACTAGTTCATGAGAGAAGAGAGTTTTTTTAAAAAAAAATAGATTAGTATCTGAAGAGTGAAGAGACTAAGGAGGAGGATGAAGAGAAAGCAGAGATGAGAGATGGCAAGGACTAAGACCATGAAGACACTTAACAATGAATACCAGGAGCTTACAACTAATCCAGTAAGGAAGAGGGAGGCAATGCAAGTAAGTTTATAAAGGAGAAGAGCAATCAGAACGAGAGGAAACAAAAATTAACTTAAGTGAGCAGAAGAATTCAAAACAGACATTAACGCCTAAAGAGAAGACATAAGGAAACCAAGCAAAAGGATACATTACTGCAATAATCCACCCTAGAAATAAAAACAAACTGAAGAAGTATTTTAGCCAGATTAAAAATAGTTGGATCTTTGAAATACTGTGAATGGAAATCTCATGCACATTAGAGCAATCAGTCGGTATCTGTATTGGATTTGAAATTGTTTTAATTGTTTTTATAGATGAAATTGTTTTGTAATATGTTTTATTGTGGATGTTTTTACTGTCACCATCCTTTATTGTGAAATTGCTTTGAGATGCTCCATAGGAAGCAATTAATCAATGACATGAAATTAACTGTCAAACGTAACTCCGAGACTTCGGGCCTGCTGTGCTGAATGAATTCCAGAATAATTGTGAGCTGGTGGAGCCTGGTGATGAAGAAGCTGAGCCACGAATCTGAAAGACCCCGATTCAAATTTTGGCTCTGCCATGAACTCACTTAGGTGGTCTTAAGGCGGTGGACTTTTCTTCCCCACCCCCTGCAATGCAAGAATCTCAACTAAAGCATCCATGACAGATGGCCATCCAACCATCCAAGGAAGGAGAGTCAGTCCACCCGAGGGAGACCGTTCCACTGTCGGACAGCTCTTACTGTCAGAAAGTTCTTTCTGATGCTTATTCAAAATCTCCTTTCTTGTAACTTGAAGCCGTTGGTTCTTGTCCTACCCTCCAGAGCAGGAGAAAACAAGTTTGCTCCATCGTCCATGTGGCAGCCCTTTAGATATTTGAAGGTGGCTATCGTAGCTCCTCCCTGTCTCCTCTTCTCCAGGCTATACTCACCCCAATTTTGATTCTTCTTCAAAGCTTGCTGCCCTGCTTCTTCGCAGGCAAAACCTTCTCTGATATTAAGAGTCACTCTGCCTGTTTAGAGGTGTCAAGAACTGCCATACTCTGGAGGTTGGCTCCTGCACCCGTCATGAAGAATCAAGTGCCAGAGGCCAAAGCCTACAAACCCAACAATTTGTAGCATTGTCCTTATAAGCAAGTGAAAGGAGAGGGTTGTATCTGCAAGGAGTACGAACACATCATGTTCCATTAGTTGTGGGAGTGATGGAGGCAATTGTGGTTGGTGGTAGGGATGGTTAGCGGCTGAACTCCACCTCCCTGACAACATGCACTGCTGCTGACATAGACCACTGTTGTCACTTCACAGTGATTACGGGAAAGCATCCTATTAGCTAATAATTGCATATGAGTTAATGATATCTGAAGTCTTATCCCATCAGAGGAGGAAATTAATCCTGGCATGTCAGACACTAAAGTGAAGAGGTGTTGATGATCTATGGAAGTTCAGCGCGGCGTCTCACTGTTGATACTTTATAATTTCAGCCTCGTCGGACAAATCTGTAATGAAGCTAAAAACTGGGATTGACGTCTTGCGTCAGAAGACAACTTTTGAAAGATAGGAAGGGAAAATGTATTTAAAAACCAAGGATAAGTCCACATATCACACAAAGACACGCACACACACCCCATAGGCGGACCTATGCACAATCACTTTGAAAGGTTAAAACTGCAGATCTATGCACAATTGCTTGGGAGTGCAGCGTTGGGGCTTACTCCTGCGTAAACATCTCTAGGATCAGGCTGTATGAATGTAGCTCACCCAATATCCTCCCGCTCATAAAACAATTTAGAGCTGCATTTGAATTCTCTCGCAGAACCTGGCAAGAACTAGCGCTGCTCCTCGGCTGTAGCAACCAGATCACCTTATCCACCAGCTTCCTGACACCCTCAAAAATCCAATCTATTTGTAATTTGTAAACACATGGTTTCTCATTTGCTACAAAAGCTGTTGTTGACTTATAGTATTATGTGTTTAATTAATCGCTTGATGTCCAAGCAACATGAGGCCTTTGTTTCAAATCCTCTTTTTGCCATTCATTCTGTTGGGAAGTTTGCTTCTCAGTAGGTTTGCAACTTTGCTGACCACCAAAATGTCGGAAAGGAATTTGGTAGGCTTGTTGTGGTAATGGTTCTACATTTTGAGTTTAAATACTAGCTTAACTCAACATCCCATTCTGGGTGGGTGGGTGGGTGGGGACATGCTCCTGCATCCCACCCCCCCTTGTTTTCGCAAACCATAATTTAAACTAATCATAGTTCCCTTAGATGTCCCAGGGAACTGTGGTTAGTTTAAAAATGAAAGCAAGTTGTGAACATTTTAGTTTCTGTTTAGTTTCAGCCAGTTATTTCCTAGCTCCTCTTTCAGTTTTACCCTGAGGAAAACTAGTTTGCGTGACCAGGCGGCAACAGCCCCAGCCCCCAGGGATCATAAGAAAGGAATAAAGACTCTGACAACATTATGTGGAATTAAAATTAGGCCACAATTTTATTAAACTTCTGGATGTAGGAAGACCTTGGCTTAGGCCTTGGGTGTGTATCCCTCCCAGCCCTCCAGCCGGGGGAAAACGGGGCTCATCAGGGTAAATGGGATATGGGGCTGCTCTGTGAGACGTAAGTGTAGCAGGCAGCCAGGCCCATATCCCCGCACGCAGGGTAGTTCGCTGAGGACCTTTCAGTGTATGGCCAGTGACACCCATATTGTTGTTGTTGTTTAGTCGTTTAGTCGTGTCCGACTCTTCGTGACCCCATGGACCATAGCACACCAGGCACTCCTGTCTTCCACTGCCTCCTGCAGTTTGGTCAAACTCATGTTGGTAGCTTCGAGAACACTGTCCAACCATCTCGTCCTCTGTCGTCCCCTTCTCCTAGTGCCCTCAATCTTTCCCAACATCAGGGTCTTTTCCAGGGAGTCTTCTTTTCTCATGAGGTGGCCAAAGTATTGGAGCCTCAGCTTCACGATCTGTCCTTCCAGTGAGCACTCAGGGCTGATTTCATATAACCCCTTTAAGAGGGGGACCCTGAAATAGCTGCCGCAGGGGGTTGAGTCACCACGGCATGCCCCCTCATAGGGAAGAAAAGACTAAAGGATTCCACCCAAGGCCACAACTGCCAAATTTGTGACGAATTGCTACGGGGAAGACAAAACCTGCCAATGCAGGAAAATTTCTTCCCGGTCCTTCAACAGCAACCAAAGACCATAGCCGTGCCCGCTAAACAGGAAGAAAAAGTTAAGCTGCAAACAAGAAACATTAAACAAAGAGAGGGTAGGGAGGGTGAATCTTCAGAGCTGACTGCCTGGCTATTGTCGGCTCCACCCCCTATTTATAAATGGGGCTGGCCCCACCTCCCAGCAAGAAACTTGATTACTGAGGCTGGGAGGGGGGGGGGTGAACCTCATAAATTAACACTGAGAGGCGAGTCAGCCCCTGTTTGCCAGTAAGTTCTCTGGGAACTGTAGCACCACCCGTGATCCCACAATGTAAAGTGTGAGTGCTCATTACTGTTTTAAGAATATGTGCAATTTTATGCACACTTTGGTATATAGTATGCTCATTTCTGCACTGCACTGCAAAGTCTGGAGAAGCATGATTCTCAAAGGATGCTCTGCTCCATTCTGTGCATTGTTTTAGAAAGTGAAAATTAGGTACGTTCACCTTTAAATGAGAACTGAATGGAATCTGTCTCCCACCCCTAGTTCTGGGTGTGGAAAACCGGAGAATAGAATGAAGAACTGTGAACTAGGGGATGTCTGATTTACTGAATCTGTGAACCAGAGCACTCCATGCCACAAGATTTTTTTGCAGCTTCCCCCTTGTTATAGCTTGGTAATATTACAAAATACCAAGAGATAATCATCATTATCGCCTTTAAGAAGGCAGACACAGAGCTTCACATAATTACAGTGCTTTACTGTGGCCTGTTCCTATAGATTATATAATTATATATTGGGAAGTTCTGTAGACAAAGCTTCCCTAGCTTAAGGAGAGAAAGTTTGTGTGTGCCTCTGTGTGTTTTAAACAAATCATCCAGTCCCACATTAGTACTATAAATGTTGCAAACAAATCAAATCTATGGAAAGAGTGCCAGAAAACTGCACTCTGCTTTAAAAGTCGTGCCCATTAACATTAAATGTGAAATAACTCGATCTTAAAGCATCTCAGGATTTTAAAATCATAAGTTGTACAGAAACAACTTCCCTCGTGGAATTGCTAAAACGTTCAATTCATTATTATTTTACAAAAAAAGATTAAAAAATAATTTCTGAACATTAAATGGCAATCAAGCACCACAGAAATTATTTAAACTTTTTCCATAGGAAAAAAAGAGAGGCCACACTCTAGAAATTCTGCAAGGGTATTGATGTCTATTAAATATTTACTTTTCTCTCCAGCTCACACCAGAAAGAGTAATTTGTATTTGGCAGAAACTGGCTGCAATTACATTAGTCAATCCAAAAGCCCAACTTGCTCATGCAAAATGCAAACAAATTAGTTAAAATGGTCTAATTAGCAGACTGTAAAAATGCAAAGCAAGGCTGGCATAAAATGGTGTGCTATCCAAGTATACTTTTTGCAAAATAAACAAAGAGGGAATATAAAATACCCTAATCAATCCCATACCACTGAAGAGACCCAATGGAAAACTGCTTACTTAGTGGGTTTCATTTTAGAGAAAACTTCTGAGGCTCACTTCAGATGGCCTCATGTGAGGTTTATTGTAGAGGAACGGAGGCTCTGCTCCAGATCCATCCAACTGGAGACTCACTGGGCCAAATGATGTACCGTATGCCAATAGCAGGTAATTATCCCTATTTATCAAGGACAGCCCCTATTTTCTTGGGACAGGGCATGGTCTGAAGATGCTTGGCACAGCAATCAGGTTGAAATCACATAAATCTGCATCTGGTCCCCGTGTGAATGGGACATGAGAACTTTGTTTTAGCCAATCTTTTTGCCATTCATTCTACTGTTTGCTTGTCTATTCAACTACTTCATGGGCCACTGAAAGATCAGAAAAATGGCCCCAGGTTCAATCCCCAGCATCTCCAGGTAGGACTGTGGATGCCCCCACCTGGAACCATGGAGAACTGCTGCCAGTCAGTGCAAGCTACACTGAACTAGATGGCTTCCTGGTCTGACTCACTGGAAGGCATCTGCCTGTGTTCCTGTTTCTCCTAGGATGGAGTCCAGCAACACCTGGAGGATCACAGGTTCTTCATCCACGGACCTCAGTTCTTGGCAGGCAGATGCCAGGCTTTGTTGGATTGGTGGGTCAAGTATTTGTTATTCAGGCCTGGCCATCTGGAAGCATATTGGTGATGGGGACAGCTTGCTTTCTCCACACCCCTGAAAAAAAACACACCCTGGTCTAAAGAGAGACTTTTATATGACTTGTGTATGTCTCTAACAGGGACGCAGGTGGCGCTGTGGGTTAAACCACAGAGCCTAGGGCTTTTCGATCAGAAGGTCGGCGGTTCGAATCCCTGCGACGGGGTGAGCTCCCGTTGCTCGGTCCCAGCTCCTGCCAACCTAGCAGTTCAAAAGCACGTCAAAGTGCAAGTAGATAAATAGGTACCGCTCTGGCGGGGAAGGTAAACAGCGTTTCCGTGTGGTGCTCTGGTTCGCCAGAAGCGGCTTTGTCATGCTGGCCACATGACCTGGAAGCTGTACGCCGGCTCCCTCGCCCAGTAACGCGAGATGAGCGCTGCAACCCCAGAGTCGGTCACAACTGGACCTAATGGTCAGGGGTCCCTTTACCTTTATGTCTCTAACATCACCTATAAGGTTAGGATTTAACTATTGCCTTGCTGGGGTAACCAGCTGCCAACAGCAACTTTGGGTAGGACTCGAACCAATGGCTTCAAGTTACAAGAAAGGTGATTCCAATTAAACATCAGGAAAAAAACTATTTGACAGTAAGAGCTGTTTGACAGAAGAATGGTCTCCCTTAGGAGGTTGTGGACTCTCCTTCCTTGGGAGCTTTAAAGCCAAGTGGCCATTTGTCATGGATGCTTTAGCTGAGATTCCTGCATTGCAGGGGGTTGGACTAAATGACCCTTGGGGGTCCCCCCAACTCTACAATTCTATGAAGAACGGAAGGCATGAGAAACTGGTTCAGAGTCTGCTCACACCAGTGGGCTGGAGAAGTGTGCAGAGCCTCCTGAAAATTTAAACAAGTTACACAAACCTTCCAGTGCAATCTCTAGGTGTGGAAGAAGAGGTGTCTGTTTTGTTTTTTGTGTTTTAATTTGGCCTGGCAGCACTATAAGGGAGTACAGCTTCCTTCCCTCCTGCCCAGGAAGTTGCGTTCCATGGTACCTGGCAATCGCTGTACAAATAAGCAAATATATTTTCATTCCCTAAAGCTATCTAGTCACTTTAAATATTTGATAGGTCAGATTATAAAAGCACCACAATGATTCTGTTATTATAATATCGATACATTAAAGCGTAGCCTGCTGCCCTACAGCATAGATGGAAGATTGCTCCCTCTGTGGATTTTTAACTCTTTAATACATATAATGTTCAAACAATAGGCCTTTTGTCATTGAGAAACTGTCACATTAAAGCAGCTATTGTGTGGGAAAGGAGATGAGACACTCCTGGTATTATCCACACGGTATGTAGCCGATTATGAGGGAAATTCACAAGTCCCCTGTGGTAAACTGTTGATAGGCAAGCATTCCATTGTCCTTCAGAAACAGAGGTACAGTTGCTCTCCCCACCACCACACAAGTATGGTGCTGCCATGACAATTTGGGTGGAAATTCATTATTACTTATGATTTAAAGTCATATCCCACCTTTGGGGTTTTTTTTAATGAGAAACATGGCAAATTGAAATTCCATAAAACACTGAAGCATCTATAAAGCAATATGTAAGCACCATTTTTTTTAAAAAAAATGTATACATAAAAAACCATAAACAGAAAGACTTAGAAATATGTCTGTGGGTGGGGCTGTGGAAGTGCTGGACCAATGTCTTGCCTCAGTAATGGACTGGATGAGAGCCAAAAAACTGAAGCTCAATCCAGATAAGATTGAGGCGCTGTTAGTGGGTGGTTCCCTAGACTGGATGGAAGGAAGGTTGCCTGCTCGTGATGGGGTTACACTTCCTCTGAAGGAGTGGGTACGTAGCTTGCGGGTACTCCTGGATCCTTTGCTGTTATTCATTCATTCATTCATTCATTCATTCATTCATTCATACCGTGCCCATATGGCTGGGTTTCCCCAGCCACTCTAGGCGGCTCCCAACAGAATATTAAAAATAGAATCAAACATTAAAAACTACCCTAAACAAGGGTCATCTAGTCCAGACTTTAGAAAATCCTGGCGAGAGTATTGCAGAAGCATTAGAGGAAATGGAGAGATTTGGACATTTGGCAGGATTTAAATTGAATAGACTCTATTCTGAAGGAAATCAGCCCTGAGTGCTCACTGGAAGGACAGATCGTGAAGCTGAGGCTCCAATACTTTGGCCACCTCATGAGAAGAGAAGACTCCCTGGAAAAGACCCTGATGTTGGGAAAGATTGAGGGCACTAGGAAAAGGGGACAACAGAGGACGAGATGGTTGGACAGTGTTCTCGAAGCTACGAACATGAGTTTGACCAAACTGCGGGAGGCAGTGCAAGACAGGAGTGCCTGGCGTGTTATGGTCCATGGGGTCACGAAGAGTCGGACACGACTAAACGACTAAACAACTAAACAACAACAACAAAATTGAATAGACATAAAACAAAAATGATGGTCAAGAATATGAAAGTGGAGGAAAAAGAAGAATTACAACAAAAATATGGAATTGAGGTGGCCAAGAAGGTAAAATATTTGGGCATATGAATGACAGCAAAGAATATAAACTTGTTTAATGATAATTACGAACGAGTGTGGAAAGAGGTAAAGAAAGACCTGGAAACATGGAATAGAATGAAGTTGTCGTTCCTCGGAAGAATAGCTGCAATTAACATGAATGTGTTGCCCAAGATGTTATTCCTATTTCAAACAATTCAAATAATAAAGGGGACAGGACAATTCAGAGAATGGCAGAAGATTTTGTCTGGCAGGGGAAAAAACCAAGAATAAAATTAAATTATTGATTGATAAAAAAGAGAGAGGTGGATTCTCCATGCCAGATTCTCCATGCCAGATGTGGACAGGCTGCTTAGACGAATGAAACCAACCACCTGTCTCCTTGATCCTTGCCCATCCTGGCTTATAAAAGCTAGCCAGGAAGGGCTGGGCGATGGGCTTCGCGGGTTGGTAAATGCTTCTCTCCATGAGGGAGGCTTCCCAGACCCGCTGAAAGAGGCGGTTATTAAACCGCTTCTTAAAAAACCATCTTTAGATCCGGCCAATATGGCCAACTATCGCCCAGTCTCAAATCTTCCATTCTTGGGCAAGGTGATTGAGCGAGTGGTTGCGGAACAACTCCAGGCACGCCTGGAAGAAGCGGACCATTTGGATCCCTTCCAGTCAGGATTCAGGCCTCATCATGGGACTGAAACTGCCTTGGTCGCACTGGTCGATGATCTCCGGCGGGCTAGGGACAAAGGTAAGAGCTGTTTCCTTGTTCTGCTGGATCTCTCAGCGGCTTTTGACACCATCGACCATAACATCCTTCTGGACCGTCTAGAGGGCTTGGGAGCTGGGGGCACTGTCATGCAGTGGTTCCGCTCCTTCCTCCTGGGCCGTGTTCAGAAAGTGGTGGTGGGGGATGAGTGTTCAGACCCCTGGGCGCTCACTTGTGGGGTGCCTCAGGGTTCTGTCCTCTCCCCCATGCTTTTTAACATCTATATGCAGCCGCTGGGAGAGATCATCAGGGGGTTTGGGCTGGGTGTCCATCAGTATGCTGATGATACCCAGCTCTACCTCTCTTTTAAATCAGAACCAGTGAAGGCGGTGAAGGTCCTGTGTGAGTGCTTGGAGGCGGTTGGAGGATGGATGGCGGCTAACAGATTGAGATTGAATCCTGACAAGACAGAAGTACTGTTTGTGGGGGACAGGAGGCGGGCGGGTGTGGAGGACTCCCTGGTCCTGAATGGGGTAACTGTGCCCCTGAAAGACCAGGTGCGCAGCCTGGGAGTCATTTTAGACTCACAGCTGTCCATGGAGGCACAGGTCAACTCCGTGTCCAGGGCAGCTGTTTATCAGCTCCATCTGGTACGCAGGCTGAGTCCCTACCTGCCCACTGACTGTCTCTCCAGAGTGGTGCATGCTCTAGTTATCTCTCGCTTGGACTACTGCAATGCGCTCTACGTGGGGCTACCTTTGAAGGTGACCCGGAAACTACAACTAATCCAGAATGCGGCAGCTAGACTGGTGACTGGGAGCGGCCGCCGAGATCACATAACACCGGTCCTAAAAGACCTACATTGGCTCCCAGTACGTTTCCGAGCACAATTCAAAGTGTTGGTGTTGACCTTTAAAGCCCTAAACGGCCTCGGTCCGGTATACCTGAAGGAGCGTCTCCACCCCCATCGTTCTGCCCGGACACTGAGGTCCAGCTCCGAGGGCCTTCTGGCGGTTCCCTCATTACGAGAAGCCAAGTTACAGGGAACCAGGCAGAGGGCCTTCTCGGTAGTGGCACCCACCCTGTGGAATGCCCTCCCACTAGAGGTCAAAGAGAACAATTACCAGACCTTTAGAAGGCATCTCAAGGCAGCCCTGTTCAGGGAAGCTTTTAATGTTTGATGGATTTCTGTATTTTAGAATTTCTGTTTTTTTGGAAGCCGCCCAGAGTGGCTGGGGGAACCCGGCCAGATGGGCGGGGTATAAATAATAAATTATTATTATTATTATTATTATAGATTTGAAGATATATTATGAAGCGTCCTGTCTCTGTTGGCCAAGAGAATGGATAACATTGGACAACACAGACTTGTTAGATTTAGAAGGTTACAACAACAGATACGGTTGGCATGCTTACCTCTGGTATGAGAAGACTAAGGTTCATAAAGGTTTTACAAGTCATGTGATTAGAAGATCATTATATGAGGTTTGGGAAAGAAATAAAATGCTGTTAGAGACAAAGACCCCGTGGTGGATATCACCCGTAGAAGTACTGACTGTTAAAAAGTTAAATATGGAGGGGAGGAGGGCCACATATGAGGAAATTCTGATGAAATCAGATAGAGGATGGAAATTAAAACCATATAAAGAAATAAAAGAGGTATTGACAGGATGGTTACAATACCATCAGGTGAATGATGTATTGTTAAATGACAGGAAATTAGGATTTGAGGATAAGAGGTCCAAATTCCAAACGGAATTGTTGGAAGGCAGAGTGAAATTGTTGTCAAAGATGTATAATCTCTTGTTAGAATGGTATACAAAAGATGAGTTGACAAAAGATGTGATGGTAAAATGGGCAAAAGATTTTGGGTACAATATTGAATATGATGCGTGGTTGAAATTGTGGAATGAAACATTGAAATTTACTGCATGTACCGCTTTGAAAGAAAATGTAATGAAAATGATGTATAGATGGTACCTTATACCAGTTAAATTAGCTAAAATGTATAGAACAAGTTTGCTGGAAATGTAAAGATAAAGATGGTGAATTTTACCATATGTGGTGGACATGCGAAAAAGTAAAAAGATTTTCGGAAATGATATACAGTATAATGAACTGAAAAAGATTTTTAGGTATACCTTTCCTAAAAAACCTGAAGCTTTTCTATTGGGACTGTTAGGAGAGGAAATAGCGAAAAGAGACCAGAGACTATTTATGTATGCTACAACCGCGGCTAGGACTTTATTAGCCCAAAAATGGAAATTACATGAGATACCGACGATTGAGGAGTGGCAGACGAAAATGATAGACTATGCAGAGTTAGCAAAGTTGACCTGCGGGATCCGGGACCAGGGAGATATAAAGTACCAAAAGGAATGGAGTAAATTCATTGACTATATGGAGAGGAACTGTAGCGGTTTAAAGACACTTGCAGGACTGAAATAAATCCTACGAACTGATTTATAATGTGGGTAAATGGAACTGCGAGATAAGATTAATCAACAAAGCCGAATGGCGGGAGGGAGGGAAGCCATAGCTTGGCAGAGCGAATTGAGAGAAGGAGATAAGAGAATTTGTATTTTTTCCCCTGTTTGTTTATGTGTTGTTTGTTTATATGGAAAATTGAATTAAAATTATTATTTTAAAAGGGTCATCTAGTCCAACCCCTGCAATGCATGAATCCTGCCGACAGCCGTCCCTCGGTGGGCTTGAACCACCAACCTTCTGGTTAACAGCCAGATACCCTGGTCCATCTTTGTCATTACCTCCTACCCTTTCAAAATTCTGAAATGGAACCCCAAGACCCTGGGCCCAAAAAACAAAACAAAACAAACCACCATTGTCTACCTTTCTGAAGCAGAGGCCAAGGATTAGGTTGGGTAGTCTTCCCTAGGAAGGGCCTTCTTTCAACATGTTGTTATAACAGAAAAGGTCTGAAGAAGGATGGATCATGTAGCTCAGTGGTAGGCGACGTGTTCTGCATGCAAGAGGTCCTTAGCATCTTCAGTAAGAAGGAGCAGGGACCTTCACCCAAGCCCATGGAGCTGCTGCCAGCCAGAACTGTGGGATGTGTCACCACTGAAGCAGTCAATACAACATTTCCTGTTACCTAGAATGGACACACAGGGGAATATTGCTCCAGACAGGGAGGACTTCCTTCCATAGCTACCTGATCTGGAGCCTCCTCCCCCTGTGTGTGACCAGGTAGATGGGCGTGACCCTAGCAGACCCTCCAAAAGGGCAGCCACACAGCCATCTTCCTCTCTTCTGGCTTTTAGCCAGCACATGGCTCATCCTTGCAGAGGATGGAAGCCAGAAGGTACATTTCTCTACTGTAACCTACAGAGCACAGCTGTGAACTTTACTCTTACTTTTAAACAAGACTGTTGTGCCATTATTATTTTAAGAGGGAAATAAAAGGGCAAATTTACCAGGAACAATCCAGACTGGACAAGTCAGCCTGGATTGCTTAACTTAAATGATTCTAAAGAATCCATCAACTTGCTTCCAGCAATGTGCAAGGGAATGGGCTCTGATACTTGCTCACTAGCGTGAGTGAGGAGTGATAATATCTATCCCTATCCTACTATCCACCATACCCCCCAACTCCCGGATTGAAAAATCTGGGATCAGCGGCGGTGCAGCACGGGAAGTCGCTTCTACGCGGCGGCACGGCACCGGAAGTCGATTCGACACATGTCCAGACATGCGTAGAAGCGACTTCCTGTGCCAGCGCTGCCCGATTTCCAGTGCCCAGACATGGGCAGAGCAGCACCGGAGGTCGCTTCTACGCATGTCCAGACATGCGTAGCAGCGACTTCCGGTGCTGCTCTGCCCCTGTCTGCATGTCTGGGCACCAGAAATCGCTTCTGCGCATGACAGATGTGCGCAGACAGCCGAGAGCCGGGACATGGCCGCCGACAGGAGCTTTACAGGATATTTACGGGATATAATCAATTCGGGATAACAGCGGGAAACAGTAATAAAATACGGGGGTTTCCCGCGAAAAATGGGAGACTTGGCAGCTATGCTATCCACAACTTTCCCACAAGAACAGGCCATACTGGGCTACACAGGCAAATCATTTGACTTTGGGTATATGGCAGTTCCCTGTGACTATAGGCCTTAGAAGCGCCTGTACCTGAAGCAAATTATTTATTTTTAATTTACTTATTACTGCATTTATATTCCACTGTTCCTCTAAGGAGCTCAGGGTCGTGTGCAACTTTCTCCCCCCCCCCCTCTTCTATATTATCTTCACAACAACAACAGAAGGTTAGGCCAGGGATCAGCAACCTTTTCCAGCCGTGGGCCAGTCCACCGTCCCTCAGACCATGTGGTGGGCTGGACTATATTGGGGGGGGGGGTGAATGAATTCCTATGCCCCACAAATAACCCAGAGATGCATTTTAAATAAAAGCACACATTCTACTCATGTAAAAACACGCTGGTTCCCGGACCGTCTGTGGGCCGGATTGAGAAGGTGATTGGGTCGCATCCAGCCCATGGGCCTTAGGTTGCCTACCCATAGGTTAGGCTGAGAGGTGGCGACTGACTCAATGTGGTCACCCAGTCAGTTTCATGGCTGAGTGGGGAGTTGATCCCTGGCCTCCCAGGTCCAAATCTAACACTCTAACCGACACACCACACCACACTGGAAGAATACACCCCCACACCCACACCCACACCGTCTTCCTAACTTTAGATTAGAAGATGGAGGCAGGAAAGCAATTCTGCCACTTTTTCCAGCTCCAAGGCGCCCACCATGCTAATTGTTGATTATCCCGGATGCCATGCAAAGAGAGCACACATTCCCCGGAGGTTTCCTGCCACCCAATCTTTTTACTCATGTAGGACATCTTCAAGGAAGGTGATCAGCATGCAGAAGCCTTGTTTGCATGTGTTGCATTAATCTTGCTGAATCGGGGCACTGGAGGATAGCTCTATTGTTGGGTACAAGCCATGATAACCACAAGAGCAACCTCCATGTTATGAGAAAGCATATCTCTGGCTGACAGATGCAGAGGATTAACAACAGGGGGCAGATATCACCTTCAAGCCTCGCTTATGAACTTCCCCGCAACGTCCTGACTGGTCACTGTCAATAGGAGGCTGAAACTGCATGGGCTGCTCATTTGGCAGCTCACATGTTTTTTAACTAATCTCTCAGTGCTACCGACTATAAAAAGACTTATTTAGAGCTTGTTTGTTACATATAATTTATTCCAGATCCACACAGGAATGCTTTTCTCTTCCTAAGCCTTGGCAGCCAGACAGTCACAAGAGAACTGCCTGTCTCTCTACATGAGGGGTTGCTTTTTCTCTCCCCCCCTCTTTTTTTTTGCACAGATATCAGTGAAATTGGTGCTTGAAATGCAACACTGAGCACTCGCAAACATTGTGTGGATTCGTAGTACTCCCTGGAGGACCACAAACCAATGAACATTTTCGTAGCACATTAGCCCTCTGTCATTTGTGACACATCAACGTATTGATCAGGTTCTGCATTCTGATTTCAATAGTGTCCCCCATTTTAATAAGCCATCAGAGAGGAATTTTATACAGATTAACGGCATTCACATAGCTGTTGCAGGATCCCAGTTTGCAAAGCGACATGAGAAACAAAAGAGAGCTTACTGAGTATGGATAGCAAATATTTCCATACCTGCAAATACAGAAGATCAAAGCAAGTGAATTCATGAATAGGAAGACAAATTGCATTTACGTCCAGGGCTTCACTCAGCAGAATGAGCAGGAGGGCCCCGAAAAGCAGCAAGCTTGGCTTCCCACATTTTGAAGCAAGGAACTAAATAGTGGGTGTACCCTATATGTGAAATAGCTATTGAGAATCTATTCCGCTGAGTAAAACTATAAAGATGCAGAAGTTCAGAGTCTCAAATAGATCTCACTGTGCTGCTGTTGCTCAGTTTAATGTCTGAACTGCACTTTTTTGTTGTTGTTTAGTCGTTTAGTCGTGTCCGACTCTTCGTGACCCCATGGACCATAGCACGCCAGGCACTCCTGTCTTGCACTGCCTCCCGTAGTTTGGTCAAACTCATGTTCGTAGCTTCGAGAACACTGTCCAACCATCTTGTCCTCTGTCGTCCCCTTCTCCTAGTGCCCTCAATCTTTCCCAACATCAGGGTCTTTTCCAAGGATTCTTCTCTTCTCATGAGGTGGCCAAAGTATTGGAGCCTCAGCTTCACGATCTGTCCTTCCAGGGAGCACTCAGGGCTGATTTCCTTAAGAATGGATAGGTTTGATCTTCTAGCAGTCCATGGGACTCTCAAGAGTCTCCTCCAGCACCATAATTCAAAAGCATCAATTCTTCGGCGATCAGCCTTCTTTATGGTCCAGCTCTCACTTCCATACATCACTACTGGGAAAACCATAGCTTTAACTATACGGACCTTTGTCGGCAAGGTGATTGAACTGCACTTACAAACTAAGTAATAATCAAGTTGTTCAAGTAATATGCATGCATGTATCACATCTCATGGGTGTGATGCAAAGATGGTTTTGCCTTTTGCTTTAAAGAATATACTGCACGCTGATGCAAGCTGTCTGTACACAAGTAAAAGTGTTTGTGCGAAAGATTTGTACAGTTCAGTTATTGTGCACCTTGGTACACAGACTGTATACTCACTGAATGTTACACGTGAATAACTGTACAGCTCAACTATCTGTGTACACAGGTACTCAGATTGTTGAATGCCAATGATAGATTGATATGACTGTCATACTTATTAGAGAAAAATATGTTGATACTGTGGTTTGAGAAGTCTCTGCTCCATTGCCTAATAATGCATCATTTCACTTAGTTTAAATTAATCTTATAAATTCTTACTGCCCAAACAACTTCCTTCATATGTTTGTTTCATGACTAGATTGTTACCTATGATCTCACAGATATATTCTCATTCCTCCCTGCTTGAAATCATTTTTATTTTAACATATTCGTTTGCTTTGTTTGGCTCATGCTGGAAAACCCTAGAAAACCGACAGCATGTTTTACACCTGAACTTCTAGGCCAGTGTTTTCAAATCAGTATACGACAATAAGGTTAGATATTTATTCATCTGCTTTACTCTAATCTCCAGAACAATAAAGAAAGACCTTTAAGGGTTGTAAGGAGTCAACATGGTTAAGCTAGTATTGCTAGTATTGATTTCTAACTGGATACAATGAACACCTAGTGGAAATATTTTGAAGTTATATTGAGGGTGGTGAGTAGGGAACAAAATATGACCTAAAATCAACTAGTTACAGGTAGGTAGCCATGTTGGTCTGAGTCGAAGCAAAATAAAAAAATTCCTTCAGTAGCACCTTAAAGACCAACTAAGTTTTTATTTTGGTATGAGCTTTCGTGTGCATGCACGATACCTGACGAAGATACCTGACGAAGTGTGCATGCACACGAAAGCTCATACCAAAATAAAAACTTAGTTGGTCTTTAAGGTGCTACTGAAGGAATTTTTTTATTTTGCTAAAATCAACTGTTTTGTTTTGAACTTCAGCGGAAACTCATTGTTAGGGCTGGGTGATATATCATCCAAAACTAGTTTGAAGTGCATTTTGTGATACTGGTTTCATAGTTTTTGGCCACACAATATATCGTGAGTCATGGTGTGTGTTAAGGCTGCTCGATATATCGTCCAAAGCTGGTTTCAAATCCATATCATGATATTGGTTTCATAATTTTTAACCTGGCAATATATTGTGAATCATGGTGTGTGTGTGTGTGTGTGTGTGTGTGTGTGTGTGTGTGATGCAAAAATCACAGTGTGCGAAAAAAACAGTGAAATCAGCCAATGCCTCTACATAGCTCCATCCTTTTCAGATGCTGTGATATATCAGTATATCACAACGTTTAGCTGGTGATGGATCACGATCTTGAAAACCAGATACCGCCCAGCCCTGTTGTGGTGTAGTGGTTAAGAGCAGTGGACTCGTAATCTGGTGAGCCGGGTTTGATTTCCCGCTCCTCCACATGCAGCTGCTGGGTGACCTTGGGCTAGTCACACTTCGCTGAAGGGAAAAGGAGATTGCTAGCCACTTTGAGACTCCTTAGGGTAGTGATAAAGCGGGATATCAAATCCAAACTCCTCCTCCTCCTCCTCCTCCTCCTCCTCCTCCTCCTCCTCCTCTTCTCATTGTTTAGGAAATGCTGACATTTGAGTGATAAACTGACTTCAAACAGTTCATTATTTAGGAGGAACATCAAGAGACAGTGGCATGTGTGACAGGGTGGAGCTACCCTTCTGACACTGGCCTCACTTCTGCTTGCTAGGGCAGGGTCCATAAACAGACCTCTGTGTTGCAATATAGACAAGTTGAACAATATAACACAACACGATGGTCAATAACAGGGGTCACCAAACTTACCACACTTCTGGCACTTCCGGTGCTCCTGCGACCTGGAAGTGGGCAGCCGCGTTGCGCTGCGCCGGTAAGAGCAGGTGGCGGCAGCAGGCGGCGGGGGTTGCCTCGGGCTGGATAAATGAGTTCTTCAGGCCGGATAAATGAGTCCTTCAGGCCATATCCGGCCCCCGGGCCGTAGTTTGGGGATCCCTGGCCAATAACAATGGCACTATACACTATCTATAGACCAGGCATCCCCAAACTGCGGCCCTCCAGATGTTTTGGCCGACAGCTCCCATGATCCCTAGCTAACAGGACCAGTGGTCGGGGAAGATGGGAATTGTAGTTCAAAACATCTGGAGGGCCGAAGTTTGGGGATGCCTGCTATAGACTAATGCAAATGATCAGAAATTGCATCCAAATTCTCTAAATCTTCTTCACCAGTCATGGTAGAATAGTTCAAAAGTTTGATATATACATAATCTGTCAACAAATATCGCCAGAACAGTGCTGCTGATGCACCCTGTCAAATATACTGCTACTGGTCACAAACACCCAAATCCATCTCATTGCTCCTTAGCTATCTGGTTGTACTTTTCTTGCTGAAGTTCAGGTGGAAAAGGCTGGAGACAAACTGATGCATTCACCCACAGATATGTGAAACATTGTTAGATGAGCATGGAGATAGTATTCTGTTAGCCTGATACAAGCTCAGGGGAAGGGCCATAGTCCATTGGCAGAGCAATTGCTTTGCATGCAGATGCTCCTAGGTTCGATCCCCAGCATCTCCAGATAGCACTGTGGTCTAAACCACTGAGCCTCTTGGGCTTGCCAGTCGGAAGGCTGGCGGTCCAATTCCCTGTGACGGGGGGGGAGCTCCCATTGCTCTGTCCCAGCTCCTGCCAACCTAGCAGTTCGAAGGCATACCAGTGTGAGTAGATAAATAGGTACCACTGCAGTGGGAAGGTAAACGGCGTTTCCATGCACTCTTGCTTCTGTCACGGTGTTCCGTTGCACCAGAAGCAGTTTAGTCCTGCTGGCCTCATGACCCGGAAAGCTGTCTGTGGACAAACACTGGCTCCCTCGGCCTGAAAGCGAGATGAGCACCACAACCCCATAGTCGCCCCATAGTTGGTAAAGTCCCTTGCCTAAAACCCAGGTAAGCTACAGCCAATCAATGTGGACAATAGTGCGCTAGATGAATCAACAGTCTGCCTCAGTATGGCAGCTTCCTATATTTCTATGAGCTGGATTCTCTGCATTTTCAGCATTTGAAACTGCGATTTCATTTCTATGTGGGTATAACTGCATTGAGAGAAGCAAGTGTATTTCTTTTTGCAGGACCTATTAAGAGAACATCTCTGAACCGGAGTGATCAATAAACCACACACTCCAGCTCTCTCTCTCGCATACACACACACACACACACACACACACACACACACACACACGAATACAAATTTCCCAATATTTGCCACATTTAATATCTTGGCTAAAAGGCTCTTTTTTATCACCTTGGTTAGCTTGTTGACACTTAATAGACCTTGTTGAGTAGCACATCTTGTTAATTATTCCCCGCTTTTACATATTGATAAAGGAACCTGTAAAGGGAACATCTCATTTCCTGAATATGATTACCACTTACATGCACAGAAAGAGGGGGAGAGAGGAATGGTGGCATGGAACTATTTTTAGAAATGAAACAAGAAGTTCTAAGAATTTATATTTCTCCACCACCACCCCTGCTCTGGTTCACATCCAAGCACTAATACCTCTCATTTACTTTGTTCCTTCCCCCTTGAGTTATCTATGTCACACAGACTGGTCTTGCATGCCATGTTAACTATCTAGTAGGGGGGGGGGGTTGAGAAGCTCAAAGTCTGCTTGTAACAGTGCCCTGAGCTAGCATACATGCTAGGTAAAAAGGACATAAAAAATTCATTGCTCTTCCATTTCAAGTTGCTGGGATATTTTAATTCCAATAGGAAAGAACCAATGTCAGCTAAAGATGGAGCTATAATTAAACTGATACGGCATTCATGGTTTCCATCAAAAACCCACAGTAGTCGTCATACATTTCTTCTCAACCCCCCACCCCATCTTTAAACTATATGGAAATCAATTATCTCAACAAACCAGCTGCAAGGACAGTATGCCAACACTTACTCCTGAAGTGAATAAATTATTTGAAATTCATTATTGATATGAACAACTCTCCAAGATTTAAAGCACCAGTAAATCTTCCTTCCTTCCTTCCTTCCTTCCTTCCTTCCTTCCTTCCTTCCTTCCTTCCTTCCTTCCTTCCTTCCTTTCTCTTCCCCTCTCTCTTTGTCGTTTGTTCTCTCTCTCTCTCTCTCTCTCTCTCTCTTTCTCTTTCTCGTTCTCTCTCTCTCTCCCCCACCCCCCTTTCTGGGAAGAATTTTGTTCTGGATTTTGAACCACTGCTTTGCCATTTATTCCCAAGACTGCTGATTTCAACACAACCAAACTGTTATGCAAATAGCAAGTATTTCAGGGCTTGGGTGGTGCACAGAAGCAAATGATGCTTTGGCTGACAAAGTGCGGGGGAATTAATAGTCCTTTACATTTAGCGACAAATGTGCTCCTGATTTACCCCATCATGACAGATACAGAGTTAAAGAGGGACATCCAAGACTGAAAATACCATTTGTGTGTCAAGGATGTTAGCAACCTGGAGTGGTGATAGGCACTGGTGTGTACAGGTTATGAAATGGAGTTGATGTGATGTCATTTTGGGTCTACTGTAACCTGGTTATCTCTTGCCAAGACTTCATGTATGATTAGTCAGCTTGGAGAAGACAGCAAGCCTTATCAGGCACACTTCCTGACATCCCTGTCAACTTACGAAATGTGGTTAAGGAATTTAAGATGAGGTGTCACATCTTCATATCAAATCCCAGTGCACTCAGCACCTCAGAGCTGGAAGATTCCTTCTAAAAACATTAATGAAAAGGAAAGGAAGTTAAGACGGGGTTTGACCTTGTAATGTGTTTTGCATGTAACATCTCCCTAAGTTAGCGTCTTTTATTTTTGAAGATTTCTTTTGAGCAAAAGAAAAAAAGAGGGAGATGGGGGAACCTGAATAGGAAGGGCTACATAAACATAATCTTCATTACATACCAATAGGGAAGAGTATTTAGAGTTATTTGGCATGGTTTTTATTTTTTTTCTTCATATTGTTGCCTCGTACCTTCCCGGACGCGATGTCCTGGCTTGTTTGGAGTGAAAGAGAAGCAAAAGACTGTGTGAGTTGAACTTTATAACTGTTGTTACTGAGCATATTTTTTAAAGATGTGGAGTTGCCGATGAGAAAAGCCCCCCCCCCTAGTCGGACGGAAGGAGTTCTGGACGCGTTCGGAGGATTTATGAGCTGTGACGCACTTTAAATTGGAGCAGCGACCTGAAGCTAAGTTCAGCTATAGGGCAAGGAGATCCATTAATTTACCAAGAGTTTATGGTTTGATGTTTGGGTCTCCTGCCTGGAAAAGCTGTAAATTCTATAATGATCGTAAATCTTCATGGCTATGAGAGAAAACGAAAGTGATTTGAGCTTTTTAAGATGGCGCTGCTTCGTGCTGCTTCGACGCAACAGGGAGCTCCATTAAGAAGATTTATGGGGAGGCTGGACTGATTAACTCACACAGGAGAAAGAACATCTGTGAAACTTTGTTTGATATTTATCTCAGCAGCTGGGAAACAATCGGATGAAAGTGGAAAACATCTATGTGACTGTAAGGGGAAGATCTGGATTATTATGAACTTGGAGGACGATTTGAACTTTAGAAAAAAGACGGCAGTGGACAGTGGCGAGGAATTCCCAATTTCTTGAAGCATGGGAACCCAAATAAAAAATTCTTTAGATGATTTGGCATAACATTCGGTTTGATTGATATATATATGTGTATAATTTGAAATATTGAATGTGATATAATTGGTTTTAATTGGAAAATTAATAAAAATATTTTTTTTTAAAAAAAATAGAGTTATTTGGCATGGAAAATATTAATCATTTCTGTGCCCGGGGAATATGAATAGAAATTATGTATAAAGCTTGCAATAACTTAAAAAAGAAAAGGAAAAAACACCAAGCACTACATTTGGAATAGCTGAAAAGTATCATGTCATAATGGAAAGCATTCTAACTTTTTTTTTTTAACCATCAAAGAAAATAGATTATACGGCAGACTACCCTGCTATGTTCTTTCAAGATCCCGCCCCCCCCCTGCAAAAAGTAACTTAGCAGCATGCTAGTGTTATGTTATTAACTCTAGCCAATTGCGTGGTTCCTGTTAATAAAGGCATTTACACTGGAAAAGATCTCTCCTGTTTCTCCTGCCTCCCGAACTTATCATTCACAGCTAGGCTGAAAAGATTCGTTACATGCTGAAAATCAACATATTGCATAAACAAGGCATACTTAAAGGGCTTGGAATATTTTACCATGCGGAAGAGCAAGCATGCCTCGGCAGTTTTTCATCTCTTCAGGCTTACTTTAACAGCATGTTTATCGGTTTTCACCATTTTGCCTCTTTTGAAGAAGGAGGGATGTAGAGGATGAGCCCGACCTGCGTAAGTAGTATCTTAAAAGTTGTTTTGATTGCCAAGGAGCAGGGATAAAATGGGTTCAGTTCACACGCATAGGCAGAGCTATGCAATTTGTGTGGGAAGTAAAACAGGAGCAGTCAAGTCACAACATTTCCTAGAGTGACCACATGGAGGGACACCTGACCAGGTGAGCAGCGGACTTCCTGCCACTGATCTGGGACGGACTTCCTCTGCATAACAGGCGTAACCTGTCCAGGTAAAATATAAGGACAGGGCAGCGGCCATGTTCTCTCTCTTTTGACTACGCCCTCAAACTGGCCACATCTTAGTGAGAGATCCTCTCTCGGCTTCCAGCTAAGAGAGGAAAATGGGAGTCTCACTCCATATGAGTAGACTCCACATGTATATATATTACTTTTTCTAAGCCAGCCTGCCTCTTGAGTTTGTGCTGTATCTCAGGATGTCTGTAAGTAAACACTTTTCATACTTTTAAAGAGCATTGTGTCGTGTATTTTCTTTAAGAGGGATAAAAGGGGGAAATGCCAGGAATATATTGTTTTAGAAGTTCTAGTGAACTTGATTGCCACATTTCGCTGTGTTTAAATGGGAATGTTACTCTGCTAAGTTTAGGATCTTGCCAGTGCAAGATTATATTGAATTAATATAGCCTCTCCCACATCCCTGAACATTCCCACAAATTGCACGTTCCAGAACAATGCAAGACAGCCACCCATCGAAATTCACAGTTCTCTGAACGTTGTAATGCAGATCTTCAGACAAGCAATGTGTACTGAAATGTGTATATTAAGGTAAACTGTGCATTATACGTGCAAATAAATGCACATATAAAACTGCTTTGCAAAAATGTGTATATACAGTGGAACCTCGGTTTACGAACACCTCGGTTTACGAATTTTCGGTTTACAAATGCTGCGGACCCATCTGGAACGGATTAATTCACTTTCCATTACTTTCAATGGGAAAGTTCGCTTCAGTTTATGAACGCTTCAGTTTATGAACAGACTTCCGGAACCAATTGTGTTCATAAACTGAGGTACCACTGTATTGGGAGAAATTTGCACTAAGGTGCTAATGAATTTTCATGAGGACTAAAAAAAAAAGCAAACTTGTGGAAATGTGGAGAACTGAGCTTAATTAAGATTGGAAAAATGAGAAACTAAGAGCACCCGAAAACGACAGATTCACCATCCCTTTGTCAATGCAACCCTAAGCTTCTGTCCATCATTGCAACTATGCTATTTATATTTATATTTATATCACAATAAACTCAAGATGGCACTCCTATGGGTCCCAGGCAGATTTCCACCAAGGCATTAATCAGATGCAGACCTGCTTGCTACAGCAAGTTTACTGTACCATGTCCCTTTATGTTACGCTCTGGGATCAATCTTTTCAAACATGGGCTTCACCTTTCATCCTAACATGTCCCCCCTTTTAAAAAACTTTATACCACGGGCAGGCAATGTGGTACTCTCAAGATGTTGTGGACAACATGTACGCAGCAACGGCCACTCGGATATTGCGAGCCCAACACTGGAAAGAAGAAGTCCCCACTAAGGAACTTCTGGCAAACTAAGTTAATGGAGTATGTGGAAATGGCTAAATTAACTGGGAAAAGAAGCAATCAAGATGACAACAAACATAAAAAAAGAATGGGCAATGTTTATTGAATATTTACCAAACAATGTATGCAAGTTAATACATTAGCAGGACTTGTAATGTGATAGACAATGTTTAAATTTGGAGGTAATTAGAGATAAAGATTTTATTGACATGCATGAATGAAGATAATACAAAGAACCCAAGAGAAGGAGTAGAGGGAGGTTGGAGAATTCACGTAATCCCATAATGTGGATTTAATATGGATTATGTATACAGTTGTTATAAATGTTTTATTTTATGTTTCCCCCCTTTAATGTAATGATTTTGTTCTTTGTGCGGAAATTAATAAAAATGTTAAACAAAAAAAGATGTTGTGGACCACAATTCCCATCTGCCCCAGTTCCATGGCCAATGATCAGTGTTAATGGAACCTGTCGTTCACAACAATTTGTAGAACATCATGGGGAATGAGCATATAGACCAGGGTTTCCCAAACTTGGGCCTCCCTTTGTTATTGGACTACAATTCCCATCATCCCTGACCACTGGTCCTGCTACCTAGGGATGATGGGAGTTGTAGTCCAAAAACAGCTGGAGACCCAACTTTGGGAAACCCTGATATATACATAGACCATATGGTGATAGGACACATGTTTTGGATGCGGAAGATGCAAGGTTGATTTCTCTGGCATCTCCAATTGAACTAACCAGGTAGCAAGTGATGGGAAAGGCCTGGGACCCCGGAGAGCCTCTGCCAGTCAGAGTAGACAATGCTGGACTTGATGGACGAATCGTCTGTAAGGGAGCTTCCTATCTTCCCTTTCCTTCTCTCCTTTTTCTCTTAAGGAAATGTGAACAACAGCACAAAAAAATGGTGGAAGAAAAAGAATGGATGCAACCCACCTTAGTGGAAACCATCATCTGAAGACTAATTATCTACGTGAGACAGGTGAAAGTGACAAAAGGGACAAGGGGGCTGCATTTTGTGTATGATTCAGGCTAAATACCGCAAGCTGGTTTTTCACAAGCGCCACCATAGCAGCCGCAAAGGCAGAGAGGCAAACTGTCACAGAAAGATGAGCTGGATTGTCTCTTGATGCTCAGCCCTGGATAGACAACCATTAACAGCTGGTACCAGCAAACGGGTTCAGAAGCTAGGAATACCTGTCAAGCTTCAACCGGGAAAGTATACGTCCTTTTCAGATTCAATGACTGTTACTTAGTCATCATCCTCTAAAAGCCCTCTCGCTTTCTGTGAGCTTTCTGTGCAGATTCAGCAAATGCAAGTGATGGCCCAGCAGTCCATGAGCAAATATGGAGAGCAATGGCATAGCACAGGTTGACTTTCTCCAGGGGATATTTATGTGCCTTCCTGATTGGCTTGCTGTGGGTGCACCAACAGGGCCAATTCAGAGTTCCCATTGGTGAATTCTCACCTAATGGCAGACGAACATGTCAATTTCAGTGCTCTCTGTTTCTCGGCTTCCTAGTCTTAAATTCGCTTCACATTTATTAGGAATTTCTCCTAATAAACACATTTTTTTGTATGCAGTTTTGACTAATGCATCCAATTTTGCAAGCAGTTTCCCCTAAAAATGTGGTTTTGCATGCCATTTTTGTAAATGTATTCATTTTAATGCATACTTCCCCCCCCCTAATACATTTGTACCTTGTTTTTCGAACAGCTTAGTTCCCAAACGTTTTGGTTCCCAAACGTTGCAAACCCGGAAGTGACTGTTCCGGTTTGCAAACTATTTTTGGAAGCCAAACGTCCGACAGGGCTTCCGCACCTTCTGATTGGCTGCAAGAGCTTTTGGTTTTTGAACTTTTTGGAAGCCAAACGGACTTCCGGAACGGATTCCGTTCGACTTCCATGGTACGACTGTATATACATTTTCATGAAATTTGTTCAGCTGGAAAACCCTATCACAACATTTGGATAGGTGAGGATTTTGAAAGAGGGAGAACCATTGGTTCTCAAATCGCTCCAGGAAGTGTGAATTTGAGATGAGGATGCCGCCACCACCACCACTGCTGTCCCCACTGGGGGCTACAACTCTGTAGCCTGGCGGACCCTCAGCCACCCATCCAGCTGGTCATGCTGAATAGAAACAAGAAGGAGAAAGTGAGCCAGGTCAGGCCTGAAGAGAAGGAGGCAGCTGGAGGAGACCGTGGGGGTGAGTGGGGAATCGTGTGGCTGGTGGGGTGAAGGCAGGTCTATGGGGGGCTGGGGTTTGAGGGGTGGAGGGAGCAAGGAGGTAATGGGGGTCAAGGGTGGGTGCTGGAGCAGGGTTGTTTGTATCACAAAAAACTTTAATAAAAATATTAGCATGCAAAAAATGCATTCTAAAATCACTGCCCCAGCAGTGATACTGATGTAAAATAGAATGTCCCTATTTTCATCTGAGGAATGTTGGAGGGTATGTCTTTCACCTGTTGGGACCAATTCTGAATGTGTGCTGGTGATGTACAGCTGTTTAAGAGACCTCTGCATCCTTCATACTATAGTCTCCAAGGACAGGAGTTCCACAGCAGCACCTTTGCCATCTTGTTCCCTGGCCGAAATGATTTTTTGAGATAGTAGGATGTCTAAATAAAATCCCAAATGCATTGAGTGTCTGTCCCAGCTATGTCAGACACAGGCTTCCTGAGTTGTAAGAGCCACAAGAAATCTTTTTCGAAGGTTGTTTGTGCTCCAGAAGAACGTCAATGGAAATGTGATTATCGACACCAAGAAGAGCAGCCTTTGAATCTTGGAATTGTTTCCCCCTAGGATAAAACACATTAGACCCACTTAAATAATTTTAAAATAATTTAGTTTAGGCTGGAACACATTGTGCAAGCTTTTATTCCATCGGAACATTATTCTGAAATTATTGCCTCTCTTATTATCAGGGCTATTGATTTCTTTTCTTTTTTTAAGCATTCAGCTTATGTTATTTGTGGTGTCTTCAAGCAATACTATTGGTCATAATTTTTTATCTCGGCCAAACAAAAACACAGCACTTACGTGTTTCAGGCACATAGCCACAGCTTGAAACTTTTTTTATTTTTAAGCAAAACAAAAGCTCACATTCTCTAGTTACATTGGTGCCTGGAGAAGCGCTGGATTTAGGGTGGTCCAGGCAGCTTCCCCGCACTGGGTGCCGAGCTGAGGGGGCACAAAGTAAAAATAATAGTAACAACAGCAATCTATATTTATACAGGTACCTACTGACAAGATCCATTTAAAAGCAACTGAACCAAAATGAATCATTGTGAAAATGAGAAATATTTGAGGAGGAGGAAAAACTGTGTACTCTCTCAGGGCGCCATATTGCCAGGGTCCACCATCCACCCCTGCCTAGAGGCATTGTAGGGGGATAAAGATGGCGGCAATGCAACCGCTCAACCTCGTACTCCTCTTGATTCCAGATTCTTTCTTCAGTTTTAAAGCCACAACATCTACTGAAGGAGCGTCTCCACCCCCATCATTCTGCCCGGACACTAAGGTCCAGTACCGAGGGCCTTCTGACGGTTCCCTCGTTGCGAGAAGCCAAGTTGCAGGGAACCAGGCAGAGGGCCTTCTCGGTGGTGGCGCCTGCCCTGTGGAACACCCTCCCATCAGATGTCAAAGAGGAAAACAGCTACCAGATTTTTAGAAGACATCTGAAGGCAGCCCTGTTTAGGGAAGCTTTTAATGTTTAATTGTTTTATTTCATTTTTCTGTTGTAAGCCGCCCAGAGTGGCTAGGGAAACCCAGCCAGATGGGCGGGGTATAAATAAATAAATTATTATTATTATTATTATTATTATTATTATTATTATTATTATTATTATTATTAAGGTAGACTTGCTGGGGAGCTCTGCCAGCCACCAGGGTGGTATTTTTTGGGGGGGGGACCAGGGTGGTGCTGGGGTAGCTTACTCAGGAAAACTGCCCGGAACTCCTTCAAACCTCCCATTGGTCCAACTTGGGTCTCTTAGATTGTAAACCCTTAAGAGCTTGGGACCAGTTTATTTGAAAGATCACCCTATCCCCATATATGCCAACTCAGCCACTTCAGTTCATGGAACCAGCCGAGTGCCACATAATGTTTGTTCTGCCCTTGTAAGGAACTATTAGTGTGGCAGCTTTTACGCTCTGTTCAGGGTAAAGGGACCTCTGACCATTAGGTCCAGTCGTGACCGACTCTGGGGTTGCGGCGCTCATCTTGCATTATTGGCCGAGGGAGCTGGCGTACAGCTTCCGGGTCAGGTGGCCAGCAGTTCCTGCCTATTGACACGAAGCAGGCACTTTTGTTGTTTCCTTTTCAGAGCTTGCTAAAAACTTCTGTTTAGACAAGGCTTACCCAGACATGTAGGGACGCGGGTGGCGCTGTGGTCTAAACCACTGAGCTTCTTTGACTTGCCTATCGGAAGGTTGGCAGTTCAAATCCCTGCGACGGAGTGAGCTCCCGTTGCTCTGTCCCAGCTCCTGCCAACCTAGCAGTTTGAAAGCACCCCAGTGCAAGTAGATAAATAGGTATCACTGTGGCAGTAAGGTAAATGGCATTTCCGTGCGCTCTGGTTTCCATCACAGTATCTCGTTGTGCCAGAAGCGGTTTAGTCCTGCTGGCCACATGACCCGGAAAGCTGTCTGTGGACAAAGGCCGGCTCCCTTGGCCTGAAGCAAGATGAGTGCTGCACCCCATAGTCACCTTGGACTGGTCTTAACTGTCCAGGGGTCCTTTACTTTACCTTACCTTTTACCCAGGCATGTAAAGCTGGTGTGTATTTTAATCTGTAAAATACAGATCTGGTACTTTCCCAGTGTGCCCAGTTCAGCCCTGCACATTCCCAGTGTGTGGCAGCAATGGTAGGAAGGTTGTCTTCATGGCCTTGCTCCCCTGAACCAACCTCTCCTGCAACACAGGGCAAGGCCATACCCATGAAATCAGACATTTGTAACAATTGAAATAGGAGGTTCCGGAATGAGGATTTGCCACCATTCAAAAAAGGGCTTGCATTGTTTAATTGTGAGCTCATTACAAAACAACAACAACGATGAAATAAAAAAGGGATTAAGCTTTTGTGATATACCAATCACAGAGAGTGGCACATCCTGCCTTGTTTCTTTTTTAAAAAAATTGCACTGTCAGATGCCATTTTCATATTTTAAATCGCAATCGAGAGGAATTGTATACCAGCCCCAAAATGAGACCAGCATTTGAAGTTTGCTGGTACAGGGTTCAGAATATTAGTGTAATATACTCTGGCAGATGCCAACACATATTTTGAAAGCGGGATTTGTTCCAGGGCTAATAACCTGTTAGGAGAGGTTCACTACACAATGATATGCCAGAGCAATGACAGTACCCCATGCCTAGTGTCAATAATTCTCTGCATGCTAGTGAAATGCACATCCTTCCAAGGTGGTGTCAATCCCCATTGCCACCTCCCCAGGCAACTGGAAGGTTAAGGCAGGCAGACCTTTCCTAGATGACATACTGTCAAGGGGCATACAGAAAATGAGCAGAAAGAGAAAAGTCTGGCTTTACAATTGGGCATTATTTGAAGGATAAATGCTCCTCCAAAATTGTTGAGTCCATGTTCGTGGAAGGGAAGGGGGCTTAGGGCAAGGGCTGTAGCTGTGTGGCAGAGTACCTGCTTTGCATGCAGAAGGTTACAGGTTCAATTCCCAGCATATCCAGGTAGAAGAAGAAGAAGAAGAAGAGTTTGGATTTGATATCCCACTTTATCACTACCCAAAGGAGTCTCAAAGTGGCTAACATTCTCCTTTCCCTTCCTCCCCCACAACAGACACCCTGTGAGGTGGGTGGGGCTGAGCAGGGCCGTCTTAACCATATCTGGCGCCCTGGAACCAAGATCCCTCTGGCGCCCCCCGTGAGTGAGGCAGGCAGGAGGGGCGTGCGGGGAGCTGAGAGGCGCGGAGGAGGCAGCCCCAGGCTCCCGCTTCCCGGCAAAGCTCCGGAGGCACGTGGGGAGCGCGAGCCTGGGGCCGCCACACTGCACCTCTCAGATGTTCAGGCGGCCCCAGGCCAGCGCTCCCCGTGCGCCTCCGGAGAGCTGCCTGAAGCCGCTCAACACCAGCGTTCGGCGCCCCTTCCGCGCCCCTGATGGCCTGGCGCCTTGCGCCACCCATCCCGGGCCTAGGGACGGCCCTGGGGCTGAGAGACTTCAAAGAAGTGTGACTAGCCCAAGGTCACCCAGCAGCTGCATGTGGAGGAGCGGAGACTCGAACCCGGTTCCCCAGATTACGAGTCTACCACTCTTAACCACTATACCACACTGGCTCTAAAACCCTGTCTAAAACCCTGGACAGTCACTGCCAGGGTAGGCAACTTGAGCTAGTTGCCTACCCTAGTTGTCAAGGGGCAAATGGCTCTTTCTGGATTCAGGCAGGTAATTAAAAAACCCACCGAGTTGCTACGTAAACAGGGTTTATTTGCTAAACAAGAATATACAGTAAAGCACAAAAAACCCAGAGATCTTGCATTCCTCTGAGCTGCTGGAAAATCTGCTCCAGAAGAGCAGCACACCCTCCCACCCCTCCAGTCTATAAATGGCATTGGGATCTCCAATTAAGCAAGGGCCAGTACTGGGCTTTGTGCTATTTTTAATATCACATGATGATGTCACTGAACTTTTCCACTCTCCTGACTGGTGACTTCAAAGGACTGGCCGGTGGCCAAGGGTGGTGGCTCATTACTCCTGTGCTAACCTCGCGCATGGATGATGCCCAGGCAGCTGCCCAGTGCCTTATCTTGACAGCCTTTAAGGGAAGCCCACCACACTTAGGACTGTACTTTCCCACGCTGTGGTCTTAGCAGAAGCCCTTTCTCATGACATCACGCATTTCTGCACAATTAATTCTGTATGTAGGACACAGCCTAGGGGGATTCCATTACTAGTTACGCAGTTTCAGTTAACATACAGGCCCTGAATATGACCTGAGAGAGAGAACCTGTTGAAATGGCACTCTCTCCTCACGATCGTTACATATCTTCCATATTTTCCCCATGCAGTTGATGGACCAGTGGTCTGACTCAATGTGGGGTAGATTCCTATGTTCCTATCGACAGTGGTGCCTCGGGTTAGGAACGCTTCAGGTTATGAACTCCACAAACCCAGAAGTAGGTATCCTGGGTTGCGAACTTTGCCCCGGGATACGAACGCAATTCCTCTTCCGGGGCTGCAGGAGGCCTATATAGGGAATGCACGCCTTGGGTTAAGAACGCTTCAGGTTAAGAACGGACTTCCAGAAAGAATTAAGTTTGTAACCCGAGGTACCACTGTAATACAAAGTCTTCCTGTTGGGTTCCGGTTTCCGCCAGCAGGAATGGCGGACCTGTTTTCCATCCCTCTGACCTTCGTAAGGAATTTGGCGGTTGCTAGGGGAGTAAATGGCAACCCCCTACCCTCTCCGGGGGTTATGGAGAGGGGCCGCTGGCCCGCGATGCCCCCAGACCCACTCCGACTGTTTATGGAGTGGGGGGAGCTTGGGCTGAAAAGCACTTACGAGGGCCAGGACTCCCGGACGCTAATCTGCATGGCGGGGATTTCCATGGTTAAAGAAGATAATTAGGCTTAAATCTATGGACATACTTCAGAAGGAGGGGAAGAAGCGCTGTTTACTGCTGAGAAATTTATGCTGCTGAGGGAGAGGAGTCAAAGGCTGTATTTCATCTGGAAGAAGGATTGATGGGGACGGAGCGATAAGGGAAGTGAGTTTTTTTTTATTTTTCTTCATATGTGTTACCTCGTACCTTCCCAGACGCGATGTCCTGGCTTGTTTGGAGTGAAAGAGAAGCAAAAGACTGTGTGAGTTGAACTTTATAAACTGTTGTTACTGAGCATATTTTTTAAAGATGTGGAGTTGCCGATGAGAAAAGCCCCCCTCTAGTTAGACGGAAGGAGTGCCTGGACGCGTTCGGAGGATTTATGAGCTGTGACGCACTTTGAATTGGAGCAGCGACCTGAAGCTAAGTTCAGCTATAGGGCAAGGAGATCCATTAATTTACCAAGAGTCTATGGTTTGATGTTTGGGTCTTCTGCCTGGAAAAGCTGTAAATTTTACAACAAAGATCGTTAATCTACATGGTTATGAGAGAAAACGAAAGTGATTTGAGCTTTTTAAGATGGCGCTGCTTCGTGTTGACGCAACAGGGAGCTCCAGACCAAGAAGATTTATGGGGAGGCTGGACTGATTAACCCACACAGGAGAAAGAACATTTGTGAAACCTTGTTTGATATTTATCTCAGCAGCTGGGAAACAATCGGTTGAAAATGGAAAACATCTATGTGACTGTAAGGGAAAGATGTGGATTATTATGAACTCGGAGAGACGATTTGAACTTTAGAAAAAAGACGGCAGTGGACGGTTGCGAGGAATCCCCAATTTCTTGAAGCATGGGAACCCAAAAAATTTTTTTTTAGATGATTTGGCATAACATTCGGTTTGATTGATATATATGTGTATAATTTGAAATAATGAATGTGATATAATTGGTTTTAATTGGAAAATTAATAAAAATATATTTTTAAAAAAACAAAGTCTTCCTGTTGGTCATCAGGCAATGGTTTCGCCACCTGCCTTGCCCCACCGTCCAGTCCTGGGAGCCTTTCCCATACCATGACTTTGGGAACAGCAGAAGCAGCTGGGAAGAGAGGCGTTCAGGGATATATTTTTAAAAAATAATTGTATAAATTGTGTGTCCTTGTTTCTCAATTTGATCCTTTTACATGCTTTTTGTAGGTTTAGTGGTATTTTATGCATTGTGATTTGCTGTTTTTTTTAAAAAAAATGATTATAGATTAGTAATTGTTTATCGTAATTGCTAAGAGTAAACTGTTTAATTGATGATTAATTTTACTGATTGGATTTTAATGGATTATTGAATATTGCTTTATTTGATATGTTGTTTATTTTAAAGTTATTGCGACTTTATATATTGGATCAGATTGCAACTATTCATGTTTGATGGTTTATCACCGTATTTTTTGTTCCATAAGACGCATTTTTTCCTCCTAAAAAGTAAGAGGAAATTCTCTGCGTCTTATGGAGCGAATGCGTGGTCGCTGGAGCCGAATTGCCTAGGGGTGAAAGGCAGATCGTGCTTTTTTTTAAAGAAAGAGCTAAAGGAAAGAGGGAAAAAGAACCCGCTCAGCAGCTGATTGCAAGAGAGCTAGCTCCCTTCCTGGCCCCTTGCCTAGGCCTCAATTGTTATCTGCAGAGGGGGACATGTGACTGGCTGATTAGATTATCTGTCTGGAAACTGTAGAAATGGGTCCCTTTCATTTCCTAGAGAAGCTGCAGAACTGTGAGTTGAACCCCATAAAAACAGGATTTTTTTCCCCTTTGCAAGGAGACTCAGCAACTTTGAGCTGATCCTTAAAAATGGAGCTTTCCCCCTTTGCAAAAAAGATGCACAACTCTGAGCTGAACCCCCCCCCAAACGGGCTTTCCCCATTTGCAAAAAAAGCTGCACAACTTTGAGCTGATCCTTAAAAAATGGAGCTTTCCCCCTTTGAAAAAGAAGCTTCCTCAAATATTTAATTGGGGGGGGGGGCAAAGACCTCTAGACCTCTAGGAGTTGGCTGCTATGCCTAGGACAATTCAAGAAAGCAAAATATTTCCCCCCTTGTTTTCCTCCTCTAAAAACTAGGTGCGTCCTATGGTCAGCGAGAAATACGGTATTATTTTTATAGGTGTTGGAAGCTGCCCAGAGTGGCTGGGGCAACCCAGCCAGATGGGCAGGCTATAAGTTGTTGTTGTTGTTGTTGTTGTTGTTGTTGTTGTTGTTGTTTGAAGTGGCTATGTCTCCCACTTCACAGAGGACAGCCCTCTATTTGAAGGCATCCTCTTTCTGAAGGGCTGCCTTGTCTAAGTATGATTTAAATAACTATAAGAAGAGAGAGCAACAGCCAACCCCTGAACAGACTGAGTCACTGCTAGGCTAGCTAGTAAAATAATAATAATAATAATAATAATAATAATAATAATAATAATAATAATAATGCATCTATACATGTAAATTGAGGCCCTTTCTGGTAAATCTGTATCACCAGAAATTGGAGTTCCATTCTTAGTCATGGTTTGATATACTGTAGAGCACAGAAGAAGGAAACAGTCTCTGGCAAAAGAAGCAAGATCTTTGAGGTCAAATAAATCAGATAAGCACACTTTTTGTTTTGTTTTGATCCAATGAAGTGTGTACAAGAATTTCTAAGGGGGGGGAAGTGCATTTGTATTAATAAATTCTGCAAAGCTCTTGGGCAAGCTGTAGTGAATGAAGAGAGAGAGAGAGAGAGAGAGAGAGTATTTTGGAACCTTATCGTAAGGACCTAGGCAAATGAAATCATTTATGAAGAATCAGATTCTAAAATCATTTTGAGAACGTGTTTAATGTTTAAAATCAGTGTGGTGTAGTGGTTAGGGTGTCGGCTTAGGACTGGAGAGACCAGGGTTCAAATCCCTCTCAGACTAACCTTCCTCACAGGGTTGTTGCGAGGATAAAATGGGGGGGGGGGAGAACTATATAGGGCGCCTAGAGCTCCTAAGAAGAAAGAGGGGTATATGAATGCAATAAATAGATAAAATAAATAATAAAATCAATGGCACACTTCCAAGTTGCTCAAGCAGAGCCTGTAGTGATATATGAAATAGTAAACAGAACAACTTTTGAGTTGTTGTCACATTGGCTTAAGATAGCATTATGTACAGCACTGTTGGAAAAACTTAGCATTTGAAGGTACTACAAGGTGCTGCAGAATCTGAAAATTTCACTGCCGTTTGGTGGATCTTCATAGGCCACATAAACGCCCAACCTGCACAGATATTTACTTGAATACAGGGGTCAGAAAACTTTTTCAGCAGGGAGCCGGTCCACTGTCCCTCAGACCTTGTGGGGGGCCGGACTATATTTGTTTTTTTAAAAAATGAACGAATTCCTATGCCCCACAAATAACCCAGAGATGCATATTAAATAAAAGGACACATTCTGCTCATGTAAAAACATGCTGATTCCCGGACCGTCTGCAGGCTGGATTTAGAAGACGATTGGGCCACATCCGTCCCCCTGGTCTTACTTTGGGGACCCCTGCTTGAAAATATCAGTGAGTTATGACCTTCTCTGGTCTCTGAGACACCCCAACAATTGGTTAATTGTGGACCCCTTGCTCTTTGTATCCTTCTGCCAATGTCCCCTTTTTAATTAGTACCCCCAGACATATGAATCCATGGAAGAATCTGCTTCTTTGTTCTTTATCTGAAAATACAAAATAAAACAAACTTTTCCAGGCTACCTTACAGAAATGCAGGGATTGAGGGTATAGGATCCAGCTACCTTGCTGATGCTAAACAGGTCTGAATCAGGGCACTGCTTGTATGGGGGACTACCTAGGAAGCCTGTCAGGGCCGTCTCAAGCGTATCGGGTGCCCTGGCGCCGTGTTGCGGAGATCGCTCCAGCGCCCCCGCTCCGCCCCGTTTCTTGGCGCGGCTGGTGGGCAGGTGCAGGGCACAGCACAGCTTCTGTTCGGCTTTGCCGCACGGTGCCCCCCCCCCTGCCGGGCCGGCGCCCTGGCGCCCTGTGCCACCCAGCCTACACCTAAAGCCTGCTCTGAAGCCTGTCACCCCGCATGCTTTTGAGTTCCATGATGGGAGTCTGGTGGCGGATAGAAACGTACTAAAGAAATAAATGATGCCAGATAAAACCAAAACAACAAAATAAAGACAGACTTTTGCAAAAACACAACAGTAATCATTACACAGCAGGATAAAAGCAGCAAAAGGAAAACAGTCTCTGACACTGCGATGGCACTGTTTCCATTGCCACTTTGATCCTGCTGGGAAGATAAAAATCTGTGAAAATAAAAAGGTCTTTTACTGGCACTAGAAAGACATCAAAGTTGGCACCAGGTGAGCCTCCCTAGGGAGAGCATTCCCTAAGAGAGTGGTCCACGTACAAAAGAGGGCAGGGCTCCCGGACCTTTAATAGTTGTGCAGAAGTGGGAATTTCAACAGGTGTAGTTTGTTATAGTGGCAGAGGGAGGCCAGAGAGAAAATCTTGGTAAAGCTTTGCTGAACAAACTGAACAACTTCAGCAGAAAAGCAGTGGGCTTTTGTCTTTAAGGAAGGCCTTCTTCAGAGCAGGGTTACGTATACAGTGGTATCTTGGTTCTCAAATGCCTTGGTACTCAAACAACTTGGAACGCAAACACTGCAAAGCCATAAGTAAGTGTTCCGGTTTGCGAACTTTTTTTGGAAGCTGAACGTGTTCTTTTTGGAGGGCCACACTCCCGTTTTGAGTGTTATGCTGACGATTTGAGTGTTACGTTTCCATTTTGGGTGCCATTCTTCCGTTTTGAGTGTTACGCTGAGGTCTGTTTTTGCTACCTATTTTCTGGCGTGTAAGACGACTGGGCATATAAGACAACCCCCAACTTTTCCAGTTAAAATATAGAGTTTGGGATATACTCGCCGTATAAGACTACCCCTCTTCCTACGATCGTCTGTGGTCCGGACATGCCCGCGCTGCCCATATCCAGAATGTCCGCAGCGCCAGAAATTGCTTCTGTGCATGTCCGGAAGCCAAAAATCACATCTGGACATGCGCAGAAGCGTTTCCGGGGCCGCGTTGCCCATTTCCAAAATGTCTGCAGCACCAAAAATCGCTTCTGTGGCTGCGTATAAGACGACCCGGCATATAAGACGACCCCCGACTTTTGAGAAGATTTTCCTTGGTTAAAAAGTAGTCTTATACGCAGGTAAATACAGTATTTATTTTGTGTTTTTGTTTTTGTGGCTCTATTTCATTTTGTTTTTGTGACTGTGTGGAACCCAGTTCAGCTACTGATTGATTGATTGTGTGACTGAAGTACATTGTTTATTGCTTTCATTTTATGGATCAATAGTTTTGTTAGATAGTAAAATTCATGTTAAATTGCTGTTTTAGGAGTTGTTCTTAAAAGTCTGGAATGGATTAATCCATTTTGCAATACTTTCTATGGGAAAGCACGCCTTGGTTTTGGAATGATTTGGTTTTGGAACGGCCTTCCGGAATGGATTAAGTTTGAGAACCAAGGTACTACTGTACTACCAAATATGCAGATGAATGTTCCACTAGAACAGAACAGCCAATCAGAGCACATGCTACCTCAGCAAATATTATGCCATTCTGTCTAGTTGCTAAACAACACCCCGCAACTTTCCCCCTCTTGGCTGGTTGACTCTACATATTAACAGAATTAACTCATAAGTTACAAACTGAATGATCCCTGCTGTTGTTCTTCCAACAGTCACTACATCTGCTGAAGTTTCCTCTTCTACACAATTGTTCAAGATGCAAGAGCCTTGTCTTCTCTTGCATCTGCCCCCCCCAAAAAAATTCCACCACAACCAACAACTTTATCTTATCTCTTGCGACTCACCTCACCTCAGATAATTGAGACATTTAGAGCAGGTCCCCCAAAGGTAACCTGAGGATAGAGTGAGTTCATGTAAGAATTGTACAGGTCCCAAGCCATTTGAGGCTTTAAAGATAACCACCAGCAGTTTGGATTGTGCTCGGAAATGATCTAGCCTTGAGCCAGTGCAATTGATTAAGCACAGGCCAGCTCTGTTCCCATTGCCCAGCCCCAACTAGCTTCTGAAAATCCTTAAGCACAGTTGGATATTGCAGGCGCGGAGAAAAGAGATGAGGCTAAGGCATAGCAAAGGCAAGGTAAGATATAAGAAGAGTCCTGCTGGAACATACCCATAGCCTACGCCCCCAAGGAGGACAGGAGGGCAATCGCCCTCTCCTGCTGCTGTTCACTAGCGAGTGGATTTCAGAGGTATTTCAGACTTCCATGGGAAGAGGAAATGATTGGTGAACCATTCTTGGAACTGTAACTCTGTGAGAGGAATAGGGGTCTGCTAACAACTCACAGTACCAGGATTCTTTGGTGAGACATGTGACATAAGATCATAAGAAGAGCCTGCTGGATCAGGCCAATGGCCCATCCAGTCCAGAATCCTGTTCTCACAGTGGCCAATCAGATGCCTGTGGGAAACCAGGATCAGAGCACAAGAGCACTCTCTCCTCCTGCAGTTTCCAGCCACCGGCATCCAGAAGCATCCAGTGTTGTAGCAGTTGCCCCAGCTGCAAAATGGTTAGGGGTGTAAAATTTAAATACCCAGTGCTGCCTCAATACAGTACAGCTGCACGCTTCCGTCAATAGTCTCCACTTAAAAAGGCTTCTTCATGTGAACCAGGAAGTGACCTCTCCAAACAACAGAACGACGCTTTCTTTTTTTTATCTCTGCGGCTGCTGCGATCTCCTGGGTGATGCAGATGCCTTAGGCAGTTGAATGTGCATGCATACTCCATCTGTTTCCCTCCTCCTCCTCCGCTGTGAGGCCCCGGGTGCTGGCAACCCATGCTACGCCACTAGAAGTGTTGCTCCCTCCACCTGTGGTGGCAGAGTGTAGCCATCATGGCTAGTTTAAAGTGGCATGATACTACTTTAAAAATATAGTGCACGTGACGCCTCACTCAACTCAGTCTATTAAAATTCACACCCCAGCATTCATATTCTCTCTCTCTCTCTCTCTCTCTCTCTCTCTCTCTCTCTCTCTCTCTCTCTCTCTCTCTCTCTTTCTCTTTCTCTTTCTCTTTCTCTCTCCTTGCCTGACTACATCTATGTACTCCACCAGGCAGATATTTTTGATGGGGCAACGTCACAAGCAGTTTGTGGTGTAGCCCCTGGTTTGAGGCTTAATTTTTATAAAGTCCTATGCAGCCTTTAGAACACTCATGCAGGACCACTGTGGCATCAGGCACACTCCACACTTCTGCCCTGTTTGAACAGCATGAACAGCATGAAGGCATCCAGTCCTCCAAGTAACAGACAAGGCAACTCGGATGAACAATGCTGAGAAATAGGGTTGCCAGACTCAATAGAGGACAGGACTTCTGTGCCTTTAATTGCCCTGCTCTCTTTTGAGTCTGGAAACCTTAAAGAGAAACCAGCAGACCCTTTGTTTAATTTCCAAGCAAAGGGTCTGCTGGTTTCTCTTTAAGGTTTCCAGACTCAAAAGAGAGCAGGGCAATTAAAGGCACAGAAGTCCTGTCTGCTATTGAGTCTGGCAACCCTACTGAGAAATGGCAGCCTAAAACCCAACACAGAGTTAAGGATTCAAAGCAATCTGTCACACCCAGCCAAGGATAGGGCGGGCCTGAGCAGCAGCGCATTAGGAGTTTTGCAGCGCTAGTGGCAAAAGACACTCTCTCGGATGATTAAGGATTGGTATCTCTGAAGCACAAGGGAAGATATCATCTGATGAAGAGCTAATAACAAGGAGCCTGGTGATTATCTGACAAAGTCTCAAGATATTAGAAGAGATTATTGGGGGTGGTGGTAGAGTGGGGGTGAGGAAGGTTTTTTTCCTATAGAAGGAGAAAAAGTCAGTGATGCTAAGGAGGAAGCTGTGAGGTGTTCATTACGCAGTTCCTTTCCATATCTTTCTTCCCTTCATTTTTTTCCTATCTGCTGTTCTGAGCTTTATTTGCTTTCCACCTCTGCATATGGCTCTCACCTGTGGCTCCTAGAAGCTGTCAGCATGCAACCACGGCCACACCTCAGGAACGGCTTCAACGGGCCAGCTAAACCAGGTGAGGGTAGCCGATGGGTCTCAAACCCTTGGTGAGTTAGGGACCTCCCCTGCATGCAAAGATAGGTTCTGGCAGATTGAGTGAATGAGACCAATAGTGGGACCAACGGTCAATAAGGTGGTCTCTGCATATGCTGTAGAGGGAAATGAGAGGAAGATGGGGCTCGCCCCACCTGGGAAGGTAGCCTATCCAGGAGCTCTGATGCTTAACCTCTGCTGCCTTTCAGGACATCTTCAGGAGAAGAAAAGGAGTAAACCCTACCCAAATCAGGAGTTCCTAAGATGGTTGGATGGCGCCTTGTATGCCTCCTTACAAGGGAGCCAGTGTGGTGTAGTGGTTAAGAGCGGTAGACTCATAATCTGGGGAACCAGGTTCGCGTCTCCACTCCTCCACATGCAGCTGCTTCTTTGAAGTCTCTCAGCCCCACTCACCTCACAGAGTGTTTGTTGTGGGAGGGGAAGGGAAAGGAGAATGTTAGCCGCTTTGAGACTCCTTCGGGTAGTGATAAAGCGGGATATCAAATCCAAACTACTCTTCTTCTTCTTCTTCTTCTTCTTCTTCTTCTTCTTCTTCTTCTTCTTCTTCTTCTTCTTCTTCTTCTTCTTCTTCCAGCAACTCCTGCACGCAAGCTGGTGTCAAGCGTATTGCACAGCTTTCCTTTGGACCATATCAATGATGCCAAGAAGGGGGTCTTGTTGTCAGGGCAGCCCAGGACCTCCATATACACTGCTCCCTGTGTGTGTCACTTCAGTGCTGCTAACGCAGTGGTTTGACTTCACCCCCAGAGTCACAGTCCATTGTCTCTCGAGACAGATGGATGCCAACCAACAGTCAACAGAACCGGGGTGGGCAACCTCTGGCTTGGATAGGGCTGCCTAGGTGTCTCTCCAAGCCTCAAAAGTGACGATGACTCTTATCATAACACTTTCAACTGTGCTAAAAATAATAATAAATTGATTGCATCCTGACTTAGACATGCTGAGAGCAGACCCACTGATTTCAATAGGCCTAAGGATGGCTAGTGGGACGCAGGTGGTGCTGTGGGTTAAACCACTGAGCCTAGGGCTTGCCGATCAGAAGGTCGGCGGTTCGAATACCTGCGATGGGGTGAGCTCCCGTTGTTTGGTCCCAGCTCCTGCCCACCTAGCAGTTCGAAAGCACGTCAAAGTGCAAGTAGATAAATAGGTACCGCTCCGGCGGGAAGGTAAACAGCGTTTCCGTGTGCTGCTCTGGTTTGCCAGAAGCGGCTTTGTCATGCTGGCCACATGACCTGGAAGCTGTATGCCGGCTCCCTCGGCCAATAATGTGAGATGAGCGCCGCAACCCTAGAGTCGGTCACGACTGGACCTAATAGTCAGGGGTCCCTTTAAGGATGACTCTGGGTAGAGACAATCCATTGTCTTTCTCCAGCCTTTCTTGTATTGGCATTTCAACCCTTCTTATTTTCAACTATACTTTCATTTTCATGGTTTCCCTTCCGTGTCCATCTCCTTTCACCAGAAAATCATAAGTTCAAACCCTCCAGTATCGCAGAGCTATGAAAGTAATCCACATGTTAATATTTAATCCTATTTGCCTATTAGTTAATTAACCTTTTTTAAAATCTTCCAAATGAGTTATTTGCCCTCATGTCTCCTTTGTTGAAAAATTAATTTTTTTTTCACCAGAATGCCTACTCATGTCTTAGGCACCCCGCCCATCAGCACATCCAGCAATTACCTTCTTCATTGTCCATTAGCACAACTAGGACGATCAGACTGCAATCCTCAGTCTGCTTGCCTAGGAACAAGTTCCATTGAACACAGAATATGCAGCTGTCCCTTATGGGAATCGAACCTGTAACCTGGGGAAACCCAGCCAGATGGGCAGAGTATAAATATTATTATTATTATTATTATTATTATTATTATTATTATTATTATTAACCTTGGCATTATCAGCACAAGGCTCCAACCAACTGAGCTATCTAAGCTGACATGTCTAGGATTGTGCTAGCAAACCTAAGCATAGGAAAGTAGGATAACTGAAAGTTTGAGGCTCTCTGGTTTAGGAAAAAAGATGACTAAGTGGGGGAGTCATGATCAAGGTATGTAAAATTATCCACGATGTGCAGAAAGCAGGCAGAGAGAGATTTTCCTCCCTCCTAGGGACAGCAAGGAGACACCAGCAATTTGGAATTTTACCATTTGCCCATGAAATCCTGTACTTAGCTATTTTCTCAGTGGTTCAGTTTAATTTAGAATGTTGATGCTATTACACATATATTTTCACTATCGTCGCACTGCCTTATGGGTTTCATAGTATTAATGCTTCTGTGGTTTTGGTGCACAATGGAACAGGAGTGGACAGCAGACATTCAAAATTGCAAATGAGTGCTCTGGAGGCAAAGACGTTACTGACTGTGAGGTAAAGGCCAATGAGCAGAATTCTCCCTGTTTTATGTGTGTGTTGGAACTGGAAGGCTAAGGGTTCTTTGATTCAAAAACCCATCCATAGCATTTCTCTGTTTGGCCTGATGTAGAAGCTCCTAAGCTGGTAAATTAAGGTCCATAGAAGTTTCCACAGCAGTGGAATAGGGCTGGATGGGATTTTTTAGCCATCTCATGCCTTGCTTTTTCCTGTAAGACCAATTGCAGTCATTAACAGTTGTCAACAGGTTTACCACACCTATCAACCAATCACCCAATCCCACCACCCTTCTGAGTAATACCCCTCCCCACCCTCTCACTATATATAAGGGTCTGGTGACTTCTGTTTCAGTGTATCTGAAGAAAGCTCATACCAATGACAAACTTAGTTGGTCTGTAAGGTGCTACTGGAAGGAATTTTTTTATTTTGTTGGGACTGGATGTCCTTGTTGACAGTAGGTCTTAATCTCCATCCTCAGAGAGGCTAATTCAAAACAACCAATTGCCCCTGGGGTAGCCTCCAAAATTGACTGACCATTTCACTAATGCTAACTGAATTTTGATGTAACCTGAATTCTGTTATTAACCATTTTCAATAGTGACTGTACTTGATGCCCCAGTCGGGTTACCCAAGGGCAAATGAAACAATGTTAAAATGTACCTATTTAACATTTAAAATGCAAGAAAGGACCTAACAGAGTTTTAATCAAAACTTTCATATGCAAACTGTCACCTCCGTATGGGATATATGCATGGAAAATGCCACACCAACAGATTTCTGCTAATTAAAAACCACTTGAAACCAGAGATTTCCAGCGAAAAGACGTCCTCAATAAAGCCAAACTTTAATAAATAATCCACCCTTCAAAGCTAATGACCTCATTATTATTATTATTTAATTATTGTGTAGATCCTTTGTACGTTTCAGAATAGTTTAATGTCTTACATACGAAATGATAGAAAGACAGCCTGGGATATTGCATATGTCTGTGACCACCAAACCATTTTAAAAAACATTGACAATGTTGGAACATGATTTATGCATACATGTATAGTAGGCTCTCATGTAAAATAAGACGGATCACTGTTCCTTAGCTAGAAGATTTGCATGGTTAAAACAACACACTTAAGAATTTATAGAAGAATATTCTTCGCCGAGTCTTTTTAAGTTGGGTATCAGCATTGGCGGACCTACATTTTGGGGGGGGCCTAAAGCTTGAACTGTTATGGGGGCCCCTTTGCAATTGCTTGGCAAAAAAGGTGTATATAAGAAAATAATGCATACAAACACGAGTCTATCCGGAGAAATTCGCACAAAAATGTTTCACGAGGAATTTAAAATATTAATAATTGCAAACTGATGTGGAAATGTGAAGGATTGAAGATGGGAAATGAGTGAAACTGAGAGAAACTGAAATTCACAGATTCACCTATCCATAGTAGAACGTCACCTGTCAACGTCTTGACAGAGAAGGATGTATGCCTCAGCCCACGAAGACCTGCAGTTTCCAGTATGCTGACATTTCACAAAATGGCAAGTGGTAAGATAAGCGGGGGATGCTGGTCTTGCTGTTTGACTTATACCTCGGTATAAAAATACTATGATTTCAAATAGGAGTCATTTCCAGGTAAACATGCTCAGGATCAAAGTATTGACAGTCTCCATCTTAGACTTCTTATGCAGCCCAGGAACTCAGTGGATAAGCTTCAGTTTAAGTACCCATCCATGCACAGTTTCCGAGATTTGCCCTTCAAGAGTACGTATTTCTGAAGTATCTTAGAATAATTCCCGTACCATCCACCACCTAAGCACACAAGGGAGAAGGAACCGTCCCTGGTGTCCATGAATGATTTGTGAGCATGCCGCTCATTTTTTGGAACTAATTAATTATGTCATGGAAAGAGGATTTACCCCCCACTTCCCCCTCAATCCTTGCTAATCTTGCATTCTGGATAGCAGGGGAGGGGGACGCAAAAGCATTTAGCAGTCTCAATTGTCTGCCGGTTCCACTGCCAAAAGGAGGCTAAACTGCAAAACAAGTACAGATCAGGAAAAAAGCTGCCTTGCACTGTATGAGCTCTCCCTGTAAGAATCATTTTCAAATATTAGGTTTAAATTTTTTTCCCCTATTGCAATTAACTAATTTTTTTTTACCCCCAAAGCTATATAATTAAAGAGCAGAATTTTCTAAGGGTTTTTAAACAGTCTTTATGAAATCTACTCCTGCCACTGGTAATTACAATGTACATCTTAATATACCTCTGCTAGGCCTGAGCTGGAGATAACAGCCCTGTGTGGATTGCATTTGGCTTGCGTATAGAAGGTAAAATCCTTTATCTTATCTCAATCTCCACACAACAACCAGCCTCTCTTCCAATTCAGGCCTAATCTTCTTAGTAAATAATACTGATATTTTTCACCATAACAAAAATGGAGCTGCCAGATTTGGCTCGATAACGCCTCTCATTTACACACCGTTCTCTGTCAAAATCTGCCTGATTTTTCTTAATCTCTTTAACTCATCAAAAATATACTTTTTTACATTCAGCCACGGTACGTTCCGTGCTACCAAATAATATTATTATAAATAAATCCAGTTGGCTACAGCTCTCTCTCTTTCTCTCTCTTGAAAAGATAGGGAGCCATCTTTTCACTGCCCTTTTTCTTTCCCACCGGTGACAAATTATTTGTTACACTATTGAATTTTACTGTGAAGTTTGGGGTTTCTAACCAAGTGATCTAAAGTGAGTGTTCAATTGATATCACGCCCAGAAGGCATTCTTTCTTCTTCTCCTTTCTTTTACATGGCATGGCATCTCAGTTCAGTACTCTTGAGGAAGTGGCACTTTCCCATCTCTGTGCTTACCTATAAAACAAAAAGGGGTGCTGTAAAACTCAGTTCTTTGAATCTTCTTTGTAGACAAACACACCCTATGTTTCCCATCTTCAAGCTATGAGTGTCATTGCTTATGCAGTCAAAATGGCACCACCTCTACCCAAGGAGGTGGTAACACCAGGCTTGGAGAAATCCTGATGTTTTGAAAAGTATACACAATCTTAGGAGGAGAGAGAACCCACAAAACAGCTGAGTGAGGACTAAACATGCTCAGTGTCCACAGACTACTGACTGACTTGGAGGGTGGCGCTGTGCTCTAAACCACTGAGCCTCTTGGTGATCAGAAGGTTGGCAGTTTGAATCCACGCGATGGAGTGAGCTCCCATTGCTCTGTCCCAGCTCCTGCCAACTGAGCAGTTCGAAAGCACGCCAGTGCAAATAGATAAATAGGTACCACTGTGGCAGGAAGGTAAACGGCATTTCCGTGCGCTCTGGTTTCCGTCACGGTGTCCCATTGCTTCAGAAGCGGTTTAGTCATGCTGGCCACATGACCCGGAAAGCTGTCTGTGGACAAATGTCAGCTCCCTCGGCCTGAAAGCGAGATGAACGTCCCAACCCCATAGTTGCCTTTGACTGGTCCTTTACCAGTCAACTTCAGCCCTCCACATTGTAACGTTTTGTTGCAGGCCACTCTTGTCTACATGGGATCACAACTGTGATGAATCCAGCAGCAAAGAAATGTTCCCGCTGTCCTGATTAAACTGAAAACTATAGGATGAATCATATAGCCAAGACTCTACCTGGAAAGCCAAGGAGTGTGCTATCTCACCAACAGCCCAAGAGTTTTCTGGAATTAAATTCCAGAGGGTGTAACCCAAATATATGTCTTCAATGTTGATTTCACAGCTGATATTCTCAAATCCTGAATCAGTTCTGACTGATGGTGGGGTGGTTCCCCATTCACTGTAATGGACCATCCTCTCCTGGTCTGCCTTGCACATTTCTTTTAACACAATCCTGATTTACCAGCTCTGATATGGTTTGACTCTTGATCCATCTTCAGATTTATTTCTAACATGTTATGATGCACCGGGGATTGTATCCAATGCCGTCCTTCTTTGATCCAGCAGAGGCTTCCGGGAGAGGGAGGTCGTTTTTGCAAATTTTCCAGCAGCCTGCCACACTACCTGCCATGCTGTTCTGGAAAGTTTTCCAACCTCTGGGGCAGGTGCGGTTGGCACAAAGGAGTGTAGAGGGAAGGGGGAATCAGAAAAGGGGATCCCCGCCCTCCATTGGTGGAAACCTTTGATGGATCCTTGAACAGAAAGACAGCATTGGATATAGCTCCAGAGTCTTCTGAACCACCACGAGATATTTGGATGAAGGGTGGTATGTACATTTAATAAAAAATAAATCCTTGGGGTGCCTTGACCCTTGGAGTGCCTGATCACCTCATCTGTCTCCTGAGAAATCTCTATGTGGGACAAGAAGCTACAGTTAGAACTGGATATGGAACAACTGAGTGGTTAAAAATTGGGAAAGGAGTACGACAAGGTTGTATATTGTCTCCCTGCTTATTTAACTTATATGCAGAATTCATCATGCGAAAGGCTGGACTAGATGAATCCCAAGCCGGAATTAAGATTGCCGGAAGAAATATCAACAACCTCAGATATGCAGATGACACAACCTTGATGGCAGAAAGCGAGGAGGAATTAAAGAACCTTTTAATGAGGGTGAAAGAGGAGAGCGCAAAATATGGTCTGAAGCTCAACATCAAAAAAACCAAGATCATGGCCACTGGTCCCATCACCTCCTGGCAAATAGAAGGGGAAGAAATGGAGGCAGTGAGAGATTTTACTTTCTTGGGCTCCTTGATCACTGCAGATGGTGACAGCAGTCACGAAATTAAAAGACGCCTGCTTCTTGGGAGAAAAGCAATGACAAACCTAGACAGCATCTTAAAAAGCAGAGACATCACCTTGCCGACAAAGGTCCATATAGTTAAAGCTATGGTTTTCCCAGTAGTGATGTATGGAAGTGAGAGCTGGACCATAAAGAAGGCTGATCACCGAAGAATTGATGCTTTTGAATTATGGTGCTGGAGGAGACTCTTGAGAGTCCCATGGACCGCAAGAAGATCAAACCTATCCATTCTGAAGGAAATCAGCCCTGAGTGCTCACTGTAAGGACAGATCCTGAAGCTGAGGCTCCAATACTTTGGCCACTTCATGAGAAGAGAAGACTCATTGGAAAAGACCGTGATGCTGGGAAAGATTGAGGGCACTAGGAGAAGGGGACGACAGAGGATGAGATGGTTTGACAGTGTTCTCGAAGCTACGAACATGAGTTTGACCAAACTGCGGGAGGCAGTGGAAGACAGGAGTGCCTGGCATGCTCTGGTCCATGGGGTCACGAAGAGTCGGACATGACTAAACAACAACAACAACAACAACAACAACAACAAATCCTTGGGGATGGGGAAATGATGGTGACCAAAGGTTCCCTGGGTGCAGGGAGAAAGAAGATTAGAGTGGGAAAGAAGATACAGAATGGACAGGGAGGAGATCAGAGTCTGTGATCATTCCAAGGGGTTTATTATTATTTTTTACATAATTTTTGCATTGTTGTTTTGATGGTAGGATGCAAGTTTTAGAAGATGTTTCATTATCTTAAAAAGAACTAAACAGCATTGCAAACAAGCAGGTTCTGGATTCTAAGGACACTGCCAATACGATATGGGAAATATATCTATCTCTCCTGAGCCAAGTGGCTCAGTCAGTAGAGCATGAGACTCTTAAAGTCAGGGGTGTGGGCTTGAGCCCCACATTGGGTAAAAGTGCCTTGCATTGCAGGGGGTTGGACAAGATGACCCTTGTGGCCTCTCTCTCTCTCTCTCTCTCTCTCCAATCTATCTATTATCTATCTATCTAAACACACAAGGATACACATGCATAAACACACTCTCATGTAAAAGTATATGTATATATTATAATCAAATGAAGAATAATTCTAAGAAAATTATCTGTTGCATTCAGATTCTACTTGTGGAACCCATGAACAATTGAGAGCTGAGTGCTGTGCTAGATTGGTTCTTGACCTGACCCAGTAAAACTCCTTTTATGTTGTTAATATTTTAAGTGGAGCATAGACCTTATCTATTCTGAGCGCAGCATTTAAGTGGGATGGCTGGATATTAAGTTAACATTGCTTAGTTAAATGTTCCTTTCAGCATCTGCCTTCCAGATACATATTATCCCACATCTACCCAGTGCAATTCCGCCCATGCCTACTCTGAAGCAAGGCTTGCTGATTTCAATGGGACTTACTTCCAAGTAAGTGTGCGCAGGACTGTGGCCTTCGACTTTGGTTTCTCCATGGGGAATGTATATTTTTGGATTGTCCTTTGAAGGCAGATCTTGTGCGACGGAAGGTAGAAATTTCAAAGTCCCAAGCACACATCTGACATTACACACAAAGCTTCGTTACGAGAAACTAATTAAATTCCTCCTGACCCCATGCAGCTCAAGCGGAACAATTACACTCCTGGCTGCCCTGCGCCATGCCACCTTCTGTTATGCTGTGTCATATAAAGCAACATGACATTGCATAACCTGCCATGATTTCTGGCAAATAACGTGCAAAGAATGCAGTGTGGCAGTAATTGGCGTTTTCGATGTAGAAAGATTAAAAAAAACCCAAAAACCCAAAAAAACCAGGGAAGCTGCATTGGGAGCGTTAAATGTTGTTGTCATTAGGCCAGAAGGAGAGGCCAATAAGAGTAAACATATCTAGGATGGAAACACACCTGCTACCATTTCCTGCTAGCTCTTCACAACATATTTCATTAATATAATGAAGAGAATCTCGTTGGAGCTGTAGAGCACAATCTCTTGAAAAAAACACATGGAAATGAATAGTATATTGTATTTGCAACGCTAGCAGCTGTTGCCATATATGACATTGGCCCTCTGCCTTCTGAATATGCATGATCTTATACATTAATGGGCACAACATAAGATCTATATATAGTTGCTAGATAGATAGATAGATAATAAATTTGGGGTAACAATTATAAATAGCATCTATTAACATATATGACCATGCACCGTAGGGCTGCTAGTCCTGGCTGTTCCTCCCCCACCCCCAGCTTCCTTCTATTGCCTGGTGGGTCTTGCCACACTGATGTGTCCTTATGTAAATAGTGTCCCTGTTTACCCCCAAAGTCTGGAATGGATTGGATGTCCCCCAGGCCATTCGGATAAATGAGATTGCACTGTAGTTCATTTCATTTCATTTCATTTCTCTAGTGCCCGGAGTAGATAAGGCCTATCTTCTGCATTGGAAGAGGTCACTCAAGAGCAACAAGATGGTCTTCCTTTCTCCCTATCCAGTGCATTTTTTTTTATATAAATAGCTGCAACCACAGTCCATGGATAGATTAAGATCCATTAGAATTGCTCACAGCACCATCTTAATTTCTAGTGTCTGTCAGCCAGGCTGCACAGAAAAAGCACGTGTCTCTGCATAGCAAATATCCTAGCCGGGCTACAGGCGAACCGTCCAGCCATGAATGTAATGTTAAACATTAGAATGATGCTCCTTTGTTGCATGTTAGGCTACATTGCCTGCCCATATCAACCTGAATAAATATTTCAGTTAAGGCTAGCAATATGCGTTTTCCAAAGTATTGCTAATAATAATAATAATAGGAGGAGGAAGGGAAAGATCATTTTATCATGTGTATGTTAAAAAATGGGTGTTCTAGTCTGAAACCATGGGAATCCTTATGGGATGAATGGCTTCTGCTTACCCTTAAAAAGGGGGGGGGAACTACATCACAACATATTAATTGATTCTAAACCTGCAAATTAACAAAGAATACAGTTGTTTTCCAGCACGTCTGTGCTTCTCAGCTGGATATGTGCTGTTTTTCATGCAATACACAGCAGGTTGAAAATGGCTGCGCGCTCTTATGTGTGGGGAGGGGCAGGGGGGGCGCTAGCCACCTGACTATTTTGTGCTGATGGAGAGTTGGTGGATGGAAGCGTAAATAAATGAATTTTCCTTGAATGAAATATTCTGTGATCTGATGCCGTATCATTTCATTTCTAAGCTCTCTATTATGATTGTTAACATGCAATGAACAAAGGAGCTGCCAGAATTTCAAGCACATGATAGTCACTTCCCCACTATTGCAACACAATGAGTCCATTAGCATTTTTTAACCTTTAGTGTGTGTGTAATAATGATGCAATGAATAAAGGTTTCATTTAGGCCGAGGAACTTTTGTAGAAACACTTGGTTCTGCAAATCACATAAAGTCCCCTTCAGTCTTCTCTCAGCACCACCACTGCTTGCCCCTTCTCCCTCCAGCAGAGTCTGACCATTTCTTACAGCAGGAACACATAATAGAGAAGACATGTAGCTGAGTGTCATAGCATCTACTGTCCTCAATTCACTCCCTGGCATCTCTACCTGGAGAGCCATTGCCAATCAGCATAGATCAGGCACGTCCAACAGGTAGGTTGTGATCTACCGGTAGATTACTGGACGTCTGTGGTAGATCACCAGTAGATCACTGGCTCCCCCCAAAGAAACTCATCAACTTTGGCTCCCCTAAAAAAAAAGCTTTCCCCATCACCCCTAAAAAACAGGGTTTTCCTTATCCCTAAAAAAATCTCAACAACTTGAACCCCTAAAAAACAGGACTTTCCTTCCAAAAAAAAAAAGGCTCAACTTTGACCTGAATCCTGCAAAAGGGGGTAGATCACTGCCAGTTTTTAACTGTGTTAGTAGATCGCGGTGTCTTGGGAGTTGGCCACCCCTGGCGTAGATGAACTGAAGGCCTGACTCGGCAGAAGGCGGCTTCCTAAGTTGACACAACCACTCCATGCCCGATGTTACCTGTTCCACCCAGACCTTGGTTCAGTTGCTGGATAACACCAGTGGTTCATCTAGTCCAGCATCCTGATCTCACAACCAGATGCCTATGATAAGCCCACAGGCAGGACCCTGAATGCAACAGAGCTCCTCAACCCTGCAACTACCAGCAACTGGTACAGTACTGAGATAGTGCCTCTGACCGTGGAGGTACAACACAGTCATCAATGGCCTTCTCCTCCATGCACTTGTCTAGTCCTCCTTGAAAGCCATCCAAGTTGGTGGCCATTACATTTTGCGGAAGTGAATTCCATAGTTTAGCTATGTGCTGTATGGAGAAGTACTTTCTTCTGTCTGCCCTTCTTCCGAAAATCAGCTTCACTGGATTTCCACGAATTCTAGTTTTGTCAGAGAGGAAGAAAGTTTTTTCTTGGCCCACTTTCCCCATACCATGCATGATTTTGCACCCTTCTATTGTGTCACCTCTTCCTTGCCTTTTCTCTAAATGAAAAAGCCCCAAATGTGGGAACCTTTCCTCGTAGTGTTGCTGCTCCACCCTCATTATCATTTGGTTGCCCTTTGCTGAAACTTCCAACCCTACAGTACATAGCTGTCAAGTTCTCCCTTTCTTAAAGGGAAATTCCCTTACGCTGAATAGGCTTCCTCGCGAGAAAAGGGAAAAGTTGATAGCTATGCTACAGTATGCTTTTTCAAGGTGTCCTAGGGTACGCGGTATTCCAAATGCCATAGATTTGTAGAATGGTGTTATGGTATCAGCCGTTTTCTTTCTGGTTCATGTCCTATGTCTCCCTGGCAAGGAATTTGCCCCTTTCACAGATGCTGGGTAATATTTATAACTTCGCTTACTTCAAAATATGGTAAACAAGCCAGCAAAGGGTCCTCCTGCCCATTCTGGACCTATGGCCCAGAATACTGCCCTGATGACACCACTGCATGAAGTGTGTGTTAATTTAACACTCTGCAATATGTTGACATTTTCTCAGTTCTTCTGCAAGAGATCTTAAAACCCACTGGGCCTGTGATCTCTATGCACCCAAATTAAGATGTAAGCGAATGTGTTTCTTCTTTTGGCTAGGACAGGCACTGCAGATCATATCTTTGTGGACTCTTTATATGGTGCCCAACTGTTGCGGTATAAGATTATTTCTCTCCATTCCACCCAGATGGCTTTAGAAGATGCCCATGGGTGCACTCGCTGGGGTGATGCTAGTCGACACAAAGATTTTCTTTCCCTAAGTTATTTCACAGTTACATTGATTTAGACAAGCTGGTTTTGACATTCTGTTGAAAGCTGCTACCTGTTCAATAATTCTATGATAACAGAGAGATTTTCCAAGAGAAGTTCCCTTCAGTATATCTAGAAATGAGATACTATAATCTCAAGCGTCACTGTAGTCTGTGCTACTGATAGAAGTGGATTATGGGGCCATTTTACTGTATTTTGCAGTATAAATATTATGACCTTCTGCCTGGTTTGGATTTTATCTCTGAACTTTTTCTGGTTGAAGATGTCTACATTATAATCATTTAGGATGAGATGATCGTAAAATTAGCAGGCAAGGTTCATTGTCTTCCAGCCCAGGCAGCCACAATTCATTACATCAGCCCAAGTGATCCACATCCTGTGAGCCAACTGAGCAAGTGAATGTGTGAAATTTGTAGCAATAGTCATTACAACGGTGGTGGTAGATGTGGGTAAAAATACTGCTGATCTGGAGTGAACCCTATAGCAACCCTCTGAGCAGGTATGGCAGTCACCCCATTTGTAAACCAGCAGCAAGTTTGCACTCCAAAATTCAGTCTGAATTTCCATAGATCTTTACAGATGGAAGTCAGATGGTGATCGTGCTAAATGCTGAATTTGGGAGATGGGGATCAGGCTGTGTGGTGAATACCAGTTGATGGAAACCGCAGGAGGGGAGAGTGCTATTGTGCTCAGATCCTTCTTGCGTGCAGATATCTGTTTGGCCACAGGATGCTGGACTAGATGGGCCATTGGCCTGATCCAGCAGGCTCTTCTTATGTTCTTAGCAGCCAACAGAAGTTGCTGGACACCATCTCCTACAATAGGCCATGTTCTCTGAGACTGATGGGAATTGGCATCCAACAATATCTGGAGGGTATGCTATCCCTGTCCTATGAGGAAAGGTTGAAGGAACCATGTACTGTATGCTTATTCTGGAAAAGAAAAAAACTACAGGGGAACATGGGCACAAGAACCAGGTGCGTGGGGGAAATCTGCAGGCAGGACCCAATAATAAGAGCATTCCCCCTTCTGTAGTTTCCAGCAACTGGTATACAGAAACATTACTGCCTCCAATCATGGAGGCAAATCATGGCCATCATGGCTAGTAGCCATTGATAGCCTTTATCCTCCATGAATTATTTGTCCAGTATCTAAGTTGGTGGGCATCAATGCCTACTGTGGGAGCAAGTTCCATAGAAGAATGAAAGGCACAAATACGGGATGGGAGACACCTGGCCTGAGAGCAGTACATGTGAAAAGGATCTAGGAGTCTTGGTAGACCACAAACTTGACATGAGTCAACAGTGTGATGCAGCAGCTAAAAAAGCCAATGCAATTCTGGGCTGCATCAATAGGAGTATAGCATCTAGATCAAGGGAAGTAATAGTACCACTGTATTCTGCTCTGGTCAGACCTCACCTGGAATACTGTGTCCAGTTCTGGGCACCACAGTTCAAAAAGGATACTGACAAGCTGGAACGTGTCCAGAAGAGGGCAACCAAAATGGTCAAAGGCCTGGAAACGATGCCTTATGAGGAACGGCTTAGGGAGCTGGGTATGTTTTGCCTGGAGAAGAGAAAGTTAAGGGGTGATATGATAGCCATGTTCAAATATATAAAAGGATGCCATATAGAGGAGGGAGAAAGGTTGTTTTCTGCTGCTCCAGAGAAGCGGACACGGAGCAATGGATTCAAACTACAAGAAAGAAAATTCCATCTAAACATTAGGAAGAACTTCCTGACAGTAAGAGCTGTTTGGCAGTGGAATTTGCTGCCAAGGAGTGTGGTGGAGTCTCCTTCTTTGAAGGTCTTTAAGCAGAGGCTTGACAGCCATATGTCAGGAATGCTTTGATGGTGTTTCCTGCTTGGCAGGGGGTTGGACTGGATGGCCCTTGTGGTCTCTTCCAACTCTATGATTCTATGATTCTACCTTTCTTTATCTTTTCTTTCACGTGGCAGCATCACTCTTCGAAGATCTGAAGGGCTATCACATAGAAATACTTGTTCTCTGGTGCCCCAGAAGGCAGTACTAGAGCTAATGGGCTTAAGTTAAAGGAGGCCAGCTTTTTGTTGAACATTGGGGAAAATATCTTGACAGTAAGAGCAGCTCAACAATTGCCTAGAGGGGTGGTTGTCTCTCCCTTGCTGGAGGCCTCCCTTTGGAGGCTTGACACTCCTCATGGGAATGATCTGGCTCTCCTGTACTTCCGGCACCGAGCAGAATTACGTGGCTTGCGAGGCCCACTCCAAGAGAATGATTATGCAAAAAGACAAAATTCACTAGATGGCCCCCTCCACAGAAGATAGAAGAACTCCTGTGCTAAGCTAAACTCAGTGCCCCTGGTGATGTTAATAAGCCAAGTGGATTGACAGCACTTGAAAGGATCACCCATTTATTCTGACAACTTAAAGTAGCTGTATGCTTCATGAGCAGATATCTCTCAATGCATGATCTGGAAAAGAATCGCCTTGAGCAGCAGAAAGGAACTTGCCAAAGTGTTCAGAATATTCTGTGCAGTTGAGGGTTTGCTGTTGTTTTCATGTTCATGTACTAATTCAATGCAATCCTTGAGAAAGCCCATCTTTCTTCACTATAGTTAACAAGAAAAGAAGAACCCTCTGGCTTTGCTAGGTCCCTAGCAGGGCTGGGGAACCTATGGCACTTTAGATGTTTTGGAGCTCTTAACGTCTGTCAGGCCCAGGCAGCACGGCCAAGGCATAGGGATAATTGAGAGCCCCATAACATTCTTGCAGCCACAGGCTCCTAATCCAAGAATGGCTCCCAGATGATAGATAAGGTCCACCAATGGGGCTGCAGAAGCTACACACCAGATGAATCTAGAAGTTAGAACACTGCAGTAAATAAGACTCACTTCTGGGTCAGTTGCCATCTGCACTGTAGGTTTAAAGCAGTCTCATACCACAGTCATGGCTTCCGCCTAAGTATCTTGTGAACTGTAGTTATTTAAGGGTGTTAAAAAAAGGTAAAGGGGCCCCTGACCATCAGGTCCAGTCGTGTCTGACTCTGGGGTTGCGGCGCTCATCTCGCTCTATAGGCAGAGGGAGCCGGCGTTTGTCCGCAGCCAGCTTCCGGGTCATGTGGCCAGCATGACTAAGCTGCTCCTGGCGAACCAGAGCAGCGCACGGAAACGCCGTTTACCTTCCCGCCGGAGCGGTCCCTATTTATCTACTTGCACTTTGATGTGCTTTCGAACTGCTAGGTGGGCAGGAGCTGGGACCAAGCAACGGGAGCTCACCCCGTTGCAGGGATTCGAACCGCCGACCTTCTGATCAGCAAGCTGTAGACTCTGTGGTTTAAACCACAGCACCCCTTATTTCCCTGACAGTCACAATTTCTATACAGATTCTCAGGTGACTCCACTTTTTACGTCCTCCTATTGTGAGAACTTCCCGTTTATTCTTGCTTTCTGCTTCCAGCTCTTTAACCAGTTACTGATCCATAAAATGACCTATCTTCTTATCCAGGGGTAGGCAACCTAAGGCCCTTGGGCCAGATGTGGTCCAATCACTTTCTAAATCCGGCCCATGGACAGTCTGGGAATCAGCATGTTTTTACATGAGTAGAATGTGTGCTTTTATTTAAAATGCATCTCTGGGTTATTTGTGGGGCAAAGGAATTCATTCGTTCCCCCTCCCCCCCCAAAAATATATAGTCCGGCCCACCACATGGTCTGAGGGATGGTGGACCAGCCCACGACTGAAAAAGGTTGCTGACCCCTGCTCTTATCCCAAGGCTTTAAGCTTGCTCATTATTGGTGAGAGACTTTATCAAAAGCTTTTTGAAAGCCCAAGTACACAGCATCTACGGTATTGGATCACCCCTATCCACATGCTTACTGAAATGCTCAAATATCGATTAAAATATTAGTTATTTTTTAAAAAAAGAAATTGTGTTTGTGGAAGCCATGCTGGTCCTTCCTCAGCAAGATTTGTTCCTCTAGATAAGTGGCAATTGCCTTTGCTTATCTTGACCACTCCCTCTGTGGGGTGGCACAGATTTGGCTCAGAGGGACAGGACAAATGACTAAGGAGTAGCAACACTGTTGAAGAGGAAGTGGGCTACTCGGGGACAAGAGGCCCTTATAATAATAATAATAATAATTTATTATTTATACCCCGCCCATCTGGCCGGGTTCCCCCAGCCACTCTGGGCGGCTTCCAACAAAACAGAAATTCTAAAATACAGAAATCCATCAAACATTAAAATACAGAAATCCATTAAACATTAAAAGCTTCCCTAAACAGGGCTGCCTTGAGATGCCTTCTAAAGGTCTGGTAATTGTTGTTCTCTTTGACCTCTAGTGGGAGGGCATTCCACAGGGTGGGTGCCACTACCGAGAAGGCCCTCTGCCTGGTTCCCTGTAACTTGGCTTCTCGTAGTGAGGGAACCGCCAGAAGGCCCTCGGAGCTGGACCTCAGTGTCCGGGCAGAACGATGGAGGTGGAGACGCTCCTTCAGGTATACCGGACCGAGGCCGTTTAGGGCTTTAAAGGTCAACACCAACACTTTGAATTGTGCTCGGAAACGTACTGGGAGCCAATGTAGGTCTTTCAGGACCGGTGTTATGTGGTCTCGGCGGCCGCTCCCAGTCACCAGTCTAGCTGCCGCATTCTGGATTAGTTGTAGTTTCCGGGTCACCTTCAAAGGTAGCCCCACGTAGAGCGCATTGCAGTAGTCCAAGCGAGAGATAACTAGAGCATGCACCACTCTGGAGAGACAGTCAGTGGGCAGGTAGGGACTCAGCCTGCGTACCAGATGGAGCTGATAAACAGCTGCCCTGGACACGGAGTTGACCTGTGCCTCCATGGACAGCTGTGAGTCTAAGATGACTCCCAGGCTGCGCACCTGGTCTTTCAGGGGCACAGTTACCCCATTCAGGACCAGGGAGTCCTCCACACCCGCCCGCCTCCTGTCCCCCACAAACAGTACTTCTGTCTTGTCAGGATTCAATCTCAATCTGTTAGCCGCCATCCATCCTCCAACCGCCTCCAAGCACTCACACAGGACCTTCACCGCCTTCACTGGTTCTGATTTAAAAGAGAGGTAGAGCTGGGTATCATCAGCATACTGATGGACACCCAGCCCAAACCCCCTGATGATCTCTCCCAGCGGCTGCATATAGATGTTAAAAAGCATGGGGGAGAGGACAGAACCCTGAGGCACCCCACAAGTGAGAGCCCAGGGGTCTGAACACTCATCCCCCACCACCACTTTCTGAACACGGCCCAGGAGGAAGGAGCGGAACCACTGCATGACAGTGCCCCCAGCTCCCAAGCCCTCTAGACGGTCCAGAAGGATGTTATGGTCGATGGTGTCAAAAGCCGCTGAGAGATCCAGCAGAACAAGGAAACAGCTCTTACCTTTGTCCCTAGCCCGCCGGAGATCATCGACCAGTGCGACCAAGGCAGTTTCAGTCCCATGATGAGGCCTGAATCCTGACTGGAAGGGATCCAAATGGTCCGCTTCTTCCAGGCGTGCCTGAAGTTGTTCAGCAACCACTCGCTCAATCACCTTGCCCAAGAATGGAAGATTTGAGACTGGGCGATAGTTGGCCATATTGGCCGGATCTAAAGATGGTTTTTTAAGAAGCGGTTTAATAACCGCCTCTTTCAGCGGGTCTGGGAAGGCTCCCTCACGGAGAGAAGCATTTACCAACCCGCGAAGCCCATCGCCCAGCCCTTCCCGGCTAGCTTTTATAAGCCAGGATGGGCAAGGATCAAGGAGACAGGTGGTTGGTTTCACTCGTCGAAGCAGCCTGTCCACATCCTCGGAGGTAACAGATTGAAATTGATCCCACAAAACTTGACTAGACAGGACTCTAGCACTCCCCTGCCCCGGCCCTGCTCCCACGGTGGAGTCTACCTCTTCCCGAATCTGAGCGACTTTATCTGCAAAAAACTTTGCAAAATCATTGCAGGAGATCATGTGGCCCGTACTGGGCCCGGATGGAGCAGGTGGTTCCGCTAAATTGCGAACCACCTGGAAGAGTCTCCTGCTGCTGTTTTCTGCAGATGCGATGGAGACGGTGAAGAAGGTCCTCTTCGCCGCCGCCATTGCCACTTGGTAGGCTCGAAGTTGAGCTCTAGCCCGTGTCCGGTCTGATTCAAAATGAGTTTTCCGCCACCGGCGCTCTAGCCGTCTCAATGACTGTTTCATCGCCCTCAGCGCCGGGGAAAACCACGGGGCTGTCCGGGCTCCATGCAATCTGAGAGGGCGCTTCGGAGCCAGACAGTCAATAGCGCTGGTTAACTCCGCATTCCAGCGGGCCACCAGGGAATCAGCTGAAAGGCCATCGACATGGGATAAAACATCCCCTACCACTCTCTGGAAGCCAATTGGATCCATTAAGTAGTGGGGGCGGACCATCCGAATCGGTCCCACCTCCCTGCAGAGGGGAAGGGTTGTGGAGAAGTCCAGTTGCACCAGAAAGTGATCTGACCATGGCACTTCTTTTGTTTCGCTTTTACTTAATGTCAGATCACCAACATCCATAGAGGTAAACACCAAGTCCAAGGCATGTCCGCGGCTATGAGTTGGGCCAGACTTATTCAGGGACAGCCCCATGGTGGCCATGCTTTCCACGAAGTCCCGAGCGGCACCTTGTAAGGTCGTATCGGCATGGATGTTAAAATCCCCTAAGACAACCAAGCTAGGTGTCTCCAGGAGCACATCCGACACGACCTGAAGCAGCTCGGGCAGGGAATCCTTGGTGCAGCGGGGAGGTCGGTACACCAAAAGGAATCCTGTACTGCCCCTATTGCCCAACTTCCAGAACATGCACTCAGAAAACTCAGTCTTACCAATAGGACGCCTGGTGCAAACTAATGACTTCCTAAAAATCACTGCAACCCCCCCTCCCCGCCCAGATGGCCTGGGTTGCTGTGCATAAGAGAAACCTGGTGGGCAAGCAGCGCCAAGAACGGGCCCATCGGCTTCATCCAACCAGGTCTCTGTCACACATGCCAGGTCAAATCCTCCATCCACAATCAGGTCGTGAATGGCAGTGGTCTTATTCATCATCGACCTGGCATTGCACAGCAGCACCTTCAGGTCATGTGGGTATCCCTTGCTGATTCCAATATCCGTCCGGTCAGGACCAGACCCGGAGGCAGGGATAGTCCTCAGACAACGACTAAGTCTGCCTCCTCGGTAATGACATGGTCTGGTCTTAGCGTAACTCCTCCTCCTACCCGTGACCACTGAGATCGGTTGTCCCAGTGCATCACCCCCTGTGGAATCTGCCCCAGCCATTTTGCTTGCTGGGACCCCCTCCCGGGCAGCCCTGACCCCTCCCCTTAAAAACAAAATAAAACCTCTGTAAAAAACAGCAAGAACAGAAAAAAGAAAAACACAAAAAACACAATAAAACCAAAAACAATAAAAATTACAAATACACTAAAATTTAACAGATTCCCACACCCAACTAAAAAGCCCTCCCTAAAACCTATGTAAATCAAAAAATACAGTAAAACAACACAAAGACCGAAAATTACAAACTAAAATTGACCCCTCCCCTTAAAATCAAATTTAAAACCAATACAGAAAACAGACTAATACAATAAAACAATACAAACAAAGACAGAAAATTACAAACTAAAATTAACCCCTCCCCTTAAAATCGAATTTAAAACCAATACAGAAAACAAACTAACAAACTAAACGATAAACAACAAAAACCAAAAACAATAAAAGTTACAAACACATCAGAATTACAAGCCCCAGGTGGAAGTGTGCTTCAGGGGGAGCAGTCCTCCCAACCACTCCCTGGCAGAGCAGCATCAGCAGCAATGTTCCAGGCCTCCCAGGAGCCTTAAAAGCTGTGGTGGAGTGGGGGACCCGCCCCAAGCCCAAGGTGGAAGTGGGCTTCAGGGGGAGCCGTCCTTCCAGTACTCACAGCAGCAGTAATGTTCCAGGCCTCCCAGGAGCCTCAAAAGCTGTGGAGGAGTGGGGGACCCGCCCCAAGCCCCAGGTGGAAGTGGGCTTCAGGGGGAGCAGTCCTCCCAAACACTCCCTGGCAGAGCAGCAGCAGCAGCAATGTTCCAGGCCTCCCAGGAGCCTTAAAAGCTGTGAAGGCTTCTTGCCCAAGTGCCCCCAAACCCAGAGCCAACACTGGTCAGAAGCTGGAGGCAGGTTTTGCCTGGACAGGAACAGTGTCTTAGAGTGCAGTACTTCACTTTTGCATACTGATGTGAATGGCAACCATTTGCTTATGTCCACAGTGACACCAAAGGACATAGGAGAGGCACACCTCCTCCCTTATCCTGGAGTCCCACCCACAGAGAATTAAACATGTTCTTATCTACATAGCCCAATCCTGGCTTCTGCTTCTAGGTGGCACTTGTGAGTGACAGGAGAGTGCGATGGAATGGCACGCGGCTTTTATTAGGATGCTCCTGATAACTAGGAGCGGTTGAAAGCTATTGTCATTCCTCTTTAGTAGAGGAATTGATGCCAGTGCTTGATTAAGTGCAGTTGGAAAGTGTTGAGCACTCTCAGCTCCCAGGCTGTGCTAAATTTCCGAAACAGCATCCCAGCCAATCATTAATGCCTATTCCTAGTGCCATGGACACCATTTACAAAAATAATGGTGCTTCAGCTGGAGCTGAAACATAGACACCCCTCTATTTGAGGAATTAGATTAAAATTTTGTGACTGTGGCTTTTTGTTGCTTAGGTAACCACTGTTAACATGGCCTCGTAAAGGTCTACTTCCTCAGTTGAGACTGAAGAGGTAGAATTAATCATGAATATATTGACTGCTGCACTGTTAGAGATAACCTCCAGACAAAATGTCCCCAAATTACTAAGGCTGTCAGTTGATTAGATTTTGTTCATTCATTAATCACCTGCCTTTTAATTGATTATATTTAAATAAATCTGAATACTAGGAAAAAATCTTAACACGTGTTCCTTTTTGAGCCATTTTGCCTGATTAATATACAAATTAAAGCTTGCAACCCAACAAATTACCACTGGAATTTTAGAATCTTGTATGTGGCAGAGTTAGTAAAACTAACAAATTTCATAAGGATGTGTAATGGAAGATAAACTAGCAATAACTTTAAATCAATATAGTCTATTTGTTACTGAAAATGTATTTGTTAACTCTCTGGAAGGCTCTGGTTGAACTCAGTGAAGTTTAGTTTTAAGTAACTTGGGGCTAGGAATAGAGTTGCATAATATTTTGCTATCCCATAGTGACATAAGGTCCCTTCTGCAGTTTCCCTGGTTGAATGACATTATACATGGGCAATTCAAAATCATCATCGCCATCGTCCTTTCATCTGTATGCCATCTTTCCACACATACACACACAAAAAACACAAAATCATTCTCCTAGGAGCTTCCCTTGGAATACAACAGCTTTAATCAAGCAAATATTGATGAATATGTTTATGTACTAGATCTGGCAAAACAAGCAGCAGCATGAAATCAGTTGGTAGATATTTTATTATTTAAAAAAAAACAGGCTACAACAGATTGAAAGACCTGAGGAAATCAAAATATATTTGTTTGGCACTAAAATGACATCAAGGTAGGTTCCAGGTGAGCCTCTCTGAGGAAAGCATTCCACAATTGTGCTGCTGCCACTGAAGGCCCTCATCCTGAAACTACCTTTCACATCTCATATTGTGAGGAGGGTCCATGTAAGGCCACCATGATGTTCCACATAGACACACATGGAGAGAGCTCACATAGAAGAGAGAGGCTGTTAATGTCATCTATTAAGCCAGGAGTAGTCAATGGGTTCTCTCTCCAGATGCTATTGGACCCCATCAACCCTAGTCAGGATGGCCAATGGTCCACTGCCTCCTGCAGTTTCGTCAAATTCATGTTCATAGCTTCAAGAACACTGTCCAACCATCTCATCCTCTGTCGTCCCCTTCTCCTTGTGCCCTCAATCTTTCCCAGCATCAGGGTCTTTTCCAGGGAGTCTTCTCTTCTCATGAGGTGGCCAAAGTATTGGAGCCTCAGCTTCAGGATCTGTCCTTCCAAGTGAGCACTTGGGGCTGATTTCCCTCAGAATGGAGAGGTTTGACCTTCTTGCAGTCCATGGGACTCTCAAATATGGTTGCACATTGCTTTTCAGGCATAAGATATTTGCTAAGCTGCTAAGCTGCTGCAATACATGGAATGTTCATAAATATCCTAACTACCAAGGGGAAAGGTTTCAGCAGTTGCATGTTGAAAAGCAACACTGCTTTTCTGAGAAAAGTGAAAGGTCAGCTTGAGAGAAAACTGTTCCATGACCTAATGTAATCACTGTGTGCTTTGGCAATATCTATGGAAAGGCAGATGGACTATAGTCCAGGGTCCATGTCAGAGTAGACACAATGAGTTGGAGGCTAAATTTCACATAAATTTCACATGAGAAGAGATGACTCCCTGAAAAAAAACACCTGATGTTGGGAAACATGGAGGGCACAAGGAGAAGGGGACAACAGAGGATGAGATGGTTGGACAGTGTTCTCGAAGCTACGAACATGAGTTTGACCAAACTGCAGGAGGCAGTGGAAGACAGGAGCGCCTGGCGTGCTCTGGTCCATGGGGTTACGAAGAGTCGGACACGACTCAACGACTAAACAACAACAACCATAAGAACATTTAGCTGTACACCTCCCCACCTATTTTGTTCAATATGAATATGCCTTTGTATCTATATAACTGCATCACTACAGAAATTTAATACAGGGAGAAATGGTCATGTTTTCACTTCATCATCATTTCACCAAGCTGACATGATGTCGTCTCAATCAAGATTTGATACATCACCTTCATCACAACCTGGGCAGCAGCATATCCAAACTGATAAGCTTTTTCGGAGACCGAGACTTGAAGATACGCCAACACTATGCTGACTCTGCACCTAAACAGACTTGGGACGTGTACTTTCCAGCCCAGTATAACCATGGAAGGGTTTACTGCAAGAGACAGTTTCTGTGTTATTTGAGCACAGGACATGACATGAATTGTCATAACTATTACTCAGTATAATCCGCCCGGCCTGAATCTTGGCTTTGTCAGACACAAAGGTGCAATTTACACAACCATTTCCCCCAGGTGGTGGTTGCATGATAAAGTTGCAGAATCAGAAGTTTGGAAAGGGCCTTGGAGACCCTATGGTTCAACCCCCTGCCCAATGCAGGAGGCAATGATAGCAGCCCAGGCATATGCTCACACAGCTTCTGCTTAAATTCTGCTCTGGTCAGACCTCACCTGGAGTACTGTGTCCAGTTCTGGGCACCACAATTCAAGAAGGATACTGACAAGCTGGAACGTGTCCAGAGGAGGGCAACCAAAATGGTCAAAGGCCTGGAAAGGATGCCTTATGAGGAATGGCTTAGGGAGCTGGGCATGTTTAGCCTGGAGAAGAGAAGGTTAAGGGGTGATATGATAGCCATGTTCAAATATATAAAAGGATGCCGTATAGAGGAGGGAGAAAGGTTGTTTTCTGCTGCTCCAGAGAAGCGGATATGGAGCAATGAATTCAAACTACAAGAAAGAAGATTCCACCTAAACATTAGGAAGAACTTCCTGACAGTAAGAGCTGTTCGGCAGTGGAATTTGCTGCCAAGGTGTGTGGTGGAGTCTCCTTCTTTGGAGGTCTTTAAGCAGAGGCTTGACAAGCCATCTGTCAGGAATGCTTTGATGGTGATTCCTGCTTGGCAGGGGGGTTGGACTGGATGGCCCTTGTGGTCTCTTCCAACTCTATGATTCTATGATTCTAAATACTTCCAGTGAAGGAGAGCCCACCACTTCTCAAGGCAGACTGTTCTTCAGTCTAATTACAGGTAGGTAGCCAGCCGTGTTGGTCTGCCGTAGTCAAAACAAAATAAAAAAAATTCCTTGCAGTAGCACCTTAGAGACCAACTAAGTAAGGATTTTCTTTTCTTTTCTTTTGTTCTTCAGTCTGTTAGTTCTTATGCACAAAGACATTGAACACAACTGGTTTTTAAAAATGTAATTGGTATGGGGGCTCCTTTATCATGATAAATGGTAATTCTTCCGTTGGAGCAAAAGACAGCTTGTGGGGAAGAAGATCCATTGTGGTGCAAGGGAGAAAGGGTTTAATGTCTCTTCCTGTGTGCTACACACACTATTTCTGTATTTGTTTTTTGTTAATCTATTCAGTACCACAAGATCTGCTTATGGTCATTGTTTTTTTACTTTTTATTTATTTTTAAAGAGGGAGCAGCAATGGGTACCAGCCATGATAAACAAATGGAACTGCTAAGTTCAAAGTTCTGTGTACTTCTGAAGGACGGATGCTGGTGACAAACAACAAGGGAGGGAAAGTTGCCTTCAGGTCCTGCTTTCAGAGGCGCCCGGCTTGATCATGTTTAAAACAGAATGCTGGATTATATGGCATTTGGTCCAGTCCAGGGGAGGTCTTCTTACTTCTTGCAAATCCCACTTGCTCCCAAGGAATATCCTGACTCACCATTTGTCTCCAAGTGAAGTCTCTGGAGAAAAGAAGAAGAAGAAGAAAGGCATGCACTTGGTATTCAGGATACAGAGCGCTGCAAAACGCAACTCTATGGCACATTCTGGAAAAGTGAATGCAAATCAGACATTTGCCTTTCATTTGACGAACACCCAGCCTCCCCCGGATAGTTCTGAGTGGAGTGATTGATTGAATGATTACTTTATAATGATACTTTATAAGCTGTGCCTGTTAATATAGCAGTTTGTTTATAACAGGCACTTATATATAATGTTATAAATACATAATGCATCAAGAATGATTGAGCTCTGTCTGGAATGCACCGAGAAACAATACGGTGCTGTGACACTCTGGGGTATTTTCATTTAGGGTATACAGTACTGGAATGCAGTAAGGAACAACAGGATGCTGTGGCAGAGAGGTGTTTTCAGTTGGCAAGGCATGTACTCTGAGAAGTAGCGAGAAGCATTAGAGTGCTGGGGTAGACATCTCTGTCTGCTCGGCCTAGTATGGACTCTGGAATGTCGTCAGGAGCAGAACAGTCCTGCTGTCTTCCCGGGATGCAGTAAGAAACAATGGAATGCTGTAGCATGCAGGTATGTTCTTTTTGTTAAGTATGCAAACTGCCTGGCATGCAGTAATAAACCACACAGTGCTACAGTATGCTGGTCTGCTCATTTGACCAAGTGCAAATTCTTGAATACAGTGTTGTTGTTGTTGTTGTTTAGTTGTTTAGTCGTGTCTGACTCTTCATGACCCCATGGACCATAGCACGCCAGGCACTCCTGTCTTCCACTGCCTCCCGCAGTTTGGTCAAACTCGTGTTCGTAGCTTCGAGAACACTGTCCAACCATCTCGTCCTCTGTCGTCCCCTTCTCCTAGTGCCCTCAATCTTTCCCAACATCAGGGTCTTTTCCAGGGAGTCTTCTCTTCTCATGAGGTGGCCAAAGTATTGGAGCCTCAGCTTCACAATCTGTCCTTCCAGTGAGCACTCAGGGCTGATTTCCTTCAGAATGGATAGGTTTGATCTTCTTGCAGTCCATGGGACTCTCAAGAGTCTCCTCCAGCTGAATACAGTAACATGAGGATATGTTACTGAGTCTAATTAAATAACTTGGTTGGATTGCTACTGCAGTGAACATTGGAAGGTGCCTTATACCCTAGTCGGACACTTGGTCCATCTAGCTCAGTATTATCTAGCTCCACTAACAGGCAGTGGCTCTCCAGGATTTCTTTTTTTTAAAAAAATTACTTTTAATTAATTTTTCATTAATAACAATCCACGTTAATACAATACCAAATCATGCCAAATCTTAATACAATCAAAAGAGCCAATCAAACAATTCCAAACGAAACATTTTTGGACTCTCCAGGACTTCTGTCCCTCTCAGTCCTATCTGGCGATGCCGGGGATTGAACATGGAACCTTCTGCACACAAAGCAAATGCTCTTCCAATCAGCTATGGAATGTGGCAAGGTGCAAGGAGAATGCCACCGTAGACAGCGGCGCAGTGGTAAATTGCAAAGTGCAGGAGCTTATCATGACACCCACCATAGCTACGCCCCCCAGGGAGAGTCCTCCAAACATATAGGCAGCTTGGTCTATTATGTACTCACACACGGGGGGGGGGCATCAATACATAGCATAATACCCAATATACAGTATTAAGATCAGCGGAAAATCATGGAAGCGTGAGCTGGGAACTGGGAAAGGGTGGTGTAGTGGTTAGCCTGCTGTGGCTTCACATCTGTGATCAGCATTTTGAGAGTCGAATCACTGCAAATAGGTTGCCTGGCTTCTCTTCAGATCATTTAAGACTGCCCATCTTTTTTGCAATAAAACCACTAGGATGAAGTAAGAACTCCATCAAAGAAAGGGAAATAAGTATGCAACCTGCTTTTTTGGATTTTCCACTATAGTAAGCTACCAGAAGCAAGAGAAAACTTGGAAGGCTCATTAGCACTGCATTCATCTGCCAGAGCAAGGAAGATCCTTCAATAATCCTGGCATTCTGGCACATGAGGCCATCACCCCCGCTCTGAAAATAGTCTTGGAGCAGCACTCCCTTGCATCCCACTTCCACTAAATCGCTGGTAGTAGACAGACATTCATTTAGCTAAGCTGCTGTTTTAATTGGGGTGGCTGAGCAAGGGGTCACAAGGAATAACTGCTACCTGCTTCATCTCATGTGGAGTTCAAGATGAAGTTCATTTCAAACTAACATGTACATGTCACCATAAATCCCAGAGAGTTATGTGTATGTACACACACACACACACACACACACACACACACACACGTGCTTCTTGCAATGTTGTTGCCAGATGTTATCTTTGCTGATAATGGAGCCAGTTAAGACTAGAAAGAGCTATTTTGCTTGCTATATTAGCACTTCCACTTTAGAATAATCCCTCTAGCATGATTCCGTAGTATTTACCATTTTTGTAAGTACCGATTATATTTTCAAAGTCAAAGTGGAATAAAATTAGTGCATTGTAGACAGTCATTGTGCTTTCTTTAGTAGTCAGCCTTACACGTATTTGAATAATGCTTTATGAATGTAATTTGAAAGGTAAGAGCTTGATTCTTTCCCCCCCACTTTTTAAAATAAAAAATACACTTACATGGGGCAGTGTGAGCCCTTGCTGAGGATCTTCGGAGCATGGCTATTGTGTCCTTGGAGAGTTAATAAAGAAAAAACTTGGTTACATAAGTTCACAGGGGCATGTGGGTGGCATTCAGGTAAATCAGTATTTATTCGCATTCTTCCAGTAGCCAAGGGGGGGAAACCCCTATTTTGATCATGCCACTTACACAGCCAGTTTCAACTTGAGAAAATGAACAGTATAAATATCTCATTCACAAATGTCAAAAAAAAATAAGGGAGAGGCTTTATTTTTGGCCATCACCAGCAACTGATATTTATGAAGGGGCATTTCAAAGGAGTTCGTTCTCCATCTGCGATATACGAATAGCTGTCCACAGAAATGATTTAGGAGCATGGGAAACAGTGCTATACCAGAACACCAGGCATTTAAAGCACTATACTACCACTGTAAACAGTCACGACTCCCCCAGCCCCAAGAATTCTGGGAGCTACAGTTTGCTAATGCTGTTGACGGGGCTTTTTTTTTTTCAGCCGGAACTCACCGGAACTCAGTTCTGGCACCTCTCAGGTGGGCACCATTGCTATTCTAAGAGAACGAGGGAGGTGTTCATGGTGAGTTCCGGCACCTCTTTCTCTAGAAAAATGGCACTGGTTGTCAAGAGTTCTTGAAAGACCCCTACTCCCCTTACAGAGCTACAGTTTCCCAAGTTGTTTAATAATCATCCTTCTCCACAGGGAACTCTGGGAACTGCAGCTCCCTGAGGGAAATAGGGAGTCTCCTAACAACTCTCGGTATCCTTAACAAACTACAGCTCCCAGAATTCTTTGGGTGAAGCCAAGTCTGTTTAAAGCAGGCATCCTCAAACTTCGGCCCTCCAGATGTTTTGGACTACAATTCTCATCATCCCTGACCACTGGTCCTCTTAGCTAGGGATCATGGGAGTTGTAGGCCAAAACATCTGGAGGGCCGCAGTTTGGGGATGCCTGGTTTAAAGTGTAACATAGTGCTTTAAATGTATGGTGTGAATGTGGTCTCTGACAAGCAGCTGAGGTCTTTGAACCTGTCTACCTGTTACCTGATGCTTTTACCAGGTGAGTGAACCTGGGGCATTTTGCATGCACTATAAGTGACCCATGGTTTCTCCACATTTGGTAGCAAATGACTTTCCAAATGGGTGCCTTATAAAGCACCCATGACCAACGTCAATATAGTACTCTTTGGCAGCTGAAATACACCTCTGACACTTTCCCCTCCTCCCCAACCACCACCTCCAGTATTATGATGCTGTGGAGCAAGGGGTGGAATTAACAAGCAATGTCATCACTCCTTGTAGATAAACACATGCGTAGAGTGTCAGGCATAAGTAGGAGATTACAGAACGCATCTTCCTAAGTGCCACTTATAAATACAACACGTGTAGCTTGCAGGAAAATGTCATCTATAGAGAAAAGCAAGACTTTGCAACCACGGTGGATTATATCATTAGCCAAACTGGAAAGTAATCGCTGCTTGTGGCTGCCAGAATATGTCACTATCCTGGAGTCTGCCGCTTCCTGAGCAGAAAAGCAAATCACCAAGTTTAAATTAATACACCAAAGAGCAAGTGGTAAGCTCCATAAAAGGGATATGTAAATTAGAAAAAAAAGCAAGTGTGTAGGAGAATATGGGAGCAGAACATGGCTTAGGAATGCCAAAGCAAACTCGCAAGATGTGGCAGACAAAAACCTATTTGCAAATGCTTACTGTATTTGCATTTATTTGTTGTTGTTTAGTCGTTTAGTCGTGTCCGACTCTTCGTGACCCCATGGACCATAGCACGCCAGGCACTCCTGTCCTGCACTGCCTCCCGCAGCCTGGTCAAACCCATGTTCGCAGCTTCGAGAACACTGTCCAACCATCTTGTCCTCTGTCGTCCCCTTCTCCTAGTGCCCTCAATCTTTCCCAACATCAGGGTCTTTTCCAAGGATTCTTCTCTTCTCATGAGGTGGCCAAAGTATTGGAGCCTCAGCTTCACGATCTGTCCTTCCAGGGAGCACTCAGGGCTGATTTCCTTAAGAATGGATAGGTTTGATCTTCTAGCAGTCCATGGGACTCTCAAGAGTCTCCTCCAGCACCATAATTCAAAAGCATCAATTCTTCGGCGATCAGCCTTCTTTATGGTCCAGCTCTCACTTCCATACATCACTACTGGGAAAACCATAGCTTTAACTATACGGACCTTTGTCGGCAAGGTGATGTCTCTGCTTTTTAAGATGCTGTCTAGGTTTGTCATTGCTTTTCTCCCAAGAAGCAGGCGTCTTTTAATTTCGTGACTGCTGTCACCGTCTGCAGTGATCAAGGAGCCCAAGAAAGTAAAATCTCTCACTGCCTCCATTTCTTCCCCTTCTATTTGCCAGGAGGTGATGGGACCGGTGGCCATGATCTTGGTTTTTTTGATGTTGAGCTTCAGACCATATTTTGCGCTCTCCTCTTTCACCCTCATTAAAAGGTTCTTTAATTCCTCCTCACTTTCTGCCATCAAGGTTGTGTCATCTGCATATCTGAGGTTGTTGATATTTCTTCCGGCAATCTTAATTCCGGCTTGGGATTCATCTAGTCCAGCCTTTCGCATGATGAATTCTGCATATAAGTTAAATAAGCAGGGAGACAATACACAACCTTGTCGTACTCCTTTCCCAATTTTGAACCAATCAGTTGTTCCATATCCAGTTCTAACTGTAGCTTCTTGTCCCACATAGAGATTTCTCAGGAGACAGATGAGGTGATCAGGCACTCCCATTTCTTTAAGAACTTGCCATAGTTTGCTGTGGTCGACACAACCACACTACCTGGGGGTGTACGAGACCTCCATATCTTTCTGGTATAATTCCTCTGTGTATTCTTGCCACCTCTTCTTGATGTCTTCTGCTTCTGTTAGGTCCTTACCACTTTTGTCCTTGATTATGGTAATCTTTGTACGAAATGTTCCTTTCATATCTCCAATTTTCTTGAACAGATCTCTGGTTTTCCCCATTCTATTGTTTTCCTCTATTTCTTTGCATTGCTCATTTAAGAAGACCCTCTTGTCTCTCCTTGCTGCTTTTTGGAAATCTGCATTCAGTTTCCTGTATCTTTCCCTATCTCCCTTGCATTTTGCTTGCCTCCTCTCCTCCGCTATTTGTAAGGCCTCGTTGGACAGCCATTTTGCTTTCTTGCATTTCCTTTTCCTTGGGATGGTTTTCGTTGCTGCCTCCTGTATAATGTTACGAGCCTCCATCCATAGTTCTTCAGGCACTCTGTCCACCAAATCTAAATCCTTAAACCTGTTCCTCACTTCCACTGTGTATTCATAAGGGATTTGATTCAGATTGTATCTTACTGGCCCAGTGGTTTTTCCTACTTTCTTCAGTTTAAGCTGGAATTTTGCTATAAGAAGCTGATGATCTGAGTTACAGTCAGCTCCAGGTCTTGTTTTTGCTGACTGTATAGAGCTTCTCCATCTTTGGCTGCAGAGAATATAATCAATCTGATTTCGATGCTGCCCATTTGGTGATATCCATGTGTAGAGTCGTCTCTTGTGTTGTTGGAAGAGAGTGTTTGTGATGACCAGCTTGTTCTCTTGACAGAACTCTATTAGCCTTTGCCCTGCTTCATTTTGAACTCCAAGGCCAAACTTGCCAGTTATTCCTTTTATCTCTTGATTCCCTACTTTAGCATTCCAATCCCCTGTAATGAGAAGAACATCCTTCTTTGGTGTCATTTCTAGAAGGTGTTGTAGGTCTTCATAGAATTGGTCATTTTCACTTTCTTCAGCACTGGTAGTTGGTGCATAAACTTGGATTACTGTGATGTTAAAAGGTCTGCCTTGGATTCGTATCGAGATCATTCTGTCATTTTTGAGATTGCATCCCATTACAGCTTTTGCCACTCTTTTGTTGACTATGAGGGCCACTCCATTTCTTCTACGGGATTCTTGCCCACAGTAGTAGATATGATAGTCACCCGAACTGAATTCGCCCATTCCCTTCCATTTTAGTTCACTGATGCCCAGGATGTCGATATTTATTCTTGTCATCTCATTTTTGACCACATCCAGCTTACCTCCATCCATGGTTCTTACATTCCAGGTTCCTATGCAATATTTTTCTTTACAGCATCGGACTTTCCTTTCGCTTCCAGGCATATCCGCAACTGAGCGTCCTTTCGGCTTTGGCCCAGCCGCTTCATCAGCCGCTTCATCAGCTCTGAATCTACTTGTACTTGTCCTCCGCTCTTCCTCAGTAGCATGTTGGACGCCTTCCGACCTGAGGGGCTCATCTTCCAGCGTCATAACTTTTATATGCCTGTTGTCTTTGTCCATGGAGTTTTCTTGGCAGGGATACTGGAGTGGCTTGCCAGTTCCTTCTCCAGGTGGATCACGTTTAGTCAAAACTCTCCACTATGACCTGTCCATCTTGGGTGGCCCTGCATGGCATAGCTCATAGCTTCTCCGAGTTATTCAAGCCCCTTCGCCACGACAAGGCATTGATCCATGAATTTATTTTCTGTTTAAACCTGTATCATAAAGACAGAAGAGATCTGCTGGTACTGTGGGCTTCTCACAGACCTCTCTAGTCGGTCAGTGTGAGAACAAGATGCTAGAGCAGACAGGTGGATGGCATCTAACACTAGCTAAGTTATTTTGGCAATACAATGATAAAGAAACAGCAATGTGCCACCCTTTCATGACACCACACAACAATGCGGTTTCTCCTTCATGGAGAGCACGTGTTGCGGTGGGGGCCTAACAAACTACTCTTGAGTTGCTGGGGTGGGGGCTTTGAGTTGGCCACCATTCTGATTGGACCCAGGCTGCTGTTGGGGAGAAAAGCATGTTTCAATTTCTGTGGGACAGCCAGGGGTATAAAAGGCAATCATGTGATTTGTTCCTCCTCTTGGCTGCGTTCTTCGGATCACCCTCCCTCCCTCCCTCCCTCCCTATGTTTAGGCCTCTGTGTTGAACTTGCTGTGCCTATCATAGGGTCATCTGCTTGGCAGGGGCCCGGTAGGAATTTTTCCATTTGGCTGATTGGCTGGTGCCATCTGTTTTTTGCCTACTGCATAGCAAATAGTCACAACTTGTAAGGTTGGCGGTTAGGCATTGGTTATTTTGGTTGTATGAGTGGTCTTGTTGACTGTATTGGCCCCTCAAGTTAATGCCTGCGTGTTGGGGAAATTCTAGTCAGGAATACAGGGGCTCGATGCAGTGTCTGTAACCCCTGGTCAGGGGCCAGGGCTGCGCGAGAGCCCCTGGGAGCCTGAGGGGAGAGGGGAGGGCCAAGGCACCCGGCTCCCTGTCTCTCCCTGTAGGGTTTCCCCTTGTTGACAAGGCTAGTTTAGTTCTGGCCTTAGGGGACAGCTGGAGAACCAATGCCTACGCAACCACTCACATGTTTCGTATTTTAATAAAGTTGTGGCCAAATTCATGCCAACCCCCCCCCCCAAAATCTGTCTGTGGTGTGAATTATTTTGAGGGGTGGTATTGGGGACCTCCACATGCAATTGCCTGAGACAGCCACCTCAGTCTGCCTAAAGACAGCCAGTCCAGATAAGCTATTTCATGCCAACTTTTACCAGCTGAAAGCAAAAACAAACCAACGATGGCAATGTATGGGCTCCATTATTTTTCTGGCTCCTTTCAGAAATCTATATTGTCTTTGTGCAAATCTATTCTGTTCATAAAGTCCCAAATGAATCGTACCAACAAAATGAACTTGCTCTTCTTCAAAAGTGAAGCATGCACTGGGACTCATTTTGTTTTAAATGCATTATATACATACTCAAAGTAGAACCACACTTGTGCAGAAAGTAAGGAGAGAGAGAGAGAGAGAGAGAGAGAGAGAAAGACTTGACGGCTCTATGTTTGATTCACAATCGAAACCGCAGTAGACGTCACAGGAGGTTTAAGACCAAGCACACACACATATACTTAGTGCACTTGATTACAGATCAGCAGGGAATAAACAAAAACACCCCCTTTTTGTTATATTAAAATCATACTTTTGTTCCCATGTTAGATGCTCATAACACCGCTCTCTCAGAAATGGAACAAGCAGCACGAAGTCGTTGCAGCTGCAAACAAATATCTCATTTACCATTTTCATTTAAATGTATTCTGGAAGGAAATGGTAAAGAGGGTAGCAGCACACCCGTTCTTCAAATGAGAAGACGTTTTAGGGGGAGAAAAAACAACAACCCAGAGTCCTTAGGAAGTCTGTCGTAATATGCATAATCCCGAATAATACACAACAATTGGGGAGGGGGAGAGATGAAGGAGAGCTGCAGTCACCTCACCAAAGACTCAGGATGCAGGAGAAAAACAGCACCTGCCTAGAGGGTGATGATGAGCCTGGAAAGCAAGTCCTATTATGAATGGTTGAAAGAGATGGAGAAAAGAAGATTAAGGAGAAACACAACAGTAGGCGTCAAACATCCGAAGGGCTGCCACATAGACTTGGGTTGTGTGCACACCAGCGCATTTAAAGCACACAACTTCTCCAAAGAACCCTGGGAACCCTGTTTAGGGAAGCTTTTAATGTTTGATTTCTGTATTTTAATGTTTTGTTGGAAGCCGCCCAGAGTGGCTGGGGGAACCCGGCCAGATGGGCAGGGTATAAATAAATAAATAATAATAATAATGGAACTTCTAGTTAACTCTGCAACAGGGATACAATTCCCTGGACCTTTAACAAACCACAGTTCCCAGGATTCTTTGGGGGAAGTCACACGCTTTAAATGTATGGCACACACGCAACTTTGTGTTCTTCCAGGGCTGGAAGTAATGGGTAAGAACAGCAAGGAAGCAGATTTTGGCTAAAAGCAGCAAAAATTCATGGTTGGACAGCAGAGAAGATTGCAAAGCACTCCTGGTTTTAAGTAGAGGGTGGATGGTCACCTGCCAGGAAGGCTTTAAGTTACATCTTGCATTTATGTCATGCACTGAACAAGGGAGGTGAACTCGATGAACTCTGAGGTCACTTCTGGCTGTAAAATTCTACGAGAGGATAATTGGAGAGAGGACGGAGGGGGTGGGTGGGTCTGAAGCACCAAGTAGACGTTGTAATGTATGTGTATGAAGAGATAATTCATAGTTATTAGACATGGGCATTATCAGGTGATGAGTTTGTCATTTAATATGTTGTCCCCCAATGCCAGTTATCCCACTACTGCAATCTGTGGTGGCTGGTATCTGATAGCCATTTCACACAACCAAGCCAATATACAATAGTTTACAGTGATCACACTTTATCAGCAGAAGTGATTTGGAAAGCATCTCTAACCTGATGATGAAGAAGATTTTCGTTTATGAATTGCTTCCCACTAGGCACCCTGAAGTGATTTACAAGATAATAAAAACTTATATAAGATAGTTACATAAAACAGGTGGAGACCATCTTATATTGGATGTTGTTGTTTAGTCGTTTAGTCGTGTCCGACTCTTCGTGACCCCATGGACCAGAGCACGCCAGGCACTCCTGTCTTGCACTGCCTCCCGCAGTTTGGTCAATATATATCTCCCTTCAATTACAGTAGTACCTCGGGTTACAAACGCTTCAGATTACAGACTCCGCTAACCCAGAAATAGTACCTCGGGTTAAGAACTTTGCTTCAGGACGAGAACAGAAATCGTGCTCTGGCGGCGCGGTGACAGCAGGAGGCCCCATTAGCTAAAGTGGTGCTTCAGGTTAAGAACAGTTTCAGGTTAAGAACGGACATCCGGAACGAATTAAGTTCTTAACCCGAGGTACCACTGTACAAGGGAGCATCAGGATAATCAGAGATTGCAGTTATGGACCATGCAAATCTTTAACTAAAACTTTCCCCGATTGTGCAGCACACAGTTGTGTCCACTCTCCAACTTTGCACCCTGTGACCATTCAGCCAAAAACACCAGTTGTTGTTGTTCAGTCATTTAGTTGTGTCCGACTCTTCGTGACCCCATGGACCAGAGCACGCCAGGCACTCCTGTCTTCCACAGCCTCCCGCAGTTTGGTCAGACTCATGTTGGTAGCTTCGAGAACACCAGTAGTATGGGCCCAAGGTTGCAAACATGAATAGTGGGGCCATATAGCCTGAGGTTTGTTCCAATAGTTATTGATCACCTGAAAGTAGTCTCTCTCTCTCTCATGATGTTTGCCCAGAGGGGTGAGAATATCAGGAGGACTCTGCAACAGACAATTGTGTATCTCTGCGAGGGTTTCGGATCTTCTGGGCTACACTGGATGTATTTTGTTGCTAGAGTTAGTTAGGTAATAATTTATTGTTACGGTTCTCGACCAGCACACACATTTATACATCAAACAATCCAATATACAATTTAAAATACACTGGATGTATTTTTTTTTTGTTGCTGGAAATGAGGGGAGCAAAGTAATATAAGAACAGTCCTGATGGATCAAAGGAAAAGCTAATCTAGTCCAGCATTCTGTTCTTAGAGTGGCCAATGAGAGAGAGAGAGAAACTTAAAAACATGGTGGATGGGTGAAAAGAAAGCAGGAAGAGGGAGTTAGAGTGTAGCAAAGTGATTGGAGTATTGGCAGAGTGTTGGACTTCGAGAATGGAGAGCAGGATTAAAATTCCTGTACATAGCATGATGTTCCATGGGTGACATTAGGCAGCCTAATTCTGGTCACATTCCACATCATACATTTAAAACACATTAAAAGCATTAGACAACACAAAGATGAATGGACCAATGGGCTCCCATGGTATGAGGCACCTTCCCACGATCCTTACTACTACTACTACTACTACTACTACTACTTTTTTCTTTTAGGATATGCTCATTAGGGAATATGGTAAAAGATAGTGACTGATCACCTCATGTGTCCCTGAGGTTGGCTCTAGAAGGTGGGGTTAGGAGAACCCCCAGAACAGCATGTGGGGAGAGGAGAGGAGAGGGGAGATTGTTCTGTCTGGTAAGCCAAAATGCATGTCTAGATGGATTGAGCGCCTTGGTGTGACACTGAGTTCCTCCCTTGGTCTTTCTGTATTGCTAGATACGTTCTCCTGTGAGTTACCCATGCCAACATGTGACAACCTACACACACACACATACATACACACACACACGTGTGCAGACTCATATAATAGTGAGTATGTATAACTCATATAACAGTGCAGACAAGCTCCCTACATATAAATTCAAGCTAGATTTATGTTATATACGCATTCATATACTGTACGTATATATGATATATGAGGGTTATTTAAAAACAACAACCTGCATTCTTTCTACCCTAGCTAACAAGTTTGTAATTCTGCGAAGAGAATCCCAACCTGAAACCAATTGTTCAGGAAGGCAATTGCTGCAAACATGCCACGTAATGAGAAATTCCAATTTCCTTGCATTACGGCGTTAGGCAAGTTGTGTGATATTGCCATTATACTTTGTCGATATGAGGAGAGGGGCCATATTTAATAACGTACGCAGGAGTGGAGAGCACACAAATGGCTGTTTGGTCTCCCCCCTCGCCCCCCCCCCCCCGGCCACCAAACAAATCGGGAAGTGGCATTCCGAAGCTACGATGCGGCTGCGATATCTTACAAGTCAATTTGTTCGTCTCATTTTCAGATGATGCAGCTATTTATCTCACATGACTAGGCCTATAGAAACGTCCCTAAAGAGGAGGCACGCCACCCTCACCAATGGCAGCGACAAAAAGGTCAGGTTGTTGGACAGGTCCCTGAAAAACCATCTCCGTTGTCTTGCAACTCCACACACCCCCCCCCCCCGCGATCTGCTGGACATGTCCAAACTGAAAAGGTCTAGTTTACCTAAGGGACCAGCACCTCCCCCCCCCAGCCCCATTTTTATATTGCTGTGGGGTTAATAGCTATGTCGTGTGGGGTCAGGGAAGACATCTGTGTCTCAGATAATATGCTTACGGTGATTACCACACATAATTGACTGACCTTCCCTCATTCTTCGCTGGCTGCAGGCCATGCCTGATAGGGGGAGATGTTCCGGAGGAGTTTATTTTCCATCACACACAATTGTGCTGCTGAGCAAATATTTTAGCAAGCTTTGAATGCATCACCTCTCAGGCTCTGGGCTTGACAGTTAAAATATGAAGGCTGTGACCAACTTAATAATATTAGATTTTAAATCAGCTTGCAGAAGGGAGGGAAAACATGAGCAAATCCTACTTAAAGTACGTTTTTAGATACACCTAAATAAGTGCTGAACTCTGGCAGTGGGGTTTTTTTTTTTTGAGTGGGGGGGGGCTGGGGAGAATCTATCTGCCTTGGGTTTCTTTTCTAGCTTCAACCCTTCCTTGCCTCAAAGCATCCGAGGAGAGCCGTATCAAAAGACAGCAGGGGGAAAACTGCAAATAAACCAAATCTGGGAGATGCTGAACCGCAGGTGGTACAAATATGGCAAATGCTGTGTTTGTGCAGCTGCACATTCAAAGTATACCTAACAGCATCAGGGGAATGGGGAATGGCTGCAGAGGAGCGGGTTTTAATCTCAGAAGACGTGTGAAAAAAAAAAAGTGGAGGGAGACTTTCTGCCAAGTTCACCTGATACCTAAGCAACAGTTTGATGCCCTCTCAAAGTATTTCACAGCATCTTCAATCTATTGTTTACCTAAAACCCAAGATATGATCATGAGCAAGGGTGCATTCAGACTTGGGGATTATTTCAATAGTTTTCCTGGTTGGAATGCCAGTATTTCTGTCCCAAGGTTTCTAACATTTCTTTCATACTGTTCCTTTTAACCTGTTGCAAAATGGAGCTGTGGGTTTTTTTTAAAAAAAAAAAGATATATGTTGTGCTACGTTTAATTCAGTCCCATGGACGTGGTGTGGCACAATAGCAGATGCCATTGGACATGTCGCCACCCTTTGTGGACATGTTGTCACCCCATGGTGAGAACAAAGTGCATGCCAGGATATCACCCCAAATTTCATCCTGCAGTTTTCCATCTCACATGCGTGTGTTTTTTCTAGATGCAGTTAACATGGGAATGGGCATCAGACTTCCACTAGATTTCCAGAAGTGGCTTTTACATCACATGAAAGATCACATTAAAAAAAGAAAATTATCAGGTAAGGAAACATCAGGAAAATGGAATAAAGTGCCGTCTAAATGCAGCCCAAGACAAGAAACACAAACGATTAAAACAACACAGCTGGAGCACAACACAGCTCCGCTTCAGTTTTATCATTAGGTCCCAGCACAGTAGTGCTGGTCTCTAAAGATGGATCTTTTGTCCTTTTCCAAAAAAGCTGAAGAAAGATAACCAGATGATGCTCCCTTCAAAAAATCTTCTGCAGACAATGTGCCACTACTAAGAAGACCCTGAACTAGATAGCCAACCACTGGCAGGGGCACCTGTAATGTGGATTCGCTTGATAATTATCCAAAGCAGAGGGAAGAATATAGAATGTTATATTTGAATGTATATTTGAATGTTATTCAAAAACACATTTCGAAAAGGTGCTAAATTATGCATGGGGATAAAAGAGCGAGAACCATTGTCTGCTCTGTGCTTCTGAGAAGAAGGAGGATATCCCGCTTTATCACTATCCTAAGGAGACTCAAAGCGGCTAACAATCTCCTTTCCCTTCCCCCTCCAAAACAAACACTCTGTGAGGTGAGTGAGGCTGAGAGACTTCAGAGAAGTGTGACTGGCCCAAAGTCACCCAGCAGCTGCATGTGGAGGAGCAGGGAAGCGAATCCACCGGCTCTGAGGGGATTTATGAGCTCCAAATGATGTAAATGTAGGTGAAATAGATTGTGTGCGAAAGATTAATAAGTGTCGTCAAGGCAGAACTTCAGGCACCGGCAAAGCTGCATGCTTCGCTACCAGGGGGCGGAGAGCAGGTGGGGTGTGTGGTTGGCACCCCCAGGGGGGCATGATGTGTGCCCTGGGGGCATGGCACACCGCCCGCAGGGGCGTGGTGTGTGTTCTGGGGGGCGTGGCACGCTGCCTGTGGGGGCATGGCTCACGGGGATCAACGGGGGATCACGGCACATGTTGGGGGGCAGCTGCAATGGCACCCTTCTGGAATAGCGGTCCGCTCTCTCCACACCCCTGTTCCTTCGCCAGTAACTTCAGGGCCAGTGGAATATGAAGATGGGCCACAACTACAGCAGGGCTGGCCAACCACATTTGGAAGTTACAGTGGTACCTCTGGTTAAGAACTTAATTCGTTCTGGAGGTCCGTTCTTAACCTGAAATTGTTCTTAACCTGAAGCACCACTTTAGCTAATGGGGCCTCCTGCTGCCGCCGCGCCGCCAGAGCACGATTTCTGTTCTCATCCTGAAGCAAAGTTCTTAACCCGAGGTACTATTTCTGGGTTAGCGGAGTTTGTAACCTGAAGCGTTTGTAACCTGAAGTGTTTGTAACCTGAGGGACCCTGCAGAACAGTATAGAAGGTGTTGAGGGATCTACCAGAATACCAGTGAAGGAAGCTGCAATGGGAGGGGGCAGTCAGCAAAGTTGCCTCCCTCCACCAACAGGAAGTTTCTGCTGCGTATAAAGCCTTCCTTGAATGGAAGGAGTCTTTCCATACACAGAAAGTGAAGCCTGGATATAACTCACCTTGATATATGTTACTGAAGGCTTCATGAACTAAGGGATGTTCTTTCAAACAGAAAAATAAGAACAGGTTTCTTGCTCCTTCTACAACTTGCTGAGTTGTAGAAAATCTTGAACGATTTCGCCATTTCAAGTTCTGATCTTGTAGAAGAGCTCCGGAATCAGGCTGGGAGCCTTACATAAGCGATCTTGGCCACCGAATAATGGAAAAGTATGGTATGAATGTTATAAAAACATTTAAGAAGTACAGGGTGGATTGCTACTTTGACGATAAACATGGCAAGATGCCTTATATTGAGTAAGGCCATTGGTCCATCTAATTCAGTATTGCCTACGCTGACTGGCAGCAGGTCTCCAGATAATTTTTTCCCTTCCCCACCTGGGGAACTTCTGCATGTGGTTTCATAATTTGTTGGGAGCTGCCCAGACAGTAAAACAACAGTAAAAGGAGACCACCCTCTATGTGCAAAGAAACATATGCACAGATGTACGTTCTCCCTTCATTCATGAATACGGAAACTGTTATTGTGGGCCCTGAGGCAGGGAACCTGCGGGTGGCTGGGCCCATATCATGGTAAGATACTATAAACACATAGGACAAACATCAATCAATCAATCAATCAATTTCCTTTCAAAACATAGTAGGAGGTACTTTAAGATTTTTGGCACCACTCAAAAATCTTGCCACATTCTCCGCAACACCCTTCTTACAATTATTCAGCAGACAGGACAGGCTGGAAGAGTCAGTGCGATAGACCCCTTCCTTCAATAAGGGGGTCAAATACTTATATATTTTTGCATAAAGTGGGCAATGAAACAAGGGCAGTACCTTTCAGAATATGGGTTTTTTGAGAATGCACCTTGCAAAACTGCAAGACAGCAAAACATTAAATCTTGTGAGGGAAAGAATTCTGCATAAATGGGGATTGTAAACATCTTGGGTTCAAATCGGCCGCAACTTTACTGATTACAGATGCAAGTAGCTTTCGGCATAGGTATGTATCCTGAATCAACCAACTTGACTGCTGGCTGGTAGATTATTTTTCAGGGTCAGTCCTGGGTTAAGGAACTCCCTGTGATGTACATCAAATAGGGGTGATCCCTTCAAGGCTGCCACTTTTTTGGGGGGTGCTATGGCCATCAGCTCCCAAATGGGCATCCGGATAGAAGCACCTCCCCCTGGACCTCTGTAACGTGGTACCCCTGATTCCCCGAGGCGAGGGTAGGTGGCTTCCCAAGCCCCTCCGTCACCTAGACTAAGGATCCAATCCAATGCCTTATCCGCCAACAAGTTGTGACAATTGCTATGAGGTTTCCAATACCCTCCATTCAGGCCCAATTCGTCTGCAGGCAAATTCCTCCCTGGCCCCGAATACAGCGACAGAATATTTCCATAGCAAGGGCATATTCAGAACCTGCCCACTCCCCACCACTACATAGGGTGGGAGGATGGGGAACCCAGCTTTGACTGAGCTTACGAGCCTTTATATGCCCAGTGAGTGGACCTGAGTGAAGACCAGGAGCTGATGTTCTCCACAAAGCCAGGCCCACCCACCCCCTGCTTGCTTCTGATAGGTCTGTTCAAACACAGCTTGCCTGTGATAGGTCCCCTTGAATACAAGCCTCCCAGCCATAGCTGCCAAGTCTCCCGTTTTCCCCGGGAAATCCCAGTTTTTCCAGCTGTTCCTAGCTGAAAAAACAGAATTTTTTTGTTTTTCCCCGGTTTATTCTGGCACGGCGGCCATTTTGGAACTGGGCGGAGCATGCTCAGAAGCGACTTTTGATGCTGCTCTGCCCAGTTCCAAAATGGCTGCAGTGCGACTTCTGGCACGACGGCCATTTTGGAACTGGGCAAAGCAGCATCAAAAGTCACTTCTGAGCATACTCCGCCCAGTTCCAAAATGGCGGCAGCGCTACTTCCGGTCTGCTATTTCCGGCCTGGTCCCTTATTTCTCTGACAGCAACTTGGCAGGTATGCTCCCAGCAACCTACATAGCCAGAGGAAGATGTAGTATTGGCTCCAATGGTGCAGCAGGGGCAAAAGTTTGTCCCAGGCTCAGACCATGGTCATGCTGCGCCACAACTGCTGCTTACCATCCTACAAAGGTAAGCGTTCCTTGTGAGTAAGGAAGCAGCATATGACCAAGGGAGCACTACAATTTCAACAAACTGGATCAGGGCAATAGCTGCATGTTCACCTGCGGGAGTGTGTGTGTGTCACATTTCCCCCCGCTTTATCCCTAAATTCACCCTTTCCATTATTTCAGTGCTATGCAGGGCTTCCGGGTCTGATCATTTCACAGGTCAGCAATTAGCATTGTGTTTCCCACCTCACAATATTTATTTATTTTCTTAATTGTGCAATGCAGATGCAGGGGATGAGTCCTGCATCCTCAAAAAGCCCAAAGGAAACATAGTCTATGATTCAACCCTTATATCATGAACATTTTGTACTGTTTGTAGCTGCCACTTACAAAAAAAAAAAAAACTGTCCGAAATTCGAACCCGTCATCTCTCAAACATTTAAATATAATTCATTAAAAAGAGAAAGGGAGGGGCGGGAATCATGTAGCAACTGCATAACAAGAAGAGGGAAAATGTACACATTCAAAACATATGGGTGATCTTTAGAAAAATCTCAGCATCACTTCATAATTATATACTACAAGTTTTAATTAACTAAAGCTCTGAAAATCATAATGCCTTATTAAAATGCAATTAATCCTTTGATTAAAAAACAAAAAGCACAAGTATTTACAACAAAAACACAAGTAGAATAATTACAAATATCATGTACCCATTTCTTTTATTTGGGTGTCACTTATGATGTCTCACATTCCCTTCATTAATTCAAATACACACATTATCTCAAATCCACAGCCGATTGAGTGACAGTGGCCACCAAACACACAGCACTATATCCTATTGATTTCGGCAAATCCTGAACAATGCCATTTGCATGCTTGTTTCTGTAATAATAAAGATATGCCATTCAGAATTAAAGGACCGGCCAGACTAGTGGCAACTAATTGTGTTGTGTGTAATGAGTGCAATTTCAATTTGATATAACCCTCAGCTTTTCTTGCAGCACTCGCTAAGTACTTTCAAGTCTTTGTGGGGAAATAATTGATTTTTTTTGTGCTGTGGGCACAAGAAAATTATTATGATCTTTTGAATAATGCCAAAGAAAGGACCATGAATGATTTAAATTGGTATGTGAAGAAGGCTTCACTGTGGATTGCAGTTTGACTGACACCCTACTAATGTAGTATCTAGATTAGCAATTTTTAAGGAGGCAGCCAATGTAAAAACTGGTAAAACAGAAAAACATTGCTAACGGGGATTTTGATTTTGTTCTCCAGCAAGGGAGAACAATACGGTCATTTCATGCATGTCGGACAAGCACTACACCATTTATTACATAAATGCCCTCGCTTTTGTCTTTATGCCATGTGAGTTGGAGGTTACATTTCGACTGATAATTTTTACATTATATATAATATATATAAAATTCTAGATGCAATAGCTCAGTGCAAAGTTACCCCAGAAGCTGAAACCTATTGGGCACGAGGGGCTGCTGTGGATATTTATAACATCTATTGCACTGTTCAGCTTAACCCCGAGAGAGAGAAAATTGGGAGAGCCCTTTTTGCCTAAAAGAAAATTATCTCCCCCCTCCTTTCCGATATTGCTCACCTTCTCCTTATCACACATTCTTTGTCATATTATGTGGCAGAGATCTTCCAAGCCATCTCAAATCTGAGACAGCTGGCACTCCTTCCTCAATATACTTTTACTTGGAATTAATTCTCATTGATCTCTACTGAGTTTGGTTCCAAACCATTGTGTTTCAGATCATGTGTGTGTGTGTACGTGCTATCTGTGTGTGTGTGTGTGTGTGTGTGTACGTCCTATCTGCCAGTCCAAGATCAGAAAATTATTAATTGCCCAGTTTTTAAAGCATTTAATTGATCAATTGATTCAGCTTAAATAAATTAACCCGAGAGATCACATTCACCGTAATAAACAAAAACTACATTTATTGTTTAAAGAGAAGGTCACATTTAAAATTTCCTCCTTGTTCCTATAATACACCAAAGTCAATATTATTGTTATTTTTTAAAATATATAATTCCTGAGCCTTCAGCCTTGGACCTCGAGATTTAAAAAAATCCCCACTGGATTCATCATGGAACAGCTCAACCCTATGCATGTCTGCCCAAAAGTATGTTCCGCTTAGTTCAATGGAGCTTACTCCCACGTAAGTGGGTGCAGGATTACAGCCTTTTATTTTATTTTTTTAAAAAAGCTGATTAATTCACCAGTTGATTAGAGTTGGTGGTGTCCATTGTAAACTTCTGCATTGAGTTTAAGCAGATTCGCACAGAAGTAAATTTAATTCAAATTGATGAAATTACCTTTTATGTGACTAGTATGGCTGGGAGTGAAAGATCCCTTAATAACTGCTCTCTCTCTCTCTCTCTCTCTCTCTCTCTGTGTGTGTGTGTGTGTGTGTGTGTTTAAATCACCCACCTGCCCATAACCAAATATACACATTCTCCAAAATGTATCACCTACCTATAATCAAACATGTATAGGTAGGTTTGGATCAAATCTACATGTTCATCAATGGCTACTAACTACCGTAATTGCATCTACAGGACATGGGCGTCTTCTATTTAGGCCTCTTGGTTCTTTTCTCCGAAACATAGAACCTATTTTCTTAGGCAGCCCCATCACCGCCAAACATGTGCATCTCATGAGAAGCAAACAAGCACATCTCTCCCCTGTTTTCAAAGACAATTCCACCTTAAAATGCATACCTTCCAAACCTTATTCTTCAGAGGCGGGAATGTTGTTAATTTAGTTGGTCGTAACTAAATAGTTTCTAATCTGGAGCAGGAGTCTGCTGAGAATATTGGACAGTTTAAAGGTTAATCACCATCGCCTGGTTACACAAGTGAGGCAGAACTAATTCCTGCAAAGGCAAATGGCTTCCAGTTTTATCAGCAGCGCAGATTAGAAGTGTTAATATACAGAAGAGAATAGATGCTCAAGGGCCAGTTTTCCCCTTATCGGCAAACTTTGCAACAGAACTCGGCTACTGCACAACCTCTGCACTTTCTATAATAAGGCGACTCATTTTGCCTCTCGAGCAGAACTATCAAACAATCCTCCCCAAACCACTGCCACCAAAATCAGGGTATTACAGACCACAGCTAATTGGAAGATCACTATAATGAAGTAAAAAGATAAAATACTTTTGGCTGCAGGCCTAAAACATGGATCAGCACAACATAGGAAGCTATCTGGCTATGTCACATTCAGAGAGATTTACATAAACAATAAACTCAAACCGACTGCCCCTGCAAATACATCTTTGTTTACAGCTAATGCAATCTAAAGCACTGGTTGTAGAAAAAGAAGAAAGCAAGGCGGGGGGCGGGGGGGGGGAGAGAGAGGGAAGGAGAGAGGAGAGGAGATGTATTTACATATTTCAAGTTATCAACAGATCCAGTAGCCACCGACCCAAACACCCCGCAACCCTGGTTATTTTGAAATGTACTCCATGCAGAGGAAATGTGCTAAGATATGCAAATAGACACGCTATACAGTATTTAAATATTGGTGCTCTTCAACGTTTGCCTGTGTTTCCTTTGCAGGAGGGAGGCAGGACAAGCAAGGAGGGGAAAGCGAGAGCCATCAATATTGGAACTGCTATATTTCTCAAATAAAATTTATTGACAGGGGACTTGGTGGGTTTGATTGTTTGCTAAGGGAACGCTTTCCAAACGGCTGAAGACAATGAGTGCATAGGAAAGAGTCAGATTAATGCAGAATGATAACAGTAATTCTGTCTCCCATGCTAATAGCTGCACTCTCTCTGCTCTTAAAGACCTGATCCAGTTTCTATTTACTGTCATGGTGACACCGGTCCCATATTCTAGCGTTCTTAGAGAAAAGCCAGAGGAGCTCAGAAAGGCATGTGGTTTGATTTATGAGGCTAGATCCATAATTATAACTGCAACAGCAATAACCTGGTTGTTACTTGCCTGCCACATGTTGCCAACTATGAGCCGCATCTCCCACAAGTCGTCAGCCAATGCATTGCAATGGCATGGGATTTCCGTGGAAGTGTTAACTAAAGGTGGCAGAGAATGCACACTGACAAACTAATTCTGCAGGGGAAATGAAAGGACAATTGGTATATGGAAACCTTAAAGCAGGCTTAGAGACAGAAGGGGCTCTTTGTGGAAGACAGGAAGGCGTACTTGGTTAGTCAAGAAGAGGGAGAACTTAGCAGGAACAAGGGAAATCTTTGTCTGAAACTCTGTTTTCCCTGCTAATGATGTCGAAATTTATATGCATCACATCAGTGGCATAACATGTGCATCACGGACATCCTGTAATCTATTCCCATGATTCTTCCAACTCAAAAGATGGAGGTATTATGTACACCTGGTACACATCTCATTGTACAGTGGCAGATTTACATGGCCTCCCGTAACACCCTGCTTACAATATCTCTACATTTTTAGTCATGTGAATCAGCCGCAATATTGGAGATTCTATTGATCTGTTTCCCACTTAAAGCAAAAGCTGCAAAGAGGGCACAAAACTGAAATCAGACAAGAGAGTGAGTCTGTAATTAAAAATACAATCAGTCGCATGACTAATTCAAGTCCATTGATGCCAGTGGCTCTGCTCTGATTATGACTCGGGACAGCATTCAACTAAATAATTGTGCAAGTGCAAGGATTGTCACTACCGCAACGGGGCATTCACCCCTCTTGTCCCCGCCCCCGTGCACCCCGCGTGGTCTCCAAATCTGCTCCAGAAGGTTGGAGGAAAACCTAGAACAGATGTGGTCATTGTGCTGGGGGTGGAGAGTGTTCAGTTGCACAAAGAGAATTCTTGTACTGATGTAACCTTAGCAATACACTGAATATCGTTCTCTGTTGGTTACAATGCAACGTTTCATCTCATGTCGAATCCTTGGACGGCGTTGACATTCTATGGAGCTTGCTGGCTTATGGGAGGCCCCCGGTTGCCACTTTCTGAGAGTCCGTAACATATATGTTTCAGTGTTCAGCTGGCATTTGATGGAAATATTGACATGGGACACTTTAGCACGCAGAATCCCAAACAATGCAGGTGGTCTCTTGGAGCTAGTCCCTGTGATTATGAAGAGATGAACTTTGCAAGGATAAGATGAACTGAGAAACTTTCAAAAACCAGGGGCTTGGGGAAATAGGGGTTTATCACCAGAGGTTGCATAGAGATCAAATAATAAAGGGAGAAGGGGAAGCATGAGATCGGCACAGTGAACTTAAGACACCCAAGAGTTGTAGCATAGCAGCAAACTGGTATATCAGCTAGCTCCAAGGAATGGGTGAATCTGTTGGTCTTTCATACCTTTTCAGTCTTCAGTTCTCCCCAGAGACATCTGAAGGATACAAAGAGCAAGGGGTCCACAATTAACCAATTGTTGGGGGGGGTCTCAGAGACCAGAGAAGGTCATAACTCACTGATATTTTCAAGTGAGTGAATGAAAGGAAAGTTAACCTTGTCCTTCCAGCATGATGAATAGCCACCACACACCCGATTTCCCAGCCTTTCTCCCCGGAAGAGAAGCTAGGAATATGTGGCCAGACCTACACTGACTTGCAGCAGCTCTCCAGTGTTTCAGAAAGGAGTCTTCTTTTGCCCTATATGGAATTGAACCTGGCAGAGATTTGGTTCTTCCCCTGATGCTAATGGCAGTTTCCTTCTATGGGGACACAACAGCTTGGAGGGAGGAGGTTGACTGATACTGTAGCACAGGGAGAAAGCATGCAGATGTTTGTGCACCTTGAAATTATATACCTTAGGTGTGGGGACTAACGGGTGGACAGCAAAAGTAGATCCTGTAAGCCAGAATGGTTGCAAAGAGACTTGAGGTTGCGAGGATAAACAACCACCTGGTCTGAAGATCTCACTGCCCCTTTCTGTATTTGAATATATAGCTCACCTGGCTATTAGGGCACATGGACTGCTTATATTAATATATATGTTTAAATTAGGACTGATTCTTATTGTTAATTTGAGCTGACATTGTTTCTTTCTCTTCCCCCCCTTCTGTTATACTTGCAATCACAAGTATTTTAAAAAACCGCTGCTGGTAAGGAACAAGGGCATCTTGCAGGATCTTGTGGCATGCAGATATATTTACATGAGTTTCCTAACTACATAATTATGAGATATTACTTAAATCTTAGACCAAATGCATCATGTATTGTCACACTATATCATATTATAAGAACACCCATAGTTATAATTTCTTCTCTTTTTTCCGGTACAGAATAAAATACCACCAGTTTTGCTGGAAAATCTGGTGTGTTTGCATTCTTCCCTCCCAAAGCAATTTCTAAGTAGTGATTGCCATCCCATCCCACAGTTTCCTCACCTTCATCGATTTTTTGGAAGATTACTGCTTCTGCAGCTTTTTGCTACCATTATCTGAGCTGTTATCAACACGTGGGATACCAAAGCCCTTTGCTTTTCCTTTATTATTTATCTACTGGCTAATGTGGCCTAATGGCATCACAATTGGATTCATTTGCAGTTTGTGCCTCTTGATCTCACTTATGGTGCTTTTGATGTCCTCCCAAAATAACCTGCACAAGTAGTGGGGAACCTTTGGGCCAGGGTACTCCAAGTGTGTCTCTATCGACTCTCGTGACTCTCCACAGGCCACACCCCCTCCCCAGTCACACCTTCAATTGGCCCTGCCTCACATCCTCCATATTTTTGCTTGGCTGGGATGTGTCCTTGAACTATGATAAGGCCTCTTATCAGAGTTGCCAGGGGTGCCTAATACAGTGGTACCTCGGTTTATGAACACAATTGGTTCCGGAAGTCTGTTCATTAACTGAAGCGTTCATAAACTGAAGCGAACTTTCCCATTGAAAGTAATGGAAAGTGGATTAATCCGTTCCAGGCGGGTCCACAGAATACTCAACCTGAAGCGTACTTAACCCGAAGCATGGGTGTAATTGGTTCCAGAAGTCTGTTCATAAACTGAAGCGTTCATAAACTGAAGCGAACTTTCCCATTGAAAGTAATGGAAAGTGAATTAATCTGTTCCAGATGGGTCTGCAGCGTTTGTAAACCGAAAATTCGTAAACCGAGGTGTTCAGAAACCGAGGTTCCACTGTAATGATAATCATTAGATAATGATTATGATTATGATTATACCCCACCCATCTGTCTGGGTTTCCCCAGCCACTCTGGGCAGCTCCCAGCATATATAAAACTTGAATAAAATAGGAGGGGCAGGTAATCCCTGTCCCTCATGATCGATCACATGACGTGGCATATATGAATGGCAATGCCCATTAACTTTGGGGGGGGCCCTCAAATATTTTATAGGGGGAGCCAAAGACCCCCGGCCCCTAGGAGTCAGCTCCTATGCCTCTTGCTTGCCTGGAATGAAGATAGAGATGGGTGTCTGAGTTCACTGTTTTATGGCTCTGTTGGATTTTGACAACTTGTTATGAGCAGCTGCCCTTCATTATTTTAAGGATGAATTCGATGGTATCTGTTTTTACCCTTATTCTTGTAGTCTTCTCAGACCCTCCAAGTGTCCCTATTTTCCAAGGGCAGCCCCAGATTTACAGAAGACATCCTGGTTTCTGGTTTGATCCCAGAATGTCCAACTTTCCCTATTTTCATTGGAGAAATGTTGGAGAGCATGGAGTAACTATACAACCTTTAATAAAATAAGTAACTATACAACCTTTAGAAGATAACTGAAGGCAGCCCTGTATAGGGGATTTTTTTAATAAAAAAAATGTTTCATTATCCTTTTATATACGTTGGAAGCCAGTGGCTGGGGCAACCTGTCAGATGGGTGGTGTATAAATAATATAATTTTGTTGTTGTTATTGTTGTATAGGGCGTCCATATTTTCATTGGAGAAATGTTGGAGGATATGTCTTTACACTGAACAGTGGGAGCCTATAAATTTTCCAAACAGATAATTAGAATGGCCCTCAATAACACACATCTTTACCATGGTGAGTAGACAAGATGATCTCCATCCCCTTTGCGGTCCAGGGACCTCTTTCCAGATACAAGTACTACTAAAAAATAAATTACATTATTTCTCTCTGTGTCCTCCCACCACCAAGAGGCAACCAACTAGCCACCCTCCTCTGTTGTTTAGATTTTCATTCCAAGTCCATCACCTTCCCCTCCCTACAGACAAGGTTCCTAAGGAAGCCAGCCTTGCAGGTTTTCAGAAAAAAGATTAGATACCCATCTTTCTGGGGTGCTTTTGGATATCGTTAGGGAAACTATCGTGGCTACAAACCACTGTTGGAAAAAAGTATGGGTGAAAGACTAGAGTTAACTGGATGAAGGGACAAATGTTGTGCTTTTGAAAAACAGGTGGGAAGCACCTGGCTCCTCAGATGTTAGGCTACAAATCCCATCATGCTTGACTATGGACCGCGCTGGCTGATGGGAGTTTGAGCCCAGCCACATCTGGGGATCCACAGCTCCCACAACCCTGATTTAAAACAACAACCAGATACATTTTTTTAAAAAAGTATTAGCCCCTTCATTTGCAACTTAAAACACCATGGGTAAAGACAACAAAAACAACTAACTGCTTCTATGGTACTTGTGACACAAGAGGTTGTTGGCATTGTGAGTGGAAGGCTGGCATATTCCTGGGTTATTTTAGCCTTGATACAAGACCTCCTTCTGTTTTTGACCCATCTTCCATCTTGAAACACCCAGACCAATTGCTTTCAGGTGCTTAAAAAACAACCCTTCCAACACACTCCAGGCATCTTGGGGTAGGGAGCAGAATGTTTTCTGCCTTGTGTAAAAACCACAAACCCGAAGGCATTCCCAAATAATTATTCCCTTGTCCGTGTTGCCGTCATCTCTGCAAACACTTGAGCTGTCATCTCCATCCCGCCAGTGACGGCTCCCTCTCAAACTACATCTGTTACATTAGGGATTGCATGATGACCCTGAC